>NC_068932.1:15000000-17500000 GCF_023091745.1 Budorcas taxicolor
GAGGCAAGAATATACAATGGAGAAAAGGCAGTCTCTTTAGCAAAAAGTATTGGGAAAACTGGATAGCTGCATGTAAATCAATGAGGGTAGAACAGTCCTCCTTCATACCACACACAAAAAACAAATTCAAAATGGCTTAAAGACTTAAATATAGACGATATACCCAAAAAATTCCTAGAAGAGAACATAGGCAAAACATTCTTTGAAGTAAATTGTAACAAACTTTTCTTAGGTTAGTTTCACAAGGAAAAAGAAAAACAAAAATAAAGAAACAAGACCTAATTAAACTTAAAAATTTTACAAAGCGAAGGAATCCATAAACAAAATGAAAAGACAATCTACAGAATGGGAGAAAATATTTGTAATAATGAGACCAACAAGAGCTTAATTTCTAAAACATACAAACAGCTCATATAGCTCAGTAACAAAAACTAAAAAACCCAATCAAAAAATGGGCAGAAGACCTAAACAGACACTTCTCCAAAGACAATATACAGATGGCCAGCAGGCACATGAAAAGATGCTCAACATCACTAATCATTAGAGAAATGCAAATCAAAACTACGATTAGTTATCACTTCACATCAGTCAGGAAGGCTATCATCAAAAAATGTACAAATTATAAATGCTGGAGAGGCTGTGGAGAAAGGGGAACTCTCCTTCACTGTTGGTAGGAATGCCAATTGGTGCAGTCACTGTGGAAAAACTATGGAAGTTCCTTAAAAATCTAAAAATTGAGCATGATCCAGCAATCTCACTCTTGGGCATTATCCAGAAAAAACAGAAACTCTAATTCAAAAAGATACATGCATCCCAATGTTCATAGCAGCATTATTTACAACAGCTAAGACACAGAAACAACCTAAGTGTCAACAGTTGAGTGGATAAAAAAGATGTGGTGCGTGTACACACACACACACACACGGAATGGAACACTAGTCAGCCATTAAAAGAATGAAGGAATGTCATTTGCAGCAACAGAGATGGATATTATCCAACTATTAAACTAGATATTATCATACTAAGTAAAATAGACAAATGTATCATTTAGATATGAAATCTAAAAAATAGTACACATGAATTTATTTACAATACAGAAACAGACTCATACAGAAGAACAAATTTATGGTTACCAAGGGGAATGTGGGGAAGGGACAGATTAGTAGTATAAACTTATAGATACACACCATCATACATAAAATAGATAAACAACAAAGATTTATTGTATAGCACAGGGAACTATATTCAATATATTATAATAAGCTATCACACAAAAGAATTGAGATAAAACATATATATATATAACCAAGTCAATTTGCTATATATCAGAAATACAATATTGTAGATCAACTGTACTTCAATTTTTAAAGAATTACTTTAATATTAACTAAAATAAAATATAAAGCAGGAAGGACAAATTGTCATTACTGACAATGATGAGAGCTAGTTTTACTAGAATAGACAAAGACATTAATATAAAAGAATATGTGCTTCTGCTGCTTTATAAATGGTGATCAGTTTGAAAAATAAAGCCTACCAATTTCAAACATCATTTGTGAAACAAGACAATTCTGTGCACTGTCAAATCATTCATTATAATCACTAAGGGCTCTGGATTAGAGTCAGGTTAAAACAAGATCCAGTAGCCACTTGTGTTTAATTTTAGACTTTTCATGTTTCAGCTCACACAGAGGCACCCTTGACTTAGAGGCCCTTTGTAAATTCCATAGGTATAGAGGTTAAATGGTCCAACTGGTATTTCAAAGATGCAGAACCACCTAGACTTGAATTAGCATCTTAAAATAATAATATGGGGCATAACAGTATATTAAAAAGTAATACTGTATATGAATAAAAACCTATAAATACATGGAAGGCATACCTTATTTTCTTTGTATCTGCTGAGATCTGCTATGCAGTATTCCTTGAATAATTTATCATAGTATTTCTTTGCAAGTCTCTTCTCCCTAGATTCATTAAAAAAATATAAATCTTATATATTTAGAAATTCAACCCCTGTTCACTACTTGGAAGCAATGTCAAAAAAGGCATATGATATAAACATTGTCTTGGAAGAGGTCTATTATTTACATGTGCATAGAATATCTGAATATTAACTATTAGTAGTGGGCACTAGGGAGGGAAATTGGAAGGCTGATAGTCAAAGATGAGAAGGAGACTTAATCTTTACTTTTTATCCTCTGTAATGTTTGAATTTTTAAAACCATTTTTGGATTTTACAGTTTCCCAAAATATTTTTAAAATTTTAAAAGCAGCATATTACAACAAATAATACTGTAAACATGTTATAAACTATTTTTTAAAGACAAAGTCAAGCAATGAGAAGTTCAAATTGTTAACAATTACCCAAAAGAATCAAACCAAATTCAATAATTGGAAGCATGGTTTTATGTTCTCAATTCAGAACTGTTCCATTCAGGGGCCAAATGTTTTGCAGGTGGACCAAGTAAGAAAACACTCAGGGAGCAGGAGAGACAGGACTGTAGCATTTGATCTATTATGTCTCACGTGGCTACAATTACCAATTCATGTCCATTTCATCCTCCTCATTCCATAGGAATCTATGATTTTCTCGTATAACATCCATGTCTGTCTTATCATTTTCCCTGAAAAACCAATTTCAATGTGAACACAAAATTAGTCAAATTTAAGTTAAACAGTTGTGTAAGGATTTGAGCATCTGAGTAAAGATACATAGTTTTATATGAAGCATTTATATGTACATATTTATTTAAAGTATTTCAGTATTTTCAAAAGGCAGCTATAAAAAATGTGCTGCTACACAAACAACTTGAATGCATAAGGGATCCACCCATTTCGAGTGCTGGTTCAATTATACAAAGGGTGGTAAATTTCCAAAGCTAGAATGAGAAATCTGGATAAACACTAAATGGACAAGGAAAATAAATGAAAATTTAAGTTTCAAAATCTGAAATCAGTCAGCAACACCATCCTATTGAGATCTAATTTTTAAAATATATGAAGAACTTTTCCACACCTCATTTTACTACAGCTTCTTAGGAAGACTGAGTAAAGAAGGAAGAGATCTAAAGATGGTTTTTTAAGATGACAGCAGTTTAGGGGTAGAAAAAGGGATTGTTGGAGAACATAGCCTAAATTGAGAGTAAAGTTTGGAACAGATGAGCTGGTATGGAGTTTTTTAGGGCTTTACCAACTCAGAAAAATATTAAAACAAGAGAGTAAAATCCACACAAAACTAAGAGGCTCTGATAGAAGAGCCTCAGATATAAGAAGAAATTTAATGTGTAGGAAATATTAGAGTGAGGTCTCTTGTTTGCCTTACCTTTTAAAAAGCAATCCAAACCTGAGGTTTAAGAAGTTCATTTCAAAAATTCTTATGGAAAACAAAAACCACTGAAAATCAGGCACATGAGTACTCCTCACATATGCTGTTATTGCCCGATCAGACCTGGTTCAGCAGGCCAGATCTGGCCCAAGGCCTGTTGCCAGAGAAATTAGTTCTCAATGAGCTGGTTGGCTAGAAGCTATGGATGGCCTCTCCACTGACGATATAACAACAAAACCGAAATGGAAGGCAGGAGAAAATGAGAAGACACAGTAGCTGTGAGTCTTCACACCCATTTCCCATTGTAAAATACACTTCATGACACTTACCCCAATCGTCTGAAGTCTTCTTTTTTGCCACCATAATATAAAATATAGTCATTTACAAACTTTGTATGCCTTTGATACTGAAATGCAAAAAATTAAGGCTTTTATTTGCTCAAGAGTAGTTCTGCGTCAATGACATATTAGTGAGTAGGGGGAAAAACATAATGAGTCCACTTAGTTTTTTTTAAATATGCAAATACTATAGATGGTTATAAATAAAAAAATCTAAAAGGGTAAATATTAAACTGCTAAGAGTGAACACTAGAGTAGAGGGACTTTCACTTTCTATCAAATAATCTTTATATTGCTTCGAACGTTTTCAGGCAATAACTCTGGGGAGAAAGACAGTTTCCTATTCTATTGTTGAACTGCGTACAGCGTCACACCACCATTCATTTTAATCATCATGATATGAAAAATAAATTATAGTTTCTAAAGTTAAAGGCAAGGAGTAGAATTTAACTTCCATTATTGTAAAATATAATTTAGCTATTTTGGTAACAATAAAGACTCCAAAATAGAAGATATAACTTTTATATATTAATTCCTGAGGCTTTCCAAAAGAATATAAGAAATTAGATGTTATTTTTTATGCTCTCTTTTAATATCCAATAAGCTACACTCATGTTTATTTTCAAGGCAATATAACAAGATGTATGAGCATTTTACTTCTTGTTTAAAAAAGCTCAATGGTATTCTCTCTAGAGCTGAACACACACATGACAGAACTGACATAATACTGTCTGTGACGACACCCTATTATGTTTGCTTCCCTAGTAGCTCAGCAGTAAAGAATCCACCTGTATTGCAGAAGACGTGGGTTCCATCCTGGATCAGGAAGACCCTCTGGAGAAGGAAGTGGCAACTCATTCCAGTATTCTTGTCTGGGAAATTCCATGGACAGAGGGTCCTGGCAGGCCACAGTCCATGGGGTCACGAAAGAACAGGGTGAGTGAGTGGCTGAGTGACTAACAGGCTCACTTTCACACCCTACTATACTAAACAGTGATTTCATCGGTCACAATGTATACTAATAGAATAGCCAATCAAAACATAATTCCAAAATGGGCAACAACGCAATTAACATTTCCGAAAAGAAAAAAAGAAAAACCAAGTACCCAGAGATCTGGGTTCTAGTTCTCAGTTTATCACTAACTGGCCATGTGACGCCAGTGAGTCACTAAATCATTCAGGACTGGGGTCAGCAAAGGTTTTCTGTAAATAGTAAAATATGCAGGCCATATGGTCTCTGTCAAAACTACTCACCTCTGCCATTTTAGCAAGAAAGCAAGTACAGATAACATCTAAATGAATGAACATAGCTGTGTTCCAAAAAAAATTTTATTTACAAGAACAAGTGGTAGGTGGGACTTTGCATCCAGGAAGATGGAGCAAAGATGCGTAGTTAACCCTTAAACAGGACAGACAGAGGTACCTACCTCTGCTAGGTACAAAATCTGCATATAACGTACAGCTAGCCTTCTGCATTTGCAGATTCAACTAAGTGCAGATCGTTAGTATCACAGTAAAATAAATACCCTTACTTACACAAGTAATATAGTAAAACAAAAATCCTTATATAAGTGGACCCACACAGTTTAAACCCTGTGTTGTTCAAGGGTCAATTGCACTTCTTCCTATTCCTCTCACTGAGAACTAAATACTTAGGAAATTATATTTAAAACAAACATAAGAAGACTCTGAAAGGTAAAGAGAAGGCAGACCAGCTAAGAACCTCAGGATTCATGGTATGACATGGTAGTGAGTTCCCCAGGTTTTCTTTTGTCTTAGTAAATCCTAGACTTGGAGGCAAAGAAGCTGGCAACGTGGAGATACCAAAAAAAAAAGAATTCCAACAAAAGGCTGTTCCCTCTAACAAAATAACCAGGAGAGAGGCAGCCTAACAGGATAATTTGTAGGCAATAACTATTCTACTCTAGCCAAACATTTCAGAAAATGTATGACCCCGACCTCCACCTACTCCAGAAAAGGGGATCTGGACTTTCACCCCATCAGACAGTAACTAGATGCCCCAACACCTCCAACTGAATGGTGTGTAATAGAAGGCATAGCAGATGTTGAAAGTTAAAGGACCAAGGGGCAGATGATATCCATGTGAAAGCTAACTTACTGGGTTAGGAGATAAGTGGAATAAATAACTTGGTGACAAGAACTTCTATAACTTAAACGATCAGGAAAAATAAAGTGAAAGCGGTATCTACAGAATAGCAAGTATATCTAATTGCCACCGTCTCCTTCTCTCTATCCTGACAATAGTTATAAATATCCCAAAATATTTTCATTCTCCAATACTTCCAAAAGTAATATGGATATCTAGTGGGAGCAGCTAGTGTAATTAAGCCCACAGTCTTACCAAAAAGTTAGGCTAAGACATAGCTATAACAGGGAAACAAGGTATAGCTTAAAGACAGCCCTAAGTCATGTCTGAAATTGAAGCCACAACAGGCCTGAGATAGTTCACAAACAGATCTATTATTAAGTATCAGTTTTATAAGAACTTAAAGAGCTACGAACCAGGTCAGAAAAGAATAAGAGTTAAGATGAGACTAAAGATAATAGTATAAAGAAGAGAAATGTCGATAGCTTGGCAAAAACAGGTCAGAAAAATAAATACAAATTCATGGACTTTGTAAACCTATTTATAGGAAATTAGTAATGTATTTTATTATTTTTTGTTTCTAAATCTTTCTTACATATTAGTAAAAAGAGAACTGTACTCAAAAGTATAAAAGGCAAAATTCCACATCAATAAATACTTATCTTATAAAATTTACATCTAACTTCACAAGATTTTATAAAATAAGTAAAGTATTAGTTGCTCAGTCATGTCCAACTCTTTGCAACCCTGCGGCCTGTAGCCCGCGAGGCTTCTCTGTCCAAGAGATTCTCCAGGCAAGAATATTGGAGTGGGTAGCCATTTCCTTCTCCAGAGGATCTTCCTGACCAAGGGATCGAACCCAGGTCTCTCCTACATTGCAGGCAGATTCTTTACCATCTGAGCTGCCTGGAAAGCAGCAGACTTTAAAAACTGTATTAGTCATAAAATCTAGGACTATAAAAAGGATACAGCATCCATAGCTATGAGATGAAACCTTCTATTTTTTGCTTCTTCCCTGTTAAGAAAAATTTTAAACAAATTCAAATGTCTGTATTTAATTAATATAATCAAACAACCAGCATCTTAAACAAAGGAAAAAAAAAGTAATTTAATTTGAAGTATCATACCTATCCAGCAATTCTGCTGCAACTTGTTTATGAACCACCTTTCCATGTTTTTCTTTCTGAAATGGCTTTTTAAGTAGTAAATCATCTTCAACTGTCCTGGTTTGTTAAGAAGAAAAATTATTAGAAGAGTTCATTCTTTGCCAAGGGTGTTTCCTGTTTCTTTATTATTTTCCTAATTGGAACATGTTTTAAAGAATTCAACTCTTATTAAAGATTCATTGATCTTTAATGATACATTTTATGTCTTCAACAGTTTAATTAATAACTTAAATATCTAATACCTATAAAATGGAGAAGATGAGACTAACAAATGCATGTGCTCTGGTGCCATACCATCTAGGGTCCTTGGTTCAAATTCTGGCTCTGTCATTTACTATCTTAAATTACTTAAATCTTTGTGTGCCACAATTTCCTTGTTTGCAAAGCAGAGATAATAAAGCTTTCAATAATTGATAACATGAAAAAAGAAGGGCTGATTATAGATGATATACATTATAGGTGCTCAGCCCCCGTTAGATAGACAGGTATAATCCTAGAGTACGCAAGACTATCCAATTAATTTGCTCAAATTCTATTCTAACAAAATATTTCTCAATGAAAAATTCTGAAAATGCCAAGCATTTTCATTACATAAAAATATAATTGATTACATAATTATTTCTATTCTTCTGGTTATCCATGAAGACTGAGTACCAACAAAAGTGTCCAGTCCCAATTAGTTGCTTAATATACTGCTTGAGTGTGAAATAATAAACCAATTTCTGTTAAGTTTGGTTAACATGAATCAGTCACCCACTCCTAAGTTAACAGATAAAATTATGGTCCATTAAGCACTGAAAGCTGAACACAATACCCCTAAACACAGCTACTCCACCAAGTCATAGCCTCCTTTTAAGGCTCAGGCTTTATCTGCTACCAGTTTTTATCCCTTTCATTCAATAAAAACTTCCATGCACTCCTTCTTCTGGCTACTTAGTCTGCTCATTCACAGAATCTTAAGAATCGCACTGCATCACAATCTCATCCTCCACACTAACCTCATTTTGAAGTCAAGTACTAAAAAAGGGACCACCACCAAGTGCCTTCTTAGCTATGACAGTCACAAGTAGAGTCCTTGACAGTTGAATGAAAAATACACGCAATAGAGAAATTTAAAAGCTTTAACTGATTTCCTTTGTTTCCCTTTCCACAAATCCCTTCACAACATAAATATTATTTTATCTTTCACACAGTGTTCTCAAATTTTAGAGTCATTATAGTTTAATGAATAAAAATTCATTCAGTAGAGAGCATTGTTGTCTTCACATGTAAACACAATCCAAAAACTGTAAATATTATTTATTTATATCTCATCAATCTCGGAGAAGGCAATGGCACCCCACTCCAGTACTCTTGCCTGGAAAATCCCATGGACAGAGGAGCCTGGTAGGCTGCAGTCCATGGGGTCGCGAAGAGTCAGACACGACTAAGCAACTTCCCTTTCACTTTTCACTTTCACGCACTGGAGAAGGAAATGGCAACCCACTCTAGTGTTCTTGCCTGGAGAATCCCAGGGATGGGGGAGCCTGGTGGGCTGCCTCTATGGGGTCACACAGAGTCAGACACGACTGAAATGACTTAGCAGCAGTAGCAGCAGCAGCAGCATATCAATCTAGAAAGGACTGGCAATATAGATCAATAAAAAATTACTTACCTTTTTTTCCTTTTGCTAGATTCTCCACAGTGTTCATCATCACTAAAATCAGAGTCATAGCCTCCGTGACCATGCATCTATAAAGAAGTACAGTCAGTTACTTAGAATCTAGGTTATACATAGTTTTGGAAACAGAAAAGTTCAAATATAAGTTATCCTTAAAAGCCACAATAGTTTTAAAGGATTATGGTAGGTATATCAGGGGCTATCTAGCCATCTAAAACTATCATTCACTGTGAAGTAACAGACTTACCCTTCAGAAAATGAATCAATATTTTTCACCTTAATACCAACAAGGGAAGCTACTCTTTTACCTTTCCCTTTAAAACCAGGTCTAGAAGCTGCCAAGTCACTACATACTAGGTTCAGCAATGCATTACGTCTATTTGATTCAGAGTAACAGTTGCTGTGTATTTATCATCAACTTTGTTCCAGACATTATACTATTTCTTTACAAACACTGCTTCTAATTCTGTAGTTCTATAGTTAGAACTAGTTCTATAGTTAAGAACTATAACTTCCATTTTATAGATGAAGAAATCAAGGACAAAGTTAAGCAAATCAATTATACAGAGGAAGTATATGGCATGGCTAAAGTGATCTACTTGATTCTCAAGCCTACGATCTCAACTATTATAAACTGCCTGTCTGGAATATGCTAACATTTTGATTACTACATTCCGTTAGACTTACTGGATTTGTGAACAGTACATGAGCAATTGATAAAAAAAATTCCTCAACTACTTTCATGAGTTCCTTTTTCTTTTAAACCTAGTTTCTTCAAGGTAAACCACCTTGTCCTTTGCTCTAGACAACTTTCTCTTATTTCTATTCATTTTTAAATAAAAATTCTTAGGAATACTAAAAGATCTCAACTGTCACTCAGATATGTTAGAAGCAGCTCCTGGTTTCAGCATTACATTGAATTTGGAACGTAAATTAACAGGGGAGGAACGGATTATTTGACTATTTGTCATAAATATCAATTCATACAGATATGAGGAACCAGTCCAGATCAAATGATATGTCAAATTTTTAACAATTCTAATATTCACTACAACAAGTACAGTAGAAAAAGGAAAGAACTTCCTAATCTTCATTGCACTAGCTCCAAGACAAAAAATATGTTTCTAGTCACAGCTTCCTTGAATAAATTACTTCATCTCTTTGGGCTTCATCTGCTAAATAAGGTGGTTGCATCAAACAATCTTTAAATCCTTTGAGTGTGATCTTTATTATTCCATTTTCAAACTTCTGGGTATGGGTGTATATTTCTCTTCCCTGTCCCACAGAACTCTAGAGAGGAAGGCCCTAGCCAAGGTTGAGATGGTTTAGGTCAGTTTTCACTTTACTCTTGCTTACATATAAGACACATCTGGATCTCACACAACTTGCTTCAGCTGTTCTATCACATAGATTCAAACCATACCAGCCTCTCACTCCTTATGGCCTCACTTTCTTCACACCCTGATGGGGGAGAAATATTGTCCGGAGCTTAGAGGTAAGTTCTAGGGTCAGCCTGCCAGAACGCAAATCCTGTCTCTGCACTTTTCATATCCTTCTTTGGGCATGCTCCTTAACCTCTGGGAGCCTGTTTCCTCCTCTATAAAGTGAGGCTAGTAAAAGTACCAGTCTCACAGGGTTAGTCAATAAATAAGCTACCATATATAACGAGTTTTAGAACAGTGTCAGGTACAGTAAAACCCTATTAATGTTAATTACTATTACCGTCATCACCTTGTGCCCACACCCCCCTACCCTTGCACCCCGTCTCGTCTTTTATTCTCATCCATCGCACACCCATCTGAATTCATTGACTGCATTAAAAAGCTCACTCACTTTAGGCTACGAGTCAACTGACAAGGACCGAGAGAAATTCGAGAAGGAAGATGCGGGGTGTCTCCAAAATCTGCCATTAAAGAAAAGAAAACAACAATCAACTAGTAGCATATGAGGAATAAGTTTCGAGGTCCTTCTCCCCGACCCCAAATACACTCAAGGCCCGCCTCACACACCCCTTCCGCTCCTCCCTGCTCTGCCAAGTGCGCTCGCTGAGTCGTCGTCCCCTCTTTTGCCCACTTCTGCAGCGACAACCCACGGCCTGAGCGAGCCGCTGCAGCACCAGCCGCGTCGCCCCTGCCGTGAAGCCTCTCCACAACAGCCACCACAGTTAGCGCCACCGCCGCCGCCGCCGCTCCCCGCCTCTCCCTACGGGTCCCGACTGGTCGCTGCTTCCGGCTCGGCTCGGCTGCGTGTTTCACTTAAATGACACCGTACCCGGGCGCGCAGACCTTGTGCTACAGCTAGAACAGCCCCGGGAAACAAAGGCACTAGAAGAACAGGGCCGGGAGGGAAGGCAGAGGCTTCCGGCTTCCCCGAAGTCGCAGAATTCGTTTTTTTTCTCCTGGGCCTCCTTTCATTTCTCTCTCGGGAGCCCAGCATCTAATATCGCGTGGCACTGCTCATACTAAGCCCACGCCCCTCGTTTGAAAATTTGTTTCGTTGTAGGAAAAAACTCTTCCTGAATATTACCTGCCGTCCTCTTTCTAGTAACCTTAGTAACGCCTCCTCTCAGCACCCTCGCTGAGCGTCTCAGTCTCTGCCTTCTCCGCCACCCCCCCACCCCAATAGTTCTCACAATTAGAACAAAAATAGCTTTTCATCGCTTCACCACCCACACAGGAGATGCCATTTCAAATGTAGTCCTGATGGCAGAGGAGCTCATCGAATATGCCAGGAGAGAAAGAAGAAAGAGCGGGTAGGGCCGATTGCACAGGCTCGCAAATTCTCTGCAGACAAGTGACTTGGCACAGGTGAAAAGGGATCTAAATAGTTACTTTAAAAAGAAAGAAAAGAAAAAATGCAGACGGGAAACACTTTAAGCTCTGTCGTGTTTTCCCTGTGTTTTACCTCTTCTAAATTATGATGCCCCATTCTGTTTTGCAGCTTAGTTACTGGGTTCGTGTCTTATCCCCGCTCCGGCTCATGCTATTCATCTTTGCTTCCTCCTTGGTACCCAACACGGTTCCTTGGAAATTACGCGCGTCAATTAGATATTTGTTGAAAACGGAACTAGCATGTCACTGACTTTCACGAGGGGCTCATTATAGCGAAAACCTTAGCACATAACTCTCACCACTTTACATCTTTTGAACTAAATGGTAGATAACAATATCTATCCGTTCAAGCCACATCTATCCCTGACAGTAAATTACAGATTCATCCTGCTTTACACATGCAATGAATATGATATTAAAAAATCTGTAACTTAAATTATTGTAAATTCAATTTCAAAATGCAGTCGGATTAAACTTCAGTAAAATGTTTATTAAAATTTTAAAGCAGTTCAGCAGAATCCAATAAACTTTGTAAAGCAATTATCCAATTACAAATAAATTTTAAAATATTTAAAGCAGCAGGAAGCTTCATGATTTAACATTAAACTATATTGAATTATTTTGTCAAGAAGTTCCTTTTTTAGTAAATATCTGAAATATCTACTCAGCTCTTTTATTTTTTTATTGATAAAACCAAACACAACTGTGTGTGCTCACTAAGTTGCTTCAGTCGAGTTGGTCTCTATGCAACCTCCTCTGTCCACGGGCTGGAGTGGGTGGCATGCCCTCCTCCAGGAGATCCTCCAGACCCAGGGGTGGAACCCACATTTCTTATGTCTCCTGCATTGGCAGGTAGGTTTTTTTACCACTAGCACCACCTGGTATTCAATTTACTTTCTACCAATATTTGATCTTTAATAGCATTTTCTACCATTCTTAGTATTTTTTTGTCTGTTGCTTCATTTTACTTTTACAACAACCTGTGCTGCTTGCAGTATTATTAGCCCCATTTTGCACCTAAAAAATAAAAGCACAAAACTCAGAGCCACAGGCCTGGTGAGGGGTTAGAACTGGGAATACTTATTTCTCTACAAGACCCAGTTTTCTCTCTCTCTCTGTATCAAAATCTGTCTTTCTCTCTCTCTCTCTTTTAACTCACTAATTGTATGAGACTGTTTCCACTGTTTCCCCATCTATTTCCCATGAAGTAATGGGACAGGATGCCATGATCTTCGTTTTCTGAATGTTGAGCTTTAAGCCAACTTTTTCACTCTCCTCTTTCACTTTCATCAAGAGGCTTTTTAGTTCTTCTTCATTTTCTGCCATAAGGGTGGTGTCATCTGCATATCTGAGGTTATTGATATTTCTCCTGGCAATCTTGATTCCAGCATGTGCTTCTTCCAGCCCAGCGTTCCTCATGATGTACTGTGCACATGGGAAATAGATGGGGAAACTGGAAACAGTGTCAGACTTTACTTTTTGGGGCTCCAAAATCACTGCAGATGGTGATTGCAGCCATGAAATTAAAAGATGCTTACTCCTTGGAAGAAAAGTTATGACCAACCTAGATAGTATATTCAAAAGCAGAGACATTACTTTGCCGACTAAGGTTCGTCTAGTCAAGGCTATGGTTTTTCCAGTGGTCATGTATGGATGTGAGAGTTGGACTGTAAAGAAAGCTGAGTGCCGAAGAATTGATGCTTTTGAACTGTGGTGTTGGAGGAGACTCTTGAGAGTCCCTTGGACTGCAAGGAGATCCAACCAGTCCATTCTGAAGGAGATCAGCCCTGGGATTTCTTTGGAGGGAATGATGCTGAAGCTGAAGCTCCAGTACTTTGGCCACCTCATGCGAAGAGTTGACTCATTGGAAAAGACTCTGATGCTGGGAGGGATTGGGGGCAGGAGCAGAAGGGGACGACTGAGGATGAGATGGCTGGATGGCATCACCAACTCGATGGACGTGAGTCTGAGTGAACTCCAGGAGTTGGTGATGGACAGGGAGGCCTGGCGTGGTGCGATTCGTGGGGTCGCAATGAGTCGGACACGACTGAGCGAATGAACTGTACTGAACTGAACTGAATTGTATGAGAAATAGTTTCTGGTTCTAACATTTGAAGAATTTCAGATCTGTTTTTTACCAGATCATTCAGGCAAAGATTTGCATGTCTCTGTTTGAGGCAGCAGTTATTGAAAGAGAGAAAATAGAAAATGTATGTTAGGGATAGATCACATAATCTGAACTAAAACCAATTAATAGAGGAGAGACAACCTACCTGATCAGGAAATCTCAAGTTAGCCATTACAACACAACAACTGAAAAAACAACAAATATTTATCATGTGTCTGCTTTGGACAGAGCACTGTCCTAGTCATCAGGGTTACAAATATGTGAAAGTCACTCCTTACTCTCCAAGGATGAATAGTAACAAAGAAAGAATATATAGAAAAATAACAACAAAATAGTCTATCAATGAAGTGCCTGGTAAATGGCATGAACCTATAATTTCCAATCTGTAAAATGTGCTGTTTTAATGAATATGAAAATTTATATGGACACCAATGTTGTATAACTCAAAGCAAAAACACTACAATAGGTATGTGGTGGGGGTGAGGGAAGTTGGTCCCCACTCCACTCCGTCACCCTTCTCCCCTACACACACACCCTTATTCCCTGCCATTCCTAATGCCTGACGGCGGGGTGGGGTGGTGGGAATACTGCTTTGAGAAACAGTATAGTAAAGAACTCCAAAGTCAGCCAGAGCCACAGTCAAGTCAGGTTTCTGTCACTTACTAGCTAGGAAATCTTGGTTGTTGCTGTTGTTTAGTCGCTCAGTCGTGTCCGAATCTTGTGACCACATGGACTGTAGACCTCCAGGCTCCTATGTTCATGGGATTTCTCAGGAAAGAATACTGGAGTGGGTTGCCATTTCCTTCTCCAGGGGATCTTCTTGACTCAGGGATCAAATATGCCTCTCCTGCATTGGCAGGTGGATTCTTTCACCACTGGTCCACCAGGGAGGCCCAGGAGATCTTGGGCAAGTTTTTAATTGCCCAAGTCTTAATTTCCACACCTATAAAATGGAAATAATAGTACTACCTATCTCATAGTGGGTTATGAGGTTTGAAACAAAACAATGCAGCTAAAATGCCTAGAATGATGCATACTTCATATTAAGAATATAATAAATGTTTTACTTGAGGAAAGTAGCATTTACTGAGGAAATTATTATTTCTTTTAACTTATTGGCTGCATGTGGGATCTTAGTTCCCTGAAGTGAAGTGAAAGTCGCTCAGTCATGTCCAACTCTTTGCGACCCCATGGACTATACAGTCCATGGAATTCTCCAGGCCAGGATACTGTAAGGGGTAGCCGTTCCCTTCTTCAGGGGATCTTCTCAACCCAGGGATCAAACCCAGGTCTCCCACATTGCAGTGGTATTCTTTACCTGCTGAGCTATCAGGAAAGCCAGTGATCAAATCCGCACCCCCTGCATTGGAATCATGTAGTCTTAACCAATGGACCACCAGGGAAGTTCCTGAGGAAATTCTTGTGATTTAACAATTAACTGCTTCTGGAGTATGGCCTAGAAACAGATCCACATTTATATAATATCATGATTAATGGCACAAGTTTAAGTATGAACTTCTTAGTAAATAGTTCTGAGCAAATTTAATATTATGGTAAAAAAAAAAAAACAAACACCCTCATTCCTAACTTGATTCACACCACACATATTAGTCACCTTCAAAAATAACGTAGGAAAACCTCTTCATGATATTCCAGGATCTCTTCCTTAGGGCAGGAGAGATTTTCTTACATAAGATATACAAAAGGCTAACCACAAAATACAAAAATAAAGTACAGGCTTCTGTTCATTTAAAACACTTTATTAAAAAGTGAATAGTTAAGTCACAGAGTGGGAGAATATATTGCAGTAGATAAACTGTCAGATTATATGAAGAACCTGAAAAATGAGGGGGAAAAAAACCATAGAAAAGCTAGCTAAAGGCTTCAACAGACAGTTCAAGATGTCTGAATGGCCAGTACACATAAAGTGAAGTGCTCATTCTCACTAGTTATCAGAGAAGTGAAAATTAAGAACACAGTGCACACCATTACACACCTAAGAGAATAACTAACTGGAGAAGACCAGTCTAGTATTGATGGAGACATGGTATGACTACAGTAATTGTATGCTGTTGTGGGAAGGTCAATTGGTACAATCACCTTGGAAAATATGTTTGATAGTATGTACTAATGCCAAATATATATGTCCTATGTCTCATATGTTCCACTCCTCAGTGTACTTTCAACAGAAAAGTGTACATATATTCATCAAAGCACCTGACTTAGAAAGCACTAGCACTATTTATAAGTAAAAAACTGTAAGCAACCCAAACGGTCAGCAGGATTAGAATAATTAAATAAACAACGTATTCACACCTTGGAATACTATACAGCAATAAAAACAAGTAAATGGCAACTATATGCAGCAGCATAGATGAATCTCATCAGTGTGATGCTGAACGAAAGAAGCTTTGTGTATGCAAAAGAATACATATCACACAATCCTATTCATATAAAAAATAAGACCAAAAGTAATCTGTTCCAAGTTAGGACAATGATTCCCCTGGTGGGCATACAAGAGGTGACTGGAAGCAGCCACAAGGCAGTAGTGGGAGGAGACTTTTGGGGAAATGGCAATATTAATATTCTGTTTCTTGACCCTGGCATTCACTGCATGAGTGATTCGTTTCTACCTATGACTTGTGTACTTTATGTTTGCAAGTTATGCTTCAATAAAGAGTTTATATTCACAAAATTTAACTGTTCTTAGAGGTTTGTAAAACTTCAATTGATCAATGGAAATTTTAGCAATTAAAGTGATTTCAGGCATGGCAGAACAGGCTGGGGAGTAGATAGATGGGTTTTCTTGGGGTCTCAGAATTCATACCACATAAATGCTTGCGTAGTCAGAGATGAATTTCCTGTAGGCACAGAGATGGAGACAGACAGGGGGCTCTGTAAGTGCTGAGAAAGACTCTAGTCAGCACCCAAAGGACTGACAGTACCCAGGCCTTGAACACTTGGCACAGTCAGCTGTACTTCCTGTACATTTATAAGCCAGGATCTGGCAGAAGGCAACTCTGCAGCCTCCGATGTACAACTCAGCCCATGAACTGAGACCCAATCTAATACTTATCTTTTGCAATGCAGTCAAAGGTCAGCCAATCACTTGTGAAAGTGCCTGGAAGAGGCAACCGGAGCACGAATACTGTGGCTGGATGGACAATGGGAAGCAGAGTGGAGAGACAGCAACATACTGCTTAGCCAAATGAATTGATTGTCATTTTTAGGCCTGCTCCCAGGAGGTAAGAACAGAGACAGGATGTCTATAAAACCCCTCTCCGAGGTAGTGGTGGATAAGGAGGCTTCTGATTAAGAGATAGGGAGACACTTACCAAGTCAATGAGATGAGAAGCAGAGACCAGGAATATTAATGTCACTGGAAAACTGATGCATTTATGTTCTGTCATATGATATCTGTTGGTATCAAGATTTCAGGTCTCATTCAGGAAATTGCAAAGTGGGGAGACTCATTATAATAATGAAAGTTGATGGCTACTGTAACTCTGGATCCTTCTTCAAGGGCTGACTGGGCCTACAATCATGGGAAACATAATCCCCCCACTCATTGAGGCTATAGAGAGGGAAAGAAAACCTCTACCCTTGTAAGTTCTTCTGGCTGGCCTAAACATTAAATTGATGAGATAGTTTACCAGGAGAAAGTTATATTTAAGTACATATGTACAGGATTTCATAAGAATACATATCACATGATTTCACAATCCATGAACACAAGTTAAATGTGTACAGAGCATGTTGTATAGTCAAGTGAAACATCCAGGAAAGTACGTATGTTGTGTATTTAAGGATACACACTATCATCACTATGTGGTCAGGCAACTGGATGTAAATAGTAAGCTGCTGCTGCTACTGCTAACTCGCTTCAGTCGTGTCCGACTCTATGTGACCCCATAGACGGCAGCCCACCAGGCTCCTCAATCCCTGGGATTCTCCAGGCAAGAACACTGGAGTGGGTTGCCATTTCCTTCTCCAATGCATGAAACTGAAAAGTGAAAGTGAAGTCGCTCAGTCGTGTCCGACTCTTCACGACCCCATGGACTGCAGCCCACCAGGCTTCTCTGTCCATGGGATTTTCCAGGCAAGAGTACTGGAGTGGGGTGCCATTGCCTTCTCTGAAATAGTAAGCAATTTTCCTAAATAATGTCTTAATTAACATATTTTCTGAAAGTAAAACCCTTTTTACCTTTAGCTCTCCTGATACTGAAGGTGATAATTGATTGTCAGAAATGGAAATACTTATAGACAGAGAGATAACCTAAATGACTGAATAGGTTCTGAGAAACAGTGGTAAACAGGAGATGGGGGGATGGGGGTGGCTCATGCCTCTCCTTACTTGGGCCACATAAAAAGCAAGAGCAATCTAAGTAATACTGGGATCCATAAATAGAACTTTCTCAATGGCACACTTTATTGTTAGGAATTTTTTCAATAGTATAGGAAGCATAAAATAGTAATGTAGGCCAGAATTTCTAGAGCAATCTATTTTTCTAGGGAAGTTAGCAAGCTGAATTTTTAGATTCAGTATTCTGAGTTTTAACACTGGCATCTAATTCATGTTTAAAAATCAAAGCAAACACACTTTGGACTAAAGCACTTCTGTGAGCTGAATGCAGCCCATGGGATGAGATTTCTAAGGACTAATCCATACACCCGAGGAGTATATTAGGTGTATATTAGGTGTATGGTGCATTTTGGAGGTGGTAGTTTGGAAGCAGAGGTTCTGAGTCTGTCTTGGATGAATCTCTTGGTAATAAAACAGGTTCTTGGTAAGTCATGCATGGAGACTCCTTCAAGAAAGGAATCAAAAGCCTTTGGAACACTTTGGAAAGGAGGCTCACAGCCTAGTCACACCAACAGGTGATCTATACATCCCTGGGCAGAAACATGTACACCAACTGAGAAGCCCCAGGTGTCACCCAGACTGGGCACGTGGAACTCACATCCCAGTGCTTAGTGACAATGCTGAATTTTGCCTGAGCCCTTTGTTCCTGGAAAACAGTACCAGTTAAAGGAACTCCCCAGTTTTTGTGATATGGAAAACAGCTTGCTGCAAAGAACTTCTCTTTCGCATATGACTTAGATAAGGCTTAGATGCCCCCTGTTTAACCTATGACAAAGCTACACACAGACCCTCCAAATTCCCATTGTCTCATAAATGATGAGTTGAACTGCTCACCCCCACTGATCAATTGGATCAAGATGCTTGTTAACCAAACTTCGGTTCAGCTTTCTTCCTTCCTCCAAGCCCCTGAACTTTGGCCCACCCTCAGTCTGAAGCAGCACACAGAGAACAGACTGGCTTCAGCATATAATTTTCTCTGATCTAATGTCTGATCATGCCACCCTTCCACTCCAGTTTCCCACATTTGCTTCTCTCTAGCCCTGTTCATGCCCCTCTATTAAAACAAGACCAAGTCCTTCCCTATCACAATAGTCCCTTTCCTGCCTGGCAAAATATTTTTGAATAAAAGTTTCTCCCAACTAAGTCCAGATTTGTTTTTTGTTTGACCATGTCATTATGCATCCTGTGTTATCTTGCACAATTTTTGACAATAAAGTGTGCTGTTGAAAATGTTGTTTATGAACAGAAGTGCTATCTAGTGGATGATGCCCTCTCACAGGACAAGAATTAAGCAGTCACTGAAGTGACCCCAAGTCACTGGACAGTGAGCTGCTGCAAGGTTGCTATCTGTCTTGGTTTCCATGATATCACACTCAGTTTTTCTTTCTCACTCTATGTCTTCTCAGGATCTGATTTTCTGCAGGGTTGGGGCTGGGTGTTCCTTTCTCCTTATGCTATCAGTCATTTCCATGGCTCAGAGGACCATCTACATGCTCATGTGCCCCAGTTTATAGCTTTTTAATGGCTTAATAATATTCATCATTATCTATCGATCTATATCACTTTTTGTTTATCCATTCATCTGTTGACAGACACTTGGGTTGTTTCTACCTTTTGGCTATTGTGAATAATAATGCTATAAACATGGTATACGAACATTTGATTGAGTCCCTGTTTGAATTCTTTTGATATATACCTAAGAGCAGAATTGTTGGGTCAAATGGGAATTCTATGTTTAATCTTTGAGAAATCACCATCTGTTTTCCACAATAGCTACCATTTAATATTCCTACCTTCTCCACATCCTCACCAACACGTGTTATTTCCCTCTTTTCTTCTTTTCTTTTTTATTTATAGCCATCCTAGTAGGTGTGAAGTGGTATCACATTATAGTTCTGATTTGATTTCCCTAATGACTAATAATATAAAGCATTACTTCATGTGCATTCATCATTCTATATCTTCTTTGAAGAACTGTCTATTCAAGTCCATTGTCTATTTTTGAATTGGGTTTTTTGTTGTTGTTATTGTTGAGTTTCAGTTCTTTATAGATTCCAGATATTCATCTTTTTTTCAGATAAATGATTTGAAAATATTTTCTCCCATCATATAGGTTGTTTTTCACTTTCCTGATGGCATTTTTTGATGCCTGATAGTTCTTGCTTTTCTTAAAATTCAATTGAAAAAGATATTTTTAAAGGCTAAAATCATGACTCTTGTACAAATATAAAATGAACACACATCAGAGATTTTACTTACCTAAGTCATGAGGCAATAAGCAAAATATTACCCCCCAGATCAAAGGAAAACGCAAAGAACACATATATAGGCAATCAGGAAAATTAATATAAATTTACACATGGAAGCAAGCCTGATTAATATCCACAGGGCAATAATCAGTTGTACCTCCACCAGACAAAATTCATTCACATCACTACTGACAGGAATCATTTGTATTGCTATCAGTTTTATATGACTTTAAAAGTTGTATGAAATAGCTCGAAGACATTGAAAGTCTCATAACTTGATTGGGTGCTAGACAGGATACCTAGTAATTCATTTTGTCTTTTTCAAAGTCTTTCATAAATTTTCCTAATGCCACCTCCAGGCCACCCCACATTGTTATCCCAGTGGTGAGGTGAACCAGCTGTTCTCCAACTGTCTCAAGTCTTTCAGCACTGGGATAGCTACTGGGGGCAGTTAGCTCAGGTAAAGAACTAATCACTAAGTGCCAGGTGGTGGAGGTGTAGCTATCCAGCCACTCTGGCTACAAACACTGAATATTTCCTGTAAGCCTGCATTATGCTGCAAGCATAGTGAGGAACAAGGCCAACTGGTCTCTATCTTCTTGAGGTTTACTGTCCAAATGGGGACAGGAAGAGCAAGTAAATAAATAAGTACAATAATTACAAACTGTGATAAATGCAATGAAGGGAAACAGCTGCCAACACAGAGAATCACCCAGAAGGGCCTATGTAAGTAAGGAGGGAGTCAGGACTAGTTTCTCAGAAGAGAACATTTAAGCTGAGACTTGAAAGATGAAGAGAAGTCAGCCATTCCGAGCGTGGAGCGTGGCAGGAAGCCAGCCAAATACCCTCTGCTCTTCTAGGGACAGGTCTGCAGCAGCTGCAATTACTGTTCACCCCTTGGGCTTCCCTTGTGGCTCTGCTGGTGAATAATCCGCCTGCAATGAGGGAGACCTGGGTTTGATCCCTGGGTTGGAAAGATCCCCTGGAGAAGGGAAAGGCTACCCACTCCATTATTCTGGCCTAGAGAATTCCATGGACTGAATAGTCCATGGGGTCACAAAGAGTCGGACACGACTGAGTGACTTTCACTTTCACTTTCACCTGCCTAGGTACACAGGAGGCAAGAAAGGACAAGGCCTGCCATTCCAGTGGTATTTTCAGCTGCCTTTGCATCTCAGGTTCAAACAATTTCAAGGCAAAGAGAAGGGGCCCTCCTCCCTTCCTCTTAGGTCCCAGTTTCCGTCTAAATCCCCCCATCTGCTAAGTGAAGCTTGAAATGTCTTCATCATGCAAACAACAGTTAAACCCAAGTTAAACAAAAAGAGAAAAAAAGGCTTTAAAATGCAAATGAGTGGGAGAAGTAAAATATTAGTGTAACTGCTTAAAGCAACCAGCTCTTTTGCTGAACTGGTTTGATTAGAAAGCTATAAAGGAAAAAAAAAAAAGAAAGAAAGAAAGCTATAAAGGATAGGGATCTTGGAGGCAAGAGGAAAGACCAAGGGCGATGTGGGGCGATGCAGCGCCGTAGTCAATGTCACCTGCCTCACCCATTTGCCCACGGTCTGCACAACAGTTCATCATGTTCCAGAATCATGTCCTGCTGCTCTACGACTCTCACCAGGATGCTGGCACGAGAAGGGCAAGGCTGGGAACCATCTGCCCGAGTTGAGTGCTGCGAGTGGACGGGCTCACAGGGACAGTCAGGAGGGAGGAGAAGGCGGAGGGCAGAGCTGGGGCACTGATCTGGGCAGGAGACGAGAAAGGCAGACTTAAGAGCCCACAGAGCCAGAGAAAAATGTTGTATCATAGCAACTGAGGGAAGTGTTTAAAGAAAGGAAGTGGCCAATTATGTCAATACAGAGGGACTGCAGCTCAAAATGTATCTGTCACTGGGAACACCCACCTCAGAACCATGTGGGGTGGGGGTGTGGGGGGGTGTGTTTTTACAAATTCAGATTCCTAGGCCTCAGCCATACCTGAACCTCTGTCACTGGAGCTAGTAATTGTCATTTTTTTAGGTGCTCAGAGATTTTGATGTATTTTCCAGGGTCGTGTTTAAGCACATGGGATGTGGAACTAGAGCTGATTCTGGTTCTTTCACTTAAACTGTTGGGCAAATTATTTAAATTCTATGAGCCGTAACTTTTTAAAATCTCTAATAATACCTTCTACATAGAATTGATATAAGGATAATCTTCACGTGAGATTATATACCTGTATATACACATGTGTATATATATACGTAATGTATATATATATACATAATGTATATATATACATAATGTGTGTGTGTGTGTGTATATATATATATATGCAGTGCTTAGTACAATGCCTGGAACACAGGTGGAAGTCAATGGACATTAACTGCTATTATTACTTGACAAAGAAAGGTCACTTGATTTGGGAAGAAGGGTAATTTTAAAATTTCCAGATAGCTTCCGTAGAGCAGCTTGGGAAATTTCTGGGAATTAGAAAGGAAATACATGGATTAGAAGTAGAAGCAATGAATGAAGATCAAGTTCAAGCTCAAAAATTTGCAACAGGAGGAAAGACATTTGAGTTGCTAGGTAGAACTGGGTAATAATAAGAGAAAGGTATTACTAAAATAGCAGTGATGGGAGGGTTCTTAAAGGATGGTGTAAGGGAAGATTCAATGGTGCGGATTGAAAGCACTAGAAGAAAAGAGATTGAGAGTAGGAACCAGTCCAGGAGAAGATGGGAAGATGGTTCAGAGGGCAGGTAGTCAGGGGTGGGGTGGGGTGGGAGGCATGGAATACAAGTTAGGGAAACTAACCCATTTCCCCTGAAACATGAGGAAAGAATCCAGGCAGGAGGTTACAGAGTGTGGACTGTGGTCCAGCAGCATCAGGACACCACAGTTTATTAGAAATGCAACTTTCCCTCTCCACTCTGCACAGACCTACTGTGTCAGAAACTCAGGGAGGGGCCAGCAATCTGTGTCTTTATGTCTTCTAGGCAATTCAGTGCACCTGGAGTTTGAGAACCCCTGAATCAGGGAATAGCTGAAAAGGCAGAGATGTCTGAGACAGAACTATGTAATGCTTTAGGCAAGACCACGTGCTGAGCGGTAAGGGCGGCGGGGGGACTAAGTGGAGGCTGAAGGCACAGAGAAGGAGGTCTGGGACACCTGATGTAGGTAAATATGCAAGAGTCAGACACTAGGACTGCCAAACTACAAGACGCCACAAAGTTTAGGTTTTACAATGACAATGCCTCTGAGTGGACTAGAAAAATAACGCCAAGTATTCAAAAGGCAGGGTGTATGGACAGAGGAGCCTGGCAGGCTGCAGTCCACAGGGTTGCAAAGAGTTGGGCATGAGTGAAGCACACACGCATGCACACACTGAGATATTTATGATATTGAAAGACTAAGCATTTGCCCAACAATAATAGGGGAAAAGTTAGCAGAGTCCCAAGGCATTCATTAACACTCTGTGAAGACTCTGAGAAAATGAGAGAAAAGATCCATGGTACAATGCTGGATGGCTGCACAAAGACAATTGTGTTTGAAAAAAAGGCACTCTTGGGGGAATGACTGGAAGTTTTAAATCCACAGATTACCAAAGGCCACTGAGGCCATGGCTATGGCCATTAGACTTGCCCTCATGGAAAGGAGGGGCTGTTGTTAGATGTAGGTACCCAGCAAGGGGTGTCAGGATTAGCTGGGCTTTAATCTGGAAATTGACTGCTGTGGGGTAGTGTAGGGGATCACGAGCAGCTTTCTGGCGGTGGCAGTGGCACAGAGCCAGAGCAGACGGGATGGAAGCATTTAGGCTTATGCAGAGCTCCTGAGACACAGACTTGTTTGGAGCAGAGAAATGCTATGGAGAATACCAGAAGATGGCCTTGAAAACCAGTACGATGACATCTCCCAAACCAAAACCTGGGACCCAAGACCTGCCAAGATTATAGATGCCCCTAGGACTGTGAGCCAACATATTAGAATCTGGGCACTCCAAGGTCGTGTGAGACCAGGGCCGTCATGCTAGAACAGCAGTTCCAAGGGATCATTCACAGTTGGAGACCTCAGTCCCCAGTCATCTTAGAGATAAGGAAAATAAAGGCAAGGGAAGTTAAACACTTTGTGAAAAGCCAGGGGTTCCCTGGTGGCTCAGTGGTAAAGAATTCGCCTGCCAATGCAGGAGACTCAGGTTTGATCCCTGGGTCAGGAAGATCCCCTGGAGAAGGAAATGGCCACCCACTCCAGTATTCTTGCCTGGGAAATCCCATGGACAGAGGAGCCTGGCGGGCTGTAGTCTATAGGGTCACAAAAGAGTTGGACTCAACTTAGAGATGAAACAACAACAATAATTGCACAGCTTTAATGCTGCAAAGGCCAAGGCTAAGGCGAGGTCACCTGTTTTAATACCATGCTTCCTGGATAAAGGACCCAGAACCCCAGGCTGAGATGAGGTGCTACAGGTAACAGGGACTTGTAATAAATCACCACACAGGGTGAGTGGACTGTTTGGGGGAGGACAGTGATGTGTGAACTGGACAGGAAGGGTGTGATGGGAGAGGGTTATTGCGGGGCCGGTAGCAACCTCTGCGTGTGGGGCCGATTAGGGCCTGGGCCCGATTCCTGGCTGTGAAATGAGACAGGAGAGAACCACAGAGAGACGTGCTGTCCCCCATGCCACACTTTCCCCAGTTTCCTTCTGTCTGTTCCTCATAACTCACTTATCGCCTTCAAGGCTTATCTGTGGACCTCACTCAGCACAGACTTCGGCCAGCGTGTTGGTCTTTTAGACATGCTTTCGCTTGGCCACGCTCTACGCTCTTCAGGGCCAGTGCTATACCCATTGGGAACTAAAGGGAATCAAGTCGCCTGTAAACAGTGAGTGGCTCTGAATTTAACGGCTTTCTACAAATGATGTGGCATTTAAATAGGAAGCTGAGAGGCCGAGGTGTCTCACCCAAATACCACTCTTTCTGTCTCAATTCCAGCACCTCTGATACACACTCGGGCCTCCAGTATCCTTTGCTCCCATCAGCACGGGGTGGGAGGCATCACATGTAGACCATTTATACTGAAAGGGACCTTGGGGGTCACCCAGGCTAAGCCCCCAGGGACCTGGGGACACAGGTGAGCCAGGTGGAAATAAGCCCGGAACACAGGTGTCCTAATGCCCTCTCTGAACTACAACTTTTCTCTCCTCTTTCATTCCTACTTTCTGAAATGCAATCTGAAATAAAGTTCCAAAAATTTTAAAAAATTTCAGTTCAAAATTGTACTATATATCTTTCTGTATGTATACACACACAAATACACGTGTCTGCATGCATGCTAAGTCACTTTAGTCATGTCTGACTCTTTGTGACCCTATAAACTAGGAGTAGCCCACCAGGCTCCTCTGTCCATGGGATTCTCCAGGCAAGAATACTGGAGTAGTTTGCCATGCCCTCCTCCAGGGGATCTTCCTGACCCAGAGATCGAACCCGTGTTTCCTGCATCTCCTGCATTGGCAGGCAGGTTCTTTATCACTAGCGCCACCTGGGAAACCCCCAAGTGATCTCTAAATCTAGTGCTATGTTGTGTGCTAAATGGCTGCAGTTGCGATCTACTCTTTGTGACACCTGGCCTGTAGCCTGCCAGGCATCTCTGTCCATGGAATTCTCTAGGCAAGAATATTGGAGTAGGTCGCCATGCTCACCTCCAGGGGATCCTCCCAACCCAGGGATCAAAATTGAGTCTCTTATATTTCTTTCATTGGCAGGTGGGTTCTTGACTACTAGCACCACTTGGGAAGCCATGTATATATACAATTATATATATATTCACACATAGATTAGAGTCAATAGAAGGAGATAAAGGGTAAAGGTCAGGTAAATGCATAGAAATCAAATATCACCTTAAATACAGTAATTGAACCACATCCACTCAGTTAAATTCCCTTAAGGCACGGGAATGAAGACCTTTCTCCTGTACGCTGTATCTGCCATCAGAAGTGATAGATCCGCGTGCTTTTCTTAATCGTATTGCTGTTCCCCCCCTCAGAGTTGCGTTGTGTTGCTCCTCGTTCTTGTCTCACTTTTCTTAGGGACCAAAACTGCCTAAAGGAAAAGAGCTCAGAGTATTTATCTTTGCTTGCCTCATGGTTCTTGGCATTGTTTGGGGCAACAACTGTTTGTTCTTCATAAGGCTCTGACACAGTGTTCACTCTTCATAAACATTTTTTCTAATTTATTATTTAGTTTGGCTGTGCTTGATGGGGAAACAGTGGAAACAGTGTCAGACTTTATTTTTTTGCGCTCCAAAATCACTGCAGATGGTGACTGCAGCCATGAAATCAAAAGACGCTTACTCCTTGGAAGAAAAGTTATGACCAACCTAGATAGTATATTCAAAAGCAGAGACATTACTTTGCCGACTAAGGTCCGTCTAGTCAAGGCTATGGTTTTTCCTGTGGTCGTGTATGGATGTGAGAGTTGGACTGTGAAGAAGGCTGAGCGCCGAAAAACTGATGCTTTTGAACTGTGGTGTTGGAGAAGACTCTTGAGAGTCCCTTGGACTGCAAGGAGATCCAACCAGTCCATTCTGAAGGAGATCAGCCCTGGGATTTCTTTGGAAGGAATGATGCTAAAGCTGAAGCTCCAGTACTTTGGCCACCTCATGAGAAGAGTTGACTCATTGGAAAAGACTCTGATGCTGGGAGGGATTGGGGGCAGGAGGAGATGGGGATGACCGAGGATGAGATGGCTGGATGGCATCACCGACTCGATGGACGTGAGTCTGAGTGAACTCCGGGAGATGGTGATGGACAGGGAGGCCTGGCATGCTGTGATTCATGGGGTCGCAATGAGTCGGACACGACTGAGGGACTGAACTGAACTGAACGGGTCTTTGTTGCGAGAGCTTTTCTCAAGTCGTGGTGAGCAGGGGCGACTCTAGTTTCAGTGCATGGGCTTCTCATTGAGGTGGCTTGATTTATTGCAGAACACAGGCTCTAGGACATGCAGGCTTCAGAACTTGCAGCACATGGGCTCAGCGCTGCGGCTCAAGGGCTCTAGGGCACAGGCTCAGTAGTTGTGGCGCACAGTCATAGTTGCATGTGGGATCTTCCTGGACCAGGGATCAAATCCATGTCTCTTGCATTGGCAAGTGGATTCTTTCCCACTCAGTCTCCAGGGAGGCCCTTTCCTAAACATTTGCAGAATGACAGGGCATCAAATAACCTGCATCTAATATTTTTGCAATATTTCCCTTCCTCAGCTAAAGAAGAAAAGTCCAAGAGTAAAAGGGATGTGCCACCCCAACTGGTGAATTTAACAACCTACTTTTTAAAAGAAAACACCTGAGGAAGCTATGGACTCAGACCTACAATTCTGAAATCTAAATCACAGATGAGTCTGAAAGGTTGAGTCAAGTCTTGTGAAACAAATTAAAAATTAAACCCATGGCAATTTGGGCAGAATCAGATAACATGTTAACTTGCCCAATCTCTCTTTCCATAATCCATGAGTTATTTTGAGGCAAAAACAAAACAAACAAAAACATCTCAGGATTGTGTTCACTTACAATATTTGTCAGAAAACTGCCTGTACAAGTAAGAGAAGCAGAGCAGTTCCTAGACTCTTCTCAGATGCTTCAGCTAAAAAGTAAAGTAAGCACCAGTGCCAATAATTGGAAATGAGGAGAAAAATTATGCCAAATACTTGGCGCCAGATGCAGCAATTAAGCAAGCACCTGCTTTTGGCTTCATCTGCCATCACCCCCTCCCTACTTCATTTAGGCTGGATTCTGGATTTTTTTTAGAATAAATGCACCTCATTGCACAGGCACACAAACCTCTTTTTTCCTTCTTATTTTTCTTTCTTTCTTTCTTTTTGGCTGTCATTAACTGGGGCAGACTGGAAGGAAGATCCCAACAAGGACAGGGTAGTAAAGACACTTAAATTTCTAAAATCTAGGCGGCAGATGTAACCAGGGCAATCGGCTCTGGTAGGTGAGGACCAGTGTGAGTTGCTGTACCGATCACACCCTCCCAGGGAGACCCTGTAAATGAAAATGTGGATTCGATTTCTGAAAGCAAGATTTCTATTGGTTTCATTCTGAACCTTAGCTATGGCAACCAAAGCAAGCTGCTCTGCAGAGATTTAGGCTAAAAAAAAAAAAAAGATGCCATGAAATAGTTCTCAACCATTATCAGTACAGGATAGCATGAGCATCAGATGACATGTGAACGAGGTGACAGTGCTTTGAAAGTTGAAAGGATTTTGCAAATGTGACATAGGTATTAATATTTTAAAAATTTATGAAAATCCATCAAATAGAAACTAGTCAGTAAGCGTATTCACCCCCTGGAAGTGATTTAGCACTTTCAGAGCCCTGAGCGAACATTTCCTTGTTCCCTTTTGTCTTGTCTGAAAACGCTGGCTAATGATGCTACATCAGAGGCAACTGAGAGGCTTACATGAGACTAAATGAGATAATGCATGTGAAGCAACTTGTTCCATGCCACTTTCATAAAAGACACTTAATAAACATGAATTTCAAGGGGGAAAATCAAGCACATTTTCCTGAGAAGTCTTTGTACTATCAGCCCACCAATAGATGCTTTACATTAAATTACAGGTTTCCAAGACAGAGAAATGGAAAGGTCATCCTCAACAGTACATAATCAGTGAAGCTGACTGCTTCTCCCATGTGGAAAATAGATGTGAAACAAAGACAGCCATCCTTTGATTTGTAGGTTTCAAAGTAGCAATTTCCTTCGTTCTGTACTGATTTCTGCTGTTCTGTTCAGGGGGAAATGTTAAACTGCTTTTGAATTCCCTTTAACAAAGCCAGATATCCACAAAGGAGAGATTCTGAGACTGGAATAAGAAGAACAAGAGCTCCAGGAGAACAGAGTCCAAAGTGCTTAACCTATTAACTATTAATTAGTTAATGTTGCCTGACAGAAGAAACCAGAAAGTGGGGTCAGTGTACCAAGGGGCTCTGCTGTCTGCACTGCTTTACATTAATGCAAAGGAAGTAAAGGTCAGTTGTCTAGAGCGAGCATCTGTTCATTTTGGACATTGCTACAACACCAAAACAGACAATTACTGACATCCCTAAGAGATGCTTAGGGAGCATTGAGAGATGGTGCCTTTCTCTGGGTCCATGCCCACCCTTGCCACCTCTGCACCAAACAGACCTGTGCTTCTGGTGTTACAGCAGGCATGTGGTACAGAGCTTTCAGTTTACACACACTCATACACATAGAGCAACCTTGTCCCTAAGGCATATCCACAGTACCTGGTGATTGGATCAGCAGGACCAGCATCAGCTTTTTACTTTTTCCAGAACACTGTCCTGAGTCTATTCTCCCTGAAGAGCCTAAAATCTCCAAGCCTGGGTTCAAGGAGATAACACTTGAACAGAACCCTAAGGACAGGGAGGAGGAAGTGGAGATGGACAAACTAGGAAAACAAACAGTATCACTAAAGACAGATAAGGTTTTTGACCCCAGGTTTCTGGCATGTTGAATGCACAGGTCTCAAGAAACAATGGCAAGGAAAGGTGAATAAAATAGAAATGGGGTCAGGGAAGAGGGTTAAGGGGACTCATAAGGAGGGGCTGATGGATGGTCAGAACCTGGGGCGGGGGTGTGTCCTTCCTTAGGCATCACATCTTATCCAACCCGTAGTCCTCCACAGGCAAGTCTCCTTCTGAAACAATGAATGGCTTGACAAAGATGCCATACTTGGCCTGCCATCCATTATTTCCCATTCTGTCATCATTTTCCTCTAGTGGCTCCTCATGGTGGACACCAATCCAGCAGCCAGCCCTGAAATCTGTGAGTCCAACATACATGGTGATTCCCCAATGAGGGGGCTGCCCAGGCATCTACCCCTCACATTGCTGCCCATTAGCACAGCACCAGCCTGAGCCTTCTCCTCAGTGAGGTACTGGGTAATCTTGGCCTCAAGCAACCATCATTCAGCTGGACATTTCATGAAGCAAACTTCATTCAACTAAGAAATTTCCATGGAATTTATTCAGGCGCAGGGAGCTGGGATGTCATAGAAAGGCAAGGCCATTTTGGGTGGGTCTAAAATTGATGAACATAGGGGAATACAGAGGGGTCAACATTTTAAGAAGTAGCCATTCTTTCTTTGAGATATAAAGATACCCTGGAAAGATGCCATTTGCACCACATTTTAGACTTGGGGCAAGAAATCAAAATTTATCACCACCACTTCTGCGGTCTTGCAGAGCAGCAGTCATGTTCTTGGGATCTACCAAGAATGTATCATACCAAGAACTTATCCAGGTTCTACCACTCAGTTGCTATGTGCTATTAAGGAAGTTACTTCACTTGTTCAAAACTCAGTTTCATCTGTAAAATGGGAGCAATGAATTGTTACAGAAGAGGCTAGCGTTCACCAAGCCTCGTTTCCTTTCCTTCTTGGTTGAATGCCTAGTGGACATTTCCCAGCCTCCCTTGCAGTTAGGTAGGGCCATCTGACTGAGTTCTGGTTGATGGAATGTGGGCAGAAGTGATGCATTCTACATCCAGGCCTTGACCATAAGAACCTTCCCATGGGATCCTCCCCTTGTGCACACACTCCCTCTCTCTTCACCTGCGGGAGGATACTGAACTCCACGTGCTCACTTTGGCAGCACATATACTAACAGTGGAATGATACAGAGAATGTTAGCATGGCCCTGCACAATGGTGGTATGCAAATCCGGGAAACATTCCATATTTTAAAGAATACAATTTGCTTTCTTGAAGACTGTTCTTTCCTTTTTTTCTTATATATAAACTGATTTTTTAAAACCCCATTTTGATTGAAATGTGTCTGTCTAAAGAGATCTGCTAATATTTGCTTTTTAAAACTGTCCACTATTTATTTAGGGGAAAAATGAAGCCTGTAACTGAATTATATGTAAAAATAAAATTTAGACCTGTGGATTGGGAATTATTTTCAAAAATTAGCTATCAATCTGGTATCAGAAAATGGTGGTTTTTCTCTTAGCATGTTGCTGCTGTTCAGTAGCTAGGTTGTGTCCAACTTTTTGTGACTCCATGAACTGCAGCACACCAGGCTTCTTTGTCCTTCACTATGTCTCGGAGTTTGTTCAAATTCAGGTCCATTGAGTCAGCAATGCTATCTAACCATCTCATCCTCTGCTGCCCTCTTCTCCTTTTGTCATCTCTTAGTATATAAGTAAATAAGATGCAAAGTAAGAATGTAAGCAGTTGTGATTCATTACAAGCAGTTGGAGATAACTAAATCCTAGGGATAATCATTTGTATCCTATTCCAAAGTCTTATTTTATAGTTTGAAAAGCGCTTTGCACACAGTTCTTGTATATACAAGTAAAGATGTAATTATAGGATGCAGTGTTACTGCTTTGTTTAACAAGAACCTCATTTAAAATTTAAGATTGACAGCTATGGTATTTGTTTAATGATTTGCTTCTTTTCTGTTTCTTTACTGTAAAACTAAGTTAAAAATAAAAGGTTAATGAGGAAAAAAAAAAGGACTCCAAGGTCCTGAGGAAATGGGGACAAGAGTAATCAATTTGTCTTTAGCTTATTAAGTCACTGAGATTTGGAGATTATTTGTTGTGGCAGTTAGCCTACCCTGACTAATAGGGCAATTGTGAGGATCAAACAAGATAATTTATTTATAAGCACAGTGTCAGGAACATAGTAATGTTTAGCAAGTAACAGCTATTTATTATTGTGTGATATCAATCCTACTTTTTCCAATGGTACTTTTTCCCTTTCATCCAGTGACCAAGGCATCTCTAGATGTCCATTTCTGCTTTTTTTGTCTTTAAGCCTGATCGCAGTGTTAATGGGTTGCTTCTCTCTGGACCTTGCTCTACTAATAGCATTCCCTTATAAAAAATATGGGGATAAAGGGGATGCTTCTATTGACGCAATAATGGTTCTGAAATGAGTCAGAAGCACAGGGCAGTCCAGTTGGCACCCTTCATCACAGCTCCATTTTTGCTTTCCCTGTCTTTCTGCATGAAGGCTACAGGGCTGAGAGTTAAATTTGTTTGAGAACTGACTCAGATGAGCAGCACAATCTGCTCCACTGGAGGAAACATTTCACAAAAACTGCTCCTGTCGAGTTTTCGCAAAACTTCCAAATTTCAATTAGAAACTGGAGAATCAGATGGGTGCAAAAGAAATTTAAGGTAATGAAGAAAAAAGTGTTCATACACTGAAGTTAAAATCAATAGCCATATGACTAAGTGGCCACCTATTATAATTAGCATGATTTGAGGAGTTCTAGGGGCTCCTCCTGTGATCCCCAAATATTTTTATTGCATGTTGGCAATGCTTGAAAAGCTGTTCATAGCAACCCTTGCAATCACACATCGCTTTATGCGATCTCTCTTATCACACAAATCTCTTGCAAGGTAGGTTTATAAATATGGACTTCAAGACTCTGTGAAATCATCTGTACAAGATTACACAGGTGTAAAGGGCAAAGCAAAGACTTATCATGTGTCCTGGCTTCAGGACTTTTCCCACAACACCATGATTGCCTCGGCCATTATTAATACTTCATTTCTTTGGATTAAATACATCTCCTAAGAAATTGATCATTCAAATGAAACCTTACCTGAATCTCAGCATATAAATGGAGTTGTTCTGACTGAAGGGTGTTTATGGGGAGGAGAAGCAGGGAGAGGGAGAGTTTAGAGAAGTCCATGATAAGCCTAAGAACTACAGTCCAAAATCCACTAGGTTAAAGCTCTATCACCTATTTCAGAACAATTGGTCTTGGAAGAATCTCTTGCTATCATTCATACTTTGTAATCTATCAGACATTTCCTACCATCTGAAACAAAGAGCTGGAATAATAAACTCAGATTAAAAGGCTCTGTCAGTCAGTTATGACAAGGTGGGAAGGTAAGAAGGAGTAAATAAAAGGTGAAAACCAACCTGACATTTGGCTTCAGGTTTGTTCTACCCATCGAGGGAATCAAATTCTTCTGTAACCAACAGATTAGTGTGCTTCTTGAATCTTTGTGCTTTAAAACTGCTAATATGGAAAAGATAAAACCTATAAATAAAAAAGCAAATTACAATTCAAGAAGGCCTTATATACCTTAAAGTATGATCTTTATATTCTAGTAATACTAGAATTCTTTGTACTTGTCAAAGTATGCTCTTTTATAAGTCAAAAATATGACTCTTAAACATAGAATGAACACATGTTGGAGATTTATTAAATTCTTAGTGAAGGGTAGTAAAACTGATTCCAAAGAGAATTAGAGGAATCGCAATTATATAACATTGAAGAAAGACTGTTGACATAAGATGGTTTGATTAGACACAAAATTGCTTGCCCTACAAGCAATAGACCCATAACTTGAGGATTATTCTTTCTACCTTTCAGAATTCATTTATATCTCTACTGGGTACAAGTTATAGGTTCTGATGTAACTTCAAAGTGGCCTTTCACCAATAGTAAAAAGAAACTCAAGCAAAGGTCCACTCTTCAGCCTAGATCATTCAGTAATTCTTGGTAGGCCTGGAAGAGTGTTTCATTCTGACACTGAGAAGACAGACTGCCCTCTCTTTGCCTTCTTTCCAAGTTTTGAGTCCTAGTGGCTCAAGTTGGGCTCAAGTAGGTCAAGTATGGGTGGGAAGAATTAGGAGATTGGGACTAACACATATACACTATTAATACTATGTATAAAATGATAGTACCTGTAGGGCTTCCTGAGTAACTCAAATGGTAAAGAATCTGCGGGCCATGCAGGAGATCCTGGTTCGATCCCTGGGTTGGGAAGATCCTCTGGAGAAATGCACGGCAACCCACTCCAGTATTCTTGCCTGGAGAATGCCATGGACAGAGGAGCCTGGTGGTCTACAGTCAACGGGGTCACAAAGAGTGGGATATGACTGAGCAACTAACACACACACATGAAACAGATGCCTAATAAGAACCTACTGTATAGTACAAGGAACTCTATTCAATGTACTATGATGACTTGAATGGGAAGGAAGCCCAAAATGGAGGGGATATATGTATATGTATGGCTGATTCATGTTGCTGTATAGTAGAAACTAACACAAGAGTGAAGCAACTATACTCCAATAAAAATTAATTAATTTAAAAAAAAAAAAACAGTTCCGTCATTCCCTTCTCATTTTCTGGGGTCAAATTCCAACCTTCTTGGGTCATCATTTCTACTGAAACAAATGAGTACAATACAGGCCACAAGTCACAGGCAGCAATGTAAAGCTCTTAGTTCTTCCAGAATGAGAGTAGAAAGCCAAGTAAAACTGAGCCTTTCAAAAGGGATAAGACAAAACTGACAAGTCTGAAATCTAACATCATGAAGTTTAAGTCTCCAGCATGAGCAGTTGAGTTACATGCTTTTTCTCTTAATTTCAGAATCATAAAGCAAAACAAACAAAAAAAGCAGTCAATAGTCTCCTTGAAAGAATGAAGGAGTGTCTCTTTTAAGAAAAAAATAACTACTAATAAGTATTTGGGGAATAATTCAGGCATAAAGTAGAAGCAGAAGGAAGAAGAATAATCATATTTTCAACTTTACATTCTAATAAACAAGTCCCTCTCTGGACAACACCTCTCAGACTCACTGCCTTCTGGCCCAATTATATTCACCTTGCTTGAAACATAGAATTAGGCTTGTTTTGTGTCCTAACATCCTTTTTTTTTTTTTAAGCCAGTAGGAAGGGTGCCCTACCATGGTTTTGTATGCACTTTTGTTGTTTGGTTCTGAAAAATTCAAATATATCTCCAGAGAACATGCTAAATAGTTAAAATCATACTTTATCAAAAATCTTCTGGGATCATTTACTTCTGCATACTTTTTTTTAATCGAGAAATAATTGACATATAAAGTTATATGGTTTCAGGTGTATAACATGATCCCATATTTGTATATACTGTAAAATGATCACCACGAGAAGCCTAGTTAACATCTGTCACTATACATAGTTACAAAAATGTTTTTCCTATGATAAGAACTTACAAGATCTACTCTCTTAGAACCTTCCAAATGCACAACACAGTGTTATTAACTATAGTTGGTACAGTCAATAAAGCATGCATCTGCATATTTCATGTTTAAACTTTGCCATATGCATTTTGGTTAATCGCAGTATGGTATCTACCATACACAAAATGAGAAAAACAAAGGCTTTCCAAGCCTTGATTTTTACAAAGTGTTTCTCCTTTCTGATGACAGGAATTAGGAAGTTATAGAATGTTAGTACTATAAGGATGGAGAAACTGAGGACCAAGGAAATGTGAAATGCCTTGTCCGAGGCGAAGCAGCCTCTCCAGAGTTCTTAAATCTGTCAGTTTGTTCTGGATTCTGTGTGAAGAGCATTCAGCTTCCCTGAGTTAATGGATTATTGATTAATGTTCAGAAAAATGCACAAAGAAGTTTTTTATGTTCCCCACTCTGAGAACTTCTTTTATTCTTCCTCAGTGGGAACGCTCCAAGCATTCTGGCCTGGACAATTCTTCCTTGTGTGTGTGGTGGAGGTCCCAAGAGTTTCAGGATGTTAGCATTTCCAGTCCAACAACTGCAGCCAGGGTGAGAGCAGAAATGCCCTTCTCCATTTCCAAACACTTCCTAAGAGGGCAGTACTGTCTTTAGTCAATATCCACTGTCGTATTCTGAGACCAAAACAATGAAAAGTCCTCCCTCTTTATCCTGCTCTCCCCAGTGTCTCCTGTAATATTTTTCTCACTAAATACTTATTCTTTTCTTCTTTTCAGGTTTTCTGAGCATCTATGAATAACTGTGAGTGATGTTATCCATTCGCCAGCTGCAGGCATATGGTGCAACGTGAGGCAGGAGGCAACTAAGCGCTAGGTTCCTCAGGGCACCCAAATAGGGCTTCCCAGACGGCCCATTGTAAAGAATATGCCTGCCAATCCAGGAGATGCAGGAGATGCAGGTTTGATCCTTGGGTCAGGAAGCTCCCCTGGCAATCCACTCCAGTATTCTTACCAGGGAAACCCCATGGACAGAGGAGCCTGGTAGGCTACAGCCCATGTGGTCACAAAGAATCAGACATGACTGAGCAACTGAGCAGGCATGCAGGGCACCCAAACAGCTATTATCTACTCATGTTTGGATGTTCAAGAACCTGCTCAACACTCTCCTTGCCTTTCCAATAATTTACCGTCCAGTAGTATTTCTGGCAGAGGCAGTTGACATGGACGGGACCCTTAAAGATCAGCACGCCCAACAGCTTCCTTTGAAAACAAGAAGATGTCAAGAGCTGTGCCCAAGGACACACAACTCACCCATGACAGACCAGATCTTAGCCCATTTTTCTTCCTTCCATGCCCCAGAAACAAACTTTCCATATGCCACAGCTCTTCCAAGGATCAATTCCGGTTACACACCCAGGCTAGCATGAAGGCTCAATACACATCACCCCACTGGGATTCTGTACTTATGCAGCTCTTCCCTGCAATGGTGTGAATAAGCTGAGATCATCTTTGTTTAAAGAAACCACTCTGAAGGAAGGAGACAGTGCTGTGGAGTGATTAAGAGCATGGAATGTCTCAGTTTAGAGTCTAAGATTAACCTCTTAATCTTGGGGTTGGCTGCCTAGCCTTTGTGCCTTAGGTAACTCATTTATAAACTGGGAGTCAATAATAGCCAAACTATGTATGTTATGATTAAATGGAGTAATGGTTCAAAAGCACCTATAACAGTGACTGGCACATTATAAATGTGTTAAGTCATCATCAATGTTAATTATCATTATCATTATCATCAACTTCATCATCAATTACACCCTTTTGCCTCCCCTGAAAATCTAACCAGGGAAAGAAAGCATGGCTGGTTCAATTTCTTCCACCAGCATGAGCCAGAAGGGGCTCCTCCTTTGGGGACATAAGTGATGGTCTCCAATCCACTGCTAATTCTGTTTCTACTAAAAACTGAAGACTATTATGAAAATGTGTAAACTCAGTATACTTCACTTTGGGAATAAAAATTGAGCAAAATAGTGGGTTTTTTTTTTTTAAGAAGTAAAGAAAAGTACCAGTCCACAGTTCTCTTTTCTCTTTCATAAGGCATCACATGGCAGACACACTGAAACCATACTCACAGAAAACTAGTCAATCTTATCACACTAGGACCACAGCCTTGTCTAACTCAATGAAACCAAGCCATGCCTACGGGGCAACCCAAGACGAGTGGGTCATGGTGGAGAGGCCTGACAGAATGTGGACCACTGGAGAAGGGAATGGCAAGCCACTTCAGTATTCTTGCCTTGAGAACCCCATGAACAGTATGAAAAGGCAAAATGATAGGATACCAAAAGAGGAACTCCCCAGGTCGTTAGGTGCCCAATATGCTACTGGAGATCAGTGGAGAAATAACTCCAGAAAGAATGTAGGGATGGAGCCAAAGCGAAAACAATACCCAGCTGTGGATGTGACTGGTGATAGAAGCAAGGTCCGATGCTGTAAAGAGCAATATTGCATAGGAACCTGGAATGTCAGGTCCATGAATCAAGGCAAATTAGAAGTGGTCAAACAAGAGATGGCAAGGGTGAATGTCGACATTCTAGGAATCAGTGAACTAAAATGGACTGGAATGGGTGAATTTAACTCAGATGACCATTACATCTACTACTGCAGGCAGGAAATCCTCAGAAGAAATGGAGTAGCCATCATGGTCAACAAAAGAGTTCAAAATGCAGTACTTGGATGCAATCTCAAAAATGACAGAATGATCTCTGTTCGTCTCCAAGGCAAACCATTCAATATCACAGTTATCCAAGTCTATGCCCCAACCAGTAATGCTAAAGAAACTGAAGTTGAACGGTTTTATGAAGACCTATAAGATCTTTTAGAACTAACACCCAAAAAAGATGTCCTTTTCATTATAGGGGACTGGAATGCAAAAGTAGGAAGTCAAGAAACACCTGGAGTAACAGGCAAATTTCGCCTTGGAATGCAGAATGAAGCAGGGCAAAGACTAACAGAGTTTTGCCAAGAAAATGCACTGGTCATAGCAAACACCCTCTTCCAACAACACAAGAGAAGACTCTACACATGGACATCACCAGATGGTCAACACCAAAATCAGATTGATTATATTCTTTGCAGCCAAAGATGGAGAAGCTCTATACAGTCAACAATAACAAGACCAGGAGCTGACTGTGGCTCAGATCATGAACTCCTTATTGCCAAATTCAGACTGAAATTTAAGAAAGCAGGGAAAACTGCTAGACCATTCAGGTATGACCTAAATCAAATCCCTTATGATTATACAGTGGAAGTGAGAAATAGATTTAAGGGCCTAGATCTGATAGATAGAGTGCCTGATGAACTATGGAATGAGGTTCGTGACATTGTACAAGAGACAGGGATCAAGACCATCCCCATGGAAAAGAAATGCAAAAAAGCAAAATGGCTGTCTGGGGAGGCCTTACAAATAGCTGTGAAAAGAAGAGAGGCAAAAAGCAAAGGAAAAAAGGAAAGATATAAGCATCTGAATGCAGAGTTTCAAAGAATAGCAAGAAGAGATAAGAAAGCCTTCTTCAGCGATCAATGCAAAGAAATAGAGGAAAACAACAGAATGGGAAAGACTAGAGATCTCTTCAAGAAAATTAGAGATACCAAGGGAACATTTCATGCAAAGATGGGCTCGATAAAGGACACAAATGGTCGGGACCTAAAAGAAGCAGAAGATAATAAGAAGAGGTGGCAAGAATACACAGAAGAACTGTACAAAAAAGATCTTCACGACCCAGAGAATCATGATGATGTGATCACTAATCTAGAACCAGACATCTTGGAATGTGAAGTCAAGTGGGCCTTAGAAAGCATCACTACAAACAAAGCTAGTGGAGGTGATGGAATTCCAGTTGAGCTGTTTCAAATCCTGAAAGATGATGCTGTGAAAGTGCTGCACTCAATATGCCAGCAAATTTGGAAAACTCAGCAGTGGCCACAGGACTGGAAAAGGTCAGTTTTCATTCCAATCCCAAAGAAAGGCAATGCCAAAGAATGCTCAAACTACCACACAATTGCACTCATCTCACATGCTAGTAAAGTAATGCTCAAAATTCTCCAAGCCAGGCTTCAGCAATACGTGAACCATGAACTCCCTTATGTTCAAGCTGGTTTTAGAAAAGGCAGAGGAACCAGAGATCAAATTGCCAACATCCGCTGGATCATGGAAAAAGCAAGAGAGTTCCAGAAAAATATCTATTTCTGCTTTATTGACTATGCCAAAGCCTTTGACTGCGTGGATCACAAGAAACTGTAGAAAATTCTGAAAGAGATGGGAATACCAGACCACCTGACCTGCCTCTTGAGAAATCTGTATGCAGGTCAGGAAGCAACAGTTAGAACTGGACATGGAACAACAGACTGGTTCTAAATAGGAAAAGGAGTACGTCAAGGCTGTATATTGTCACCCTGCTTATTTAACTTCTATGAAGAGTACATCATGAGAAACGCTGGACTGGAAGAAACACAAGCTGGAATCAAGATTGCCGGGAGAAATATCAATAACCTCATATATGCAGATGACACCACCCTTATGGCAGAAAGTGAAGAGGAGCTAAAAAGCCTCTTGATGAAAGTGAAAGAGGAGAGTGAAAAAGTTGGCTTAAAGCTCAACATTCAGAAAACAAAGATCATGGCATCTGGTCCCATCACTTCATGGGAAATAGATGGGGAAACAGTGTCAGATTTTTTTGGGGGGGGGGCTGCAAAATCACTGCAGATGGTGATTGCAGCCATGAAATTAAAAGATGCTTACCCCTTGGAAGAAAAGTTATGACCAACCTAGATTGCATATTCAAAAGCAGAGACATTACTTTGCCAACTAAGGTCCGTCTAGTCAAGGCTATGGTTTTTCCAGTAGTCATGTATGGATGTGAGAGTTGGACTGTGAAGACGGCTGAGCGCTGAAGAATTGATGCTTTTGAACTGTGGTATTGGAGAAGACTCTTGAGAGTCCCTTGGACTGCAAGGAGATCCAACCAGTCCATTCTGAAGGAGATCAGCCCTGGGATTTCTTTGGAAGGAATGATGCTGAAGCTGAAACTCCAGTACTTTGGCCACCTCATGCAAAGAGTTGACTCATTGGAAAAGACTCTGATGCTGGGAGGGATTGGGGGCAGGAGGAGAAGGGGACGACTGAGGATGAGATGGCTGGATGCCATCACTGGCTCGATGGACGTGAGTCTGAGTGAACTCTGCGAATTGGTGATAGACAGGGAGGCCTGGCGTGCTGTGATTCATGGGGTCGCAAACAGTCGGACACGACTGAGCGACTGAACTGAACTGAAGGCCATTTTAGCTGCTTTTCCTATTGAATGATTATTCAACCAAGGAAATAAAAAAATAAATCGTGGGTCCTGCCTTCAAGGAGGTTTTCATGAGCAGTATAGTTTTCTGCCTTTCATCCTGTGTACTTAGGTTTCACTCTGTGATGGGCTTGACGTTTTGGTAAACTAGTTAGTGCCTGGGGTGAAATTCCACTGGGTTCATGACCCTCCTTCTCTCTTCCTTGCAGACCACCACTCCTAATGGGGTGGTTACCCAGCAGCTTCCATGCTGCTCCCAGTTCTCTTAGAGCCCAGTCAGTTGCTTCCTATTGAGGAGTGGCCAGAAAGGGGTATTAAGTATGTCTTTTTATTTTCTTTATTCTGATAGTTTGACATCCAGGCCCTTGCTGACTTTGGAGAGACTGCCCCTCCCAGGGTTAGCCAATTCCTAGAGATAGTAAATGACTCACCTGTGAACGAATCTTTCACATGCAAACCAACCAATGCAGAGTCCATGTTTCCAACAACCTCCTCTACGTGGCCCTCACATCCCGGACCGCTGATCAACTCAGGGGCAGGTACCAGATTATTAGAGACCGCTCTGATGCCCCAAAGCCCACTGAGATTATTCAGACTAGAGCCGTAAAGCTCTTGTCCACATTTTTCTTCACCTCCTCTGCCTCCTGACCGACCCTAGTGCTTCCCCATCTGGCCCCTCTGCATGGTGCACCATGCCTCCTGTTTTATACTTCAGGAAACTGAGACCACAACTTCCTTTGTGATGGTCATTTCCATGTCTGAATATCTTTTTTGTTTTAATTGGAGAATAATTGCTTTACAAAGTTGTGTTGTTTTCTGTTGTAGAACAACTTGAATCGGTCATAGTTTTATATATATATAGATATATCCTTCCATCTTGAGTCTGCCTCCTCCTCCCATGTGCCTGCATGTCTTACCACACCTAATTAAAACAAATTTTGGGTACCCTTACAACAAAGGGAAAGAAAACAGAGGAGGAAGAATCAGAGACAAGAGCCAGCTGGGGAGGGAGGGTAGAATTCAAATCAGTAAATAAGATCACAACCCCTAATACTCATCTCAAATGCTTTCATTGACAGAATTTCACCCAGCCTTTGACAAAAGCCTGTGAGGTCAGCATTATTAACCTCATTTTACACACAAAAAATTGAGACCCAGAGAAGTTAAGTGATTTGACCAAGACCCACAGCCAGGAGTGGCAATGTTCGGATTGGAACTCAGATCAGATTCCACAATCCAATGGCAGCCTCCCAAATAAACAGAGAATAAGAAGGGACTATGGCTGTCTGTGATATTAAAAAAATTTTTTTTAATATTTATTTATTTATTTGGCTGTGCCAGGTTTTGCTTGTGGCATTCAGAATCTTTGTTGCAGCATGTGGGATCGAGTTCCCTGACCAGGGATCCAATCCAGGCGCCCCGCATTGGGAGCAGAGAGTCTTAGTAAGTCGCTCAGTCGTGTCTGACTCTTCTCAACCCCGTGGACTGTAGCTCATCAAGCTCCTCTGTCCATGGGATCTCCAGGCAAGAATACTGGAGTGGGTTGCCATGCCCCACTCCAGGGGATCTTCCTGACCCAGAGATTGAACCTGGGTCTCTTCTGTCTCCTGCAACGGCAGGCGGATTCTTTAGTGGTAAAGATTCTTTAGCGCCACCTGGGAAGTTCCTTAGACAGTGGACCATCAGGGAAGTTCTTGTCTGCGATCTTGTAATCCAAGTATCCGTTCTATTTGCTTTTAGCTCATGAGTTACAGAACTCTCTGAAGACAGAGACTTTGTCTTGTGTTACCTTGCCTTCCCCACTGCTTGGTACACAGTAGTGAATCCACAGGTACACGTTGAACTAAAGAATGAAGAGAAATCAAAACGGGGCAGATAAATAACTCCAAGCCTCCTAGGGAGCCCACTGACTTCCCTTCCCTTGTACTTGGCTCTGATGCACCAAGAAGTGCTGGCATATTGAATTGATAAAGGAAATTGTGAGATGTTTCCTACACAAGACACTGAAGCTTATGTCAGAAGAATTTTAAAAGAAGTGGTCAAAAAAACCTTTCTGTAGTTTTGAAGAGCTTCAGGCCAGAAAACCTCTTCTGGTCTGGCTTGCATCTGGCCTGTCTTTTCTTAACTCTGCTTAAGTAGCGCACTTCTGGGATTGAGAAATTGGGGCTATGTTTCTCAGAATGCCTAAGTATCTAACTACTCTTCATTACAGATGGCTGGGCCTAAGATTAACTACTAGTTTCCTTTGTTTTACCAAATAGATGTGATCTACCATCATATCTACATTTAGCTGTAATATGCAGTCTATTTTTCCACTGACCTCTATCCTAAAACTGGAGATGCATTCTGTGCTAAAAACAGCACATTTTATTTACAATCAATGGCAGGTAGTAACTCTTCTCTGTTATCACCTTTCAAAACTGAGCTACTCACAGTTTTTCTGAATAGGTTGGCCCTACTGTGGGCTTAAAATGTTAAATTTGGGAATCAAACAAATATGAGTTGAGTCCCAATTAGTAGTAGCTATATGACTTTCATCTCCTTATCTGTAAAATGGGGTGATAATAATACTTACCATACAAACTTGTTGAGAACAAGCAATATATTATTCAAATACATAATTATATAATACAATATTATATGTTATTTATATATTATGTAATGTATATTATATGTACAATATACATTATAAATATATAATATTGTTAGTGAGCACTAATATAGGGAAAATGCTTTATCTATATGCCTGGCACATAATCAGTATTCAATATGTGGTAGCTAGAGTTAACACCTTTGGGAAACCTCTTACATTGTTGGTGGGAAGGTAAACTGGTGCAGCACTATAGAGGTTCCTCAAAAAACTAAAAATAGAGTTGCCGCATGATCCTGCAATCCCTCTCCTGAGCATATATCCAGAGAAAATTGTAATTTGAAAAGATACATGCATCCTGGTGTTCCTAGTGGCATTATTCACAACAGCCAAGACATGGAAACAACCTAAATGTCCACTGACAGAGAAATGGATAAAGAAGATGTGGTTCATACATATGATGGAATATTACTCAGTCATGAATGAATGAAATTATGCCATTTATAGCAACATGGATGGACCTATAGATTATCATACGAGGTGAAGTAATTCAGAAAGAGAAAAGCAAATACCATTTGATATCACTTACATATGGAATCTAAAGTATGGCATAAATGAATTTATCTATGAAAGAGAAACACACTTATAGACCTAGAGAACAGATTCGTGGTTGCCAGTGGGGAAGGGGCTTGGGGGATTGGATGGATTGGGAGTTTAGGATTAGCGGATCCAAACCATTACATATAGGATGGATAAACAACAAGGTCCTTCTGTATAGCAGAGGGGACTCTATTCAATGTCTTATGGTAACATATAATGGCAAAGAATCTGAAAAAGAATATATATATATTTTTATTTATGTACATGGTAACTGAATCACTTTGTTTATACCTGAAACTAACACAATATTGTAAATTAACTATAATCAATAAAATACAATTTTTAAAAGAGAGTGAGTACCTGTAAATGTTCTGTTCTTGGCTGGGCATTGCAAACGTTTGCTGTCTGGGCATGAGTACAGCATCATTGGCTTCTGGTCAAAATTCCCTGCTTAGCCACCCTCCTCATCAGCTGGATAGTACACTCCTTCTTCCTCTCCAGCTCCTGTTTTCCCTCTTTTGATGAAGGAGCGCTGTGTTCCAGCTCCATGTTCCTATAGCACTTTCACACATTAGTTCAGCAACTATTTACTGAGCAGTGTTTCTTTTTTATGTCTGTTGCTACATTAACAAACCATCCCAAACTTACTGGCTTCAAACAGCAATCATTTTGTTTGCTCACAGCTCTTCAATCGGATCTGCGCTCAGTTGGAAGTTTCTTCTTCTGTTCTTGCCGGTGGTCACTCACTCTGTGGCTGCATTCACCTGGTAGATCCATTTGGGGCTGAATTCAGCCCGGAGGCTAAGGTGACAGGATCTCTCTTTACAGACTCAGAATTTCTAACTCTCTATATGGCCTTTTCACAAGGAGCCCGATGTCTTACATTGCACCTCAGGGTTCCTAAAACCCCCAAAGCAGGAGCTATTGCATCTTCTTAGAACTCTGCCCTAGCACTGGAACAGTATCACTTCTGCCACATTTTGTTGGTTAAGGAGAACCAGCCTGGCTTCCAGGGGAGGGGGCACAGAGCATGGACCTTGGGAAGTGTAGTTCACTGAGTGCCACTAACAGGCTGAAAAAGCACATTCTCACACTTTGCTGGACTTGCTGGTGAGCATGTCAAACCAGGTTCCGGCCTGGAGTCTACCCAAGGCAGGGGTTCTCAAAACTTGAAAGTGTATCAGAATCACCCAGAAGCCTTGTGAAAACACAGATTGCTGGGCCCCACCCCAGAAACCCAACAATTTGTATCTCTAACCAGTTTCTGGGTGATACGGATGCTGCTGATCTGAGAACACGCTTTGAGAGCCACTGTTCTGGGGCTGCTTCAGCACTGCAATAAATCCCCAGAGATTTTAATTCAATTGGTCTGGGGTTAGATACCTGTATTAAAGAAAAAACAGCAATCATTTCCTAAGTGACCCTAATGTACAGTCAGGGTGGAGAACCACCGCTTTTAGAGTCTAGTCTGTCTCCCTCATTTTTCTTAAAGCTTCCTTGAGCTAGTAACAGTTTGATTCATCTTTATGACCACATCTGAATATTTCCCTTCAAAAACAAGGATTCTCAAATTTTGCTGTACTTTAGAATTTAATGCGATTTTTAAAGTCTCGAGGTCCAGGTTACACTTCAGACTAATCATATCAGAACCTCTAGGAATGTAACCTAACCATTACGTATCTTTTTAAATTCTCTAGGTGATTCTGAAGTGCAGCCGAGTTTGAGAATGGGTGCTTTAAACAGCCTTATTGCCATTTTCCCTGTACACATTTCTAAATTAAAAATAGCCCTTACCATGATAATCTCCAATGTTTTCCTTCAAACACTAAAAACTGCAGAGGATATTTTAACCTAGAATCTTACCTTCTCCTCTATCAACTCCCACTGATATCTGCGTTCATACTTCCATTGCATAATCTTGATTTAGGGAAACTGGATTTCACCACATTTGCCATTGAAAAACTTCTTACCCAAGATCGTGAGGAACTTTTAGTGAGGAAGGGGTTAAGAAGGTAGGCCTATTGCATGCTGGGAGCTGTAGTTCAATAGCACTGCCCAGTCAGCGAGGCAGCTGTAGGCTTAAGTGCTTAGTCCCTTCAGTCGTGTCCAACTCTTTGCGGCCCGTGGACTGTAGCCCACCAGGTCCCTCTGTCCATGGGATTCTCCAGGCAGGAATACTGGAGTAGGTTGCCATGCGTTTCTCCAGGTGATCTTCCTGACCCAGGGATCGAATCCGTGTCTCTTATGTCTCCTGTATGGGCAGGCAGGTTCTTTACCACTGGCACCACCAGTGAGGCCCTAGGAGTTGCCAAAGCGACACCCAGTAACCCACATGTCCTTTAGAGAGGCAGTGTCCAGTAGTGACCAATACCTTGGGCATCAGAGTCAGAATGCCTGGGTTAGATTCTATTGCCACTCCTCACCACCGCTAGTGGTAAAGAACTCGCCTGCCAATGCAGGAGCTGTAAGAGAAGCAGGTTCGATCCCTGGGTCAGGAAGATCCCCTGGAGGAGGGCATGGAAACCCACTCCAGTATTCTTGCCTGGAGAATCCCATGGACAGAGGAGCCTGGTGGGCTACAGTCCATGGAGTCGGAAAGAATTGGACACAACTGAAGTGGCTTAGCACACATGCACACAGAGGAAATAAACCCCACAGGCCTTGTGGCATGGCCAAAAAATAAATCAAAATAGAAAAGCAACACAAATTTACTGCAAAAAAAAAAAAAGTCTTACCTCCATTTTACCAGTGTGGAAAACGAGGCACAGAGAAGTTAAGCAACTTGCCCCAGGTCACACAGCTAGTAAATAACAGAGATGATGTTGCAATAGGCCGGACTGCTGCCCTCGATGGGTAAGTGAAATTTACTGGAATTGAGATCTACCTTTCTCTGCCATTTCACAGACTCCTGGGATGGGTGAAGATCTTTAACATCCTGTAGGGTAGTAGTTTCTTTTTCTCTCTTCTTTTTTTTTAGAGAGGGAGGTCATAAACTGTAAGAAATATCTTTTACATTACAGTCTTGTACACACACACACACACACATGCACACACACATATACGTACCCAAAGAATGGAAACTAAAACTTCACAAAGTAATAGCTACTCTTTTTTTTTTTTTTAATTTATTTACACCAGGTCTTAGTTGCGGAATGTGGGATCTAGTTCCCTAACCAGGGATTGAATCCAGGCCCCCTGCATCAGGAGCACAGACTCTTAGCCCACTGGACTCCCAGAAAAATCCCAACCACTACGCTAATAGGTGTGAAAAGTGAAAGTGAAGTCGCTCAGTCCTGTCGACTCTCTGCGACCCCATGGACTGCAGCCTACCAGGCTCCTCCCTCCATGGGATTCTTCAGGCAAGAGTACTGGAGTGGGTTGCCATTTCCTTCTCCAATTTTAGATTCAAAACTATTTTATTCTTTAAAATTCTGTTTTCACCTACTAGACTGATTTTGCAACCCACTAATGCAGCTGACTTGCCGCTTCAAAAACCCTGCTCTATTGAGAATGCCGCTTAAACTGACACCAGTTTGCAAGTCTGAGTGTAAAAGGAGGCAGGGCCAAGCTGGATCTTTTAAGGCTCATAATAATGATTTGTTTACTTGCACAATGTGTGTTTCCTAGGTCACACCAGCCTGAGGGGAAAACTGGGATCAGAACTACGGCACAGGCTGTTCTCGCTCTCTCTGCTTTCATCAGCTCTCTCAGAATTGCCAGCCCCTCCTCAAAGACCCTTTCCAGTTTCTGAGGATGCCAGGGAACATTGCACATGCGCTCTCAAACATCTTCATTTTCCTTTCTTTTGCTTAGGCTCCCTGCTGGGATCATTTGCCACTTCCTGTCTGTGGGCCTCTCAGTACTGTGGGACGCTAAGCATGAGTTGCTCCTGGTGGAAAATCCAATGATTTGGGTGATGTCTGAGCCATGGGCCTGGATGGGGACACGGTTGGTCTCATTTCTCTATAGCAGCTCTGGGTGCCAGAACATGGTGTTTAGTCTCATAGTGCCCAAGAGCAATGCCGTGATACCCACCAGACTAGAGAAAACACCCTCTGTTACAGGGATCCCAGAGGAGATTCTTCTTGTACATGTATGCTCAGTCGCTCAGTCATGTCTGACTCTTTGCAACCCCATGGACTGTAGCCCACTAGGCATCTCTGTCCATGGAATTTTCCAGGCAAGAATACTGGAGTGGGTTGCTATTTCTTACTCCAGGGGATCTTCCTGACCCAAGGATCAAACACACATCTCTTGTGCCTCCTGCACTGGCAGGTGAATTCTTTACCACTGCTACACCTGGGAAGCCCAGATTCTTCTTACACCCTCAAAATTACACATGTTCAAGGGCAATGGATTAAAGAAAAAAAAAACACTCCATCCAACGTTCATTCATAACCACCTTCTTTTTGTCCAACCCTGGCTCTTACCCTTGGACCAAGCTTGGTGCTCCCAAACTGGAAGGGAATTCTTTCTTCCCAAGGAGGCTTCTTGGTTCCCTCACGTGTAGAGGCTCTTGGCAAGACCACAGTCTGTCATCCTGCCCGAAAGTGCCTGCTTCCTGGAGTGAACATATATAAGATAAACTCATTTTCATTTGAGAGCTTGGCTTCCCACGTATCAGAAGTCACAGGTTCAGAATTCAAGTCCCACTGCAAGGATGACAGTGATGACGGCGTTGACAGATCATCCCCATATATCAGACCCCATGCTGAGCACTTTAAATACATTATTGTCTCTCATTCTTTCCACAACTTTACGCGTGGGCCTCCCCTGGTGGTCTAGTGGCTCTATGCTCCCAGTGCAGGGGACCTGGGTTCCATCACTGGTCAGGGCACTAGATCCTGCATGCTGCAACTAAAGATCCCGAGGGCTGCAACTAAGACGGGGCGCAGCCAAATAAATAAATTAAACATATATTTTTAAAAACCAACTTTATATGATATGCACTATTAAATTCACTCCCCATTTTACTGGGGAGAAAAACTGGCCTAGAAAGCTGAAATAGCTAGCTCATGGTCACGTGGCTGGCCAAGTGCAGAGCCAGCCCTGGAGTCCCTCAGCTACTGCTCCAGAGCTGGGACTGGGCAGGGAGCCGGCCTTGGCCAGGGCTCCCCCACCTTCCTGGGCCTCCTTCCAGCTCTGCTTTCATCCTTTCTAGGCACCTCTCCCAAGGCACCCCCGTCATGCACAGGTGGGTTGCCAAAACTGATAGAAACTTCCAAGCTGGAGGAAACCCCTCTCGGGGAGGGAAGCATCCACCCTCCCACTTCCCATCCCCTTTCGGTGCCCTACCAAGGCTTCCCGGAGGAGGGCAGGGAAGCTTGGTCAGCAGTAGGAGCTCATCCCCAGGCCCCTCAAGACATCACTCTTGCAACAACCTGCCCTCCTCTCACTAGTTCCCTCCTTAGACCAATTCTGGCGCCTGGAATGGTTCCTCCTCCCTAAAAGAATACCAGTTATCTGTATTACACAGTTCAATTTGTGCCTCATCTCGGTGGGTGTTTTAATTGAATGGGGAATTCAAGTCTGAGCTTTAAATGCCATACAAAAAGAAAAAGTTACTGTCTTTTCAGAATGCCCATTGTCATTTGTCCTTAGAACAGCCCCCTCACCCCCTGCTATGGTCCTTTTTCCACTTGAACTGACAAACTGAACCGCCAGATAAATATAGCTGTGAAGTGAAGTTATGGCAATGCTTTCTTTCCCTCATTCATTTGCCCTCCCGGCTTAACCAAGTCAGACATGAAAGACTGCGACTCACCCTTTCATATCTACAGAGTACAGAGCCAGGGGCTGATCAAGCCATCTTGATAGTTTGATATATTTGAAAGTGAAACGGAGGGAGGGAAGGATCCTGTTTCCCCACAAAAGAAAGAAAGTGTAGTCTTTCAGTCCTGTCTGACTCTTTGTGACCCCATGGACTTTAGCCCGCCAGGCTCCTCTATCCACGGAATTCTCCAGGCAAGAATACTGGAGTGGGTTCCCATTTCCTTCTCCAGGTGAATTTCCCAACCCAGGGATCGAACCTGGGTCTCCTGCATTGCAGGCAGATTCTTCACCATCTGAGCCATGCCTACAGGCATCAGTTTAACTAAATATCTGCCAGAGGTTCACCCCACACGGAGTGGTGGCCCTGCCACTCATTGTCCTTGTGACCCCTCAGGACCTCAGTCTCCTCATGCAGAGACTAGAGCTGAGAACCCTGAGGTCCTGGAAAGTTCTCAGGGTCTTTACTTTATCGCTACCAAACGCATCACTTACAAGTCAGAGAACTTAGGGTGTAGGTGATTGTTTGACAAAAAACCATCTTCTATAACCATCTTTGCCACATAATTGTTCCACGGAGCAAGTTACCACTGTGCACTTGAAGCAGGATTCAGTTTACAAAAATCTGACTTGCAGCCAACTTTTCAGTGACGCTTTTACTGTTTCAAGTGGGGCTTGCCCCCTGGGTCACTGTTTCTAAAATCTCTGTGATAAACTCCCCCTCTCCATGGAGCCTGGACAGGGAAGCAAGAATAAGATGCATTCCAAAATCATTACTTCTTGTGGACTTGGTTCTTTCTTTTCTTGTTTTGTGGAAAGAAAAAAACCCAAAAAACCATATTCACATGTGCCCCTTCACCACCAGCTCTGCCTCCCCCCTGCTCCAAACTGGTTTAATGAAAGCAACCTACAGGTCCTTTAGAAGCACAAACTAGATTCTATCCCTTGTCTGCCTAGAACTCTACAGAGGCACCCTCAGTCCTCTGGGTGGTGGCCAGGCCTTCGCAGATGCTGTCTGCTCACCTGGGATGCTCCCGCCAACCCTCTCCATCATGCCCCTTACCTTGCAAGTCAGCTCTATCATTGCCTCAGGAATTGTCCCTGACCGCCTTCATGATAACTCTGAGGAGCCGTTTGGAATTTCCTGGGATGAGTGTGTCTCGACCTTGAGGAGCCTCCGTGCTCTGGCTGTTCGGGAGGGCACGCTGGTTGTACATGGTGTGCACAGTGCTGTCCAGGCACTGGATTCCCGCCTGAATCTCTCCCTTCATGGAGCCTGCAGGCTTCTGGGTAAACAGACAGCAATCAAATGGGGGAATGACCATGACTGCCACCGCCCTCCCTTCACGGAGCTCACAGAGAAGTAAATGAGGGGTTTGTGCTCTCTATGATAAGGAAAGGGGGGATTGTCAGTGACTCAAGCTCTGTGTAGGATGAGTTTAGGTCATGTTTGCACCATGGCTTACACAGTCCGTGTACTCCTTTCAGTCTGAAAAGCTGAGAGAAAAAGGACAGTGGACCGACATCCCTGGCCAGCTATGCCAGCTTAAGGGATGGTTGCCCACCACTTGGAAAGAGGCCCAAGCATCTATTCCTTATCCTAAGTGCCTCCCCGGGCACATAGATAATACCTCCCTGCCCCAGAGCCTGGGCTCTTGTTTAAATGAATTTCCTTCTCCAAGGGTGCATCCTCTTCCTCATCACGTGGGACAGTGGCATCCTATCATTTGGATTTAATGTTTGTAAAATATATGGAACATCTGTATTGTCACGCCCATTGTACAGATCCAAAGACACCATCAGCTAGTTCACAGCGGAACTGGACCCTCAAAAGCCGGGTCTTTGGCTCGTAGGCTGGCATTTTCCCCACCCTGTCTCAGCCTCTCAGGCTCAGCCAGACCTTTTCCAGAGCCCTGGAAGCCCAAGTCGGCTGCCTCCTGCTGGCAGGGACTTCCTTCCAGGCTTCTGGTTCTAGTGCTGAAGAAGGGGGAGTGTGAGAGGTGAGCAGGGGGTGTTAGACACAGAGGCAGTCAGTGCTTCCGTCTCCCTCCTTTACACGGGAGGAGGGAACGGCTCACACAAGGGGGAGGGTGGATATGAAAATCAATAATTTATGACAGTGAAGTGTCAGAAAAGTATTTACTCACATTCATTCCCTGAAAGTCACATTCTGCATGTGTTGTTTGTCTTTCAGCGATGGCATCAGTCAGGTGGACTCAGCAAGAAATACCAAGGTTTTTAGCCAAAGGTTGCGGAGGGAGAGTTTCATTTCACTTCATTTTTCCAGCCAGGGCTGGCTCCGAAGCTGGTTTTTCTTACTAGGTTGTTTGCCACACGGAAAAGCAAATTCCCAGAGGTTTCCGAGACTGCTGAGATCCCAGGCAAGATGACTGCTCCCACCCACCCGCCCACCCACCCACTAATAAGACATAATGCTGTCCTATTTTTGGTAACAATTAAAGGGCCTCCCGGTGCAAGCAGAAAGCTGTTTATTCTCTGTTACATCACTTCGCTTTGCCTTCGAAGGCTGGTCTGTGCTCTGTGTTTTCGTGGTGATGCAAGTCTGCTCTCTCCTCCAGCCGTTGGGTCCCTCCCATCTCGCAGCACCTCACAGGTCTCTTCCCCAGCAGTGCCTCGCTGGAGCCAGGAGCGGCTCACGAATCAGCTGCAGGTCCCTGTTTTGAAAAGCAGAGAGACAGAGGCAGAGGAAAAGGGTGGACTCTTATGTGACCTGATCTTAGAGCAAGACAATCACCATCTGAATTCCAGAAGCCCTGTTCATGTTTGGGGATATTTTTTCGACTGCATGGAATCAGAGAGAAGCCAAAGGATGGGAAATGCCTGCATCCCCCTGAAAAGAATTGCTTATTGCCTATGTCTCTTATCTGCGCTTCTGCTGACTGAGGGGAAGAAACCAGCAAAGCCAAAATGCCCTGCCGTGTGTACTTGTACCAAAGATAATGCCTTATGTGAGAATGCCAGATCCATTCCACGCACCGTTCCTCCTGACGTTATCTCATTGTAAGGCCCGTAAGCATTTTGATATCTAATTTACGATTTAAAAATTCCAGCCGATGTATTTGGGTCTTTGTATGTATTGGTAAAAGGGCATGGGGAGAGAGATTCCTCTTGCACGCCTGGCTGTTTGACAGAGCTAACATTCTGCTGCATTTAGAAATTTTGATTCTTATTAGCTGCTACAGAACATGCTTAGATATCTTCCACTCCCCGAACATTATTATGAGAAACCTGCAGCAGATTCATGCCTCCTACTTTAGCTGGCAAGGCACAGTATCATACTTCATGAAATAGTGTCAAATAGTGACTGTTTTGCTAAACCGGATTAACATAAGGTTTGTTCTGTGTTCTGTGTGTGTGTGTGTGTCTCTTTGTGTGTGTCTGTTTGTTGTTTTGTTTTCTTTCAGATCCTTTGTGAGATCTGGTTTTACTGAAATCTCCGAAGGGAGTTTTTTATTCACACCATCGCTGCAGCTCTTGTGAGAAATATTTATATCATGACTATTTTTAATATAGCATATATTTAGATAAGCCCTCTAGTAAAATGATCTCAATATTAATTTTGTCAAATGTAATTATATTTCTGGAGAGGAAAAGAATTATCAGTAACGTGAGAGGGAGATGGGCTTGTTTGCGACCTGATGCCAACAGTGCAGGTTGATGCTTGCAATGGTAAATTTGCTAACCTGTAATGCCGGCTACTTTCATGGCTATTTGTGAAGTTGTTGGAATGTTGTAACAGTGATCCTCACTTCATTCTCCCCTTTTACTTTCATTTTTGACTTGGGAACTTTGGTTATTTTACCCTGGAGTTTCCAAATTAGTCAATACAGAACCCAGCATAACATATGCGCTCAAGATGTTGTCCTGGGGGACCTGGGGCAGGCTGCTACTCTGTATGATTTACCATGTGGGGAAGAAAAATCTCAGTTCTTTCTAGGTAATTCCTTAAAATATTCATTCTTGAGTGACTGCTTTCTAATCTCACCTGATTTATAACTCGTCTCCTTATAAGAAGGGAAAGAAAATATTAATATAGGATAGTGCAAAGGGTTAGTCTTTGCTGTGTGTTTTGAGATAGCCATGAGGGAACCACATATTCAATCTATGTCTGAAAAGAGTCAAAAAATAATATTTGACTAAGAAATCAGATCTTTCCACAGGCATAATGTAACACGGATAACTTGTTCTCATATGTAATGTTTGGCAGTTGGAGTGCTAGTTCTCAGAGCAGGACTGCACAGGGGACAAGAGGTCCCCTGGTGCTCAGGTGTCAGGCCACAGAATGGCTTGTCATTACCGGTTCCGGGGGGGCAATCAGCCAATTGTCCATCAACTGAGTTGTGGTTATCTTAACTGCATGATCCAGGACTCAAGTTTTTTTGCTTGTTTGTTTTAGGGTTTTTGTTTTCTTACCTTACTTGGCCATTTTGGCTATTTGAAGTTTTACATACAGAGAAGCAAATAGCATGGATTTGAAATGAGAGAGACCTGTATGTAAATCTCACTCCACCACTCCCTAGAAGCTAGACATGTAATCGTGTGCAAATGACTAAATCTCTCTGAGCCTCAGTCTTCTCATCTGTAAAATGGAGGTGATGACACTGAAAGGTTGTCATCAGAAATAAATGAGATTTAAGTAGACAAAATACTTGGCGTAGGATATGACAAGTGGTTACACATTTTATAAATGGTAGGGTTTTAACTTTTTACATGAAGCTAAAAAAGCGAGAAAAATCACGCAATCTATTGCTTTGTCTATATGAAATCCCCAAACTGATTTGACTATTCCATTTTGCAAACCTGATCAAGTGTTTTGACATTATGTAATAATGTTGACTAATGTCCTTCTTCTAGCTAATGTCTTTGAATGATTACCCATTGAGTAGAATATTTCCTAAGTGATTATCTGTTTGACTGACAGCTAATAGTTGATTAGGGCAATGAACAAATTAGTTTGTTTAGTACATCAAACAAATTCAAAAAAGAGGCAAAGTCGTCAATGCTGGGATCCTTTCATAGGATAGGAATTGGTTGTATGTGAGAAAGTGATCAATTGTGACTATGTTATTATTTGTCAAATACATAAATGGCTCATTTTAAAAGCATCCTTTTGATGGGCTAAGGCACTTCTCTCTCCCCAGGATAATTAAATAGATCAGTTCAAGAAGTGTCATTTGACACACGCTACTAACAACATTGAACGGTTGTTTGTTGTGACACAGAACACCTGGATTGATCAACCTCATCAGTTAGCGTCTCTCCACTTTGTTTCCATTGGGTGGACCCAGCCTCAGCAAGCACAGATGCTGGACAGTGTTATAGAAATAGTTACCGGCTGCTGCAGGGTAATGTGATTACACGTATTTAGAATCACAGAGGGAAGCCAAGGAACTGGTTTTTAAATAGCCCGCACCGAGTGTGTGTGCCATGCCCCTGCGTTCCATGCTCCGAGTTCCTATGGAACATTCCAACCCTTATTTCTAAAAGCAGTTCAGGTTTCAGAAATAACAAAAGGGCGAGTAATTTTTGCCCTGGATGTCCTTACTTAACTCACATTGGCTAAACTCAACATGGCAGGGGTCAAAGTTTGTCTCTAATCTCTAGGATTCTGTTTCCTAAAGATTTTGCTCCCCATTCTTCCTGTTCAATGTCCTTGGGAAAGGGTCTAATAAGTGCATTTCCACTGAGGAGGAAATAAATGAAAAGGCTCCAAGTATGAATAATGCCATAATCATAACAGTGGTGGGAATGCATGGTTCATAGACATAAAGAGTTCTTCTGTGGGACGGGGCCATCCAGTGCCCTGAAAACTCCCCACTGGAACATGGAGACCCAGGGGTCTGATTTGCCTTTGCATGACCTTTGCCATCAGACCAGACCTGGATACCAACAGCCATTGCTTGGGGTTTGCAATGGATTCTAATAGCATTTGTGACCGCAGATTAACAAACAGACCTGTCATAGTTTGTGAAGAGAGAAACTTCTGAATCAGTTCTGCTCCGTTGATGTCCAAAGGCAGTTGGTTTCTTGCTCAGTTGAGGAAAAAGAAAAATAAAAGACCCATTCCCATCACCCACCCTAAAAATCTGATAATTTCATTATGGCCCCAAATGCTTTTTCAGACCTTCTGCAGAAGTCATGATGAAAAGTACTTTGTGAAATGTCAGCCTGGGGTACTGAGGGAAACAGACGCAATGCCTGCTTAAGTTACACGTTCTGGGGGAGAAGATCCTGGTAGGCCGTGGCTGGCAGTGTGTGTCAGAGAACAAGAAAAACAAAAGCCCACACTCTGTAGAGAGGAGAGAAAGAATAAAATTATCCAATGAAATTTCATCAGATTAATTATATGAGCCTATTTTTAAAAACACCTATGGTTTTAAACAACAGCAAAAACAAAAAAATCTTTCCCCAGCAAATGTAATTTCATTCATGTTTTCCATAGGCCTGCTGTGAAACTTAACCAATGGGAATGATTATTCATTCTAGTTTGCTTTCAGTGAGAGGGAGTGGTACTTGTAGTGAATGGAATTTACAGAAATGTGTTTTCACACTGGACAGCCCTGTTCTTCTCAACCACAGACTAAAATCCCCAATGATATGGGCTCATTACAGAAGTAAAATTCAAATTTAAAAGTATAAAATGTGAACACATTGCCATTTGTTCATAAAATTTTTAATAAACTAAAGCTATCTAATATAACTCTTCAGAGAGTTATATTTGCAGGGAGTAACAGGGTTCGGTTAATATGCACACACACAAAATCTTTATATAAGAATTCAAGGTAGCTGGAAAATTTTCTATTTATTCCAATGACGTCTGATCTTGTTTGAAGCAATAGAACTGATCCCTTGGTAGGTGGTGGTGGTGGGGAGGATATAATCATTTCTTTTATTAATCAACACATAAATATATAGTTCATAAGAAACCCAAAACAAAAAAACCTAGAAGTAAACAGCATGAACGAGACAAATAATACATCCATCCTTAGTATAATTTTATCAGTTAGTTCTTAAAAATATTATTTGTCCAGGGAAAAATGTCCATAGCCTATATCACCTTCACAGTGATTGGCCTCTTTATCTATTCCTCTTTACATGACAAGTGTTAAGAAACATTTCATGACCTTCACGATTACTCAAGCCAAACCTATCAGCTTCTAGAGGAATTAGTGCTTGTGGATGAGTATGTTTTGGTTTGTGCCCAGGTGATGGCCTACAATGGACCAAGAAGTAAAAATTTCAATCATCTGGGCTGTTTTGTCTATAATCTGACCAGTGACCCATAGCTCTGATTTTTAACTTCTTACTGAATTGTTGTGACTGTGCACACAGCCCTGTATAACAAATGTTTTCTCTGAAAGTGTATTTCATCCTCTCAATTATTCAACCAGGAAAGTTAGGCGTTACCTCTTTAGGTCCACTTTCAACAGGAAAAGCCCCCCATCAAACCGCATAAGAATCTGCCATCTCTTCTTGACCCCAGGACCATCATCCTAACTGAGGCTGCAGTCACTCTCCACAGACAGTGTCACACTGGTCCCTCTGCTTCTGGACCCCATTCCTCCCCACCTCCATTAGCATTACCTTCCTGAAGTGCATATCTCATCCTGATACCCTCATGCTTGGAAGCCTTTAATGGCTCCCTAGAAACAGAGAAACGTCTAACATCTGAGTTAGTATTAATAGAATTTGGCTATTTGTCTAGGGTCATCTCTCACAGTATCAATAGCACATATACACATGTGCACACACACACACACTCATCACAAGCTCCATCCATGCCAGCCTGAAGTACCTCATTCCTTGACCTCTATTTTCTCAAGTTCTATAGACTTTCTGATGTTTCTAATTCTTCCCATCATTTTTAGAGCTATTTGTATCTGCCCTTGTCTCTAACAGAGGGTTCTCAATAGCCATAGTCCTAGAAAGGATGTTATAAGCTTAGATTAAGACTTTGCTTATTACATATTTATTGAATTCAAGTCATATTTTCATAGATTTTATACTAGAGACTTCTGTCTTCCTATCAGTAGTTTCAGTCATGTTCACACTTCCTTTTGTTTGATATACGTGATCAGATTTCACGCGAGCCGATAGTGTGGAGGTCTGGAATGTGGGCTGAACCAAAAAAAAAGTATGAAGAGGCACTTGCTCATGATCTTATGATGTCAAACTTCTTCAACAGATGTTTCCAGTGTACCAGAACTTAAAAGACAAATCATCCAGAATCTTTCTTTAGACCCACTGCCTGGATCCCTTTTGTCTCCCTCTGATTTCCTCTAGGTCTTTGACAAGCACAGACTCTTATTTGCCACCCTGGGTGTCTCTCAGGTTGGACTAGCCTCTCTCCTGTGAAAGGTCAAACTCCCCCTTTATCTGGTCTGACAGGACATCCAAAGAAAGATGCTGATTAAGCATTATTAAGATGGAAACCAAATTTGTGAACACAAAGATAGTTTCCTTTTTATTTACAGTGGCTTAGCTAAAACAAGTGTTTATTCATTGTATAGCTGCAAGCAGTGACAAAATGAAAGCAGAGGCCTCCCATTTCAGCAAAACCTTTTTGGGATTCTACTGTGCAGCAGGCACAGCACTGGGCTTTGTGGGAGACACACAGATGAGTGAGTGACAGCTCTCCCTCCCTGCTTTGACATGGCAGCTCCAAGTTGGAGGTGAGCCCTGAAAAGGTAAATTCTATCTTGCCTGTATTCAAAGGTATGATAAAGTAGTCTTGATAAGCTCTCTCATTTTGTTCAAAATGGTACTCAGTTGATTGGTGATGATGTTGACTCTTGCCCACTGTTGGGCTTATGGCTGATAGAGGCTACATTACCTGCATCTATTAATACAAAGTGAGCAATAATTATAGTACCTGTTATACAGGGTTATAGTCAGGATTAAATGAAATAATACATGTAAAGCACTCGGAACAGTTCCTATAACTCAATAAACATTAGCTTTTATTATTTGTTCTGAAAATCACTTTAATTTGAATGACCATAACATCAGATTAGCATCTGATTGTATAGGCTGGGTTTGCCTACAATGCTAGCTTTAAAGTTTCATTGTTCTACACTAAGTCTGCATCAGAACTTGCTAAAAAATCTTTCTTCAAATACTTCTCACAAGAAAGGTGAACTATTTACCTTTCTGAGAATGAGAGGGGAAAGAGGAAGCAGAATCCTCTCACTCATGAAAAAAAAACAACTGGCACCATATTTTGTAAACATGTCAGGTTTTATTAAAAATAATTAACACTGGCCAGTCTTAGGATGAGTAGTTCTGTGATAAAATGGAGAGAAACCTGAAGTAGAGATCAGGAGACATGGTTTTGAAATACAGTTCAGACAGTAATGGACTGTTTGACCAAGTATCCCTGGATTTCAGATTTATATGTATAAAATACCAGAGATAGATTAAAACATGGTTCTCAAACTCAAATGCCCAATGGGGGCTGGGATGATAAGGTAAATGAAAGAAACAGTTGAGTATAAGACAATAGGGTGTGGTAGTGACTGGGGTAAACCAGAGAAGACATGTCTTATCTAAAAATTGATCTTCAGCTCCAACTGATGATTGCTGATGAGAATGTGCTACATGAAGATGAGTCATATTTTTTTTTAATTTTCAGAAGAAGGCAGAAATCTGGAGGCAGATTATTGAACAGAATAAAGACCAAACAAAACACACATAACTTGCATTTTTGAGATCTTCATGTTCAATTAACTTACGTTTCTTTCTGCTTAAACATGCTATTATATTCTGTTCTACAAACAGGGTACTTTAATATAATACAGAAAATGACCTTGTTAAGGAAATGGATGAAATTTATTGTATCAGTTCTAACAAACCAGTAAATTAGATTGTTCAATGAAAGAGCCTCACATTATGAAATTGGCTATTATAAAATTATTAGTAGAATAATAATGTGGTTCCCAATTTCCCAAGCAGGTCCACTGGGACTTTATCAGGACCTCCCATAGTGGCTGATGATAAAACAGTGTTTCAATATCCCTCCTATAGCGCAAGGACTGGAAAGGAATTGTTGAGGCCATTTAAATGGCAAGATGACCTGTGTAAAATGTGATTAAAAAGCAATGAGCCTTTATGGGGGACTTCCTTGGCAGTCCAGTGGTTAAGACTTCACCTTCCAATGCAGGGGGTGCAGGTTCTACCCCTGGTGGGGGAGCTAAGATCCCACATGCATCTTATGGGATAAAACCAAAACATAAAACAGAAGCAAATTGTAACAAATTCAGTAAAGATGTTAAAAATGGTCCACATGAAAGAAAATCCTAAAAAAAAAACAAAAACAAAAAAACCCGAGCCTTTAAAAAATAAACAGAGTAGAATTTATATATACAAAAAACTCTTGACTTTCAGAGAATTCCTTACAGGAGATCAGAGATTCTTCCTAACTTTGCTTCTATAGCCAAACATTTCTAGATATTTGAGAATTGTCTTCATTGCTAGTTTGCAAGTCATACAATAAAACCAGGCAAAGCTTTGTTAGGGGACATTTGTCACTTGTATTGCTTGGTGGTAAGCACTTTATCTGTCTCATTTTTTATTCATTATCACAGTAACCCTGTGAGGAAGTATGATTATGTCCATTTTGCAGATGAAGCACTGAGTCCTAGAAGTTAGGTAACCTCTGTGATGTCACACCCCTCATAAGAGGTAAAGTCGGAGTTTAAACCCACATCCTCACTTTTAACTACATCTGTCTACTTCCTCTTGAACATGAATAGCTGGGCTTAACTTTGCACAGTTTTGTTCCCTAAATCAAACCCCCTCTCAGAGGGTCAACCTTTGCCGTTAATGAGGATATTCGGAGGACTGTGTCCTGATCCCTGGAGACAATCACTGAAAAAGAGTTTCAAAAGCCCTTTGAAAGGGTGGCAGCGTTGCTGGCAATAACATTGAGTATCCCTAGGATTCAGCTCTCATTGGTATGTGTAGGCTCTAGTTTCCCAGCTTTAAGAAAGAGAGGGAGAGAGACACAGAAAAGGGCAAATGACAAAGAACTTATATACTTTAAAGTTATACCTTAGACCAATGTTTTCTCATTTTGTGTCCTGTGGAACACGTGTCCCGAAAAAAAAAAAAGTTCTGTGCTCAAAAAATTTGGGAAACTGCCCATTCTATTCATGCTTGGCTACTCCCAATGCACCTTGGCTTAGAAAACCTTTGGAATCTCTTTTTGTTGTTTTCCTTTTCTTAACCTCCCATAGGATACTGGGAATCTGCACTTTTGGTGTTCATTTTATTTATTAGCTTAATTATGAATACCTTACCTTGCTCTCGAGAGGCTTGCTAGCAGAGCTTAGGCAGGTAGAAAGAATGTCATCTTAAAGGATACATTAAACCATCTGTCTCCATATAAGGAGTGACTCAGACAGCTTTGTTAGTGCGGATTCATTGAGTGTGATTATCTTTGAATGTGCCTCACTGCCAAGCTCTCCACCTGATCAAGCAGCGTGTGTGGCACATACGGCTTCTTTGGGGACCTCCCAGTGGATGTTTCATCCTTCAGAGTAACTGCATTATCACTTGCAGCCCGTTCAACAGGAAAAAGCCCCCTAAACTTGAATTTATGCTCTCACTATTTTTGTTTTAAGAGGGCTGCCTCAAGCTATTTCTCAGATGGCCAATCCAGCATTTTCCTGGGTATATTCATTGTAGTTAAACTCAACAATAAAAGGGTCACATTATCAATAAGATAGGGATACTGTGTATTTAAATCCCTTTTGAAGAGTCTCAGTTTACTTACGGATAGGAAGATTCCTGTAATTAGGAACCTCAGTTAACTTCACTTACCCAATTTACATGAATTTGTTTGATTTTTTCCTCTCTTGTCGTTCATGTAAAACCTCCCAATCTCATGAAGGCCTTGTGTTCCCCGCACTCTGGGAACTACAAGGCAAGGCTAACCTAGATTGTGGCAGATCTGGGATTTGCTGGGACTAAAAAGAGGAAGCAAAGCCTTGCCCTGACCATTACCAGTCAGGGGAAGATCATGACTGAGCACAGAATCCCAGCTCTGCCAGTTACAAGCTTCAAAGTACTTTACCGCTCGCACCTCGGGTTTCTTTGTATTTTAGATGGAGACTATAAAGCCTGCATTATAGTGTTCACTGGAGGATTTAAATGAGTTCCTAGATAGCAATCTGATAAAGATGAGGTTTGGCATATAATAGGCTTTAAAAAAAAATTGAAGTCCCCTCTTTGTGTTTTAGAAGCAGGGAAATACAGACCAAATATATAAACTGCATCGGGAGGGTGGGCTGTGACTAGCTGTGCCAACTCCTAGAAAGGAAAACTTTTGATTATTTCTGGCAGGAAAGGTGATGAACTATAAAACCAGAGGGGTAGGTCTATGCTCAAATCAAACCCATGCTCAAATGTGCAGGCTAAGAATATACCCCCAGGGAATCCTTGCAAATCTAAAATCTACACTTTAGATTTGGCCCTGCTGCTGTTAAAAGTTGTGACCTTGAGTAAGTCACTCACTTTGTGGTCCTTGCTTTCCTCACCTGTAAACTGAAGAATTGAATCGCATCTCTCTCTAGGCTGCCCCCCTCTCAGATTTACATGGAGCAAAATTAAAGTTATTTTCCATCAATCCAGATAGAAGAGGGCTACCTAAGGGTTCTCTGAGTTACACTGAAAATGTTTTCCAAGGATGAGAGTCAAAAAGAACATAATGTGCTCATATGTGTTGCCTCCCATTTTAATGCTTTCCTATTTAAGAGCCTATTTTAATATATTCAAATATAAAATTATTCACGTGGCACATGCACTTAGAATGTGTGCATTCAACTGAAGTGAATCATCAGCCTGTTATTAATTATCATTCCACCAGCCCTGTTCTTTTGAATAAAGGAGAATGTTAGTAACAACTAGAAGGTATGAATCATTTAAGCAGAGGCAGTTCTAAAAAGTTGGCCAGCCCTTCCAGCTGTGCCCTCAAATCTCTAACAACTGTAGCGTGCCCATCTTGCTCTCTCATTTACATGTAAATGCACATATAAACATCAGGCACACATATGTATACAAAATGTGCTTGCACACACTGCCCATGGCTGCCTAACTCCCTAGATGAGGCTCATAACAGTTCTCTTAGGCAGATGACAGTCTCACTGGACCTCAGTTTCCCTCTCCGCGTAACTAATGTTCTTCACTAGATCTAACAGCTCTTCCAGCTCTGATATTATGTCTGGGCTGTTTGCTGAGATACTCTTTGACGAGATGCTCTTATATATTATCTCACATAATTCTCAGAATCTTCCAGGAAGTCTTTTTGTTATTACCATTCCTCTTTTAATGGATGAAGAAATAGATTTACCTGCTTGATGTATCACGTACGTAATAAAAGTGGCAGCTACAAGCTTAGAAACCAGATTCTCTATTTTGTATCTAATCAATGCCATCTCTAAGCGATAGCCTGAGGCTGGCTGCTCACTCTTCTTCATCCAGAGTAGCCCGTACAGAGCAGGGATTGTATGGGAAGGCCCCCTAAAGCATCCCCCCTCCACAGTCTAGAGAATCTGCTTTGAGCTGTAAGACAAGATGCAGACCACTTGTGGCCAATGTCAGTTCTGATGGGAGTTAAGATGTCACAGGTGACTAAAGGGAGTCTGAAGGAGTGTCACTAGAGCCAGGGGGCCAGTCTGGCTTGAGAGAAGGGGAGATTTTTCCAGCAAGTTTACTCCTCCCATTCAACCATCTGCAGACCTGCCTACCCAAGACTCCCACTCCTCATGCGGAGCCCATGCCTATTCCTCCATGAATGAAGCCTGCAGCTCTACAAGCCCAGACTCACATATCCTTCTGGTTATCTAGTTCAGATCCCTCATTTGACAATACAGAGAGCAGAAGTGATGTGCTCAAGGCCACACGGAGGATTTATGGCCAAGTGGGAATTAAGACTCAGGCTTTGTGATTCCCTCTTCAGGGTGCTCCTTCCTGGTCCCTAGAAGAGGTGTGAAGCCAGGGCAGGAAACTGCTTTAGCAGCCCTTCAGTCTTGGCATCGACACATGTCCCTGCCCAATCGTTTCACTCTTGTGGACCCCCAGCTGGACATTGGGCAGCCTCAGCCTTGACCTCCTTCTCATGTAGTTCGATCCTCATTCTGTGATCCTCTGCTTCTTCCTTTTCTCCTCTGCTGCTGACCTCAGCACACCAACCTCCATGCTAACCCTATCACACACTTCTCTGTTCCTTTTGAATTAAGTGCTTCTGATCCTAGCTTTTCATCCAAGAACCTCCTAATAACCTGATGGCCTTGGTGTTCATTTATTGCTTATAGAGAGATGTGACCCACTCCTACAGTCAGGTGAATGCAAATAGTCAAAAGAGATACTGGAGCTCAGGGTTAGCAGGCATTTTACAGATCTCATCCTCCTCAGTCCTAGGGCAATGTTAATTTTAACTCATGAAAACATGTAAAAAATATCATCAATAGGGAATTTTAAGAATATTATTCTAAATACTAGTTGAAATCAAAATGCAGTTTTAAGAGACTACCTGTTAAAACTTACCGGATGCTTTAAATAGAGGCAAAGTCATGTTTCTAAATACTTTCATTTTAAATCAGAAAGAATAAAAATATATGAATTGAGCATGAAACAATACCTCTTCTAAGGAACTCAAGAGAAAATAAATAATTAGCATATAAAATAATAAATTAGGAAACAGTAGGAATAGTAAGTAAATTCAAGATTTCACCTTTGGAAAAACCCTATAAAATAGCAGATTTTTGAAGGAAGTAATATGTACACTCTGTCTATCAGATCTAGTCCCTTAAATCTATTTCTCACTTTCACTGTGTGGATCACAATAAACTGTGGAAAATTCTGAAAGAGATGGGAATACCAGACCACCTGACCTGCCTCTTGAGAAATCTGTATGCAGTTCAGGAAGCAACAGTTAGAACTGGACATGGAACAACAGACTGGTTCCAAATAGGGAAAGGAGTACATCAAGGCTGTATATTGTCAACCCTGCTTATTTAACTTCTATGCAGAGTACATCATGAGAAACACTGGGCTAGATGAAGCACAAGCAGGAATCAAGATTGCAGGGAGAAATACCGATAACCTCAGATATGCAGATGACACCACCCTTGTGGCAGAAAGTGAAGAAGAACTAAAGAGCCTCTTGATGAAAGTGAAAAAGGAGAGTGAAAAAGTTGGCTTAAAGCTCACATTCAGAAAACGAAGATCATGGCATCCAGTCCCATCACTTCATGGGAAATAGATGGGGAAACAGTGGAAACAGTGACAGACTTTCTTTTCTTGGGCTCCAAAATCACTGCAGATGGTGACTGCAGCCATGAAATTAAAAAACGCTTACTCCTTGAAAGGAAAGTTATGACCAACCTAGACAGCGTATTAAAAAGCAGAGATATCACTTTGCCAACAAAGGTCTGTCTAGTCAAGGCTATGGTTTTTCCAATAGTCATGTATAGATGTGAGAGTTGGACTATAAAGAAAGCTGAGCACAAAAGAATTGATGTTTTTGAACTGTGGTGTTGGAGAAGACTCTTGAGAGTCCCTTGGACTGCAAGGAGATCCAACCAGTCCATCCTAAAGGAGATCAGTCCTGTGTGTTCATTGGAAGGACTGACGCTGAAGCTGAAACTCCAATACTTTGGCCACCTGATGCGAAGAACTGACTCATTTGCAAAGACCCTGATGCTGGGAAAGATTGAAGGCAGGAGTAGAAGGGGATGACAGAGGATGAGATGGTTGGATGGTATCACCAACTCAATGGAGATGAGTCTGAGTAAACTCCAGGAGTTGGTGATGGATAGGGAGGCCTGGCGTGGGGTTGCGAAGAGTCAGACATGACTGAGCAACTGAACTGACTGAACTGAATATGTACACACAAGTGGGAAGGGCATTAATTATTCAATGACAGGCTTTGGCAAATTTGAGTGAATATCTAGGAAGGAATCAAGGCAGTGTCTCACCTCACATCATAGATAAAAGCAAGCTCCAAATAAATTAGAGTTAAAAAAAAAAAGTTATAGAGGGAGCACTAAGTAATATTTCATTAATATCAAGGTAAGAAGAAACATTTTAAGAATTAGAGCAAAGAAAGAATATGTAATAGACATTGATATATTTTGTTAGAAATGTAAAATGTCTGTATGCTAAAAATCATGATTCAAAAGGCAAATCATAATCAGTAGGGAAACATTCAGGATCATATAAGAAAGGAAAAGAATAGGTAATATCTTAATAAATAAAAGGTGCTTAGAAAGCAGCAAAAATGGTCAAAGGACATGATTTCATAGAAAAAGAAACAAAAGTGATAATACTAACTATTGGTAAGGATTGATAAATAGGCATTTCTATATTGAGAATTGAATATGTAGTGTGAAACAATTTAGTAATAAGTAGAGACATAAAAACCATGTATAATCCAACAATGCCAGCTTAAAAAAATCTATCGTAAGTCTACTCTAAGGAAAGAAATAGGGATATGGGAAAATACTTGCATGTGAGAGTAGTCATGGTCGTGTTTATAACAGTGAAAACCGGAATCAACAATAAAAAAGTTAAATCCTGAAATATTTATAATATGACTTACTCATCTGTTAACATTTTATATTGAAAATTTGTCATAAGAAATTGTTCTTGGAAAAATAAGGAGGACACAGAACAATAAAAACTATTATTCTAATTTTATAAATTTTATAAATATATACATGCATATATCATATAAATATTATGTATAATATATTCATATCTTTGGGTAGTATGGTGACAGTCATTTTTATTGTCTTCTTTAAGATTTTCTGAGTTTTCCAGAATTTTTACACTGAGCCTATAGTATCCTTAAGCAGAATACACCAAACTGCATTCATATTTTTTAAATTCTTTTTTTAAACTTGGAGTATAACTGCTTGACAATGTTGTGATAGTTTAGACTTTTTAAATTCTTGATCTAAAAAAAAAACATAAGTTTTTAATCTTACTGTGAGTTTTAGGATACTTATTTTGATTAATTAATTCCTTTAAAAAAAGGAATTATAATTTAATGAGATTTCTTAAATCCGCATAAGCTGAGTAGTGTTATTATAGTTGTCTGTCATAATGTGAATGTTGTGTCATTATGTGATTCGGCTCCTATACTGAGAGACCACCCAAGGGGTGGAAAGGGCAGTAGACCAGGAGTCTTGGGTCTTATGATCTTGTCTTATGATCTTGTCTTATGATCTTGGTCAAAGCTTTTAACAGCCCTCTAGGCCACAGTTTGCTCCTGTCAAACAGCTATTAACACCTACTCTACCACTTTACTTGTTTCAAAGCCCCAGTAAGAAAATGCAGCAGCATTTTATGAAATACAGGTTATTGTGGAGGCAACAATGATGATTTAGAGAATGAACTATTGCCTGCATGGAATTGATAGTTGATGTGTATGGTTTTAAATCTGTTTCATGGCAAGGAAACATACCAGGTGTCACTAGTGGTAAAGAATACACCTCCCGATGCAGGAGACACAAGATATGCAGGTTTAATTTCTGGGTCAGGAAGATCCCCTAGAGTAGGAAATGGCAACCCACTCCAGTATTCTTGCCTGGAAAATTCCACAGACAGAGGAGCCTGGCAGGTTACAGTCCATGGAGTTGCAAAAGAGTCAGACACAACTGAGCAATCGATTGATCTATGTATGGTCTTAAATCTTTCTTGGTAAGGAAACATACATTCCCTTGGTTGCAAAGGAAAACAATCCTCCCCATCCTTCCTATACTCCCTTGTTTTCATACTGAATTCATGAGACTGATGGCTAAGATACAGAAAGGTCAAGGTGCAGCCTTGTGTCCACCTCCACCAGCATTCTAGGGAACATGCCTGCCTTTTCCCCTTCCTAAGAAGAAAGAGTCAGAGACCTCAAATGTTCCCACAGGCCCAGGGACAGAGGACACGTTCTACATTATCCCTGTACAAACCCACAGGATGGCTGTTTGGCAAATCTATGGGGTGAGGTCTCTGATTTGGAGCTCAGGGTAAGGAGTTTGTTCAGACAATACATTGATCCCCACCCACCCCTCCATGTGCAGCAATTGTGAGGACAGTCGTCACATCTGAGTTACAGTATTATGGACTCTCGCTACCTATAGTTAGGGGCAAGGGACAATCTATGACATCTCTGTGTATCAGAGCTCCCGTTCCAGCCACACCTGCTACGAGGAGCAGAGTTCCCCTTGGTCGCCACAGGTAAAGGAAGGCTATTGTAACTGACCAGAAAGTTTACCATATGCAGCCCTGGCTGCATATAAGAGATTCCTGGGGAGTTTTTAAACATCCCATGCTCAGGCCACATCACAGGTACAGAATTTAACCAGATTAACCAGGATCCTTGAGGGTGAGACCACGGTAACAGTATTTATAAAGCTGTTCAGGTGAGTCCAAGTGAAGCTAATATTGAGAAGCACAGGTCTAGGATCAAACACAGATCTGGGCATCTCCCTGATCCAGCCTCACACACGCAGCCCTTTGTGAGGTCTCCTCCACATTCCTCCACATTCCGCTCTCTGAGTGCGCCCGGCACAGCTTTCCGGCCATGGAGCTGACTCAGCCCTAAGGCATCTTTCCTCCTTCAGCTCCTCTGCTGGCTGGCTCCACCTCTGTGATTCCAAATTCTCAAGAAGGGATTCATATTTAGCCCAACTCGCCTTTTTGAACCAGACTAGTTGGGCCGTGGGATGCTGACCGATCTCAGGATCAGCTATTCTGGATGAGAAAAGGAGTCCTTCTTGTTCTAATAATTTAAGAAAAGTGATAGAAGTCATGAGGTATAAAACATGGCCACACAGGTCTGCCCCAGGTCTGTTGTACATCAAGATGAGGTGGGGTGACATAGGTTCCTTTAACAAGGACTATGGGATTCTTTAACATATCTGGCTCAATAACAAATTATGATACTGAAATCAAACTTTCTAAAGGAACCGATAAAAATTAAAGATGGGCATTTTACCCTGTTTATAGAACAGGATCTTTTTAAGTCTTAAGTATACACAGGATAATAAAGTGGATAGGCTGTTCGACCGACTATATTTAGAATGTATGTATAAATTTACAAATCTTTGCCCATGGAATGCTTGTCCACAGAAAACTACAATTGAATTAAGAATCTAAGGGCTAATGCATTCAATATTATCTTAGCCAGAGGGATTTTGTTTTAGCTTTTATAAGAAAACTTTTTATTAAAATAAAATTTACATAAAGAAAAGTGTGCATATCCTAAGTGTACATCTTGAGAGTTTAAATTAAGACTTAATTTTTTAGAGCAGTTTTAGGTTCACAGCAAAATAGAAGAGAAGGCACAGAATTTCCCATAGACTCCCCACCCTGGCACATGCATAGCCTCCCCTATCCCCCACATCCTCCACCATGGTATTATCTCTGTTACAACTGATGAACTTACTTGATCAGCCAGAGTCTACATTAGGGTTCAGTCTTGGTGCTGCGCATCCTATGGGTTTGGGAAAATGTATAGCGACATGCATCCATCATTATGGTATCATACAGAGTATATTCACTGCCTTAAAACTCCTCTCTGCTCTGCCTATTTATCATCCCACCCCTTTCCTCATGACTTTTTATAAAGTGAAGAACCCTTGTAACCAGCACCCAGGTCAAGAAACCAAGCATTATCATTACCCCAAAGACTTCCTCTGTGCCCTCTTCTCATCTCCAAGATGTAAATGTTATCTTGACTTCTGCCAGCATAGATCAGTTTTTCTGGGGCTTCCCTGGTGGCTCAGCTGGTAAAGAATCCACCTGCAATGTGGGAGACCTGGGTTCGATCTCGGGTTGGGAAGATCCCCTGGAGAAGGGAAAGGCTACCCGCTCTAGTATTCTGGCCTGGAGGATTCCATGGGCTGTGCAAGTCAATGGTGTCCCAAAGAATCAGACACGACTGAGCACCCTTCACTTTCTTCTTTATATAAGAGCAGTTATATAGGATGTACTTTATTGCATTTTGGCTTCTTTCCCTGGATTTAGGTTTATGAGATTCACCCATATTTTCGGATATCGTTGTACTTTTAGCCAGAAGTTTTGATCTTTAAAAACTAGTTCAGCAAATAGCTTTCAGCCAGGAACTGTGCTCAGGACTGAGGACAAAAAAATCAATAAGGATAAGTCCCTGCTATAAGGAACATTAAATCTAGTAATGTAGTGATAACCAGAATTTAATGTAAAGTAAATTCCCCTTTAACAAATATTTATTCAATGTCCACTATGGGAGAGGCACTATTATAGGTGCTAGGCATAAGCAATGGATGAGCAGATAAAAATTTTAGCAAAAACCCTATTTTATTTCCCTGACATGTGTGGGCTAATTCTGGCCACTTATATCCATATCGTACTCTGTTTTGCATCTGATTCAATATAAGGAGCATGAATGTTAGAAGTCATTTTTTGCAGTGACTTGAAGTGAGCGATTTTTAAGTCCCTGGGACGGTTTGAAAGCCAGTGAACATAGGAGGTATTTCTCTGTATCTATTTCTGCCTTATTTCATCCTCCCCCTTCTATCATTCTGCCTATACAGAATGAATAAAGAAATAAAGAATAAAGAATTTAAAATTTTTAAAATTAAATTTAATAAATTAAAAAGAATTTAATAAAAATTTAATAAATAAAATTTAAAATTTTTTAAAAAAAAATTTAATAAATTAAAAAGAATAAAGAATTAAAAAAATAAAAGAATAAAGAAAGCTGAATGCTGAAGAATTGATGCTTTTGAACTGTGGTGTTGGAGAAGACTCTTGAGAGTCCCTTGGACTGCAAGGAGATCCAACCAGTCCATCCTAAAGGAGATCAGTCCTGGGTGTTCATTGGAAGGACTGATGCTGAAGCTGAAACTCCAATACTTTGGCCACCTGATGCAAAGAACTGACTTATTGGAAAAGACTCTGATGCTGGGAAAGATTGAAGGCAGGAGTAGAAGGGGATGACAGAGGATGGGATGGTTGGATGATATCACCAACTAGATGGACCTGAGTCTGAGCAAGCTCCAGAGTTGGCGATGGGCAGGCAAGCCTGGCGTGCTGCAGTCCATGAGGTCGCAGAGTCGGACACAACTGAGCAACTTAACTGAAGTGATACAGAATGAAACGAAAATCTGGAACCTAAGGAAAACTTTGGATGGTAGCTTACCTTGGAGTAAGGCTGAGCAATCTTGTTTCCCAGAACTATGACGTAAGAAGAGAGAATTGCCAAAGTTGTGGCTGAAATCATAAAAATTTGAATTTTTTGAAAAACTCTGGGTATCTAATATGTATGACTTATTCGATAATGTTGACTTTACAGTCTAGTGAATCATTTAAGAGTAAAGCTATAATGTTAGAAGGAGAAGGGATAGAAGAGAATCCAACATCATTCCAGGGATTATAGCTTAGGAAGAAATGCAAGACATCATCTGGTCTTATCTGGTTTACTTTCTCTCCCTCCCCATTTTTACAGAAAATTTCAAACATATATAAAAGTAGAAATGATAGTAAAAATAAGCTTCCAGCTTCAAAAATGACCTCTTCGTGTTCAATTTGTCTCTAACCCACTGTTATCCCTTCCTCTCATTATTCTTAAGCAATCCCAGATGTCAAATAAGTTATTTACACCTGTTCAGAAGGTGAGATCTCATAGTTTTAATCCCCTTGGTTAACAGGCTCAGAGAGGGTTAGTCATTAAGTTGGTGAGTGCAGCTAATTTTAACCCCTACCCCTCAAAAGTAAAAGTTTACTAGCGGAGAATACTGGACTTAGCATAGTGCAATTAAATAGTATGTATGAGACATAAACTGTCAAACTTCCCGTCTGTCCCATGATAATGGTCACATTTTGGACACTAGTTACAAGTGAAAAATGAGGCTTCCCTATATAAGAACCTTAACATGTAGCCTGAATGTCACTTGAACCCATTATAAGTTGTCATCAGTACATGTAAAACTTTATTTTCAGTTTGCATCAACACTTTATCTGATGAATTCCATAAATTAATACTCATTCTAAAAAGATAACTTTGTATTATTTGGCTTGTAATCACCTCTGTTAAGCCTCTGATTCAGAAAAAAAAAAAGTTCTTCGAGGAATTACACAGGATGTGGTAACTGCTGATTGATGTTTCCTTTCATCAGTTATTTCAAAACCAAATCCCTGTGGATACTGAAATTGCAAATAAATGTGTCCAAGTGAAAGTGTTCTTTTTCAACTATTTAGTAATAAACTGGGTCTGAGACTCTTCCTAAGCCTCATTGTTTCCCATCTTCAGCCTGCTCTACTTTCAAAGAAGGTTAGTTGATTTTTATTGAACCAGTGTCAATGGCTTATCTACTATGAATAACATGCTCAACCAGACATGGAGCTAGTTTCTAGGTCTCTCAGGTTAGTGACTATGATACCATTATTGGGGCTGGTCAGAATGTTCCAGAAGTTTCAGAGCAAGAGGGAAAGATTCTGTGGGTGTCTTTGTCATGGAAACCTGCAACATGTTGATTTGGCTGCTTTGGCTATCATACTCGCCCGGTTGTGTCTCAAAATGTTACCCAGGGCATGTGACACTCATCCCTATGAGGAGTGGGGCACAAGGCACTCCCTCATTGAGTGTTTGATGAGATAATTGATGGTTAAAAAAAGCTACAAAAATTACCTGAATAAATAACACTGTAAAAGGCAGGCATCTAGACATTTTTCTGTGCACAACTCCCACTCATTTCTCTGAGAGATAAAAAGCAGCAAAGATTGACAATCTGCCAGTTTAACCATTTTCACTGTGTACTTTTTCTGGGCAGGTTATTCACATCGAACTCCTTTGATGTGATCAGTGATGATGCTTTCATTGGTCTCCCACATCTAGAGTATTTGTAAGTAAAATAACCTTTTTTTTTTTTTTTTAATGTAATGACACAGGACAAGGGCTCTGAGGTTCTACAGCTGTCTGACCAAAAATATTATAACCTATTGCAGATTCATAGAAAACAACAACATCAAGTCCATTTCAAGACATACTTTCCGAGGACTAAAGTCTTTAATTCACCTGTAAGTATGAACGTTGCTATTGCATTTTGAGCTTGCCAATGGACAATGCAGTTCGATAATCTGTGGTTAATATTCATCATAGATAACCCACCTTATGGGTATCTATGAAAATTTAAGAAACCCAAATGATTTCTCTCCATGCACACTTGCCTTTTCTCCCTGTCTTCAGCCAAGGTGTCCAGGAAACCCATTCCTATTAACATTAGCCCAACCAACAATAATTAGGAAAATATCCTAAGGCAAGGAAATTATGTGAATGAAATAATGTTTTTATTAACTGCATCATTACTCAACTTCATGAATTGACTATATAGTTTTTGCTGTTTCTCTTTTTCTGTATAAGCCCTGATTTCATATACATTTAAACATATATACTAGAACCACAGGCCACATCTACACAGCACCTGAACAACTGTTTTAGGAGTGAAATACTTAATTATTCAGTGGGTGATTAGCGCTCCATCAACTGTTCTGAATAGGAAATAATTTTACCTTCCAGGGAACAGAGACATGTTTGGCTGTCACAACTAGGGGATGTAGCTGGGATTTAGTGAGTGGAGAACAGCAGCGCTGTTGAGCACCCTGCAGTGCATAGGAGAGCCTCTCATCAGCCTGGAATGGCACAGTGCTATGCCTGAGAAACCAGATATGAACTGAATAACTCACCTCTCTTATTTTCAACTACACCCTACACACACACACACACACACACACACACATATTTTTAATGAAAATAGAAGGACATGGGGAGAAACGGCGCCAACATTTGCTGAGTGTCTACTACTACAACGGTCAGTACACTTTACATAAACTTTCATTTAATGATCTCGACAATCCTGCCAGATAGGCAAAATAACCCCCATTTTATTTTTTACCCCCCACTCTAGAAATGAGGAAACAGAAGCTTGGAGGGGATATATGACAAGTAAACTGACTAGTTAGGGAATTATGATAACATCAACTCCAAGGCTGAACTGTTGTGGCTATTCATCCATTCAACAACTATCTCTCAAGTTCCTAATATGTATCTCATTAGTGTTAGGTAAAGAGGCAAGCCATCTAAGCATCCCAGTCATTCTGTCCATTTCAACCTGTTGCCTCACAGTAGCTCATTTCTAGCTCTGTTCTAGACCCCAGGGGGTATCAGGTAACGAGGCAGGTAAAAATGCCTGCCCTTTGAGCCTTTCTTCTAGGGTGTCCGCATGGTCTCATGCTGTCTCTGCTAAGTCGCTTCAGTCGTGTCCGACTCTGTGCGACCCTAGAGACGAGAGCCCACCAGGCTCCCCCGTCCCTGGGGTTCTCCAGCCAAGAACACTGGAGTGGGGTGCCATTGCCTTCTCCACATGCTGTCTCTGCTGGTTCCTATCTTTATTGTTACTTGGATTTGCAGCAATAGGGAACTGATGGCCCTATGTATTTTACAAAATCACTACACCTTTCAAGGCTTCTGTATATAGTCTTTATAAAAGGATGAGGAAAATATTGTCTATAAAATAAACAGCAACACTGCTTTTCACATCATGTTATAAGTGCTGCAAAATTGGCTGTGTATCGTGGGAATGCTGTGCCATTTGATTATAGAGCCAAACGCCACTAAGCTTGAACTTTCAGACTAAAACAGATAAATGGAAACTCATGACTTCAACCTGAGATCTACTTGATTCACATAAATCCATTTAACATGGCCTGTGACTAATGGCTGAGCATCACGAGGGGCTGAAGGAAGAACATAAGACCCCTCGGTTCTCTCTGGAAACCTGGACAGAGCCTTGCCATGACCCTTAGTTCACTCAAGTGTGTCTTCTCTCCAGCCTAAAGGCCTACCTCATCTGGAGGGAAGAATGCAAAGAATGGGAGGGAAGGATGAAAGAGAGAAAAAGGAAGGGAAAAGGAGAGGAAAGTTAAGGAAGGCAGGAAAGGGAGGAAGAAAAAAATTTATACAACACTCTTGTGAAGAACATCCATTTTGTTTGACTAGAGCTTACTATGTCCATCAAATGAAATGGATATAAATTTGGGTCACTATGAGGCCCCTTCTTTAGAAGTGTGAAGAGTATAAGAAGGAGGCATTGGTATAGCATGTACTTATGTCGAGAAATTTTCAGGCTCAAGTGAAAGTAGAATGCAGCCCTCAAAGAGAGGGGCATGAATCTTTAAGGATCAAACAGACAATGAAAGGGAAGTCCCACTGAAATCATGTGGGACCAGGTGCTGGAGGTAGGAGGGAGGTGTTAGGCGGGAACAGGTCAAAGTTGATTGAATATGACCCTTAGATTTCTTGCATTTTTATCAAATAGTTAGGTTGATTCAGTGACTGTGCCAAAAAGAGACTGTTTTCGAGCTACAAAAATGGCATTGCCATATGGTTCATCCTAAATAGTCTCTAGGATGTGCCACACAAAAATGAAGAAAATCCAGCTCCAACCTGGAAGAGCTCCGTCTAGCAAGAGGAATTAGACAAATATTTTCTCTCTGAGTGCCTTGTCCCCACATCATGTCCTCCTTTCTAATTATGCTCTTCTTCCAGGGGTACTTCCTTCCTTCCTTTTTTCTTTTCTCCTTACCTGTTTTTTTCCTTTCAAGAAGAGATAGGGAAGATTTAAAGCCCAAATGTCCCTCTGACTATTCAGCACATCAAGTTCATTTTCCATTATTAACCACTTATACATACATTTGACATTTCTTTGAGCCATTAATTTTCTTTTTAAGATTTTAGGTTTCAAAGCGCACTTTTCTCCTCCTCAGACCAAGTCTTCTCAATCAAAGGCAATCATTCAAGTAGCAAATAATTATCACCTTGCCCTCGAACCCACAGGAAGAGTTTACAAAGCTTTTCATATTCTAGACCTTATTACAGTCTCTTGATGACCTTATGAAAGAGATAAGGTGGAGGATTATGGAGAAAGTAGCATAGACATATATATACTATCATGAGTAAAGCAGATAGCCGGTGAGAAGTTGCTGTATAACACAGGGAGCCCAGCCAGGTGCTCTGTGATAATCTAGAAGGGTGAGAAGGAGGGAGGGGAGGGAGGCATGAGAGGGAGGTGATTTACGTATAATTATGGCTGATTTGCATTGTTGTATGGCATAAATCATCACAACATTGTAAAGCAATTTTCCTCCAATTAAAAATAAATTTAAAAAAAGAAACAGGGCAGACACTAACCCTATTGGCAAATGAGAATTCAGAGGTGTGCCCTGCGTTTAAGTTGCTCCCCAGTTAGTACTGGTAAAAGCCAGAAGTTTTCCAAGATCTTTAATGAGACCTCTAGTGCCGTCTCCACCGTGTCAATTATAGAAGGACCAGAGAGCTTTATGAATGGCTAGGTCCTTCCACGGAGAAGGCAATGGCACCCCACTCCAGTACTCTTGCCTGGAAAATCCCATGGGCGGAGGAGCCTGGTAGGCTGCAGTCCATGGGGTCGCAAAGAGTTGGACACGACTGAGCGGCTTCACTTTCACTTTCCACTTTCATGCATTGGAGAAGGAAATGGCAACCCACTCCAGTGTTCTTGCCTGGAGAATCCCAGGGATGGGGGAGCCTGGTGGGCTGCCATCTCTGGGATCGCACAGAGTCGGACACGACTGAAGCTATTTAGCCCCAGCAGCAGCAGCAGGTCCTTCCACAGGACATGATCTGAGAAGCAAACACAAATGGGGAAGGAAGAGAAGATCCTGAAGACAGGAGCCCTACCCTCACTCTTGGTCTCCAAATGCAATTAGCTGGAATTAGACGTATACTTTTTTTGTTGGCTTAAAGAAAAATTTTTGTATTGGAATATAGCTGATTAACACTGTTGTGATAGTTTCAGGTGGACAGCAACAAGTCTCACCCATACATATATATATATATCCATTCTTCCCCAAACTCCCCCTCCATCCAGGCTGCCACGTAACATACTCTCAATAGTATGTAGAATATGTACGTACTTTTGTAGTATGTACAAGAGTAGACATACACTTTTAGATCCAGCTAGTTCCCACTCTGGCTTAACATTAAAGCTGCTCCAAGGGAACTTGTGAGCATTGATATAAATTCAGTTCATTCCTAAAGAAGCAATGAACTTACCTCATCTCCTTATACATCTATCTCAGTAGACTTGCCTTGTAAAGAGACATTTTAAGATAACTTAAAATTTACTATACAGACTCCCCTCTCCTTTGGAAAAATCCCTCCCCAAAAGAGAATTCCTTATATTTAAGTCCTTACAAATCCTGTCAAATTCCGAGAGCCTCTCTTGATTCTTCTAAATGACTGTCCTAATAGTATACATGATTAACTTAAGTGTTTGAATAGCTCATATATTTCAGAAAGGTTTGAATTTTTCTGGTAACCATGTATTACTTCTGAAATCAGGGGAAAAATGAATTAAAAAATAGTTTATGGCCAATGGCGGCAAAATTTCTAAACATTTTGTAGTGGTTTCTGTTAACACCCACAATGTTTTAGTAATGATTCCCTTGGGCATCGCATAAGTGTCATGGTGGCTAAGGTCCAGTGGAGGCAGGCTTGTTTGCATGTATGTATAAAAACATTTGGGGAAAATTGTCATTGATCTATACATGTCATGAAGCACCTACTGGTTGTTCTGCAACGTGGAGGTGCAAAAGACATATATGCAGTCCCCAAACTCAGGGCATCCATGTGTCCCCAGTTAATCAGGCAGGATGTCCTCACTTCAGCCTTCACAATGACAAGCATGTATAGGGGGCAGTGGGATACAGTGGCTGAGGAGATTGTCTCTGCCACCAGACTGCGTGCGTTCAAAGCCAGGCTTTACCCATTAATAGCTCTGGGACATCAGGCAGGTCACTAAGCTTCATGGTGCCTCCAATTTCTTTTGTGTAAAACAGAAGCGATAACAGTCATCTGTAAAAATAGGGGTGGAAAATAATAAGATACTTAGGAACACCTAGATTCTAAGACTGACAGGAGATTAGGCCAGTTACTCTATGTAAAGTACCTAGAACAGAGCGTGGTATGCAGCAAACACCATCATGTAGGAAAAAACTAAGCCTCGCTGCCTAACCTCTACTGATTCTGGATCAGGACTCCAAATGCTGCAGTGTATTTATCCCCTTTAAACATTTTGTATGAAATTAAAATAACTGCACTTGAAGTACTGCAAATTCAGTGAGACACCAACTCAAGCTGAGAATCTGCACTGCAGGGAGGCTGGGAGCACCCCAGATGGCCGTGGGCGAAGCTTTCTTAGCAGCAGAGCCCAGTGGCACTGAAACAAACGTGCTGTCTGAGCCAGTCTGGTCTGCCTTAGCAAGAAGACTTTCCAGTAGGTTCCATACGCCATAATTAGAGGTTTTCTCAGGTAAACCACGAAAACACCAAAGTGGAGTGAAAGTGGAAGTCGCTCAGTCGGGTGCGACTCTTTGCAACCCTATAGGCTATACAGTCCATGAGATTCTCCAGGCCAGAATACTGAAGCGAGTAGCCGTTCCCTTCTCCAGGGGATCTTCCTAACCCAGGGATCGAACCCAGGTCTCCTGCAGTGCAGGTTTATTCTTCACCAGCTGAACCACCAGGCAAGCCCGAAGTGGAGGGAATGGACATCATTTCCATTGGGAAGGAAAGCCTGCCTGCCATTAGGAATGCTTGACCCTTCTCAGTCAGTCTGAAGGCAGCTAGGTGTTCAGTTGGACAGTTTCCTAGGTATTTTAAAGGATGTTTCTTAGGTAGATTCTGAATCAGGACTTAGAGAATGGAGCTTAGTTGCAGACACACTTTCAAAAACCCTCCTAGGAGAACTTTCCTGGTGATCCAGTAGCTAAGATTCTAAGCTTCCAAAGCAAGGGTCTAGGTTCAATCCCTGGTTAGGAAACTAGGTCCCACATGTCACAAATAAGTGTTCACATGCTGTAATTAAATGACCCCTAATGGTGCAACTAAGGCCTGGTGCAGCCACGGAGAAAAAAAAAGGAACCCTCCTAGGGAATTCCCTGGCGGTCCAGTGGTGAGGACTTGGCCCTTTCACAACAGGGTTTGAACCTTGGCCAGGAACTAGGAACCCAGGCTCACAGCAGGGAGGGAACTTTGTGAGTATCGGGAGAAAGTGATGTCAGGGTAAGACAATGGTAATTCACGGGGCTTTGCAGTTTCTCCCTAACTCACTGTCTTGGTGTACGGAGCCTGAGACGCAATCTCTGCCCTTTTCTCTGTCTAGATTGGTGCCCTTTCTCTTATCCATTCAATCCTGTCCCATTCATCCACTCATTCATTCAATCATTTATTCATTTAAAAGCAGCTGTTGAGGACTTATATTATGTCAGGCACCGGGGTTTAAGACAAACATCCTTCTAGTACTCACTGCAGAGTAATCCTAGAAAACAATTAACATCAGTGAAATGTCTCACTTCCCTGTCTTCACTTCTCTCCCAACCAATTCTACCCCTCATCAGCTACCCAGATACAGTGCATTCTTCAGTTCAGTTCAGTCGCTCAGTCGCGTCCGACTCTTTGCGACCCCATGAATCGCAGCACGCCAGGCCTCCCTGTCCATCACCATCTCCGGAGTTCACTCAGACTCACGTCCATCGAGTCGGTGATGCCATCCAGCCATCTCATCCTCTGTCATCCCCTTCTCCTCCTGCTCCCAATCCCTCCCAGCATCTTACCCATTAGTAAAGCCTGTAGTGAAGCGCATTGATTTTTTTCTTTTTTTAATTTTGGAATTTTAAAATCTTTTTTTTAGACCAAAACAAACAAAATGCAGTTCACCCATTTCTCCCACCCCTCAACCCCACCTCTAGCAACCACCAATTTGTTCTCTGTATCTATGAAGTTCACTGTTAACATCCTGGCTATGTGAGGCCTACAGCTTTATTCTTCAAGCAGAAAGTGGAACTCTCAATTCACCAGCTTTTTTAAAGAACTGTGTTGGGCAGCAAGGAAAACAGGTGTCTCTTCCTTGGTAATCTTAACGGCTGCAGTAATTCAGGACCAGACTGCTTTATCACTTCCCTCCCACTGTCCTAAGACCCAGCCTACTCCAAGCATGCATCCTGAAGCCAGTTGTACGTTGTGCTGGTGTCTGGGAGAGGGACATCCATTTAGGAGAAGTTAGCATAGGCACTGTAGGACACAATTGTGCCAGCAAATATTTTAAGATACATAACTTGAGAGTGACTCTAGACTGGTCCAAGACACCAAGAAATTTCTTCATTCAACCACCAATCAGTAAAAGGAATTGTGGAGATGCTGTCTTGCAAAATCTTCTTTAGCAACATTTTCTTAATACTATGTAGGGAGACAGTCACAGCACTTCATTTGTATGGTCAGTTTTCTAAATGCTGTTTTGGGACAATGATCACATGAAAGCCCTTCTCCTTCCAGTCCCCTCCTCCCAAGTGCCCTTTATTGAAAGCAGTCTACATACCAGCTACCGTCCTGAGTTACTGCATTTTTTTAAACACTCTTATAATATGAGGTATTATTACCTCCACTTAAAAATGAAAAAACTGAGTTGCAGAGAAGGTACATAACCAAAGTCACACAGCCAGTAAATAGTGGAGTCAGGATTCAAACAGCTCAGAATGACTCCAAAGCTATGCCCTTCATCACAAAATGGACTGTCACTGAGGCTGAAACCTTCTGATTCAGTTCCCTGTCTTCTGTGCCAAGGTTCATTGAAAAAGTTTTCTAATCCAGTCTAGTGGTAATTCCCAAAATGCAGAAAAACAACATAATTAACTTAAAAATAGGTTTTAAATGTCTTTAATGCTTGCACTTGAGAAATCTCGTACTAATTAGAAGAGGTAGAAACATAAGACTTTTGAGAGTGTTTTAAGATGAATTTGAGAGAATTTTCAAGAGCTTTGGAGGCCGACAGCATAGGCTCCTTTGTTTTAGTTTTCAATTTTTATTGCGAAAATTAAAACCGCTCCTAAGGAAAGTGTATAACATGTATATGTATGTATGCATGCTCAGTTGCTTCAGTTCAACTCTTTGTGACCCTATAAACTGTAGCCCACCAGGCTCCTCTGTCCATGGGATTTTTCAGGCAAGAATACTAGAGTGGGTTGCCATGCCCTCCTCTAGGGGATCTTCCTGACCCAGGGATTGAACCTGAGTCTGCTGCACTGGCAGGTGGGTTCTTTATCCACTGAGCCATCTGAGAAATGCAAGTATATGTATAGTGCTGATTAAATACAAATCACCAGTACCTAGTCACCCTTCCTGGTTATACAGTATCTGCTCCCAGTTACGTGCACATTTCTGCAGTGTGGACACATGACCTTTTCCTCGATACTATCAGGACTGTCCCCTACTCATTACTCTTGATTAGAATCAGAATCATTTTAGCAATATGTGGAAGAACAAACAGAGAAGGAGAAAACAATTCCTGCGATAAAGCAAGAACTGGAAGAAGGGAAAAAAGGAGACGATTAAACAGGATGAATGGATGATTGGATAGATGGACATTTATGAGGAAGCTGTTTTCCAAGGAGGGATGAATGAATGAATGGAGCTAAAAAGGAAAAAAATGCAGAGAAAGAACAGGAAAAAAGAGTGTGCTGGAGTCAGGGTAGTTAGACAGGCCTTCAAGTTTGAGAGCTGTGGGTTCTAAGAGCTGGTGGTTGAGCTGCTCCTGGAGCGAGTGGGGGTAGGGAAGGAGGGGAAGGGCGGCCTGAGTGTGAGGGGAGAGCGCATGGAGACTTCAGACATGGGAAGACAGCCCTCGGTTGTCTAAGAGTGTGAGGCTCACATTCAGTGCTAAACAGAAAGACCGATGCCCAGGCGTTATTTTGTTACTGGTATTTTGGAGTGTTTCTTTGTTCATTTTGTTTAATACCATAAATTTAAAAGGGCCATAAATGCATTTATTTTGTTTATGACTACAGTTTACGTCACCCTTTTTTTTTTTTTTTTTTTCTTCCCAGGAGCCTTGCAAACAACAATCTCCAGACTCTCCCAAAAGATATTTTCAAAGGCCTGGATTCTTTAACAAATGTGTAAGAGGACCTAAGAAATCACTGATTAATTAATTAATTTGCAGTAGTTAACAAAGAAGTCTGGTGTTGATTATTAAAATTTTTAATTGGCTTTAAATTAAATGAGAAATTTAAAATTTTAATTTGTCTTAAATTTTGAATTTAGTTGGACTACTGTTTGAGTCTGCTAGGGTTTCTTCCACTATAGTTTGAAAACGTACCCCTAAGCTTTCCTTTGATAAAGTGTGTGTCTGTATGGGAGGGACTGATGACAAGGGAGCTGGGGGGAGATGGGGCAGAGGAGAGCTAGATAGAAATTTCAAGAAGCCTTTTTTTTTCTCACGGGGTTCAGGAAACGGGGCTACAAAGGAAAAACACAAAGAAGTCTGGGTAACTGACAGAATAAAGATGAAAGGTTACACCCATGGGTTGGTCAGTCAACAGAGAAATGGAGCAGGAAGTGGGGGAAGGGAGGAAAGTTTGCCTTTTCTCTCGTTAGACTGAACAACAACCCTAGGCTTAATCCCCAGGAATTTGGCTTAAGCCCCAGGAAGGGAATGAACTTAATTTTTTTTGACCCTTTTTCAAACAAAAGAGCTTTCAAACTTTGACTTTTAAGCCTCAGAGTGAAAGATCTTTGTAAGGAATTTGTATATTTTGCAGTAAGCAAAGCAAGTAATGTATGCCTAACCATCTCAAAAGCAATTTAGCTTCAATAAGTGCCTTCCAAAACATTAGAAAAGTATTTAAATGCCACAAGGTAGAACATAGGAACAAACAAAAGATGTGTGAAAACAAAAGAGTTCATATTTATCAGGTACTCTGCTATAGAATATATATTCAAAACAACTTTTCTCCAACAGAATTTGAGTCAAGTATTCTCTCCTAAGCCCAGTATTTAACATCAAATCAGCTAGCTAGTGAAAAACTCTTTGTTCCTTGTAGTACTCCCCCAGCCCCTCCTCCATGCCTATTACCCCAGTTCCTAAAAGATGGTTTATTTCCAAGAGAGTGTCAGAATCAGGACACTTCCAAAGAGTCTTGGACAGACCACAGTTATCCACTCTGGTTTACAATAGATCAGAAAAGTTGACACTCATTATTTCTGGGTCAGAGTAGTCTTGGGATATGAAGTCAGTCCTGCGAACGTCTTGCAAGTTAGATAACTCCATGGCAGACTTGGGGATATAGCTTATTTGGAGACCCTCTGGCCCAACCTTATGTCAGTCTAAACCCCATGCTAGCAAAAGAAAAAGCACTTGAAATGGGCTTAGTTTCTCCAAGGAATCTTATCATGGGTTTGGCCTACCTTGATATGCCCAAATCAAGAATTATTTAAGAAGTGCAAGGATCCATGCCAATATGCCCTTTAGTAGATTTTTCTTGGTTTTCTTTATTCCTTAAAACACATTTTTAAGCGCTCCAACACTGAAAAATTATTCTTGTGCTGTGTGAAAAGTAGACAATACCTATCTTAGGAATTCTATGTGACAGACGAGTTTTAGGAAAGAGATTGGGTTTCTGAACAGAAACAATGCAAATAAACAGAGAACTGATGAGTTGGGATCATATGTGGAAATTTAAACTATTTGTGCTGTGCAGTTTATTACGGGCATGAGCTATTGTATGTCTGCATTAACTCCGCTGTATTGAAGTCATTTCCTATTAAAATTGAATTTGAAGACCATGGAATAGGATCAGGATTAATTACATCTGTGAGGAAGAAGAAAAGCAAATAGCTCACTTGATTTAATTAAATATAGTCCAACCGTCACTACATTCTGTGTTTTAGGGCCTGTGTTGCCCAATATGGTGGCCGCACACTTAAAATGTGTTCCTAGTGTGACTGAGGAGCTCAATTTTAAATTTTACTTAGTTTTTTTAAAAAAATCAAATAAAAAACTAAATTTAAGAACTGATTTTTCTGTTCAATTATTGGAAAACTTTTAAGTATGCTTGGAACAATTTGGGTGTATGAATCTTTTTTTTTTCAACTGTGAATTTTATTAAATCTAAACACAAATCAGGAACTTCTGCTGAAATTTTATTATCCAAATTGAGATATACTGTAAGCATAAAATACACATTAGACTCCACAGAGACTTAATATAGAAAAAGCATGCAAAATATCTCATAAGTAATTTTTATATTACTATATGTCAAAATGATAAAATTCTGTATGTATTGGGTTATATAACATATGATATTAAAAATAATTTCATCTGTTTCTTTTTACTTTTTTAATGTGTCTATAGAAAAATTTTAAACTACATATGTGGTTCACATTGTATTCCTATAGACAGCACAGCTCTAGACTGAACTACCTTTGAATCCAAGAGGGAGTAAGTTATGAGGTTCCATTGACTGGAGTGGCTTGCAAGGGTGCACTGTGGTCCTTTCTGAGCCCAAAGTGAATGATCAGGCAGGCTCAAGGTAGATTATGAGGCATGATATAAAACCAGGTGAGAGCATCCTGCTCACGTAATTGCTATGGTAAGAGTCATGCCTGTGAAGGAAGGACCCTTGTATATCAAAAGCAGCTGAAGTTTGTCTTTCAGTGACCTGAGAGGTAATTCATTTAATTGTGACTGTAAACTGAAGTGGCTGGTGGAATGGCTAAGCCACACCAATGCAACTGTTGAAGACATCTATTGTGAAGGCCCTCCAGAATACAAGAAGCGCAAAATCAATAGTCTTTCCTCCAAGGACTTTGATTGCATCATTACAGGTAATGTATTCCAAATTATTCCATCTTGTACAATTAAACTAAGGGTTACATTTTTTTTTTACATATGCAGGAACTGATATTTTTTATACATTAAAAACCAACTGAGCAATTTAAAGATATTATGAACCATTAACTTCATGTGTTTAAAAGCAAAGTAAAATTGCCATTTCACTGTTTCTCTAGAATAAATGTATTTCTTATGGACATTTGAGATCTAGCCAACGAATGAGGCATTAGCACAGCTACTAATCATCATTTTCAATTTTTGCAGAGTTTGCAAAGTCTCAAGACCTGCCTTATCAATCACTGTCCATAGACACTTTTTCTTATATGAACGATGAGTATGTCGTCATCGCTCAGCCTTTTACTGGAAAGTGCATTTTCCTTGAATGGGACCATGTAGAAAAGACCTTCCGGAATTATGACAACATCACAGGTATGAAAAGGCTGATTGTATTTTGAATAGAAAGTTAAACTGCTTGGGTCAAGGGCTAAAAGAAAAGATGAGTGGTATCAGGGAATGCCTTGGGCAGGTTTGTGGTTTAGTCGCTAAATCGTGTCCAACTCCTGCGACCCCATGGACTGTAGCCCACCAGGCTCCTCTGTCCATAGGATTTTCCAAGCAAGAATACTGGCATGGGTTGCCATTTCCTTCTGCAGATCTCCCCGATGCAGGGATCAAACGTGCGTCTCCAGAACTTTAGGCAGTTCTTTACCAGTTTAGAGCTACCAGGTTTAGAATCATTTGAATCCTAAATCTACCATTTGAGATTGTTCCCTAAAGCTTAATTTCCTCAGTTGTAAAATGGTAATACTAATACTTAACTTGCAGGGCTGTTATAAAATAATGAGAGCACGTGTTCAAGAAACTTAGCATAGGACCTATCTTAGTAAACATGCAATAAGAAGTGGGTTATTTTTCTTGAAAGAAAAAGTACTAGACTAAGAATTATGAGTTCTATCTAGGTTCTGCCATAAACAAACTAGTTAAGCCACACTCTCACTGGGCCCATTTTTTTAACCACAAGACTGAGTTTATTTTAGATCGATGAATCTCAAACTTTATTGCAAAAATATTACTTCTGCAAAATGTTCATGTATGACTTGTGACATAAGGATTTTATGGTCCAGTAAATTTGGGACCCATATCTCCCTCTTGGAGATTCAAAATTAATAACACACATTAGAGGCTCTGAGAAATCCTGCAGTGAGGACACAAACCTCTTTCTAGTATTTTTTGCATTTAATTTGATGATGGAAATCTTTTTTTTTTTTTTTCTCATGAAAACTTTTACTTAGGTCACCTCTTAAGTTTCTTCTTCATTTCAACAACTTTCAAGTGTTTAAGTCATAAATTAGAACATGAGGCTCCCTCTGAAATCACCTTCACATGAGCATTAGCTTCTAACACCCTTAAACTTGCTTCTGAGAGCACTCCCACATCCCCATAGAAGGTCACCCACTTGACAAGGCTGGGATAGTTACAACTAGATTTTGTTGGCAGTCATCAACCCTATTGCTCATAGGATCAGGACAGGTTTGGGTTTTGCCTAAGACTGAGGTGCCCAGATAACTGAATCCCCTCCAAACTGAGACCCTCCTAGAATCCTCTTTCCTTCTCAAGGAGGAAGGCTATGCTTCCCTTTCTCCTGAAGCCCCGTCAGTTCTCCAGTGGATTGTAGCAGGGCTTTGTACAGTCTAAACCAGCTTCTTCTTACATGTTGTACAGTCTCTCAATTGCTATGAATGAATCTTTAGATAAGCACTTGAAACAAAAATGAGTCATATAGTTGCAGACTTCCAGATGACATCATCTAGTCCAGGATGATGAATATATGTCATATACGCAGTCACTATCCCCTCCCTCACCCCATATAGACATTGTTAATCTGTCATGATGTTCTTTCTTGCAGAGGACAGAATCCTTCTTAATACAGTTCTCCAGGCGGTCCCAATCAATCAATCAATATTGGTACATGCTTGAAAACTAGTAGCCATCTTTAAGGAGAAGGTGATGGCACCCCATCCCATGGACGGAGGAGCCTGGTAGGCTGGAGTCCATGGGGTCACTAAGGGTCGGACACAACAGAACGACTTCACTTTCACTTTTCACTTTCATGCGTTGGAGAAGGAAATGGCAACTCACTCCAGTGTTCTTGCCTGGAGAGTCCCAGGGACAGGGGAGCCTGGTGGGCTGTTGTCTATGGGGTTGCACAGAGTCGGACACGACTGAAGTGACTTAGCAGCAGCAGCAGCAGCAGCCATCTCTAATCCAGTTCCAACTTTCATTGTATAGAAGGGAAAACTGAATCCCAGAGAAGAGATTTTTTCAAGGTCACAGAATCAGCTGAGTCTTGAAAAGAGTCATAAATAGAATAATTTTGCCTATGCATGCAACCAATTAATAGAAAGAGTTGATGCGGAACTTATTACCTCAAAGCCCTTAGAGCTGCAGTTAGAAAAAACCTGGGGCTAGATCTGCCTTGCTCGCTTTGGATTTCTGAGAACCAACCTCCCTCTAGAAGATCAGAATCTATTGATAAATTAAACTCTTAACAAACGATACTGAGCTAGGCTTCTGACAGACCCCCATGTAGTTTTCTGAGATTTCCCAAAGTAACTTTCAGGAGCATCGCCCACGACTGTACCCCTCTTTCACTTTTCTTAAGGATTCTTCTTCCTTCTCTTCTGCCACTGGTGACCTAAAGCTTCAGAAAAATCCCAAGTGACATCTCTCTTTTCTTAGGGGAAAGTTAGTTGATTCTAGAGCTAGAAGCCATTCATTACAGAGAACAGAGCAATTGAAGATAGAGCCGTGGGCTGCCCAGGCCACTGCTCAAGACTTGGTGAGGTTGTCCTAGAACCTTGTGGAATCCAAGCCCAAGGTGGAAGCCCCAATATAGCTAACTCCTCACTCTGGGTTAAGTTAAAAGCATAGGGACACTGGTAGCCTTGGGCTTGAATCTCAGCTCTGCCTTATAGCAGCATCGAACCTCTCTGACTTTCAGCCTGCTCACCTGCAAAAGGAAGGGTAATAATACTATTTATCTCTTAAGATTGATGGGAAATTTAATGAGATGATCTGGCAAAGCATAAAGTAGGTGCTCAATAAATGGCAGTTTCCACTAGAATTACTGTGACTAATTCATGATACGTCAGGGAAAGCAATGATTCTTTTCTATAAGAAGTGAGAGGAGAGGAAGCTCCCTGACGGTCCAGTAGTTAGTACTCACTGCTTTCGCTGTTCAGTCCCTGGTTGAGGGAACTTAGATCCATGTGTGGCTTGGCCAAAAAAAAAAAAAGAAAAAAGACAAAGAAGAGGGACTTCACTGGCCGTCTTCCCTGGCAGTTCAAAGGTTAAGACTCTGCACTTCCAATGAATGGGGCGCAGGTTCAACTCCTGGTGGGGGAACTAAGCTCCCACATGCCACGTGGTGCAGCCAAAAAAAATTTTTTTTTAATTAAAGAAAATGAAGAAGAAGAAATGAGAGGGAAAACTCAAGCTGTAGCCATGTGTCCTGAATGTCTAGTACACACTGGATGTGACAAGACGACTCTGTTGTTGGTAACAAGGCTCCATGAGGCAAAAAGGCACAGTCTTGTTGCCACTGGATCTGATTAAAAAACTGACTTTGCCTAATCAACCAAAGAAATCTCTTATTTCAGGCTGAAACAAGATTTTGGTGGCAGCTGCATGGTCTCAGCCTGTGTATTAACGTGCTCCCAAAGAGGATGGCCATCCTCCTAATCTCTCATTTGTCTTTCCCAGGCACGTCCACTGTAGTGTGCAAGCCTATAGTCATTGAAACTCAGCTCTATGTCATTGTGGCCCAGCTGTTTGGCGGCTCTCACATTTATAAGCGAGACAGTTTTGCAAATAAATTCATAAAAATCCAGGATATTGAAATCCTCAAAATCCGAAAACCCAATGACATTGAAACATTCAAGATTGAAAACAACTGGTACTTCGTTGTTGCTGACAGTTCAAAAGCTGGTTTCACTACCATTTATAAATGGAACGGAAATGGATTCTACTCCCATCAATCTTTACATGCATGGTACCGGGATACTGATGTGGAATATCTAGAAATAGCCAGAACACCTCAGACTCTCAGAACGCCTCATTTAATACTGTCCAGTAGTTCCCAGCGTCCTGTCATTTATCAGTGGAACAAAGCAATACAATTATTCACTAACCAAACTGACATCCCTAACATGGAGGATGTGTATGCCGTTAAGCACTTCTCAGTGAAAGGTGATGTGTACATTTGCTTGACAAGATTCATTGGTGATTCCAAAGTAATGAAATGGGGAGGCTCCTCATTTCAGGATATTCAGAGGATGCCATCACGAGGATCCATGGTGTTCCAGCCTCTTCAGATAAATAACTATCAATATGCAATTCTTGGAAGTGATTATTCCTTTACTCAAGTGTATAACTGGGATGCAGAGAAAGCCAAATTTGTGAAATTTCAGGAATTAAATGTTCAGGCACCAAGATCATTCACGCATGTGTCCATTAATAAACGCAATTTTCTTTTTGCTTCCAGTTTTAAGGGAAACACACAGATTTACAAACATGTCATAGTTGACTTAAGCGCATGACACACCAAATTCTGTGGCTGCCATCAGTAACTTTCTACAGTACCTGATCCGGATGAACTCAAATGCATGATGACTCTTCTTTTCACACTTGCAAATGAATGCCTTCCAAACATTGAGACTGCTAGAACCAAGCACTACCCGTATCTCCATCCTTACCTGTCCAGTCCAGTGGTGTGGGAAGTTACCTTTTTTAAGACAAAACCGAATTGTGTAACTGTTCTTTGCAGTGAAGATGTGTAAATAAGCGTTTAATGGTATCTGTTACTCCAAAAAGAAATATGAATATGTACTTTTCCATTTATTTATTCATGTGTTCAGAAACAACTGCCAAATAAAATGTTTACATTTTCTTTCATATCCCAAAGGTAATTACTTACAGGAGTTATTTTATTCTGGGTGATAGTATGTTGAGTAAAGAGTTTTATACAGTGGGGTTATATTTGGATTGAGAATTTATGTAGTAAATAATGATTGAAGATGAACATTCATATTGATTGCCTATATTTATTATCAGGTTGATCAGCTGAGCTTGAACATTCAAACGTGTTTCTCAAGGGCATGGCTTTGGGGAACACTTTGGGGTGAAATAGTGGCAAATGGAAAAAGAGTAGAGAAATTTGCCTGTTACAAGATGGCTAATTAGACAGTTAGGCCCATCCTTTCCTATCTGATAGCTCCAGCTAAAAACATCATTTGGAGAATTTATAGATGCTAAATTCAAGATTTCGGATTTTTAAAGCCTTCTTCAGGGACTTCTAAATGTCCGACTCTCGAATCACCTGACAGCTGGCAGAGATTGCAGCCTTACAGCACTTGCATCAGATGTATCTGCTACAAAGGCCTCAGTCTGACCGAGGATGCTCTGCTTCTCGACATCAGTTCTGACACGTTACTGACATACTGCTGAGTGCCCACAAGGCTCAGATCTGACTTTCTGAATTCCTGCTCCTGGATCACATGGTATGTTAGCACCTCGCACAATGCCTTTGATAGAGTAGGTTCTCAAAAACTACTTTTGAAGATGCACATGTTATAAACTAAATAATAAACTTCACAAGGCCCTTTGATCTAATCAGTCATATTTACTGAGTACCTACTAATAGCGTATCTTTTCTGTGGTTTGGGGAGGAAAACTGAGGAATAGAGCATAGTGCTTGACCTGTGGGGTCTTAGAAGACTCACAGGATGATTAGGACACAAAAAACTACAGAATAAGCTATGAGTGCCAAGCATCACCTAAACATTCTGATTTTAAGTGTCAGAGGAGTGCCCAAGATGAGTTCCTGGAAGAAGGGGTCCTTGTTTGAACATAAAGGGAAGAGATGATTTCAAAAGGGAATCGGGGCAGAGGAGATATTCTTGGCATGATTTGGTTCTGTGTGCTGCCTTCATGGAGGGGATCAGAGCTTCCTCTGGCTTACTGTTCCTCAGACTCTTTTGCTGAATGACTAGAGGGGCAGGTGGGACAGACAGCAACTCTGGCAGCATGTATCTGGCAAACTTGAGGCATTAAAGGTACACCTAATAGTTACATAGTCTCTAGGAAGCAACACCTTGGGGAGTTATGCATAGGAACCAGATTCCTTTACCACACGGGGAAGATATCAACTCTGACATCAGGGTTATGGGGGGACAAGAAGAAGACTCACCCAATCCCAATCCCGCACATAGGGAGATCTGGCCTTCGAATGTCTGACTGTCTTCGTTCCTTTGTCTGATAAGCAGCACATGTGTGTTAGAGGAGGGCTTCCCTGGTGGTGCTCATGATAAAGAACATGCCTGTCAGTGCAGGAGACTTAAGACTCGCAGGTTCGATCCCCTAGTCAGGAAGATTCCCTGGAGGAGGGCATGCCAACCCACTCCAGTATTCTTGCCTAGGGCATTCCATGGATAGAGGAGGCTGGCAGGGTACAGTCCATGTTGTTGCAAAGAGTTGGACACAACTGAAGCAACTTAGCATGCACCTCTGTTAGAGAACACGTGCTTGGTACAGATTGGGTTTAAGTCCTGTCCTGTCATGTACTGGCTTTGTCCACAGGCAAGTTACATGACCTCGCTGAGCCTCAGTTTCTTCATCTGTAAGGACAATGATGCCTACTCCAAGGACAACAGAAGGATTAAATGAAACAAGGCACACATGGTGAACTGAATTTTACAAATACAGCCACAACGATATTTCCCATTCTACAGGCTCTATGAGAACCTTGCCCTAACCCCATCAAGACATGATGTCTAATTTCTTGATCCTTCCATCTGGATGGCCTGGTGACTGATAAAATGTAGTGGAAATGATGCAGTTTGAGTTTTGAAGGAAAGTCATAAAAACAATGAAGATTCTGCCTTGTGAAACTGGAAGGATCTCTTTTGGAGGCCTGAGCTGCTGCATACAAAGTCCTATTAGCCCAAGGCCACCACTCTGAGGAAGCCCAAGCTTTGGTCAACAGCCCCAGATGAGGTCTCAGCCAACCGCCACATCAGCCACCAATTTTGTGAGCGAAGATGCCTCCAGGTGATTTCAGCTCTCAGCTGTCAAGTCACCACAGACTGGCAAATATTCCCTACTGAAGATCCAGAAATCATGGAGCAGAGACAAGCCATTCCTATGATGCTCTGTCCAAATTCCTGACCCACAGTATCTATGAGCATAATAAAATCATTATTTTAAAAGGCCAAGTTTTGGAGTGACTTTTTAGCAGCAATAATCAGAATAGCACATGACGTGCTTAGCAGAGAACAGCACAAAACGGTAAAGACTCCAGCTGCAATGCAGGGGACACAGGAGACAAGGGTTCGTTCCCTGGGTGGGGAAGATCCCCTGGAAGAGGAAACGGCAACCCACTCCAGTTTTCTTGCCTGGGAAATCCCCTGGACAGAGGAACCTGGCAGGCTACAGTCCCCAGAGTTGCAAAGAGTCGGACACGACTGAAGCAACTGAGCATGCAAGTACCAGTTATTACTAGTGGGCCCCACACCCAGAATATTGTATGCTTTGGACTCATGTTCTACGTTATTGCTTTGATGTAACTCACTGCCGTTTCATTTCTAAAGGCTACCTCCCGTTTTCTATATGTTAATGGTGTTCAGACTCTGTGCCAGGCACGCTGCTGACTTTAGAGATGCAGAGATTTTGGATCTAGATTCTGGCCATTTGCTTTAAAAGAGGCATTGACTATTTAAGCCAGCAAAGAAACTGTCTAATTTACCTCAAAACTGAGACCCACAGATGTGAAGCAAGTTACAACCCAGGCCGCCTGACACTCAGCCTAGTCCTTTCTCCATTACATGGTACTACCTTTCAAAATCTAACCCTCTGATTGGCACCTGGGGTTGCAGATGGGGAGAGAGGTGAGGAATGAGGAGGCTGACTGAGACGATAAATTCAAGAAAGCCTGAGAAGGAGGACATGTGGTCAGGTCCACTCTTGCAGGAATCGACTTTTCTGAGAGTTGCCCTCTCTCCCTGTACCCCTCATCTACCCTGTACTATGCAACTGGGTCATTTATACCCAGCTGTAAATGACTGAACACCTAAATCTCAATCTAAGTGCCCAATACAGAAGCTGGGCTGGCTCAGCCTAAGCCAATCCATCCTCCCTCCTGGATATTTGGAACTAGAGCAGCAGAGTCTGAGTCAGTTGGTCCCAGGGACCATACCTGTAAGGGGATGATCTTAAATCATGTTCCCTTGAAGTAGGGGGATTTACTGAAGGAGTGCTCTTAGGTAAGGGACAGGGGGAGCACAGAGCAGGGAAGATGTAAAGATGTACTTTCAGGAGAAGTCTGGCTTCAGCCTGAACCCAAGGGGATCTCTAAAGCATGAATGAATTGTACCACAGAATGTGTTCTGCCTTGAGGCAAAGAGGGTGGACATTTATATCCCCCATCTGATGATCAGTGACCAAAGGATGTGTGGGCATAACCTCTCAGGCATCTCCAGCTGAGAAGTTTCCAATTGGCTAAGGGCACTTCCAGAGATGGGAACCAGTATGAGCAGCCATGCTACAGGATGAGTTCACCAACCTAGCAAAGGGCATCTGGGTGGGTAACCAAAAGCATATGCTACAACGATGGTGTCTGAGGCACCACTCCAGTTTGGAGCAGCCACAGTGGTCTACAAACCAGAAGAGCAGAGGAGAAGAGAATGAAGCTGAAGCACAGAAAGAAGCAGGGGTGAGAAACTACACAGTCTGAGGGAGGGAGGGAGGGAGAGGAAAAAGAAGGGAAGAAGAGAGAGAAGGGGTAAGAAAAGGGAAAGGGAAACGCGCAGAGTAGAAAGGTAGGGAGGGGACTTTGCTAGTGGTCCAGTGGTTAGGAATCTGCCTTGCAATGCAGGCAACACGGGTTCAATCCCTGGTTGGGGAACTAAGATCCCACATGCCACTTTGAGCAACTAAGCCCGTGGGCTGCAGTCACTGAGCCCAAGCACTCTGGAGCCCCCGTGTCACAACTAGAGAGTCCGTGTGCCCAATGAAAGGTCCTGCAGGACGCAATAGAGATCCCGTATGCTGCACCTAAGACCCAACACAGTCAAATAAACAAATTAAAAGGAAAGGCAGAGGGAGGACGGGAAGAAGACAGGGAGGCTTGGAGTCCCAGCTCGGGTCACCTGAGAACCAGACTCTGAGAAGTTAAGTATTAGGCAGTACCTTTGAGAACAACACCTGGAAGGGAGAAGGAATTAGGATTTGGCAAAAAGAGCCACTGAATTGTGATGCAGTTCTAACAAAAGCAACCCTGTAGGTTGCTCTAGAGCTGAAATGTCCTTTCTCAGTTTTCCCAAGTTGGACCAAGGGGATCAGACCTTCATAACTCTATCAGAGGTGTGCTGTCCCTGGAAGAAAGCATGGCATTAGTGAGGCTGTTTTTTTCAGCCAAGGCAATCCCCAAAGAGGGCAGACAGTAGAGACCCATCTTCTGGTGGTAGTTCCAGAAGCTGGGGAAATAAGTCATTTATTCCTGAATGAGGATCTAGGCAGCACAACACAGCATCCACCCCAGAGGGAGATAGATGAGGAAGAAGGTTGTGGGAGAGGGTGGGGGGGTGAGGCACCCTTATTCCTAGTGATTGCCCATTTTCCACTCCATCCCTCATGAGATCCAATGGTGTTGTTCCCTGCTGTTGAATTCCTTGAGATACTTCTGTAGCCTTCTATTAACAAGCCACTACATACATACACACAAATACACATTTTGTTTTATATTACTTTGTGTGACTTTCTGTACTTGTCACAAAATTATTTTCAACTAAGTCAGAACACTTAGGCACAATGTACTATAATGTAGATACGATGGCAAGTACTAGATATTTCTGTCTCTCTTCTTTCTGCTACTCAAACTGTATACCTACACCTACAGACAGAGAAAGTTCAATTTCACTGAAAAAGTTTATTGACCACCTACTATGTGCAAAACACTATGGTATACAACTCACAGCAAAAATGAGCAAGAAATTGTCCCTACACTTAAAGGATTTGCATACATTTCTTTGGAAGGAATGATGCTAAAGCTGAAACTCCAGTACTTTGGCCACCTCATGTGAAGAGTTGACTCATTGGAAAAGACTCTGATGCTGGGAGGGATTGGGGGCAGGAGGAGAAGGGGACGACAGAGGATGAGATGGCTGGATGGCATCACGGACTCGACGGACGTGAATCTGAGTGAACTCCAGGAGTTGGTGATGGACAGGGAGGCCTGGCGTGCTGCAATTCATGGGGTCACAAGGAGTCGGACACGACTGAACTGAACTGAACTGGGGCTTATTTCTAAAAGGCAGCATGCAGAGAAATTAAAGAGGCAAAAGGAAGTCCTATACGAGAAGTGAAATGTGACTCATATTTCCCCCTTTTGGCCTGTAGGTCTATCCTGATGGTGCCCCCGTCAACTTTCTCTTTAGGGCAGTAGGTAACGCCATGTGTTTCAGACTCAAACAGACGAAGCTTGCATCTCAGTGTGGCCACTTCTTAGTTCTGTGACCCTGGGTGAGTTAATCTCGTCTGTAAAATATGAATAATGCTCAAATAGCGTTGGTTTGTTGTGATATGTACCGTTGCTTTCTCCTAAGATAGAATCGGGTTCACAGGGGTTTACTGTATTGAGGCTGTGTGATGCTGGCCGAGTTTCCTCAGCTGGCAGGAAATCATTCTCACCTACTAGTGGTCCAGTGAAGAAAAGCCTAATCCCATTGCCTGTCTTCAAACCTGTTCACACTTAATGAGTGTTAAAGAATTATCTGTATAAATTCCCACATACACATGACCATTTTGCAACCCCAGTTTCTGATCCCTGAGGAGACACAGTGGTCAGGATTCTTTTGGTTTTCAGTTGCTGAAATCCACCTGAACTAGTTTAAACATCAAAATGCATCTGGTTTCAGAAAAACCTGGACTGGGTGTGAATATGATATTATCATTCATCTGTCTCTCTCTGACTTTGGGCTCTGTTTTCCTACGTGTTGACTTCCTCCTAAGGCAGTCTCTCCATTCTTGGCAGAAAGACACCCCCAGCAGCTCCGGTGTTGCCTCTTGCCGGTTTTGTTGATGTTGTTGTTCAGTCACTAAGTCATGTCTGACTCTTTTCGACCACATAGACTGCAGCACACCAGGCTCCCCTCTCCTTCACTATCTCCTGGAGTTTGCTCAGATTCATGTCCATTGAGTCAGTGATGCTATTTAACCATCTTAGCCTCTGCCACCCTCTTCTCCTTCTGCCTTCAATCTTTCCCAGCATCAGGGTCTTTTCCAATGAGTCGGCTCTTCGAATTAGGTGGTCAAAGTATTGGAGCTTCAGCTTCAGCATCAGTCCTTCCAATGAATATTCAGGATTGATTTCCTCTAGGATTGACTAGTTCGATCTCCTTTCAGTCCAAGGGACTCTCAAGAGTCTTCTCCAGCATCACGATTCGAAAGCATCAATTCTTTGGTGCTCAGCTTTCTTTATGGTCCAATTCTCACATTCGTACATGACTACTGGAAAAACCATAGCTTTGACTATACAGACTTTGTGAGCAAAGTGATGTCTCTGCTTTTTAATACGCTATCTAGGTTTGCCATAACTTTCCTTCATGGCTGCAGTCACCATCTGCAGTGATTTTGGAGCCCAAGAAAAGAAAATCTGTCACTGCTTCCACTTTTCCCCCCTTCTATTGCCAGTTTAGCCATGCCCATAACCTCTTTCTCAGTAGTTCTAGCAAAGGTTGGGGGCGGATGCTCATTGGCCAAGTGCCCATCCCTGAAGCAGTTGCTTTGGTTAAGGATAGAGTGCTCTGATTGGCCAAGCTTGGGTCAGGTGCCCACTCCTGGAACCCATGGATGAGAACCATGTGGAGTGACAGTAAGGTAAGAGCAATTCTCTAAAGTAAAACTAGAGTGCTGTTAAAAAGAAGGAAAGGATGCTATACAGGTAAAATAACAAAAGTCATCAGCAGGAGGTGTGATCTCTATTGAGATCCTCTGCTTAGAGAAAAACTTACCAGAGGAGAAGCCACACCCTCAGATGTGTTTAGAATTCTTTCACTAAAAGGTTTCAGAGAGCCCTTCCAGCTCTTATTTGTGAAACTTGACAAAACAGAACCTCCTATCTTTGTCTATTATTCATGATGATTCATTGTTAGAATTTCTATATACATTTAAAAATGGTGTTCTCTCAAATATTCTGCTTTAAAATATTTAAACGGATAACCTTTATTTTAAAAGGATGTTTTCCCAAGAGAAGCCAAGCTGCCAATTCTGATTTAGTGGCCACCCGTGCCTGGGAGATGAGGCCGTGTTCCTAGATCACTTTCTGTTCTCCTGGATGTGTTTCCATTTCAGATCAATCTCCATCTGGCGAGAGCAGCTCTGTCTTTGCTCTAATTACCTTGAGGTTGGTTTTGCAGATTAAAATCTCAGAGGCTCCTTGGTGGCCCAGGACTTTCCCTGACTAAGCTTTCCCATATGTATCTCGTCATCAGCTGTAAATGATCACAGGTCAGTCTCAGCAGAAAACAGAACATAAAGCACTGACTTCTGTTAATAATGGTTCCCCTATCTGGATGTCCCTCAGAATCAGTTGGAAAGCAAACTAACTATACAGATTAACTAACAAACTAACTAACCATATGGATTCTGGGGCCCTCATCTCAGATTCACTAAAACTGAATCTTCAAAGTCTGGGATCCAGGAATTTTTATTTTTAAACATCACTAAGGTGATTCTTTTTTTCTTTTTTAATTTATTTTTTTTTTAATTTTTATTTTTACTTTATTTTACTTGACAACCAACGCATTTATTTTTAAAATAATTTTATTTTCGGCTGTGCTGGGTCTCCGTTGCTGCACGGGCTTTTCTCTTGTTGCTGAGAGCACGGGCTGCTCTCTGGCTGTGGCGTGCGGGCTTCTCATCGTGGCGGCTTCCCTTGTCGTGGAGCACAGGCTCTAGGCACATAGGCTTCAGGAACTACAGCATGTGGCCTCAGGGGTTGTGTCTCCTGGGCTCCAGAGCAGGCTCAATAGTTGTGGCTGCTTAGTTGCTCCGTGGCATGTGGGATCTTCCTGGAATCCATGGATCGAACCCATGTCCTCTTCATTGGCAGTCCTCTGCATTTACCACTGAGCTACCTGGGAAACCTTGGCGTGGGGAATCTGTTCACGGCTGCTCCAGCAAAGCACAGCCGCTGTTCCTTACCTTGGACGAGGGGTATCTCCTTACCCTAAGGTGATTCTAATATTGATAGCTCATTTCCAGTCCATTAACTGGGATCTTGGGGCCCCTAGTCTAAATAACCACATTGGACTGACCAGTGACACATCAAGAGCACCAAGACTGTGATTACAAAAGTTGGCCGAAAACTCTAGAACGTGCTGGCCCAAAACTCTAGAACGTGATGGCTTCAAGTACTGCCTGGGGTGAAACATTCTAAGTTTCTTTTGGCCTCAATTTTCTCTATAATTTATTGGAACTGGATCAGGTCCTTCCAGTTCTGCAAGTTCTGTATCTCTGTGTTATTATGGGGGGAAAATTAGCTTGGATGTTAGGAGATCTTGGCCCAGTACTGTCACTTTTATATTTTTGTGACCTTGAGAAATCATTTTTATCCTCGGGACACAACTTCCTTTCTTTAAAAGGGAATTTGGGGGCTTCTCTGGTGGCTCAGTGGTAAAGAAGCTGCCTGCTATTGCAGGAGACATGAGTTTGATCCTGGATTTGGCAAGATTCCACAGGCTGCAGAGCAACTAAGCCTGTGAGCACCACAATTACTGAGTTAGGGCTCTAGAGCCCAGGGGCCCCAGCTGCTGAAGCCCACACCCCCTAGAGCCCATCCTCTGCAACAAGAGAGCAGCCCCTGCTTAATCCAAGTAGAGAAAAGCCCACATAGCCACGAAGACCCAGAACAGCCAAAAATAAATAAAATTATAAAAGTGAATTCATTGGAGTACATGAGTTCTTTAATTTTAAAATTTAAAAGATTAAGATCACAATTAAGCGTTAGATAATCCTTCAGAATTATCTGCCGAGACGCACAGTATGAAGAAGATGAGGATGAGCACAATATCCTGTTGATTTGAATTTGCTGGGCTGAGGCTCTGCACGCAGCATTTGGTATGTTGGTGTTTAATGGATATGACATTTCACTGCACCAAATGGGAATAGAGTATTTTTAGCACAGAATTCATCAAGGTTTAGTAAAAAAGACTTGTTCTCTGAATGGAGTGTGAACAAGCAGAGATACTATTTGGAAAGACCAAATATAAAGGCCCCTTCCTCTCCACTATCACAAAATAGTCATATGTGCACTTATTTTCACCACAAAGCTTGAAGAACTTACTCTTTTCTATATCTCCTAAAAGGCGGTACTCCATCTAATGCAATAGCTCTGCCAGCTCACACACATTCTTTCTGTATTTATGTTACCTGTGAGTGCATGCTCAGTCACTTCAGTCGTGTCTGAGTCTGTGACCCCATGGACTGTGGGCCACCAGGCTCCTCTGTCCATGGGATTCTCCAGGCAAGAATACTGGAGTGGGTTGCCATGCCCTCCTCCAGGCGATCTTTTCCACCCAGGGATCGAACCTGCATCTCTTATGTCTCCTTCATTGGCAGGCGGTTCTTTACCACTAGCTCCACCTGGGAATCCCTATGTTACCTGTGAACTGGTGTTAAATGGGCTAAAAACACTGTTAATCATCGAAAGCTACCACTTACTGAGCATTTATTCTGTGCAGAACATGTATTGAATGTTTTACATGTATTTAGTCATCCCAGCCTTGCAAAAATCCCATGATTATCACTATTTTCTAGAGAAGGACATGAAGTTCAGGAAGTTTCAGAAGTCTGTCTAAGGCATACAGCTAGGAGACAGCAGAGCCCAGATTCAAATCCAGGTCTGTATTTCACAGACATAGAAAATGAATTTGTTGTTACCAAAGGGGAGAGGTAAGGGAGGAGGGACAAATGAAGGGTACGGGATTAACAGATACAAGTTACTATACATCAAATAGATAAATAACAATGATATACTGTATAGTACATAATAACCTATAATGGAATATAATCTGCAAAAATACTGAATCACCATGGTGTACAACTGAAGCTAAGGCAATATTGTAAATAAAATATACTTCAATTAAAAAGGGCTTCCCTAGTGGCTCAGCTGGTAAAGAATTCACCTGCAATGCAGGAGACCTGGGTTCGATCCCCGAGTTGGGAAGATCCCCTGGAGAAGGGAAAGGCTATCCATTCCAGTATTCTGGCCTGGAGAACTATATAGTCCATGGGGTCACAAAGAGTTGGACATGACTGAGTGACTTTCACTTTCTTTCAATTAAAAACAAACAAACAAACAAACAAATCCATCTGAAATCAGAGCCCTAGTACCACTGTACTTACATCGATTGTATCAGTCAAAATAGGCTGGGGTAGATGGTAGTCCTTTGGAAGAACTCAGATATTACTGGCTTAAAATAATAAAGGTTTCTGTCTTCTTCATGCTACTGAGAGTACTGCTCCAGGTCATTATAATCTTTGTAGGCTGATACATGCTTTGATGGAATAACTATTTCATGAACGCTACTCTGTATCAGAGGTGAAAAGAGCCTCGACAAAGTGCACTGGCTGCTACTACTATTTTTATTGCAATTCCTCTATTTGACTTTTTAAAAATCTATTTTCATATAATACTTAAAAAACTTTTTAAAAGGAACGTTTTCCCAAAAATGGAGATTCAAGGGGACTAAGCTCCCTCACTGCCCCACCCCAGCCGTCTCTTAGAGATGTCACTATTGGTTTGATGAGGATTTTGCTGTCTCATCCCCCTAATCTAAGGTAAATATGCCCTGTAGTCATCAGTGATATGAACCAGATGTTCATGCTTACAATATTTACACTGGTGTGGGGGCAGAGCACAGACCACTTTTAAATGCACTCATCTGCTAAAATGCTCTCTTAGGACAAACAAAAACGGCTACGCTTAGGTGGATCCTCCCAGAAGTTCATCCGAGTTATCTCACTCCAGCCTGCATCAGTGTGCTGGGAAGGATAAGAGGGACCAGCCCAAGACTCTGAAGAAGTCCACATTATAAAATAAGATTTGACATGTATTAATGGTCCCTGATAACCCAGTATGTTGGGGCATTTAAACCTAGTGTCCTTTATTTCCAAGTACCCAATTTTACCGCCATTAGTAGCTTTCCAAATCTTTTCCCCTTTGCTTTCTGTTTAAAGGGTCAACCTGACGCTGATATCCGAAATTTCTGGAATGCTCGGCTACCACTTCAAGGATGCTGTAGCAGATAAAGCGTAACAATAGTAATTATTATTATCATGCTGTAGTGAGTCACTTTGTGTTTCGAGGCCCCCCAGTAGGAACTATCACAAAATATGGGGGCAAGGTCAAGAGATATTACCATCTGACAACAAATCGAATGAGAGGCAGGGCAGAGTTGATGAGCTCAGACATTTTCTGGTCATATTTCAGGGTCCTTCCCAGAAATAACCCATTATCCTTTATAATAGGAGCCAGAATCACTCACCGAGCATGTGAGATAAACTCTACCTGGAAGCTGCAACATGGCTTCCTGCCATGCTCCTTAATAACAAGAGGTCTTGGTATCTGTTAAGGACTGCTGAGGAAGGAGAATTTGGCAGATAAGAACTGCAGTTTTTGTGATGAGGGGGGGATGTGACCCAACGGTTAACAGGCAGAACAAGCCCACTGTGGTCAGCAGAGGGCAGCAGAACCAGATTCCCCCTACAGGTGGCCCCGGAGACTGTGGCAGCTGCTGTGGACATCTGAGTTCCAGGAGATCATGTCTGCAAAGCGTGGTGCCTGGAAAAAATACAACTGAAGTGGGAAAGGAGGTTTGGGGAAAGAGATTTCCTTTCCTGAAACTGTTCTGGAAATTCTAAGAACAGAGTTCCAGGGGCTACCAGGGTTCAAGAGCTAGAATAATAATTAAAATTTTGCTGAATAAATTTTGCCAAGGTCTTGTTTCAGCCTGTTGAAGAAGGCAGGGGGGGCCCAGAGAAAGAATCTGAAACTGAGGAAAGATATTTAAATAGCATCTTGCTTTAGTATTATAAACATACTTTATCAGGGGGAAAGCAACACCCCAGAAGGTCTGTCCTTCTTGAAGCCGATGTTCTGAAATCAATCTGCTGGTACGCCTCCTGAGAGACTGGATTAATCCTCCAAAGCTTGGTCATCCCAAGAGGAACCATCAGAGCAGCAAATTGGATCATGCAGACCTGAAGGCTAGACCATAAACTCCTAATGATTCAGCCAAGATATAAGCAATTAATTAAATTCAGTCTCAAACAGCCACCCATCCTACCCTGCAGGCCTTAGCAGATTTATCTTTGCTTCACCTGGGTCACCAATGTCCACCAGCCTCACAACAAAGAGAGATAAATAACATCTTCCCAGTAGATCGCCTACCCTCCATCCTCTTCTCCAGAGGGTCAGTGTTCTCATTCAAGTGATGCTGAGCACGGTGAGGATCATACAGTCAGAGAGGTCTACTTGGTTGCCTCCCTTTCTTCTTTGGTTAAGCTAGAGATGACTATATGTAATTGAATTTTACTGCCCTTAAATGTAGAGAGAAACATCGAGCCTTGTGTGTGTTGGGTCAGTTACCAAGTATCACTCACAGTTATTGTTAGTTGAGATGAGATTCCTAATGGGTCAGAGCAGTAAAGGAAATTTTAAAAAATATTTATTGATTTATTTGGCTGCACCGAGTCACAGTTGCAACAGCATGGGAGAACTTCGATCTTCATCGTGGCACGCAGAATCTTTAGGTGTGGTGTGCAAACTCTTAGTTGCCGTATGTGGGATCTAGTTCTCTGACCAGACCCCCTGCACTGGCAGCACAAAGTCTTAGCCACTAGGCCACCAGGGAAGTCCCAAAGGAAATTATTTTGATGACACTTTGTTAGTCTAACTAGGCAAAACTGTCGCTGTCAAGTCCTGGCTCTAAACCTAAAGAAAATTCTGCCTCCTTCTACTCAATTTCTTCCTCTCCCCAAGTCCTCTCAACAGAGTTCTATTTTGGGGACTCTTCTCAAGCAGAACCGGAGGAGAATAACACAGAAACTGACAGATTAGGCTGAAGGAGCGTGTCCGAATTTGTGTTTTGGAAGAGACCCAGAAGCAGCTGTGTTAAGGGTAGTGGGTGGGGGAGGGCATGGGAAATCTATGAAGTGTTTCTGTCTGTTACAGCCCTTTTGTGACATTAAAATACAATGTTGCTTGACTGTATTCACTTGAAACAAGTCTTCTTTGAGAATGGGCCCTATGAATCATAGTTTCCACAGAATTACAGGAGAAACGGACATAATTTGGCCTCATCCTTTGAACAAGCATTTGCATAATCAGAGTAGGTTATCCTAAATCTGATGAGGAATGTGGAAAATAATCCAACTCACAGGATCTCACATTACCCCCAAATAAAGCAAATGGGAAGCCAAATACTTATCAAAACCCTGCTGTTTCTGATCTCTTCCATGTTATCACACCTAAAGCTTTCTAGAGTCATCTTTGCAGCTTTAAAGCTGTTGGAGACATTTCTACTCCATCTCTCTTGGAGAGTTCCTTCTTCCAGGGCCTTTGGCTTTGACATCTCCTGGCTGGGCTTTGGCTGCCCTTTAAAACCTCTCACTGTGGCCCAGGCTGGCCAGGCTGTGGTTTTCTATTTTGATGTCTCCCTCACAGGACAGGACAGGAAATTCCTTTTTCCATCCTAAATGGACCCTTCTAGTTTGCAGAATTTGAGTCATTTAAAGAAGAAAACAGTTGTTAACTGTAATTACAGCCATGAGATCCAAAGGCATGTGGTTAACCAAGTATTAAAAGTAGATTTAGGTTTTACACCTAAATGAAGCATGGGATGGGGAGTGGCTTTTCCTACTAAAGAAGGAAAACAGAAAGAAGAGGTAACATCAGCTGAAGAAAGTCTCCTGGTTACAGATAGAAAAAAAAATGATATCAGAGATGCTGGGGTTCTTTCTTCCACCATCTCCCTCTCTGTCTGTTTTTCTTCATGGAAGGAGGATTAGGGCAGAGATAACCAGGAAGAGATGGAATTCACTGGGGAAATTATCTCAGAAGCAGGCTATGGAAGAGAGCACCACAGAAACAGCTCCCTGTGTAACCATGGTGATGAGCTGAGGCAGGAAGGGGTGGGGAGAGATGGAGCCAAGATCCAGTGCAGACAGAGGGCAGGACGGTATGCAGGGAGACTGGGGGTCGGGGGCGGGGGGAGGGGGGAACACCCAGGTCACAGGGGAGAATGACAGGAACTATGAGTCTTTTCAGCTAAATTCAGGTTTTTAAAAGAAGAAAGAATTCATTTATGACTGTAATCCACTGAGAAGGCAGGATGAATATTATATCATGGGTTCTTTTTACATTTGGAAAGGCTTTTAAATGTTTCTTTGGATGTTAGCTATTCCAACAAAGCAAGATTAGTAGTGAACGGTGAAAAGTTGTAGCTAAGTGGCGGGAGGTGGGTGTCAGGAGGGTTGAAGAGGAATGCAGACAAACTCAGAGTGACCTACAAGCCCAGAGCACAGCACCCGTCTGCCTCCTAGTGGCTGGAGATCAGCTCCCTGAGGCTGAAACAGCAAAACCAAAGCCATCAGTGCAGGACGGCCAGGTTTAGCAAAAAAAAAGACAAAACAAAATGCCCACTTAATTTTGTAAGGAGATCAAGCCAGTGAATTCTAAAGGAAATCAACCCTGAATATTCATTGGAAAGACTGAAACTGATGCTGAAGCTGAAGCTCCAATACTTTGACCACCTAATTCGAAGATGCGACTCGCTGGAAAAGACCCTGATGCTGGGAAAGAATAAGGGTAAAAGGAGAAGAGGGCAGCAGAAGATGAGATGATTAGACAGCATCACCAACTCAGTGGACATGGATCTGAGCAAACGCCGGGAGACAGTGAAGGACAGGGAAGCCTGACATGCTGCAGTCCGTGGGGTCACAAAGAGTTGGCCATGACTTAGCGACTGAACAACGACAGCTAATTTTGAATGTCAGATAAATGGCAAATGATATTTTAGTATTTTTGACAACCCTAATAAGGGTGGTACCCACTGATTAAATATCTCTTCTTGATCTCTCATCCTTATATATTTATAGAAGAAAGGAGGACAGGAAGGAAGGGTAGAAGGAAGGGAGAGAAATTATGAACCCCAAATGGTTAGTTTCTAAATACCTATCCATACTCAATCCCTTCTTATGCCTCTGCCTTTTCAGTATCACAGGATATTTCTTAACTATTCCCCATAATATGTCTTAAAAAAATCAAATCAGAACAAAACCACACACAATCAAACCAAACCTCTCCAGTTTCTACAACCTCAAATTGTCTTTGGGTGCTAATACATGGAACAACAGACTGGTTCCAAATAGGAAAAGGAGTACGTCAAGGCTGTATATTGTCACCCTGCTTATTTAACTTCTATGCAGAGTACATCATGAGAAATGCTGGACTGGAAGAAACACAAGCTGGAATCAAGATTGCCAGGAGAAATCTCAATAACCTCAGAGATGCAGATGACACCACCCTTATGGCAGAAAGTGAAGAGGAACTCAAAAGCCTCTTGATGAAAGTGAAAGAGGAGAGTGAAAAAGTTGGCTTAAAGCTCAACATTCAGAAAACGAAGATCATGGCATCTGGTCCCATCACTTCATGGGAAATAGATGGGGAAACACTGGAAACAGTGTCAGACTTTATTTTGGGGGGCTCCAAAATCACTGCAGATGGTGACTGCAGCCATGAAATTAAAAGATGCTTACTCCTTGGAAGAAAAGTTATGACCAACCTAGACTGCATATTCAAAAGCAGAGACATTACTTTGCCGACTAAGATCCGTCTAGTCAAGGCTATGGTTTTTCCAGTAGTCATGTATGGATGTGAGAGTTGGACTGTGAAGAAGGCTGAGCACCGAAGAATTGATGCTTTTGAACTGTGGTGTTGGAGAAGACTCTTGAGAGTCCCTTGGACTGCAAGGAGATCCAACCAGTCCATTCTGAAGGAGATCAACCTTGGGATTTCTTTGGAGGGAATGATGCTGAAGCTGAAACTCCAGTACTTTGGCCACCTCATGCGAAGAGTTGACTCATTGGAAAAGACTCTGATTCTGGGAGGGATTGGGGGCAGGAGGAGAAGGGGATGACAGAGGATGAGATGGCTGGATGGTTTCACTGACTTGATGGACGTGAGTCTGAGTGAACTCCGGGAGTTGGTGATGGACAGGGAGGCCTGGCGTGCTGTGATTCATGGGGTCGCAAAGAGTCGGACATGACTGAGTGACTGAACTGAACTGAGTGTATTTCAACATGCCTTCCAGCCTCCCTCGTGAGCCTCTGCACTGACTTCACTTCTTAACTTTCTTGCAGCTGCCATATCTGCACTTGCCAGTTGACTCTACCTCTGAGCTCTCTGCTTGTACTTCTCTCAAGCCTTTTAGGCCTTTTAGTTCTTAAGGTGTCTGCTAATTAAGTGACAGGTGTCAATAGGTCCTGTCACAGTAACATTTCAAAGGAATCTTTCATAAAACAGATCAATGTCTGTGGTTCAAGACATGGTGGGTGGTCATGATCCTCTTTGATGGATTTTTTCACACATTCCACCTCAGCTCCCAACTCCCATACCCTGTTGGCAGCCCTAAACTAACTCTTCAGCTCCCAGCTCCCATACCCTGTTGCCAGCCCTAAACTAACACCACCATAGAAAATACCAGAAACAAGACAAGAAATTGGCTCACAAATCATCTTAAAACTTCAGCCAGATCATGCCACTCTGTTTAAAACCCTCCACTGCTCTCTCATTACACTGAGAATAAAATAGAAAATGTTCACAGTGGCCTGCAAATTCTGTAGGACTTTCTTCCGCCCACACATCTCACTCTATTCCAAGCCCCTTGCCGGCCAGTCACATGGAAACATTTGCTGTTCCTGGAAAATGCCAGGTCTTTCCCTGCCGTGGGATCTTGCATTTTCTTCCCTTTTGCCTGGAATGCTTCCCAGCTCTTTGGTGGGATAAACCATTCTGGTCCTTTAGGATACTGTTTTGGGGTGCTAAGAATATTCTGTGTATGTCTCCAGATCTGTATGCTCTGCTGTATGGACATCAGGCCTCAGTAAAAGGTAAAATATAAAGTGGACCACCTAGAATAGTTCACTTCCACAACATGCTCTTTATTTACTTAACAATGATCACAGTCTGATATTCGTGTTGATGTGTTTGTTTAATGTCTGTTTTTCCCCTAGATCAGGCGTTGGCTAAATGATGGCCCACGACCAAATCCAGTCACCATCTGTTTTTGTAAATTAAGTTTTATTGGAGGCCAGCCACTCCCATTCATTTCTTGTCATCTACGATGGCTTTCGCATTACAGCGGCAGAGCTGCGTAGTCCTGGCAGAGACCGCATGGCCCCATGAGACCTAAAATGCTTACTATTGGTGCTTTCCCCCTAAAAGTTTGACAACTCCTGCTCTAGACTGTAAATTTCATGAAGGCAAGAACTATATCAGTTTTCTCTATCTGTATTTTCATGGTCCAAACAGTGCCTGGAACAAACTCAACAAATGTCGGCTCCCGCTGTGCCTCCTTCCAGCTGACCCCCAGTGCCAGCTCCTAGTTTGCCCTTTTCCTTATTGGAGCCTGGCTCCTGGCCAGTTGTCCACAGGTCGTAGGTTCCTGCCATCTGCCATCCCCTCCTAGTCCTACCTCCTTGCTCTGTATCTCCAATCTGGTGCTACCTATGCCCTTACACTGAAAAGTGATCTGATCATAACAAATAATCCCATAACCCAAAAGCTTCCTCAGCTGTTTGGGGCCTATCAGACCATGATTTGTTATCAACCACTTTGTGGTGTTCCAATCCATTCTCTATAATCACAGAAAGCATGCCTATTTAAAATTCCACTCTTCTTTTATTCCTTTTGGGGCAACATATTTACTTAGGTCTTTTTCTATTATAAAAATGATCCATCTACATAACATAAAATTTGGAAATATAGAAAATAAAAGAAGAAGAATCACCAAGAGACAACCATTTTTAACACTTTGGTGGCACTTCTTCCCATTCTCCTATCTTTTTATTTATTTTTTTAGCACACTTGTATGAAACAACAAAAAATGGGTAAAGGCAATTTTCCCTCTCGTGTTATAACAAGCATTTTTTACATTATACATTCTTTGTAAATTACCATTTTTCAGAAGCTGCACAGAATTATATTGAGTGTATATATTTATGAAATATTTCCCTATTGTTGATAAATGTTTATAATATATCCAGATTTTTATAACCAAAAATAATTATGGACATCTTTTTGCATGAAGATTTTTCCTTCCTTCTGGGTAAGTTCCTCAAGTAAATTTCCAGAAGCAGAAATACTGGATCAAAGGACATATATATTTTTTTAAGTTCAGATACATGTTGTCCTCATTTTTTTAAAAAGGCGTGAAAATCTCTGGATAAATGTCTCAAAGTAAATACACTCATGATCCTATTTCCTGTGCTCCAAATCCATAAGAATAAGAGGTAAGAGGTCAAAATATATGCTTATATGCTTCTCCCAAAATGTTGACACAAGAGCACAATCTCAGCAGCTCAATACTGAAGTAAAACTTCAACAGCAAGCAACATGTAAAACCACAGGGGTAAGCAGCTGGAGCCAGGCAAGCAGGACTGGAGCTGAATGCCTCCCCAGGAAGGCCTAAACACACCTCTGCAATAGGAACCTGAGCTGGGCTGACCACCGAGAACAGTGGGTGATAGAGCTCCACCTGGGCATGGAGAATTGTAGTAGAAACATATGACTTGCTCAGGGCCAGTATCCACAGCAGAGTCCCCTCTGTCCTGTGCCACGTGAACTGTGGAGAGCTGTCACTCCAGAACTGGGGAGCTCTGAGCTGGGTTGAGTCTGGTTAACTCATGAGACCAAGGCTAAGGCAGCTAAGAAACTACCTCACAGACAAGGGACACGTGGGAGGAAATCCCCACGCAAAGTGTGCTTTCCGGGAAAGGGTAAGAAACACATTTAGCACATTTGAGAGGTAGTCAAAAAGGAGACATTTATACTCTGAGGCAACAGAGATACAAGAAGAATCTGAAAAGAACTTTGAAATGAATCTGTCTAAAATCTGCAAAAACAATAAAAGATAACATTAATAAAATCAGAATAGGGGATTGTGAAACTAGAATAGGTAAGTAATTTAAAAGAGCATTAAAAAATTATCCATCCCTAGCGACTTCCCTTTCACTTTTCACTTTCACGCATTGGAGAAGGAAATGGCAACCCACTCCAGTGTTCTTGCCTGGAGAATCCCAGGGACAGGGGAGCCCAATGGGCTGTCATCTATGGGGTCGCACAGAGTCGGACACGACTGAAGCAACTTAGCAGCAGCAGCAGCAGCAACTTAAAAAGAAAACCACCCCTTAAAGGAACTGTACTTCACGACATTGACAGAAGAGGGTGATCTTGAACCAAGAATGGCAAATTACTCCTGCTCCATAATGAAGCAGCCTAAGCCCACACAAAGGGGTTAAAAATGAGAATAAAAACATCTCAACCGGAGAAAATTCTTACCAAAAAGACACAAAATTCCAAATGGATTAACATATTTAAACAAGCATTTGGAAATATGAAAAGCCACTTTAAATAAAAAATTCAAAAATTTCACACCACAACTAGAAAGAGCCTTCATGTCACAATGAAGACCCAGGGCAGCCAAAGGGAAAAAAAAAAAAGAAATTCAAATTCAAGAACAGAAACAGACAAAATGATAGATAGATAGGTAGATAAAGTGATTGACCAATCAGTTGGCTGAACTTGGAAAAGAAAAGACAAAATTATGTTAGGAATGAAGGCTAGATTATAAGTATCCAGCAGAGAACAGACTCAAATGAAATTTTAATGAAGAGTGTTGAGGAGAGGCAGAAAAACAAGAGAATAGAAATGATATAAAGAAGTAAAAGGATTCAGACAGAAAGTAGTTGAAACAGAAGACAAAATTAAGGATACAAATCTTTGGAACTCCTGAAGAACACATGCAAAACAATGGGATGCAATTTATATTTAATCCTATCATCCGAAATGGAGATCTCTATCCTGGTCACATACTGGAAGACTCAGTATTGTTAAGACGTTAATTCTCCCCAGACTGAACTACAGACTTTTCTGTGGAAAACCCCGAGTCTCCCTTACTCTCATGCGACACTTCTGCCATGGGATATGCGGGTTTATCCCACACCCACCAGTTTTCCAGCTGGGTGTCCTACAGTTCAGTCCATTTCAGGCACTATGTGCCTGGAGTGAATGTCAGATCCCCTAAGTTAACGGCTCAGTCCCCCATGTGCCCACTTTAGATGTCAATTGCAAGGCTCAGGTTGTCCCTGGGACTTCTGACTAAGCAGCAATAAATCGAAGTTCCCACAACCACCTCTGCAGGCTTGCTAGACCATGTCGCAGAACTCAGGGAAACGCTGTGTTTACTAGTTTATTATATAATACAGGACATGATAAAGGATACAGATGAACAGCCAGGTAAAGAGAAGCATGGGGCAAGGTCTGGAAGCATCCCAAGCATAGGAGCGGGCATAGGGATGTGTTCACTGACCCAGAAGCTCTCTGAATCCTACACTTTGGGGATTTTTATGAGAGCTGTATTGCATATGCATGGTTGATTATTAACTCAATCTCCAGCCCCTCTCCCTAGCATGGTGAGTCCCTACTTTTCTCAGGGAATTCTGCCCCATTTCTACACTGTACTAAGATGATAGAGTGCAGAAAATCCCATGTCACACCATCAGCCAACTCTATGTGTGTGTGTTTATTCTCATAGCTTTTAAATGTTTTAAGTATCTTTTTTTTTTTTTTGGAAGACCTGGTAATTCTATCACAGTTTTTTGGAGATTCTTATGGCCTAGATGAGCTGTTAATCTTTGAAGTTGCTATGGGAACTAGTGTTTTTTTTTTTCTTTTTTAAACTATTTATGTAGAGGAAAGAAAAGCTGTGATGATTATCTCAAGGGAAAACAAATGAAGCACTGGAAGATATGAAAAAAGTGAAAAACCTAAACATAACCAAGTAAAAATAGCCTTCCACCTTTACTCATATTGTACCAATAGAAAGTTCTCAGAAATTCTGACATTTGGGTAATAAGAGCCTTATTTCTATGGATAAGGTCAACTGGTACTTGTTGGATGGATGAATAAATGAGTGAATGAATGGAGAATGGGAGACAAGGTAACCCTGGGATGGTGTTGGGTAAATAGGTCATGCTTTACTGTTCCTATGGATTCTAGGAATTAAAGAGGTTTATCATCCAATGATTAGCCACTGATTCCAGTTTTTCATCAGCTCTGTTTCTTAAAGCTTGAGAAATTTCACTATGAATCTCTCATTCATTTCTCAGAACTCTATTTTCTGGGCTGAGGAAGTTTGAAAGCTAGGCTCCTGTAGTGGACACAGGGATTGGTGAAGTCACACGTCCCCATTCAGGGAAGGATTTGCCTGGCTCCTGGGAGTGCTATCCCTAGAGAACCTCCATCTCAGCTCCTTCTGGGTCAGCCTTGCCTACAGAGAGCTCCTTTGCCTAAGGTTATACCCTTCCAGAGGCAGGTTATACCCAATGATGGATGGAAGCAGGGCTATGCAGTCCCAGCCATTTCAGCCCAACGTGGGACAACTCAGATGCTTTTGGTTGCCTGTAGGGTTGGTGGAGGCTGTCGGGCCTACATCTCAGTTCTCCTTCTCTCTCAGATCCATCCAGCTTCCTTCTCATCCCTTCCACATGTGTTGATCTCAAGGGTGATTCCTGTAAACATCTGCACACTGAACTTCATCTCAGCACGTGCCTGTGGAAGACCCAACCTGCAACAACTCCTACTACCCCTGCCACCTAGCACGGCCAGATAAAACACGGAACACCCATTTAAATGCGAATTTCAGATAAACAATGGATAACTTTTTAGTACAATCTTCCTCAACTTAAAATGGAGTTACATCCAGATAAACCTATCAGAAGTTGAAAACGTCATAAGTCAAAAAAACATTTAATACACCTAACCTACCAAACATCATAGCTTTAGCCTAGTCTATCTTAAATGTGTTCAGAACACTTATATTAGCTGAAAGTTGAGCAAAATCATCTAACACACAGCCTATTTTACTTTATTTTTTTTTTGAGTTTTAATTTAATTTAATTTAATTTTATTTTTTTGAGGTTGAGAAACCTTGATTTTATTTATTTTTTTTTCCTCAGTCTAATGCTAAGCATTTTTTTTTCCTTTTTTAATTTTTTTTATTTTTTTTAATTTTAAAATCTTTAATTCTTACATGTGTTCCCAAACATGAACCCCCCTCCCACCTCCCTCCCCATAACATCTCTGTGGGTCATCCCCATGCACCAGCCCCAAGCATGCTGTATCCTGCGTCAGACATAGACTAGCGATTCAATTCTTACATGATAGTATACATGATAGAATGTCATTCTCCCATATCATCCCACCCTCTCCCTCTCCCTCTGAGTCCAAAAGTCCGTTATAGACAGCTGCGTCTTTTTCCTGTCTTGCATACAGGGTCGTCATTGCCATCTTTCTAAATTCCATATATATGTGTTAGTATACTGTATTGGTGTTTTTCTTTCTGGCTTACTTCACTCTGTATAATCGGCTCCAGTTTCGTCCATCTCATCAGAACTGATTCAAATGAATTCTTTTTAACGGCTGAGTAATACTCCATTGTGTATATGTACCACAGCTTTCTTATCCATTCATCTGCTGATGGACATCTAGGTTGTTTCCATGTCCTGGCTATTATAATCAGTGCTGCGATGAACATTGGGGTACATGTGTCTCTTTCAATTCTGGTTTCCTCGGTGTGTATGCCCAGCAGTGGGATTGCTGGGCCGTAAGGGAGTTCCATTTGCAATTTTTTAAGGAATCTCCACACTGTTCTCCATAGTGGCTGTACTAGTTTGCATTCCCACCAACAGTGTAGGAGGGTTCCCTTTTCTCCACACCCTCTCCAGCATTTATTGCTTGCAGATTTTTGGATCGCAGCCATTCTGATAACACACAGCCTATTTTATAACAAAGTGTTGAATAGCTTGGGATTCCCCTGGCAGTCTAGCCGTTGCGACTCTGCGCTTCCACTGCAGAGGGCTCAGTTCTGACGCCTGGCTGGAGGACTAATATCTCACATGCCATACAGCCAAAAATTAAAAAAAAAAAAAAATTAAGTGTTGAATATCTCATGCAATTTATTGAATACTGTACTGAAAGTGAAAAACAGAATGACTGTGAGTGTATTGATGGTTCACCCTCGTGGCTGCCTGGGAACCGTCATTGGCAAGCATTGCAAGTACAAGAAAAAGTCAAAATTCTAAGTACAGTTTCTACTGACTGCAAATTGCTTTCTCATCATTGAAAAGGCAAAACATTGTGAGTTGAACCATTCTTAATCAGGGAACTTCTGTGTGAGTGTGTCTCAAATATTGTTTTTCTCAACCCCCTATGCCTAATATGGTGCTTGGTTTAGGTAAGTGCTTGTTGGATGAATGAGAATGTTAGGATCTTATAATAGAGTACCATATTACACAAAGAAGGCAGAGGTGGACATTGGTTTCCTACATTCCATTATGCAAGTATTTCTCAAAATGTCCTCAGATGAGCAACATTCCAGTTATGCTGGTTGCAAATGCAGATTCCCAGGCCTCAGCAGCTTTAGTGAACAAGGACCTCTGGAGCCTATCCCTAGCAATCTGCATTTGTAACAAGCTACCTGGGAGTTTCTCCTGCTCCCTAAGGTTTGAGAGTCTTCTACACTGATAACAGTGGCCTTGAACTAAAAAAGCCAGATTTATCCAAATTGAAAAGGCCTCTCTGTGTGGTCACCAAATAACTTTAGATAGTGGGGGACAAGCCCTGTCTCTTTCCTCTTCCTCTTGAGTCTTCTTTGGATAGGAGGTACGTTCTTAGATCAGGTTGATTGTTGTAATCTTTGGAAGAAGAGCTGTATAAGAATTCAGATGTACTAAGTCAGAGTGTAATATGATGAGCACCGCAGGGGCTCACTGTAGCCAGAGTGGCTGGGAACGACATTAGGGAAGAGATACTTTGAATGATAGGCAGGGTTGCATGGGCAGATTGGAAAGTTCTGAGTATTCCAGAATTAGAGACTCTACAGGCTTAGCAGAGGAAGCATGGTGTGGGGGGTATGAGGGGAGGCACTCTCTGTTGGATGGATCCTGAATTTCAGGGACACGTTGCTTCAGGATCTGGGTGGCAGCTTCAGGAACATTCCTCTCTAGCTCCAAAACATGTCGCTTTTTTTCCACCTGTTTTCTATCTCTGCCCTCATGATAGTACAAATTCCATGAGAACTGGGTCCATGTCAGTTTTGCTCACAGCTGCAGTCCCTAACCTAGCATTATTCCTAACATTCCTTAAGTGTGCCATACAATGGTTGGTAAATGAATGAGTGAACTTACATCTTTTTTCACTGAATATCAAGAACATTGTTAATCCATAAGAGAAGCATAAGCACAATCAAGCTATGATGATAGAATCACCTATGCCACAGGGGCCCTTAGTGTGCTTTCTTCCTTGAAATTCATGTGGACCATTTTGTGAATTCTGAACTGCATTTGAAAAGCCACTGACAAGTTCTGTGGAGGAAAACACAAAAGTTGAGCATTTGCAAAAAAATTTTTTAAACTGAGCACTTGCAAAATCTTTACCAAATTGTTGCACAGGGTTTTATGATTTGACATTTAAGGGAAAATCAGCAAGTCAGTCTGTATCCAACATAAATTCAAGATATGACAGGTAATAATTATTCATGAACATTACATTTGAAATGTTCAAATGAAAAAAAATCTTTAGACAGATGTGTGTATTTCTCTTGTATTTTATGTCAGAAAAAATAGACTTAAATGAGTCTTTCTAATAAATAAAAACTCATTTTTAAAACTAAATAAAACTTGCCACAATCTATATGTTCAAATGAAGAATTTGTTAAAATTTATGTGGAAAAGAATTCAAATTCAGTTAATCACTAAGAAGTCAAGAGTTTAGTCAAGGATAAAAGACCTGGAAAATAGAATGTTAAAAGCTCCCACATGTCAATGAAATTACATACCACTTCATAACATTTAAGATTATAATATTTAAAATTTTGGTTATCTGCATCTCTAGGTTTAATTCTCCTATGTTTTGAATGTCACAAAAGGTCATTTCTTTGAATCTGCAAAGAGCAGAATTTTTCTAAAAATAGGCAAATAGCACCTGTACATCCTTTATTCTTATGGAGTCTATACCTCTATAACCAGGCCTTGCTTTTAAGAAAAAGGAAACTAAATGATCTGTGCCTTTTAAAGAAATGTTTAGGAATTTGGTTAAGGTTGTCAAACTTATAAGATGATTAACAAGCTTAAAGCAGGCTATTTAGGCTTCTATTACTGATGTTGAAATGTTTGCCTTTGTTCTTTTATTTTTTCATCCCTTTCCTTCCAGCCTTATGAGTTATGGGTCTTTGTTCATCACTAGATAATGCCTCAGTTTCAGAGCCACTGAGTTACTTACAAAACTCAGCACAACTCATTCATTCAACAGATATTTTTAAGTGCCTGGTATGATCTAAAATTTACTCCAGAAATAGCATTAAACAACGACACCTGGCTTCTTGGAGCTTGTATTTTAGTGATGAAGACAGACAATGAATAAGATAAATAAGTAAAATATGTACTCTTGCTAGAACGTGATGAGTGCTAAGGAGAAGGATAAGCAGGGAACGGTACATAGGAAATCTGTGCATCAGGGGATTGAGGCTGGAAAAGGCCTCAAGGAGAGATGCCATCTGAGTAAAAGTGAGAAGTAGGTCGCAAAGAGTTGCCACAACTGAGCAACTGAGCACCCTCTCACGAGAAGTAGATAGGGGCAGGCTAGGAAGATAGAAAGCACTCATACATATTGAGTAACTGTACCATGGTCTATGAGTTTCTCAGCTCTCACTGTGTTTGGGATATCTTTTCCATTTGGGGGGGTGATGTGTTTACTCTGTAGAAGTCTTGTCCCTTCTCATAACTCTTGAATGATGTCCTTATTCACAGCCCAAAATAGCAATCCCAAATCAGCAGATGTACATATTTACGTCCCCAAGAATAAATGACTCGGCACTGTCAAAAATGGCTGGATATGTAGCCTGCATTGGTGGAAGGGAAGCATCACCAGCTGCAGCTGCATGGATGTGGCACAGGATGAAATGGAAGGAATCACAGAATTCCAAAGAGAGAGCAGAAGACAGAGGTCTTGCTATTGGGAGTTAGGGGTTTACACACAAAAATAATGACAGGGAGGGAGAAATCTCCCCCTCAATCCCTCTTGAGTTCTCGTGGCTGGGCTAATAAAATTGATACAGACAGATGAACAGGGGGAGAAAAAAAAAACAGACTTTAACATCATGCTGAAGACCTCATAGAAACGAACCTAAGGGGACTTGCCTAGTGGTCCAGTGGCTAAGACTCCATGCTCCCAATGTAGGGGGCCCAGGTTTGATCCCTACTCAGGGGTTGCACAGAGTCGGACACGACTGAAGTGACTTAGCAGCAGCAGCAGCAGGGAACTAGATCCCACATGCTACAAGTGAGACCCAGAGCAACCAAATAAAATAATTTAAAAAAGAAAAGAAATGGACCTAAGAAGTACCCAAAGCAGGCAGCTTTTATAGTTTTTAGACAAAGAAACAAATTTATGAGGAATTGACAAGACAAAGAAATTTGGGGCTTGAGTGCCCAACCAGTGAAGAATCTAAACAAGTTTGGGCTTGGGGTAGTGAATTAAAGTGACACAGTTTGTTTATCGGGGCTTCTCAGCCCTAAATTCCTTCAGGGTGTCCTTCTACCTCCACAGGCAGGAAGTACACCTTTCACATGAGGGATTTATTTCCTGCATTTAGGGCAACAGAGAGGAGGAGCAGAGTGTCCCTTTGGCATGGGCCATTTCTTAAGTAACTCCTTCGAAATAATCGATATGCCACTGAGGCACATTTTGGGTGGCTGACCTTGGGTCCCCACTATACCAATAAAACTGAACTGTAAACTAGCCTTCAGTTCTGGCACGTACATCTGTGGACTCTTCTCCAGCCTTATCCCGTGTGCACACCCCAGCAGCATGCTGTTCTTGCACAAACTGCCGTCACAAGGAGCTGAATGCTCTCCTAGCTCTTGGTGCTCTGCATGTGCTCTCTGCTTCTGACCTTTTGCATCTTATTTGTTCTTCCAAGACTCAACTCAAAATTTCACCTTCTCTATCAAAACCCATTGAACTATAACTCTTAAACTTGGTGCACATCATACTGTAGGTGAATTATATCTCAAAAAAATAAAAGCAAAAGAGAAAACTTCACCTCCTCCAAGAAGCCTTCCTGGCACAGCCTCTTCTCCCAGTTCCCCATCCTCCCCCAGAAGGTTTGGCCATAGAGCCTGGCAGTTCCAGAGTCTGGGAGTGAGCTTCCCATGAGCCCATGAGCCAAAGGGAGGGCTGTTAGTGCCTCCGGTTAATCCAGATGGATTATTGCCTCTTTTGCCTACTCCACATTCCTCCTCCTGTATTCTTTCACGCAGACAGATAATTTCAGCCTCCTGGGATTTTGTTCACTATAGAATTACTATGAGTAAGGAGGCATTTTTAATATTTCTCCCTTTTTTGCTAACTTCTAGGAACACTAATTCAAACTTTGCATTATAATTCAGACATGTCCCATCTATTCATCCGTCCATGTATCCACCCAACCACGCATCCACCCCTCTCATATCAGTTAATAGCACAGGCTATTAACAGACTAGGTTGAAATTACGGCTTTTTCACTTAACTGAGTAACTTTGACCAAGTTACTTAATTTTTCTGAGCCTCCGATTACTCTTCAGTAAAGTAGGATAGTAATAGTCTTTATTTCTGAGAATTACCTGAAGAATTAAATGGGTTAATGCATTAAATGAGTTAGTACATATAAATGCCCAGCACATAGTGAGAACTCAGCAATTCATGGTAAGTGTTCATTCACTAATCATTCCCTGTATATCATATGTCAGAATGGAATTTGACACTATGGAAAAAGAACAATAAATAAGACAGGGATCCTGACCTCATGAGCCAAGTTTACAAGTAAAGGTTCATAGACAGACAAGTCAAGTACAACAGAGTAGACTGATGCTGTGATGTGGCAAGCCCCCAAAGCATCCCCACCTCTCATGGGGAGATGAGTCAGTGAGACCTCCCAGAGGTGGAGATAGTTGAACCAACTCCTATAATTCTGGCCTCTTCTATTTGTTCCCTCAATTTCAGCATCACATTGATCTCCATACCTGACATTTTTATTCCTGGTCAGTGTCCTGAATACCCTATGCCTGAATACCCAAGCCTTTCCCCTCAAGAGTAGGCAAATAAGAATAGCAATAGTCATATTAATACGGTGATGATAAATGTTCCAGTTCCTATTTCATTTCAAAGTAAAAGCAGAAGTCTTTGTAAAGCCTTCTAAATCCCCTACCATCTGGTCCTCATAATTTCTCTGACCTCTCCTATCATGTCCTTCCGTCTTTTGACAAAAAATTAGTCAGTTGATCTAAGAAAGGAATGGAAAATTGTATTCAAACCAAATTAAAGATTATAACCCAGGAACAGCCTCTCAGAAAATTTCAAGAACTGTTTGTCCTGTCAGACGTCAAAGCATAGTTTTACAGATTTTTGAAACAGAGAGCTGTATGTTAAATGACAGAGATAGTTTGCACAACTCAGATCTGTAAGTACAAAATGGTGGGTCATTTATAAGATCAGTTCAATTCAGTTCAGTCACTCAGTCATGTCTGACCCTTTGTGACCCCGTGGACTGCAGCACTCCAGGCTTCCCTGTCCATCACCAACTCCCGGAGCTTGCTGAAACTCATGTCCATCGAGTCAGTGATGCCATCTGACCATCTCATCCTCTGTCATCCCCTTCTCCTCCTGCCTTCAATCTTTCCCAGCATCAGGGTCTTTTCCAATGAGTCTGTTCTTCACATCAGATAGCCAAAGTATTGGAATTTCAGCTTCAGCATCAGTCCTTCCAATGAATATTCAGGCCTGATTTCCTTTAGGATGGACTGGTTTGATCTCCTTGCAGTCCAAGGGACTCACGGTTTCTTTACCAGCTAAGCTACCAGGGAAGCCCTCAATAGCCTTCAGCTCAAAACAATCCATACCCTAAAGAGATATTTTGGAATGGCATGTTCTGTTACCCTGTATTGCAGGGCTTGATCCTCCATCAAATAGTAATTCTCTGAAAGTGCAGTACCTGAAGAATTATTCAAAGTACCCTATGTCTGCCCAGGTTAATGCATTTTCAGTTCACTCAGTCAGTTCAGTCGCTCAGTCGTGTCCGACTCTTTGCGACCCCATGAATTGCAGCACGCCAGGCCTCCCTGTCCATCACCAACTCCCAGAGTTCATTTAAACTCACGTCCATCGAGTCCGTGATGCCATCCAGCCATCTCATCCTCTGTCGTCCCCTTCTCCTCCTGCCCCCAATCCCTCCCAGCATCAGAGTCTTTTCCAGTGAGTCAACTCTTCGCATGAGGTGGCCAAAGTACTGGAGTTTCAGCTTTAACATCATTCCTTCCAAAGAAATCCCAGGGTTGATCTCCTTCAGAATGGACTGGTTGGATCTTCTTGCAGTCCAAGTGACTCTCAAGAGTCTTCTCCAACACCACAGTTCAAAAGCATCAATTCTTTGGTGCTCAGCCTTCTTCACAGTCCAACTCTCACATCCATAACATGACCACAGGAAAAACCATAGCCTTGACTAGACAGACCTTAGTCGGCAAAGTAATGTCTCTGCTTTTGAATATGCTATCTAGGTTGGTCATAACTTTTCTTCCAAGGAGTAAGCGTCTTAATTTCATGGTTGCAATCACCATCTGCAGTGATTTTGGAGCCCCCAAAAATAAACTCTGACACTGTTTCCACTGTTTCCCCATCTATTTGCCATGAAGTGATGGGACAAGATGCCATGATCTTCATTTTCTGAATGTTGAGGTTTAAGCCAACTTTCTCACTCACCTCTTACACTTTCATCAAGAGGCTTTTTAGTTCCTCTTCACTTTCTGCCATAAGGGTGGTGTCATCTGCATATCTGAGGTTATTGTTATTTCTCCTGGCAGTCTTGATTCCAGCTTGTGCTTCTTCCAGCCCAGCATTTCTCATGATGTACTCTGCATATTATTTAAATAATGCATTTTAAATTGATTTAAATCTTCACCCATTTCCCTTTTGCTTTCATTTTATTAGGATAATGAGAGCTCCAGAGATATTTTGAAATAGAACTCATTTAAAATTCCTTCTGTATATTTGAGCCTAACCAACTGAGTCCTAACTACTGTACTTAGCAAGAAATACTTGAGAAATTCGGACATCAAACATAGTTATATCTCCGCACTTTCCTAATGATTTTTTGGGGGCCCCTTCTGCCCTATTAGCAAGAAGCACAGTATCTCGTACCTGAAGTTATCTAAGAACCGTGAGGGGAGAGTGGTGAGTAGGAGTTGGGGCATCTCACTTTAGCTTAAAAGGGACTCAGTGCAGCTTCCACACTTCTGCTGTAGCAAGGAGTGTGTGTGTGTTAGTCGCTCAGTCATGTCCAACTCTCCTCTGACTATAGAATTCTCCAGTCAAGAATACTGGAGTGGGTTGCCATTCCCTTCTTCAGGGGATCTTCCCGACCCAGGGATCAAACCTGGGTCTCCTGCATTGAAGGCAGATTCTTTACCATCTGAGCCAGCAGGTAGCAAGGAGTACTTGTATGAAGCATACATTTTAAATTTTTCTTCCTTTCCAATGCTTTGACATCTTGGGATCTTTCTGACCCTGGACAACTGCCCCTCCAAGGGTTAGCAAATTCCTAGAGATAGTAAAGACTAGGGGGGGATTGGCTGAATGACTTCACTTTCACTTCTCAGTTTCATGTCTTGGAGAAGGAAATGGTAACCCACTCCAGTGTTCTTGCCTGGAGAATCCAGGGACGGGGAGCCCGGTGGGCTGCCGTCTCTAGGGTCGCACAGAGTTGGACACGACTGAAGTGACTTAGCAGCAGCAGCAGCAGCAGCAGCAGCAGCAGCAGCAGCAGCAGCAGGAGGGGTTTCGTACTTTCCATATGCAAACTAACCAGAGACAGTTCCTACACCCAGAGGCCATTTAAATTATTCAGCTAGCCAGTCCTCAGCCTTGCCTATTTCTTCCAGCACAAACCACAATAAACTACATTTTTCTCAAGTTTCTTTTGCTTCTGACCAACACTGGTACTTCCCCACTGCTATGGTAAGCCATTCCCCACTTCTCTTGGGAACTGTAACAATCAAATCTTTTCATCAAAAATCATCTCCTGATCAACTGGACTCCTTGTTCCTGAACAACAATAAAATTTATATTTAAAATCCCACAATCTAGTGAGTCCAGCAAACTATGGCTTTTCACTGTCCAGGACATCAGGGTTAAAAATGGGTCTTAGAAAGTCCAAGAGATCATGCTGGTCTCCCACTGACAAGATGTCAGGGTGTTCCAGATCTCAACCAAGCCAGCAGAGAGTCCTGGAGGCAGAGCCCAGCTGAGCAGAGGATGCCCCACACCTGGGCTCCTAAGAGGGCAATGCTCAGAGCTTTCAGCTCACAGATCCAGGCACCTCCTGGGAGCAAGTCCAACCTGTGACAACCTGGGATCTGGCATCAGCCATCCTGGGGACTCAGCTATCTTGTGAAAAGGCTGCATTCAGATGATACATTGATATAATCCAGTGATTTATCTGGAGGAGAGTAGGAAAGTTCCTGTCATCTCTTTTGCTGTAAAAAAGAGGACCCCCTCCCAAAAAAAACACTACCCCAATCTTATGTAGGCATTTCACAACTTCTCAGATCATCTAATTCATGAAGGAATAGCTTGTAATAAAATAACCTTTGTTCCTCCTCCATCACTGGTTTCCTGTGGCCTCATCACTGGACTCTTCCCATCCCTGAGAACTCCCCTTCATCGTACTCCTCCCCATCCATAGTGGCCAAAGCTCCCCTAAGCCACCTATTGATGACCCAGTCTTGACTATTCCATCAGCCTCCTTCTCCTTTTCTACATCCTGGCTCATTTGAAGTTCCCTAAGACCTCGAGGTTTAGCTTTCAGAAAGGCTTTGGAACTAGTGTCAGGCCCAATGCTCAAGTTTTAGGGGCCTGGGCCGTTTCAAGGATTGTGTTGGAGAAAGAAAAAAATTTCCTTCCACCCTTTCTAGGTTCTCCTGGCTGGTCTAAGAATTGCCATAAGATAGAATAAAAAGAGAAAATAAAATTCCATCACACATGTATGGGGGCCTCCACACAAAAAATGAGACCAAGGACATGTTAGGCAATTGAGGCCTATATGCCATAATGATGAGAAAATCAGAGTGGAGTTGATATCATTAAGAGCCCTCTACAACCAAGCAGGGAGCTACTGAAGTTTGACCTGTGCACACGTCTCAGCCTGGGAGGAATCTGACCTTTCGACCACTTATTATCCTAATGAAAGTATCCAGAATATCTCCCACAAACTCAAGATACCTATCAGATCCTAAAATTACTGTGACAGTCTATTTACTTAACTGACCCCTACCATTAAACGACTTGAGATTACTGAAGGACAGATATTTTCTGAATTGTAATTCTCACCAGGCAAATTTAACAGCCTCGTGGCTTTTTATCTCTTTAAGCCCCATGCTCATTCTCTTCCCGACTCTATTTTTGTGATAGGGAAGAACAAATCTGACTCTATATTGGATCTGTTTCTTTTACTTTAACCTTTCTATTCTATTGTTTTTGCTACAAGTCAGTCACTAAAGGGATGTTGCCTATAGCTTAAAGTATACATAAATGCTCCATCTCCAAGAATCCTGCCTCCCATGCCTGAGTTTAAGTTAAATAAAATACTTTCGTTTAGTTCACAGAAAACATCCTAACCAGGCCTGAATGGTGGAAAGAAAGAAGAACTTAACACATCCTTTCCTGAGTCTGGCCGGAACCAGGAAATATTTCCAGCAACTTATTGACTTGTTACTTTACCGTCTAATCTCCCACTCTTTGTTCCATGAAAGAAACTAGCATCCAAACCTGGGCATCCAAACTGACACCCCAGAGGGCTGCCTAGTTTTGCCACCTTCTCCGTCTGTTGGTTTTCTCGATCAAGTCGCTGTTCCTCACCCCGCTAGCTTGTCTCTCCGATGACTGGCGTGTCTTTGGGCAAGCAGTACAGGCTTGGATTCACTCGGTAACATTTGGGGGGTTACCTGAATCTGTGTTTCCTGAATTGCAATCCTTAAGACCCTAGATAAACTCTTTTCTTATTTGCAGTCTCCTGCATTCGTTTTTGATTGACACCATCTGAAAGAAGCAGTGGGTAAGATTTGAAGTCCCCAGACTTCAAAGGTGAGGAAGGCAGTTAACATGGAGCTGTAAAAACAAACGTTTGGTAAACAAAGGACTGCTCTGCCATTCAGAGACAAAGGACACAGGGAGAATTTTTGTCTGTAAGTCCTCCAAGATTTCCCACCAGGCCTAGCCCACACTCTTGCAGATATCTCTAATAATAGTGCTCTTCCTAGACCAAGTTCTTTATCTAAATTAATTCAGACAGCTAACAGGGAGGTAAAAGAAAGGACTTCTTGAAGCTTCTGTGGGTTTAAAATAAGCAGCCTAAAATAATCCTCACGCTAAAGAGACACGTGTCGGTGTGGCAAATTTTGCTCTCCTACAATATTAACAGTGACACGGGTTTTTAACGGGCCCGAGAACTGAGTCAACATTTAAACAAGGAGAAAATGTGTCCCAGGGTCCAAACAGGGACACACGAATGACGTTTCAGAGCATCCCAACTCTCACACCCAACTCTCACACTCATCTCTTCCATAAAGACTGAGATAGCTCACCAATAGAATGGGTGTACCACCTCTATGATCTTCCTTGGCAGACTTGAGAGAATGGACCAGGCTGGGTCTTACAGTTCCAACAATGATACAGGATTAAAGCTGAACTCAAGAGAGGTTCATCTCTTGCTGTGAGGAATTTCTCATTGAATGATTTATAGAAAGTTTGGGGAGTAGGGGTAGTTTGACACTGATTTAAAGGATCCCTCTAATTCAAGGGTCACATAGAGAGGAGAATTTGGAGAGGGAGGCTTGATTGGACTGGAGAACCCGAGGAACACAAAGGGATCACATGGTGACTAATTTATTTCTTGCTTCAGCATTTCCTTTTTCTCAAATCCAGACCCTATTGCATAGTCTCAAAGTGGCCAAACGCCTTCTTCCAAAGAGCAATGGCTTGCCACCTGCTGGTTTGTATTAACATAAACTATGCAGCCAGTTTCTTGTTCTAAAGCCCCTCTGTAGGGCTCAGCTTAAGAAAGGAGGAATTAATTAACTGAATTAGCTGACTTTCTGCTCCAAGTACTGTTAAAGGGAACTAATCTTGAAGGGGTCTGTAAACAGTTCATCTACCCTTTCTTTTTTGTTGTTTTGCCGTACTGCCCAGCTTGTACGATTTTACTTCTCTGATTAGAGACTAAACCCAGACCCTCAGCAGCGAAAGCAGAGTCTAAATCACCGGACAACCAGGACATTTCTAATTTTTGTCATCTTAAAGGATTCAGTGAGCTTTTAAAATCCAAAGGCCTTAGTTTAGTACCAGTTTGCCCTGAGTGAGATGTTAAACATTTGACACCAATGCACAGCTCCTTCTCCCCTGCTTATTACAAATATTCAACCAACCACACGGATGGTTCTTTTAGGGACATTAAATTACTAAATGCCAAGTTTTATTTTCACATTTCTGTTTTCATTTTGCTGATTATCTCTTCACAGAAGCTTTTTGTGACTAGCCTTTATCAACCAGGGGGCAATGAGGCAGATTTTAAAAAGAACTTTCGTTTCTACAAATCATCGGGCTGGAGTCCACTCAGTGGCCTTGGCAAAGGACTGGCGGTGGGAGAGACAGTGACTGGGGAGCCTGGGATTAACAAAACCTGGTAAACAGAGCAGTGCTCATGGAACTCAGATGTTATCTGTTCAAGTCCCAGCTGGGTGGGATAATATAGTCAGATGATTTACTGTTCAAACTGGAGGAGGAAACAGACAGAGCTGGACCCCATCTTAGGCCTGTTCATGCTGATCATGCTCGGCCACCTCTCCAATGGACTCTGAACTCTGTGCTTACCGCCTGTGGAAACTACAATAGCAGGATGAGACCCCCTCTGGACAGGGGAATCTTGAAGATCACATCCAGGTTACTCATCGCCTAAAAGAAAACATACTGTAATCACCCCTGCCTCCGGACAGGTCATAAATTCTTTCTGTATCTATCGGGATGTAACCGCAGGCTTATTGATTATTTTGAACACCTAACACATGAATGATGGGGTTATTGTGATTGTATTTACCCTTCCTTTGTTTTATGTAAGTCTCAAGGAAATTGGGGTGGTGGGTTCAGGCACGTACACATGGGGCATAAAAGATTTTCACAAATGCTGGTCGGGGTCCTTGGCTAAGAGGAGACTGCCTTGGGCCCGCCGGTGTAATAAACTGCACTCCACTATCTGCATTGTCCTTCTGAGTGAGTTTGTTTCCCGGAATACGTGGCTATAACAAAACCAGGGCACTTATGAGAGTAAAGGGGACTGCTTGCTGCATGGGGTGTCAGGACAAAAGAACTGAGACAGTCTTAGGAAAATCAGGATGCATAGTCACCATGCTGTTATCTGAAAAACAGCGCTTGTCTCTTGATGAGTGTGGAACCAAGGCACAACCAAGTCAAAGAGCCAGAGAACGGAGGACTTGGTACTTGCAGCAAGTAAGGAGAGCACTGGAGATCTTCCCCAAATAAGTGGCTCCCTGAATAGCAAAACTGGGGAAGCTTCAAGCTAAGGGTACGTCATATTAATAGAGCGACTCGGGTGGTCGACAGGGTCCAAACTTTCAGTTCAGTTCAGTTCAGTTCAGTTCAGTCGCTCAGTCATGTCCGACTCTTTGCGACCCCATGGACTGCAGCACTGCAGGCTTCCCTGTCCATCACCAACTCCCGGAACTTGCTCAAACTCATGTCCATCAAGTCAGCGATGCCATCCAACCATCTCATCCTCTGTTGTCCCCTTTCTCCTCCTGCCTTCAATTTTTCCCAGCATCAGGGTCTTTTTAAATGAGTCAGTTCTTCACATCAGGTGGCCAAAATATTGGCATTTCAGCTTCAGCATCAGTCCTTCCACTGAATACTCAGGACTGATTTCCTTTATGATGGACTGCTTTGATCTTCTTGCAGTCCAAGGGACTCTTCAAGAGTCTTCTCCAACACCACAGTTCAAAAACATGGTTCAGAAAAGGCCAGAGTTATCATTCCTTAGGTCCCAGTTGATCTGGCGGGTGAGCACCTCAGGCTAATCTTTACCACTGAAACAGAAATGAGAGTCTTTACAACTGATATATTATCTTTGCTATTATCACTACTTTTGCCTGATAACAGTCATTTGCTTTCAGATTCTTTTGTTCCCTTAGGATCATTACTTACTGAAAGTGCAAGCCTTGTGGCCAGGCCTAGATTGCAAAATAGCTTAGGCCAAAAATGGTTTCTCTTATGTCAAGAAAGATGGGCACAATAAAGGATAAAAATGTAGAGACCTAGTAGATGCTGAAGAGATCAAGAAGAGATGGAAAGAATACATGCAAGAACTGTATAAAAAAAGATCTTAATGAACTGGATTACTATGATGATGTAGTTAGTCACTCAGAGCCAGAGATTCTGGAGTACGAAGTCAAGTGGGCCTTAAGAAGCACCGCCATTAATAAAGCTAGTGGATGCAATGAAATTCCAGCAGAACTATTCAAATCCCCAAAAGGGGGATGCCATCAAGGTTTTGCATTCATCATGTCAGCAAATCTGGAAGACCCAGCAATGGCCACAGGACTGGAAAAGGTCAACCGTCATCCCAATTCCCAAGAAGGGTAGTACCAAAGAACGTGCTAACCATCGGACAATTGCCAAATAGGACTCATATGGACTCAATGGACTCAATTAACAAATGGGAGTCATTTCCCATGCTAGTAAGGTCATGCTTAAAATCTTGCATGCTAGACTTTGGCATTATGTGAACCAAGAACTTCCAGATGTTCAAGCTGGGTTTAGAAAAGGAAGAGGAACTAGAGATCAAGTTGCCAATATTCTCTGGGTTATAGAGAAAGCAAGGGAATTTCAGAAAAACCTCTATCTCTGTTTTGTCAACTACGCTAAAGCCTTTGACTGTGTGGATCATGACAAACTATGGAAAGCTCTTGGAGAGATGGGAATACCAGACTACCTTACCTGTCTCCTGAGAAACCTGTATTTGGGTCAAGAAGCAACAGTTAGAACCCTGTAACTGTTTAAGATAGAGATTTAAGGTTTAAGATTGAGAAAGAAGTATGACAAGGCTGTCTGCTATCACCCTGTTTATTTAACCTATATGCTGAGCACATCATGAGAAATGTGCTGGATGAGTTACAAGCTGGAATTAACATAGGCGGGAGAAACATCAAAATTTCAGATATGCAGATAACACCACTCTAACGGCAGAAAGCGAAGAGGAACTAAAGAGCCTCCAGATGAGGGTGAAGGAGGAGAGTGAAAGAGCCGGCTCAAGATTAAATATTAAAAACACTAAGGTCACAGCATCCAGCTCCATTCATTTCAGTCCAGTTAAGTAGCTCAGCCGTATCCGACTCTTTGTGATCCCATGAATCGCAGCACGCCAGGCCTCCCTGTCCATCACCATCTCCCGGAGTTCACTCAGACTCACGTCCATCGAGTCAGTGATGCCATCCAGCCATCTCATCCTCTGTCATCCCCTTCTCCTCCTGCCCCCAATCCCTCCCAGCATCAGAGTCTTTTCCAATGAGTCAACTCTTCGCATGAGGTGGCCAAAGTACTGGAGTTTCAGCTATAGCATCATTCCTTCCAAAGAAATCCCAGGGCTGATCTCCTTCAGAATGGACTGGTTGGATCTCCTTGCAGTCCAAGGGACTCTCAAGAGTCTTCTCCAACACCACAGCTCAAAAGCATCAATTCTTCCGCGCTCAGCCTTCTTCACAGTCCAACTCTCACATCCATACATGACCACAGGAAAAACCATAGCCTTGACTAGATGGACCTTAGTCAGTCCGTTACTGGACCAGCTCCATTACTGGATGGTAAATAGAAGGGGAAAAGGTGGAAGTAGTGACAGATTTCCTCTTCTTGGGCTCCAAAAGATGGTGACTGCAGCCATGGAATCAGAAGATGATTGCTTCTTGGTAGGAAAGTGATGACTAACCTAGACAGTGTGTTGAAAAGTAGAGACATCACTCTGCCAACAAAGGTCTGTAAAGTCAAGGCTATTGTCTTCCCTGGTGGCTCAGATGGTAAAGAATCTGCCTGTATTATGGGAAGCCTGGGTTCGATCCCTGGGTTGGGAAGATCCCTTGGAGGAGGGCGTGGCAACCCACTCCAGTATTCTTGCCTGGAGAATCCCCATGGATAGAGGAGCCTGGCCTACAGTCCATGGGGTCGAAAAGAGTCGGACACAGCTGAGCGGCTAAGCACACAAGGTCTTCCCAGTGGTCATGTACGGTTGTGAGAGCTGGGCCATAAAGAGGGCAGAACGCCAAAGAATTGATACCTTCGAACTGAGGTGCCGGAGAAGACTCCTGAGAGTCCCTTGGGCAGCAAGGAGATCAAACCAGTCAGTCTTAAGAGAGATCAATCCTGAATATTCCCTGGACGGAGTGATGCTGAAGCTGAAGCTCCAGTATTTTGGTCATCTAATGTGAACAGACGATTCACTGGAAAAGTCCCTGATGTTGGGAAAGATTGAGGGCAGAAGAAGAAGAGGGCGTCAGAGGATGAGATGGCTGGGTGGCATCACTGATGCAATGAACATGAACTTGGGCAAACTCCACAAGATGGTGAGGGAGAGGAAGGCCTGGGTGCTGCAGGCCCTGGGATTGTGAAGAGTAGGACACAACTGGGGAACTGAACAACAGCATGTCAAGAAAGCCATGCCTGGTTCTCTTCCTGGGAGCTCTTTACTGTCTGGTTACAATACTACTTGTCTCTTTAGGAGCTTTGTGACTATTTCTGAGCCCATTTCTCAACTTTACAATGAAGATAACTTTGTCCTACAGACCTTTCAGACTCATTAGTCTTGGAGACACACATTAACAAACTTTAAAACTTGCAAAAACGTGATATAAATATGAGGTACTACCATAGTTGATAAAGCCAAAACAAGTTTACTGCTTGCTACTGAGGCACCAAATATACAGACAGCAGCCTGACCATGTATAAAAATAGAACAATCTGTGGCAACCTGCTCAGGAAACCAACTCCTTATCTACAATAAGCAATGTAAGAGGCCAGTCTGCTATAAGGCAGACTTACAAGAAGTCAGCTTGCTTTCTCTAATGAGAATCCAGGAAATTAAAGAATAATCTCTGTCATAATCAGCCCTAAATGGCCAGAACTTGATTTTAATAACTGCAGCTTTCCTAATTTTTATCCCATTAGATAGGTTCTAATTTAGGGTCTATCAGAGAAAACCAAGTATCTACCCTTACCTAGTCACACAGGATGTTCTGTTTTGGTTTAGGAAGTCTACAGTTCCCTCATGTCAACATCCTTCAATTGGTGTGTATATGATGTCTTCCTTTTTTCCCCCCTAAAAAGCCTTGGCACTCCTCTGCCTGTCTTTGAGTCTCTGCCAAAATACAAGTGACAACAGTTCACTCCCTTACTACAGCAAGTTCTGACTAAAGAGCCTTTGTTCTCCTCTTGGGGTTGGTCTTTATTTCCACATCTGATATTTGTATATGGGACCTCAGGTCACAGGATATTGAATGGAACACTCCATGTTGTCTTGAAATTGTCAACAAAGCCCCAAAGCTGAGGGAAATAGGAAATATTCCCGGAGTATTAGAATTACCCTACAGGAGGGATGCTGAAGCTTCTCAAGCAGGGGTATTTCCATTTCCTGTGAGGCATTTGATTTCACAAATTTAGCAGAGCTTAAACCTTCTCAGTGGTACTCTTAGTAGGCAGCTGCCTGCCAGTGAGAGGACCCACAGACTGAGGGTAAAGGTCAGAAAATGTGACGCTGGAAAACATCATCTAACCTTGGGTCATTCGGAATAGAGATGCATTTTCCTCCCCTGCACCTAGAAGTGCTACGTTCTGGTGGATATGATACGCAGCATCTATGCAGCACAGAGGCTTTCATTTTCTCTCGGTAGTCGCTCCTCTGCCTTCTCCAGTTCTAGTGAATGCAAAGCAGAGTGGGAAGGAGTAACAGTAGTTTTCCATGGAGAAAGAAACGACTCCCTACACATTAAGGTTCTCCTGGCTGGTCAGTTTGAGCAAACTCTGGGAGACAGTGAAGGACAGCGAAGCCTGGCATGCTGCAGTCCATGGGGTCCCAAAGAGTTGGGCACGACTGAACGACGAACAGCAACAAGATTAACAGGAGAAAATCAAACAAGTTTAATAACTTGTATATGTGGGACACAGAGAAGGCAATGGCACCCCACTCCAGTACTCTTGCCTGGAAAATCCCATGGACAGAGGAGCCTGGTAGGTTGCGGTCCATGGGGTCGCTGAGAGTCAGACACGACTGAGCGACTTCACTTTCACTTTTCACTTTCCTGCATTGGAGAAGGAAATGGCAACCCACTCCAGTATTCTTGCCTGGAGAATCCCAGGGATGGGGGACCCTGGTGGGGTGCCGTCTCGGGTCGCACAGAGTCGGACATGACTGAAGCAATGCAGCAGCAGCATACATGGGAGAGACCCAGAAAAACTGAGTAACTACCAAAATGGCTGAAACCTTCATCTTCAGCTAAAGACAAAAGGGGATATTGTGGGTAGTGGTTTGGGGCTTCAAAGGGGAGGAAGGCAATTGACATGAAGATGGAAAAACAAGTGTTCGATAAAAAAAATGTTGCTTGAAAAAAAAATTGAATTAAAAACATGTGCTTGGCCATGCAGAGAAAGTGGGACATAGACAGGAATGTTAACAGACTCCGCTATGTTCCTCCCTATCTACTACCACAGTTTGTACTATAAATATCTCACACCTAGTTCATAGTGTTGATCTATAGTAGTGATAGCTCCCTCCCTAGAACAGGTCCTCTATCTAAATTCTTTTAGGCAGTTAGGGGGAAGATCAAAGCATTTGTGTGTCTGTGGTCTTTTTGTTTGTTTTTGTTTTGTTTTTAGTTGTTTGGGCCTTGATTATTTTCAGCTCAAAATAATCTGCCTGCCAAAGAGACACACTTTGGGATGGCAAATTTTGCTTCCCTGCTGTAGACGTGTCCCTCTACCCCACGCAAGCCCCCTTGGTCATTCAAGCTGGGGAGGAGGGATAGAGCATTGAGTTGGAAGCTGAAGCTTCTCATTGGGCTGGACTCAGCTTGGCTTTTTAATACCTGAGTGTGATTAGAAATCCACCTAGGGATCCACCCAAGGTGTCATTAAGGAACAGAAAATAGGAGCTTAATGAATATTTTAGTTCACTGGTCCAGATTCTCATATGCTCCATTTTCTTAAAATAGGACACTCTTGTAGGTTGTACAAAATACTTATAGATTGGCTCAGGAGCAAATACCAGAACAAAGGCCAACTTCTACCAAAAAGGGCAGCAGTAGCCAAAATACTCCAGAATGCTATAGCTTGCAGGATCCTGGGCTACAGGACTCTTGGTTTCTTCTTTATCATTGAATACACAGATTATAGTAGCCAAATAAATGGCTGATGGACCAATGAATGGATGATCCTGTATGAAAATTACTTTCTTAATCTTTTCATCAAGCAGGCAGCTTTTCTCTTCAAACTTTTCCCTATATTTTTTAATGTTTAGAAGGCAATTTCTTCTAATATTTAAAAGGCAACATACTTCCAGCAAAACAGAAGTCTGGAAATGGAATCACAGATTTCTAAGCACTAATAAAGCAGATTAAAAACTGATTTGTTTTACACAATTTAAATCTTTGAGTTTAAATGTAAAGCTGACTTAAGCAATCACTCATTTTTGTGATAGATGCTGACACCTACTGGCCAAATTTGATATTAAATGCTTGAAATGTTTTCATCCCCCTCCGCCCCTTTGGAAACGTTCCCTGTTGAAGGGGGAAGTTTGGTGGAGGAAGTATTACCAACTCAAACCTGGGTCCACTCTCCTGCGCACAGTAAAGCAAAGCAACTGACACCAAGCTGTGAAGGAAAGTGCCCTGCAGCAAACAAGGTGTCCAGGGCAACTGGTCCTCAGAACCCCCGAACTCCTCAATCAGTTTCAGGGGAGCGCTTTTAAAAGTCCGGAGAGGGAAGGGAGTCGTAGGGTTTGTGATCAGCTCACGGGCAGTTCTCTGATTGGTTGGAGGTGGCTCCTTAGGCTCCAGTGGGTCTGGGGGCTGTGTGCTCACGGTCATCATTTGGTGGGGTTTTTCGCTTGTGGCTCAGCTGGTAAAGAATCTGCCTGCCATGAGGGAAACCTGGCTTTGATCCCTGGGTTGCGTAGATCCCCTGGAGAAGGGAAAGGCTACCCACTCCAGTATTCTGGCCTTGAGAATTCCGTGGACTATATAGTCCACGGGATCACAAAGAGCTGGACACACTGAGCGATTTTCACTTTCACTTAGCATCTGTAAATCAACTCAATATGTGTGCATCAGATACTGTTCTCTAGGTACTTCAGAGGGGAGCTAATGCATAGGACGTGGGGACAGGGGTCTGTCTTGGGAAAACCGCAAAGGGTCCTGCTCCCTTACAGAAGGGGAAAAAAACCGTGGCTCCAGAGAGTTGGAAGTACAACCACTGGGAAACAGAAACCCAAGAATGGGAAAAGAATGAAGGAACAGAATCTTGGGGTGGCTTCTGAAATGTCATCCGGTTGACCCCACAACTCCTGACCCCCCGTCGTAAACCCTTTTTATCCCTGAGTTTTTCACTTGAGGTTCCAAGTGCACAGTTTCATTTTTAAACTAGACTTTGGAAAAGAGCCACCCTCTAAGCCACCAAATAGACATGCCCCTGGATCCTTTTCTGCATATCCCCATGGCACCTGATCAGCAGCAGCAATACTATTGCCGAGACATTCTGGATGCCTACCCTGTGCCACCGTACTAACTGCTTTATAAGTAGACAGACCCTGGAGTTAGGCTAGCGGGAGTCCAGTACCCGTTCTGCTCTTTACAAGTTCTGTGACTTTAGTCAGGGGACTTAATCTCTCTCTCCTTGTCTCTAAAATGGAGATAACATCAGAGCCTACAGCATACAGTGCTTGTGAGGTTTTAAAGGGTTTACATATGTAAAGTGCTCAAAACAGTGCCTGGTATGTCCCAAGTGCTATACAAATGTTAATTATTGTTACTTGGCTTTTTCTTTACAGTAACAGTCTGAAATAAACACTGTTTTTTCAAAATTCGGAAAATTTTTTGGGGGTGATGGTGTAAAGAGGCTTGATAGGGAGGGGATATAAGTAAGCATATAGCTGATTCAAACCAGTCAATCTTAAGGGAAAACCAACCCTGAAGGTTGGAAGGACTGATGCTGAAGCTGAAGCTCCAGTATTTTGGTCTTCTGATGCGAATGCGACTCATTGGAAAAGTCCCTGATGCTGGGAAAGATTGAGGGCAGGAGAAGAGGGCATCAGAGAATGAGATGGCTAGATGGCATCACTAATGCAATGGACATGAACTTGGGCAAACTTCAGGAGATGGTGACGGACAGGGAGGCCTGGCCTGCTGCAGTCCATGGGGTCATAAAGAATCAGAAAACCACTGGGCGACTGAACAACAACAATATAGCTGATTCACTTTGTTGTACTGCAGAAACTCACACCACATTGTAAAGCAACAGTACTCCAGTTTTTTAAAAAATGGAAAATTAGAAAACTGAGGCTTAGTTGTATGAGTTGGAAATGCTTTCAGCCCCTCTCCTACTGAAAACTGCAAACATCATTCCTTCCCTCCCATCTTCAGGCTTAAGAGTAGTAGTGGCTTTCTACTACCAAGAGTCCCTTCTTGATTTTCTTAACCCTGGCATGACAAATTATTATATTCCATCTGTTACTTGCCCGAGTCCTGACAAACACCTTATATTTACATAGTCTCCTATAATATTGTTTTATGTATAGCTTCAGTTCAGTTTATTCACTCAATTGTAGCCAACTCTTCGCGACCCCATGGACCATAGCATGCCAGGCCTCCCTGTCCATCACCAACTCTGGAGTCTACTCAAACTCATCTCCATTGAATCGGTGATGCCATCCAACCGTCTCATCCTCTGTCATTCCCTTCTCCTCCTGCCTTCAATCTTTCCCAGCAACAGGGTCTTTTCAAATGAGTCAGCTCTTCATATCAGGTGGCCAAAGTATTAAGAGGTCTTATTCTGTGGAGATTTCTACCTATTGCTTTGTCCCCATACACCCTTATGGTACCCCAGGTGCCCATAGTGGTGTGCTCCATCAGCATGTGTACAGCAGCTTTGCTGTAGAATGAGAACGTCTTGGTTCCATGAGGCACACAGGAAAGAATCCGAGTTACAGGCTTCCTTCACTGGTAATCCAACCAAACACGGCTGCAACTTTCATGGCTGTATCTATCCAATCTTGTCCTGCTTAACCTGAGTCCTAGCCCTTGTCCTGTCTTCTTAAGGAATCCAGCTTCTCTATGCTATCCCTTTATCTTGCATCCTTTGCATCTAAGAATTTTACCCCAGTATAACTCTTTGTTTCTCTGTCTGGGCTAAACTCCCCTCAGTTCAGTTCAGTTCAGTTCAGTTGCTCAGTCACTTCTGACTCTTTGTGATCCCATGGACTCTAGCACACCATGCTTCCCTGTCCTTCACCATCTTCTGGAGTCTGCTCAAACTCATGTCCATTGAGTCAGTGATGCCATCCAACCATCATGTCCTCCACCATCCCCTTCTCCTCCTGCCTTCAATCTTTCCCAGAATCAGGGTTTTTCCCAATGAGTCCCATAGCATCTCCCATTCTTAGCCATTTCACCTCTTCCTCTTTTCTCCTATCTCTAGTCCAAGCTTCTTTCCCTGTTTTCCTGGCTTACATGTGGAACAAGGTACCACTAAAAACCCACTTTCCCAGGTCTAGTATCCCATTGTTTGTCAGGCATTTGCAGATCTTCCCTGGTGGTTCAGCTGTTAAAGAATCCTCCTAAAATGCAGGAGACCTGGGTTTGATCCCCGGGTTTGGAAGATCCCCTGGAGAAGGGCATGGCAACCCACTCCAGTATTCTTGCCTGGAGAATCCCATGGACAGATGGAGTCTGGCAGGATACAGTCCATGGGGTCGCAAAGAGTTGGACACAACTGAAGTGACTCAGCACACAGCATGTGCATAAAAAAAAAAAAACTAGCAAAGAGTTTGATGATGTTTTACAAAAACGTTCACTCTATCACTCCATGGTTTGAGTAGAATATGAATAAGACATATATTCTTGGAGGTTTTGGAGAAAGTTAACAGTCCAAAGCAGTGTTTTCAGACATTCAACTTTATGACTTAATGAAGGATAAATTCATAACATGTGGTACTGGCAAGACTCTCAGAGGCAAGGAAAAGAAGTCTTGGAGGTTTCACAGCTTGATAATGAACAGTATCGTTAACAGAAATGGAGAAGTCAGGAGAGAAGAAGCAGCTGCTCAGGATTTTGATTGCAAAGTGACAGAAATGCAATTTGAACTTCTAGGGACAAAAATGGAGACTTTATTGGTTCATGAAACCAAACTGCAGAAAAAGCAGGTGTGACACGGAGTCTCAAAAACATTTGGCAGCAGGAACCAGAAGTTTATCCCATTCTCCATCTGCATCTCTGTTTCTCCCATCTGGGTTCAGGTCATTCGTGGAGCTGGAATACATCTGCCAGCATTTCCCAGGCTCACATTCTCCCCACCCTCACACCAGGGATGACAATTCCAATAGAAAAACCCCTGGAGCACTCTGATGGATCCGTGGGGTCACATGCCTACTTTAGTTGGAGGGAAGAGGCAGAGCACTCTGCTTAGTTAGCAGTGCCCACTAAAATCACAAGATTGGTGGGTAGAGCAGTCCCTCAAAACAAAGGGAGGAAACATTTGCAAAAACAACTAATCTCAAAAATATACAAGCAACTTATGCAGCTCAATTCCAGAAAAATAAACGACCCAATCAAAAAATGGGCCAAAGAACTAAATAGACATTTTTCCAAAGAAGACATACGGATGGCTAACAAACACATGAAAAGATGCTCAACATCACTCATTATCAGAGAAATGCAAATCAAAACCACAATGAGGTACCACTTCACACCAGTCAGAATGGCTGCGATCCAAAAATCTGCAAGCAATAAATGCTGGAGAGGGTGTGGAGAAAAGGGAACCCTCCTTCACTGTTGGTGGGAATGCAAACTAGTACAGCCACTATGGAGAACAGTGTGGAGATTCCTTAAAAAATTGCAAATAGAACTGCCTTATGACCCAGCAATCCCACTGCTGGGCATACACACCGAGGAAACCAGAATTGAAAGAGACACATGTACCCCAATGTTCATCGCAGCACTGTTTATAATAGCCAGGACATGGAAACAACCTAGATGTCCATCAGCAGATGAATGGATAAGACAGCTGTGGTACATATACACAATGGAGTATTACTCAGCCGTTAAAAAGAATTCATTTGAATCAGTTCTGATGAGATGGATGAAACTGGAGCCGATTATACAGAGTGAAGTAAGCCAGAAAGAAAAACACCAATACAGTATACTAACACATATATATGGAATTTAGAAAGATGGCAATGACGACCCTGTATGCAAGACAGGAAAAAAGACGCAGCTGTGTATAACGGACTTTTGGACTCAGAGGGAGAGGGAGAGGGTGGGATGATATGGGAGAATGGCATTCTATCATGTATACTATCATGTAAGAATTGAATCGCTAGTCTATGTCTGACGTAGGATACAGCATGCTTGGGGCTGGTGCATGGGGATGACCCACAGAGATGCTATGGGGAGGGAGGTGGGAGGGGGGTTCATGTTTGGGAACACATGTAAGAATTAAAGATTTTAAAATTAAAAAAATAAATAAATAAATAAATTAAAAAAAAGAAAAATGGGCAAAAATATGAAAAAAAAAAAAAAAAGAAATGGGAGTATATGCTAGATAAATAAAGCAACTGGTGTTTACCATAGGGGACGGGCAGGTAGTGTTTGCTTCTTTTGACATTTAAAATTAGGTAAACTAGCAAAAATCCCTAGATCACAGAGTCACATAATCTCAGGGTCCCATAAAAGTCATCTGATCCCACATCCTCTCCAAAGTATTCATCGTTTTGGTAATTTTCTCAACAATTGATCTTCCAGCAGGCACTCAAACAATTCCCCCCTCCTTAAGCCCTCTGGCCATTGTAAAATGTTTCTGGTTGTTACAAAGCTGTTCCTTACAGTCAGATGAAAATCTATTACTTTATTATCTATTGCTCTACCTGTGAGTCAATGGCAACTCCTTCCCTTGGTGGTAACCATAATGAATCACTTCTGTTGTGCAGGTTTGAGGACAGCTCTCATTTTCCCTAATGAGTCTTTTCTTCCCAGGCTAAGTATCAATTTACTCCAATTATTTCTCATGTGGCATGAAGAGTAAGTCCCTTTGGACCTTTGTTCAGTGAACCCTTTCAACATTCAACAAATGATTAATCATGCACTTGCTTTGTGTCAAGCAGTAAACTAGGCCTTGCGAATAAGGTGATGAGCAAAACATTACATTCTTCTTCTAAGGAGATTTACAGTCTAGGAGGAGAGAAAAATATTGTGTATATAGTCATACAAAAAAGTGACAACAATAAAAAGTATTATAAAGAAAAACTATCAAATGTTTTTCTTAAGTTTCAGTGCTCAGAATCATACAAAATGCTTCATGTATGGTCTTGCCAGTCGTGATAGGTAGTGGATTAAATATATCCACAAATTCTTTGCCACTGTCTTTAAAAAGGTGCCTGGAGTATGAGCTGAACTTGTGACTTGCTTTTAATGAATAGAAAAAAAGCAGAAGTGACAGAATGCCACTCCAGAGATTAGCTTATAAAAGGCATTGTAGTTTTCTGGTTGCTTTTTTTTTTGGATCACTCTCTCTGGGGAAAGCCAGCTTCTAGGTCTTGAGAAAACCCAAAAAGCCCTAATAAAAAACGTATGGTGAGGAACTGAGGCCTCCAGACAACAGCCAAGTGTGCAATCATAGAAGGGCTCCTCCAGGCTCAGACAAGCCTTCAAATAACCACAGCCCAGCCAAAAGTTTCATTGCAACCTTGTGAGAGAAACTGAACCAGAAACACCCAGCAAACCAGTCTTAATTTGCTGACCCACAGAAACTGAGATAACAAATACTTGTTTTAAGCTGCTACTTCTGGACAGAGTGTCTGAAGAACTATGGATGGAGGTTCATGACATTATACAGGAGGTGGTGATCAAAACCATCCCCAAGAAGGAGAAATGCAAAAAGGCAAAATGGTTGTCTGAGGAGGCCCTACAAATAGCTGAGAAAAGAAGAGAAGCAAAAAGAAAAGGAGAAAAGGGAAGATATACCCATTTGAATGCAGAATTCCAAAGAATAGCAAGGAGAGACAAGAAAGCCTTCCTCAGTGATCAGTGCAAAGAAATATAGGAAAACAACAGAATGGGAAAGACTAGAGATCCCTTCAAGAAAATTAGAGATACCAAGGGAACATTTCATGCAAAGATAGGCATAATAAAGGACAGAAATGGGATGGACTTAACAGAAGCAGAAGATATTAAGAAGTGGCAAGAATACACAGAGGAACTGTACAAAAAAGATATTCACGACCCAGATAATCATGATGGTGTGATCACTCACCTAGAGCCAGACATTCTGGAATGTGAAGTGTAGTGGGCCTTAGGAAGCATCACTATGAGCAAAGCTAGTGGAGGTGATGGAATTCCAGTTGCGCTATTTCAAAATCCTAAAAGATGATGCTGTGAAAGTATTGCACTCAATATGCCAGCAAATTTGGAAAACTCAGCAGTGGCCAAAGGACCGGAAAAAGTCAGTTTTCACTCCAATCCCAAAGAAAGGCAATGCCAAAGAATGCTCAAACTACCGCACAATTGCACTCATCTCACACACTAGTAATGTAATGCTCAAAATTCTCCAAGCCAGGCTTCAACAGTATGTGAACTGAGAACTTCCAGAAGTTTAAGTTGGATTTAGAAAAGGCACAGGAACCAGAGATCAAATTGCCAACATCCGCTGGATCATGCAAAGAGCAAAAAGAGTTCAAGAAAAACATCTCTTTCTGCTTTACTGACTATGACAAAGCCTTTGATTGTGTGGATCACAACAAACTGTGGAAAATTCTGAAAGAGATGGGAATACCAGACCACCTGACCTGCCTCTTGAGAAATCTATATGCAGGTCAAGAGGCACCAGTTAGAACTGGACATGGAACCACAGACTGGTTCCAAATAGGAAAAGGAGTACATCAAGGCTGTATTTTGTCACCCTGCTTATTTAACTTCTATGCAGAGTACATCATGAGAAACGCTGGGCTGGAAGAAGCACATGCTGGAATCAAGATTGCCGGGAGAAATATCAATAACCTCAGATATGCAGATACCACCCTTGTGGCAGAAAGTGAAGAAGAACTAAAGAGTTTCTTGATGAAAGTGAAAGAGGAGAGTGAAAAAGTTGGCTTAAAACTCAGCGTTCAAGAAACTAAGATTATGGCATCTAGTCTCATCACTTCATGGGAAATAGATGGGGAAACAATGGAAACAGTGACAGACTTTATTTTTTGGGGCTCCAAAATCACTGCAGATGGTGACTGCAGCCATGAAATTAAAAGACGCTTACTCCTTAGAAGAAAAGTTATGACCAACCTAGATAGCATATTCAAAAGCAGAGACATTACTTTGCCAACAAACGTCCACCTAGTCAAAGCTATGGTTTCTCGATTAGTCATGTATGGACGTGAGAGTTGGACTATAAAGAAAGCTGAGTGCCAAAGAATTGATGTTTTTGAACTGTGGTTTTTGGAGAAGACTCTTGAGAGTCCCTTGGACTGCAAGGAGATCCAACCAGTCCATCCTAAACGAGATCAGTCCCGAGTGTTCATTGGAAGGACTGATGCTAAAGCTGAAACTCCAATACTCTGGCCACCTGATGCAAAGAATTGACTCATTTGAAAAGACCTTGATTCTTGGAAAGATTGAAGGTGGGAGGAGAAGGGGACGACAGAGGATGAGATGGTTGGATGGCATCACTGACTCAACAGACATGAGTTTGAGTAAATTCTGGGAGTTGGTGTTGGATAGGGAGGCCTGGCATGCTGCAGTCCATGGGGTTGCAAAGAGTCTCAGGCACGACTGAATGACTGAACTGAACTGAACTGAACTGAACTGAAGCTGTTACTTCTAGAGCATAATTGATTATGCCCCACTACAGACCATTAATATAATCAAAGTGTAACAACTGTACATCCTCCCAATGAAATAAAATTCGTATTTTATGGAAAGATAGGAAAAACTTAAACATTAAAATTTCTCTGCCCTTTGGCCTCCCCTCTCTCCACACTGTGCGTTATGCATCCACCAAAACTCTCCCTTCGGCAGGAATACCTGCTCAGCCATAAAGAGCACCGTTCTCCTAGCATAGGGCTTCCCTAGTGGCTCAGACGGTAAAGAATCTGCCTGCAATGTGGGAGACCTGGGTTCAGTCCCTGGGCTGGGATGATCCCATGGAGGAGGGCATGGAAGATCCTTCTTGATCTTGTAAGGGGTCACATGACCTACTAGGATGACCCTTAGATCTGGATTATGTAAACTGTCAATAATATATCACTTGATGTACAGCCCTTTGTCTCAAAAAACCTTATACAGTTGTGCCTTGACATCTAGAGGGCGAATTAGTTTTCAGAGCTTTCTGAGATGCTCTTCCCAGGTTATAATCTTCAGATTTGACTTGAATAAAACTCTCCATTTATTTCTTAGATCAACTGATGTATTTTTCATTGATAATCTCACACTGACCATTTTGACTGTCACATTACCCTGTTGATTCACGTTGATTTTACACTCATATAATATTTCTGTTATATTTACTTTCACATTCTGCTGACTTAGCACATAGTTCTAGCCTGTCAAAATCCTCTGGGAGTTTAATTTTCTTTCAGGATGACAAATTATCCCTACTGCTTGTGCCACTTCATGGAAGGAGCAGAACAATAACATCAAACTCCAAGAACCAGGTAGTAGGCCCAGATTTGCAACTAGGCACTTGAGTGACAAGGAGAAAATCTCCCAGTGTCCTTCAGCCTCAGTTTCTTCATGTGCAAAGTGAGTATAGTAATGCTGGTTTCAGGAGATGGAAGTGAGGAGGGCAAGACAGGGGTAAGAAGTTAAGAGGTACAAGCTACTAGATATAAAATAAATAGGATATATTGTACAGCACATGGAATACAGCCGATATTTTATAATAACTACAAGTGGAGCATAATCTTTAAAAATTGTGAATCAGTATGCTATACATCTGAAAATTGTATAATACTATAAATCATTACACCTTAAATGCATACATACATATATATTTAAAGCATGCTGATTTCATGGGCCTCTGAGGACAAACCTCAGATCTGTTCCTAGATCTAGGACTTAGGAGCTAAAATGGACATTTTTCACTGTCAAGCATTTACTCAAACCTTGTCCTTTCTTCTGGAAACAGTACTAGCATTTCTGGGGGAATCACCTCCCCCCCCCACACTCTCAGTCCATATGGTTTAGCAAGCTTGATACCACCTCCCCAGCCCTAGGAATGGTGTTCAATTATGATGCAAGGGAAAACTCAAGTACAAGTGACTTTCAGCTATAGAAATGTTCATAGTATAGTTGTGAAGAAGTGAAGTGAAGTGAAGTCGCTCAGTCATGTCCAACTCTTTGCGACCCCATGGACTGTAGCCTATCAGGCTCCTCCGTCCATGGGATTTTCCAGGCAAGAGTACTGGAGTGGGTTGCCGTTTCCTTCTCCAGGGATCTTCCCCACCCAGGGACTGAACTCGAGTCTCCAGCATTGTAGGCAGATGCTTTTACCGTCTGAGCCACCAGGGAAGCCTAGACAGTGTATTAAAAAGCAGAGACATCAGTTTGCCTACAAAGGTGGGTATAGTCAAAGCTATGGTTTTTCTAGTAGTCATGTAGGGATGTGAGAGTTGGACTATAAAGAAGACTGAGTGCCGAAGAATTGATGCTTTCCAACTGTGGTGTTGGAGAAGATGCTTGAGTCCTTTGGACTGCAAGGAGATCCAACCAGTCAGTCCTAAAGGAAACCAAACCTGAATATTCATTGGAAGGACTGATGCTGAAACTGAAGCTCCAATTCTTTGGCCACCTGATGTGAAGAGACGACTCATTGGAAAAAAAACCCTGATGCTGGGAAAGATTGAAGGCAGGAGAAGAAGGGGACGACAGAGGATGAGATGGTTGGATGGCATCACTGATTCAACGGATATGAGTTTGAGCAAGCTCCAGGAGTTGCTGAAGGACAGGGAAGACTGGTGTGCTGCAGTCCATGGGGTAGCAAAGAGTTGGGACACGACTGAGCGACTGAACAAAAACAAAACAAAGTTTCTGATCAGTTGAACAATGTCAGACTCCAGGTCTGCATCTCTGAGGTTCTCTTGGCCTTCCCCTCATTGTCATGCTCCATTCTTTTCATCATCACAAATTAATGTCAAAGTAGGAAGTTGCTGGGTGGGGTGTGGTTTATACACAAAGGAAGACTAATTTCTCATTTAATCGGGGAAGAAGATTGTTAGTACTTTGTTAAATTGATATTTATTAAGTAGACCCCCGGGATGCTAGACAAAAGAGCACAAGAGGAATTGAAATAGAAATTAATTTCATATATAAATAAAGAGAGGTTTATTCCCTCCACAAGTACTAGAGGAAGTGCACTGGACTCTTTGATGGGCCACATGGGGAAGTTAAGGCAGGGTGCAAGCAGAGAGATAGGACCTGGGGTATATGCATCTATCAGGCTCTGCGGGTGGAGTGCTATGGCGTACTCAGGCTAAGGCTGAAATGGTCCATTCAAAAGAGCAGGGTTTCTTTTTAAAATGGATAACCAACAAGGGCCTACTGTATAGCATACGGAACTCTGTTCAATGTTATGTGGCAGCCTGGATGGGATGGGAGTTTGGGAGAGAATATCGGATACATGTATATGTATGGCTGAGTCCTTTTCGCTATGCAAGTGAAACTATCACACAATATTGTTAACTGACTATACCCCGGTACAAAATAAAAAGTCAAAAAAAATAAAAAATAGAAAGATCAGGGCTTTGGAAAGTACCAACAGGGGTCTTATCTAAGGGGGCAGGGGCACAGTGGGAAGACCCTGCAGGGTAGGAGGGACTATTTATCACAGAGGCTATTGGGGAAGTCATATCAGTTATTGACATTTACTTGTGACCCTGCAGGCTATTTATGATTTAGGGTATGAGCTTGCACGATGGGGCTAGTGTTAGTTTAAGTCTCCCACAGGTCACTTTGCCAAACGAAGGAGATGCCGAGGCAGCAGCACCATGGGGAGGCTAAACTCTCAGTAAAAACTTTCCCTGGAAGTCTGAAAGGTCACCTCAATGCCCAGACTCAATCACATGAACATCCTTAGCTGGGAGGGAAGCAGAGAAATTGAGTATTTGGCTTTTTCAGACTCTCACTCAGTGGAGAAGAGGGCTGGGAAATGCTGCTGGGGAAGCAGTTAATCAAAAGCAGGTGCCATAGGTAAGCACACGACCCAGGCTACCCAATCAGCACATTCCATCCTTCCGGTCACAGGACAGGTGCTTGGATGTTTGGATCCGCGATTCTCCGTGGATCCTTGCAAGTCGGAAATACTGTGGCTATCTTCCCACCGGCAGCAAGGAGTCTGCCTGAGATTGGTGCCAACACGGAGGGAAAAGAGGTGAGAGGCAAAGAGAAGCATATTCATGTCAACCTCATCTGAACGCTTTGTTACTGACATTCCTGAGCCAGCTACACTTCTCGGACCTGACGTTAATGTGAGCCAGTAAATCCCAAGCCCAGTGTGTTCCTTTAGTAACCACAATGAACAGTGTTTCCCAGTATTCATGCCTTGTATAGTCTCTCACCTTGAATCTGTGCCAGCCTTCTGCCTTACTTTAACCAATAAACTATGGTAAAAGTGACATTGTGTAAGTTCTGGCCCTAAAGCCTTAAGATTACAGCTATTATACTCTTGGAAACCGGCCACTGTAAAACAAGTCTAAGTACCCTGTGCTGTGAAGAAGCCTAAGCTAATCTTGAGGAAGAGTCATATGGGATAGAACTGAGGAACCTAGCTGTATTAATTAGCCAGGGTTCTCCAGAGAAACAGAACCAACAGGATAGACAAGTATATGTAAAGATTTTTAAAGTATTTATTTATCTGTTTATCTGGCTGTGTCATGTCTTAGCTGTGGCGTGTGGGATCTAGTTCCCTAACTGGGGGTCAAACCCAGTGTCCCTGCATTGGGAGCATGGAGTCCTTATCTCTGGACCATGAGGGGCATCCCTAGAGATTTATTATAAGGGATTGGCTCACATGACTATGGAGGCTCAGAAGTCCCATGATTTGCCATCTATGAGCTGGAGGCCCAGGAAAGCTGATGTTTTGTTCCAGCTCAAGCCCAAAGGCTTGAGAACAAGCAAGAGAAACGAAGTCGCTCAGTCATGTCCGACTCTTTGCGACCCCATGGACTGTAGCCTACCAGGTTCCTCAGTCCATGGGATTTTCCAGGCAAGAATACTGGAGTGGGTTGCCATTTCCTTCTCCAGGGGATCTTCCTGATCCAGGGATCGAACCTAGGTCTCCGGCATTGTAGGCAGATGCTTTACCATCTGACCTACCAGGGATTGAGCCAATTCTATAGTTAGCAAAGCCAATGTCGTAGGTTCCAGCCAGAGTCTAGCACCCCAAGAATCAGCAGTGTCAATATCCAAGTAAAGCAGATGGATATCACAATTCAAACATAAAGAGCAAATTTACCTTTCCTCTGCCTTTTTGTTCTGTTCAGGCCTTCAGGGGATTGCAGGAAGCGCACCCACACTGGTAAGGTTGATCTTTACTCAGTCTACCAATTCGAATGCTAATCTCTTCCAGGCACACCCTCAAAGACACACCCAGAAATAATATTTTACCAGATATCTGAGAGCATGCCTTAGCCCAGTCATGCTGTCACAGAAAACTAACCATCCTTCCAGCTGAGAGCAAGAACTGAGGCTCCCAACTGACAGCCAGCACAGACTTGCGGACCACGTGAATGAGCCATTGTGGAAGCGGAGGTTCCACCCTCAACTGATAAGCTTTCCCCCTGAGCCCGTCCACACTGCGAATAAATAAAATGGTTGTTGTTTTAAGCTACTAAGTTATGGTGTAGTATATTACATAGCACTAGACAACTGACACTTGATATATGCTTTTCTTCCACTCATTAAGTCAGTGTTAGGATTAAATGAAATATCATATATAAAAGGTACCTATTAATGCTAAGATTCTTGCCAGCTCCCAGTGACCACTGCTTTCCCAACTGCCTTGCAGAAATCTGGGATCACCGCCTCCAGCATAGCCTTGATTTTGAAGCTTTGGAAATGATCAAATAAAATGAAATAAAATAAGGTTAACTTAACTAGTAAATTCTTATTGACTCCCAGTGATCACTGCTTTCCTAAGTGGGTAAAGGATTCATTAAGTTTCTATAATCTTATAATTCATTAAGATTCTATAATCTTGCCACCGATAAAGAAAGGCACCAAAAGCCATTTAAAACTCAGTTTTGTCTATTCCTACATTTGTTTCTTGTTTATTTCTCTTCCCTTCTTTCTCCTATCCCACCTCCTCCTCTACCTGCCATCTCCAGATTAGACAAAGTTTCTCTGACCTTGGCTTAGACTGGTTCTACTTGGCTCTAAGAGAAGAACATTTACTGGTGCTTCTCCCATGGGCTGCCTGGGCATGGAAGGGTTTCCTTGCCAGGACTGAGATCCTGGATAGGTTTTGAAGTTTTAAACGTGGCTGCTGCTGCTGCTAAGTCACTTCAGTCATGTCCGACTCGTGGAGGGGACCTAAACTGCCTCTCTCCAGTAGAGTCCCAATGGGACAAAACAGCAGACACTATAAATAAGATTGGGGTTCTGAGCTTAGTGGGGAGAGGACTGGAGGCAAGATCTCAGACTAAAAATGGCTGTAGCGGCGTGGGCAAGTGGGCCCAAGAAATGTTTCCTGAGGACTTCAACACCCATGTATGTATGGGGACAGAAATGATTCCCCTAAATTCAGTGTAGGGATAGTAAAGGGCAGCAACAATGCCATGGGGTTCATGTGGGCCTGAGATGATGTTGGAAACCAGGAGCTCAGTGCTCTGAGAAGGTATCCAGTGAGCCAAGTTGGGGATGATGACTAGGACTTTTGTGGATTAACAGCTAAAGACCAGGTGAAAATGAGGACTTCCTAGCACATGCCAGCAAACAGAAACCAGGCGTTTGACTTGGCCCCATCCCCACCATTCTCTTCAGTAGTTAAACACTCAATACCAGTGTTCGGTGTAACACTGGGAAAGTGGTCTGGCAATCACTCAAATCCAGACAAGGGCTTATAATAGAAATCAAGTTCATTTGTGGAAAGCTAAGTGCTCATATCTTGCATACCTGAGTTTGTTAATCAAACATATTCCCCAGGATTTTGGTAAAACAGTTTGCAGGTACACTGCCGGTATTCAGATCTGACCTCTGCAGGTGCCATCACCCAATGCTACCATGACATGGGCACTTGGCATGGCCCAGTTGATTCAGATCATGAAGGTGGAAGAGCTCACAGCCAGCAAAGTGGCACTGACCGGTAGTCAAGCAGCTTCCCAAGTCCAAGATCAAGTTCCCACTGGCCCCTTGGGTCCTGCACAGCACAAACCACGCTTGTCAAGAAGCCCAACACCTCCTTTTAGATGCGAGGCCCTCCCCATCCCTGATCGGGCCAAATATATTCCTTGAGGGGAAAAAAACAAAACTTGCTCTTCACCTGGGGAATATGTAAAAGAGAGATCTGAAAGGTAGGTAGGAACTAGTTGAATGTACAAGGAGGCATGATGAAAGTTCCAGGCAAAGCGGGGAACATGTGTTCTCTTGTTTTCAGAGAACTGTGTAGTTCATTTTGAATGATGTCTCATCCAAAAGAAGTTTTATTTACATGTTCTTCAATGCCATTAAAAGGACAATTTTCAAAAGTTACACAAAGGCAGTGGTTTCTGGTTCGTTAAGATGTTTTCTGCTCTCTGTAATATTATTGCCTTACCCAGTCTTGCAGAATACCGCAGACCACTTTGAATGATACTGTTTTAACAGAAGCCTAATGGAGTACCCACCCATTTCTCAGTGAACACCTTCACAGTGAATTGCTCAACCATGAAAGTAGACTCCTGGCAACCTGGTTTGTGATAGATGATCCTGGGCAACTATAAACCAGACCCAGTGAGACAGCTGCCTCAATTTGAACCAATCAGAATCTCTCCTGAAAATTAAGGTTGGCAGCTAAGGAGCTGCTCATTATTCTCAGGGTACAGCTGGAACAGAGGGACACTTAGCCATAGAAGCTGAGAGACTTTTCTTGCACTAAACAGAGAAGTGAAGAAAGAGAAGAAGAAGCAGAGGTTGCAAGGAGATCCAGGGTCAAGGAAGCATCTAGCTCCAGAGAGAAAGAGAGGTCAAAGGGTGCCTTAGCTCCTGAAAGGAGTCCGGCAAGGGGCTCAGCTGTGTTCCCACCCCTAGGTTCTGAGACATAACCAAGGCTATCCTTATATATTCTCTGCTCTCCCACCAGACCTTTCTGAAGTGAATTCAAATGAATCTCATTACATTTTAAAAAAAAAAGGGTTCTAAGACAAGATAATGAATCTGTGTGCCTTTGTTCCCTAGTGGGTCAGTTGGTAGCTACATCATGCTCATGCAGCAATGTTACAAGACCTCAAATTAAGATTATTCCCTGCTCAAAATGCATGCTTGCACGCTTATGACTTGGCAAGCTTTCTTCTGAGTCTCTGTAAAGTCCTGATAAATCTCAGTCAACATCTGCCTGCTCCTTGTTCCCCAGTAGGTTAGGTCAGCAACTTTTGCATCCTCATACTATCCTGCTCAAAGCACAGCAGGTAAGGAAGGCCTCCAACACACGTGGGTGCAGTGGTGCACAATATGGACCCGGTCTCTACCTGCCTAGAGCGTTCAGCTATTGGGCATCCACACCTGCAATGCTCAGCCATGTCCGACTCTTTGCAATGCTGTGTACTGTAGCTCACCAGACTCCTCTGTCTGTAGGATTTTCCAGGCAAGAATACTGGAGTGAGTTGCCATTTCCTCCTCCATGGGATCTTCCTGACCCCCAGACTGAATCTGCATCTCCTATATCTCCCATATTGCAGGCAGATTCTTTACCACTTGAGCCATCAGGGAAATTTACAGCTACTGGGGGACACAGGTAATTCAACACAAAATTAAACTCTAATTCCAATTAAGTGCTGTGTAGCCATCGAAAAGTACAGCATGCCAGAGAGACACACAACAGGGGTACCTAATGCAGTCAGGGAGGGGTGGGAGAAAAGTGACCTGTCAAGAGAGAACATGATTCCAAAACAAGCAAAGTGTCATGCGAGTGTATGTTCCTGGGTTCTTTGTCTCGTCACAACAAAGATTTGGAGTGACGGACATTAAAGCCCCCTTGGCGTCTCACAGCTCTCAGGTCTTGGATAGACCGTGTTATAGCTCTTAGACAAATCAGTGTTACAGCTCTATTTTATTTAGAAGATAGAAGGAAAATCCATCTTCGAGGCGTGAGGGCACGTCGATCCAAAGACGCAAAGAGAAGAGCGCCCCAGCACGCAGGAGAGAGAGAGAGAGCTAGTTTGGCTCCTCTTTTTATATGTTTCTCTCGCCCTGGGCCTGTCCTATGTAAATTGGGCCAGCCAGGAGTGTTGTTTATTTTACCTGAGGTCCTCACTCTGGTCCTCAGACCTTCCTTTGTTCTATTTTCACAGGCTTTTCCCTTCCTTGTCTTTTAGCCACCGCCGTTTTGGACTCCTTTTCCCTATTCTACCTACCTAACAAAAGGTTTTGCTTACACAGGGCTACTGTGTACCACACATCTTCCTAAACACTTTTACGTGTATGAGCTCATTTAATCATCACAAGTCTATGTCACAGGGCTACTGCGTACCAGACATTTTTCTAAGCACTTTACGTGTATGAGCTCAAGCTCTATTCATCACAAGTCTATGTGGTAAATATTATTATTAGTCCCATTTTACAGATGATTCAAATACACCATAGAGAGATTAGTAAGCACGCCTAAGGACACACATTTAGTGGTGGAGTCAAGATTCAAACCCAGGCAGTTTGAATAATGAATGCTAATTTATTGATTGAACAGCTACAAATTAGACAAAGTATAATGCTTATCACCCCCATTCCCTCCATTACCACTCCTGTTGGTCATTCCTATTTCTAAAATAGAACTGGACATGGAACAACAGACTGGTTCCAAATAGGAAAAGGAGTACGTCAAGGCTGTGTATTGTCACCCTGCTTATTTAACTTCTATGCAGAGTACATCATGAGAAATGCTAGACTGGAAGAAACACAAGCTGGAATCAAGATTTCCGAGAGAAATATCAATAACCTCAGAGATGCAGATGACACCACCCTTATGGCAGAAAGTGAAGAGGAACTAAAAAGCCTCTTGATGAAAGTGAAAGAGGAGAGCGAAAAAGTTGGCTTAAAGCTCAACATTCAGAAAATGAAGATCATGGCATCTGCTCCCGTCACTTCATGGGAAACAGATGGGGAAACAGTGGAAACAGGGTCAGACTTTATTTTTTTGGGCTCCAAAATCACTGCAGATGGTGACTGCAGCCATGAAATTAAAAGACACTTACTCCTTGGAAGAAAAGTTATGACCAACCTAGATAGCATATTCAAAAGCAGAGACATTACTTTGCTGACTAAAGTCCGTCTAGTCAAGGTCAAGGCTATGGTTTTTCCAGTGGTCATGTATGGATGTGAGAGTTGGACTATGAAGAAGGCTGAGCGCCGAAGAATTGATGCTTTTGAACTGTGGTGTTGGAGAAGACTCTTGAGAGTCCCTTGGACTGCAAGGAGATCGAACCAGTCCATTCTGAAGGAGATCAGCCCTGGGATTTCTTTGGAAGGAATGATGCTGAAGCTGAATCTCCAGTACTTTGGCCACCTCATGCGAAGAGTTGACTCATTGGAAAAGACTCTGATGCTGGGAGGGGTTGGGGGCAGGAGGAGAAGGGGACGACCAAGGATGAGATGGCTGGACTGCATCACTGACTCGATGGGCGTGAGTCTGAGTGAACTCCGGGAGTTGGTGATGGACAGGGAGGCCTGGCGTTCTGTGATTCGCGGGATCGCAAAGAGTTGGACACAACTGAGCGACTGAACTGAACTGAACTGAACTGAAATACCCTTAGGCTTTGAAATGTGCATCTAGTGTGACCCAACTGTATATGCAGAGTCAATGTCAAGATTTTTTTTAAAAGAGCATTTCGAGGCAATTCTGCCTCATTATCACACTCCAGATAATACTGAATAGCAACCACATTGTAACCAGCAGTGACCTCTACATATCAGGGAGCAGGAAAACAAACTGGATTGTTTCAAGGTTGTACCAGCTGCCAGTTGAAATCACCTCATTGGAGGGAACTCTAAAGGGCAGTTGCTGGGTGACAGAAGAAGCTGGTCGACATGCAGTGCTCCTTTTCGGGAAAATCCTTCCATGCGGATTTTTATTTCTACATTCTTTCATTTGATTTTGCAGCTTCATCAGAAAATGAATGTTCTGTTATTTTATCTAACAAAACGTACTGCAGCAGTTACTGGTGAAGCTGCTGAGGGCTGAACCAACTCCAGTATGAAAGTGAAATTGCCATAGTTCGAGTGCCTTCTAGCTATACTATATTATATTGAAAGGAAGAGGTTTATTTTTTTCAAAGATACAAAATGTGTTTATAATTAATTAGCAAAACTAAGAATTCTTTGGAAATTCTTTTATTTGTTTCTGTTCTTCTTTCCTTCTGGCTTTTATTCTCCCCTCCTCTTCTTTTAGCTCATTCTACACCACTCTTGGGCTTCCCTGGTGGCCCAGTTGGTAAAGAATCTGCCTGCAATGCAGGAGACACAGGTTTGATCCCTGGGTGGGGAAGATCCCTTGGAGAAGGAAATGGTAACCCATTCCAGTATTCTTGCCTGGAAAATTCCACGGTCAGAGGAGCCTGGTGGGCTACAGTCCATGGGGTCACAAAGAGTCAGACACGGCTGAGCAACTAAACCACCACCATACCACTCTCAGCAATTTTCAGATCATCTTCCTTCTGGAAACTTTATAATATTTAAGTAACAGATACTGGCCTGATTTGTACATATGAACTTGCAGAGAAATGATAGATCTGTTTTGAGCTAATCACTCATTTCCCTTGGTATTAACTCTGTGACATCATCAGGGATATTCACAAACATCTCAGTGCTCCCATTTCTTGAACATGGTAGGACTACACCTCTGTCCATGGAATTTTCCTGGCAAGAACACTGGAATGGGTTTTTATTTCCTTCTCCAGGGAATATGGGTGGGGGGGTGTAGGGGGTCTGGGGGGGTGGAGTGGGGGGTATGGGGGGGGTGGGGGGGGAAGAAGAGGGAACGACAAAAAAAATAAAAAATAAAAACCAAGAGGGCTGGCTATTGTAGCTTTTACAAACCATTGAGAAACATTGCTCATGGTTCCCTTCTCTTAGTACGTTAGATTTAGGAACATGGGAGAAGGTAGATGGTAAATTAGAGAAACTTCTTTGCAAGGGAGTGCCCTTGCCTACATCTATCTGGTCAATTTTGGACACTGATAAAATCTATTTTAGAACCTCTTCAGACCCCAGAAAGCTCAGAAGGGAGTGAGGATGAAGGTGAAACCCGGTCAAAGGGAGAACCTGAATATGCAAAGCCCGAGGGCATAGAACAAAAAAACGCAGGAGACTCTTAAAGCTACCCTCTGCACCTTTGTTTGGGGAGGACGAATTTCCTTTACCTCCTCTTCCTCCCGCTCCTGTCTTAACAGCTGGAGTGACTCAAGTTTTTTCTTCCTTGTCATGGACAGCAGTTCTGTCATGCTTCCAGAAAGGTATTTGTCAGACTCGACAGGAGGGTGACTTGGAGGCTATGACTATGACATTTCCAAGGACAATACATGAACCAGTAGCTCCTGGGAAAGATCCTAATAATTCTAATGGGGTGTATGAGGCTGTACACAAATAGATTCGCTTCAAAATACTAAAGAAATTTAAGGAAGCTGTTCAACATTATGGAGTAAAATCTCCTTTTACCTTAGGAATAGTGCAGGGACTAGCTGAGGGTTCCCATTTGACTATGGTGGCTCATGACCAAGACAGACAGATCCCCATCTCTTTAGATCAATTGATAGGCAGTGGAAATTGGGGGAGAACTCAAATCAAGTGCTTATGGAAGATCACCTATAGAACAGGTGAGGCGATACTGCATAAGAACCTGGGAGAAAATAGAGGTTAAAGGACAGGTTTTCTTTAAGAGAAGACCTCACCTGCCCAGAGAGACAGTCTCTGCTGGGGCAACTTCTTATCAGTCTGTCCATCCCTGTCATCAGAGCCAATTTGAACATTCACTGGTTTAATTTTTAACTATGAAACTATGACTACAAAAACAGAGATGACATTTTTTGTACTAAATGGCCATGATATTCTTTAGACTCCAGAGAAAACTGGTTAAAATGAAGTCTTTTTGAAATTGCAAAACCGGTTCTTTTTGCACGTGCAATTAAGAAAAAGCTGGCTTGTTAAAATACTTTTTTGGAGCTCCAATTCTGTCTGAGAAACAAAAACAGGCCGGGGAAAAAACCTAAAGTTAACTCTTATCATGTCTTTGGGATACACAGCCCACTCTATCTGGGACTCAAGCCATGAACAAATCGGTAGAACTCAAACCAAGAAAAAAGAAGGGGCAAAGAGACATTTTAAATATCAAGCAGAAAAAAAGAGACATTTTAAATATCACGCAGAAAACTATGAGATCTCTGTCTATATGTCTGTCTAAATTTATGTGTGTCTCAGTGTGTCTTTGTCCTTGGACAAAATTGCTAAAGGCTAATTGGTCAATGAGCTCTATTTAATTGGCCTAAAGAGAAGTAAGTGCTTATGAATCAAATAATTCTAAATTCAAAAAAATTAAAATGAATTTCAGGCTTGTGTGAACTGGGAAATATTCATTATTAAAGTGATACCTGGTATGAATGTTTATTTATTGACTTTGTGAAGATACTTTTGTAAATGACATAGCTTTGGGTGATTTATATTTACCAGTCTACAGAATGATGCTATAAAATACAGTTCACAGTTGCTAAAGGAATGTAAGATGTGTTTTTAATAAAAAGGTATAAGGAATGGAGTTACATTCTATTAAGGAAAAAGGAAGTATATCTGAACTTACAGGTGGCTGTTCTCTGAATGGGCAAATAGAGTGATGAATACAGAAATGTAAGTTTCTTAAGACATTAAACTGCCTTTGAAATCTTTTATTGTTATTTTGACTAAGCGAATAACTATTGTTTCCAAATAAATATAAGCTGGTACCAACCTGGAATTTGAGTTTCTCTTCCTGTTAAAAAAAGACAGGCTTCTTGGAATGTGACTTTTGATAACAGACTATGTAAATTTCTTGGTCTTTAAGTGATGCTTACTTGTTTTTAAAATCTTTTGTTACTTTCATAAAATGAATGAGTGTTATTTCACAATGATCTATGAAGACTATGATACACATGGACAAAGCACATTCTACTTCTACAAAATTAACTTCTCAACAGGAAATTCAAAATGGAAAAATGGCTATAAACCAAACAGTCGGGGCTATGGGAAATCCAAGACAGCCACTTGGCTTTTCCTGGCTCCCTGACAAATCTCACTTTTATTTGATAGGATAAGCCTTTCCTGGCTGTAGGGTTAATATCTCACAATGGAAAAAAAAATGGTTAAAATACAGTTTCTTAAATTTCCAGTGATCAGGGCCCCCACTTTGCTGGACAGGTCGTACAGACACTGGCAAAAATTTCATGAGCTTCTTGGAGACTATCACGTTCACTGACGTCCTTTGTCGTCAGGCAAGGATCACAAAACAAAAGGATTGGTTACATGAGATTGAACAGCTAAATATGACTATAATTTTCATGACTTTTTGTCTGACATATTACTAGCTTCTAATCTTTGTTTTCAGATATTAAAAAAACTCTTCTCAAGTCACTGATGGTTGAAAATAATTCAGTGATTTATACCTGTGGGTAAAATTAAAATATTTTTCTTTTCTCTCTGTCTCATCCCTTCAGAAATTGGAGACATTTGGGTTCTGAACAGCCTCATCAAGGTACAAAAAAGACTGTCTCTAGACATATACAAAAATCTCAGAGTATACTGGGGAGCCCAAACTCATAGAGATGAGGAGATTAACAACAGGTTGGTGGATTTAGAAAATGCAGTGCTACTCTTAGGAGAAGAAGCACAAAATCTTAAATGACAAATACATTTAAAGTGTGACTGGAACATTACTACTTTTTGTGTGACCCCCTAGGAATACACCCAATCTAAACACTCCTGGGGAAAGGTTAGACAGCACTTGCAGGGCCATAGAGCTGACAACTTTACTCTAGATATTAAAAAGCTACAAGCAAAAATCACTGGCATGCAGCATGCTTCTCTTAGACCATTACCACGTACAGACAGACTTCAAGGAATAGCAGAGGGCCTTAACTCATTGAGTCCTCTCTAGTGGATCAAAGACATTGGAGGTGATCTCACTAAAACACTAGCTATGTTTTGCTATTTCACTATAATCTTCTGTTTAGTCCTCAGATGCATAGGAAAAACCGTTCAAGAACTAATGAAGAAAGAAGTTGCAAGATCAACATATCTTCTGCTACAAAAACAAAAAGGGAGATATGCAGGGGTTAATAGTCAGCTGCCTGTTGCTCTGGCTAAGCCATAAGAAAATCACCATGGGAAAAGAATAAAAGCAAAATATAGCAATGCAGCATAACCCAAATAAAAGTACATCAAGTTGATCAGTTGGGGTTGTCATGCCCTGATAAGCTAAGGAAAAACATCGTATGGACCTTGGAACGCCGGATCAGCGCAAATTCAGAACACTGCTTTTGCACACACTAAGATGTTTTCCCAAGGCATATGCGGGTCTAGGACCTCCAGCTAGATGATAGCCCTTGTAAAAGAAAATAACAAAGATAGTTTAAAGTAATCAATAAAATGGGAGATGTGACCAGGGACACAGGAGGCTGACTTCAACGTAATACAACAGATACTTTCTGCTTGCCAAGACACTAAATAAAAGTGATGTGGCTCTGAGGAGCAGGGCTCCTGACCCAAGAGGTCTTGAGTCCCCTGGTCCCATCTTTAAAACTTTAATTCTGTCTCTTATTTCTTTTCCCAAACTGTGCGTCGACCACTTTTGATCCCTACCTGCTTTGTTGGCCGCAGCAATCCAGGACCAACCTCTGTGGTGCTTGTTTTTCTTCCATTTCCAGAGCACATTGTCTCAGACTATGAGGTTGGTTGCTGTGAAATGAGGCTGGCAGGACACTATTTCTGCAACCAGATGTTCTGTTCAGCAATATGAGGTTGTGTTATGAGGCATCTGAAATCTCTAGTTTGGTCCTGGGCTGGAAAGGAGATGGGGGGCTGAAGTTCAGCCGGAGCTGGATTGGCTAAACTGGGTACCCTAGCTAGCATAGGGTCACATCAGCTCTGAGGATCTGTGTATTCACTTAGAGGGATGTCTTTACATACTGCACAAAAGAGCTGTTTGTACCAGCAGGACTCCCCTGCAAACTCAGAGGGCCCCTTGGAAATGAGACTACTGACACTTGGATGAACATCAACTAAAATAACGTTCGTTTGCTTACTAAATATTTATTGAGCACCCATTATGTGCTAAGCACTGTGCCTGACACTGCAGAGCCAAAAGTGAATAAAGAAATTACAGTCGGGGAAGGTTGGGAAGTGATGCAGAAAGCAGGAATATGGACAAGTACGACAAGTGCCACCTTAGATATGAGTGCAAAGATAGTAGAAACATCCACAGAAGGCTAATATAAGGCTCAAAGGGTTGGAGGAGGCTTGGACGAGGGACTCACCACCAAGATGAGGCTTGAAGGAGTGATCACAACAGCTAACATTTATTGAGCACATACTGTATACATCCATCCAGCCCTGTTCAGACAGCCCTGCATGAGAACCCTCATTTAGTCCTTATGACACCCTATGAGGTAGATAACATTATTCTCTCCATTTTACAGATGAGGAAACTTAGGCTCACAGTAAATGGTGGAGCTGGATTCAAATCAGAGCAGCTTGGTTCCAGACTAAAGGGGGAGGAAAGAGCCAAATCAGCCTTCAAGGCAGGGGCAAGTGCTGTGCAACAGCATAGAGGGAGGAAAGATGCTCCCCAAGTCCTTTGAGGAACTCAAAGTGTCTGGGGGTGGGAACAGGAGTCCTGAGATGACACAGCTCCATCTGCAGGTTAGAAGGGAAACCAGAGGCAGGGGACAGCCTGCTGTGGACTGTCAAAAATCAACTGTGTGATTCCTGTCATCTAACCCCTCCTGGTTTCCCTCCCTTTTGTAAAAGACGGTAATAAGAATACCTGGGCTCTACCATAGAGAATGGCTATGGGCATCAAATGGGGAAAATGCATGTAAACTTGATAGTAAAATGCAAATTCCTTCCCAGACTTGAGATTTCATCAGTATCATTTCCCCAGTAGCTTCAAAGATTTGCAAACCCTAATCAACAGTGTCAGGGCAGTAGCAAGAGACGTTGAAGTAGAGCAGCAGGGTGGGGAAATAGACCCTCATCCTGTGTCTATCACTTGCATCCAAACTCACCACTTGCTGTGTGATTCCAAGGCAAGCTACTCTCTCACCATCAACTACATCATCTGGGCAATGGGGATGATGATAGCATTCACCTTATAAGTCCCTGGGAGGAATAAATAACACTTGTAATATGCTTAGGACAGCTCCCAGCACAGAGGAAAGACAAAACATTAACAGCTATCATTTTTAACATTATTAAGAACTCTACTGACTACTCACCCCATTCCTCCACGTTCTATGTGATAAAAACACATGCAGATATTAGAAAGCAGAGCTGATGAAGGTTTGCAATCCAACGCAAGTGCACTGCTCTGGACGTTCTTCCTGGCTCCCACAGGCTGGCAAGCAGCTGGCTCTCCATGCTCTCTGTCCTGGAAGAAAGTGCCCCAAAGAGGTAAAACACAGGGATCAGACACCATTTGCGCAAACCAGGCTGCTCTCATCATTTTTAGACAATCTAAACCTCTACTTTTATATCTATTCCTTATTAGATGGTGAAATTCTCAAAGGTGTCCTGGTGTCTAGCCTGGTACCGGCACGTAGTACACAGTTGATATATGCATGTGAATTCATCTGAATTTGAGCTTTAAAGCTCAGTATATAGAGAGTATGATAACATTTTTTGAAACTCCAGGCTAATAATATCTCCAGGACTTTGCAATAGAAATATATTAAATGGGCAAAAGATACTATAGTTCTAAATGTGGCAGTGTTCCCTTGTAATAGTCAATATTGATAATTATACATCATATGTTCATATAATGTTATAAAAAGAACAAAATGAGCCAATAAAACTACATACACTAACAAGGATGAATTTCACAAACATTATACTGAATGAGAAGCCTCACAAAAACAAATGCATACGGTATAATTCCCATCATATGAAGTTTAAAAACAAGCAAAACTAATGTATAGCTTTAAAAGTCTGGGTATTGATTATCTTTGGAAGAGGTGTACTGATGGGGAGGAGGCTCAAGAGAGACTTTTGAAGAACTGGTTACATTTCTTTCTTTTTAAAAATAAATGTGCTTTTTAATTTTGTCAAGTACATTTTTCTTTTTCCTTTTATTATTTATTTATTTTGGCTGTGCCGCATGGCATGGGGGATCTTAGTTCCCTGACCAGCAGTAAAATCCATACCCTCTGAAGTGGAAGCACAGAGTCTTAGCCTTTGAACCATGAGGGAAGTCTCACATTTCTTGACCTGAAGTATTATTTTCATGGGCACATTAAATTTGTGATCATTCTTTGAGCTGTACACTTATGATTTGTGTATTTTTTCCTGTATGATAGTTATATTTCAATAAAATATAACTTTATAAAAATAATTATGGCACATTAAAAAAATCATCTCCGCAAGTAAGAACAGGGCATTCAAAAAGTAGCTGAACCTACACTAATCAACCAATAAGAAAGGACAGTGAAAGGAAAAACATGATGGATTTCAGAAGGTATATAGACTTGGTTGGTATATTGGCTGAAGATGCAACGGATTATTAACAATATATCTGCATGGGAAGAAAACCCAAAGTGGCCTTGCAGTTTGATAAGACTGTCTCAATTTCTAAGCTTTCTCTATAACTATCACCAAATGGACCTCCATTTTATTAGCTCAAAACTCTGAGGATAGAGGCCTTCAACTTCAGCCTGTAATGCACTAACTGATACTACCCCCTGCCATAAATAAAATACTGATAAATACAGACAAATATTTAAAACATCTGTTTTTAGATACTGAACAACAAGCTTCTCAAGACTGTAATCTCTGAAAGAGGGAAACAAATGAGGTAAGTCCTGCAAATGCCCCAGCTTCAAAGGCATTTAGATCCTGGCATAGAGGAGGAGAATCCAAAACAGAAACAGACTTACTGATGTAGAAAGCAAACTTATGGTTACCAAAGGGGAAAGGGAAGGGGGAGGAGATACATTATAAGATTAACCGATACAAAACGCTATACACAAAAGAGATAAGTAACAAGGATTTACTGTATAACACAGGGCACTACATTCAATAACTTATAATAATTTATAATAGAAAATAATCTGAACACACACACACACATATATAACTGGATCTCTTTGCTGTACACCTAAATCTAACACAATATTGTAAGTCAGTTCAGTTCAGTTCAGTCGCTCAGTTGTGTCTGACTCTTTGCGACCCCATGAAGTGCAGAACGCCAGGCCTCCCTGTCCATCACCAACTCCCAGAGTTTACCCAGACTCATGTCCATTGAGTTGGTAATGCCATCTAACCATCTCATCCTCTGTTGTCACCTTCTCCTCCTGCCTTCAATCTTTCCCAACATCAGGGTCTTTGCAAATGAGTCAGCTCTTCGCATCAGGTGGCCAAAATATTGGAGTTTCAGCTTCAACATCAGTCCTTCCAATGAACAAACACCCATGACTGATTTCCTTTAGGATGGACTGGTTGGATCTCCTTGCAGTTCAAGGGACTCTGAAGAGTCTTCTCCAACACCACAGTTCAAAAGCATCAATTCTTTAGCACTCAGCTTTCTTTATAGTCCAACTCTCACATCCATACATGACTACCGGAAAAACCATAGCCTATACTTCAATTTAAACAATGAATAGGGAATCAATGATTTGTGAAACAAAATGAAGCAATCTAACATTTGTATAAATGTATTAGGGAGGTAGTATAGTGGTAGGGAGGAGGGACTGAGAAAATATTTGAAAAAATAATGGCTGCTAATTTTTCCATATTTGATGGAAATATCAACTTAAAGATCCAAGAAGCTCAATGATCTTCAAGCAGGATAAACACAGAGAAAACTACAAATTACACAAATGAATACTGATGAAAATCAATAATAAAAAGTTGACAGGGAAAACAAGGGCACAGAGATAAGAAAATTACTGATGTCTCATCAAAGAAAATACAAGCCAAAAGAGAATAGAATAAGATCTCTAAAGGGTGAAGAGAAAAAAAGCAGCCAACATATAATTATATATTTAACAAAAATATCCCTCAAAAGACATGTTTCAGACAAAGAATAAGAGACTTAGTTGACAGCAGATATGTTGCTCATTTTTAAAAAATTGAAGTATAGTTGATTTATAATATCATATGAGTTTCAGGTGTACAATAGAGTGATTCAAAATATTATAGATTATACTCCATTTAAGGTTATTATAAAATATTGGTTATATTTCTGTGCTGTAAATATATATTCTGAGCTGTAGCTTATGTATTTTATACACAGTAGTTTATACTGGAGAAAGGAATGGCAACCCACTCCAGTATTCCTGCCTGGAGAATTCCATGGACAGAGGAGCCCAGCGAGCTACAGTCCATGGGGTCAGAAAGAGTCGGGCACCACTGAGCGACTAACACCAGACTATGCTAGCTAATCATTTACCTCTATCTTGCCCCTTCCCTTTCCCTCTCCCTACTGGTAACCACTAGTTCTTCATATCTGTGCGTCTGCTTCTCTTTTGTTATATTCATTTCATTTGCTTTATTTTTAAAATTCCACATATAAGTGATATCATACAATATTTATGCTTCTCTGTTTGACTTATTTTACTAACCAACAGAGGATGAGATCATTGGATGGCATCATCGACTCAATGGTCATAGTTTGAACAAACTCCTGGGGGTAAGTGAAGGACAGGAAAGCCTGGCGTGCTGTAGTCCATGGGGTTGCAAAGAGTCAGACACAACTGAGTGACTGAACAACAAGATTCATAAAGTCTGACTCAATCAATCCACTATTATGTCAATCATTTCCAATACTCTTCATGTCCATCTATGTTGTTGCAAATGGCAAAATTTCATTTTTTTTTTAAGACTGAGTATTATACCTCTCTTTCTATGTATATGGAGAAGTATATAAGATCCTCTGGAGAAGGAAATGACAACCCACTCCAGTATTCTTGCCTGGAAAATCCCATGGATGGAGGAGCCTGGTGGGCTACAGTCCACGGGGTCGCAAAGAGTCGGACACAACTGAGCGACTTCACTTTCACTTTTCACTTTCATATATAGATAGATAGATAGGATTACTATATATATATATCAGAATACTATGAATACTGGGGTGTATATATATATATATATATATATATCTTTGACTTAGTATTTTCATTTTCTTTTGATAGATACCCAGGAATGGAATTGTTAGATTGTATAGTAGCTCTGTTTTTAGTTTTTTCAGGCACTTCCATACTGTTTTCCATAGTGGCTGCACCAATTGACATTCCCACCAACAGTGTACAAGGGTTCCTTTTTCTAAACATATTGCCAACATTTGTTATTCGTGTTCTTTTTGATGACAGCCATTCCGAGAGGTGTGAGGTGATACTTCATTGTGGTTCTGATTTGCATTTTTCATGATTAGCTATGCTGCACATCTTTTCATGTGCCTGTTGGCCATCTCTACATCTTCTTTGGAGAAATGCCTATTCAGATGTTCACTCCATTTTTTAATTGGGTTGCATTTTTTTTGTTTGTTTGTTTTTGAGTTGTATGAGTTGGTTTTGTACTTTGGATATTAACCTCTTGCTGGTCACATCATTTGCAAATATTTTCTCCCATTCAGCAGGGTATTTTTATTTCATGTTTTGTTGATGGTTTCCTTTGCTGTGCAAAAGATTTAAGTTTAATTAGGCTCCATATTTTTGCTTTCATTTATATTGCCTTAGGAGACAGATCCAAAAATATAGTGCTATGATTTATGTCAAAGAGGGTGGGCTTATCATATATGATCTCTATTATGCTGGAGTATGTTTCCTTTATACCCACTTTGTTGATTCAACATCATATACAGATGTTGAATTTTGTCAAAAGATTTTTTTCTGTATTTATTAACATGATCATATGATTTTTATTATTCAATTTGTTGACAGGGTGGATATTAACATGTGGATATTGACCTATCCTGGCATACTGACCTATTCAGGAATCCTTGGGATAAATTCCACTTGATTATGGTGAATAATCCTTTTAATGCATTTTTGAATTCCATTTGCTAATATTTTGTTGAGGATTTTTGCATCTGTGTTCATCAGTGACACTGACTTGTAGTTTTCTTTTTTTGTTATATATTTGTCTGGTTTGGTATCATGTTTTGGTTTTTAGTTTTATTGACATTTTTTATTGCTTTTTAATCTCTATTTCATTTATTTCTGCTCTGATCTTTATGAATTATTTCCTTCTACTAACTGAGTTTTGTTTGTTTTCTTTTTCTAGTTCCTTTCGGTGTAAAGTTAGGTTGTTTAAGATTTTTCTTTTTTCCTGAGGTAGGCTTGTATTACTACAAACTTCCCTCTTAAAACATCCCCCAGATTTTGGATTGTTGTGTTTTCATTTTCATTTTCTCCAAGTATTTTAAAACTTCATCTGTAATTTCTTCAGTGATCCATTGGTTGTTTAGTAGTATACTGTTTAGCCTCCACATATTTGTGGTTTTTGCAGTTTTATTCTTGCTACCATCAGCACCAGTGTCCAAGTGGTAGAATGGGTTCTCAAGAATTGCTGACACCAGTGTCTGTGTCCCCAGGGGGAGCTCCAGCTGCCTCCTGCCTCTCTGGGAGACTCTCCGAGATCAACAGGTGGGTCTCACCCAGCTCCTTTCAAATTACTACTTCTGTCCAAGATATTGGAGCATGTGAGATTTTGTGTGCCCCCTTTAAGAGTGGAGTCTACTTCCCACAGCGCTCCGAGTCTCCCAAAAGTGAGCCTAGCTGGTCTTCAAAGCCAAACCTTCTAGGGGCTTTTCCTCCCAGTATAAGACCCCTGGGCTGAGGAACCTAGCATGGGGTTCAGACCCCTTGATCCTTGAGGAGACCCTAAGCAACTGTAACTATCCTCCCCTGCGTGGGTGACACCTGGGGTATGGGTCTTGACTATATGATGACTTTGCCCCTCCTATCAGTTTGTTGTGGTTCCTTCTTTATATCTTTTGTTGTCGTCCAGTTGTTCAGTCCCTAAGTAGCGTCCAATTCTTTGCAACCCCACGGACTGCAGCATGCGAGGCTTCCCTGTTCTTCACTATCTCCCAGAGTTTGTTCAAACTCATGTCCATTGAGTCGGTGGTGCTATCCAAACATTTCATCCTCTTTCGCCCCCTTCGCCACTTGCCCTCAATCTTTCCCAGCATCAGGGTCTTTTCCAGTGAGTCAACTCTTCACATCAGGTGGTCAAAGTATTGGAGCTTCAGCTTCAGTATCAGTTCTTCCAAAGAATATTCAGGGTTGATTTTCTTTAGGATTGACTGGTTTGATCTCCTTGTTGTCCAAGTGACTCTCAAGAGTCTTCTCCAACACCACAGTTCAAAAGCATCAATTCTTCAGCATTCTTCCTTCTTTTATGGGCCAACACTCACATCCATACATGACTACTGGAAAAACCATAGCTTTGACTAGATGGACCTCTGTGGACAAAATGATGTCTCTGTTTTTTAATATGCTATTTATGTTTGTCATAGCTTTTTTCCCAAGGAGCAAGCATCTTTTAATTTCATGGCTGCAGTCACCATCTGCAGTGATTTTGGAGCCCAAGAAAAGAAAATCTGTCTCTGTTTCTACTTTTTCCCCATCTATTTGCCATGAAGTGCTGTGATCAGATGCCATGATCTTCTTTTTTTGAATGTTGAGTTTTAAGCCAGCTTTTTCACTCTCCCCTTTCACCTTCATCAAGAGGCTCTTTAGTTCCTCTTTGTTTTCTGCCATCAAAGTGGTATCATCTCCCTATCTGAAGTTGTTGATATTTCTCCCAGCAATCTCGATTCCAACTTGTGAGTCATTCAGCCCAGCATTTCACATGGCGTACTCTGCATATAAGTTAAATAAGCAGGGTGACAATGAAAGGTTGTTGTTGAATCACGACAATGGTATAAACCCCTGACAGGTTTCTGCCAAAAGTCTTATGAGATCACCGTGGAACCGCAGAGCAGGGCTCCTTACTTGCTTCACGCAGGGCATGTCATTCATTCACACAAGCACACCGTTAGAGTTAGTAAAGCACAGCAGAAAACGTGTTCGCTAAGAGAACAAAGAGCTAGAGCTCCAAGCATCCTTACCTTGTCCTGAAGGATCCCAGATGGGCCCCCAAGATGAAAGGTGGTTGTTGAATCATGACGCCAGGATTCTTGGCCCCCGGAGGAGAAGAATTCAATCTGGGGCCAGAGACGAGGCTTGATCGCTCAGAGCTTTTGTATAATAAAGTTTTATTAAAGTATAAAGGAGATAGAGAAGGTTTCTAACATAGGCATCAGAAGGGGGCAGAAAGAGTACCCCCTTGCTAGCGTTAGCAATGGAGTTATATACTCTCCAGTAAATCCAAAGAATGTCTGGAGGTTGTAAAGACCTCATCAGACCTACTCCCATAATTTACATTTTAAGATAATGGAATTAGCCAGAAGGTTTAATCCAGAGACTGTCCTCAGGCAGAATACATTGTTGTTCTATAATCCTAAGGAATGTAGAGAAAAAACGCTTGTCCTTTCTTCCTCCTTGAGAATTCCAGACCCCTCTTCCCTAGACTTCTTATCAACCTGCCTAGGAAATGACTCTCTCAACAACATACAACCTTGATGTACTTTTTCCAATTTTGAACAAGTCAGTTGTTTCATGTCTAGTTCTGTTGCTTGTTGTCCTGCATACAGGTTTCTGAGGAGACAGGTAAGGCGGTCTGCTATTCCTATCTCTTTAAGAATTTTCCACAGTTTGTTGTGATCCACGAAGTCAAAGGCTTTAGTCAAGTCAATGAAGCAGAAGTATATATTTTTTGGAACTCCCTTCCTTTTTCATGATCCAACAGATGTTGGCAATTTGATCTCTGGTTCCTCTGCCTTTTCCAAACCCAGTTTTGTACATCTGAAAGTTCTCTGTTCACGTACTGCTGAAGCCTAACTTGAAGGATTTTGAGCATAATCTTGCTAGCATGTGAAATGAGTGCAATTGTATGGTAATTTGAACATTCTTTAGCATTGCCTTTCTTTGAGATTGGAATGAAAACTGACTGGCCTTTTCCAGTCCTGTGGCCACTTCAGAGTTTCCCAAATTTGTTGACATATTGAGTGCAGCACTTTAACAGCATCATCTTTTAGGATTTGCAACAGCTCAGCTGGAATTCCATCTCCTCCACTGGTTTTGTCTGTAGTAATACTACCTAAGTCCCACTTGACTTCACACTCCAGGATGTCTGGCTCTAGGTGAGAGACCACATCATTTGGGTTATCCAGGTCATTAAGACCTTTTTTGTGCAGTTCTGTGTATTCTTGCCCCCTCTTCTTAATCTCTTCTGCATCTGTTGGGTCTTTGTGGTTTCTGTTCTTTTTCATGCCCATCTTTGCAGGAAAAATTTCCTTTGGTATCTTTAATTTTCTTGAAGAGATCTTTAGGCTTTCCCATTCTATTGCTTTCCTCTATTTCTTTTCACTGTTCACTTAAGAAGGATTTCTCATCTCTCCTTGCTATTCTCTGGAACTCTGCATTCATGCGGGTATATCTTTCTCTATATCTTTAGTTGTAGAAAATCTTTTTCTGTTAGATTCCAGTCTTTCTCATCAACAGTTGCTCGTAAGTGGTTGTAATTTTGGTGTGCCCACAATAGGAGGTGAGTTCTGGATCTTTCTACTCTATTATCTTATTCCCAGAATCTTCTCCACAAGAAATGTTTTTTAAAAGTTCCTCAGGCTAAAGGAAAATGATACCATAAAGAAACTTAGATCTTCACAAAGGCAAGAAGGGTGTCAGAAATGGTAAATATTTGAGTATATATAAAAGATCTTTTCCTTCTTTTATTATCTTTAAAAGATAATTGACTGTCACCCACAAAATAATAATAAATGTATCCCTATATGAAGAAACTTATGACCATCTATTTTTCCCTCCCCCACCCTTTTAAATATATGTCATAGATTTTATTTCTACATTATAAATGTGGATACTCATGAACATGTGCACCCACACACATACACTTATGCATATATAACTTGCAGAACAAAGGAACAAGGTGAATACAGCTTGGCAGAACTAGACTAGCCTTAAAGCATTTGTTTTTCTAGGTCAGTAATGCTGGTAAAGTAATGCTCAAAATTCTACAAGCCAGGCTTCAGCAATACGTGAACCGTGAACTTCCTGATGTTCAAGCTGGTTTTAGAAAAGGCAGAGGAACCAGAGATCAAATTGCCAACATTTGCTGGATCATCGAAAAAGCAAGAGAGTTCCAGGAAAACATCTACTTCTGCTTTATTGACTATGCCAAAGCCTTTGACTGTGTGGATCACAATAAACTGTGGAAAATTCTGAAAGAGATGAGAATACCAGACCACCTGACCTGCCTCTTGAGACATCTGTATACAGGTCAGGAAGCAACAGTTAGAACTGGACATGGAACAACAGACTGGTTCCAAATAGGAAAAGGAGTATGTCAAGGCTGTATATTGTCACCTTGCTTATTTAACTTCTATGCAGAGTACATCATGAGAAATGCTGGACTGGAAGAAACACAAGCTGGAATCAAGATTGCCAAGAGAAATATCAATAACGTCAGATATGCAGATGACACCACCCTTATGGCAGAAAGTGAAGAAGAACTACAAAGCCTCTTGATGAAAGTGAAAGAGGAGAGTGAAAAAGTTGGCTTAAAGCTCAACATTCAGAAAACGAAGATCATGGCATCTGGTCCCATCACTTCATGGCAAATAGATGGGGAAACAGTGGAAACAGTGTCAGACTTTATTTTTGGGGGCTCCAAAATCACTGCAGATGGTGATTGCAGCCATGAAATTAAAAGACGCTTACTCCTTGGAAGAAAAGCTATGACCAACCTAGATAGCATATTCAAAAACAGAGCCATTACTTTGCCAACTAAGGTCCGTCTAGTCAAGGCTATGGTTTTCCCAGCGGTCATGTATGGATGTGAGAGTTGGACTATGAAGAAGGCTGAGCGCTGAAGAATTGATGCTTTTGAAGTGTGGTGTTGGAGAAGACTCTTGAGAGTCCCTTGGACTGCAAGGAGATCCAACCAGTCCATTCTGAAGGAGATCAGCCCTGGGATTTCTTTGGAAGGAATGATGCTAAAGCTGAAACTCCAGTACTTTGGCCACCTCATGCGAAGAGTTGACTCACTGGAAAAGACTCTGATGCTGGGAGGGATTGGGGGCAGGAGGAGAAGGGGACGACAGAGGATGAGATGGCTGGATGGCATCACTGACTCGATGGACGTGAGTCTGAGTGAACTCCGGGAGTTGTTGATGGACAGGGAGACCTGGCGTGCTGCGATTCATGGGGTCGCAAAGAGTCGGACACGACTGAGCGACTGAACTGAACTGAATGGTTAAGTGGACTTGGGTGTTAGAGAGTCAAGCCAAAGTCTAACTCCACCAGTCGTAAGTATAGAACTCTGAGCAAGAAACAACAAGACAAAACCTAAATTTACTTATCTGTGAAAGGTGGGTACTGCCTCTTGAATAGCGTGGGTCCGAAGATTAACTAAATTACCATATATAAATTGTTAGCATATTGCCTGCCTGGCAAGAACAAAGACTTGACAAAGGGCAACCATTATTATCCTAAAGTCAAACGTATCCCCACCGTGCCAGATGCCAGCTTGGTCAGAGAGCAGTTGATCGAAAAGATATGATGGAACACGGGAAAGTAGGAGGTGGTAAAATACACTGAAATTTTTCATCTTCCAAAGCAGAATAAAGGAAATCATCTAAAGTTAATAAATCAGTAACAGGGAACTAAGAATGTATAAGAGTATAACGGTGATCACTAGATGAATTAGAAACAGAGAGTGTTTACAGTGATTGCCTTTGAGAAGTGCAATTGAGGGAAGAGAGAAAAGTTTTTGTTCTTCATAAAGTATCCTTTTATACTGTTAAAAATTTAACCTGTATTAAATACTGCATAAAACTTCAAAACCTAGTTTTATAATTTAGAATGTACATATGGAGCAAGGAGAAAGGTTAAACAAATATACCAGGATTTGTGTAAAAATGGAGCTTCTTGATGTCCTATCTTTGCACCACTGAAGGGGAAACTACTGCTGCTCCAGAAAACCAGTGCTGGCCTCTGTTACATTGTAGTTGCCAAGAATTGTGTGTGTGTCCATACATCTGTTTGTAAAGTAAATAATGTTTTATGATTAAACCCTTTGCCTAATTCTTCCTCCCTTTAGGACTTATACTATTAAAAATTAAAATGCTAAGAAGCAAAGAAAAGCAATTTTTATAATATTAACTAAAGCCAGCCTATTTTCTCTTCTATAATGATAACCTCATTATCACACTCCAGTATCCACACCTCTGATTTCTTTCTAACTTACTTCTGTTGTCCAAAGCTGGGGTCTTGGCTAGGACCCTCAGGAAGGGAGTAGCTGGTGTTCATAGGCAATATGTAAAGATCCGCACAAAGAACACAGATCTGATTTTAGTCCCTTCCTGAATCTTCTGCTTGTCTGGGCACTCTACTATTTTCCCTCCATTCTCTTGCTCATCTGATCTATTTCTCTTGGCCCATTAAATCTCATTATTGGGAAAGTTAAGATGCTACAGAGACACCATAAACTAGAGAGACAAGACACACAGCATCATCGTAGTATAGAATGTAGTCGTGGAATGCTGCCATAGTAAGAGCCTTAAGGTGCAAGCCAGGATATAAAGTGAAAGAAACCTCTTTAATGAGGTTTTTTTGGAAGCTAGCAATCCTGGTAATTAAGTCTTCTGGATGAGTAGTCATCTGGACCATGGACTTCAGCTTCTGATGGCACTGGGTTCTAACCATACCTCTGTCCTCCCCACCAGTGTGACTCTGGCAAGTTGTTTAACATCTCTAAGTCTCAATTTTCTCATCTGGAAAATGACGGTAATAATACGCACATCTTTTTAAGAAAGAACTTGCTCTCTGGTGTTCTACATATTATTAACTCAAGTCATCCTCACAGCAGTTGGGTACTATTATTATCCCTTTCTATAGACGTGTAAACCGAGGCTCAGAGGGAGGCTAAGTAACTTGTCTGAAGTCACACAGCTGTTAAGTAAGGCAGACAAGAGAGTATCCAGGCAGTCTGCCTCCAGAGCCCTGCTTTCAGCTATTATGCTAAACTGTCTGATAAAGTTCACCCGAGGATTAAATGAAACGATGCATTTAATAGCACTTGGCATATTTTGAGCATTTAATAAAGAGCAATTATTATAATGAGAGCTGGGTAGAATCCAAATCCCAAATTATAACAAACTTGGGGGTAAGGTAGATTACACTGTACTTTTATCATATGAAGCCAAGTCTAAAGTTCACACATCCTCATTCTCAGATCATCTGCAAACAGAAAGCAAGCTCCCACAGGAGCAAATAGGTTCCCGGGGGCACCAGAAATCATTTTTACAGGAGCTGTCTGTTGCTGAGTGGGAACAGAGGAGAGTACTAAAGGAAGGGCTTGACCGAGAAGCAGCGGAGCCCAGGGGGGGCAGGAGGCACGCCAGCCCTGCCCCTGCTGCATTATGGATGGCTGCGGTGGGGGCCTTAAGGATGGGAACCATAAATAGTGGGATGTCTCAAGTAATCAAAGGTTTTCACAATTCTCTGGTAGGAGTAAACCACAGACAACAAGGGAATTTGATAGCTATTAAAACCAGGGTTCCGCAGTTGGGAGGTAACTTTGCAGCCTGAAGAGGTCTGTTTTCTGAGACTGACTGCAGTATGGTTCAAGTCAGAGCAAAAGAAGATACCCGGAACTCCATCACGAGTGAAGCCTTAACAGGAGCCGGCCTGGGAGCAAGAAAGGGACCAGAGGCCATGCTGGGTAAGCCTCAATGGTGGCGTTCTCTGGGCTCTCATGCAAGGAACTGGCATCTTGCTGACAAGATTTGCCTCTGCCCAGTTTCCCAAGAATTCTCCTTTTGCCGAAAACCCCTTCTAGTTGCCATCAGCCCAGTTATCATCCTCACCTTTTGGAGACTATTGACACTACTAGTGGAACTTCTCTCTCAGGAATTCTTCAACTGAATGAGCTGTAGTTCTAGGAAGGATTTCAGAAGATCAAGTTCAGTCTGTTTTCAAAACTGTAGGTGGGATAACTATGGCCAAATAGGCTATGAAGAAACATTCAGAATCTTTTTCTGTTTAAAGGAACATGGCCGGGGGGCGGTGGGGGGGGGGGGGGGGGCGGGGAGCGGTTCTTAAAAGATAATACATTAATTTATTCACACTTGGATTGCATTTGTGATCAAAATAAATGTCTAAAATCTTTAAAATGAAATACAGTAAGTACTTAGATGAAGGGCTACACAGCAGTCATGAAGCATGACTTTCCTTGGGGACTTCTCTGCCTGGTTTTGTTTTCTTAGTCAAACAACAAAAAATGCCTGGAGATTGCTCTTTCTTTAAAAAAAAAATAAAGCAAGGAGTTGCTGGAGAAAGTTCCAGCCATGCTAAGGCCCCCAGGGCTCTGCTCTGCCTAACAATGACTGCTTGGGGACCCAGTCCTGTGACTTCTGAGCTGAGGAAATGGAGATGAAGAGAACCCAATGGATGCATTCAGACTCGCACAACCACACAGAACACTGTTCTAACCCCCAGGCGAGTGTGTCAAACTGGGAAGGCGCAGGAAGCTAAACAAAACTCACATGGTTGGGAAAGGTTTTGCATGATGCTAGGTCATGTTAGCCTCCTTTTTTTTTCTCCACCATCCCCTACCACATTTCTATGAGGATGCAGCCTTATCTCTTTTGTTCCCCACTCTACCCCTGCTAGGAATTGTGAATGGTCAGGCATACGCACTCAAACAGCATCAGCTGAATGAGTTACATGGCAGAATGATACTAACATCAACATAAATCTGTTAGGGAATAGAATGGAAAACTGACAAAGTTTGAAGTTGGGACGCCGAACTTCAAAGAAACTAAGCTTCCCATTTCTGATGAAGGCTTTAAACTCTGTCTCCAGAAATTAGAGTTCAAAGCTCACACTTCTTAGCTGTGAGGGACGCTTAGATGGAAAAGTTTCAGAAGCCTGGAACATGCAATAGCGTGCTGCTGCTCTTCCTCCTGTTATTTCTTTCTTTAAAAAATATTTACTTACTTCTTATTTTTGGCCATGCTGGGTCTGTTGCCATGTGCCGGCTTTCTCTAGTTGTGGCTACTCTCTGGTTGCCGTGCACAGACTTCTGATTGTGGTGGCTTCTCGCTGCAGAGCACGGGCGCCTCAGCAGCTGTGGTGCACGGGCTTAGTTGCCCTGCAGCGAGCGTGCGGGGACCTGCCCAGACCAGGGGTGGGACCGATGTCCCCTGCACTGGCAGGTGGATAACCACTGGACCACCAGGGAAGTCCTATGATTTCCTTTTTGAAATGCATTATTACCTCTGTATCACTATGAGCCAGAACTTAAGAGAGGGGATGGCCACGTTGGGGAAAATATCTTGCATGCCTCAGTTTGTAGGTAGACCTAGATTCGCTTTAACTTTGGATTTACATTGGTGTTTTTTTTAGCTGTCTACTGCACACCCTCAGAAGGGTTTTCCCTGTCATATTTTTAACTTTCTAAAATAGTGGTAAATATACATAATATAAAATTTATCATTTTAACCATTTTTAAGCATACAGTTCAGTGGCATTAAGTGAACTCACATTGCTGTACAATGACTGTGATCCATCACAGGACTCTTTCATCATCTCAGACTGATACTCTGTACCCGTTAAATCACAACTCCCCATTCCCTCCTCCCCTCAGTTCCTGGCAACTACCATTCTATTTTATGTCTCAATAAATTTGACTGTTCTAGGTCCCGAATATAAGTGGAATCATACAGTAGTTTTCCTTTTAGGTTTGACTTATTTCAATTAGCATAATGTTTTCAAGGTTCATCCATGTATCATGGAAAGAATTCCCTTCCTTTTTTAAGCCTGAATAATATTCCATTTTATGTATAGACCACCTTTTCTTTATCCATTCATCCACTGATGATCTGTGGGTTGTTTCCCTCTTTGGTTATTATGAATAATACTGTTATGAACACTGGTGTACAAACATCTGTTCGATACCTTGCTTTCAATTTTTCTGAGTATATACAAATCAGTACCAAGATACCAGTCTGGTGTACATCAGCTAGACATACGGGAAAGAGCTCCTGACTTACACATGTCTCACTTAAGAACATCCCTGACATGTAAAACATAGTGGGATTCAGGAGCGGATCTTCTGCAGTCCCTGGAGGTCTCTGTTTGCCACCACTGGGATCATGAGGATTGTGGACCCTAACTTGTCATTCATAATGGGACAGCTAGAACTCAGCTCTCTTCTGCTTTCATCTTCCTTCTTTTTCTTGACACCAGAACTATATGTGAGCCACAGTCACTTTAGCTAGCTGGTATCATGTCAAGAGTTCCTGTTTTCACTAGAGGATTGAATTTCTTCAGAAGCAGAGGAGTTTCAGTTGGAACACTACATGACTCTGCAAACGGAAGCAATGCTCTTTCACATCTGCTCAACTAATTCTGTCCATTCCATCTTTTAGCTAACTCAAAATCAATCCGTCCTCCTTGCCTCCTCTGCTTTGAGGTCAAAAATTTCACCGAGACCACTGCTATGGGCTGAGTTAGTTTCCACTACAGTCAGGATTTCTGCCCCACCCTTCACCTTATAGAGGAAATCCATCTTTCCCCAGCTTAATATTAGTGTCACGGAGCCTTGAAATAACAACGTTCAAAAGAGAACTTGACCACTCCAAGCCACTGCTGGGTGGGACTGCAACAGAGCCATGTCTTCTTACTTCTAGTCTGGTCTATACTTTTCTTACCAGTAGCTTTTTAAGTTTGCATGGCTCTTGTTTATTCAACAAATAAGAATGACTGTACTGATATCATACATGTATCAAGGTCAGCAACAGAAGGAAAGCAAGTTAAATGAATAAATGTCAAGATCAAAATCATTCCAGTACCCTTTCGTTACCTTAGTCAACACTGGTGTGGCACGTATTTTCTTTTTTTCTCTTCTCCTCACTCTTTTTTTTTTTTTTTCCCTAATGCACTGGCTTCTCATTGCAGTGGCTTCTCTTGTTGCAGAGCCCAGGCTGTAGGGCTCTTCACAGCTCTTCAGTAGCTGTGGCTGCTGGGCTCTAGAGCACGGGGTCAGTAGTTGTGGTACATGGGTTTAGTTGCCCCATGGCATTGAGATCTTCCTGGACCAGGGATCGAATCCACTGTATTGGCAGGTGAACTCTTAACCACTGTACCACCAGGGAAGCCCTTTCTCTTCTCCCTTTGTGAGGATGGTGATCAAAGTGAAGTAGTTAAGGTACTTGTTGTTCAGCTCATCCAGTTCTTTCTTCCTTCCACTTCTTAACCACCATCTTCACCATTTTCAGAGGAAGACTAAATGGGCTCCTGGATCCAATGCCACAGTGGTTCACAGTTCTCTAGACACCAGCTGGGTGTCCTAGAATTTAACTCAATTCTAAGTTGGCTCCGTGGTAAAGAATCCACCTGCCAAAGCAGGAGACTCAACAGACAGGGGTTTAATCCCTGGGTTGGGAAGATCCCCTGGAGGAGGAATTGGCAACCCACTCCAGTATTTTTGCCTGGAGAATCCTATGGACAGAGGAGCCTGACAGGCTGCAGTCAGTGGGGTCGTAGAGTCAGACACAACTGAAGCAACAAAACAACAACACAACACTGTAAACCTGAAGGCAGCACAGGGTAATTTCACAGGTAAAAGATTGTCCTAAAAGACTGCCCCCATGCCTTCAGATGCCAACCACAAGCCCACATGATCACCTGTGCTTCCGGCCAACCTGCTATAAACTAGAGGTTCCAAAGTCCCCCTTTCTTGGACTTCAGATGCTAGTTGTAAGTCCATATTGTTACCTGTTCCTCTGACCAACTGGCTATAAATCAGAGATTTCCACGACCCCCTTCTCAGGTTTGATTAATTTGCTAGAGCAGTTCACAAAACCAAGAGAAACTTCTTACTTACTGGATCACCGGTTTATTATAAAAAGATATAACTAGGAACAACCAGATGCACAGGGCAAGGTACAGGGAAAGGATGCTGAGCTTCCATGCCCTCTCTGGCCATATCACTCTCCCAGCATCTCCACCTATTCACCCACCCAGAAGCTCTCTGAATCCCTCCTCTTGGGCTTTTATGAAGGCTTCATTATAGGCTTAATTGATGAAAATCACTGGCCATCGATGACTGAACTCAATTTCCAGCCCCTACTTCCTACCCACCTCCCTGGAGGTGGAGGGTGAAGGGTGAGGTAGGACCAAAAGTGTCAATCCTTTAATCTCAGGGTTGGTTCCCTTGGTAACAAGCCCCCATCCTTAGGTGCGTTTTAAAAAAAATTAACACAAACCCAGTAGTGGTGGAAAGAAGCCTGTTCTGAATAACAAGGCATCTGTTTCACCTCGAAGGCACAGAAGCCATTTTAAGAAGTGAGGACAAGCGAACAAAAACTATAAAAAAGATGCTTTGATGGCTCTTACTGCTCAGGAAATTCCAAGGATTCTGAGAACTATGAGCCAGGAACTCAGGTTGAAGATCATATATATGTGAGAAATACATTTTGGTCATCTGAATGTGGCCAAATACATATTTCTCGTTAAGTCACAACACCTCAAGGGCTCGTCACATGTTCTGCACATTTAAATCTCAGAACGCAACTATGACACTGCGCTTGATTTCTGCACGTTTGGAGAAGCTTCTTGGTTCTTCCTTCATAATCATGAGCTACCACTCTCCTCACCCTTCCCTATAATTTCCCCACCAAAGCATCTTCCACCACCACCAATAAATCAGTTGTAAGCAGTCTTGAGTTATTCTTTAGAACAGGGCAAAAGTATATGTTAACTTAGAATTAAGATGGTCATTTGTCCCAGTTTGCCTAGGGCAGTACCAGTTTACGCCTACTGCCCTGCATAAATTTTTAAATGAGCTCCCGTTTTCACTCTAAAACAAAAAAAAAAAAGTTCCAGTTTGGAGGATAAATTATATGTTTGCCTTACTAAAAAATACACCTTGCTTTCCCAGTAAAATGCTTTTCGGGTGACAGGGGGCTCTTGCCCACATCACTGCACTTCAGTTGCACAACTCTGCAAGGTAGGAAGGGAAATATTTTATCTCTGTTAATTAAATGAAGTAACCGAGGCTGACTCCAGGTAGCACAGTAGTGACTGTCCGAGGTCACACACTCAGTGACAGAATCAGGACTCCTGCTGATTTCAAGTCCAATATTGTTCAGCTGTGGACCACTTTGTGCAAACATCTAAGTAAAGACAAACCTCATTCTCTTGTTTAGTAACCTGCTTGCATTTGGACCTAGAACAGTTTAGACAGGTCCATCCTTGCCCAGAGACTCTCTTTTTCACATATGAAGCAAGCAAAGAGATGAAAAAAGAATTATGGAAACATATAGAGGCTATTAGTGAATCCTGGGGCCAAATGACATAAATCTCTGATTTTACCAGGTGCAGTTACATCAGGTTGTTGGAATTTGTTTCCCCTAACCAAATAACAATAGGAAGGAACGAAAGGAGAGAGGAGGGAGGAAATGAAGAAGGAAGAGAAATGGACAGACGGAAAGACAAAGACAATGAAGATCAACAATGAATGCCTACAGTTACAAAAACCAACAACAAACAAATGGGTTCTGCCCCAGTCTTACAGATACATTTCCCCCAGAGTTACGTGCTAGTTTTTTTTAAAACCCCAATCCAGTAAAATTCGACTTTCCTTGGGTAAGTGGCAAAGCCATACACAAAAGAGGAAAAACCCATGATCTTTCAAAGACAGGCACAGTGCCTGGCAAGGTCTTCAGGGTGTGCTGCAGATGCTGAAGGCCGCGCCACACGGAAAAATAAATGCACTCTGCTCTAACCTCCCCACCAGCCGCCCCAAGGGAAGGTTACAGGGCCCGCGGGGGTCCTAGCCTCTCTTCGCAATGACAGAAAGGGGTCCAGCGTCCGTGGGAAGGCTGACTCCAAGTCGCTGGCCAGTCTAGCGGGGCCGCAGCAGAGGGGTGGCCGCCCCCGGCTCTGTGCCGGGCACTGCAGCCTAGCCTGGAGGCGGCCGGCCTCGCGCAAGGGAAGCTGAAGGTGAGAGGGCAGCGGAGGACGAACGCGGCCGGGCGGGGGCCCAGGCGCGCATGCGCAGTGGCCGCACTGCCGCGGGCCGGAAGAGCGGAACAGCGGAGCCGCGGCGGGAGGCTCCAGACGCCGCTGTGGCCGCGGGGAGAGCGCGGGCCGGCGATGCGGCCCCTGGATGATACTGGGGCCGCTAAGCGGCAGGAGTCCGGGCTGCCGCTGATGGACATCCCGTCCCCGGGCTCCAGGCAGGAGCCGGCGGCTGCAGAGGTCGTGGAGACGCCCGGCCCCGAAGGGTGCTGGCAGTGCCCTTCCTCGCCGTGCGGCTCGCGTGCCCAGCAGGGTGAGTGCGGGGCGCGGACCCTGGCTCGGGTCTCGCCCATGGGGGAGCCTAGAGGGCGCCAGTGGGTGGGAATCCCCGCAGCCGCGGGCGGGGGGCTGCGCATGGTGGACCGCGCCTCTGCTTCCCACCCTGCTGGAAGCTCCGAAACACCGTCGCGCTGTCACCTGCGGGCGGGGGGTGCGGGCTGGAAAGAAGCAGCCCCCTGCGTCCCAGTCAGCGGAAAGACCGGAGAAAGTTTCTGATCGGTTTGGAACCCATTTGGGGTTCTGAAACTGCTCCTATAATTAAAGTGTTGCGGGCAGGATCGGGGAGTCCGATTGCCGTTCGGTGCGCCCTGCCGGAGGTTGGAGGTCAGTGAGAAAGGCCATCACGAAGCGGGCTGAGGTTGAGAGGAAGCTAACCAAGAAAACTGATCTCGATGGTAAACGGTGTTCCTCCAAGAGGAAGCTGAAAAGCATCGAGTCTAGAAAAAATGTTTGTCTCAGTCTTAAGACTCTTGGGAAGGCAAAGTTGAGTGGGACCACTGGTTCTTAACCTTTTTTGAGTTACAAGGAATTTTTAGCAACTGAGGCAAAATGAGACAGAAGCACAATCTCACATACATGGGTAAGAGGTTCACGACCCACCTCCAAGGCCAGGGACACTTTGTTCAATGTCTTCCTTCCACAAATGATGAAATTGAGGCCCTGGAAAGTGAGGGCTTTGGCAAGATTTTGTTTGGTTTGTTTTTTTCTCCGAAGATCTGTCATGTTTGGAAAAGACTCCACAGGTCTGGGCAGCACCAGGCATAGGATACCAGTTTGCTAGAGACCCAGCCAAGGGCTCTTTCTCCCAGCCCCAGGCACATTCCTCCTTGAACTTCACCACCCAACTGAAGCAGCTTCCTCCAAGAAAAGAGAAACAGGGAAATCTCCTTTCAAGACAAAAGTTACACAGTCTGCACCACCTCATCCTCTAGGTCATCTCCCCCTAGTGTGACCTGGGATTTCCATGCTGTTTAGCCAGCCTCACTGTTCCCTCCTATCCATGTGCACTTTCTCAAGAGTCACAAAGTTCACAAACTTTATAGAGAGACAAACCCCAGGGAGATGGTTCTTACTCCATTTTCATCCTAAATGCTAAGAGAAATGATCAGGCGTCTGATTATTTATGTAGGGGTTACCTTCAGCTGAGTGGACCAGAGGTGCAGCTTTGAAGAGGTCAGATTCTTGCCTTAAAATGTTAGGCCTGAAAAAAAAAAATGTTAGGCCTGAATGTTGTTCTGATGGACTGCTGAGTTAGTGCTTGCAAGCTTTTAAGTGATTCCCCTGTTTGTGAATCAAAGAGGAATATTTCAGGCAGCACGTGGCAAAACCTATGTAAGCAACTGCACCTAAGAATCTTGAGGGAGTCTTTTAATTTCAAAGAAAGTTGCTAATAATAAGACTTAGAAATACCTATTATAAGGTAACCAGGCAATATTCCAAAAAAGGGAGTGCCACAGAAACACTTTAAACCTCCGTATGTGGTCACTGAACTTTGTGACAGTATCATTTTGCCTCTTAACCCAACTGCTTATCTCAAGAAAGTTCATTTTCAAGTTGAGGCTGAAACTGTTACCCATTTTTCTTACATTCTTGGATAACCTTCACAGACAGCATATAGCTATCCTAAGACATCTGTTTATTTTCATGAGGGACAGTGTGAGTCTCAGACTGAAGCAAGGAGAAGTTGTCTTAAGTCTGTGCCTCTCATTCTCCTGGAAGGAGTGAGTTCCTTAGGGTAGCAGTGGCTCTGAGACCAGCAGAACTTTTCACAGTGCACAAGATCCTGTTTCAGTGGGTCTAGGGTAGGGCTGGGATGGAGGTTTTAAAAGTTCCTAAGTTGACTCTAATTCCCAGCTGGTAGTGAATCACCAGTTTAAAGCAGAGGATAAAGAAACTGAGCAACTTTTCAGTTTTCTTCTGACTCAGGAAATTACACTCTTTCCACCTAAGTTGAATTATTTAGAGTTACCAGATTATTAGATATGCTTGCGTGGAGTATGATCGTGGAAGCATATACATAAGCAAATGCCTCTTTGGATTATGCTACTCTCTTGTTCATTTCCTTTGACAGAACTGAAATTATTGTTCTGTAAGAGACTGAAATTTGCCAGTCCTCAGCCTCACAACAAATAATCAAGTTCAGCCAGACCTCCAAACTTAGTTTTAAAAGAGTTAAAATATCATAAGTTAAAATATTTCTTGAGAAAAATTTAAAAGTTTAGGTTGGAGAAGATCCTTGAAATACAGACCAAGATGTTTTCTGTCCTTAATCTTCCCACTCTGTTCTGTTCTGTCTGAGGGTATAGGTTCTACATAAGGATTAGGTTTCTTCTAAGAAAAACTATTTTGTTTGGACCTGAATTCTGAAATTTCAGAAGCTGACCTCTAAGGCTGACCACAAGCAAGACATGTACTTTGTGGTGCTTAACCTTCTAGAGCTTCCTTCTCATGGACTGAGTGCGTAGGTACAGTTTGGTTCCTGCAGTATCTGAGCACACAGATATAGAATAGAATGGAGGATTCTGGTACTTATAACAGATAACCTATTACATGGTGACTGCTAGCCCCAGGTCATTCCCTTCAGCTGTACACCTTGAACAGGAAAGGGTGGAGGCCTCTGACCAGAATGGCATCTTTTACTACAAAGGTCAGCCTGTAATGTATGCCCAGGAGGATTGTGCAGCATCATAGTTTGGTCCCACTTTGCAAATTGTTTATCACTATGGGCAAAATTATCTAGTTAACATGTGGATGTTGAAATGTATTAGCTGATGTTTGTGTTTATCAGAAAAGGGCATTAAGACAAACAAACAAACATTGTGCAATACTGGTTTATGGCTGAGTAACCCACTGTAAATTCCTAGATTGGAATGATCATCTTGCTTTACTACAAATTGCATGTGCCTACACATCCTTCACTTCTGCTTTGCTCATAACTAACAAGGGCTGTACTGTATTTCCATCCTAGTCTCTCCTTGTTTTTTTTTGTGTGTTTTTTTTAAAAACGATTCTTCAGTGTGTGGCCTATCTTTTAAGGAGTTCTCTGCTTACCCTGTTGCATTTTGCTCTGCTTTGAATGACCAGGATGAGATTGGAAGCACCTCTACTCCTCTCTTAGACAGCTGTGTAAGACAGAGGCAGTGGCTGCTCCTATGGACCTTCATTAATGGATTGAATACTTGATGCCCCGGAGAGAACAGAAGTTTTCCTGGTTAAGATCAAGCCAAGAATTAGATGGCAGTTCTTTTTCTTCTTCTTCTTTTTTTTTAAAACTTTAAGCACTTTGGGGTCAGAGGGATAGATAACCTAGCTCCTGCCGTCAAAAAGTTGTGTTCTAAATAGAAGATAAGTTGTAAACCATGAAAACTTAAATATCTGCTTGCCTGTGTGCTAAGTTGCTTCAGTCATGACTGACTCTTCATGACCCTGTGGACTGGAGCCCACCAGGCTCCTCTGTCCATGGGATTCTCCAGGCAACAGTACTGGAATGGCTTGCCATGCCCTCCTCCAAGAGATCTTCCTAACCCAGGGATCGAACCCTTGTTTCTTATGTCTCCTGCATTGGCAGGCAGATTCTTTACCATTAGCGCCAGCTGTTCAAAATAACTAAACAGAGAGCCTTCTCAGATTATGCTTTTGCCTGTGGTGTTAGACTGTGCATCTTATATTATTTAAAAAACCCACCAGGTTTTCTCACATTATTTCCTTCAGCAAATATTTATTCAGCATCTTCCTGGGGCCAGGCCTGAACAGCGCAGCTGAGCTCTCAGCCCTAGAGGAGCTCACAGGCTTGTGGGGGAAGCCACATAATCAACAAGTAGCCACATCACACAGTTCGGACCTATTTTCCAGAAAAGAACACATTCTGTCTAAAGCTGAGTTCACCAAGGAGATGATATAAAATATCACTTGGAAGCATTTTTCTCTCGCCTTCTTGATAAACATTTCTTAAAGATTTCTTTCACCATCTTGGTAAGCTTATACTTTTTTTGGACTTACGAGTGAGCCGGAGAAATCCATTTTATAGCGTGAACTGCAGTTAAAAATGTAGGCTTAAATTGTTGCCCTTTGCCTGTGGTTCTCTATTCTTGGTGGGGAAAATGGTTCAGGCCCAGAGAATGGATATTATTTAGGAGGTAGTATTTGTGCCCTGTTAGTCATCAATGTCATTCCATTTTTCTCAGTATCTAAGTAAAAGTGATAAAACATGGAAGCAAGGACTAACCAGAATTTAATCTTTTTCAGAAGCTGAGAAGAAAGCACCCTGTCCTGGACTTGGCTTGTTTTACACATTACTGTCTGCGTTCCTTTTCTCAGTGGGCTCCTTATTTGTTAAAAAAGTGCAAGACATCCACGCTGTAGAAATTAGTGCATTCCGATGTGTGTTCCAAATGCTAATCATTATCCCTTGCTTAATATACAGAAAGTAAGTATTTCTTACCTGCCAAGTAGAAGGTATTAATAAATGTTTGTAAATCTTTTGACCTGCTTAAATCATCTACTCTCCAGCATCTGCTTTATGTCTCTCATAGATTTACTAGTCCTTACACCCTTTGGCTCAGGTTAAGGAAAAGTCACAAGGATCCACCCACAGAAGTTGCTCTCCTAAGCACAAACCACATGCCCAACAAAGGAGGGGAAAGAGATTCAGTTACTCACCAGGCCCTATTTTGAGAACAACGCTTTCCTTGTACAATTCCCCCCATCTTGTACCACCCTCCCTCTTTCCTTTGGCATAACTAGTATTTGGAAGAGAAAAGTAAACGAGAGGAAATAGTAGTGTCTCCTGGTGTCAGAGGTTTCTTTAAGTATAACAGGCTGTTCTCCAACCAGGGCAGGCAGAAAGTTAACAGTAATAATATTTCGATGTTCCCACTAGGGTGCCATGGGAAAGATGTAAGGAGAGCTTAAGAAAGGCTTTTCGTAAAAAAATTTAAATAATTACTTTATTGCCAAAAAATGCTGACCATCATCTGAGCCTTCAGCAAGTCCTAATCTTTTCACTAGTGAAGGGTCTTCCTTCATGTTGATGACTGCTGACTGTGCGGGGTGGTAGTTGCTCAAGGTTAAGGCGACTGTGGCAATTTCTTAAAGTAAGACAGCAGTGAAGTTTGCCACATCAGCTGACTCTTTGAGAAAGGCCTTTTTAACTCCTTTCTTGTTCAGTGTCCTCATCTGCAAACTGGAGGGAGTGATACCCTTTGTCCTCTACCCTATACGAAAACTGTATTCCGCATCCTTACTGTCTTCTCCCCGGCCAGCCTCTCTTCCCCTTCCACGTGGACTCCATCCACACACCCTCCCCAGGTTAAAATTATGCCTCACCCACACTGTATAACCTCTACACACCCCTGTGTACTTAGACACCTGGGAAGAGGGACTGTTGGGTTCCTGGTGGCAATGTGGCTCTTTGTCTCTTTGGGTAAAGATGCTTTAATTCCAAATTAAAAGCTTCAGTCACTGCTACCAAAGTCTCCTTGTATCTATAACTCAGCACAGATTTATTTAGAATTGTTTCACTCCTTATCCCAAGTTTTTGGTGAAAAAGGTGAAAATCCAGTAAGAGCAAAAATATTGTCAGAAATTCCTGTGTCGATGTGGACAAGTCACTGTATTTTAGGAAATGATGGTGGGTACGACTTAAGAAATGTTGAAGGGTGGCAACAGACCATTGATGTGAACACAATCATTCTCTCCATTTTGGAATAAAAGTACTGGGAGGAAGGCACTTAGAAAAATTTTCTTACATTGTTGGCACTGATCTGTTTTGACCCCTTTTACGTTTCACTATCATGGAAAAAACTCAGCTTCTCAAAGTATGGGCCAAAGGTGACCACACTTCCATTTCTAACTCCAGAGACCCAGGGGTCCCTATATCAAGCCTAGATGCTGTTCTAAATAGGCCAGCTCTGTAACAGACCAGTGAGCCGCACCTAGGCAGGAACTTACACAGTGCCCTGCTTTGTAAATATTTAATTAAAAAGCATTTGAGCAGCAGTTACTATACTTATCCAGATGCTACAGTTTCTTTTCCAGTGTACTTCAACTCTTTTCCTAAAGAGAACAGTGAAAAGTTGTCTCATACTCAGTAGCTAAAATAAACTTTAGCATTGCTTCAGCTTTAACAGAAAAAACTCATTAAGACCGCAAATGCACACTTGCATTCCCAAGTTTTCTTATATAGGGCAGCTAAATAATGAAATTGTACCTATTATAAAAATAACACTTTTTCATTGTAGAAAGTTTGGAGAAAATAAATATAAAGAAGAAAAATTACCTATGAGTCTACCTGTTTAAGGTATTACCACATGAACATTTCAGTATATTTTCCTTTTTGTCTTTTTTTACAAGCATATATCAATACATAGGGAAAATACTATATCTGCTGAATTATAATTATACTATTTATGTCTTATTTTTGCTTGTACTGTGAACACTTTAATGTCATTAGTTATACTTACGAAACACTTTGTAAAAGGTATAATAGTTGTAGACATAATATACCATTTCCTTGTTTTTGAAAGTTAAGACTTTTAAGATAATGTTTAAGAATGTAATTTGAAAACAAATGCCAAATCCGTTTAATATTCATTCGTTCCTTTGAATTTACAGAACTGGGTTTATAGGCCCCAAAGGTCAACGAATCTACCTGCTCCTCAGAGGAGTCCTTGGTTCTAACGCCATGATCCTTTTGTACTATGCCTACCAGCTGACGTCTCTCGCAGATGCCACAGTTATCTCCTTTAGCTGCCCGGTGTTCACCTCTATAATTGCTTGCGTATTTCTCAAGGAAAAATACAGCCCCTGGGACGCCCTCTTCACTGCCTTCACCATCACTGGAGTGATATTGATCGTGAGGCCACCATTTTTGTTCGGTTCCGAAGTCGCGGAGACGGATAAAGACTATTCAGTTCACGTGAAGGGCGCTTTGGTGGCCCTTGCTCACGCTGTGTTCGCTGCCATGACTCTGGTTATCCTCAGAAAAATAGGGACATCTGTGGACTACATGTTGAGCATTTGGTATTATGTAATCGTTGGCCTCATCGAGTGTGTCATTGTCCTTTCTATTTTAGGAGAATGGCGTCTTCCGCACTGTGGGTTGGACAGGCTATTTCTCATACTAATTGGGATGTTTGGTTTGGGAGGTCAGATGTTTCTGGCAAAAGCCCTTCAGATAGAAAAGGCAGGGCCAGTAGCATTAATGAAGACCATGGATGTGGTCTTTGCTTTTATCTTTCAGATTATTTTCTTTAATGACATGCCATCATGGTGGACAGTGGGTGGCTCCCTATGTGTAATAGCCAGTAGCACTGGAGCAGCCATTCGTAAATGGTGCCGGAGTACCAAATAAAGCATCACTGCCGAACTGTGTATTTTTTTTTAAAGTACACGGTCACCCAGTTCAGACTCACAGTGGACACACACACACCTGGAAAATCTGCATTTACTGCATTGATTATATTTAATATATTTCATAAAGTATCATCTTTAATTAGTTGAGAATAAGCCAGTCAGTTGGGTGCAGCAGTGATTTTTTTGGTCAATTATTTTTTGGTTTTGGCTTTTTGTTGTTGTTGGGGTGGCATTGGTAGGTGTTGGTAAGAGGATAGATCATTCGTTGGAGAAAAACTGCACAATTTTTGACTCAAGTATAAATTATGTAATTTTTAGAAGTGTATTTTTGGTATTGATGGGATATAGATGGGAGGAAACTTTAGATTCTCTTTCAGCAGTGTAGAGGCTGAAAAACTTACTGATAATAATGCTGCTATATAGTTAGTGTTATACTGAGAATTCATTTGAAATGTAATCCCATTTAGGAGGCCAAAGCTGAAACTTGGAGTAGGTGCCTACTTAATGGTATTAATAAAACAAATGAATTAGCCTTATTTTCAAGGCTTTTATAAACAATTGTCATTCTTTTAACCCGTATTTGTGCCTTTTCACTTTAATGCTAAAACTTTTATGTATAAACTTAAAAAAAAAAATCTTCCCATCACCAAATCTGGCTAATAGTTTTCTGTTTTAGTGGCATTAGCAACTGTAGCTACATTCTATAATTCTAATTGTCTTCTGTTTTTTTTTTTTTTGGAAACACCCCTAAATTTTTCTTAACCTTAAAAGATTTTGGGTGTTTAAAAATCATAAGAAAGAAATCCTGGCATGGCCAGTATGCACATTTCCATTATGAAGTGTTTTCCCTATAATAGAAATGTGATTTTCTATAAATTTTCTTTGAATTTATGGTGTGATGCCAAAGAAAATTTTCTCAGGGTTTTATTCACTTTAACCATAAGAAACTGATGAGATTTTACCTTTTCAGCTTACAAAAACCATAGTTCCTTATGGTTCACCCTATTAAGATACCTCTCTTACCTTCTAAACCAAATACTTAAGGGACTTTGGAATATATTTTTTAAATTACTTTTTAAAATATAGTAATCCTAGTAAACTTATTTTTATAGTCTTTTTCCCTTATGGAATTTTATATAATAATGCTTCATGTTATATATTAAATGTAAAGACCTGTGAATCCACATTAATTGATTTTTGTAATTTCTTGAAAAAAAAATCACCATTAAATTCTAGGATATCAGTATGATCTTAAGTGTCAGTGCTGACCCATGATACTAACCTCATGAGTTCAAACAACACATTTTATGTCTGGAATTTCATCAGGCCAGTATTCTGTAGTTAAAGAGAGAATGTAATATTTAGGAGAACTTGAGAGGTTAATCAGGAAATAGAGTACATACTAATGGCTCTTTGTCCCAGTGAACCCTTTATTGGTGGGGCTTTAGCTCTTACTGTATCAGACCTAGCATCTGTTATCTTAAGCCTACAGATTTGAACGCTTACAGGCTCTTTCCCATTGTTTCATCATAAATCTGCCAAAGTAAGAAAGAACTTGGCTTCTGAGGTTTATGCCATGGTGAGAAACGATCTTTTCCAGTAGTTCCCAGAGGAAATTTTTGGCTTGGTGATCTTCCCAAGTGCTTCCCACCAGACAAATCCTAAATGAAGTCTATTTAGGAGAGTCACACTATTATTATAACTTTAGCCTATTCGGCAGTATTCAAGTTTAGAGTTGCAGAACCATCATTTTGCAAGTATGTTAGATAATTATAGACTTGGAGCTTTTTAGGGCTCAAAGGTTAGAGATCTTCTTGTAGGAGACATACTCCATGGTTAGGGAGGGGACCTGCCCAAGATGGGTTTCCATGGTCTTATCTATCCCTCCTTTAGTTCCAAGGTAAAGTATGGAAAGTAAACCATTGCTTGAGATATCTAAGGTTAATAAACTCTCAGGGATGCCTCTCCTGGTTCTCTACCTTGCACAATAAAAGAACCTATGGGACCTTGAAAGTTACATCCCTCTGGGCCTGTACATTTCAACAAAGTGGTTTAAGTGCTTGAATGTCACAATATATGACCAAAGTTGGAGAAAATGTTTCTTCTCCTGACTTTCACAGGGTGTGATTCTTAAAACACTTTTATAATGTCCAAGTTATATACAAGGATATGTATTGTAACAATTGTGGGTGTGTATATTTTGCAAAGGCTTCAATTCCTATACCTTGAAAAGGAAACTATTTTCATAAACTGCTTCTATTTTATAATTACTAATAAAATTAATATGAAAGAAAACTATATTTTGGTTTTAATGATTGTAGCATATGCTTAGTTAATATAACTTGTTTCTTTTTTTAATCCATGTGCATCAAAATGTATTTATTAAAGAGACTGACCTCTAGCCAGTTGTGATTTAGACTCAAGTTTCAAACTATTTATCTCTCTGATACTGTCACATCAAATCTAATGTCTCAAAAATAATCTTATGTTCCAGTGAGGCCTTCATTGTTCTAGCTCCTCAGATCTTGAAGCAGTTTCTGTTCCAACAGCTAATCTGTTACTGAGTCTTAGAGTGTCTTGTCTTCTTACTGTCTCATGAATTCTTCATCCTTTGCACTGCTGCTGTCTTAGTCAAAGACTTATCACCTCACACCTGAATTAGCACAACAGTATCTTGGGTCTCTGCTTCTAGACTCTTTACTCCACTCAGATCCTTGTTCCACTGCCAGAATAATTTGCCTAAGGCCCTGCTTTCATTGTTACTCAGTTTGCATGAAGGCATAACAATGCTTTCTTACACATCACATCACATTCAAATTATTCATCTGATCCTATTCCTACTTCTCCAGCTTGATTTCCCACGTCCCAAGACAAATTCCATACTCGTGTCAGTCTCCCCACCAACTCCCACATTTGCTAAGAGATTCCTTTCTCTGTGTTTTGCGTGCTTTCTCTGCCTTCTAAAGCTTCTTAGCATCCAATGGCTCACCTGAGCCATTGTTTCTTCCACCATCTCCAGCTTTTCCCACTCATACTCGTCCATCTTGGAAGAGTGGATGAAGCACTGGATTAGCTGTCTGAAGATCTGGGGGTGGTGTCATCCCTTTCCATGTAGGCCACAAAGGAAGACAAAAACACTAAAGTACTGAACTGTGGTTACTGTAGCAGAGTTGAGTATTCACTTCCTATTCAAAATGATGCCTAGCCCAGATCTCTTTGATAACATGCTGGCCTCCAGTGTAGGTGTATGGCACCATGGTCAGTCCTGGACATGGGATTTGGTAATTATAGTGTAGGCTGAGCAGCCTCACCAGGAATGGTATGAACAGTCTTCTTGATCACAAACCTTATTTGGTCCTCTCCTGCTGGTGCAGAATTCTACTGTTGGAGAGCTCTAATTTCCTGGTGACATGCCCAGGAAGGGCTGCCAAGGGTCACCAGCCTTTTAATCTTACCCATAGGTATTGCCACCTTTCCAGTTCTGACTTTAGCTCTGTGAATATTGCGCTTGGCTTTGACTGGGGCTGGGAAGGGTGTTGTCGAGCCTGATTTTCTGTGTGTTTCACATGCAGTATTTGTCAAACTCAGCATGGCTCTTCTAGCCTCTTATCTTTTCACCCAGTAGGCATAATTAGTCTACTGAGGGTAATTTAGTGGGAAGAGAGCCAGACCTCTTTGATAACATGCTGGCCTCCAGTGTAGGTGTATGGCACCATGGTCAGTACTGGACATGGGGATTTGGTAATTACAGGGTAGGCTGGGCAGCCTGAGCACTACTCTAAGCACACTGTTATATGATCCCTTTGGTCCCTTATATCAAATCTAATACAGCTACTGTATTCACTTAGAGTTCTGCAAGATGCCCCATCAGGGACCCTCTGTGATCCATAAAGACCCATTCAAGTTTTAGCCTATTTGATCACCAGGCTTAGAAAATGAGTTCACAAAGAGCCCATGGACCTTGGCACTGTCCATCATTTCCTGGAAACTGGAGGATTTATAGAAGGAGGGTAAGGAGCAGACATATTTGGTGTCAAGGTAAGGCAGAAAATGTTATACCATAGAAGTCCAGTCCACAAGAAAAGGTTCCAATGGGTTCCACTAGGTACTATGCTAGTTGACGTCTACTGAGCCAGATTTGCAAAAATATGAAACATGCTATTTTTATCACTAAAAATATAGTTACTTTTCATAAGAATGTTGTTGTTGTTTAATCACTAAGTCATGTTCAACTCTTTTGCAACCCCATGGACTGTAGCCCGCCATGCTCTGCTGTCCATGGAATTTTCCAGGCACAAATACTGGAGTGGGTTGCCATTTCTTTCTCCAGGGGATCTTCCCAACCCAAGGACTTAACCTATATCTCCTGCATTGGCAGATGGATTCTTTACCACTGAGCCATCAGGGAAGCCAGAATGTTATTTATATTAACATATAATAGAATTATTTTAAATAAATAAATTCAAACTTTTTAGCTTTGCTTTTAAATATTGCTATATATATATATATATATATATATATATATATATATCTCCCACATAAACCAGAAGCTCTTTGGAGTCCTCAGAGATGTTTAAGAGAGTAAAGGGGTGCAGCACCAAAAGTTTTTTGGCCCGTGGTCATTGGTAGTGGTGGTGGTGGTGAGAGGGTAACAGGCAGGAAGGCCAGGGGTCTCCAAATGGAGGAAATAGCCTGCAAGTGTCAGACATTTTTAATCTCTCGTAAGCGGCAAGAGGAAACAAACCAGCGATATTTTTTCCTTCTCTATACAAATTTAAAAGGAGGTTTCTCTTAAAATATTGTGTTGCCATAATGACACGTGGTTTCACCTGAAGTTAACCAATGCATTTTTCTTATGGAAATGTTTGTCTTAAGCTATGCTAATATACTGTGCATTTACCCCAAACTCTGTCTTCAAGTCAGTTCTGCCTCTTGGCTCAGAAGCTACCTGACAAACCAGTATGTTATACTCAGATATTGTTCCTCTAATCTATGTAAATGATTTGTATGGTGATCTGCCCTTCTTCAAGATTCAAGTTAATCATTTTATGGCCCAGGATGAACCATTTGGTGCCAATATTATCCCAAAATGCATCTTATGGATGAGGGGCCTGGTGCCATTCTGAGTTTCAAGACATTCCTTTCTTTCATTAACAGACTGCTGATGACTATATAACATCCAGCTGAAGACTAGCAGTGGGGTACTCTTTCTGCCCCCTTCTGATGCCTATGTCAGAAGCTTTCTCTATCTCCTTTAAACTTTAATAAAACTTTATTACACAAAAGCTTTGAGTGATCAAGCCTCATCTCTGGCCCCGGATTGAATTCTTCTCCTCTGGGGGCCAAGAATCCTGGAGTCTTTGCATGATTCAACAACAACCTTTCAGTGGCTTAGTTGCTGAGTCCTGGTCAGTTCTTTGGACCCCACGGACTGTAGCCCACCAGGCTTCTCTGTCCAGGGGATTTACCAAGCAAGAATACTGGAGTGAGTTGTCATTTTCTTCTCCAGGGGATTTTCCTGGCCCAGGGATCTAACCCAGTACTGCAGGTAGATTCTTTACTGACTGAGCCACCGGGAAAGCCCAGTAGCAAGTTGTCTCTGTTACTTTCTGTATATGTTCTTTGGTTTCTTTGTATGTGCACTTCAGAAAAATCAGAAGATTTTGATACTCTGCAGCATAGTGCTTGCATCCACACAACTTCTACAAAGGGCAGTTTGACAGCATCAGTTAATTTACAGATGCATGTTATTTTTTCACCCAGAAATTCCATTTCGGGAATTTGAATTATGTACATTTATAATTGCAGATATACTTTCTGTAAAATGACATACGCAAGATTATTTATTACAACATTCAGTTCAGTTCAGTCGCTGAGTCGTGTCCGACTCTTTGTGACCCCATAAATTGCAGCATGCCAGGCCTCCCTGTCCATCACCAGCTCCCAGAGTTCACTCAGACTCAAGTCCATCGAGTCCATGATGCCATCCAGCCATTTCATCCTCTGTCGTCCCCTTCTCCTCCTGCCCCCAATCCCTCCCAGCATCAGAGTCTTTTCCAATGAGTTTACTTAAAAGCAAAAAACAGACAGCCTGAATGTTCCTCAATAGGGTACTAATTAAATAAGCAATGGTACATACACAAAATAAAATGCCATTGAAAGTAAATTAAGGGAGAGCAAGGGAGCTTTACATGTATAGTTGTGAGATGTGGGATAATCTTCAAGATTAAGTGAAAAAGCAAGATTCAGATAGTAGTAGAGTATGAGGTCAATTGTATAAAAAGAGGGTAAACAATATTTTAGGAAGAGATACATGAATTTGGTAACATTGGTTGCCTTTAAGGAGAAGAAATTGGTGGCTGAAGAACAGGGTGGAAATGAGACTTTTCATTGCATCCCCTTTTATACCTTTTGAATTTTGAGCTATGTGAATATATAATGTAGTCCACAGATAAAATAGAAAATAAAGCTGGTAGAACAAAACCAAAAAGATGACATGACATAAAGGAAAGGAGAACAAAAAGGAGGGAATGATAGAAATAGAATGGAGATATGCATGTATGCATGCATGCATATATATGTAGAGAAATGTTTACTCTTTTAATCTGATTTATCACCTGGCCATGATTACTGACTTCCTTTTTCTTTCTCCTCTTTTCCTTCTCTAGCTTGCAAGCCAGACTTTATTTTCCACATGTTCCACAACTGAAGAAAATACAAAAGGAAAATCTAAATTTCCCTTAGATTCAAAAATACATTGCCCAGCCCAGAGCCAAATATCTGCCTTTCCACAGCACCAAAATTATTTTTACATGGAAAGGAAACTAGTATTTATTAAACATGTCCCATCCAGGCCAAGAACCTCTTGATTTTTGCCTCATTCAATCCTTGCCAATTCTGGGAGATGGGTTGGTTGGGAAATTAAAGTTCAAAGAGGTTGAAGGGGGTCACCTACTAGTAAACTTCAGTGATCTCACTAGTAAATGAGTGAACTGAGTCACTGCCCTAGGTCAGCCTGATCCCAAAGACCTTGACCTTTCCAACCCCCACATTACCTAACTAGCTGGGAAAGAATCAGGACAGAAACACTGTAGTGCTTGCCACCACAGTGAAAGGACTACTTCTTGACTTTGGGATTTGGAGGTATATGTACCTTTCTCCTATCTCCTCTTCTCTCACACAGCAAGAGCCGGATGTGAGAAGGTGGTGACAACACTGCGTATATTTTAGTTTTATTTCTTTCAATCCATTAATCAGTAGTTATTGAGCAGTAGCCATATACAATCACAAAACAAGGAAACATCAAATATCGCTAAGCCGTCAAAATGGTCAAGATGACATGGAAACATGACATATATACATACTGTGTAATTAGTGCACCTGGGCCACAGCAAGATACCGCCTGAGGACCTGAAAATGCGGTAGTCTCCTGTGGTCTCAAAGCAGGGAAGAACAGAGCTGTATACAGAGCTGAACCTTGGGCCAGCCACATTTAGCCATAACTGCCCTAGAGATACTCAGAACATTTTTTAGGGTGTAACATACCAATCAGAAGGGCTGGCCAGCCTCAGAAGCAGGAAAGGAAGGTGGCTGTGGCAGGCATGTTCACAGAGTAGAGATGGGACACACTGAGATGGTGCATCCCAGTTTTTCTCCCTAAAGTACCCCTAATAGCTGACAAGAGTCTGGAGGCATAGCTATAACCACAGCAACAATAACCAGTACCCGTTATGTTGTCTTTCATATTTAAGCTTCTGTCATGCTTTTTTATTTATTTATTTGGCTATATTGGGGCTTAGCCGCAGCATGTGGGGTCTTTAGTTGTTGCGTGGGATGCTGAGTTGCACCATATGGGATCTTGTTCCCTGACCAGGGATCAAACCTGGGCCCCCTGCACTGGGAGCACAGAATTTTAGCCACTGGACCACCAGGGAAGTCCCCTAACTGGCTTATTGAGTCTTGCAACTCTGAGGAAGGCTATTTATTGTCATCACTTAATTGTTGAGGAAACAGAAGCTAGGAAAAGTTAAATGACTCGCCCAAGGGCATGTAGCTAATAAGTGGTAGAGCCTGGGACTTAAAACCCTCCTCTCTCAAACCCCAACCCTCTGTTCTTGACTCTGCTACTCTACTGCTCATCCTAAGACTGAAGCTGCCCATCTCAAGCTCAAAAGTTCTTTGAGGCTTCACACTTTTTAAAAAAAATTTATGCAATTTTTGGCATTAACTGTGGTGTTGGAGAAGACTCTTGAGAGTCCCTTGGACTGCAAGGAGATCCAACCAGTCCATTCTGAAGGAGATCAACCCTGGGATTTCTTTGGAAGGAATGATGCTAAAGCTGAAACTCCAGTACTTTGGACACCTCATGCGAAGAGTTGACTCATTGGAAAAGACTCTGATGCTGGGAGGGATTGGGGGCAGAGGAGAAGGGGACGACCGAGGATGAGATGGCTGGATGGCATCATGGACTCGATGGACGGGCGTCTGAGTGAATTCCAGGAGTTGGTGATGAACAGGGAGGCCTGGCGTGCTGCGATTCATGGGGTCGCAAAGAGTGAGACACGACTGAGCGACTGAACTGAACTGAACTAATTAATAATATACCTGAGTGTTTTGGTATAAGGATATTATTTTAAATTACCAATTTGGTCATTTAACTTTTTATTGCCCAAATCTCTAGTTATGAAAATGGGGCCTCTATTATGGTATTGCTGTCCTTCTAAGAAGAGGAAGAGACCAGAGCCCTCTCTCTCTACCATGTAGGGATACAGCAAGAAGGAAGCTACCTGCAGGCCAGGAAGAAGGTCCTCCATTAAGAACCAAATATACCAACACTTATCTTATCTTGGATTTCCCAGCCTCCAGAACTGTGAGAAGCCACCTCCATCTATGGTATTTTGTTATAGCAGTCTGAGCTGATGAAGATAATATGTAATTTTAAATTTTCTGGTGGCCTTATTAAACAATGTAAAAAATAGGAACAATTAGTTTTAATAGTACATTTTATTTAAGCCTGATGAATCCAAAATATTACCATTTCAACATGTGATCATTATAAAAAATTATTCATGAGGTATTGTATTAATACATTGGGGTTTCTATTGTGTGTGTTTATTTATTTTTAATATAAATTTATTTATTTTAATTGGAGGCTAATTACTTTACAATATTGTATTAGTTTTGCCATACATCAACATGAACCCACCACAGGTGTACACGTGTTCCCCATCCTGAACCCTCCTCCCACCTCCCTCCCCATACCATCCCTCTGGGTCATCCGAGTGCACCAGCCCTGAGCATCCTGTGTCATGCATCGAACCTGGACTGGTGATTTGTTTCACATATGATATTATACATGTTTCAATGCCATTCTCCCAAATCATCCCACCCTCGCCCTCTCCCACAGAGTCCAAAAGACTGTTCTATACATCTGTGTCTCTTTTGCTGTCTCGCATACAGTGTTATCGTTACCATCTTTCTAAATTCCATATATATGCGTTAGTATACTGTACTGGTGTTTTACTTTCTGGCTTACTTCACTCTGTATAATCGGCTCCAGTTTCATCTACCTTATTAAAACTGATTCAAATGTATTCTTTTTAATGGCTGAGTAATACTGGAAAAGGTCAGTTTTCATTCCAATTCCAAAGAAAGGCAATGCCAAAGAATGCTCAAACTACCACACAATTGCACTCATCTCACATGCTAGTAAAGTAATGCTCAAAATTCTCCAAGCCAGGCTTCAGCAATACGTGAACCGTGAACTCCGTGATGTTCAAGCTGGTTTTAGAAAAGGCAGAGGAACCAGAGATCAAATTGCCAACATCCACCGGATCATGGAAAAAGCAAGAGAGTTCCAGAAAAACATCTATTTCTGCTTTATTGACTATGCCAAAGCCTTTGACTGTGTGGATCACAATAAACTGTGGAAAATTTTGAAAGAGATGGGAATACCAGACCACCCAACCTGCCTCTTGAGAAATCTGTATGCAGGTCAGGAAGCAACAGTTAGAACTGGACATGGAACAACAGACTGGTTCCAAATAGGAAAAGGAGTACATCAAGGCTGTATATTGTCACCCTGCTTATTTAACTTCTATGCAGAGTACATCATGAGAAACACTGGCCTGGAAGAAACACAATCTGGAATCAAGATTGCCGGGAGAAATGTCAATAACCTCAGATATGCAGATGACACCACCCTTATGGCAGAAAGTGAAGAGGAGCTAAAAAGCCTCTTGATAAAAGTGAAAGAGGAGAGTGAAAAAGTTGGCTTAAAGCTCAACATTTAGAAAACGAAGATCATGGTATCTGGTCCCATCACTTCATGGGAAATAGATGGGGAAACAGTGGAAACAGTGTCAGAGTTTATTTTTTGGGGCTCCAAAGTCACTGCAGATGGTGATTGCAGCCATGAAATTAAAAGACGCTTACTCCTTAGAAGAAAAGTTATGACCAACCTAGATAGCATATTCAAAAGCAGAGACATTACTTTGCCGACTAAGGTCCGTCTAGTCAAGGCTATGGTTTTTCCTACGGTCATGTATGGATGTGAGAGTTGGACTGTGAAGAAGGCTGAGCGCCAAAGAATTGATGCTTTTGAACTGCGATGTTGGAGAAGACTCTTGAGAGTCCCTTGGACTGCAAGGATATCCAACCAGTCCATTCTGAAGGAGATTAGCCCTGGGATTTCTTTGGAGGCAATGATGCTGAAGCTGAAACTCCAGTACTCTGGCCACCTCATGTGAAGAGTTGACTCACTGGAAAAGACTCTGATGCTGGGAGGGATTGGGGGCAGGAGGAGAAGGGGACGACAGAGGATGAGATGGCTGGATGGCATCACGGACTTGATGGACATCAGTCTGAGTGAACTCCGGGAGAAGGTGATGGACAGGGAGGCCTGGCGTGCTGCGATTCATGGGGTCGCAAAGAGTCGGACACGACTGAGCGACTGAACTGAACTGAACTGAACTGAATACTCCATTGTGTATATGTACCACAGCTTTCTTATCCATTCGTCTGCTGATGGACATTTAGGTTGCTTCCATGTCCTGGCTATCATAAACAGTGCTGTGATGAACATTGGGGTACACGTGTCTCTTTCAATTCTGGTTTCCTTGGTGTGTATGCTCAGAAGTGGGATTGCTGGGTTGTATGGCAGTTCTATTTCCAGTTTTTTAAGGAATTTCCACACTGTTCTCCATAGTGGCTGAACTAGTTTGCATTCCCACCAACAGTGTAAGAGGGTTCCCTTTTTTCCGCACCCTTTCCAGCATTTATTGCTTGTAGACTTTTGGATAGCAGCCATTGTGAATGGTGTGAAATGGTACCTCATTGTGGTTTTGATTTGCATTTCTCTGATAATGAGTGATGTTGAGCATCTTTTCATGTGTTTGTTAGCCATCTGTATATCTTCTTTGGAGAAATGTCTGTTTAGTTCTCTGGTCCATTTTTTTGATTGGGTTGTTTCTTTTTCTGGAATTGAGCTGCATAAGTTGCTTGTATATTTTTGAGATTAATTCTTTGTCAGTTGCTTCATTTGCTATTATTTTCTCCCATTCTGAAGGCTGTCTTTTCACCTTGCTTAGAGTCTCCTTTGTTTACAGAAGCTTTTAATTTTAATTAGGTCCCATTTGTTTATTTTTGCTTTTATTTCCAATATTCTGGGAGGTGGGTCATAAAGGATCCTGCTGTGATTTATGTCGGAGAGTGTTTTGCCTATGTTCTCCTCTAGGAGTTTTATAGTTTCTGGTCTTACGTTTAGATCTTTAATCCATTTTGAGTTTATTTTTGTGTATTGTGTTAGAAAGTGTTCTAGTTTCATTCTTTTACAAGTGGTTGACCAGTTTTCCCAGCACCACTTGTTAAAGAGATTGTCTTTTCTCCATTGTATATTCTTGCCTCCTTTGTCAAAGATAAGGTGTACATAGGTGTGTGGATCCTTGCTGGGTACAGTAATCTGGGCTGTGGGTTATTTTGTTTCATCACTTTAAGTATGTCTTGCCATTCCCTCCTGGCCTGAAGAGTTTCTATTGAAAGATCAGCTGTTATCCTTATGGGAATCCGCTTGTGTGTTATTTGTAGTTTTTCTCTTGCTGCTTTTAATATTTGTTATTTGTGTTTGATCTTTGTTAATTTGGTTAATATGTGTCTTGGGGTGTTTCACCTTGGATTTATCCTGTTTGGGACTCTCTGGGTTTCTTGGATTTGGGTGATAATTTCCTTCCCCATTTTAGGGAAGTTTTCAACTATTATCTCCTCAAGTATTTTCTCATGGTCTTTCTTTTTGTCTTCTTCTTCTGGGACTCCTATGATTCAAATGTCGGGGCATTTAACAATGTCCCAGAGGTCTCTGAAATTGCCCTCATTTCTTTTAATTCGTTTTTCTTTTTGCCTCTCTGATTCACTTATTTCTACCATTCTATCTTCTGCCTCACTAATCCTATTTTCTGCCTCTATTATTCTACTATTTGTTTCCTCCAGAGTGTTTTTGGTATCATTTATTGCATTACTCATTATATATTGACTCTTTCTTATTTCTTCTAGGTCCTTGTTAAACTTTCTTGCATCTTCTCAATCCTTGTCTCCAGGCTATTTATCTGTGATTCCATTTTGTTTTCAAGATTTTGGATCATTTTCACTATCATTATTCAGAAATCTTTATCAGGTAGATTCCCTATCTCTTCCTCTTTTGTTTGGTTTGGTGGGCATTTATCCTGTTCCTTTACCTGCTGGGTATACCTCTGTCTCTTCATCTTCTTTATATTGCTGCATTTGGGGTGGCCTTTCTGTATTCTGGTAGTTTGTGGAGTTCTCTTTATTGTGGAGTTTCCTCATTGTGGGTGAGGTTGTACGGGTGGCCTGTCAAGGTTTCCTGGTTAGGGAAGCTTGTGTTGGTGTTCTGGTGGGTGGGGCTAGACTTATTCTCCCTGGAGTGCAATGAAGTGTCCAGTAATGAGTTATGAGATGTCAGTGGGTTTGGAGTGACTTTGGGCAGCCTGTATATTGAAGCTCAGGGCTATGTTCCTCTGTTGCTGGAGAATTTGCATGGTATGTCTTGCTCTGGAACTTGTTGGCCCTTGGGTGGTGCTTTGTTTCAGTGTAGGTATGGAGGTGTTTGATGAGCTCCTGTCAATTAATGTTTGCTGGAGTCAGGAGTTCTCTGGTGTTCTCAGGATTTGGACTTAAGCCTCCTGCTTCTGGTTTTCAGTCTTATTTTTACAGTAGTCTCAAGACTTCTCTATCTATACAGCACTGATGGTAAAACATCTAGGTTAAAGATGAAAAGTTTCTCCACAGTGAGGGACACCCAGAGAGGTTCACAGAGTTACATAGAGAAGAGAAGAGGGAGGAGGGAGATAGAGGTGACCAGGATGAGATGAGGTGGAATCAAAAGAGGAGAGAGCAAGCTAGCCAGTAATCACTTCCTTATGTGCGCTCCACAGTCTGGACTGCTCAGAGATGTTCACGGAGTTATATAGAGAAGAGAAGAGGGAGGAAGGAGACAGAGGTGGCCAGGAGGATAAAGGGGGAATCAAAAGGAGAGAGACAGATCCAGCCAGTAATCAGTTCCCTAAGTGTTCTCCACCGTCCAGAACACACAGAGATTCACAGAGTTGGACAGAGAAGAGAAGGGGGAGGGAGGAGATAGAGGCGACCTGGTGGAGAAAAAGGAGAGTCCAAAGGAGGAGAGAGCAGTCAAGCCAGTAATCTCACTCCCAAGGAAAAACGGGTACTGAAGTTTGGGTTCTTAAAGGTACAAGAATGATACTAAATACCAAAAAGCAAAGATTAAAAATCTAGAGTAGAGGTTGGATTTTCAAGGTTAGCAATGAAGCCTGCTTGCAGTTTTGTAGTTAATGCCTCTCTGGGGCCACAATTGCCCCCTTCCAGCTCTGGCTGCCCTTGCCTGCCTGTCTTTGGAGGGGGATGGGCCGGCCTGCAGCCGGCTAGCTCTGCTCTGTCCTTTGTTCTGTGAGCGGGCCTGAGGGTGTCTTAGGTTATGTCTTTTCACGTGGTAGCCATCCCACAGTCTGGTTTGCTATCCCAAGTTAGTTCCCTCAGATTGCCCTCGGGGCATTCAGGCCCCGTCCTTACTCTAAGCAATGCAGCCCGCACCTCCCTGCCCAGTCCCTGCTTGCTAGTGGCAAATGCAGGCGTCTGCAGAGTTACCGTTGGGCACGTAATCTGTGGGTTTTAATTATTTATTTATTTTTCCTCTCGGTTATGTTGCCCTCTGTGGTTCCAAGGCTTGCCACAAACTCGGCAGTGAGAGTGTTTCTTTGTGTTTGGAAACTTCTCTCTTTTTAAAGACTCTCTTTCCGGGACGGAGCTCCATCCCTACCTCTTTTGTCTCTCTTTTTATCTTTTATATTTTTTCCTACCTCCTTTTGAAGACAATGGGCTGCTTTTCTGGGTGCCTGATGTCCTCTGCCAGCATTCAGAAATTGTTTTGTGGAATTTTCTCAGCGTCCAGATGTTCTTTTGATGAACTTGTGGGGGAGAAAGTGGTCTCCCCATCCTATTCGTCCACCATCTTAGGACTGCCCCCCAGTATTAATACGTTTTATTTGTCATCCATAGCCTTCACAGTCTGGTGTATATTTTATGTGTATAGCACATCTCAGCTGAGACTAACCACATTTCAGGTTCTCAATAGCTACATGTAGCTAGTGGTTACCACCTTTAATAGCACAATTCTAGACAGTGCTGGGAGGAAAGCAGGGTTACAGTAACAACTACCATTGTTACTGTAGCTGCCATGTGACAGTACCTATCAAAGCTCCTTATACATTTCTCCCATTGATCCTTGGAATAACCTTACAAGACTCATGTTCTCCTCCCTATTTTACACACTTAAGAGTGTTTAAGAGACTTTTGTGAGGTCACATAACTAGCCAAGGACAGAGATTTGACCCAAAACACTTCCTAATTCATCTCATGCTTCCTATTTACAGATACGAGAAGACGAATTGCTCTGGACTTCACCCTTCAGGTTGTGAAGCAGCTCAGGTCCTAAACAAAGCTCAAAGGAAGGGCACTAACATAACCAGTAAGTTGTGTAACTAAACAGGCCATTCCCCTCTGGAGGCAAAGAGGCACCTACTATCAGAATAGAAGCAGAAACAAGGTGCTGATAAACTTCCTCAGCAAAAAAAAAAAAAAAAAAAAAAAAAAAAAAATCATTGAGAAGCAAAGGTGAGGGAATGAACAAAGTGAAAAGAAAAAGGATAGCTATGCTAACCGGAAAGTGATAAGTGAGTTTGAACATTAACCAAGGGCAAAAGTTGGGGATATAATAATGATCACAACCTTGGTAGATAAACATGCCATTCAAGCAAGTGGAAGTGGATGCCACAGGTCTCACCTGTAAAGTTGATCTTGGGAAGAGGAGGAACCAAAGCCTGGAGCCACGTGAAGGGTTATCAGGATCGACCTTGGAAAGCAAGTCAAAGGAAGAGTCAAGGTCACAACAGAGACAAGGATGTGCAACCATCCAAGGTATGCTGCTAAAACACCCCATTCTGACAGGCTCTGCACCAGCTGCCAACACAGCTGCTTATACGTGTTCAGCTAGGACTAATGCCAAATGCAGGAATCCATACAAACAGTTTTCAGTGAAAAGAGAACATCATACTAAATTTATTAAATCCTTACCTTTGCCTTTTCTATATTTAGAGTTTAAATGTCTTTTATTTATGAAATGATGGTAAGGGTGGATTCCCAATGTTTGGATGGCTTTGTTTTAATGTCTTCACCTGGCAAATGTAGAAGTTGACAATTTTATGTTGGTCCTCCAGTTTAATCATTTAAAACATTTTTGTGGTATATAAAATTAAAAAAAGTACTGCTTAAGATTCCATCCTTTCTCATATATACCAGATTTTGTTTTTCTCTGGTATAATTTCAACTACTCCTTCTACCCTAGTTCCATCCCCTCAGAGCAAAAATATGCTTGAATTTCTTCCAAGTAAACCAAATTAAATGAAACCTTCCTTAAACTATCTTCCCTTCCTCTCTGGATATACCTGAGCACCATGGTGTTTCTTCTTTAACTACGATTCTTTCCTCAACTCCCTCCCACAACTGTTTATCCCTCCACTTTTTCACACTGGCAACTTAATATTTTAAAACTATGCAATAAAAACTGTGTGATATTTCTCCACCAAAATAAAGATGAACTAAAATCAGTTTTAATACTTTCCCTTATGGTTGAGTCACTATTAAAACAGTATTGCCTTCTTCCTACTTAACCACCTTCAAAGGTCCCAGTATTATGTTTAACAGTCCTTTGTCAGTTTACCTTGGGAACTTAGCCAAGTTCATAAGCTTTTGTACAAGAGAAAGGCCATGTTCCAAACCAGGTTTCAAATACATTTGGTTTTATCTTTTCACTTTGACATAATAATTGCAGAGTTACAGGAACGCTACAAGAATTCCGACTACCTTCTCGCTTAGATTCCCCAAGAATGAACATCTTTGAGAGTAAGTTGTGGACACGATGCCATTTACCCCTTGCATTGTTTAGGATTCTCCAGAGAAACAAACCAACAGGAGATACATACATATCTTGAGAGAAAGAAGTATGGGCAGCAGCCTTGGTGGGGCGGGGTGGAGCGTAGATTAAGGAGCTGATTCATGCAGCTGTGAGGGCTGACATACCATATATGTAGGGCAGTCTAGCAGGCTTGAAATTCAGGTAGGAGTTGATTGATGTTGTATTCTTGAGTCTGAATTCCACAGCGCAACAAGACAGAAATCAGGCAGACTGTCTATGTCTTAAGAAGAATTTCTTCCTTGGGAAACCTAAGTTGTTGCTCTTTAAGGCTTTCAAATGATAGGATGATGCCCTCCCACATTATGGAGTATAATCTAGTTTACTCAAAATCTGACGATTTAAATGTTAATCATATCTTAAGAATATCTTTACACCAACAAATAGATAGTTGTCTGACCAAGGAATTGGACATCATAGCCAAGCCACATTGACACATAAAATTAGCTGTCATACTCCTAAAGTTCTGCACTGCCCAGTTCCTTCAAAAAGCATATTCTCTCAATAACCACTGTAAAATTTACAAAATCAGGAATTTAACATTGATATAATGCTAATATCTAATATACCAACATTATTAGACAGCTAGTTATTAATTCCCACAGAATTCAAAGTAATTAAAAAAAACATTATTTAAAAACTTTATTTTACAATTTTTTAACATCCTAGGTACTTACTAGGGCTTCCCAAGCGGTGCAGTGGTAAAGACTCTGCCTGCCAATGTAGGAGACACGGGAGACATGGGTTCCACCCCTGGTTGGGAAGATCCCTAGAAGAGGAAACGGCAACTCACTCTGGTATTCTTGCCTGGGAAGTCCCATGGACAGAGGGGCCTGGCAGGCTAGCCCACGTGTGCTCCGTCCCTCAGTTGTGCACTACTCTGTGGCCCCACGGCCTGTAGCTCACCAGGCTCCTCTGTCCATGGGATTCTCCAGGCAAGAATACTGGAGAGGGTTGCCACTCCCTCCTCCTGAGAAGGAGGGGCTCTTCCTGACCTAGGGATTGAACCTGCATGACTTAAGTAAGTCTCCTGCATTGGCAGACATGTTCTTTACCACTAGCACCACCTCTATGGGTCCTTTCAAAAGGCTGCTCAGCAACTTGGCCTATGATTTTTTTTAAATTAATTTATTTTAATTGGAGGCTAATTACTTTAAAATATTGTAGTGGTTTTTGCCATACATTGACATGAATCAGCCATGGGTGTACGTGTCCCCCATCCTGAACCCCTCTCGCACCTCCTTCCCCACCATACCTCAGGGTCATCCCAGTGCACCGGCCCTGAGCGCCCTGTCTCATGCGTTGAACCTGGACTGGTGATCTATTTCACATATGGCAATGATTTTTCAGCAAAGATAGCAGAAGTATTTCAAACAGGAAAGCTTTTAAGATTCCAAAATCATTCATAGAAAATCATTTCGTAAGGTGGCTTAGTAGTTCTTATTATCAAAGAATGTTGATTTGGATGTTTGCCTGGACTACACTTTGGGGATAAAAGAATGGTTAAAATACCTTTGAGGCTACACACACTGGATCCCCTTGGTTTAGAGCTCGGTTTTACCAGTAGATGTCGCTACAGTCAGACATATTATGCCTTGAAATCTTTGTGACCTAGTATGTGGACAGGACTGTCAAGAGGAAAAGCTTTAGAATTTGCAAAATAAAAATGATTTCTAAGATATGAGCAGACAAGTTTAGAAGAAACCAACTTGTCTAGAGTCTATTCATGAGATGGGGCATGAAAATTCAACTCACATTCGCAGACGTTAAATATATCCACCCCTGTCAGCAATGAGCAAGGCTCTACTGAAAACAGCGGGAGAGGAGACATGGTACCTAGGGCTCCCTAGAAAAGTGAAGCAGTGGCCATTTGTTCTGTCCTCCGTCTGTGAAAGGGGTAGGGGCAGGTTTTCCTGGCACCTGAGACAGACACAAGTTTTCAAATCTGGAAGGAGGGTCTAAGAAACAATTTTCACTAGCTCATTCAACACCCATTTTCCCTTTTTCAGCTGAGGTTGGCCTGCACATGACATAAAGACATCACAAAGACAGTTTACGAAACTGTCATATAATTCAGAGGTTTTGTACTGAATATATATACAGTACTTATTATATTCATTTTGAGTACTTGCTAAGGGGCACACTCTGTACCAAGTCCCTTATCTGATTTAATCCTCCCCAAAGTTCTGTGAGGCAGGCATTTTAAACTGTCCTCACTTTTAGAGATGAAATATCTGAAAAATAAGAGGCTGGGGAATTGAGTGGTTAAACAACTTATCTAAGATCACCTAGTTAAAGAATGGTAAAACAAGATATAAACCTAGCCCTGTGTGAAGCACTCTGTTATGTTCTTTCTTAGTTCATTATTCCAAGGCAGCAGCATCTATAAGTTTCTGACCAGATAAAATCTGGGGTTTCATTGTTCAAGTTGACTTTACTCCTTGCCTAGAAATAAACGCATGCATATATCGTCAATAAATTTACCATAAAGAAGCCAAGAATATACACTAGAGAAAGGACAGGCTCATCAATACATGGTATTGGAAAACTGGATATCTATATGCAAAAGGGTAAAACTGGGCTGCTACCTTACACACCACACACAAAAAGTAGTTCAAAATGGATAAAGACACCAACGTAAGACTTGAAGCTATAAAACTCTCAGAAGAAAACTGGTGGTAAGCATCTTGACATCTTTTTTTTGATTTGACAACAGAAGCAAAGGCAATACAAGTAAAAATAAGCAAGCAAGGCTACAGCAAACTTAAAAGCTTCTGCTCAGTAAAGGAAACCATCAACAAAATGAAAAGGCAACCTACGGAATAGAAGAAAACATTTGCTCATCATATATCTGTCAAGAGGCTAATATCCAAAATATATAAAAAACTTATACAACTCAATAGCATAAAAAGCAAACAATACAATGAAAAAATTGGCAGAGGATCTGAATTTTCCCCTAGATGTACAGATGACCAATAGGTACATGAAAAGATACTTAACATCCTTAATTATCAGAGAAATGCAAATCAAAACTACTATGAGATATTGCCTCACTTCTGTTAGAAAGGCTATTATCACAAAGACAAGAAATAACAAGTGTTGATAAGGATATGGACAAAAGGGAATCCTTGTTCATTGTTGGTGGGATTGTAAATTGGTGAAACCACTATGGAAAACAGTATGGAGTTTCCTCAAAAAATTAAAAATAGAACTACAGACATGACTGAAGTGACTTAGCATGCACACAGGCACCATGTGATCCAACAGTTTTACTCCTTGGTGTTCATCCAAAGGAAACAAAAACAAAGTATATATATACTGTAAAAAAAGAAGGAAATCTTGCCATCTGTAACAACATGGATGGACCTTGAAGGCATTATGCGTCAGACAATACTGTATGATCTTACATATATGTGGACTCTAACAAATAAAAAGAAAAAAAAAAACTTTGAACTCATAGATACAGAGAACAGATTGTTAGTTGCCAGATGTGGAAGGTGAAGGGTGGGTCAAATGTGTGAATGTGATCAAAAGGTACAAACTTCAGTTGTAAAGTAAGTCAGTCATGGAGATACGATGTATAGAAAGGTGACTACAGTCGATAATCTTGTATTTTATTTTTGGAAGTTGCCAAGACAGTAGATCTTAAAAGTTTTCATCACAAGAAGAAACATTGTAGCTATATGTAGTGATGGATTTTAACTAGATCTATTGTGATCATTTCATGGCAGCCCACTCCAGTACTCTTGCCTGGAAAACCCCATGGACGGAGGAGCCTGGTGGGCTGCAGCCCATGGGGTCACCAAGAGTCAGACACGACTGAGCAACTTCACTTTCACTTTTCACTTTCATGCATTGGAGAAGGAAATGGCAACCCACGCCAGTGTTCTTGCCTGGAGAATCCCAGGGACGGGGGAGCCTGGTGGGCTGCTGTCTATGGGGTCGCACAGAGTCGGACACGACTGAAGCGACTTAGCAGCAGCAGCAGTATTGTGATCATTTCACAGTATATACAAATATGAAATCATTATGTTGCATGTGCTCTGCTTAGTCACTCAGTCATGTTCAACTGTTTGTAACCCCGTGGATTATAGACCACCAGGCTCCTCTGTCTATGGGGATTCTCGAGGCAAGAATACTATAGTGGGTTGCCATGCCCTCCTCCAGGGAATTTTCCCAACCCAGGGATCAAACTGGGGTCTCTGGCATTGCAGGCAGATTCTTTACCAACTGATCTAAACAAATACAATGTTATGTCAATTATATCTCAATTTTTAAAAAACTTGACTTTACCTGAATCATTCATTTAAAAACAACTCAATTATTGAGCCATGCCTATGAACAGGCACTCCGCTGTGTGCCAGGAGAAAGAGAATATAAAGGACTGAAAGCCAAGTGCTGTAAAAGAAGCTGACGTTGAGCAGGAGTAAAGATGGGGTGTGTGGAGATGAGGGGTAAGTTGAATGAGGGTGGTCACCCAGCCTTTGTTCTCTCTGCATAGCTCAGGAGGGTCTGGGGGAAAGTGGAGAAGATTTGGAGCAGCTGCTTGTGAGCAAAGTGTGAAGTTCAACAACATGTCTGGGAGAAGCAAAGAGCATTTCAAGACCCTTTCTTCTGCTCAACAGAATTAACAGCCTATTTTCTCAGATTTTCCAAAATAAAAGGTTCACCTCTGGCTACAGCTGAAGCTTAAAGAATTTCAGTACAGAATTTAGTCTTGTCTCTTGAAAATTGGTCAGCACTTAAAATTTTTCAGCATGAAAATGTATAATTGATCATACTATGTTAAGGAGAAGGAGGCCAAAATGTTTACTTGACTTTCAGTGTTGATTATCTGTCCAACTTACTATTTCTTATTGTCATCTCACTTATGAAATAAAAAAAGTAAGCGTTTTCAAAGCCACAAGCCAAAGTTTTAACCAACCTCACATGAAGGGACATTTGTGTTCGTATTTTCAAGGCACGTGGGCTTATTGCCCTAACCCTTGCGTTTGGAACAGTGTCATCTACTTGCTTTGTGTTTCTGCATAGATGTGTAGACACTTCCTAGCCCCACCGGGTTGTTTTCAGTTCTGCTCTGTTTCACGTAAATATTTTGTTAAATTATTTCATTGCGTTTTATATTTTGAAACCCTCTCTTTGAGACATTCCACCTTGCTTCTGGCGAGGGAGGTGAATCTTGTTGAATGTTAATCATTAAATGGAATTTCTTCAGATTCACATCTTTCCCCACCCACTTTGCCTCAGAGCAGGTAGAAAATGTAGCTCTGGAAAAATTACAGGATAAATACCTCTAAATCAAGGGCTTAGATAACCAAGTCCCCAAACAGTGTATTTTTCCAGACTGACTTTCAAAAACCATATATACATTCATTATTAAAGCCATAAACAGCAGAAAAAACTCCCAAAATAGGAAAAACAAATGGTTCATCAATATAAGAAAAAAATTTCAATCTTACTACAAATAAAGAAAAACACCTTAACAAAGCAATGAGTTCTTTTAAGTTAAAGCTTGTTTTTTGCTTTTTATTTTTTTAATGACAGTACTCAAGACTGGCAAGAGAGTGTAAGGATTCAAATTGCCAGATGGCACTATGGTTGGGAGCATAAACTGGTAAAATCTTTTTGAAAATAAATCCAGGGACTTCCCTGGTGGTCCAGTAATTAAGACTCCCTGGTTTCACTGCACAAGGTGCAGATTTGATCTCTGGTTAGGGGATTAGATCCTGCATGCCTGGAGGTGTGGTCAAAACACTTTTAAAAATAAAAAATAAAAAATCTGCAACATGTATTAAACCCTGTGGCCTGGTAACTCTATTTCTAGGACTCTTTCCTAAGAAAACAATCTGACTACAGGGAAGAAAAAATCTTACATGAAGATACTTCATTTATAATTTGTAATAGTTCAGTTCAGTTCAGTTCAGTCGCTCAGTTGTGTCCAACTCTTTGCGACCCCATGAAGCACAACACTCCAGGCCTCCCTGTCCATCACCAACTGCAGGAGTTTACTCAAACTCATGACCATTGAGTTGGTGATGCCATCCAACCATCTCCTCCTCTGTCATCCCCTCCTCCTCTGTCGTCCCCTCTTCCTCCTGCCCTCAATCTTTCCCACTATCACGGTCTTTTCAAATGAGTCAGCTCTTCGCATCAGGTGGCCAAAGTACTGGAGTTTCAGCTTTAGCATCAATCCTTTCAAAGAACACCCAGGACTGATCTCCCTTAGGATGGACTGGTTGGATCTCCTTGCAGTCCAAGGGACTCTCAGGAGTCTTCTCCAACACCACAGTTCAAAAGCATGAATTCTTCGGTGCTCAGCTTTCTTTATAGTCCAACTCTCACATCCATACATGACCACTGGAAAAAGCATAGCCTTGACCAGATGGACCTTTGTTGGCAAAGTAATGTCTCTGCTTTTGAATATGCTATCTAGGTTGGTCATAACTTTCCTTCCAAGGAGTAAGCGTCTTTTAATTTCATGGCTGCAATCACCATCTGCAGTGATTTTGGAGCCCTCAAAAATAAAGTCAGCCACTGTTTATAACAATAAAACCATAAATAACTATTTACCTGTTTGAGTATATTAGGGTTTTTTTTTTTTAATTTTTATTTTTACTTTATTTTACTTTACAATACTGTATTGGTTTTGCCATACATTGACATGAATCCACCACGGGTGTACATGCGTTCCCAAACATGAACCCCCCTCCCACCTCCCTCCCCATAACATCTCTCTGGGTCATCACCATGCACCAGCCTCAAGCATGCTGTATCCTGCGTCGGACATAGACTGGCGATTCGATTCTTACATGATAGCATACATGTTACAATGCCATTCTCCCAAATCATCCCACCCTCTCCCTCTCCCTCTGAGTCACTCTGTGGCTTGTGGGATCTTAGTTCCCCAACCAGGGGTTAAAACCATGTCAGTGAAAGCACCAAATACTAACCACTGAACTGGCAGGGAATCCTAATATTATGTTTTTTTTTTTAAGCTATATTCATAGATCAGAATCTTATGCATCTTTTCATAATTATGTTTATAAAGAGAAATAAAAATAATTGTGATATAATGCTAAATGGAAAAGCAAGAGAGCGCATATATAAAGGTAAATATACATAAAAATACATAAAGTATACATACATACATGTTCTTTCTGTAAAATACTAGACAGATGATCCCTGAGGCCCCAGGAGTGTTGTGTGTTGTCTTCACAGAAGTCATGACTCTCTGGAAACTAGAGTAATGGGGTCAGAGATACCACTTGTATTAGGTCAGATTCCTTAGAAGCAGAGCCTGAGAAAGGGATGAGGGTGGGTGATTTACTGGCGACACTCTCTTCAGGAAAATCCTGTGAGGGCCTGAGAGAAACAGATGAGGTCAGAGGCAGGAGGCAAGCCAGGATAGGGTTTCAGGTGAAGTCTAGTCTTGGCCTGATCCAGAGGTGCTCTGGAGCACAGACTGCACCACAGAACTCAAGGTGGTTGGAATTCCACGAGCAGTTCTGGGTGGTGGGGCAAGGGTGGAATCGCTGAGCTGCTCACAGCCAAGTTCACAGCTGCCAGGCTCTGGTGCACATGTAGATCGCAGGGGATCTGGGTTGGGTCCGTTGTGTTCACTAAGTTACCTAGGGCCATCGTGTGGATTAAAGGGGTTAACCAGCTACTGGTATTTAAAAAACACACCTATGTTTAAATATATAGATAAATTTAACTCTTGGAGTGGGAATGCAATTGCGATGAAGAATCTCCGTTACAGAATGTCCACTTCTCAGACAGGCACCATCTATTGTTTCCACATGCTTTGGTCACCTGGCTCCCCGACTGGTGGCAAATGTATGGAAAACAGCAGTGAGCATACAGGGTGGAGCCTGTTTCAACAAGGTCTTGGTGACCTTGATTTCTTTGGACCATGTCTTCCTCCCGGGTAAAATTAAACCAATGAAGGGTCCTTAACTTTGGCCTGGATATCTCCAGGAATTGCACCGAAAATCCATGCAGTTTTCTGGGATTACAATGCATAATTTTCATCAGATTCTTTAAGGAGAGAGTGACCCAAGAAAACCTCCTTCCAATCTTCCTTCCCCTCCAGCACTTTGATTTTCCATGAGACATAAGTCAAAGGAGGAAATTAAGCTGGCTTTATAAATATAGTCAATTAGAAGAAGCATTCTTTGGTTATTTATTTGTTCTGGTTTTATAAATACAGTCAATTAGAAGAAGGATTGTTTGATCGCATCTTTCCTAAACCCCTATTAAGATTTAGGAAAATTAAAGGTGAACTCCCAGGGCACACCAAATAATTCTTCACCACTGATCTATGAGATGAGTCTTATCTTCACTGAAGAGAGGAAACTGAGGTGCTATGAGGTAACTCATCCAAAGTCCATCAGCACCCCCTCGTGGCTTAAATGGTCACGGCTTCATGAGACTTTCAAACATTGGGTATGTTTTGAAATATTGTATTGGCCCAAAAGTTTGTTTGGGTTTACCATGTTACAGAAACTTAACAACCTTTTTGGCCAAACCAATATATTTTTTAATTAATTATTTTACTTAAGGATATTTGCTTTACAGAATTTTGTGGTTTTCTGTCAAACCTCAACATGTATCAGCCATAAGTATACCTATAGCCCCTCCCTCCTGAACTCCTCTCCTGTATCCCTCCCCATCCTACCCCTCCAGGTTGACACAGAACCCGTTTGAGTTTCTTGAGCCATACAGCAAATTCCTGTCGGCCATCTATTTTACACATGGTACTGTAAGTTTCCATGTTACTCTCTCCACACGTCTCACCCTCTCCTCCCCTCTCCCCATGTCCATAAGTCTACTCTCTATGTCTGTTTCTCCACTGCTGCCCTGTAAATAAATTCTTCAGTACCATCTTTCTAGATTCTGTATATATGCATTAGAATATGACATTTATCTTTCTCTTTCTGACTTACTTCACTCTGTATAATAGGTTCTAAGTTGATTCACCTCATAGAACTGACTCAAGGCATTCCTTTTTATGGCTGGGCTGACTGTGGCTCAGATCATGAACTCCTTATTGCCAAATTCAGACTTAAATTGAAGAAAGTAGGGAAAACCACTAGACCATTCAGCTATGACCTAAATCAAATCCCTTATGATTATACAGTGGAAGTGAGAAATAGATTTAAGGGACTAGATCTGATAGATAGAGTTCCTGATGAACTGTGGATGGAGGTTCATGACATTGTACAGGAGACAGGAATCAAGACCATCCCCATGGAAAAGAAATGCAAAAAAGCAAAATGGCTGTCTGGGGAGGCCTTACAAATAGCTGTGAAAAGAAGAGAAGCGAAAAGCAAAGGAGAAAAGGAAAGATATAAGCATCTGAATGCAGAGTTCCAAAGAATAGCAAGAAGGGAAAAGAAAGCCTTCCTCAGAGATCAATGCAAAGAAATAGAGGAAAACAACAGAATGGGAAAGACTAGAGATCTCTTCAAGAAAATTAGAGATACCAAGGGAACATTTCATGCAAAGATGGGCTCGATAAAGGACAGAAATGGTATGGACCTAACAGAAGCTGAAGATATTAAGAAGAGATGGCAAGAATACACAGAAGAACTGTACAAAAAAGATCTTCAAGACCAAGATAATCATGATGGTGTGATCACTCACCTAGAGCCAGACATCCTGGAATGTGAAGTCAGGTGGGCCTTAGAAAGCATCACTACAAACAAAGCAAGTGGAGGTGATGGCATTCCAGTTGAGCTATTTCAAACCCTGGAAGATGATGCTGTGAAAGTGCTGCACTCAATATGCCAGCAAATTTGGAAAACTCAGCAGTGCCCACAGGACTGGAAAAGGTCAGTTTTCATTCCAATTCCAAAGAAAGGCAATGCCAAAGAATGCTCAAACTACCTTGCAATTGCACTCATCTCACATGCTAGTAAAGTAATGCTCAAAATTCTCCAAGCCAGGCTTCAGCAATACATGAACTGTGAACTTCCTGATATTCAAGCTGGTTTTAGAAAAGGCAGAGGAACCAGAGATCAAATTGCCAACATCCGCTGGATCATGGAAAAAGCAAGAGAGTTCCAGAAAAACATCTATTTCTGCTTTATTGACTATGCCAAAGCCTTTGACTGTGTGGATCACAATAAACTGTGGAAAATTTTGAAAGAGATGGGAATACCAGACCACCTGACCTGCCTCTTGAGAAACCTATACGCAGGTCAGGAAGCAACAGTTAGAACTGGACATGGAACAACAGACTGGTTCCAAATAGGAAAAGGAGTACATCAAGGCTGTATATTGTCACCCTGCTTATTTAACTACTATGCAGAGTATATCATGAGAAATGCTGGACTGGAAGAAGCACAAGCTGGAATCAAGATTGCCAGGAGAAATGTCAATAACCTCAGATATGCAGATGACACCACCCTTATGGCAGAAAGTGAAGAGGAACTACAAAGCCTCTTGATGAAAGTGAAAGAGGAGAGTGAAAAAGTTGGCTTAAAGCTCAACATTCAGAAAACGAAGATCATGGCATCTGGTCCCATCACTTCATGGCAAATAGATGGGGAAACAGTGGAAACAGTGTCAGAGTTTATTTTTGGGGGCTCCAAAATCACTGCAGATGGTGATTGCAGCCATGAAATTAAAAGACGCTTACTCCTTAGAAGAAAAGTTATGACCAACCTAGATAGCATATTCAAAAGCAGAGACATTATTTTGCCGACTAAGGTCCGTCTAGTCAAGGCTATGGTTTTTCCTATGGTCATGTATGGATGTGAGAGTTGGACTGTGAAGAAGGCTGAGGGCCGAAGAATTGATGCTTTTGAACTGTGGTGTGGGAGAAGACTCTTGAGAGTCCCTTGGACTGCAAGGAGATCCAACCAGTCCATTCTGAAGGAGATCAGCCCTGGGATTTCTTTGGAAGGAATGATGCTGAAGCTGAAACTCCAGTACTTTGGCCACCTCATGCGAAGAGTTGACTCATTGGAAAAGACTCTAATGCTGGGAGGGATTGGGGGCAGGAGGAGAAGGGGACAACTGAGGATGAGATGGCTGGATGGCATCACGGACTCGATGGACATGAGTCTGAGTGAACTCGGGGAGTTGGTGATGGACAGGGAGGCCTGGCGTGCTGTGATTCATGGGGTTGCAAAGAGTCGGACATGACTGAGCGACTGAACTGAACTGAATATTCCATTGTGTATATGTACCACAACTTCTTTATCCATTCATCGGTTAATGGACATTTAGGTTACTTCCATGTTTTAGCCATTGTAAATATTACTGCAGCGAACAATGGGATACATGTGTCTTTTTCCATTTTGGTTTCCTCAGGGTATAGGCCTAGGAATGGGATTGCTGGGTCACATGGTAGTTTTATTCCTAGTTTTTTATAAGGAATCTGCATACTGTCTTCCATAGTGGCTGCATCAATTTACATTCCCATCAACAGTGTAAGAGCATTCCCTTTCCTCCACACCCTCTCCAGCATTTATTGTTTGTAGACATTTTGATGATGGCCATTCTGAGGTGATACCTCATTGCAGTTTTGATTTGCATTTCTCTAATAATGAAAGGTGCTGAGCATCTTTTCAGGTGTTTGTTAGCCATCTGTATGTCTTCTTTGGAGAAATGTCTGTTTAGGTCTTTTTCCCACTTCTTCATTGGGTTGTTTGTTTTTCTGGCATTCAGTTGTATGAGCTGCTCATATATTTTGAAATTAACCCTTTGTCAGTTGTTTGATTTGCCATGGTTTTCTCTCATTCTGAGGGTTGTCTTTTCACCTTGCTTATAGTTTCCTTTGCTGTTCAAAAGCTTTTAAGTTTAATCAGGTCCCACTTGTTTACTTTTGTTTTTATTTCCATTAGTCTAGGAGGTGGGTCATGGAGGATCTTGCTTTGATTTATGTCATCGAGTGTTCTGCCTATGTTTTCCTCTTAAGAGTTTTATAGTTTCTGGTCTTACATTTAGGTCTTTAATACATTTTGAGTTTATCTTTGTGTATCCAACCCAATATATTTAAAAAAGATATATAATAATTTTTTCTCTCTCAAAAGTGATACTTTAAAAATTCAACAACAAGTAAATGTGTAAAATAAATGGAAGTCTCAACTTCCCAATTTATGCCTCTAGATGCTAAGTAACATATTGGATTCTTTTTTTATATGGATACATGTAAATTTGTTTGATTTCTACAAAGATGACATCATATTAAAGATACTGTCCTCCACCTTTTGTCTAGACAGTGTATCATGGACATTTTCCATGTCAGAGCATAAAGATTGTATCTCACTCACAGGTGAAGAATCACCTGTAATGAAGGACATACAGGAGATGTAGGTTTAATCTGTAGATGGGGGAGATACCTTGGAGAAGGAAATGGCAACCCACTCCAGTATTCTTGCCTGAAAAATCCCATGGACGGAGGAGCCTGCCGGTCCAAAGGGTTGCAAAGAGTCAGATACGACAGCGACTAAGCACAACACTTATGCCCAATGCTGTTAATATGTTAAGTTGAACCACTAGGCTAAATTGTTTTTGTGAACCATGTGGAATGAGACTTCTTCCACCTTGGAGCAATTATTCAAACTTATTATAAACTTATTAGTTTATAATATAAAATCAACAATTCTGCACTGTTCAAAAAAAAATTCAGGAACTGTTCAGGATCACTCACATGCAATTGTGAGCATGCTCTCACAGCCCAGATCTCCATTAAATGCCCAGCAAGGTTCCGGTCCACCTGTTTTGGATCTGTGCTCATCACATCATAACTATAAACTGCAACATTAGCATTCTGCCTGTATAACACTCTATACTTATAATAGAGTTTTTAGAAGTATTGGACACCTATCTTTAGCTTTAATTTTGTAATTGTTATTATATTTTGGTGGAGTGAAATAAGTAAGCCATGAACTAGAAGCTACATGACAGATAAACAGTCATAGGTATAAATGTTTAATTATTTAACAAATTCTATTAAAAATAGCTTCAAATTGAATTAACCAAGCTCAGTTTGGCAAGGCAGAGACATAACTAAACACAATTATACCAGCCAAACAATGCATTGGAGAAGGAAATGGCAACCCACTCCAGTATTCTTGCCTGGAGAATCCCAGAGACGGCGGAACCTGGTGGGCTGCCGTCTATGGGGTCGCACAGAGTCAGACACGACTGAAGCGACTTAGCAGCAGCAGCAGCAACAACAATGTAAATAAAATTTCTAGGGTGGAATTTTACATGTAATATGCTTTTATTAAACTTATAAAAATGAAATGGGATGGTTTTGAGACTTTAAGTAAAATGCTTGATGGACACAGGTACTGAGCATGAATATTTTAAAAATTCCTTGGTATAGCATGGTGGTTAATAGTTGCAGCTCAGCAGTCAGATCAACACAAGTTTGAATCCTAGCCTCATCATTAGCCAGATGACCTTGAGTAAGTAACACCACCTTTCTGAACCTCAGTTTCCTCATCTATGAAGTAGGTTTGTTGGTTCCCCACAGGTAAGAATTACAGAGGTAATTTACCTCTTGCAGAGGTAAAGAGTTTAGGACAATGCCTAATGCTGAATAAGTATTAAGAATTATTATGTTTTAGGAACTTTCCTGGTGGTCTAGTGGTTAAGAATCCGCTCCAATGCAGGGGATGTGGGTTTGACCTCTAGTCCAAGAAGATCCCTCGTGCCACGGAGCAACAAAGCCTGTGTGCCACAGCTACTGAGCCCCCTCTCTGGAGCCCCCGAGCCAAAACTAGAGTCCACGTGCTGTAACTGGAAACTAGAGAGAGCCCACATGCGACAACAAAGACCCAGTGTGGTCAAAAATAAATTTTAAAAATGATTGTTATGTTTTAAACAAACGGGAAGCAAAAGCTGCTTGGGATCATGATGAAGGATGCTCTTCTCAGATGTCTTCCTGAGCCACAGGTAGCTTGTCAAGATCTCCTTGTGCCACCCACCCAATCCCTGCATTACTGCGCTTTAGTCACCCCACTGCATGAGCTCATAGCCAGTGCCTGTTTCCAGCAGGGGGATGCCTTCCATCAGATATAATTTTCTTCTTTTCTGAAATTTGTATGGAAAAGTGAAAGAAGGTCTTTTTTTTTTGAAGGCAAACATTAACAGAGGAAAGACCCCTGCTGTTGTCCACTGAGCAAAGCCGCCCCCCAGAGGGGCTTGAATGTTCACCTGATCTGAAGGAAAAGATTTGTTCCAGGCTGGAATTCACAGTAAATTTACTTTGTCTTCTTTTTCATGAAAGTAATACATATACTTTATAAAGAAGAAAAATTCACAGTAGAGAGAAATAAAACATTAAGTTTCCTATACCCAAACACTCCCAGTGCTAGTCCATTTAAACTGCTGGTTTCTGCCTTTGGGGACTGAATGGAACAATCTAATTCAAGTGTTTGCAAAGTCTGGGGTCAGGCTATGAAACAAAGGGAGCAAGAAGAGTCCCTGACTTACTGGTTAAGGCCCAGTGTCAGCACGAAGAATTAGCAAATAGCATCCTATCAGAATTTGAAAGTGAAATTCTGGAATAAATAAGCAGACCATGGTCAAAAGGGCTAGCAGGCCCAGAAGGATTGGGGTTGGTTTTCCTGTTTACCCCTTACCTCAGCCACCCTGGAATCCCAGGGAAGAGCCAAGCAGAGGACCACCATAAACTGGATCAATGACCGCAAATGATCCAAGAAGCAAGGCTTGGAAACCAAACTAGGAACCAGATTTCTTCCCATCAAAATGACGCATTGGGATGGTGACAGAGTGAACCTGGCTCCCAGACAGACCCCTTGAGAAGAAAGATAGCAGCGAGTCTATCTGGTGAGATGAAGGATTCCCCTGGCCAAGCCAGTCACCTGCAAACTGGGAATAAGACAGGACTCTGCTCTTCGCCTCAGATATGCCAGCCAACTTGTGGCTAACCTAGCAGGAATTTGGAAACTGATTAAGGAATGAAAGCAATCCAAATTTATTTCATTATGGTCACATGCCAACAAAACATATCATTATGTTTTTATATGCACAAAGGGAACAACTTGGCATGGATCACAAATTATTTAATTCTAATTTAGACACAGCATGACATTCAGTGTTTTGTTTTACTATGGCTTTATTTATTGACATGCCAACTTGACCACAGAAAATTCTACCTGTCCTTCATTGACCTCCTATATTGTTAGGAAAAATAACAATTAGCTGTTCAGGAAAGGATTCACTTTCATAAGTAGCTTACATGTGATATTATAAGAACAGTGAAACCAGAGCAGGAAAAGAGTATCTCCTTAGACACACAAGCTCTTGGAAGCTTCTCTGCTTTCTCAAAGGCTGTTATCCCTATCCCTAAGTTACCCTTTCAGACTCAGCTTTCTTTTAAGTCTTTCCCTTCCCAGTTAGAATGAGTTTCTCCTTCTTTTCTACTTCTGGAGTGGCCTGTTCTTATAAATCATTGTATGAGTGATATATTCTAATTATTTTAGTTTGACTGTCTATCTCTCATATGAGTCAATGAGCTCATCAGAGGGCAAAAGACTGTAAGAAATTGCTCTGCTTGTTATGATGCATCACACAGGGCAGTACTGTGTTGCAGGCAAAGAGAATAAGGAGTCATCAGGAACCAGGGATGTGAAGATGAAAGCTACAGTGTGATACCACTTTATATCCACTTTATATCCACTGGGAGAGCTGTAGTCAAAAAGTGAGATAATAGCAAGTGTTGACAAGAACTTGGAGGAATTGGGACCCTCATACATTACTTGTGGGATTGTAAAATGGTGCAACCACTGTGGAAAAGAGTCTGGAAGTTCCTTAAAAATAAAACATAGAGTTATCATATAATTCAGCAATTGCACTCTTAGGTACATGGCCAAGAGAACTGAAAGCATTAGTCCACACAAACCTTGTACATCAATATTCATAAAGGCCAGAAAAAGGAAACAACTCAAGTGTCCATCAACTGAAGAAAGGAGCAACAAAAATGTGGTATTTTGATACAATTAAATATTATTTGGCAACAAAAAGACACAAAGTGCTGATACATGGTACAACACAGATGAACCTTGAAAACATTGAGATCCGCAAAAGAGGCCAGTCTCAAACAGCTACAGATGATATGGTTCCACGTATAGGAAAGAATAAGTAAAACCACAGAGACAGAAAATAGATTGGTGGTTTATTAGTTCAGTTCAGTTCAGTCACTCAGTTGTATCTGACTCTTTGCGACTCCATGAACCGCAGCACGCCAGGCCTCCCTGTCCATCACCAACTCCTGGAGTTCACCCAAACCCATGTCCATTGAGTCGGTGATGCCATCCAACCATCTCATCCTCTGTTGTCCCCTTCTCCTCCTGCCCCCAATCCCTCCCACCATCAGTCTTTTCCAATGAGTCAACTCTTCGCATGAGGTGGCCAAAGTACTGGAGTTTCAGCTTTAGCATCATTCCTTTCAAAGAAATCCCAGGGCTGATCTCCTTCAGAATGGACTGGTTGAATCTCTTTGCAGTCCAAGGGACTCTCAAGAGTCTTCTCCAACACCACAGTTCAAAAGCATCAATTCTTCGGTGCTCAGCTTCTTCACAGTCCAACTCTCACATCCATACATGACTACTGGAAAAACCATAGCCTTGACTAGACGGACCTTAGTCGGCAAAGTAATGTCTCTGCTTTTGAATATGCTATCTAGGTTGGTCATAACTTTCCTTCCAAGGAGTAAGTGTCCCTTAATTTCATGGCTGCAATCACCATCTGCAGTGATTTTGGAGCCCCCCCAAAATAAAGTCAGCCACTGTTTCCACTGTTTCCCCATCTATTTGCCATGAAGTGATGGGACCAGATGCCATGATCTTAGTTTTCTGAATGTTGAGCATTAAGCCAACTTTTTCACTCTCCTCTTTCACTTTCATCAAGAGGCTCTTTAGTTCTAGTTCGCTTTCTGGCCTAAGCGTGGTATCATCTGCATATCTGAGGTTACTGATATTTCTCCTGGCAGTCTTGATTCCAGCCTGTGCTTCCTCCAGCCCAGCATTTATTAGAGTTGGTGTAATTGGGGGGAATGGTGAGTGACTGCTAAAGAGTACAGGGTTACTTTTTGGGGTGATGGAATGTTCTGAAATGGAATATAGCAATGGTTACACAACTTTGTGAATATAGTAGAAACCATTGAGTTGTATCCTTTGAGTGGGTGAACTGTATGGTATGTAAATTATATCTCTATAAAACTGTTACTAAAAAAAATAAGGAAAAGCTTTTTAATATTGAAAGGTATAATTCTAGTATGAAAAGTTTAAAAAGCAAAGGGCTATTCAATATGGGGAGGGAGGAGGGAGGGGGGTTCAGGATGGGGAACACGTGTATACCTGTGGCGGATTCATGTTGATGTATGGCAAAACCAATACAATACTGTAAAGTAATTAACCTCTAATTTAAATAAATTTATATTTAAAAAATACACTGTGAGAAACAAGGTGAAACTGCACGCACCAGTTTATTTTTTCAGAAAGAATCACAAGAAGGATAAACTAGAAATTAATGATAATGTATCCTAAAGAGGGAGAAGGGAAAAGAGGGAATGGGGAGGGGAACTACTGATGTTTTTCTGAGTAAATCTTTTTGTATCATTTTGACTTTTAGAAGAATGTTAGTGTTTTCACAGATTAAAAAGTTAAATTAGTACCATTTTCTTAAGTTTGACTTATTTCAAAAATGAAAAGATTCCATAAGTCTATACTTACAATAAAAATAAATAGACAAAAATAAAGGAATGCAGAGAGAAAGTTCTTATTTACAGGAGAATGCTAGCTGAGAAATATGTGAGAAAAAGAATTTTTAAAATCATCACTTTTCAACCACCATCTTATTAACAGACTCAGGCAAGCATCATCAATAGTCACTAAACTCACTGGGGAAAACATTTGTTGGGAAGCAGAATACATATACAAGCTCAAAGCATTTCCTTGCAGATTACTTATTAATTACAAAAGAAGAAATGGTATCTTTACAGAAATATGTCAGATAATACTTTAGCCAAGTGGTCAAAATTAACATCACCCAAGATGGAATGAACCACATCAGATGATTCTTGCTGTGATGCACTGAAAGAAATATAACATTGCTGTCATATTCCTGCCAAGAATGCATCATCATAACCAAGTCATAATAAGCACTCAGACACACCTAAAATGAGGAACATTCTGTAAAACAACAGGCAAACACACTTTAAAAATGTTAATGTCACCAAAAAAACAAAACAAAACAAAACAAAACAGTGAAAAGCTGACAGATTGTTGCAGATTAAAGGAGATGAAAGAGAAATGGAAACTAAATGCAGTGTGTGTGGCCCTGGATTAAATCCTGCACAAGTGAAGACAAGTGTGGTTATATTCAACACTGGGAAAGTCAGTCCCATTTAATATAGACTGTATACTAGATAAAATATTGGATCAATACTGCATTTCCTAAATTTGATGACTGTCAAATTGTTCTAAGGAGACACACATTTTAGTAGTAAAGGGCCCTGATCTCTTCAATTTACTCTCAAGTGTTTAATTTGAAAAAAAGAAGAGTGTACCTGTTTTTGTGTGTGTGTGAGAGAGAGAAGTTGCAAATAAAAGGTGAAGTTTTCAAATTTTTAATTTATAAAGAGAAGAAATTTTCTCATTGCAACTCTGTATCCCCAGCACTTCTTAGCAAAATAATATCTGCAACATAGTAGATGCCCAATAAATGTTTAAAGTGAAAGTGAAAGTGAAGTCGCTCAGTCGTGTCCGACTCTTTGCGACCCCATAGACTGTAGCCTACCAGGCTCCTCCATCCATGGGATTTTCCAGGCAAGAGTACTGGAGTAGGTTGCCATTTCCTTCTCCAGAGGATCTTCCCGACCCAGGGATCAAACCCAGGTCTCCCGCATTGTAAGCAGATGCTTTACCCCCTGAGCCACCAGGGAAGCCTATAAAGTTGAATGAATTGGGCTACAGAGTTTTGTCTCATCCACCATATTCATCTGTGAAAGTGTTAGTCACTCAGTCCTGTCAGACTCTTGGTGACCCCATAAACTGTAGCACACCAGGCTCCTCCGTTCATGGAATTCTCCAGGGAAGAATACTGGAGTGGATAGCCATTCCCCTCTCCAGAGGATCTTCCTGACCCAGGGATTGAACCTGGGTCTCCTGCATTGCAGGCAGATTCTTTACCGTCTGAGCCACCAGAGAAGCCCTATAAATGTTTAGTAAATGCTTAAATTAAAGGACAAAGTCCAGCCAGGAATCACTGAATTGCAAGTGATAAAATCCAGTTCAAATTGCCTACATGACAAAGGAAGTCAGAGAATTTAACCGTAAAGTCAGATGGTATACTTGTTTCACGTAGCTGCATCCAGAGGTTCAATCCATGTGATCAGGATTTTCTATCTCTCTCTGTCTCTCTCTCTCCCCTGTTTTCCTCTAGGCTGACTTTATTTTCTCCCTTGAGATGATTCTCCTTAGGTTGGACCCACATAATTCTCTAGTCCAGCAAAATAAAGACATTTTAAATCTCACAGAAGTGACTCAAGTGGTCAGAGAGGATGAAAAATGCTGATGAGCAAATATGAAGCTTGTGTTCTCAAGTCTGACCTACATGCTTTGTGAAATGAGCAGCCTTAAATCCTCCAAAGCACAAAAAGACATACAGAGTCTTGGAACATTATCCCTGAGATGAGACATGCACCCAGGTTCTCCCTTCTGCCATTGACTCCGTTGATCAGCTTCTCTTCTCATGGCACAAAGCTGGCAGATACCACAAAGTCCTCACAGTGGATCTCCAAATCCAAAGCTGTTTACCCCCTGAGGTTAATTAACCCATGCTTCAAAATGAAATGTCATAATATGGGGACTTCCCTGGTGGGCCAGTGGCTACGATGCCACAATCCCAATGCAGGGGGCCTGGGTTTGATTGTTGGTCAGGCAACTAGATCCTACATGCTGTAACTAAGAGTTCCCAAGCCTCAGCTAACAGTTCACATGCCACAGCTAAAGATCCTGCGTGCCACAACTACGAAGACCCAGTGAGGCCAAAATACATAAATAAATATTTAAAATAAAATGTCATAATATGAAGCTCAAAGTAAAGAAAGATTCATTAATTTTGTTCGAAGAACAGTGATAAGAAGTGATGTCTTATTCTAACATGCTCCATTCCACTAGTTATGATGAAATCTGTTTAATCAACCCAACAGTGGGTGTTTTTAGGCATTGGGTTTAAGATAATTCAGGGGAGATAAGGTGGTGCTAGTGGTAAAGAACCCACCTGCCAATGCAAGAGATGAAAGAGACACAGGTTCGGCCCCTGGGTCGGGAAGATCCCCCGGAGGAGGGCAAGGCAACCCACTCCAGTATTCTTGCCTGGAGAATCCCATGGACAGAGGAGCCTGGCAGGCTGGAGACCATGGGGTTGCAAAGAGTCGGACACTGAAGTGACTGAGCACACAGACACACACTTGTGAAACTCCAAGAAGTAGAAAACATGGTCTCTGCTGTCCAGAAGCTCCCCTTTTAGTCAGGGATAGAGTGTTGTGTTGGAGACTTTCTCTGGGGATCTGTCCTAGCCTGTAGGTGCCAGATGTGTGACAGCATGGCAAGTTCCCTGCAAGTTCTGTGGATTCAAAGGCAAAGAGCCATTAAGGGAGATTACAATGGGAGTTCAACAAAGGTAGGGTGTCTGGCCTGTCCAATTCACTGATATGTTCCCCTGCCTGGAAGAGTGCCAGGCACATAATAAGCAGCAATAAAGATGAGTTCAATGAAAGCCCAGCTGAGAAAGCCCAGAAAGGCCATCAGAGAAGGTAGAAGGGAGAGTGACGACTGAGTAGGACTTAACAAGGAGGGATGATGGCAGGGAGGGTATTTAAGGAGGACAGGGATGCACTCCTGGCCTGGGAAGACATGGGGTAGCTGCAGGATAGGGCAAGCCAGGCCATGCTGGAGCCGCTGGCACAGAAGGGATGCCCGCTGAGCCACAGATGGGAGAGAGGGCGATAGTTACAAACAGCAGCCCATGGCTACGTAAAGCTGGCAGACGTGCTTTCTTCGACTTTCCCAGGGTTTAAAATATGGAGAAATCTTAGCTAGCATCCAGATTTCTGGTTTGTCCCGACAGCGCGGGCAATTTGACAACACTGAGCCCACGTTCTCACATGGTGACACTGGGTGGAGCTGGGTAGGCTCACAGAGAGCACGTCCTCTGCAGTTCACTTCAGCCCTCTCCACTCTCAGCTGTCTCACACCCGGACCAAGTCTATCATTTACATGAAGGTGGGCTCTACAGCATTTGTGTGTTAGTTTCTCAGTTGTGTCTGACTCTTTGTGACCCCATGGACTGCAAACTGCCAGGCTCCCCTGTCCAAGGGATTCTCCAGGCAAGAATACTGGAGTGGATAGCTATTGCCTTCTCCAGGGGATCTTCCTGAACCATGGATCAAACCCAGGTCTCCTGCATTGCAGGCAGATTTCCTACTGTCTGAGCCACCACCTGTGACAAGTACAGGTAGACTTCCCAGGTGGCGCTCGTGGTAAAGAACTGCCTGCCAGTGCAGGAAACAAAAGAGACACAGGTTCAATCCCTGGGTCAGGAAGATCCCCTGGAGGAGGGCATGGCAACCCACTCCAGTATTCTTGCCTGGAGAATCCCATGGACAGAGGAGCTTGGCAGGCTATAATCCACAGGGTTGCAAAGAGCAGGACATGACTTAAGTGCCCTAGCCCAGCATAGAACAAGTACAGGTGGGCTGCGAATTCCCTGAAGTTACCTCTGAAAACCATCGTGGCACCTTCACCTTCCTCTTTGAATCTTTCTGTATTGTATTCTGTCCTCAGAAAAATTTTAAGCAAAATTTTAAGTATTTTAGAAACAAGTCACTCAGAAGTCTGGCAAAACTAAGGTTAGGCTTGAAAACTATAAAATAAAGAGGTGTAAACAAATGTTTTGCCACCATTTGCCCCAAGGAATCTCCACAGTCCTGCACCAATGAGAAGACTTTAGTAAAAGCCATTGCTATTCCCACCCCCTCCCCTTTCCTCCCCACCAGCAATGTCCTAGCACTCCGATCTCTTTAAGGACATTGGTATGAATATTTCTGCCATCTTCCTTCTCTAGTATTTTCAGAACCTTAACACATGCTGGACATGGCAGGTGCAATTCTAATTTTAATATGGGTGGGAGTCCGCCTAGCCTGCTATCCCAGAAGGGCTTTGGGAACTGTATTAGAGCATCAAGCTGGTTGGAGCATTGTGCTGTCTGAACAACAGCCCACGTGGGCATAAGTCTACTGAATATGGGCCTTCCTTTAGCCAGTTAAACCCCTGTGAGCTAGGAGTGATTAAAAAAGAAAAAAAAAAAATATCACCACCTGTTCCAGCTTTGACAAGAACCCTAAAATAGAGCAACCATTTCTCATAAAAGCTGCATGTCAGTATTTGCAGCTGCTTGCTTCCTTATCAAAAATCAATTTGACTATTATATCAGATACATAAATAGGATGGCCTTTTCCCCTTTCTGGTTAACCACTTTTCTTCTTGATCAGCGGAAGTTTTTTGAGCACTTTTTTTATAGATTTGGAGTCAGCGGGAAGGTTTTCTTTTTTCTATCAAAATCTACTGACCCACTAAAAAGAAATCTACTTAAACCTTTTCTTAAGTTAGTCACTTTAAAAAGTCAGCATAGAGGTTACGGTCACTGATCTATTTTGTTTCTCATGCAACCTACAAAAGAATGAATGAGGAAACAAACTCAAAAACATAAAACTTCTCTACTTACTGCACATCAATCAATAAAAAAAAGGTTTCAGTTTAGTATAATAATACACGTGGAGAGAGACAGCAAAATGAGAGGGTAGAAAATGGGCAAAAGGAAAGGGAAAGAGGACTAGAGAGGTTGTGAGAGAGAGAAGTGTACTCAGAGGTGGAGGGCAGGAACCAAAGGCTGATTCCTTATTCAGTAAGGCTCCCAACAACCTTGCTTCACAAACTCACCTTACATGCTAACTGTACCTATGCCACAGCTCCTAAACCTGGCTCCAGGAGCTTCTGGCATAGCTAGTCTATTCAGTTTGGTCCCTGAAGCAATATATCCAACCCCCGAGACCCCTTGTTAAAACCAGTTACAGCATCCTCTTTTCCCGATCTTATCTCAATCCCCTCAAGAACAATGAGCACACTCAGGGTAGAAACCTGACAATAGATTATTTGCCTTAATGATCCAGATCATTTTCTAGAGGACATGATTTTATTGGTTGCATTTCAAATAGCTCAGTTTTAGGAGCCAAGAAAAAAAAAAATACATAGCTAGCACTTTATAATTCATCCATTCAACCAGCATTTCCTGATATCCTGTTGAATATCATCTGTGATGCTAAGAAAAACTGACTCTAAGGTGTTTCTCACTTCCTATAACATCACTGTCTAGTATCCAGACAACTCACTATTCTCTCAAAACGTCTTGTGTGCAGCCACATAACTTCTTTCATTTGAGTCAATGAAAGTTGCAAGTTGTCAACAGTGAAGTTACTTAAACAGAGTGAAAAAGAGGGGGAAAAAATCTGTTCCTTAAACTTCAACAGAAACAGGATACATTAGAATGTACATTAAAAAAAACTAGTTTGATTTGAAATGTTGAGGAAGAAAGTAAATAACTCATTCTGGAAAACAATAAAGTGTTATTTCATCATTAAAGAAAATAGATTTCATCACTTCCTTCCTCCCACCAGCCCTTCTCACTAATTCTTCAGTGTCTCTTGGTAAAAAGCACTGGCAGAGAGAACAGAGGTCAGGGACAGACAAATGGGTTGTAAAATCTGTGAAACTCAGTGACTTATCTTCCCCCCATCTACCCTTTGACTTAGTCAAGGACTCAGAAGTTAGCTTCTGAGGCTCATCTCTACCACTGGCCTTGAGTTACATCAGATAGAACCTTCCACTTGTATTAGATCATCCTTTTATGGCCTGGCATTCTTACTATCAAACACAGTTACTGGAATCTGATGGCTATCTCTTTTCATAAGGAAAAGTTGTTTTGTTTTTTTTTTTTTTAATAAAACCAGATGGAGTTACATCAGCTCTAGCCTCAGAATTCCAAACTTCTCCCTAACTTCCAGCTCTGACAGTGCAAACTAAGTTAGGTTCTCAGCAGGCTTGGGTGAGAGACCCCCGCCCATGGTTCCACTTACATTTGGAACTCTAAGCCCAGAAGTAAAGCCAGAAGTTCCTTTGATTACTGTTGTGAAATGAGTTAATTTTCTGATCTATGATAAGGGCATGTGAGTATGTGTATGTGTGTGTGTGTGTGTTTGTGTGTGTGGTCAGTCGCTCCGTGTCTGACTCTGTGGTCCCATGGACTATAGCCTGCCAGGCTCCTCTGTGTGCAATTTTCCAGGCAAGAATACTGGAGTGGGTTGCCATTCCCGTCTCCAGCATGATTTGTCTAGAAGTCATGTCATGCCACTACTCAAAAGCCTTCAGTATCTGCCCATCTCCCTCAGAGAAAAGCCACAGTTCTTCAGAGGTGAAGTCCCACCAACACATCGCTACTCCACCCTGTTAACCATCTACGCTTCTCTTCCACCATCTCCCCTTGCTCTCTCCAACAGCTGCATGATGTTCCACTGACGTCTCAGTCTTCTACTCACCACAGGGCCTTTGCATTTGCTGTCCCCTCTGCCTGAGACGTTCCTCCTCCAGATATCCACAGACTCTTCCTCAGTTCTTTGAGGTCTCCACCCAAATGTCACATTAACGAGACCTTCCTTGACCCACATCCCTAAATCAGCAGCACTGTTTTAGAGTGTGAGCCCACTCTCACTCTAGTACTTTCCATATTTTTTTAAAGGCTTTATTGAGATATGACTTACCTCCTACACAACTCACCCATTTAAACACACAATTCAATCACTTTTAGTATATTCACAGACTTATGCAACCACCATCACTATCAACTCAAGAATATTTTCCTTGCTTCCCCAAAAAAATTCTGCATATTTTATCCATCACTTCTCAATCACCCCAAATCTCCAGACCTAAAGTCAAAGTGAAAGTCACTCAGTCCTGTCTGACTCTTTGTGACCCCACGGAATTCTCCAGGCCAGACTGCTGGTGTGGGTAGACTTTCCCTTCTCCAGGGAATCTTCCCAATCCAGGGATTAAACCTAGGTCTCTTGCATTGCAGGCAGATTCTTTACCAATTGAGTTATTAGGGAAGCTCCAGACCTAAGCAACCACTAAACTACTTTCTCTCTTGAATTATTTGCTTATTCTGGACTTTTCACATAACTTGAATTATATAGTATGTAGTCCTTTGTGACTGGTCTCAGCATATTTTTTTCGTTTTGTTTTTACTGAAGTGTTGCTGATGTATCATATTGTGTTCGCAGCAGAATGTTTTTGAAGTTCATCCACCCTGTACTACGTATCAGTACTTCATTTCTTTTTAATTGCCAGATAATATTCCATTGTATGGATATGTGAAAGTCACTCAGTCCTGTCCAACTCTTAGCAACCCCATGGACTATACTGTCCATGGAATTCTCCAGGCCAGAATACTGGAGTGGGTAGCCTTTCCCTTCTCCACGGGATCTTCCCAACCCAGGGATTGAACTCAGGTCTCCTGCCTTGCAGGAGGATTCTTTACCAGCTGAGCCACAAGGGAAGCCCAAGAATATTGGAGTGGGTAGCCTATCCCTTTTCCAGCGGATCTTCCAGACCCAGGAATCGAACTGGGGTCTCCTGCATTGCAGGTGGATTCTTTACCAACTGAGCCTTCAGGGAAGCCAGTGGTATGGATATACCACATCTAATTGCCCCATTCATCAGTTGATGGATATTTGTGTTATTTCCACTTCTTGGCTATTGTGAGTAATGCTACGGAGAACATTTTGTATGAGTTTTTATATGGACATATGTTATTTCTTTTGAGTGTACACCTAGGAATGAATCCCCATGATTTTTATCTGTTTTGAGAACTTATTACCATCTGACACAACATATGTTTCCTTCCTTACTTTTTTATTATCTGCCTTTCTCCCACTAGAATATTAGCTCCCTAAAGGAGGATTTTGGTCTGTTTTGTTCACTGCTTATAACAGAGCCATAGTAAAATACAATAAATATATGTTGTGTGAATGAAAGAATGCTAAACTATTGGGGGAAACTGACGGGGGAACCTATTATATCAGTACGCTGATTATGTACACATTAAAAGTCAGTTTGTGGGAAGAGGTTTGCCAGGACAGCTTCCAGGGAAATAAAATTTCCAGAGTTGCCACTAGTCTGTGCCTTAGTCAAGTGACCTTTTTTGAGGTCAGTTCCTCCCTTGTAAACTGATTGAACCAGTGTTCCTGCTTCCTTCTAGCCCCATATGCCATAATATAACATAAAAATTAGCAAATGGTTTGCTCATACAGATATTTATCTTTCATTCACTCATTTCTTTATTAAGTGTCTTTATGAGCCAAACACTATTCAGATGCCTTATTTGACATATCAACATTTACAATCTATTTGGATAATAATTACACCTTTGCTGATTTAAATTTCTTTTCTTTTCTTTCTCACTTATTTGTTTCCAAAAATACAGCTGAGTTGGGCTTTAAAAAATGAAAGTTCAGTTCAGTTGCTCAGTCGTGTCTGACTCTGCAACCCCAATGACTGCAGCATGCCTGGCTCCCCTGTCCATCACCAACTCCTGGAGTTTATTCAAACTCATGTCCATCAAGTCAGTGATGCCATCCAATCATCTCATCCTCTGTCGTCCCTTTCTCCACTCGCCTTCCATCTTTCCCAGCATCAGGGTCTTTTCAAATGAATCAGTTCTTTCCATCAGGTGGCCAAAGTATTGGAGTTTCAGCTTCAGCATCAGTCCTTCCAATGAATATTCAGGACTGATTCCCTTTAGGATTAACTGGTTTGATCTCCTTGCAGTCCAAGGGACTCTCAAGAGTCTTTTCATAGTTCAAAAGCATCCATTCTTCTGCGCTCAGCTTTCTTTAAAGTCCAACTCTCACATCCATACATGACTACCGGAAAAACCACAGCTTTGACTAGACGGACCTTTGCCGGCAAAGTAACGTCTCTGCTTTAAAAAAAATGAAGACTACCTCTTAATTATTTTGTTCCTACAACACAGGCAGGAATTAAAAGACCAAAAAAGAAAATCAATATCAGTATACATTTCTTATTATTTCTTATTCTAGTGTCTTCCAATTTTACACAGATACAAAACCCATCCATTATCAGAAATAGAAAGAAGATGAGTGGGCTGGATTGACTGGGCAGTAGCTTTTGTGTATTGGACTACAGTCTGCATTCCAAGCCCTCCCCATCAGCACTTCCTACCTCTTCTCTTGCTTTACAAGAGTTCACAGACTCGAGGTTTGTCTGACATGAATAAGTTTCTCTATAACTTATTTATCCAGTTTATTCCTTGAGTTAGCACAGTTTCTCAAATATCGGGGGACAGAGAGAGTAAGATAGTTACTCTGTTTTTTGACCCCTATTAACATTGTGTTCATGCGCAAGCCACACATTCTGTCTCCCTTGTATCTGTTTTCTCCTTAGTAAGATAATAGGTTTTGAGTTTACACTCTGGCCTTTTCCAGGTTAAATTTGAGCATACACAGAAGTAGAGCAATCCAAAGTAGTCAAGAAAGGAATAAGAGGTTCTATTGTACATATGCCTTATTTTTGCAAGCAAGATATGCTTACAGAATCATTGGCTATGTTCCTAGACCAAATACCTCAAAATGTACTTTGTCAGGAATATTTTCTATGATTAGGTCCCAGGGACAGTTTTATATCATCTGCCTACTGTATAATGTTAAGAAAGCATTTTGGGAAAGCAAAGTGGACCTGCAAAGAAATACACAAATACTTCATTCAACAAATGCTTGTTTGCCTATGATGTGCCAGACCTGAAAGCTATTCTTATGCAACCTGTCCTGGGTCTCCATGAAACAGATATTCCTGGCACACTCTGCTTTATAAATAAGGAACCTGAGGCCCTGAGATGTAAAATAATTACCCTGACTAGGAGAAGGCAATGGCACCCCACTCCAGTACTCCTGCCTGGAAAATCTCGTGGACAGAGGAGCCTGGTGCACTGCAGTCCACGGGGTCACTAAGAGTCGGACACGACTGAGCGACTTCACTTTTACTTTTCACTTTCATGTATTGAAGAAGGAAATGGCAACCCACTCCAGTGTTCTTGCCTGGAGAATCCCAGGGACGGCGGAGCCTGGTGGGCTGCATAGTCCAGTCTATGGGGTCGCATAGAGTCGGACACGACTGAAGTGACTTAGCAGCAGCAGCAGCAGGATGATACAGTGATGCACAGATGGTACACAGATCCAGAGTCTGTGGGCTCCCAAAGACTCGACACTCTTTTCACCCTGTAAAAACCACTTCAGTTGCATATTTTACATTCATGACAGATCCTGAATGTTATTTTTGCATATGAAGTGTACAATATATATTGGAGATAATAGATGACAGTAATTATAACAATTTCTTTCTGAACCAAAAAAGAGGACATTTTATCTTTCTGTAATCAGAAAACTTCTGTGGCTACTTGAAAAGTTTGACCAAATTCCACTATTTTCCATTAAATAGAAATCATAAAGCATCTATTTTTTTTTTTGAGAAGTTCCACTTTTAGAAGTTTATCCTGATAGTTACATATTCACACAGAGATCCATATACACGAACATACATTATTATGTCAATAATAACCCAAAAAAGAGATCAATTAAATGTCTAGTAATAGTAATTATAAAGTACTACAAAACTCTAGCAATAACTATAGAATGGAATATTGGACAATTATTAAAAACCATGAGGTAGAAGAATATTTAAATCAAAAAGCATTCAGTGACCAGGCATCACTTTAAAAGAAAAGGACTGTAGTGAATTTGGAACCTCTGAGATGCTGTTTTCAAGAAAATTTAGGTAAATAAATTATTCACATTTCATTGGGACATCTCTAAATGTTAAATAAATGTCTCCCTATACAAGTATGGGCTACCCTTGTAGCTCAGTCGGTAAAGAATCTGCCTGTAATGCAGGAGACCCAGGTTTGATCCCTGGTTCGGGAAGATCTCCTGGAGAAGGAAATGGCAACCCACTCCAGTATTCTTGCCTGAAAAATCCCATGGACAGAGGAGCCTGGCCAGCTACAGTCCATGGGGTCGCAAGAGTCAGACATGACTTAGCGACTAAATCACCATCACCAACATACCCATAAAGTTAAAGCTATGGTTTTTCCAGTAGTCATGTATAGATGTCACAGTTGGACTATTAAGAAGGCTGAGCACCTAGGAATTGATGCTTTTGAACTGTGGTGCTGGAGAAGACCCTGGGACTGCAAGGAGATCAAATCAGTCAAGCATAAAGGAAATCAGTCCTGAATATTCATTGGAAGGACTGATGCTGAAGCTGAAGCTCCAATACTTTGGCCACCTGATGTGAAGAACTGACTCATTTGAAAAGACCCTGATGCTGGGAAAGATTGAAGGCAGGAAGAGGAGGGGACGACAGAGGATGAGATGGTTGGATGGCATCACCAACTCAATAGATATGAGTTTGAGCAGCTCTGGGAGATGGTGAAGGACAGGAAAGCCTGGTGTGCTGCACTCAATGGGGTTGCAAAGTCAGACACTGGGTGACTGAACAATAACAATACCCATCCATAGAAGTGATTAATAGATAACTTCCTTGATATAAATTCAGCAAGTAGATGATCGGGGCACTTCCTGTTCCCTCAGTTTCTAAAGTCTCATCTGCATGGTGTGAGGACTATATGGGAATATCTGTAATCTAATCTGATCTAATGGAATCTGATCTACAGCCCTTTAATGTGATCCTGGTATACAAATCACCCTTTCAAAATAATTCTATCAAATCATAGGAAAAGAAAGGAAAAAGTTGGCTGTAAACTAGCTGTATCTATTGGCCACAAACAACAGAACCAATTTTTTTGTTGTTGTTCAGTCACCAAGTCATGCCCGACTCTTTGCAATCCCATGGACTGCAGTAAGAACCACTTCTCACTATTGTAAAAAATAATCATAATAATTAAGGAACTTGGGAATCGAAGGAAAAGCTTTAAAATGAAGCTTAGATAGTGGCAGGAACTAGAGAGGAGCAGCTCAAGATGGCAAAAACATAAAAGCATCACCTTACAGATAAGTAGGTTTGACTGTTTGGGGCCTCTGTAAAGCTTTTGTTGTTCTGCTCCATTCAGAGAGCATCTGAAGGATTTAGGTCATGATCCCGCTCATACCTTAGCCAAGGGGGAAAGACACTTCATGCACACGATGGATCTATGTTATTTCTGATGGGAGATGAGCGCAGATTCCCCTAAGTCAAAGTTGGGTGCTCTTCATATATACGGAATTTAGAAAGATGGTAATGATAACCCTATATGTGAGACAGCAAAAGAGACACAGATGTATAGAACAGACTTTTGGACTCTGTGGGAGAGGGAGAGGGTGGGATGATTTGGGAGAATGCCATTGAAACATGTATATTATCAGGTAAGAAATGAATCACCAGTCTATGTTCGATACAGGATACAGGATGCCTGGGACTGGTGCACGGGGATGATCCAGAGAGATGATATGGGGTGGGAGGTGGGAGGGGGGTTCAGGACTGGGAACTCATGTACACCCGTGGCTGATTCATGTCAATGTATGGCAAAAACCAATACAGTATTGTAAAGAAAAATAAAGTAAAAAAAAAAAAAAGTTGGGTGCTCTTACCAGAAGAATGGAGTGGAGGCTGACCAGGCAAAAACAACAGATGCCCATGAACCTGAAGTCAGGAATTTGGCCTCTCTGTCCCCTTGGAGGGATCTGTGATATGGGTTTGAGGCTAGAGACAGATCCGAACCACAAATAGACATGAGGATAAACCCTGGATCAAAGCTACAGCCCAGGCTAGGAAGGGGTACCCTGGAGCTGGGGAAGGCAGATGACAGGAGAGGGCACTTGGAGTTCTCAGGGCTGAGCAGCTGTATTTTCTGATACGCATTTCATCCAGCTGCCTGCATTGAGAATGTACCACATGGTCAGTAGAATGGAATGCAGGGCAGACACCAGCCCCTCTGAAGCTCACAGAAACCTGATACAATGGCTTTAGCCTAATGCATGTCCAGGCATTTTTCTCTTATTTAACTCCAGCTCTTTGCAATGTCCAGCAAAATAAAGATGGTCATGCTAGATCAGAAGGTCAGACCAGCCAAGCCAGAGTGGTCAGGCCCAAACTACATATTTAGGTGAGATGAGGGACATTAGCTGAGACAGAAGAAACTGCCCCATCCCCTTTCTGATGCTGAGGCTAATCCAGCTGGCATGAGAGAGGGGTCCTGGTTTGGACTGGAAGGTGCTGGTTCCAGAGAGGGTAGAGGAGGCTGCTAGGATGATGCATGGGGTGCAGTTCCATTTAGGGCAAGACTGGAGCCAAAGGAGCAGAATCAGATGCTAAATCCAAGAGGTCAGTTTGAGACTGTGGTCAAGAATGAGGCAAGAGACCAGGAGTGGAGATCAGAAACAGGTTTGGAAACACAGTGGGAAGTAGGATGACTCAAGAAAGTTCAGGATAATCCTGAACAGCCCCAGAGACCAAAGCCTTTCTCACTGGATGCTGGTCACATGGCAGGGTGCCCAGTAAACAGTCAGATCACTAGTGGCACAGGCTGGGCGGGAATAAAATGGGAAAATACCATAGGTGGACATGGGCATCTGGCCCATAGCAGGCAGGAGCTAGCGGGTCTAAAGGCTGGGACCCAGGGTCCCAGATGCGAGAAAGCGAGCCAGGTGGGCACCAGTAGTTCATTCATACTGCAAAGATGCTATGCACATTTTTAATACCAGTTTTTTTGTAGGTATGTACTTTCATTCCTTTGGGTGAAGCAATATTTTCATTGAAAAAAGGACTTCATATGTAAACAAGTCTGGGAAGTAATGCTGTGTGTGTGTGAGAATGAAGTTGTTGATCAAAGAGGTTGCAGTAGACTCTGACATACTTTAGATAGAACTGTTTTCAATTAGGCTTAAAACCATGATATTCAAAACATGGAAAACTATCAAATGTCAACTAGCCCTTTGAAAACAAGCTTCTGGTCAATAACTTAACTGCCCTCTTTGTGAATTCTTGGGGACAAGTCCTTGCCATGTTTATCTCTTTCTCTCAGCACCTAAAATAGTTCTGGGCATATATTAAATTCTCACTATATATTTTCAATTGACATACAAAAATTCTTAAAGGGTAAACAACAAAATGTTGTTTTTCTTTTGGTGGTTGGACTACAGGTGACTTATGTCTTTATTTAAAAAAATTTCCATTTTTGTAGTTTCTAAACATGAGTTACTTTTAAAAATTAAAAAAAATATATTTAAATATAAAAAGTATATATTTAAGATATTCATTGTGCAAGACTACTAAGTCTCCATTAGGAGAAAAAAAGGAATGCCTAATTTTATCACTGCTTAAACATTTTCCAATTAAGTAGCTTACTTTAACATTAATACTGAGACCTCAAAGATTCTATTTGATTCTGAGAAGTTAATAATTGATGGGACTAAGTAACTAGGAGCTATGGTGGGGTATATACATTTTGCTATATAGGCAGCAGTCCCCTTCATGGATTACAGCCCTGTTACAGCAAAGGGGCTTGAGTAACTCAATGAAGCTGTGAGCCAAGCTGCACCACCCAAGACAGACAGGTCATGGTGAAGAATTCTAACAAAACATGGTCCACTGGAGGAGGAAATGGCAAACTTCTTAAATGAACAATTGCAAGGAAATAGAGGAAAACAATAGAAGGGAAAGACTTAGAGATCTCTTCAAGAAAATTGAAGATATCAAGGGAATATTTCATGCAAGGATGGGCACAATAAAGAACAGAAATGGCAAGGACATAACAGAAGCAGAAGAGATTAATAAGAGATGGCAAGAATACACAGAAGAACTGTACAAAAAACATCTTAATGACCTGGAAAACCATGATACTGTGGTCACTCACTTAGAGCTAGATATCCTGAAGTGTTAAGTCAAGTGGGCTTTAGGAAGCATTACTACAAACAAAGCCAGTGGAAGTGATGGAATTCCAGCTGAATGATTTAAAATCCTAAAAGATGATGCTGTTAAAGTGCTGCACTTAATATGTCAGCAAATTTGGAAAACTCAGCAATGGCAACAAGACTAGAAAAGGTCAGTTTTCATTTCAATCCCAAAGAAAGTCAATGCCAAAGAATGTTCAAGCTATTGAACAAACACACTTATATCACAGGCTAGTAAGTTTATGCTCAAAATCCTTCAAGCTAGGCTTCAGCAGTATGTGAATCAAGAACTTCCAGAAGTACAAGCTGGGTTTGGAAAAGGCAGAGGAACCAGAGATCAAATCACCAACATTCGCTGGGTTATAGAGAAAGCAAGGGGATTACAGAAAAACATCTACTTCTACTACTTCATCAACTACACTAACACCTTTGACTGTGTGGATCACAACAAACTGTGGAAAATTCTTAAAGTGATGGAAATACCAGACCTCCTTACCTGTCTCCTGAAAAACCTGTATGCAAGTCAAGAAACAACAGATAGAACTGGACCTGGAACAACTGACTGGTTCAGAATTGGGAAAGGAGTAGGTCAAGGCTGTATATTGTCACCCTGCTTATTTAATTTATATGGAGAGTACATAATGAGAAATGCCAGGCTGGATGAATCACAAGCTGGAATCAACACTGCTGGAAGAAATATCAACAACCTCAGATATGCAGATGATACCACTCAAATGACAGAAAATGAAGAGAAACTAAAGAGCCTCTTGATGAGGGTGAAAGAGGAGAGTGAAAAAGCTGGCTTAAACCTCAACATTTAAAAAACTAAGATGATAGAATCTGGTCCCATCACTTCATGGCAAGTAGATGGGGGGAAAAGTGGAAACAGTGACAAATTTTATTTTTATTGGGCTCCAAAATTACAGCAGACGGTGACTGTAGCCATGAAATTCAAAGACACTTTCTCCTTGGAAGGAAAGCTATGACAAACCTAGACAGCATATTAAAAAGAAGAGACATCACTTTGCCAACAGAAGTTATATAGTCAAAGCTAGAGTTTTTCCATTACTTGTGTACGGATGTGACAGTTGGACCATAAAGAAGGCTGAGCACTGAAGAATTGACACTTTTGAATTGTGGTGCTAAATAAGACTCTTGAGACTCCCTTGGACTGCAAGGAAATCAACCCAGTCAATCCTAAAGGAAATCAGTCCTGAATATTCATTGGAAAGACTGATGCTGAGGCTGAAACTCTAATACTTTGGCCACCTGATGTGAAGAGTCGACTCATTGGAAAAGACTCTGATGCTGGGAAGACTGAAGGCAAAAGGAGAAGGGGGCGGTAAAGGATGAGACGGTTAGATAGTCTCATCAAGTCAATGGACATAAATTTGATCAAACTCTGGGAGAGACTGAAAGACAGGGGAGCCTGGCATGCTGCAGGGTGGCAAAGAGTCGGGCATGACTTAGCCACTGAACAACAATAGGCAGCAACAGAAAGCAAGGAACTATATAACTCGGTGCTTTACAAAATTGGTCTGTGGTACAGATTTCTGCTAGGAAACATTTGAACATTTGGTCTACTGCTTTGGTATCTAATTTAGCTTCAAACATCCAGCTGATAGTTACAGAATACTAATAGAGTTATCATATTGAGATTCCTCTACTTCAAAGAATTCCTAAAAGAAAAAGCTGGGTGTTTTGTTTGTTTGTTTGCTTGTTTTTCAAATCATCTGTAGTGGCTCCAACCAAAGAATAACCAGATCTTGAAGTGAAAGTTGCTCAGTCGTGTCCGACTCTTTGTGACCCCATGGACCATAAAGTCCATGGAATTCTCCAGGCCAAGATATTGGAGTGGCTAGCCTTTCCCTTCTCCATCGGATCTTCTCGAACCAGGACTTGAACTGGGGTCTCCTGCATTGCAGGAGGATTCTTTCCCAACTGAGCTATGAGGGAAGCCCCAACCAAATCTTGAGCCAGAGTATTTACTGTGTTTAATCTGCCACTGGAACAGTTGATATCTTGCAAAGCATTTCAAATATTATATTTGTGTTTGCCTTTTAAAAAAAGCAGGTCATACTCTACTTGCATTAACTACAAAACCCTGCACTGTTGACTATGGAAAATAGAGAGGGTGTCCGTAGTAAAACTTTGGATAAGGTTATTCTCATACAAAACAATTTGTCATCATAAATGAAAATTTTATAGCCATATGTGAGAGGCTTTCTTTTCTCCTCAGATAGTAAACAATCTTCCCTACTTATTCTCTTATAACCAAAGCATATTTTTAAACCTAAAAAGAAAAAACAATCTGAAATGCAGTAAACTGATACTTTTTTTATCCGTTGTTCTATCTTGTAGACTATATGTAGTGCAAGCATTGTTGGAATACCTAAGTGATGGCTGTTTATTTTTTTCTGATTAACATGAAAAATGAAAAGAGAGAATACTTTTAGATCTGAAAGAAGTACTGCAGATGATAGACTTCAGTAATTGCTCCAGCAGACCACAAAGGATTAGTTTTACAGCAAGAAACTTGGGGTAACCTGGCTAAATATTTCATTCATGTGACTGAGCGGGCTGGGGGTGGAAGGGTAGGGAATTTGCTTAGCAGTGTGGGTGACTGCGGCTTGGCTGGGAGTACAGTTAGTTTCTCACTCATAGCCTCGGACTGCACAGAATGGCCTGCTCATGCTGTGTGCTCCAGTGTGAATCTGTGGCCTGGCCCCTCAGGTTGAAGCTATCTTAACTGCTGGCAAGAGCAGCAGTAGTACTAGAGCCAGCCATCTTAGAGGAGGAGGGCTGGCTGGCTCAGGCTCCTGGGCATACAAGGGATGCTGATGTTCTGTCTTGCCCAGTCTGGATCCTTGCAAATTTCATTTTCATAAATACCCTGCATTTTGCCAGCATTCCCTACTTTCACCCAACAGAGTGGGTGCAGGGAAGCAGAGAATCAGGAAGAAATGAGAAAACTAAGGACTTGGAGAGTGAAGGAGACTTCAGCACAGGATATCATTTCTCTGGATCCCAGCTGAGTTCTCCTTTGGGTTCAAATGAGGAATCAGACCTTCTTCCACATTCATTTGAATACTTTTTCAATGATGGAACATTTGTGCTTTCAGTGGTTACATCTAAGTTTTGGAAACAGCAAAGTCCATTCAGTTCTAATAAAGCTGGGCCAATAATAGCTTACACTTGGAGAGTGGGTTTCATTTCACAAGGTGGTGTAATAATGCCCTGTTTCATTTAATCTTCAGGACAACTCTTCCTGTAGATACTTTTATTCTCCAATTGCAGAAGAAGAAAGCTAGTTTAAGAAATTTAAGGAATATGCAAAGTCACAAAACAGAGGTTGGACTTGAATTCAGATCAGATTTCAAATCCATTGCTTTTTATTCAACATCAGAGGTTCTATTTTTTATTTGAAACATATGAAGTAGTACAATAGGGCAACCTAGCTAATTTTCATGCATACCTCATAATATTGTGCCAAAGACAATTTAAAAAGAGGATTTCCAAAACACTTTGAGCAATGGCATCCTTGACAGAATGAGTGTGTGGTTTTCCAGGAGATAAATTCACAGTTTTCTTATCTCTCCAAACGGATGATTGGATTTTAAAGTCCCACTCTTTTCTTGTCACTACTGGTAAGACTTTAAAATGCTTACTATATTTGTATCCATCAAAATCATTATGCAGGAAAAAATACTAGAAGTATAAGCTATTTAACATCTGTGAATGGGAAAATTGCAAAGAACGTTTAACGGTACATAAAACCAGACTTGTGAACTACTTTATTTTTATCTGGGAAAAGAAAAAATGCTACATAATAATATTTATCCTGTACATCTACAAAGGGATCTCATTATACTCAAAGGTTATATTCTAGAAACTCCAAGTTAATAAAGAAATATGAGAGGGATGTTCTTCTGATTCAGGTTTTTCCTCCCAGTTTTGGACTTTGGTCATTTGTTCTATTATACCTGCCTTTTTTTTTAGTTGCAGTGACTATATGTAGGAAATCAGATCAAAATGTCTTATAGGTGCCTTAACTGATCATTGATTGACTTAACTCTCAAGTGCTTTAGCAGCTCAGAGCTGATCGTTAAATAACTGAGAATTTTGTGCTAATTGTTAAACTGTTGATACTTGAAACTGACCACAGTGGTAGTATTTACACTTAGAAATTGACAAACTACAGACCAGGGCTCCCTACTCACCACCACCCAAGCCTAGTTGAACCAGCATAGTGCTGACCCTCCAGGGAATCAGGGAGGGAGGTTGCTGTTTAACACCTCACAAACGTTGGAAGCCACAAACTGAGTCTTCTCCATACCAGCAGACCAGAACAACGTGCCATCTTGTTCAGTGACTTTGGATTTGACTTACAGGGTTTTATTGCAGCTGGTAGAGCAGGGCTGCAATTAAGAACATTTCTGCTAAAGCCAAACAAACATTTGGGGCTACAAAAGAAATTCAATATGCTTACGGAAGGTTGTTTGATTTACCCTCTAGTTAAAATAATGTAAGATGGCCACTACATATTGTTAAATGTTAAAAACAACATATATGCAATCCCATGTTAGTAAAGAAAATTTGGTTTAGATATGGATATTCTAGAGAAACACACTCCAAACTGATGGGGAGGGAGATTAAATGTTTACTTTTTTAATTTTTGAGTTCCTCTTTGCTGCTTCCTTTTCTAAAATCAGCATTAACTTTTCCTAGAACTAAACAGTAATTTTAATAGAAAAAGAACCAAACAATGTCAGGTAAATCTGGTCATGCTGACAATTTGACAATGGGCTGTTCAAGCATAAAACTGATCCAACCAATCCTTTTCATCCTCATTCTGTAATCTCAACTTGTTTTCCCTTTTTAACTGTCTCAACTACTCAAGTTATTGTTTTAAAAAACAAAAGCATTTATATCTTACTGGACTCTGAATTTTCAGATTTTACACCTGCTTTAAAATACTTTAAAATCAGTTCCTGCATTGCACTGAAAGATACAAACTCTACTCTAGTAGGAGTTGGTTAGATCTTGAAAGCCCACCACATGTTCATGCATTTGCAAGTCCCGGGGGGGACTCCTAAATCCAACTGCTGGCAGAAGTCAGAGTTGGTAACATTGTGTTCTGACAAATCACTGTTCTCTTGTTAAGGAAAGTTTGTAAATTAAAGTTTCTTTGTCTAGGAGCTCCTCAAGAACTCTAGCATCAGGGGAGCCATATATTGTATTTCTGGCGGGGCCATATAATCAACCATGTTACTTTGTATTAACATTTCTTAAAATTTAAATTTCATCGGAAAATAGGGGTCATAGGTATCATGTTTCTGCGACTCTAATATATACCTTTCCCCTTACATTTTACTATTTCTGAAATAGGATGAGTCTGAATTCAACTACAGTGTTCCAGGTGATTCTGATGCTTGGGATCCACCCTTAGAAAAGAGAACAAAATACTAATACCTGCATCTCTCCCCCTCCTGGAGATGCTCACGTGTTGATCTGAGCTGTGAGGTCTCTCTTATGCAACTAAGATTGAGAATTGCTAATGATGCACATCAGAATCTCTGTGGAAACTTTAGTAATACTTCAAGTTTCTGGTGCGTGTGTGTGCGCTAGGTTGCTTCAGTCGTGTCTGACTCTTTGTGACACTATTGACTGCAGCCTGCCAGGCTCCCCTGTCTATGGGATTCTCCAGGCAAGAATACTGGAGTGAGTTGCCACGCTCTCCTCCACGAGATCTTCCTGACCCAGGGATCGAACTCGTGCCTCCTATGTCTCCTACATTGGCAGGCGGGTTCTATACCACCAGTGCCACCTGGGAGGCCCCAAACACCTGGGCTCAACCCCTACAGGTTCTAATTTAATTTGCCTGGATCTCAAGACAGTGATATTTTTCAAAATCTCACCAGGTAATTCTGAGGTGAGGAGGGCAAGATAGGAGAATGGGATTAAGAAGTTCAAACTACTATATACAAAATAAATAAGCTGCAAGGATATACTGTACAGCACAGCAATTACAGTCAATATTTTAAGGTAACTTTAAATGGAATATACTGTATAAAAATTTTGAATCATTATGTTGTACACCTGAAACTAATAGTGTAAATCAACTATACTTCAATAAAAATGAAAATATAGAATAATAAAATCCCTTCTGACTCCGACATGGGGAGGCCTGGGTCACTGGTCTACTGTAGGACATTTGTTGCTTTCTCTGCTAAATGCAGCATTCTGTCCACCTCTTCTGGGAGGTTGCCTGCTACCTGTGTAATTCTAAATGGGCTTGCCAGTCTTCTTAGAGAATGCATCCCCCATACCTCTGTAGCTGGTCTAAGGTTGCATAACGTACCCAAATTGGGCCAACTGGAGTCATTCCATAGTAGTTTTGCACTGTAGGCCAGAGAACCGAAGACTGATCCTTCTAGTGACAAAACAGAAGTTGCCTGTCTGGTTGACAAGATACCTGTTCCCTACCACAGGAGAGGGAGTGAAGGTGACGTTCAGGAAAGACAAGATGACAGGTAGAGAGAATGTGGCCCACTTGGAATCCTGAACTCCAAGGCCTATAGCATTCTTGTGGTTTGGCTATGTGAATCAGGGAAGTCTCAAGTTAGGTTTCTATTTCTTGCAACCAAAACGCAAAGAACCACCACAATGAAACCCTCTCAACTCATATAACTGATCCTCACTAAAAATGACACGTTTTGTTGTACAAAGGTTTTCTATATACCTCCTAACTGGTTAAGTAGGACATGTAATTTCTTTAAAAATTGAGACATAATTCACACACCATAAAATTCACCATTTTAAGGTGTACAATGCAGTGGTTATTAGTATATTTGCAAGATTTATAACCGTCACCACTAACTGATCCCAGAACATTTCATTATCCCAGAAAAGCAACTCCAATCCTATTAGAAATCATCCCTATAACCTTCCTCTTCCTTGCCCTTAGCAACCACCAAGCTACTCTCAGCAGAGGTGCTTTCATGCTCATTTAAAGGCAAAGAAAAGGAGGCCTGGATATTCTGGTGGTTTTCTTAAGGGGTTGAAGCCAGGATAAGAACCTGTTAAACTACTCTACCTCCCTTTTGTGAACATATTTATGCCCAAGTCATTATATTTATTTGCCACTGTAAAATGGAAGAGTGGGTTAAAACAATCACTTGTAAATTATTGCAGTCATTTAGAAATAGTGTTGATTTGTTCTGAAAGGTCAATTGATTTTGACATTGCTTGCTTTACTTTTGTTAACATTATGCCTTCCTAATGAAAGAGATTGTTTTTGTTTACTTCTTGGCAACTGAAACCCACTTGACACCCCCATGAAAGAAAAAAAAAAATGACTGTCGAAGTTAAGTCAATTGAGCTGAAATTGCCTTTCGTGTACATCTAAGGAAAAAACAAGTTTTAGTTCCTTTCACAGTCATATATCTTAAGTACAGTAATTGCATTTTAGCCTATTAAGCTTCTGATGAGGGCAAATAAACCTTATTCAAAATTTAGACCGAGCTCAACAGGATTAGAAAGGGGAGGTCAGAGAGAAGATGTGGATATTACATGTTGAATCATTTGTAGTTCAAACCAACTTGGAGCCTTTCTTTTTGGCAGATATTATTTTAATAAGAGTCATTGCCTACAGACTGCTTTAATCTAATTCTAGAAACCAATAAATTGCAATCTAATTGTGAAATGATGAAAGACAGTGATTTGAAGAAACGAATGTGTTTACATGCAGTTTAGCCCAAGCTCAGTTTTGCAGAAAGGAGTTTGAAATATCTAATCTCTACTTTCGGGGTAAAAATGCATTTAGGGGGCCACACCCATATAGCCGGGTATGTTTCTCCCTTTGTGCGCCTTGCCTTCCATGCCTGGGAGTCTATTTCTGTCGAATTGGATACCACCAGGCCTGCACATCCCCTTCTCCAGAGCCCCTCGGGGTAAAGAGCTGGGGAACAGTAAGTCCCCAGAACAATTGGGGAGCCTGTTCACAGTTTTGGCTGCCTGTGTTGCTGCTCTGCCAGTCTGTCTGAAGCATTTGGGGAACACCCAGTCTTTGCAGAAGTTTGAACATGGTGCTAGGGAACAAAAATGAATAAAGAATAAAATTTCCCCCAAGCTGAGAACAAAGACCTCACTCTCCTGCCTGATTTCCTGCCATTTAGCCAGATCTGTATCAGAAGATCCAGGGCACATATGTGCTGGAGTAGGGAGAACACAGACTCCTTCCCAACCCACCTGAACGTGCTGGCCTCCTTAAATCTCCATGGTTCAACTTCTCCTCCGCTTTCCTGAGATAATATAGTGTCCTTCCAAAACATTCCTCTATGGAATGTGGCATGTGCCAAGCGGAATAACAGCCTCCCAAATGCGTTCATATTCTAATCTCTGGAACCTACATGGTAAAAGAGACTTTGCCGATGTGATTTTAACAAAGAGAAGTGCCACAATTAAGCCATGTAGGTCTTTAAAAGGGAAAGAGGGAGACAAGAGCATCATAGAAGAGAGGCAATGATGGGAGCAGAGTTGGAAAGATTTTAAGATGAAGCATTTGGGGAACACCCAGTCTTTGCAGAAGTTTGAACATGGTGCTAGGGTTCCATGCTTCAGACAGACTGGGTAAAGTGATATCTCATTGTAGTTTTGATTTGCATTTCTCTAATTATGAGTGATGTTGAGCATCTCTTCATTGGTTTATTAGCCATCTTATGAGCTAGTTTTTATTACTTAAGAAGTAGCACATAAAGTTAGCTATATATACACACACACAAAGCACATGGCTAAGAATTGGGAAGTGGTAGTGCCCCTAGAGAAAGATTGGAGGCACTGTTACTGGTGGAGGGAGAAACGATGCTAGAACCAAAATGACAGGACTCTCCTAATGAAGACACAGAGGGCAGCCAGTTGAGAGATAGGAGAAAAGCAACCCCCATAGCCAACCCACTTTAAAACTCCTACTTTAAAGAATGAGTTCTATTCCATTTATAGAAAGTGTCTGTGAAGTGAAGTCCACTCAGTTGTGTCCGACTCTTTGTGATTCCATGGACTGTAGCCTACCAGGCTCCTCCGTCCCTGGGATTCTCTGGGCAAGAGTTCTGGAATGGGTTGCCATTGCCTTCTCTGATGGGAAGTGTCTAGAATAGACAAATCTCTAGAGGCAGGAAGTAGATTAATGCTTGCCAGGAGGTGGGAAGAATGGGATGGGGGGTTTCCTGCTAATGCCTGGGGATTCTGATTTTGGTGATGGAAATGTTCTGGAGTTAGTGGCAATGGCTGAACAACCGAGTATGTGAATGATAACATAATTAAAATACTTTTTTTTTTTTTAAAGAATGAGTCTATAGCTTAAAAGACGTCAAATATGTAAAATAAGTGTTAAATGAATGGGGACTATGGGTTTCATTATTTGTTTCTTGTTTAAATTATTTTTTAATGTACTGATAACATAACAATATTAAGAGAAATAAAAACATTCAGGATCTCACCACACTGGCACACAGTTTTGAGTTTTTTTCTTTCCTTCCAGTCCATAACCTTGGCATCCATATTTTTGAAGGTTAACTAATTTGTTATTTGATCTTTAGAATACCCACACAACCAGGATTCATTAAAGTATGATGTCTTTATTTACCAATCCATGAAAGTTTATAAGAAATAAATTTAACATCATTGAGGTTATTTTTTCTCTACTGCATAAACTGCAATTGTCTTAAATTAAAGAAAAGCTCATCTATAATTCTGCCACTATAGTAGTTTGCTTATTACCTGTTAATCTTGGTTCATATACATTCATGCTCTTTTCCCCTAAAGTTGGAATCTATTTCTATTTTTCCAACTATTTACTTAAAATTCTTTTAATTTACAGAGAAGATGCAACAATAATATCTTTATATCCCCTACACATAGATCCACCAATTGTGACTATTTTGCCACATTTGCTTTTTCTCTTTCTCTCTCTCATTCACACTCCTCCACACAATACACACATACATGATTTTCTTTTGCTGAACAATCTGAAAGTTCTAGATATCATAATACCTGATCCCTGAATACTCAATTGCCGGGAGCCAGCACAGGAGATCCTACCCATGACAAGGTCATGCAAAGGAGACCTGACAAGCAAGGCTTCAGGACTCGAGGGACTCCCTGGGCTGATCCCACCCATGACAATCATGTGGAGAGACCTGACGAGCAAGGCGGATCAGGACTCGAGGGATCCCCCGGACCTGCTCGAGCATCTACCCCAAAACCAGAATCTGTCTGTCTTACTGTTTTATGCCTTTCACCAACTCTTCTGACTTTAACAGGGGGCTATCCCCGACAACCTTTTTCTGGAAAAAATTAACTTAGGGCTCTAGTTGATAAATCTCCTGGGCATGAAAGGAGTATTTCAATTCAAACCCCCTGTTAGCATTCTAGCTTACTTGGCAGGTTTATCCAGACTCTTCCAACATTGTTGAGCCAATGCTTGCTGCCAAATTCCCATATCCCTTATCCATTGTGTTCCCGGGAGTGCATATAGTTAAGATGCAGAAAAAACAAGTAGTAGTCTTAACATTAGCAACATTAGACTTTGAGTTAATAAGTTCTTTCTTTGCTGTAACCCACTGAATCTTTGCTCCATAAAAAATGTAACTCTGTACTTTAAGGGTGACGCAGACTAAGGAATTTAAGAAAAAACATTTCAAGGAAAAGTAAGTGTTTTAGCTGACCAACCTTTATCGAAAAGGGGTCATAAAATGTCAACAGGCCTCCGGGCCAGAAGATAATGTACAAAAAATAAGACCCTTGTTTATGAAATGGTATGCAGGAAGAAATCTGGTATCGATAAAAGTTAATACTGATGGAATGTTGAGCTGACTCTGCATTTTTCACTTTGCTCAATGTACAACTCAGGGTATAAAAGCTCCCTCTGAAAATAAAGTAATGGGCCTTGCTTACTGAGGCTTGGTCTCCCCACGTCATTCTTTATTTCTTTCCTTTTCAGGTTGACTCCCTGGAGCACAGGGGCCCTCTGAGTTCACTTTCCTGCCCGGGGTTCTAAGACCCTCTTGAGAAGGTGCTCTGCGGCTTTGCCCCATTAAGAGGGCGCCTGTGGCCTCCGTGAACAGAGCAAGTCCCATGCAGGGGCTTTATTGGCTTTCTGTGTAAACCAAGGAATATCAGCCTCTTTCTCTCCTCTGTTTTATTAACTGCATAATTCTTTCCTTATCTCTAGCTCTTTCAGTTGCCAACACTGTTCACGCTTCAGATAACCCTGGATCCAACTGGGGCTGGACCCCAGTACTCAATCATGTGTCTTCTACATAACCAAAATACCACTGCCATAAACAAAAAATTTAACACTGATATAAAAGAGTATCTAATATACAGTACATAAGCATTTACTTCCAGAATATCTTCTAAAGTTGCTCTTTAAAATTTGGGATTCATGCAATATATCTGTCTCATGTCTCTTAGGTTTCTTTTGGTCTAGAAAAGTGCCCTGTCATAGTTTTAAATCTTTCAGAGACTGACTTTTATTTGAAGAGTCCTGACAAACTGTTTCACTGTATATCTCACATTCTAGATTTGCCACATTGTATTCTCATGATTAAATTCAGGTCAAACATTTTGCTCAAGAGCACTATGTATGTGATGATGTATATGTGCTTGTCACAGCATCCCAAGAGGAAGCACATGACGTCAGGTTGTCCAGTTACTGGTCATGCTAAGCTTCACCCCTGGGTTAAAGTAGTCTGTTGTGAAAGTACCTTTTCCCTTTGTAGTTAATAATTAATCTACAGAGGTAATACTCGGAGACTGTGTGACTATCTCATTTCCCAACAACATTTCACCCAGAGGATTGGAATCCCTTGACAATGCTTCCTAATTACTACACTGGTGGCTATAAGTAGCATTGTTAATTCAGTTATTATTCCTTTTTACAGATTTAGCTGACATACTTCTGTATAAATGAGCTATATTTCTCCCCTTTAAAATAGCAATATAAACTGTTTTTCATGCCTGTGTAGTCTTCTCTCACATTGACACTAGACTTGGGCACGTGACTTGCTTTGGTCATGGGGACCCTAGCAAGCAAGACCAAGTAGAAGCTTGACTAGCTTTTGCATTAGAACTTGTCTCCTGGGAACACTTTTTTGTAAAACCAAGCCATCAAGCTGTAACAAAGTCCAGGTTATCCTGTTGGAGATGGAGACCACATAGAAAGACCTAGGAGAGTGAGATACCATGTGAAGAATGAGGCCAAAGCTTAAGGCAGGCACAGGAATTGTTCCAACTGACAGCTCGTGGAGCAAAAGAACCACCTTCAAATCATGAGAAGTTATAAACTGTCGTTATTTTAAGCCACTAAGTTTGGGGCATTACATTTTATAAAATAAAACACACATTCAGAGAAGTCTTAATGGTAATGTTGCATAAAAAACTACCCCAAAACTTAAAAGCATCAAACAAGAATTTGTTATTATTTCTCATGATTTAGTAGGTCAAAATTCAGAAAAGGAACAGCAGGGAAGACTTGATACTGCGCTACAATGTCTGAGACCTCAGTAAGGATGACTTGAATGTGGGAGGCTGGAACAACTGGGAGCTGTCTGGTACTTCCCCCATATATATATGGCTTATCCGCATGGCTAGCGTAGGGTTCTGAGCAATATGGCAACCTCATAGTAACTGTTTCTCACATGGCATTTCAGGGCTCCTAAGAGCCAGTGTTCCCAGAGACAGGAAGAAGCTCTTTCTTAAGATCCAAGTCTATACACTGGCATAGTTACTTCTTCCACTGAATTCTATTGGTCAAAACAGCATCCGAACCTGCCTACATTCAATCAGGAACACAGAATCTACCTCTTGATAGAAAGATGTCAAAAAATCTATGGTATCTATAATCTGCCAAACATCTCTTCTTTTTCATTCTATTCTCTCCTTCTCCTATAGGAAACTATTTTAATTGTGTGTGTGTGTGTGTGTGTGTGTGTATGCACATGCATGCACGATTTCAAAAACAGGTGAAAAAACCCATAAGTTTTGTTTCTCCTTTCTTTTAATACAATAGGTAGCAATATTTAAATGTTCTTTTGTACACTGCTTTCTTCCTAGATAGCTGTATTGAGGCATTAATACTATATAATAAATTTCACATACCTAAAGTGTATAATTTCCTACATTTTGACCTGTGTATATACCTATGAACCATCAATACAATCAAGATAGTGAACAAGTCCATTACCTCTCTCTCATTTTCTTTTGTCACACCAGCAGGCTTGCAGGATGTTAGTTTACCCACCAGTAGAAGCACAGAGTGTCCTAATCACTGGACTACCAAGGAATTCCCAACCCCTGTCTCATTATAATCCTTCCCTCCTGACACTCTCTGCCACCCTGTCCCCAGACAACCATTGATCTGCTTTCAGTCATTACAGATTAGCTTGCATTTTATAGAATTACATATAAATAGGATAATACAATATATCTTTCTTTTATATCCTTCTAAAATTTTAGACTTCTTTCACAAGGCATAATTATTTTGAATTCTTCCATATTGTTGTATGTATCAGCAGTCTTTTTTAAATTGATGAGTACTATTTAATTATATAGCTATACTACAACTTGTTCATCCATTCATCTGTTGATAGGTATTTAGGTTGTTTCTAGTTCAAGGCTTGTTGTAGACTGCTTAGACTGCTGTAACAAAATACCATAGACTGGGTGGCTCAAACAAAAGACATTTGTTTCTCACAGTTCTGTGGACTCTGAAGTCCAAGATCAAGGTGCCAGCTGATTCAGCTCCTGATAAGGGCCCTCCTCGTGGCTCACAGACAACTACCTTCTTGCTATATCTTTACATGATAGAGAGGGAGCAAACTCTGGTCTTTCTTCCTCCTCTTATATGAACACTACTCCCCACTAGGCATTGTTATCATATTACATTATATAAATATTATCATTATATATATCAATATTATCATTATTATATTATTATCAGCATTTTACAGAGAATGAAACTGAGCCACAGGTAAATGAAGTTGCCTAAGTTCCCACAGCAATAAAGAACAGAGTCAGAATTGAGGTCAAGGTCATCTAAGTCCAGGCTGTGCCTTACCCATGGTTCTATATCTGCTATTGAGCACCTTCTATGCACCTGGTACTATTCTTGGTACTATCCTAGGATACCAGCTAACAAGCAAAGCCCCTGACCTCATGGAGACTTCAATGAGGAGGCAGAAATTAATCAGCACTATTTACAGCACTATTTACAATAGCTAGGACATGGAAGCAACCTAGATGTCTACCAATGGATGAACAGATAAAGAAGTTAAGGTACATATATACAATGGAATATTATTTAGCCATAAAAGAATGAATGTGAGTCAGTTGTAGTGAGGTGGATGAACCTAGACCTATAGAGTGAAGTAAATCAGAAAGAGAAAAACAAGCATCATATGTTAACGCTTATATATGGAATCTGGAAAAACGGTATTGATGAACCTATTTGTAGGGAAGGAATGGGGGGGCAGATGTCAAGAATGGACTTGTGGACACAGTCAGGGAAGAAGAAAGTGGGACGAATGGAGAAAGTGCGTGCTCAGTCACTTCAGTTGTGTCCGACTCTTTGTGACCCCATGGACTTTAGCCTACCAGGCTCCTCTGTCCATGGGATTCTCCAGGCAAGAATACTGGAGTGGGTTGCCATTCCCTTCTCCTATGGAGAAAGCAGCATCAATATATATACACTACCATGTGCAAAATAGATAGCTGGTGAGAAGTTGCTGTATAGCACAGGGTGCCGAGCCTGGTGCTCTGTGATGACCCAGAAGGGTGGGTACAGGGAGGGGAGGGAGGCGACATACTCGTAATTATGGCTGAATCGCACTGTTGCACTGCAGAAACCAACACAACACTGTAAAGCAATTTGCCTCCAATTAAAGAATAAATAATAACAACAAAGATAAAAAGAATTATTCTGGCTGTGGTATGGAAAGTAGATGGTAGAAGGCAAGAGCAGAAGCAGACAGGAGGCTGTTGGCAAGGGTGCAGGTAAAAGCTGATGGTGGCTCTGGCCAAAGCAGGTGGTGAGAAATAAACACCATCTTTGGGGCACATAGCAGCCTCATTGCTTGTTTCCTGGGGGCTCTTGCCTCTCAGAAACTCATCACTGACCTATGGGCACATCCACAGACTACTTGAAGCCTAAGAGTTTACTAAGTATCCAGAGTCTTCTGGGTTAAGGAAAGTGTCTTTAATCAGAACAGCAACTCTGTGTTGTCTGACATCATGTAATATGTTTAGCTTAATATAGATGAATAATGAAAAACTTTAATGAACTATGGCAGAGCCTGCAGCCTCTGATAAATCTGAGCATTACTGCTCTTCCGACAGTAGAATTATGCTCAGGGTTCAGACAAAATTGCATTAACTGTTGCTTCTATGTACTCAATAAAAAGTAGAAGCATGAGTCACATTCCCAATTCTAAAAGTAATACTTTTGAATACTGTGGTAAAGTCTGCAGAAATGCATCCAGCTGGATGTCAAGGACTGATTCTCTGTGGAGTTACCTTGGTTGAGGGCTGGTTCTTGGCTTTGAGGGGTCAGAGATCTAATTTGGTTATTGATCCAAAGCTGCTCAAAGGCTGAAGGCAGCTTCTGGCCTGCCTGAAGGTATACGTGGCCCAAAGCAGAGGTCATGCTGGCGTCTCCATGTGGGATCCAGAGTCTGAGGAAGATGTCGTGAGATGTCAAATGGTTTAACTGAGATGCCACTCTCAGCACTGGGGCACTCAGGAGGAAGCTGGGTCATCAGAGATAGGACAACATAATCATTAACTCTAGGGAAAAACTGCCTGGGTTCAAATCCTGATTCTGCCACTTAAATTACTTAATCTTTTTGAATCTACACTCAATGAGCTAAAATGTATGAGGTACATAAAATAGCACCTGCCATATTGTGTTTTTACATGATAATATCACAGTTAATAGTAGAACGAAGATAAGGTAAATTGGAACAGCTACCAAGGGATCAGACTGAAAAAGAACCTATATTTTACAAGGTGAAGTCCCAGAACTAATTCTCCCTGGTTAAGATCTGCCTGAACAGTGGACCTCCAACAATATCTACCTCCCAACCCCCCAGAACTCAGGAACATGCTACCTTACATGGCAACGAGGGACTGTGCAGATATAATTATGTTAAGGATCCTGAGATGGGTAGATTATCTTGGATTATCCACGCAAGCCCAAGATCTCCCCGTGGACCCTTGTAAAAGGGAGACAGGAAGATCAGAGGAATATATGTGACAAAGAAGCAAAGATCAGTGACAGAAGCCATGAACCATGATATCATATTATAACGGTTGAAGGAAGAAAAAAAAATTGTATGAAAGACTGCAAAGAAAACAGTGATAAAGAAACTATCAATAAAATAGGATGATGTGGTAAAAACTCGTTACTCACTGGGCTTCCCTAGTGGCTCAGTGATAAAGAATCCTCCTGCCAATGCAGGAGATACAGGTTCAATCCCTGTTTTAAGAAGATCCCACATGCCAGAAATCAACTAAGCCTGAGCACCACAGTTATCAAGCCTGTGCTCTAGAGCCTGGGAACCACAACTACTGAAGCCCAGGCACCCTAGAGACCATGCGTCACAAGAGAGGCCACTGCAATCAGTACCTGGGCACTGCAACCAAGAGTAGCCCGTTTGCCACAACTAGGAAAACGCCCACACAGCAATGAAGACCCAGCACAGCCAAAAATAAAGGAAACTCTAAAACAACAACAACAAAACTCATTACTGATTGCCTGATAGAATGATCTCCTTCCATTCAGGGGAAGTAGTCTTGAGAAATACCTTTCCAACTGGGAAGCACTGGCATAGCTCAAAACAGAGGACCTGGAGTCCCTCCCTCCACGCCCCCCGCCCCCTCCCCCTCCCGCCACTGTAATTCAGAAGATTAACTTGTTTGTTCTTTCTAGGGCAAAAGAGGAGAGAATGTGTTAAAAGACCCTCATGCAGCAGATACAGGATAAAAATGTATTATTATTATTCATTATTTGTCAATGCCCAGTATTTCATGGTTCTGAGCTCACTGGGTAAGTAAAGTTAAAAATACACAGCAAGTGGTTTCACTTACTAGGGCAATGGTCTGTCTAAAATATTTACATTTAGAGGGTGGATGATAGAAAGATCATCTGAATCCCACATCGAGGTCCACTGCAATGACAAATGGCAGTGTTTGCTCTTCAAAGGAATGTAGCTATACACCATTACCTGCCTGGCTCAGGGTGAGTGCCTGGCATGTGCAAGCTGCTTGGCAGAAAAGGCATCTAGTGCTATCCCAGCGAGGCCCACGAGAGGCACTGCCCCATGACTGCTGATGACCTTCAAGTCCCTTGTCCCCAAGGACAAGCCAAGAGCTTCCCACATGTGAGCTTGGTGGCTGCTGCCTTAGTTCTGAATCTTTCCCTGACTGCTTACTTTTCCATTTTGATTCCTGTCTTCACTGTTAACCTTCAGGACCATTTCCCCACCAGCTGACCCTGGATCTTTCAGCATCAATTCTTGTTCTCCAACCCAACTGTATTTTTGCTTCCTCATACCAGATCACATAACCCCCATTCCAAGCATACTTCAACCCTTCAAGGCAGCTTTTCCCCCGGCACTACCCATGTGAAAAATCCCCCAGCCCTCAGACTTTCCCCAGTGCATTTCATGAACTTGAAACTAAGTATTCAGAGTGTCTTTCAGGGAAATTGGTTTTGAGCAGTGTAGTAATTGAAGTTAACCAAGTATGTTCCAGAAAAACACTGCCTGGCTTTGAAAAGTAGATCTTTCTCTTACTAGCTATGCAAACTTGGACAAATTACACCCCTATGTCTCAGCTTTTTAATCTGTAAATTGGGGATAATGATTCAATGAGGCAATGCCTGTAAAGAGTTAGCTCGGGGCCTGGTATACAGCAAATAAATGTTAGCTACTATTGGTGTCACTCTTGTTCCTTCGTCACAGATTAACTCAATGGCATCATAGTAACCTTAAAGTACTGAAGATTGCTTAACTTTCCACCAATGTGGAAATTTAAAATTTAAAATTCCACCAATACAACATAAAAGCATGCACTTTATAAATCTTAGTTTTAAAAATGGGCCCTCCTTCTCTGAAATCAAAATAGGAAAATGTGTGGTTGTGTGGTTCATGTAAAAGATGACATGGTGACTCTGGAGGATTTTTACCCAGTAGATGGGACAGCAGATCTGTGGCAGAAACCATCTGATCCAAGGCTTAAACACAGAGCATCCTGAGAAAATAGTGTAGAAAGATGATAAGTGCATGGCTGGATGAGAGTAGAGAATAAGGCTGACAAGACAGGAAGGTGATGGTGATGGAGGGCCTTGAATGCCAGGTTGAACAGTAAATGAATTGCAAGGCCATAGGCTTTAGAGAACCACAGCCTGGGTATGAATATTTGGCCTCATACTAAGTAAAACAGTGGCATTCAAATTTTTCTAAATATGACACACAGTAAGAAGAATGGTTTATGTTTTGTTCCAGCACAAACACATACACTCACTCACTAACACACATATTCATATACATATACTCTTTTTTTTAAATTCTTTTTTTTTACATATACTCTTGAAGGTTAATGAAACAAGCCTGTTTTCTATGTCTATGCCTCTATTTCTGCCCTGCTAATAGGTTCATCAGCACCATTTTTCTGGATTCCATTTATGTGTTAACATACAATATTTGTTTTTCTCTTCTTGACTTACTTCACGCTTTACAACAGGTTCTAGGTTCATCCACCTCACTGGAACTGACTCAAATGTATTCCTTTTTACAGCTGAGTAATATTCCATAGTGTATGCATGTAACCACAACCTATTTATCCATCCATCTGTTGATGGACATCTAGGTTGCTTCCATGTCCAAGCTTAAATAGTGCTGCAATGAACACTGGGGTATATGCATGTTTTTCAATTATGGTTTTCTTAGGATATATGTGCAATAGTGGGATTGCTAAGTCACATGGTAGAGACACAGACATAGAGAAGAGAATTGTGGACACAGTGGGGGAAGGAGAGGGTAGGACAAATTGAGAGAGTAGCACTGAAACATATATATTACCATATGTAAAACAGATAGCTAGTGAGCAGCTGCTGTATAACACAGGGACCTCAACCCAGTACTCCGTAACGACCTAGAGGAGTGGGATGGGGTGGGAGGTGGGAAGCAGGATTAAGAGGGAGAGGACATGTGTATACACGTGGCTGACTCACGTTGTTGTGTGACAGACACCAACACAGCATTGTAAGGCAATTATTCTCCAATTAAAAATAAATTAAAAAAAATGTTAAATCACAAAAAGGTTAATGAAACAGCTCCTACCCTTAATATGCATGATGTATTCTGATGTTTTCTCTTCTATGTTATCTCATTTCTTAAAGCTGCTAGCCATAGCCATTAAATTGATCTCATGACCCATTAATGAGCTGCATACTGTAGCTGAACTAGAGAAAAATTACTTCATATCTCTGAACTTTAGATCCTTACTATGAAGAGGAGGTGATGCCAATATTATAGAGTTGGGGATTAAAAATGACATAGTATGTAAAGCACCTAATACGGTGATTGATACATAGCACATACTCAATAAGTAGCAGTTGAAAATAGTTTTGCAATTAACTGATGGAGGTGGAGAGAAATATTTTGAGGAGTTAAAGATGTCTGGAAATTTTAAGTCTAGTCACCAGGAAAAATTGTGCAGTGACATCAATTAGGTAAGAAGATGGGATAAGGATGACAGGGAGATACCTAAGGTTTTATTGCATGGCTTCACTTGTGCTTTCATTTCTGACTATAAAAATCATACCTGCTCAATATAGTTTGGTTTTTGATTTTGCTTATAATACTTTAACTCTCAAAATTTTAAAATATTTATGTATTTTAAATGTTTACTACAATTCCTTTCAATGCTTTTAGACTTAGAAAGCACTTTCCCACAATTGGACAAGCAAAATATTCACCTCCATTTTATTTTACTTCCCTATGTTAATGATTTCGCTTTAACATTCAGTTATTAATTCTCCTGAAATGTACTTGATATGTATGTGAGGTTCTTACCTGATAGTTTTCCAAATAGCCAGTCAATTTTCCTAAGGCATTGTTTAATAAACCATCCCTTTCATACTGGCTTATTGCATTTATCTTAATATTTATTACACCTATGTATATTATATATATGCATGTATGTCTTTTGGGGTTATTTTCAAATCCATCTTTTCTATCATTTTGTTCAGTTTATACTTGTGCTCATACTATTCATTTTTTCTTTTAGTGGTATTGAGAAATTTTTCAAGCTCAGGAAGTACAGAAAGTAATAAACACTATGTAACCACCTTTCAGAATCAACAAATATTATTATATTTGTTTCACATATCTTTTAAACTAATAAATCTTATTTTTTAGAGCCATTTTAGGTTCACAGCAAAACTGAATAGGAAATACAGAGGGTTCCCCTAAACACCCTGTCCCCACACATGCACACCGCCTCTGCATTATCAACATGCTGCCCCAGAGGAGTGCATTTGTTAAGTGATGACTCATATTGATACATCATTATTGCTCCAAGTCCACAGTTTACATTAGGGTTCACCTTTGGTACTGTGCATTCTATGTGTCTTGATAAACATACAAGGACATGTATTCACCATTGTAGTATCATGTGGAATAGTTCAACTGCCCTAAAAGTCCTCTGTGCCCCAACTATTCATCCCTTCCTCCCACCTAACCTCTGGCAAACACTGATCTTGTTACTGCTTTCACAACTTGCTTTTGCAGAATGTCATGTATTAATAGCTGGAATCACACAGCATGTAGTCTTCTCAGACTGGCTTCTTTCACTTAGTAACATGCATTATAGGTTCCTTCAAATCTTTCCATGGCTTGATAGTTCATTTCTTTTTAGCACTAAAACACATCTCTTTGTCTGACTATACCACAGGTTATTTATCCATTCACTTATTGAAAATATCTTGGCTATTATCAAGTTTTCTTAACTATGAATAAAGATTCTATAAACATTGACGTGCAGGTTTTTATGTGGACATAAGTTCTCATTTTATTTTGGTATACACCAAGGAGTCCAGTGAGTTTCCCTGGTGGCCTAGTGGTAAAAAATCCACCTGCCAATGCAGGAGACTCAGGTTCGATCCCAGGGTTGGGATGACCCCCTGCAGAAGGAAATGGCAATCCACTCCAGTATTGCTTGGGAAATTCTATGGACAGAGGAGCCTGGTGGGCTATATATAGTCCATGGGGTTGCAAAAGAGTCGGACATGACTGAGCAACTAAGCAACAACAGAAAATCCAGTTGCTGGATTATATGATAAGAGTATGGTTAGTTTTATAAGAACTGCCAAACTATCTTCCAAAGTGGTTATACTATTTTGCAATTCTAGTAGCAGTGTTTGAGAGTTTCTGTTGCTCTGCATACTCACCAACATTTGGTATTTCAATGTTTGGGGTTTTGCACACTCTAATAGGTGTGTAGTGGTGTCTCATTGTTTTAATTCATAATTCCCTAATGATATATGATGTTGAACATCTTTTCATACAGTTACTTGCCAACTGTATTTCTTCTTTGGCAAGGCATCTGTTCAGGCCTTTTGCCCATTCTTCAATTGGGTTGTTCGTTTCTTATTGCTGCATTTTATTTTTATAAGATATCTTTGTCTATTTATCTGGCTGGGCCAGGTCTTTGTTGCAGTCTGCTGGATCGTTGGTTGCAGCACTGAACTCTTAGTTGTGGCATGTGGGATCTAGTTCCCTGACCAGGGATCGAACCCGGACTCCCTGTGTTGGGAGCATGGAGTCTTAGCCACTGGACCCCCAGTTCAGTTCAGTTCAGTCGCTCAGTTGTGTCTGACTCTTTGCCACCCCATGGACCGCAGCATGCCAGGCCTCCCTGTTCATTACCAACTCCTGCAGCTTGCTCAAACTCATGTCCATTGAGTTGGTGATGCCATCCAACCATCTCATCCTCTGTCATCCTCTTCTCCTCCTGCCTTCAGTTTTTCCCAGCATCGGGGTCTTTTCCAATGAGACAGCTCTTTGTATCAGGTGGCCAAAGTATTGGAGCTTCAACTACAGCTTCAGTCCTTCCAATGAATATTCAGGACTGATTTCCTTTAAGGGACCACCAGGGAAGTCCCTTAGTGAGTTTTAAAACCTTTTTGTATATTTTGGATAATAGTCCGTTAGCAGATGTGTCTTTTGCTCCCAATCTGTGGCTGTCTTCTCATCATCTTGACAGTGTGTTTTGCAGAGTTTTTAATTTTAATAAAGTCCAGTTTAGATATTTTTAGAAATCAAAAACATTACAAATATAATTGAAATGATTTTTATACCCTTCTCTTTCAGTTCCTCACCTGTCTAGAGGCAAATCCCTATCATGAAGTTCATGTACACACATCTTATCCATGTTTTCAATACTTGCATTTCACATATGCCATAAACCAGATATTATCTTATTTTGTTTGTTTTTCAAATCTACAGCAATGCTATCATACTGTAAAGGTCATTCTGCAATTTTTCTTTTTCACTCAAAATTATATTTTGAGATATATCCATGTTCAAATTCATAAATCTAATTTATTCACATAAGCTATAGTACAGCATTTGGTCACGAGTAAACAAAAACAAACGTGTTAGTGCATTCACCAACAAACATTCACATATTCAGGCTTGTTTCAATTTATTTTGGTAATTAACAACAAGCTGCAAAGAAATTATAGTATGTCTCTTTATGTATATATGAAGAACTTTCTCTGTATAGACACAGATGTGGAACTGGAGTAGATGTTGTCTAATGACTCTTAAAAGAGGTTGTACTCATTTATAGTCTCAACAACAGTATAATTCTAACATTTATTCTTGCCAGACTTTAAAACTTTTTCAGTCAAGTAGCTGAGATAGCTTTTTTTTAATGTAAAAAGTATCTCATTTTAAAATATTTTTATTTTTTTCCAGATTATAAATAAGGTTTATATTTTCTATAAATTACCTGCTCATATCATTTGCCTATTTTCTATTTTTCCTGCTGATTTCAAGACAGTCTTTAAAAGACACTAATGATTTATTGGTTATTATGTTGCAACTTTTTTCTCTTAATCTTCAGATTTTGTTTTAACTTTGTTAAAGAGGCCTGTGGTTGTATGTATGGGCATTCCTTGTGGCTTAGTGGTAAAGAATCCTCCTGTAATGCAGGAGACACAGGAGACTTGCGTTCGATCCCTGGGTTGGGAAGATCCCCTGGAGAAGGAAATCACAACCCACTCCAGTATTCTTGCCTGGAGAATCCCATGGACAGAGGAGCCTGGAGGGCTACAATTCATACGATCACACAATTGAACACGACTGAAGCGACTTAGTACGTGGTTACACCGGTTATCCCAGGGACGGGGGAGCCTGGTGGGCTACCGTCTATGGGGTTGCACAGAGTGGGACACGATTGAAGCGACTTAGCAGCAGCAGCAGCAGCACACAGCTTGTATGATTAAAGCCAAATTTACCGATTTTCTCCTGCTAAGTAGCTTCAGTCGTGTCCGACTCTGTGCAACCCCAGAGATGGCAGCCCACCAGGCTCCCCTGTCCCTAGGATTCTCTAGGCAAGAACACTGGAGTGGGTTGCCATTTCCTTCTCCAATGATTAAAGCCAAATTTACTGATTTTCTCTTACTCCTTAGCTTTTAAAAGAACCTCACCAAAGAACTCCTTTTCTACTCTGAGACCACAGAGAACTTATCCTATAATTTTGTCTAAAAGTTTCTATATTTGGTAGAGTACATCCCTTTCCTTTACTGTTTCAGAGACATCTTGGCTCTTGCATAAGTAAGTAAGTAAATAAGTGAAGTCGCTCAGTCGTGTCCAACTCTTTGCGACCCCGTGGACTGTAGTCTACCAGGCTTCTCCGTCCATGGGATTCTCCAGGCAAGAACACTGGAGTGGGTTACCATTTCCTTCTCCAGGGGATCTTCCCGACCCAGGGATTGAACCCGGGTCTCCCGCACTGGAGGCAGATGCTTTAACCTCTGGCTCTTGCATAGCCCTTTAGATACCCAGGAATCTACCTCTAGATGATACACATCGTCTAAAAGAAGAAGTGAATTAGGATTGGCCTCATGCATGAAGGTACATGAAGCAGGCATGCATGCTCTGTCACTAAGTCGTGTTTGACTCTTTTTCGACCCCATGAACTGTAACCTGCCAGGCTCCTCTGCCTGTGGGATTTCCCAGGCAAGAATACCAGAGTGGGTTGCTTTTCCTTCTCTAGGGGCTCTTCTGTACCCAGGGATGCAGCTCGAACCTCCTGCATTGGCAGGCAGATTCTTTTCCACTGAGCCACAAGGGAAGCCCTCATCTCTGGATTAAATAGAGTTAAATGATTATTTATTTGGGATTTCTCATAATTTTTAGTATGCCACTGTGAATTGTAAACCTCCGGCATTTTAAAATATATTTGCCCACAGAGACTCTTTACACTGATTAAATATTAGCAGGTGAAAATACTTTGAAAATACCATACTAAAATTTTTTTGTGTAAGGATTCATTGATAAGCACTCCATTAAATTATAAACTTCATGACAGTAGAGATTATGTCAGTCCTTCCCAGTCACTGTTGTTTTCCTAGTACCTTATACAATTCTTACACTAAAAGTCAATCAGTAAACATTTAATCAATTAATTACCTATTTTAATTTTTTTTTCATTGATTATGGTGTTAGTATTCTCAGTTACAAGTAACAGAAACTAACTTAGGCAAGAAAGCAATCTACCAAAAGGAATTTGAGTAACTTGCAGAATTGTTGAGAGCTGGAGAGTCAGCCTCAAAACTAGGCTTCCAAGAATAATGCCCCAAATAATTTCCCAGGCACTGGAAGCTATAAGTTAGCACCATTGCCAGGAACTCAACTTCGGGAATTCCATCTGCTACCAGCACTGAAGCCACCTTGGCACCAATTTTCCAGCTTTACAGATGTCCCCAAAGTTTAGTTTGTTTGCTCTTAATTGTTGCCAGCAAAATGTATTCTGCATAGAATTTCTGTCTTCAAATTGTTCCCTTTGGAATCTAATTCTCTCACAGATATGCCTGACTGATGATGCCGGGTAACTGGTCACTGCCCCAGCTGCAATGGAGGCTGGAGCAAACATGGTCTATAGCTAATAACTTGGGAAAACAAGAATTGTAAGGAAGAAATTTCCAAATCCAGCTAATGGTGTTCCAAAGGAAACAAAGACTTTTCTACTTCTTGGATCAATTGTGGTAACATAATTTCTCAGAATATTATCAATTTAAGGCAGATTTTCAAAAAATGATTAGCTTAAACTTTATCATGGTCTTCCCAGGTGGCACTAGTGGTAAAGAACGCATCTGCCAGCGCAGGAGATGCAAGAGGTGGGGGTTCGATCCCTGGAGTAGGAAATGGCAAACCACTCCAGTATCCTTGCCTGGAGAATTCCATGGACAGAGGAGCCTGGTGGGCTACAGTCCATGGGTTGCAGAGGCAGACACAAATGGGCACACCCCAGCAGCAGCAACAAGCTTTACCATGGTATCCTTTTATAATTGAAAGTGTCACATATCTATTATAGTGTTCCGTTTCCCTTTTATAATTTTGTTAGTGTTTTTATTCTTGATTATGTTTTACAGAAGTGTTACTTTGTTTTAATGCTCCCCTCAAAGGCATTTTACATTTTCCAAAAACCCAGCTCTTAGATTTAACTTCTAGTTGGTTAGGTTTTCATTTTTACTTTTTTTTTTTTAGTTTTATTTTTCTTGGAATTGTTTTTGGCATTTTTTTTTAACATTTGAATTCTCAGTTCATATATTTGTATACTTTCTTGTTTAATAATAAAAACATTTAAAGATGCACATTTGTCTTTAATTACTGATTTAGCCACTTCTCATAAATTTAGATTATGTAATATTCTCATTTTTGTCATATTCCAAGAAATCTACAATTATCATTTGTATTTCTTATGTGACCCAATCATTATTTAGAAGAACATGGTTTAACTGTTGAACAGTTGATGTTTTTGGTTTAAAATATTTAATATTAATTTCTAGTTTTCTTGCATTTTAGAGAATATAGCTCATATCCGAGAAGGTGATGGCACCCCACTCCAGTACTCTTGCCTGGAAAATCCCGTGGACAGAGGAGCCTCATAGGCTGCAGTCCATGGGGTTGTGAAGAGTTGGACACGACTGAGCGACTTCTCTTTCACTTTTCACTTTCATGCATTGGAGAAGGAAATGGCAACCCACTCCAGTGTTCTTGCCTGGAGAATCCCAGGGACGGGGCAGCCTGGTGGGCTGCCGTCTATGGGGTCACACAGAGTCAGACATGACTGAAGTGACTTAGCAGCAGCAGCATAGCTCATATATTTCCTAGAATGTCTTGAGATTTTCTTGGTCCATTCTTATAAATGTCCATGGAACTCAGAAGAGAAGATATCTATCTCTATGTACAGGTTGTAAATGTTGTTAAAAGTAATTTAGACTTTGTTTTCCCAACTTTCTTCGTTATATTAGTAAAATCTATACTTAAGTAATGAATAAAATTAGGCCTAGAGAACTGTTATAAAACAAGTCACACGAACAAGCCATGTTAGTTGGGAAGACAGTGTTTGAGAGAAAAGAGAAGAGATCGAAAGGATACTGGAAGGGCTGGGAGAGCAGAAGGAAAGGTAGGCAGAGGAGAAAGAGTCAGAAGAGCAACTTGGACTTTAGAAAAAGTACAGTTGCTCAGGAGGGCAAGTGTGGAGCACATCTTACACACACAGAGCTATGGTTGATGGAGATGTTCTTTCACACACTGCTCGCAACGTCTTTGTTAGGGTTAGACAGCTAGCACAGGGTGGGGAGCTGCCCCAAGAACATGAGAATGAAGAAAAAGAAGTGCCAGCCTAAAAGAAACAAGCGGAGGGTGGATACAAGAGGGAAGTAAGCAGTATCTACCGCCCTCCCTCGCTTCCTATAGTCTTTACTCCAGGGTTACTTCCCAAAGAAGTCTTACCTGAGACATTCTATTTAAAATTGCAATCCTCTCCAAGCCCTGCAGCACTGTCTTTTTCCCTTGCTTTACTTTTCTCAAGCATTCATCACCTTCTACTATACTACTATGCCAGAATATAAGCACCACGAAGGCCGGGATTTTGCTGACTATTGTGTTCACTGTTTGTATCTCTGGTATACAAGGCTTGACAAATAGTAGGTGCTCCATACATTTGCATATTGCAAATGCATATTGCATATCAAAATATATTGATATTTTTGCATAAAAGAATCAAAGAACAGCACAATGGTAAACAATTAGAGCCGCTGTTATCATTATTATAATTTCTGGCAGAAGGAGTGATTGAGAATGATGATTGCTAATAAAAGGATCTGGGAGAGCTGGCAGATAGTAACATGCTAGCATTAATGCCGGAGGAGTGGCAGAGAAACCAAAGAATGAGCTTGCAGGGGGGCTTGCACAGTTAATCAGCATCAAGATACCAGCTGGAGAATCAGCGAACAAATTAATAGCCAGTGAAAACCTGCTCCATGTCATCTACTCTCCACAGGTGACCAGTCTGATGATCTATGAACAATTCACAGCACTTGGGATCACCCAGGAGCCATGGCCATTTTCCTAGTGACTTACTTCAACTAAGTTTGTAGAAAAGATGGTTTTTTCAAAAGACTATTATTTTCCTTTGAACTCCACAACCATAACAGAGTCGCTTCAACATTTTGGCCACTTAGAATGATATGAAACCTTAAAACCTACCTCTCAGGAAGTCTCTTGCCCCAAAGTCTATGCTTTGGGATTCCAGGACAGTTAAAAATTTTTTTTAATTGTGCTTTTATAATTTTTAGTTATGGCTCCTCGAGATGATTTGAGCTACCCCTGCCTTTTATGGATAGCAACTGAACCAGATATTACAATGAGATTCCAGAATATTTGAAGGGAAAAAAAAAATGGATGGACTTTCTGTCCAAACACCAAGACATTTGCAATATTCAAAGGAGATCACAGTTTTTAAATATCATACATATACATGAAAATTAAGTTCTGAGTTTTATTTCTTTAAGTGCTTCACATAGATTAACTCACTTAGTCCTCACAACCACTGTGAAGGGTAGGTATAGTTTACAGAAGAGGAAAATGAGGCACGAAGAGGTAAGTAACTTGCTCAAGGGCTCACTCACACCTGGGAAGTGGGTTAAAGTTATCAACTCAAGTGGGCCCACATGGGTCTGTGCCCCTGATATTGGCCATGTTGAGAGACAGATCTCCTCCACCCTCACTTCTATCACCCCACAGAAGTAGAGCTACCGACCGCTCTAACATGCTGCTATTTCGACCAACCTCAAACTGCTTTAGTACTTCTACCCTCATATATGAGAAAACTCCAGAAAACTTATTTTGGGCTCTGTGTCCATTCTCTAAACACATTAGCCTATTTCCAGACAGCTGGTAAACCTGTACAGTCTAATGCAGTGACTTAGAATGAGAGGAAAGGGTGATTCCTAAACTCGGGGCTGCCTTGTTCCTTCAGTTCTTCCTTGGCTTCCAAAGCTGACCCAAAAGTCTGTTGGCAAATTCCTCTGCTTAGCAATTAGCTACTGTTGAACAAAGATCAATACATTTGTCAATTGTGCCTGTGCTGACTTCTCAGTTCCCAGCCTTAAGGTTTGTTTCTAAATGGGTTAACTGATGGCCGGCTTGTTGAGTGTGGCAAAGGGCCAATCTTTTCTTCTGTAATATGTGCAGTAGGGGGATTGCGGCCTCCCACTGGCAGCAACAACCATGAAGTCAGAGACACCCCCCTCCACATAAAAAATTACAGGATGTGAGAGGAAGAAAGTGAGGATATGATTCCATTTCTTAAAATGATTTTACAACTTAAATTCCCTAGACCAGCATTTACAACTTAAATCAATTTCCATCAAATGGAGACCATTATGTAACAAGTTCAAAAGAGATGTGTGCTTTCTTCTGGAATTTCAAACAAAGATGCACTACATTTAAATAGCTTCCACAGCATTATTTCTCGGGGCTTTTGTTTTTGTTGTTGTTTTTGACTATGCAAAATGGTCTTGTATACAAAGATGCATAACTCAGTTTATTGAAACTGAATTTTCCATGGAAACTATCCAGTGCTCCCCCAATTCACAAGCACTTTATCTGACTGTCTTTCTTCCTCCAGATAATGGCTGGCAGCAACCCACAGTGTGGAGGTTATACGCTGTACTTTTGAAAAAGTCTTGAATGGAGCCATTGTTCCCCTGAGATGGTCTGTGTGTTTCACTGAACAGAGAGCAGGGTGTAAAAAAGGCACCTTGTGTGCAACTGTTGGCGAGGTTGGGGAGTGAATTAAAATCTCCAGAAAGTCTGGGCAGTGCTGTTCAGAGGAGCAATGAACCCTCTGGAAGCACTGTTAGCTCAGACATTCCAATGCGGTGAGGCAGCCTCAGGGACATGGCTCCCTCCAGTCTCATTTAGAGAGGGATGGAGGGGGCGAGCAAAGGACATTGATCTGGACCTGATCTCTTTGCAAAAAATTGGTGAAGGCCTTTCCAGGAATGGGGGGTTATTGATTATCATGCTCAGATAACTTTCCTGCCTAACAGACCTAGACTTTCCTTGGTTACTAATAGCGAAGTGACTCATTTGGAGGATTCATGTTAACTGCTTGTGCATCTATTAGTTTGCAACAATCTAATTCCTGTGTGCCTATTTTTTTTTTTTAAAACAGACAAGCCTTTGAGGGCTCTGGGTTGTTAATGATGTTTGATATTACTAATTCATTAAATGAATTATAAAACCACAATCCAAAACTGTATATTGAATAAAAAGCCTACCTTGTGTATTGTCAATAATGCTTCCTTTTTCCTGGAGCCTCATTCACCTCCTCAGGACTGTGCAGGCACAGGGATTGGGGGCAGTGACTACTTCCTACTCCTCTACTGCTAAAATCTGAAACTTTTCATGAACAAAAACTTTCCTCTGTCTTCTGCAGAGGTCCTTCCACAACCAGCTCTCAAGGAAGGAGGTAATGTTGATTTTCATTAAATTCCTAGTGGTGAGAAAACAGCAAAACAGTGTAAGAACCCAGGCTGACATACTTTTCTTAAAGGCAGAATTCTTCGGTGCACCCTCCTGTGCGTTCTTTGGTCCAACCCCTCCTGCGCCTGGAAGCTCAAAGGATGGGAGGCCACTTTTAACAGTGACCTGAAAGAAGGGGTCAAACGAGCAGGAGGAAAATGTGTGGGAGGAGTAGAGGTTCGGAGTGGGAGAAACACCTTGTCGGGTTCCTACAGTCACGGGGAGTTAGTCTGGAAGGCAGTCGGGAGCCGATGGAGATTTCTGCCCAGGTTAAAGTTGCAGAAGAGGAAGGACCACACGGCTGCGGTGTGAGGGAGTACAAGGAGTGGACAGACGGGAGGGGTGGGGGCCCCGGGAACTGGGCTTGACTGAACGTAGGAGGAGGAATCATACCTATGGAACGGGTTGGTCCGTTAAAATAGGTGAAGAGGGAGAGGGATTGGGCGGAGGCGGGGGGGGGGGGGGGGGGGGTGATAATTCGATTTTTCTCCAGGTCTCTGGCTCTCTTGACTGTTAGTTGGGTATAAAAACCACCTCAACGGCCAGGGGTGCAGAGGCTGCAGTTTCCGGCAGCGCTGACCACCTCCTGCTAGATTTGGAGTCCATAGACCTGGATGTCACTGTTTGGATGGTCACTAAACTCTGCGGCCTGGCACAGCACTGGGCACACTGTGGGGCTCAATAATAAATCGTTGTTGGATGAATGACGGAACACATTGGAGACTCGGTGCTGCCCTTACCAGAGTAACCTTGGTCAAGTAATTTAACCTTCAGGAGCCTCAGTTTCCGTGTGTGTCGAGCAGGGACGGGGCCTGGCGGAAGGTGTGAGCCTGTAAATGCCCGCGGCCTGAGTTGGACCGAGTTTCGGCTCTCCGGCCAGAGCCGGGAGACCTCGCCGCGCTCTCTCCAGCTCCCGCTGTGGCCCGGACGCCGGGCGGCCCTGGGAGGCCGGGCAGGGGTCGCCGGGCCGACATCCAGGGCCGGGGTGGCGGCCGGGTCCGCCCCTCGCGCCTGCCTTCTCCGCGCGGCCGGCGGCCCGGGGGCGGGCCCGTCTCAGGCCTCTCCCCCCGGCCGCCCGGCGGCCCGCGGCGGCGCTCGCGGCCTCTCACCCGGGGCGGGCGAGTTCTGGGAAAGCCCGGCCCAGGGCGGGGGCCCCGCTGCCGCCCGCGCCGCCGTCAGGGCAGCGCGCAGAGCTCGGCGCGCGCGGAGCGGGGTAGCGGCGCCGGGCGGGGGCGCACCGCGCGGCGCGGCGCCGGACGGGCGGCGGGGGCGGCAGACCCCCGAGCGGGAGCGGCGGCGGCGCGCCCCGGCTGTGCCTCCCGGGCTGCGCCTCCCGGGCACTTGCCCGGCTCTGCGCGCTCCTGGCATCCGCTCCGCCGCTGACACACAGTAGCGGGGACACCCGACGCCGTTAGCGACAGGCACGTTCCAGAAGAACGCTGCAACTTGGGGACCCCGGCGCGCCCGGCCAGCACAGGAAAGGTGAGGAGGAGACCCTGGAGCTCGGTTCCCGAGGCGTGGAGAAGGGGAGAGAGGGGCTTGTAATCCCTGAACCAGTCAGTAGAGCCGCCGAGGGCACCCAGCCTCACCCAGTTGTACCTGGCGTGAGAGTGTCCCTCTCCCGCTCCATCTCCAGGGGAAAACTGAGGCAGGCGACTCCCGAGGGGACGAGAGCCAGCCTCACATGGGCTGGAGGACACCCTGGTAGGGCTTCCTTCGCCCCTTCAGATGTTTGCCTTGGGTCTCCACTGCATTGTGTGTGCAGCACAAAGATGAAAAATATAAACTCTTTCTGAGGCGGTCCCGAGCGACAGTATTTCAAGGAAAAGTGCTCAAGAGATTGTTCCTGGAGAGATTAGCTACATCAAGTCCTAGAAAATACAATTTTGGACCTGGATCTCACTTTCACTGGCCACTAGAAGAATGGCTACGTCTTTTTTGTTAAAGTCCTCTAGTGCTGTGATAATGAATAACCTAGAAGCAAAAGTCCTCCGTTGTGACTGATGTTAAATGCACAGTGCAAATTTATGTCCCGCCCCACCCCGCCCCCCTTGCCTTATATTTAAGTCATGAGACACTTGGTACAACTGACTCAACTAATTATTCAATGTACGAGAGATCCATCATCCATCATTCAAAGATTTAGCAGCATCATTTTAAAGAGGGAGCAGCCTCAATAGATATTAAGTAGGAGTCACTTGTGGAAAAGTTTTATTTCCACATGGTTCTTAATTTGGGTTGCATTATGCAAAATTTGCCACTAGGTCATTTAGATCCCTGCAAGATTAGTGCATTTCCTTGTGTTTCTGGTAAGAATTCCTGGTAGGGATAGGGTGGGGTCCCTGTCAGAATGGGCACAGCCAAGGCCTGGGGTGCTGTAACCCGCCAGGAAGAATTTTTGAGAGCCTGTCTTGGGAGGTGGCTTTAGGTGACCCCGTAGATGCTCTTACAGGGCCCAGTTGGCCCTGGGGGAGAATGGGTGGTTGCCTATCTCTGGATGCTGTATCCAGCCATATCTTCACAGATGCTTTCTGAAGAATACCTGGGGTGCTGTCGTCTAAAACACCCTTTGCTCTTCCTGGGTGCCCTTTCTGCTCCATTTCATCACTCTAAATCCTAACCAGTTTTGTTGCTGCCGGAAGACGTTCCCTCATACCCCAGTCCCAAATAGTCAACTTTCTCAGGCTCTGATGCCTGCAGCATTTTACCTTCCTGGCTTTTCTCCTCTCAGCGTTCTTTGAGAAGTTTTTATGTAGATGTTTCATTTTCCCTACTGAAGGACCTCACTGTGGCTTTCTTGGCACAGTGCTTGCACCTAGAAGCCTCTCTGGAAATCGTGCTATGGCTTTGGCTCTTCAATACAAGTCTCTGTTTCGGAGAAGAGGATTCAGAGAAGAGCATGGTGTTTACCATTCGAATTGTCCTCCACTTACAACCCCACACGGGAAATTTTCCTTATAGCCAAGAGTCATGCATAATAATCATCTTTGGTCTAAGCTTGGGGACCAAGTAAGAGCTGGAGGGGACTGTCTTCCAGTCCTTCTAGTAAAATAAGCTCCTTGGATATGCGCCAATGTTGACCTGTGTCATTAAAAATTCCATGCTCCAGTGGGTTGTGGTGAAGCTAGATTCCAGTGAAGGTGGTTGGTTTTCTTTTGCTATTTGCAACCATTCTAAGTTACAGTCTTCTCTGGGCTTTTGTTGTATACTTTAAACAATTCATTTAATGTACAATTTGTTACCTGAAAATTTTTAAATGAATAATGGAAAGTTGAAAAGATTTGTGCTTGCTGTTTTTTCAAGCAGAAAGCAGGGAATGTTTCCCATGCCTGGGCAAGAGGGGATATTTGCACAGAGTGAGGCTGCTCTGCATCTGTGTGTTGGCAGTCCCTGCCATACCACACCTGGGTGGCAATCAGCCTGTATAGGATAACAGTTGCTTCAGCCTGGGCTCCTGCTTTCTTTGCCTGGTCTCACTGTGCTTGACGGAAGAAGGGGTCTGGGGGAGCACAACAATATAGAGCCTTGAGTTTGAAGGAGTAGCATAGCAGAGAAGAGGAGAGAAAAAGCAGTAACAGCTTAGAGTGTGAACTGGTATGATCCAGGTGCTTTCCTCTAGATGCTTGGTGAAGATGTTGGCAGTTAGCAGGTGGAAATTTGGTTGGGGAGAACAAGGGCAGGTGACTGGGGAGCCTGGTACTCCTGGAGAAAGCTGAGGGGTATTGATGGAGGCTTAGGGACGCGTGTGGCCCAATTATGTGGGGTTTCCCATGGAGCTGGAGATGGGGAAGTGGGGAGTCGAGAAGGAAGAGGAGGACATCAAAGATGCACTTTGTGAATGGCCAGCTACAGGGTCTAGAAAGGAAGAGAAAACCCTCTTCGGCATCATGTGCTCTTCTCTTCTCCCAGGGTGCAGGACTCGGGCTTGTTTTTTTTTTTTTTTTTAAGGCAGTGCTTTAATTCGTCTATATAGGTTTCCATGAGGCAGATTGGAACCCGGCCTTCTACAGCTGTGCTGTCCAGTCAGGGTTGCTACAAGTCACATAGGGCTACTTACATTTAACTTTGAGTAAGTTAAAATTAAATGAGATGAGTCACATTTCAAGCACTTAATTGTCACATGTTGCTAGTCGCTACCATCCTGGAGAATGAAGGTATATAATATGTCCATTATCTTAGATATCTGCCCTGGGATATTCATGACTATTAATCTCCAAAGTACTAATTTCCAAGTCAAATTTAGTCATAAATTAACAATTTCCTATTCATAGTCCCCTACTAAGTCTATTTAGATAAAAATAATAGTAGCAGTTGTTGTTGCTAACACTGCATTCTAAGTACTTTATATTTGTCAATTCATTTAACCCTAACAACAGCATTAGGTCCTCAATGCCAGAGACCTGTTATCCCTTACCTGCAATTCCAAAATTTAAAAAAAAGAAGCTCTCAAAACTGGTTTTCATGTTTGGCTACAAAATTTGGTCTGAAATGACGTGAGGTTCTTTTGGTCTTAATTTTTCTCACCTGATAAGAAGTATATATACATTTTTTATTTTGGAAATGATGGACATGTTTGCTATAGATCTCACCGACAGCATTATTTAATATATGACATGTGTACTATTTTGCCATTACCAAAGCCAAAAATCTTCTGATTTTGTATAAGGACATATAGACTTCTATTTTTATGCCCCATTTGAAGACAGGAAAACCGAGGAACTAAAAGGTTAGGTAACATACATGAAGTCAGAGCAAGAAAGTGCCAGGGCCAGGATTCAGTCAGAGCTGGCTGGTTCCACACTCTGTTCTGTTGACCACTGTGCTTTCCTGTATCAACCCTTAGGTTCATCACCGAAAACAAACAACTGGCTCTTTTTTGGTGTAGTGAAACCAAATAACTTGAACTTGGCTCATTAGAAAATTACAGATAGGGCTATGGCTAAATTGTTTAGCAACTGAGGTTTTGGAATGCTATGGCTAGTTAAACCACCGTAATTGGCATGCTTAGCAAGTGTTTAGCTTACGCTTTTCCACTTTAGCTAATCACAGTTGGTTTCGAGCCATTCTCTGTGACGAGAACTGATAGGAAAAGAAGTTGCTCATTGTGGCTCTTGGTAAAACTGCTGGACCCTTGTTGAAACCTGTGGCACATGGTTCTCCTAGCAGTTGTGGAACAGAAGGTAGGGCAAGGTTTGGTCCTGGTGTATACTGACTGTTGTGCTGTGGGTGTGACCATTCTGGTGTCCAGCCGGGGTTCTGAAACTTCCTGGTAGGGCTTTGGAGGATCTGAGTCAAGCTGACTTGGTTAGAATTCTCTCCCGGAGAGGCTGTGAGGTTCTCTCTTCTTTGGGGGAGGTTAACTAGAATCACAGGGTTGGCCTGGGGTCAGGAACAGACTTTTCACTTTCCCTCTTTAGCTGGTCCCTTCGTGGCTTTTTTGTTCAAGTCTGCATTTGAAGAAACTCTTTAGTAACCCCAAGCTTTCTCTTTTGAGTGTAAGAAAATGTTCTGAAGCTCTACCATCTGTGTGGACCTTATAGCCCTGTCTCTCTGTGTCCTGGGTGCATGTATACCTCTCATGGCAGAGATTTCAATGTCCTAGTGGTCATGTTGCCTCCAGTTATAATAGCTTAAGGTGTAGGGGCAAGGCACTCTTGGTCAAATACAAGGGCTCTAGAATCAAAATCACCTGGTTTTACATAAGCTTTGTCATCTACTAGCTGTACAGCTTTAGATGAGAAGCTAACCTTTCTGTAAGACAGTAATTTTATGGAGTTGCTCAGAGACCTAGGGCTTCCCTGATGGCTCAGCAGGAAAGAATCTGCCTGCAGTGCAGAGGACGCAGGAGACACAGGTGTGATCCCTGGGTTGGGAAGATCCTCTGGAGGAGGACATGCCCACCCACTCTAGTATTCTTGCCTGGAAAATCCCATGGACAGAGGAGCCTGGAGGGCTACAGTAGGGTCGCACAGAGTTGGATACAACTGAACTCTCACACATCACGCATTTGAGACCTCAGTAGGGTAATGTACCTTAAGCGCTTTGCATAGTGCCAGGCACATAGTCAGTGTTCAAAACGTTAGCTACTAATGTTGTTGTCTTTTCCCTCTGGGTCTTCCTAAGTCTTGCCAGTCTGCAACTTTAGGCTTAGGAAATATATGTCTAGTATGTTGAATAATGCCAGTGATCCCGTAAATCGTCCAAGTCTTAATCCCCATAACCTGTACATATGTTTCTTAACACGACAAAAGGAACTTTGCTGACATTTTTAAAGATTTTGAGATTAGGGAATTATGCTAGATTACCTGAGTGGGCTCAACCTAGTCAAGAGGGTTCTTATAAGAGGGAGGCAAGAGGATCACAGAGTCCCTCATAGAAGGTCAGGCTAATGTAAGAAAGAGGTCAGGAGCCAAGGGATTTGGGCTGCCTTGAGATGCTGGGCCTCCAGAAGGAAAACAGCCCTGCCAACCCACCTGAGACTTCTGGCCTCCAGAGCTGAAGATAACAAATCTGTATTGTTTACACCACATTTGAGGCCATTTGTCACAGTAGTAATAGGAAACTAACAAGAGTGTAGAAGAGAAAAAAGAAAGTAGTCAAGAGGGAAAGGAAAGCTGTCAAAGTAAGATAGCAGTAAGAGCCAGCATTTAGTTTGCTAGGGACTTGTTCTGACTACCCTGCGTGTATTAATCTGTCATCCTCACTACAGCCTTCTGAGATAGGTACTTTTATTATCTATATATCATGGAAGGGGATGCTCAGGCACTGAGAAGATAGGTAACTTACCCAAGTTTACACGGCTAGTATGGGGTGGCGGTTTAGTCACCAAGTTGTGTGCGACTCTTGTGACCCCGTGGACTGTAGCCCGCCAGGCTCGCCTGTTCATGGGATTTCCCAGGCAAGGTTACTGGAGTGGGTTGCCATTTCCTTCTCCAGGGGTTCTTCCCGACCCAGGCATGGAACCCAGGTCTCTTGTAATGCAGGCAGATTCTTTACCAAGTGAGCCATCAGGGAAGCGCTAGTACGGGGTAGAGCTGGGATTAAATCCACAGTCTGGGACTCTCTTTACTTTCTTGGGGATATAATTGCTTTATAATGTTGGGTTAGTTTTCTGCTGCACAATGAAGTGAATCAACTGTGTATGTATTCATATATCCCCTCCTTCTTCGACCTATCTCCCACTGCCCCCATTCCCTGTCTCCCGCCCATTCCATCTATCTAGGATTCCCCAAAGCAGCATTTCTGTATCTGCTAAGGCTGACAGTGCCAGCCACTGAGTGGTATGTTACTGTAAGGAAGGAAAAAAGCAATATTTGAATGGGGGAGAAGGGGTGTGTTATAGCCCCACCACACCGAAAAAAAAAAAGAAAAGGAACATGGGTATCGAAGCCCTTGGTAAGTTCTTGCCCTTTCTGTGTCTTGTAATGCGTGTGGACAGCTTGAAGCCAGCGGACGCCGACTCTGGGAGCAGTCCCTGTGCTGGCCTCCTTCTCGGCTTCCCACCTCTGTTCCTCCAGCAGCCCCGCTCGCTCACCACAGACCGCTGGCCCCGGCGCCCGGTTGGCTCGGCTTCCCACCTCTGCCTGTTTATTGGATTTGCCTTATTCCTGACTCTCCGCTCCAGCCCTGAATTCCACCTTTTCCTGGCCCCTCAAATGCTCAAACTTGAGATGGTTCGTGTCAGAGCCAGGATGGTGAGGTACCTCTGGGACTGCTGGGGGGTGCGTGGCGGTGATTTCTCCTTTTCCTTTGGGTTAGTTGCCTGTTGTTGACTTTCTAGCTGTGCTTCTTTTGCCTCTCAAGCTCATAATTCAGAGTGATACTGGTTTTCCAGTTGTGTCACAGGAGGGTTGGAGCCTCTGCCAGTTGAAGGGGATGGTGGAAGAGGAAGATCTCAACCCTTCATCCCATGTTGCCCACAGCCCCACTGTTACTCATTTTATTTATATAGCGAGGCCCTGCCTCAGATTTGGCAGGTGAGCGCACCTCTGTGCTAGAGAGACAGGAGTTTGAGAAGACCTAAACCCCGCGTTAAGGCACACTAGGTATGACCTTAGCCCAGAGACTTGGATGTGCAGGAAATAGAACTCTGCTGTGTTTTGTCTAATAGTCTTTTACAAGATGAGGATCTGGAGCTAGGTTGCTTAAATTTGTTTACCTGGCTCCACTATTTATGTGCAACCTGTGTGATCTTGTGCAAAATACTTGTTCTACTGGGGCCTAAACTTCCTCATTCACTAAATGGGAGGGATGACAGATAGTAGCATCTGGGCCTCGCTGGTGGCCCAGTCGTAAAGAATCTGCCTGCCAATGCAGGAGACTCAGGTTCGATCCCTGGGTTGGGAGGATCCCCTGGAGAAGGAAATGGCAGCTCATTGCAGTATTCTTGCCTGGGAAATCCTATGGGCAGAGGAACCTGGAGGGCCACAGTTCATGAACAAAATAGTAACACCTAGTAAATGAGACTGTTCATATAAAGGGCTTAGAACAGTGTCTGATAGACGATAAGAATTCAACAAATATTGGCTCTTAGGCCCATTTTCACTCTAATGGAGTCTCCATGGTGCTCTCCCTGGTGCGGCTGTGGTCTAACTTCCATTACTCCTCTCTTTCCTAGTTGCCACTGTTCACTGTCCCTGACCACAGAAGACTTCAGGTGCACGAGGCTGCTTCTCATGGGGGCACAGCTGCCCCTCCCCGAGGTTTCTGAGGTCTTCCTGCCTCTGCCAGGAAGAGGGTCCCTTCAGCTCTGAGAAACTGCGGGATGTTTGTTCTTTTCTCTCCTGCCTGCCAGCTGTGGGGGTTGAGATGAGAGGGACAGGGTGGAGCTCCAGTCTTCTCCCTGTTTTTCCTCCATGACATTAGGTCTATAAGGCAGACTTCATACTCTTGCATCCTTTCCCCTTTCCCCTTAAGGCATAAAATAAAATAATCACAAACAGGGCGGCTAGGCCTGACAGGGTTGTTGGTTAAACTGTTATCTACATAGTGGTGGTATTGCTGCTGGCTCCGTGGAGTGATCTGCTGTGGGGCAACCCCACAGAAATATGCTCCGTGTCAAAAAACACTGGAACGTCTCCTTCAGGAGGGCTGGTTACATTTGCACACGAGTTCAGAGCTATAACAAAATGCAGTTAGCATTTATGAATTTTATTGCTTTGTAGGAACCACTACATTTTGATACCAAAATAGTAAGGGTGTTCCATTCAGAATTAAGGAAGAGGCAGAAGCAAGGAGAGACTCTATTTTGATGACTTCATTTTAGGTTTAAACTATATAATATCACTGACTATGGAAAATCCAGAGAATGGAAAAAAAAATCATTGGGAAAAACACATGTGACCAAGTGCATACTAGACACATCTGGGATTAAAATATCATATAACACAGTTTAATTTAGATATCACTGGAGTTAGTTCAAGTTGCTGTCATTTCTAAAGAAAGCTTCAATTCATTTGTTATTATTAACAACATGAACTCAGATTTCATTGATGAACATATTTTTGCCCATGATCCGCTTGCCTGGAGGAATTGAAGCACTCTCTAATAGTCTGGTTTGCCCATCTCAGGGAGGTGGATAAAATTCACAGAAGTTAAATGCTTTTGGCTTGAGATTGTATTCCTTTTTCTCTGCAAAGGCGGAATGAATTTGGATGACAGAGTTGAGCGTGAGCCTAACTGGGTCTGCAGTTTTGCTAACTGCTGGGGTCTGAGTAAATTCAGATTCACTTCTCTGCCACTCAGCAGGCTAATTAGTCCCTAACTTAACTTGGTTTACTGTGCCAGAGGTTATTCTTTCATCGTGCCTCCGGCAGGGTCCTAAAATTCACAGTGGGACGGATTGCAGTTGTGGAAGAAATCTGCTCAGTTATTATTTGAACCTCAGAGAGGATGGCAAGAGCTTCTTGAGTTATGCACAGAAACTACATAAATTTGTAAAAAGAACTCCGAAAAGTGACTTTCCTGCGGCATCAGTGTAACAGCAGTCAGATAGCCTTGCAGGCTCTCCCAGGGTACCTCTTCGATCTAGGATTTTGACTAAGTACCCTTTGCTGACTGAGAACTTCTCCAATGCCAAGTCATGGGATGGCTGACAACAGGTGAAGTGTGTTCCTGACTCAGGCAGGCAAGCCCAGATCAAATTAGTTACAGAGGGTCAGAGAGCATGCTTACTTCTAGCCATGCGGTCTATCTCTGATGAATGGTCACTAAGCAGTCAGGAAGATCTCAAGTATGTCACTTGTTTAGATTATTAGTTTAAAAAAATAAAGAATTTTTAGACAAACACTGTATGTTTTCACTTATATGTGACATCTAAAAATCAAAACAAACCAACAAATACAAGAAAACAGAAACAGACTCACAGATACAGAGAACAAACTGGCTACCACAGGGGAGGGGAGCACGGGCTAGGGCAAATAGGTGGAGGGAGTTAAGAGGTACAAACTAGCAGTTATAAAATAAGTCAGTGCTAGCTTTGGTAGCACATATACTAAAATTGGAATGATACAGAGAAGATCAACATGTCTCCTGCACAAGGATGACACGCAAATTCATGAAGCAGTCCATACTTTTTAAAAAAAGTACTAAAAAGTCACAGGTATGTAATGTACAGCACAGGGAATATAGTCAATATTTGATCATAAATTTGTATATGTAATCTCTAAAAATATTGAGTCATTATGTTGTACATCTGAAACTAACATTGTAAGTCAACTATACTTAAATAAAAAATTAATTAAAAAGAATTTTTAATCCAAAGCCATTTTAACAACTAAAATTCTATCTTTTAATTATTAATGCAGATGTTATGCATCTATTTATGATTTGTTTGTTACTTTTTTATTATATGCTGTGTCTTGCAACAGGGAAAATTGAGAAATCCAAATGTTCCCCTCTCACTTTTAAGAGTTGGAGAAACGTCTTCTCAGAGACAAAGATTTGACAAAGTAACCTGGGTGGGGAGCAGTAGAACTGGAACTTTTATGTCAAGCAAAATTAAGACCATAGTAGAGATACCTAATTGGAGAAGGAAATGGCAACCCACTCCAGTATTCTTGCCTGGCGAATCCCATGGATAGAGGAGCCTGGCAGGCAACAGTCCTTGGGGTTGCAAAGAGACGGACACGACTGAAGCAACTTAGCAGGCGGCATAGATACCTAATACACAATTTTCCATCCTGCCTCTTTGCCTAACATTCTATCATTAAGATGTTTCCATTAAATGTTATAAAATCTTGATTACTGTGTCTGAATCTCATCTGTCATGTTGTCCCGCGGAGGGTTTACTGATTCCCCTCTTTTTGGGCATTCAGTTGTTGATCCCCAGTTTTTTCTATTTAAGTAACTCTTCATTGCCTTGGTCTCTAATTCTTTAGCACAGAGTCCTAGAAGTGAAATTACTAGGTCAAAGTAAAGAACTTTTTTAAAGGCTCCAGATACATACTGGCAAAATGCTTTCTAAAAAGGTTGCAACAGTTTGCGCTTCAAATAATGATGTGCTAGAGTAGTCTTTCCTGTGGGATGTCAATGAGAGATACCAGACTTGGTACTTCGTCGTTTGAATGTGCATTTCTTTGATTACTAGAGATAAAAAACATTGATATTTCATCACTGTTCTTTCTCTTGGTTAATTATTTAATCACATACTTTGTCCATTTATTTGAGACGTCTTAGTGAATTAAGACTGTAACGTATCATTGTCATTTGATGCTGTTTTTCTCAACTAGCATTTTTTCCTGATTATAATACAATGCAAGTTAATTTTGGCTAATTTGGGAAACAGAGAAAGGCACAGCAAAGAAGTCCAAAATCACCTGCATTTCTACCGTTTAGTGCTCTTACTAACATTTGGTTCATGGCTTTCTGGGTTTATTTTCTTTTTTCCCAAATTGAGATCATGTTTTCACATTTTATAACTTTTCACCTAACTTTATAAATCATAATTAAGCAAATTATGTTTATCCTACTATGGGATACTCTGTATATATATTAATGAAGTATCATATTTTTGAAATGTTTATCGTGTGTCTTAATGTGCAGAAAATTTTCCATATGGCCAGATAGGTCTCTGTTCTCCTTGGAGATTACTTCCATGGCTTTTCAATTTGTACTCTTTACTCATTTCTGTGATTAACTGTTGTTTTTTTTTTTCTTAGGTCTTTAGGTTTTTACTTACGTTCAGCTTTTCATTTGAAATTATTATTATTTTTTTGTTCATATTATGAGTTGAAGACCTATCTGTTTTCTAAATACTTTATTTTCCTTCATAATATATTTATTTCCTCATATATATATTTATATTTCATATATAATTTCCTTAAATAATATACCTATTGGATTATCCTAGATTATTCCTAATCTTTTCTTGTATATTCTAAAGTCAATTTCAGGCCTAAGATATCTATATGTAAATTATTTAATGAGTACCACACTGTTTTGGTTATTTAATATTTTAGTCTTATAACAATTACACGCTGAATTCTCATTATAATTATTAAAATTTTTCTTATTTTCCTTGCTTATTCTTATAAGTTAAGTTTTGAAACACTTTGTCAAAATGTTAAATATCTGTTCATATTCTGATTAGGATTATAATAAACCTATATATTGGGCTTCCCAGGTGGTGCTTGTAGTAAAGAACCCACCTGTCAATGCAGGAGACAAAAGAGATATGGGTTCAATCCCTGGATCAGAAAGATCCCCTGGAGGAGGGCATGGCAACCCACTCCAGTATTCTTGCCTGGAGAATCCCATAGACAGAGGAGCCTGATGGGCTATGGTCCATAGAGTCACAAAGAGTCAGACACGACTTAGCATACAGGCAAACTTATATATTAATTTAGGAAGAATTAATAGGTTTATCTATTTAGTCTTTCCATACTGGTATGTTTCTTAATTTACTCAAATGTTTTTATATCTCTTACTGAAGTTTGTAGTAACCGTCGTGTAAATCATATGTGTATGCATGCATGGTCAGTCCTGTCCAACTCTTGCAACCCAGTGGACTGTAGCCCATCAGGCTTCTCTGTCCATAGAATTTTCTAGTCAAGAATTTTGGGGTGAGTTGCCATTTCCTACTCCAGTGAATCATATATTTCTTATTTTTAAAAAAGTTTTATATTTTTATTTAATCAGCTTAATTTTTTAGCTGATTTTCCTGAACTTTCTAGGTAGAGAATTGTGTTGTCTACAAATAATAATTGTTTCTTTTAAATCAGAAATTTGAACATAAATAACTAAAAGGGAGGATGGTAGACCTTTTAATTTTATTCCTGATTTTAATAGAAATGCTTTTCATGTTCACTAGTACTTATGATGTTGCTTTTAGTTAAAAATAGTTTGAGGAAGGAGTTTTATATTCATAGTTTTTTTTTTTTTTTAATGAAAGGGAGTTGAATTTATCAAAAGCCAAAAGATCATCTTTGAGATGACTGTGTGCTTTTTTTTTGTATTTGACCTACTGGTATGTTTTATTAACAAGTTTCCATCATTAAACCATGTTTTCGGTCTTGTGGTGGCAGTTAATTATCATTGTGTTAATGAATTCTATCTGTAAAGTAGAGATTCATCTCGGATCTATTTAGAGTTTGCTTTGTTGGGTTTTTCTTGTTAGATTTATTTTAGCTGTGGTTGTCAAAGACTGACATTAAAATTAGCATGCTGCCCCTGAGTGTGCATAGACTGAATTCCTGGAAACCTCCTGTGCTGCCCTGAGAGAGTGACAGGGGCAGCTTCAAAAATGGTGAGGGAGCTGGAGGCCCTGTTGCTGGGGGAGAGAGTGAGGGCAGTGAAGTGTTGTCAGTGGCTTGGTTCACTGGGGCTTTCCTGTGAAGTGAAAATGCAGTGTCTTTTTTTTTTTTTTTTAAACTGGGACACTCTTGTTTCTTTGCACTCATCATAGAACAGGCAGAATTGAAACTACCACTAGAGGGTTAGGCACTGTTCATAATGATTCCAGACATCGAATGTGGACCTCAGTCTCCTTTTCTAAATTGATAAGGGATTTTAAGTAGCAAAGCAGCAAAGCTGAAAGACAGCCTTAGAGTCTAGTAGGAGTCAAACTCAATGTCAAGTCTTCATTTAGGTGAAAAGTTAAAAAATAAAATGTTCCTAAGGCATAGAGAAGGGAAGAGAGAAAGTGGTTACAAAACAAAAATATTAAATGGTGAGTACTGTAAATGTGCATTTGACACCTTTAGGACTGAGAAACTGACCCAGTGATTTAGCTACTGCGTGCATATCTTTGTGGAGAAGTTGAGGAGAATCTGAGCCTAAAATGTAAGAAGGTGGTTGGTTGTTTCTTCAACTCAGTCCTTTTCACACTCTTCCTACTTCTGTATCGCCCCTCATTCTCTGTCTCCTTGTTTTTCTACAGTTTTGTTTTTTCCCAATCTTATTGTCTCACCCACTCAACATTGTCTCATCCATTTGGCAGTCCTTCCGAGTCACTCCCATGTGTCAAGCACTATGCTGGCTGATGGGGGAGGCTGGTGAGCAAGACCCCCATGGCTGCTGCCGACCTGAGCTTACCTGAGCCAGGTGATGATGAGGGTGAGAATCTGATACTCTCTTAATTTATGAAATAAGATGTTACTAACTCTCCCCCTTAGGATTTCAGACATTTGCTTATTTATAGTAGAGAAGGCAATGGCACCCCACTCCAGTACTCTTGCCTGGAGAATTCCATGGACGGAGGAGCCTGGTAGGCTGAAGTCCATGGGGTCACTGAGAGTTGGACACAACTCAGTGACTTCACTTTCACTTTTCACTTTCACGCATTGGAGAAGAAAATGACAATCCACTCCAGCGTTCTTGCCTGGAGAACCTCAGGGACGGCAGAGCCTGTTGGGCTGCCGTCTGTGGGGTCGCACAGAGTCGGACACGACTGAAGTGACTTAGCAGCAGCAGCTTATTTACAGAAGGATATTATAAAATATCATGAATGGGGAATCATTTCTATATTGTAAAAGTAGAGTGTGGTGTTGTTGTTCAATTGCTCAGTCGTGTCTGACTCTTTGCGATCCCATGGACTGCAGCATGCCAGGCTTCCCTGTCCTTCACCATCTCCCGGAGCTTGCTCAGAGTCATGTCCATTGAGTCAGTGATTCCATCCAATCATCTCATCCTCTATTGTCCCCTTCTCCTGCCTTTAATCTTGCCCAGCATCAGGGTCTTTTCCAGTGAGTCAGCTCTTCGCATCAGGTGGCCAAAGTATTGGAGCTTTGGCTTCAACATCAGTCCTTCCAAGGAATATCCATGATTGATTTCCTTTAGGGTTGACTGGTTTGATCTCCTTGCAGTCCAGGGGACTCAAGTCTTCTCCAGCATCACATTTCCAGAGCATCAATTCTTTGGCGCTCTGCCTTCTTTATGGTCCAACTCTCACATCCATACATCACTACTGGAAAGACCATATCTTTGACTAGATGGATTTTTGTTGGTAGAGTAATGTCTTTGCTTTTTAGTACACTGTCTAGGTTTTTGTCACAGCTTTTCCTCCAAGGAGCAAGCATCTTTTAATTTTGGACAATATTTTGTTTTAAGGGGCTTGATTAAACTCTGACTTGACTTATGGGAAGGGGGTTTCTGTTGCTGCTCCTTGACGTTTTCCCAAGCAAAACATCTTCATCCCTGTTTCTTCCCTTCTGAAGAAATTTCTTTTCAACTGGAAGAGTTCTGGAAGCAAGGGCTGCTAGGACTGAAGAAGGACATTCTAAGGTATAAACTAGAAGGACCAAGGAGAGGCAGGGTGTGCTCACCTTGACCAGCTCTGTTCAGTGCAGAGGCTCAGGTGGAAGCTTGGGAGAGTGCCCAGCATGTGGTTGCTGCTATATTGAGAAAGCCATTCAGGTTCATCTGGAGAAACTAGTTCACATAAATGCTCTGCTATTGCTTCATTATGCTTTTTTAAATTGGTTCTGCAAAGAGTGTATTGACTGCATTCCTAATGTTATACCCAGGATTAGCCATCAAAGATCTTTCAGTCCAGTCAGGGAGAGAGGGCACGAATACCTGAAATTTTCTATATCCTTACCAAGAAATGGCTGAGTCCCTGGCCAGCTGTTAAATGGCCTGAGTCCAGGAGAGGGAGCTCTGGGCTGGAATTTTCTGGAACAGAGAGAGGGCTTGAAGGAAGCTGGGTTTGGCTTGGTGAAAAGGATGGGAAGGTGTTTCCGCTTGGGAAGAGATAAAGCCATCCTTAGAAGTCTTGTTCACAGGAGTGTGCTAGTTGGCCAGGTGAGCAGCGTCTCCTCTGAGGCCTTCCTTTTCCTTGTTTGCCTTACATACATGTTGTGGATCCTTCGAATATATCCACCTGCATGAGTTTCATCAATGATTCCAGATCTTTCTGTGATCCATGCCCCACTTCTAAGCTCCAGACCTGCAAATCCAGCTGCCTGTGAGACATTTCCCCAAAACCCATGTCTCAAATTGAACTCAGTCTTTTCCCAAACCTGTTTCTCCCACAGTCCCTATCACAGTGGATAGAATCTTTATAGATTCAGTTAACAAGGCTGGAAACTTCAGCTCTCCAAGCACACCCCCCACCCATCCCTACCTCCTGAGCTTCTCTCTCCCCGTATTTACCACACTCTGCTACCTTCCATTTCCATATCTATCTTTCCCAATAAATCATGTGCTCCATGAAGGCAGGGTCTTTCCGGGTGGTACTAGTGGTAAAGAACCCTCATGCCAGTGCAGGAGACATAAGAGATGCGTGTTTGATCCCTGGGTGGGGAAGATCCCCTGGAGGAGGACAACCCACTCCAGTATTCTTGCCTGGAGAAGCCCATGGACAGAGGAGTCTGGTGGGCTACAGTCCATGGGGCCACAGAGAATCAGACAGGATTGAAGGGACTGAGCGTTTCTGAAGCCAGGGGCAGGGTTCACTTCTGTGATCTCTAGCTCCAGCACAGTATTCAGCCTGTGACAAAAGTGCTCCATAAATGTAGACTGACGGTGTGAACTGAACTTCCTGTCCATTCTACCTCCTAAGTATTTCTCTAGTCAGGCAGACCCTACTTTCAAATCTAGCTTTGCTGTTTACTAGCTGGGTAACTTTAATAGATCTTTTTTTTTTTAATTGAGTTAGTTTTTAATTTACAGATTAAGCTATTTTTAATCTCACTATGCATCAGCTTCTGAGTCAGTAAAATGGACTTAAGTGTGGTGCCTACCTCATAGGTTTGACATGGATTAAAGGAAATAAAGCATATAAACTATTATATGCATAATAAATAAATTATGCATAAATAAAGCATATAACACATTATACCATGTGTTGGACACATGGTATAGTCTTTACTGTTACAAGGGTAGGTTTGAAGCTAGAATATGAAAATCCCTTAAAGTAGGTGAAGAGGTGTGTGCTGTATCTATTAGAAGGGGAGGATCCATGGAAAGTTCTAACTGTGTGGCAGAAAAACGACTATCTGTGCAATCAACCCAAATTTGTGTAAAAATCTAAACTCTATCACTTAATGCTGCTGCTGCTGCTAAGTCGCTTCAGTCGTAAGCTTTTCACAAAAGTACCTAGCCATTCTCAACCTCAGTTTTAAACTTGTAAAATTAAGATAACAATACTCAGTACCAGGATTTGTTGTAAGGTTTAAATGAGATGGTATATGAAAGGTGTCTGAGCCTATTTTTTTTTTTAGGTTGCTGTCTTTCCTCTAGTGATACGTTCTGGGTTCCCTGGGAAAGATATCTGTAGGCCAGAGGCTTTTCTTTGGCTCAACTTCGTTTAACATTTTTGTCAGAGTTGGATGAAGGCAAAAAACCTTATTTCCAAATTCGCAGATGACTCAAAGTTGGCAAAACAGCTAATACAATAGGTGATGGAACAGAGGCTAAAAATGACCTCAACAGTCTGGAATGTTAGGCCTTCACCAAATGGGAAGTTGGGCATCTAGCAGATGGATCAAAGTAGTCAGGGACAAGGAGACCGCTTATTTATTTTAAAATTTTTGTTGGAGTATAATTGACTTACAATATTATGTTAGTTTTAGGTATAAAGTGAAGTGAATCAGTTATGCGTACATCCACTCCTTTTAGATTCTTTTCCCATATAGACCGTGACAGAATATTGGGTAGAGTTCCCTGTGCTACAAGTAGGTCCTTATTAGTTATTTATTTTATATATAGTAGTGTGTAAGTGTCAGTCTCAGTCTCTGATTTATAAGGAGACCATTTAGAAGGAGATTGCACTAGTCCAGATGATGAATGGAAAGGGTCTGACCAGGGGGTGCTGTCAGTGGCCAACAGCTGGGAAAAAAATTTTAGAAAAATCATCAGAATATGACAAGTAACTAGGTGGGTGTGTGGATGAAGAGAGCTAGTGATAACTGGGAAGTTTCCTTTCTGAATTCCTGGGAAGAAGGAGGTGCCAGTTAATAGGAAGGAGGAAGTTAGGCAGAAGAATTGAGTTAAGGAGAGAAGGGAGGGCAGGAGTCTGGTTTTGTACTTGGGGTGTTGGCTGTATCCAACAGGAAGTTGGAAAGTCAGGACTGTAGCTCGTGGGAGCGGCTGTGTCTAGAAAGAGGCATTTGGGAGTCATCCACTTAGAGGTGATAGTTGAAGCCGTGGGTGGGAGGGGTTGGGATGGCCAAGGAGTGGCCAGTGCTGTTCAGAATCATTAGCGTTGTTGGCTCTAACTAAAGATAAGCAGGATAAACAAACCCATGCCCAAGTGGGAACTAGTTCTACTGCCTTCCAGGAGTTCTTTAATGCATTAAAGCAAACTTTCACAGGATGAAAAAAAATCTCATATAATAATTTCAGATTTTCAAAAAGTTATTTTTCATTATACAATATGTAAACACGTTCTTGGTTGTAAAGAATGTGAACATTGCAGATAAAGTAGAAGCCCCTATAACCCCTCTCTAAGTCTGCTTTTTCTTTTTCAGAGGTAATCACTGTTCCTAGTTGGGTGGGTGCTGTTCAAACGTTTTGCTATGCGTTTATACAGTTATACATACACATACACATAATGATATACTTTGTGTGTTTTGTTTTATATAAGGCGCTCCTAACATGTTTTGTTCTTTGATTTATTTTTATCTTAAGAAAATGAAACAATATACCCTGGGTCCTTTCTAGGTAAATGTATCTAGAGCTCAGTTATAAAAATAACAAAAAACCTGTTCTCCTGGATATGAATGTACTATATTTTATTTAATCATTCTTTTGTAGATGGAATATACCTTCTCTCCACCTTTTGCATCTGCTCATTCTGCAAGACACAGTGTGATCCTTGGGTTGGGAAGATCCCCTGGAGGAGGAAATGGCAACCCACTCCAGTATTCTTGCCTGGAGAATCACATGGACATAGAAGCCTGGTGGGCTATAGTCCACGGGGTCACAAAGAGTCGAACATGACTGAAGTGACTTGGCGTACACACACACACTGTGTAGGAGGCTGCCCAGGAGAAACTGGGATACATCAGTAATAGTAAGCCAGGAGTTGGCAGACTATTGGGGTAATGAGAAGTACATAAAGAAGAGGACAGGCAGAAAATGCTGCTGCTTCTGTTTTTCCTTTGGTAATGACTTTGTATTCTGCATAATCTATAAAAATATGGAATCACTATTTTGTACACCTGAAACTAATATAACATTGGAAATTAACTCTACTTCAATTAAAAAGAAAGACAAATCAATTCAATAAATCACTTAAAAAGAAGGCAAAAGATATATAGACACATTAAGGGGTATACTAAAGGTATTTAATAAGATAAAGTAAAATCAAGTAATAGAAAATGCTACTTCTTGAGATTCCCGCACACTGTGGTGGCTTCAAGGAAGGAGACCTTGTTTGTTGTGGTGTTGCAGAAGGAGATGAGAGAGGCTGAACTCTTTGTGTTTTAGATGGAGACATGGATGGGCAATGGAGGTGTAATCTATTGCCCCACTTCTTGGTGCCCTAGTTCTCCCTACCTCACCAAGGGATCAATTACTAATATGTTACGAACCTTAGGACAGGGAATTTCTGTGTCAGGCTCAGCCACCTGCTGTATTTAACCTTGCCAGGATCCTTTCTCTGCCTTAAGCTGGAGGAGCTGGAAGTAGTGGGGAGAAAGGGAAGAGGAGGATGTACGCTAATGAGATAGGGACTTTCTTCTGGATCTCCATGTCCAAGCCAAAGTTGGAGTGATTGATTTGGGCAGGGGTGGGTTGGTTTTGAAAACATTTTTCTTCTTACAGATACCATCAAAATGAATACATAAAATTTTCAATTCTCACTGGGAGCTCCTGAAAATATATCATATGTCCCAGTGAGACATTGGTATATTGTTCCCTTTATTCTTTTTTTTTTTTTAGTTGGAGGATAATTGCTTTACAAAGTTGTGTTTCTGCCATACAACAATGTGAATCAGCCGTAAGTATACATATGTCCCCTCCTTGCTGGGCCTCCCACCCGTCTAGGTTGTCACTCACCGAGTTGAGCTCCCTTGTATTATACAGCAACTTCCCGCTAGCTATCTATTTTACAGATGGTAATGTATATGTTTTGATGTTACTGTCTCAATTCATCCACAGTCTCCTTCCCCTCTCTGACTCTGTTCCTGCTCTGCAAATAGCTTCTTCGGTCCCATTTTTCTAGATTCCATATATGTACATTAATATACAATATTTGTTTTTCTCTTTCTAACTTACTTCCCTCTGTATAACAGGCTCCAGATTCATCCACCTCACTAGAACTGACTCTCCCATTTTTTCTTGAACATATGAAATTTCTTGAGTGTAAGGACAGCTGAGAAGGGAAAGGAAGGGCAACCTTTTCTGTACTTGCTTTGTCCCACCCCAATCATTCTCTCTCTCTCTCTCTCTCTCTCTCTCTCTCTCCATCCACCTCTCTTTCTCTTTCTGGTTTTCCTGCCTTTGGTGCTCTGAATCATATTATATTGTAAGCAAATTTGGGACTTGGGTATTTTGTGCAAAATACCAGGGCCCTCCTTTTCCTTCTCTTCCTTTCTGCTGCCTTCATTTAGGGCTCAGGAGATTCTACTTTGGCTCAGTCTCAGGAAATCACATTGGTTCTTCTTTCTCCTCTTCCCTCTGTTCAGCACTGACTCAGTCGCTGTGAAGCTCTGCCAGGCAGTTAGGAAGCTGCACCATCCGAGGGTGAGATGGCTGAGAGCTGGGCTCCACAGCAGCCCCGAATCAACTCCACAGGCAGCCCATGTCCTCCAGCACGTGTGGGAAGAATTTTCCCTTGGGGTGTCTGTCTAGTTCCCCAAGCCTAGCTCCTCCCGACTCATATCCTCCCTGCTTATAGCACAGTGAAGTTTGGTTGACTTTTTGCATTTGTCCTGTTTCTGCTTCCAGGCAAGTCCGGCCCTCTGAGGTCCAGGAGCTGGGCTCATCTCCCCAGTGAGTGGACTCATGTCCACAAGGCCTCCACAGGCCTGTGTTTGAAACGGCTCTGATCTGCTACCTGTGAGAGAGTGACCACCCACCCATCTCTCTGGGTACATCTCCCAGCCCCTCTGCTCTGGCTCGTCCCCTGACACACCAGATACTCCAGCAGTAAATACCCGATGCGTTCACTACCTGGAGCTCCCGGAACACAGCACATGGTCTTTCCATTCTGTGCCTCACCTTGGGCTGCCCACTGGTCCCCAGCCCTCTTTCCTCTGTCCTTTAGGTTCAGTTTAGGTGTCAATCACTCTACAAAGCCTTCACTGACTGCCCTCATGCCAGATTCACTTCATCGACTTTGGGTTTTCAATTTTGCATCTGTGTCTGCTACTCCACTGTGATGGTCTCCGTTACCTCTCTGTCCCTAGGGCTGAGCCCAGGACCTGGAATATGCAGGCACTCAGTTCATGCTCGTTGAACCCCACTGGTTTAGGGCAGGGAATATCCTTGTAGTTTTTCTTCTACGTTTGCCCTCCTGGCAGATCGCTTCCTTCCTAAGTAGCATCTTGTTATTTGAGTCCCACTAGTATCATCTTATTTGAGGCTCACTGACAGGCCTCACCTTATAATAAATTATTGGGTTGCATTCTGTTTTGATGGTTTGCCAGGTGGAGTGGCATTTTTAGATTCCAGACAAGTCTCTGACTAGGAGGAGTGGAGAAACGAGGAGGGGCACATACTGTGCAGGGTCAGGAAGGGGGCCCCTTGAGGTGCTCAGGGCTTCATGAGCTGCCTTTCCATGCATGATAACCACATCATATGTGGAGTCTTTCCTTTCAAAGCACCTTGGCATACCTGGTCTCATTTGATCTTTCCTACGAATCACCTTGGGAAGTAGAAGGCAACAGGTATATGCAGTGAAGCAGAAGGTGATTCATTTATTTATTCTGTATAGATTTATTGAGTTCCCATTCCCTTGCTGGGAACACGACAATGAATGAAACCAGCATGTTCCCAGCTGTCAGGAAGTTCTGGCTCTAGTCAGGCTATGCCAACAAGTGACTAGTGTACAAATAAGTAATGCATAGAATTTCCAGTGACAGGACGTGCTCAGAAGACAATCAGGCCGGGTAATATTACAGAAAGTGATGAGTGGGAGGGGTGAAGGGACTGCCTTAGAGCAGGTAAAGCCTTTTTGAGGAGATGACATACGAGCTGAAGTCTGAAAGGTGAGAAGGAACAGGCCAGGTGATGTGCTGAGAGTCCGAAAGTGGAGCTGGCCCTGGAGCCCCGGAGCATTTCCTTTAGCTGTTCTCTTACTGCAGGAAAGCAACCAAGGCCATCAGTCAGGACAGGAAAAAAATGTGTGTGTGTGTATGTATATGTGTGTGTGTGTGTATATATATATATATATACAGAAAAAATATATAAAATACATATATGTAAATACATGTATAGATATAGGTATACGTATGCATGTGTGTGCATACGTATACCTATATTTACATCTCCTACAGCAACTGAGAGGGTAGAATATTTTTCCTGAAAGATCCTTTCAGAGCTGGATTCATGTGAAGTTCAGGAGAGGAATGTTTAGGTGATTAGCAGTGATGCATGCAGTGTGTAGCTGTGGGAAATAAAGGAAACAAGTCTCTGGCACTTGCCATGGATACTTACCACCACCTCACTCAGGAACAGGGGCAGTTAAGGTTGTCTAAAGAGTGGATGGTTCTGCACAGTTGGTGTGGCAACAGTTTGAGAATAAGGCTCACAGTCACTGTTCAAAAGAGCTTCCTGCATGGAATGTGGTTCTGCAGAAAGGAAGGTAGGGGGTCTTTGGTGTGATGAGAAAGACCCAGAAAGGCAGGTGAAAGGCAGGTTCAAGGAACAGGAGTTAGACCACCCTGGCTCAGGTGGATGTCAGGTTGATGAACTGGAGAGGGTAGTTTTGATCAGCTGCCCCTCAAACTTGGCTCTGTTGGGCCTAGTTTAATATCATAAAATGTCACTTAAACCTAGCAAATATCCCTTTAATAAATTTCAACTAGACCCATCGGTTTTATGGACCATCTAACTCGGCTTACCAAAGGATTTGGCACACAGGAGGTGTTCAGAAAATAATTTGTTAAATGAGTGAATGAATGAATCCTACCCTTTGGTTGAATCCATGGGCAGAGGAGCCTGGCAGGCTACAGTCCATAGGGTCACAAAGAGTTGGACACAACTGAAGTAACTTAGCACACATGCACATACCCTTTGGTTGACCAGCCCTTGGAAGCAAGATTGAGCAATCTGGAATTTGTTGTACTCAAAGCATAGGGCAGTGTTTACAAGTATATCAAACAGATGAGATGACACATGATTTCGGGCGGGGGGGTGGGGGGTGGTGGACAGCCTGTGATTTCTCTAGATCTTCTTTTTAAAATAAGATTTAGAATGTTAGGATAGAGATTGCTAAAGTTGATATAGATTTTATTATGTTCCAAAGTTTCTTTTAGAGAATATAATATTAAACAAGAGAAGCAGGAGAAGAATGGTACAAACAGTATAATTTCAGTTCTATTAAGAAATCTGTATTCATGGGGAAAAAACTGGAAAGAAGTTATAACAAAATTTGAGACTTACCCAATGATCTTACCTTATCTTTCCTACTTTCTACTTACCAGACTTTTCCCAAATTTACTACAGTTAGTGTGTGTTACTTTTATAACCAGAAAAATATAACGTGTGGTTTGTTAAACAGTTAGTATAGAATGTGGTATGACATTCTTGCCGAAGCCTGCTTTGTTTTTTTCATCCCTGGCATTCATCATAAAAATCACAGCTGATATTTCAAATAATGACATTATGATAGCAAAAGTGAACTGCAGCTTAGCAGATGTACTCCCACCTGCGTCATGTGACACAGTTGATCTGCCGAGGAGCCCACACCATCCAGATGCTGAGATTAGCCATGTCATGGCTCCTTGCCTCTACCTGCGCATCCCTCAGCCTCCCTGGATACTTGCTTCCCCCCCACCCCCAATACCTGTCAGAGGCTCAGGAATGGCTGGAAGCTGGTGGCGCAGGTCAGAGCTGCCCTGCTTTCTTCTGACTGTGGACTCAGCAAACAACTCTGTAATTTAGATTATATTGACTGCCCTGAAAAATAACAAGTGTGCCAGGGTATTGTCCTGTAGACTAAACAAATTAAAAAAGAATAAAAGCAGCCGAACCCTGAAAACTTATTCACTTCATTTTTTCAATCAGGTGAAAAGTATGAATAATATTGCTTTTCCCTTTTGGATGATGACATCTCAGTGGTAAATCGAGACATTACTTAAGTGAACTTCGAGTTTTAACAAGATCTTCTATTTGCATTTTTGACTTTACTGAAAACAAGTGCCATTAGAATGATATCAACTGTTTGAGTCAGTTGTTGGCTTGGGCCTCCACCCAGAATTTGATGTCACTGATGAGCATTCATAAGGAACAGGAATAATTTTGAAGCTTTTGACCAGAGGACCTCTGAAGACCTTCATTAGTGCTAGTGTTAAATATAATACAAATGTGAAAATGAAAATGGTCATCTTATGCACTAAATATGTGGATTTAAAATGCTTTCTATCTGCTAGGGCTTTGCATGGGAACCTCTATGAAACTCGAGAGTTACTGAGTCTGGAAAATGTTTTACTCAATGTGATGATGAAATGTAGACTAGGTATCAGGTGTGGGGGACCCAGGATGGAGGGAGAGAAGGAAACACAGCCATGAGGAATAGAGTTTGCAGGACTTGAATCATATCTTATTTTGATTAAATCAGGATCGGTTTACTGAAAGCCTGTAATGTGAGAATGTGTTAGAGTAGTAGAGGGGTTCTATTATGGTTATCTTACTCAAGAGTGAGTTCATTTTCATTACATGTATTTTTAATTCTTTGGAAAGGCAATTACATTAATTGAGGAATGACATGTAGAATACCAGTTTGAAAAAACACTTAGTGAATGGGGGTACTGATGTTGTCTAACTATCAATTAATTAAAAATAGCTTGTAACATGAGCCCTAGGTACTCCACCTAAAGGGTGGCAGTAGGCTGCTTGGGGAGGCCCATTATATTTTTGATGCATTGATTGGGTAAAACAAGACCTTCAAGGAAGAGGCTCCGGGTCCTTCCCACTGTTCTCTTTTCATTGCACAGCTTCCAGAAATGTGCTGCTTTGACCTAGTATGAGAACTTTCCAACTCCAGGATGAATGGTCCAAGATGGTTCTACTGCTTTTGCTGCAGTTAGCCTTAGTGAAGGCGGAGTAGTCTCCAGGTGCCAGCCAACCCATGACCTTCCATCTCTCTCCAAAATGAGACTCCTCCCTCTCTCCTCCACTTTCTCCCTGGCCTCACTTCCCTGGACAGAGTCCTCTTTTAAAGACTGTGACATTCTCTAGGAAAGCTTCACTCATGACTGGAATTCATACCGATTTCTGTCATCTCTGTCTTCATTTTTTATCTATTGCACAATTAGTACACACTATTGAGTGATTCTCCTACTTTTTAACTGGCTAGAGTGTACTATTCAGTGTTCTACGATAATAGGTCATATCTAGGTTTTCCCCTTATGGCTCTGTAGTAATAAATGACTTCCCTGTAGGCAGAGGTTGTACCTGGAGAACTCTCATTTGACAAATAACACATGATCCAGGGCCCATTATGTCTAATATCTCCATTTTCTGGAACAGCAACAAGGAGAGAAGGGGTGATTTGCAAGCTGATTAGAGCCACCGGGGAAGCCCCAGCGCAGAGGTATTTCAACTTAAATATTTTCTCTGAGGATATCAGGTATTGTTTTAGGCAAAGGTTTTAAATCTCAATAAATAGTTATGAAGTGGCAAAAAAGATTTTACATATATCCATGTATATATCCTGTCTACAGAGAGATGTGTATATACACATACCTACATGTATTCACATGTAAGTGGAAAGAGACAGAGATAAGCACTAGCAGTATTTAGCTACACCATGTTTATGGGTTAGACGCCTCAGTCTGGTTAGGATGTTATTTTTCTCCAAATTGATTAAAACCAATCCCAAATAAAGTCCTTGCTGATTGATGATATTCTTGAAGATTGGGGTAAGGTTTGGGTTTACCACGCTAAATAAGGTAGCTCTCTATTCCTTCTCAATTGATGTGGATGAAAGGATGAGAATAGTGTTTGGGGAAGATTCTTCTAAAAATTATATGGGATGGATTGGAAGAGCTTAGAACTTGGGAGACTGGAAGCTCTTAAGTAATCCAGGTCCTAATGGGCAAGGATTAGGCTCAAGTTTCCATGGAAGGGAAAGAGAGTCAGATACCTATTGAGACCAAATGTTTGCCTAGATCTGTGTTAGGAATGTGGCATATACCTGGTGTGTCTATAAGATTCTTCAAGATTGAAGATACAAGGTCTTTGTTTTTCAGAAGTTCTCCATCTACACGGAGGTCCTAAATTATTAATAACTTCTATATATTGTGTGCCATGATATTCCGTGATGGTAAAGTGTGGGAAGAACCACAGGAAACACAGATGAGAGCAGTTAGTACTGACAGGTGAGCATCAGTGAGGGCTACAGAGAGGAAATGCTATGTAAGCTGAGTGATGGAGGCTTATTTAAGTTAGAAGGCAGTGGGAAGGGAAATCCAAGAGGTATTAAGTGCAAGGCTGATTCAACAAAGGGCAAAAAGGCCAGTGTGACAAGATATCTTTTCTTTGAGGGTATTGGTCAGACATGAAGGTAGAAAAAAATCAGCTGAGACTAAATCACAGAGGGTTAAATGCCATCTTCTGCTCTCTGCTTTTCTCGCTTCTCATCATCTTACCAAAAACATGAATCTTTCTGTGCATGCATCTTGTGAGTGTCTGTACCATAATCCTATCTGTCTCCACTCTTGACTTAAAGTTACATTCTACTATGTCTAATATCTCCATATCTCTGGGACAGCAACAAGGACAGAAGGGGTGATTTGCAAGCTGTTTGGGGAATGTGTTTTTCAGTGATGTTTTCCTTTCCTTGTGAGTTTTATAATTGAAAATTAACCTGTATGGACAAACTTTTTTTATGATCTTGCATGTTACTGTATTGTCAGCCTTATCAGTGTATTCATTCAGAATTACTTATTTGGGTAACTTTCTCATCTACTTATCAGTAGATTCCTGATGTCTAATATACATGGAGTATAAAGATTAAGATCTCTTTGGGTTTCTGAGTCATACATCTAGAATCAGACTCTGAAACTTTTCTAGTAGAGTAGAAGTCACAAAGGGTTATGTCTTTGGGGTCTTGGGAAAGATCTAGATGGGTACACCAGTGCCTTTGGGGAGTGTTTTTGAATTTTTGTTTCTTTGTGAATTATGGAATTTCTGTCATCATAGTTCAGAGAAAGGAGGTCATGGGGCGGTGGAACAGCAGACATTCGGTGGAGAAGAAAGACTCCACTGAAGACTGACTCATATCATGCAGAGTTTGGGTGTGATTGTGTGCATACACCTGCAACTGTGCACTCCATGTGCCTGTGGTAGGAAGAAGGGGAGGAGAGGGTTGTGCAGACATAATATTTTCTTTAATCTCTTTGCAGAGTGGACTTTGGAGAAGAGCAAGCCTAAGTAAACAATGTGGCATAGTTGTTTGTCTGTCATACACATGATACTCAAAAAGACTCTATAAAATCCTTTCTTTAAGTTAAGAAGTAAATAGAATTATTTGGTTACCAACTTTGATGGTTACCCCAGTGTTTCTTTTCCATGATGGTGAAATTCCTGAGCAGTTTTCACTTTCTGTGCTTAGTTGAAATGTTCTCCTACAAGCTTCAAATGAATTCATGGTTATGCATTGTATTTTCCTTATCTTTCTTTACACTGCTAATCCTATGTGAATATGGGTAAAGTGGTTGCTACCTCTTTGTAAAGTTCCACCCTAGGACCGCGCCACCCCCCCTCCCCCAGCAGAACTTCACTGATCCCCTGGTCCTTGGCCATCTTGCTTTCTTAACTCTATAGAATATAATTGGTATTTAATAAACAATTGAAAGCTGTCTGATAGATTAGTTTTTGCTGTTGCTGTTAAGTCCCACCTCCTTCTAACACCTACAGTTAGAAAAGACAGTATGCTTGTATTTCATATTTTTCTAATTTTACTATTCTTTATGATACAAAGCACCCCTTCTGGCTTAAGAGCATAAAATTGGAAACATCACAGAAATTAGGGAATATAACTTTCCCTCCAGTTCAGGAATTTTCCATATAGCTTCCTTGTTACATTAGTCTGTTCTCATAGATAAGTCATTCAAGTACTTTGAACCTTATTCATAAAATGAAGGTGACAATAGTACTCACCTTTGTTAGCAACATATCTGGATGCCAGTGACAGAAACCCTAAAATAGTGGTGACTTCAGGAAGATGGCGTATTATTTTCCTCTCTCCCGAATCCAGGAACAGGCACAGTGGCTTCTATCTTTTTCTTTGCTATGCACAGCACCTAGTTTCATGTTCACCTTGCAGTCTGATACGGCTGCTCCAGCTCCAGCCATCATGCCTTCCTTGCCAGCAGAAAGGAGAAAGAGGAGAAAGAAAAGGGCATACTCTCTCTCTTCAAGGACACTGTCCACAAGCAGCAAACCATTCTGCTTATATCTAATTAGCACTGACTAAGTCATATTGCTACATGTAGCTTTAAGGGAGGCTGATAAAGAGATGGCTTTGTACGTGGCTGAAATTCAGAGTTTATATTACTGAGGGATATGGGAACAGATCTGGGGGACAATTAGCAGTCTCTGCCACCCTACTGATAATTTTATGAGATAAAAATTGATGAAATGAGATAATACATACAATGTGCTTAGAACATGCCTGACATATAATACATTCTCAGCTAATATGTAAGTATTAGCCATTGTTTCTATGGCTAAACATTATAGACAGTCATTCATTCACTGTATTATTTGTTCAACAGACATTGAATACCTACTGTGCTGAACACTATACCTTTCCTGTTTAAATCCTTCTATCAACAATCTGGAGGAGACTACTGTCCAAGATAGCTTACTTTTTATGGAATAACTCTGAAAGTTTCATAACTTATTTATCAAAGTAAGTCAAAGCATGCTTCCCAAATAATTCAGTCTTACACTTTGAAACTATAGAACAAGCCTATTTCCTCCACTCAGTTCGTCAAACATATGAAGGTGGCTGATAAGCCTCACGTTTAGTTTCCTGACCCTAAGCAGGCATTTTTGTTAGCTCATTTATTTAGTATGTGGTTTGGCAAACTTCTTCTGTAAAGGGCTAGATGGTAACTGGCTTTTCAGGTCACATGTTCTCTGTCACAGTTTCTCAACTCTACCATCATAATGGGAAAGCAGCCCCGGACATTTTATAAGTGAATGGCTATGGCTATGTGCCTATAAAATTTGTTGTTGTTGTTTAGCTTCTCAGTTGTGTCCAACCCATGCAACCCCATGAACTGTAGCTCACTAGGCTCCTCTGTCCATGGGATTTCCCAGGCAAGAATATTGGAGTGGGTTGCCATTTCCTCCTCCAGGGGATCTTCCTGACCCAGGGATCAAACCCACGTTCCTGTGTCTCCTGTGTTGGCAGGTGGATTCTTTATCATTGAACCACTGGGGAAGGCAGTTTCTATAAAATATTATTTATAAAAACAGATAGCAGGTCAGACTTTGGCTTCATGCTGTGGTTTGCCAGCCCTGTGATTTAGCCTATGCTGCTACTACTGCTGCTAAGTTGCTTCAGTCCATGCTGCTGTTGCTGCTGCTGCTAAGTCGCTTCAGTCGTGTCTGACTCTGTGTGACCCCAGAGACGGCAGCCCACCAGGATCCGCCATCCCTGGGATTCTCCAGGCAAGAACACTGGAGTGGGTTGCCATTTCCTTCTCCAATGCATGAAAGTGAAAAATAAAAGTGAAGTTGCTCAGTCATGTCCAACTCGTTGTGACCCCATGGACTGCAGCCTACCAGGCTCCTCTGTCCATGGGATTTTCCAGGCAAGAGTATTGGAGTGGGTTGCCATTGCTTTCTCTGGCTTCAGTCCATAGAAACTTATAAATAAGTTTATTTGTGACTGATATTCTCCTTCTTTGAAGCTGAAAACTTTCTTTGTGTCACTCCTGATTTTTCTTATACATTTCATTTCTTTTTCTTGTCTTATTACTTTGGTTAAGATTTTCAGTACCCCTTGCATCTCCATAGCATTACTTGCTGGCCAATCATTTCCCTAGATATGTTATCCCTCATTTCTAGCTTGGAAATGCTCTTTGACAAATCTTCTCTTGTTCTACCACACATTGTTTGACCTCCCCCAGGCTGACTCTTCTCCAATCATCACACAAATCTGTCCACAATAAGAAAATAAGTATTCTTTTTCTGTCCCTTTCTTCTTCAAACCTGTTAGACTTTGATTTTCCTTTGGTGGTGCTTCAGCTTTTCATCACTGAACAGTCTAATACCAACTATAACCTAATCCAACTTCCCTTAAAGACAATTTAGAGGAGGCAGGTAGAAAATTAACATTTACTGATGGACCAGGCACTGCTAACATTTACAATATGTGTGTTTCATTTCAATGTTATAGACGTGGTAAGTACAATTTGAGATTGGTCATATAACCAGCTGTGGTCATGTAGCTGAAACACAATGAGTCAATCCCAGTTACAGAATAGAATTCAAATCTGACTGGACTGGGGAACTTGAGTGTGTGCATCTGGCAAAAGTAATTCAAAACCATTCACAAATACAGCAGAGTTGCTATACTTTGGTTGTCCTCTCTCATCAAGACATTTGTAAAGCAGAGAATAGCAAACATTTGTGCTGAACTTTTGGTTTTCAAAACATTTACTTCATAATTTTATGGAGTAGGTGATTTTATTCCAATTTTGCAGGAAAGGAAATCAAACCACAAAATAATTAAAATGTTTGCTGGAATTGCCAGACACCAATGCCTTACTGCTTGTAGGAGAGTCCACAATTGCTCTTCTCAGAAAAGTTCATCACACCTCTTTTCTAGCTAACTCCTTATTGTCTTTCAGACCTCAGCTCAGTCATCATCTTCTCCAGGAAACACTTTCTGCAGTCACCTCCACCTTGTGCCCACCATCTGATTTAGATGTTCTTTCTACATCTTAAACAAGATCATCACCCTCTTTGCACTGAGCCTGAACTGATGATGTATTAGCTTGTAAGGAAATCAAGGGCACATCCCTGCCTCATTTAACTTTGTCCTCAATAAATAAATATTTGTCAAGTAAAGGAATTCCCTGAGATGGAGCCAAGTCAGTGCTGCAGGGAGTCATTTCCTTGTGATGTTTCTCAGTTCCGCTTATACCTGGAGGCAAAACAGAAACCTCAACCTTCCAGAGGCAAACAAAAGAGGATCCTTCCAGAAGCCACTGATCTCTGCAGCCAGGGAACATCAGAAATTCAAATCTATGGGGTTTCAGACTAGAAAGCAGCATAACTATGGTGAAGAGCACAGGTGCTAGAGTCAGGCTTCTTAGATTTGAATCCTGACTTCACCATTTCCAGCTGTGTGGTCTTTGGCAAGTGCCTTAGCTTTTCTATGCTTGGGTTTGTCAAACGTGGATAATAATGCAACTTCTGAATATTATTTATGGCTGTGCAACAAATTACCCCCAAACGGAGTGCCTCATAACAATAAACATTTATTATCTCAGTTTCTGTGGATCAGGAATTTGAAGGGGCTCAGGTGAGTGCTTCTGGCTCAGGATTGCTCATTAGGTGACAGTCGAGATGTTGACTGAGGTTCCTGTCATGTGGAACCTTGACTGAGGCTGGAGGATCACCTTCCAAGATGGCTCACTCAAGTAGCTTTTGGCAGGAGGCCATAGTTCTTCCCACCAGCAACTCTCATTATAGGATAATAATTGATTTCCCCCAGAGAAAGCAAGAGAGGAAGCCCCAGGGAGAAACTCTAGTGACTTTTATGACCTGTTTTCAGAACATACACTGTTACTTCCACCACATTCCCTATGCTAGAAGGAAGTCACTAAGTGTGGCCCACATTCGAGGAAAGGGGAATTAGGCTCCACCTTTTGAAAGGAGTATCATAGAATTTGTGGACATATTTTAAAACCACACACTATCTTATATAGAGACGAGTGAGAATTCCATGAGATAAGAATTGCAAAGTGCTTAATGGGACTTAAGCAGCATCTACCTTGAATTACCTTCCTCATGGATTAGAAAGGACAAATGAACTGTCAGTCTGAAGGCTTTGACTTGAAAAATTACTCTATAAAATGGAGCAAAGATATCAGAATTAAGCTGATGCCATAAGCAATTAAAGTATTCAGTATAGTTCTTGGCATGAAAAGTTGTTCATGTTTTGAATTTTAAAAAGCAAGTAAAAAACAGAATGTACAGTGTGATCTGGTATTTATGTAATTATATACTTATATCTCTCTATGTTGATGCATAGGGAGATATGTATGCATTCTAGAATGAGGTTCCTCATAGTATTAATCATGGTTATCTTTGGGTGGTAGAATTTGTGTTAAGTGAAGAGGAACTAAAAAGCCTCTTGATGAAAGTAAAAGAGGAGAGTGAAAAAGTTGGCTTAAAGCTCAACATTCAGAAAACGAAGATCATGGCATCCAGTCCCATCACTTCATGGGAAATAGATGGGGAAACAGTGGAAACAGTGTCAGACTATTTTTTTGGACTCCAAAATCACTGCAGATGGTGATTGCAGCCATGAAATTAAAAGATGCTTACTCCTTGAAAGAAAAGTTATGAGCAACCTAGATAGCATATTCAAAAGCAGAGACATTACTTTGCTGACTAAGGTCCATCTATTCAAGGCTATGGTTTTTCCAGTAGTCATGTATGGATGTGAGAGTTGGACTGTGAAGAAGCTGAGCGCCGAAGAATTGATGCTTTTGAACTGTGTTGTTGGAGAAGTCTCTTGAGAGTCCCTTGGACTGCAAGGAGATCCAACAGTCCATTCTGAAGGAGATCAACCCTGGGACTTCTTTGGAAGGAATGATGCTAAAGCTGAAACTCCAGTACTTTGGCCACCTCATGCGAAGAGTTGATTCATTGGAAGAGACTCTGATGCTGGGAGGGATTGGGGGCAAGAGGAGAAGGGGACGACAGAGGATGAGATGGCTGGATGGTATCACTGATTCGATGGACGTGAGTCTGAGTGAACTTGAGGAGTTGGTGATGGACAGGGAGGCCTGGCTTGCTGTGATTCATGGGGTCACAAAGAGTCGGACACAACTGAGCGACTGAGCTGAACTGAAACAAAAAATTGTGGTTTTTTTGCATTGTTTGAATTGTTTTACATGGAGCATAAATCTACAAAAATAACGGGGGCATTTTCCAAAGAAAAAAAGTTGGAAAGAAGACATGAAAGATGGAAAGGTTTAGCATTTTGAGCCAGAATTTTGCTTCTCTAAGTGGACTGGTTTATTCCCTGTGATGTATCTGATTGATAGGCTCTCCTCTGATCCTTCAAGTTTGTTGTGAAGACTTGTATGTGCTGGGAGCAGGTGAGAGTTTGTGACTGTGTTTAGCTTGAGGGGGCATATATTAGGAGAAGGGAAAAGCACAGAGAAGCAAGGAGAAGAGGGACATCTGTGTGGCAAACAGCAAGGACAGAATGAATCTGGTGTTGCCAACAGAGCCTGAATGCTCATAAGTTGCCTTGGGAAGAACAACTTTACCCATAGAAGAACGATATACTTGCGATGGGCATGCATTCTGTCAGCCCAGAGAGCCTTGAATATCTTCTATAATTGCACTTGCCGCATTGAACTGAAATCTGTTCAGTTCTCCCTCTCTCTTAACAGACTTGCAAGCAGGTCCTGGCTATCTAGCTCCAACATGTAGCAGGGTTTAATAATCTGAAGAATAAAATGGCTTATTATTTTTTAAAATAATGTCATTCACAATTGAAAATGTTTGGAAACGCATGTACACCCATGGTGGATTCATGTCAATGTATGGCAAAACCAATACAGTATTGTAAAGTAAAATAAAGTAAAACTAAAAATTAAAAATAAATAAATAATTTTTTAAAAAAAGAAAATGTTTATGTTGCCTAAACATTCAACTGAGTAATTCATTCAAATGAAAGAGGGAGTTAAAATGTGTATATTTTATGGGAAAAATTGGAGAAATTGCCCAAAGATGCTTTTTGAAATGTTTAAATCTATCGTTTGTTTCCCATTTGTCACATCTGTTCTTTGTTCACCTTTTCCTTTTTTCTGCCTTTTTTTTTCTAGTTACTTGAAAAAAAATTTTAAGATTCTAATGTTTTTACTTATTTTCTGTATTTTTGGTTAAAGTGATTGCATTGGGGCTTATAGTTTACATCTTAAGCTTATGACAACCTGACTTTAAGTAATATTACTGGGCTTCCCTGATAGCTCAGTTGGTAAAGAATCCTCCTGCAGTGCAGGAGACCCTGGTTTGATACCTGAGTCAGGAGGATCCTCTGGAGAAGGGATAGGCTACCCTGTCTAGTATTCTTGGGCTTAGCTTGTGGCTCAGCTGGTAAAGAATCTGCCTGCAATGTGGGAGACCTGGGTTCAATCTCTGGGTTGGGAAGATCCCCTGGAGAAGGGAAAGGCTACCCACTCCAGTATTCTGGCCTAGAGAATTCCATGGACTGTATAGTCCATGGGATCACAAAGAGTTGGACACGACTTTTACTTCACTTCACCCCAATTCATGTAGAAAATAGCCTTATATTAATATATTTCAATTTCTTCTCTTTTGAACTTTGTGTTGTTATTGTCATATATTCTACTTCTAAATTTGTTAGTTACTGTATAGTCATTATTATTACTTTTGCTTTAAATGGTCAATTCAGTTCAGTTCAGTTCAGTCGCGCAGTCATGTCCGACTCTCTGCGACCCCATGAATCGCAGCATGCCAGGCCTTCCTGTCTATTACCAACTCCCGGAGTTCAATCAAACTCATGTCCATCGAGTTGGTGATGCCATCCAGCCATCTCATCCTCTGTCGTCCCCTTCTCCTCCTGCCCCCAATCCCTCCCAACATCAGAGTCTCTTCCAATGAGTCAACTCTTTGCATGAGGTGGCCAAAGTACTGGAGTTTCAGCTTCAGCATCAGTCCTTCCAATGAACACCCACGACTGATTTCCTTTAGGATGGACTGGTTGGATCTCCTTGCAGTCCAAGGGACACTCAAGAGTCTTCTCCAACACCACAGTTCAAAAGCATCAGTTCTTCAGCACTCAGCTTCTTCACAGTCCAACTCTCACGTCCATACATGACCACTGGAAAAACCATAGCCTTGACTAGTCTGACCTTTGTTGGCAAAGTAATGTCTCTGCTTTTCAATATGCTGTCTGGGTTGGTCATAACTTTCCTTCTAAGGAGTAAGCATCTTTTAATTTCATGGCTGCAATCACCATCTGCAGTGATTTTGGAGTCCAAAAAAATAAAGTCTGATACTGTATCCACTGTTTCTCCATCTATCTTCCATGAAGTGATGGGACCAGATGCCATGATCTTAGTTTTCTGAATGTTGAGCTTTAAGGCAACTTTTTCACTCTTCTCTTTCACTTTCATCAAGAGGCTTTTTAGTTCCTCTTCACTTTCTGCCATAAGGGTGGTGTCATCTGCATATCTGAGGTTATTGATATTTCTCCCGGCAATCTTGATTCCAGCTTGTGCTTCTTCCAGCCCAACGTTTCTCATGATGTACTCTGCATATACGTTAAATAAGCAGGGTGACAATATACCGCCTTGATGTACTCCTTTTCCTATTTGGAACCAGTCTGTTGTTCCATGTCCAGTTCTAACTATTGCTTCCTGACCTGCATATAGGTTTCTCAAGAGGCAGGTCTGGTGGTCTGGTATTCTCATCTTTCAGGATTTTCCACAGTTTATTGTGATCCACACAGTCAAAGGCTTTGGCATAGTCAATACAGCAGAAGTAGATGTTTTTCTGGAACTCTCTTGCTTTTTCTATGATCCAGCGGATGTTGGCAATGTGGTCTGTGGTTCCTCTGCCTTTTCTAAAACCAGCTTGAACATAAGGGAGTTCACAGTTCACGTATTGCTGAAGTCTGGCTTGGAGAATTTTGAGCATTACTTTACTAGCATGTGAGATGAGTGCAATTGTGCAGTAGTTTGAGCATTCTTTGGCATTGCCTTTCTTTGGGATTGGAATGAAAACTGACCTTTTCCAGTCCTGTGGCCACTGCTGAGTTTTCCAAATTTGCTGGCATATTGAGTGCAGCACTTTCACAGCATCATCTTTCAGGATTTGAAATAGTTCAACTGGAATGCCATCACCTCCACTAGCTTTGTTCGTAGTGATGCTTTCTAAGGCCCACTTGACTTCACATTCCAGGATGTCTGGCTCTAGGTGAGTGATCACACCATCGTGGTTATCTGGGTCATGAAGCTCTTTTTTGTACAGTTCTTCTGTGTATTCTTGCCACCTCTTCTTAAGATCTTCTGCTTCTGTTAGGTCCATACCATTTCTGTCCTTTATCGAGCCCATCTTTGCATGAAATGTTCCCTTGGTATCTCTAATTTTCTTGACGAGATCTCTAGTCTTTCCCATTCTGTTGTTTTCCTCTATTTCTTTGCATTGATCGCTGAAGAAGGCTTTCTTATCTCTCCTTGCTATTCTTTGGAACTCTGCATTCAGATGCTTATATTTTTCCTTTTCTCCTTTGCTTTTCGCTTCTCTTCTTTTCACAGCTATTTGTAAGGCCTCCCCAGACAGCCATTTTGCTTTTTTGCATTTCTTTTCCATGGGAACGGTCTTGATCCCTATCTCCTGTACAATGTCACAAACCTCATTCCATAGTTCATCAGGCTCTCTGTCTATCAGATCTAGTCCCTTAAATCTATTTCTCACTTCCACTGTATAATCATAAGGGATTTGATTTAGGTCATACCTGAATGGTCTAGTGGTTTTCCCCACTTTCTTCAATTTAGGTCTGAATTTGGCAATAAGGAGTTCATGATCTGAGCCACAGTCAGCTCGTGGTCTTGTTTTTGCTGACTGTATTGAGCTTCTCCATCTTTGGCTGCAAAGAATATAATCAGTCTGATTTCAGTGTTGACCATCTGGTGATGTCCCTGTGTAGAGTCTTCTCTTGTGTTGTTGGAAGAGGGTGTTTGCTATGACCAGTGCATTTTCTTGGCAAAACTCTATTAGCCTTTGCCCTGCTTCATTCCGTATTCCAAGGCCAAATTTGCCTGTTACTCCAGGTGTTTCTTGACTTCCTACTTTTGCATTCCAGTCCCCTATAATGAAAAGGACATCTTTTTTGGGTGTTAGTTCTAAAAGGTCTTATAGGTCTTCATAAAACCGTTCAACTTCGGCTTCTTCAGCATTACTGGTTGGGACATAGACTTGGATTATTGTGATATTGAATGGATTGCCTTAGAAACGAACAGAGATCATTCTGTCATTTTTGAGATTGCATCCAAGTACTGCATTTCAGACTCTTTTGTTGGCCATGATGGCTACTCCATTTCTTCTAAGGGATTCCTGCCCTCAGTAGTAAATATAATGGTCATCTGAGTTAAATTCACCCATTCCAGTCCATATTAGTTCGCTGATTCCAGCATCGCTCTTTACAGCATTGGACCTTGCTTCTATCACCAGTCACATCCACAACTAGGTATTGTTTTTGCTTTGGCTCCAACCCTTCATTCTTTCTGGAGTTATTTCTCCACTGATCTCCAGTAGCATATTGGGCACCTACCGACCTGGGGAGTTCCCCTTTCAGTATCCTATCATTTTGGCTTTTCATACTGTTCATGGGGTTCTCAAGGCAAGAAAACTGAAGTGGTTTGCCATTCCCTTCTCCAGTGGACCACATTCTCAATTAGTTATTTAAAATGTAAGGAAAATTGTATTTATCTACATATTTAACATTTTTCATACTCTATTTCTTTTTGTAGATCCAGATTTCTATCTAGCATATTTCTTCCACCTAAAGGACTTTCTTTACCATGTCTTATTTTAGTGAGCCTTTGTTTTTTTTTGACTACATGGCTTGTGGGCTCTTAGTTCCCCAACCAGGGATTGAACCTATGCCCCCTGCAGTGGAAGGATGGAGTCCTAATCACTGGACCTTCGGGAAAGTCCCCTTTATGTTTCTTATATGTAAGTTTACTCCTGATGAATTCTTTCAGCTTTTGTGTTTCTAAAAGTCTTTATTTCATTTTGCTTTCAAAAAATATTTTTGTTGGGTATAGAATTTTAATTTGGCAGTGTGTGTGTATGTGTATATATATGTATGTATGTATATATATGTATGTATGTGTGTATATATATATATGAGAAGGAACTGGCAACCCACTCCAGTATTTTAGCTTGGAGAATCCCATGGACAGAGGAGCTTGGTGGGGTGCTGTCTATGGTCTCGCACGGAGTCAGACATGACTGAAGCGACTTAGCATGCAAGCATGCATTGTAGAAGGCAGTGGCTACCCACTCCAGTATTCTTGCTTGGAGAATCCCAGGGACAGAGGAGCCTGGTGGACTGCTGTCTGTGGGGTTGCACAGAGTCGGACATGACCGAAGTAACTTAGCAGCAGCAGCAGCAGATATATATACACATATACATATACACACACATTTATTTTAAAAGTTTATTTTTTAATAAACTATTCTGGCTTGCCTTGTCCCTGTCTTTTCTCCACTCTACTTTATGTGTCTTCCTTCTCTGATTTCCTTGGCTTTATTGAAGTCTCAACTTCTTCTCTTTAAATTAGCCACACTGTTTGGTTTCATCTGAGTCCCTCCTCCTGCCCAGTAGCCTAAAAACTCAAAAGGTATAAGCTGGGGCATTTATAGAACTCACCTTATTTATTCTTCTTTTGGAATTACTATTCTATGTTGCCTGTTATTCAATATCTCAAAACAATTATTTCATTATTTTTTCTGACTTTTTTCAATTGTTTAAGGAAGAAGGATAAACCTGATCTCTGTTACTCTGTAGTGGCTGGAAACAGAAGTTCAAAATATTGAATAAAAAAAATTAATACCGAAAACCAACTTCTGATTGCAAAACATCTTCTCAAAATGGATTGATATTTTGCAGTAGCTTATAATTATGAGGTCATTAAAAAAAATTTTGTTTAGTGTTTGACATTATCTCTTTTTCTTACAGGATACATTCAAACTGGATTTTTAAATCATCGTAAGCCAGTGATGGATCAGAAGTTACAGAATGCAATGCCGAATTAAAGTCTTCGAAAGAATTGCTTCAAAGAACCGAAGAAAGAAAGTTGATCTATTTCCTTAATACCTTGATCTAGAAAAACATACTGCACATGGTAGGAAGTGATAACTGGAAAAGTTTATTTGGGTCTTAATATACTGACTGATACCTAAATGATAGGAACTGGTCACTTTGTTTCTCAGAGGGCTTATACACCTGCGATTATGTTAAAAACCAGTAGTTTTATTAACATCTTGACATGATCACAAGAGAGGAGAAACAGTGCTAGCTGAAACCCTGCACCTTGGTCAAGATGACTTCTGAAGAAATGGCAGGTTCTGTTCTCAGACCTGTGAGTCAGAGAAAAGTGATCTCTGCTCAGTCATCTGTAGATGAACGTAATGATAAGGTCTCAGACATCAGTGTTCCAGAGTCTCATCCTGTCAGGCAGGGTGGGGAGACGTCTCATACCATCTCGCAACTGACCAAACTTACAGAGGAATCTTCTGGAAGCAATGTGCCCCAAATTTTCTCAGTAGCAAGGAAGAAAATAACCAGTGATGAGAACAGTAATGAAAAGTGCTGGGAGAAAAGCATGCCAGATTCTGTGAAAAACCTTAACATTAACTGCAACAGCATATTGAAAAACCATCAGCATGGCCCTTCACAGAGCCAGTTTTATGAAATGTGCAATTCTATCACAGAGGAAGGTCTGTGTTTGGAAACTGGAATCCCTTCTTCAGTGGAAGGAAAGGTGTTCCCTGGAATTCAACTGGAAATAGACAGACCTCCCATGGGCATCAGTCCATTAGGAACTCAGTCGGCCATCGTAGAGACAAGCAGGGCACACCCAAGCAACATGGCAGTATTTCACTTGCGTTACGAAGTTGACAGAAGAATGTCAGACAGTTTCTGTCCCATATCAGATAACTTGATTTTGGATGATTGTGGAAACTGTGTACTACCTGCTGTTGGTGAGGGACAAGAGAAAAATTACATGCCATATACTTGCAAACTGATGAAATTGACAAGTAACTGTGACAATAAGAATAGGCAGCTGCAGTGTGATCACTGTGACCCCTTGAATGACAAATACTTGTGCTTTGAAGGCTCTTGCCCAAAGGCCGATGTGGTATGTTCAAGTGACAGCTTTTGCAGGGAGGATTTTACTGACAGTCCACCTGCCAAGACCATTCTGAGCCATTTTGAGGACTTCCCCAATAATTGTGAAGATGTAGAAGAAGATTTGTTCAAAAATAAAAAGGAGCGGTCTGCGTGGTTAGTGAGGAGATTTTGCAAAAATGACAAGGAAGTTAAGAAATCTGTGTTTACTGGGACAAGGGCAATTGTGAGAACTTTGCCTTCTGGTCACATTGGACTGGAGGCTTTGAGTTATATTGATCAGAAGAAAAACGGTCTCTTATTGCCTCCTGGGAGAGTCATGGAACGGCTGTCAACAGTGGTGGTTAGGCAAGATGGTTCCCAAGGTCTGTCAGAAGCCCAGTGGTATCCGGTAAGAGTTAAAGTTTCTTTTAATCCATTTTTCAAAGTTGATTTTTTAAAACTCCAAATCTCCATTGTCTTAATTCATGGGAAATATTCAGTTCTGGCCAGTGATTCTTAGGGGAAGCATTTGTAATTACTGGAGATTAGTAGACCTAACAGATACTGGAATTGATAACTGTCAAGACTGAGTTAATTCCACAGCAACATAAGTCACAAAATACACATAAATATGTGCTCAGAGAAGTTAGGGAGAGTCCCTGATTACTGTATGTGGGCTTATAAAACAGAAACTCCTGGGAGTGGGAAAATGGTTCTGTCAACTGATTATTCAGCGGTATCCTTCAGAGATAGGTCTGTCCTCTTCTGCCATGGAGTTCATCATTGTTTTTAGGTTGCAAGGCTTAAAAGAACTTAAATCTCATTTTCTCTGTTCAATTCCTCTAGCTAGTGCTTCCTGTTTCTTCCCTCTTAACCCTTTTTATGCCATGGCCCTCTTTGGCTATTTGGTGAAATCTTTGGGTTGAGAAGAACACTTTTAAATGCATCAAATGAAATACAAAGAATCATGAAGGACACAGATTATGTGGATAGACATATATCAATATATTTTTGAAAGTGTAATATAGCAGGGTACTTCTTTATTAACAAACTAAATAATGGCAGCTAATGATGTGATAACTACAGTAACTTCAAGGCAGTGAAGAATGTTAGTAGGGAATGGTTTACCTGGGCCTTTCCCAGTTTTAGCAGTACAAGTCCCATATTCTGGGAAGCCACTCAGTCTTGGACAAACCAAGACAAACTAATTAATTAGTTACCTTAATTATAAATACTATTTTAGAGTCTCTTCCATGACTATAATATATGGCAATATCTGTGATTTCTATTGGTGACAAAATCACAGGTACTGCTAGTGTTACTGAAGTTTGTTTGGACTCTCTGAGTTCTATCCATAGTTCACCTTCTTTAAGATTCCTGCTCTGGAAATGCACACAAGTAGCTGCCCACTCTTGGACCTGACCTTTGCATCAGAAGCCAGTACCATGTATTCTCTTGTTTTTTTTTTTTTCCCTTCTGTGGCTAAGTAGCCCAACTTCCTTCTACTGATCTTAGTGGAGAAGCTGTTTCCACAACTTTTGCATTCCAGTTTTACACAATTCCTTAAAACCTGGCCCTAAAAGTAAACCCAATCTAAAAGAACATCCTTTTATTGAACTATGACTAGCGTATTTTTATTTTCATCATCACCAATTGTGGGAACTAATATTTATTGTGAATTTACATATGCCAGGCATTGGACTGAATAACTTACACACTTCATTTCATGAAATCATCTCAACTACCTTCTGATTTGGTCTGATTATTCACCCCATTGTATCATTAATAAAACAGAATCTCAAGGAAATTCTATACCTTCAATTCAGTTCAGTGCAGTTGCTCAGCTGCGTCTGACTCTGTGCGACCCCATGGATTGCGGCATGCCAGGCTTCCCTGACCATCACCAACTCCCGGGGCTTGTTCAAACTCATGTCCATTGAGTCAGTAATGCCATCCAGCCATCTCATCCTCTGTTGTCCCCTTCTCCTCCTGTCTTCAATCTTTCCCAGCATTAGGGTCTTTTCTAAAGAGTCAGTTCTTTGCATCAGGTGGCCAAAGTGTTGGAGTTTCAGCTTTAGCTGAATATCCAATTAATATTCCAATGAATATTCAGGACTGATTTCTTTTAGGATGGACTGGTTGGATCTCCTTGCAGTCCAAGGGACTCTCAAGAGTCTTCTCCAACACCACAGTTCAAAAGCATCAATTCTTTAGCACTCAGCTTTGTTTATAGTCCAACTCTCACATCCATACATGACTATTGGAGAAACTATAGCTTTGACTAGACGGACCTTTGTTGACAAAGTAATGCCTCTGATGTTTAATATGCTGTCTAGTTTGGTCATAACTTTCCTTCCAAGGAGTAAGCGTCTTTTAATTTCATGGCTGCAGTCACTATGTGCAGTGATTTTGGAGCCCAAGAAAATAAAGTCAGCCACTGTTTCCACTGTTTCCCCATCTATTTGCCGTGAAGTGATGGGACCAGATACCATGATCTTCATTTTTTGAAAGCTGAGTTTTAAGCCAGCTTTTTCACTCTCCTCTTTCACTTTCTTCAAGAGGCTTTTTAGTTCCTCTTTGCTTTTTATCATAAGGGTGGTGTCATCTGCATATATGAGGTTATTGATATTTCTCTGGGCAGTGAACACTATGTGTAAAGACCATGATAGACCCAGTGAAAACCAAATAATCTTATCACTAGCATTCATGCCCACGAGAATTCAAAACGGAAAAATGGAGCTGTGCAGAACAACAGGGGGATTCAATATATACTGATCAAGAAAGATGTTCAAGAAGATAACAAATGAAAAAAATATAAAGCACAAGTTTCCAACCATCTTCTATTGAGGAATAATGCACACATCATTTTAAAGTATACAAATCTGTGCTTTTTCGTACATTCCCAAGATGGTGCACCTATTACAACTATCTAATTCCAAAACAATTCTAACACCTCAAAAAGAAACTCCTGTTGCTTTCCTGATGGCTCAGTCATAAAGAATCTGTTCGCCAGTGAAGGAGACATGGGTTCAATCCCTGATCTGGGAAGATCCCACGTACTGAAGAGCAGCTAAGCCTGTGCACCACAATTATTGAGCCTGTGCCCTAGAGCCCAGGAACCGCAACTACTGAGGCCCTCGCACCTAGAGTCTGTGTTGCACAAGAGAGGCCACTGCAAAGACAGGCCTGCATCCCACAGCTACAGAGTAGCCCCTGCTCAGTGCGATTAGAAAAAAGCCCAAGCAGCAATGAAGACCCAGCACAGCCCCAAATAAAGATAAGTAAATAAATAAGAAACTCCTTAACCATGAGTGAGCACTCTCTCTTCCTCCCCTTCCCCTGGCAAGCACTAACCTGCTTTTGGTCCCTGTGGATTGCCAATTCTGGACATTTCCTACAAGACTTCTTGTGACTGGCTTCTTTCACTTAGCATCATGTTTTCCAGGTTCATCCATGTCATGACATATTTCAGAGCTGTATTCTTTTTTATGACTGAATAATATTCTACTATATGAATGTACCAGATTTACTCATCCATTCATCAGCTAAAGGACAATGGGTTGTTTCCACTTTGGGGCTGTTATGAATAATGCTGCTATGAATGTTCCTGGACAAGTTTTAGAATGAACGTATGTTTTCATTCCTCCTGGTAAGATACTTAGGAGTGGGATTATTGGGTCATATGGTAATGGCATGTTTAACATCTTGGGGAAGGAACAAAATGTTTTCTAAAACCACTGCTCCATTTTATATTCTCACCAGTAATACACGAGAATTCCAATGTCTCCACATCCTCACCAACACTTGTTACTATTCATTTCATTTATGAAAGCTATCTTAGTGGGTGTGACCTGGTAGTTCATTGTGGTTTCAATTTGCATTTGCTCAATAACTAACAATGTTGAAAAGTTTTCCATTTCCTTGTTGGCCATTTATATATCATCTTTGGAGAAATATCAATTCAGATCCTTTCCCCATTAAAGAAAATGGACTTTTTTGCCTATTTATTGTTGCATTGCAAGGCTTCTTCATGTATTCTTACCAGATACATGATTTGCAAATATATTCTGTTGGTGGGCTCTCGCCTTTTTGATACCGTGCACTGATGCTCAGAACATCTTAATTCTGATGAAGTAAACTATTTATCTACTTTTTTCCCTTTGGTTGCTTGTGCTTTTAGTGTCATATGTAAGAAATGACTTCCTAATTCGTGAAGACTTACACCTGTGTTTCCTTCCCAGATTTTAACAGTCTTTGCTGTTGCTGTTCAGTCATTGTGTCTGACTCTTGGCAGCCCCATGGACTGCAGCTCGCCAGGCTTCCCTGTCCTTCACTACCTCCCAGAGTTTGCTCAGACTCATGTCCATTGAGTCAGTGATGCCATCCAACCATGTCATCCTCTGTCATCTCGTTTTTCTCCTATCCTCAATCTCTTCCAGCATCAGGGTCTTTTCCAATGAGTCAGCTCTTCGCGTCAGGTGGGCAAAGTATTGGAGCTTCATCCTCAGCATCAGTCCTTTCAGTGAATATTCAGGGATGATTTCCTTTAGCATTGACTGGTTTGATCTTCTTGCTGTCCACGGGACTCTCAAGAGTCTTCTCTAGCACCACAGTTCAAAAGCATCAATTCTTTGCTGCTCAGCCTTCTTTATGTTCCAACTCTCACATCCGTACATGACTACTGGCAAAATTATAGCTTTGACTATATGACCTTTGTTGGCAAAGTGATGTCTCTGTTTTTTAATACAATGTCTAGGTTTGTCATAGCTTTTCTTCCAAGGAGGCAAGTGTTTTTTAATGTTATGGCTGTAGTCACTGTCCGCAGTGATTTTGAAGCCCAGGAAAATAAAATCCCCCACTGTTTCCATTCTTTCCCCAGTTATTTGCCATGAAGTGATGGGACCAGATGCCGTGATCTTAGTTTTTTGAATGTTGAGTTTTAAGCCAGCTTTTTCACTCTCCTCATTTACCTGCATCAAGAGGCTCTTTATTTCCTCTTCACTTTCTGCCATTAGAGTGGTATCATCTGCATACCTGAGGTTTTTGCTATTTCTCCAGGCAATCTTGATTTCCAGCTTGTGATTCATCCAGCCTGGCATTTCACCTGATGTACTCTGTACAGAAGTTAAACAAGCAGGGTGACAGTATACAGCCTTGACGTACTCCTTTCTGAAATTTAACCAGTCTGTTGTTCCATGTCCAGTTCTGTTTCTTCTTGACTTGCATACAGTTTTCTCAGGAGGCAGGCAAGGTGGTCTGGTATACACATCTCTTTAAGAATTTTCCAGTTTGTTGTGAACCACACAGTCAAAGGCTTTGGCATAGTCAATGAAGCAGAAGTAGATGATTTCCTGAAATTGTCTTGCTTTTTCTATGATCCAATGGATGTTGGCGATTTGATCTCTGGTTCCTCTGCCTTTTTCAAATCCAGCTTGTATATTTGGGAGTTTTCAGTTCACGTACTGTTGAAGCCTACCTTGAAGGATTTTGAGAATTTCTTTGTGAGCATGTGAAGTGAGCGCAGTTGTATGGTAGTTTGAACATTCTTTGGCATTGCCCTTCTTTGGGATTGGAATGAAAATGGACGTTTTCCAGTCCTGTGGCAATTGCTGAGTTTTCCAAATTTGCTGGCATATTGAGTGCAGCACTTTCACAGCATCATCTTTTAGAATTTGAACTAGCTCAGCTGGAATTCCATCACCTCCACTAGGTTTGTTTGTAGTAATGCTTCCTAAGGCCCACTTGACTTCACATTCCAAGGGGTCTAGCTCTAGGTGAATGACAACACCATCATGGTCACTAAGGCCTTTTTTATACAGATCTTCCATGTGTTCTTGCCACCTCTTCTTAGTATCTTCTGCTTGTGTTAGGTCCTTGCCATTTCTGTCCTTTATTGTGGCCCTCTTTGCATGAAATGTCCCCTTGGTTTCTCTAATTTTCTTGAAAAGATCTCTAGTCTTTCCCATTGTATTGTTTTCCTCTATTTCTTTGCATAGTTCGCTTAAGAAGACTTTCTTTTCTCTCCTTGCTACTCTGTGGAACTCTGTACTCAGCTGGGTGTATCTTTCCCTTTCTTCTTTGCCTTTCGTTTCTCTTCTTTTCTCAGCCATTTGTAAGGCCTCCTCAGACAACCATTTTGCCTCCTGACATTTCTTTTTCTTTGGGATGTTTGTGGTCACCACCACCTGTACAGAGTTATGAACCTCTGTCCATAGTTCTTCAGGCAATGAAGAACTTCAGCACACCAGGCTTCCCTGTCCATCACCAACTCCCGAAGTTTACTCAAACTCATGTCCATTGAGTTGGTCATGCCATCCAAAACTCTCGTCCTCTGTCATCCCCTTCTCCCGCAGGAGAGAAATGAGTTAGTTCTTTGTATCAGGTGGCCAAAGTATTGGAGTTTCAGCTTCAACTTCAGTCCTTCCAGTGAATATTCAGGACTGATTTCCTTTAGAAGGGACTGGCTGGATCTCCTTGTAGTCCAAGGGACTGTCAAGAGTCTTCTCCAACACCACAGCTGAAAAGCATAAATTCTTCAGTGCTCAGCTTTCTTTATATTCCATCTCTCACATCCATACATGACTACTGGAAAAACCATAGCCTTGACTAGACAGACCTTTGTTGGCAAAGTAATGTCTCTGCTTTTTACTATGCTGTCTAGGTTGGTCATAACTTTTCTTCCAAGAGCAAGCGTCTTTTAATTTCATGCCTGCAATCACCATCTGCAGTGATTTTGGAGCCCCTCAAATAAAATCTGTCACTGTTTCCATTGTTTCCCCATCTATTTGCCATCAATTGATGGGATCAGATGCCATGATCTTAGTTTTCTGAAAGTTGAGTTTTAAGCCAACTTTTTTCATTCTCCTCAGCATCAGTATTTTTTCCAAGTTTTCTCCAGGTGGTTCTAGGATTCTATGGAGTTGAGAACCACTGACTAGGAGCTTAAACTGAGATTTTTGTGTTTTGGTCAGGACATTTCGGGAATATTTGCTCTTCCGTAAATTCCCTGGTGGTTCAGTGGTAAAGAACTCGCCTGCCAATGCAGGAGATGCAGGTTCAATCCTTGGGTCAGGAAAATCCCCTAGAGAAGGAAATGGCAATCCACTCCAGTATTCTTGCCCAGGAAATCCCATGGATGGAGGAGCTTGGCGGGCATGGGGTAGCAACAGAGTCGGACACGGCTTAGCGACTGGACAACAACAACAAGCTCCTTGACCTGGCTCCAGCTCCCAGGAGTGTCGGGGCTGTCCTGGGGCCCTGCATGAACAATGCCAGCCTGGAGGCCCTTCTGCCTATACATTTGATGGGCAGTTCAACCCAGCAAGTGTCAGGGAATTTGGTTTTGAATCTTCACCTGGTTCCTTAAGAAACCGGAATCAGGAAGTGGTGTCAACTACACACATGCTCCCCAGTGATTCTGGGGAATTTCGTCCCCACAGAAGAAAATAGCTTGTCCCAGGCATGTGTGTCTTGCCAGCACTGTGGTGACTTGTCCAGTGCTTGCCACGGAACTGCTGCTGATGGCAGCATGTCTCACTAAAAAATGCACTGCTTTTAAAATCCGTGTACACTTGAAATTGAACATTAAGAACACACAGAAATTTAAATACAGCAAAGTAAATGGAAGTAGATTACTTGAAACCATTATCAGAGTCCCCTAGACACTTATATAAGCATGAGAGTCGTGAATTGGGTATCAGTTTCAGAATACTCTTTAGCATTCCTGTACTCATTCCTCCTGTTTCTGGAGCCCTGCCACTTCTTCTGAGAATGTTCACTGGTCCCTAGCTCAAACCTATCCCTTTCTGGCCATCCCGGAGGCCTTGGGATGGGTAATTTCCAATGAAAAGAACCAAAAAGATGATGCAAATCATTTCTTCCCTATTTCTTAGTCTCTGGAGGCTGGGAGAGGCTGCCATACCTCCTGCAGAGTAAACCTCAGGAACTTCTCTCTCCTTCTCTCTCTCTGGGCTTCCAGGAGGCTGTGGGCATTTTTATTAACTCTTAAGCTGAAGCTGGGGGATAGACTGGTTGTCCTCCTGGTCTTTCTTTTTTTAGAGTTAATTTACAATGTTGTATTAATTTCTGGTGCACAGTGAAGTGATCACTGTATATTATTTTCATGTTCTTTTCCATTGTAGTTCATTTTAAGATATTGAATATAGTTCCCTGTGCTATACAGTAGGACCTTGTTGCTTGTCCTCCTGTCATTTCATAAGGGTGATTTCTGAAAGGCAGAGCCTTTTCTGAACATTCAAACATGGCTGGGATGAATATTTTCTAAAATACGATATTGTCTCTGCATTTCCTTTTTTAGTTTAGGGTCTAAACTAAATAAATCCTTATCCTTGCAATGTTTAAGAACACATGGATAAATAAATCACAGCCCCTTTCTGTAAATTGCTTTCTCCAACCTAAAAAAGCTACAGACTCCTAAGGTTGTGTTCTTTTTCCTGTTCTTTGATTGTTTTACATACTGGCTCTCCAATCAGATTCTAAGTTTACTAAGGGAAAGAAGTGGCCCTGTCTTTTTGTTATACTCTGCATAATATAAGCATGATTCCAAGTATTAAGAAAACAGGACAACACCATGCTTAGAAACATGGTCTCTGGAGTCAGTTGGCCTGAATCGAAATTGTGACCTTGACTTCATCACCTGCTGGCCCTGTGACCTTGGAGAAGTTGTTTAATCTCCTTGTCCCTAGATATCTTATAGGTAAGCTGGAATTAATGATTCTTGGGGGGGGGGGGGGGTGGTGGTGGTAAATGAAATGCTACCATGAAGTCCTCAGCACAGTGCCAGCAGGGCACTCTCCTCACCTGGGATCATTTATCACTTGCTTGTGCTGAACTGTCCCCACCTCCTTCTACTGCTTGGTGCCTTCTCACACGGGGGCGTTTACAGTGGTGCATTTGAATGTATGTTCCTTGATCTATGATGTGGTAGCTTTCCATAGCCCTTCCTAAGCATTTAGAGAATGTGTTATTTATCTAATTACTACCTTTGCCTACATTAAAATTTTTTTCTTGTATGCCTTCATCAAAATGACCCAATTAGTTTATGTTTGCACAGCTGTGGAGAGAAGAATGGGTTTGAATGGGAGATGTTAGTGAGGATTAATGCTTGCTGACTGACTAACCATGATGGTATCCTCCTCCTCCTTCTGCCTGTTAAAAAATTAAAACCTACCCCTTATCCAGTTACACCTCCCCTCGCCTGCTCTCAATAAATTGAGAGCAGATGACATATTTTAGCAAGTCACTAAAGTCTTCAGGTTAAAAGTTGATTAAGGGTGCTTTTCCTTAAAAAAAAATCTCTGTGCCCAAATTTTGGGGAGTTTAAGTACCTAAAGTTATCCTGAATATGAAGTACAAGAAGTTCCTTCCTCTGCTGGAATCACTCATGTAACTCTCTGCATGCACTGAATGATAGAACATAGAGAGGGCTAGGGTGGCAGGTCAGACAACCCGCCAGGTCCTGTTTCATTGCTTCATTTATTCCCCCGCCTTGATCCGCAAGAGGACTTACTGTGCAAGAATATGTACAGCAAAATAGAAAAAAATGAAGTTTTATTATTTAGAAATCAGACTCTAAAACTAAATTAAAAACCAGCTTCTACATTGCTAGTTCCTATCCTGCTTTTTTTCCTTCTAAAATGTGTCTTTCTTCTTCATATTTTATTTTACTCTCCAGAGAAAATTAAACTTAAGAGGCAGTGAAGAATATTTGAGTGTTTAACATAAATATCTTTGTCAGTATACATGTCTTGGATTCTTTATTTTCTCTATTATGTGTAAAGGGACCAAATGGTAATACATTCATCTTCTAAGTTGTAGCTGTTATGGATGATCAAATATCCATTGAGGCCTGCTGTCCAGTGTTGTAATAGATGGCAGTTGAAATAGCAACATGTCTTGTTTTCCTGTCTGGAGATTTGGTCTCTCTGCAACTTGGATACAGTTTGGATCTTGAAATAATTAGAATTTCACAGGGTGCACAGGCTAAATTGAAAGGCTGTGCTTGGGGACATGCCAGACCTCCTCTTCTATTACTAAAGGTTATGTTGAGGTCATAACATGGGTATAGGACAATACTGGCCCCTTCGTGCTGAGCAGAGTGAAAGGGAATCCAGCTCCCAGCCAGGCCCTGTGCAGTTTAGTCACGTCTAGTGCATCAGTGGAAAATGTGACGGACTGTCAGAGGCCAGCGCTGCGATGGTAGGACAACTCTCTCATAGTAGCTGCTTTGGGACAGTTTAGATGAAGTTACTTTCACATCACTGTAGTTCAACCAGCTCTTTGGCTAGGATTTGACCCCTCTCCCGCCCCCCAAAAAAGAAAAGGAAAAGACAAACACTGACCCTGGACCCTAGTTTAAGATGAATGTATTCATGGCCGTTGTTATTCTTATGCGAGCTTTGGAACATAATCAGATTAGGATTTTCTTTTTTTTTCATTTTCCCCAGATGTCCTGCTTAATAAGAATTAACAGCTGTAGAGGCCTGGACCATCCCTGGAAATGGGCTCTGGTTAAGATGAGGCCTAAAAAGAATCAGAATCCATGGGAAAGATAGAGCATTAGAGGGAGGCTGGATCTAACCCACGCCGTGCATTTTTACACAGGAGAAACTCAGGCTTCCTATAGAATGACTTCCCTATTGTCATGAGTGATGAAGTGGCCCTCTCCCCCCATCCCTTCCCTGGATGCTGACTCAAATACAACAGGCCTCTCAGGGCTACAGGCCTCCTGGAACGATACAGATTCAACATGCAAGGATTGAAGCATCATTAGCAATGGGGCAGAGGGGTGGGGACTGTGACCATTCCCTGACCCTCCATGACTAAACTAGCTCAGCGCTCAGGCAAAGCCCTGCCTGAAAAGCTGTTCTCAGACAATGGTACTGGGGTCATTTTCTGACCCTAAAGGGCCCCATCCAGTAGTTTTTTGTCCTTGTAGCTGGCCTGGATACATTCAGAGCCTCAGCTTAAACATGGGGTTACAGAGCTTAGTTATCCACACCCCAACCCCTTCCCTCTCATTTAGGTCATCACCCCTCAAACCCTCAGAAAGAACTCAGCAGAAAACCACCTCTGCCTTCAGCAACACGAAGACACAATGATTTTTAAGGAGAGCCCATACTTTGAAACCCAATGGCAGATCTCCTTAGAGAGAAGAAGAAATGCCTTGACTTTTTTTTTCTTTTCAAAATAGTTTTATTGAGATGCAATTCTCATATGGTACAGTTTACCTGATTACAGTGTATAATCCAGTTTGGGGTATATTTACAAATGTGTGCAAACATCTCCACAATTTTAGAACTTTTTTATCACCTCATAAAGAAACCCTGTACCCATTAGCTGTCATCCTCCATTCTCTCCATCCCTCTACCCCTCCCTTAGCTCTAAGGATCCACTAAGCTACTTTCCATGTCCATGTTGTTGCTGTTGTTCAGTCACCCAGTTGTGTGTAGCTCTTTGTGACCCCATGAACTGTAGCACACCAGGCTTCCCTGTCCCTCACCATCTCCTGGAGTTTGCCCAAGTTCATGTTCATTGCATCAGTGATGTTGTCCAGCCATCTCATCCTCTGACACCCTCTTCTCCTTCTGCCCTTGATCTTTCCCAGCATCAGGGACTTTTCCAGTGAGTCATCTGTTCACATCACATGACCAAAATACTGGAGCTTCAGCTTCAGCATCAGTCCTTCCAGTGAATATTCAGGGTTGATCTCCTTTAAGATTGACTGGTTTGATCTCCTTGCTGTCCAAGGGACTCTCAAGAGTCTTCTCCAGCACCACAGTTCCAAGGCATCAATTCTTTGGCCTTCTGCCTTCCTTATAGTCAAGCTCTCATAACCATATGTGACCACTGGGAAGACCATAGCCTTGACCTTTGTTGGCAGAGTAATGTCTCTGCTTTTCAACATCCTGTCTAGGTTTGTCATCGCTTTCCTGCCAAGAAGCAATCGTCTTCTGATTTCATGGCTGCAGTCACTGTCTGCAGTGATTTTGGAGCCCAAGAAAAGATAATCTGTCACTACTTTCACCTTTTCCCCTTCTATTTGCTATGCAGTAATGGAATTGGATACCATGATCTTAGTTTTTTTTTTTTTTAAATATTTAGTCCTAAGCCAGCTCTTGCACTCTCCTCCTTCACACTCATCAAGAGGCTCTTTAGTTCCTCTTCTCTTTCTCCCTTTAGAGTGGTATCATCCGCACATCTGAGGTTGTTGATGTTTCTCCCACCTATCTTTATTCCGGCTTGTCCAGCCTGGCATTTCTCATGATGTGCTCAGTGTAAAGGTTAAACAAGTAGGGTGACAGCAGACAGCCCTGTCATACTCCTTTCTCAATCTTGAACCAATCAGTTCTACACAGGGTTCTAACTTGCTTCTTGGGCCTGCATACAGGTTTCTCAAGAGACAGATAAGATGGTCTGGTATTCCCATTTCGCTAAGAGCTTTCCACAGTTTGTCGTGATCTACACAAAGGCTTTAGTGTAATTGATGAAACAGAGATAGATATTTTCCTGAAATTCCCTTGCTCCCTCTATAATCCAGTGAATGTTGGCAATTTGATATCTGGTTCCTCTTCCTTTTCTAAACCTAGCTTGGACACGTGGAAGTTCTTGGTTTGCATAATGCTGAAGCCTAGCATGCAAGATTTTAAGCATGACCTTACTAGCATGGGAAATGAATGCAGTTGTCCAGTGGTTAGCACATTCTTTGGTACTACCCTTCTTGGGAATTGGGATGAGGATTAACCTTTTCCAGTCCTGTGACCACTGCTGGATCTTCCAGATTTGCTGACATAATGAACATAAAACCTTGATGGCATCCTCCTTTAGGGATTTAAATAGTTCTACTGGAATTTTATCGCATCCCCTAACTTTATTAACAGCAGTGCTTCTTAAGGCCCACTTGACTTTATTCCACAGTGTCTGGCTCTGGGTGACTAATCACACCATAGTAGTAATTGAGTTCATTGCTGTTGCTGCTGCTAAGTTGCTTCAGTTGTGTCCGACTCTGTGCGACCCTATAGACGGAAGTACACCAGGCTCCTCCATCCATGGGATTTTCCAGGCAAGAGTACTGGAGTGGGTTGCCATTGCCTTCTTCATTCAGTTCATTAAGACCTTTTTTATACAGTTCTTCATGTATTCTTTCCATCTCTTCTTGATCTCTTTGGCATCTACTAGATATCTACCATTTTAATCCTTTATTGTGCCCATTTTGGGACAATGCTCCCTTGATGTTTCCAATTTTCCCAAAGAGATCTCTAGTCTTTCCTCTTTTATTGTTTTCTTCTATTATTAAACACTGTTCATTGAAGAAGGCCTTCTTGTCTCTTCTTGCTGTTCTTTGAAACTCTGCGTTTAATCGGATGTACCTTTCCCTCTCTACCTTGCTTTCCACTTTTCTTCACTCTTCCACTATTCGTAAAGCCTCCTCAGATAACCACTTTGCCTTCTTGCTTTTCTTTTTCTTTGGGATGGCTTTGTTCACTGCCTCCTGAACAATATTACGAACCTCTGTCCATAGTTCCTCAGGCACACTGTTATCTAGACCTAGTCCCTTGAATCTATGTGTTACCTCTACTGTGAATTCATATGGGATTTGATTTAAGTCATACCTGGCTGTCCTAATGCTTTTCCCTGTTTTCTTTAATTTAAGCCTGAATTTTGTTATGAGAAGCTGATAATCTGAGCCACAGTCAGCTCTGGGTCTTGTTTTTGCTGACTGTATACACCTTCTCCATCTTCAGCTACAAAGAATGTAATCAATTTGATTTCAGTATTGACCATTTGGTGATGTCCATGTGTAAATTCATCTCTTGTGTTGTTGAAAGACAGTGTTTGCTATGACTAGTGCATTCTCTTGGCAGAGTTGAGTTAGCCTTTGCCCTTCTTCATTTTGTTCTCCAAGACCAAACTTGCCTGTTACTCCAGGTATATCTTGACTTCCTACTGTTGCATTCCAATCTCTGATGGTGAATCAGTTCAGTTCAGTCACTCAGTGGTGTCCAACTCTTTGCGACCCCATGAATCACAGCACACCAGGCCTCCCTGTTCATCACCAACTCCCGGAGTTCACTCAGACTCACGTCCATTGAGTCCGTGATGCCATCCAGCCATCTCATCCTCTGTCGTCCCCTTCTTGTCCTGCCCCCAATATCTCCCAGCATCAGAGTCTTTTCCAATGAGTCAACTCTTTGCATGAGGTGGCCAAAGTACTGGAGTTTCAGCTTTAGCATCATTCCTTCCAAAGAAATCCCAGGGCTGATCTCCTTCAGAATGGACTGGTTGGATCTCCTTGCAGTCCAAGGGACTCTCAAGAGTCTTCTCCAACACCACAGTTCAAAAGCATCAATACTTTGGCCCTCAGCCTTCTTCACAGTCCAACTCTCACATCCATACATGACCACAGGAAAAACTATAGCCTTGACTAGACGGACCTTAGTTGGCAAAGTAATGTCTCTGCTTTTGAATATACTATCTAGGTTGGTCATAACTTTTCTTCCAAGGAGTAAGCGTCTTTTAATTTCATGGCTGCAGTCACCATCTGCAGTGATTTTGGAGCCCCCCAAAATAAAGTCTGACACTATTTCCACTCTTTCCCCATTTATTTCCCATGAAGTGATGGGACCAGATGCCATGATCTTAGTTTTCTGAATGTTGAATTTTAAGCCAACTTTTTCACTCTCCTCTTTTACTTTCATCAAGAGGCTTTTTAGCTCCTCTTCACTTTCTGCCATGAGGGTGGTGTCATCTGCATCTCTGAGGTTATTGATATTTCTCCCGGCAATCTTGATTCCAGCTTGTGTTTCTTCCAGTCCAGCATTTCTCATGATGTACTCTGCATAGAAGTTAAATAAGCAGGGTGACAATATACAGCCTTGACGTACTGCTTTTCCTATTTGGAACCAGTCTGTTGTTCCATGTCCAGTTCTAACTGTTGCTTCCTGACCTGCATACAGATTTCTCAAGAGGCAGGTTAGGTGGTCTGGTATTCCCATCTCTTTCAGAATTTTCCACAGTTTATAGAACATCTTTTTTAGGTGTTAGTGCAGGGAGGTCTTCTAGGTCTTCATAGAACTGATAAGCTTCAGCTTCTTCGGCATCCATGGTAGGGGCATAGACTTGGATTACTGTGATGTTGAATGGCTTGCCTTGGAAATGAACTGGATTATTCTGTCATTTTTGAGGTTGCCCTCAAGTACTGTGTTTCACTCTTGTTGATTACGAGGGCTACTCTGTTTCTTCTATGGGATTCTTGCTCATAGTAGCAGATATAATCATCACTGAATTAAATTTTCCCACTCCCGTCCATTTTAGTTTGCTGATTCCTAGGATGTTGATGTTTATTCTTGCCATCTCCTGCTTGACCTCATCCAGTTTACCTTGATTAATGGACCTAACATTCCAGGTTCCTATACAATACTTTGTAGCATTGGGTTTTACTTTCATCATCAGGCATATCAACAACTGAGCATCGTATCTGCTTTGGCCCAGCTGCTTCATTTGTTCTGGGGCTATTGGTAATTCTCCTCCACTCTCCCCCAGTAGCATATTGGACACCTTCAGACCTGGGGGACTCATCTTTCAGTGTCATATCTTTTTGGCCTTTTATACAGTTCATGAGGTTCTTACAGCAAGAATATTGGTGGTTTGCCATTCCCTCCTCCAGTGGATCACGTTTTGTCAGAACTCTCTGCTATGACTTGTCCGTCTTGGGTGGCCCTGCATGGCATGGCTCATAGCTTCATTGAGTTACTCAAGCCCCTTCTCTATGACAAGGCAGTGATCCATGAAGGGGATCCATGTGTATAGATTTCCCTATTCTGGACTTTCATATGAATGGACTCACATAGTATGTGGTTTTTTGTGGCTGGCTTTGTTTACTCTGTGTAATATTTTCAGGATTCAAGTTTCATTTATATTTTATCATATACTAGTAGTATTAATATGTCACCTTTTGCTGCTGAATAATATTCCATATTATAAATATATCACATTTTCTTTATCTATCATCAGTTGGACACTGGTTTTATTTTATTCTTTGGCTATTATGAATAATGCTACTGTGGACTTTTGTGTATAGGTTTTTGTGTGGACAATGTTTTCTTGAGTGTATACTAGGAGTGGAATTGCTGGCTCCTATACTGCAGACGGTGACTGCAGCCAATGAATTAAAAGACGCTTACTCCTTGGAAGGAAAGTTATGACCAACCTAGATAGCATATTCAAAAGCAGAGACATTACTTTGCCAACTAAGGTCCATCTAGTCAAGGCTATGGTTTTTCCAGTAGTCATGTATGGATGTGAGAGTTGGACTGTGAAGAAAGCTCAGCACTGAAAAACTGATGCTTTTGAACTGTGTTGTTGGAGAAGACTCTTGAGAGTCCCTTGGACTGCAAGGAGATCCAACCAGTCCATTTTAAAGGAGATCAGTCCTGAGTGTTCTTTGGAAGGAATGATGCTAAAGCTGAAACTCCAGTACTTTGGCCACCTCATGCAAAGAGTTGACTCATTGGAAAAGACTCTGATGCTGGGAGGGATTGGGGGCAGGAGGAAAAGGGGACCACAGAGGATGAGATGGCTGGATGGCATCACCGACTCGATGGACGTGAGTCTGAGTGAACTCCGGGAGTTGGTGATGGACAGGGAGGCCTGGTATGCAGCAGTTCATGGGGTCGCAAAGAGTCGGACACAACTGAGGGACTGAACTGAACTGAAGTGATAATTGTGTTTAACTGTTTTGAGGATCTGCCGGACTGTTTTCTGAAGAAGCTGTAGCTTTTTATATTCCCACCAGCAATGTGTGAGAGTTCTAATTCCTCCATATTCTGACCAACATTTCTTAGTGTTCATCTTTTTGCTCATGGCCATCCTGGTGGGTATGAAGTGATATCTCACTGTAGTTTCGCTGTGTGTCCTCTTGATGACTAATGTTGCTGAACATCTTTTCATGTGCTTATCGACCATGTGTACATCTTTGAAGACATGCCCGTTCAAATCTTGTGCCCATTTACAACTTGTTTTTTAAATTATTGAGTTCTTTATATAGTCTAGATATGTCTATATCTAGAAAGTAGGGAAAACCACTAGGCCATTTGGGTATGACTTAAATCCTTTACAGTTATACAGTGGATATGACAAATAGATTCAAGGGATTAGATCTGATAGACAGAGTACCTGAAGAACTGTGGACAGAGATTCATAACATACAGGAGGCAGTGACCAAAACCATCCCCAAGAAAAAGAAATGTAAGAAGGTAATATGGTTGCCTGAGGAAGCTTTACAAATAGCTGAGAAAAGAAGAGAAGCAAATGGCAAAGGAGAAATGGAAAGATATACCCATCTGAATGCAGAGTTCCAAGGAGTAACGTGGAGAGATGAGAAAGCCTTTTGAAGTGAACAATGCAAAGAAATAGAGGAAAACAATAGAATGGGAAAGACTAGAGATCTCTTCAAGAAAATTAGAGATACCTAAGGAAACATTTCATGCAAAGAGGGGTACAATAAAGGACAGAAACAGTATGGACCTAACAGAAGCAGAAGATATTAAGAAGAGGTGGCAAGAATACACAGAAGAACTATACATAAAAGATCTTCATGACACAGATAACCACAATTGTGTGATCACTCACCTAGAGCCAGACATCCTGGAATGGGAAGTTAAGTGGGCCTTAGAAAGCATCACTACGAACAAAGCTAGTGGAGGTGATGGAATTCCAGTTGAGCTATATCAAATCCTAAAAGATGATGCTGTGAAAGTGCTGCACTCAATATGCCAGCAAATTTGGAAAACTCAGCAGTGGCCACAGGACTGGAAAAGGTCAGTTTTCATTCCAATCCCAAAAAAAGGCAATGCCAAAGAATGCTCAAACTACTGCACAATTGCACTCATTTCACACGCTAGCAAAGTTAATGCTAAAAATTCTCCAAGATAGACTTCAACAGTTGGTAAACTGAGAACTTCCAAATGTTCAAGTGGGATTTAGAAAAAGCAGAGGAACCAGAGATTAAATTGCCAGCATCCGATGGATCATAGAAAAAGCAAGAAAATTCCAGAAAAACATCTGCTTCATTGACTATGCTAAAGTCTTTGACTGTGTGGATCACAACAAACTGTGGAAAATTCTTAAAGAGATGGAAATACCAGACCACCTTACTTGCCTCCTGAGAAATCTGTATGCAGGTCAAGAAGTAACAGAGCTGTACATGAAACAACAGACTGTTTCCAAATTGGGAAAGGAGTATAGCAAGGCTGTATGTTGTCACCCTGCTTATTTAACTTATATACAGAGTGTATCATGCTAAATAATGGACTGGATGAAGCACAAGCTGGAATCAAGATTGCCCTAAGAAATATCCATAACCTCAGATATGCAGATAACACCACCCTTATGGCAGAGAGAGAAGAGGAACTGAAGAGCCTCTTGATGAAAGTGAAAGAGGAGAGTGAAAAAGCTGACTTAAAACTCAGCATTCAAAACACAAAGATCGTGGCATCCATTCCCATCACTTCATGGCAAATGATGGGGAAACAATGGAAGCAGTGAGAGGCTTTATTTTCTTGGGCTCCAAAATCACTGCAGATGGTGACTGCAGCCACAAAATTAAAAGATGCCTGGTCCTTGGAAGAAAAGTTATGACCAATCTAGACAGCATACTAAAAAGCAGAGACATTAGTTTGCCAACAAAGGTCTGTCTAGTCAAAGGTATGATTTTTCCAGTAGTCATGTATGGATGTGAGAGTTGGACTGTAAAGAAGGCTGAGTGCCAAAAATTGATGCTTTTAAACTGAGAAAACTCTTGAGAGTCCCTTGGACTGCAAGGAGATCAAACCAGTAAATCCAGGAAATCAGTCCTGAATATTCATTGGAAGGACTGATGCTGAAGCTGAAGCTCTAATACTTTGGCCACCTGATGCAAAGAATTGACTCTTTTTTTTTTTTTTTTTTTGGTATACAGAGCTAAAAAGTAATTTTTATTGTTATTATTATTTTTTACTTTATTTTACTTTACAATACTATATAGGTTTTGCCATACATTGATATGAATCCAGCACGGGTGTATATGCGTTCCCAAGCATGAACCCCCCTCCCACCTCCCTCCCCATAACATCTTTCTGGGTCATCACCATGTACCAGCCCCAAGCATGCTGTATCCTGCGTCGGACATAGACTGGCGATTCTATTCTTACATGATAGTATACATGTTACAATGCCATTCTCCCAAATCATCGCACCCTCTCCCTCTCCCTCAGAGTCCAAAAATCCGTTATACACATCTGTATCTTTTTTGCTGTCTTGCATACAAGGTCGTCATTGCCATCTTTCTAAATTTCATATATGTGTGTTAGTATACTGTATTGGTGTTTTTCTTTCTGGCTTACTTCACTCTGTATAATTGGCTCCAGTTTCATCCGTCTCATCAGAACTGATTCAAATGTATCCTTTTTAACAGCTGAGTAATACTCCATTGTGTATATGTACCACAGCTTTCTTATCCATTCATCTGCTGATGGACATCTAGGTTGTTTCCATGTCCTGGCTATTATAAACAGTGCTGCGATGAACATTGGGGTACATGTGTCTCTTTCAATTCTGGTTTCCTCGGTGTGTATGCCCAGCAGTGGGATTGCTGGGTCATAAGGTAGTTCTATTTGCAGAACTGACTCTTTAGAAAAGACCCTGATGCTGGGAAAGATTGAAGGCAGGAGAAGAAGGGTACATTAGAGGACAAGATGGTTGGAACTCGATGGACATGAGTTTGAGCAAGCTCTGGGAGACAGTGAAGGACAGGGAAGCCTGGCATGCTGCAGTCCCTGGTGTCACAGAGTCAGACACGACTGAGCGACTAAACAGTAAGTCTATTATCAGATGTATGATTTGCAATTTATATCTTGAAAGAGGTATAGATATGATGAATGAGAGGCAGGAGAGTAGCCAAGAAGGCTTGCAATTTTCATGCACAGAGAAGCTTGTTAAACCTTTCTTTTGGATATTGATCTCATTCTTTGGCTCACACTACCACACTGGCAATGACTTGCAAGTAAAACTTTCTGTCTTCCTTCTCCCCACGGTTCTTTCCAGACCCCAATCTTCATGGTTTCTCCCTGCTTTTCTGCCCCTGCCTAAGCTTTTTATCATGGATGTAAAATTTTCAAATTATCCAAGTTCTGTTCCCTGGAACTGTGCCTGGGATCCTGATTGTCACCTGCAGACTGGTGCATCACAAGGAAGGCATTTAAGGCAGTGATGATTGAGGAGGAGGTCACCAGTTCATAGTAATGTGCTCCTTCATGCACAGGTGCAGCAGGGCCAGGCCTGGGCTGAGAAAAGCAGATGCCTAGGGTATAAAATTAAAGGGACAGGGTCTTGCAAGTGCCAGCCCTGTACTTATTAGTGAATTATGTCTAATTCTTAAACTTTGTCTTAAAATTTGAGCCCTGGGTAGCTTACATATCTCACCCTAGTTCCAGCCCTGGGTATGAGAGTCTAGGGGTATCTGTGGTTGCATGGGAATGCGTGCATGCTCAGTTGTGTCTGACTCTTTGCAACCCCATTTCCTGGGCTCTGCTAGGCTTCTCTGTTCGTGGGATTCTCCAAGCAAGAATACTGGAGTGGGTTGCTATTTCCTATTCCAGGGGATACTCCCAATCCAGGGATCAAACCCGTCTCTTTGAGTCTCCTGCATTGGCAGGCAGATTCTTTACCACTGCGTCACCTCAGAAACTACATGTATGCCTTGGAAATGCATCTTATCTTCCTAGGTCCAGAATGGCCTTGAGTAAATCCCCATATACCTTAATACAGACATTCTTTAAAATATAAGCTAAGAATGGCTCCTTATCTTTGAAGGGTTCAAAAAAAAAATCACAAGAAGGATAGTATTTTATAACATGTGAAAGTTATAAGAAATTCAAATTTCACTCTTCACTAATGAAAGTTGTTGGAACACAGCCACACCCATTGCTTTATGCATTGTTTATAACTAATTTGTGCCTGCCTGGATCAGCAGAGTTGAATAGCTGCAATCCAGACTGTATTGCCTGCAGAGACTGAAATATTCATTATCTGGTCCTCTACAGCAAATTTGTCCTCCACTGGCTTAGAACACCCCTTGCTACCTGGCTAATTCCTACCCATCCTTCCTTCCTGGATTTCACATTCTCTCCATGGTCTTTACTACCAGTCTCCTCCCCCTACCACAGATCCCAGTCTAGCATTTTTCTGACAGTCAGTACTCAATACATATTTCTTGAATGATTCCCTGAATTAGAAATGAATAAAGGCAGTTTCCACCCACTTTTGATGTCTTCTCTCCTTTCCCAAACCCAGCGCAACTTGTTAGCTGTCCTTCCCCTGACCCTCAGAGCTTGGAACCAGTTCCTTTGTTCAATACCTAGGACAGAATCAGAATTTTCCACTGATATTCAAAAGGATCTTTTTTAGTCCTGTGTACCCAGAGATACATGCTTGTCACTTCCACAGACTTGGCCGTAACAGACAAAGAAGGGACGTGTTTGGACTTCCTTGTTCCTAGTCCCCCATTTCTCCTGGCTGAAAAAAAAAAAAAAAAAAAAAAAAAAACTTGGGAAAGTTTTCAAACATTTTGAGTTTATAAGGGAGCACCTGGTGTACTGTGATCCACAGGGATCCAAGGAGGAAAGAGTCCCCTCCTCTCATAATCCAGGAGCTCTGTGTCTGCCCTTCAGAACCCCCAGTCCATACAGGCAGATTTCTGTCATGGACCAGAGGGGATCTGGCTTCTGTTTCTCAGTTGTGGTCAGGGATGAGGTTGGTGGTAAAGAGGACAGCATGCCAATGTCAATAACAGACCTGAGGAGGCACCTCCCCACCCCCAAGAAAAGACCTAAGTACCAATTCCAGCTCTACTGTTAACTGGTTGTGTGACTTTCAGCAAGTCACTTTAGGACCTGGGATTTTAGTTCCTTTGGATATAAAGGAAAGTGAGGGCCGATGTGTACTCATGACATGCTCTGTGTCAGCCACTGTGTATGTAATTTGCATGTATTAACTTAATGACTGTTTCCTCTTAACTCTAAAAGCCCCAGCAGTCTGTGACTTCCTGATTTAAGTCCCAACCCTGGATTTTGGGGTGAGTGAATATTCTCCCTCCTCCAGCAGTGCCCCCTGGAGGTCTGATTTGGAGAGAAACTTGGGAGAGATGCTCCTTCATCACTGAGCTGCATGGATCAGCACATCAGCGAGCCCTTCCTAGGTTCTCACAGAGTACTGGGCCCTGGGCTTCCCAGAAGTCTTTGCTCTTTTCACTCCCTTTCACCCTCACAGTAACTGTGTAAGAGGCTGATAGTATGAACATTCTCATTTCACGCTCATGGTAAGTAGTGAGACCAAGTTCACACAGTGTCAGGATTTGAACCCTGGGTCTGACTACCTCCAAAGCCCACACTTATAATGGCTTCTCAGAAGTTTCCCTGGAAGATTCTGATGTAACTCACCCCGGTAACTTGGCAGAAGTTCTGCTCTCTTATTAAATGTGCAAATGTTGAGCTGGATGCAGCCTTGAGCTGTTTCTTCAAATGTGAGCTGGGTGTGACCTTTGGATGAAATGGGAGACGTGGGGGAACAATACCAGTTCTTAATGTGAGGGGCGTGTTGGCTATTGAAATGGCTAGGATTTATTTTTTATGACTCAGCCTGCAAGGGGGAAGAAACCAAGCCCGAAGGTTTGAATTTTTTACTCAATTGCTGTAATTTAGAAGGACATTTTAAAAGTTTTATAAGTAAGTAAGCAAGAACAAAGTCCAAAGCAAACTGCACACATCTGACTCACAATCTATAGCTTATTCATGATCACCCTGAAATAACCCAAACTAGGGGGGACATAATTCAGTATTTTTCCATATTAATTTCAAGTTTTCTCTCATCCCTTAAAGATTCTGACCGAGTGACCTGAGTATGAAAAACATTACTCAGTAACATTTCTTTCTGCAGTCACACCTTTATAAAGTGAAGTTTTCGCCTATTTCACAAGGTTTTGAGGCTGTAGGGGAAAAAAAAATGAGCTGGTGTTGTATTCAAGTGTTTGGCCAATGTTATAAAATCTCCCTGAAATTATAACTTTTCTCAGTCGGTGCTCTGAGGATGCAGAGTGAGGTACTTGGGGGGAAAAGGAACTCAAAAGCTACTACTTCAGAGGCAGCATAATGAAACTAGGGTCGGCTGTATCCCTTCAGAAACATCGAACATTGAGGGGTACCTGCTTACTGAAATCTGACCCTTTAGTTTTTCTTTAGTGTGCCCGCCTAGTTTTAATAACCTTGTCTTCAGCTTGAGACTAGTTAACTTTTATCGCCAGCACCTAGTTGGTCTTACCCCTATGTTTTGATAGAATAAGGAGTCAGTGTTTTCAGTAGACCATGCTGAGTAGCCTAGCTTCAGAGAGATTTAGCACTGAATTATAAATGGTGACACTTTAATAGTGAGTGTGGATGTGTCTGAGAGCCAGCATGTGGGAGTTTGGCAGTGGGAAAGCCCCATGGCTTCAGTTTTTCCAGATCGTGTACCCTTCCATCAAAGAGTAATTTCTTATCCTTAAAAATCTTTCTTCTACAACAAGGGGGAAAGTTAATTTGAGTTCTAAATCGGTGAATCCAAAACATGTTTGGTAGCAAATGCATTATTTTTCTCTTTAATGAGGGCAAGAAAATGGTCTCAGGCCTCGAATGGACCAGCCAGCTGTTTTGATGGCCACAAACCAAACATGGGCACCATGATGATGGTGTGACTGGCATGACTGATATTTTGTGAAGGTAATGCCACTATTGTGGCAACCATATTTTCCAAATAAAAAACTGAGAACTTTTTATTGAGAGGAGAAAGGGACAGACTATTTGAAATTGAGACTGACCCAGGAAATCCAGAATTATTGGCCTTGGTAGTTATGGATCACAGTTTAAAAGAAAAACATTATGAGTGACCTAGTGCAAATCTAACATGCTGCTAGAAAAATCAGGAGCTTCAAAATGAACGACTAGGTAATGATGGTAAAGAATTGTCTACATGTAAAGATAACCATTAAAAGCCTAGAATGGGATCCAGCAAGTATTTTTCTTAAAGTTTTTATTTTTTTATATTTTGGCAAGTATTTGGTAGTTATCATGCTTTGAAATTGTGAAGGTAATTAAATAGGTTTATTGTAAACCCCAGGACATGCTCAGCTAAATAAGGATTGTCCCTTTCTGAGGAGTCACCTTGAAAGCTCTCTCTGCTTTCCATTCATGCTGCCATTATGCAAGATTTCTTAACCCTTTGAGCTTGGATTGAGATTTTCAAAACAGTCCATATTAACATCCTGGCTAATGTTAATGGTTTAGGTCATATTGATGTATAACTATGAAGGCTAGGTTTTTTTATATTCATTTATTCATTTTTGATTGAAGGGTACTTACTTTACAATATTGTCTTGGTTTCTGCTGTAGATGAACATGAATCAGCCATAGGCATACCTCTGTCCCCTTTCTCTTGAACCTACTTCCTACCTCCCACCCTGTCCTACCCATCTAGATTGTCACAGAGCACCAGTTTGAGCTTGCTTCATCATATAGCAAATTCCCACTGGCTATCTGTTTTATTAGTACGTAAGGTAAATGTATGCTTCCGTGCTACTCTCTCAATTCACCCTACCCTCTCTTTCCTCCACTGCACCGTCTAGTCTGTTCTCTATGTCTGTGTCTCCACAGACCTGCAGATAGGTTCATCAGTATCATCTTTTCTAGATTCCATTTATATGCATTAATATATGATATTAGTTTTTCTCTTTCTGACTTACTTCACTCTGTATAATAGGCTCTAGGTTCACCCACCTAATTAGAACTGACTCAAATGCATTCTTTCTTATGGCTGAGTAATATTCCATTGTATATATGTACCGCAGTTTCTTTACCCATTCATCTTTTGATGAACTTCTTGGTTGCTCCCACATCCTAGCTGTTGTAACTAGTGCTGCAATGAACATTGGGGTATGTGTGTCTTTTCAATTATGGTTTCCTCAGGATGAATGCTCAGTTGTGGGATTGTTTGGTCATATGGTAGTTTTATGTCTAGTGTTTTTTTTTAAGGAATCTCCATACTGTTCTCTACAGTGGCTGTATCAATTTACATTCCCACCAACAGTGCAAGAGGGTTCCCTTTTCTCCATACCCTCTCCAGAATTAATTGTTTGTAGAATTTCTTTGATGATGGCCATTCTGACCAGTGCAAGGTGATACTCACTGTAGTTTTGATTTGCATTTCTAGAATAATGAGTTATGACCAACCTAGATAGCATATTCAAAAGCAGAGACATTACTTTGCCGACTAAGGTCCGTCTAGTCAAGGCTATGGTTTTTCCTGTGGTCATGTATGGATGTGAGAGGTGGACTGTGAAGAAGGCTGAGTGCCGAAGAATTGATGCTTTTGAACTGTGGTGTGGGAGAAGACTCTTGAGAGTCCCTTGGACTGCAAGGAGATCCAACCAGTCCATTCTGAAGGAGATCAGCCCTGGGATTTCTTTGGAAGGAATGATGCTGAAGCTGAAACTCCAGTACTTTGGCCACCTCATGCGAAGAGTTGACTCACTGGAAAAGACTCTGATGCTGGGAGGGATTGAGGGCGGGAGAAGGGGACGACCGAGGATGAGATGGCTGGATGCATCACGGACTCGATGGACAGGAGTCTGAGTGAACTCTGGGAGTTGGTGACGGACAGGGAGGCCTGGCGTGCTGCGATTCATGGGGTCGCAAAGAGTTGGACACGACTGAGCAACTAAACTGAACTGAACTGAATAATGAGCGATGTTGGGCATTTTTTCATGTGTTTTTAGCCATCTGTATGTCTTCTTTGGAGAAATGTCTGTTTAGTTCTTCTACCTACTTTTTGATTGGGTTGTTTGTTTTTTTGGTATTGAGTTGCATGAGCTGCTTGTATATTTTGAAGATTAATTCTTTGTCAGTTGTTTCATTTGCTATTATTTTTTCACTTTGTTTATAGTTTCCTTTGCTGTGCAAAAGCTTTTAAGTTTAATTAGGTCCCACTTATTTATTTTTGTTTTTATTTTCATTACTCTAGAAGGTGGGTCATAGAGGATCTTAGGCTTCCCAGGTAGTGCTAGTGGTAAAGAACCTGCCTGCCAATGCAGGAGACGTAAGTGATGTGGGTTCAATCCCTGGGTTGGGAAGATCCCTTGGAGGAGGGAATGGCAGCCCACTCCAGTATTCTTGCCTGGAGAATCCCATGGACAGAGGAACCTGATGGGCTATAGTCCATAGGGTTGCAGAGTTGAACACAACTGAAGCAACTTAGCATGCATGCACGTACAAAGGATGTTACTGTGATTTATGTCAAAGAGTGTTCTGCCTATCTTTTCCTCCAGGGGTTTTATATTTTCTGGTCTTACATTTAGGTCTTTAGTCCATTTTGAGTTTATCTTTGTTTATGGTGTTAGAAAGTGTTCTAATTTCTCTCTTTTACATGTAGCTGTCCAGTTTTCCCAGCACTGCTTATTGAAGAGACTATCTTTTTTCCATTGTATATTCTTGTCTCCTATGTCAAAGATAAGGTGCCCATAGGTGCATGGGATTATCTCTGGGCTTTCTGTCTTGTTCCATTGGTCTATATTTCTGTTTTTGTGCCAGTACCAAACTGTCTTGATGAGTGTAGCTTTGTAGTATAGTCTGAAGTGGGCAGGTTGATTCTTCTAGATCAATTCTTCTTTCTCAAGATTGCTTTGACTATTCAGGGTCTTTGTGTTTCTATAAAAATTTTTTTGTTCTAGTTCCATAATTTGATAGGGATTGCACTGAATCTGTAGATTGCTTTTGGTAGTACAGTGATTTTCATAATATCAATTCTTCCAATCCAGGAACATGGTATATCTTTTCATCTGTTTATGTCATCCTTGCTTTCTTTCATCAGTGTCTTATAGTTTTCTGTATACAACTCTTTTGTCTCCTTATGTAGGTTTATTCCTAGATATTTTATTCTTCTTGTTGCAATGGTAAATGGGATTGATTCCTTAATTTTTCTTTCTGGTTTTTCATTGTTCATGTCTAAGAATTCAAGTGATTTCTGTGTATTGATTTTGTGTCCTATAACTTTACTAAATTCAGTGGTTAGCTCTAGTAATTTTCTGATAGTATCTTTAGGTTTTTCTATATATACTGTCATGTCATCTGCAAACAGTGTGAGTTTTACTTCTTCTTTTCCAATCTGGATTCCTTTTATTCTTTTTCTTCTTTGATTGCCATGGCTAGAACTTCCAAAACTATGTTGAATGATTGTGGCAAAAATGGGCACCCTTGCCTCGTTCCTGATCTTAGAGGAAATGCTTTCAGTTTTTCACCATTGAGAATAATGTTAACTGTGGGTTTATCATATATGGCCCTTATTAGGTTGAGGTAGGTTCCTTTCATGCCCACTTTCTGAAGTTTTTATCATAAATTGGTGCTGAATTTTGTCAAAAGTTTTTCTGCATCTATTGAGATTTTCAAATGATTTTTGTCTTTTAGTTTGTTAATATGGTGTAACACATTGATTGATTTGCATATATTGAAGAATCCTTGCATCCCTGGGATTAAGCAATTTGATAATGGTGTGTGATCCCCTTAATGTGTTGTTGGATTCTGTTTGCTAAAATTTTGTTGAGGATTTTTGCATCTGTGTTCATCAGTGGTGTTGGCTTGCAATTTTCTTTTTTTGTGTGATGTTTTTACCTGGTTTTGGTACCAGGGTGATGGTGGCTTCATAGAAAAAGCTTGAAAGTGTTCCTTCTGCAATTTTTTGGAAGAGTTTGAGAAGGATAGGCATTAGCTTTTCTCTAAATGTTTGATAGAATTTACCTGTGAGGCCATCTGGTCATTGCTTTTTTGGGGGGGGAGATTTTAGTCATTTTTGATTTCAGTGCTTGTGATTGGCTTGTTCATAAATTCTAGTTCTTCCTCTTTCAGTCTTGGAAGGTTGAACTTTTCTAAGAATTTGTCTGTGTCTTCCAGGTTGTCCACCTTATTAGCATATAGTTGTTCATAATAGGCTCTTATGATCTTTTGTATTTCTGCATTGTCTGTTCTAACCTATCCTTTTTCATTTCTGATTTTGTTGATTTGAGCCTTCTCCCTTTTTTTCATGATGAATATATGGCTAATGGCTTATCAGTTTTGTTTATCTTCTCAAAGAACTAGCTTTTTTTGTTTTTACTTTACAATACTGTATTGGTTTTGCCATACATTGACATGAATCCACCACAGGTGTACATGAGTTCCCAACCCTGAACCCCCCTCCCACCACCCTCCCCATATCATCACTCTGGGTCATCCCAGTGCACCAGCCCCAAGCATCCTGTATTCTGTATCGAACCTAGACAAGCGATTCATTTCTTACATGATAGTATACATGTTTCAATGCCATTCTCCCAAATCATCCCACCCTCTCCCTCTCCCACAGAGTCCAAAAGTCTGAAGAACTAGCTTTTAGTTTTACTAATCTTTATTATCATCTCCTTCATTTCTTTTTTCATATATTTCTGCTCTGATCTTAATGATTTGTTTCCTTCTACTAACTTTGGGCCTTTTTTTCCCTTCTTTTTGCAGTTGTTTTAGATATAAAGTTAAGTAGTCTATTTGATGTTTTTCTTGTTTTTTGAAGTAGGATTGTATTGTTATAAACTTCGCTCTTTGAACTGCTTCTCTGAATCCCATATGTTTTGAGTCATCATGTTTTCATTATCATTTATTTCTAGGAGTTTTTTGATTTCCCCGTTTATTTCTTCAGTAACCTGTTGGTTAGAGATGTATTGTTTATTGTTTAATCTCCATATGTTTGTGTTTTTTGCAGCTTTTTTTTTCTGTAATTGATATCTAGTTTCATAGTGTTGTGGTCAGAAAAGAGACTTGATACAATTTCGATTTTCTTAAATTTACTGAAGCTTGATTTATGACCCAAGATATGGTCTATCCTGGAGAATGTTTCATGTGCACTTGAGAAGAAAGTGTATTCTTCTTCATTTGGATGGAATGTCCTGAAGATATGAGTTAGGTCCATCTGGTCTAATGTGTCACGTAAGTCTTGTGTTTCCTTGTTAATTTTCTGTTTTGATGATCTGTCCGTTGCTGTAAGTGGAGTGTTAAAGTCCTCTACTGTTACTGTGTTACTGTCAGTTTCTCCTTTTATGTCCGTTAGTGTTTGCCTTCTGATTGAGGTGCTCCTATGTTGGGTGCACAAATATTTATAATTGTTATGTCTTCTTGGATTTATCACTTGATCGTTATGCAGTGTCCTTCCTTATATATTATAATATTCTTTATTTTGAGGTCTATTTTGTCTGATATGAAAATTGCTACTCTGGCTTTCTTTTGATTTCCATTTGCATGGAATATCTTTTTCCATCCTCTCACTTTCAGTCTGTATGTGTCTCTAGGTCTAAAGTAGGTCCACTGTAGACAGGATATATATGGGTCTTGTTTTTGTCTCCTTTCAGCTAGTCTGTATCTTTTGGTTGGAACATTTAATTCGTTTATATTTAAAGTAATTATTGATATATATGTTCCTGTTGGCATTTTCTTAATTGTATTAGGCTTGTTTTTGTAAGCCTTTTCGTTCTCTTCTGTTTCCCGCCTAGAGAAGTCCTCTTAACATTTTTTGTAGAACTGATTTGGTGTTGCTAAATTCTCTTAACTTTTGCTTGGCTGTAAAGATTTTTATTTCCCCATCAATTTTGAATGAGATCCTTGCTGGGTAGCGTAATCTGGTTTGTAGGATTTTCCCTTTTAGTACTGTAAACATGTCCTGCCATTCCCTTCTGGCCTGCAGAGTTTCTGCTGAAAGATCAGATGTTAAATTGTATGGTGTTTCCCTTGTATGTTAGTTATTGCTTTCCCTTGCTGATTTTACTATTTTTTCTTTGTGTTCAGTCTTTGTTAGCATGATTAGTACATGTCTCAGTGTGTTTCTCTTTGGGTTTATCCTGTATAGGTGTCTCTGCACTTCTTAGACTTGATTGACTATTTCCTTTCCCATGTTAGGGAAGTTTTTGACTATAATCTCTTTAGAAATTTTCTCAAGACCCTTTCTTTTTCTCATCTTATGGGCCCCTTATGATTTGAATGTTGGTGCATTTAATACTGTCCCAGCGGTCTCTGAGACTATCTTCAATTCTTTTCATACTTTTTTTCTTTATTTTACTTTTTTTCTTTATTCTGCTCTTCAGCAGTTATTTTGACTAAGCTCTCTTCCAGCTCACTTAGGCCCGTTCTTTGGCCTCAATTATTTAGCTATTGATTCATTCTAGAGTATTTTTAATTTCAGTATTTGTTTTGTTTATCTCTCATCTCTGTTTGTTTATTCTTTATTTCTTCTGAAAGTGAAGTGAAAGTATTAGTCACTCAGTTGTGTCTGACTCCTTGTGACCCCATGAACTGTAGCCTGCCAGGCTGGTCTGTTGATGGAATTCTCTAGGCAAGAATACTGGAGTGGGTTGCCATTACCTCCTCCAGGGGTCTTCCCAAGCCGGGAAGATCTTCCCTACCTGGAATTGAACCTGGGTCTCCTACATTGCAGACAGATTTTTTACCATCTGAGTCATTGATCCTTGTTAAATGTGTTAATTTTTGCATCTTCTCCATTCTGTTTTCGAGATCTTTGCTGTTATTTTGGACCATCTTTACTATCATTTCTCTGAATTCTTTTTCATATAGTTTGCCTATTTCTTCTTCATTTGTTTGGGCTTGTGAGTTTTTGCCTTGTTCCTTCATTTGCACAATATTTCTCTGTCTTTTCAATTTTTCTAACTTACTGTACTTGAGATCTCTTTTCTCCAGGCTGTAGGGTCATGGTTCTCCTTTCTGGTCTCTGCCCTCGTGTGTGAGGTTGGTCCAGTAGTTTGTGTAGGCTTTGCGTTGGGAGGAACTGGTGTTTGCACTCTAGTGGGAGGAGGTGAGTTTATTCCTCTCTGATGGGCAGGTCTATGTGAGGTGGTGTGTTCGGGGTGTCTATGGGAAGCCTGTCTGCTGATGTTTGGGTTTATGTTTTTGTCTTGCTTGTTCTTTGGGTGAGGCATCCTTCACTGGGTGCTGCCAGCAGTTGGGTGATGCTGGGTCTTGTATATAGGTGGAGGCCTTCGTGGGAGTCCTCACTAACTAATATGCCCTGAGGTCAGGAGTTCTTTGGCAGTGTCCTGGACTCAGCACTCCCACCTCAGAGGCTCAGGCCCAGTCTCTCTCCAGAGACCCTACAAGCCATATGTTATGGCATTAAAAGGGATTAAAACAAACACACAAAAACAAAATGTGAAATAAGGAACAAAAAATGAATCCCAAATAGTAAATGTAAAATCAGACAAATACTAAAACAAAGGACCATACATACACACACACAAAACCAAAAGCAGTCCAAAGAAAACAAAGTACAAGGGAGTGACGGAGTGAACCAAGGAAACCAAAAATTATATTGACCAATTAAAAACAAAGCTAGCTAAAACACAAATCAGAAAATAAGACCAAAGCAGAGTGCCAACTTTGGAATAAACCAAAGAAAACAAAGCAAACTAATAAACATGATGAAATAAAGAAACAAAAGGAAGAAAAGGAAAAAAATAGAAAAGCATATTAAATAGAAGTATATAAAAGAGATTTACTTATATTAAAGAATAATGACAGCAGAAGAACCATAGGAAAAACGACCAAAAAAACAAAAAAAAATTTTTTTAAGGGAAAAAAACCCCCCACAGAACCACAAAAAAAGCCAGTGTAGAGGTAGAAGCTTAGAGTTAATAATAATAGCAACTACAGCAACAATGAAAAAAAAAAGAGAAGAAAAGAAATCCAGAACCAACTATAGAATGAATCAAAATGTAAGAAGAACAGTAAATGTTTTTCTTGGGTCTCAGCTGTCAGCGTCCGTTTCCCCTCTGTGATTCATAGCCCACCTCTGCCTCTCCAGGAGACCTTCCAATACGGGGCGAGCGAGTTTCTGGCCCTGCTTTTGGGACAGCTCACACTCTAGTTGGACCCTACTCCTGCGTGTCCTGTCCTCCAGTGTCCTTGCCTCCTTGCTGCCATTGCTGGGGCACTTTCTTTTGTGGGAACACTCGTTGTCCTTTTATCTATTCCATAGAACAGAGTCTACCTAGTTGATCATGTGGATTTAATCTGCAGTTTGTACAGCTGGTGGAAAAGTTTTCGATTCTCTTAGCCACATTGCCTGTGGAGTTCAATTGTGGTTTTATCCCCACTTCTGCTTGTGGGTTATCTACAGGAGTTTGCTCCTGAGGCTGCCCCGGAGGACTTGGGTCTGCCCTAGTGAGGACCAGGCCTGGAGGTGGCACAGCTGCTTGGATTGCAGTGATCCTGGCAGTTTCAGATGCTCAGGGATGCTGGCGACCGCGGGTGCAGGAGCTGTGGCACTATTAGAATCTTTTTCTAGCCTATGACAGCAGGCGCTCAAAGGGTCCCCCTGGCTGGCATCCTGCTCTAATGCTCGGCACATCAGTCATTCAAATGGCCAGCCTCTCTGTGTTCTTTCTCTGTTGGTCAGCTGCCAGTGCTGGTGTGTGGGGAAAGAGAGGCTTCAGTGTGGCTCCACCCTCTGCGTGTGACTCAGCAGTATGGCCCTGCCTCCGTGGCTTCCTGGCTTTCCTCCAAAGGCATTCCCTGCCAGGATCTCCTCCCTTATGTCCCCTTGGGCATGTCAACAGCAGTCCTCACCCTGCTTTCCAATCCCTATGCTCCCAGCCACTGAATGTTTCAGGGGACTTGAGTCCCTGTCTTGGGTATGTAGGGCTGCGGCATGGATTGTGTGGTTCTCACTCCATTCAGAGTGTCACAGATCAGCTGCTTCACTCTCTGACAGTGTCAAATGCTTCCCCTCTGTCCCAAACACTTTCGCTGATGTGGGCATCTTGCCCCTGCTTCAGTTTCCCCACCCCCAGGTACAGGTCCAGTCCCGCTCATTCTCCTCTTTTTCTCTTCCTTCCTTCATCCTACCAAGTTTTGCATGGATCTGTATATTCCTTTCTGGTGGTCAGCGACTCCTGCCAGCTGTGACCTGGTGTTCTGTGACATCTGCATCTGAAGATGTTTTCCTGATGCATCCGTGGAGAGAGATGTACTCTACATCCACCTACTTTTTCACCATCTTGTCTTCCCTGACCTAAGATTGGTTTTGTTTAGGGTCTTATAAGCAGATTGGATGGGAAAGGAGGTGTCTGGAAATGTTTTGAGCAAAGGTAAAATGACAAGCCCTACGTATGAAGCAACTTGAATGCAAACTTGGCCATAGCTTTAGTATCTGGCTTCCCCTTCAGCATCGATAATAGTTCAGAGGGACCCACGATCCCGTAATGCACCTTTGGTTTGGGTCCAGCCTCAGGAACACCAACCTCATGCCAGAGGGCAGGTTGAAATTTGGCCCCATTTCCTTCACCCATCTTGGCCAGGTGCTCTTGTACAGGACACGACACTGTTAACTGTAAGTGATGATCCTGGGTAATACCATATGGAAGGGAATCAGAAGAGCTACTGAAATCCAAAGCTACAATTGTTTTTCCTCTTAGATCCATATATTATGTGCTCAGCACAGTAGCGTCTATTAAATCCTAGTGGTTGGAAATATAAACAAATTGGTCCAGTGTGAATGATTTTCTAGGCGAATATAAAATAAGTATTTGGTAACTTTATGAACTACTGAATTCTTGAGCTGGAAGGCTCATCTTCTATAACTTTATTCAGCTTCTTGTTTTATGGGTAAATTAATCAAGGCCCTGGGCTTGTGAAGTTATTTGACCAGGTTCACATAGCTAATGATGGAAGACACAGAACTAGAAACAGAATCTCTGTCTCTTCATCTCTAAAACGGGATAAAAATATGTGAAACAGCCTGTCACACAGTAGGTGCTCTGTTAGTTGGCTGATTCTGAACCTAATATCTTGAAGGTTCCTGGGGTGTATGGATTCCTGGTATAGCACCTGCCCTAGGCTAGTTCATGGTGGGATAGTTCAGACTGACAAGCCCATTCTAGCTTTTATTTATTCTATCATTTTCCCAGATTGTAAACAACCTTAGTTGGTGCATAGTTTATCACATTTCTCCTGTGTTCGCTGATCTATTCCAATTTGCAGGCTTATCCTATCTTCAGTTCTTTAAGAAGCTGGCTCATCTTGCTGCTGTAACATTGTCAGTTCTTTAAATACTCAGAGATGCCCTTTAAGTTTGTATGTAGCCAAGTTTTGTGAGTTCATTTCTCCCCTTAGTCCATGTTTCTTTCCATCCTTCACTTGGCAGGTAGCTCTTTCTGGTTAATGACTGTAAGTTCTTCAAAGCATCCAGAGCAGCCGTGGGATCCCTCCCAGTCTCTCAGGAGGATATTTTCCCTTGTTCTTTTTCTCTTATTTATGGGAAGTAGAGCCAAATGTGAGACACTGAGCCCAGCAGGAGGGGCCAGACCTGGCCCAGGAAGAGCCTGTATGGCCTGAGCTGCAAGGAATCCAGCCAGGAATCCCAGGCTCATAAAACATTAGCACTGGAAGGGCCATGGAGACCATCAAGTCCAACCCGTCATTTTATAGAGAAGGAAACTGAGGCTTAAAGGAAGACAGGGGCTTTGCCCAGGTCTGGTCAGACATTGATTTCAGGTCTCTCAAGCCAGCTCTCCCCGCCGTGCCAGTTGCCAGATACTATTCCTGACCCATAGGCATAGGACTGAACTGATAATCATGATAGTTAAATTATTGAAGGCTTAAGGCTCTGGAGTGGTTAAGTGAGCTCAGGAGCTAGAATACCTGGGTTAAAATTCTGACTCTACATTTACTAGCTTTGTTACCTAATGAAAGTTACTTAAGCTCTTTGTGCCTCTGTTTCCTCATCTCTAAAGTGGGGTGATAATTTGACCTATTTCTTTGGATTGTAAAGATTAATAGGTGGTTAGCTGTTAAATGTTAACATATGTTAACAAAAATATTCTTACTTTTAAAGCATCAAAATAGTACCTGGCACTATCATTGTTGTTTCTCAAACCTCAATTTTTCACCAAAATTCTATGTTATCTCCCTATAAATATGTTTTCCTAGGTTCCTTGACAGAATAAGTCTAAGTTGTGGGATATAGTGTCTGCCATAAGAGTGGGAAGAAAATTTGTGTAGCCTAAGAAGGCTTCCTGGAGGAGGTGGGGTATCTACTCAGTCCTGTCAGGTTTGGGATTGCTCATCTTCCTGCAGTGAGAAAGCAAAATATCCATCATAAGAAGACTGACCACCTTTCTCACTTGCAGGAGTCCGTGTGACTTATTCCAAATAAAATGTTGATTTTAGAGGCCATTTGCCATTTTGCCTTACCCATTTTTTCCACCAAAGAAATTATTTCGCATAAAACTTAAAGTGATATAATTTCTGTCGTTAGAAAAAGAATTTTCCTGTTTTATTGTCAAGGCATCAATTGTGAAAATTACCATCTATACTTTGCAAAGAGTTGTTGATAACATCTGTTGATGTGAGGAGGCAGGGTGATCCCCTGGGATATGGAGAAACTTTTGAAGTTACACACAGATTTTTCAGCACAGGGCTGGTGGGGTACTGTGTGGTGCCCCTAACCGCCTTGTTGTTCAGTGGTCAACTGTATACGTAGGAGCAGAATTGCTGGAGCAAAGAGTATGTGAATATTCAATTTGGGAAATAGTGGCTGTTTTTGGAAGTGGCTATACCAGTTTTGACTTCATGCCCACCCTAATGAAGTGTAAAAAATTCTCTGGATCTATATCCTTTCTAATACTTGATGTTTTTCAACTTGGTTTTTTTTTGCCAATCAAGCAAGTTTATAAGTATTTCTTTATGGCTAATTTTGCATTTTTCTGATCACTAGTGATACTAACTGTATCTTCATATTGTCATCGTGTTTCTTTTTTCTATGAAATACCTCAGATCTTTTGCCCATTTTCTATTGAGTTGCTTGTGCTCCTGATTGATTTATAGGAGGGTTTTATTTTATATATATTCCTGATATTATCCCTTTTTGTTTGTGTGTGTTATTAATACTTTCCCTCTATTTTAAATTGTCTTCTCTTTTTTGTAACATTTCCTTTGGAAAATAAAATTCTTTTTTAATTTTCATAGTAAAATTTAGTGAAGTTTTATTTTGTAGTCAGTACTTTTTTAAAGAAAAATTTTTACTACTCACAGTCTAAAAGATACACTTGTATTTTCTACTAGGAGTTATGAAGTTTTATTGTTGACATTTAATTCCCTAACTCTTTTAAATCTTTGATTTTGTATATGGTGTGAGACAGGGATCCCATTTTAATCTATATCCATGTAGATATCCATTTTCCAGCTCTAATCTGACATGCCACCCCTGTCATATATCAAAATCCCGCATATTCCTTGCTCTTCTTTGAGCCCTCAATATAATTCATACATCACTGTGCCAGTAATATTAGGAAATCATAACAACTTCTTTTCAGAAATGTCCTTACTATTCTTAGTTCTTTGCTCTTTATTATTGTTATTATTATTATTAAAGTATAACATACCTACAGAGAAATATACAAACCATACAAAACAAGTGAACAAAACCCAGATTTCCCCACAGCCAGTCCCTCCCATCAGGAAGCTTCCACAAGCCTCTTATCTTTATCCATCAGAGGGCAGACAGAATGAAAACCACAGTCACAGAAAACTAACCAAACTGATCCCATGGATCACAGCTTTGTCTGACTCAAGGAAACTATGAGCTATGTCGTGCAGTGTCACCCAAGACAGACGGGTCATGGTGGAGAGTTTTGACAAAACGTGGTCCACTGGAGAAGGTAATCGGAAACCACTTCAGTATTCTTGCCTTGAGAATCCATGAACAGTATGAAAAGGCAAAAAAAAAAAAAAAAAAATGACATTGAAAGATGAACTCCCCAGGTCAGTAAGTGCCCAATATGCTACTAGAGAAGAGTGAAGCAATAACTCCAGAAAGTATGAAGAGACAGAGCCAAAGTGAAAACAACATCCAGTTGTGGCTGTGGCTGGTGATGGAAGTAAAGTCCGATGCTATAAGAACAGCATTGCATAGGAACCTGGAATGTTAGGTCCATGAATCAAGGCAAATTGGACATAGTCAAACAGGAGATGACAAGAGTGAACATCGACATTTTAGGAATCAGTGGACTACAATGGACTGGAGTGGGCAAATTTAATTCAGATGACCATTACATCTACTACTGTGGGCAAGAATCCCTTAGAAGAAATGGAGTAGCCCTCATAGTCAACAAAAGAGTCCAAAATGCAGTACTTGGATGCAGTCTCAAAAACGGCAGAATGATATCTGTTTGTTTCCAAGGCAAACCATTCAATATCATAGTAATCCAAGCCTATGCCCCAACCCATAATGCCAAAGAAGCTGAAGTTGGACGGTTCTATGATGGCCTACAAGACCTTCTAGAACTAACACCAAAAATAGATATCCTTTTCGTCATAGGGGACTGGAATGTAAAACTAGGAAGTCAGGAGATATCTGGAGTAACTGGCAAATTTGTCCTTAGAGTACAAAATGAAGCAGGGCAAAGGCTAACTGAGTCTTGTCAAGAGAATGCACTGGTCATAACAAACATCCTCTTCCAACAACACAAGAGAAGACTCTACACATGGACTTCACTAAATGGTCAATACCGAAATCAAATTGATTATATCCCTTGTAACCAAAGATAGAGAAGCCTTTATATAGTCAGCAAAAACAGGAGAGGGCGCTGACTGTGGCTTAGATCATGAACTCCTTATTGCTAAACTCAGACTTAAATTGAAGAAAGTAGGGAAAACCACTAGACCATTTAGGTATGAGTTAAATCAAATCCTTTATGATTATAAAATGGAAGTGACAAAGAGATTCAAGAGATTAGATCTGATAGACAGAGTGCCTGAAGAACTATGTGGAGGTTTGTGACATTGTACAGGAGGTGGTGACCAAAACCATCCCCAAGAAAAAGATATGCAAAAAGGCAAAATGATTGTCTGAGGAGGCCTTACAAATAGCTGAGAAAAGAAGAGAAGTGAAAGGCAAAGAAGAAAAGGGAAAGGTATACACATTTGAGTCCAGAGTTCCAAAGAATAGCAAGGAGAGATAAGAGAGTCCTCCTAAGTGATCAAAGAAATAGTGCAAAACAATAGAATGGGAAAGACTAGAGGTCTCTTCAAGAAAATTAGTGATACCTAAGGGAACATTTTTTGCAAAGATGGGCACAATAAAGGACAGAGATGGTATGAACCTAACAGAAGCAGAAGATATTAAGAAGTGGCAAGAATATAAAGAAGAACTGTACAAAGAAGATCTTCATGACCCAGATAATCATGATGGTGTAATTACTTACCTAGAGCCAGACATCCTGGAATGTGAAGTCAAGTGGGCCTTAGGAAGCATCACTACGAACAAAGCTAGTGGAGGTGATGGAATTCCAAATCCTGAAAGATGATGCTGTGGAAGTGCTGCACTCAATATGCCAGCAAATTTGGAAAACTCAGCAGTGTCCACATGACTGGAAAAGGTCAGTTTTCATTCCAATCCCAAAGAAAGTCAATGCTAAAGAATGCTCAAACTACCACACAATTGCACTCATCTCACACGCTAGCAAAGGAATGCTCACAATTCTCCAAGCCAGGCTTCAACAGTATGCGAACCCTGAACTTCCAGATGTTCAAGATGGATTTAGAAAAGACAGAGGAACCAGAAATTAAATTGCCAACATCCGCTGGATCATAGAAAAAGCAAGGGAATTCCAGAAGAACTTCGGCTTTATTGAGTGCACCAAAGCTTTTGACTATGTGGATCACAACAAACTGCGGAAAATTCTTAGAGTTGGGAATACCAGACCACCTGACCTGCCTCCTGAGAAATCTGTATGCAGGTCAAGAAGCAACAGTTAGAACAGGACATGGAACAATGGACTGGTTCCAAATTGGGAAAGTAGTACATCAAGGCTATATATTGTCACCCTGCTTATTTAACTTATATGCAGACTGCATCATGTGAAATGCCTGGCTGGATGAAGCACAAACTGGAATCAAGATTGCCGGGAGAGATATCAATAACCTCAGATATGCAGATGACACCACCCTTATGGCAGAAAGCAAAGAAGAACTGAAGAGCCTCTTGATGAAAGTGAAAGAGGAGAGTGAAAGAGCTGGCTTAAAACTCAACATTCAAAAACTATGATCATGGCATCTAGTCTCATCACTACATGGCAAATAGATGGGGAAACAATGGAAACAGAGAGTTTATTTTCTTGGGCTCCAAAATCACTGCAGATGGTGGCTGCATCCATGAAATTAAAAGACACTTGCTCCTTGGAAGAAAAGCTTGAAAAACCTAGACAGCATATTAAAAAGCAGAGACATTACTTTGCTGATAAAGGTCCGTCTAGTCAAAGGTATGGTTTTTCCAGTAGTCGTGTATGGATGTGAGAGTTGGACCATAAAGAAAGCTGAGCTCCGAAGAACTGATGCTTTTGAATTGTGGTGTTGGAGAAGACTCTTGAGAGTCCCTTGGACTGCAAGGAGATCCAAGCAGTCCATCCTAAAGGAAATCAGTCCTGAATATTCATTGGAAGGACTGATGCTGAAGCTGAAACTCGAATACTTTGGTCACTTGATGAGAAGAGCTGACTCATTGGAAAATACCCTGATGCTGGGAAAGATTGAAGGCAGGAGGAGAAGGGGACAACAGAGGATAAGATGATTGGATGGCATCACTGACTCGATGGACATGAGTTTGAGCAAGCTCTGGGAGTTGGTGATGGGCCTGGTGTGCTGCAGTCCATAGGGTGGCAAAGAGTCGGACATGACTGAGCAACTGAACCGAACTGAATACAAAGTGTACAACTCATTATATTTCACAGAGTGAATGCAGTGATGTAACCAGCACTGAAATCAACAAAGAGACCATTAGCAACCCCAGAAACCTTCCTTGTATCCTCTTCTAGTCTCTTTCTGCCTCCTTCCAAGGTCATCAATCCTATCTTCTGACACCATAGATTCATTTGACCTACTTTTTAAGTTTATGTAAATGAACTCATAATAGGTACTATTTTGTAGGTCTTCTTTTACCTAACATTTTAACTGTAAGATTTATTCATGCTGTTCCATATAGTTGTAGTTCGTGCATTTTCACTGCAAGTTAGTACATATTCTTTTCCATTTCAAGAATATACCACTTTTCACCCATTCTACCCATTCTTTGTTTGAAGCTAGTACGAATAGTACTGTTCTGTTTCCTATCTGCCTCTAGCCTTTGCCTGAACTGTTTCCCTCTTCATGTCACGTCCTCCTTCACTACTTAAGATTCTGGCCATTTTATAAAGCCTTGTTAAGTACATTCCATCTCAGTGTGAACCTTTCTTGCTGCTGCTGCTGCTAAGTCGCTTTAGCCGTGGCCGACTCTGTGCGACTCCACAGAAGGCAGCCCACTAGGCTCCCCCGTCCCTGGGATTCTCCAGGCAAGAACACTGGAGTGGGTTGCCATTTCCTTCTCCAATGCATGAAAGTGAAAAATTAAAGTGAAGTCGCTCAGTCATGTCCGACTCTTTGTGACCCCATGGACTGCAGTCTACCAGGATCCTCCATCCATGGGATTTTCCATGCAAGAGTACTGGAGTGGGGTGCCATTGCCTTCTCCGTGTGGCAGCTTAGGTTGTGGCTAGTCTTGTCATCATATTATAATTAACTTCTTCCATCTGGTGGGGGTTTCAATATCTACAAGGCAGCTCAAAGGATATGGCTCCGAATATTATCCATAGCTTTTGAGGAAGAATTTATAAAGGTCCTTGACTTTGGTTAGTGACTAGACTATTATTATTTAGTTTTGTTTGCTTTCCTTTGCTTTTGCATTTTCTCACTTCCCTGATTAAATTTATCCTTTGACTGAAGTTTGCTACAGACAAAGGCAGGCAGAGGACACAGGTAGGGTGGATCTGTCCTGGGAAGACTCTATAGATCTTGCTCCATTTTATTCTTGTCAGCATGATTAAAAGTGAATGGTGACAAGCAAACCCATCTATAGACCTATGGGTAGGTTTTTGGTTATTTGACTCACTTATTGGATGTCTTTGTATTTTTATATATTATCTCCCTTGGTGGTAAAGGTTTAGTTGCTAGGTCGTGTCTGACTCTTTGCAACCCCATGGACTGTGTGTGGCCTGCCAGGCTCGTCTGTCCAGGGGATTTCCCAGGCAAGAATCCTGGAGTGGATTGCCATTTCCTTCTCCAGGGGATCTTCCTGACCCCAGGAACAAACTTGAGTCTCCTGGTTGGCAGGCAGATTCTTTACCACTGAGCCATCTAGGAAGCCATTATCTCCTTTACTAGTCTTTAAATTAAAAAATAATAATAATAATACAAAAGCAAGGCACATTCCTTGAAAGAAAATATGGTGTATAAAAATTTACAAGTGATTGATTCTTCCTTGCCTAATCTCCCCCCAGCCTTATCTCAACCCCAAGTTAACAGTATCCTGATTCTGGTACCAGATCTTTTCTTATGAATTCTAATAGGTTTCAAGCTTCTGGAGGCCATGGCTTTCTTATTAAACTTTGTAACCCTTTATACCTAGAAAAATGCTTTGCCTAAAATAAGTTCTCTGTATCTGTTTATTTGACGAATGATTTTTTTAAAAAATCTTTGTTTATTTGGCTGCATCAGGTCTTAGCTGGGGCATACTTGATCTTAGTTGGGGCATACTCGATCTTAGTTGTGGCATGTGAGATCTCATTCCCTGACCAAGGGATCGAACCCAGGCTCCCTGCATTGGGAACTCGGAGTCTTATCCACTGGATCACCAGGGAAATCCCTTGATGAATGATTGATTGAACATAGACTGGGGAGAGAAGTCCCAAATGGAAAACATTTGTGATAAACCAAAAGCAAAGTCTTCAAAGTTCAATTCAGCTGTATCTGACAAGAAATATTAGTAATAACCTTTAAAGGAGCACTTGGACAGGTATTTTTTTACTTCTTCCTTGTCCCATAATACCAAATCATGAAGAGATAATGAACAAACACTTGAGAAAAGATAGATGTCTCTCTGCTGTCTCCTCCTTCTTAGAGAGTGAAGGACACATTGAAAGGAGAGGTTTGGGGGATTGAGAGGGGCCCTAGCAGTAGATAAATCTCTTACTTTGTATTACCAGACTCTAAATTTGCTGTGGAGTATTTTTGTGGGTAATATCTTTTACAGATGTGTTTGGAGAAGATTGAAATTATCTTGGTAAAAGCACATCTAGATTCCGCATTGCAACTTAAACATATTGTATTTTATTTCCTTCAGCACAAGGGCAGAAGACTCATTTTTTCCTCCCTCCTTCTTTTAATTAAAAAAAAAGAACAAAGAAAGTCCAAAATGTCTTTTCCTACTTGGAATGAAAAATTAATGATTGCTTTGGGCGTTGAGGTAGTGAGCATCAAGTCTTGATCCGACTTAATCAGGAGTCGCCTTTAAATATAAAGAGCCCTGACTCTGGAAGGCTAGAAAAATATAGTTTGAAGGTGTGATTTATATTATTTCCCCAAGGTTTCATTTTTATTTTATTATTCTTCAGCTGCATGACTAAACGTTTATTTGGTGCTAGCAAATTGAAAAAGTCTGGACTGCAATAAGCCGTTTGCCGTTGCTGATTAATTGCCGTGGGCATGCTTTTGAATCCTCCTGGTGAACCTAAAGTGTACTGTCCCGAGGAGTGCTTTCCGAAGGGAAAAGTTCTGGAAGGATCTTCATTTCTTTGAGTTTTCATAATAGTGGAATGTGTTATACAGGCAGCAGAGTGAGCAGTTAAGAGCTGGACTCTGGAAGAAGTCCCGGCTCCACCGTTAACTCAGAGTGGAGCCGTCAGCAATTTTCTTGATGTTTCTTAAGTCTCCACTTTTCTCACCTGTAAAATGAGAATAATGAAAATCACACCTAATGCAGAGAGTCACGAAGATTGGATATCTGAAAAAGCACTAAACATAGCACATGGCAGTCGTTCCAATAAATTGGAGCTGCTGCTGTTGTGATTATGATCTCTATGACTACTATGAATAATGAAATGGGAAGTTCTGTCAGAGGACTGCACTCTCCACATCTGAGCAAATATTGTACACTTCAGTGTCTTATAATATCTTATTATAGTACCTTATTTAGTGTGCATGATGGTTTTACTCTGCTAAATGGTAGTTGTGTAGAGGCCGTGCCCCCCACTAGATTGTACACCCCCTGACTTGCTCTTATATAGTAGCCTTTGCATCTGCCAAGGTGGCTTGCCTACAGCAGGGCCTCAAGAAGCGCTTGTTGGATTGCGCTGGGAAGTTATAGGCAGAGGGCTGGGTTCCAGCTTTCTCCAAAGTGAGGGCTGTGTGTTAGAAATATCCCTCTGGTTGTTGAATGGAGGCCGGGGATAGGGATTTGGCATTCCAAGTAGGAACTGGGGCTGCCAAGGTCCTAGTCACCATGGTAGGAGCCAGCCATCCAACCTCTGAATGAAGGTGAAGAGTTGAACAGATCTGGAAAACAGAAGTTAGTTTGTTTTACAGAGTGGCCACATTAGTTTCTTTCTTTTTCTCCCTAGTAAGTATTTTAAGTTACAAAAAGTAAATGGTCAGAATGTGAGATTCAGATTTGTAAATTGTCAGAATCTGGGTTGAAGAAACTGGCAGTGAAAGTGTCAGTACAAATGATCAAATCAAGGGAAAAAATGCAACTCTTTGTTTCTCAGGAGGTAGTTAAGAAAGTCTTACCGTGTGAATGAAGTTGGCCTTGCTGATCTTTTCAGCCTAGGATAAAATCAATCCTGAGCAACCAGAAAAAATACAAATTCTCTGCACAGTTTGTAAATGAAGAGGTGACAGATCCTGCCTGCTGAGCAGGTGGACTCCAGGAAGTTTGGAGAAAGAGAGGCCAGTGTTTAATCCAACTCCGCAGTTGTTCCTTTTTGTTATCTTTACTCCCACTCCAGTATTCTTGCCTGGAGAATCCCCATGGACAGAGTAGCCTAGATTCCGTGCGGTTGAAAAGAACTGGACATGACTGAGCGACTTCCATGATCATCTGTACTCCAGCTCATCGTCACTAAACTCTCAATTTTCTTCTTCCTCTCAGACCTCTGTTTATATGAGATCTCAGTTAAAGACTCCAAAATGTCCCCGTTGTCATTCTAAGACATAGCGTAACAGTGTTTAATAATGATGACTACATACCTTATGTGTGCCCCGTGATGTACAGGAGGGCTGTTTGATGATGATTTCCACTCAATTCATGATGCACTTGTATTTTCAAAGCCCTTCCCTATACCATATAAACCATTTTTTTGGTATAGCTTTTGCTTTATGTTTTTAAAGAGATTTTTATGATTTTAAGTTTTTAAAATAATGAATAGCTTGGTTCCTGTGAAGTTAGCTGTTTTAAATTTCTACATGATCATGTAGAGTGAACTTACAGTTAACTAATCAACAGGATGCTGACGTTTGAGGAAATTTCACTTATTAATCTTTATATTGTAGGCTTCTCTTTCATGTTTTAGTCAATAAATTATTTCTTCAAGGCTTAATCATTTTTTTTTTACAGACCCTTAACACGTTTGTTAGCTGTAGGCTTACTATGATGAACAAAACGAAACAGACCGAGTTTCTATCCTTGAGTTTACAGTCTGGTGGGGCTTTTTCTCTGTTGTAGAAATTAAAGACACCCCACTAGGTGAAACAAGAGATCATGTGGAAGGGGAGAGTCATTCCCCATTTCTGCACAATCTCTCAGAGTATCAAAAGATGAAAAGGTGCAAATGTGGTGGTCTGTTCTGTGCAGGAGGTTGGTTAGCTGTTGCTAAAACTATTTCCCTTCCTCTTCAGCTCACAGCTAGACCATGTTCCCAGACTCCCTTGCAGTCTGATATGTCCGTGTGCCTGTGTTTTTGGCCAGTGGAATGTGGACAGAAGTGAGGTAAACCATGAGGTCTAGGAGGTGCCGGGAGAGATGGAGGGTAGGATGCAAGGAACCTGGTTCCTAAGTCACCACTTGGAAATCTTCCTGCTGAGCATCTGCAGCTGACTGTGTGAGCAGGAAATAAACTACTCTGTGAAGCTCCTGAGAGTTCAGGGTTTCTCTCTTTAAGTATGCAGAATTACCCGAGCCATTAATAGCATTCCCTTCTAGTGCTTTTAGTCTACTGGGGCAAACAGACAAAAATTAAACGACCACTCAAATTATATGTGAAACTAAAATGCCCTGGTCTGTCAGAAAAGGCGAGGGCAAGCCTGTGTAGATTATGGAGTCATTTTTGAAGAGCTGAAATTTGAGAGCTGTGATCCGAAACGGGAATATGATTCATTTTATTATGAAAGAAGGCAGTATAATAATGAGGATAATAGTTGATCCTCTATTATAGGACTGTTCTGAGGATTAAGTTAATGATGCATTACAAATAAGCTAATAATCACATGCATAAATTAATAAAACACAGAACGTTGCCTAAATCATAGTAAATATATATTGGGTTTTGTTTTTTTGTCTTCCTTTTGAGTTGTATTTCCTGGGTTCAAATCTCAGCTCTGCCTCTTTCTTGTTGTAACCTGGGCAATTTGTATAACCTCGCTGAGTTTCAGTGTCCCGTTCTGAGGCTGCCAGCAATGCATACCTCGTAGAGTTATTGTGAGGAGTAATGAGGCAGTTCATGGATCTCTCCTCAGTGCCTCATGCAGTGCGTGACAAATTCATGGTCTTTCTCTTCAAGCTGTTTTACAGCATCTCTTACCTTGAGCTAGCCCTGTTAGACTCCATGGGGATTCTCTGTGATTCCTGCTCAGAGATTCTCCTATCATTTGAGAAGGCAGGATGTGCACACAGAATTAAATAACCATTCAAGGCATTGTATGATTTCATGTGAATTTGACTGGTTGTATCACTGTTGTGGCCACAGACCAGTTTGATTATCAGAGGACCTTTCAACCCATCCTGAGACATTGCCCATCTCGGTACTCTGCACCAGCAGATTTCTGTAGCTTAGCTAGTCTTTGGATATCTGTACAGAAAGATTATACATCTATATATATATATATATATATATATATATATATATATATATATAAGCAAACTCTTTGCAACCTCAGTAGATATGAATTTTCTGAAAGCTAAAGATATTTCCTGTTCCTTTTATTTTTTTTATTCCTTTCATTTTGAAAAGCAGTACCATATGCTTAAATTTATACTACTTACTCTTGGATTTTATCAACATTAAAAAGAGAGGGTTGAAAAAAAAGAGATTAGAAGGCAGACTAGATTAGTGGTTTTTAAATGTGGTTGGAAGATCACCCAGAATTTATGATTTGCTTTTCAAAAGCCATAAATTATATTTTGTGAAATATTAAATAAGTAGGAATATCAATTATATACTAAATTAAATACCTTCTTATTTTAGATTCTGGTATAGACTGGTAAATAGTATAAAAATTGTTTAAAGTAACTGATTTTTCAGACTTGAATATTTGTTCTAAAAAGTTGAGAATACAAAAAAGAGAAAAATAAAAGTTTTTGTAATTGAACCACCAAAGAATGGCCACTAAATTTCCTTTCAATCTTTATTCTATGCATATATGTTTTTTCACAAATTTTGAATCATATACAGTGTTTTATTTCTTAGTCTTTTTTAAAGGTATAATTTACCTAACCATAAAATTAAAAACATAAAAATTCCTTTTTAAATGTATAATTCAGTGGTTTTTAGTATATTCACAAAGTTGTTCAGCTATCACTATAATCAATTTTAAAATATGTTCATCACTCCAAAGAGAAACTCTCGTACCTGTTAGCAGTTACTCCTCCAGACCTTGGAAACTACTGAACTGCTTTGTGTCTCTGCTTATCCTGAATATCCTATATAAATGGAATCAAAATATGTGGACTTTTGTAACTGACTTTTTCACTGAGCATTATGTGTTCAAGGTTTGTCCATGAGTAGCACATATTCATAGTTCATTTATTTTTTGGCTGAATAAAATTCTTTTGTATGGATATTCCACTTTTCACTTATCCATTCAGTAGTTAATAGACATTTAGATTGTTTCTACTTTTTGCAGCTATGAATAATGCTGGTGTGAATAAGTATACTGGTTTTATTTGTGAATATATTTTCAGTTTCCTTGAAAATGTTAATCGCTTAGTCATGTCCAGCTGTTTGCAATCCCGTGGAGGACCCCTCCAGACTCCTCTGTCCATGGAATTCTCCAGGCAAGATACTGGAGTGGGTAGCTGTTGCCTTCTCCAGGGGATCTTCCCAACCCAGGGACCGAACCTGGGTCTCCTGCATTGCAGGCAGTTTCTCTATCATCTGAGCCACATTCCCTTGGGTCATATGATAATTCTACGTTTAAAATTTTGAGATATCTTCAAACTATTTTCCAGAATGACAGCACCATTTTATACTGTTTTACAAGTTGCTTTTTTCTTTTTGAAAGAGAGGAAGAGGGAAATGATAAATGCATTTCTCACATCAGATTTTACTTACTAAACCATTTAGATTCTTACTCTCTAATATCTTTTACTCTTTTCTGCTTCAAAGGTAGTATTCTAGTTCACATCCTCTTTATTTTTATTATTTTTTATTAAGATGTAGTTGATTTAAAATATTACTTTCAGGTATACAACATAGTGATTCAAAATTTTTATAGATTACACTCACTTAAAGCTATTATAATATATTGGCTATATTCCCTGTGATGTACAATGTATCCTTAAAGCTTTTTTATTTTATACATAGTAGTTTGTACCTCTCAATCCTCTACCCCCATCTTATCCTTCCTTGCTTCCCTCTCCTGCTATGAATATTGGGGTACACATGTCTTTTTGAATTAGTGTTTTCCTTTGCTCTGGATATATACTCGGAAGTAAATTGCTGGATCATATGACAAGTGTATTTTTAGTTTTTTGAGGACCCTCCAATACTGTTTTCCACAGTGGCTGTACCAATTTACATTCCTACCAATGGTCTACAAAGTTTCCCTTTTCTCCATATCCTTGTCAAAATTTGTTATTTGTAGCCTTTTGATGATAGCCATTCTGACAGGTATTAGGCAATATCTCATTATGGTTTTGATTTGCATTTCTCTCATGATTAGCCATGTTGAGCATCTATTGATGTGGCTGTTGGCCATCTGTATGTCTTCTTTGGAGAAATGTTTATTCAGGTTTTCTGCTCATTTTTTAATCAGGTTGTTTGGTTGATACTGAGTTGTATGAGCTATTTGTATATTTTGGATAGAAAGCCCTTATCAGTCATATCATTTGAAAATATTTTCACCCCATTCAGTGGGTTGTCTTTTCATTTTGTCAGTGATTCCCTTTGTTTTGCAAAAGCTTTTAAGATTAATTTGGTCTCATTTGTTTATTTTTGCTTTTGTTTCCTTTGCCTTAGGAGACGAGTCCAAAAATATCTTGCTATGATTTATGTCAGAGTGTTCTGCCTATGTTTTCTTCTAGGAGTTTTATGGTTATGTTCTTACATTTAGGTCTCTAATTCATTCTGTGTTTATTTATTTATTTATTTTTGTATATGGTATGAGAGAGTGTTCTAATTTCATTCTTTTACATATAGTTGTTCAGTTTTCCCAGCACCAATTACTAAAGATTTAGTAATACACACTAAATATACAATTGTATATACAATATACAATTTCTCCATTGTATATTCTTGCCTTCTTTCTTGTAGGTTAATTGACCATAAGTACATGGCTTTTACTTCTGGGATGTCTATTCTTTTTCCTTTTTTTTTAAATTGAATTTGTTTACAGCACTGCTTCTGTTTTATGTTTCGGGTTTTATTTTGGCAGTAAGACATCTTAGCTCCCTGACCAGGGATTAAATGCACACCCCTTGCATTGGAAGGTGAAATCTAAACCACTGAGCCACCAGGGACGTCCCCTGGGCTCTCTGTTCTTTTCCTTGATCTCTATGTCTGTTTTTTTGTGCCAGTACTATACTGTTTTCATGACTATCACTTTGTAGCATAGTCTGAAGTCATAGAGTATGATACCTCCAGCTCTGTTCTTCTCAAGATTGCTTTGACTATTCAGGATCTTTTGTGTTTCTATACGAATTTTAGAATTATTTCTTCCAGTTCTGCACTTTCCGTCTGTGTATGTCTTTAGATCTGAAATGAATTGCTTGTAGGAGCATTTTTGTGAGTCTTGGTTTTGTATTCAGAGCATGTGAGACTTTGTGTGAGCCCTTTAAGAGTGGAATCTCTATTTCCCACTGCTTTCTGGGTCTCCCAAAAGTAAGCCTCACTGGCCTTCAAAGCCAAATGTCCTTGAGGTCATATTCCTTGTGCAGGACCCTAGGGCTGCAGAACCTATGTGGGGTTCAGATCATTTACCCCTTGCAGAGATCCTCTCCAGTTGTACTTATCCTCTCATTTGTGGGTCACCCAATTAGGGGTATGAGTCTTGACTATACTGCCACTCTGCGCTTCCTACCTGTCTCATTGTGGTCCCTTCTTTATACTTTAATTGTGGAGGAGATTTTCTGATAGATTCTGGTCTTCCTAATCAAAAGCTGTTCTGTGAGCAGCTGTAATTTTGGTGTGCCCTTGAGAGGAGGTGAGCTCAGGGTCTTCCTACTCTGCCATCTTGGTCAAGCTCCCAGGGTGCTTTTTCATCTAGCATTATATCACAGTCATTTGCATAAGTGACTACATTTTCTTTGAAAAAGTTATTTTTAGTAGCTGATCTACACTCCATCATGTGGTTTGCACAATAACTAAGTCAACCATTTTCCTAATAATGGCTCTTTTGTTGTTGTTATTATTATAAATAATTATACAGTGACATTGTATGCATCTCTATTTCTTCTAGAGTAAATTCCTAGAGGTGGAGTGACTGAGTCAATGGGAATAGACATATTTAAGACCCTTAACACTTAGTGTAACGTGTTCCTCTAAGAAGGATTAACAATCTAGACTTCCACCAAATAGTGTGCATGGCACTTGTCGTGTCCTTTGCCCATTTCTCTAATGAGGACCTAGCAAAACACTGTTAGTTTTCTCTGGCTACACAGCAAATTATCACAAATGTGGTGCTTTTAAACACCATGAACTTATCATCTCAGTTTCTATAGAATAGAAGTCTTGTGTGGTTGGATTGTATTCTCAGCTCACATTTTCACATTTCAACATCAAGTTGTCCACCAGGGCCCCCTGCCTTGTCCGGGACTCAAGGTCTTCTCCAAAGCTCACTGGATGTAGGTAAAATTCATTTCTTTCTCACATTTTTTATTCATTATATTTCTTTCATTTTCTTTGAATTAGGAAGTTACTCACTTTTAGTAGTTGCATACCCATGTTCTGCAGATATGAAGTTTGAGATCAGTGGATGAGATTAACTTTAAGACCCTTCTAATTAGAATATTTTATAATTTGTTAGTTACTTGGCCATCTTTCAGGAACAAAAACCTAGCTGTAGTTAAATTGGTGTAACAGGGAGACCCCCTCCAATTAACAGAGACTTTTTAAAATGGAGAGTTAATGCTTCTTTTGTTTGTTAAAATGCTTTTTTAAATTGTCAAGTCTATATACATATTAGCTGATATTATTGTTATTGGTATGTAAATTTGGAGGAAGCTCAGAGCAGTCTCTCAGTGCTCTTCCTTTTCAGGACTGGGCCTGTCTTTGGAATCAGAAACAGCCTTTTTCACAAGTGTGTTCACAGAACTCCAGTCTTGCAAAGTATTCTTTTGAGCCAAGCATTTTGTGATAACCAAGTTTGGGAACCCTTACTTTCTGTATGTTTACTCCTCCCTTTGTGCTCTCCTGGAAAATCAGTAAAGGATTTGTTTAAATTGCTAGATCATGTTTTCCTTGGCTAAGGAATGAGTACACTATAGCAGGGCTGCTTCCTGTGTCTCCTGTCTCCATTAGTCAGGCTAAGCAGAGCTGAGTAGGCCATCTAAAACTTGGGTGATGACCAGGAGCCTGAAAGGGTAAGTTTTGGGGATCTAGAACAAATCACCTAACCTGTCTGGGTGTTAATTCTTCTTGGTAAAATGAGGATGGGAGATGAATTACACTTTAAATTCTCAGTTCCAATGTTACGGGATTCTATCATTTACTTTATTATGAAAGTATAAAGAAGAGTGTTTCATAAACACAGCTTTGCCAAAAATAAAATAATAACAAACCACACCAGAACAAAACACACAAAAAAAATTAAAGTCATCTGCTGGACCTCTGAGACACAATTGGATCATGGGAATCTTTCCTCATGCATTTTTGAATAGTCCCATAGTGTGAACTGTGAATTATGGTGCTGAAGAAGACTCTTGAGAGTCCCTTGGACTGCAAGGAGATCCAACCAGTCCATCCTAAAGGAGATCAGTCCTGGGTGTTCACTGGAAGGACTGATGTTGATGCTGAAACTCCAATACTTTGGCCACCTGATGCAAAGAACTGACTCATTGGAAAAGACCCTGAAGCTGGGAAAAATTGAGGGCAAGAGGAGAAGGGGACAACAGAGAATGAGATGGTTGGATGGTATCACCAACTCAATGGACATGAGTTTGAGCAAACTCCAGGAGATAGTGAAGGACAGGGAAGCCTGGCATGCTGCAGTCCATGGAGTCACAAAGAGTCAGACACTACTTAGCCACTGAACAACAACAACATAGCATGAACAAGTATACATTCATAATAGAGCTTGTGCTGATCTAATGGCTAAGTGACAAATTCAGGTGCACACTTCCTTATATCAGACCCACAGAGTGGTGACAATTTGAAAGGGAAAGGAAGAAAAGAAATCTGGCTGGACAGACACAGTCATGGTGGAAAGCAGGAAGATTAGATGTGTGTAAAGGAAGGCACTGAGGGCCTTAAATGATGTGGGGCCAATAGGCAGCCCTCAGTAGTTCCCTAGTACAGAAATAACACTCTGAAAGGTATGGTTTAGCCAAATTGCTTGGGCTATGATGCTAAGACAGATAGAAGGGACAGTGTCTGCAAAGACCAAGACTAAGGCTTTGGAGGCAACTTGGCGGGCGAAGGTGGGGCTGTGCCAGGTTGATGTGTAAAGCAACGTAGAGGAAGGGTTGTTGGAATGTGGTGACTCATTGAGGCCTGACTGATGAGGGAGGAGGAGGAACTGGCAGTCACTCCAGGGCAGAGATCACAGAAGAGGAAGTGGTGCCATTGATGACGATAGGGAATGTGTGCCGAAGTAGTGATGCAGAGGTAAGATGATCTTCGCTAGATAGTTGAGATTTGGAGATGCAGCTGGCCGGTGAACGGGGCAGGCGAGCACACTGGGACGTGGAAGTGAGAGAAAGGAACTCTGTTGCTTTGAGTATCAGTAATATTTGTGTTCCTTGCTGATCTTATTTACTCATGTACTATTGCGCTGGGAAGGTACCTTGTACTCCATTTTACACACCTTCTACCTAGTTTGAAGGTGAATTTAATTCAATGCTTTAACACATTGGACATATAAACTGCTTTTCGAGCTTTATTTTATTTCTATGTTTTCATGAATGTAATGAGTGGTCCCTGTTTCAATTCAAGCATTCAGCATTCCCTTCCTTTTCCTGATAGATTTTTTTGTTTGTTTATTTTCATTGTGGCTTTTGAAGAATTGCCTGGGTTTGATTAAACTTGGCACACTGATAAATTACATCAGGTTACAGTGGAAGGGCTATTTGCATTTTTTGTTTGCCTTTTTAAAATTAAAAAAAAAAAAGCAGTTAGAAACAATATCCATATAGGCACTTCTTTAAGATTCATGATTTTAATGCCATGTGGTATGTAGGTCAGGGCTCTGGTGGTGTGAGAGGCAGTGTGGCTTTGAAATGAAGGCTTACTTTATGCTGAGTTTTGGACAAATTCCTTTTCCTCTCTAAGCTTCAACTTTCTCAACTGTAAAATGGAGATATTCATACTACTTATTTCCTATTGTGGTTGTGAGATTCCAGTGAATTGATACGTATAAAGGCTTAGGATGGTGCCTGGCACCTATTAAAAGTACCCAAGAAATAGGGCCTACCATTATAATTATTATTCTCATCATTATTACTATTACTTTTATTAGCAATGGAAATATGTGAGGTCTACAGATAGAACTGGTCAGGAAATTTAATTATACATACAGAAAAGAATAAAGGCATATAAACATCAAGGAGAAAATGGGGAATAAGATTAGCTTGCTTTAAATGTCTGTTTCTTAGTTTTGTGAGCTTGGCAAGACTTTACTTCCCTGTGCCTTGCAGAAATGAGTACTCTGTGGCTGGCCTTACAAGAAAATTACAAGGATTAGTGCATTTATATTGAACTCCTGGACTCTCTGATTGCAAAGTAGGAAATATTTTTTGCAGCTGTGATGCATTAATGTTAGCATGAACTGAGGCACTTATTCGACTTAGATATTTTTTCTGCCCCCTTTCAACTTTTATGAAACCTTTCTAGGTTCCTCAGTTGTGAGACTAAGAAAATGGCAAAGAAGGTGCCTCCCACATTCAGTGAAGTGCAAGCTGTGGGATAGGGCACTGGATGCTCAGCGTGACGAGCTTCAGGCAAAATCTGTTTTGCTTTTTTTCTGATCTGAGCAAACTTTCCACAAAATGTGTTTCTAACTGAGTCAAGCTGGAGAAACCAGTTGTGTAGGAAGATTATAACAGGTTGTAGTTGTAGTACAAATGAAGCTCTTCATTGGAGATCAGAAGATTAGCTTAAGCAGGTGATCTCTAAATGGTAATTCTCTTCAAGTCCATGTAGGTGGAAAAGACCAAACCAACAGCACATGTCTGTGGACCGAGATTGAAGTGTACTAAAGACCAGGCCCTTAATGAAGATATCCAGGACGAATGAAAATCACACAAAACAGTAGCTGGATTTCTTTGCCATTAGGCAAAGAGAAATTTCCTTTTTACTTTCATTATCAAGAAACGATGCCCCTGATTTTCTATTTTTCAGACAAGAGGGTGGAAGTTTAACTGACGGTTTCTAAACTGTAGCACAATGAAGCTCAAGTGCAAAGGCTAGTTTTTGTTCTCTCGGGCCTCCAATGATGCCATTTGGAGGGACCACTCATGTGAGGAGACAGCATAGTGGTGGAGAGCAGACTCTTGAGCCTGACCGCCTGAGGTTCAATCCAGGCTCCACCTCTTCACAGCTGTGTGCCTTCAGGAAAGTTCCTTGGCCTGTTTGTCCCTCAGCTTCCTCACATTTACAATGTCAGAATAGTAGTAGCTACCTTGGAGTTGTAACAAGGAAAAGAACTGATAAGTATATAATGCTAAGAACAGGACATGTTATATAGAATGAGCACCAGATATGGGTTAGCCCTTACTGTCTTGATAGTTTGGTGGTTAAGAGTGTGGGCTCTGAACTCACATGGCTTGAATTTTGTGTTCCTACTTGGGAGCTGACCTTAGGCAAGTTAATAACTTGTCAGAATCTTGATTTTTGCTAAATGATTGTATCTATTTTCTATGACTGAAAAGTGAAAGTGAAGTCGCTCAGTCGTGTCTGACTGTTTGCAACTCCATGGACTGTAGCCTACCAGGCTCCTCAGTCCATGGAATTTTCCCGGCAAGAGTACTGGAGTGGGTTGCCGTTTCCTTCTCCAGGGGATCTTCCTGACCCAGGGATCGAAGACGGGTCTCCCACATTGTAGGCAGACGCTTTACCGTCTGTATGACTGATGTGACAATTAAATTTACAAAGCACTTTATGATTAATACAGTTCTTGGCATAAACCCTCAATACATGTTGGTTATTGCTTTCTTGATTTTTCCTGTGTTCAGATTTCAGAGACAACATTATGAGCCCTCAAGCAGAAAACTGGAAACTCTGAGGATGATAGCTCTGAGGGCTTATCTCCACCTTCCATTGCTGGAATATCCTTCCCAGATTTTTTATGTTGGCCCCTGAACAGCATGGTCAATTGTTGTCTTTCTGATTTTCCAAGCCCACGGTGTTCTATAGCCAATCTTGGCAATACATCAGGTTCTAGGAAAGTACATGAATCATCATGGGACTCTTGACTCTGCCCTTCTGAACCTCATAAAAACATGTGATTCTATGAGCTGATTTCCTAAGTATCCTTCTTCCCTGATGTGCTCACTTCCTTTCATCTACTTAGGTCACCCACTGGCAGCCCCTCCCATGGCTTTCTCATCCCTGGTTTCACACCCACCACTTATGCCCCCTCCCCTCCTGCTGCGTTTATACCAGTCCCCAGAATGTATTTTGCACACTCCCTCCTGTCCTTTCCTTTATAGCGGTTTTCTTTTTCCTTTGACTGTGCTGGGTCTTCGTTGCAGTGCCCTGCCTTTCTCTAGTTGTGCAGAGCAGGGGCTGCTCTCTAGTTGTGATACACGGCTTCTCATTGCGTGGCCTCCCTTGTTGTGGAGCACGAGCTCTCGGGTGCATAGGCTTCAGTAGTTGTGGCGCATGGACTTATTTGCCCTGCTGCGTGTGCGATCTTCCTGGACCAGGCATCAAACCAGTGGCCCCTGCACGGCAAAGCAGATTCTTAACTACTGGCCCACCAAGGAAGCCCAGCAATTTCGTTCTTAATGAAGACGTACCCTGCTCTCTTCACAAATGAAAGCCTCGCCTTATTTGTGGGGAAGGAGTGGATTTGGCTTTCCCATTGCCCTGTCCTGGGAGTAGACAATGAACTGCCACCTTCTCCCTGACTCTCACAGGATGTTCTTGTCACCTGTCTGAGGTCCTTGCTATAGTATTGCCACATTCCCTTTCTGTAATCCCTGACTGAACATCTAGAATAGACCCTGGCACATAATAGGCCTTCTAATATCTGTTGAGTGAACAGAATCAATGAATAAATCTTTCTCAGGAGTATTATCAAAATTATCAACCTTCACATTTTTTGCCTACCTGGACCCCATTTTTAATCATTGTTTATTCATTCACTCAATCAATTCAGTTCCGTCACTCAGTTCAGTTGCTCAGTCATGTCCGACTCTTTGCAACCCCATGAATTGCAGCACACCAGGCCTCCCTGTCCATCACCAATTCCCAGAGTTCACCCAAACTCATGTCTATCAAGTCAGTGATGCCATCCATTCACTCAACAGATATTTATAAAGATGCCAAGGGTGGTTCGCCACTGGTGTTCTCTTCTGGAGACATCTCATTTAGTAAGAGAAATATATATTGCTTAATTAAATTAATTAGAGTTGTGAGATGTGTGTGAAGGAAAAACGTGGGGTTCTGTCGGGGCTAACTGAGCGGGGAATGAGGTGGTCAGTGAGGGCTTTTGTAAGGAATTAAGGTTCCATGCATTGGAGAAGGAAATGGCAACCCACTCCAGTGTTCTTGCCTGGAGAATCCCAGGGACGGGGGAGTCTGGTGGGCTGCCGTCTCTGGGGTCGCACAGAGTCGGACACGACTGAAGCAACTTAGCAGCAGCTGTGCTAGGAGGAGGAACGGTGACCGGTTAGGTCAAGGTGTCTGGGAGCAGTAGGACAGAGTGTTCCAGGCAGACGGAGTCAAGTGTGCAGAGGCGTGAAGGGAAGAGGCACAACATACTTTGAAGAGTCCAAAAGAAGACCAGAAGTGCAGGAGCCAGGGTGGGAAGGAGCTGAAGATTGTGAGAGGTGGGCAAAGGTAAGATCTGGGGACTTCAGTATCCATTGTGATAACCCTTGATATTCCTTAACATCATAGCTGTCAACTCTGTACCAGTGCTTCCTTGCCCAGCATGCTTCTGCACATTGTTTTTATCCCTATAAAAACTCTTTTTGCTTTGTTTCCAACCCAGTGAGATCACAGTGATGAGACCTGGAGCAGATCATCGGTAAGGGAGGCTAACTGGATGATGAAGAGAATGAGCCTTGCAATCAGGCCAAGCTATGGTTCAAATACTGGTTTCATCACCCAGCTGGGTGATTTGGGGAAACTTGACTAAACCTCTCTGAGCTTCCATTCTCTCATCTGAAAAAAAGAGGATGCTAATATTTACCACGTGAGATGTGATAAAAATTAAATAAGCCAATGGAGTGAAAGTGCTGAGCACAGATTTTGGGTCATATTAATTGCTCATTACATGGCTGTGCTTGTTGAGAGTTGAGAAGTTTAGAGGCTGTGTGCTGTAGGAAGCAGAGGAACCCAGCCTTTTTGCTGCTGCTTCTTGACTTTTCTTGGGGGAGCCCTGACCAATAACTGGGATCAGAGTTCGATTTTTCGGTGTTTTGTTCTGCAACAGCTTTCTTGGAGTATGAGCCAGAGACTTTTTTCTTTCTTTGTTCTGCTTCCAAGAGCATCTAACATCCGTGTTTAGTCCTGACTTCTGGTTCTGACTCAGCAGTCCTTAGGGGAGCTGTCTGTTCTTAGGTCTTCTGCTAGCTCGTCTCTGTCCCTCTCCGTGTTTATATTTCCCACCCCAGCTGCTCACTGAAACTCTGCCTCTCCCTGCTCTGGACTCTTGTCTGCCCTGGACATTGAGATCTGGTTGTTTTTGTTTTGACTATCCAGTAATCCGGTCCCAGACTCTTAGACTGTCCCAGATGGGTGATGTTATATATTCCTTTACCTGCCCTTGACCTACTGGCTCAGGAGCCAAGACTAGCCTCTGACACCTGCTATCTGGGGAAACTTACACCCTGTTTGTTTTCCAGTCCTAACCCAGACTCATGTCCAGCTTCTTGGCATTACTCCCTACATGTAAAACCTCAGGCTGTTGCTACCTTTATTTCTTCTTAGATAAGAGACACAACCTTTGGATTCCCACCACCAGCTCTGAGTCAACACAGTGAAAACAGAATTCCCCTCTGTATGCCTCATTCTCTCTGTGCTTTGGTCAGGTTCCAGGCCTAGAACTTATTACATCACATTCACCATGAAATTATGAAGTCTCCAAGGACAGCAGTTGTCCTTAATTACTTCTGTGTTCCCAGTATTTAGTTCAAGCCCTGGAAAATCAAAGAAGACCTTTAGTTAAAGATTTTCAAAATTAATTAGAAATTGTCACCCTGCCAGGGAAGTTAGGCTCAACCTGTACCATTGGGAGGGAATAGAGCCCTTGTCTATTAGAGGACAGAGGGGCCTTGGAACAGTTCCAGAGATGATCAGCTTCAAATTATTTGGGGGAAATTTCCATGATCAGCTGATAGTGATGTGGCCTCCCTCTCTGCTTGGGGAGGATTTTCTTGAAACTGGTATAGCACAAAAATTAGTGTATTGATGTTTGCAGCACTCTGCTCCTCTAGCCTGCAAAGGATAACTCTGTGCTAGTTTTTTTCAGTATTCTATTCGCTCTCTCTTCCTAAAGAGATAGTGTACTGTCTGGCTGAAAGAGAAGCTAAGTTCATCAGCAAGCTAATGGACACCAGGGAAAAGAGGGAGAAGAACAGAAATCAAAGATCTATCTGGGGAGAGAGTGAACTTGGGCGGGGGGGTCATTTTACAGAAAGCACTCTGTATCTGCTGAAAGGTGAAAAGGAATTAAAGAGAAAAGAGAAGCGAGAAATGGGCCCCTCAGGTGATCTTTAAGAAAAACAAATAAAAGATTTGACTTGGGAATAAACTCTCTCTGCATTTTTTTACCGTTGTATTCTTATATCCAACATGATGTCTGGCACGTATAACATTTTCAATAAATGTTGGTTGAATTAATTTCTTTAAATATTGGAACTGAATCATCAACACATGTTACTACTCAGACAGTGGGCCCTGTATTCACACCGTTCACAGCATTATGGGGCTTGGAACCAAATCCATTGACACCATGAGTCTAGTATGGCAAGGTGTTGTGGAGAAGCAGGGGAACATGTACCAACCCACCCCCAGCTTCACAGAGTGAAGACAATGGCCTCATGTGCAATATGACTTCAGGACCAAGGACAGCATCTGTTGGACACGCCCCTCATGTTTTAGTGCTGAGACTCCCTTGCTTGTGTGTGACTTCAACATCCTGGGCCCCTTATCTTTCCACTACACCTGCTCTGCAACCCTCCCAGCTAGGATCAATCCAACTACTGCCTTCTCCATTTCTAGATATGGCCTAGGACTGTTGGAGAAAAATGACAAAACTCATCCCTTGGATGACACACAGACACGCTCCTCTGTCTCAGCTCCACCAAGCAGTCCTAAAGCGTTGCTAGTCATCACTGTCTCCTCCGTGGTCCACAGGGGCTATTCTAAATCTGCGTCACCCTAGCTCCTCATACTTCTGCCTGTCCTTCCCGTCTCAGGATGACTCTTCCTCTAACTTCCATGAGAAATTGGAGGTACAGGGTGAGAATTCTGTTAATTTCCTTTTCATGCGCACTTTGTTTGCCCTCAGATGGAAAGGTATTCTTTGGCCTTCTCAAAACAAATCCCCTGCCTTTGCTTCTGAGTTCCTCTCCCCATCTCCCCAGGTCCTCCGGGTCCAGACCTTGTTCCATCTGCTGTCCTCCCCTCTCCTCTGGATCTCTACTGGATCCTGCCCAACATACTAGTCAGTGTTGCTGGACAACTGTGAGGTTCTGTCATATTCACATAGAGTCATTATTTAAAGAAATAGATTTGGAGACCCTACCCCAGGTCTCCTGAATCAGGAGATAGTGTCCAGGAACCTAAATTTAAAACAAGTTTTCCTGGTTTGAAAAATACTTTTAAAAACTCTGCCTTTATTATTGCTGCCCCCAAAGCATTTTTCACCCAAAATCTAGAAATACCTCTCAGAAATGCAAATCTGATCACATCATTCCCTGTTAAAAGCCCCTTGAGAGTTTTCTAATAAGTTGGGGTCAAAGCAGGATGCACAAAGCACATTCAAAATGGGTAATTTAAAAAGAATTTAACATAAGTGATGTTCACAAAGGTGTTCCGGAGGTGAGACAGACATGAGGGCCACTGCAGTGCCCCAGGGCCAGCAACAGGAGCTCTAAAAGGGTAAGGCGAAGGAGCGGTTCCCTGCCTAGAAACAGAGGACTGCCTGATCTGAGCTGTAATTAGTGGAAAGATGCATCCAACCTGGGACAGAGACAGAACAAATGAAAATAAACCCTTTCTCCTTCCTTCCCTCTGAATTCGTGCTTGTGCTCTCCATTGGATGAGGGAAGTGGAGCTGGGGGTGCAGTTTATATTGGGCAGCCTTCAAGGTAGGGAGCATGGTGGAGAAGGGAGGATAGTGGGATTTGGGGAGGTAATGGAGAGGTGGGGGCATGCAAGCCATAGTTACCTACCTATAGGATAAGGGCTGAAGCCTCAGGGTGGCTGTGACATGTAATGTCCTCTCCCCATGAGGCTCCTGCCTCCTGCTTCTATCCTTCTTACAGAGTCTGTAGATGGCATGGGCTCCAGGAAGCCCCAGGTTTTTCCTTTGCTCATGTAACCTCCTTTGCCTGAAATGCTCACTCTGTTCTGTCCACTGAACATTTGCCACACTTTCTGCGAAACTAAACTCGAGTAATGCTATTTCTGTGAAGCCTTTCTTTAGCTTCCTCACCAAGTAGAATTGGCTACTCCTTCTTTTGTGCTCCCATCATTGTAATAATAGGTAACACGGATGGAGTGCTTACCCTGTGCCAGACACTAAGACGTTTGCATGTGTTTACTAATTAAATCCTCATGACAAATATATTATCCCCATTTTACAGGTGAATAAACTGAGGCATAGAGTGGTTAAGTTAAATTGCACTAGACAGTGGGCTGCCCTGGTCGTTCAGGTGGCAAAGAATCCACCTGCAACGTGGGAGACATGGGTTTGATCCCTGGGTTGGGAAGATCCACTGGAGGAGGGCATGGCATCCCACTTCAATATTCTTGTCTGGAGAATCCCATGGATAGAGGAGCCTGGTGGGCTACAGTCCATGGGGTTGCAAAAAATCAGACACAATTGAGCGATTAAGCACACAGAATCCAGCTAATAATTGGTTGAGCAGGATTTGAAGCTAGGCAGTCTGTCTCTAACTGCTTAACGGCTTTGTCATAGAGCCTCATGACTCTATGTATTACCACTTGACTGCATTAATGTATTTATATGTCTGTCTTTCTCTGTCAAACCACAAAGTCACCAAGGGTAAGATGGTGTTTTACTGATCACTTCCTCACTAACCCCTTGCCTTGCCCCATTGCATAGCACAGAGCTTGGCAAAATGGAGATATTTGATGAATGAAAAAAATGAATGAGGAAGGGAGGAAAGCAATCTTTTGCAAATATCCCCTCTTCACAGTTGAGACTACTACACTGTAATAGCCTGTGCTATAATTTCAACTCAGATCTGCCTGACTACAGAACCCATACCCCTGTCTTCCTTATATCAGGTTGCTTTCAAGAGAAGTTCAAAACTTAAATGCTATACAACTGTTTCCAAACAGAAACTTGGCAAGCTACCAGGCGTAACTCAGATAACTCATTGGAGACTGAATGTCATTTAAGATTAAGACCTAAAGCAGAAACTCTATTCAGGAATAATGAACTAGAACTAGGGGGGCAGAGATGGGGAAATGGAACAAGGAGAAAGTTCTAGGTCAGAATTCAACATAGTATCCAAAGAGCTGAAATTTAAGACCTATAAGTCTAGAAACAGGACAGGCATCTGACCAGTCCTGTCTTTTCTTGAAGCCATGACTTAAGTAAACAGACAAAGATTGGCTGTGATTTAAGAAATATATCTTCCAAGGAGTTGGGTGGGATTTGACCCAAGCCGTGTCCACAGGGTAGCTCTCTAGAGGCTCCAGTTCTATAAGGGGTACTAAAATATTGGCAGGAAATATTGAGAATAATGTGTCAGTTAATTTAGCTTTCAACAGTCAACTCCTAAAATGACCTGGGAAGCAGGAGATCACCTTCCATCAAGTAAAACCTGTTTTGAAGCATCCCCACCAGTGCTGGCCACTCTTCAAGCAGTGAACGAGTGTGCAGGCTGTACCTGCAGCCACAAGCATCAGTCTCAATCCAGCTAGTCAGCTGTCATCTGCAGGTACCATCACCCAGACCTGTATTGAGTAATGCACAGCATGATAGCGACTTACCTAAATTTTGAACAGTTAATATGTGTAGCTTAGGAAAAAAATGCATGCCATGAATCAGTGTAATAACATTCTCTTTTTAAAACAGAGAATTAGGTATACATTTACTTATGAAAAGAGAATCGGTTTTTGCTCTTGTTGCAATGAATACATGTTGAGCAGATATGTTAAGAACATCAGTGTAAGGGATGCCTAAATGTCTGATACTCCTCTCTGAACCCACATGCTCTGTTAATGCTTCATCCTAAAAGAAGAGAGCATCCTACACTTCAGCAGGAGCATTGATCTCCCAGTGCCAGCTGTTTCATTCTCCTCTCAGTCTGCCCCTAATCTCCCTCCTCTTTATCCAGCTCAGTTCTAGTTGCTCAATTCCTGAATCAGTTGCTTCCAAGATATTTTAACATTCCAAGATTGTTCCTTGGCGTGGAGATATGCTTCTTTTGAGCAAAACTTCCAGGCTTTTCCACAATCCAAAGCCCCTCCACATTAAACATTTTTCCTTACTATTCCTGCCAGCCTCTTTACTGGGAAAATTTCCACCCTAGTCCTCACAGATAGAACATGTGGGCTCATTGCTGCATCTATGCCTTCAGCACTGCCTCCTCAATTCCCATCATCCTCCGTCCCACCCCACTCTCAATTCTCTTTTCTCTTTAAATTGTACCCACTATTTTGTTGTTGCTCAGTTGCTCAGTCATGTCCAACTCTTTGTGATCCCCTGGACTACAACATGCCAGGGTTCCCTGTCCATCACCAACTCCCGGAGTTTACTCAAATTCATGTCCATCGAGTCGGTGATACCATCCAACCATCTTATCTTCTGTCATCCTCTTCTCCAGCCTTCAATTTTTCCCAGCATCAGGGTCTTTTCCAATGAGTCAGCTCTTCGCATAAGGTGGCCAAAGTACTGGAGTTTCAGCTTCAACATCAGTCCTTCCAATGAATATTCAGGACTGATTTCCTTTAGGATTGACTAGTTTGATCTCCTTGCAGTCCAAGGGACTCTCAAGAGTCTTCTCCAACACCACAGTTCAAAAGCATCAATTCTTCAACACTCAGCCTTCTTTATGGTCCAACTCTCACATTCGTAAATGACTACTGGTAAAACCATAGCTTTGACTATATAGATCTTATTCAGCAAAGTCATGTCTCTGCTTTTTAACATGCTGTCTAGGTTGGTCATAGCTATTCTTCCAAGGAGCAAGCATCTTTTAATTTCTTGGATGTAGTCATTCTCCACAGTGATTTTTAACCCAAGAAAATAAACTCCCTCAGTGTTTCCATTGTTTCCCCATCTATTTGCCATGAAGTGATGGGATGGGAAGCCATGATCTTCATTTCTGAATGTTGAGTTTCAAGCCAACTTTTTCACTGTCCTCTTACACCTTCATCAAGAGGCTCTTTAGTTCCACTTCATTTTCTGCCATAAGGGTGGTGTCATCTGCATATCTGAGGTTATTGATATCTCTCCTGGCAATCTTGATTCCAGGTTGTGCTTCATTCAAGTGAGCATTTTGCATGATGTACTCTGCATATAAGTTAAATAAGCAGGGTGACAACATACAGCCTTGATGTACTCCTTTCCCAGTTTGGAACTAGTCTGTTGTTCCATGTCCGGTTCGAACTGTTGCTTCTTCACCTGCATACAGATTTCTCAGGAGGCAAGTAAGGAGGTCTGATATTCCCATCTCTTTAAGAATTTCCCACAGTTTATTGTGATCCACATAAAGTCTTTAGTATAGTCAGTGAAGCAGAAGTTGATGGTTTTCTGGAATTCTCTCGCTTTTTCTGTGATCTAGCAGATGTTGGCAATTTGATCTCTGGTTCCTCTGCCTTTTCTAAGTCCATCTTGTACATTTGAAAGTTCTTGGTCCATGTACTATTGAAGGCTAGCTTGGAGAATTTTTACCATTACCTTGTTAGCGTGTGAAATAAGTGCAATTGTGCAGTAGTTTGAACATTCTTTGACATTGCCCTTCTTTGGAATTGGAAGAACAGTGATGTTTTCCAGTCCTGTGGCCACTGCTGAGTTTTCCAAATTTGCTGGCATACTGAGTGCAGCACTTTAACAGCATCATCTTTTAGGATTTGAATAGCTCAGCTGGAATTCCATCACCTCCACTAGCTTTGTTTGTACTGATGCTTCCTAAGGCCCGCTTGACTTCACACTCCATGATGTCTGGCTCTAGGTAAGTGATCACACTGGTTATCCAGGTCATTAAGATCATTTTTTGTATAGTTCTTCTGTGTATTCTTGCCATCTCTTCCAAATGTCTTCTGCTTCTGGAGGGTCTATACTGTTTGTTTCTGTCCTTCATTGCATCCATCTTTACATGAAATGTTCCCCTGGTATCTAATTTTCTTGATGAGATCTCAGTCTTTCCCATTCTATTATTTTCCTCTATTTATTTGCATTGTTCACTTAGGAAGGCTTTCTTATCTCTCCTTGCTATTCTTTGGAATTCTGCATTCAAATGGCCATATCTAGGTCCTTCTTTCTCCATAAAGCCTTCCTTGATTGTACTGACCTTTCTTAATCCTTTCCTCTGATATGACCTTGTACATTTCACACAGGGTGCTAAGTATTTCACTCCCATCCACACACTTAAAAAAGCAGAGACATTACTTTGCCAACAAATGTCCATCTAGTCAAGGCTATGGTTTTTCCAGTAGTCATGTATGGATATGAGAGTTGGACTATAAAGAAAGTTGAGCACCGAAGAATTGATGCTTTTGAACTGTGGTGTTGGAAAAGACTCTTGAGAGTCCTCTGTACTGCAAGGAGATCCAACCAGTCCAACCTAAAGGAAATCAGTCCTGAATATTCATTGGAAGGACTGATGTTGAAGCTGAAACTCCAATACTTTGGCCACCTGATGCAAAGAACTGACTTATTGGAAAAGACCCTGATGCTGGGAAAGATTGAAGGCAGGAGGAGAAGGGGATGACAGAGGATGAGATGGTTGGATGGCATCACCGACTCAATGGACATGAGTTTGAGTAAGCTCTGGGAGTTGGTGATGGACAGGGAGGCCTGGTGTGCTGCAGCTCATGGGGTCACAAAGAGTCGGACATGGCTGAGTAGTCGGACATGGCTGAGTGATTGAACTGAACTGCACACTTAATCTTGCCAGCAAATCTAACAGGAGATATTACTTCCCCATTTCAGAGATGAACAGAGTAAAGTTTAGAAAGGCTATGCAGCTCAAGAGGAAGGAAAAGATATACCCATCTGAATGTAGAATTCCAAAGAATATCAAGGTGAGATAAGAAAGCCTTCCTCAGTGAGCAAAGCAAAGAAATAGAGGAAAATGATAGAATAGGAAAGACTAGAGATCTCTTCAAGAAAATTAGAGATACCAGGGGAACATTTCATGCAAAGATGGGCACAACAAAGGACAGAAACAGTATGGATCTAACAGAAGCAGAAGATATAAAGAAGAGGTGGCAAGAATACACAGAAGAACTGCACAAAAAAGATCTTCATGACTCAGACAACCACGATGGTATGATCACTTGCCTAGAACCAGACATCCTGGAATGCAAAGTCAGGTGGGCCTTAGGAAACATCACTATGAACAAAGCTAGTGGATGTGGTACAATTCCAGATGAGCTATTTCAAATCCTAAAAGATGATGCTGTGAAAGTGCTGCACTCAGTATACTAGCAAATTTGGAAAACTCAGCAGTCACCACAGGACTGGAAAAGTCAGTTTTCATTCAATCCCAGAGAAAGCAATGCCAAAGAATGCTCAAACTACCGCACAATTGCACTCATCTCACATGCTAGCAAAGTAATGCTCAAAATTCTCTAAGCCAGGCTTCAACAGTACATGAACCATGAACTTCCAGCTGTTCAAGCTGGATTTAGAAAAGGCAGAGGAACCAGAGATCAAGTTGCCAACATCTGTTGGATCATCAAAAAAGCAAGAGAGTTCCAGGAAAACATCTACTTCTGCTTTATTGACTATACATAAACCTTTGACTGCGTGGATCACAACAAGCTGTGGAATTCTTAAACAGATAATACCAGACCACCTTACCTCCCTCCTGAGAATTATATATGCAGGTCAAGAAGCAAAAGTTAGAACTGGGCATAGAACAACAGACTGGTCTATATTGGGAAAGGAGTACATCAAGGCTGTATATTGTCACCCTGCTTATTTAACTTATATGCACAGTACATCATGAGAAATGCTGGACTGGATGAAGCACAAGCTGCAATCAAGATTGCCGGGAGAAATACCAATAACCTCAGATATGCAGATGACACCACCCTTATGGCAGAAAGCAAAGAAGAACTAAAGAGCCTCTTGATGAAAGTGAAAGAGGAGAATGAAAAAGTTGGCTTAAAACTCAACATTCAGAAAACTAAGATCATGGCATCCAATCCCATCACTTTATGGCAAATAGTTGGGGAAACAATGGAAACACTGAGAGAGTTTATTTTCTTGGGCTCCAAAGTCACTGCCGATGGTGACTGCATCCATGAAATTAAAAGACGCTTGCTCCTTGGAAGAATAGCTATGACCAACCTAGACAGCATATTAAAAAGCAGAGACATTATTTTGCCCACAAAGGTCTGTCTAGTCAAAGCTATGTTTTTTCCAGTAGTTATGTATGAATGTTAGAGTTGGACCATAAAGAAGGCTAAGTGCTGAAGAATTGATGCTTTTAAACTGTGGTGTTGGAGAAGACTCTTGAGAGTCCCTTGGACAGCAAGGAGATCGAAGCAGTCCATCCTAAAAGAAATCAGTCCTGAATATTCATTGGAAGGACTGATACTGAAGCTGAAACTCCAATACTTTGGCCACCTGATGCGAAGAGCTGACTCATTGGAAAAGACCCTGATGCTGGGAAAGATTGAAAGCTGGAGGAGAAGGGGACGACAGAGGATGAGATCGTTGTTGGATGGCATCACCGACTCGATGGACATAAGTTTGAGTAAGCTCCGGAAGTTGGTGATGGACAGGGACGCCTGGCATGCTACAGTCCATGGGATTGCAAACTCTCAGACATGGCTGAGTGACTGAACTGAACTGAACTTATGCAGCTCAGGATAAGGTAGCTAGTAAGTGCTGGAGCCGGGATTCAAGACCCATTTTTGGACTTGCTGTGAATTCTGTGAAAATAACACCTTTTTCTTAAGGGCAAGGCCATTCTGTTTGGGCGTGTCCCACACAGAGTCCCAGAGCTGGAGGCTTTCTTTTTGATCCTGGTGCCTGACTTCTTTCTTCCTCCTCTGGGCAAAGGCACCTATTATACTATTCTTCCTCGTCCACCACTTCCACTGCAACCTCACCTGCCCTTCCCGTGGTGCATACAGAGACAACAGGGCTCACAGAGCTGCCTCTTTGGTTCAGGAGTCTGTCACCCAAATGATGATTAAGTCCTTTTTATTTCAAGAAATCAATAGAAAAGGAAGCCCTACCTCTAAAGCTCAGCTGATGGGAAGTGGGGTGTGCAACTGAGAGTTCTAGAGCTACAGGACCCCAAAGACAGGGCTGGGCCCTGAGACTTCTTCTAAGCCTCCTTCTCTGTCTTGAAAACCCTTTGTCTGTTTATCGCAGAAATTCTACTTCTTTCTTTGCTCCCTCATTACTCCCCTTCCTTTCTGTTGGTTATCACTCCAATTGTTGTGTTTCCTCTCTCCTTGATATTAACTCTTATCCTTCTATTTCTGGTCCCTCTTTTATCTCTCTTTCTCTTTCATCCACTTCATTCCATTGAGGAGCTAAGGAATACCTGGATGGTGGTTGATTAAGAGAGCTGTGCTCCAGGGTACTATTTAGGGTGGTGGGAATCGTTCTGCCTGGATTCGGCTCCCAGCTCTACCACCTTCTTACCTTGGACGCATGGCTGACTGTCTCTTCTTCAGCTTTTTGATCTGTTAAATGGGCATGAGAGAAGTTACTGAGGCTGAAATGCAGTGTGTGTTTGTATTCTCAGTCACTGAATTGTGTCCAACTCTTTACTGCCCCATGGACTGTAGCCCACCAGACTCCTCTCTGTCCATGGGATTTCCCTGGCAAGAATGCTGGAGTGGGTTGCCATTTCCTTCTCCAGGGGATCTTCCCACCCAAGGATCAAACCCACATCTCCTGCATTGGCAGGCGCATTCTTTATCACTGAGCCACCTGGTAAGCTTGTACTTCTTTATTATTTGGCTGTTATTATCATTATTATTTGGATTTAAATTTTAATTTGAATGTTCTTAGGTGAGGCCCATTGTCCCTACATTTTAACTGTCCTGTTTCTACAATTTGGCCCGTGTTACCCATGTCATTTGTTTGCTTGCCTCCGGTACGTATTTGAGCTGGTGATGAGCACAGACCAAAGCTTGGAAACTACTCAAAATGTTTTCCTTTATTTTTTTATTCCCCTACAAATAAATCACTCTCTCAAGCATCACTGGTGATGTTTGTAGAGTTATTATTATTATGTTTAATTACTAGAACTACAGTAAGAGTTTTCTGTTCTCATTTTTGTATGTCACAATGTGGGTTAAGTGGATGTCCCCAGATGCCATCTGGTGGTCCTTTCTCTGACCTCTCCATGCAGAAGCAGGCTGCATCTTCACCTCAGCAGACTCAGACCCCTCCCCAAGCACCTCTGCTGCAAAGGTTCTTTTGCCAGGCAGGACCAGGAATTCTTTTTGTTTCCCTCCCCACCCAGGAGCACCCAGCTCTCTGGCTGCTATCTTCATCCTTCCACAGCCAACTTCCCACTCCAAACTTTGGGCATTTTCTTGGTGTGTAAACTCTCCCCTTTCTCCCCCTACTACTCATCTCAAGCAGCTCATCACAGTTATTTATTTAGAGAAAGACAGACTGCCACAGGCAGTGCCTCATTTGCCTGCATCTGGAGTCTTGGGACCTTGGCTACGCTATGTTGTCCTAGAAATGGACACTGAGAGCTTATTTGGAGATTCTAGGGGGGGAATGCTGCTACTTGTATACCCTTGACTGAAGAATGGTCCTCCTTCTCATGTGCTTCAACAAAGCACATGACTTCAGGAGTGACATACATGGAGCAGTGAGGGAGGAAGGGGACACCCACTTATCCAGCCAGATCAGCCGAATTAACCCTGGTGATCAATGGAAGACAGATGTTGCAGTTAGACGGCCTCCATACCCTAGTTTGCTCTTAAATGAACATTCTGATAAACACATTTTCCCTTGTCATTACTTATTTTTATAGAGTGGCTTAGGGTGCTAATCAACAACGTTTTCTATGGGTGAACATGTTCTGAATTTCTAATAACTCACTTAAAAATTTGTAACTGATATGTCTAAAGTCCTGTGGAACTTATGAGGCCTGAAAATCATCAGGAATAGCTTCATGGGAGGTTCACCTGGAGTTACACCATAAGGGATGTGTAGATTTCAGTTTTGCATTGATCCGTTTTCCAGAGCATGGTACCGATTGTTTAAGAATAACGTTTCTAACACCAGGTGGGACATCTGTATGAATAAGTTCTGCTTGCACTGCTGCCACTGCTTAGTCACTCAGTTGTGTCTGACTCTTTGTGACCCCATGAACTGTAGCCCGTTAGTCTACTCTGTCCATGGGGATTCTCCAGGCAAGAATACTGGAGTGGGTTGCCCTGCCCTCCTTCAGGGGATCTTCCCAACCCAGGGATCGAACTCAGGTCTCCTGCAGTGCAGGTGGGTTCTTTACCATCTGAGCCACAAGGGAAGCCCAAGAATACTTGGTGTGGTGGGGGGGCGGTGGGGGTAGCCTATCCCTTCCCCAGTGCATCTTCCCAACCCAGGAATCAAATTGGGGTCTCCCACATTGCAGGCGGATTCTTTACCAGCTGAGGGAAGACCATGAATAAGTTCTACTCCTCTCTTATCAAATAAACAAGGGCTTCCCATTTGATGCTGGTGGTAAAGAACCGGTCTGCTGATGCAGAAGACATAACAGGTGTGGCTTCCATCCCTAGGTCAGGAAGATCCCCTGGAGAAGGGCATAGCAACCCACTCCAGTATTCTTGCCTGGAGAATCCCATGGACAGAGGAGCCTGCAGGGCTACAGTCCATGGGGGTTGCAAAGAGTTGGACACGACTGAAGGGACTTTGCATGCATGCACGCCTAGACAATACAGGATCTACACCTATTGTTTTCCAGAAGGACAGTAGGATTCCAAGGGCCCGGGCCTCCCTGCATTCCCTTCCTTCCCCTTCTCCTGATGCTAAATTCTTATCTTTCATGAAGTGGCTCAAGAATCATCTTTCCTGTGAGATCTTTCCTGAACCTCTGCGTCCCCGATCAGTCAGTCTCCCTCTTCCTGCTCTGGGGCGCTTTGTTTTGGCACCATTAGCGGAAGAGCTGGGGACATGTCCGTGGCTCCAGCTGGACCTGGAGCTCTTTGAGGGAAGTCTTGTGCCTCACCTTCCTCTCCCCATCACTCAGCACAGTGTAAGCCCCGGATGCGTCCTCCAGTCTTGTTTACAGCAACTCATCACTTAAAAATAGCAGGCTAGGGACTTCCCTGGTGGTCCAGTGGTTAAGACTCCAGGCTTTCACTGCAGGGGGCACAGGTTCATTCCCTGGTCAGGGAACTAAGATCGCTCATACCAAGCAGCATGGCCAGAAAGCTAAACAAAAAGTCTAGTAGAAATTTCATTTGAATGTATTAACATTCATGCTGATTTACCTGAGAAAGCAAAATTGGTGTAAAATTAGGTGACAAATCCATGACTGTGGATTTCAGGAGTCATTTATCTTGGAGGACTGAGTTGTTGTTGTTTTTACTAACTAAGGGGGTAACATTCTATTTTTTACATTAAAAGTTCCATGGGGTGAAAGCATTGCCTGAGTCTGTCTGACTGTTCCAGGCAGAGTCTATCTTCCTTTGAGTGAAGGGGATGTGTTTGGATCCTGTGGCTGGAAACTTACACGTCATGAGATGAATTCGCGGGCATTTGTGTTAGGACAACAGATGGTATCCTCTTCCCGAGTGAAACGGGAAAAGCAGGGCTTCAAGGGAGGCCTGCACCATGACCCGGGCGAGGGAGTAGTATCCAGAATGTGTCCCGCTATTCAACGTTCCCTTCTTCTTATCATTCTTTGCCTCAGTTTTGCAGATAGGAAATGGGTGGAAGTCAGTGGAATTCTTGTGTCATAAAAAATAACTAACACTTATTTCCTGTGAGTCAGGTAGTGTGTTGAATACATGAGCTCCTTTAATCTAAGATGAGGGCCCTATGAGATGATAACATTAGGATTCCTGCTTCACAGGAAAGGAAACAGCAGCTTAAACAGGTTAAATGACTGGTTGACCGCAAGTAAATGAAAGAATCTGTGACTCAAATCCCAATCTCTATGACCATAGATGGAGAAGGAAATGGCAACTTACTCCATTATTCTTGCCTGGAGAATCCCACGGACAGGGGAGCCTGGCCTCCCCTGTCCTCCCACGGGGAGCCCCCGTGGAGCTATAGTCCATGGGGTTGCGAGTGTCGGACATGATTTAGCGATTAAACCACCACGACCACAGGGCTTGTCCTTTTACCTCTGCCCTGCGTGCACGCGTCCTCAGTCATGTCCAGTTCTTTGAACCCCATGGACTGTAGCCCACCACACTCCTCTGTCCATGGAATTCTCCAGGCAAAACTACTAGAGTGGGTTGCCATTTCCTTCTCCAGGGGATCTTCCTAACCCAGGGATTAAACTCACATCTCCTGCATTGGCAAGCATGTTCTTTATCACTGAACCACTTGGGAAGCCTCTGTGCTAAGCTGCCTCTATGGGAGCTCTGGAGAGCCTGATAAAAGAGCCAAATAGATAGAAGGGGTCAGAGATATTCTTATTAGAGTGTGTGTTCAGTAAAAAGGTAATGAAAATAATGTTAAGTATTTTCTTGAGAGAGCTCTCAGTCCAGAGTAAAGAGAGATGCTATAAAGCTGCACAGTGGTTGATTTAATCAATAACTTGATCTTTTGCATCCAGTTAAGCTTATATGACTGTTAGGTGATTTCTAAGAGCTGTAAGACTTGCATTGCAGTAGGAGTTCGGAGGATAAAGGTCTTTATTAGGGCTGGAAGGGGGCAGTGTGAATGGTTTGAGAGTGGCGCTGCCTTTTCTGAATTGTGCATTGTTGTCTTTTTTCCTACCAGTAGGTGGAAATAGAACTGAATCTTTCAGCTGAGTCCTAGCAGGATTCCTTTCATTTCTGCCTCAAAAGAACAACAACCCAAAAAGGCCCTCAGGAGAAGTTGGAAGCATGCAGTTAGAAGATTGCTCTTCTGCAGTCGGACTGGAATATTTCCAGTCTGATGGTCAGATAATGGTTTTATCCTCTTACAAGGCCAAGGTGCTCGAAGGAGGTGCTGGCAACCCTGGCTCTCCTGTGAACCTTGCTGGACACCCACTTTGAGTGGGTGTTTTTTTTTTTTTCCTTTCCCGACTACGTGTCCTTTTCTAAGACTTTTATCTCCAGTTTTAAAACCTTTGTACTTACTGTGAAATTGTGTATGATGGTATTTTTTTCCAGAACTACATTTCTGAAATCAAAATTTATCCAAATTAAAGCAGTCCATAGTGGATAAAGTAGGTGAGGAAAGTCTCCCTTGCCCTCCCCACCTTCACCTGCATTCACCAACAGATACATGTATCTCCATTTAAATAAAAGGGGGATCACGTAACATGTGTTAAACTGCATCTTGCTCTTGCCACGTATTGATGTTTTGGGGTTGCCCGCATTGGAGAAGGAAATGGCAACCCACTCCAGTGTTCTTGCCTGGAGAATCCCAGGGACGGGGGAGCCTGGCGGGCTGCCGTCTATGGGGCCGCACAGAGTCGGACACGACTGAAGCGACTTAGCAGCAGCAGCAGCAGCATATGTGACTGTCTCTAGAACGGTTCTTCCCTGGGGCCAATTTTGCCCCCCAGCAGACACCTGGCAATGACTGGAAGCATCTTTGGTTGTCAGAACTGGGGTGGATAGTGGTGCTACTGGCATCTAATGGGTAGAGGACAGGGAAGCTGCTAGACATCTCCAGTGCACAGGACAAGCCCCCACTACAGTAGTGCTGAGGTTGAGAAACCCTTTTCCAGAGAACCTCATTCTTTATAATGGGTACATAGTATTCACAGTCTTGAGTTCTGTCTTGTATTAATCCATCTTCCTACTAGCAGTCTTTGTTTTTTTGAGGTAGAGTTGATATACAACGACATTATATAAGTTTCAAGGGGACAACATAGTGGTTCACAATTTTTAAAAGTTATACTCCATTTACAGTTATAAAATATTGGCTGTATTCCCTGTGTTGTATAATAAATCTTTGTAGCTCATGTATTTTATACATAGTAGTTTGTACCTCATATTCCCCTGCCCCTACCTTGCCTCTCCCCACTTCTCTCTTTCCACTGGCAGCCACTAGTTTGTTCTCTGTGAGTCCGTTTCTTTTCTGTCACATTCAGTAGTTTGTTTTATTTTTTTAGATTCCACATAAAAGTGGTAACATACAGTTTTTGTCTTTCTCTGACTTATTTCACTAAGCATAATATTCTCCAGGTTCCATCCATATGGCTGCAAATGAAGCAAGATTTCTTTCATCTTTATGGCTGCGTGGTATTCCATTGTATATATGACACATCTCTATCCATTCATCTGTTGAAGGACACTTAGGTTGCTTCCATACCTACTAGAAATCATTTAAAGCTGTGTCTAACCCTTTGCTATTAAAAGCAATGTTGCAATAGTCATTGTTTTACATATTTATGCACTGTGAGATTTTATTTCTATCAGATAAGGACAAAGAAGTAAAATGTCTGAATATAGGGACTTTATTTTAAAAGTAAAAGACCTACAGACTGAAAGTATTTTGTTTTAATTACATAGCAAGTTCATTTGATGGCAAAACCTAATATGAACTGGCATGAGGGCTAGTTACAGTCTTTATTCTGTATACTGTATTTAGACAATTTGTAATCATGGAATACTGCCTTAGTCTCTGCTGGGGATGTTACATAATATATGGCATAAGTACCTCTTTCATTTTTTAAAATTTTTATTTAAATTTAAAAAATTTTTTACTGAAATATAGTTGATTTATAATGTTGTATTAGTTTCAAGTATATAGCAAACACTGGAGTGTGTTGCCATACCCTCCTCCAGGGTATCTTTCCAACCCAGGACTCAAACCCGCATCTCTGATGTCTCCTGCATTGGCAGGTGGGTTCTTTAACACTGTTGCCACCAGGGAAGCCCATCAAGTGTATACATATATGTATATATATGTGTATATATATATGTGTGTATATATATACTTTTTTTACAGTGTCTTCCATTATAGGTTATTATAAGACATCATTGGTTTTTTTAATCTGAAAAAAATTGAGTCTCAATGCTCTCTTACCTCTTTGATGCTGCAGTGATGCACCACATTTAGTTCCTATAATATTCTTGTGTTGCCACAAGCAGACAGCAGTGACTGATGATTTTGTATTCTGCATCTAAACTGGCCCCCCCAAAAGTGATTTTGGTTCTATAAAGAAAAGCTATATGTGTTCAGTTTATAATTCTTGCCAGTGTCTCATGGTTTTCCATGCAAATTAACTTATCAGAAAACATCAAGCAAGACCCTGAGGAGTGCTTGTTGCCTTGATAGTTATGAATCTCATAAAAAATATTAGCAACAGTTGAATGCTTACTGTGCTTCATGACTAATCAACATTACCAAGTCGGACTTTTACAATAGTACCACAAAGAGGTGGGCTTTTTAGCTTCCTTTATACTTAAAGGAGAATCCCATGAACAGAGTAGCCTGGTGGGCTACAGCCTGTGGGGTTGCAGAGTCGGACATGACTGAGCGACCTAACACGCACTTAAGGGAACAGGTTTCAGGAGTTGAGATCTTGGGTAAAGTAACTTATCTGGGGAGAAGCAGAACCCAAGCTTGCAGGGCAATGTGCTATATATCCTTCGCCATTGTTATTCCAGTTCACTTTCCCTCATGAGGACAGAGTTTTAATAGTTTTACATCAGTGGTCATTAAAATTTTTTTGAGAAAAAGTCGCAAGTTGCTTTTTCTCTCAAGAGGCTGCACTTGGATTTGAGGGCAAATAGGCAAATGTTGCTCAAGTCAAGTGAATATTTTCATCACAATGTTAAGAGAAAGTCATTGGAACAAATCTGAGGTCACACGCTCTCCCACCAATGAACTCTAGCGCTGAGCGTTGTTTGAAATGAGAAAATGTTAATGTCCTCCCTGGAGCCTGTATTTGATATAATATTAGGGGAAAGCTTTCAGTTATATTTATTTCTCTTGGTGTAATCCCAAAAAGATGTCAGTTTCCATTATGAAAATTGCAGGTGTAAAAAATATTATCTTCTGTTTGCTACAGCAGAGCCAGGCCAAGAACCCTTTGGAGAAATTCGTGCCCCAAGCCAACTGGAATTTCTGATGCCTAAATTTTTTGTGTGTGACCAGCCTAGGCTGAAGTGGTGTCCAAGAAGGATGCTCCTAGGTTAGTTTTTTTAGCTGCCATTGACATAATCCACTTTGCTACCTCCTGGCTCTGAGAGTTCCTCCAAAACTTAGAATGCAAGGAGCCTTCCCACTCCTCAGCAGATTCCCATTTCTTAATGTTTTTTTTTTTTTTTCCCACTGTGTCCTCTTTAGCTCAATCTCCTGTTTTATTAAAGTTTCAAGTTTATCATTGATTTTACTTCAATGAAAGGGAATAATCTGACCTGCACAGTTTTTATTGTTGCTTTTAAATGTCTTTAGCTTTTTATGCATGGTCTTTCACCCTGGGTGAATTCTTTGTGGTTCCTTGGACTTTGAGGAAGACGTAGGTACATTCCTCTTGACCATGACGGCAGTGCCCTTCCTCACAAGCACAGAACCTTTCATGGAGGTTTCTGTAGATTATATACTAATATCTCACAGGCCTGGGCTCCTTTCTGCCTCAGGCCCTTTGCACATGCTGGGCCCTCTGCCTGGGGCATGCTCTTCTACCTACTGCATCTTGGGACCCGGTGGTTGATTTCAGTTCATATCCTCAGGGAAGCCTTCCCCAAAACACACCCGTTCCCCTACCCATATCAGCCATTGGTTTATTTCAGAAATCTGTCTCTACCACTGGACATGGTATTGGGCCAGAGACCACATATTTCAGTGCAATAAGTATTTGTGCAGGGAGTGGACAAACGAGGGCCGTACTTATTCTGGATTTCAAGAGAAATAGCTCCTCTGCTTTTAAACTTTATTTCTGGACCAGTGTTTTTCCTAAAATGTACATCTTTTTTCACATCACTCATCTGCCTTTTCACTGTGCTAATCTACAGGCCTTCACACTGGGCCTCTGCAGGGCATCCTGGTTCCCACTCTGGGCCCAGCCAGCCCTGTCAAAAACTGATTTAAATAGATGCTTTTATTTTCTGTTGTTCCTTCTTAATATCAATAAGGTTGTCTTAGATATGGTTTATTTGCTTGTGTTGATTTACATTTCAAGCACACAGAAAAGCACAGAGAGGCTGATGGCAAAAGGCCATGTGCCCATTGCCCAGTGTTGCAAATGTCAGCATTTGTAGTGTTTGCCTCCATGTTTTTTAAAAGAAGCAAAATGTTACAGAGACCATTACAGACCCCATTCCCCACCCTCTCCTCCTTCCTCAGAGGCAACACTGCACAGTTGTCAGTCCAGTCATCTGAAAATCTGTAAGTGAACTAGGATAGACAACTTGACATTTTGGCTAGCCTTATGAATGGTAAATATGATCTTACTCTTGTGTTCATTAATATTTCCCTGATTATGGGTGAGGTTGAACATTTTTCGTATTTACTGCTGCTGCTGCTGCTAAGTCACTTCAGTCGTGTCCGACTCTGTGCGACCCCATAGATGGCAGCCCACCAGGTTCCCCCATCCCTGGGATTCTCCAGGCAAGAATACTGGAGTGGGTTGCCATTTCCTTCTCCAATGCACGAAACTGAAAAGTGAAGTTGCTCAGTCGTGTCTAACTCTTAGCGACCTCGTGGACTGCAGCCCACCAGGCTCCTCTGTCCATGGGATTTTCCAGGCAAGAGTGCCGGAGTGGGGACAACTTGACATTCTGGCTAGCCTTAGGAATGGTAACTATGATCTTACTCTTGTGTTCATTAATATTTCCGATTGTGGGTAAGGTTGGACATTTTTCCTATTTACTAGCTGCATCTAAGAACAGTTTGTAGTTTCTTCCATTTATCTGTTTGGTTGTTTTATCTTTTGCCTGTTGGTTTGTAAGTTTTCTTGGGTAGTTAGATTATTCCTTTGCCAATTATTATAAATGTTACACTTACCTTCTTCTAGCCCATAACTTGTCTTTTATCTCTGTTTACATTATCATGCATTTTATAGAAACTTTAGATTTTAATATGATTCAACTAACATTTCCTGTATGTTTTCTACTTTTTTAAAATTAAGAAGCCATTTTCTACTCTGTAATTGTAAAGGCATTCTCCTCAAAATGTTTTTAATGCTTTGCTTCTCACAATTGGAGCTTTCATCTGGATTTTACTGTTGTAATTAGATAGAAATGTAATTTATTTATTTTTAACAAGCCTTCACATGCAGTTGGGTATACTTCTTCTGGGAGTGGGGAGAAGGGAAGATTTATTACTTGTAGCAAGTAAGGAGAACACTGGGGAATCTTTCCTAAAATAGTGTCTCTTATAATGGCACATTTCTTCCTTTGCCATTTTTATTCTTCTTATTTTCTTTTCTTGTCTCATTACACTGCCTAGTACTTCTAGTCCATTATTAAAGGGATGTGTCATTAGCCCTATGCTAAATGTCATTTAATTTGACTATACAAGTAGTCATTAATGTAGGCGTTATCTCATCTGTGTAGATGAAGGAATTGGAGTGGACAAGTAACCTTTCCAGAATCACACAGCTAGTAAGTAAATAATAGAGTCAGAGTTGAGACCTAGGTTTGAGCAACTACAAAGTTGAACTACTTATATTACCTTTTGCTCGCAAATGACTTAGGAAAAAGATAGTCCCTTCTACCTTCCCTGCTCTTGCCCTGAACCTCTATGTCCAATGAGGAAAGAACATTTTATTGAAGTGATGCCAGAAAAGCACTTCTCGAGTGTCTGAACAAAACCAATAGACTTTGTTTAGTTTAGACCTGCCAAAAGCATATTAAAGAACCATATATGTATGAAACAGTTCTTATTCCAGATGGTATAAACATTCACTCAGGTAATAAAATCACATCTTGGTGGAACTTCAGAAATGAGAAGTAGATCTACATGGTAAGTTAACATTTTCAGGAATATTGTCAAGTAACTCAAGTTTCCTTCCTCCCTTCCTTTCTCCTTTCCTTCCTCCCTTCCTTCCTAGCTTCCATCCATGAAAGATCTGAGGCAACTTAGAAAGATCTACCCAAAACAAGGTAAAATTAAAAGATAAGGAAATCAGAGCCAAGAGAAGATAGATACAGAAAAATAAAAATGAATTCTAGCCTTAGTGTTATTTGCTGGAGTGTGGCCACAACACAGCCCAAAGCTTCCTAGCAACTGAAATAAAGAAAACCTATCCAGCTACACAATTCACAGGGGGCATGGGATCAAAATAGAATCATTGCTAAAGGGATACACAGTTTTTCCTAATTCAGAGAGAGAGGAGCTTCGGTCATGACCTTCATATAGGGGCCCTGTGTGGTGTTGTGAGCAGTGCTTACCAGCATCTTCTTGGTAATGAGAAAGTGCGCCTCACTTGGACCTGGTTCCCATACTTGACCCTGAGCCCTAATGGCGCAGGGACTATATTTATTTTACTCTACATTACATAACAGAGTCCAGACCCTGCCTGTTATATAGTAGGTGCTCATAAAATATTTCTTCATTGAGTGAATATTATTTGTTCAGTTCAGTTCAGTCGCTCAGTCGTGTCTAACTCTTTGTGACCCCATGGACTGCAGCATGCGAGGCCTCCTTGTCCATCAACAACTCCCAGAGTTTACTCAAACTCATGTCCATTGAATCAGTGATGCCATACAACCATCTCATCCTCTGTCATCCCGTTCTCCTCCAGCCTTCGATCTTTCCCAGCATCAGGGTCTTTTCCAATGAGTCAGCTCTTCGCATCAGGTGGCCAAAGTATTAGAGTTTCAGCTTCAGCATCAGTCCTTCCAGTGAATATTCAGGACTGATTTCCTTTAGGATGGACTGGTTGGATCTCCTTGCAGTCCAAGGGACTCCAAGAGTCTTCTCCAACACCACAGTTCAAAAGCATCAATTCTTTGGCACTCAGCCTTCCTTATGGTCCAACTCTAACATTCATACATAACTACTGGAAGAAACATAGCTTTGACTAGACAGACCTTTGTGGGCAAAATAATGTCTCTGCTTTTTAATATGCTGTCTAGGTTGGTCATAGCTATTCTTCCAAGGAGCAAGTGTCTTTTAATTTCATGGATGCAGTCACCATCGGCAGTGATTTTGGAGCCCAAGAAAATAAACTCTCTCAGTGTTTCCATTGTTTCCCCATCTATTTGCCATGAAGTGATGGGACCAGATGCCATGATCTTAGTTTTCTGAATGTTGAGTTTTAAGCCAACTTTTTCATTCTCCTCTTTCACTTTCATCAAGAGGCTCTTTAGTTCTTCTTTGCTTTCTGCCATAAGGGTGGTGTCATCTGCATATCTGAGGTTATTGATTTTTCTCCTAGCAGTCTTGATTCCAGCTTGTGCTTCATCCAGTCCAGCATTTTGCATGATGTACTCTGCATATAAGTTAAATAAGCAGGGTGACAATATACAGCCTTGACATACTCCGTTCTCAATTTGGAACCAGTCTGTTGTTCCATGTCCACTTCTAAATATTGCTTCTTAACCTGCATACATATTTCTTAGGAGGCAGGTTGGGTGGTCTGATATTCCCGTCACTTTAAGAATTTTCCACAGTTTGTTGTGATCCATACAGTCAAAGGCTTTGGCATAGTCAATAAAGCAGAAATAGATGTTTTTCTGGAACTCTCTTGCTTTTTTGACAGTGGATGTTGGCAATTTGATCTCTGGTTCCTCTGCCTTTTCTAAATCCAGCTTGAACATCTGGAAGTTCATGGTTCATGTACTGTTGAAGCCTGGCTTGGAGAATTTTTCAGCATTACTTTGCGAGTGTGTGAGATGAGTGCAATCGGGTGGTAGTTTGAGCATTCTTTGGCATTGCCTTTCTTTGGGATTGGAATGAAAACTGGAATATTATTTGTAATATCAATAAAAGCAAATAGCTCAATTCAAAAATCAGTTGTATTTCTTTACACTAGCAATGAACAATTCCAAAATGAAGTTAAGAAGAACTTGATGTTCTTAAAGAGAAATTAAGAACAATTCCACTTACAGTATCATCCAAAAGAATAAAATACTTAGGAATAAATTTAACAAAAGAGGTGCAAGACTTAGACACTGAAAACTGCAGAAAATCATTGAAAAGCCAAGGGCAAAATGTTGGAGAAAATTTATAAAAAGCAATTTTATGAGAAGTAAAAATATTTATATTTTAGGTATGTAGCTTTCTGATGATTTGATTTGATCAGAGACTATAATTTAAATTTTTAAGAGGAATAGGTGAGCCGAACATACTTTTGGTGATTTTTAATGATTACTTTTTGCATCCAAGCTCCTAGTAAGAAGGAATAGCAGAGAACTGGAGTTTACTTCTTGTTCAAGATCTGAAAGTAAATGTGATATATTGTCAATAAAAGATGCTGGTAAGAACTTTGATATCATTTAATTGCTGAGTCATGTCTGACTTTTTGTGACCCCATGGACTGTAGCCTGCCAACCTCCTCTGTCCATGGGATTTCCTAGGCAAGAATACTGGAGTCTGTTGCCATTCCCTCCTCCAGGGGATCTTCCCAACCCAGGGATCGAACCCATGTCTCCTGAATTGGCAGGCAGATTCTTTACCACCAAGCCATCAGGGAAGCCCACTAAGAACATAGATGAACTCATAATACATATATGGTACCATAATTGTTTTGTAAATTGGAAAAGTTTGTATCAGGTAAAATGAAATCAGGATGTACAAAGAAAGTGGGAAACTGCCTCAAATGTTTAGCATCTAATTTATATTGAGGACATTCATATTACTAATTTCAATTAGTAATCTGTGTGTATATGTGTATATATATATATGTATGTGTGTATATATATATGTATGTATGTGTGTATATATATGTATGTATGTGTGTATATATATGTATGCATGTATATATATATATATATATATATGTATGTATGTCTTAAAACACATGTCTTCTGTCATTAGTAATTATCACTGAGCCCATAATGTGTACCTGGCACTTTTGTAAACAACTTTCTTGACATTATCTCATGTAATGCCCATGACTCTATAAAGGAGACTCCACTGTCATGTCTCCTGTTATAGGAGGGGAAACGAAGATCTAGAGAGGTTAGGCCACTTGCCTGGGTCACACAAAAGCATGTGACAGTCCTGGTAACCATCCCATAACCTGTGCCCCTAGCCACCCTGCCATATTGCCCCCCTTATTTCTCACTCAGTGATAGCAAACACCAGTTTCCTGTGGTTGGCTGGAAGTGAATGTCCATTTCAGGTATAGCCTGTGGATGCACCCTGGGGATCTTGTTTTGCTGTTGTCCTCAGGATGCTACAATTAAAGAACTGTCCTGATTTTAAGACCGTCTTTCCGGAGAGTCTCTTGGAATTTTAGGATACCAACTACAGTTTATATGACGTTTGCCAAGTTTGGGGCTCAGAAATTTCATTGCACATTGTAAAGTAATTATACTCCAATAAAAAATTAAAAATAAAAGAAAAAAGAAATTTCATTGCTCAAACAGAGGCCTGGACATAAACATGATTGCCAAACTTTGTTCCTGCCTCACAGAGATTCTCGTCCTGGAAAAGTAACAGAGTTTATAGATAAGACCTTGGGCTGTAGTCAACATGATCAGTTCATGTTCTGTTTCAACAGTAGAACCTTCCACATGGTGTTGCTGAGAGTAAGGCTGTCACTTAGGGCACTTAGCACACCGTGGGGCACTTAGAAAGCTTTTAAGAATGGTAGCTGCGAAAACACACAGCCTTTTAAGAGGACTTCGGTGTGACGAGTGCATCTTAGCAACCAGCAGATCCAGCCTGCCGTTAGAGCCGAGAACAGCTCTGGACTGCAGACTCCTAAGGCCACCTGGAAACTGGCCAGCCCGGACTTTGAAAATTTAAACATTTTCAAATTTATTTTTAACCAAACTGAAAGAAAAGGGATTCCCACAGTGTGAAGGAGGCTGCTGCAGCTTTGCCATTTCCCACAGGGAAAGGGACCCAGGGAGACTTCTTCTCGTTGGTGGAAGAAATGAAGGGGAGGGCGAGAGTTCGAGGTCGGGAAGAAGCCGTGGACTGGGAGCTTGAGGCTGTGTTCTCAGCCAGCTGTCCCTCGAGCGCCTCAGCTGCTCTTCCTATGATAAAAGCAGGGGGCTGGACTGCAGGCCCTTCCAGTGCTGACATTCTGTGAAACCACAAACGCCTCTGTGGAACTACAATTTAGTGGGAGCCCTCAGCTTTTATGGTGGGCCCTTATAAGTTGGGGCCCTTGGAAAGATGTCTTTGTGTCGTTCACTCAGTTCCGGGGAAGGCATTGTCCTTTTGTTACCCAGTGCCCTATATCCCCGCTTGTAAATTCCTCTGGAAATTTGGAGCCAGAAAAAAGGTCGTCTCTCGGCTCAAACTCTTACATTTTTTTCTGATTGGATGACATCCGCGATACCCCCTCAGCGTGTTTCCCTTATTGTTTGGTTTGCCGAGATGCTCAGAGTTAAAGGCAGTGGTTAGCAACAGCGGCTTCCCTCAGACAACTCAGGCCTCTGAATCCGTCTTAGAACTGAGTTGTTTAATTTTATTTACTTTAAAAAACACACCAAATCCTTTTGTGGCATCAAACAGGGCATAAAACATGAGTGTAGGGTGACACAGGAAATAGATGCTTTAGAAGTACCTGACGACTTTCCCCAGCTCCAGCTGCGTCCATCAGCTGCCTCCTTCCCCACTCCCAGCAAGTTGGAAACAACGACAGCAACTGACGCGTAATAGGAAAGAAAAAAGATGAAAAAAGTGAGCCACTGAAAGATTAGCTATCCAGGCGAGGTCTTGCCATCCCTTTCCTTCACTAGTGATGGATAGTCAGGCCAAGGGGTCACATTAGGCCCAAAGAATCCCTCTGGCCCTGCGAGTTCCAGTGGCCTAGAGGCCTTGGCTTGTTTATGTGGATAATTAGTAAGCCAGTTACAGATAACAGAATGGGAGAATTGAAGACTGGGGAAACCTCTCTCATTTCCAACTTCCCTGAGGTCTATTCCAAACTCCAATTTGTCTTGTTTATTTGATGAACTCCATGGGGCCTCAGAGATGCCAACCCACTTTTTGGAGTGTGTATGGAGTTGGGCTGTGGTCGGGGAACGGTTCCTTGGGCGTTCCAGTTTCCCCCAGACTTAGGTCTGGTAGGAGGCCAGCATGGCTGTTGGACACAGAGGTCCACTGCCTCCCCTAACGGGGTGGTGGATGCCTTCCCCGGCGCTGCCAGACTTCCAGAGGGGGCACTCAGTCAGGCCATGTGGCCACAGGCCCTGAGCAGGTCCCGCAGCGTGGCTGCTTTGGTGCCTGCTTCTCACTCCTCTTCACACTGAATGCAGGGAAGGCTATGGGCAGCGGCAGGGTGGGAAACTGGGGCTTCCTTGGTGACTCAGCTGGTAAAGAATCTGCCTGCAAATCCGGCAGCTGGGGTTTGATCCCTGGGTTGGGAAGATCCCCTGGAGTAGGAAATGGCAACCCCACTCCCGTATTCTTGCCTGGAGAATCCCATGGACACAGGAGCCTGGAGGAATACGGTCCATGCGGTTGCAAGAGATGAGTGACTAAATCACCACAGTCAGAGCCAGGCTCACCATCCAGGACCTGGCATGGTAGACAGACTAGGTGAGAACAGTCTTAGTTTGGCCATTGAGCTCAGTTTGGGAATGTGTCCACAGTCAGTATGTGGATGTCTAAGTGTGACCAAATAATAAGACAGTTTTTAGAAATAAATAATCCAGACTTTGTACATTCAAATGTGTCTCTCATTGAGTCAGTCAACAAACTTGGTTGCGCCTCCCCCTGTACCAAGTGCTCTGTCAGATGCCGGGACACTGCACAGGCAAGCTCTTCTGGGCTGCTGGTGGGGATCAAGCGATTCTGCAGGCCATGCCTCTGCTGTGGTCACGTCCTCTGCTCCGGAAGCCTTGTCTTCTGGAACCGCTTTGGGCAGCTCTGCCTTTAATCTGGAGATGGTATCATTGCTCAAAACTTTTTTGGAACTCCCCTTTAGGAACTGCCTTCCGAGCTAGTTGAGGCCACACAGGAAAATCCATCTCACTATTTTATAGCCACACCTAGCTTGTGACCAAAAATGGTATTACCCAGCTTGATGACCCACTTATTCCCCAGACTTGGCTCTGATTGACTTGCCTATGAGCCAAAATTGCATCCGCCCTCTAAGGGTGGATATTTACCACCACTGAACATATTAGCAGTAATCTGGGTAATTTTGAAATAACATCTCACTTGCCCCAAACTCCTGTGGTCCTGTGCCTCAGTTGTAATACTTAGCCCAGTCACCCTTGCGGTGGAAAAACCTTCTTCTGCCTCTATTTCCCCCATCAGGCTGGGAGCCTTTGGAGGACAGGACCATATGTCTATAACCTCTGCAGTGTCCAGCATGTTCAAAAATGTTTATTTATTAAAATGCATCATACGAGTTCTGACGGAAGTTTCCAAAAAAGTGTTCCAGAATTGCTGCAAGTGATAAAGAGTGTTGTTGGATCAAAGGGCAGTGTAGTGTACATGGAATATATAGGCTCTGGGATCTATCAGGCCTGATTCCAATCCCTACTTGTCCCCTTTACCAGCAGTGTGGCTGGCCCTACACAAATTCATTCCCTCTGACCCTCTATTTCTGCAGCTGTGGAATGGAGATAATGATACTGCCTTCTAGGGGCTTATATCAGGACAAGTGAGAATGTTCATGTAACGCTCTAAGCATAATGCCTCTTGTGTAGCACGCTAATTCAATCAATGAGAGTGGTTCTTTTACTATTATTATTGTTGCTGTGTCATTGTTGTGTTGGAGTGAATTCTCATTTGGATGCATAAATTCTGATTTTTAAAAAAATAATATCTCACCTAGCACTCCCATCCTTTAAAATCATATATCATAGAGACTTCATGCTGAAATGTAGTTGCTAGAACCCAACTAAGTCCAAGCTCCTCACTTTTCAGAGCTCAGAAAGGGAAGTGGGTTGACTGAGGTCACACTGGTTCATGGCAGAACTGGATCAGGCCAGAGATGCTTTTATGTGACACTTGATTCTTACCGCTACATTTGGAGGTTTTCCACCTTCCTTCCAAGGGTCTGGCAAGCAGGCTAGGAGCTCTGGGGCCTGGCATTCTTGGGCGGCAGCAGCCAAGGATTTGGCTTATGCCTTTGGGGAACTGCAAACACATGCTTCCCATGCTTTTGTATAGTAACACTTTGTCACTTCACAGAGCACAGAGCATGCTTGAGATGGTGTGGTTGTGTAGCTGGTGAAGCCGGCAGGAGCAGCGGGCTGGTGGTCAAGGAGCACACCAGACAGACCTGGTGCCATCACTTAGGTACCAGGTTTGAGCTTCAGCTTCTTCATCTACAGAATAGGAATGGTAATAATATCTGCCACATAGTGTTGTTGTGAGGGTTCAATGAGGTTTGCATGTAATATGCTTAGCACAGTGTGTGGCACATGATAATTACTTTTAAATTTTCACATTATGATCGGTTAAACACATCCGAAATGAAACAGTCTACCTCTGGCATCCCCACCAGTCACAAGCCAATCTCTGATCGGTCTTGAAACCTTACCTGGGCTCTCTCACAAGTGGGCTCTATTGACAAGCCACTTCCCCTCCCCTTTCCCCTTTCCATCCAGCATTGTGCCTCTCAAACCTTCCCATCCCAGCCTGATCAGGGAAGACCATCAGATGCCCAAGTAACCAATAGCAGTTGTCTATCAGGAATAGTGTTGGGAAGCCCTGGGCTTTCTTATTCATCAAAAGTCATGAGACTTCCCTGGAGGTCCAGTGGTTAGCTTCCAACGCAAGAGGCTCAGGTTCAATTCCTGGCCGAGGAACTAAGAGCCCACGTGGTGCACACTGTGGCCAAAAAAATAATTTTAAAAAAATTATGGAAAAACAATGGACTTCTGGCTTAAATAAACAGTACTTTTCTTGGGCGATGCCTTTCCTTTGAAGGCATTTGCACTTGTGAGAGGCTCTGGTCTCCAGCAGCATGGCAGGCTTCCGCATCCCTGGGTTGATGCCTTCCACTGTTGCCACCTTGATACCAGGTTCTTTGCACACAAATGCACTGGATTCTGTCTGCTCCTTTTTTTTTTTTTTTCAACTAAAGCTTTAAGTAATTGAAAAGTTCTGAATTTCTGTTTGGAAAGCATGATCATACTCAGTAAGACCAGAACAATCCAAATAATCCTAAATTTACAGAGACTAGATTCATAAAACCCCAGGGTAATTTTTTTTTCCCCATTTAGAAAAATCGTATTTCATAGCAGTTCTTACAATGCCCTGACTCTGGATGGGGGCCCTCCCTTGATTCTAGATATTACATCATTTCATTTCGGCTAATGTAAACATTCATCACCCCGCATGTAACAGGATTTTTTGTACAGTTTGAGATTGGGCTTCACTCGGTGGATCGTTGCAATGATTAATGGTTTCAGAAGGAAGTGCAGCAGGAAGAAGCTTTGCGGGAATGGAAGAGGTGAGGCAGCTCCATGTGAGATTCTGCAAAAGGATTAAGATTTGGCACCGGGCTTGGTTTCTGTGCAGCCTCGTAGGCAGAGAGCCTCAGGAGAGGGAAGCAGGCTGTCAGCTGGGGCTTTGCACGCTCTCAGTCTGCCTTGAGGCTTGCTTGGTTCTTCCCTCTCTCTGCACTGTCCAGTTTTACCTTATTAAAGGATGGATATGGATGCTGAAGCCTTAAAGAAGACCAGGTAAGGGCTCCTGTTGTCCAGGAAGTCCCCTGACATTCTTAATGCATGAAATCTGGGGACTGTTCCTTTTCTCACACCGATGTGCAGTGTTAGCCAAAACACAATTCCTCTGAGACATTTCACAAAGAGGATCAGGGAAGTTTCTTCCCTAGTTAAAGACGTTTCTAAAATGTTTTAACCCAAAATACTGAACAGTTAGAGATGCAAATTTCTCTTCCTTTGAAGACATAGCTTTAAGATGATCGCTGTGCATTATAATCTACAAGATTTTGAAAGGAATCCTGGGAGTGTATTAGATATTTGTTTTCCTTCCTTTTATAATGGCCTGTGGTGTGTTAATGTCTGTATCAACATCTAGTTTAATGAAAATTTCTGATTCAGGATAGTCTTCAGAGTGCTAGCTTTTGAATAAGTTGATCTTCCTTTTGCAGATTTGATTTTCTTTTTAATCTTTTGGCTTTTGTGAATACGATTGTGGTAAGGAATAGGCTTAGTATAACTAATTTTAAAGTATACTTAAGAGTTCAGTTCAGTCATGTTTGATAGCATCCCTGGTTGAAATGAGCTACATGTTTTTTAATGCTTTAAATATACCTTATTGAAAATGTTTTTCCGTGTCAGTGTCCATAGTTTATCTGTGTGGTTAAGCTATTTATTCACCAACATTGAGAACATGTTGGACCTTTGATAAGATTAGTTCAAGAAATAACCGAAAGAGTAGTTTCCTGCTCAGCACCAATTCAATTCCAAATTCTGTTCCTTTTCTTTAAAAAAAAAAAAAAAAAAAAATCTGGGGTTAAAAATAACCCAGAATAAAACTTGAAAACTGTTTTGTTTCTCTGTATTTGGCTAACTTCATTGCAAAGTACTGTGTTTAAGGAATTCAAGCTATGAAGACTACTCTTGAAATGGCCCACATAACTCTATCTCTGAATTTCTACAACCCCTTTCAAGAGCATATGATGTTTTATGAGTATTATTGGGACTCAAGTTTTCAATTAAGTTTTTATGCTTTCTACACCCTTTGTGGATGGATGAAAATAACATGAGAAATCATGTCAATTTCCTGACACATGCTCACTTTTCTTGCGTCCAAAGTAGTGTAGAGTTGTCAAAGTGAGAATAGGGGGCATTTGACACTCCTCTTTACCGTGAGAGTGTGGGCGTCTTCGTAGGAGTGAATGCCTGGTGCTTGTTGTGGCAGAAAGATAGACACAGGAACTGTTTTTTAAAATTATTTATTTATTTTTTATTGCAGTATAGTTGATTTATAATGTTGTGTTCATTTCAGGTGTACAGTAAAGTGATTCACTTATATACACTCTTTTTCAAATTATTTTTCCACGTGCGTTGTTACAAAATATTGCTGATAGGAACTCTTGGGCTCTATGATTTATTGAAAATAAAATGTTTTTGTTCAATGTGGAGGACTCTGACCCTATAGCAGGGAGGTCTCTATATACAACTGTTTCTGCCATTTTTGCTTGAGGAGCCCTTTTAGTTCACGCAGTCCCTGTTTCTTCCTTTGGGAGACAGACTGGCAGGAGAATATCTAGCATTTTGTATTGCTTTAACCAAACACTGCATCGACTGTGTTTCTCTTAGTGGGATGGCTAATAATAAAGCAGGTTGATGGCTCAATTGAGAAGGTGTGAGAGCAGCTGTAATCTTTAGGAAAAAAAGAATCATGCCAAGGATTAAACACGCAAACTCTTTAATTGTTTTGTGTTCATTCTCTTCTGGTTATTAGAGAATCTAGGCATGCTATTGTTACAAATACTTTTCATAATTGAGTTAATAAAAAATCATGCTGTATAGTTGGAAATGGTTAACCCTGATGTTGTCCTGACTTGACTTATGGTCATATTGCTATCTTCTTAAGGGATAACTTTAGTCCTCTTATAGTTTTAGAAATATTAAACAAAATATATTTTGTTATATTTTTGTCGAGAAACAAAATATAATTTTGTCAGTGTATTACTTTATCATCATTCTACCTTCTTCCTTCTTATCTGTCATGTAGAATAGAGGGGAAATTGTCCAGGTAAACAGTTGGGGAATAATTACTAGGAACTTCCTAGGAGGTTGCCATGAATTGTCCTTTCCATCCTGGTGTGCTGTTGATAAAGGTTCCATTTATTTGGGTGTGTTTTTTTAAATTTTTATTGAAATAGTAAGACATTCTCATGAAAAAATGTAAGCAATACCAAAAAAATAATAAAAAGTCTCCTCCGTGGACCCCAGACTCCCATTCCTCCTCTAGACAATGTCGAGAATTCTTTAAATCAGCCAACAGTGCTTTCAAGCCTTGTTTCTCAAAACACCTGCAGTGTTGCTGCCGGATAAAACACGGCTTCCTGGGCTCCACCCCAGAGATGCTGGATCTAGGAGACTGGAGTTGGGCCCCTAAATGTGCATTTCTAGCAGTTTCCCAGGGGATGTTGCCACCTGCCAAGACAACACTTTGATGTGTGCTGGCTACAAGTGAAGGTCTTCTTCTTCTGTGTCCATTTTTCACTTTCTATTTTCTAGTTTTCAGAATGGTTGCAGTTGCAATGAATAGCCACACTGTCCCTTTGGGAGAGAACCATGGTGGCAGATAAAATCACATACCTGTAATCAGCACTGGGGTAGAGAGAAGGTTAGTGATAGTGGCAGATAGTCTGTGTGAATGGCTGTATTGTGTGAAGGGCATTGCTTTATGGGTGGGCTGCTGTGAGTTCCAGGCTCGATTACAGCATACAACAATCATCAGTTAAAGTGAGCACAGCAGCCTCCACCAAAAATCTCTTTTTATTGGTTGTGATTTTGAAAACATTTACTGTAATTACACACACACACACACACACACACACACATATCTTTGAAAAATGACCCATCTCTGCCCCCACTCATCTCTGCTTCCCTACGAGTATTGCCACATCTGCCTGTCCTCTGGCATGTGCTGCAGGTGGCCCTGCTTGACACAAAAGAATCCAGGTCACACTTTGGTGTTGGGCAGAGTGTTGCCCATGACACCAGCCTGGGTTATAAACAGGTTTGTTCTCATTGATGTATTGGCTCAAGCCATTTTACTGGGGACCTTTTGTGGCACACACTTCTAGGCTCTGAGATACAGCAGTGGGCTGGACAGACAGTCCCTGCCTTTTTGAGGCTTTAGATAATGTAGAGATTCTTGGGGAAGGATGTGAGTAACCCAGGATGGGGATGGAGAAGGGGAGAAAGGGAAGACTATGACATGTAGGTGCTTAGTGGTAATTGGGTATACAGATGGAGCCCTTCCAGTTCATGTTCAGTTGGCTTAGATGGTTTCTTGGTGCAGGTCATAGTTTAGGAGGACCAGGAGATACCCTGGGGGAAATATAGTTCTTGCCCTCAAGGAGTTTGCATTTCAAGGTGATACAACTCTAACAGTCCAGCATGGTACATTGATAAAGAGCTTTCCCATACATGGGGACCCACCCCCCATAGACAGTGTTATATGGTCAGATAATAAAATATAAGCAGTTGTTTTTTGTGCCCACTTCTGCCATTTCTCAAAGGAGCTATTGCTACAAGAAGAACAAAAAGGTAAAATACCTACTGTGTTTTATTTCATGTTCATTTCACACCCTGACTTGCTTGGCCACTGGGTGCCAGCTGAATTCAAAGTGCTGAGACATCGAATACGAATAACTTCCATATGCTCACCTGCAACATGAAGATGTACAGAGAAGCGTCAGGTGTGTGTGTGTGTGTGTGTGTGTGTGTGTGTGTGCTGGAGAGGATAGGGGTTTTACCAGAAACTATGTCTGTTCAATGCTTTCTCCATTGGGGTCAGTCTAGCTTAGGGATCCAGTGGGGTCTGCAGATCACACCCATGAAGAAAGAACTGTGGCAACCACTGCAGGCTTAGGCAGGTGCAGGACACAGGGAAGCCTTGGGGCATTCCAGAACTATTTAGCAATGGTTGGCAAATGGAGTCATGGTCCCCTGGCACAAATCGATTGAAGACCATCTGGTGAAAATGATGAAACAGAGATAGGAAATCAGTTTGCTGGAAGCTGTTCTGTGCGTGCCCTGTGAGTTACATGCCAAACTCTCCTTTTTGGTGCCAGCACCATAACTTGAAAGCATACCACAGCCAGGTTCTAAAGTCTAATTTGGGAAGCTGAGAAGGAAGCTGAAGATTAGAAACTTTTACAATCATTGCTGAGCCATAATCATAGATAGATAGATAAATAGACAGATAGACAGACAGCTGTAGTACAGACCATCCATGAAACAGGTGGATTTTGAGGGTCCTAATAAGAGCAGAATGCAGGGCTGTTGAATTTCTTAGAAACCAAAGGCTCTCATGAGACATCTGGCAAAGAAGGGTAGGAAACTAGGGTCATGAAACAGATTTTCAGAGCAGTGGAGAAATCCAAGGAGCCTTAGCATAAAAATGCCATCAGGAAATGCCTAGTGGGTAGAAATAGCCAACAGTTAATGAAAATATGGCAATAGAAAGGAGTTATGGGCCACCTGACAAGGATAATGAGATTGAGCTGGAGGCTGGAGTAGGACTGGCCGAGCTAAAAAAAATTGGGCCAATTAGTAATAATGAGGGTGTTTACTTGCTTGTAGATTGGCAAAATACCTCTCTGGGATGAATTAGGACAAATGATCATTTCCTTTACTAATGATTTTACAGAAGAAAAGGAAGACAAGCACCGTAGAAGGTGCAGGAAGCATCTGTGTGTGAACACTGTGATTCAATGATCCTAATAAGTTTAAGATTAAGGGTCTGGTGCAAGGATAGAAAACCAAGATAATGTACATGTAAAAGGAGAAATGAGAAAAATGTGAATAGTGATTATGAAAAAATATCATAAACCTCAAGAATCTTGCCAACTAATTTTTAAAAAACATTGCTAACACCTATGGGGAAGCATAAAGTATGACAAGATTCATAAAACCATTTAGTAGGTTGGGTTGAGAAGAACTAGCTTCCTTTTCTTACCTTTGACTAAGAATAAGAATGAACATTTGCTAAACACTTATTGTGTGCCAGGCATCAGGCAAAACTCTCCACGTACCTTCCTGCATTTGACTCATAGCCCTCCTTGTGTATGCTAGGTCGCTTCGGTCGTGTCTCTCTGTGACACTATGGACTGCAGCCCGCCAGGCTCCTCTATCTATCCATGGGATTCTCTAGGCAAGAATACTGGAGTAGGTTGCCACTTCCTTCTCCAGGGAATCTTTCTGACCCAGGGATCGAACCTGTGTCTCTTATGTCTCCTGCATTGGCAGGTGAGTTCTTTACCACCAGCACCATCTGGGAAACTGCCCCCGCCCCCCAATAACCCTAGTGTTAGTTGTTCAGTCATGTCCGACTCTTTGAAATCCCATATAATCTCTATTTACAGATGCAGCTCAAAGAGGATTGCTCAAGGCAAGACATATCCCTAAGAAATAGATATCTTCAGGAAAAATAGGAAGTTAGTTGAAAGAACAGAGAAATCCACCTGGGAAGCCCATGAAGAAGATCCATGTATAATTTAAGGGGCATCCGTAAGAAACAGACATTAAAGCAAAAATAAGAAGGCCTTTTAAAGTAACTGGAGTGAAAGAGCCAGCCAGAGAACCGGTAGAACCTTTGTAGATTACCGGAAAACTCCTTCGGATGTGTGAAAGAGAGCCAGCAGGCATAATAAATTATTTGCCTTGATCTTTTCAGAAAAAATATATCAAACTGAATAACACTCTTAAATCATCTTTAGAAGCAGAGGTACTAGATCAAGTAGTGGTGGATGCACAGAATGTTCTAGACCAGTTGACAAACTGGATGTGGATAAATAACCGAGACAACTCGGCATTCATCCAAGAGTTCTAAAGGAATTCAAAGGTGAAATTATGGGGCTGATGGTTAAAGCAACTAATCTTTAGCTTCAAAAACCCAGCAATTCCCTAAGCCTTTGTTGTCTGGAAAAGATGCCCGGCTTTACTACTTCATTTGAAAATTAATTATCATAGATATAAGTAAAATATGAAATATGATAAATAAGAAGATAAAGACAGCAGCGATTTTTGAATTCCCAAACCCTGATGTCACAGTCCTGAAAGATTTGTGAATGTTTCATTCTTGAAATTGCCAGAATTACCCAGCCCCTTACGATCATGTAAAATAAGCTTATAATTATTCATGTGAACTCAGTAGCTAAAGCAGAAAGAAACAAATGGGCAGTGACTCAGGGTTTCGAGAAAGTATTCATCATACAGTTCTGCTTCATGTAAGGGGGAGAAGATTCCTGCACCCTCGGAAATGGACGCTCACTGTCCATTAATTAAATAGAAGGCATTCACAGGATTTGGAAACTAATCAGCTTTTGAGCCCCTAACTGCACAGTCCAGGGGCCCGATTTGCCTGGTGGTCTGGCCTTGCGCCCAGCTGGCTCAGGCCTTCTCCCCTTTCTCGCAGTCTTGACTTTGTCTAGCTGTGCTCGCTGAGAGGTCCGGATGCCCTGCTTCTGTCGTGTCCGACTCTGCAACCCTGTGGACTGTAGCCTGCTAGGCTCCTCTGTCCATGGGATTCTCCAGGCAAGAATACTGAAATGGGTTGCCATTTCCTACTCCAGGGGATTTTCCTGACCCAGGGATCAAACCTACGTCTCTTGCATCTCCTGCTTTGGTAGGCAAGTTCTTTACCACTAGCACCACCTGGGAACCCTCTCTAGTGTATAGAGCAGAAGTAAAATGGGCCTGGTGCAGGGAGGGGCCTGGCCAGAGTCAAAACATAGTCAGAAGTTGTACTAGGTTAGAAGTTGTACTAGGTGAGGCCCGTACAGGGAGTTGATCAGGGTCAAAGCAAGCAGCAGTAAACAAGAGATGGAAGCTGAGGTGGAAAGTCGTACAGTCATCTAACGGGTCGTTTTTGAGTACGATGTGTCAGGCATTGTACTGAGGATTTGAATGAGACAACCACTGTGAGAAAGATTATCAAGTAAACAGTCACACTAAAGCAGAGCAGGGTCTCTCAACCTTGGCACAGGTGACACTTGGGGCTGGACAGTTCTTTGTTGGGAGGACAGTCCTGTGCATTGCAGGATGCTTAGCAGCATTAGATGGCAGAAGCATTCAGTCACATGCACGGTCTTAACCAGAATGGTTTGCAGATACTGCCACATGTCCTCTGGGAGGTGGAACCATCCCTGCTGAGGATCTCTGCAGTAATGTAGGATAAGGAAGAACAGTGATCTCAGGAGCTCCTGCTCAGTCCCCTTCGCCCAGACCTGGCGGGGAGGGAGGTTTCCTGGAGGAAGTCATATCAGGAGACTTGGCAGGGTGAGTAGCCCTCAGGTGAAGGTTTGGAGAAGTAGGGTCAGGAAGGGAAGAGCTGCAGGCTGAGGGAAAAGCCAAGTCTGGCATCCAGAGGGAAGAAGTCCTAAGCCAGCTTAGTTACTCATGGGTGGCGGTGGCTGTTGTTTGGTCGTAAGTCACGTCCAACTCTTCGCAACCGACTCTTTGTGACCCCATGGACTGCAGCACACTAGGCTTCCCTGTCCTTCACCATCTCCCGGAGCTTGCTCAATCTCGTGTCCATTGAGTCAGTGATGCCATTTAACCATTTCATCCTCTGTCGCCCCCTTCTCCTCCTACCCTCAATTTTTCCCAGCATCAGGGTCTTTTCCAGTGAGTTGGCTCTTCACATCAGGGGGCAAAAGCATTGGAGCTTCAGCCTCAGCATCAGTCCTTCCAGTGAATAACAGAGGGAGGAGGTCCTAGGCCAGTTAGGTGGTTACTCGTGGGTAGTAGACACTCCTTTTAGTGCTTTTATCATTGCCCAAGAGGTAGCATTTCACACACCAGGTCCATCAGCAGGTTAATGCCTTTTGGATGCTGTGCTTACATGCATGCAGCCGCCCCCAGGTAAGGAGTGCTGTTAGTTTAAAGATACTTAGCTTAATGGTCACAAGTGCAAGGGAAGAAGTGGGTATCCAGTCCCCTTCCTGCTGAATTGTCTGTAGAATTCTAATTTCAGCTCTAATGTGTTTTTTAAAAATGTATTTGGCTGTGCCGGGTTATATTTGCGGCATGTGGGATCCCTGACCAGGGGTCGAACCCAGGCCCCCTACATTGGGAACCCAGAGTCTTAGCCCCTGGACCACCAGAGAAGTCCTTCTAATATCTGTTTTTGATTAGCTAAATCTAATCCAATTAGAGCAAGATTCAAAACTTGTTAGCTGAAAACTTATCCAATGGCTAACTTAGAAATTGTTTCCAGTTGTTAATAACTATAGATTGTTTCATCAGCTGTTTTAACAAAGAATATTTTTAAACCTTTTAAATGCCCCCCTCTTCCTTCTACCCTATCTGTAACTGATTCTTTCCTAGAGAGATTGGTTTTGATTTCTGCCATGAAAGGGCTGTGAGTCACCTGCTGGGTTTCCCCAAGGGTTCACGCATCTTCGAGGAAGATGTACTCTTGTGTCTTTCCTTTGGGTCCATTCGCTCTACAGCCTGCCTCTACCATGGGCTCCTTAATTGTCTCTATACCTTGTGGGCCTTTCCATTCCTTGATAACAGCAAGTAACGTTGAGCACTTGTTGTGTGCCACAGCCTCAGGGCTGTCTCAGAGAGGAGCAATAGGCACTTGAAGTGGGGGAAAGGGAAGCAATCAGGCATGGCACCATACTAACTGCTTTCATATAGGATATTCCTTCTGATCCTCTCAGAGAACCCTACTTAGTGGGTGATGTCATCTACATTTTGCAGATGAGTCACAGGCCTGATTTCACACAGCTACTATGAGGAACAGGTAGGATTTCAACCCACCTGTTAGATTCCAAGCCCACGTTCCTTTTATTTCCATATCTTGGGGAAACCACCTAGGCCGTGGGCCATGCTGTGGCCCAGCTCGCGTGCCATTAAGACAGGCTGATCAGGATCTCCTTGGGCTGCGAGGCAGATCTGGAACTTGAGGGATCTCCAGGTCTAAAAGTGAGGCTGTCATCTTGAACTGTCCTCAGGGGCTTCCTGTGATTCCGATTCATCCTTATGCAGACCATCACTTCATTGCTTCAGCCAGAAATGCTAGCTTTCCTCACTCTCCCGGGTGTCTTGGCTATTGCTCCCGTGGGCAGCACGGAATGATGCTCCAGAGGCCAGGACCAGAATTAAGGAGACCTATATTCTAAGTACCTCTGTCTTTCACTTGCTGTTTGGCCTTCATTGTCCTGCTTATCCAGCTGACTCATTTGCAAAATGCTGTTCCAGTCATAAACCCTAGCTGGTTGTCTCTACTGGTTGCCCTGGGTTTGAAATAACATAATGTCTGTAAAGGCAGGCTGAAAAGTTGCCTAATCTACTACCGTCCAAAGGTACTGTGTCGGCCCCAGGAGGGACAAATTACCATGGAGTTGACTCATATTAATAATAGGAACTTAATGTGTGAGTATTGGACACGGGAATGAAAGAAACCCCCATCAGGAGGTGAGTTCAGAGAAGAACTTCATATAAGCAAGTCTGGTTTCCCTGTCAGGCAGACAGCTGCAATATATAATAAAGAGGACTCTCTCTGAACACTCAGCTAACACAGCCTGTCAGGCACAAAGCATTATGGCTCCTATATAAGAAGGTACTGAGAAGATTACACCTGACAGGATCCCACTGATTACCCAGCTACCTGCCCCTTGGAGAGATGATGAAGATCAGAAGCACTGGTGACCAGATAAAATTTACATGTAGGCAGAGGTAAAGCTCAGACTATTCGACTTCTCAAAGCCTGTTTACACTGTGTATGTGGGAAAAGGGAAACCCTAGAATACTTTTTATTTAGATATGCAAATAAAGTCTCCCAACAAAGATTCTTGAAGGGTTAGTTATCATGGACTTGGGGAATACATATAGTATTTAAATATATATAAATGAATTTATGCCATTTGTTGGTTTTTTTTTTTAATTTTTTGTCATGCCATGTGGCATGTGAGATCTTAGTACCTAGACCAGGGATCAAACCCATGCCCCCTGGGTGAAAGCATAAGGTTGTAACCACTGGACCACCAGGGAAATCCTGGGGGATACTGTATTGACAAGATGAGGACCTCTGCTGAGGCGAGTACTGCATATATGGAGGGAAAAGTGACATCAGTGATGTTTCTCACTGTATTTGTTCATTAATGAGTCCATTCATTCAACCAGTATTTACTGAGCACTCATAACTGTGTGCCAAGCACTGGGCTAAGTGGTGGACCAACAAGCCCCTGCCTGATGGAGCTTCCAGGCTTCCTATAACCAGACTTATTCTGAAACAGCTGGAGAAGGCATTCAGGGAGCTGTTTGAGGCAATAAGATGGAGCTCAGCCATAAGAACTCCTGAGAGGGCTATGTCCGCTAACATAGTAGACAAGTGTGTAACAGATGAGTTTCAAAATGCCGTTTCTGTGAGCATCAAGCTTGGCAGCCTAGAATTTTAGAAAATTCAGCTGTTTGCACAGAAGGGAGAAGGGTCAGAGAAAGGAGGCCTGCCAGGAGGTTGCTGCAACAATCCAAGTGTGAGGTGTCTAAAGCCAGGGGTAAAGCAGTTAGAGTGGAGAAGAAGGGTGCCTGTCTGAGTCATGTTCCAAAGTATCACTGGCTGCCTGGTTTAGGGAGGAAAAGAGGGAAAGAGGTAAAGGTGATGCTGAGGTTTCTAGCCAGAACAGCGACAAATCTCTTGTGTGACCGTGAACAAGTCAGTTCACCTTTCTGAGCCAAATTCATCTGGGCCTGGTTACTTTGTTCTCCTCGCTTGAGTAAGAAGTTTATTCTCGGTATCTGGAAGAACTGAGAGTAGGGTCATTTGGTCTAAAATTGTCAAGTCACTTTTCCTTGGGCTTTAGACTGCCCTGGGGACTCTTTCCCACTTCCAGTGCTCAGCGCCTTGGTCTCTGCTGGTGGGATGTTGTAAAGGTCTCTAACATGTTGGTGTAAGTTAATCACGTCTGCTCGGCCCTCATGCTGCAGGCACACCTCCAGGCAAGGTAATGATCGGTTTCAAGACTGGTGCACAGCAGTTAGCTTAGAGGGGGGTGTCCAGGGCACTGGTGGGGACACTGCATGTGGGAGGGTTCCTCATCTGGAGGTTCAGGTGGGCTTCCTGAAGGAAGCACCTCGAGAATGAACATGACTTGGCCAGAGTTACCAGGAAGAGGAAATAGCATTTACAAAAACCTGGAAGTAAGAGAGAGGCATGAGCAGGTGATAGACTTGGGACGCCTGGAAGGAGCTGTTTCCGCTGAGTGGCCAGGCTCCTCCTGTCTTTCCAGAGAGAAGTGCAGGCCCAGGCCTCGTTTACCAAGGAGAGGTGGCCTGTGACAGGCTAGGAGGTAGAAGGAGCTCTTCTTCGGAGGCTGTGGTCTGCTTCCTCTCTCCTGAGTGACAGTGTGACCCCCACAGAGGGGGTCTCGGGGCCCTCAGTGCTTTCATGAATGAAGTCAGGACCCCTGAGTTCCTGTCAGTGCCTCAGTTCTGAGGCTCTCTGAAATTATTTTTAAAGCTGAGAAAAAAAAAAAAATCAAGCAACTACTGAAAACAGATTTCAGTCCTTATTAGGTTGCAGAATGGGAACAGAAACATAACCTGCTATTGAGAAAGAATTCAAGGAACCATTTGAGAAGAAGCATCTTTGATATTGAGTAGATAAAGGCACTGTAGCAATTTCAAGTCAATCCTGAACTTGAATTACCAAAAAGCAAGAGATGAATCACAGTAGAAATCTGAGGAAGGAGAGAAAAATGCTCCTCAGAAACAAGTGGGCATTTGAGAAAAGGGACTGAGCCCCTCCTCGACCCGTCCACCAGGTGGGGTGAGTTTCTTGGTAAATACGGTGGCCATGGGCTGGCACAGAGATGTGACAGGGGCCACAGACCTGCATCAGAGAGCCTGAGCTCCCAGGAGGGGCCACCCATGTCTGCCTGGAAGTTGTGGGGCGCAGAGCGGGCATTAGATGCTAAACAGGTAGGGCCTTTGAGACCAGAGGCTTTGTGGAACTGAATGCCAGCTGAGCTGGGCAGGACCAGCATCTGACATGTAGTGGTGTGTGTGTGTGGTAGGATGTGTTTGTGGGGGTGTGTACTTGGAGTTGCCTGGGGACCTCTGAGGGCACGGGCCAGAATCCCTGAGGAAACCAGACAAGTGGGCCAAGCAGCTGAGCATTTATCTGCCCTGCCTGCTGAGAAGTCACATTCTGACAGGGAAGAAGAGGAGAATAGGTTTCTTCTACACCAGCATCACAATATGAGCCAGGCGGAGTCAGGCGTCCTCATCGTCATTTCTTCAACTTCATCTTCAGAACAACAGCAGCAGCTGTAATGGGCCAAACATTAAGCTAAGTTCGTTATCAACATAGTTTAAGCCTCACAACAACCCAGCAAATAGGCATTATCTTTATCATCCCCATTTTATCCATTTTTCCTCCAGTGAGGCAATGGAACCTCAAGGAGGTTGAACCTCAAAACTAGTGATTTGCAGACATGAGGATTCACATACATTTTCCTCCTTCTCTTCTATGAGACACAATATGAATTTTTTCCAGTCCCAATCAGTTGTACCAATGTGCCATGTTCCCAGGAAAGAAATACTAATAAGCAAGGTTGTCTTTAGATTTTGTTTTAATAATTTAAAAAAATGATGTCTTTGCATTCCTATAATTTGCATTTCTTTGATAATCATTGAAGAGTACAATGTTTATACTATTTATCCTCCTGGGAGAATTGTATTCCTTCTCTTTTTTTGGTCCATTGCTAGCTCAACCCACTCCAGTGTTCTTGCCTGGAGAATCCCAGGGACGGCGGAGCCTGGTGGGCTGTCCTCTCTGGGGTCGCACAGAGTCGGACACGATTGAAGTGACTTAGCAGCAGCAGCAGCAGCTCTCTCATGTCACAGATGAAGACAATATAACCTGGAGAGTTTAAGTGACCTGTCCAAGGTCACACAGCTAGTTATTGGAAGGACCAAAGCCAGAACTCACCCACAGGCTCCCTTGACTGCTCTCTGCCGCATTGCCTTGGGCTGAGCTCCCAGGGCCCCCATCCTGCCACCTCAGTGGGGGAGGGTACTTGAAACCTCGCTCTTTTCAGGGGCTGTCCCGGGGGAGAGAGAACAGGAAGCAGCTCCTTGAAAAAAGCATCCTGACATGAAGTCCTTTCTACAAAAAGCCCTGGAACCTCTTCTGATGAGCAATAGACCACCTCTCAGACATTAAAATAACTAGTTTGTTTTTGAAAAAAAAAAAAAGGTACAAAAAAGAAAAAAAGGTGCAAAGAAGAAAAACAGTGGAGGAGGTAGATAGCACATATTTAAAGAATTCTCACTGGAGATTTTAAAAGCAAATATAAAAACCAGCTAATAAACTGCCCATCACAACCCAAAGATGAACCCACCTGAGATCTCCCTGGGGCATTTGGGACAAGAACAGCTATTCTGTGAAATCTGCTGTTTAAAGAGCACTGGCTGCCAGGCACCATGCTGAGTGCTTCCCGAGGATTCTCACTTATGCCTCATGAGCAAGTGATAAGATAGATACTGCTATTATTATTATCGCCATTTTATAGATAGGTAAACAGGCTTTGAGAGGTTCAGATATTTTTTTCAAGGTCACAAGATAAGAAGTGGCAAAGTTGGGGCTTGTACTGGGGCCTGAATCCAAGGTTTGCTCTTAATTACTTATGCTACCAGATGCCCTGAGGTCGTGTCTCAGCCAGTGAGTGGCAGCAGTCCTCCGGCTGGCATGCATGGGGACAGTCCTTATGAAGACGAATTATCCCAACCACTTTAAATAATGGTCTAGAAAACAGCATCCCAAAGACCAGGTTTTCAAGACCGTTGTTCAGTTTCAGTAATGGAAGCTCAAGACATTTCATTGTAGGTTAACAGCTGGAAGTGTTGGAGCTGGAATGACCCAGACTCAAGCGTTGAAGCATCTTGTCTCACCTGAGATCTTACCCTTCCCCCTATTGTGTGTGTGTGTACACACATGTACACATGACTCACACAGTCACTTACACACCAGAACAGCTAAGAATAAATAGGTTCAAATAGCTCAAGCAAACATTTGGCTGAAATGACAGACTCTGAAGCTGACGGGCACTATGCCAAGGCATTCTAATTTCATCTCTGCAACAAACTCATATCTCTTTTTTAAAGGGATGTGTCATTTTGATTTCAGCAGTCTAGGCAGGAGGTTTTTCAATGTGAATTCCTCCCAGCCCTTCCTAAATAAAATGAAGAACAGCTGAGCCTTGTCTTGTCTAATGTATGGCTTTCCGTGGTACTTTTATGAGTGAGTAGTGTAAGCAGAGAGGAAGTAGCCTTTAAGAGAATCAGTGTGCTCTCAGCTGCCTAGTGTTGTCTCCAGCAATGAAGATTTATTTTATAAACACGTACATAGTGCTTACTGTACAACAGGTGCTGTTCCAAACAATGTAGCAATAGTAACATCCTCATCACAACCCTGTGAGGGGGGAACTGAGGCAGGACAGAGCCTAGTAGTTGTTCAGCTGTTCCCCACCAGGGACCTGTTTCACGGAAGACAATTTTTCCATGGACTGGGGAGGGGAGGATGGTTTGGGAATGATTCAAGCGCATTACATTTATTGTGCACTTTATTGCTATCATTATTATGTCAGCTCCACCTCAATCATCAGACATTAGATCCCAGAGGCTGGGGACCCCTGGTTTACCTGAAATCACTTAGGTGGGGAATTGGTGGAGCTGAGCTCAAAGCTCGGGCAGCCTGGCTTCAGTACCGGTTACTCGTGGATAGTTGAAAATTACATTTTCTTCTAACATCAAGTCAATTATCCTCATGCAGGACTTTTCTCACACAGAGAGTAAGCCTGAAGTTCACGCATTCCGTGACCCTGGAGGGAAAAAGAACTAAACTCCAACAAGCACTGGGAAATGAGTCAGAGTCTGTTTATTTTGGTGATTTATTTTGTGAGAGCAATCTGTTGAATGAATGAACGAGGGAAGCGTGAGCTTTTCACGGCTTCTGTGTGGCTACTCCTATATTTAATAACTCATTTCTTTTGATCTTCTAAAATACCCCCAAATTCAGATATTATGGTTTATAATTGGCCTTCAGCCCTTGTCTGCATCTGGCATGGTGGACTCAACTACATCTCACCCTTTGTGCATTTGACCTCTTACTCTAAAGTCCAGATGAATGCTTATATTCTTTATAGAACAGATGATGGTTTTACTGGACGAGTATGGTTTATACTTTAGAACAGCTGCATGCATGGAAAGAAATTATTCGAGTAACCCGTTTTCAGACCTTGATACATACATTTGGCTTTAAATTCAATATGCAATTTCTCAAAAAGAATAAAAATGTAAACAGTCTTCTCATACATTATCCTGCACATCTGAATCCGGTGTTTTAATGGTTTCTCTTGTGACTGGTATATAATACACTGGTAATAGGAAAGGAAGTCCTATTCATTTGCCTCTTTGGAATGACATGAAAACTGTAGCATGTTAGAGTCGACAGGGGACCTGGAGATCATCAGGGGTGACCCTCATTTATATTCGGATTCAGAGACCCACAGAAGTTTGGTTCTCCAGGGCCCCTCCAGTCAATGGTGGTAAACATGAGGCTGGAACCAGCTCACCTGACTGCAGGCCAACAGAATTGGCCGAAGCTGAGATAAACTCTAAAAAGCTGGTCTCCAGAGGTTTTCTGGCCACTGCTCCCTGCCTGGCAGTGCCAGCCTCACCCCCTTGCCAACACAAGGGATTGGCTGTCTGTCCCCTCAGCCCTTAGACACCTCTTCCAGGTTTCAGACCTGGGGTCATCGCTTTTGTGTATCAGGCCCTCATTGCCTGATCACTGCATTGGCCTCCTCACTGACAGCCCTGGTGTTCCTGATCACCTCCTCTCAAAACACATAAAACATTTTTAAGACATGTAACTATCATACCCCAAAGGCCAGTCTTGATTCCATCAGACCTTTTCTAAAATACTGTTGTCCGCTTCATTCACTGATGCGCCCCGACCATCTGGAACAAAATCTGGCACGTAAAAGGCACATAGTAAATATTTGTTTAATGAATAAATGACCTCATTTCCTACTGAATAAATGAATTCTTACTCCTTAGCCTAGTGTTTGAGGCCTTTTATCACCTGGCATTCATCTTTTCCCACCTTCCCCCTTCTATCCTCTGGTAATTTAAAATGGCAACATAGAAGATATTCTTTTAGGCTAACGATTTATGGAGTGTTCATAAGTGTCAGGCCTTTTCTAACCTCTCTATATCTACTAACTCATTTAATTGGCACAAAAACTCTATAATGTGAGTATACTATTATTAATGACATTGTACAGATGAGGAGAATGAGTCACAGGTTAAATTGCCTGTTGCTTCTAGGATGAGGCACAGCTGGGATTCGAACGTGGGTAGCATGGCTTCAGAGCCCGCGCACGTAAGCACTGTGCTATAGTTAGCTCTCCTGTTTATTCTATTTTTTAAAAGAATTTTTTAATGTGGGCCATTTTTAAAGTCTTCTACTGAATTTGTTACAATATTACACTGTCTCTCTTCTGTTTTGGTTTTTTGACCACAAGGCCTGTGGGATCCTAGCTCCCTGACCAGGGATCGAACCCACACCCCCTTGCACTGGAAGGCGAAGTTCTAATCTGTGACCCACCAGGGAAGTCCCCTGTTTAGTTTACTTTTAATTACAAATTCCAACAATCTAGAAATATCAAAAGTAGAAAGTGACAATTGTCCTTTTCTCCAAAAAATTGAGATAATCCACATGTATCCTTTTAGATAGCTATCTTATGTTTAAATGAATAGTTATATTGTTAAAACTAAAATGGTTGATACTATACGTATTGCAACTTGTCTTTTTCATTTATTTTATTTTTGAGATTTTTTTTCTTCTTACTACACATATTGCTACCTTACTGTTTTTCACTGTTACCTACTATTCCATTGTATAGATATACCATAATTTATTTTATCAGTCATTGATGATGAACATGAACACTTCCTTAAAAAAAGAAACAGAGCTGCAATGAACATCACTGTGCTTTCATCTGTACGATGTTAATATCTCTATCAGTTTAGATTCCTAAAAACGTGGTTGCTGGATCTTAGGGTATATACACTTAAAACTATGATGGATATTGACAAGTGGCCCTCTGGAAATTTTGTGCCAATTTATCCTCCTGCTAATGGTGTCTTGGAGTTTTTGTGATTTTCCTTACTTCCATGTACAAGTTCAGGAAGTGAGCACTAGCTCCCTTCCTAACAGTTCCCATCCTGAGAACTCCTGTTCTCTGATCTTTATGCCTCTCTTTCTGTAGAAAAGTTATTTTGTCTTCCTACACTGTTTGGCTATAATCAAACCCTCCCTGACCCTTCTCTTCTTACCTGTGTGAACTCTGTCTCTCTCTGTCTCTCTTTCTGTCTCCCCCCAACCCCTCTACCCTGCTTGGTTATGCAACAACAAAATAGAGATCCTCATTCAGGCCTTGATTTATTGGTTACAATTTTCCTACTAGGGAACTTGGAGATTACATAGAGAAGAGTGAACTCTGTGTTCCTGACTGTGAGGATGAGTCATGTGGTGCTGGTTGGAGTTGATCTTCCCAACCTTGCAGTATCAGTGTTTGGCTGTGTAGCTAAAGATGTCATTGTCATCTCACCCAACATTATTTAGAACACGTCCATGTTTATGATTAAGAAAGAAACAGAGGGTTACAGTGGAAGGCAAGACTGGAGAAAAGTCTTTTAACTGATGAAGGGGATGAAAAAGGAGGGATAAAGGCATGATGCTTGCTGGACCCTTCCTTTGTGCCACCCCCCCTTGCTTGGTGCTTTCAATACATTATTGAATTTAATCCTCCAGTGAGAATAGACTAAACAGCTTAGGAATGTTCTGTCTGGAAAGAAAAAGAGGAGGATGTGAACAGTTACTGAAGTCATAATAGGCTTCCTAGCATAACTACTAGGAAGAAGCAAAGATAGCCCTTGGAGCTAGAACAGAACGAGTCTAGGACAAGACAAAGGTACTTCTCAAAGTGGCAAGTAAGTGGTGGACTCTGTAGCCACAAGTGTGGTGCCAATGGAAAAATAGATTTGTTTTTTAAAGGTTTTTAGGAAATGACATAGTAATGGATTGCTACTGGCTTTCTAAAGAAAATTAGAGTTTTGGGGGTCCATACCATTCCTTGATGTTAAGGAGTCCAAACATGCTTTTGGCTCTAGTGTTCATGAAAGTGTTTAGGTTAGTGGTGGGTAGAAGGAGGGCATTCTGGACTTTCTTCATCTCACTTTAAACCAGAATTGCTCTACTTCTCATCTCTTATAAACTCTCTGCTTCTCCATGAGATTTCACTTGAAAATATTTTTTGTTACAAAAAAGAAGTCGTAAGTCATTGCATTTGATTTCACTGGAGATGAGCTGTGGGGCTAACCCATCATAGCAGATCTTACCTGTGGATCAAGGCTCCGCCGTTGCTTCTCTCCATAGAAGAGGCCAGGGCCTGCTGGCCTTGTAGTCCATTCCTGACCCCAGTCATGGGAGGGGAAGAAAGAGAGGGCCCACGCAGCAGTAGGAGCTGTTCCCTGTTACTGGAGGAACAAACCCAGTCTATTCGTAAGCCCTCCCAGTCCCCACCGGACTCCGCCCCAGGCAGGGTGTGAGCTCAGCTGCTGTTGTAGCGCGCCTCCCGGACTACAAACTGCAAACCTGCCGTTTGCCCAGGAGGAGGAGTCAGGGAGGCCTTGGCCTCAGCCTGACTCATAGGTTCATGCCTCCCCTGTGCTGTTCCCCAGTTCCTGGTTTAAGTCCTACTCTTGCCTGGTCTTTCCCTTGAGCTCTGAGTCAGAAGACAAGGGTTGAAATCTCTGCTTGGCCATTTTGCAGCTGTAAGGTTTTATTTTTTTCTGAACCTCTCTCTAAGCCTGTTTCATGTATGTTTCTCATGTGTTCCTGTTGGCTGGTTATGAGGATTGATTGAAATATGGCAAGTAAAGCACTTAGCAGAGTGCCTACAGTGAGGTAAACCCTGAAATGGGGGTGTCAGTGGTCAGAGTTGCTGCTGATGTGTGTTATTTTTACACCTCCCATCATCATTGCTAACATCCTGTGATAGACCTGTGACTTGGAGGAGACTTTGATTCCTGCCATGAGGCCTGATTCTGAACCACTGATTCTCCCCCTGGACACCTTCCTGCTTCTTTCCAGTCCCACAGCTCACCTGATCAATACTGACTCTTCTCTCCTTGTCTGTATTTGAGTTGACATCATAAAGGACAATTCACAGGAAAACACAATAACAACTCTCTTGGTGCTGTTATTGCATTTAGAGAAGTACACTGTATCTCCAAAACACTTCACATAAACGGTTTCATATTTGATAGGTTTCCTTTTTTTGAAGCTGAGCCCTTCAAATGTCAATGACAGAGCCAGGGGCTGGCTAGTGGCATACAGAAGTAGAAACACAGGTCCCCCGGTTGCCAGCGTCATACTGTTCCCTGCCGTCGTTGAGTTTACACATCAAGACATACTGCTTTGCTTCCTATTAAGATAGACCTGTAAATTTTCCTTTGCGTCTGGGAGCAGGAAGAGAGTGAGAGTTCAGTTCTGCTTCTCTGTAGTAGTGGTGGTGGTTTCGGCACGAAGTCATTTCCGACTCTTGCAACCCCATGGACTGTAGCCCACCAGACTCTGCTGTCCCTAGGATTTCCCAGGCAAGAATACTGGAATGGGTTGCCATTTCCTTCTCCAGGGGAGCTTCCCGACCCAGGGATTGAACCCAGGGCTCCTGCATTGCAGGCAAATTCTTTACCAACTGAGCCACCAGGGAAGCTCTAGCCATATTCTAATCAGCTGTTAAAACTGAGGAAAACTGGGTCTTTATGGAAAAAGAAACGTTTTATCTTTGATCTATTCTTGTTCCAGAATGTTCCGGATTTATCCCAACAACAGCTGTAAAGATGTTTGTCAAAATTTTGCATTCCCAAAGGCCTGAATACCTGAGACAAAGAGAAAGTACAGTCAAAAAATAAATAAAAATAAAGTACGTAAACTGCTTTAATAAATAGAAAAGTCTTACGCTTGTAAGACAGACTTTCTAAGTAAAATCATTTTGCCTCTGTAACCAGTAGATCTTGCCATCTTAAGAGCATATTATGTCTCTTTGTGCCAAAAATCACAAGACCTTCCGTTCTTGTCCTTATGATCCACTGCAGTGCTCTATTCAGAGTAATGGGATGGAGCCTTTTTTTTTTTTGCTACTCGTTTGAAGTTCCTCAAATGGAGACACTTTTGGTTGCAGGTTTGGAGTATTTTCAAACCAGCATAGAGCCAGGATCTAGGAGAACTTTTCACACGACTTTCGATGTTTTGGATAGACTCCTTTGACAAATCCTGTTTGCATTGCAAAAACTATGGAAGGAGTATAGACCCTTTCTAAAATACATCCAGGAAGTAACCACCCATGTAGAGAAAGTTTTATGCGTAAATATGTGTATCACAACCACTTTTATAGTAGTGGAAAACAGGAAACAACTGAAATTTACACTAATAAGAGAAGATTGCACTACACTGTGGTTTGTTCTTGGGAAGAGTTGTACAATGAAAGTGATGTCTTTTAGTATTACAGAGAGCAGTTTGATTGTTACGAAGACAAAGAAGAAAAATAGATTGTATTTAATACAGTCACAATTAGGCAAAAATATGTAGTGATGTGGTATCACATGCAATCTTTTACTTTATTCTAATTTTTCTATATTCAGCATGAATTTTTATAATTGGGGGAAGTTTTTTAAAACTGAAAACAGAAGCATTATCCTTCTTTGTTGGTAATCTTGTGTTTGTAGTGCTGCGAAGGCGTCTTTGATTTTTCTAGACCAGTATTTCTCAACTTCAGCCAGTTTGGGGTTGGAAAATTCTTTGTGGCAGGAGCTGCCCTGTGTCTCCCATGTAGCAACATCAGTGGCCTCTCCCCATTAGATGCCAATAGCATGCCTCAGTTGTGACAACCAAAAAATGTCTCCACATTTTCCCAAATGTCCCCTAGGGGCAAAATAACTGAGAACTACTGTTCTATAACTGTGTACTGATACTCCCCAAATTCCCACCTCCTATGCTGGAAAAGAGAGACCAGAGGGATGAGGGGCAAGAAAGAGAATGTCTGGAGATTGATCTGGAGGGTTTGGGTAAGAGAGTTATGTCGGAAACTTGTAAAGCATTAGGTCAGTACGGTCAGGAAGAGGGGGCAGAGAGAGAAGGGGCTCCTGGAGACCCTTGGAAAGGGAGGCAGCTGCTGGGCAAAGCTACACAGGCTGAGCTGGCCCCACAGCATACAGTTTTCAACAAGGAGGACATAGTGTCCAGCAGTCCAAGGGCCATCTGCATCAGGGAGACCTACCAAGACGAAGCAGTGTCCATTCAGTTGTGCACAATGATGGAAAACCTAGGGATTCTTTCATTCATGAAATACTCCTTTGTCGCAATAAGTAGCAAGATTTCTTCTAGTTACAGGGTAGGATTCTAGGAGACGACCTCAGCCCCTTGCAGGAAGAAATGGAATGAGGATAGAGTCTGAGCAGACTTGGAAGGACTAAGATTCCTGCAGCTCAGGTCACAGGAAGGAGGTAGAAGATTGACTTCCCAGCTAGGAGTGAAAGCAGATGCACTGGACTGGAGACTGTGGACGCTGCACCGAGGAGCTGCTGCTGCTGCTGTCGCTTCAGTTGTGTCCGACTGTGCGACCCCATAGACGGCAGCCCACCAGGCTCCCCCGTCCCTGGGATTCTCCAGGCAAGAACACTGGAGTGGGTTGCCATTTCCTTCTCCAATGCGTGAAAGTGAAAAGTGAAAGTGAAGTTGCTCAGTCGTGTCTGACTCTTAGCAACCCCATGGACTGCAGCCTACCAGGCTCCTCTGCCCATGGGATTTTCCAGGCAAGAGTACTGGAGTAGGGTGCCATTGCACCGAAGAGCTAAAGCTCCTTAAATTTCCCTTGACTTGGAGCAGGATAGTTCTCATAACTAGGGCAGCACAGTGCTCTCAAGTACATTAGAAGGAGCACAGCCTCAGATAAGGAGGAGGACCGGGCGAGAACACTGAGGGCAGTGGTGAGTCAGAAATGAGATTGTTCAGGGTTGGTTACAGACTGAGAGCCTTTTTTCTCCCCCCCTTTCTTTTCATATTAAAAAAAAATTATATTAGAGCATAGTTGATTAACAATGTTGTATTACAGACATAAAGAACAGACTTTTGGACTTAGTGGGAGGAGAGAGTGGGATGATTTGAGAGAATAGCATGAAAATGTGTACATTACCATGTGTGAAATAGATGACCAGTGCGAGTTTGATGTATGAAGCAGGGCATGCGAAGCCAGTGCTCTGTGACGGCTTGGAGGGATGGGGTAGGGAGGGAGGCGGGAGGGGGGTTCAAGATGGGGAGGGGGGACACAGGTATACCTGTGTGGCCAATTCATGTTGATGTATGGCAAAAACCATCCCAGCATGATAAAGTAATTATCCTCTGATTAGAATAAATAAACTTTTAAAAAATTCTAGAAAACCCCCCCCAAACAAAAGCAAAACAATGTTGTGTTAGTTTTAAGTGTATAGCGGAGTGATTCAATTATACATATACATGTGTCTATTCTTTTTCACATTCTTTTTTTGTTTAGTTTGTTACAGAATATTGAGCAGAGTTCCCTGTGTTATACAGTAGGTCCTTGTTGGTTACCTATTGTAAACATCCTAGTGTGTACGTGACGCTCCTAAACTCCTGATCTCTCCGTCCCACATCTTCCCCCTGGTAACCTTAAGTTCCTTCTCTAAGTGTGTGCGGCTGTTTTTGTTTTGTAAATAAGTTCATTTGAATCCTTTCTTTTAGATTCCACATGTAAGTGATACCATGTGGTACTTGTCTTTCTTTGTCTGATTTGCTTCACTTAGTATAGTAATCACTAGACCCATCCATGTTGCTGCAGATGGTATTATTTCATTCTTTTTGATGGCTGAGTAATATTCCATTGTATATATGGACCACATCTTCTTTCTCCATTCATCTGTTAATGGAAATTGAGGTTGCTTCCATGTCTTGGCTACTGTAACTGTTGCTGCAATGAACATGTATCCTTTTGAACCATGTTTTTCTCCAGATGTATACCCAGGAGTGGAATTGCTAGATGAGATAGTAGCTCTATTTTTAGTTTTTTAAGGAACCGTCCTCCATACCGTTCTCCACAGTGGCTGTACCAGTTTACATTCCCACGAACAGTGTAGGAGGGTTTCCTTTTCCCTATACTCTCTCCAGCATTTATTGTTTGTAGATTTTTCAATGATGGCCTTTCTGACTGGTGTGAGGTGATATCTGATTGTAGTTTTGATTTGCATTTCTCTGTGAAGAAAGCTGAGCTTTCTTTCATTGATGCTTTTGAACTGTGGTATTTCAGAAGACTCTTAAGAGTCCCTTGGACTGCAAGGAGATCCAACCAGTCCATTCTAAAGGAGATCAGTCCTGGGTGTTCTTTGGAAAGAATGATGCTAAAGCTGAAACTGTAGTACTTTGGCCACCTCATGCGAAGAGTTGACTCACTGGAAAAGACTCTGATGCTGGGAGGGATTGGGGGCAGAAGGAGAAGGGGACAACAGAGGGTGAGATGGCTGGATGGCATCACTGACTCGATGGGCATGAGTCTGAGTGAACTCCGGGAGTTGGTGATGGACAGGGAGTCCTGGCGTGCTGTGATTCATGGGGTCGCAAAGAGTCGGACACAACTGAGTGACTGAACTTAATAATTAGTGATATTGAACATCTTCTCATGTGCCTTTTGGCTGTCTGTGTTAGACTGGGACCTTTTTACTTGGTGCTGTAAGTGGAGAAAAGAGAAGGCCAGGTTTTCTATAGGAAGGATCACTAGAAGCAGATCAAAGAATATGCACTTTCTGTATTTTGATGGGTAATGCTAAATTACCTTTCACAATAACAGTATAATAATGAATAGGCGAAATACAATTGTGGTATTTTATGGTGCTTAAATAAAAGATTTATTATTTTAGAAGTTTATAAATGTTTATAGTTGTTGCAACTTTGTTTTTGTGGCTTGTTATGGATCATATCTCTGATTTATATGATGTCCTGTCTGGAACACAATCCCTAATCATAAGACATTTCCTATGGGAAAATAACTTGCTTATGACAATCTGCTTTATAACATGCTTTCCAGAAATAATGCATGACAAAAAGTGAAGGTTTTCTATAAAGTTGGTGTTTATTTTATCTGTTTGTGAGTTATTGTGCTTTTCTTTTCCATAATGGCTTTATTTGGATTTATTTTCCACCCTCTACTACTAGAAATATATATTTAATAAAGCCTGAAATGCTCTTTTTTAAAAGTTTATGAAGCACAGATGGATTTGAAAGTCAACAGTTAGGATTGAGTACTGTATGTATCTTCTATGTCATGAAATAAATGCATTTGATTAGTTTGAATAGTATGAAATTTTCATTTTGTAGCTCAAAACAATCATCAATTTCATATAGTTCAGTCTAATAGTAACGTTGGCTATAAAGAAAATTTTAGTGAAATGAATATTCTGGTTTTTATTGCTTTCTTTAAAATTTAGATTTATTTCCCTGAAGACAGGGTTGAAAACTTGGATTGTGTATCATTCTGGGCATGGCTGGAATTCAACCAATTATTCTTGCTTAGAGTGATTGTTTCCGTTGGAATGAGAGTTCTCAACCTTGGCTGTTCATAGAATCATATTTAAAATCGGGGAACATGTAAAAGATGCTGATGTGCCCCACAGTAGCCTGATAAGTAAGAACCTGTGGGGTGGGGTGGAGATGGGCAGGGCTCCTGCCTCCTTGTTTCTCAGGTGACACAAAGCCACAGCCCGGTTTGAGAACCGCTGCACTAGAATTTCAGAGAAAGCGATGGCACCCACTCCAGTGCTCTTGCCTGGAAAATCCCATGGACGGAGGAGCCTGGTGGGCTGCAGTCCATGGGGTCACCAAGAGTCGGACATGACTGAGTGACTTCACTTTCACTTTTCACTTTCATGCATTGGAGAAGGAAATGGCAACCCACGCCAGTGTTCCTGCCTGGAGAATCCCAGGGACGGGGGAGCCTGGTGGGCTGCCATCTATGGGGTCGCACAGAGTCAGACACGACTGAAGCGACTTAGCAGCAGCAGCAGCAGCACTAGAATTTCACGTTAAGGAGACTCAGCAAAGCTTTTCTATGCCTTAGAAAAACAAAAACACACCACCACTGCTCCTAATTTATTTCCCCAGCTTGCTTTGGACCAACAAGGTCCAAAAAGAAACTGGTGGGGGGGGGCGGGGTGGAGGGAAATATGTTTACATCAAACCTGTTTTGATTTTCATTCAGCTTTTGGTTTTCATTCAACAGAGCATTTATTGGATGCCTAGCGTGGGCCTGGTCCTATGGCTGGGTATTTTGAGGAAATAGATTAATGATTAGTGAAAGAAGAGTTTGGGCCCTTTAAAAAGCAGGAAGGGGACTTCACTGGCAGTCCAGTGGTTAAAACTCTGCACTTCCACTGCAGGGGCATGGGTTCGATCACTGGTCCAGGGAACTAAGATCCCACATGCCACAAAGGCAAAAAAATCAGTAAAGAGTGAAGATTAAAAACAGAAACCAGGTGATGATATAAAATGTCCAGAATAGGCAAATCTGTAGAGATAGAAGCTATGTTAGTGGTTACCTAGGCCTGGAGAGGTTAGAGAAGAAGTGAGAAGTGACTGCTCATGGAAGTGGGGTTTCTCTTTGCAGTAATGAAAATGTTCTAAAATTAGAAAGTAGTACTGAGCTTCCCAGATGGCACTAGTGGTAAAGAACCCACCTGCCAATGCAGGAGACGAAAGAAACCAGGGTTCGATGCCTGAGTCGGGAAGATCCCTTGGAGAAGGAAATGGCAACCCACTCCAGTATTCTTGCCTGGAGAATCCCATGAATAGTGGAGCCTGGTGGGCTCCGAGTCACAAAGACTCGGACACGACTGAAGCAACTTACCATGATGTTTCCACAACTCTGTGACTATACCAAAATTCATTTGTGGTATATTTCAAATGGATGAATCTCAATAAAACTGCTGTTGAAAAAATTAAAAAGCCACAACTATGCTTCACTAAGAGGACTTCACACTAAGTGAATTAGGAACAGCAGAGAAGAAACTTTGCTGTCCACCCACTCCTTTCATATTTGAAAGAGCTTAAAATGGGGGCAATAAGGGAGCAAAATGATGCAGAGCCTGCTTGGAGGCATTTAGCTCTCACCTATATTCCAGGTAGCATCTGAGTGTACAGGGGAAGATGGGCCAGAAGCCGTGCAGATGTCCTGGGACATCCAGTGGATTAAAAAAGACCAGAACTCACTGAGTCCCAGACAGTGTTCTTTGTGCTTTACATATATGATTAATCACCACCCAATATCCCCAGTTTACTTCAGTGAAACTTGGGTGTAGAGAAGGTAACTGTCCCAAGGTCATACAATTATTTCTAAGAAGCAGCATTAATACTGCCTTAAGGAATGGGTAGGTTTCTAATAGGAATGTGAACCTAGAGGTATCGCGTGACAGTAGGGCCAAAGGCTGTGGTGTGCTAAGGGGGATGGAGAATAAGCAGCTCATTTTGGCAGGAGCAGTGGGTTTGGGTAGGGTGATAATGGAAAATGATGCTAGAAGGATGGATGGAGAGAGGTTATTGAGGAGCTCTCGTGACCATGCTAAGGCATCACCATGGAAGACCATCAGATCAAAGCAAGGCCCTGCGGAGTCTTCTTGGTGCACAGGTGTGTGTGTATCTGAATGGGTGTTTCTCTGCATCTACTTACAAGCAGCTATGAGCGTGTTGTCTGGCACATCACCTTGTTCCTTGCATGACTCCAGGTGTGTGATGGGCACACCACAGGATCCAGCAGCCCACCTGGCCCCCGATGGCCACTGGGGAGCAGCCACCAAAATGGAAGTCATAGTGATCTGGGGGAACTGAAAGCTTCCATAGGACCTGACTTTAGAGCATAGATTCTTTGCTGTGATAGCAAAGTCTCAGCCCAGGGGAACTCCTCAGGCCCAGAATGTTCAGGATGTTTAGCATCAAGTCTCCTGGACTAAGAGGCAAACTCTCCAAAGGGAAAGAAGAGTCTGTTTTCAACTGACCGCCTCACTCTCCACAAGATGGTAGCAAGTTGGGTTTCCCAGCCTTTGTCTCCCTTCCCTCTGGGATGCACGGGGACCAGCGGTGACGTGGCCCACAGCAGCAGAGGAGGGATGGACATTCAGCCTCTCAGGCTGACAGTCTGTTCCTCAACCCAGATCCACGCTTCAGAGCCAGCAGCTTTTTGGGCCCAAGAACACATTCCTTTCTGCTGTCCTAGCTCAGCTCTGTCCATCTTGGGACTTAGTTCCTTTGTGAATGTGTTTTCGTGATCTCTCCCTGGTCTGACTTCAGTCATGCTTGGGTTTTTATACCAAGCCACTAGTATGGTAATCTCCACATCACCTCAGATAATCAAGGTGATCGCAGTGCAGCTCTTCCCTTATTTCTTCATCCTCAGACCTTACAGTAGGTTAATTCTGTAATTCTGGTGTGCTCTAATTTTTTGCCCTCACATGATTCTAGGCACGTGGTGGCCACCCAGATCCCAGTGAAATCAGCCTGTTCCCAAGTTCTTGAGCCTCTCTCTTCTCACTTATTATCTCCTGTCTCATCCTGTTAATTAACTTTCTCTATTACCTGCCCTGCTTTCGCAGCTATCCCTGATCATGTAAGAGACACTCGATGAAACAAAGGTGAGTCATTGATTAATCAGTAAGCACTTCACAGAGGAGTGACAAAGAGTGATAATTGTTCTGAGATCCAAAACCAGGGCGAACCTTGGAACATGCTCATCTCAGACACACCATCCTTGCTTCTTTTCCTGCCCCTGCCTTCCTCTCTGCATCTTCAGCTTCAAAATTTTCTTCATGATTCTCTCCTTACCAAATTCCTACTCTACCTACAGACACCCCAATTTATTTTTTAATTTTTCTTAGAGTATAGTTGCTTTATAATATTGTGCTAGTTTCTGCTGTATAGTAGAGTGACTCAGCCATAGATATGCACATATCCCCCTCTTTTTTGGATTTCCTAACTGTTCACTGTGTGATCATTTGCTATCTATGTTCTACATACCACTCTTGACTTTTCTTATTTCTCTGTCTTGTGTCTGAAAATACTGTGATTTCTTTTTAACTTGCCCTTTGATTTAACTTGGTCTTTGATTGATTTTGGATGTGGGGAAAGGATCCATGGCTTTGGTAAGAAAAGGTTGCCAAGTCTTGCTTAAGAATTCTTAGGAACATGTGCAGGGCAAAATGTGAGAGAGCAGATGCCAGAACCTGCTGGAGGGGATGGATGGAAACCAGAGTTAACCTGGCCAGGGGCAGCCGTGCTGAACATACTCCACCTCATAAAAGAGATCACCTTAGTTTCTCGACGGCTGCAAGGGGAAGAGCTGACATGGAGAAGGAATGATTTGGACGGAGGGCATTGAAAGAAAAGAAAGAGTTTCTGATATCATCCGCATACCCTGACTCTCTAGAGCCTGTTCCCTCTTCGTCCCCAGTGCCTGGCACATCCTGGTCACTGCTGGAACCTGCACAAGTAGGTGTTGAGAGGATCCTCTGTGGTCTGCTTCTCACTGTGGCCTGGTGCCAGGTCCCCATATGTGGTCCTTCTCCTTCCATCATGAACACAACAGATAGAACTCCCTCTGTCTTTCACACACATAAGGTGGATGGCTGAACATGGCTGGGGTTCTTATAGTGAGGGCACAAGATTTTGAGAGAGGAACACAGGGAATGAGCCTCTCAAGGAACGAAAGGTGGCCGTGGATCATAGAACCCTCCAGCTGAAGCCTCATTTGCTTCTGAAAAGCACCGACCCACTGATAATCTGAAGAAGCTTCAGAAATGTCTAGGATTTACATGGAGTGCGATCCCACAAAGGCCCCTTCCTCCACTCAGCACTACATTCACGTATTTCAATTCACATTCCAGCAGCTCCTACACGCTCCCCTGGAAGTAACCCTCAGTGTCCTCACCCTCCTTCAGCATACCTGGCCATGGACTCATGCTAACGCTGGCCGCATCATCTTTATTTGCCCCTGCCTTGACATACTGGTACTGTCCAGTCAATACAAGAGCCAGTTTCAGCCAAGAGCCAATCAACTCAAGGAATAGTACATGAATTTCAACTGTATGCAATACAGCGTACCCTAAATCATTGTAATCATGGAGGGTACAAAGGAGAGAGACTCTTGGGACACCCCACAGTTGATCCCAGGGGGGTTGGTTACAGCTATGGCTAGTATTTACACTGTTGCTGACATTGTCTTTGGTTAGGTATGGTCACATCTGCATGGTGTCCTTTACAAAGTCTTAGAGAATCACACTCCATCCAGTTGTTTAGGGCTCTCTCACAGTGAAGGACAAGAGTATTTTAGATTGTTGCAAGAAGCTCAGAGACTCTGGAGACAGAGAAAGCTCTTAAGTCTACTTTTTGCACAGTAGAGCTTCATAACATTATTCTGTATATCATCTTTTTACCAAAACACTGTCACCTGTTTCTGTCAACAAAAGACCTCTTTGTTTTGATAGCCAAGGAAAACCTTAAGCTCAGTAGACAACAGAACAGGCTTTTTAAATGACACAATGTAAGGGCTAAAATGCCTTATTTTTGGAATGTAAATTAGAAACTTTTTTTTCTTTAATATGACTGTCACCCTCGGTTTTGATCAACTTTAGGTTTGTTTTGTTTTGTTTTTAATGATATCCATGGAGTTCTTTGGAATGCCGCTCAGGATAACCACTACAGGATAGTCATAAGGGAGGTGGGAGATGCTGACTTTCCCACACCCTTGAGCCCTCTGAAATGTCTTTGACCTTCAGTTTCTCTGCGTAATCCTATCCCTGAACATATGTGCTCAGACACACATGTAGCTGACAGCCACTCTAACAGGGCAGAAATTCTCTATCTGGGGATGAGACAGAGTATTCTTACTCTTCTCCGTGAACTGGAGTACAATTCTAATACATTCACCTGTTTATTTTTCTGTAATTCTTAATATTTTGGAACCTTTTCAGAGGCTTTTCTTTCCTCTGCTGTCTTCCAAAGGTACAGAGGAAGGTCACGTTTCCTTCAGCGCCTTCCCATTTCTATCTGGCTCCACACCTCCTACTAGACAGGAAAAGTCTTAACCTGCAGCCTGTCCCGTGGGGTGCCTCTGTCAGTGTTACACTGTGGGGATGAATGGAGTCCATGGTCTCTCTTAGTCCAGGTTAGCAGGTATGTTGGGCACTTCATTCCTTCCCTTTGGTTTCTGTTAATAACAAGGAAACTAGCACATTTAAGAAATCTTAGAAGTGATCGTCTCCATCCCCTTGGTGAGTTAAGATGAGATTGGGTCTTGTTTGATGTTGTATCCCTAGTGTTTAGCATGACACCTTGAAGAGGTGATAGGTGTCCTCAGGCACAGGAGATATAACCCTCTAGGTGTAAACAGTTTTGTTTTGTTTTTTGTTTTTTTTTTCCTGTTGAAGACAGTTCCATGGTAGTTAGCTTGGAAAATATTTGTGAGAGGAAACAGTTCTGGGCTCAAATAGCATCCACTTGTAAAGACTCAGAAGGACCCTGCTCATCTCCCCAGATTCGTTGCCCATTCTCTTAGCTCCAATAGGGAGCCACTTTGCACATGGTACTCCTTCTGTCTAAAACATTTTCATCCCTCTTCTTTGCCTCCTCTTTGCCTGGCTAGCTCTCTGTCTTTAGGTTATGTGTAGATGTCACTTTCTAGGAGAAGCCTTCTATGGTCTTTTAAGACCTTCCTCTGTGTACCTGGAGCACATTGTATTCACACTATTGCAGAATTGCCTGCCATCAGAGAATTGCCTACATTCTGGCCTACTTCCCCTGATGCTTGGAAAGTTTTCTTGAGAATAAAAACAGTTTTATTCATCATTTTGTCTCTAGTTTCTGGAATGCTCTTTGGCACAAAGTAGGCAGCCAGTAAATATTTGTTGAGCAAATGAATGATTGGTGTCCAAATAAGGAAGTTATTCATAGGCATAAATACCTTTTCCTTCAGAAATTTAAGTGCAGCCAGAGACTTTGTGTCTGCCCTGCCTGCCAGTCCAGGCTTCTCAGAGGATTCCCCTGGGTGAGTGCCCCTGCCTGAGGCCTGATTGTTGCAGAGCCCCTCCCCAGGCTGCCTTCTGACCTGACTGGGCTCTTGGTGGCTCCAGCTCCTAGAGACTTGGTGGTCTCTATCCACCCACTGCTGCCTAGTCCACTTGCTCTACCTGAAGTATGCTCCCTAACTGGCTGTTAAGCCTGATTCTACCCTCAGATGAAACCTGAGAGTCTATACAGCTTGTTATAAACAGCTCTCAAGTCTACTTGGTAGCATGAGGCTCTGAAGTCAGTGTCATCGTGCCTGCAACCAGCTCAGATAGTCAAAGCCAGCTTACATTGGGTCCTGTTGCTGAGGGTGGGTCCAGTGTTGGCTCAATCACTGAGTTCTGTTCCTTGGCAATGTGGGGGAGGAATGTCCCTAGCTTCTCTCCACTGACCATTCACTTGGCTCCCATCACAGAAGAGACTTTCAGGAATTAAAGCACTGCAGTCTCTGGTAGTAGAAACACATGCATTCAATAATGATGAACAAGTGGCCGCTCACAACTAGAGGAGGGTCTCGGTTGGCAGATCATACCAGTAGGTACTGCTCCCTTATTCCCGCCTTCTTCCTTTGCCCATGGAATTGAAGCTCAAAGGATCCGGATCAAAGGGGAGTGAAAAGAAATGAGAGTGAGGGAGAGAGATGAGAAAAGGAGAGCAAGTGAGGAGGATGGGAAGACAGAGCAAGGAAAAATGGGATACGAGTTAATAGGAAAAACAATAAGAAATAAAGCATAAAAAAGCACAACAGGGGGCATGAACTTGGGACGGAATAAAAACCTGTGGAGTGAAGAAACTGTGGGGACCCAGAGGAAGCTGGAGAAGACACTTCCAGGAAAAACCTAGAGAGAAAGAAGAGAGCAGAGGAGTGAGAGGAAGGAAGGAGCCTGGGGGGAGAGAGGACTCATGCTGTAACTCCCATGTTAACCAGGAGGACTATTAAGAAGTTCCTACTTATTGAATGCCACCTATGTAACCAGGCACTGCAAGAAGACTTTGCATTTATAGCGTCGCAGGTGCACTTGCCCATAACTGAGCTCAGAGTCTGATTGTTCATGGAGCTGTGGACCAGAAAACACTCAGACATCTCCACATGAGTTCACATTGAGGAGGCTGGGCAAACTTACTCCTGAGCTTAGAAGAGGTTCCACCACCTTGGGAGCACCAGTGAATAACTAGGAGGGGGAGGGGTGATAGGTATGCGGGGTGCGAAGTTGTTTCTGGTCTTGCAAGCAAGCAGGCGTGGCCTTAGAGCTCTAGAGATTCAGGTATGGATGCTATAGTGAACACTTGGATCCTCCAGGGCTATGTAGTTGGAGAACCCATAGCTGTCTTATCTCATTTAATCCTGGTTTATAACAACCCTGTGATAACCTCCATAAAAGAAACACAAGTTACTTCCCGCTGCTAGTAGGTGGTAGCACTAGAAGTCCAGCAGGATCACAGGATGCAAAGACCAGGCTCTTTCTCTCCACCCTAAGGCATCTGCTCTCCGTCCCACCCTTGGTGGTCAGAGCAGTGTGTTCCAGGAGGTCAGCCTCAGGCAGTCTTCAGGCAAAGAATAGAAGGAGGAAAGGTAGTGTTGGTTGGTCCAGAAGCAATGACCCAGGCAGAAAGGGGCCTCTTGGGGCCATCAGGATAGATGTTTCCACTGATGCTTTTGATCATAACAAACTGTGGGAAATTCTTAAAGAGATGGGAATACCAGACCACCTGACCTGCCTCCTGAGAAATCTGTATGCGGGTCAAGAAGCAACAGTTAGAACTGGACATGGAACAACAGGCTGGTTGCAAATTGGGAAAGGAGTATGTCAAGGCTGTGTCACCCCGCTTATTTAACTTATATGCAGAGTGCATCATGAGAAATGCTGGGCTGGATGAAGCACGCACTGGAATCAAGATTGCCGGGAGAAATATCAATAACCTCAGATATGCAGATGACACCACCCTTATGACAGAAAGTGAAGAAGAACTAAAGAGCCTCTTCATGAAAGTGAAAGAGGAGAGTGAAAAAGTTGGCTTAAAACTCAACATTCAGAAAACGAAGATCGTGGCATCTGGTCCCATCACTTCATGGCGAATAGGTGGGGAAACAGTGGAAACAGTGGCTGACTTTATTTTGGGGGATTCCAAAATCACTGCAGATGATGACTGACGCCATGAAATTAAAAGACACTTGCTCTTGGAAGGAAAGTTATGACCAACCTAGACAGCATATTAAAAAGCAGAGACCTCACTTTTCCAACAAAGGTCTGTCTAGTCAAAGCTATGGTTTTTTCAGTAGTCATGTATGGATGTGAGAGTTGGACTATAAAGAAAGCTGAGCGCCGAAGAACTGATGGTTTTGAACTGTGGTGTTGGAAAAGACCCTTGAGAGTCCCTTGGACTGCAAGGAGATCCAAGCAGTCCATCCTAAAGGAAATCAGTCCTGAATATTCATTGGAAGGACTGATGCTGAAACTCCAATACTTTGACCACCTGATGCGAAGAACCAACTCATTGGAAAAGACCCTGATGCTGGGAAAGATTGAAAGCAGGAGGAGAAGGGGACAACAGAGGATGAGATGGTTGGATGGCATCACCGACTCAATGGACATGAGTTCGATGTTGGGAGTTGGTGATGGACAGGGACGCCTGGCGTGCTGCAGTCCATGGGGTCATAAAGAGTCAGACACAACTGAGAGACTGAACTGAATTGAACTGAACTGATCATTTTGAGCTGGGCAGAGGAAGGGAAGTTAGAAGCTTGGTGAGTAGGGATCCAGTTGGGGCTCAGGAAGCAAACAACCTAGCCCTACAGATTGATCTTGGTCTCATCTACCTGTTGTGGACACAGCAGCCCCCCACAGGACTTCAGGAACTTTCTTTCCCTCATAGCTTCCCATGTGCATATCTGAGCAAGAACGCTGCCCCAAGCCTCTGAGCCAGGGCAACACAATCTAGAGGATTTGTGAAAGTTTGTTTTTGTCTTGCAGGGTCTTTGTCCCCATGTGATTCATTAACTGACCCGCTGCTCCTTGGAGCTGCAGGGAGCCTGGTAGTTCAGGCCTTTAAATCCCTTCTGTCGACCTAATTCGCAGCCTGACATCACAAGCCTCCCAACATAATCCATTTGTACTGATTTGATTTTTTTTTTCAAGAGGCTTCCTTGGCAGCCAGGTTTTCTCATTACAAATATGATTCATTTGTATGGTAATTCCCAGTAGAATTAGTATCTCAGACATGATTCATCCTGGGAAATATTAAGCTAGAAGCATCGTTTCAGAAAGGCCTGGTACATGAATAGCTGCATGGAATTTCTGCAAGAGATGCTTCTTCATGAAAATAGCATTTATCGGGTTGGCCCTGTGCTGGACTCTGAGGTAGGGGCTTTGGGGAAATAGAGAGACATGAGCACCTCCCCCCTGCCCTCAGGAGCTCCCATTCTAGAAGGCAGATGGCATGGATGTGCATGTTTATGGGACGGATAACATGAGAAATGCAGTCAGAAATGAAAGGTAATGTGATCTCATAAAATATCAGGTTCTCAAACTTTAGCAGGAATCAAGATCACCCAGAAGGCTTGTTACAAAGCAGGTTTCTGGGCCCCAACCCCAGAGTTTTGGGTTTAGTAGGTCTGAGGTAGTGGGGCCCAAGAATATGTATTTCTAACAAGTTCCCAGGTGCTGCGGCTGTTGTTCTGGGGACCACACTTTGAGCACCTGCTGTAAGGATTTCAGTGCTTTCACCCCTACCCCCTCTCTTCACTGCCTGCAAGGAGCTAGGCAGTGTGCTTCCTGCTGGGGACAAAATGTGGAACAAAACATGACTGCCGTCCCCACCTGGGGAGCTCAGAGCCTGGAGGGGGAGTAAACAGCGACTTCCCCAGTCTACAGAAAGTGCCACTATAGAGTTTTCTATGGGGGAAGCTGGAACTCAAAAAAATGATGCTTAGTTCTTGCTGAAGCTGGAGGAAAGCTGCATGGAGGAGGCAAAATCTGAACACAAGTGTAAAATGTGAATTGGAGGAAGATATGTGGAAGGGCATTCATTCCCAGCCTTTACCTTCCCAGATTATCAAGTGTCCTGGGGACATCGCCTCACACTCCTTAGACGTTTCCTGCAGTCATAAAGTTTTGACTTCCTACAGAAGCGGGTGGCATAGCTCTGGTTAATTGGCCTGGCCTTAGCAAAGTCTTTATTTTTGGCTCTGTGGAGCTCTGTTTGGTCAGTGTCTCGTGCATGGTCTGAATATTCTCAGTAGAATGGAATTCTCTGCACAGGCACTTGAATGGAATGTAGAATGAAGAGCAAAGGAAGCAACGGGCTTGCTACCAAATTCCTTCTCCCCATCCTTACCACTCTGGCCTCCAGGCTGCCTCAGCTACCACTCTCCAGCCCATAACAGCCTCACTGTTTCTGTTGACTCTTCAGGAAACTTGGCGGTTTTTATGTCATTGCATTTTGTGTAGACACACACATCCATCAGAAATCAAGCTTCCAGCATCTCAGCCTTCTAGAACACTGCTTCTGGATTCCAGAATTTAGGAAAGGGGCACATGAGACCAGTAAAAGGGCTTTCCAAACCACAACTCTCACACTTGATTCCTTGAGGAAGGCTCCTGCATTGTTCCCCAGCCTATTAACTCTCAGTTTACACAGTTCAGATAACCGTGGTTATTTGTTTTTCCAGCTCAGGCTACTTTAAGTATCACATTTTGGGGAGTTTAAGGGTGCTGTTAGAAGTGGATATATAGTCACTAGTGAGAAATGACAGATGATGTTGAAGGAGAACGCTGATAAGTGAGATACTGACAATAGACTGTATTCAAGAATAATGATGATCCAAAAAGAGAATGAAATGATGCCATCTGCAGTGACGTGGATGAGCCTAGAGACTGGCATGCTGAGTGAAGTAAGTCAGAGAGAGACCAGTATCATATGATATCACTTGTATGTGGAATCTAGGAAAAATGGTGCAAATGAACCTATTTCCAAAACAGACTCACAGACGCAGATAACAAACATGGTTACCAAGGGGGAAGGTGGGGAGAGATCAACTGGGAGATGGGGATTGACATATACATACTACTATATATAAAACAGATAATAAGAACCTACTGTGGAGCACAGGGAACCCTACTTAATACTTTGTAATGACCTATGTGGGAACAGAATCTACAAAAAGTGTATGTGTGTATATGGATATATGATTCACTTTGCTGTACAGCAGAAAGTAAGGTAACATTGTAAATCAATTATGCTCAAAAAAATTAAAAAGTATCATGATCAAAATTATCATTAAAATTGAGGTTAATCAATATCCTCTGTCCTCCATTTAAGAAAGCTGAGACGTATTGGTCGTCAAACAGTAACACTAGAGGGATGTAGGGATAATGTTAGTTGACCCCTTCATGTTAGATATAGAAAACTGTGGTAGGGGGTGGGTTTTGATCACATGACAGAGTTTGTCCTTTTTTGTGTGTGTCATTGTCCTCATGCATGTACCATAGTCTCTGTAACTGCAGCTCAGTATTTGCTGAATCCAGAAAGTCCATATTGAATCCGTATCTGTTTTCTCTAAGCCCCATGATCCTTTTATTTTTTTATTTTTATTTAAAAAAAAATTTTTTTTTTACTTTACAGTTCTGTATTGGTTTTGCCATACATCAACATAAATCCTCCATGGGTGTACATCAGTTCCCACTCCTGAACCCCCCTCCCACCTCCCTCCCCATACCATCCCTCTGGGTTATCCCAGTGCACCAGCCCCAAGCATCCTGTATCCTGCATCGAACCTAGACTGGCAATTCGTGTCTTGTATGATATTATACATGTTTCAATGCCATTCTCCCAAATCATCCTGCCCTCTCCCTCTCCCACAGGGTCAAAAAGTCTGTTCTGTACATCTGTGTCTCTTTTGCTGTCTCGCATACAGGGTTATCGTTACCATCTTTCTAAATTCCATATATATGTGTTAGTATACTGCACTGCTGGGCATACACACCGAGGAAACTAGAATTGAAAGAGACATGTGTACCCCAATGTTCATCGCAGCACTGTTTATAATAGCCAGGACATGGAAGCAACCTAGATGAACATTAGCAGATGAATGGATAAGAAAGCTGTGGTACATATACACAATGGAGTATTACTCAGCCATTGAAAAGAATACATTTGAATCAGTTCTAATGAGGTGGATGAAACTGGAGCCGATTATACAGAGTGAAGTAAGCCAGAAAGAAAAACACCCATGATTCTTTCAAATCATCCTTTTCATGAAAACTCAGCATGGAGACTAGATCTGATTAAGCATTCTCAACTCTTAGGAAAATCAGCAAATGATAATGGGATAATGTTAAACTATTGGTGATTCTCAGAAAAGATCACATTTGTATGCGTGCTCGTGCGTGCTCAGTCACACAGTTGTGTCCGACTCTTTGTAACTCCATGGACTGTAGCCCACCAGGAATTTAATCCATGGAATTCCATCTAATCCATGGAATTTTCCAGGCAAGAACACTGGAGTGAGTTGCCATTTCCTCCTCCAAATGATCTTCCCAACCCAGGGATTGAACCCATGTCTTCTGTGTCTCCTTCACTGGCAGGCAGATTCTTTACCACTGAGCCACCTGGGGAGCCTCACAATTAGAGCCTCATCTGGTTGCAGCTTTTCTGAATGCTTTGTAAAGATTTGGTGCTATTTGATGTGACTTCTGTATCTGATGTTCAGCACATACAGGTGACAATACAATGCCACCTGTGGTTTAGATGAATCCAGTAAGGTCATGACCAAAAAACTAAAGGATTCTAGCCGATTTCTTGGTGAAGATATAAAAGACCTTCATTAATTCAATCAAGAGCTATTTATTGAGAAGCTGTAATGCCAAAACTTCCAGACCCTGGTGATAGAGGAGTGAAAACGGAAATAAAATCCTCTTGAAGTTGCATTCTAGAGGGAGGAAACAGACTATAAAGAGAGGTGGCAGGATCGCTACTGCAATACCCATAGTAATCTAGGTTCTCTTTTCAGATTTTGAAAGTATGACTCCACTGTCTAATGGTCAGTAGCATTGTTGTTGCGAATTCAGCTGTTGGTAAATTTATCAGTACTTTGCATCCACTCTACCTTTCTTTCTACCTTTTTTTTAAATTAGAATATAGTTATTTTACCATTTGTGTTAGTTTCTGCTGTACAACAACATGAGTTAGCTATATGTATACATATATGCCCTCTCTCTTGATTCTCCCTCCCACCGATCCCATCCCACCCCTCTAGGTTATCACAGAGCACCAAGCTGAGGTCCCTGTGCCATACAGGAGCTTCCCACTAGCTATCTACCCCTCTCTAAAAAAAGGTTTCTTTGACAACAGCAGTATAGGATTCTCTAACTGTTTGGTTTGGTGGCTAGCAGTACTGGCTTACAGATGCAGAGTCCTGATGCTGAGTCAGGTGTATGCGCATTAGTGCCTTATTTTTATGTGATGGTAATAGTAGGACCTCTTTCTAGAGCTGTTCTGGAGTTTCGATGAAATCGTGTTTCAGTGCTCAGTGCCTACTTCATTTTAAATATTCATTAGATGTTGTGGTGATTACAAGCATTATTGTGTGTGTGTGTGTGTGCTCATCACTTAGTCATGTCCAACTCTTTGAGATCCCATGGACTGTAGCCTGCCAGGCTCCTCTGTCCATGGGATTTCCAGTGTAAGAATACTGCAGTGGGTAATCATTCCCTTCTCCAGGGGATCTTCCTGACCCAGGTACTGAACCCAGGTCTCCTGCATTGGCAGGCAGATTCTTTACTGTCTGAACCACAGGGAAGCCCACAAATACTACTGTTAAGGGTCAATGGACACCTAAGTAAAAAGCCTTCTTCTTGTTGAAAGATTTCATGAGATATGCTATCAGATCTTAGAACATTGTGATTTTCCAGAGCTCTGACCCTAGAAAGAAAGCTTTTGGAACAGAGCAAGTACAAAATTGACTCCCCTTGTCAAGCACTCTCTTTGACCCAAGTAGAAGTCAAGATAAGACAAAGTCCTTTCTGGCTGTACAGAAGAAGGAGCTTTCCTCCTGGGTGAGTGCTATGGACCCGATGTACCTGGCTGCTTTATGTCTTTCAGTGCTCTTAAGTCTGATTTCATCTCTGTCTGAATTACCCAGCCTTGAATGTTTGTTTTATTTGGGTTTGGATCTGAACTCCATGTCCCAGCGTTGGTTTCTTGAGTCACAAGGAACTTCAAATGTCTCCTTAAGTATTATCTAAGGACTGCTTGCTTTTATGCAAATAACTTCATAATATTGAGGTCATGCTTCTCAAACGCAGCCCCACCATAGTGGAAGTAGTGTAATTCCATGGAGGGGACCCACTCACACTTCACAGTGGTGGGTAAACATAGGTGCTATGAAGGGCCCTTTTGGCAACATTGATCTATAGTTCTTTATATAAATCTTTTTTATTGAAGTATAGTCGATTTATAATATTTATATTAATTTATATTTATGTTATGCAAATATACATATAAAGACAAATGCTTTATATCTTAAAAGTTCTAAGAACTCCACAATGGCCAACTATAAAAATTTTGACTCCTTCCTTCATTCCCAGTGACTTTAGCAAGTGCTGTAGAGTCCATATCTGAAATGTATCTTGATTATTTATAATAGCCTACAATTTTTAGCTAACTTATTTGATTTACTTGTTTATTGTCTGCCTTCCTCCAGTAAAATAAAGTTCTTTTTGCTTTCTGCTGGATCCCCAAAGCCACTGGGCTTGGCGCAATGTATGTTTTCAATAAATAAAAATCAATTGTTGGATAAATGGATGGACACATATCTTTTTACCAAGATTGGATGCCCTGTTGTAAGATGCTGCTTTTATATCAAAAAAGATATTGACCCATATAGGGCATTAGTCTGTCTAAGTTTTAGCACCTTCTATTACCACATTAATCAAGTGAGATAAAGTTTATATATTTTTTCACCTTGTAATTTAAACTACAAATCTCCATAAAAAGGAAACATATTTGCTCGTTCATTAGTCGTAACTTGACTGTTTTCCAAAGTACTTTAGGGTGACCATGAAAGGAATTATCATGAATAAAAACTATAACAACTGCAATGTTAACATCACTTAACACTCTTGCCAAATAACAACATTTTCTTGAATGCTGTTGTTTGGGTTCTGGGTGTGACCGTGCTTAGTGCAATGGATAAAGTGGAACCACAGAGCTGGACAAACCCAGCTTCAGTCTTGGCTCAGTCGCTTACCAGCTGTGTGAAGTTAATTGTCTCACTCTGCCTCACTAGGCTCGCTGTCCCCATCTGCAAAATGAGTCAACCTCATAGGGCTAGTGTGTGGATTCAGATATCATGCAAGGAAATACTTATCATTGCACCTACCACATCGTCATTGTGTAAGTTGACTTTTGCCCTGTGCCAAGGCATTCCCAATGCTTCATGGTTTATACAGCAGTCATTTATATAGCTTGTGTTCCTGTGAATTGTCTGGACGGTTCTCCTAGTTTGGATGAGCTGATCTTTGCTGGGCTCTCTCGCGTGTCTGTGATGGCAAGTGGACTAGCCATTGGATAATCTAGGAGGGATTCACTATGTGCCTGCCAGTGGCAAAGTGAAAGAAAGTGAAGTTTCTCGGTCATATTCAACTCTTTGCGACCCCATGGACTGTAGCCTGCCAGGCTCCTCTGTCCATGAGATGTCCCTGACAAGAATACTGGAGTGGGTTGCCATACTCCGCTCCAGGGGATCTTCTCAACCCAGGGATTGAACCTGCATCTGCGCTGCAGGCAGGTTCTTTAGCACTGAGCCACGGGGCCTTTTTAGCAGCTTTCCTCCGCTGAAAACAAACAAATAGACCAAAAACAGTGAAGGGCTACCCATCTCTGATAGATTAAACCTCTTTTCTTGACTTTCAAGGCTCTCCTTTGTCAAGCCAACTGACCTTTTCAATTCCCCAGTGATTTCCCTACACTCTCTGCTCTTAATACCTGCTCTCCTCACTGTCCCCAGGACACAATGTTTTCCAGCCTCTTCACCCTTACTTGCCATGTGACTTGCCTCCCTCAGCTGCCCCAGTTAGAGCCAGGCTTCTTTCTTTATCTTTACCTCTTAAGTCTCACAGTGGGTTCTCTTCTCTGAACATCCAGAGTGTTTACTTCTGATGGACTCTTTGAGACTTAGTGTGTTAGAGATTGCCTGTGTGATTTGGAGCTGGGAGAAGAAAAGCAGGTCCTGAGCTCTGCAACTCTCTACCCCCATTTGTCCTCACAATACACCCAAATAAGGTTAGGATGACATTATCCAGCACGGAAGAGCAAGGGTATAACTCCATCACTGTGAATTTCACAGACTGTGCTCTGTTGTTATACAATCACCTGATGATTGTTTAGAGCAGGGTCCATTCTCTTCTTGCTTGGTGCTAATGGGCACCGTTTCTAGACACCAGACTGAGCACTTTGTATGTATTGTCGGGGGAATCCCAGAACATCTCTAAGAATGGGCATTAGTATCCTCTCTGACTGGTCAAGGCAGAGCTGGGTGTGCAACCCCACAAACCTGACCCCAAAGCCTGGGTTCCTTCTGTCCCAGCACACCATCTCTGTGGCCACTAGGAATTTAACAACAGAATTAAAGATTCCACACCCTGTCTTCAAATGGAAAGTCTATACCAGAAAGCAGAGGAAGGCAGAGTAGGAATCTAGTCGGGGTGTCACCACAGACTAGCTCCATAGGGGTCCTTTTGAGTACCCCGGCGTGCTAGTTAAGGTGAGCTTTGGAGTGTGCAGCATCACAAGGGTGCCTGCAGAGTCTGAAGGGCATGCAAGGTTCTTCCCTTCCCTTGCCACTCATCGCTGTCACCAGAGGAGATGACCTCCACTGTCACCCTACCCTGAACTTTTTATCTGTTCACCCTCCTTATTAGACTGTGAACTCTCAGAGAGGAGAAGCTGTTGTATTTACCAAGGCCTAACACATACCTGGTATATAAACACAGAAGAACAATTTTTTAATTTAATGCATCAATTGTCAACCAAGGCATGGTGCTCAAGGTAGCATGATGGAGACAACACAATATAGTAAACGTTTATTCCACCATCAGAAAGCTAGGTTAATTCACCCTGTGCTATCTTTCTTCTCTGGCATTTATACACTGCCAAGAAGGCTCCGGCTTCCCAGAGACCTTGACAAAACCCCATACCTCCCAGATACAATGTCAAACCTCATAACTTTCAGGTCTCACTTTCTAAGTTAGATTATGAAGTCCTACAGTGCAAGGGGTGTCTGTTACTCTTCGTAAACACTTTACATCTTTCAATGCAGTGCCTTGCACAGAGCAGAGCTACATGAATGCATGTTGAACAATTGCACTGAAGTGGATTGGAATTATGGCTGGGAAAATGTTGTAATAATCCAATATCTTTGAAATAATCCTTGGTGAATTCAGATGATGAAGGAAAGAGGAAATCAGGATAGTGGCAGAGGCAGAAGGAAGAAAGGAAGGAAGGAGAAGTGGACAGGATCTGTCATTTCACTGGATGTGGAGGTCAGGGAGGAAGAGGGGAAAAAGGATTCAAAGACTTTGATCCAAGCTGATGGATTGAAAGCTTATAACCAAAAAGGGAATATAGAAGTTCTCCTGCCCCTTAACCCACTCACCCTTACTTCATTCTGAGCATGAAAGGAGGATTCCTCATGAATGTGAGTCTGCAGGGTTCCTTGGAGATAGACAGATCTGGGGGAGTCACTCAAGAGAGTCCAGAACGACAAATAGGAAAGGTATGCCCTTGTCCCACTGTAGACGAGCTTTGCTCTGATAAAGGGGAGGAGAAATTTGAGCTGAATGTATTTTTGGTCGGTACAAGTCGTAAGTGCTCTGTTTGATAGCAGGGTTGTTTGAACGACCTATTTCATAACTGCACATAGCTTTCCCAAATAAATGGTGTCTGTAGAATGTTCAGGTTAATGTATGAGCCCAGTGTTCACGAGTGTTTGCGCTTAGAGCGACTGAGACTTCTTTCTTAATAAGTCATCTTGGCATTTTGTCAACAAGTTAATTTGCTTTTCTAAGAAACTAGATTAATACTTCCTGTACTTTGTGCTATTCACAGATCTACAGTGCAGTGAGAAGGGGAGAAGCCACGGAAGAGACAATTAGATCTCTTCTCCATTTTTTCGCCAAGCTCCCAGCCTCCGAGACAGCCCATGAAAGGATCAGTGTCAGTCCGTACTTAAAGCAATGTGTCCGAGACACAGTGTGTGAGTATCGTGCCACCCTGCAAAGGACTTCCATATCTCAGTACATCACCGGCTCTCTCCTGGAAGCCACCACATCTTTAGGAGCAAGAAGCAGCCTCCTCAATTCTTTTGGAGGATCCACAGGACGAATGATGCTGAAAGGTACTGTCTGACATTTCACTTTTAACTCTTTATCGTTCAATGCAGAAAAGAGTCTGAGTTAACATTTATGCATCTCCTCATGGAAAATTGAGTCCTCTTATCAACAACTTTCAGAAAAGGTAGCTGCTTTAAAAGAATATAAAATGATAGTCCTTTACCAAAATCCCTTAAAGTGTAAGCATTCCAAATAATGAACGTTAAGATTTTGAAGTTTCTTTTTAAAAAGAAGTAAATGACTAAAAGGCTGTGTTTAATTTTTTTAAGTTATTCTAATAGATGATTTCTCCTAGTGGTGGTATATGACAGATGTCAATTACTGTAAAAAAATAAAAATGAAAAAGCTCGTGAAAAAGTGTAGTCATGTGGTCACAGTGAAAACCAACTGTTTCACTCAAAACCGAGTGGAATAGAGTCCTCTTGCCTACACAGAATTAATAGGTTCATGTTGACCGGAGAAACTAAAGGCCATCTTCCAACGACTCCCATCTTAAAAGACTAAGATAGTCAGAAATCCTGCTAAGAAATGAAAACTAGTGGAGTATGGGGTCTCTGCATCAGAACTTCCCAGCTACTACCAACAAGTGGCAGACAGGCAGGTCAGAAATGGCCGCGCACCAATGGAGATTTGTGCACTGCACAGCTGTCACCACCCACTTGGCATCCTTCCCTGGCAGGAAGCTGCCAGCCAGACAGGGACCATGCAGAGCAGCGTTCCACTGTTCAGGGGCTGCCAAGAACCCTCTCTGACATCCTGCCACTTTTCGCAAGGAGAGCCCCTCTCGTCCCTCCACAGCAAGCCCCAGACCTGTGATTATCACACCAGTGGTCTTCCTCCTTGACCCTCAACCTCCCCTACCCTGCCCCACCCCAGCACCCCTTGGGAAGACCCTAGAGGAGGTCCACACCTGTCTGTGTACCATGTGGATGCCATGCTGATTTGTTTTCTGGTGTCACCTTAACTGTTGTGGATCGGTTATAAATGATGAAAGAAGAAAAACACAAGGTGGGGACCACTAATCCCAGAGACTAAAGAGGAGAAACTCAGATTCATATATGTTTCATTCATTCAGCATACATTTTTTGAGCCCCTGCGTTCTGGGTTGGGGACAAAACATAGCCCTTACCCCCATGGAAAAGACCCCCCGGAGGAAAGAAAGGCTACCCACTCCAGTGTTCTGGCCTGGAGAATTCCGTGGCGTGTATAGTCCATGGGGTCGCAAAAAGTCGGATACAACTGAGTGACTTTCACTTTCACTTTTCCACCCATGGAACTTGTAGTCGCTAGGGAGTAAGGGTTTCCCCTACCCACAGGATTCAAGATTTCTCTATTCTGATGTGGCTCCTGGTAACTGCCAAGCTTGCATTCTGCATCAGTGATCTTCCTGGGAATTCGAGTTGAAATTGACATATAGAGTTGGCAGAGCTTCAATGCTTGCGACTCTATGTAAGGAGCTTATCCTGTGTGTTAATCAGGCTTTTATATCAGATACCTGCCCTGTGCCAAGCAGTGTGTAGGGCTTATGGGAGATCCTAATAACATACAAGTCAGTTTTCTTGCCTTTAAGTTTTTATCATCCTAGTGAGGCAGCCAGATTTGTATGCACCGAGTATTCAAAGAACAGACTGCACAGAGTTAAAAGCCAAATAATGTGGAAGTGACTCTAAGAGTTCAAAGCGTTTGGAAGTAGAGTTAATGGTCCATGTGACAAATGGTTTGGCTGCAAAGGAACAAAGTCAATAAAAGCCACTTTGTTTCTTCTCTGTTAATTGAAAAAGGACATATCTCCAGGCTCCCCAAATGTTGTGTTTTGGTTCCCAGGCAGGCTGCCTCCAGTCTTACACAGTCCTTTGGGGAGAAAAAAGGAGGCCATTAGTTAAGGTGTCTGTTGCCCTGATAGTAAGTAAGTTGATCTCCATTGCTCTTTGCACGTTCCTGTTCAGATCAGAACTCTGAGATCAGCATTCCCATCTCTGGGACTTGTTGGATCATCAGCTAATGAGTTATCATTGAATTGGGTTTTATGCAAGAGTTGGGAGTTTCTTTTAACTTTCTGTTTTGCAGCTCTTTAATGGTGTCTGATATCTGTCTGTAAGTAGTTTCTGCTGAATAATATAGTTAGCAGGTTGGCTTCAGCTCCAAGCTAATTTCTGTATCTCTACCTTGCTCTCTTGGACATCTTTTTCAACTTCAGTGCTTTCTCCCATGGGGTTTTCAAAATCTGTATGTGCTGTAGTGAAATATATGGTTCTTCAACATGCAGTGGAATGTAATACATCTTAAACAACCATACATGGCCGTTCAAAAATCATGGAGTGTTTAGAGAGCCTATAGGTTCAGCATATTGAGTAGCTGGGTCTTGAGCTCTATCGGCCTCCTACTCCAGCAGGGGTCTGGACGACATACTTGGCTGCTCTGCCATGTTTGCCTGCTTGCTTTATTGTTCACTGTGTGTTCTGTGGCATCGAGCACACTTCAGCTCTGTGTCACTAATGAAAATCTATGGGAAGTGTGTGACACACTCAGTCTCCAGGTTATAAACGACTCATTTTCCAGAGTTCATTTCTTAGGAGCTGTGTGGAACGCAGGACGCTTTCCTGGAGAAGCAGTATTAAACATGGTGATTTGGTTCCAGACTTTAGTCCTCAAAAACCTCCTTAACCCACAACACAGTTGAAATCTACACACTTCCCATGGAATGGAAAGAAAAACACAATTATTAGAATACTGAGCATCAGCCTCCAGGAAAAAAGCAATACAAATGAGTTAAAAGGCATTTGTTGTTGAGGGGAAACCATTTTAATTAAGATGAGTAGAGTTAAAGTAAAACTTGCATGGAGATTTTGTAAAGAACTTTGGGCCATTTCAGAGATTTTAGATGTTGGCATCTATAGTTCTGTTATTATGGTTAATTATATTTTGAAACTCATACCTAATGTGAAAGATTCAGAAAATTATTATCCCAGTAACTTTCTTTTCTTTTAATGAGAGGCTTATACATGGAATGAAGGGGAAGAGGGAGACAGGACAGAGTTTGTAATTTTTTCCCAGAGGGAAAAGGTAAGGAAGAGGGTCAAAAAGAATGACCTTCTCCATGAGAGAGATCACATTGAAAGTGGATTAAATCAAGTTAGAAAAGGTAGGGGGGAAAAAAAGGAGGACGAAAAACAAATGCTATATGATTCCTTTCGTGTGGGGGTGCTTAGAATAGTCCAAAGCATCCAGACGGAGAGTAGAACTGTGGTTGTAGGGGCTGGTGGAGGGAGGGTTTGGATGCAGAGTTACTGTTAATGGGTACAGAGTTTCATTTTGCAAGATGAAGAATTCTGAGGATGGATCATGGTGATAATTGTGTAACAATATGAATTTACTCAATACAACTCAGCTGCATTAAAAATGGTGAAGATGCTAAATTTTGTTATGTATGTTTTTACACAAATTCACACACACTCACAAATAAAAGGATTTAAACAGGAGGAACACATGGTGCAGGTCTCTAGTGCCAGGCCCATTAAGATGTTAGAAAGAACCAAGTTTGTGAAAAAGAAATGTGAAGACAGCTTTCCAGGTGACCTACAGATGCCCCAAGTCAACTTGTCTCCTGGAAGTGGTCATGATTACAAAATGAGGGTTGGAGCTGCCTGTAGTAGGTAAGAATAGGAAGAGAAAATGTCCAACCAGTTTCTTCATTACTCACAGGGCATTCCTAAGTCAGGACTTGATAATGTCAGGGTTGACTGGCCAGCTCTGCAGCATTACCACAGTCTACAAGATTCTGCTAACTCTCCAACAGCTTCATCAGTTTGCACCCCTCCAGTGGTTATGAGTAGCTCTAAAAAATCAGCCGATAGTCAGTTCATTCCTGGTTTTCTGCCTTCAGGACCAGTGAGGATGGTCCGTCTCCTCAATGGAAAGTTTGCCAAATAATGAGAAGCATTTTCTGATATGACGCATCAATCAGCAAGGATATACTGTCTCAAGGAGAAGGCAATGGCACCCCACTCCAGTACTGTTGCCTGGAAAATCCCATGGACCGAGGAGCCTGGTGGGCTGCGGTCCTTGGGGTCACTAAGAGTAGGACATGACTGAGCGACTTCACTTTCACTTTCACTTTCATGCATTGGTGAAGGAAATGGCAACCCACTTCAGTGTTCTTGCCTGGAGAATCCCAGGGACAGAGGAGCCTGGTGGGCTGCCGTCTATGGGGTCGCACAGAGTCAGACACGACTGAAGCGACTTAGTAGCAGCAGCAGCAGCAGCAGCAGCAGCATACTGTCTCAAAATGGAGAACTTACTCCATCCTGTCAGGGACTTCCACTAGTTGAATACAGTCAAGATCTTTCCGCTTCCCATCTAATTCCCCTTTTCCTCCTCCCCATTAACCTTGCTAGAATCCCAGGACCAACTCTGTAGAGCAGTGGCAGCCAAAAGAGTTCTTGACTTCAATAATCAGAAAGACGTTTTCTAAATCCATTGCCTACTTTTCTTTTTTCCAATGTACTCCCCACTAAAAATTATAAAAGCAAGATTAGGTCAAAAGGGAGAGAAAGGAATGAGGTAATTGATAGTAATGGGAGAAGGAAATGGCAACCCACTCCAGTACTCTTGTCTGGAAAATTCCAGGGACTGCGGAGCCTGGTGGGCTACAGTCCATGGGGTCGCAAAGAGTTGGACACAACTGAGTGACTTCATTTCACTTCACTTCAAAGCACTGAAATAGCAAAAGTAAAATAAAAAAATAGTGATAAGAAAGAGGATTTTTCAATATAATGTGGCTGTTTTCAAGTGTACATTTTGTATCAGCTTGTTCCTAAGTTTGTAAATCAAAAGATTAAATATTTACATATAACTTGGACAAAGCATAGTCACCCATATTTAAATTATGTAGTAGGAAATGCTCATTTTTTAACCAGTTTGGGTGTGCGTATGTAGAGAATAGTTATTAATAAATAAAGTTATTCATCATAGATTAGACTATAAAAAAATCTGCATGCGGGAGACCTGGGTTCCATCCCTGGGTCGGGAAGGTCCCCTGGAGGAGGGCATGGTAACCCACTCCAGTATTCTTGCTTGGAGAATTCCATGGACAGAGGAGCCTGACGGGCTACAGTCCATGGGGTCACAGAGTTGGACGTGACTGAATGACTTACGCTTTCACTTTCACATGAAAAGAAAAAGTGCCCTGCAGATGTAATATTCTTATTTGAAAATGGGGAATATTCTGTTTCTGATAGAAAGGTCTAATAATTTTCAACTTATTTTCTTTTACTGCAATAAGTATATTCTATTTGTGTCTTTTTCTAAAGTGAATACCTTTGCGTATAAAAATAGGAAGACCTAATAGGAATATACACACACACATTTGAACTATGTGATTGTACCTCATAAATAATTTAGTTTATGAAGGCTGTCTTGGTTGACTTCCTCATAATCAAAACAATTACGCTTTACATGCCTACCAGGCAAGAGAAGATGTCTCCATGGTTCTAATTCCAAGATTTAAGTGTATTTAAATCTGACTTACTAGTTTTGTGACCTTGAAATTATTTTCTTGATGTTAAAGTATGCTTTAATGCAACTTGGGGTATGTTTTGATACCAGTTAATCAACTGAGAAGTATTTATTCGGTGCCCACTATTGTCTAGGGCGGTGTCACCTCAGTGAAGAATGGAAAGATCACATCTGGAAGCCTTCAACTTGTAAGATAATATTTCTCACTTCATTGAAAATGTAATAATAGGAGTCCAGTTTACTGAAGTAGCCCTTACCGCCACCCTAAAAAGATTCACAAAGTTCAAGGCTAGTCAGTTGAAGGTGGGGTCAGGAAGCTTGGTGGGTGCAGGATGAAAGCCGTCTGCCTTGGGATACATGTGGCCAGGCATGATCCAGGAGTGTGACTTGACGTCTAGATGTGACCTAAACCTGCGCAGTATTTCTGATGAGTGTGACTCCATACCCCTGCTTATAACAAGGGGGAACATCTCCAAGGCTCCAGGGCAGCACAAAGTCATCAGCCTCAAATATTACCAGATATATGATGCTTCTTGAGTCAAAACAGTCAAGTGTATTTTGGGGGAGGAGGAGGGTCAAGCAGAGGAACTAACTTTTTAAGAAAACTTTTCCAAGCTGACATCCTTATTACTGTTATATCTGAAGTTGTAAACTCTCCCATCTGTAAAGAGAAAGTTGGGCATAGGGAAGGGTTGGAATTAGAATCATAGTAATAGTTGTGAATATTATTTTTTTAGTTCTTGCTGGGTGCCAGGTATTACTCTGAATGCTTCACATGTTTGACTTCATTGAAAACCATTCAATGATCCAATGAGAGAGGTACTATTTACTAATGAGGAAACTGAGGCCCAGAGATATGAAGAAACTTGCTTAAGAGTGCACGGGTAGTCTGTGATAAAGTCTGTGCTTGAACTCAGGCAGCCTGTTGAGTCCTTATTGTGGTTCAGCCAATGCACCAAGTCCTTCATCTGCATTATTTCATGTAGTCCTTTTGGGTTGACTTGTGTCCCTTGAAAGAGATACGTTGAAGTTCAAAGCCCAGATCCTATGATGGGACTTTATTTGGCAGTAATATCTTTGCAGATGTAATTGCATTAAGATGAGGTTGTTTTCTGTTAGAATGGGCCCTAAACCCAGTGAATGGTTTTCCTTATCAAAAGAAGAAACAGGCAGACAGACCATGTTGGGATGAACACCATGTGAGACGAGAGGCAGAGATCAGAGTGATGCATGCAAACCAAGGAATGCCAAGGACTGCCAGCCAGCAGCAGCCACTGGAAAGAGACAGGAGAAAATTCTTACCAGAGTATAAGAGGGAGCGTGGCCCTGCCAGCACCTTGCTTTTGGACCTCTAGCCTCTAGAACTGAAAACAAAGTTCTGTTGTTTTAAACCATCCAGTGGTGGTATTTTGTTAGGGCAGCGCTAGGAAACTACGACAGTCCTTTTTTGGAGATCCTGTAAGGAAGAAATTATTAGTGCTAGGAGACTAAAGCTCACAGAGGTTAAATGACTTGCCTAAGGTCATACAACTAGTCAGTGTGTGTAGCCAACTCAGATCAAGCTTCTCCAGGGCCTGTGGTCACAGCTATGATGCAGACATGTTTGCAGCTCTCTGATGGCACTGTCCATTTCTGCTTTGTGTTAATTGATTATGGATTTTTCTGGTCTCAGTCTCTAATATTCATCCTCCTCTCCCATGAGCATCTTGCCTGACACAGGACCAGGCACAGAACAGACAGTCCATAAACTTTCATGGATTCCAGGGGCAGATGTGTTCACAGAATCAAGGAACATGTGATCATTGCTCTTTATCACATTTAATTGAATGAGATAATTTTAGAACCAAAGAAAGGACTAATTTTCACTGTGGGCTGCACGAACATATCAGGCTCATACCAAATGAAAATGCAGATACATTGAGTAAGTTTCCAAGCTGGTACAAAAGTTATTTTCAGTGTCTCAGAAGGTTCTATCAGCACAAAGTCCTGGAATGGTTACAGAGCTATCACCAGGGCCTTCCTTGCTCCCTCTCTGAACTCTTCTCCCTTCTTCCTCAGACACCTCTTGCCTCTGGGGGTCCAGAGCCCCCTTAACTGTATCAGCCCATTTACTCCTCACTTGCTACCCCATAAAAACACGATCTCCTTTTCTTTCTGTAGTGGATCCTAGCTGGGCTTTGTGAAGAGAGGGATCTGGTGGGTTGGAATAGAGACCTGGGGTGTTGACTGATGAAGGAAACTCCCCTGCAAGCATCAGGGACAGATAGAGGAGCCAATGGTAACTGGCAGAGGAAACAGAGCATCCAGATGTAAAGACTTGAGACAGGACAAGGCATGATGTGTTCAGGGACTGCTGGTCTACTATGCTGTTATGGCCAAAGTTTGAGGTGCACAGGAAGTAAATAGGAAGGTATGGGGCAAGAAAATAGATCTCCAGGGGGCTGTAATTCATGATAAAGAGCTTGGATTCTACCTTGTAAGTAGGAGAGACACAGAAGAGTTCTAAGGAAGGATGTGATGTGATCAGATCCTTTAGAAGAAAAGAAAAGAAAGATCCATCTGGTTGCAGTGTGGAGTGGGGCTGCTCAAAGCATCATCTTTAGCCCACCTGCATCAGAATCGCCCAGCCTGAGTGTCCACAAAATAGCTTTCCTTGGCTTCATCCCAAACCTACCAAATCAAGAGTCTCTGATCAGGAATTCCCTGGCAGTTCAGTGGTTAGGACCCCATGATTTCACTGCCCAGGGCCCAGGCTCAATCTCTGGTTGAGGAACTAAGATACTGTAAGCTACAAGGCATGACCAATGGGGGAAAAAAAAAGCATGGCCAAAGGGGGAGGGGAAGAGCTTGAATCTCTGATACTTCCGGTGAGAATGCCTGGTGTAGAAAGTGGATGCAAGGAAAGAGTAGTGAGAACTGGAGGCATTTAGGACGAGGCATTGCTAAGGCTCCTGAGAGTCCCTCGGACAGCAAGGAGACCAAGCCGCTCAATCTTAAGGGAAATCAACCCTGAGTACTCATTGGAAGGGCTGATGCTGTAGCTGAAACTTCAGTATTTTGGTCATCTGAGGCACACAGCTGACTCATTGGAAAAGTCCCTGATACTGGGAAGGATTGAGGGCAGAAGGAGAAGAAGGTGTCTGAGGATGAGATGGCTGGACGGCATCACTGATGCAATGGACAGGAACTTGGGTAAACTCGGGGAGATGGGGAGGGACAGAGAGGCCTGGCGTGCTGCAGTCCACAGGGTCGAAAAGAGTCGGACAGAACTGAGCAAATGAACAACAGCATTGCTAAGGCAGTGTCGGTTACTGCTGGCCCACTGTAATCCGTAAAAATTGCAAAAAGGCCCCCGCTTCACTCTCTCCAGAGTGATGAAGCCTCGTCGCCACAGACGTCATTTAGTGCACAGCATGTAGACTCAGATCTCTCTTCCACTTGGGTACAGACCTTTGTACAGTGCACACAATTGCCCCCTGTTGTTACCATTAGGAGTACATCCTTCCAATGTTGGTAAAAGTTAATGGAATTGTTGGATCATATGCTATCCTTCCCATTGCATCAAGAAATCAAGAAGTTAAGGGTTGGTTGAATCCTAACACTAAATTCAGAAAGATGACTGGTGAGGACAGCAACCCCAGTCAGTCACTTGGACTTTCCGTACTTGTTCAGTTCAGTTCAGTCGCTCAGTCGTGTTCCGATTCTGCGATGCCATGGACTGCAGCATGCCAGGCTTCCCTGTCCATCACCAACTCCCGGAACTTGCTTAAACTCATGTCCTTTGAGTCAGTAATGCCGTCCAACCATCTCATCCCATATTTGAACTGAGCATAAAAATACCAAGTCCTAGTTCCAGAAACTCAGAGTGGGCCATGTTTCAGAAAACCATTTGCAAGATAGTTATTTGAAACTTTGTATCCAAAAAAACAAGCAATTCCAATCCTTTCCTCCAAAGCTTGCTTATTGCGTATAACACTGAACTCATATAACTATTTTAAATCAAGAAGTCTTAAAATATGACTTTTCAATGTCAGTAAGTAAATGTTCCCCCCAAACAACCTGGAATAAGAAATCATTGCATTGATCTTGGAAAAGGAACGTTTAGAGAAGGAGAAAGAGCAGTTGGATAACGTTGGGGGAGTTAAGAAATACATTTAAATTGAAATATAAAGAGAGATGATTAAGAATAGTATTTAAATCAATTTAAAATAAATTTTAAAAAAAGAAAGCACAGGAAGAATAGTATTTAAAGCTGAAACAATACAGTTATCAACAGAAAAATAAAACTAAAAAGATGTAATTTGCAGTGATGGGGAGAATGGGCCAAATTTCTCATCTTCCATCGAGGTGATTAAATACACTATTCTTGAAAGGGAAGGGAATATATATATTTTTTAATGAGATGCAAATCTTTTCTTTCCATCCTTAAATTGTACTTTATTATTTATTTATTTTTGGCTGGGTTGGGTCTTTGTTGCTGCATGCGGGTTTCTCTACTTGTGGAACTATTATAGTTGCAGCACATGCTCGGGCTTCTCATTGCGGTGATTTCTTTTGTTGTGGAGCACGGACTCTGGGGCATTTGGGCTTCAGTAGTTAGACTGCATGAGTCTTAGTTGCCCTGAGGCATGTGGAACCTTAGTTCTCAGACCAGGTGTGGAACCCATATCCCCTGCATTGGCAGGTAGATTCTTAAGCACTGGACCATCAGGGAAATCTCCAAAATCTTTTTTACAGTTAAAAGATAACTGTCAAAGAATAGGCACAGAATCATGCAAAAATGGTTGCCTCCAAGAGAGGCCTTTTATTTGTCACCCCCTACGCATTTATACTGTTTGAATGTTGATGTCCTTGTCCATACTACGTAACTAGTGGTTAAAAAGAGGCATTTGGAGCCTGTGTGCAAACTGATGGATTCAAGCCCCTTGTTTCCAATGATACTGTTTTCTGCAGCCATTTGGGGCTCACATTCAGATGAGAAGGGGGACAGAGGCTTTGTTAAAGTAAGTGAGGAGAAGGGCTTAGAATGAATAAGAAAAGTATTACTGGAGCTCTCTTTGTCCTATTAATTGCTTCATGGTTAAAAGAAATTGACTGGGAATGTCATTCTATCTTGGGTTTGAGTCTCGATTTCAACACTATGCCATCTTGAATAGGTGACTTTACTTTCTAGGCTTTAGTGCCTGCCACCGTAAATCAGGAATAAAAGTGACAACTTCACAGAGGTGTTCTGAGGACTAAATGAGATAATGTGTATAAAGAACTGAGCAAGGTACCTGGCATCTCTGTTCAGTAAATGTTAGGTTGATGATGTGACGCTGAGGATGACAAGGGTAGAGACGATTGCTGCCACCCTTACCAGCTGCTTGAAATGCCAGCCTTCCACTCTTCCTAATTCAGGTGCTCTGCTCTTAACTCAGTCTTAGATGCACACAAACCTCCAGGTTTCCCTGGCTCTGGACTCAGAAACGTAGTATCTTACAGGACACTTGACAGCTTGTTTGGAAGTTCTAGCAGGGGAGCGCAGCTACTCATATACCCTTGACTGAAGACCGGTCCTCCTCTATTGGGGATGGTCGTCCTCTTTGACCGAGTGTGCAGCTTTGGGAGGGACACACGTGGAGTGGTGAGGGAGGAAGGGGACACCCGCCTGGCCAGCCAGATCAGCCGAATCAACCCTGGCGATCAGTGGGGTGACAGATGTCACAACCAGATCGCCCTCACATCCTTACAGGACACTTGAAAGGAGGTATCTAGAGGCTGGAGTCTGCCCCTTTGTAAGGTTTTCCTTAGGATTCATGCATCAGATCACTCATGAATTCATTTAACAAACAGTTGTTGAGCATCTTCTATGCGACAAGCACTGTGCTAGGCCCTGAGGATAAAACAGTGAATAAGACAAAGTCTTAACTTTCAAGAAAGTGACCTGATAGTGCAGGAGATGGACAAACATCCCTGCAATTTTCAGATGGTAATAAATGTTATAGTTGAGATAAAAACAGAATATAGGGGCTCAGAGGGTCCCTGTACCAACTTGAGTGAAGTCTGAGGTTTCTAAAATCACTTAAGAGCCTGGAGAAATGTGAACACCTTATGTAACTAAGGAAAACAAGCTCTCGCCTCTATTATGATGCTTCTGTTGTTTTAGTTCCGTTTTTTTTTGCTGGTATCATCTCTGTTCCCTCCAGAGTAGAAAAGACACTAAGCATTTATTCCTGGGATTGGGCACCATGTCTACTAAGATTGGTATAAAATTTAGTGTTCAAGTTAGAGTTTGTACATTTTTGTGAAGATGCGTTACTCTTTACAATAAAATTAAATGTTTCAATATATGTAACTAATCCTTTTGAGTGTTTTTAAATTGTTTACCTTTTTAAAGGACAAAAACCTCACTTAAATGAGCTAGGAAAATTCTTGTCCATGGGAACATTTATAGAACATAGTGGAATATACTTATAATTTGTTTATAATAACATGTGGGTTAGTAGCAAATATTTAAGAGGAAAAAAGAGAAGATCTCAGGACAGTCTGAGTCATTATTTAAACTTCTGTCGGAATTGAGTCTTAAAACCAAGAAATTACTGGTACAGTTAAAGTTGTAAGTGGACATTTTAAGAATGTTTGGTTTTCAATGGACTAAACTCTAACAGAAGATTTTGCCATCTTCTGGAAAGTATAAAATGTTTTGCCAGCTGGAAATATGTACATATCAGGCATTTTAAGCCTTTTTTACTCTCTATTTCATTGTAATAACAAATGATTCTATGATGGCCTGAACAAATGGTTGCTTCCGCCCCTCTGAGGTTCTCCTTGTGAATTTTACATTCACCAGAAACACCGTTGCTAACAGTCATGGGTATTTTACCCCGATTCACACCCAGAATCACTCAACTTGTGCATTAGTAAGCAGACTGGTCTAAAATCCATTTCAAGCAGAAATTTTTGTGGATGATCTGGAAACATGGAGGGAAACTGACAGTATAAAACTTTCAGAAACTCTGGCAATGCACAGGATCTGAGCTTATGGACTACCAAGTCTAGAACTAAAACCTTTAGCTAGGCTTAAAGGAGCAAAGCCTGCGTTTGGTCTCCAAGTCTCTCTGATCCCCAGCCCAAGTTCTTAACCAGCAGGAAATCCTACAGTTTTAACTCCGACTCACATTTCACCCTGTACTGACCTTGTGTGCGTGTGAACATACACGCGTGTGAATGTGTACATACATAAATATAACATAGAACCCCCAATTTGATTGCAAGTCCATCCAGACTACAAAACTGATCTCTTCTCTGTGTACCTGCTGCCTCCTTGCCCTGTCCTCCTCCCAGGACTGCTAAGACATCTGCAGCATTCTTTATTATGGGAACCTGTAGGGGTGGGTGGAAGGATCTTCCCATCTACGACTGAATAGTCATAGCACAGAATCAACCAAATGGGAGAGGATGTCTCAGAAAATATTTTGTTGAGTGAAAAAATAAGTAAATGAATACATACATACAACTCAAGATAACATACAATTCCCCATACTAAAACCAGGAAAGAAATTTGAAGCCATCTGGTTCGAACCCGTGAGCATCACCATCCAGAGTTAACTTACCAGCAATGACTATTTTTCAAGCATCATTTACAAAACTCGCTTGGGCTGGTCCCCATCCTGCTCAATCTGTGACTGGAGGTACAGGGCAGAAGTCAGACTGTCTGAGAGCCATACGAGGAATATTTAAGCCTTTGATCTTCCTTGGCCTCTGAGTGAGAGAGTCCTGCCCTGGCCCATATTGAGGCAGACAGCGATGGAATGACTTCTCTCTGGTCTGTTTCTGTCTCGTACCCCTGAGCCAGTTGACAAGGGCACTTGAGGGCCTTATCTCTGCAAAGTGGACCTACGCTGTTGTTGAGAAAAGAGAAAAGGGGAAAAGGAGTGACCCCAATCTCTGCATTAGCCCTGCTTTGAAGGGTCTGAAGTCTCTTTCCTGAGCAAAGAGATGAAGGCACCTCCATTCCACAGCCCTCACACTGAGAGAGGGGTCTATATTCCCTCTCTGTATTTGGGGGAATGCCCTCTCTCAGCGGTCATCATACCCCAACACATGCCAAGGACAGGCCGCTGGTGGTGGAAATTCATTTATCTTGCAAATATTATTAAATACCTTTACTGCCAGCTACCAGGAATAGAACAGACATTGTACCCACCCACATGGAACTTAAAGACCAGAAGGGAGTCAAGTAATTACCAAATAAACGACAAGTTGTGGCCATGGTGCATGCTACCAGGGGAAGGGCCATGAGTATGTGACCCTCTAAAAGGAGATTTGACTCAAGTAGAGAAGGCTTCCATGTAAGGCTAAAGGCTCTCCTTAGTTATCTAAGGGAAGGGGAGCAAGAAGAATGTTCCAGACAGAAGTAATCATTTACCAAGGCCCCATGACAGCCAGGAATATGGCAGGCTTGAAGTTTGAGTGGACAGTTGAGATCTGGAGGGTTCCCTCTCAAGAAAGTCTGGAGAACTCAGAATGACAAAGGCTAGCAGGTATTGGGTGCTCACGGTGAGCTGGACACTCTGACAAGTTTTTTTTTGTTTTTCTTAATCTAATTTAAAACTCATATTTTTACATAAGAAGAAGCTAAGCCACAGAAAAGTAAAGCAAGCTGCCAGAAAGGACAGACTCTAGTTAAGGGCCCCTGTCTGTATCCTTGGGAGCCATGGAAAACCAAGTTTCAAACAGAAGAAGGGACACAATAGGATTTCTCTTTCAAAAGGATGATTCAGACAAAAATCAGCTTGAGATGACTCTAGCCCTCTTTATACCCAGATAAAAATGTTAGCATTTAAAACCACCGAGGATATTGAATCAGAGAATAAAGGGTACTCTGAAAGAAAGCTGCAGCTCAGATGAGCCTTAGTACTCTGTGGTTGTTCTGAAGAGGCAGGCAAAGGACAAATAACCTAGTAACCCAGCTCTCTCTACTTCCTGGGAAGTGTATTCCAAGAAGTTTAGAAGAAAGGTTTGTGGTGTGGACTAGAAAGGAAGATTGATGATACCCCCCCACCCCCACTACCCGCCCCGCAGGCCCAGGGGGACTGTTAACACTCCTCCACTCCAGGCCAGACTCACTCAGTACTGAGTCATAGCAGTGTCTTGCTTTAACCAAGGAAGCAAAAACTCCCTGGCGGGCCAAATCCAGGCCATGTGGCTTTTTCCTTGACAGCTTCAGTATTTTTTTAAATTAGAGAAATTTTGAGCTAGACTGTAGAGTTCTATCTTTTTTGGCACCCCTGGGCCCCCATTCTCCCCTGGGCCCCCATTCTCTCCTGGCCCTAATCCATACACCCGCCTCCAAGCAAGATGCACCAGCTCAGCCCACCCTCCCTACCCACCCCAACCCCACCGCTGGGTTGTCTCCCTCCCAGCTCGGGTCTCATTTTCTCACCTGCCTGGCCCTGCAGACATCTTCTTTTGGGTGCCCTGGGTGGTATGCCAGGGAGAATTTCAGTTCTTGGGTTTAGGAGGCTGGGCTGGAAGCAGGGATGTCTTCTGTGAACCTGTTTCTGCTTGGAAATGGGGGAGAGAGGTCTCATTCAAGCAAGGGGTCTCAGGCAAGAAAAATATGTGAGATAAAGTAAAGGGTGAGAATGAGGAAGTGATTCTCAGTCGAGATCTCATGGGGGGAATACAAGGAGGCATAAGGCTAAGTTGGTAGATGTGGTCACAATTTGGAGAAAACAAGGGAAAAATTTGGACCTAAAGCATTAGAGAGCCATCGCAGGCTCTTAAAGCAGGTTGAATTTTAGGAAGGAAATGCCAACAAAGGTCAAGAGTCTGGAGGTAGGACACCCTCGGAAGGAGGGAGAGTCGTAATCACAAACCTGCATGGATATTCCCAGATCAGGAATACTGTGCTCAAAATAAAGGGCCAGAAGCCAGTGTGAACACATGTAGTTTATGTTGGCCCAGGGCAGTGCTTACAGGAGAAAAGATTGGTCTTGAAAATTTAGCATCACAGGGAGAAAAATGAAAAGGTAATAAAAGTTACAGTTGATTAAGAATGGAGGCATTTTTACTATGACACAGCAGCATTGTGAAAATCCCCACACTTGTGCCAAGGGATATATGCTGCTAAACTTCTCTCGGAGTTTGGGCTATTGACTGGTCTTGACGCAGACTGCTCAGCCCGAGGGGCTGGGAGCAGTGCCTCGTTGGGCTTCCATAAAGCATAGATCTTGCCCAAATGTGGAAAACCTTTAGGGACATGAAAACCATTAGGGATCTGTAGCCCTGACTTGAACCAAGCAGAATAAACAAACCCCTGCCCAAACTGGAACTCACTGGATGCCTTTCAAAGTTATCCAAGGGGAAAGGCTGGAGGCCTCAAGGGTCTTCAAGTGGGTTAATGTCCTATTTCACTGCTTCACTCCAGTCTAATTTAACTGCGTGCTCTTCAGTCTTTGCCCTTTTTTGAAGCGTCTCAGCACCTCAGTTGCAAACCCAGAAATAGACTGTGTTCTGAACCTAAAACCTATACAGTACTCCCCGTTTTTTTCTGCTAATGGGATGTTAAAGTCCGAGTAAGATCTTCTGGAAGTGTGTTACATATTCAGGGACTGGGTTGGGAAAGTTCCAGAGAGCATTCACATTTTCCATAGACAGGGTCTTGGGAAGTTCCCAACCTTGATTTCTATTTTCAATATCCTTTGTCACTCTTTCCTGTCTCATTGTTTAGTTTTCTGTTTGCATAACATAGTGTAATTGTGTCTCTCTCCCCATAACAGCTAAGTGGCATGTTTTCCTTTTAATTCCATTTTTTTTTAATGGGGAAGCAGATGTATAGAGAATTATGAACATTCATTCATTCACTGAATAGTCAACTCGATGCCTAATGGCTGGACACTCAGATGCTGTTTGGAGACAGTGAAAGGGGGTAGATTGAAGAATTAACACTGCTCCTGTCTCCCTGATGTTCACAGTCTAGTAAAAGATGGAGATGTATATAGAGGTAGGAAATCAAGACTCAGAGCAGCTGAGGACCAAGCCCTAGACGGTCATGAATCCACAGGTCGCAGAAGCCTGATTTGAACTAACCTCAGCCTAGACTTGGGGCTTCCCTGGTGGCTCAGATGATAAAGAATCTGCCTGCAACGTGGGAGATCTGGGTTCAGTCCTTGGGTTGGAAAGATCCCCTGGAGGAGGGCATGGCCACTCACTCCAGTATTCTTGCCTAGAGAATCCCCTTGGACAGAGGAGCCTGAGGGGCTACAGTGCATGGGGCTGCAAAGAGTCGGACATGACTGAGCGACTAAGCGCGGCGCAGCACAGCACACCCTAGACCCGAGCTCTTACCCTGTCTCTAGTCCACCTCTAGGAAACGAAATGTATCACACTGCGAAAACGTTTGCTGAGTGCTAGCCATGGCTTTGTCCTAGACAGGGAAAACGGTGAAAAGAAAGCATGCTCTTCATCTCCAGGAGTCAGTGATTTAGCTGATAGAAAGACTGACGTTGAATATGTGGTTACACCATACCATGACACATTAGAAACAAAGATTAGTGATTAAAAGTAATGGGAACAATGTAGATACTTGCCTCACAGAATTATAGTGGGGTAAAATCAATGAACTTAGTGATTATAAAGCATACTGTCCAAAACAAACAACAGGGAAAGATGTATGTAGAGCAAAGAAGACATTCCAGAAATAGTAAGAACAGAGGCTTAGATCAGAACGGCTCTTAGAAGGGGTTCAGGTTTGGGTCTAGCAAGGGGTCAGGTTCGGCAGAAGTGAGAGAGCATGGAGGGTGTGCCCTCGTCTGGAGGCTGCCTGGAGCCGCAGGTGGACTCTGGGGGTCAGTGCAAACCTCAGGAAACAGAGCTTTTCACAGCTCTTGACCTCAGAGCTCTTTTCTCCCGTTCACACCCACCCTTCTCACAACTCCAGGCCACATCAGCCACCAACAGCAACTCACCTGCCTGGAAATTCTCTCTCCTCTTCCTGGCTATTAATAATTCAGGTGGATATGCACATATAAATTTCTTTTTCTCTTTTTCTGCCTCGGACATGAGAAAATTGGAATTTTTTGTGCAAACTCTTTCTCTTAGAAGAAAAACAGAAAAAGGATAGAAGGAAATGAGGGAGGTAAAAGAGATAGAAGAAGGGAAAGGGAGGGAAATGTCTAGAGATGGATGGACATACAGGTGCATGATAACAGACGTGTTCAGGAAAGCACAGACTTACTACCCCATTTATCCAAAACAGGTCGCACAAATCAGTCTTGCCAATGGATTCCATTGGAAGGGCTTCCTGTTCTTCTTCTCTTCCCTGCTGCTGTCTGAATGTCTGGACTTAGAGAAATTACACTAGCTATTTGAGGAAGAGTTTGCTTGCTGACGTGGATGCCACATCCCTTCCAGAACCTTCTGATCGCTCCGCAGTAGGGGGAGCAGGGAGCCCAGGTCTTAGATTCCTTTGGCCCTGGACTGTGTCACATTCCCTTGTGTTTATCAGTCTCTCCATCTGTTCATTCAGTGACACTTACTAACCTCTTCTCTCTGCAGGCACTCTGCCAGGAGTTGGGAGATAGCGACATAAGCTATAGGAGGTCCAAACAACAGTACTACAAACTCTGGAAACAGAGCTGAAAAAGGACCAGGGCTACCCAGAACACCTTTGTATCAATTTACAGTGCCCAAAGGTGACTGCTTAGTGCTTAACTTGGACCTGAATTCTTGTGATTTTTCTTAAGAAAAAAAAATCATTTCTGTACCTTTATTACTTTGGACTTAAAAGCAAATAGCCTGCATTGCTTTAAAAAATATTGTTTTTAATATTGTATTAAGATCTTAATATTTGAAGATCAAAATATTGATCTTTTCTACTGATCAATTTAGTACAAGTTAATGAGAAACCACGTACTTATAAAGGGACCTGTAGTAGAGTAAAGCTTTAATTTAGCTTTAATTTAGGCTTCTGTGTTGAAGATAAATTTTTGAGGTATAGTTTCAAAGAGTCATTTTAGGGGGACCTCATATTTGATTAGGGGGAGGCAATGGCAACCCACTCCAGTACTCTTGCTTGGAAAATCCCATGGACGGAGGAGCCTGGTAGGCTGCAAGTCCACGGGGTCGCACAGAGTCAGACACGACTGAAGCGACTTAGCAGCGTATTTGATTATTCAATCTCTCTGAGCCTTGGTTTTCTGTACCCACAAAGTGGAAATAATAGGCTTAGTCTATAAATCAAAGGAATGTAGAGGCATTCAATTTTTTTACTCTAAGCCATTATACACATGTAAACTGCTGCTATTAGTGCTGTAAATAATTGTGATGATAAGTAACGACTATAGTTGAGGTCCTGCCCGTGGGTTTGTGAAACCAGTGGGCTTATTCTCTGCTATATCTGGATGCTTCTTTTCCTGTGGCCACTGCGCTTGTAAAGAAACTCCATCAAAGCAGTGCTTGTCAATTAGTAATATGCATATGAGTCTCCTGGGGACTTTGTTGAAATGCAAATTCCAACAAATTTGAATTTGTTAGGATTTGTAGACCTAGTAAATTTGGATTTACTAAGTCTGGGGAAGGACTGAAATTTTGAATTTTTCAGGGATTCCTAAATGATGTACTTGCTTATGGCCAAGACCCTCATGTTGAGTAGCAAGATTACCTCTGGAAGCCTCTTCAAGGGACCTTTCTGTATCTCATGGCTTCTGTGTCACCCACTTTTGCCTAAGGAGGCCGCACTCCTCTGATGTCCAAGAGTTTCCACTCTAGTCTGTGCCTGGTCTTAGAGCAGGAAGCCCGCCTGCTGCACACAGAACAAGAACCCTGTCCTGCTACAGCACCCTTTGGTTGCTGCCACACATAGGAGGCAGCTTTTTTTTAAAAAAAAAATATTCTCCTGTATGTTTGTTCCATTTTTCCTTGAGCTCTAATCCTTGGTTCTGAAGGCATCTTCAAAGTTTGTTATGGTCAGTTCACCAGCCCATTTGAATTCATCTTTGATTCCTGAGGCACTGGTCTGAGCCAATCAAGTCCATGGAAAATGGACTTCTAAACCCAAATGCACTTGCCCAGTGTCTAAGAGCTACATGCAACTCAGCCAGTGCGAGTAATAGAAACAATAATAACTATCATTTATTGAATCAGAAACTACATACCATAAACTATTCTAAGTGCTTCAGCAACGTCAACCCTCTTGCAACTCTAAGTATGGTCCCAGAAACAGCAGAAATCTTAGACCCCACCTGGGACCTAATGAATGGAATCTGCATTATTTTATCAATACAATTCCTAGGTAAAAATCCCGAGTTCAGTCCTAGCTATACTACTCAATAATTGTACAAAAATCTTTTCTCCTTTGCCCTCTATCTTCATTCCCTTCGTCTCATTCGATTTCAAGTTCTCCTTGGAAAGATCCCAGGTCTTTTTCATTGACAAAGATTGTTTGAGCATTCTCTTTGGTGCCCAGGATTGGCGGTCAACAACTGTAAGACTCAGAGTAGCCAGAGAGGATTCTTCCTTTAGACAGAGCGAGAGTCAGCCAGTTGGGTCCCTTCAGTTGAAGAGCTTATAGAGTAATTAGATATGATCCCCCCAGCTGTTAGTAAATAGAATCTGCTTGTATTATTTATATTTATATCTGTAACTATAGATAAAAGGAAGTCACCCTGAAAGAAATAACAGACCAGTGAGTAATTGGTCCTTCAACAGAATGAAAAGTCACATGTCTTATGTGTATTAATGATCTGTTCCCTCCCTTTGCCAGCTCTCATGTGCTTATAAACAAGTAAATAATAACACACTCCTAGGGCATATGACCAGCTCCCCAGAGTTTATGTGGAAATATTCAGATCTTCTGTGAATGGCCCAACCACTATGCTGAGTGTTTTATGTACATCTCATGTGATTTCCAAAGCAACCTTGTAAGGTAGGCTCATGATTCTCATTTCAAAGATAAGAAAACTGAGACTGAAGGACCATAAATTGGTGCTCCTACTTAAGAAGAGCTTGAGAAAGGGAAGGAGAGCTGGTGGCTTCACCCTCTATTGTCCTGAGCTATTCCCTTCTGGCCCCCAACTTGCCTGCCCCAGTCCACAAACTCAAACCTCTGTCATTAGGCTAAGTGGGTGTCTCTGTTTTAAAGGGCACTTCGAGAGCCTCATGATGATCCCACCCCCATCTAACTTCAGAGGTGTGCCAGTGTTTATCCCAACCACAGATGAGATTTCACTTCTAAGAAGTTGAAGGAAACAGATTTTCCCCATCTTTTTGTCTCTTTAGTGGTGGTTTGTATGCCTTCCAGCTGGGAGTTCACAGGAAGCTGAGCAGATGGTCTGTTCCACTCAAAGAGATTAGTTACAGGGTTAAGCAACTAAAGGGTGGCTGAGCAGGATTTGAACTTGGTTCCATCCCATTTCAGAGCCCAGGCACCTGTTCACTCTCCCGAATTGCATGTGCAGCCCAGGGCTCCTTCTTTACCACCTCCTTATCATAGGCCTCTGGTGGGAGACGTGAGAATGAAGCTACCCAAAGTACCCAAGCATGAAGCCCTGGATTGCACAGTCATAGCTGGCAGCAGTCTGGCTCAGGATCACGGATACCAGAGGCTGGGCATGTATTCATGTCCAGGAATGGGCACCAGCACTTCTCTAGTCTCTGCTGCTCCGAGAGAGGATGACAGCTGTTATTCCAGGTCTTATGACTGTTCTATACCAGATCAAAGAGGAGCTGGCCTCAGGAAGAAAGCGTGAGGTCCCTCTTAGACATCTTGAAACCTGTATGTGTTTTCTTTACACATTTTATTGAACTGGCTCCCTTCTCCCACGTCCCACTGCCATCATGGACATCATGTCACAGAATCAAATGGCCTTGCTAACCCCCTAGACTTTGGCCTAAGAAAAGTCTTGTGAAGATTCTTCTCAACGTCTCATAGTGGAAGACAGTCAAGAGGTTGATGCAGACATCCATGCAGGTGGATTGAGAGAAAGCAATGAAAATGGGATGGAAGCGACTAATTCTGGAAATAACTAGTAGATGCAAACTCAGCCCAGGAGGTGGAGGAGTAACATATGTCCCCAAGAATTTGTACCTGAGGAAGTGAAGGTGACACCCTAACTAGAAGTTCAACTTGTATAACTTGCCTCTAAGATGCTGGTTGTTCAAGTAGACCCTCCAAATAGAAGCATCAGGACTGGAGCTCAGTGGGAGGTCAGAACTGGAATTACACATTTACAAAGTCATCTGCTTAGCTATGATGGTTGCAGCTTGAGATGAACATTTCTAGGAAAGAGAGAGGTAAGAGAACTGAGACTGTAGAGTTCAGGCTCAGGAGCTGCAGGAAGACTCAGAAACCAGTGTCATTTCTGGAGAGTAAAGAGGAAAGCCAAGATCGTGTAGTGTCCTGAGGCCGGACTCAGGGAAGGTCCACAGTGTTAGGCTTAGACGTGTAGATTACCAGGCTCCCACTCCATGACATTTGTGTGGCAATTTTAATGCACCAAATCATAATTTCCTCCAATCTATCACTAGCCACTTTGGCATGGCTATTTTTCCCCCTCTTAAAGGTGGCTTTGACTTTATCAGTAAAGATCTTCTACTCAAATAATATTGCATAATTAAATACAAAATAGTTTCTATACAGTCGTGTCCTCTACTAGATAAGGTATATCCCATAGGCTGAATTCATGTGGTAAGTACTTACTGAGGATTTGAGTTGAAATAACATTTGGTCAACAAGTGACACACTGTGAATGCTTATGCCTTCAGGTTTTGGTCCCATTTTAGTTGAAAGGGGGAAATGAACAGTTTTGAATTTGTGCATAACTTTAACTGTGGTACCCAGAGTACAAGAGAATGGGGAAGAGAATGAACTTTGAAGTCAAATGAGTCTGAGTCAAATTCCTGGCATCACTGCTTACTACCTGTGAGTATTTAGGCAAGTTACTTAACCTTTGGCGTTTTCCCAGCTGTAAAATGAAATATTTAATCATATTTGGGGGCTTCCCTGGTGGCTCAGACAGCAAAGTATCTGCCTGCAATGCAGGCGACCAGGTTTGATCCTGGGTCAGGAAGATCGCCTGGAGAAGGGAATGGCAACTCACTCCAGTATTTTTGCCTGGAGAATTCCATGGACAGAGGAGCCTGGTGGGCTACTGTCCATGGGGGTCGCAAAGAGTTGGACACGACTGATTGACTAACACTTAATCATACTTGGACCAGAGTCATTGGTAGGACTAAAGGAGATACTTAAATAAAATGTTAGCAACTAATGCTGTCAGTACAATTAATACTGCCTTTTATGGGCAAAAATAAATAAATAAATTCCAGGTTGACATATGTTTTTCTTATTAAGTGACTTCGAGCTACGCAAAGTCTGGTATAGGTCAGTTCTGAACTAATATGTTTTAAATCAGAAATAACATCCACCAGTTTTCTTTTAAGTCATAGAGCTATTTTAATGGATACTCATATCATCATGGGTTGAATATGTGATTATAATAACAAACAACAATTTTCAACATGCATTTTTCAAATATATATTTCCTTTCTTTAAAACAAACATAATTTTTAAAATATCAGAGTGTTTGTGGTTTGAAGTCATGGTTACAGTCACGTCCCAGTTTGCCATCTGTTCTTGTCCAATGTACAGGTCCAAGTTAAGGTCAGAACTGCAAATAAACAATAAATGTCTGCTGGTCTCATACAAGGCTTTTCTTGGTTAGGCTGTACTTAGATTTGCAATACATTAATATAAAATAAATATGCAGTTAAACATATGAAAATTAAAGTAATGCACCATATTAATAGAATAATGGATAACAACCACATGATCATCTCAAAAGATGCAGAAAAATCATTTGACAAAATCCAATACCCTTTTACAATAAAAACATTTAACAAAATAGGAATAGAAGGGAGCTTCTCTAACCTGATAAAGTGCATCTATGAAAAACCCACAGCTAATATAATCTGTTATAGTGGAAGACTGAGAATTTTTCACCCAAGAGCAGGAACCAGACAAAGATATCTCTTCTCACTGCTTCTGTTTCGCATTTATTGGAGGGTCTTGCTAGGGAAATTAGGTAAGAAAAAGAAACAAAAGGTGTTCCAACTGGAAATAAAGAAGTAAAACTGTCTCTGTTATCAGATAACCTGATCTCATATATAGAAAATCCTAAGGAATCCACTAAACTCCTGTTAGAACTAATAAGTGAATCCAGCAGGCTTGCAAGACAGAAGCTCAGTCATATTTCTTACACTGGCCATGAACAATTTGATTGTGAAGTTACAAAAACTGTTTCATTTATAGCAGCATCAAAAATAATAAAATACTTAGGAATAAACTTAACAGAAGAAATCCAAGAATTGTGCACTCAAAACTACAAAGCATTATGAAGGAATTTTAAAAGACTTCAATAAGTGGAAAGACCTCCTGTGGTCATGAATTTAAAACTAATATTGTTAAGCTGGTCATACTCCCCAAAGTAATCTACTGATTCAGTGCAGTCCAAATTCCACCTGCTGTTTTGGGGGAATTAACAAGCTGATTCTAAAATTCACATGGACTTTCAGGGTCCCAAAATAGCCAAATTAACTTTTTAAAATAAAAATTAAAAGTGAAAAAGTTGGAAGACTCACAGGTCCAATTTCTAAATTTACTACAAAGCTACAGTAATCATCATACTGGCATAAAGACAGACATATAGACCAGAAGTATGGAATGGAGATCCCAGAAGTAGACCCTTGCATGTATGATCAAATAATTTTCAACAAAGATCATTCAGTGGGGAAAGGTTTTCCACAAATGATGCTAGGAAAATTGGATACACATGTACAAAAAATGAATTTGGACCCTTGCCTTACACTATATACAAAAATTCAGTTCAGTTCAGTCGCTCAGTTGTGTCCAACTCTTTGCGACCCCATGAATTGCAGCACGCCAGGCCTCTCTGTCCATCACCATCTCCCGGAGTTCACTCAAACTCACGTCCATCGAGTCAGTGATGCCATCCAGCCATCTCATCCTCTGTCGTCCCCCTTTCCTCCTGCCCCCAATCCCTCCCAGCATCAGAGTCTTTTCCAATGAGTCAACTCTTCGCATGAGGTGGTCAAAGTACTGGAGTTTCAGCTTTAGCATCATTCCTTCCTAAGAACACCCAGGACTGATTTCCTTTAGAATGGACTGGTTGGATCTCCTTGCAGTCCAAGGGACTCTCAAGAGTCTTCTCCAACACCACAGTTCAAAAGCATCAATTCTTTGGCGCTCAGCTTTCTTCACAGTCCAACTCTCACATCCATACATGATGACAGGAAAAACCATAGCCTTGACTAGACGGACCTTTGTTGGCAAAGTAATGTCTCTGCTTTTCAATATGCTGTCTAGGTTGGTCATAACTTTTCTTGCAAGGAGTAAGTGTCTTTTAATTTCATGGCTGCAATCACCATCTGTAGTGATTTTGGAGCCCAGAAAAGTAAAGTCTGACACTGTTTCCACTGTTTCTCCATCTATTTTGAATGAAGTGATGGGACCAGATGCCATGATCTTCATTTTCTGAATGTTGAGCTTTAAGCCAACTTTTTCACTCTCCTCTTTCACTTTCATCAAGAGGCTTTTTAGTTTCTCTTCACTTTCTGCCATAAGGGTGGTGTTATCAGCATATCTGAGGTTATAGATATTTCTCCTGGCAATCTTGATTCCAGCTTGTGCTTCTTCCAGCCCAGCGTTTCTCATGATGTACTCTGCATATAAGTTAAATAAGCAGGGTGACAATATACAGCCTTGACGTACTCCTTTTCCTATTTGGAACCAGTCTGTTGTTCCATGTCCAGTTAACCTAAAACAAATCGAAGAACTAAATATAAGACCTTCCTCCTTGGAAGAAAAGTTATGACCAACCTAGATAGCATATTCAAAAGCAGAGACATTACTTTGCTGACTAAGGTCTGTCTAGTCAAGGCTATGGTTTTTCCTGTGGTCATGTATGGATGTGAGAGTTGGACTGTGAAGAAGGCTGAGCGCTGAAGAATTGATGCTTTTGAACTGTGGTGTTGGAGAAGACTCTTGAGAGTCCCTTGGACTGCAAGGAGGTCCAACCAGTCCATCCTGAAGGAGATCAGCCTTGGGATTTCTTTGGAGGGAATGATGCTGAAGCTGAAACTCCAGTACTTTGGCCACCTCATGCGAAGAGTTGACTCACTGGAAAAGACTCTGAGGCTGGGAGGGATTGGGGGCAAGAGGAAAAGGGGATGACAGAGGATGAGATGGCTGGATGGCATCACTGACTTGAAGGACATGAGTCTGAGTGAACTCTGGGAGTTGGTGATGGACAGGGAGGCCTGGCGTGCTGTGATTCATGGGGTTGCAAAGAGTCAGACATGACTGAGCTACTGAACTGAACTGAAAGCTATGAAACATAGGGGGAAGCATCATGACATTGTATATGGCAATGAATTTTGGATATGACACCACAATCACAGTAACAGAAGAAACATGGAAAATAAGACTTTATCAAAATTAAAAATTTTGTGATATCCAGTGTCTTATAATAACTTATTATTGAAGATAATCTGAAATACATATATGTGTAACTGAATCACTTTGCTGTTCATCTGAAACTAACAAAATGTTGTAAAGCAATGATATTTCCATTAAAAAAAAAATATTTGTCAAAGAACACTATCAGTAAAGCTAAAAGGTAGCACATAGAATGGGATAAAATATTTGCAAATAACATATATGATAAGAGATTAACATCCAGAATATATATAAAACTCAACAACAACAACAAAACAACCCAATTCAAAGTTGGGCAAAGGACTTTAGTCAATATTTCTCAAAAGAAGTATACAAATGGACAGTAAGCACATGAAAACATGCTCAACATCATTAGTGACTAGGATTATGCAAATCAAAACCAGAAGATACCACTTCACACTCAATAGGATGCCTATAATTTAAAAAAAGATTTAAGGAAAACAAATGTTGACCTGGATGTGGAGAAATTGGAGCCCTGTGCATTGCTGAGGGAATGTACATCGGTGCAGTCCCTGAGGAAAACAGTTTGAGCATTCCTCAATAACTACTAAACACAGAGTCATCATATTGTTGCAGTCATGCATTTCAGGAAACAAACTCACTCAGAAGAATGATGCAGATAGTGGAGTGCAGTTTATTACATCGGCAGGCCCAAGGCAGAGTCTTCTCTTAGCCAAGGACCCCAACTAGTTTTTGTGAAAACCTTATATACCCTACATATACATGTTCAAACCTACCTCCCCAAATTCTCTGAAAGTAGTCTGAACAAAGGAAAAGAAAGATACAATCAAAGTTAACCCGTGATTCGTATGCCTTAAGCCTAGGTAGTTAACAGTGGACAATTATCAATAGGCCTGTGGTCATACCCCAATAAGCATAATAGAATTTATGATTCTATTTGGTTACACAGATAATTAGTGTATTCTTTTAGGTGATGGAGAGTCTAGATAGGAGCTCTGGGGCTCTTCCTTCCGGGGGTTGGGGGGTGGGGTGGGTCTGGTTTTCCAGCTGGTATGTCATTTCCATAAATAGCTCAAAGTCCACAGTCCGGCCCAAGATGGAGTCCTGCTTTCAAGATGGAGCCTGCTCTGTCTGTTTCCTCCTTCAATATGATCCATCAATCCCATTCCTAGGTATTTACTCACACAAAAGATTTTACACAAATATTTGTAAGAGCATTATTCATGATCATCAGAAGGTGGAAACAACACAAATGTTCATTACCTGATGAATGGATAGACAAAATTTGGTATATACATAAGTGGAATCTTATTTAGCCAAAATAAGAAATGAAGTACCGATCCATGCTATAACATTGATTTACCTTGAAAAGATTATAACTGAAAGAAGCCATACACAAAAGGCCACATACTGTATGATTCAGTTTTAGAAAATATACAAATCCATAGAGACAGAAAGAGTAGTGGTTGTTGGGGGCTGATAAGAGTTGGCCAGGGGGAATGACTGATAATGTGAGTGCATATATTCTAGTATTATTGCTCAGTCGTGTCTGACTCTTTGTGACCCCATGGACTAGATAGCCTGCCAGGATCCTGTGTCCATGGGATTGATTGTCCAGGTGAGAGTACTAGCGTGGACTGCAATTTCCTCCTCCAGGGGATCTTCCTGATGTGGGATCGAACCCACGTCTCCTGTGTCTTCTGCACTGCAGGTGGATTTTTTACTTGCTGAGCCTTAGAGGAAGTAGCAGTGATAAAAAATGTTCTAAAAGTAACTATGACAACAGTTCAACTCCATGAACATACTGAAAAACTGCTGAATTGTATACTTTCAAAAATGAGTTTTATGGTATGTGAATTATATCTCAGTTAAAAAAAAAAAAGACTGGACGTAAATAACTCAGCAGTATTTTAGCATGAAAGGATTTAACTCTGAGACTATTCTGACTTTTCAATGAGGTTTGCTGACGATGCCAAGCTAGAAGGGATGTGACTGTTCATAGAGGGGACAGCTGCCAAATTAAGAACAGCAAATTTGGGGTGGGGAGGGGATAACTTTTTTTAAAGTGGGGAATCTATTATTAAAATGTATGGCAAAATGTGATGGATATTTTCCTATGAATAAATGAGGATCTTTTTTAAAAAAATGCTCGATTATGATGGGCACCATACCAGAGGGTACAAGTTGCAGGTTATAAAAACAAAGCAAAAGTTTCCATACCCTGAAATGGTTTGATATATGACTAAGTCTCTCCATCTGACTTCCAAGATAAAAGGCCCCAAGATTCCTTCCTCTTTCAAAAGATAAATTCACGACAATTAAAAAAAAAAAAAAAAAAAAACAGCTAACTGCTGAGAGCTGAATACGTGCTAAACGTTTTTGCATGCATTTTCTCATTTTAATTTCCCCATCATCATGGTGACACGGCTGTAGAGAACTTACCCAAGGTCAGTCAGCAAGTCAGTGCCTGAGCTGGGCTGCAGCCCCACTCCTGTGTGACTGCTAGAACGCCACTCGTAACCCCCGGATTATACTCCCCATTACCTTGTTTTCTTCCTCTGGGGGAGATTCCCCCCAAGAGTGTACAACACCTGAGATTCTACCCAAACTAAGTAGGGGAGACAGTGGAGTAGAGAGGGAATACCCGACTGGGAGTCGGAGGCCAACTTTGCCGATATTCAGCTCCGTGACCTTGTACAGGAAGCTTGGTCTCTTAGAGGCACTGTTTCCTGAAGTGGAAGGTGTGGGAAATTTGCCCTAGCTGTCCCTGAATGAGGTCCTTCCAGCTCGATCATTTGGTCTGAGTCCCACCTCATTTACCTACCACTAGGAAACCAGTCGTCTAGAGACACTAAGAGGAATAAATCCTTCAAGCCGGAGAGGGTGGTGATTTGGGGAGCCTGGACTTGGGTGTTAGACTGATGTGGCATGGCTATCACTAATCTCAGGATGATACTGAATAAGTTCTGTAACTTCTGTGCCCGTATGCTAAAATGAGTATAATAATAGGAAAGGGTATAAATAAAATGAGTATAATAATAAAATGAGTATATAATAATATAAAGTGAGTATAATAATAATAAAACTTTCCTGGTTTTCTAGTGACTAAGACTCTGTGCTCCCAATGCAGGGGACCTGGGTTTAATCTCTGGTCAGGAAACTAGATCCCACATGCCTCAGATAAAAGCTGGTACTCCCAAATAAATAAATAATTTTAAGAAATAAGCTTTAAAAAAGTAATAGCATATGGTGCTATGGCATAAAGTGCTTGTGAGGACTGAGTGAGACCTCTTTAGGGCACTTACAGCAATTCTTAGCATACTGTAAGTAGTGATTATTATACATTATTTAATGATATTATAATTTGTTTAGTATTATTGTTGATGATTATCATTATAAAACAGAAGCACAGAATCCCTTAAGGGTAAATAGTATAGGTTTAAGTTGCTCAGCCAGATCAGACTCTGGTGTTCAGGTGACCTGCTTGGGCTCTGCTCTAGAAATATTCACATCTACTGGGTTGGCCATCAGGAATGGCCTGCTGGGAACAAGGGCATTAGATTGTCATTGGCACTCTAGAGTTTCCCTCTTGTTAACTTTGAGCCAGTAATGCCACTTTCCTGTGTAAGCATGGCATCTTATTATAGTTTACCATATGAATTTTGGCTCAATTAATTTTGTTTACCCAAAAAATCAGAAACAATAGGTGATCAATGAGAAATATGGCTAAAACATTTGACTAATGTGTGCTGTGAAAAGAAATTACTGCTCCCTGGAAATTTCCCAGTGTGGGTGGGAAATTTTTCTCTGTTTCAATGTTATTGGAAAATATAATAAGCACATATAATGATATATTTAAAAACTCTATCACAGTGTTATTTATAATGACATAAATGGTAAACATAACATTGACTACTAAAGAGCCACTAAGGTCAAATATTAGAAAACTAGTTTTAAAGTTGGGGAAATGTGCACTGTAGAATAAGTTGGGTTTTTTGTTTGTTTGTTTGCTTCAAAAAAAAAAAAAGCATGTGTTCCAATCCTAATTTTGTAAATGCTTTGTACATTTTTAGAAAAAATATGAAATGCTACAACAAAAGTATTAGCAGAGATTTTCTGTGAGTATAGGATTATTGATTGTTTTAATTTTCTTCTTTATACTTCTCTAATTTTTTATACTTTCATGGTGGGCTCATATCTCTTTGGAAGTCAGAGTGAGCACAGAAGTTATTTTTTACTAATAGGAATTCTGTCATATTTTCTTCTTCAATGAGGCTCTTCCATCGCTTATATTTTATCTGACTATGGTTTAATTCTCAATCTATGCATATTGGTTTTTCCCCCTTTTAAAAAAAAGTATGGCTTAGAAATAATATGCTTCGTTGATTTGTGAACTCACAAAATCATGCAGTATTGAGGACTGGACACAGTTGTTGCAAGATTGATTGTTACTCTAAAAACCAATAACAGATGATGAGGAAGTATCACCAACTAGCTGAGCTTTCTCAATCTAAGTCTACTACTTCCCTGTTGAAAAACAGTTTTCAACTCTGCCTGAGATTCAGTGTCTGCAAGTCAACTTTGAATCTTAAATAGAAGAAAGAAATCAACATCCTTCCTCTCCTGTCTTATTTTATATGATTAGAATCACATCACTCAAAGACTACTAAGTGTGAGGTTGATGAATCCAGGGCTTCAGTTAAAAAAATAAAGGACTGCCTACAAAATGAATTCAGATCAAAGAAAAATGGATAGAGTAGATATAATAAAAGTTTTTTCTTCGCTCTTCCCTAATTGCAATTTGAACTAATTTTTCAAAAACAATACTGCAATATTTGGAAAAAACTGCTCAAATACCAAACCAGTTTGTGCCCATGAGAAGATTAGAATTGTGTTCTCTGGCTGAATTTTTCAGATACCATTTTGATATATCTTTTTAATACTGTAAAATTACATTAGAAAAAAGTTCAATGAAATAGTAGACAGTCCCTGGGAGTACAAGTTTATCAGCAAGATCAGGGCTTTCTGGTCATAGGAAGGAAGGAACCAAGGGTTAAGTGGATGTCTCTTACCACAGGATCCCTCAGCGGAAGACCTGGCCCAGATTCTCTTCCTTCAAGGTCAGGTGATTGCATAGGTCCACCCAGAGACCCAAAAGTTTAAGGTGTACATTTCTTCATGTATATGTTTGGATCCTCCTACCACCCCCATTGTGCCTTCATGAGCCACACCTGTTCTGTAGTGCCTTCCAGAAAATAAAGCTTCCTTCCTTTTCTGTACAGATGCTCCATCTCTGTTAATATATGCTACAGTCTTGGGCAATGACTTGCAGTTTCCTAAATAAGCAATGTTCTCCTTTACCCTTGGATCTTTACATAGACCTTTATATATTGTCTTTGGCAATATGGCAGACCACGCTTCTTTGGAACCACTAACCTCACAAGTACCCAAGGCCCTATTTTCCCCAGGTGACAAAAGTTTTGAGGAAACTATATTTCCCATGTAAATGATATAGAGATAGGTAGCAAAATTGAGGATAGCTACTGTGTGCTATGATAGTTTTTCCCCTAATGGGAATGATTAAAGGCTCTGAGAAGTCCTGCAGTTAAAATAGAAAAAAGAAAGCTTGTTTAACTTTGTTTAACCCAGTATGTCTCTAAATTATTAACAAAGGAACCATGTTTTGCATAAATTCAGTGTAATACACTTTCAAAAATTTTGGTTTCAAGCACGGGGACTTTCATATGAATTTGTAAGAAGGAAAGGAGAGGGCATTTTTTCATTACTGTTTGCTACATTCTAATGTAATGTTGTGATTGACATGATGGCTCCAGGCTGACCAAAGAACGGAACTGTCAGCTCTTTAGAGTCAAATCCTTACCTTTGGAGTTTGAAGAGCTCATCTCATCAGACCACTGCAAGTAAGCAAGCACAGAAAGCTGACTTATGCTAACAGAAATCACTTGCGATGCATTTAAAATCCATAATGCCAATGTGCTATTCTGTTGCTACATAAGATCATATGCTGAGTGATGAAGAACACGAACTCTGAGGTCAAAAAGACCCTAATTCAAATCCCAACTTCCCAGCTGACCACTTATGTTACCTTATATGAGTATCACATAATAATATTACCTATCTCCTGAATTAATCCAACCATCTCATCCTCTGTCACTTCTCCTCTTGCCCTCAGTTTTCCCCAGCATGAGGGTCTTCTTCAGTGGGTCAGCTCTTTGCATCAGGCGGCCAAACTATTGGAGCTTCTGCTTCAGCATCAGTCTTTCCAGTGAATATTCAGGGTTGATTTCCTTTAGGACTGACTGGTTAGATCTCCTTGTTGTCGAAGGGACTCTCAAGAGAGTCTTCTCCAGCACCACAATTCAAAAGCATCTATTCTTCAGTGCTCAGCCTTCCTTATGGTCCACCTCTCACATCCTTACATGACTACTGGAAAAACCATAGCTTTGACTAGATGGGCCTTTGTCGGCAAAGTAATGTCTCTGATCTTTAACATGCTGTCTAGATTTGTCATAGCTTTCCTTCAGAAGAGCAAGCGTCTTTTAATTTCACGGCTGCAGTCCCCATCCGCAGTGATTTTGGAGACCAAGAAAATAAAGTCTGTCACTGTTTCCACTTTTTCCCCTTGCATTTGCCATGAAGTGACAGGACTGGATGCCATGATCTTGATTTTTTGAATACTGAGTTTTAAGCCAGCTTTTTCACTCTCCTCGTTCACCTTCATCAAGAGGCTCTTAGTTCTTCTTTGCTTTCTCCCTTTAGGGTCATATCATCTGGATATCTGAGGTTATTGATATTCTCCTGGCAATCTTGATTCCAGCCTGTAGTTTTTTTCACATGATGTACTCTGCATGTAAGTTAAATAAGCAGCTATTTCATAAGATTAGGGCATTACTTTTATTTCCTTCACAGAATGCTATACTTTGAAATGTCTTAAACCTGGTTACTTCTGGGAAGATTTACTATATATGGCTAGTTCCACTGTACATAAATTATCAGCATCAAATACTGAAATCTGCCTCCATCATCATTCAGGGCATATTCTGGCTCAGTCTGGGGGAAATCTGGACACTTTCTCAGCAAGCTGGAGAATGAGGTCTTGTAGGCTTGACTGAGTACCTGCCTCATTTGAATTGTTTTCAAATATGAGCTTAGAGAGAACCAGATATAATTTGGTATTCCGCGTCAACACTGTCATCTAAGACAGACCTGGTTTCTGCTTTTGTGTTCCATCCACATCCTTATTGATTTATTAATTTGAGCAGAATCATGCATGGCCTGATTTTTGAATCAGACGATATAGTCGCCATACTCGTAGAGGAAGGAATCAGGGAAAGTAGACTACCTTTTAGAGAAGGTAGATAATGCAGGGTAAGGCTAGTTGGAGTTTAAGGGAGAAGGGGTATTTTACTAGTTTGGGTTTAAGGATAAAGGTAACTAATATATCTCTAGGCAAAGAAGAGTCAGTGGAAAGGAAGAGATGGAAGGTGGAGATATCCACTGTGGCAAAGTGAACGTGTGCTAAGGGAATAATTTTGAGTCTATGAATGAATGCCTTTGGGACTTCTGTCTAACACACTTGCTACCTTTCTTCCTGCCACCACCTTCTTATTATCAGTTGTGAAGTGGAGAATAAAATTTACTTTATTTATTTAGATACATCTCCTTTTTACCTATTTCTTCCTTACTTGTATAGGTGGTTCTGTCCCTGTAAGGAAAGTAAAGTGTTTGTTGCTCAGTTATATCTGACTCTTCGCAACCCTATGGACTATAACCCTCCAGGCTCCTCTGTCTATGGGATTCTCCAGGCAAGAATACTAGAGTCGGTTACCCTTTCCTTCTCCAGGAAATCTTTACAACCCAGGGATCAAACCCAGGTTTCTTGCATGGCTGGAAGATTCTTTACTGTCTGAGACATCAGGGAAGCTCTCTGTTCCTGCACACCCCCAGATAAATCTCAGTGGAACTGGCATCTTTGAGGGTGGGATATTGGCAGGGTAGACCGTGAAGTTCTGAAATCTGGTGTGCAGAGGGTCCCTAGTTCTCTGGTGTGTTCGCACACAGGGTGCACATCCCTGTATGTGTAAGGCCTCCTCCCCCTACAGCCTTCTTTCCTCTTCCATTTCAGTTGCTTTGCCTGTGCCCACCCTCATTCCCTTTCAGACTGGCGGTTAGCCCTGGAGGGTGAGGAAGCAAATAGTACGTTCTCCTTCACTAATACTCTGCAGAGTGTCACAGTGAACTGGTTAGGGAATGGTGTGCTAGATCACTTCTGCTTCTGAAAATGGAAAACCAAAGAGTGGGAGGGGGGCAAGACAGATATCAGGAAGGTCTCCGTAACAGGAGAGATAGTATAGAACTATTCACCAAGCAGAAACTTGAGTTGATAAACCTATAAGATTTTTTAAACTTTATTTTTAATTAGAAGATAATTGCTTTACAATGCTCTGTTGGTTTCTGCCATACAATGACGTGAATCAGCCATAAGTATACAAACATCCCTTCCTTCTTGAACCTCCCGCCACCCCCCCCCGCCCCAACCCACCCCGCTAGGTTGTCACAGAGCACCGGGTTGAGCTTCCGTGTTACATAGCCACTTCCCATTAGCTATCTGTCTTACATATGGTAATGTGTAAGTTTCAGTGCCCTCTCAGTTTGTCTCACCCTCTCCTCACCGTCTGCCACTGTGTCCACAAGCCTGTTCTCTACATCTGTGTCTCTTTTGGCCCTGCAAATAGATTCATCAGTACCGTTTTTCTAGATTTCATATGTATGTGTTAATATACATTATTTGTTTTTCTCTATCTGATCTACTTCACTCTGTATAACAAGCTCTAGATTCATCCACCTCAGTTCAACTGACTCAAATTTGTTCCTTTGATGAGTGAGTATTATTCCTTTGTGTATATATGTACCACAGCTGCTTTATCCCTTCATCTGTCGATGTACATCTGGGGAGAAGGCTGTAAGATTCTGAATGGCTGCGCATGCATGCATGCCAGATCATTTCAGTCGTGTCCGACTCTCTGCGACCCTAAGGACTGTTGCCAACCAGGCTCCTCTGTCCATGGGATTCTCCAGGCAAGGATACTAGAGTGGGTTGCCATGCTGTCCTCCAGAGCACCTTCCCATACCAGGGATCAAACCCGAGTCTCTTACATCTCCTGGCTCTTTAGCGTTCTTCCCCACCTGGGAAGCCCAAATGTCTGTGGTAGGGGTTACCAATCACTGCGTAACCGTGGCTTCTGTTGCTTTATTTCAGAACGCCAACCAGGCACCTCGATGGCCAATTCCAGTGCCCTTCCTTCAAGTTCAGCTGGGATCAGCAAGGAACTGATTGATCTGAAGCCTCTGATCCAGTTCCCAGAGGAAGTCGCCAGCATCCTGATGGAGCAGGAGCAAAATATTTACCGAAGGGTCTTGCCAGTTGACTATCTTTTCTTCTTGACCCGGGGCTTGGGCACAACAGAACGCCAGAGGTCCCTGCCCTGCCTCAAAGCATCCATCTCAGCATCCATTCTTACCTCCCAGAACGGAGAGCACAATGCTCTCGAAGATCTTGTGATGAGATTTAATGAGGTAAGAAGCCACTCTCAGATGTGTTGTGATTGAATCACTAGTAAGTGATTGTTTACATTTTTAGTTAATTTTTAATTGAAATATAATTGATTATAATGTATCAGTTTTTGCTGTACAGCAAAGTGAATAAGCTATTCACATACGTATGTCTTTTTAGATTCTTTTCCCTTATAGGACATTACAGAATATTAAGTAGAGTCAGTCCCCTGTGCTATGCAATAGGTCCTTATTAATTATCTATTTTATATATAGTAGTGTGTGTATGTCCATCCCAATCACCCAATTTGTCCCTCCCCCACTCTCCCCCTGGTAACCGTAAGTTTGTTTTCTGCAGCTGTGACTACTTCTGTTTTGTGAATAAGTTCACTTGTACCATTTTTTTATATTCCACACATAAACAATGTCGTATGATATTTGTCTTTGTCTAACTGCTAGTAAGTGACCACTAGGCATTTCTCCTTTTAGGTTTGTTTGTTACTGCTATCTCATCTACCTGTCTGTCTTGACACTTCCATGATGACTGTTTTCTTTCCAGGTAATGAGATAGACACACTGTCATCCTCCCTTTCACTCCACTCCACCCTTCAACCTAATTGATCCCATAGTGTAACCATGTTCTACAAGCTTTCACCCTTTGGACAACCAGAACCCCTCATTTTCTGTATGCCTTTGCCAAAATGTTCTTCCTGGGCTCATTTTCAAATAATCTCCTCCTGGTGCTTGTAATTCTAGATGTCTTAATTTGGAGTTTGATGACATGATTCCTTCCCCATGGGGTCCTTCTAGCCCATTCCATCTTCTATTGTCAGTTCTCTCCCCACAGAAATTAAACACTAATACACCTGGGTCAGGAGATCTGGGAGGAACATTGTCTTGAAGGACAATGAATTGCCTCATTCCTGGCCTCTGTATACCATCAATTTCTCAGCCCCAGAAAGTCCCTCCAAAGCCTCCAAGGCCTTGCCAGAAGCAACCTCTAAAAAGGACAGGTGTGACCAGAGTCTGGGAACATCTAGAAGGGAGGTATTATAAGAGGTCTAGGAGCTTGCTGGGAGCAAAACAGCCAATGATGGACACCCTGTGACCTTGGACCAAGGATGAAGGACAGGCTAGAGAGGCAGGTCTCTATGAAGTGCTAGGGTCAGGGGATGCTGCACTCTTGGACTTAAAGAATACTTTCACTCCATAGCCTAACCCCATACCCAGAGCTTTCTGGTCTATATTTTATTTCTTTTAGACTTCATTTCCTTGTCTTGAATATTAAAACACAGAATTTCAGTCTGTGTGTTTGGTGGTTGTTGGTTGGTTGAATTCCACAAACACAGTAGTTTCCTCGTCATTTAGTAAACTACCTAAATGCTAAGAGAATATCCTAGGTCTCATATATCTCTGATTGGCAAAGGATCAATCAACGTTTGTTACTTAAACACTGTCCAACCATAGCAGCTCACCTTGCAGCCTCCATAGCCTGTCAGTCATGACCCTGGTGATGGTTGTATCATGACAGTGAGGCCCAGTGGATGAAGAGAGAGTTAGAGGCTGAGCCCAAAGAGTTCTGTGTTCCAGAGATGCCCTGAGCATCATTCCTCAAAGGGAGATCCGTGATTCACAGGAATTGCTAGTAGTCACCCAGCACTGTCATGCTAATTATTTAACATGTGCCACTTATTTGTTCCTCACAACCAACCTTGGGAGACAGATTCTTGTCATTAACCCCATTTTGCCAAAGGGGAAACAGACACGAGGAGATGGAATTCTTTTCAAAAGGTCTCATAGGTGGCAGGTAGCAACAGCAACATTGAAACCCACAGAGTCAGGTCTCAGAGCCTGGGCTTTGAACCAAAACATGAGAAAAAAAATCAGACAATCCCAAAATGAAGGACATTCTACTCTTTAAACGTGTCAGGGTCATGAACGGTAACTGTCAAAAACTAGAGGAGACCAGAAATTTTGTGCTCAACTAAATGTAGTTTGGGGTCCTATTACATCCTGGACTAGAAGAAGGATATTGATGGGAAACTGGTGAAATTCTAATATTGTGTCTAGTTTAATTTGTATGAATGTATCAATGTTAACTTCCTTGTTGTGATAATGGGACTATGGTTATGAAAGATGCTAACACTGGAAGAAGTTGGGTGAACTATGTACAGGAACTCTCTGTATTTTTGTAACTTTCCTAAAAATCTAAAATTACTTCAAAATTAAAAGATTTTTTTAAAAAAATAGTGAAGCTCAGAGAGGTTGAGTCACTTGTCCAAGGTCACACAGTGGCTGAGTGATGTCAGGATCCAGATGTCTGTCTTTAAAGTATGTTTTCTTCTCAACCAATTGCCTTGCTTCTCTACTTGTTGAATTACCAAGTTAAAGTTTGTAGTAAATAAGCATTTCTGACTTGGAGTTTAATTAGCCCAAGGTCTCCTTTAACTTCTTGTGCGTCTACTATTTTTGTACTTCTCCTACCATTTCTATTTTTATCCAATTTCCTATTACCATTCATTCATTCATTCACTCACTCAGGATTTATTTATTGAGCACCTACTATCCTGTAACCTTCTCTTTTTAAACTGTGTGTCAAACATCTCTTTTAAGAAATTAGCATCACCGACTCAATGGACATAAATTTGAGCAAACTCCAGGAGTTAGTAAAGGACAAGGAAGCCTGGTGGGCTGCAGTCGGTGGGATCTCAGAGAGTCAGATGCAACTTAGTGACTGAACAACAATGTGTGATGAAAATTTACAACATTATTATCCCATGCTTTGGTTCTTTCAGAATTGGATATACAAAATAAGTGCAATTTCCTCAATGGAAGTAAGATATATTTTTCTTGAACATGGGAGAATCTCAAAGACAAGAGAGAGAATACTCGCTTCATTGCTAGTCACTTAGGAGAAAGGCAAATGCATCTGTTCCCGCATTCAGTCTTTCAGTTGACGTGTTTTCTGCGCTTCTCAGAAGCAGGAGACCATAGTGGAAAAGCACCAAGGAAAGTGAGTAACAGTCTGTGGCTGCCAGAAGCTACCAGTCTTAGACTGTAGTCAGGCAGGGGCACAAATCTATACCAAAAAAGGCAGAAATTATGTGCAGTGTGAGTGACACAGATGGTGGGAGCTGAAGTATCCAGGTGGGCGATCAGACTCTGCTTCACGCTGGTGTTTGTGGCCAGGCCTTGAGGGGTGGTTGGGATAGAGGGGGACCATCTCAGGAAAGGGGAGGAGGCCATTCTGGGCAAGAATACAATATGACCAGTTCTTGTCATGAGCAGGAAAGCCTCATGGTCTGAGGCAGCTTGCTCCTAATTGTCAGGAGAATGTGATCATGAGCTAGAAGTTTCCCAAATCCTAACAACTCTTTACATAAGGACTTAACTGTAATGTTGGGGAAAGGGAAGACTATCCCTGATGCCTTTCAGGCAGTGTTGCATAACCAATTCTTAGGAAAATATGGTGAAACTGCAACTCCAAGTACAGTCATGAAATAACTGAAACGGGTTTGGCTTACGTTAAGGAAGGCCAGGAGATAAATCATTTAAAATCAATTTAGACTGTGGCTTGGAAGCAAAATTTCTCCCCATTTCCCCTTCTCCGGCCCGATGTCAAAACTAATACTTGCCAGTGACTTTTCTTTATCCTTGTAAGTAAGCAGAAGCAGGCACAAGAGGCCAGCCCCCAAGCCAATGGTAGTCAAGGGGGTCCTAGTGAAAAGTAAAAAGTGTTAGTCCCTCAGTTCAGTTGAATTCAGTCGCTCAGTCGTGTCCGACTCTTTGCGACCCCATGAATCGCAGCATGCCAGGCCTCCCTGTCCATCACCAACTCCCGGAGTTCACTCAGACTCACATCCATCGAATCAGTGATGCCATCCAGCCATCTCATCCTCTGTCATCTCCTTCTCCTCCTGTCCCCAGCAGGAGGGGACTCCCAGCATCAAAGTCTTTTCCAATGAGTCAACTCTTCGCATGAGGTGGCCAAAGTATTGGAGTTTCAGCTTCAGCATCAGTCCTTCCAAAGAACACCCAGGACTGAACTCGTTTAGAATGGACTGGTTGGATCTCCTTGCAATCCAAGGGACTCTCAAGAGTCTTCTCCCACACCACAGTTCAAAAGCATCAATTCTTCGGGCTTAGCTTTCTTCACAGTCCAACTCTCACATCCATACATGACCACTGGAAAAACCACAGCCTTGACTAGACAGACCTTTGTTGGCAAAGTAATGTCTCTGCTTTTCAATATGCCACCTAGGTTGGTCATAACTTTTCTTCCCAAGAGTAAGCGTCTTTTAACTTCATGGCTGCAGTCACCATCTGCAGCGATTTTGGAGCCCCACAAAATAAAGTCTGACACTGTTTCCCCATCTGTTTCCCATGAAGTGATGGGACCAGATGCCATGATCTTCATTTTCTGAATGTTGAGCTTTAAACTAACTTTTTCACTCTCCACTTTCACTTTCATCAAGAGACTTTTTAGTTCCTCTTCACTGTCTGCCATAAGGGTGGTGTCATCTGCATATCTGAGTTTATTGTGATCCACACAGTCAAAGGCTTTGGCATAGTCAATAAAGCAGAAATAGATGTTTTTCTGGAACTCTCTTGCTTTTTCCATGATCCAGTGGATGTTGGCAATTTGATCTCTGGTTCCTCTGCCTTTTCTAAAACCAGCTTGAACATCTGGAATTTCACAGTTCACATATTGCTGAAGCCTGGCTTGGAGAATTTTGAGCATTACTTTACTAGCGTGTGAGATGAGTGTGGTAGTTTGAGCATTCTTTTGCATTGCCTTTCTTTGGGATTGGAATGAAAACTGACCTTTTCCAGTCCTGTGGCCATTGCTGAGTTTTCCAAATTTGCTGGCATATTGAGTGCAGCACTTTCACAGCATCATCTTTTAGGATTTGAAATAGCTCAACTGGAATTCCATCACCTCCACTAGCTTTGTTCGTAGTGATGCTTTCTAAGGCCCACTTGACTTCACATTCCAGGATGTCTGGCTCTAGGTGAGTGATCACACCATCGTGATTATCTGGGTCGTGAAGATCTTTTTTGTACAGTTCTTCTGTGTATTCTTGCCACCTCTTCTTAATATCTTCTGCTTCAGTTAGGTCCGTATCATTTCTGTCCTTTATCGAGCCCATCTTTGCATGAAATGTTCCCTTGGTATCTCTAATTTTAGTCATGTCCAACTTTTTGTGACCCCATGTACTGTAGCCCACCAGCCTCCTCCGTCCGTGGGATTTTCCAGGCAAGAATACTAGAGTGGGTTGCCATTTCCTTCTCTAGAGGATCTTCTCGACCCAGGGATCAAACCCTGCATTGCAGGCAGATTCTTTATCATCTGAACCACCAGGGGGCCCTAGGGGTGGGCTCAGTCCTGCTCCCCTTGGTTTGGAAGGCAGGGCTTGCTGAACCCTTTTGACCCAGACGCCTCTCTGTAGTCATATTCTTGTTCTGAAGCTCCGAGAAGCCAGTGTTCTCTCTCCTTCGTCTCAGGCTCAGCAGGCTCACTTCCTGGCCACCCTCAATGTCCCTTGCTCTGGCAGGCTCAAATCATATTTTTCTTTTCTCCACTTTCTTCCTTTCTCCCGCCTCTACTTCTAGTCCTCATTCTTTTTGATCTTACTGTTTTTAGTTTCTCTTCGAATTAATTCCAGAGCCATTTATCTCTTTGAGAAGGAGACAGAGAGGCATTTTTTGGTAGATAATTTTCCCAAAGAGATGACCTACTTTATCACGTGCCTTTAAGAAGAGATGAATGGCAAATACAGATGGATGAACATCCTTACTTGCTTTGAGTTCATGCCCTTTTCTTTCGAAGGGCTGTGATGGAACATGGTTTGGGGAAGCGGTATATGAGTCACTAGTTCTTAAACCTTATGCCTCCTCAGTATGGCCTGCTTTTGTCTGGTTGTCCACCCACCGATGGCCTTTGGGGTCAGAATTCATCATCCCATGCCCTAAGAGAGCAGTTTTTCTTTTCGAGTAGGTCTTAGCAAGATCATTCTCAGAGCTCCTCTCTGATCCAAGGGCAGGTGGCAGGTGGCGAGCCCAAGACTGAGCCCTCAGTTAAACTGAGACCCCAGGAGGCTCAGGAGAGATTCTCCCTGGCTCTTTACCCTAGGTGACCTTCCCTCACCCTCCGGTGTTTGGTCAGCCTAAGCCATCATCAACCTGCTTCTCTAGACACACAAATGTAGGCAGCCCAGAGTGACACTCAGGTGCTGCCTGTCCCTTCCATCTATTTTCACCAGATGTCAGTTCAACAGTGTAAAGGGCACCCCCTCTATAAAGAGTGCCGAGGTGCAGCTTAACTCTCTATGAAAGATCATAAGAATAAATAAGCCATCTGACCAGAGAAAGACTGTTTGGGCCTGAGTTCTTTCAGCCAGAATCTCCTTGCTGTTCCGTTGCTTGGTCATGTCTGACTCTTTGCAACCCCATGGACTGCAGCATGCCATGCTTCCCTGTCATTCACCATCTCCTGGAGTTTGCTCAAACTCGTGTCCATTGAGTCAGTGATGCCATACATCCATCTTGTCCTCTGTCATCTCCTTCACCTCCTGCCTTCAATCTCTCCCAGCATCAGGATCTTTTCCAATGACTTGGCTTTTTCCATCATGTGGCCAAAAGATTGGAGTTTCAGCTTCAGCATCAGACCTTCCAGTGAATAGTCAGGGTTGGTTTCCTTTAGGATTGACTGGTTTGATCTCCTTGTAGTTCAAGGGACTCTCAAGAGTCTTCTCCAACACTACAGTTTAAAGGCATTAATTCTTCAATGTTCAGCCTTCTTTGTGGTCCAACTCTCATATCCATACATGACTACAAGAAAAACTGTAGCTTTGACTATATGGACTTTTGTCAGGAAAGTAATGAGTCTGCTTTTTAATATGTTCTCTAGGTCGGTCATAGCTTTTCTTCCAAGGAACAAGTGTCTTTTAATGTCATGGCTGCAGTCACCATCTGCAGTGATTTTGGAGCCCAAGAAAATAAAGTCTGTCACTGTTTCCACTGTTTCCCCATCTATTTGCCATGAACTGATGGGACCAGATGCCATGATCTTCATTTTTGAATGTTGAGTTTTAAGCCAGCTTTTACACTCTCCTCTTTCACCTTAAAGAGGCTCTTTGCTTTCTGCCATAAGGGTTGCATTATTTGCATATCTGAGGTTATTGAAATTTCTCCCATCAATCTTGATTCCAGCTTGTGCTTCATCCAGCCCAGCATTTCATATGATGTACTCTGCATATAAGTTAAATAAGCAGGGTGACAATATTCAGCCTTGATGTACTCCTTTCCCAATTTTGAACCAGTCTGTTGTTCCATATCTGGTTCTAATTGTTGCTCCTTGACCTGCATACAGGTTTCTCAGGAGGCAGGTAAGGTGGTCTGTTATTCCTGTCTCTAAGAATTTTCTACAGTTCGTTGTGATTCACACAGTCAAAGGATTTAGTGTAGCCAATGAAGTAGAAGTAGATGTTTTTCTGGAATTCTCTTGCTTTTTCAATGATCCAACAGATGTTGGCATTTAATCCAGCTTGAACATCTGGAATTCTTGCTTCATATACTGTTGGAGCCTCATTTGGAGTATTTTGAGCATTACTTTGCTAGTATGTGAGATGAGTGCAGTTGTGCGGTAGTTTGAATATTCTTTGGCATTGCCTTTCTTTGGGACTGGAAAGAAAACTGACTTTTCCAGTTCTGCGACCACTGCTGAGTTTGCCAAATTAGTTGGCGTGTTGAGTGCAGCACTTTCACAGCATCATCTTTAAGGATTTGAAATAGCTCAGCTGGAATTCCATTACCTCCACTTGCTTTGTTTGTAGTGATGCTTCCTAAGGCCCACTTGACTTTGCACTCCAGAAGGTCTGGCTCTAGGTGAGTGATCACACCATTGTCGTTATCTGGGTCATGAAGGTCTTTTTTTGTATAGTTCTTCTATGTATTCTTGCCACCTCTTCTCAATATCTTGTGCTTCTGTTAGGTCCATACCATTTCTGTCCTTTATTGAGCCCATTTTTGCATGAAATATTCCTTTGGTATCTAATTTTCTTAAAGGGATTCTAATCTTTCCCATTCCATTGTTTTCCTCTATTTCTTTGCATTGATCACTGAGGAAGCCTTTCTTATCTCTCCTTGCTATTCTTTGGAACGCTGCATTCAAATGGGTATATGCTGGGGTCCAGCCCCAGTGGATCCAGGGAATTCAAAGCGGGGACAGCGTTGGCGAGGGAAAAAACTTATTTATTTATTAATATAAGATTAGATTAGGAAGAAATAGTGTAGTAGGAAAATGAAGTGGAGAAAAGAGGCTGAATAACTTGGTTTACGTGGAAAGCCAATAAAGTTCCAGACAAGGAGCTTGCACCATCTACGTTAGGCCACCAGCGTCCATTTGAATATCGGAGAGTGCCCCGCCTTGGGCTCTCTCTCTTACGGATCTTAGAAGTTGGGACGAGTAAGTAGACATGGCGAGCCTCCACGCCCCAGATGGGAATTCAGCCAGAAATTAGAGTAAAGAGAAGACACGGGGGAGACCAGTCCTTCCAATGACTTGCCCGGCCTCTATTGTCTAGAAAGGCCTTTTATACCTTCTTCATTGTACATAGAGATCAATGGGTAATACAAAATTATGCAGCGTTAGCAGCCCAGGCTCTTATCAAAACCAGGCTTTTCTCTCTGCATACCTAGTTGTATACACAAGTCTTAGGTGATTTACATCATCTTCCGGTCGAAAGGGCCAATTAACATTTTACAGCCTTTTTTTTGATAAGGGTTTGTCAACTAGAAGACTTATATGTGTTGTTCTTCTCAAAGTCTGGTGCCACTCTCAGAGAGTACTAAATAAAGTTACATTCTTACATAGCAAGATACAGCAATTTATAACAAGTAAAAGGAGTACAGTGATTTATAACAAAAGAAAAGTAATTAACTCAAAAGTCTAGTGTTGCTAACATCAAAACTACTATATATCTTTTCCATATCCCATTTCCATTGATTAACATCCTCCCAGGTGCCTAAAAGATAAAGAATATGGAGGCCTGGTGGCAATCATTGAGTCAACGTGAAAACCCGTCACCAATATGATTTTTAGCTCTTTAGAAAAGGCTCTGTATCTTTAAGATGCTTTAAGCTTTGTGCCTCTCGTGGTTGGGGAGCTGCAAGCAATTCACAAGCTGTAAGAGGTTCCGGGGGAACCTGTTAGGCAAGCTAGAGAGTTATCAGAGGGGGTTTAACTGAAACATCCCTTTCAAATGCAGAAGACTAAAGCCCTGAGTTGACTTTTTCCAGAGTGTGTCAGAAGAGTGGAAAAGCAGAGTACAAAGGCCAGCAGATTTTTGGTTTTGGGGGTACATGCTCAGTAAATACCAGGGGGACACCCCGAGATCTAACTCGCCTTGCGCATCAGATCTCTGCCACATGACCTTGTCACAGGTGGGATTCCTCACGCTGGCTCGCGGCAGGTATATCTTTCCTTTCATCCTTTGTCTTTCATTTCTCCCCATTTCTCAGCTATTTGTAAGGCCTCCTCAAACAACCATTTTGCCTTTTTGCATTTTTTTTCTTGGAGATGGCTTTGATCACCCCGTCTTGTATAATGTTAGGAACATCCATCCATAGTTCTTCAAGAACTCTGTCTATCAGATCTAATCCCTTGAATCTATTTGTCACTTCCACTGTATAATTGTAAGAGATTTGATTTAGGTCGTACCTGAATGGCCTAGTGGTTTTCCCTACTTTCTTGAATTTAAGTCTGAGTTTGACAATAAGGAGTTTATGATCTGAGCCACAGTCAGCTCCTGGTCTTGTTTTTGCTGACTGTATAGAGCTTTTCCATCTTCAGCTGCAAAGAATATAATCTTTAAGGGATCATGATCACTTTGACAAATTCCAACATCCCAGTCTCTCTGTTCATAGCCCAGGAAAGACCATTTTAGCATAGTAAGAAAAAAGCATAACATATCATCATGATCAATGGAAACTTCCCTGTGGTTCAGCTGGTAAAGAATTTGCCTGCAATGCACGAGACCACCCGTAATGCATGAGACCAGGACTCGATCCCTGGCTTGGGTCAGGAAGGTCCACTGGAGGAGGAAATGGCAACCACTCCCGTATTCTTGCTTGAGTAATTCCATGGACAGAGGGTCTGGAGAGGTACAGTCCATGGGGTTGCAAAGAGTTGAACATGTCTTAGTGACTAAACCAAAAACAATGACCAAATTGTTCCTTCACTTGAAATATTTTAGAAAAAAAATATTTGTTTTGAATTTGTATATTCAGCCTTGTTAGGAAAGTTTCCTATCAAAGCTTCCTGTCCCCCACAACTCATACTCTTTCATTCAGAAAGCCAAACAAATCCTCTGCTCAGGACTGCTGTACAAACTATTTTCCCTCATATTGGAAAACTCATGAGGTAAGTAATAAAGCTCTCTCAGGGTAACGGAAATTTCAGCTCTCTTTGGAAAACTAGAGTTTTCCTTGGGAAAGCACTTCTCCCTAGAGGCATACCTCTGAGAGCAGAAATGGTATTCATTTCCCTGGAAATTTCATGCCACATTCCCCAGGGAACAGAAACTTTAGTTCAGAAGTTTCTGGACTAAAGAAATATGTGCATGTTAAGTCGCTTCGATCATGTCCAACTGATTTATGAGTATAGGACACTTGTGAGAGATGCAAGCAGGAAGGCATGGGGGCTCTACCCCAAGGATTAAATAGGCTGCCATTTTATAACCAAAGGAAAGTCAGGGAGGGGGGAAAGACACCTTCTTTAAGTAGATATCAGGCTTAGATTTCTGGCTCCTTCCTATATCGGGCAGGAGAGAGTCTGACCCTATGAGGTCAAACTAGGATTATCATAGCACTTACTCAAACCAGTAGACATGGGTGGTAACATTTTTCTTTCACCTAATGGCCTGGAGTATATCTCGTGCATTTATTTATGCCTTTATAGAAGCAAGCCTGCTTTGGGGAGTTTTGATAGCTTTCTTGAGGAATCATTGGCTTATAGTGGTCTTCCAAAGTATCCTAGGTTTCCCTATCTACAGTGCCTGGGTTCTAATCCATCATTTCCCACTGTGGAACCTCAAGCCAAGTACCTAATCCCTCATCTTTCGATGGGGATATTAATAGTACCTACTTGACATGGTTGATATAAGTCAGAGAGATGATGTGGGTAAAGCACTTAGTGCGGACCCAAGACACAGTCCTGGGTTCAATGTCAGTTACAAACAAAACTAAAATAGCTGCATTTTCCCAATAACTAACGATAATAGATCCCACTTATTATTATTATCTCCTCACGTAACAGGTGATAAAATGGAAGCACAGAGAGGCTAAGTAAATGACCCATGGTTTCAGAGTTAGTGTTTGAACTCAGGTGGTCTGACTAAAGAAGCCAATATTCTTGATTCATTAACTTGGTGCCATTGAATCAGAAGCCATAAGAGCCCTTTTTCCTCACCTTGCTCTTTTATTCTGAATTAAACCATTTGCTTTGCCAACAGTATTCAAATATTCTTTATTATTTCAACGTGTGTAATACTGTTGACCTTCTTGTTGGTTCCATGATATTGAAAATGTGGCGTCTCCTTTGAACTGGCAGACTGTGGAGCTGGAAATGGGTAGGACAGTGGTATCGCAAGATGTCTGAGAACATTGTCCTAGAAGAGTAATAGAATAAACTGTCATTTCCCAGTACCAGGCAGAAATGGGATTTAAGGTCTTTGGCTTTTAAAGTTTCCTTTTTGGCTTTGAAATCTCCTTAGGTACTGGTACTTGAGAATGTAGGCTGCCAAAAAGAGAATAAAATGAAAATTTTGCTTTAGGGACTTGCCTCATCCAGTGGTTAAGATTCCAGGCTCCCAATGCAGGGGGTGAGGTTTGATTCCACATGCTGCGCGGTGCAGCCAAAAAAAAATTTTTTTCCCTTTGTTTCTTTATCCTCCTTCCTTGACCACACCATACCTGCAAATCTTTTTCCCTCCTCTTTTTCTGTATTTCAATTTTGCATGAAACTTATACTCCCAACAGGGATGGCTTTTGAAATTCAAAATCTTTGGTTGCACCTGTACTACTTGAAAGGCTGGGAGTACAGTTATTTTGTGGATTTTTTTTTGGTGGGGGGGGACTGTTCTCTAGTTGTGCTCTGATTTGGGGCAGCAGGAGAAGGCTTTGGAGAGGACCTGCTCAGTATCTTGTGAATCAGCCCCTCCACACCCGAGTTCATGCTTTAAACATCAAACATGATTTCCTTTAACAGTGGCTTTTGCTGATCAGCAGAATGAAAGCAATGGACATCTGAATATTTTTTAAATACACACATGCCTGGAGCTAGTCCACAGGAGATTCTGGCTGTATGAATCCATGGTGGGCCTGGGGATCTGTATTTTTAAAAAGCTCCACTATATATTACTGATGCCACCAATGGTTGAGAATCACAACTCTAGACCTTCAGGAGCACAGGTGTTTCAAAGAGAAGAATAAAGCTGTATCCCAAAACAAATAGGGGGGAAATGATTCCAGTCTTTGAAGATAGTGTAATAGTTGAAAATTGTCTAAATAGATAAATGAACAATAAATATTAAGTGTGATGGCTTGCTTGTTTGCCTATTTGCTCTTTCCTTCCTTGTTTCTTTCTGTATTTTTTTTAATTGTTTGGTCCTGGAGGACTTGGTTTTGAAATCTTCAATATTCAAACTATTTTATTACCACGACAGGATATTTTTATTCTAATTTACCCTGCTTAAGGCTCACATCATGCCTTTAGTATTTAGCCATTCTAGAAAGAGAACTGCCAAAGCCATAGATTCATTGGAGGCCTGTTTTATTCTGTTGAAAGTAAGCATCAAGTTACTACTTCAGTCCCTGGACTGATAAAAATAAGAATGCGTCCAGTGGAAATTAGCAAACAGACAAATATGATTTTGGCATACATGAGACGTATTTATTTTTAACTGGAAACAGTTAACATGGCTCAGAGAAACACTCCAGCAGCTTCTCAAGACCCCATATTCTTTGCCATCAGGCGTGTCACTGAATGACACTGAGCACTGTGGGAAAGAGACTGGGATTTTGAGTCTCTCTCCAGGACTGCCTTAACTGACCCTGTTAGGATGTTTAATTCAACTCTCTGAAAAACCACTCTCTCTTTACTGCACATGTAGGAGCCAAGGCGGAAAATTTATGCTTTGCCAGGAATCTACATTCGCCAGAGAGATTTAAACATTCATAAATCCAGTTGCCTTCTTGATGCCCCGCCTTGGCTTTTATCATTCAACAGATTTTTAGCAAGGTACATCTTATATTCTAGGCACTGTTTTGTGTGCTGAGGATATAGCCAAGAACCAAGACAGAGCCCCGCCATGCACAGAGCTTACATTCTACTGTCTAAAAGGCATCTCAAATATGACCAGAATAGAACGACTGCCTTCTCTCTACCCTCTTCACATACCACATAGTATTTTCCCCATTTATCTCCTTCCTCTCATTTCAGCAGCTACCTGGGTGCTCAATCTAACAAGCTAGGAGTCACTCTTGATTTACTCTCTCCACCCAGGCTGCCAACATCCAAACCATCAGCAAGTCACATTTGCTCTACTTACAAATACACCTGGAATTGGACCACTCCTTAGCATTTCCCCTAGGAGCTTCCCTGGTGGCTCAAATAGTCAAGAATCTTCCTGCAGTGTGGGAGACATGGGTTCGATCCCTTGGTTGGGAAGATCGCCTGGAAAAGGGAATGGCTACCCACGCCAATATTCTTATCTGGAGAGTCCACGGACAGATGAGGCTGGTGGGTCACAGTCCACAGAGTCACAAAAAGTTAGACACGACTGAGCGACTAACACTTTCCCTCTTTTCACTTTAGCATAACCCTGCCAGTCACCATAACCTGCCAGTTGGAGCCAGTCACCATTGAACTCACCTCCAGTACTACTCTGACGCTTGCACAGCCTATAATCCTTTTCACCACCCAGTGGCCAGCGTGATCTTTTATAAAGTGCATTAGATCACTGCTGTTGTTTAATTGCTAAGTCATGTCCAAATCTTTGCAGCTTCATGGACTATAGCCCACCAGGCTCCTCTGCCCATGGGATTTCCTGGGCAAGAATTCTGGAGTGGATTGCTATTTCCTTCTTCAGGGGATCTTCCCGACCCAGCGATTGAAACTGTCTCTCCTGCATTGCAGGCAGATTCTTTACTATTGAGCCACTTCCTAAAAATTCCACTAGGTCTTCCCTTTGCGTTTGGAATGAAATCCAAAATGGCAAGACCCTGCTTGATTTTGCCCCGTCAGCTTCTCCAACCATCTTTGTACCTGGCTCTGTTGCAACCACACTGGACTTCATTCTGCTCCTGAAGACGCTGAACTTGTTTTTCCCACGCAGCCTTTGTACTTGTTGTTCCCTCTGCCAAAGACTGTCTCCCCCACTGCTGGTGTCTGCTTTTTCTTGATCATGTCTCAGTTCGAAACTCAGGGAAGCCATTGACTTGTTTACTTTTTCGTCAGAAACCTGCTTACCCTGTTCATTGCTCTAGGTCTGGTTCTTCGCCAAGTGCCATTTCAGTTCAGTTCAGTTCAGTTCAGTTGCTCAGTCCTGTCTGACCCTTTGCGACCCCGTGTCCATCACCAACTCCCGGAGCCTACTCAAACTCATGTCCATCGTGTCGGTGATGCCATCCAACCATCTCATCCTCAGTCGTCCCCTTCTCCTCCTACCTTCCATCTTTCCCAGCATCAGAGTCTTTTCCAATGAGTCGGTTCTTCGCATCAGGTGGCCAAAATTTTGGAGTTTTAGCTTCAGCATCAGTCCTTCCAATGAATATTCAGGACTGATTTCCTTTAGAATGGACTGGTTGCATCTCCTTGCAGTTCAAGGGACTCTCAAGAATCTTCCCTAACACCACAGCTCAAAAGCATCAATTCTTCGGAGCTCAACTTTCTTTATAGTCCAACTCTCACATCCACACATGACTACCAGAAAAACCATAGCTTTGACTATACAGACCTTTGTTGGTAAAGTAATGTCTGCTTTTTAATATGCTGTCTAGTCGGACACGATTGAGTGACTTCACTTTCACTTTTCATTTTCATGCATTGGAGAAGGAAATGGCAACCCACTCCGGTGTTCTTGCCTGGAGAATCCCAGGGATGGGGGAGCCTGGTGGGGTGCCATCTATGGGGTCGCACAGAGTTGGACACGACTGAAGTGACTTAGCAGCAGCAGAAGCAGGTTGATCATAGCTTTTCTTCCAAGGAAAGGAGCAAGCGTCTTAATTTCATAGCTGCAGTCACCCTCTGCAGTGATTTTGGAGCCCCCGAAAATGGACAGTCTGTCACTGTTTCCATTGTTTCCATCTATTTGCCATGAAGTGATAGGACCAGATGCCATGATCTTAGTTTTCTCTGAATGTTGAGTTTAAGTACTAGATGCTTAATAAATATTTAATAAATCAGTTCAGTTTAGTCGCTCAGTCATGTCTGACTCTTTGCGACCCCATGGGCTGTAGCGCACCAGGCTTCTCTGTCCGTCACCAACTCCCAGAGCTTGCTCAAGCTCATGCCCATTGAGTCGGTGATGCCATCCAACCATCTCATCCTCTGTTGTCCCCTTCTCCTCCCGCCTTCAGTCTTTCCCAGCATCAGGGTCTTTTCCAATGAGTCAGTTCTTTGCATCAGGTGGCCAAAGTACTGGAGTTTCAGCTTCAGCATCAGTCTTTCCAATGAATATTCAGGACTGATTTCCTTTAGGATTGACTGGTTGGATCTCCTTGCAGTCCAAGGGAGTCTCAGGAGTTTTCTCCAACACCACAGTTCAAAAGCATCAATTCTTCCATGCTCAGCTTTCTTTATAGCTTTCATGTATAGTTAATAAATGAATAATGCTAATTGGTATTAGCACTTGTTTCTTGAAAGAGATGCTGTTGGACATAATAAGCAAGACATGTCCCTTTGTTCAAGGAATTTACAGTCAAGTTCTAGACACATAAGATATGACATATTAAGTAAATACACATATTTAGGAAAAGGCAGTGCAAAGCATCACCTGTCACAGGAGAGAGTGGTTGGAGAGGTGCCATAGATAGTGGAAAGAGTATGATTCTGTTTCAAAGTCTGGTTTTGAGTCCAGGTTCTGCCCTTACTCACTGTGGGACTCTAGACAAGTAAGTGATCACATTACTTGATAATCAGCTTCATATTTCCCACCTGTGAAATGGGTTAATTTTATCAAATTCACATGATTATTGGGACATTTAAGCAAGCTAATATGCATAAGATCTCCCAGTACAGGATAGGTACTCAATAAATAGTAACTAGGGGGATTCCTGCCATGTGAGAGACATAGGACTATGAGAGTGGAAAAGAGTCACAGGCACATCTCTCTCGAGCATGGCCAAGGGCTTCAGAGCCTCAGAGGTTGGGGAGGCTTTTACCAGAAACAAGTATAAAATTTATCACTGATAAAGTTTCAGAGATTATGGTATGTTCTCCTATCTCCACCAACTGTAGAACTCTCTCCCTTGCATAGTCTTACCCAGCTTTTGCTAAAAACTTTCAAAGACAGAGTTCATTCCATTTTAATGAACCTGTTATGTTGATGGAACTCAATTTGTTTTAAAACTTTTGCTTAAACTGAAATCTGCATCCTCATAAATTCTACCTGTTCTTCCCAGGGGGCTAATAGAAATTCCCTTCCTTTGGTTTGGTTCTCTCGAGATTGGGCATTCCTCACACTGCCCAAACTTGTATTATTTTTCAACATCCCTCTTAAGAGATGAGGCTCCCTAATCTGTTTTGAATAGTGAGACTCTTCTTTCTTGCAGCTGGGTCATTCTCCTGCTCTTTACTTTTTCCATCTAATTATTAGCCCACTGATGTTCAGCTAAAACCCCTAGACTTGTAGCGTACAAAGAGACCATGCTCAAATTTTCTCTGTGCATAGGTTGTTTTGTTTGTTGTTTCCTTTTTTGAAAATATTTATTTATTTAGCTGTGCTGGGTCTTAGCTGTAACATGTGGGATCTTTAGTTTTGGCTTGTAGGATCTAGGTCCATGACCAGGCCCCCTGGATTGGGAGCATGGAGTCTTAGCCATGGGATCTCCAGGAAGTCCCTGTTTGTTGTTTTCTTATGTGGAGATAGTATTTGATATTTAAATCTACTAAGTGTTCTCTTTTGGGTTATTAAAACCTGTCAAAATTTTTTTGAATATTGATTAAGTTATGTATTAGCTATGATATATATATTTTTTATATTCAGGCTTGATACACATGTCTCATGTTTTTCAATGCAAATTGTTGGTAAACATGTCAAACCAAATAAGAATCAATAGGAAGCCTTTTGGCACATCGTTAGACTGCTCATCAGGTTGCCTTACACCACATATCCCCTCTTCATGTGGTGATCTTAAGCTAGATGTAAATTTCCATAATGCAGTCATCTGACAGATGTTCCTCATTTTGTCTCTGGGTGTAGCTTGAGATACTCTGTGAAATGATTTCTTAAAACCAGTAAACATGCTTGATATGCAAGTCAAATTATCCTCTAAAAAGGAAAGAAAAAATTTGGTTAATTTGACAAATAGCTGTTGGAGGATGTCTAATTGTTATTCCATTTATTTAAATAATGATGATTACAGAGAAATTAATAATGTAACCACTGTTAATTCTGTGCCTTGCACTGGGCACCACGCCAAACACTTTACATACCTAATCACTTTTAGTTCACACAACTCTGAAAGATGGGAATCACTGCTTTATATTACAAATAAGAAAACAGATTCAGAAAGGCTACATAATTTTTCCAGTATCACACAGCTAGAAAGTGACTAAACTAAGATGAAATTCATGCTTTCATGACCCCAGAGCCCAAACTCTTTGTTTTATTGCTAGACATGTAGCGCTATGCATCTAACTACACAATAAATACTTGCCCCAGGAAATACCATGAATAAAGAAATGAGGGCAGGGCTTCCCTGGTGGCTCAGTGGTAAAGAATCTGCCTGCCAGTGCAGGAGACACAGGTTCAGTCCCCGGTCTGGGAAGACCCCACATGCTACAGAGCAGCTAAGCCCACACATCGCAACTACTGAGCCTGTGCCCTGGAGCCTGGGAGCTACAGCTGCTGAGCCCATGTGCTGCAACTGCTGAGCTCATGTGCTACAACAACTGAGCTGCCACAGTTACTAAGCTGGCACACCCTAGAGCCTGTGCTCCCCAACAAGAAAAGGCACCACAATGAGAAGCCCACACACTCTAACAAAGAGTAGCCCCTGCTTACCGCAACAGAAACAAGCCCACAGAGCAACAGAGACCCAGACAGCCAAAAGTACACAAATAAATTTTTTCTTAAAAAAAGAAATGAGGCCAGAAAATGCTGGTTTGTTTGAGGGATTTGAGGGGTAACCAAGTCAGGCTAGAGCAGCATCTCCTAAAGTGAGTTGCATAGGAAGTCAGTATGCATTCATGTGGCGTACGCATATGCCATGCATTGCAGGACTTCTCAGGTCATTTATTGTGCTCATGTACATTGGAACCCTCTTAGAAGGCAATATTTCTTAAACTTACTTGAGTATTGCACAGCTGTAGGCCTGGTACCTATCATAAAACATGTTTTAAGAAACTCTGCCACATAGGAAAAGTAAGTGGGTCTGTCATATAAAGGAGAAGGTGGGTTTTGGCTTAATGCCTTAGCCTCTCTAAGCTGCATGGCTACAGATTCTTTGAGAGCAGGGAAGGAAGTGAGGCTTCAAATCCAGGTCAAAGCAGGGCAGATTCTGTGGAAGGTAAGGTCTTGGTCCCTCCTGCTCTGGCACGTGGGTCTGAGCCACATGAATTTACACGGTGAGACCCTAATCTTGTGATTCAGGTTTCATAAGCCTCACACAAATGCAAGTTTCATTCCTTTATCATTACACCTCCTACTTTAAAAGCTGTATAGACACTAAAATTGTATAGAAATCATTAGGGTAGAAAACATGAAGGACAAGCCCTGGACAAAAAATGCAGCCAAGAAGGTTGCTGGCCTTTCCAACCACCACATCCATCTCTTCTATTCTCTCTCCCTCCTGCCCCTCCCCTAGGTACCTACAGCTACCATGATGCAAGGATTTAATATGAACTTCAGTTCAATTCAGCTCAGTCACTCAGTAGTGTTCAATTCTTTGAGACCCCATGGACTGCAGCACGCCAGGCTTCCCTGTCAATCACCAACTCCCAGAGCTTGCTCAAACTCATGTTCATCGAGTCAGTGATGCCATCCAACCATCTCATCCTCTGTCATCCCCTTCTCCTCCCATCTTCAGTCTTTCCCAGCATCAGGGTCTTTTCTAATTAGTCAGTTCTTCACATCAGGTGTCCAAAGTATTGGAGCTTTAGCTTCAGCATCAGTTCTTCCAATGAATATTCAGGGTTGATTTCCTTTAAGATTGACTGGGTTGATCTTGGAGTCCAAGGACTCTCAAGAGTTTTCTCCAGCACCACAGTTCAGAAGCATCCATTTTTTGGCACTCAGCTTTTTTTATGGTCCAACTCTCACATCCACACATGACCACTGGAAAAACCATAGCTTTGATTATACAGACTTTTTGTCAGCAAACTTATGTCTCTGCTTTTTAATATGCTGACTAGGTTTGTCATAGCTTTTCTTTCAAGAGCAAGCATCTTTTAATTTCATGGCTGCAGTCACCATCTGCAGTGATTTTGGAGCCCCCCAAAATAAGTTTCTCACTGTTTCCATTGTTTCCCCATCTATTTGCCATGATGTGATGGGACTGGATGCCATAATCTTAGTTTTTTCAATGTTTAGTTTAATTCATAATTAAAGTTGCCTTATCTTTTTGTTATGAGTCATTCTGTAATTTGTAAAATGCTATTCTCTTCAATGAAAAGTAAAATCACCATATGTTTGTGGTTTATTTGGATCAGTTGAATATATAAACGTAAAATCTACTCCCTGGAAGTGGAGGAAATAAAAACCTGTATGTTTATGGAACTTCTCTGGTAGTCCAGTGGTTAAGACTCCATGCTTCCAACGTATGTAGCCCAGATTTGATCCCTGGTCAGGGAACTGGATCCCACATGTTGCAACTCAGACCCAGTGCCACCAAATAAATAAATAAAATTGTAATTGTTTATTTTTTTAATCTTCTTATAAAAGATTTAAAAAACTGCAAAATTTTTTATAGTTCTGGGCGTTCCTAGTGGCTTAGATGGTAAAGAATCTGGAGACCCGGATTCAGTCCCTGGTTTGGGAAGATCTGGAGAAGAGAATGGCAACCCACTCCAGTATTCTTGCCTGGAGAATTCCATGGACAGAGGAGCCTGGTGGGCTACAGTCCATGGGGTCACAAAGAGCCAGACACAACTGACCAACACACACATTTATAGTTCTATCTAATACTGTCTTAAAAGTTCCATATTGTTTTATAAGATGATTTTTTGTTGTTAATCTTTAACTGGAAAAACCTACAGCCAGTCTTGGGGGGAAAATTCTAAGGTATCCTTAAAACCCCAAATCATAGAGTGACACATTTATACTCTGTTTTATACTGACACAGAGCTCATCACATGAGTTATCTCGTTTCACCCTTACAGGACCACTCTGATTTTGGTTCTGGGTATCCAGTCTGTTCTTCTGTGTCCACGCTCAGAGCTCTTCCCCTCATCATTGCTGCCTTTCACTCCTACTGCAAGCCTAGCATTTTGATAGACATTCCGAGAGTAGCTTTTCCTAAAAATTGTGCTGCAGAATCCTGGTTTTTCAGCCTGCTCTGGAGGAGAAAATAAGATAAAAGATTCATGGTTCAGTACCTTCCAGAAACATCTTTGCAGCTTCTCCATTGTGTATTGATATTCCCAATGCACATTAGTGTATTGAAGACCTGAGAAGTCCATCAATAAAGACACTTACAGTTAGTTCATCAGCATTTCCCAAACGTATCTCACCTCCAACTTTATATACTTGGTTTTTCTCTAGTTTCAGCGAACACACTGCTCTTGAAACAACCAAGGACAAAAAATAGTAAGGAACAGAAAGTACCCACGTGAAATATTTAAATTGCATGATAGTTGATGTATGTTCTAGCCTTCCTCCTCTCCTCCCACCAGGATGAGGGCTGCAGGTCAGTTAAGGCTGAACAGTCCCAAGGTAGGTTAAATGAATGGCAATGAGCAACAGCTGAAGAAACTTGGACTGTTTTGACAAAATGGGAGACTTCTGATGTGGGCAAGATAGGTACATTTCAGTATTTGAAAGGTAACCATGAAAATGAAACTGAGTTATTCTTTGTGACTGTAGGGTTAGGGTCAGGCAAAACCAGAGCCCATCATTTTATCTTGGCCTTGGAACAGACTGCCTTTGGAGGTAGTGAGCTTTCTACAACTGGAGAAATTTCACAAAGGGCCTGGCTGGCTCTCTGCAAAACTGGGAAGAAACTGATGGTTTGGATTGGGAGGTTGTCCAAGATCAAGCTATGGCCTGTGGGCCAGATCTATGCCACCACTTGTTTTTGTATCGCCTGTGAAATATGAATAATTTTTGCATTATTAAATGATTTTTTAAAAAAGAAGAGTAATATTTTGTGATCGCTGAAAATGATATGAAGTTCAAATATCAGTGTCCATACAAGAAATTGCACCAGAACACAGCCAGGCTTATTGGTTTGCATATTGTCCACGGTTGCTTTCTCGCTGCAAAGCCAGTTGCAACAAAGATTGAATGGCTCACAAAGTCTAAAATATTTATAATCTGGTCTTTCAGAGAAAAAGTTTGCCAAAAAGTTTGAGATCATCCAATTGCCTTTTTTGTTCCAACTGGGAGATTCTGTGAGGGAGAAAAGTTTTTGCCTTAGATTTGGGTAGGAGGTCCTGGGTCACTTGGAGACCACTGGTACAGTAACCTGCAGGGATGGAAAACCAGGGTGCCGTGGTGAGAAAATGTAGGTGATAGGGCAGGAATACTTGTTTGAGAAGGAAGTCAGAACACAAAGGTGAGAGCCTGGATGACGCTCATCAGACCAACACAGTACAGGGAAGGTATTTTTCTGGCGATAGGGAGACATGTATAAATTTGTGTCAGAAGAGAGACATAAAACCTTTTCCTGTGCTTGATGAACTTAACAGTGTTCTTAATATCTGCTTTATTTTACGGCACAGTTAAATATATCTGTTGTAATATCTCTCAGCAAGAGGGGATTTTCTAAATGTTCTTGTTTATAAATGTGCAGAAAATTTTTGCACAGAGAGTCATGCTTTTGTTGGCCAAAGAAAGTGAACACTTGCTGATTTTCTGGCAATCCTAACAAAAATACTGAAGTGTATTTATACTCTGGGGGCCAAAATGAATTTCAAGATGACAGCACTCAGATACATAATCAGCCCAGCTTTCCTCTTCTGCCTCCACTGGGTTTAACAACTCTGTCAAATCCCTTCCTCTGAAATCCACTTCTGCAAGTGAGTTGAAACTAATTTTCTCTACAGCCACATAAACACAAGACAGGCTTCCCTGCTGGACTCTCAAAAGCCTGATCCCCAACCAGAGGGTGAGATAAACATGCTATGTCCACCGAAAGTGTGGTACAAAACTGTCTTTATTAAAAAGCAAAGTTTTTACTGATTTTTACTGTGTGATTTCCTTTTTAACATCTCATGACTATCGCAAAAAAAAAGTTTACTTCACATTGTTTTGAAGTATTATGATATTCTAGAATTTCAAGCCAAGCTTAGTTACTGCTGTTATTTCAATCAGGGCAGGATACCTATTATGTAATCCAATACTGTATGTGTGTGTGTTCAGTCATGTCCAACTCTGCGACCTCATGGACTGTAGCCTACTAGGCTCCTCTGTCCATGGGATTTCCCAGGCAAGAATACTGGAGTGAGTTGACATTACCTACTCCAGTGGAATCTTCCTGACCTGGGGATCGAACCCACGTCTCTTGTGTCTCCTGCACTGGCAGGTGGATTCTTTACCACTGCGTCACCTGGAAGGCCCTTCAGTACTGAAAAGTACCTATTATCTCTGCCAGTGAAGGAATCAGATATTCTGCTGATAAAAATCCACACAGAACCAAACATCCTACTTTGGCTAATAGTTTTGCCATCCTTTCCCAGGAGAATTAAGTGACAGAGTATTTAACAAGACTCAACAGTGATTCATTTGATTGTTGCGTTTATTCCCTGTCCCTGTGGCAATAACAGAAGCTAGCTCTCTGCTCGTCCTTCTCTCATAGCTTCTTATCACTGACCAAGTAGCATTCAGGCCTTTTAGCTGCATTCAAGCATCTGTCCAACGGACCTGTCCAGTTTTTTCCCTGAGTAATCCCTCATGCACCTTTCATAAGAATCAGCCTCAAGGATTCACTGTTGTGCTCTGTTGGGAGAGGCAGGGACCCTACAAAGTTCCAGAGGGCAGCATTCACCTAGTGCCCCAAACAGCAGCTCTGGAGGAGAATGCTGGCCCTGGGGCTTGAATTTAAATCCCAGTTCCAACACTGAGTGGCTGTGGGACCCCAGGCAAGTTTCTAACCACTCTATACCCCAGTCTCGTCATCCATGAAATGATACTAATAACACCCATGTAACATGTAGGCTTGTTGCAAGAATTATGAGACTGTCTGGGGGTAATGTATTCGCCACGGTGATCTACCTCAATTCAAGAACTCAATAAATATTAACCAAGGAAGATCTCCTGGAGGAGGGCATGGCAACCCATTCCAGTATTCTTGCCTGGAGAATCCCTTGGACAGAGGAGAGCCTGGCGGGCTACCATCCATGGGATCGCAAAGAATTGGACACAGCTGAAGTGACTTAGCACACCCACATGCAATGCTGAAGATAATGATTCTAGGAAAACTAGTAACTTTCAACCACTACTTTTAGAATGGATAAGAAAAATGTCTCCAATACTATAATATATAAGATTTCTATTTACAAGCTATCAGGAGGTTTACGAAAATGGAGGTCCCCATTTCGAACAGTTCAACACACCTATGCAGGCTCTTTGAATGACTGCAAAAGTGACAGATAGAGATACTGATATTAGGAGTGGTTCTACTGTCTGGATTCATAGAATAGAGAAACTGCATTTAAGGCATAGTGTTATAACACTTTTAACTCATGCTCTGTATTCAGAATTAAAAACCATTCATATCTACATTTAATGTGATTTGAAATTTTAAAATATAATTGATAGCACGAGTAAAAGCATTTAATAAAGTGCAAAATATACATTTAAAAATATCACGTGTTCTCCTATCCCCTACCTGCCCTGCCCCAACTGGGCAACAAGAGTGCCTTCACCCTTGACAGGTGGTAGGATGGCCCAGATTCTGCATGACCTCTTCCAACCCTGGGAGTTTATTTATTTATTTATTTTTAATTTACATTTATTTATTTTAATTGGAGGCTAATTACTTTACAATATTGTATTGGTTTTGCCATATATCAACATGAATCTGTCAGGCTGTACACTTGTTCCCCATCCTGAACCCGCCTCCCACCTCCCTCCCCATACCATCCCTTTGGGTCATCCCAGTGCACCAACCCCAAGCATCTTGTATCCTGCATCAAACCTGGACTGGCGATTCATTTCTTATGTGATATTATACGTGTTTCAATGCCATTCTCCCTGATCACCCCACCCTCTCCCTCTCCCACAGAGTCCAAAAGACTGTTCTATACATCTGTGACTCTTTTGCTGTCTCGCATACAGGGTTATCGTTACCATCTTTCTAAATTCCATATATATGCGTTAGTATACTGTATTGGTGCTCTTCTTTCTGGCTTACTTCACTCTGTATAATAGGCTCCAGTTTCATCCACCTCATTAGAACTGATTCAAATGTATTCTTTTCAATGGCTGAGTAATACTCCATTGTGTATATGTACCACAGCTTTCTTATCCATTCATCTGCTGATGGGCATCTAGGTTGTTTCCATGTCCTGGCTATTATAAACAGTGCTACAGTGAACATTGGGATACACGTGTCTCTTTCAATTCTGGTTTCCTCGGTGTGTATGCCCAGCAGTGGGATTGCTGGGTCATAAGGCAGTTCAATTTCCAGTTTTTTAAGGAATCTCCACACTGTTCTCCATAATACCAGCCCTGGGAGTTTATGATTTGGGGACTCAATGTTGAAACCCTAGAGATCCAAGTCCTCCTCTTAGCAGGAAAGAAGTCCCTGTGTAAAAGGACACAATGAGATGACAAAGAAGTATTCCTAAGAATCGGAAGCTTACTTTCTTTCTTTTCTGTTTTTTGGAAGAGGAGGTGACATAACTGTACATCTTTGAGGAGAGTAGCGCCACACCAGTGATTCCCTTTCTCCTGGGAAGATGAGACTAGTGAGAAAAAATCACATGCACAGAAAGGCATTCTGTCAGCTGTATAACTTCTTGAAGCTTTTAAAAACTTCTTTCTTAGAAATCCTAAAGAAAACAATACACACTCATCTGTTTGGACTTAAGTTACATGACTCTGGACTATGGCTGTGAGATCCTGACTTCAGGAAATTTCTGCCATCTCTGTACCATGAATCTGAAAAAAAAGGCCAAGGGCGCTTTTAACAAGATGATGAGTCTAGATTCTTCCTTTTGCCACTAGCCAGTCACATGATGCTGAGCAACTCCTTTAACCCTTGGACATTAGTTTCTGCCCTGTAAGACAAAGGTTGAGAACAGGCGATCTCTAGCACCCCTTAGAATTTGAGCTCTGGAGTCTGATCTCCCCAAGTTTGAATCCTAGCTGCACTGTTTATGTGATCTCCATTACTAAGCTTCTCTTTTCCCCTCTGTCAAATACCCTCTGTAAGTGAAAGTGCAAATGAAGTGAAGTCGCTCAGTCGTGTCCGACTCTTAGCGACCCCATAGACTGTAGCCCACCAGGCTCCTCCATCCATGGGATTTTCCAGGCAAGAGTATTGGAGTGGGGTGCCATTGCCTTCTCCAACAAATACCCTCTAGATGGGACCATTTGATGCCCCCATCATTCTGTTATGATCAGTTTTTTTTGTTCAGTCACTGAGTTGTGTACAACGCTTTGCAACTCCATGGACTGAAACACGGCAGGCTTCCCTATCCTTCACCGTCTCCTGGAGTGTGCTCAAACTCATGTCCTTTGAGTCGATGATGCCATCCAACCATCTCATCCTCTGTCGCCCACTTCTCCTGCCTTCCACCTTTCCCAGGATCAGGATCTTTTCCAATGTCAGCTCTTCGCATCAGGTGGCTAAAGTACTGGAGCTTCAGCTTCAGCATCGGTCCTTCCAGTGATTATTCAGGACTGGTTTCCTTTAGGCTCAATAAATGCCATCTATTGTTATAGTCCTCTGATGCTTAATACGTAAGATGGATTGAATGTAATCCCGAATCCACACTACCCAGTATGTGCTACACACTTGCTACACCCCTATTTTCAGGGAAAGAAGAAGGGGCAGGAACTGAGTCTGCCAGTCAACAGCCATGGCCCTGTGCTCAGTGGCTTGGTTTCTACGGGGTGCGGTGACAGCAAGGGCTCTGTGCCTGCTGCATGCTGTATGTCTTAGCATGCAGTGCTCTTCATTTCTTTGAGGTAATGACCTCTTATCCGATCCACCCTCAGCCTGGTTATTACAGTTGGGCAGAGCCCACAGGAGAAACAGCTACACCCCCAGCTGAATCTTCTTTGGATGAGACAGGAGGATCAATAGCCTGTCTTCCATGGGAGAAACTGAGGGAGAAAGGGCCCCCCTCAAACATAATAAGGGGGGCTTGCCCAGCTCTGGCGTGTTTTCTCTGCTGCTGGCAGCACTTCTTTTCTTGTTTATTATACTTAGTATTTGTCATTTTGTAACAGCTTTATTGAGATACAGTTTATATGCCATAAAACAAAGATTTAAATTATATACTTCAGTGACTTTTTAGTATATTCAGAAGAGTTGTACAGATAACACCACAATCGATCTTATTTTATTTTATTTTGATATTTTATTTATTTATTTGGCGGTGCCAGGTCTTAGTTGCAGCATTTGGGATCTTTAATTGTGTCATACAAACTCTTAGTTGCGGCATGTGGGATCTAGTTCTCCGACTAGGGATTGAACCTGGGTCCCCTGCATTGGGAGTGCAGAGTTTTAGCCACAGGACCACCACAGAAGTTCCACCACAATCAATTTTAGAACATGCTCCTTGCCCACAGAAGAAACCCCCTACCCACTGGCAATCACTCCCTATTCCTCTCTAACCCTAGTTCCTGGAAACCACTCATCTATCTCCTCTTTGTCTGTATGAGTTTGCATATTCGGGGCATTTCACACAAATGGAATCATACAATGTGCGGTATTTTGTGTGTGACTTCTTTCACTTAGCATAATGGTTTCAATGGGGGCTTCCCTGGTAGCTCAGTGGGAAAGAATCTGTCTGCAGTGCAGGACCCAGGTTTAATCCCTGGGTCAGGAAGATCCCCTGAAGAAGGAAATGGCAACCCAATCCAATATTCTTGCCTGGGAAATCCTATGGACAGAGGAATCTGGTTGGCTACAGTCCATGGGGTCAAGAAAGAGTCAGACACGATTTAGCGACTAAACAATGTTTTCAAGGTTCATTCACGTTGAATTATAGTACATATCAGTGCTTCACTTTTTTATTGTTGAATAATATCCCATTGTGTAGCTATAGCTCATGTTGTTTATCTGTTCATCAGTTGATGGACGTTTAGGTTGTTCCACTTTTTGGTTATTACAAATAAGGCTGCTGTGAACATTCATGTATACATTTGTATGAGGATATATGTTTTGAATTCTCTTGAGTATTTATATACCTAGAGGTGAAATCACTGGGTTATATATTAACTCAATTTTTAACATTTTGAGAAACTGTCAAACTGTGTTCCAAAATGCCTGTTCCATTCTACGTTCCCACCAGCAAAATAAGAGGATTCTAACTTCTCTACATCCTTGTCAAAATCTTTTATAGTCTATCCTATTATATATCATATATATATATTATATGGCTTTTTTACTATAGCCATCCTAGCAGAAGTGATATGGTAGCTCATTATGGTTTTGATTTCATTTCCCTAAATGGCTAATGATGTTGAGTATCTTTTCATGTGCTTATGTTTTCATATCTTCTTTGGAGAAATTTTCATTCAAATCCTTACAACGCTTCTGACAATGCTGCTATGCACATTCATGTGTAAATCTTAATAAAACGCTTCGCTAAGATACAGTCTCATCCTTTATAGATTGGCTATTGTCAGTCTAAATCCTTAAGTAGGAATATGTATCCTTGGCAGGGAAAGTGAGCTCTGCTTCCAGGTGTGGACAAGAAGAAAGGGATCAGCACTTATGACTCTCACTCTAACTGGGGATTATGTCTATAAGCAGGAAAGACAGAAAATCGGTTGTTTTCTAGACAAGCATCCATTCTCAATAGAAAAACTCTGGGTTCAATTCCTGGTTCTGCTTGGTAACTATAAACAAGTTGCTCAGTGTGTAACTTAGCTTATTTAAACTTTCCTTTCCACCATCAGCCCCCTCCCCTTTCAAGGAAGAGTTAAACCTCTTACTTAAAAAAAATTATTTAGTTATTTGACTGCACCGGGTCTTAGTTGCCACACTCAGGATCTTCAGTCGGGCATGTGGGGTCTTTAGTTGCAGCATGTGAAGTGTTTGTTATGCCCTGTGAACTCTTAGTTGCACCTGTGGGGTCTAGTTCCCTGACCAAGGATTGAACCCAGGCTCCCTGCATTGGGAGTGTGGAGTCTTAGCCACTTGGACCACCAGGGAAGTCCCTCCACTATCACTTTTCTTTTTTTTAATTATTTATTACTTTACAATATTGTATTGGTTTTGCCATACATCAACATGAATTCGCCACGGATGTACACGTGTTCCCAATCCTGAACCCCCCTCCCACCTCCCTCCCCGTAATGATCCGCTTCTCTTTTTTGAATTGAAGTATAATTTACACACCGTAGAGTTCACCTTTTTTGGTGTACAATTTGTATTTTTGACAAATGTGTAGAGTTCTGTAATGACCACCACAAACAAATATTTCCCTCATTTCCAAAGTTCCCTTTGTGGTCAGTCTCCTCCCCATCTTCAGACCTGTGGGAATTAATTATCTGATTTCTCTCTTTATCCTTTTGCCTTATCCAGAATGTCATGTAAATAGAATCTTACAGTCTTTTGAGGTTGGCTTTTTTTCATTAAGCATAGTGCATTGGAAATTCATTATTGTTATTGTGCATGTCAGTACTTTGTTCTGAATAGTATTCACTGTATATACGTCTGTCATGGTTTTTTTTAATTCATTCATCAACTGAAGGACATTTGGATCATTTTCACTTTTTTTGCAATTATGAATTAAACCACTAAACATTCTCAAATAGGTGAAGATAGGTTTTAATTTCCCTTGGGTAAACCTATTTTGCAAAGTATTGTGCCAGGTGTCTGTATCATTTGCCATTGTCTGTGTCTGTATCATTTGCCATTCCCAGTGTGACCATTCAGTTGCTCCGTGTCCTCACCAGCACTTACTGTCACAGACCTCAGTTTTTTAAATCTGTAAATGGAACTCAGGATTGTTATATAGAAGTAAAAATGAAACCGCTTAAGCAGAAGTTTTTTATAACCTGTTAAGTGCCACACCCAAGTAAGACGTGCTCCCGTGTCTGATGATAATGAACATACCGATACCCACTTATATGCAAAACTTGTTTCCCACATGAACTAAATGTTTTGTTTTTTTCCCCTACATCTTGGCAGACAGAGTGAGTTACAGCAAGTCTAAAGCAACAAGAGGTTTTGCCTTAGATGCATTCTGAAGTTTGTTTTGGCTTCAGATTTTGAACTTTTCACAGAAGCAGATAAATGGTCAAGATGTAAATCATCAACTGTGAGTCAGTTTTGTAAAGAAACATGACCCTCTATGATGGAAGTCAGCAGGAGTGGAATCCGCAGAACAGGCAGTATGACGTGCTGTGGGAGAAATAACGGCAGGCCTAACCAGGCAGTGTCCCCAGGGTAAGGCATTCATACGACTGTGGCAGATAAGAGGACTGGCTGTCTCATATGCCCCATCAGGGTGGGGTGGAAGGGGTGGGGAAGAAAACGGAACATAAAAGTAATAATTTTAGCTTACCCTTTGGTTGTTGTTTTTGTTCTTTTTTTTTTCTGGAAAGCTTTTTATTTTGTATGGGGGTATAGCTGATAAACAATGTTATGATAGTTTCAGGTGAACAGCAAGGGACTCCTTCAAACATATTTACATGTATCCATTCTCCCCCAAACCCCCTCCCATCCAGATTGCCATACATTGGTTGTATGTATCATACATTCGTACATAACACTGAGCAGAGTTCTGTGCGCTATACAGTAGGTCGTTGTTGGTTATCCATTTTAAATATAGCATTAACTTACTCTTTTCAACTTTGAGGTTTACTTTTGAGTTAAAAACAGAAGTGTGTGAGAAACGAACTGGCAAATATTTTCTCATTGACATTGGTATGAAGTAATGATTAGCATAATGTACAAGTGGTTACATGTAAAAATATTGGTAGGTATGTATGAATTCACAGGTCAATATACACACTTGTATTTCCTTGCTCTGACTTCTGAGGGCCTAGAAGCAGCTGACACCACAGTAGCAATGGGCACACCTTCTTTCCAGCCCTTGGTTTCTAATTCCATTCTTCAGTAAAAGGAACCAGGGCTCCTTGGATAAATGTCTGATTCTAGGACTGCTGCTGCTGCTGCTGCTAAGTCACTTCAGTCGTGTCCGACTCTGTGCGACCCCACAGACGGCAGCCCACCAGGCTCCCCTGTCCCTGGGATTCTCCAGGCAAGAACATTGGAGTGGGTTGCCATTTCCTTCTCCAAAGCATGAAAGTGAAAAGGGAAAGGGAAGTCACTCAGTCGTGTCTAACCCTCAGCGACCCCACGGACTGCAGCCTACCAGGCTCCTCCATCCATGGGATTTTCCAGGCAAGAGTAGTGGAGTGGGGTGCCATTGCCTTCTCTAGGGCAGGAAATATACAAGATGAATCTGGAGCATCTGGTAGGGCTAGGATATAAGTAAGAGGCCCAAAATCCACAGTGATGGTATGTTAAAGAGGCACAGGAGCCAACTGAAAGAGCTCCCCGTGGCGAAAGCTGGAGCAATTAGAGCAACAAAATAAAGTACTACAGGTACCTCTGGCTGTTTCAGAAGTTCACTTTACTGCATTTCAGTTTTACAAAAGATCTGCACTAGTACCTGTTTTTGCTAACCAAAAGGAATCCAAAAAGGATTTCCATTTTTACAAAAAAAAAAAAAAAAAGGCAAGAAAAAATAGCATTAAGCACATGTTTTACAGTGAGCAGTGACAGAGGCACCATGTAAGAGTGGCAGCCCCACTCTCCTTCCCTGAGAGCTACACTAAACGCCTCAGTGCCGTAGCTCTGAGTTGTGTCTGTGGACATCTGTGCTTTCTACCAGTTTATCTTGTGGTAGCAAGGTGTGCCCTAAGGTAATCACTTCTCTCTACTGCACCAATTTGGTTTACAGAATGTTTCATAGGAACACTCTACTTTCAGATAGCAGGGAAACACCATTTTAGAGTATGTAGCCTGTCACGGCTTTTTATAATGAGTATTTGTTAAGTGGAATCTCTGGTGTCAGATGGTGAGCCACTGTTCTACAAAGACTATTTGGTGTCCTTGTACCTAGCAAGCACACTTAGAGGGGCCACATGGAGAAGTCAAGGCGTGTGCAGGTAGTGAGAAAGGCAGGACCTGGCGTATGTGCCTTTATGAGGATCCACGAGTGGAATGCTTTGGGATTTCTGGGATAAAGCCAAATTGGTCAATTCAAAACAAAAAGAGCAGGGTTTTAATAAGCTCCACGGAGGTCTTCTCTAAGATGCACAAGGCCTCAAGCAGAGCGCTGGGGAAAAGTGTCCATCCAAAGAGTCTTTGAGGGAGTCCTTATCCGAAACCTGTATTTGCTTGTGACTCTGCAGCCAGGAGGAAGGGGCTAATGTCAGTTTAACACTTGGCCATACAGAATGGCTATCAAGGCAACAATATCTCAGAGTAGCTGAGCTCTCCACCTGGCCTAAAGTGTAAGTCTTCATGGATCTGTACTGATATAAGTAAATGATTGAGTCAATAAATAAGAAACATAGGCATATATCCTATGCAAAAGAATTCAAAAGAACTCATTCTAGAAACTGCCCTCTAAGAGGTAGAGCATGACTCCCTACTGCTTCAGAGTGAGCTTCACCTAGTGACTTACTTCCAAAGAGGACCATATGGAAAGGGAGGAAAAAATGAGTAACTTTTTAGAATAAGGACATTAAATAAAAACTGAGGGAAAATGAATAAATTATAGAATTTAGTTAATAATAATATATCAATATTGTTTTATTGTGACAAATGTACCATACTAACGTAAGATGTTAAAAAAAGGGGAAATTGGGTTTGTGAGAATTCTCTGTATTACTCTTGCTGTTTTTCTATAAGTCTAAAAATATTATAAAATTAAATTTACTTTTAAAAAACTTCTCACAAAATAAGAATAGAGCTAAAATTTCATTTGTATATGTAAGTCTATATAGGACATTTTGCCCCACTGAAAAATATTCTCTGATGGATTTCAGTTTTAATCTTGATGAAATCTTAAACAAGATAATTTTTAAGGTTATGTGACATGAATTATATAAGCGTCAAATGAAAAATTTTTAATTTTTTTGTTGTTGTTCACTTAGAAACCCAAAGAAGAGGATGACTGTAGATATTTGGGGTGGAGGGCAGTTTTGTTCTAAAATTTAAATATGGAGAAATATTTGGTAAAAAGATAAATAAGTAAATAAAACCCAGAAGATACTTATTTATACTATCACATACAAAATCATAGGCTACTTTTTCTGCCAAGTTAAAAACAAAATTCAGCTTGTCTGGCTTTGTTTCTGTTTGTCCTCTAAAACTTAAAAAAAAAATTTTTATGTATAATTTTTGTTATTTTTTTTTGCCACACCATATGGCATGCAGGAATTATACCCACACTCTCTGCAGTAGAAGCACAAAGTCTTAACCACTGGACCACCAGGGACATCCCTGTAAAATATTATTTTGTTTTGCTTTTCAAGTTAACAAACAAGAGCAAGATCGATTTACAGATAGTATAGAGCCCAGTGTTTTATAATGTGACCGTGGCATGGCCGGTATGCGTCCATATCCAAACATCTGGACCGTCTAGGTCAATCAATCAAGATCTCTTATGCCAAGAGGAAATTTCCATATTCCTTTTATCAGATTAATTATTCCTGGCCACAGTACCCTGACCCCCTTCCCTGAGATAATAGTGATGCCTTTAAAGGACATGTAGCAGTTTAACCTTCCATTGCTTTCTAGTGAGCTTCCTGTTACAGAAAGTTTCTGGCAAGATGTCTCACGTTCAGATCCAATTCACTGTCTGTGATGAAACTGAGCCAAGAACTTCATGACCAGGCCCCACAGGAACTGACACTCCCAATCTCACCTCCCAGGACTCAGGGCTGCCAGTCACTCAGTTTTTGAGGGCCTTTTCTCCGTGGGCTCCGACGTCAGGACTATAGTCTTGGCCTATCATCACTCTTCAGGGGGCACTTAGGCCCGTTCTGTGCTCAGCTGGTCATTTATGACTTGATCACAATGTGAGGAAGCCTTGGCCCTTTGGCTGCAAGATATATAAGTCCAACAGAGTTAGGCAGTTACCTAGATACGAAGTTTATTTATTGGTTCAATTTATCCTAATGTAAGTCTGGCTCATCACAGTTTTAGTCTGAAAAATCTTTGCAGCTATGAGAGGAAAGTATGATCTCAGTTAAGCATACCCAGCACCTCTTCAGCACCTTCTGTGTACTGAAGGTTTTTCTTTATGATTTTTGCCTAGTTGTTTAAGTAACTTAGTTACTGACTGGATACTGTGGTTTCTCTAACCTGACTTAGAAGTGGTGATAGCTATGATTAGTGGAGCACTTAAGTCTACACTGTGGGGTTCATCCAGGGGGACTTATTAAGTCCCCTGCACAGTCCTGTTTTACAGATGAGCACACCAAAGTACGAAAAACTTAGAACACATTTCAGAGTTCATGCAGCTGGTACCTGGGAGAACTGGGATTCCAAAACAGTGTGTGTGCCCCTAAAACCCCTCCCCGTTGTGGCACTGCAGTCAGATCTGGGCTCTGCCATGCTCTCTGCTTCCCCTAGCTGTAACCCCCTCCTCTATGGCACTTGGGGACACCTGTCAGCCTGCCCTGACAACTCGGCACTCCTAGGTCCATCTTTATACTTATCCTATTTTCCCACACGTGCAGGCTCAGTTGCTTCCGTTGTGTCCAACTCTTTGTGATCCCATGGACTGTAGCCCACCAGGCTCCTCCGTCCATGGAATTCTCTAGGCAAGAATACTGAAGTGGGTTGTCATGCCCTCCTCCAGGGGATCTCCCCAACCCAGGGATCGAACTGGCATCTCCTGCATTGCAGATGTATTCTTTACTAGTGAGCTACCTGGGAAGCCCACACAAGGAAACCTTAAAGTAAAAATAAGAGTGTTTACTTCATATTGATGTTTTAGGGGGGGAAGTTATTTTAAGTACAATCAATTTGGGGCTTCCCTCATAGCTCAGTTGGTAAAGAATCTGCCTGCAATGCAGGAGACCCCAGTTCAATTCCTGGGTTGGGAAGATCTCCTGGAGAAGGGATAGGCTACCCATTCCAGTATTCTTGGGCTTCCCTTGTGGCTCAGCTGGTTAAAGAATCCACCTGCAATGTGGGAGACCTGGGTTTGATCCCTAGGTTGGGAAGATCCCCTGGAGAAGGGAAAGGCTACTCACTCCAGTATTCTGGCCTGGAGATTTCCATGGACTGTATAGTACTTGGGGTCACAAAGAGTCAGACACAACTGAGCGACTGACTTTCACTGTCACATACTTGCTTTGGGCACATAAACTACCATATTTCAAACTTCAAAATATGGAGTTCTTCAGCTTGCATTAAGCTCATAGTTTCCCTCTTTTTCGTGACCCCACAGTCCACAACAAAAATGTCATACTCAGAAATACCTTGTTTCCTAAATATATTTTTTCCATATCCCCATTATTATATCAGAGTGAATATTCACAATATCTGAAGACAGAAGAAATACAGTCTTTAATTTGAAATAATATATAGGGCAGTGAGAGAGTGGGGACCCTCTGGTTTTAATCTGAAAGCTTCTGCTAACTAGCTTTTTGTGACTCAGCAAAAGCAACCTCTCTGAGCCCTATTTTCCTTCCTTGTAAATTATAAAAGGTCAGCATTGGACTCTATTAAATTTTTTACATCCCCTTCTTCTTGCAAAAAAAAAGAAAAGAGAGAGAGAAAATTCAAGAAGGTTTTTAGAAATGGTGGAGTAAAAAGACTGGACTCATGCCAAGAAACGATAAAACAGAGCAAGAAAGAACACTTAGGCCAAGGGAAACTAATACCATTGATTCAAAAGTTAGTCCAAGCTTCCTGGTAGCCTAAGCAAAAAGAGAGAGATGATAACACAGTATTAGTCTTGTTATCTGAAAAAGAAAGTTTAGAGAGAGGAGAGAGAAGATGAATGAGAGGAGGAAGGCAAAGAAGCAGCAGCATACCAGATTGTCTGAAAATCCAAGCTAAGTTAAGAGAGGAATTTTTTCTGTGTCCTACGGAAGGTGGATAGTCTCTAAGAACTGTTTGGGGGACAAAAACATTTGCAGAAACCATCTCTGTCCGGTCATATTTTATATTGACCCTCAGTAAAAGGACATGATTTAAAACCATAGCTCTCTAAAGATCTGCATGTAGAGAGCTGAGATAATCTAGTCCAGGTGTATTGCTCACTGAGAGTCACTTGGCACAGGGATAAAGCTCACAAAATCTCAGGAATGAGTGCCTGGTATGACCCTTAGGATGTCTTTTGCAAATACCAGTCACCTCAGCCAAGCTTTTGACAAGCATGATATGGAACAGACAGTTGAAAGCTGAGATTCCTGGCAAGTTCCTTTGTATATAAAAGTCAAGTTTGTGGAAGTTCTCTCCCCTTTCATCACCTTTCTATTCCCCCAGGAATCTCACCTGTCTACCTGAAGAAAGGGCTGATAAATGTTATTATTAGAATGACCCATAATGAGGGAGGGGATTTCATTTTCTACTGCATGGAAAGCTTTGTTGTTGGATTTTCCTTTTACAACAAACACGTATTGCCTAAAATAATGAAGTTGAAACTAAGGACCTTGTGAGTGGTGGGAGGGCGGGGTGGAGGTTGAGAGGATGGAGAAAGAGAGAATGAAAAAAAGTGCAGTTGCATGCAAATAAATTTGATAAAGTCTGCTTAACTAAAAGAAGAAGGTTATGCAGCTGAAGCCCTAGTGCTGTCTGTCCTGTCACTTAGACAGGACAAGTACTTATTGAATGACTAAATACATGGAACACAGAGGAGAAGACCGGCCAGCAAGAGCCTGAGGGCAGTGTCTTCTGCTGGCCACCTTGACCAGGAAACAAGTGTACTTCAGCTCTTTAAAAACACTTTGTTGTGAGTGAGGCAGCATCCTAACGCCCTTTCCGGGGTGGACAGCTCCAAAATGCACTCTCCTCACCCTCAGATGCCTAAATGGATCACTAAATGGATTCATTTGTCAACCATAATTATATGTCAGAGGCAGGCTGCCAAAAGCGACTCTTTGCATCCGGCGGAGTTGGAAATGAGCTCTTCCTCCTGTTGTCAGACAGCTAGCATTTTTGTTTGCTTCTTGAGGCCACGCTTGGAAGAGCATTCATTTGTTCATCATTCATTCATGCAGAAATATTGGTTGAGTGCCTATGACATGCCAGGCACTGTTCTAGGCTCTGGAGATCCTGCAGTGGGAAAAAAAAAATGACAAAAATATCTACTGATGGAAATTCCATTCTAGTTAGGTGGAGACAGATGATAAGCAGAGCATATAGCGTGATAAGTGCTAGAGAGAAAATAAGGCAGGGGAGAGGGTTGAGGAGTGTTGGGGAGAAGTGGCTTTTTAAATATTTATCTAACTTTATTTCTTTGGCTGCTCAGGGTCTTAGTTGGGGCGTGCAGGATCTTTGATCTTCATTGCAGCATGCAAGGTCTTTAACTGTGGCATGTGAGATCTATTTCCCTGACCAGGGATCAAACCCAGGGCCCCTGTGTTGCAAGCACAGAAACTTAGCCACTGGACCACCAGGGAAGTCCCAAGAGTGACTATAGCAACCTTAAGTAGGGAGGTGAGGGAAGACCTCACTGAGAGGCTAATATTTGAGTAAAGACAGGAAGTGGGGGAGAAAGTGATTGCTCTGGACTTCTGAAGGAAGCTGTTCAGGCGAGGGAATAGTAAGTGCAAAGACCCTGTAGAGATGGGGGGTGGGGGTGGGTTCACATTCCTGACACACTCAAAGCACAGTAAGGAGGCCAGTGTGGCTGTGAAGGATGGGTTAGAGCCGTAAGAGGTGAGGTCAAATGGCTTGATGGTATAGAGTTTTGTAAAACATTTTAATTTTATCCAGAAGGATATGGGAAACTGATAGAAAGTTTTGACCAAATTGTGTGTATTCTTTCCTGACTTGTCCTTTTACTCAATTTTGTATTTGAAATTCATCCATGTTGAGATGTGTGGCTATGGTTGATTCATTTTCATTGCTCTCTGTTGTTCCACTGAGTACTCTTTGCCCTTCTACCACTGGAAGATAGGTGTTTCTCTCTTATTTTGGTCATCATGTGGATGCCTGTTTATATTTACAGTTGTGGGGAGTGGAAGCAGGTATATCCTATTCACCTCAATGCCATATTGAAATAATTTGGGGATAAGTTAAGAGTTAGGGATCTAGGCCGTTCTTTCTTTTATGATCAGCTGGAATTTGTGCCATCAATGGACAAATCCTATGCAGTACAATCTTCTGATATTCCTTCAGCAAGTATCCAGAAGGAATGTAAGATCGAGAAGAATGTAAGAATCCTGAAATCCTGAAAGGAATGTTGAGATACATGGCTTGGCCCCATAGGTAGTTCCTGGACATGTATCAACATTGGACAATGGTCGAATCTATGTGGCTGGGTTGTTAGCAAATAGCAAAGTGGTCAATTAAGCTTGCCTTCTCCTTGTTTGGACTTGGAGAGGTTGGATGAGACTGGTGGTGTTGAAATGATGTTCTGAGGAGCTCTAGGGAATATTCCTTGAAGAGAGACTACTCTCATCTGGCCTGTCTTCATCAGAGCAGCTTTGCTTTCAATGTTGTGTCCTAGGGATCAGCATAAAATCCTGGGGACTCCAGTTAAAACCATTTGACTAAGTGACTTTTGAAGTTCTTTACAGCTTTAAAGTTCAGTTGCCCCCCACCCACACACACACAGTGTTTAAATTATCTTGCATGCTAAGTCACTTAAGTCGTGTCCAACTCTTTGCGACCCTACAGACTATAGCCTGCCAGGCTCCTCTGTCAGTGGGATTTTCCAGGTGAGACTGCTGGAGTGGGTTGCCATTTCCTTTGCCAGAGGATCTTCCCGACCCAGGGATTGAAACCATGTCTCTTATTTCTCCTTCACTTGACAGGTGGGTTCTTAACCACTAGCACTATCTGGGAAGTTCCCTTAAATTATCTTAGTATTTACTTTTTATTAGAGAGTGTTTTAACAAAAAAAGTCAAATTTACTTTCACAGTTATGAATTTACTCACCATTGTAGCTCAAACACAAGACACTATTGATTCATTTACAAAGAATGAATAGCCTTCTCTTTCTTTCCCAGCATGAACAGTCAGGAGCACATCTGCCTCATTGAAGTGAGGGGTGTGGGAGCCACACAGGTACATCAGTTGCATGTCAGAGAATGTAGGGTAGTGATGGGGCACTTAGGAGGTGGTTGGAAGAGAAGGCCTGGATGGTTGGTACACCGGTTACTTTAAGCAAATAACCCAATCAATTGAATAGATAAGTACTAAATATATTAAGGAAAAATATATGAAAGCCACATTCATCACTGTTGAAAAAGATGCAAACTTGGAAAGAAGAAAGAAACTTAAGGTATTAAAATGGAAATGTAGATTTCATTATGAACTTATGTTTATAAATATATATAGGTATAGAGATAAATATGGGAGTAGTTAAAGGGTGTGTCTGTGTGTGTATTTTCTAGCGCTGTGTAACTAAGGGACCTAGAAGAAATGACATTCCAGTAGTGTGAGCTCACGGAGCACGCAAATACCAGATTCTAAATATCACCCTCCACTTAAAGGAAACCAAGGGTTTCTTGGAGAAATGGCTGATTCTGTGGGTGGAGCAGGAAAAATTAAAGAGAAGTCTGAAACATCTTGTTATGCTAGAATGGAAGGGAATGAGCAAATGATAATGGTGTATGTCAAGAAGATCCAGAATTTGAGCTTTTGCAACAATTTGAGCTTCATTATGATAGTCATGGATTCCAGTGTAGTAGGAAGTTTAGCAATCTATTAGTCTTTGCTGATTTAAGCTAATGAATAAATAAATAAATGGGGGGCTTCCCAGGTGGCACAGTGGTAAAGAATCTGCCTGCCAGTGCAGGAGATGCAGGTTCGATCCCTGTGTCAGGAAGATCCCTGAAGGAGGAAATGGCAATCCACTCCAGTATTCTTGCCTGGAAAATGCCATGGACCAAGGAGCCTGGCAGGCTACAGTCCACAGGGTCTCAAAGAGCTGGACACAACTGAGTGACTGAATACACTCATGTACAAAGAAAGGAAGGCTCATCCTTAGCAAGGAATGCAACTAATAAAAATAGAAGGAATAGTGGAAATATAAATCTTCATTTGGCAACTCTCATAGGGGTGGGTGGTTGATCCAGGTGGTAGTCATCTGTTGAAGGCAGGTGGACAGAGGGTTGATGAGGAGCAAGATTTCAGTGTGTTCACTGAATGACCTCCACATAAACACTGATCAGTTATAGAGGATGAATGGTGACGTTGTGGTGCAGGGATCTGGCCACATGGTCCAGATCTATATGACCAAGTGGTGTCATCCTGTACCCTCTGTTGTGATGCACTGAGACGAACCCAGTTTCATTCTGGGGCATTCCTGCTGAAACAGTGAAACTGGAGTCCAGTCATGAGGAAGTATCCCACAGACCTAGGCAAAGGGCTGTCCTACAGAATGAAAGCCTGCAGTCTTTGAAACTGTACAGGACATGAAAGACAGAGAGATATGGAGAAATCATTCCTGATGGAAAAAGACTGATGAGACCTGAGAACAAAATGTAGAATCTCCCCACCCAACCCCAACCTCAACCCGGACCTACTGAATCAGAACCTACATTTTAGCAAAATCCCCCAAAACTCCCGTGCATACTGCAGTTTGAGACAGCCAGAGCCTTAGCTCAGCAGTTCCTAGGCTTAATCAGTATCATCTAGAAAGACTTTTTAATAGGACTCCTCTGCTGGCTCAGATGGTAAAGAGTCCACCTACAATGCAGGAGACCTGGGTTTGATCCCTGGGCTGGGAAGATCCCCTGGAGGAGGGAATGGCAACCCACTCTAGTGTTCTTGCCTGGAGAATTCCATGGACAGAGGAGCCTGGTGGGCTACAGTCCACGGGGTCGCAAAGAGTCCGACATGACTGAAGTGATTAACAGTTATTTAATTTAATCGGACAGATTCCTCCCTACCCCGTCCCCAGATCTATAGAATTAGACACTAAATGGCCAGTTCTCACAGGTGGTTCTGATACTAAGCCTCCAGGCTCTAAATGGTATTGTCTTCTATATGTGACCAAAGTGGGGTTCATTCCATACAAACCTGGAAATAGATTGGAGAATCAAACTAATCATCACCTTGATTCCTACTCTAAGCACAAAGACATGACCCCAAACTAATATTCCAACGCAGGGATGGAATGTAAATAAATATTGCTGGCTCACATTTCAGGAGTTTTCCAGTACATTTAAGTGGATTTGAAAAATACTTTTTAAAAGATTGTTTGTACAAACATCATACTCTTTCCAGTCCTTGTTTGGCATAGAGTTTAATCAGATTTTAAATGGTAAGTGTTCTTTGTAAGGTTGTATGTTTCTTTTCTTCCAGGGCATGTAAAACAAGACATCTGGGTTTTATCATTAAAATACTAAAACATGTCCAACATTTTTGGGAAATCTGGGCCTGGGTTTATATGCTGCAGGTGTTGAACAGATTTGATAGAAAGCTGTAGTCTATTCATTTACAGTTAAAAGGAAAAAAAATTATGCATACCAACTTTGTTTCAGAAAAAATATTTGACTAAACCATCTGAGGTTTTGACTGTGTCTTAGAAAACTAAGAGAAAATAGAAATCATTTAGTCAATCTTATATGAAAATGATTTCAGATATTCTTAGTTTTATATTATACACTGAACTCTCATCCACTCATAGCAAAATTTGCTTTTGCTCTCTTATTAACATCTGTCAGTTTACCTGTGGACATAAATAGCTCATGGGGCAGAGGCCAGTGAGGGATCAGTGAGAGATACATAAATTGAAATTATAAAGTCGCTCAGTCGTGTCCGACTCTTAGCGACCCCATGGACTGCAGCCTACCAGGCTCCTCTGCCCATGGGGTTTTCCAGGCAAGAGTACTGGAGTGGGTTGCCATTTCCTTCTCCACGGAATCCTCCCAACCCAGGGATCAAACCCAGGTCTGAGAGATACATAATAAGATATTAATTAGGTCTTCCTTACTGGTTCAGTGGTAAAGAATCCACCTGCCAATGCAGGAGATGTGTGTTCAACCCCTGATCCAGGAAGATCCCACAAGCTGCAGAGCAACTAAGCCAGTGCACCACAGCCACTGAGGCTCTGCTCTGCAATAGGAGAAGCCACCACCACGGGAAGCCCCCACACCACAGCTGGAGAGTAGCCCCCATTCAACTAGTGCAAAGCCCGCGCGGCAACGAAGACCCAGCTCAGCCAGCAAATAAATAAGTAAATAAACTTTTTAAAGACATTACTTAAATATTTTAATTTCTAAGTTAAGTGAAATGCCACAGTAAATGAAGGTGCCTCACGAAACCAAATGCCATACCTGGAAATCATTGGTATGTGCCCATTAATATTAGTAAAATTGGCTAACCTTTCTACTGTACTTATAAGCACTCTCACCTTATTCCATTTAACCCTACCATTCTGTTAGGTAGGTGTTGCTGACATGCCTGCTTTAAACTGAAGGAACAGAGGAGAGTAAGTAGTTGGCCCAGTATCCCAGTTAGTAAATGTCAGAGCTGAGACGTGGACCTAGCCCTTCTGACTTTGAGCACTTCCTACGCCCGCTCCACTGCATCAAGGAAAGAGTATTTGTCCAGTCAGCACCCCAGAAGCATGGTCTTGGTTTGTTTTGGGTTGGTTTGGGCTTTTGTCTCGTTTCATCTAGTTTTGGCATAAGATGTGCCACTTTCTAATACTTAAGCAGCGTGTTTTATTTTCCAGTCTCTGTCATCTGTACCCAAGGCACTTTCGAAGTCAATATTTCTCTAAAGAGATTTCTTGAGCCAGATATGAAGCATGTCTTTAACCCCTCTGAAGTGAAAGCTCACCTCCCCCGCAGAAGAAGCAAAGCTGGTGTTTGGTCCCCCACTGCCTTCTGCCCTGGCTTCAGGGAACCCTTAGATTATCAGACCCCAAACAGGTCAGTTACTTTTATAAAAACTGTCAACACGCCTTCAGAAACTGTCAACATCTGCCCAAACTTCTTTAACTGACTCTCCTGAGGAAAACAAGCAGAACTTTAGTCCACACAAAATCACAAAAATCTGAAGTCCTGCAGCCACGTGGCACGGCCCCAGTCTCCAAAGTAAATCCCCTCTTCTGCTGGCCTGAAGCTCCCTCCAGTCTCTCCAAGTTTTGAATTTCTGCAGCTCCTATCCTTGGGTTTATGCCCATGCACTATTCACTGGGGTCCCCAACCCATAATCCTCCACACCAACACTGGTAAGCAGCCATTGTCTCCCTTCCCAAAACAGACATCCCGGCAGGATCTTCCCGGAAGGCTTCTTCCCACCTGCCTCCCTCCTCCCAGAACCAGAAAAAGCTTCTTTCTTTTTTTTGGCCACACCACCAGGCATGTGGGATCCTACGTCCCTGTCCAGGGATTGAACTTGTGCCCCCTGCATTGGAACCACGGAGTCTTAACCACTGTACCCCAGGGAAGTCCCTTTCCTAGGTCTTTCTGTTGTTTGCTTGTTTGTTTTTTCAGAGGAGACTTGACTCTTCCTCCGATCTCTCCTGCCATCACTGAAGACAAGTAGCAACTCTACAAAATGTAATTTCTCCTTATCTTCCTTCCAGCCTCCCTTCTAGAATCCTGCCCCAAATCTCTGTGGGCAGGTGGCTGCCCACTGAAAGCTTCTCATTGTCCTGACTCTTCTTGCTTTTGTTCCTTGGGTTTTGCCAGCTAGGACCGGCTGCCGCCGTCTCTTAGGTTCCCTGAGCTACTTCCTCCAGTTCCCCTCCTCCTCGCTCCATCAGACCAGGTTAGCTCCTTGCTGGCACGTGCTGCTCCTTCACCTGGGGAAGCCTGCCTCTGCAGACCCATGGGTGGAGGGAGTGCGAGAGGGAGGGGGCAGTGCATCAGATCCTCTTCTCAGAGATAGCGGAAACCCAGCAGATTGTGACTGTAGGATGTCCTGAGGTCAGAGACCTGAGGTCTAGCCCCAGCACTATCACTGACCAGCTGGATAACCTTGGCTAAGTCACCTGACTTCTCTGGTTCTCTTGGGTTTCTTCATCTATGAAATACAGAAAGTGATCTAAATGACCTCTAAGGTCCTTTGATGTAGTTGTCATATTGTACAGTGGAACCACAGCTAAAAGCTGGTCTGCTCAGCTCTTTCCTCTGACTGCCTTGCCTATGAAATTATAATTGCCTGAATGCCTTAATCTCCTCATTATAGATTATAAGAAAAAAATCTTATTTGTGTATTGGTTTTAGAATTCCTACAACAATATATTGATTCTGAATTTTTGACACCTGTCACAAAACCACAGGCTGCCATTTCTGCCTATTTCTACCCCCTGAAGTCCACTCACACCTTGCAGCTTCTAGAGGTGGAAGGGCGTATTCTAAGGTTTAGCAGATGCCAGGCCAAAGTCTTCAGAATGGCCAGTGCAGATGAGACTACTAGGGCTCCAGGCTGTAGGAGCTCAAAGAGATCCAATGCCAATATTCCAGGATTCCTTTAGGGTAAAATGACATGGTATAAAGAAGTTCAGGCTTCCCAGGTGCTGTTAGTGGTAAAGAATCTGCCTGCCAATACAGGAGACTCAGGCTCGATTCCTGAGTCGATTCCTGAGTCAGGAAGATCCTCTGGAGGAGGGCATAGCAATCCACTCCAGTATTCTTGCCTGGAGAATCCCATGGACAGAGGAGCCTGGTAAGCTACAATCCATGGAGTCGCAAAGAGTCAGACATGACTGAAGTGACTTAATACCCATAAAGAATTTGGGAAACTCTGAATATTAGCCCCTTAGAGATTTACCATGCATGTTAGCATATTTAAGAAATCCTGTCAGTGAAGAAATCTTAATTATTCCCAGCATCTCCCAAGCCTGAATGGCCCCAGACACTTTCTTCACAAAATAGCTAATATCTGATAGAACATGTCCCCAGAACATGGGCTGGGACCCCTTACCACAGAACCCAGCTGAGCTGTCTCTCCCTGGGTCTTCCAAGTGGAAAGAAAACTACAGTTATTGAAATATTTACTAAGCACCTACTGTATGCAGAACAGCTCAACATTGGCACAGAGTCTGCCTGTCAAGATTTCAAACTCTAAAGCTGCATAGGGGTAGGCAGACATGAATTTGGCACACAGGGCAAAGTTCAGGTACAATGTGGAAGTGCTGCAGCCAGGCCCCAGGGCAGTGGTTTGCTTCCTGAAGTGAATTTCCACGCACTCAGCTGTCAGGCTCAAGTTCTTAGCTTTGTGCCACCTGGGTTGTTACCATTCACCCAGTGACATGACCTCATCACAGAACAGTCATTGTTTGTTTTCATAGATTAAGTGGTTGGAAAAACACACCAAGTACTTTTATTTTGTGCTGGCATCCTAGAATTCCTGCCTTACATGTACAGCTCTGTTGGGTTTTATTTGGAATTGGGATGTATTCTTTCCCTGGAAAAGATGACCTCCTTCTCACAAAGTGAGAAAGGTATTGAACAGCGTCCCATGCTGCTGTTGAGCCCCTCTCTGGATCAGGTGTCACTACTGACCAGGGCACCTAGTGTTTCCTGGACAAAGGAGCCAGGGCCCTCAAGGCGGCTGCCCTTGTAGAACCTAGCTGTGACTCACTGGTGCTTTCTAAACACTTCCCCTCCCACCAAAGCATATCCACGTGTCCCCACTTCCTCAGACAACCCTCACCACACCCTTCCTCCTCATCTCCTATGGCCCATCCATCCCTGCCGACTGTCCTTAGACTCTTGTTGCTCTGTTCTTCTTTTTTCGGTCTCAATTTTTTTCTCACTCCTTTTCTGCCTTCCCTGTATCTCTCCTTTTTGGCCTCTTTAAAAGAAGCAAAGGATCATTCCTTCTGAGGGTTTGATCCGTGGGAAGTCTCTCTCTGCTAAACAGAACAGAGAGGCTGGCACTGTGATTAAAAGGCCAGCGTGGTTTCCACAAAGAAACATCTTTGAAGAAGGAGCTGCTTTTATTTTTTTCATTATCGGCATTGCTTGACATTTATTGAGTATGTACTCTGCTCCAACCACTACAGCCCTTTACACATATTTATCGTCTGTTAGTTACCACACACCCCTCTTATGGCAGGACATTTTATGGGTGAAAAATTGAATCTCAGGGAAGGTCAGAAACTTGTTCAAGGTCACAGAAATAGTGAAAAGTAGTGCCAAGATGTGAACCTACATTTCTTTGGCTCCAAATCCTGTGTTCTCCCTTCTCTCTGCCACCTCCCATTAAAACAGGGAAGCTAACATGACAGAATTCTGGTTTTCATCAGATTTATTCCTTAGCAAGTTTCATTCACAGAAGCTCACCCCTATGCACATGTACAGCACAGACAGCAGATTCCATTACCTTCCTCTTAATGATCTATTATACCTACCAGGGCCCAGCAGGGAGGATGTAATGGATCTTGGTGGGTGCTAATATCCTTTGTTTCTTCACACAGATTTGTCTTTAGAGGGACATAGGCAAACACATGCAAATGATTTTATTCCCTTACAATTTCTCCTTCCTGCTTGATCACTGGTATCAGTTTAACTGTTGATCTCCTGTTACCAGCTTACCATCCACCCTGCAGTCAGCAAACATTTGCTGTTGGGTCCTAGGGGTGAAACAGTGACTTGTGGGGCTCATTCTTCCTTTCCTGTGACAGGAATCCACCTGCCCTGGGGTCCAGAGTGATTCACAGCAGGTCTCAGAACCTCTGGCCCTGCTCAGTAGCCCTAGAAGACAACCTTCTCTCTCCCTTCTCCAAGCACTGCGGCCTGTGGCCAGTGAGTTTCCCACTTGGGGACTTTGGTAACCAGGGAGGCCGTTTCCTGTCCACCACTCAGAGCACCGCAGAATGGGGCCACTCCTGTTGGCAGCAGCTCAGGAAGAGGTTTCTTAGGGCATCTCCTGACACTTTCTCAGACCTCTGCCTGGGACAGCTCGCTGCCCCCAGGACTGAGCTCAGGGATGAAACCTCTCGCAGGGCTTCTCTCACACTCTCCCTCCACTTCCAGACTCAAATTCAACTTTACACAGGTGACAGAGCAGGAACACTGGGGGACAGCTGGCAAGCCACTGCACCACATTCTCTGTGACCTATCAGGACGCCAACATCCTATTTCTACAGGACATGAGACTCAGCTGCTCAGATCTGGAGCGGAGCTTCGCATAGCCTGTGTAAAGGCATTTCTTCGCTCAGTAGATCAGGGCCCTCGTCAGGAGTAAAAGTTGGCCCTCTTTAGTCTAATGCTCAAGAGAAAATGGAAAAGAATAAAGCACATAGTTTAAAAGCACAGGCTTTTGATTTGTCTTGTTCCTAGTTTACAGGTTGTGTCACCTTGGACAGGCTAGCTCAGCCACTTTGAACCTCAGTTTCCCCATCTGTAAAATGGGAGCACTGTTAGTACCAGCTGTGTAGGGCTGAGGGGATTAAATGGAATAAGCAGTGTCCCTCTCATAGCACACAACCAATACTTTGAAGCTATTGCTACTGTAAGTATTATTAAAATCATGCAAAGAGGAAAAGAAATTGATTCATAAGTGATCCTGCAATAGGATCAGAATAACGTGGAGCTGACAACTCATGTCAAGATGTTTTATGCAAACTGCTAGCCATGGTTTTTTTTTTAATTAATTGATTTATTTGGCTGCACTGGGCCTTAGTTGCACATGCAGGGATGCACGTATCCCTGTTACGTGGGATCTTTCATTGTGGCACACAGACTCTCTAGTTGTGGCCTGTAGGCTGCGGAGCGAGTGGGCTTCAGTAGTTGCAGACACAGGCTTAGTTGCTCCACGATGTGTGGGATATTAGTTCCCCGACTAGGTATCAAACCCTCATCCTCTGCATTGGAAGGTGGATTCTTAACCACTGGACCACCAGGGAAGTCCCTAGTGGTGAGTGTTAATCCCATTATTAAAATGGGATGAAATTAAAAAGACCCTGTTCCAGGACAAGGATAATACTTTTACAAAAGGAGAGAATATGCATAAAATGAGGCTTATTCTTGAATAGTTTTTAAAAACTGGTTTCAGAATGAATGATCCATTTAGCTGTGGTAAGAGAGAAGAGGGTAACACAGCCTGCACAGCCATTATAATTCTCTGTAGACCATTTAAATAGAAATGGCATTTGCATCTTTAAATCAAAGTATGTCCAACGGTTGATGTTAAAATAGCAAATATCCATACAAAGGAATGAAATCTTGTCATTTGTGGAGAATGTGAATGGACCTCGATGGTGTTTGCTAAGTGAAATAAATCAGAGGAAGAGAACTGCCTTGTGGTTTCACTTATATGTGGTATTTAAATCACACACACACACACACACACACAAAACACAAAGCTCATAGATGCAGAGAACAGTTTGCTGGTTGCCAGAGGCCAGTGAAGGGTGGGAGGGGAATGAGTGAAGGGGTCAAAATGTACAAATTTACAGTTATAAAATAATGAAGTCACAAAGACATTATATATATATATATTTCAGTTCAGTTCAGTTTAGTCGCTCAGTCGCGTCCAACTCTTTGCGACCCCATGAATTGCACCACGCCAGGCCTCCCTGTCCATCACCAACTCTTGGAGTTCACTCAGACTCATGTCCATCAAGTCAGTAATGCCATCCAGCCATTTCATCCTCTGTCGTCCCCTTCTCCTCCTGCCCCCAATCCCTCCCAGCATCAGAGTCTTTTCCAATGAGTCAACTCTTCGCATGAGGTGGCCAAAGTACTGGAGTTTCAGCTTTAGCATCATTCCTTCCAAAGAAATCCCAGGGCTGATCTCCTTCAGAATGGACTGGTTGGATCTCCTTGCAGTCCAAGGGACTCTCAAGAGTATTCTCCAACACCAGAGTTCTAAAGCATCAATTCTTCGGCGCTCAGCCTTCTTCACAGTCCAACTCTCACATCCATACACGACCACAGGAAAAACCATAGCCTTGACTAGACAGACCTTTGTTGACAAAGTAATGTCTCTGCTTTTGAATATGCTATCTAGGTTGGTCATAACTTTCCTTCCAAGAAGTAAGTGTCCTTTAATTTCATGGCTGCAATCACCATCTGCAGTGATTTTGGAGCCCAAAGAAATGAGGGATGACATTGTTTCCACTGTTTCCCCATCTATTTGCCATGAAGTGATGGGACCAGATGCCATGATCTTCGTTTTCTGAATGTTGAGCTTTAAGCCAACTTTTTCACTCTCCTCTTTCACTTTCATCAAGAGGCTTTTTAGTTTCTCTTCACTTTCTGCCATAAGGGTGGTGTCATCTGTATATCTGAGGTTATTGATATTTCTCCTGGCAATCTTGATTCCAGCTTGTGCTTCTTCCAGCCCAGCGTTTCTCATGATGTACTCTGCATATAAGTTAAATAAGCAGGCTGACAATATACAGCCTTGATGTACTCCTTTTCCTATTTGGAACCAGTCTGTTGTTCCATGTCCAGTTCTAACTGTTGCTTCCTGACCTGCATACAGGTTTCTCAAGAGGCAGGTCAGGTGCTCTGGTATTCCCATCTCTATCAGAATTTTCCACAGTTTATTGTGATCCACACAATCAAAGGCTTTGGCATAGTCAATAAAGCAGAAATAGATGTTTTTCTGGAACTCTCTTGCTTTTAGTATGATCCAGCAGATGTTGGCAATTTGATCTCTGGTTCCTCTGCCTTTTCTAAAACCAGCCTGAACATCAGGAAGTTCATGGTTCACGTATTGCTGAAGCCTGGCTTGGAGAATTTTGAGCATTACTTTACTAGCATGTGAGATGAGGGAAATTGTGTGGTAGTTTGAGCATTCTTTGGCATTGCCTTTCTTTGGAATTGGAATGAAAACTGTCCTTTTCCAGTCCTGTGGCCGCTGCTGAGTTTTCCAAATTCGCTGGCATATTGAGTGCAGCACTTTCACAGCATCACCTTTTAGGATTTGAAATAGCTCAACTGGAATTCCATCACCTCCACTAGCTTTGTTTGTAGTGATGCTTTCTAAGGCCCACTTGACTTCACATTGCAGGATGTCTGGCTCTAGGTGCGTGATCACACCGTTGTGATTATCTGGGTTGTGAAGATCTTTTTTGTACAGTTCTTCCGTGTATTCTTGCCACCTCTTCTTAAGATCTTCTGCTTCTGTTAGGTCCATACCATTTCTGTCCTTCATCGAGTCCATCTTTGCATGAAATGTTCCCTTGGTATCTCTAATTTTCTTGAAGAGATAGCTAGTCTTTCCCATTCTATTGTCTTCCTCTATTTCTTTGCATTGATCGCTGAGGAAGGCTTTCTTATCTCTTCTTGCTATTCTTTGGAACTCTGCATTCAAATGGGTATATCTTTCCTTTACTCCTTTGCTTTTCGCTTCTCTTCTTTTCACAGCTGTTTGTAAGGCCTCCCCAGACAGCCATTTTGCTTTTTTGCATTTCTTTTCCATGGGGATGGTCTTGATCCCTGTGTCCTGTACAATGTCATGAACCTCCGTCCATAGTTCATCAGGCACTCTATCTATCAGATCTAGGCCCTTAAATCTATTTCTCACTTCCACTGTATAATCATAAGGGATTTGATTTAGGTCATAGCTGAATGCTCTAGTGGTTTTCCCTACTTTCTTCAATTTAAGTCTGAATTTGGCAATAAGGATTTCATGATCTGAGCCACAGTCAGCTCCTGGTCTTGTTTTTGTTGACTGTATAGAGCTTCTCCATCTTTGGCTGCAAAGAATATAATCAATCTGATTTTGGTGTTGACCATCTGGTGATGTCCACGTGTAGAGTCTTCTCTTGTGTTGCTGGAAGAGGGTGTTTGCTATGACCAGTACATTTTCTTGGCAAAACTCTGTCTTTGCCCTGCTTCATTCTGTATTCCAAGGCCAAATTTGCCTGTTACTCCAGGTGTTTCTTGACTTCCTACTTTTGCATTCCAGTCCCCTATAATGTAAAGGACATCTTTTTTGGGGTGTTAGTTCTAAAAGGTCTTGTAGGTCTTCATAGAACCATTCAGCTTCAGCTTCTTCAGTGTTACTGGTTGGGGCATAGACTTGGATAACTGTGATATTGAATGGTTTGCCTTGGAGACGAACAGAGATCATTCTGTAGTTTTTGAGCTTGCATCCAAGTACTGCATTTTGGACTCTTTTGATGGCTACTCCATTTCTTCTGAGGGATTCCTGCCCGTGGTAGCAGATATAATGGTCATCTGAGTTAAATTCACCCATTCCAGTCCATTTTAGTTCACTGATTCCTAGAATGTCAGCGTTCACTCTTGCCATCTCTTGTTTGACCACTTCCAATTTGCCTTGATTCACGGACCTGACATTCTAGGTTCCTATGCAATATTGCTCTTTACAGCATCAGACCTTGCTTCTATCACCAGACACATACACAACTGGGTATTGTTTTTGCTTTGGCTCCATCCCTTCATTCTTTCTGGAGTTATTTCTCCACAGATCCCTAGTAGCATATTGGGCACCTACTGACCTGGGGAGTTCCTCTTTCAGTATCCTCTCATTTTGCCTTTTCATACTGTTCATGGGGTTCTCAGGGCAAGAAAACTGAAGTGGTTTGCCATTCCCTTCTCCAGTGGACCACATTCTGTCAGACCTCTCCACCATGACCCGCCTGTCTTGGGTGGCCTCACGGGCATGGCTTAGTTTCATTGAGTTAGACAAGGCTGTGGTCCTAGTGTGATTAAATTGACTAGTTTTCTGTGAGTATGGTTTCAGTGTGTCTGCCCTCTGATGCCTCTTGCAACACCTACCATCTTAACTTGGGTTTCTCTTACCTTGGGCCTGGGGTATCTCTTCACGGCTGCTCCAGCAAAGCACAGCCACTGCTCCTTACCTTGGACGAGGGGTATCTCCTCACTGCCGCCCCTCCTGACCTTGAACGTGGAATAGCTCCTCTAGGCCCTCCTGCCCCCGCGCAGCCACTACTCCTTGGATATGGGGTTGCTCCTCCTGGCTGCCGCCCCTGGCCTCGGGCGTGGGGTAGCTCCTCCCTGCCGCCGCCCCTGACCTCTGACTGGGGTATCTCCTCTCAGCCATTCCTGCGCCTTCACAGCCTGGCACTCTCGGCCCCTGCCCCTGACCTCAGATGTGGGGTGCCCCTCGGGCATGGGGTCCTCCCGGCTTCTGCCCCTGACCTCAGACATGAGGTAGCTCCTCTCCGCCGTGCTAAATGTGCCAGTCGCAGCCACCCGCGCTTACCGTTACCAAGGCTTCCCTGGTGGCTCAGAGGGTAAAGCATCTGCCTATGATGCAGAAGACCCAGGTTTGATCCCTGGGTAGGGAAGATCCCCTGGAGAAGGAAATGGCAATCCACTCGAGTACTCTTGCCTGGAGAACCCCATGGATGGGGGAGCCTGGCGGACTACAGTCCATGGGGTCGCAAAGAGTCGGACATGACTGAGCAACTTCACATCCATCCATCCATCCATCCATCCATACATACATATATATATATATATATGTATATAATGGTAGTCAACATGCTATCATTAATAACACCGTATTGCATTTTTTAAAGTTTCTAAGAGATCTTAAAAGTCGTCATTACAAGAAAAAAATTGTGTATGTATGGTAATGGATGCTAACTGGACTTATTCTGGTGATTGTTTCATAATAGATACAAATATTGAATCATTATGTTGTACACCTGAAACTAATATATGTCAATTATACTTAAATTTTAAAAGTAATGTAATACACAAGGAATGGAACAGCAAAGCATTTTAAAAACTTATAATAACTGAACGCTTTATACAAAAAGGCAGTTTAAGTATGTTGTGGGAAATTGCGGACTTGTCAAAGTTTCTAGAGTTAACATCCTGGGAATAGTCACATGTAATACAAGCTTATGATACAAGCTTTTGGTTAAATGGAAGATTAATGAAAAGTGTGGTTTAAAAATGGTAAATAATTCTAGTGATTTAGAATCTAATTTTTGAGTATATAGGGAATTTTTAGTTGAAGAATTTGAGAATAAACAGTTATCTTTTGCAAACTACAGGGAAGACATTCTGCAAACAATAGAAAGACAGCTGAGTGATATGGTGCCTGTTTTTAAGGAGCTGACTATTTAGAGAAGGTGGACATATATACAGTTGACTTCATTGCAGTGCAGAACATGCTAACTTGCTTTTTTCATACTTGATTCAACCTCTCCTGCCCCCATGCCTAGCATGTTCCTGGCAAGTTCACAGGCATACAGTAACTGCTTGGGAAGAAAAAGCACTGTATAGAGGTATAAACAAAGTGCTTTGGGGGTTTGACTGGGACCAAGAAATGGTAAAAAGACTGGACTTCCTTTTGGACTCGCAAAGATGGTAGCATATAAATGGGTAAAGTTGGCCTTGTACTTACCTAGTCATGATATCAACCACACTATTATTTAATTCCTTGTTTATCTTATTTCCCCCCATGAGGCTCCAAGCTCTCCACGGGAGATACCATATTTATCCTACGTGGTGCACTGTGTGGTAAATACTCAGTAAATGTTTGTTGGAAGAATGAGGGTCATCTGATAAAGAGAGTTAAGAATTTTTCTTTCCAGTTACAAGTTAATAGCAACAGCAACCTGCTCAAACAAAGTAAGGGAATTTGTTCATTTATTAAATGAAATATTCTCAGGGCTTCAAGTATGGCTGGATCTAGGAATCTGACCAATAGTCTCAGGAATCTATTTTCATCTTTCATTTGTGCTGGCTTCATTCTCAGGCAGGCTTTCCTGATATTGTGGCAAAGGTGGCTGTTGATAGCTCCAGGCTCATATCTTTGAAGTTTATGATTCTGATGAAAAGATCATGTCTTTTTTCCTAACAGTTTCAGCAGAAGACTCAAGGAGACTTCTGGTTGGCCTGACCTGGGTTCTATACCCATCTTTGAACAAATCACTGAGGCCAGGCCTAAAGGTGGGGAGTATGGGTGCAGCTTCATGTAATCTGCATAGATTGAGGTGGAGAAAAGGCGGTTCAGCTAAGAAATGTTGGACAGACAAAGGGAAACAAGCACGTGTTCACAGCGCACGGAGCAGACTGAGCCACACCATAGAGATAGGAGGAATAGGCTGAGAATAGGAAATGGTATGAAGTGGAGTAGGATTGGGATGTCAGACGGATGAGTAGCGGGAAACAGTCAGAGTTAATGCTGGAGATGTACATTTAGATCAGATGGCACCAGGACTGAGGGCTGAAAAAAAGAGGTGGAGAGTTTGTTCTGCAGACAGTTGTGCTGCAGTTTGAGGGGAAGACGGGGGGGTATAATCCAGAACGTGTTTAGGGCTTCTCCAGAAGCCACCTTCAAGTGTCTCCATTTTTCCGAGTCTCTCCTAGACAAAGTTATGGTGAAACCACGCCAGGCAGGACAGGAGTTTCTTCTGCACTCACTTCACATCCTCAGGGAGGATGCTATCAATACACCTATTAATCACATAGATAAATCTACACGTGTATGTGAATTGGTCAATTTAAATAGGAAAAATGATATTTTATTCCTAATGAGGAGTCAGAGAAGCCTTCAGAGAACAGGAAATAGGTGAACTATCCTTTTAGGACAGGCTTGCACTTGGGGGACAAACCCTTCTTAAGGCTACTACAGGTTCTTCCTGATCCAGCCTTGGGTTCCTTCCTTCCATGGAGTTAGGAACTGAGACTTAGAGACTCCTCTCCCTGGATTTCTGTGCTCTGCTTCCTGGAACTCAGATAGCGGTACCAATAGTGGTTGTAGAAGCGGCAGGTGGCTGCAGTATTCCACTTCTGTTGAGCCCTTAACTACACACTGAGCACCACGATGAGGTCTTAGATATAGTCTCCAGGTTCATCCTGATGACAATTTTGTGGGGTAAATATTATTCCCCTTTTACTGGAAAAGAAATGGAATCTCCAAGAGGGTAGATCGCTTGCCTCGAGGACCTGCACAGAGTAACCGCGGGACTGGGAGCTGAAGACAGGTCCACTCCGAGGCCCATGCTCCTCACCACTGTGCCATGCCATCTCCTGCCAGCTCCGAGCTCTGAGTCCCAAATGGGTCAGAGCTCCAGGTGCAGTCACAGAGGTGGTGACTTAGAGTACTGGACAGGTACTACAGAAGTGATGCTTCCTGACTCGAGGCTCAGGGGCCCAGAAAGGGACACTGAATCCCAGGGAAAGCTCTCCACTTAAGTGCATTTGAGAATGCAGATTCCTGGTCTGCAGATCTAGAGAGTCCTGTTTCTAGGTCTGAGGGGGCCTTGTAATCTGTATTTGAATAAACATCCTAAAGATTCTGATGCAGACGTGCCATGTTGTGAGGAGTGCTGCCTAGGTAGAGATGTGTGTGTGTGTGTGTGTGTGTGTGTGTGTGTGTGTGTGTGTGTGTTACCTGCATGTGCATGCCAATTGCCCTAGTTCAAGGGTTGTTCTAAGAAAGCTCTGTAGAGGGTGGATAAAGATATGTACCGCACACAATCCACTTCAGAGGAGCTCTTCTAGACAGACTTCATGGCCTTCTTTAGACTACCATTTAAGCCTGGACTTTGCAGTGAAGGTGACCAGATACCCATTACAAAGGATCATCTTTCTACAAAAACTTCTGCTCAGGATATTCAAAAAAACTTTTTGGCAGGAAGTCATCGGTCCCCCTTTTCTGGACCTGGGAACAGCAGTAGGAAGTGTTCAGGCCTTTTCCCAAATATAATCTCTGACCATGTGAAGGCTGAGAATCCTCTCTGCCCACGGCCTCGTGGGACTCCGAGTGGCCTGCCTGCTGGTCAGGGGCACCGAACATCCCCACACTGGGGATGTGGGAAAGATGGTCTCTGCCCTGGAGGTCTGGGTGGGGGTGTGAGGGGAGACAGAAGAGATCCATGTGAAAGAGTCAGGCACACAAATATAACAAAAATAAGCCAGAGGCAAACGTGTGCCGCTGTGAGAATCCAAGTGCAGACGTGACATTGGACTCAAGGTCCAACATCCAGTGAAAGAGAAGCCAGAGGAGGCTGTGCGTGAGGTGCTAGGTGAGCCGTCAGAATGGCCTTCCCAGGAAGGTCACACGCATTCACACGTGACTCCCCTCGAGCCTCTGGAGTAGGCTGTGCTGCTGGTGAGCACAGCAGCCCCCAAGTCAGCCTTTCAGGGAACACAGTGCTGACAGCGCAAGGGGTCTGGGGCACCACCTAGCACAGAGTGTGTAGACCCTGCCCACGTGGGAAGTCAGGGCGAGCCTCCCCAAGGTAGTGAGGCTTTCATCAGATTCCTGAACACAGCCCTGCTCCTGACTTTAGGGGAGTCAGGATGAAGTACAAAGAAAGGCGCCAGACCCCAGCCTGTGGCCTGCCCACCTATGCCTTCCATCCTGGCTCATAAGCCTGTATCATGTAGACACCTCGGGCCCAAGGGTAAACTCTGTCCATATACTACCCGCCCTTGGCCAGCCCTCAGGCCTATTGTTGTGACTGACCCTCAGGAGGTCTGATCCAGATATCAGGCCCTTGCCATTCTAGAAGTGGGGTGCTTGAACAGGGGATTGGGAATACTGGTCTACAGAGGTGAGTGATCTGGTGGTGGGCTGACATGTTCCCTCTTGCCCACAGGCTTCTTATTCTATTGGAGGGAAGGGGGACACAGCTGAATGAGGGCCAACCTGGGCCTCTATAGCCTGGAGCAAGGGCACGGTGCCTGGCTACAGGCCTAAGCATGGTTCTGCCTAAAGGATGAGTCAATGTTAGCTAAAGCAGAGGTGGAGGGATGGGAACGGGGTACCTTCCCATAGAAGGAACAACCAGTACATGCTCCCTGAGATGAAAAAAGCCTGGTTCGCCTCCCCAAGAGCAGGGGTGTGGGGAGAGCCGAGGTGAGACTGAAGAACAGACTGGGGCCTCCAGGGCCAGGGTAAGGACTCAGCTTTACAAAGGACATAGGCAAGGCGTGGTGGACCAGGGAAAGGTCACGTTGAATGGAGCAAGAACATTCCTCTCAAACTGAGCTTATATGATGCCAGTAAGGTGTTTGATGTGGGGAGAGAGAGCAAGTTGTTCAGTCTGAGGGCCTCAGAGTACTGAGAAAGGCCTGAGAAGGAAGGAAAAGAAAACGGTTATGGAGGAGCTGTAGCTATGTAGAAAGGGGTCAGGATTGTCAGGGTAAGCACAGAGCCTCTGGGAGGGACACTGAAGGAACGGGGCTAGGGCCCAGATTCTCTCTCTGTGCCGTGCTGACCATTGCAGTGAGGCAGAATACTCTGCCGCATATGACACCTTTCTGCTCTAGGACTGTTCCTGTGTTTGAGTCGTAGTCCTGTACACATGCGATTTTTTGTGTGTTTTTCTGTGCGGTTTCCTGAAAGTCTTTATGGATCGGCAACACATTCCTTCATCCACTTAGTAAATATTGCCATGTTTATGCTGTGGTCTACATTTTACAGTCATCACTGAATCCTTGTTTTCTTTTTGCGTCATTTTAGAATTTGCGTTTTTTAGAATTAGTGGCGGCACTCTTGTTACTTAATGCTTGTGAAATTATTAATACATTAGGCCACAGTAAGAATTGTTCCCGAAGTCTGTAGGCAGATATTATGTATTTGTGTGTGTATGTGTGTGTGCATGTGTTTATGATAGCAGTGCTTACGTAATCTCAATAACCAAGCCCTAGGGACTCACACTTGGAGATGGAACAGTTGGTTTAAATTAGGTTTCCATGTGAAATATGGTATCACTATTTTTTTCCTAGCATTGTGGGAAAGTATATGGAAAATAATTTGACTGATAGGAAATAAATCTGGATGTGTGGTCAGGACTGAGGCACAAACCCCACTGATGGTCAGTGTCTGTGAAACAGGTCTCTCCAGGGGAAGATGTGTTAACCCTTTCAGGTCACAGCACTGAGAAGTCACTGTGTGGTACCAAAATAGCCTGAAAGAACAGTGACTTTGCAGAAACACTGATTTTCCATCCATTTCAACAGGAAAGGAGCTAAAGCCATAGGAAAATACAGCCAGAGGCCTCAAGAAGTACTGCATTGGGTGTCTTTGAAGAACAACTTTAAATTTTTGAGTGTTTCATCTTTATTTTAAGGAGATGGATTTGAATGTCTGGCTCAAAGAGTCAACGATGTTGTGATTCTGAGTGTTTTCTGACGACCTCTTGTGGCAGGGTCGCTGTCGTTGCTGTTCAGTCACTCAGTCATGGTCTGCATCACGCCAGGGTTCCCTGACCTTCACTATCTCCTGGAGTTTGTGCAGATTCATATCCCTTGAGTTGATGATGTCATCCAACCATCTCATCCTCTGTCACCGCCTTCTCCTCCTGGCTGCAGTCTTTCCCAGCACCAGGGTCTTTGAGTCAGCTCTTCACATCAGGTGGACAGGGCTTATCAAAAGCTGATCACACCAACAGAAGAATTGATTGAAGACTTTAACAACAGTCTCCACTGGCGATATAATGTCTTGGTCTAGAGAGCCAGAGTTCCGCAAAAGTGATTGGTAACTGGGTAAGTAGATAAAGGGACAAGGCTGAGAAGCAGCGAGCCAGGGATTGCTCACAGCTGCAGGGGAGGGGTTGGCTCTGAAAATCCCAGAGGTCTCTTGTGCTCCCAGAGGAGTCCCAGGAGACCAAACGAAAGGTTATCTCTTTCCCAAGAGGCTCTTAATTCTTTGCAGGATGGTCTGGACTCTGGCTCATCCTAGGGGTCTGATTCCAGATCTGTTCCCTGATGTCTCACGAGAGCTCAGCTAAATCCGAACAGGTGGAGAGTGGTGGTGGCTGCTGAGAGCCTATTGGGCTGGGGCTGGGCTCAGGGCTAGCAGGTGGCCCATCACTTTTTGCTTCAGCCAATTTTAGAAAAGAAGATACAGATTATTACTGCAGTGCTCCTGACTGGTACCAGATTATAACCCTGTGCTAGCATGGAAAATCTCTGTTGCTGTTTCCTATTTGTTTCTGTGTAGGGAAAGGAAAGGTGTGGTTAGCACTGATCTCTTCTGTTTTGCTGTTTTCATTTTTTAAATTATGTTTTGATACTCTTCTTGGTAACTTCTCCTTTGATTCCATCTCTATCTTCAAGTGTGCATCTCTTATTGAGTGCTTAGAAGGACCTGCCAGCACCAAATTTACTAAAACTAGCTTCCCTTCATTAGAGGAAAGAGCACCAGCCTCGGAGTCCTAGTTTTGACATCCAAAAGAATTGTGACGTTAGCAAGTCAATTTCTCCCACGAGCCTTGGATTCTTGACCTGGAAGAAAGAGCTTGGGCTGCCCTCTGTGGTTGCTGCCAGCACTAAATGCCACTCATTCCTCTCATTTTATTTGGAGGAAAGGAGGCAGAGAAGAGTTCCTTAGACCTTGAACTTCTCCCCCTGTAACCTTCTCTGTTCAGGCTTCACTCTCACTCAAGCCAGAGAAACAAGTTGCTCCCCAGGTTTTGGCATTGTTGCTGAACCAAGTAAAACTAGTGGGCCATGGCAGGGGTGGGGGTGGGGGATCAAGGTTAAGACCAAGGCTTTGATCTACTAACAATAGAACTTATCAGCCGAGACCTTAACCAGGATGGAGAAAATAACTTAAGTGAACATTAGTGTCAGAGCACCCAAGTATAGGTAGCAGCAAAATAATCTTAGAGATTAAGCAAAGGATTTTGAAGCTGCATACCATAGACGGGGGACTTTAACAGTAGATTATTATTAAGTATTCTACTCCAGTTGCACTGGTCATAGCAAATACCTTCTTCCAACAACACAAGAGAAGACTCTGCACATGGACATCACCAGATGGTCAACACGGAAATCAGGTTGATTATATTCTTTGAAGCCAAAGATGGAGAAGCTCTATACAGTCAGCAAAAACAAGACCAGGAGTTGACTGTGGCTCAGATCATGAACTCCTTATTGCCAAATTCAGACTTAAATTGAAGAAAGTAGGGAAAACCACAAGACCATTCAGGTATGACCTAAATCAAATCCCTTATGATTATACAGGAGAAGTGACAAATATATTCAAGAGATTATATCTGATAGACAGAGTGCCTGAAAAACTATGGACAGAAGTTTGTGACATTGTACAGGATGCAGATATCAAGATCATCCCCAAGAAAAAGAAATGCAAAAAGGCAAGGTGGTTGTATGGGGAGGCCTTACAAATAGCTGAGAAAAGAAGAGAAGCTAGAGGCAAAGGAGAAAAGGAAAGATATACCTATTTGAATGCAGAGTTCCCAAGAACAGCAAGGAGAGATAAGAAAGCCTACCTCAGTGATCAATGCAAAGAAATAGAGGAAAAGAATAGAATGGGAAAGACTAGAGATCTCTTCAAGAAAATTAGAGATACCTAAGGGAACATTTCATGCAAAGATGGGCTTGATAAAGGACAGAAATGGTATGGACCTAACAGAAGCAGAAGATATTAAGAAAAGGTGGCACAAATACACAGAAGAACTATACAAAAAAGATCTTCATGACCCAGATAACCACAACGGTGTGATCACTCACCTAGAGCCAGACCTCTTGGAGTGCAAAGTCAAGTGGACCTTAGGAAGCATCACTACAAACAAAGCTAGTGGAGGTGATGGAATTCCAGTTGAGCTATTTCAAATCCTAAAAGGTGATGCTGTGAAAGTGCTGCACTCAATATGCCAGCAAATTTGGAAAACTCAACAGTGGCCACAGGACTAGAAAAGGTACGTTTTCATTCCAATCCCAAAGAAAGGCAATGCCACAGAGTGTTTGAACTACTGCACAATTGCAGTCATCTCACACAATAGCAAAATAATACCCCAGATTCTCCAAGCCAGGCTTCAACAGTCTGTGAACCATGAAATTCTAGATGTTCAAGCTGGATTTAGAAAAGGCAGAGGAACCAGAGATCAAATTGCCAATATCCGCTGGATCATTGATAAAGCAGGAGAGTTCCAGAAAAACATCTACTTCTGCTTTATTGATTACACCAAAGCATTTGACTGTTTGGATCACAACAAACTGGAAAATTCTTAAAGAGATGGGAATACCAGACCACCTTACCTGCCTCCTGAGAAATCTGTATGCAGGTGAAGAAGCAACAGTTAGAACTGGACATGGAACAACAGACTGGTTCCAAATCAGGAAAGGAGTACATCAAGGCTGTATATTGTCACCCTGCTTATTTAACTTATATGCAGAGTACATCATATGAAATGCTGGGCTGGATGAAGCACAAGGTGGAATCAAGATTGCTGGGAGAAATATTCATAAGCTATTCAGATGACACCACCCTTATGGCAGAAAGTGAAGAAGAACTAAAGAGCCTCTTGATGAAAGTGAAAGAGGCTCTCGTGAAAAAGTTGGTTTAAAGCTCAACATTTAGAAAACTAAGATCATGGCATCTGGTCCTATCACTGCATGGCAAATAGATGGGGAAACAATGGAAACAGTGACAGACTTTATTTTCTTGGGCTCCAAAATCACTGCAGATGGTGACTACAGCCATGAAATTAAAAGACACTTGCTCCTTGGAAGAAACGCTATGACCAACCTAGACAGCATATTAAAAGGCAGAGACTACTTTGCCGACAAAGGTCCGTCTAGTCAAAGCTATGGTTTTTCCAGTAGTCATGTATGGATATGAGAGTTGGACTATAAAGAAAGCTGAGCACAGAAGAATTGATGCTTTTGAACTGTGTTGCTGAAGAAGACTCTTGAGAGTCTCTTGGACTTCAAGGAGATCAAACCAGTTAATCCTAAATGAAATCATTCCTGAATATTCATTGGAAGGACTTATGCTGAAGCTGAAACTCCAATACTTTGGCCACCTGATATGAAGAACTGACTCATTGGAAAAGATTCTGATGCTGGGAAAGATTGAAGGTGGGAGGAGAAAGGGACGACAGAGGATGAAATTGTTGGATGGCATCACCAATTGGATGGACATGAGTGTGTTTAAGCTCTGGGAGTTGGTGATGGACAGGGAAGCCTGGCGTGCTGCAGTCCATAGGGTCGCAAAGACTCGGACAGAGCTACTGAACTGAACTGAACTAATTCTCCAGTCTGTGCAGTAGAAAGGCAAATCACATTAGACTAAATTTAAGCCTAGAGGAGAACAGTATCTACATTAGGTGTTTAGTGAGTAGTTAATAGTGACACCTTGGGGACACATATTGTTCGTGTGTGTGTGCTCAGTTGTGTTCAACCCTTTGCTACCCCATAGACTGTAGCCTGCCAGGCTCCTCTCTTGGTGTGATTTTTCAGGCAAGAATACTGGAATGGGTTGCCGTTTCCTCAGGGGATCTTCCCGTAACCTGCATCTACTGCATCTCCTGCTTGGCTAAGATGGATTCTTCACCTCTGAGCCACCAGGGGCACACACCTCAGTTCAGTTTCAGGCTTTGCCACCTATTGGTTGGGAACTTTGAGCAAGTCTCTTAGGCCCTCTGTCCTTCAGTTTCCTCATCTATAAAATGAGCATAATTATGGCTCCTGACTCTGAGGATTGTTGTGAGAGATACATGAGTTAACATATATGAAGTGTATGAACAGTAACGTAAGTGCTATGTTGGTTCTAGTATTTAGTCATTGGAGGAGCATAATAGATAATGCATTTGTGTAAGATAGTTCAAAAAGTTTTTGTGTTTTTTCATTTAATATTATGCATTGTTCTCTTTGACAAGTGGACTTTTGTTCATGTGCGAAGTGCACTGATTGCATTTATTCTTGCTCCATCAGTCAAATACATTTAAATCATCATTACCTTTAGGCTTTGTTTTCCTATGGTCTCATGGAATTTTATAGATGAAAAGGGATTATATGAATTACCTTTCAGCTTCATTTTAAAGGTGAAGATTAACAGAGAGGTTAATCCCATTGCAAAAGCACTGATGGAGCTAGAGCTTCAGTTCAGTCTCTTGGCAGGGTCCTCCATTTCCTAATACTAAAGTGACTTAAAAACAACAACAACATTTTTCTCATGAGAAAGTATGTGTCAAGCTTCCCTGGCCTGGTTTCAGTGGACGCCCCTCTCTGCATTCTACAGGTGAGCTCCTGGGTGACGTGGCTGATCCTCGCAGCGGGCTCCATGGAGGAGAAGCGGGAAGTCTTCTCATACTTGGTTCATGTGGCCAAATGCTGCTGGAACATGGGCAACTACAACGCCGTCATGGAGTTCTTGGCCGGCCTCAGGTATGGGCAGTGGAATATGGTTGTCTGGGGTTTCTTCTTAACAGCTGAATGGCACTGAATTAATTGTCCGGGTAATCATATTTACCCAAACTAGGCAATTGGTACTGACTATTTGGGGGAAATATATTAACTTCTGTTAGTGTCACAATTCCTGTTCCTCAGAGGTGCTGCAGAATTAAGCAGGCATGATCCTACTCCGCTGTGTCTGCCCTGATCCCAGGCTCTTGGGCAGGCTGAGTGTCTGATTGCTTAACTCCGTCAACACCATCACTGACCCCCCTTTCCCCTTCCTGCCATGTGTGCCCCACTGTTACCTATCTCTTCCTGGATCTACCTTACAAATTACCCAGCACTGTAAGCTGCCAATGACTGACTGCCGTCACCAATAACAGTGGCTTATGTTGATAATAAGCACTGAATAATGTTAGCTGTCATTTTTATTGAACATTGACTACATGTCAAGCACTGGACTAAGCATGTTCCGTGCATTAAAACTTTCGATTGTCAGAACAATTTTTTGAGGTAGATACTATTATTATTTCCACACCAGATGAAAGAAGAAACGTCTAACTAAGAAAGAAAAAATTTAGTCACTCACCCAAGGTCACCTGGTGTGGCCAGGATGTGAATGCAGGCCACCTTGATTTCAGAGCCTGAGCCCTTAACTTCTATGATACCTTCCTCTTACACCTTCTCCATCTAGCTAATAATAAGATCAGCATTCTATCATTAAAGCCTCCAGCTGTATTCCCTTTAAGCATCAGTTATCTTGCATGAAATAGCTGCCCCTCACTCTTGTGGGTGGTAGGGTGGTATGAGGAAGAAGAGGATGAATGGTGGAATTAGAATAACAGGGAATCAAATCCTGGCTCCCCTGTGGAACAGCTGTGTGATCTAGTTACTCGACCTCATTAAACTTCAGTTTCTTCACCTGCAAATGGGGGCAATAATAAAAAGCACCTATCTCTTTGCATAGGATTTAATGAGACAATGTAAAGTGTTGAGTATGTGTGTCTGGCATATAGTAAGGCTCAAAAAGAGAACTTGTCATTGCTGCTGTTGTTGTCTAAGATTCGTCTTCCCAATGAAGATCTATAAATAGATCTTGCTTCATAACATTTCAAGGTTTTTCTTTGATTCTCCAGGCCTGACATAGGGGTTCAGGATTGGGGGTGGAGAGGAAAATTTTTCGTTGGAAATTTTTTTGTCCTTTTGAACTTTCTCAACTAAGAATAAACTCACATGATCATGTCATTGGCATTTAAAATGGTCATACAAATGCACTAAGCATGGCTCAAAAGAAGGAAAAATAGGAAAGTACTGGGTGAAGAAAAGGCTATATGCAGATGATTCGGTTCTGTTTGTGATAAATTTTCTACAAAGAATCTGTGCTACTTTTCTTTTTTAATATTTATTTATTTGGCTGCACAAGATCTTAGTTGTAGCATGCAGGATCTTTCATTGTGGCGTGCCAGCTTCTCTCTAGTTGCAACATGCAGGCTTAGTTGCCCCACAGCATGTGGGATCTTAGTTGCCCAAGCAGGGATCAAACCCACATCCTCTGCATTGGAAGGCAGATTCTTAACTGCTGGACCACCAGGGAAGTCCCTGCATTATTTTTCTTTAAAAAAAAAAATAGAGATCATACTATGATAAAATAGTTCTGTTTTAATGATGCTTGGGCTTCCCTGGTGGCTCAGTGGTAAAGAACCCACCTGCAGTGCAGGAGATGCAAGAGATCCCTGGGCGTGGACGATCCCTCGAAAGAGGAGGTGACAACCCACTCCAGTATTCTTGCTGGGAAAATCCCATGGATGGAAGAACTTGGGGGGCTACAGACCCCCTTGTGGGCTAGGGTTGCAAAGAGTCAGACACGACTGAGCAACTAAGCACACACATACAATGGTTGTGGTTGACTGGCAAACTGGTGCTGACTATTGTCTGGGGACCTTGCTTCCTCTCTTCTGGATGTTACCATCCTCACAGCATGGCAGCTGGCTCCCTCCAAAGTGAACAATCCAAAAGAACAAGGCAGGGACTTCCCTGGTGGTCCAGGGGTTAAGAGCCTGACTGCCAAGGCAGGGGACATGGGTTTGATCCTTGATCTGGGAACTGAGATCCTACATGCCAGCGGGCAGCTGAGCCTGTGCACCACACCTGTTGAACCCTTGCACTCTGGAGCCCATGCACCGCAACTACTGAGCCCTGGAGCCCAGTTACTAAAACCCATTGCCTAGAGCCTGTGCTCTGCAACAAGGCAAACCACTGCAATAAGAAGCCTGCACAACACAGCTAGGGAGTAGCCCCCGCTCACCACAGCTAGAGAAAGCCTGCACACAGCAACCAGTGCTGCCAAGAGTCAATCAATGAATGGAAAGAGCAAGGCAGAAGCTGCGGCACTTTTTACGTCCTGGCCTCAGGAGTCACACACTGTCCACTTCTGCCATATTATACTGATCATGTAGGACCAGCACTGGCTCACTGTGGGTGGGGACCACACCGCAGCAGGAAGTGTGGATCTTTGGAGGCCATCTTGGAGGTTGGCTGCCACGTACCATGTATTAGAGAGTCTCTTGATACAAAGAATAGCCTCATAATGCCCAGTGGAGGCCTTGGGGAAATGTGACTTTTAGACCCAACTTAGTTTGAATTCAAAATCCAAGAAGTCCATGTGAAAGTGAAAGTTGCTCAATCATGTCTGACTCTTTGCAACCCCATGAGCTATAGTCCATGGAATTCTCCAGGCCAAAATACTGGAGTGGGTAGCCTTTCCCTTCTCCAGGAGATCTTCCCAATGCAGGGATTGAACCCAGGTATCCTGCATTGCAGGTGGATTCTTTACCAGCTGAGCCACCAGGGAAGTCTATCAGTTCAGTTCAGTTCAGTCTCTCAGTCATGTCCGATTCTTTGCGACCCCATGAATCGCAGCACACCAGGCCTCCCTGTCCATCACCAACTCCCAGAGTTCACTCAGACTCACATCCATCGAGTCAGTGATGCCATCCAGCCATCTCATCCTCTGTTGTCCCCTTCTCCTCCTGCCCCCAATCCCTCCCAGCATCAGAGTCTTTTCCAATGAGTCAACTCTTCGCATGAGGTGGCCAAAGTACTGGAGTTTCAGCTTCAGCATCATTCCTTCCAAAGAAATCCCAGGGCTGATCTCCTTTAGAATGGACTGGTTGGATCTCCTTGCAGTCCAAGGGACTCTCAAGAGTCTTCTCCAACAACACAGTTCAAAAACATCAATTCTTTGGCACTCAGGTTTCTTCACCGTCCAAGTTTCACATCCATACATGACCACTGGAAAAACCGTAGCCTTGACTAGGCAGACCTTTGTTGGCAAAGTAATATCTCTGCTTTTGAATATGCTGTCTAGGTTGGTCATAACTTTTCTTCTAAGGAGTAAGTGTCTTTTAATTTCCTGGCTGCAGTCACCATCTGCAGTGATTTTGGAGCCCCCAAAAATAAAGTCTGACACTGTTTCTACTGTTTCCCCATCTATTTGCCATGAAGTGATGGGACCGGATGCCATGATCTTCGTTTTCTGAATGTTGAGCTTTAAGCCGACTTTTTACTTTGACATGCAGAGCGCAGCCGAGAGGGAAGTCTATAGAGCCAGGTAATTCTTGCTTAGATGCGAAGTAATGTCAAAGCAGCTAAAGCTTACCACTGATTCCTGGCTACCCCAATCCCACTGCTACCTAGTTTTACACTCCTGTATTTGGCTTAAGGCTGAATTAGTCTTTACAAATAGATGGGTAAAACTACCAGGTTTAATAGTTCGTCAGCCAGAACAGTAGATACAGGAGGTAAGTTACTAGATGTCCTTACGATGGAATGATTGTGGAAGAAGAGCTCACATGTGCACTTTCAAGTCTGAAAGTATTTAGATTACAAGTAATTGAACTGCATCAAGATAACTGAATTTTTTTATTTTTAAAACAATTAGAGGAGAAGGGGGCACAACCTTATTGTGAAGTGACTGCTTTTCTGTCACCTTTGTACATTTTGCTTTCTCAAACTAAATTCTCAGCTGTTTACAGGAAATGAGCAGAAGTACAAAGATTTACATGCAGCAATATTTACTCAATGTTAATGGCAATATAAAATAACCCAAATGTCAATGACACCTTGGTTTTAAAATAATAAAATAAAATAACCCAATGAACAATAATAGAAAAATGAAGGAAATAACATGATGCATCCACACACTGGAGTATTATTTAATCACCAAAAACAATGTTTATAATAATTTTAATATCATAGGACATCAAGTAACATACAATATATAAAACTACCTGGGAACAAAGCTGTCCATACTTAATAACCTCAGCAATATTTATACAACAAAAGGTATAAAATATTTAGACCAGACAGACACAAATAGGATAAGTACTGGAAGGAAATATACCTACTGTTGTCTGTGGTTGGAAGAGCTGTGAGTGGATTTTCTATATTTTTGGTATTGTCGAGATTGCCTACAATGGGCATACCTTTTTAATCATGAAAAGAAATAAAGTTTCTTTTTTAAAAGTGTCAGTTCTCAGTCTAACAAAAACCCATGGCTCTTTACAAAGGTTTGTCTCCTGCCCCACCCACATATCATGACTCAGGAAAAAAATGATGATCAGATAATGAGAACCAAGTCTCATTCATGTGTTCACTTCATTTATTTAAACCTCCATCCCTTGACCCCAAATGGATTCTCACCACCTTATAAGGAACTGGTTGTAGGACAAGTTGAACCCAGTGGGGTGAAATCAGGAGACAGTTTTATTTTTCTGACCTCACTGTCTTTCAAACCTGCTGATTGGCTCTTCTTCCCCCGAACTCTGGAATGTACCTTGGGCCCCCTGTATCTTTCCCCGTCACTTGTGTAGTTAATAAGTCATCTCCTTCACCTATGCCCTTGAGCGCTAGTGAACCCCAGAATTGTAGGCAGGTTGCCTACAGTGTGACATCGTTTGTATAAAGTTTAAAATGCACAACAATTGTACAAACTGCTTAGCAATATCTGCCCAAGTTGAGAAAGTATGAGGAATTGTCAGGGAAGGAACGCAATAAAGTTGCAGTCATGGTCCCTTGTGGTGAGGAAGGGAGGCGGGTGTGTTCACAGAGGAGTCTTCTGGGGCCTCAGCCATATTATGAATGCTGTATTTTTTTAAACTGAGAGGTCGATGCATGAGTGTTTGTTGTGTTGTACTTCTTGATATCTTTTGGATGTCTTAGATATTACCTAATGATTTTTTCGGAGAAGGCAATGGGACCCCACTCCAGTACTCTTGCCTGGAAAATCCCATGGACAGAGGAGCCTGGTGGGCTGCAGTCCATGCGGTCGCTAGAGTCAGACACGACTAAGCGACTTCACTTTCACTTTTCACCTTCATGCATTGGAGAAGGAAATGGCAACCCACTCCAGTGTTCTTGCCTGGAGAATCCCAGGGACGAGGAAGCCTGGTGGGCTGCCTTCTATGGGGTCACACAGAGTCGGACACGACTGAAGTGACTTAGCAGCAGCAGCAGCAGCAGCAATGATTTTTTAATCCAGTCTGATATAAATCAGAGCTTCAAGTTTTCATTTAAAAATTCAAAAAAAGAAGTAAAGGGACTTCCCTGATGGTCCAGTGATTAACACTCCACACTTCCACTGCATGGGACATGGGTTCAATCCCTGGTCAGGAAACTGAGATCCTGTATGCCACACTCCTGCTGCTGCTAAGTCGCTTCAGTCGTGTCTGACTCTTTGTGACCCCATGGACTGTATCCCGCCAGGCTCCTCTGTCCATGAGATTCTCCAGGCAAGAATACTGGAGTGGATTGTCATGCCCTCCTCCAGGGGATCTTGCCAACCCAGGGATCAAACCTGTGTCTCTGATGTCTCCTGCACTGGCAGGCAGGTTGGTTCTTTACCACTAGCGCCACCTGGGAAGAAAAAAAAAGGAAGAAGAGCTTCACCCTTTCCCCAATTTCACAGCCCTACCAGTCTCAGAAAGCTGCAGTAAAAAAGAAAAAAAGCTGTAGTAGGGTGGGAAGATATAATTTATCTTTTCTCTCCCTCTGTCTCCAGCTCAGGGTTCCTGCAGAAAACATGGGCAGGATAGGAGAGAAGAAGGGAGGAGAGGTAAAGGGAGCCAGTCTAACTTGACTGGGGCCGCTGTGATCTGGCCTTGGCGACCCCACAGAGAGCCATGTGGGGTCTTTTCAGGGTCACTTCCTACTTACCTGCCCTAACTCCCCCCAGTTTCTGTCCGGAAGCAACCCCCCGTACCATCACCTGGAAAGGGGTGGTACACCCCCAGCCGACTACTCAGTCCTCCCCCACAGCATTTAGTTCTGGAAGTCCTACCCTTACAGACTCTTTCCACTAGGGCCCCTTATTTGGAGGGAAGCCTTTCAGGATAACTCAAGCCCTGCTGCCTCTCAGGGTCCATTCCAGACTCACAGAAAGCCCCAGCACTTTGCCCACCCAGGCTCTACAGACGCAAAGCACTCCCACCAGATCCTTCCCCCTCACATAGCCATCCCGCGGCCCCAGGCAGCCTCTTGTGTTTAAACTTTCCCAGGAAGTCACACACCAGGCAGTCCACATGATCAACAAGCTGCCAGAACATGGGCAAGCCTCTCCATGAAGTTCCCTGAAGCCCCTGAACTTGAGGAGGTCTCCTCCTTCTCACTTACCATGTCCTGACAACCCTCTGCAAAGAAGTCTCCGCTTAGCTGCTCAGACCCAGCTCTCTGCTGATGCAGGGTGGGAAACCTCTGCAGGGAGAACACTTTGAGTCTCCTGGTGACAACACGCTGTCTCACTTCAGAAGGTGGGGTTCAATGTCAGCTGTTGTTCTTAGCAGCAATTTAAACATAGGAAGACTCTCATTTAACATCCTGTTCTGCAAATAATACTTTAAGATAAGGTCCCTCAAGACAGGCCAGTGACTTAATGTCAGTTGAAGCAGTTCAATAGAAGAGGCCCAAACAGGCTTTCTGGGCATCACTGCAGGACTAGCCTCATCCAGTTATGTTTAAAAGATCAAGAGGAGTGGATGGAACACATTTTCTGTGAGTGATCCTCCATAAATATTTGTAAAAACCATATTACCCATCAGGTTTCCCTTTTGGGAAACCAGAAAAACTCAAACTTAAGTTCAGTGCCCACCTTCCGAATTTAGCTCCCCCCACATGTGTTTTTGTATATATCTCTGTTTAATTTCGTGTTTCAATTTATTAAAGTAATATTCACATCACTTGCGGAAGTAGGTGGCAATGTGAATCCTAAGTAAATATTAAAACAGAAAGAAAACATAAACAGAAATGAATTTCATACAGAATTTAAGCTGTTTACTATAAACGGTATTATTTCCACTTTGGCCTAAAAACAATGTCCCTGACTTGCCATAGGTCAAGAAAAGTTTTAAAAATGTGGCAGTTTATGGACCAGTCTGACCTGGAGACCATGAGGAGCCTGAAGGACGCCATGGCCCAGCACGAGTCTTCCTGCGAGTACAGGAAGGTGGTGACCCGAGCGCTGCACATCCCTGGCTGCAAGGTGGTTCCCTTCTGTGGGGTGTTTCTGAAGGAGCTCTGTGAGGTGCTGGACGGAGCCTCTGGCCTCATGAAGCTTTGCCCGAGGTACAATTCGCAGGAAGAGACTCTGGAGGTGAGACCTTTCAAAACTCTCATGATCTGAAGAGTCACTGTTGCCTCCTGGCTTGTCACACACTGAAGCCAGAAGAGAGACATCTCTGAGCCCAGGGTTATCCATTGTCACAGTTGTGTTGAGTAACACTTAAATCCTTGGGGGCTTCCCTGGTGGCTCAGACGGTAAAGAATCTGCCTGCAATGCAGGAGACCTGGGTTCGATTCCTAGATCGGGAAGATCCCCTAGAGAAGGGAATGGCAACCCACTCCAGTATTGTTGTCTGGAGAATTCCATGAACAGAGGAGCCTGGCAGGCTACAGCCCATAAGGTCACAAAGAGTCGGACATTACTGAGCAGCTGACAGTTTCACTTTCACTAGGTCTTGAACATTCCAAAGAAAAGAGGCCTACTAGCACTGTTGGGGCTTTATATTAAGTTAGCTTTAATGGGGCAATGTACAAACGGTGTTGTTTTCCTGGGTGTTTTTTCTTAAAGTTCATGGGATTTTCCTCTCTTGTTTGGTGCAAATGGGTGAAGGGGATATAAGAAGTCAGATGAGAGCAGTAACTTTTTGGGGTCAGTGGAAGAAAGACTGAGGGGAAGTCAGTGCTGCCATTTTTTCCTCCACTCTGGGAATCTGGTGTGTCCTCTAAGGATGCGCTCTGGGCTCCTGATCATGCTGTCCCCAGCCCATTGCTGCTCATTCCCAACCCCCAGCATGGGAAGGACCACATGAGCTTAGACTCAGAGTGTTGGGCAGTGCAGAGAAGAGACACTGAGAAACAGAATATACAGACACCTTTCTATACGGTGTTTAGAAATGAAAGAAGGAATTGAAAGGTGGGAGACTTTATAGAGAAATTTGAGGAGTCCCATGCCCGGAATCTAAAGTCATTCTCACCATGATGCCAGCACCCACTGTTGACCTTACACACACACTCTCCCCCTCTCTCCTTCTCTCTCTCTCTTTCTCACCCTCATTCATACCCCTTCTTAGTGACAGTGGGAAGACTCTCCTAAAACTGCAGCCTCTTCCAGGTCCCCTGGGAGCAAAAGAATTACCTGGTATCAGGAAGACTTAGAGCCCCTGACAGGTGCTGGCAGCATTACTGGCTTCTGTCTCCCTGGCTTGTGAGAGAGGGCATGAAGTGCAAGAAGAGACTTCCCCAGTATTTCAGCGGTAAAGATTCTGCCCGCAGTGCAGGAGACACAAGTTCAATCCCTGGGTTGGGAAGATCTCCTGGAGGAGGAAGTAGCTACTCACTCCAATGTTATTGCCTGAAAAAATCCCATGAACAGAGGAGCCTGGCAGGCTACAGCCCACGAGTCAGAAAGAGTCAGACATGACTTAGCGACTCAATAACAACAACAAAAAAAAGTGCAAGAAATTAAGCAGAAAGCTTAAAGCAAGCCCCCCAAGCTGTCCCCGCACTGGCTGCCTCACATCTCAGAAGTAGGGAACTCCATATCTCATGGCCTAGCCATCCCTCTGACCTCTGATGGGAGATTCTTCCCTGGTTACAAATATAGACAATAAGAGCTTATAAATCATCAAGAAGCCTCTGTGTTACTGTTAAGATATATGGGAAATAAAGCAAAATGTCCCCCTTCCTTGATCATTTCCTTGGGCCCCAGTAATTTTATCTGGTTCCATAGAATAATAGATTTCTGTCATGGTTTTTCTCAGTTCTCACTATAGGAATAAAATAACTCTGTCCTTCCTCTGTAAAGTGGCTAATCTTATCCCTAGGGAACCTTGAAATAATATTGCTTTTTGTGTTATAAACTCGAAGTGGAGTGTTGATTCCTAGAGGGACTGAAGTTGTCTTAGTGGAAACAAGAGTAAGTCTGGTATTTCATGTGGTGAAAGGAAAAAATGTGTTTCCTGGAGGTTGGTTTTCCCCCCAATAAAATAGGCACAAATGCCATTATTTATGACTGTTATGATTTCGTTTCTCTAGCCAAGTAGGTTATTTAGATGTAGTATGTGAAGCTGCGATAACGAATCCTCAATATATTTCTCTGTAGTTTGTAGCCGATTATAGTGGACAAGATAATTTCTTACAACGAGTGGGACAGAATGGTTTAAAGAATTCAGAGAAGGAGTCCACCGTCAACAGCATCTTTCAGATCATCAGGAGCTGCAGTCGAAGTCTGGAGACAGAGGAGGAGGACAGCTCCAGTGAAGGGAGCAGCTCCGGGAAAAATTCCCTGAAGGATAAAGCCCGATGGCAGTAAGTTTTACATGGGATGTTTTACATGGGATGTTTTACATGGGATTTAAAAATTGGGATTCTCATCTCTTCTTTTTCCTACTCCAGTTTGGTTTCAGGTTGTAAATAGCATCCATGTATGTGTTAGTTGCTCAGTCGTGTGCAGTTCTTTGCAGAGCGGCTTCCCTGGTGGCTCAGATGCTAAAGCGTCTGCCTGCAATGCAGCAGACCCGGATTCGATCCCTGGGTCAGGAAGATCCCCTGGAGAAGGAAATGGCAACCTACTCCGGTACTTTTGCCTGGAAAATGCCATGGACAGAGGAGCCTGGTAGGCTACAGTCCATGGGGTCGCAGAGAATCGGACACGACTGACTGACTTCACTTTCACTTTCAGACTGTGGCCCACCAGGCTCCACTGTCCATGGAATTTCCCAGGCAAGAATACTGGGGTGGGTTGCCATTCCCTTCTCCAATAGTATCCAGGGTATACATTATAAATCAACTATACTTTGATGTGTTTGTGTATGTATGTTAGTTGCTCACTTGTGTCTGACTCTTTGCAACCCCATGGACTATAGCCCGCCAGGCTCCTCTGTCTACGGAATTTTCCAGGCAGGAATGCTGGAGTGGGCTGCATTTCCTCCTGCAGGGGATCTTCCCGACCCAGGGATTGAATTGGCATCTCCTGTATTTCTTGCCCTGGCAGGCTAATTTTACCACTGTGTCACCTGGGAAGCCCCAATACTTCAATTAAAAAACTAATTTTTAAAAAAGGGTTTATTAGTTACTGGGTAAGGCATGGGGCAAATATTAACATTTTTTAAATCAAATATACTGATTTAGCGGCAGAGAAGGCAATGACAACCCACTCCAGTACTCTTGCCTGGAAAATTCCATGGACGGAGGAGCCTGGTAGACTGCAGTCTATGGGGTCAAGAAGAGTCAGACACGACTGAGTGACTTCACGTTCACTATTCACTTTCATGCGTTGAAGGAAATGGCGACCCACTCCAGTGTTCTTGCCTGGAGAATCCCAGGGACGGGGGAGCCTGGTGGGCTGCCGTCTATGGGGTTGCACAGAGTCGGACACGACTGAAGCGACTTAGCAGCAGCAGCAGCAGCAGCAGCAGGCCTGGAGTCAGTCATACCCGGAAATCAGCACTGTTGCAGCTCCCCCAGCTTCTGATGATTCTAAGGCAGCTCATCAATGACTGACAAGCGCTGCAGTGCTTCCAGGATCTCACTTTCAGGTGGCATCTGCAGCGTTGTGATTGCTTGGCTGTTTTGATTGCTGTTTATTGACAAGCATTGCAGTCTACCCATGACATGCTTGCTTAACCCAAGACCAAATGAGAAGTTCAGAAATCAATGGTCTTAGGGTAGGCATTGCATCTCTTCAAGGCCATTTACTCATGGTCAAGCCCAACTCAAAGCAGAGTCTGGTCCACCTGGAAGAATCCTTGAGCATGAGCCCAAAGCAGAACATCTGCTGGCTTTGACATCTTGGCCACAAAAGGTTCTATTTGTGTGGCATACTCACGAGTCATACCTGGCAGTTGTCTCCCAGTCCTTGTCAGACATCGCTGTTTGTTTTGCAAAGTCTTTCCTGGATGACTGTGTGTGTATGAGCCTACATCGGGAAGAGACAGTGTTTCTGGAAAATAATTCCTTTGGAATTGTAGTGCTGGATCCTCAGAATCAGTTGTGAGCACAGAAATGAACACCTTGTGCCTGAATCCCAAGCATTGTTATTAAAGAGATGAACCTATATTCCCGGTTTTTCCAAAGTCTTTGAGCTTTTTTCCAAACCTCATCTCCTAGCTCATTCCCCCATAGGGGATCCAGGTGCTCAAAATGAACCAATATTGCCCTTACCACGGTGTCACATCCTTAAAGCTCAAATTTCACAAGTAGTTTCTACCGATTGTTCTTTTTAAGTTGGTCTCAAGTCAAAGATTATTTGAAAGTTTCTCACTAATTTTTGTGATGTTGGTGCCACCATATATAAATAGAGAGAGGACCATCTACACATAAGCACAGAGGCCTCTCATAGCCCTTAACTCCTTAATCTCCATCTACCTCTGTCTACCTGTCTCTATACACAGGTACCTGAGTATATATCTACATCCTCCCACAAAATATTTTGTAGATGCTTATAAGAATAAATGTAAATAATCGAAGGTATGAAGGGAAAAGGAAAGCAGGATAGGAAAAAATAAAGCATACAGAAACGTATACTATATAGTCTTTACAGTGACTAAATTTTGTTCTGAGATAGTGACCATAAAAAAGGGAATCAGGAGTCACAGTCTTTGTAAGAAAAATCAAACAGATGTTTGGGAGAAGCATACCTGTTCCTCATACTGAGATCTGGCTGAAATTCCTTCCTTAAATCCTCCAATAAAGGATATATCATCTCTGAATAGATAAAATTTCATATGATTTTTTTTTATATAACAACCTTCACTTGGGGCTGTGTGTGTGTGTGTGTAGATGTATATGTTACTTATAGGTGTTCTCAAAATACTTTCAGGAATGCTTATGACTCAGCTGGTAAAGAATCTGCCTGCAGTGCAGGAAACCTGGGTTCAATCCCTGGGTTGGAAAGATCCCTTGGAGAAGGGAACAGCTACCCACTCCAGTATTCTGACCTAGAGAATTCCATGGACTGTATAGTCCATGGGGTCGCAAAGAGTCGTGGACATGACTTTCACTTCACTTCACTTCACTTTTGGTTGAAACTCAGAGACCAGGCCTCTGAGTTTTTCTTTACCATCTTTTTCCTTTTGACTGGATTTCCTTCAAATTTCATACCTCATACCATCACCTCTTTTGAAATCATTATTTTCAATTCTCTGCTTGTTCCTTTGTCCCCTCCCTAATCATTTTATCATCTACATTCTAAGATCACTGCTTTTCTACTTCCCATTTTCTAGATGCCGCTTGTAAGCACTCTTGGAGGGGAAAAGAAGCACAAAACTGCAAATTCTTCTTTTACAAAAACCCAAGAAGTCAGGTTGAAATCCTGACATTGAAATTTTTGTACCTCTGTACTGGTAAACTTCCTTACCCTACATGATGGCTATTTTGAAAAGAACTACTGATGAGGTTGGGGTGTTTAAGAGATGAGGGTGGGGGTGTTTAAGAGAATTCACTGAAACCGGATCAGCAAGCACTGTTCCTGGGACCATCTGCCAGGACTTGGGAATCCATTTCTGATCCAGAGTCCTGCATTAAAATATCCAGTACAAGGCAGTGTGTGAAAAAGGGATTTCCAGATCTCAAAACCCAAGGGAACTGTGCTTTGTTGTTGATTTGGCTGAAATAAAGATTCTGTAAACAGTAACCTCCAGCCCCTTTCCTATGGCAGCCACCAACCCTGTGAAAATTACATCAGAGAAAGAAGGGATGATCTCATGGTCATTTGGTTCACCCAACCTGTAGGGTGCTCTAATAATTCTTCTCAAACATCTCAGCTACTCCTGCCAGAACACCTACTCAAAACATTGACAGAAACCCCAGAAATAATTCATAAAAAATTCAAGACCTCAGCAGGAAAGGAACAGGGTTGAAATAATCTCAAAATGTCAGTGAGATCTTAAGGGCATCAACTTATCATCTCCGTGTACAGTTGAGAAAGTGGTACCTGGAGAGGTGAAGTCGCTTCCCTAAGTGGTGCCTAGCAGAGCTGGGTTATGAGCCTGACCACGTGATCAACTGCAGGGCAGGATCTTTCCTCCTGCAGTGTTGAAGGCATTTCTTGTCACTGTGGAACCCTCAACTTCTTTTTATTTCTAGTTCCTATAGATTAGGAGCATCTAAACATGGCATCTGGTCCCATCACTTCATGGGAAATAGATGGGGAAACAGTGGAAACAGTGTCAGACTTTATTTTTGGGGGGCTCCAAAATCACTGCAGATGGTGATTGCAGCCATGAAATTAAAAGACGCTTACTCCTTGGAAGGAAAGTTATGACCAACCTAGAGAGCATATTCAAAAGCAGAGACATTACTTTGTCAACAAAGGTCCATCTAGTCAAGGCTATGGTTTTTCCTGTGCTCATGTATGGATGTGAGAGTTGGACTGTGAAGAAAGCTGAGTGCCGAAGAATTGATGTTTTTGAACTGTGTTGTTGGAGAAGACTCTTGAGAGTCCCTTGGACTGCAAGGAGATCCAACCAGTCCATTCTAAAGGAGATCAGCCCTGGGATTTCTTTGGAAGGAATGATGCTGAAGCTGAAACTCCAGTACTTTGGCCACCTCATGTGAAGAGTTGACTCATTGGAAAAGACTCTGATGCTGGGAGGGATTGGGGGCAGGAGGAGAAGGGGACGACAGAGGGTGAGATGGCTGGATGGCATCACCGACTCGATGGACGTGACTTCGGGTGAACTCCAGGAGTTGGTGATGGACAGGGAGGCCTGGCGTGGTTCAATTCATGGGGTCGCAAAGAGTCAGACATGACTGAGCCACTGAACTGAACTGAAATTCTAAAAGTGGTCCAGTTACATTTCATATGACCTATAAAGCTCATTAATAATGACTTTTCAAATTCACCAGTATGAAGAATAAATAAGTTTTGCTTGTGTGAGTGTAAGTCATGAAGGCATAAGAGTAGCATATGGCACTATTGTAGGAAAATGGAAATTAAGACTATTTTGGTGTATAGAAAAGAGTGTTGGGTGATATAGGAGCCACAAGTTCTTATTATCAATATTGTCCACCCTCTCTAAAATACTGCTTTAAAAGGATTATTCCATTTGGAAAAGTTGGATATAAGCAGATAACAAGTTCAGGCAGAACCTTAGAAGGGAGGCTGTTTGGGATGATTCAGAACTCAAAGCTTGCAGTCACATTGTCTGGGACTGAATGTTGCCCCCATCACATACTATTTGTGTCACCGGGTAGGTGACTTAATCTTGCTGTTGGGCTGTGCTTAGTCTGTCAGTCGTGTCTGATTCTTTGCGACCCCATGGGCTGTAGCCCACTAGGGTCCTCTATCCATGGGATTCTCCAGGCAAGAATATTGGAGTGGGTTGCCATGCCCTCCTCCAGGGGATCTTCCCAACCCAATGATCAAACCCAGGACTTCTGCATTGCAGGCAGATTCTTTACCTTCTGAGCGACCTGGGAAGCCTACCAAGCCTCAATTTTGTAATCTATAAAATGGGAATGATTATAATGCTTTATTTATAAGATTGTTGTAAAGATTATGTGAGAGGATACATGTAAAATAAGGGATTTTGCATTATAAAGGCATATAAATGGTGGCTATTGTAATTAATGCCTACCATCACAAATAGCAGAGACCTTAGCTCAACATTCAGAATACGAAGATCATGGCATCTGGTCCCATCCCTTCATGGCAAATAGATGGGGAAACAGTGGAAACAGTGTCAGACTTTATTTTGGGGGGCTCCAAAATCACTGCAGATGGTGACTGCAGCCAGGAAATTAAAAGACGCCTACTCCTTGGAAGAAAAGTTATGACCAACCTAGACAGCATATTCAAAAGCAGAGACATTACTTTGCCGACTAAGGTCCATCTAGTCAAGGCTATGGTTTTTCCAGTGCTCATGTATGGATGTGAGAGTTGTACTGTGAAGAAGAATGAGCGCCGAAGAATTGATGCTTTTGAACTGTGGTGTTGGAGAAGACTCTTGAGAGTCCCTTGGACTGCAAGGAGATCCAACCAGTCCATTCTGAAGGAGATCAGCCCTGGGACTTCTTTGGAAGGAATGATGCTAAAGCTGAAACTCCAGTACTTTGGCCACCTCATGCGAAGAATTGACTCATTGGAAAAGATTCTGATGCTGGGAGGGATTGGGGGCAGGAGAAGAAGGGGACGACAGAGGATGAGATGGCTGGATGGCATCACTGACTCGATGGACGTGAGTCTGAGTGAGTTCCGGGAGTTGATGATGGACAGGGAGGCCTGGCGTGCTGCGATTCATGGGGTCGCAAAGAGTCGAACACAACTGAGCGACTGAACTGAACTGAACTGAACTAAGGTATGGGCACCTGTGGCAACAGTAACCATTTGAGAAGCAGCTTTCAGTCACCCTGCCCTTCTTTATGGGTGAATGCAGAGTATTCACTGCTCTCCCATCCCAACAACCTCAGACACTTCCCTGAAAGATGATCCCACAAGGATAGAAATAAGAAAGCTAAGCGTGAGTTCCTTTGCTGTTCACCTGAAACTATCACAACATTGGTAATTAGCTATACTCTGATACAAAATAAAAAGTTTTTTAAAAAGCTAAGCATAAGGAAGTAGAGTATCTGAGAAAAGATCATAGATACCAGGACTTGCCACACATACACATGCACACTTATGTGCACAAATGAAATAATAAAATGATAGGGAACCAGTCACTTATTCTCCATGAAGGATGGTACAGCGTTATAAACACCAACCTCACAACATCCCTGAGGGACAGCTGACTGCCTCCGCCCAACCAAGACCTTAACACGATCTCCTCCCACCCCGAGGCTGGCTCTGTTAGGGGTTTCTGGGACTAGGGATACCCAGGACCCTTTCTCTTTCTCTCGTTTCCTATCTGCTTGGCCAGTACACAAGACCCAGTCCTGCTTCTATTACCATAACAAAGAAAGCCATTTTCCCACCATCTGCACAACATTCAAGGGCTTCCCAGGTGGCTCAGTGGTAAAGAATCTGCCTGCCAATACAGGAGACTGGGGTTTGATCCCTGGGTTGGAAGATCCCCTGGAGGAAGAAATGGCAACTCACTCTAGTATTCTCGCCAGATTAATTTCATAGACAGAGGAGCCTGGCGGGCTATAGTCTGTGGATTCAGAAAGAGACAGAATGGAGCAACTGAGCATGCATGCACATTCAGCCTAAGCTTGTTTATCACGTGAGTCCCAGCATGAAACTTGGGCACCATTTTTACAAAGAAGCAGCATTTGTTTGGGTGGCTGTGTTTTAGGATATTGACTTTGCGCACACAAACTGGGCCATGATAATATTACTAATATTTGACATGCTATTATTTGTCAAGAGCCTACTTTTACACGAACACTGTTTTAAATACTTTACATTTAAATTAGTTAATCCTCCCAGCAATTCTATTTCATTCAAGATCTCACATTTAGCAGGGCCAGAATTTAACCTCAGGCAGGCTGGCTTTAAAGTCCTTGCATTATGCAGCTATAATTTAGAAGCTGTCTATGGCTGAGGAAAGTGCTAAGTTAATTAAAAGCAAGAATTTGCCAGAAGCAAAGTTTAAACTCTCAATTTTATTACAGGGTACATCTATAGCAAGTCCTTTGGAAAAGGTGCACCTTTTCCTGTCTTACAAAATTAAATTTAGGCTTATCACTTGATGAGTCATGTTTATGTAATCCTTTTAACTTTGCAGGAGTAACAAAATGTTATGAAGAAAATTAGTGCCAAATTGCTTCAGTCATGTCGGACTCTTTGCAACCCTGTGGATTATAGCCCACCAGATTCCTCTGTCCATGGGCTTCCCCAGACAAGAATACTGGAGTGGGTTACCATGCCCTCCTCCAGGGGATCTTCCTGAGTCTCTGATGTCTCTCCTCCATTGACAGATGAGTTATTTACCACTAGTGCCACCTGGGAAGCCTGATAAGTAGCCCACTTTTCCCCTAATGTAAGATCTTCAGGCATTTCCCTGGTGGTCCAGTGGCTAAGACTACACGCTCCCAGTTCAGGGGGCCCAGGTTCGATCCCTGGTCCACATGCTGCATCTAGAAGTTCGAATGCCGCACCTGAAAGAGCCCTCATGCCGCGATGAAGGTCAAAGGTCCCATGTCCCCAACTAAGACCCAGTGCAGCCAAGTAAATAAATATTTTAAAAGTAAATATTTTTTAAATGAGCTTTATTTTTAAACAGATTTTCATCATGGAACATTAGAAAGGTGTCTACCTGTCAATTTATAGTTTCTCACTGAAGGATGCTTCAGAACCTCTTGGCAGGGGTTGAATATAAACTTTCCTTCTCTTTTCACTTCTTGGTCCTCTCCTTAAGGCATATGACCTAAATTTGACTAGGTAATTTTTTTTTGCCAGTACCACATCTTTGATGCCACTTGGTTCCTGAGTAACTCTTTAAGTCCCACCTAATTCCTTCTTGTAAACCCACAGAAACTTGTCTCCTGAGAGAATCAGGCACAGAAGTGCATAAAATTCACTATATGATGTAAGAGACAAAGCTACTAGTTTCCTTCTTAAAGGGATCTTATTTTATTACAACTGCCAATTTTATCCTGGGTATTAGTTCCTAGAAGACTGCCTTTTAGAGGAATTATTAACACCTAACATTAGTTCTTTTGTGTCTAAAATAGAACTGGTGCTAAGAAAGATAGTGTCCATTCTCTCCCACCTTACATCATAGCTGAGCAGTTGAAACAGGCTGCAGAAAAGCCTCATAATTTTTCTTTTCCAGACACGACTTTTCATAATGCCCATAGTTTTTCACTGGAAAATACTTGCTTTAGCTCAGAACTCAAATTAAATGGAATATGGAAAACACGATTTCTCTTGCTAAATTAAAATCAGAAGTTCTATGTCCAAATTAACATATGTTACATTTCATGGGTATTGATACTCTCCAATTGAATCCTTCTTGCTCTTAGGGGAAAAAAAAAAAAAAATCAGCTAGCAGTATGACAGGGAGAATGTGGAAATGGTCCCAGAGAAAGGAAATAAAAAGATTAAAGAACTTGGATGCAGCCCTGAGGAAAGCCCCCTCTAGAGGAACAGCTGGACTGATTTAGCCTGGAGAAAAGGAAGTGGGAAGGAGAAGCGGCAGGATAAGACCTTGATCTTTTTTATGTTTAATTATAGTCATGTGCTTTACTGAGCCAGAGTCTGTGCTGAGTCACTTATCGGTATGCTTATTTGAGCTTCTCCATTACTCTCTGAAAGTGGGTATTGTCTTTTTGCCATTAGCAGATGAGTAAAGTGAGGCTCAGAGAGGCTGAGTGATATGACTAGATCACACAGTGAAGAGGAAGTAGAGTCTAACATTAAACCCAAAGTGACGAGAGGCTGTGCCCCTAACCATCTTGCTAAATATATGTATAGAAAGGACAGAAATATTATGTAGGAGAACCTTAGTATTGGCTTCCCATTGTTACTGAGAGAAATTTCAGAGGGATTGTGGTAATTTAAACACAAAAGATTTTCTTCCTTTCTCATTCTTTCTTCACTTTTTATGGTGAGATGTAACATTTAAGAAGTGAAAGTGAAGTGAAGTCGCTCAGTCGTGCCCGACTCTTAGCGACCCCATGGACTGCAGCCTACCAGGCTCCTCCGTCCATGGGATTTTCCAGGCAAAGAGTACTGGAGTGGGTTGCAATTGCGCATTAAGAAAAGTGCATTAAAAAGAATGGATTTGCACCTAGAACTCAGATCTTGATTTCTAATGAGTCTTCAGTGAAAGAAAGCAAAGCTCCTTGAAGAGATGACTGCTTCTAAGACTGGGGCAGGAAGCATACAAGATGAGCCTGGAGTATCTTGTGCCAGAAAAAGTAAATAAGTGCTGAGAAAAAACACACACACACACACACACACAACTAAATAATGAAGTTATATCAAAGATACACAAGAGCCAACAGAAAGTTATATTCTGTTGGCCAAAGCTGGAGCAATTTGAGTAGCAAAATAAAATAGTATTAGATTATAACCCAAGTAAGTAAGTGAAAATCGCTCAGTTGTATCCGACTCTGCAACCCCATGGACTGTGTCGCCTGTCCATGGAATTCTCCAGGCAAGAATACTGGCGTGGGTAGCCGTTCCTTTCTCCAGGGAATCTTCCCAACTCAGGGCTCAAACCCATGTCTCCTGCATTGAAGGTAGATTCTTTACTGTCTGAACTACCAGGGAAGCTTTGATTATAACCCAAAATATTACATAAATATTCACAAGTCCATGTATGTAAGTGACAACTAAGCAAACACATGGGGGAGAAGAGACAAATTTCTCATGCAGAATTCCAAATAACTTGTGTGGATGCTCTGACCTTTGAAGGCAGAGCAGACTCACCTTTCCTTATGTGTGGGCTACACACAATGACTTCCTTCCAAAGGGGACAATGTATAAGGAGGTTGTTGTTTTTTTTAAGTAACTTTATGTGGACACGGACTAGCACTCCCTCAGCCAGGTCAGCATCAACAGCATAAGTCCTGTTGCTACTATGTTCCCTGGATATGATGTGACAAGAATGGCTCTTTGCCTCTGTGGTCTTCCTCCCCAGAACCCAGAGCACCAGAATAATTAGAAGAAAATTATCAGGCAAATTTGAATTGTTGGTCATTCTACAAAATGCCTGACCACTGTTCAACTGTCAAGATCATAAAATCGAGAAAAGTCTGAGAAATGATGACATAAAGAAATATGAAGGTTAAATGTAATATGGGCCCCTGGATGGAATCCTGCAACAGAAAAGGGAAATGGGTAAAAAACTAAAGAAATCTAAACAAAGTGTGTCCTGTGCTGTGCTAAGTCACTCAGTCATGTCTGACTCTTCGCAACCCCAGGAACTGCAGCCCACCAGGCTCCTCTGTCCTTGGGGATTCTACAGGCAAGAATACTGGAGTGGATTGCCATGCCCTCCTCCAAGGGATATTCCCAACCCAGGGTTCTGACTCAGATCTCCCGCATTATAGGTGGATTCTTTACTGTCTGAGCCACCAGGGAAGCCCAAAGGTACACAGAGAAGGGCATCCTTGGATGGGCTTGAACCACCAATCTTCCGGTTAATAGGCAAAGGCGATAACTCCACCAATCGTGCCACAAAGGCTAATACAAATACTAAACAAAGTATAAGACTAATACTAAACAAAGTATGGGCTTTAATAAATAGTCGTGTTTTGTGGTATTGGTTCATGAATTGTGTCAAATACACCACCCTAATGTAAGATGTTAATATAATAGGAAAAACTGGATACGGGGTATGCTATCTTTGCAATTTCTCTCCTAATATAAAAATATTCTGAAAAAATTTTTAACTAATGTTTTTTAATAGTTTCAAGTGAGTACATGTGTAGCTACCACCCATTATCAGTACCTATAACCCCCCTTTTTCTTGTCTCAGTTATGTCACCACCTTTCACCCTAGAGAAAAATTCACTGCTGTGAATTTTGTGATAATACATTCTGTTTTTCTTTATAAGTTTACCACTTTATGCCTCTCTAAACAATGTAGTGTAATTTTTCCTTTTTTGAAATTTACATTAAGGTAATCACACAGTATGTATGCCTGTATGTCTTGCTTAAGATTTGTCCGTGTTGCTGCAGGTGGTTAACCATTGCATGCTTACTTTCGTGGCTGTGCAGGCAGGTGTTATATGAATACATCAAATTTTATTTGTATATTTGATTGTTGCTGGACATTTGGGTGGTTTCCAGTGAGGATTATTTGAAAAGGATCTTCTGATCATCAGATTTGTAAGATCTCTTGTGGATTTTTTTTCTTTCTTAAGAATACCTGTTTATGTGAGGCAAGGAAGAAGAACATTTTGCTGTTTGAAAGCAGGAGTGGGATCTTGCTCAGGGACCAGGATCTAGACTGAGAGTCCGAGAAGCCCAAGGCCGCTTCTCAGACCTCGCCAAGAGGCTGTCAGCTGCCCAAGTGTCTCGAGGTGATGGGAACATCCCTTCCCAGGGATGTATGGACCAATTCCTCAATTTTACTCACCCCTTTGCTAGTGATGTCTGTGGATCAAGCGGTGAAAAGCCTTGCTCTTAGTAACAGTTCCTCATGCTTTGAAGAGAATGAGTCTACCTGAGGCACATTCCTACCAAAGTAGCCAAATAGAAGAAAGAGAGTCAGGCAGACCAAATTCCTGCCTTGGGTAGGTCTCTTCTGAGCTGGGTAACCTAGAGCCAGTTACTCACCCCTTCTGAACCTCAGTTCCTCCATAGATTAAAAAAATATGTATACTTAGGGCTGATTCATGTTGATATATCGCAAGAGTCAACACAATATTATAAAACAATTATCCTCCAATTAAAAAAAATTTTAAAGAATAATAAAACTTACTTTGCAAGTAGGTCATATTAATTGCAAAAATGTATGTATTTAACACAAGAGGAAAGACTAATAAATAATGAAGACTGTTATTTATATTAAAAATATAATAATATCGTAGTTCCTTTATTCAACCCGCTCCAGTACACTTGCTTGGAAAATTCCATGGACAGAGGAGCCTGGCAGGCTACAGTCCATGGGGCCTCAAAGCCTATGGTTAGACATGTTGTTAAATATAAGGTTTTAGAATACCACTATATAAAATCACTCTATGACCTTTAACATGTTATATTTTCTATGCTAATTTGAATTTATAATGATATTAAAAATGATGTCCAGCGTCAGTGAAAGATTTTTGTTGTCCTTACTTCTGGTTATAAGACAGATCAAACTTGTAACTCTTTCTATCAGGTTTATAATTGGAGATTTGTTGGATTCCGAAAATGACATCTTTGAGCAGCCCAAAGAATGGGACTCTCATGGATCAGAAGAGCCACAGAAAGCCTTTGACCATGGGATAGAGCTCATCCCATGGTACGTGCTGTCCATCCAAGCTGATGTGCACCAGTTCCTGTTGCAGGGGGCCACAGTCATCCACTATGATCAGGACACGCACCTTTCTGCCCGCTGCTTCCTCCAGCTTCAGCCTGACAATAGCACCTTGACCTGGATGAAACCCACCACTGCTTCCTCAGCCAGTGCTAAAGCAAAACTTGGTGTGCTCAGTAACACGTCTGAGCCTGGCAAATTCCCGTTACTGGGCAATGCTGGATTAAGTGGCCTGGTGGAGGGGATCCTGGATCTGTTTTCAGCAAAGGCTGTGTACATGGGACACCCTAACATTGATATACACACTGTGTGTGTTCAGAACAAACTGAGTAACATGTCTCTCTCAGAGACTGGCGTGACACTGCTCTACGGGCTGCAGACCACGGACAATAGATTATTGCACTTTGTGGCACCAAAGCACACAGCTAAGATGCTCTTCAGTGGATTGTTGGAGCTCACTAGAGCGGTGAGGAAGATGAGGAAGTTCCCTGACCAAAGACAGCAGTGGCTGCGGAAACAGTACGTCAGCCTCTACCAGGTAAGGGGAAAGGGCTGCAGCCTTCCCTGTCTCCTCCGTAGTATGATTCTCCAGATTTATCTTGTAAAAGCACACTGGACAACTAGACCACCAAGGTTCATTTTCCCAGCTCGGTCAACTTTCTGCCTGAGTGATGTTGAACAGCTTTTACTTAACCTCTCTGTGCCTTAGTTTCTTATCTATAAAGTGAGAAAAATTATGATATTATTCATATTGTCCAAAGGATGACTGTGAGGCTTAACTGAGTTAATATGTGCAAAGCCATAATGTAAATTCATACATATAAAGCATAGTGTCTGGCTCAAAGTAGGTCCTATTATTATTCTGTATGAAAATAGTGACTTCTCACATCTGGAAAGAAACAAGTTAATATAAGCATTTTCACTTTACGTGAAAATGGAAGCATTGTAATCTGAATGCTTTTATACTTATTAGGGACTAGCTGATGTGTTAGAAATCTTCACTTTGGAAACTGAAATCCTATTTCATCTTCTAATGTGCTCTGTGACTCTCAGGGAGTTATTTAATTTACTGTGTATTGCTGCCGAACTGTTGAACTTGTAAGTTTAAAAGAAATGTTCCCAAATGAGATAGTCATAACTAGAGTTCTTCCAAACCTCATTCGTAGTGGCAACAGCCCTTAGGAGGCAGCTTAAACTGAGTGAGTTTTTTGTTAACCCTAAACTATCAGGATCCTTGGGTTGGGAAGATCCCCAGAGAAGGAAATGGCAACCCACTCCAATATTTGCCTGTCATGGACAGAGAAACCTGGCATGCTGTGCAATCCATGGGGTCACAAAAAGTCAGATATAACTGAGCAACTGAACACACACACACATCAGGTACTTTGACACTCCAGCCAAAGGTCCACCAGGACTGGATTAGATGAGGTGGTGAGGAGAGACACAGGTGTAACTAGAGCCACCTGCTTATGGAGGAAGGAGGGCAGAGATTGCTTGGAAATTAAGTCATAAACCCCACTACCAGGTGACACTGTTGGTGGGATTGTCAAATGAGTTGTACAGAGTATTCAGTTTTTCTTTGCTATGTTTTTGTGTCTTGTGTGAGTGAAAGTAGCTCAGTTGTGTCTGACTCTTTGAGACCCCATGGACTACACAGTCCATGGAATTCTCTAGGCTAGAATACTGGATTGGGTAGCCTTTCCCTTCTCCAGGGGATCTTCCCAGCCCAGGGATCGAACCTAGGTCTCCCACATTGCAGGCAGATTCTTTACCAGCTGAGCCACAAGGGAAGCCCTTTTCTATCTTATGGGGGAGAAATTAACTTTTCTAGTGTCACAGAACAAATACCACTGTGACTTAAATTACTCAAAGGATTGATTTTCATGTACTTTTCATAGTTCTAACATGTTTCTGACAAATTAAAACATTTTTTGCTCTGGAATGTTAGTAGAGTCACATATGTAAACCCCTTCTTTCCCCTTTCCCCACATCCATACAGTTCTTAATGAGTAGAGATCATATCCTGAAGAACTCGATTAATTAATAAGCACATAGGCCTGTGAACATGATTATGCTGCACTGCACAAAGCCAGTTTTAGTTAACTCATCTAAAATGGAAACCAAGGGACCTCTCTGGTGGTCCAGGGGCTAAGATGCCTTGCTCCCAATACAGGAGGCCCAGGTTCTATCCCTGGTCAGGGAACTAGATCCCACATTCCACAACTAAAGATCCCACATGATGCAACTAAGACCTGGCACAGCCAAATAAATAAATGTTTTTGAAATAAAATGGAAACCAAAATGCTTGCTTCCTGTCTACTCCACAGGGAGCTCTCAGTGGTTCCGGCTGCTTGGAAGGAAGGTCTCTGGGAGCTATTATGAATATTGGTTTTCAATTACAGTCATTCCTTCTACAATCATGAAAATGCATTCAGTCTGGTCATGAACCAAAGTCTTTGGGCTCAATTACAGTCACTGTCACAAACCTGTGTGGTTTATTTGCTCCATTAGTTTCCTTCCCAATCTTACAAAGTAACTGAATTAACATGTAAAGTTGACTTAGTTTCTCATTACTAAGTTCACAGTACTGTACTGTGGCTCAGATGGTAAAGAATCAGGCTGCAACGCAGGAGACCCGAGTTTGATCCCTGGGTCAGGAAGATCCACTGGAGAAGGGCACGGCTACCCGCTCCAGTAGAGGAGCCTGGGGGACTACAGTCCATGGGGTCGCAGAGTCGGATACGACTGAGCAACTAACACACAGCACAGAGTTTCTCATTTACCCTGGCAACCTTCAGTTTATGCTGAAGGAGGCACCGGGTGAGACCACAGTGGATGAGAAGAGGTGCTGCTGGAGCCGAGACAGAGGAAGTGACTTGGAGTTGACTTGGTCTTACACAGTTGTAACCACAGCTCTATCCCTCCTTTTCTCTCCACCCCCATCCTTCCACCCGTGTGAGGAACCAAGCTGTCACACTGTAAGGGCAAAAAGGCTCCATATACCTCAGGCAATTCTGAAAACAGATGGCATTCATCCTCAAAACAATGTACTACACAAGCTGCCTAAGACAGACAACAGTCTTAGACACTCAAGATTTCTTTCTTATTTTAAGTGAAATAAGAAAGTCAACAGACTACTTATTTTCTTATTTTAAGTGAAATAAGAAAGTCAACGGACTACTCATTTTTCCATCATATAGACCAGTTCCCAAACTGTATCAGGGAATATTAAAAAGATGCTAATTTGGCACTTGGAGAACAAAAAGTCAAATAGGCATCATTCTAAATGCCCCCTTGGTGGTTTATAATACAGCTTAACACATTTAAAGCTCTGAGAAGTCCCAAAGTACAAAAGAAAATTTTAAACATATCTATAAACTAACGAAACGTATGGAAGGTCTTGACTTCTTCCAAACTTCCACTAACAGCCGTGTAAGAATATTTCTTTATCCCCAATTTAGGAAGAGCTTATATAGAAAATAATATTCCTAACATCCAAGTCCTCTTGTGTGATGAATGTTTGTACTGTTACTTTCAAATACAAGTATTTTAGTGCTGGTGAATATAAACTAAGTTAATGGAAATAGTAGCAAGAGATAAAGCAAAAGACAAGAAAAAATAGTGACTTTTGCTTTTGTTTGTTTGGTTTTGGGGGGACTCTGCTCTGAGTCTTTGTTGCAGTACATGGGCTTCTTTTGTTTCCAAGCACGAGCTCTAGAGCCTGTGAGCTCAGTAGCTGTGGCATGGCCTTAGGTCCCCCAAGGCATGTGGGATCTTAGTTCCCTGACCAGGGCTTGAACCTGAGTCCTCTGCCTTGAAAGACAGATTCTTAACCCCTAGACCACCAGGGAATTCCCAATAGTGATATTTGTAACAAAGCCTAGGAATACAAGAAATTTTTAATTTAATTTAATCAATTTTTAATTGATACCGGATGTGGAAGAAAGGTCGGTATCATGAGCTTTGGCTCAAAGTTATGGGCAGAGCTTGAGAACTCATATATTTGGAAAGATCTCTGGGAAGCCAAGGAGGTTATACACAGGATTATCAGTAAACTTCTTTGTATACAGCAGAAACAGATCCTAGCTATCTCCAAGGAAAAAGTGGGGCGTCTATTTGAAGAGTTAGATTGTTTTAAGAGTCTTTAAGGTATGATATGCAAAGATATGCCAAGTTAAAAGTACATGAATTTAAAAATATATATCTGTATTTATTTAGCTCCCTGGGTCTTGATTGTGGCACTCAGGATCTTAGATCTTTGTTGCTGCGTGCTGGATCCTTAGTCTTGGGATGCAGGATCTTTTCGTTGTGGCATGCAAACTCTTAGTTACAGCATGTGGTATCTAGTTCCCTGACCAGGGCCTGAACCCACACCCTCCGCAAAAGGAGTGTGGAGTCTTAACCACTTGACCACCAGGGAAGTCCCAAAAGTACATGCATATTTTTTAAGGAATCAATTTCCTAATTCTCATGAACGGTTCACATGAACCGTTTTCTAAAACTGAGAATGTACCTTCACTTGCTATAGCCCAAATTTAAAATAGAAGGTACATCTTTCATCCATCCCAAGCAAGTTTATTGTTTTGTATAAAACAAAAGGAAGATTCAAAGTACATTTTAGTTCCCAGAAGGTCTCCTTTAAAGATTAAACAAAGGCATCCTGCCTTTTACAGGCCTAAAATATTTCCATTAATAATAAAGCTTGGCCCATGTTAAGATGTTCTGAATTTAGAAAAACCCAAGCAGTAGAAGCTGATTCTTTTATATGTACATGGTAATGGGTCTATTAAATTTTATTAAAGATTTTATTTTTTAGAGCATTTTTAGGTTTATTATAAAATTGAAAGGAAAGTACAGAGATTTCCCGTAAACCTCTTGTCCCCACACATACATAGCTCCCCCATTATCAACATGATTAACAAGAATGGTACGTTTTTTACAAAGGATCAGTTCAGTTCAGTTCAGTCACTCGGTCATGTCCGACTCTTTGCGACCCCATGGACTGCACCATCACCAACTCCCGGAGTTTACTCAAACTCATGTCCATTGAGTCAGTGATGCCATCCAACCATCTCATCTTCTGTCATCCCTTTCTGCTCCCACCTTCAATCTTTCCCAGCATCAGGGTCTTTTCCAAGGAGTCAGTTCTTCACATCAGGTGGCCAAAGTATTGGAGTTTCAGCTTCAGCATAATTCCTTCCAAAGAAATCCCAGGGCTGATCTCCTTTAGAATGGACTGGTTGGATCTCCTTGCAGTCCAAGGGACTCTCAAGAGTCTTCTCCAACACCACAGTTCAAAAGCATCAATTCTTTGGCACTCAGCTTTCTTCACAGTCCAACTCGTACATCCATACATGACCACTGGAAAAACTATAGCCTTGACTAGACATCGTTTCACAAAGGATAAACCTATGTTAACATGTCGCAATTTCCCAAAGTCCATAGTTTGCTTTAGAGTTCATTCTTGGTGCTGTACACTCTATGGGCTTGTACAGATATAGTATATTGACATATAGCCATCACTGCAATGCCATATGGAGCATTTTCACTGCCCCAAATATCCTGTGTGCTCTGCCTGTTCATCTTGCTCCCACTCCATCCCACCCTCTTTTAGTCCCCTGCAACCACTGATCTTTTTATTGTCTCCATAGTTTTGCCTTTTCCAGCTGTTTTATAGTTGAAATCATAGAATGCGTAGCCTTTGTCAGATTGGTTTCTTTCACTTAGTAATATGCATTTAAGTTTTTCCGCATGTCTGCTTGCGGCTCAATAGTTCATTTCTTGTTACTGAATGAAATTTCATTGTCTTAGTGAACCGCAGTTGATTCATTCATTCACCTACTAAAGGATTTCTGGGTTGCTTCCAAGTTTTGGCAATTATGAATGAAGCAAGTATAAATATCCATGTTCAGGTTTTGGTATAGACACAAGTTTCCAACTTAATTGGGTAAATATCAAGGAGTGTGATTGCTGAATCATACAGGAAAAGTGTGTTTAGTTTTGTAAGAAACTGCCTTCTAAAGTGGCTGTACCATTTTTCATTCCCACCAGCAACAAATGAGAGTTCCTATTGCTCTGCATCCTCACCCGCATTTGGTGTTGTCAGTGTTCTCAATTAGCCATTCTAATAGGTGTGCAGTTGTATCTCGTTGTCTTACTTCACGTTTCTCTGATGACATATGATGCGGGACATCTTTTCATATGCTTATTTGCCACCTGTATATATACTTTGGTGAGGTGTCTGTCAAATTCTTTGACCTATTTTTTGATTGAGTTGTTTGTTTTCTTATTGTTGAGTTTTAAAATTCTTTTGTACATTTTGCATAACAGACCTTTGTCAGATGTTTCTTCTCAAATATTTTCTCCCAGCCTGTGGCTTGTCTTCTAACTTTCTTGACCATGTCTTTTGCAGAGAAGAGCTTTAAATTTTAATGAAGTGGTCTACTCTGTTTAAGCATTAGGTTTAATGTTTAAAGATGTATTAGTTAAAACCCATAGATAAAATTTTACAGGATTTTTTCATAATCAGAGTATATTATGCAATAAGGTAGTGAAGAATCAGTTTGTGAAATTGTGTCACTTTGTGGTCAGTTTGGTGACTTGTTAGCAGGAACCCTCTCCAGCAGGCCTGCACCAGGTAGAGTCATCTCCAGCCATTTTCATTCTTTGTATCACTCCATTCAAGATTCATTTTCCAGGGGTGGAGGATTTTTTAACTTTTTATTTTGTATTGGGATATAGCCAATTAGCAAGCAGTGTTGTGACAGTTTCAGGTGGATAGCGAAGGGACTCAGCCATACATATGCATGTATCCATCCTCTCCCAAACTCCCCTCCCATTCAGGCTGCCTCATAACACTGAGCTGTACTTTAGGACCTTGTTGATTATTATTCATTTTCAATATAGTAGTGTGTACATGTCAGGGTTGGTGAGTTTGACTGGCTTATTTGGGTCCTATACCAACCATTGGTCAAGGGAGGATGTTCCTCATTGACTGATAGACCCAAGACTATATCCAGGGACAAGAGATAAAGTAAAATTTGGTATGGTTAAAGAAAAGAAAAATGATCCACAGACAGGCATAAATCACAGATATTCAGGACAGAAAGTCAGCAAAATGTTTCATCACATATCATTCAAAAGATCACCAAGTATCCAATTCACTAAGCATCCTGGGGTCCGTAAATGGGATTCAGGAAGTAGGAGGTCACAACTCAAGTCATCAAATCAGATAGTCATTGAATATTAGAAACAAGCACAGACATGAAGGAGCAAACACACACACACATGCACACACGCTCGCACACAAAGTCGCTTTATTATTTGCATATTATCTACAATAAAGCCAAAATCTATTTATAAGCACTTCTTTGCATTTGCAAAGGAGGACTAACCTTAAAAGCTTGTAGAAAGTAAAGATAGTAAATAGAAATAGATTTAAAAGGTGCTTTTTCTACAACTTGCGAAATATCAATATTGTCTTTAATTCATATGTGACTTTTCGCAGTTTTATTACCTTTCCTGAATTATAAGGAGAATTGTTGAACACTGTTTAATTACTCAATCCCTTCTGATAGTCAGTGCATGTTACATAGAGCTGCCTTACAAGAAGCAGCTATTGTAAACCATCATGTGCCCACTGAGGATGTTTTCCCTGCTCAAGGCATCGTAATATACATGGTGTTCTGAGTCCCCTGGGCTCTCTGTCCTTGGATACCAGTCACTGAGGAAAATGGCAGCTCAACTACTTGAGGTGCCCCCAAAGCCCTTCAAAATGAATTTCATGTACTCCGCCTACTCTGACTTTAAGTCACTGTCCCAAGCATCAAGCTAGGTGAAAATATGTCTAGAGTGATGAAATAACAAATAGAACTTGATTTTACTTCAATAGAGTCATACACACATATACACCCTCCAAGTCCTTCAAAGCCCAGATTTACAAAGTACATCTTAATGAATTTGCCTGCAGTGATAATGCTGAAATATAACTTCTGGAAGTGGAAAGGGAAATTTTTTTGTTAATCCCAATTGAACGTGGCTGTATTAAAGCACAGCACTGGAACTCAGCAGAATATGATAAAGCACAACACTGGAACTGAGCTGGATGTGACCAGGACCACAGAGGACTTGATGAAATCCCCAACAGAGAGTCCGGACAGTTAGGAAACAGAGCCACTTGGGTGGCCAGATCATTCTTCTTTGGTGACAGCCTGTGCTCCTCTGCTTCTGGGAATTTCCTGAAAGCCTTTGATACATTTACTCCCCTTTACTCATTGTTCCCTTATGGGTTCAGAATGTGTCTGTTTTACAGGAGGATGGACGATATGAAGGCCCAACTTTGGCTCAAGCTGTAGAGCTGTTTGGTGGCAGACGATGGAGTACTCGAAACCCCAGCCCTGGGACATCAGCAAAGAGCGCTGAGAAGCCCAACACCTTGAGCATAAGCAACACTAAGAAAAAGAAGAAAATCCTTATGAGGGTAGAGTGTTACTTGTTTATTAAGCATCCAACCCATTCATCTGGGACCACTGTATAATCTACATAACCATAAACTATTTTAGGTCATTTGCATTGGGGACAGGGTGAGATGTAAAACAAATAAAACACAAGAGCTCACCAAGTGCCCACTGGATGCCAAACCCAGTACAAGGAACTGAGTCACCACCAGCAAAAAGTCAGGGTCCATAGAGGGACACAGAGATGCTAACACAGTGAGATCTAAGTAAGAGTCACTGTCACGCTGTCTGCAAAGTGCTGTGGGAGTAGAGAGAAGGGAAATAGAAGACTGGGAGTCAGGCAGGGATGGCTCCACAGAGAAGGCGAGAGGTGGGTCTTAAAGGACATATAGGATTCACCAGGCAGACAGTGCAGGGGAATGTCTCTCTGGCACAGGGAGCCCTGGGTTCAGGCTTCAGGTTGGAGCATGGGCTCTGTGGTGGGCAAAGAAAGGACAGTAAGGAGCAAGGATCATATTAGGAAGGTCTTGGAGGGTCAGAAGGCTAGAACTCAATTTAAAATATATTAACAAGAGAAGCAAGTGTCCATCCACCAATGAAGGATAAAGAAAATGTAAAGGTAAAGTCACTCAGTCGTGTCCAACTCTTTGCGACCCCATGGGCCGTAGCCTACCAGGCTCCTCTGTCCATGGGATTTTCCAGGCAATAGTACTGGAGTGGATTGCCATTTCCTTCTCCAGGGGATCTTCCTGACCCAGGGATCGAACCCGGGTCTCCCACATTGTAGACGGACGCTTAACCGTCTGAGCCACCAGGGAAGTAACATGTACATACAATGGGGATACAAAGAGGGAAATCCTGTCATGTGCTGCAACATGGATGACCTTGAGGACATTATCCTAAGTGAAATAAGTCAGTCACAAAAGGACAAATACTGCATGATTCCAGTTACAGGTATGAGATACTAGAGTGGTCCAACTCTTAGAAACAGAAAATAGAATGGTGGTTGCCAGGGACTAAGGTGAAGGGGAAAGGGGGAGTTGTTTAATGAGTATAGAGTATCAGTTTTGCAAAAGTGAAAAAGTTCTAGAAATGTCTTGCACAACAAGATACAAATAGTTAGCACCACTTTCTCTATGGTAGACTTAAAAATTGTCATGTGTGTGTTAGTTGCTCAGTTGTATCTGACTCTTTGCAACCCCATGGACTGTAGCCTGCCAGACTCTTCTGTCCATGGGATTCTCCAGGCAAGAATACTGGAGTGGGTTGCCAGTTCCTTCTCCAGGGGATCTTCCCGACCGAGGGATGGAACCCAGGTCTCCCACATTGCAGGCAGCTTCTTTACCATCTGAGCCACAAGGGAAGCATTAAAAATGGTTAAGATGGTAAATTTTGTGTTTTGTTTTTTAGCATGATATATGTATATATAATATATATATTGCTCTATATTATATATTACATTGTTTATATTATCACTATAGTGTAATACATTTTCTTCATGGTTAACTGGGAGAAGTTCCACTCTTTGCACTTGGGAGGCTGTTGATGCCTAGGTTGAACTTTATCTGCTTCATAATTCTGTCTCTGCACAGACTCCAGGGACCTGGTGCCTTCTCTTGTCACCCTTTCAACCCCAAGGAGTACTGCATTATCATGAAGAACACATGGGATAAACAGAACAAGGGAACACTTGGTCAGCCTTCATATAGGTCTTTACTGGTTTCACCAGGGGGAGGTGGTACTGATGGTGGATCAGTGAAAACATAGGGACCTACCTGAGCTAAGCAGTGATGGGAAAGATAAGCATGGTGAGTTTTCTGTTTCCAGGGTGAGAGTGGAGAGGTGACGGATGACGAGATGGCCACCCGCAAGGCCAAAACACACAAAGAGAGTCGGAGCCGGAGTGGTTCTGATCCTCAGGATGTCAACGAACAAGAAGAATCAGGTAAAGCAGTATCTTCACATCTGAGGGTTTTTTAAATGGGAAAACATGCATTTGGTCTTAAATTGAGATTTAAGTATCACAGGCCTTCTTAACTAAACTCTTATCTTATTAAATATGCTTACCTTTGTTTTTAACTGGATGATGGAACCCAAGAGGTATTTCTGCAAACACAAGTTTGGAAACGTTAGTTGTACTTAGAAGAAAATACTAACTAGTTAACTTGCCTTTATTGACAAGGAATATTAGATTTGAAAGATACAATCAAATCACTGGATTAGACCAGTGATTCTTACCTCCTGGCTGGATATTAGAGCTTTTTAAAGACTCTCTGCATGCTCTAGCCACACCCCAGCCCAACCGATTCAGACTCTGTGTGAGTCCAGGATATCCATGCACTAAGTTCCCCAGATGATTCTGATGTGTAGCCAGGATTGAGACTCATCAAAATATTTTAATGCTTCTTATACAGTAATTGCCTGTATAGATTGACGTCCTCAGACATTCAGAAACATCTTTTCTATCTGATTTCTGGGGGAAAGTATAATCAGAGTCATTGTCTCTCTTCTGTCTTCCACTCTCACAGAGGCAAATGCCATCATGAGCCCTCCCAACCCTCTCCCTTCCAGAAGAGCCCACTCCTTGACCACGACTGGGCCCCCTACCTTGGCTGCCGGGGCGTCATCTCCCATCAGGCCAGTGTCATCCCCTGTGCTGCCTGCTTCCAACAAGAGCCCAACCAGGTGGGGCCTTAACATGATAAAAAGAAGGACCCTTTACACCATGCAGGTTGTGTAGGAGGGCATCCTCTTCCAGCGCTCTGTCGAAAGATGGTCTCTAACAATCACTTTAAAACTGAAAACCTCCAAATTTTAAAAGCTATTAATTTTCTTGACTGCATTTTCCTACTTCCTCACATTGCTACTATACACACAACTTTGTGACCCCATAGACTGTAGCCCGTCAGGCTCCTCTGTCCATGGAATTCTCCAGGCAAGAATACTGGAGTGGGTAGCCATTTCCTTCTTCAGGGGGTCTCCCAACCCAGGGATTGAACCCAGGTCTTCTGCTTTGCTGGCAGATTCTTTACCATCTGAGCCACCAGGGAAGCCCCTCACATTACTATAATGGCTTCTAATTTTTTTGACAAACCAGTCCTTCAAAGGCCAGTAATAGTAACAAAACATGAGCTGTCAGTCTCTGAATCTGTACTGTCTGACCTAGCAGCCACTAGCCACAGGAAAGGACTTCCCCTGTGATGCAGCAATAAAGCATCTGCCTACATTGTGGGAGCCACAGGATCCCTGGGTCAAGAAGATCCCTTGGAGGAGGGTACAGCAACCCACTCCAGTATTCTTGCCTGGAGAATCCCATGGACAGAGGAGCCTGGCAGGCTGCAGTCCATAGGATCACAAAGAGTCAGACATGACTTAGCACAGCACAGCAGCCACAAGAAAATTTAATTTTAATTCAAATTTAATTAAAATAAAATTTCAAATTCAGTTCCTCAGTCATACCAGGCACATTAAAAGTGTTACATAGCTACCACTGGCTGGTGCTACTGTATGTACTAAACAGTGCAGATAAAGAACATTTCTATCATTGCAGGAAGTTCTATTGGATAGCACTGCTCTAAATGAAGAATAAATGTTTTAATGTAAGCAACTTGATCCTTTGCTAATGAGTGAAATATATTTAACACTCTTCTCATGTATAAGATGTACATGTCTGGAGAAATGAATGTCTTACAGCCAGTTGGAGAGGTTTAGATATAATTCTAAGGCTGATATTATTGTAAATAATTTTTTAAGGTCCATGCCAATTAAAGATTTGAAACAGCCACCCTCTTAAAAAAATATATTAAAATGAAAGTCTTTCAGAGGAATCAGAATGCCATACCATCTCCCTCAACCCCACACTAAAGTTTAAGAAACATTGAGATTCCAGACAGAACCATGATTTAAAAAAAAAAAAAAAATTCTATACTTCGTCAGAGAAGTAGGAGGAGGAAATGGGTCTGTACAGGTACTGGTTTAGAAACACTTTTATACACACACACTTAACACACATGCATCACCCCCCTTCTTTTCTCCTTCTCTTCCTCCCCACATTTCTCTCCTCTCCATGTCTCTTTTTCTCTTTCCTTGTCTCTCTGTCTCCATCTGTCTCTCTGGGTGTCTCTCTGTACCTCTCTCTTTCTCTCTCTCTTGGAAGCTTGCTATAGATAAAAACCCTACAGTAAATCCTTTTTTAAAGGGAAGCATCCTTTCACGGTGTGAATAATGAATGCCATTTCTGCATTTGGCTTAACTGGGTCACAGGTACCTGAAAATTCTTTTTACCACTTTTGCAAGGTTTGTAGGTTTGTAACAAAATTCCAGCTACAAAGGATCAGAATTCTTTGCCTTATATTTCAGCCTAAACAGTATCCTGGGAAAATAAAACAGCCACATAACTACGGTTAAGTGGCCTTTCCCTTTATTTCAATCACTCATAAGCAGGAAAAGGGAAGACAAAGTAAACGAGGAAAATGTTTTCAAAGAGGTAAAAGTAGAGAGACTACCGTGCCAGATGCAAAATCAGAGGACCCCGCCATAGGAGGACAAGGGGGCCAATAAGAGAAGACAAGGCGGGACAAGAGAAGTCAGCCTGAATACTCTTCAAGAAGAGAGCAAGACTGAGCCCCAGGAAGGAACCGAGCAGAATAGAGGTTCCTAAAGTTAGAGGGAGTCGGGTGCCTACAGACAGTGGCTGGTCAGGGGACCAGAGGAAGGCAGGCATGAAACATACATGTTTAAATTCAAATGAAAAACTGCTTTGTTATCAGACCTTTGTCCTCTTCTTCAAGCTCTACCCTCTGTTTCCCACACCGTACTGGGGAATCAACAACCCAGGCCTACAAAGTATAATACCATAAATCTATCCATTTGTAATACTCTTCCATTAATGGAGGTGACCTTCAGATGTCAGCACAAAATAATTTTCCATAAATAAACACTGTTGAAAGGATCAAGGACAAGCTAGCTATTCATTACTATATTCTATTTTCTTATATATTTGAAATATTTTAAAAATGAAAAATTAAGGACAAAAACAAAAATGAAAAAAAAAAGAAAGATCCTACTAATTGGTTTGACCAAAAACCAGCCAAAACATTTCTCATACTCTCCTTTCAAGGAACCAGCATAGGAAATAAAAAAATATTGTGAAAGAGCTAGACTGAATTTTTGACCCAGATGACTGATATTTTTATATTAAATAGATACAGCCTTGGCAGGTGCAAATATAATTCTAGGCAAGAGTTGGCTTCTTTCCACCCTTAATATTTTTGTGACTCACATTTTCCATTAGCATTAAAAACCCTTGTTTTCATCTAAAAACTGGTTAAGAAAGGAGAAAGGGAAGACATTGATACATTCAAGATTTTCTTCTTAAATGTGTTTCTATGATTTAAAATATATGAAAGCACATGAATAATTTTCCATAAGTTACAAATGTACAACGTGAGACTCTTTTTTAAAATGACTTTTCTTCAAAACCACTGAATTTATGGGGGTTTTTTTTTTCCTCTCATTGACCTGTGATTTCAAAGACCTGTTTTGATTTGTAGAGGAATATTAACTCAGCTTTGTGCCCTTATTAAATAGGCTGTAAACATGAAGTGGTTTCAATATATAATGTTTTATTTCCTCTGATGCAATATAGATGAATTTGGAGAGAAATGAAAAGGTGTAATAATCAAAGCAATGCTTAGAAAGAAAAGAGCCTAAACTTCAGTGACTGCTGTCCATCTTTCTGTTCATGTTGCTAATCTGAGAACGTCTCTTAGGGCAGAGTGACAGAACCAGTCCCAGTTCTGCCCATCAAGGCCATGTCTTTGTTGCAGTGCTTGGAACAGCAGCAGCTGCTGGCCAGGGAAGATCAAAGGAGGGATGCAGGGCTTTCAGAGCTTCATGGTTTCAGACAGCAGCATGAGTTTTGTGGAATTTGTTGAGCTGTTCAAATCATTCAGGTACGGCCGGCTTTCTTCTCAGCCTTTCCTCCTCTTACCCTTCCCTTGTTAAAACAAAGCTAAAGACGAGGTGTTCTCCATCCTGTGCCCAGTGTGAGGAGCCGCAAGGACCTGAAGGACCTCTTTGACATCTACGCCGTACCCTGTGACCGAGCTGGCTCTGAGGCAGCCCCCCTCTATACCAACCTGACCATTGACGAAAATATCAGCGGTCTTCAGCCTGACCTAGGTTTGTGTGGCAATTGAATATTTCCTTTTGAGACCTTTCTACCTAAAAATAGTTAGAGACCCAGTCATGCAAACCTTCAGCCTGTCCCACGTGGCACACTACCCCCAGGAGCATGGTGAAATGCTTAGAGAATCATTTCTCTAATGGGAGTGTCATGGGGATGGTATTATTAGCATTTTGGACTAGGAAATTCATCCTTGTATGGGTCTGTCCATAGAACCTAGAATATATTTAAACAGTAGAGCCTTCCAGTCATTCTGACAACTAAAACTCCTTTCCCTCTTATTTCCAAATGTCCACGAAGTTTGTGGCGCGTCCCAGTTGGGAACTGCCAGTTTCCTCCCTGCCTCCAGGTGGGTGGGTGCTTCACCCAGCACTGGGAGCTGTCTGCCCTTTGACAGGAGGGTCTTCCCTGACCTCAGCAAAGTACTCCTGCCTGAACATTCAGGACATTTTTCCTAATGCGTAAACCAGAATCTCTATTCCTTGATCCCATTCACTGCCACCACCATTACCATCACCACCCATGTATTTTAGGCCTAGTATTTTTCTCTTCTGTTTTTGCTGGAAACCATAAACCTTTCTAAAAAGCAAAAAACAAAATGAACATAGTCCTCTTTCCTGCATTTACTTTTTAAATTATTTAAAAACATATTGTCCTTAAGCTAAGAATACCAACCTTTTTCAACCTTAGTTATAAATGTACATAACTGTAGATTTGTCAAGTAGTTGTAGTTTTCAAAAAAATAACAGACTATTTTTTAGGACAGTTAACAGAAAAATGAGCAGAGGGTACAGAGAGTTTCTGTATGCTCTGCCTCCATACATACAGTTCCCCCCTTAGTAATTTTTTGCATTAGTGTGGTATATTTGTTACAGTTGAGCCAATACTGATATATTTGAAGTCCATAATTTACATTAATGTTCACTGTCTGTATTATCTATGGGTTTTCACAGAAGTATAATGACATGTTTTTGCCATTACAATAGTATACAGAATAGTTCCACTGTCCTAAAGACCCACTGTGCTCTGTCTTGTCATTCTCCAACTCTCCTCTGAACCCCTGGCAAATACTGATCTCTTTCCTGTCTCCATAGCTTTGCTTTTCCCAGGATGTCATATAATTGGGATCATACAGTATGTATGTAGCCTTTTCAGACTAGATCCTTCCACTGGGCAATATGTGTTTAAGGTTTCTTGATGTCTTCTCATGGTTTAACAGCTCATTTCTTTATATTGCTGAGTAATATTTTGTTATGTGTATGCTTGCCCATTCACCTATTGAAAGACATCTTGGTTGCTTCTAAGTTTTAGCAATTATGTAGAAAGCTGTTATAAATATTTGGTATGCAGGTTTTTTTTGTGGACATGTTTTCAACTCACTAAACACCTAGGACTGGAGTTGCTGGATCCTATGGTGAGCCTATATTTAGCTCTGCAAGAAACTGACACACTGTTCTCCATGGTGGTTAGAATGAAAATGACCACCCATACCAAAGTGGGTGCAAATGTGGAGCAACTAGGGCATTGCTGCTGCTCCTTCTAGGTCGCTTCAGTCGTGTCCGACTCTGTGCAACCCCATAGACGGCAGCCCACCAGGCTCCCCCGTCCCTGGGATTCTCCAGGCAAAAACACCAGAGTGGGTTGCTATTTCCTTCTCCAATGCATGAAAGTGAAAAGTAAAAGTGAAGTCGCTCAGTCATGTCCGACTCTTTGCGACCCCATGGACTGCAGCCTACCAGGCCACTCCGCCCATGGGATTTTCCAGGCAAGAGTACTGGAGTGGGGTGCCATCGCCTCATGGGAGTGTAAAACAGTACAGCCAGCTCAGAAGAGAATTTGGCTGTTTCTTACAAAATAGAATGTACTCTTACCATATAATCCAGCAACTGTACTCCTTGGTATTTACCCAAATGAATTGAAAACATATGTTCACACAGCACCTGCACACAAATGTTTACAGTTACATTTTTTTTTTTTACAGTTACACTTTCAAAGTGCAGAAAAACTGTAATCTTAAGGGTACATCTTCCATGCATGCTTAGTCATAGAAGTGGTTATTCTCAAAAACCAAAGTCTGAATTCAGCCTAAAGTCCCCAACCGAATTTACATTAGTTTGCATCTGATACTGAAGTTTATGCGCTTTTAGGATCATTGACCTAGCTCTCTTCATTTCTTTTATTTATTCACTCATTCATTTTTTTTTTATTCCTTCAACTATGTGAAGCCAGGAAGAAGCACTGAGCTTGATGGCTTGTTTAGACAGATTAGTGAAGAGTTACTACAGCTTAATATTTCCACAACACCATTATCTCCAGAATGGGCTTTATGAAAGATTCTGGCTAGCCTGTCCATGTTCTGTTGGTGGTTCTGTTTCAGATTTGCTGACCAGAAATGTCTCAGATTTGGGATTATTCATTAAGAGTAAGCAGCAACTGTCCGATAACCAGAGGCAGATATCTGACGCCATTGCTGCTGCAAGTATTGTGACAAATGGCACCGGGGTGGAGAGCGCATCTCTGGGTGTATTTGGAGTTGGCATCCTCCAGCTCAATGACTTCCTAGTGAATTGCCAAGGAGAACACTATACTTATGATGAAATCCTCAGCATTATCCAGGTTTGTATCTCTTTTGTGTGCAAGCACACGTGTAAAGCTTCTAACTATTCTTATTATTTTCTGCTGAACGTTTACTCTTTTTATACTTCCTTCCAATGCCTTTAAAGTCTGGGAGAGAAATAGAAGGTTATTTAAAAAAACAAAAACAAAAATGTAAGTGTTCTTATTTAACATACAGTTAACATAGGTCTTAAACCTTTTTCTTTTGCTGTCGTTGTTTAGTTGCTAAGTCGTGTCTGACTCTTTTTCCATCCCATGGACTATGTAGCCCACCAGGCGCCTCTGTCCATTGGCGCTTCCCTAGTGGCTCAGCGGTAAAGAATCCGCCTGCCAGTGCAGGAGACTCAGATTTGATCCCTGATTCGGGAAGATGCTCTGGAGAAGGAAATGGTAACCCACTCCAGTTTTCTTGCCTGGGAAATCCCACAGATAGAAGAGCCTGGTGGGCTGCACTCCATGGCATTGCAATAGTCAGCTACAGCTTCGTGACTAAACAACAAGTCTTCTTTTACCCTGTGGCTACCATAAGGAATCAGTACGTGATTGTTGTTTGTTGTTCCAGCACATGCAATGGCATTGGTAGTTAGGTCATCAGCTATTTTGATTGTCTAACAAATGTTCATCAGCTTCTACTCTGGGCCTGGAAATATAGCAGTTGAGAGGATCAAGTTCTGACCCTCATCGCAGTTTACATTCTAGTGGGTGAGGCTAACTATAAATGAATAAAGATATCATGTAATTTCAGGTAATCATGGGCTCTGAAAAAACACTGAGCACAGTAAGGGAATGGAGGGCTGAGAGGAGTAAGCCAAGGCCACTCGAGGGAGGTGACACTTGAGCTGAGCCCTGAATGATTAAGCCTTTTGAGGGTCTAAGGAGAGAGCTTTCCAGACAGAGAGTAGCAAGCAGAAGCCAGCTTGGAGTTTGTGAGGAATAACAAAAGCCAGAGGGATTGTAGCAGACTTGATTTCAGACAGGTGGGCAGGGGCCAAACCATCCAGGCATCTTAGGCCATGGTAAGGAGTCCATGTGAGATGGGATGCTACTGGAAATTTTTGAGCAGGGGAAGAAGATGATTTAAGTTTCTAAGAGGTCACTCTGGCCCCACTGGAGTATAAACTGTGCTAGGGAAGGAGTGAAGGCCAGAGAAACTGGGAAGGGAGCTGTCACTGTAACCCAGAGGAAGTGGTCATGGCTTCCTCTAGGGGATGAGAGAAGAGAGGGGGCCAGATGGTTCACTGTGGCTGCACGACATGCAACAGAACTAATCTAGGCTTTTAGCCTCCCTTGTCAATTGATTAGGAATCAGTGGATTAGCTGGCCATCAACTGGACTTGATCACTGGCGATGCTAAAAATATAAGATTATGATCACATGACTGAGTATGCACTAAGATATGATGGAGAGAGAACACTGTCCTGAATGGATCTTCACATTTCACCTCCCACCAGCTCTGTAGTAGCTGCTGTTCTGATCCCCATCTTCACCTGGATAAACTGATACTGTTTGTTTCCATATAAATCAGCTTTATTCTTTTCTCCCTCTCTCTTTTTTTCCTCTTAAATAAATATGCTTCCTATAATAAACTCACACATAATAAATGTTTTCTTTTGGACTGAAAAACTACATTTTACCACTCCATAACTAAATTAGTCCAAATATTTGGTTTAGATATTTCCTGATGAAAACAGAACAGTTTTAAAAAATGATGTGGTGGTTTTTTCCCCTTTAGTTTCCTTTACCTAAATAACACTCCTTTTGTATCCCTTGCAGAAGTTCGAGCCTAGCGTTAGTATGTGTCATCAAGGCCTAATGTCATTTGAAGGATTTGCAAGGTAACTTTTAAAATATTTTTGCCATCATTTAAGCATGTACATTTTTCAAATACACTCAGATACAGAGAACAAACTAGCTGTTACTAGTGGAGAGGGGGCTTGGGAGAGGGACAAGATCGGGGAAGGGGGACTTCCCCAGTGGTCCAGGGATTGAGACCACATTTCCAATGCAGGGGGCACAGGTTCAACCCCTGGTGGGGGAACCTTAGTTTTGCCATGTGGTGCAGTCAAAAAATAAAATAATTTTTTTTAAAAGATAGGAAAAGGGGACTAAAAGATACATATGATAAATACAAGGATTAATGTACAGCACAGGAAATATAGCCACTGTTTTATAATAGCTTTATGGAGTATAAGCTATAAAAATACTGAATCACTATGCTGTATGCCTGAAACTGGGCTTCCCAGGTGATGCTAGTGGTAGAGAATCCGCCTACCAGTGCAGGAGATGTAAGAGATGCGGGTTCAATCCCTGGATCGGGAATATCCCCTGGAGGAGGGCATAGCAACCCACTCTAGTATTCTTGCCTGGAGAATCCTGTGGACAGACAAGCCTGGCAGGCTACCGTCCATGGGGTCGCACAGAGATGGACACGACTGAAGCAATTTAGCATGCATACCTGAAACTAATATATTTTAAGTCAACTATACTTCAGAAAAGAGAGTATATAGTTTTCCTATACAAGTCTGAGAAAATTATTTCCCCTAGGTTTCTGATGGATAAAGATAATTTTGCCTCGAAAAATGATGAGTCACAGGAGAACGTTAAAGAAATGCAGCTGCCCCTCTCCTACTATTACATTGAATCTTCACACAATACCTACCTCACGGGCCATCAGCTCAAAGGAGAATCCTCAGTAGAACTCTACAGCCAGGTACCGAGAATTTCACTGGGAATGTGGTTTTCATTCATCTTATTTATATAACCCCCTGTCACAGAAAGTTGGCCCCAGCCTCCTTTGATGAGCTTATATGCTGTTAATTGCGAAATGTGAGGACACATGATGTGTGGGAAACTGCCGATATATACAGCTGTTTTCTGTTCTTTTTTTCTTCCCGTTCTTCCCGCCGCCCATCTATACTTAACCTTTATTCTAGGCAAAAATAAATAAATAAATAAGTAGTAGTTTGAGACTCATAGCTTTTAGATCTTGGTTAGTCTGACCTACCCCCAACTAAAATTAGATGTTCCCATGAGAAAACTATCTAACTGCTTGCCTAGATGCTAAATAAATCAATATATTGTAGTGGGAAAGCATAGTAGAAAATGCAACTGTCTATGAAGTTATTCCCAGAATATTGTTTGTTTTGTTTTGCAATTTGTTAGAAAATTAATCCATCATTATGACAACCAACTTATTACCAAAAAAAAAAAAAAATCTACAAAGTGTAGGCACCATCCTTAAACACTTAAATTGATGGGAATGTTTTCAAAAACTCAGGAGGGTCTCTGGACTAGAAAAAGCACATCCTTTTCACCTAAACATCCAGCTCTCAATTATCTGTATGACTGTTGCTTCTGTTGTATTTTCTGCAACACCTTTGTCTATGCCGCCTGTTTTCTGAACTCCCACAAGATGAGTTAATTGTGGGAGGATCTAGCTAGGTCCTGTGTGTGTGTATGTGTGTGTGTGTGTCCATGTCTGTGTGTTGGGGGAAGGGGTCCAAGTGTAAAAATTATAACTGTATTGTATACATAAACCCAGCATACTTGAGCTTCCTTTATTCTTCAGATTACTCTAGATATTTCTCAAAGCATGAGTTAAACTTCTGTCCCAAAGCTTATTGGGTATGGAGTATGTCTTTTAAACTCTAAAATTTAAGGTGATTTTATTATGAAATGAAGGCATGTTCTTAGAGTCACGATTTTCAAAATAAGTGTCTGTCAAGGGACCTCCGCTGCTGACACAGAAGAGCTGACATTAGAGGGTCCCATGCCCTGCGCCCACTGCAGCTGAAGATTTGCTCGTTTATGTGCTTTCTATACTGGCCCTCTGTTTGCACTGAGAATTCCAAGGTTAAAAGAAGTTTCAAACCTATTGTTCGACAGGAAAGAAATGAAACATGTGTGTGTGTGTGTGTGTGTGTGTTTATTCCAGGAAAATAAGCAGGGATTGGTGTCCTAGCTTTAATACCTACTACACTTACCTATTTGACATCAGGGAGGTTTTCTTTTTTAATTTTTTTTTCAGGGACATTTTCTTTTTAAACTCCTTAACATTATACCCCAAGCCTTTGAATAAAGCACAGAAACTCCTAAAATAGATTCACAGATATGATTAAACCTTACATGTGAGGCTCCCTTTTATTTCATTTCTTACCAGTCTGCTGTCCCTCAACTCCTCCAATTACCTCCTAACATTCATTACTTATGGGGTCTTTGAGAAGTGAGAGAAAGCCCTGTTCTCATCTGGAATTTTCAGCCCTGGTTCTCCTATTCTAGTGGTATGTGGAAACTTTAATGTTATGTGGACTTTAATACAGACCTTTAATCTTTTCATGCTGAAAACCCATCTGGTCTGCTCCCGGTCAGTGAACGTTCTTCCCAGTGTGGCTCACTACAGCCAGCCTCATGTCCCAGCTGTCATGTTACACAACAGTTTCAGCCCAAAGCAACCCACTGCTAGATACTCTAATGCTGAAAAATGCTGAGGACCTTGGGATTCTTTACCACAGAATCAGTTCCCTGTGGGATGAGAGGTCATCTAGAAAAACTGGGTTCTCTATGGTGTGCAGTGGGAAGAATCTAGCAAGTATCTCCTATAAAAGCATTAAGGGGGATTCAACTGTCTAAGTTGTGTTGTAGCAACTGTAGTGGCCGCTAGCCCCCAGTTACTGGATTGCTGTTACATGGAAATAGGTATGTAGATTCTTAAATCAGAGAGTTGGCTTGTTCACAGATACATACACCTCTTAGCTTGGTTGACCCTTTTGAATATCATCATCTTTAAGATGGTCCCCACATAGAGTCTATGGAAGATGAAGTTGATCCAAGCTAACATTACAGAGATGCCACCTAAAGACATGGGTCAGGGCCTCTGCTTCCAGCTTTAGATCCAGGAAAGCAAATAGGTATCATCTCATCTAATTCATTGGTAGTCTTTCCTGGAGTTCTTTGCTGAGGAGGTCATGAGATGATGCATCTGAGCTTTGGGGGCAAGTGTGTTATGATTGATTACTGATGACTGCTATGGGTGTGGAAAAGGGGAGTTTATGGATTTATTTACTGTTTCTGCTGTGGATGCTGTTCTAGGATTAGACAGCAAACAAATTCCTGATAACTCCTTGCTTCTACCCTTCTCACATGCTACATGTTCACAGCAAAGGTATTCGTTTGGGGCCTAAATAGAGGAGCTTTGGGCTTCCCAGGTGGCACTAGTGATAAGGAACCTGTCTGCCAATACAGGAGACATGAGACTCAGGTACAGTCCCTGGGTCAGGAAGATCACCCCCTGGAGGAGTGCTTGGCAACCCACTCCAGCATTCTTGCCTGGAGAATCCCTATAGACAGAGAAACCTGGAAGGCAACAGTCCATAGGGTCCCAAAGGGTCGGACACAACTGAAGCAACTTAGCACCACACCCAGAGGAACTTTTATCCTGATTAGATTCATATAAATATTTCAGTTCATTAAAGAATCAGGGTCCTCATTTCCTCATCAGTACCCGTGTCACCTCCTCTGACGTCTGCCCAGGTAGAGCTCTAGCCTGGCTTTTTCATTTCAGGATATACCATATGTAGGTCCCTTGAAGGACCAAAGTTGATGGGAAAACAATCATGCTATTGCTATCAAATTTTACCTTCCACTAGTATTCAGCTCTGGCCAGCACTCTTTCCACCTTAATCTGTTCTATCCCTTCCCCACCTGTGATAAATCGTGGCCTTTGGCCAACATGCAATGTTTCTTTTCAATCTTAGGCCCTTCTGTTTTAGCCTGGAGCGTGAACACTGATATGTGGAAGCCTGTGCTGGGTTTAATTTGAGGCTTTATCTCCATTTGCTCATCTGGGGTGGATTCACTCATTGATCCCACAGGTCCTCCTGCAAGGCTGTAGGAGTGTAGAGTTGGACTGCTGGGACGGAGATGATGGAATGCCCATCATTTATCACGGACACACCCTGACAACCAAGATCCCCTTCAAGGTAATGCTTCATAACTTTCTTTAGATCAGATCACAGAGAGTCATTATCTTCATTCATCATTTAAATAAGTGACTCTTCCAAGTTATACCTTAGGCTGGGGGTTCTTATCCTGGGGCTTAAGACTTCTCCAAATTGTGGGTAGATGTGCACATGTTCGTTTTTCTGGGAGTTGATCTAAAACTCTCCTTAGATTTCCATTCAACCAAAGTTTAGTAGCCATTACCTTAAATTAGTTATCATGTAATAATGTTATTGCAATTTTTGTATCATAAAATGATATATAAAGGCAGGAGTTGTTCTCTTGCTATAAGAATTAAAGATCATTTTTCCTGGTGTTCTGCTGACAAAGGCCAACACCGTGTGTCTGGAGAGGATGAAATAACATTATAAAGTAATGAGAACTGATTCCACCTCGGGGGATTGGTCACCCAGGAAGACTGGTCTCATTGTATTATGATGTCAGTTTCTAGGTAGTTTATTTGTTCATTGTGCAATTATAAACCTCAATCAGAGGGTCTTTGGCTATGGCATCATTTTTTTTTTCTGAACTGTAACTGGACTGAGAAGGAATATTACTATTTTTGTCTTATATGTGAAGATAATGGCTAAAATATATTTTCTCTTCAACTCATTTTCCTATTCAGCCATCTTTAAACTTTTTGTGCCTTATGCTGAGGAAAGGAGGCATTGATAACTGTGTTTATGTACGTACATAAATATAGGTGATAGATGTCTTATTGCCCCAAGTAGATTTTATTGTAAACTCCTTGAAAGCAGGAAAGTATCTTATGGATCATTATTTTTGATACTGTAACTAAAACAATGTATCTTACCTATAATATACTCAATATATATATATATTGATTTGTTAAATTGACAATACTGATAACTGTTCCTCATAGTATGTGAACAATAGTTAATATGAATAGTTTAATGTCTTTATAGAAAATAACCTATTGTATTGCTTAACTTGAAAATATATTTAAAAAGATAGAAACCACTTTGGCCAGAGTCTTCTGCATACACCAAGTTAGATGCTTTCTGTGGCTATTAGTACCTTGCTTCCTGACACCCTGGGCAGATATCTGAGCTCTGATGAGACTTTTTGGCCCTCACAGGAAGTGGTTGAAGCCATCGATCGCAGTGCCTTCATCAACTCTGACCTGCCCATCATCATATCGATTGAGAACCACTGTTCATTGCCTCAGCAACGAAAAATGGCAGAAATTTTCAAGGTAAGGTATCAGCTAACTGACAGGATGGTGGCTTGGTCTTTGTCTTGTTTGACTATTGTTGAGCCACCACACCACAGCTGGACCTCAGCTGTAAAACATGTATAGTTAGATCCCTCAGACCTGAGAAATGGGGATGCCCCGGTGAGCTTGGGGCTCTCTCTTGAGTGGTTCATCTTTTCAGCTAGTGACTGAAGCATTCTTCTGTGCTCTTCTGGCAATTTCTAGAAAGCCTTCAGAGGTAAAAGAAGACCAACTCTCCAACACTTTTGGAATCACAGGATGTCCCCTGTCAGTTATATATAAAAAAGCTGAAAATATTTAAGGGCAAAGAAGTCAAATCTTCTTGTGGCCTAACTTCAGATACAGAAATCCATGTTGGCAAAGAGGTTAGACTGGCCACAACAATTGCTGTTAGCACCCAGCTCTTCCTTATGCAAAAAAACTATAATGCAAACAGATTTAAAGTAAACTCTCCCCTCCTTCCTCCACTGGTAGAGGCATTTATGGGAATATGGCTGTCAGTGGCAGGGAGGGGCATGGAGAGAAGAAAATGTTCCCAAATACAAAACTAATGCCAACAAAACGAATTAGCCTTTTGTATTGCCTTTTCTTTGCCATCATTTAGAATGATGGTCTCTAATGGCAGACAGTGAGGAGGAACTCAAAAGCCTCTTGATGAAAGTGAAAGAGGAGAGTGAAAGGGTTGGCTTAAAGCTCAACATTCAGAAAATGAAGATCATGGCATCTGGTCCCATCACTTCATGGCAAATAGATGGGGAAATAGTGGAAACAGTGTCAGACTTTATTTTTCTGGGCTCCAAAATCACTGCAGATGGTGATTTGCAGCCATGAAATGAAAAGACACTTACTCCTTAGAAGGAAAGTTATGACCAACCTAGATAGCATATTGAAAAGCAGAGACATTACTTTGCCAACAAAGGTCCATCTAGTCAAGGCTATGGTTTTTCCAGTAATCATGTATGGATGTGAGAGTTGGACTGTGAAGAAAGCTGAGCGCCAAAGAATTTCTGCTTTTGAACTGTGGTGTTGGAGAAGACTATTGAGAGTCCCTTGGACTGCAAGGAGATCCGACTAGTCCATTCTAAAGGCGATCAATCCTGGGTGTTCTTTGGAAGGAATGATGCTAAAGCTGAAACTCCAGTACTTTGGCCACCTCATGCGAAGAGTTGACTCATTGGAAAAGACTCTGATGCTGGGAGGGACTGGGGGCAGGAGGAGAAGGGGACGACAGAGGATGAGATGGCTGGATGGCATCACTGACTCGATGGACGTGAGTTTGAATGAACTCCAGGAGTTGGTGATGGACAGGGAGGCCTGGCATGCTGCGATTCATGGGGTCGCAAAGAGTCAGACACGACTGAGCAACTGAACTGAACTGAATGAACTGAAACTTTTTAAAAATAATGCTATTTATTTATTTTGTGTGCCAGGTTTCCTCCAGTCAGCAAGTGGGGTCTACTCTCCAATTGCAGTGTGCGGGCTTCTCATTGTGGTGGCTTTACTTTTTGCTGAGCACAGGTTCTAGGCTGCAAGGGCATCAGTAGATTAGGTCTGTGGGCTCAATAATTTTGGCTCCCGGGCTCTAGAGTGTGACTCAATAATTGTGGCACATGGGCTTTGTTTCTCTGAGGCATGTGGGGTCTTCCCAACGCAGGAAGAAAACTCACATCTACATTGCAGGTGGATTCTTTACCACTGAGCCATCAGAGAAACCCTCTAAACTTTTTTGATTGCATACCTCTATCAGTAAAATATGCCATGTATTCCTATTGTGTATATTGACTTATTCATAAATTATATACATATCCTACTTATTAAAATATTTCATATATTAATTAAAACATGAAAAAATAAAATATAAAAGAGGGTAACAGAAAGGATGAAAGTAAAGAATAGAATTTTAATGCTATTATTTATTAATGATACAAAAACCTTTTGCTATCATAAAAAAATTAGGACTATTTATTATCTAAATTTTTAGTGGGAACAATGTGATTGAATACACCTCATTATTTTTGAAACTTTTATGATTGCTGACTTGCATGTCTGGTTTTAAGTTTAGTTTATTATTTCAGTATTTATCTTTAATAGCTATTCAGTTTAGTTCAGTTCAGTCACTCAGTAGTGTCTGACTCTTTGCGACCCCATGAATCACAGCACGCCAGGCCTCCCTGTCCATCACCAACTCCCAGAGTTCACTCAGACTCACATCCATCGAGTCAGTGATGCCATCCAGCCATCTCATCCTCTGTCGTCCCCTTCTGCTCCTGTCCCCAATCCCTCCCAGCATCAGTCTTTTCCAATGAGTCAACTCTTCGCATGAGGTGGCCAAAGTACTGGAGGTTCAGCTTTAGCATCATTCCTTCCAAAGAAATCCCAGGACTAGTCTCCTTCAGAATGGACTGGTTGGATCTCCTTGCAGTCCAAGGGACTCTCAATAGTCTTCTCCAACACCACAGTTCAAAAGCAGAAATTCTTCGGCCCTCAGCCTTTTTCACAGTCCAACTCTCACATCCATACATGACCACAGGAAAAACCATAGCCTTGACTACACGGACCTTAGTCAGCAAAGTAATGTCTCTGCTTTTGAATATGCTATCTAGGTTGGTCATAACTTTTCTTCCAAGGAGTAGGGGTCTTTTGATTTCATGGCTGCAATCACCATCTGCAGTGATTTTGGAGCCCAGAAAAATAAAGTCTGACACTGTTGACACTGTTTCCACTCTTTCCCCGTCTATTTCCCATGAAGTGATGGGACTGGATGCCATGATCTTCATTTTCTGAATGTTGAGCTTTAAGCCAACTTTTTCACTCTCCACTTTCACTTTCATCAAGAGGCTTTTTAGTTCCTCTTCACTTTCTGCCATAAGGGTGGTGTCATCTGCATATCTGAGGTTATTGATATTTCTCCTGGCAATCTTGATTCCAGCTTGTGTTATAGTAGCTGATAAAGATGCCTTACAAAGATACCTGTATGCAGATGGAAAAGGTTTGTCATTAACTGCACTTGTTAAATCACGGTACTCCTTTCTCAATTCCGTTAATGAGGCAAAGGTTCTTGTTGGAATTTGGCTAGAGAATTTGTATGTAAAGGTCTTGCCTTTATGTATTTTTATATTTGGGGACTTCCCTGGTGGCTCAGATAGTAAAGAATCTACCTGCAATGCAGGAGATGAGAGTTCAATCCCTGGGTCAGGAAGATCCCCTGGAGAAGGGAATTGTGACCCACTCCAGTATTCTTTCCTGGAGAAGTCCATGGACAGAGGAGTCTGGCAGGCTACAGTCCATGGGGTTGCAAAAAGTCAGACACAACTGAGCAACTAACACTTTCACTTTTATATTTTTAACAGATAAGTTCAAACTCCACTAAAATCCTTCATTTAGAGGATTTTGTAACCATTAGAAAATCTGTTTCCAAGTTTTTTGACTGTTCATACATGAGTGTTTATGTTAAAATACATTGTTTCCTACAACAAAATCACATCACAAAAGAAATATCTTTAGACAGCTGTCTTTACTCTTTCCAGAACACAAATTTTATCTCAAAAGCAACTGCTTTCCCAATCAGTGTTAAAACGTTACACTTATTGTATAGGAACAGACTAACAGTGATTTTATAATTGTCATCATTTGGTAGCAAAGTATAGCACAGAAAAAGTCAGAAATTTTAGGATACTTTTTTTTTTTTAAGAAAATTGCATAACTTAGCATGCTCCTTTGACTAAGTGGGCTTCACTGGTGGCTCACACGGTAGAGTCTGCCTGCAGACCCAAGTTCGATCCCTCGGTCAGGAATACCCCCTGGAGAAGGAAATGACAACCCACTCTAGTATCCTTGCCTGGAAAATTCCATGGACGGAGCCTGGCCGGCTACGGGATCGCAAAGAGTCAGACACGACTGAGCGACTCCACTTTCTTTGACTAAGTGCATTTTCTTTATATAAAGTGTGAGCTTCTGTATGTTGTAAAGGATTTTCATAATCACTTTTCATCTAGTTACAAAATATTTTAAGGAAAAATCTTTTTGCGAAATTAACCACAGTGGTCACCATGGCACCCAAACTGTGATCATCTCAATAAGCTGGTACCAAACAAAGATGGGAGGGACACACCTTTGGTCCCTCTGCGTCAGTGGAGAGCCCTCCCAGTCCTGCAGGCACCTTTATGAACAGCCCCGACATAGACTGAAGGTCCCATTTTCAGTCTGTACATTAAGCACTAATAATCTTCCATTTTTGTTTTGTTTTCATTAAAAAAAAAAGACAACTAGAAATAGAAACTGCCGTATTTTCTACCCTCACCCCAGGGGGTCATCCTGCACCTTCCCCTACACCCACCTCCTTGGGGGACACAAATGTCCCTTTGGAGACCAGCGCTCAGGAAACCTTTGTGAGAATGGCGTCTGTGGTTCTTTATACCTAATGGTGACAAATTCTCCCTGTTAGTTTTCATTTTGTCCCAACTTCCCACCTTCTTCAAGGTTTGTATCCTGTGCCCACTTCTGGAACAGTCCATATTCTACAAACCACATCCTCTGACTGAATCTCTTTTTCTTCTTTTGTACATCATACCCCAGAGTATTTTCCTAAACAGTTAGAGCTGCCCTCTGGAGAGTGGCCTCAAACCCTCTCCGTGGTTTCTAACTACCTCCCTTCTTTCCACTAAGAAGCTATGCAGAGGGTGGGGACACACGGATACAACTTCTTTCCTAGCTCCTGTTCCTGGGATTTTTAGAAGAATGCCATTGGGCTGAAATATCTAGCCAAGTGATTCAAGTATAGACAAAAGTCACTAATGATGTGTTTTCCTTTATTGTTTCAGACTGTGTTTGGAGAAAAACTGGTGGCTAAATTCTTATTTGAGAGTGATTTCTCAGATGATCCAATGCTCCCCTCGCCTGACCAACTCAGAAGGAAAGTGCTTCTCAAAAATAAGAAATTAAAAGCCCATCAGACACCGGTGGATATCTTAAAGCAAAAGGTACGCTCTTGTTAAAGAGGTTACAGGGATGCTGCGTGCCCAGAACAAGGAAATTGATGTCATTCTAACTTTCAGCCAGGTAACCAGTTTTTGGAGATTCCCTTTTCTTGAATGATATATTTGAATTTTGGCTTTTGTTTTAATAGACTGATAAATACTCTTCCCACTCACCTAAAACTTTATTTTGAAAAATTGATATAGAATGCACCTCATTATTTAATTTATTTTGGGCAGAATAATGTGTGACCTTTATCTCTGGACCTGGGCTTCACAATTCTCAACCCCTCAGTGGTCACTGGAGTCCCCTTTAGAAAGAGTCCCTGCCCCTGTGGAGCACTTGAACATGGGGTTGTAACCCCTGAGGTCAGTAGTAGACCCCAAGTAGCAGCAGCTCTGTGGTCCTAGCCCTGTGGAAGCTGGCACAGTGTATCACTGTGGTATGCGGACCCCAAGGCACTTCTGTATCTGCCTCATTCATGACATCTATGCTCAGAGCCCAGCTTGCCTGTATAGCAGGGCCCTCTGCCCAAGGATGTGTGAAAAGGTTCAGGTCCAGGACCAGTGAGTCCATATGCCAGGTTGCACTTACTCATTGCACAGAATGACAGCTGCCAAAACTATTTGCCCTATTTAGGAGGGCACTGTTGGCCCTGAAACACCACTTTTGAAACTTACCACAGCCAAGAGTTGCTGCATAAACCTCAGCCCCCAACAGGAGGAGAATAGTATTTATTTTGTATAAATATATAATAGATAACATAAATTATATACAAATGTAACATACAAAAACCATACTTGTCAAATAAATCAGCCCAGTCAGACTTACATTTGATCAAAGAAGGCCTGGCTTTATTTTTTTATTCACATAAACATTATATTAGCATCCCTCTGATGCACATCTCACTTCTGAATTTTAATTCCAAGGTAGACGGATAGACAGACAGAGGAAAGGAAGGGAATAAGGGTAGATAGAGAGATGATAGATAGAGAGATAGATACAGATAGATGATAGACAAGACATACAACCTTGAATGTGTTTCCTGCCTGGATGAAATAAGATGCCCCCTTCTTTCATTTCTTAAGACTCTCTCAGGAGCTCTGCATCCTCAAATGTTCTTTTTACTGCCTGGAATGGTTTTTCACCTCATCTCCTATATCACTGTAAGATTGTTGCTTGATCAGTGAGAGTTCTGCTTGTTTTTTGTGAAGTGAGAAGAACAATCATGAAGAGAAGGTGGGAAGGGAAAATTAGCCAACCACAAGCTTGTTCTCAGGCAAGCCTGTTTTTAAAAGAGTGCCCAAACATGTTGAAAAGTCTTGAGTCTGGAGATTGGGTTCTTTTAAAGATCCAAACCTGCGTGTTCCTAGAAGTCTTCATGTACCCTGGAGGTCCACATTGCCCAGTTTGACCAGCATGCACAGCTCTGGGCCAAGAGTTGCAAAAGCAGCCACCTTCAGGGGCCAACCAGGAAACATAAACACAAGAGCCAGCTGGATATATAACAGTAGGGAAGTGGTGAGGAGGGCAAGGGAGTGCACATGGCTTCATGAATGAGCAACCCTAATTAAAAATCCTTAAAACGCTGCATCAGCCAAACAAGTCTGGTCTGGAGGTGAGGTCAGCGCTAAGTGGTACCAGTTTGAGACCTCCACTAGGTCTGCCTTTGTCCAGATCTGCACTCCCCAAAGCTGCTGCATTTACTTGGGTTCCAGAAGCCATGAGACCTATGCAGATGGGCTTTATTTTGAAGCCATTTGACTAAAATGTTAGCATGTATATGCTTATGCCTGGCCCTCCTCAAATTCTGCAGCAGAAACCGACTCCCCAACATAAAAGGCACTTTTTCTTTGGCAGTACTGTTCCTCCACTCTGCTTTCTTTATCCAGAAACTACAGCCCACATCTCAGTGCCAAGCAGATGCCGCTGCCCTCTGCTCTATGGTCTTCAAGACATCGTTGGATGTTCTTGTAGCTGCTGCCTTTCCTGTTCTTTGCAGTGACGTACACAGTGTCCATTCCACTAATGAATAGATTGTGTTGTTACAAAAGTCTTCTGTATGTGGAGCCCGAATCTTCCTTCCTGTTCCTCCTACTCTTTGGCACAACTTTCCTCTGCAGCTGCGCAGACTAATTGCACATCTTGAAAGCCAGCGTGTGTCTTCTCACCAGCTTTTCTCTTCTCCAAGCTAAATGTTCCTGTTGTGTCAACAGTGCCTCACAGGATATGACTCTTCCATTAAGACATTTTGATATTCTTACATTTGTGGATATGCTTGAATTTGTCCATCTTAAAAATGATTTCCAGAACTAAGTCCATGCTCAGGGTCTGTCAACTCATGAACAGTGTAAGCATCACCTCTCTTAATCTGAACTTTAAACCTCAGTTAATACAACCTCAGACTGTTCTCGCTATTTAAATTCTTTAACACCTACCAGGCCCATGTTGAGTTTGTGGAAAACAAACAGTTCAGTTGTTTTCACAGGACTAAACTTATGTCTAGTCTCCCCATATTTCCAGGTTTACAATTAATGTTAACCTTCCGCATAGCAGGAGCCTCACATTTATCACTATTAAATTTTCTCTTCTTGGTTTGAGTATGTTATTACACCATATAAGGTTCCCCGTGGGTTTTTACATTAGTCATCCAATGTATTTATTAGCAGTTTTTCAAACTGTGCCTTCGCCCAGATTGCCCTTGAGCCAGACGGCCCAGTGGAGAGCCCTCTGGCCCTTCTTGCAGGACATCCCTGGAGTTTAGGTGATTGTCCCTCCTGTCTGGTTCTCTGTTCTCTGAAACCCACATTTCTGCAGAATCTGGTTCAACCTCTTTCTTTATAGAATAGAAATTAAGGTCTAGCCGTCTATGAGTCTTTCTCCAAGCCTCCCAGCTCACAGTGGCAGAGGCAGGATTCTGATTCAAGTCTTTAGGAAAGACCTTGTCAAAGGCAGTCCAGAAGTCAGGATACATTGATAAGAACCACTGGGGCAGGGACCGCCCTGGTGGTCTAGTTGCTAAGACTCTGCACTCCCAATTCAGGAGGACTGAGTAGTTCAATCTCTGGTTAGGGAACTAGATCCCATATGCCACAGCTAAAGATGCTGTGTGCTGCAGCTAAGACCTAGTGCAGTCAAATAAAGAAAGAAAGAATCACTAGGGCACTTTCAAAGACACAGCATCTTGGGTCCCAGATCTGCCTAACGAAATCAGAATTGCCATAAGGAAGTCCTGGTGATCTGTTTACTTAAAAATAATTTTTACCAACCTGAAAGTTGGAAAATGCTGCTAATCTGTTATTTCCCACAAAGTGAGTTACCTTACCCGGAAGGTCTAAGCAGGCTCCTGTGTGGGAGAGTCGTTCTTAGTAAACTCATTCTACTTCTTTCTGGTCGCCTCTTTATTTTCTGTGTTCTCACAACCAGATAATCCATTCTGATTCTTTGTCAGGTATCACCTTGACATTTCCTACCATTTGACTTCCACAACTTACCTCTTCCTCCTTTTGGAAAAAATGGGACAATGTAATCCCATTATCAGTGTTTTAAGCACAGTTCCAGGCCCCCGTCATTTTCCAGGGAGTTCCCTGGTGGCTCAGATGGAAAAGAACCTGCCTGCAATGCAGGAGACGCAGATTCAATCCCTGGGTTGGGAAGATGCCATGGAGAAGGGAATGGCTACCCTTTCCAGTATTCTTGCCTGGAGAATTCCATGGATAGAGGAGCCTGGCAAGCTACAGTCCACAGGGTTGCAAAAAGTTGGACATGACTGAGTGACTAATATGTTGACAGTCATATTGTCAAGGCCTTTCAGTTGCCTGACAGGTTGTGGGTCCAGACCTGGTGATCTGGGTTCACATGGGGCTGAGTAATGCATGCCTAGAGCTCCAGTGTGCTTAGAACCATCCCTAACGTAGAGCGTCTGAGTCCTTTCTGTTCAAAGAACTCACCCTCAGCAAGGACAGGCTGACTCACAGCCGGATTTCTGAACCCTTGGTCTTCTGAACTCCAACCTGCTAGACTCAGACAATTCACTCTCGGTGCCAGGTGCTGTGCCAGGGGCTGGAGGAACAAAGCCAGGGAGACATGGCTCCTGCCTGGGCCCATCTGAGCCAGTCTGAGCCAGTCTCTTCACCTGATCCCTACCTCTGACCCTCTGACCTATATCTGAATTGCTTTTATCAGGGGCTGAGATCCTGTTCTTCTGTCCTAAAATAAGTAGGATATTGCAAAGAATAAGGAAGTCAGCTCTTGACTGTCATTGGGCCACCCATCCCATACTTCCTGCACTGGGGGAAGTACCTGCAAGTTGATGGGACTTTGACACTCCACTTTCTGATACCTGGTGATGAAACTTTGAATGGCAGCTCTTCCCTTCCTGGTTCTCCCAACTTTCTGCCCGGGGGGGGGGGGGGGGGGGGCGCTTCCCAGCTCTTGGCATTGCCATTCATGATACTTGGCTCCACCCTGTGTGTTTACTGTTTGGAGGCTATTTGCTTATCCAGGACAGATAGACTTGCTTCTGTGGGTCACTTGTGCCTGGAGCATATTTCCCAAAGTTTGAAAGAACGCTAATCCTATGAGACACTCTGGAAAAAAAAAAAAAAATTCCCAGTTAAATAAGCGTGGGAAATGCTGCACTGGAGAGCTTTGAAGAACCGTGATGCCCTTTAGCATATTTAATGAAGGCTCTGAGAAACTCTGTAGTAGGAATGTGTTTTAGTTTCTGTAAGATGTTGTTTTTAAACTTCTATTGTGTTGTGTGGTTACTGTAATTGTCATTTTTTTATATAACAGCTGTTAACACCCATGGAGCTAGTGTTCCATAAAAATTTTGAGCTTAGGCCATGTTCAGTTATCTGGGGTGGACTGCATTGTAAAAGATTTATCTGGATATTGGCATAGCCTAAATCCTATCTTCCTTATGTATATATTTTATTATAAATACAATATAATCACATTTCAGGAAGCTTAAGGAAGAATTATTGTAAAATACACTTAATTCTGAAGCCAAACACAACCTATATCACAGGGATTCTTAACCTTAACAGTATCTATGGATAGAATTCAGGAGGCCCATGAAGTTAGATGAAAAATTCATTTTTTTCTTTTTTGGCCACACCACGCAGCTTGCAGGATCTTATTAATAGTTCCCCAACCAGGGATCGAACCCATACTCCTTGCAGTGGAAGCACAGAGACCTAATCACTTGGGCCTCCAGAGAATTCCTGAAAAAAACAAAAATTACATCTTAATTTTCACTAACTTGTAGCTAAAATTTAGCCTTTCCTCTGATTATAAATATAAGAAACACACCAGAATAAAGTTGACAAAGTATGTCTTGTCAGCAATAGAAATCACAGGTTTTTCATATTATATGAGTTGCTGCCATTATCTCCAAGAATGATTTATGCTCATCACTGTTTCACAAGCATTACATGACCTACCATTATATATTTTTCACTGTGTTAATAAAGAAGCATATTTTCCTATAGCACTGATTTGTCTTTTTAACATTCGATAACTATAGTCAACATTCCTTTTTTCCTTTGTAATCTTATATATTTTATTCTATGCATTTAAAATATTCTGAGAAGGGATCTTATCTACCAGACTGCCCAAGGGATCTGTGCCTGATGTATTAACAGTTAAAATTTAGCCTTTTATGCATGACATTTTATATAATTATAATCACTATATAGAGACATAAAGGTATTAATGCATAGTTATTAAACAGGATATAGAATTACATATATTTGCATAGATATATATATGTATATACTCACATAGATGTATATGCTTATACTTACAAGTATATATATGTATATACTTGCATGACTTAGTTCCTCTATTGTTGGACTTTTAGATTGTTTCCTGTTTTTAATTCATGCAAATAACTTTGCCTGTATTTTGGACTATTTCCTTATGCTTGGCCCCCAGATTTTTATTTATTCTTGTGTCCTGTGTTATTTCCTCACAGTAATTCTACTCAAATGTAGAGGCACATGACCTTCCTGATAGCACACATCAACTTTCCAGAAACTTCTAAGCCTATTTTGTGAATCTGACTGATGGTTCAGATAAAAACTTTTTTTAAAAGTTGATAAAACTTTATTTGTTGAAAAAACTTTATATTGTTCAAGGAATTTTATTTAAATCAACATTCTTTTTTCCCATCCATAGGAATTCTAACATTTCTCTCAATGTCAAAACGCTTTAGATAGTATTTTAAGAAGCGGGGAACAGTTTTTTAGCAGAGATTTTCTTTTTCAAAATGGGTGGGCTGACTTACTTCCCCATCATTCAGGATTGATGGTTCTCTGAAGCACCCAGGTTTCTCCTGGGAAGGAGGGAAGTAGTCCTCGGGGACTTGGATTCCAATTCCTTGTGATAGTTTGCTAAAAGTTCCTGGATTCCTCCTGCAAAGATGTTAACATTTGCCTAAGTGTCGATGTTGTATTTTAAGTGAATGTAGAGTTTTGGGTTTTTTTCCCCCCAGATAATCAAAATAGGTTAAGCCACTTTTTAGAACTATGGTAAGCATTGGGTAGTCCTTTTGAAAACCATTAATGAAAGTTTTAGTATCTGGGTATCTGCAGTCTTTAATTATTGATATCTTACAGGCTCATCAGCTAGCATCCATGCAAGCTCAGGCTTATAATGGTAGCAATGCCAACTCCCCACCTGCTAATAATGAGGAAGAGGAAGACGAAGAGGATGAATACGATTATGATTACGAATCCCTCTCTGATGGTAAGAGAGCCAACACGATGCTGTACGCAGGGAAGCACACTTAGATGGTTTTTCTACCAGGTTTTTTGATGTCTTTTTTTTTTTTTTTTCCAAAATAAGTCTGGCACTCCATAGACAAACAATACAGATTGTTGTAATATTATCTAAGGGTTTCTGGAATCCTGTCACTTAGCAAGGAGGACCAAGCAAAGAAAGGGATTCTATCAGCCACCAGTGAAGTGAAGTGAAGTGAAATGGCTCAGTCGTGTCCGACTCTTTGCAACCCCATGGGCTGTAGCCCACCAGGCTCCTCCGTCCATGGGATTCTCCAGGCAAGAATCCTGGAGTGGGGTTGCCATTTCCTTCTCCAAGGGATCTTCCCGACCCAAGGATCGAACCCAGGTCTTCCGCATTAGAGGCAGACGCTTTAACCTCTGAGCCAGCAGGGAAGCCGTCAGCTACCAGAGCCATTACTAAAGGAAAGAAGAGGATGTGGAAAGCAGCACGGGAGTTGTTCCTAAATTGGTTTCCAGAGAAGGAGGTAGAATTACAGCAGAGAGACCACATTCTTAGAAAGAAAGTGAAGTCGCCCAGTCGTGTCCGACTCTTTGCAACCCCAGGGACTGTAGTCTATCAGGCTCCTCTGTCCCATGGGATTTTTGAAGATGGTGGTTAAATCTTTTCCAACTCCTGAATCACCTGCAGGGGGCAGCATCGAGTTCCCATGCGTCTCTTCACTGCTTTCACTCTTATTTTGCAAGAGCATGGAAAAAAATGAAGCATCATTCCCCTTCTGCACCTGCCCTTCTACCCTGGTTCTCACATTATTAAGCCAACCAGACATTTCCTTCTGGCCCCACCAAAAAGATAAAACAACACGAGTGAAGACTAATGAATGGTACACTACAAAAAAGTCACAGGAATGATATTACCTACCCCTGTTTTCCAGGTGAAGGGCTCTTCTTACAAGAGAATTAGGTTTCAGGTGTATTTCATCTGGACTAAATTCGTATCTCTGCTAGAGATTACAAAATGCTTCCTCAGGTACCACTGCTGCTGATAGATTGTTTTAATTTTGGCAACATCTGAAAGACAAATATGTAGTCATAGAAAAAAAATGCCGAAGTTCCTGTTTACTTAAACATTTAAATGTAGACTATACTACTTCTCATTGTTTTGTTAAAGTGTAGATATACCCAGACCAGCAACCATTTACCACTTGCATTAAGACTGCAGCCAAGGGATGTCCATGGAAGTCCAGGAGCTGGAACTTGGTCTTCATTGCAGGGCTTGCAGGTTCCATCCCTGGTCAGGAAGCTGGGATCCCACATGCCTCATGGCCGAAAAGCCAAGACATGGAACGGAGGCAGTGCTGTATCAAATTTACTAAAGACTTTGAAAATGGCCTACATCAAAAAAAATCTTAAAAAACGACAGCCAAGCCTCCTCCAGATATCCGCTTCTCATGCAGCATGATTGTCTAGTCATGTTTCCGTGAGCCTCCATCATGGTCAGCAGCTGCAGTCTAATCTGTTTCCACCCCCAAATATAATCCTAGTCTCTGTCCATTGAATAATTGTCCTTAGTAGTAGTTGATTGCTTCATGTGCTCAGCCACTCAGTCGTGTTTGGCTCTTTGTGATCCCAAGAACTGTAGCCAGCCAGGCTCCTCTGTCCATGGTGATTCTCCAGGCAAGAATACTAGAGTGGGTTACCATGCCCTCCTCCAGGGGATCTTCCTAGCCCAGGGATCGAACCCAGGTCTTTGGGTGGATTCTTTACCGTCTGAACCACCAGTGAAGCCCGAGAATATTGGAGTGGGTAGCCTTTCCCTTCTCCAGGGGAACTTCCTGACCCAGGAGTTGAACTGGTGTCTCCTGCATTGCAGGCAGATTCTTTACCAGCTGAGCTACGTGGGAAGCCCTGACTGCTTCATACCATCAACTAAAAACTGACCTGAAATCCTGTCAGTTAACACAAAGGGCATATTCTCTAATTGGGAGACTGAAAAAGGGTGATAACAGGAAGGAGTCAAGATCATTTCTTATATCCTATTTCTCAAAAGCTGTGGGAAGATCCTCTGAAGAAGAAAATGGTAACCCACTCCAGTATTCTTGCCTGGAGAATTCCATGGACTTAGGAGCCTGCCGGGCTATAGTCTATAGTGTCACAAAGAGTCAGACTCAACTGGTTGGCTAACACCTTCACTTTCACTTTTCTGAATCCATTGAAAGCAAGTCAGGCTGAAAATTCACCTAGGTAGCCCAGTTTATCTCTGGTGACAGCTCTAGTCCTCAGTTTTCACATATATAAAATGAGCAAATTTCTCTAAAACCTTTTTTTGGCTATAAAACTGTGACAGTTCCTGGGAACTATCTGAAAATTACTTCCAGAAAATCTAAAGGAAGTTGCAAATGAGGCTCATTTATTTCAGGAAGTACTACTCTGCCTTTTGGCCAGTAAGTTCTTAATGAATATTTATTCAATTAAATTTTATTAAAGCGACATCAATTAATTTTTCCCCAACCTTGCTGTACATCTTAACTAGCGTTGAACATGCACTACAGATTTGAATTTACAACTTTATATAGACATTCTGTGACTTCATATATATGAAGTCTAATGATTGTGTGATTCTAACATTAATCAATTTCTAACCATTCAACATGAAGTGTTTTGCAGACTGTTAGGACCATCAGTAACTGAAAATATGTGGTGTGAATGTGGCAGCATGATTAATGTCAACAATGTTTGCACTTCTTCTCTTGCTAGTCTTTGCATCCCTTAATAGTCAAACTATTAAATCAGTGGAAGAGTTCTTATTTCATTTATCTTGTAATTTAAGCTGTTGTTATTGATGCTTTACTTCATACCTTAATTTAATTTTATCTGGCTTTTGGCCTTAATTTCCTTACTGTTATCCCCTTTCTGATTCTGTTTTTCTGTAGCAGACGTCCTTACTGCTTCTCCCGCTCCTAACAGTCAGGAAGGTAAAGCCATTTGAACCTGGCATTTTAACTGCATGAATGTCGGCATTCTGTTTCTTATTGTTTAGGTCCGATTCGCATGTGACACTTATAAGAATAAAAATGTCATTAACTGATTGATCTCATTTATTTCTTGGCAGCCTGCATGGCCCTGATTTGGTAGAAGGATATTTTGGTCTAAGCATTTGTGGTCTGATGAGATAGTAAATTGTGGGTGAGAAATGAGCTTTCTTGTTTGTCATTTTAAAAAGAACATAATCATGTTTATTTTCCTAAAACCTTTAAAGTAATTTTGAATAGAAATACCAAAGCAAGAGCAAAGTATAAGATTATCTGTCATACTTTGGAAATGTTTAAATCTATCTTGATTCCTCACCTTAAGATTTTCCCTTCATAAATTGATAGACAATTACGAAAACTTTACTTCCCAATTAAGTATATTTGTGGAAACTGCATGGCAAATAACAATGCCTTTTTCCCCTCTGGTTTTGACATTTCTAGAGGTAAAAGAAAATAATGGCTTTATTTTTAAGTAAGAGTGATTAAATCATGTCTATACCATCAAGAAGTGATTCAACCACTCAACCTTTCCCAAACTTGTGTGCTGAGAGCTTCTTGACAGGGTATCTTCCATAATCTGTGCACAGTTCTAATTGTCTGTATGAAAATGAATTTTCTCATTTAGATTATGTCTATATGGTACCAAAACTCCTGGTAAGTTAGTCCATTCAATCAAAGATGAATATATCATTTAACAAAATTTTAAAATTTAAGCCATTATTTTGGTAACATGTAGTCAGCACCTCAGTCTTACAGATAAGCACAAGTACCTGGATATTCTTGGAATGATGTATAGACACAACCTTAAGTGAAGCTTCAGTGCTTATTCACTAAAGCCTGCCAACTCATTTTCAGACAACATTCTAGAAGACAGACCTGAAAATAAGTCATGTAATGACAAACTTCAGTTTGAGTATAATGAAGAAATCCCCAAGAGGATCAAGAAAGCAGATAACTCTGCTTGCAACAAAGGAAAGGTAAGTGCGTGGTTTCTGTTCAGTTGCACTTGGACATGTTATTCTTGCCAGTTTCAGACAGGATTTCACTCCCTCCCTATCCCTTCCCTTCACCTTGCCCCTCACTTTCCCTTGAATGCCAAAGCCCATACAGTGATGATATGATATGACAGAAATTCCCCCTTCTGTCATTTATAGAAAGTCATTTATTCATCCAGCCAGTACCTACTGGAGGTGTGGCGTGTGGTAGGCACTAAGGTAGTGCAGGAGGTGATTTAGCAATGGAAGTAAACATGTCAACAGTGCTTGGAAATAATTACAAAGAGCAGTGATTACACATTGTTATCAGATCATCTGGAAGATGAACTTGAGAAGCAGATGAAAACAGGGCATTCAGAGCAGGAGGACAACCTGGTATCTTTAGTGAATTGCCAGAAGTTTTAAAGTTGTTTGGGATGACCAAGAAGATGAACAGGGCTGACTGGGAAGTGTTAGCAGAGGGAGGACATGAAGAATGGAAAAATAAATGAGATACCTGGACCCAGTCCTCAAGTGCCTCGCAGTGTTAGACTCTGAGCAAATCGATAGTTGCACTGACATTGTTGGAGAACAAAATGACAAAATATGCCAAAAATTTGAGCCACAGAAGATACATACTCCATCATCTATTTGTTCAACAAATATGCATTAAATGTTCTACATTTAAGACCCTGAACTATGTGCCCTTCGGGAAGATGAAGAATGTTAGACTCAGCCATTGCTCTCAGAAAGCTTTTCTCTAGGGAAGGTGTTAGAATGTGTATATGGATAAGACAGAGTAAGTGAAACACATGTGTATACGGATAAGACAGAGTAAGTGAAACACACTGATGACAAAGGAGAGGAACAAAGAGCTTTGGGGATTCAGAGGTAAGTGATCTGATCAGTACCTTCCCTGTAAACCAGTATCATTGTTCCCTTGATAGGTTTATGACATGGAACTCGGAGAAGAATTTTATCTTCCTCAGAATAAAAAGGAAAGCAGACAGATTGCACCAGAGCTTTCTGACCTTGTCATCTATTGCCAAGCAGTAAAATTCCCAGGTAAGAGTAGACAGTATCATTTATAGCATTTAAAGATATCAAAAGATACAACAAATATGCTGTTTAATCAGGTATTGCAAATGGTCTCAAAATAACTAAACTGTGTTACAGAAATCACTGTTACAGTACCTTCTAAATATTTATTATTATTATTATTTGCTTTGATGCTGATATGGATAATTCCATAATATTATCATTTTTCAGACCATATCATTTCTCTTCATAAGTTATTAATAATCATAATATTCATAACAACTAATAGCTAAAATTTATTAAGCACCTAATTTTAAGTACCAAGATTTGTATTAAATATTTTACATACATCATCTTAAATGACTTCATAATAATTCTGTGAGTAGGCAGATTTATCCCTATTTTTACATAAAACAATCTGAGAGAGATGAAATAATTGGCCCAAGGTTTCAGAGTGTATCAGTTAAGACTCTTTTCTTTGAAAGTGGCAGAAATTGGCATAAGCAAAGAAGAAATGTATTGACTTGTGTGTTGAAAAATGAAGAGATAAACAAGTTTCAGATACACCTTGATCCAGGGCTTTCCTCTTTCCCCATAGGGTCACCCCGTTGACTCTCACTGGGTCACCACTGTGTTGGCCCTTTTTCCTTCACGGTGGCAAGGCAGCTGCAGCAGGCCAGCCACATGCTTCTAGATTCAGCTTCAGTATGAGTCTCTTTCAGAACTTTCAGCAGCAGTTTTGTTTTTCATTGAATCTTCGCCCATCCCTGAGCCAGTCACTGTGATCAAGGACATGCAATGCTCTGACAGTCTAGGGCAGTGGTTCCCAATCTTTTTTGGCAATAGGAGCTGGTTTCCTGGAAGACAGTTTTTCCATAGACAGCATGGGGGGAAGGGATGAGAGAGGAGCACAGAGAGGAAGGCTTCATGATAATTCAAGAACATTACATTTATTATACCGCTGCTGACCTGATAGGAGTTGGAATGGGAAAGGGCTGTAAATACGGATGAAGCTTTGCTCACTCACTCACCTGCCACTCACCTCCTTCTATGGGGCCCTGTTCCTAACAAGTTACTAACCACTGCTAGTCCATGTCCTGGGGATTGGGGACCCCTGGTCTAGGGCTTATGTCATGGGCCCATCCCTAAGCTAGGTGGTGGGTCTCCACCCAAACTGCAAAGATCAAGGACGAAGTTTCAGGGGAGGTTTCCCCCATTGGCCATTTTTAGAAGTACAAGTGAACTTAAGCTGATAAACCATTGCCCCAAAAATGTGCATTTCAGTTAATAAAGGATAGAATTCTGATTCTGAAGCTCGTCTGCCTCCAAAGTCCTGCTTTTAACCCCAGAGCTGCCCTCGTGTCTTGTTAGGGCGTGCTGTCAGTGAGCTTATCCAAATGGAGCAGCAGAAGGCAGAGGGCAAACAGGAAATCCATAAACATCTGGAAGTCAGAAAAATTCATCTTCTCTTATTAAGAAGAAAGATTCCCTTGTACAAGATTTCTGAGGACAGGAAAGCAGCTGGCATTGGGGCACCCATCTAAATGTTAGTAAGCAGCTTGGATGAACTTGACCTAGAGAGGGAAGTTAAAACCCCAACCCTCATTTTTTTTTAAAGGTGGTCTGGATGCAGATCCTGCTTCCAGAGGCTTTATCTTAAACCCCAGTTCTCATACTGTGCCCTGCGAATGGGACAGAGGTCTTAGGCTATTAAAAAATTAGATAACCAGTGGTCTCTTCACATATCAGAGGAGGAAAAAAATCATAGAACTTTCTCAATTTTAGATTTTCTCTTGTAAACTGTTTTTAAACTTTTGGCAGCCGCTACTGCCTATCTGCTAGCAAATTCTGTTGAGGAGGATAAGAGTGACTAAGTAGCCAACCATGGCAACCCACTCCAGTAATCTTGCCTGGGAAATCCCATGGACAGAGGAGCCTGGCGGGCTACATATTCATGGGGTTGCAAAAGAGTCGGGCACGACTTAGAGACTAAACAACAGCAGATTTCAGAGAAACGAAAGAACCCGGCCACGTGGGTTTGGTTTCACAGGTCCCGACTTTCTATCTCCTGAGTACCGTGCGACCATATCTGCAGTTAGTGAAATTGTTCTTATCATGGGATAAAATTCTTTCACTGTCAATGAGCCTCATGGCCTGCATGCATGTCCCTCGTCATAGGAACAAATGTGAAGACCACTCCATCTATGAATCATACTCACTGCATCTCTTGTTCTTTGTAAATTCAGCTGCCACTGCACCCAAAACGTTCCTCTGGCTTTGTCTTTTCCTCTCAAGCACTGAGTAAACAAAGAGCACAAGTTCCCAGAGATACTTGAAGTCACCATGAGAGATTACATTTCTCTGCTGATAGAGGATCATGGAAGGGTCCAAGGTCATTTGGTACAGTTTCTGACTTGAGGCACAGGCAAAGCATGGGGTTGTTTGACTTGTTTTTAAAATTTCAAGTGCAGTAAAAGGTTAAACTGATATTTATGTAATAAAAGAGGACATATGAAGTATGTTTTTTGAAACAAACAAACAAAAATTCCAAATGTGCTGTTTTTTAAAGTGTTTAAATAGCACACATCCTTTATAAGTATACTATATTCTAACCCCCCCTTTTTTTAACCATTTTTTTAGTAGTTGAAGTTTCTCACATTTTTTTCCCCAAATTTATTTCCTTTCTCATAATGACTAAATTGCATTGCCAGAATCATTGTCATAATAGCTTCTAAATATTTATTGTCATTATGATTTGTTTGGATAATTCAGGAGGAAAATACCCTACAGTGTCCATTTCTTTGAGACACAACTTTAAAAATTATGAATATAATAATTTTTTAAAGTGTTAATTTTGCTCTGTTGATTTAATTTGCTACATCATCAATTTCAATGCATCTCATCTTCCACCATCCCAAGTCCCTTCCCAAGGAGCCACCATGCAAAAACTTCTTCAGAGTAGGGAGGTACCATGAAGACCATGGGTGTGTCCTTCCCCAGATCACAGACCTGTTTCACTGACAGGGCTCCACTCCTCAGTGACCCGGGGCAGTGCTATAACTTCTCTGCACTTTGGGTTCCCTACTGGTGAAAGAGGCATAACTTGCAAGGTTGTTATATAAACAGTTCTAACTTGCAAGGTTGTTGTATAAATTAGCAATAAGGCGCACAGTGTGAATAGCACACTATCCAGAAAATAATTGGCTCTCTGCAAATGGTTGTTGTCATTGTCATTGGTGAACAGACCAACTGGGTCCGCTAAGGGTCCCATTGCTCTTTCGATAACTTCTCTGGGCCTCTCCAGATTCCTTCCCTTTTCTTGATCACTCAGCTTTTGTTTTCTTGCTTGCTCACCCCACCCCAGAGAACACCCAGGCTCCTCAGAGCGGGGCCATGTACCCCTGGGGGATGTCAACATGTGCCAGGGTGTGTGCAAAAACCCCAGAATGAATGCAGCCCCTCACTCCAACACTTTATCGGTTTTACTCGGGAGAAAATCCATTGTTACATCATTGTGTAGAGGGCAAAATTCACAAAAACGTTTTAAGATAAAGCATAAGAATTCACTAGTTCAAGACTGTGCATCTTTGCAGTTTCAGATACTTCAGAGGAACAAAAAAACATGTAGAAGCCCCACAGCTACTATGCACTGAACATTTTCTCTGAATAGCACACCCTGCTAAGTATGCAGATATACATTATCTCATGTGATCCTAACCAGGACTCTCTCAGAGATGAGGAAGAAGTGGTGAGAGAGGTTGAGTAATTTGTGTGCGGTCGCTCCACAGGGAACAGGGCTTAAATTCCAGAGTCTACACTCTCATTGAGCTCAGTTGTGTCCGACTTTTTGCAGCCCTATGGACTGTAGCCCACCAAACTTCTCTGTCCATGGAATTTTCCAGGCAGGAATATTGGAGTGGTTTGCCATTTCTTCCTCCAGGGGATCTTCCCAATCCAGGTATCGAACCCGCTTCTGGGTCTCCTGCATTGGCAGACAGAATCTTTACCACTGAGCCACCTGGGAAGCCCACACTCTTATTAAGCACTACTTAATCCTGTCTTCTCACATGATATTCTTCGAAGGTTTATTTTCATCTTAAAGCGGCCTTCCTGAATGCTGCTTCAGGTAAAGGAATTACTTGCTAATGGTACAATTGTAGAGAGCGGGACCAGGCTGAAGGCGACTCTGGTTTCACTGTTGCCTTTACATCCTGCCCAGGAGCCAGGTTTGCTTGGTGTGAATTTGTTTCCTCATTCAGCAAATACCTGTGAAGTTCCCAATGTGCCCTCACACTGGCCAGACAGGAAGGATCCAAAGAGTGGCTAGACCAGCAGTGAGGAAGAGAAGCCCTGAAACATAGTTATCAGCATAATCTGTTTCCCATTTAATCCTCAGATTAACCCCATGAAAGAGTTCCTATCACTGCACCCATTTTGCAGATAAGGCAGCTGAGGAACCAAGAAGGTAGATGTTAAATCAAGGTTCCTGTGGGCAGGAATTGATCCTGGACAGTTATGATATGGGCTTCCCAGGTGGTACTAGTGGTAAAGAACCTGCCTGTGAATGGGCAAGAGACTTTAGGGACTGTGGGTTTGATCCCTGGGTCGGGAAGATCCCCTGGAGGAGGATATGACAACCCACTCCAGTATTTTTGCCTGAAGAATCCCATGGACAGAGGTTCCTGGCGGGCCAGAGTCCATGGGGTTGCAGAGAGTTGAACAGGACTGAAGTGACTTAGCACACAATTATATGACAGTTAGGCCTTTGGCCATTCTTTCATCTCTCCAAACTGTGCTAATTAGGTTCTGGAGTCTAATCTTTTAGGCTCTAAAAGATTTTTTTCTTGCAGTTTTTCAAAATCTTTCTGTCACATAACCAAATAAGTATGGGTGTGATTTTGTGGTCATCTTGTAATAATCCTGTAGGTCTTGTCCCATTTGCCTTCAGAGAGAAAAACTTCACTGTCATTACTTGCAATGCTATTATTAATCGTGCTAAAAAGGCTAGTAGATCTTCTGTACTGAGTTAGCAGGGAGTAGTAGGACTTCAAAATAAACATTAGCAGGGATGGAAAATGTTGAGTTCCCTTGCTTGTAGTTTTTGGCTTATTTATTTTCATTTTATGGGAACAGGCCTGTCAACTCTAAATGCATCTGGCTCTAGCAGAGGAAAAGAAAGGAAAAGCAGGAAGTCCATTTTTGGCAACAATCCGGGCAGAATGAGCCCCGGGGAGACAGCACCATTTAACAAAACATCTGGAAAAAGTAAAGTCACCTTCTGACAATATCTTTGCCTGATTTTGCATGCTGGAGGATTCTGAGATTTCACTAAGCACTTCCCTGGAAATTTTTAACCTTTTTTTTTTTTAATATTCATGATTATTCTTATTATATAATTGTGGTGTAAATATTTTTTTTATTATAAAATTATTCTCTTAACTTCCTAAAAAATAGTCTTTCACTGAAGATGGTCTAAGAGTGTTTGCCTCAAAAGTAAAAATTGGAGCCACCTTGGAACCTTCTCATGGTTCTTGGAACTGCAATCTTCCCCATTATAATTCCAGAAGATATATCCAGTTTATATTTAATTACTTTTTATTGTCAAAGTCATAAATTCTCATACTTAAAAAACTCAAACTATAGAGTACTATTAAAGTTTCTTTCCACTCGCAACATCCCAGTTCTACTCCCCAGAGGTAACTGCTATTAAGTTTATTGTTTAGTTCAAGAAAAATAAGATTCTTTTTAAGATAATCCAAATGGGATATAACTGGACATGTATAACTTTTATATGCACTATAGCTTTCTGCATAGCTTTCTGTACATATAATCTACCTTATCCTCCTTAATGTCCCTATGGTATTCTGTTGTGTGGATATATTGTCATTTATTTAACCATTTCTCACTGGTAGAACTTCTGGGTTGCTTCCTGGATTTTTGTTGCTTTGTGTGTGTGTGTGTGTGTGTGTGTGTGTGTGTGTGTGTGTACTGTAAAGAAAATACTGCTAGAGTGAATACCTTGTATATGTATTGTTTTATATCTGTGCAGATATATCCACAGGACAGATGAGGTACTGAGGCAAAGAACTTTAGGGCTTTTAATTTAAATTGGTGTTACACTTATTTTCAAACTCTATAGCTATCCCTTTTGGGGGGAAGATCTAGCTGGCTTTATTATCTATTGACTCGTGAATGGGTAGCATTCCACCTCGCAGGTGGGAAGGCACACCCTTAACAGCTGTCGTTTAGTCTCAAGGTGGTGGACTAACTCACAGGTAACACTCAAGGTGCACGCCGGTGGGTCATGTGCTGTGATTGTAGCCTGCGATGTTGTTCAGGTTTCTCTTTGTAAAATATCTCAAGTGTTCTGCACTAATCTGAGGCTAATCTTTGGGGGGGCGTTTAGGTTCCTGTGAAGGAATGCGACAGGCCTGGGAGGACTCCGCTTTCTCCGTCAACCCAACCACGTCCCTGAGCGCTATCATTAGAACTCCCAAATGCTACCATATCTCCTCACTGAATGAAAATGCCGCCAAACGTCTATGTCGCAGGTATTCTCAGAAACTGATCCAGCACACCGCCTGCCAGCTGCTGAGGACGTACCCGGCTGCCACCCGCATAGACTCCTCCAACCCCAACCCCCTCCTGTTCTGGCTCCATGGGATACAGCTCGTGGCACTCAACTACCAGACAGATGGTAATGGGCCTGCTGCTCCCAGAGCGCCTCTCCCCTTCTCCTTTGCATCTTACATCTCAACAAAACACTTGTTTTCAAGGGGGCAAGAGTGCCAGCGAGGGCCTATGTGAGGGTAAAAGTACAGAAGACAGGAAAGAGAAGAGAATCAGACACGGAATTGTGCTCTTGACTTTTCAGAGTTAAGGCGATAGGGGGAAAATCCCTCAAGGAGCCCTGCTCCATTTTTAAAGCACTTTTAATTTATTATTATTATTATTTGTTAATTTATTTATTTTAATTGGAAAGAAAGAACGTTAAGTCGCTCAGTCATGTCCGACTCTTTGTGACCCCATGGACTATAGCCTATCAGCTCCTCCGTCCATGGGATTTTCCAGGCAAGAATACAGGAGTGGGTTGCCATTTCCTTCTCCAGGGGATCTTCCTGAGCCAGGGAACAAACCTGGGTCTCTCAGTTGTAAGCAGACGCTTTTACCGTCTGAGTTGCTAGGAAAGCTTCATGCAAAAGCCTCTGCCTTAATTGGAGAATAATTACAATACTGTGATGGGTTTTGCCATGAATCAACATAAATCGGCCACAGGTATACATGTTCCCCACCCCCATCCTGAACCCCCCTCCCATCTCCCTCCCCACACCATCCCTCCAGGGTGCCCTGCTTCATGCATCAAGCTTGCACTGGTCATCTATTTGATATCTGGTAAAGGACATGTTCCAATGCTATTCTCTCAAAGCATCCCACCCTCTCCTTCTCCCACTGAGTCCAAAAGTCTGTTCTTCACGTCTGTGTCTCCTTTGATGTCCTGCAGGTAGGATAGTCAGTACCATCTTTCTAAATTCCATATATATGCATTAATATGCAGTATTTGTCTTTCTCTTTCTGACTTGCTTCATTCTGTATAATAGGCTCCAGAATCATCCACCTCATTAGAACGGACTCAAATGCATTCCTTTTTAATTAACATTAAATAATATTCCATTGTGTATATGTATCACAACTTCCTTATCCACCCATCTGCAGATGGACATCCAGGTTGTTAAAGCACTTTTTAAAACTAGGACTGCTATCAATAGAGCTGTGTCCAATTTGTTTTTAAAGACCTGTTGGGGTAGAGATTTCTTAACACTCTTTAGTAACTGTCTTGGAGAAGGCAATGGCCACCCACTCCAGTACTCTTTCCTGGAAAATCCCATGGACGGAGGAGCCTGGTAGGTGGCAGTCCATGGGGTCGCAAAGAGTCAGACACGACTGAGCGACTTCACTTTCACTTTTCCCTTTCATGCATTGGAGAAGGAAATGGCAACCCACTCCAGTGTTCTTGCCTGGAGAATCCCAGGGACGGGGGAGCCTGGTGGGCTGCCATCTATGGGGTCACACAGAGTCGGACACGACTGAAGCGACTTAGTAGCAGCAGCAGTAACTGTCTTGCTCATTTCTTCTTCTTGCAGTTAAAAAGTAGGGTCTTTCCAAACACTTTGCAAGTTAATACCATTTTAGCTTCTTCTCATCGCTTTGAGATTGAAATGGAGATGAATGGTCAGCGCTCAGCGAGCAGCTAATGCAAAGGACACAAGTCTGTGAGTTATATGGACAGAGAAAGCAGTGTTTGTACTTCTCTGTCCATGAGATGCTCGCTGGGGATAACGGATGAGGCCGGAAACTCCAGAGTACAAGCCACCTTTAACTGCGTGCCACTCCCTGCGCTCTGGGCTTCCTTGGTGGCTCAGGTGGTAAAGAATCTGCGTGCAGTGTGGGAGACCCAGGTTTGATCCCTGGGTCGGGAAGATACCCTGGAGAAGGGAATGGCAACCCACTCCAGTGTTCTTGCCTAGACCAAGGAACCTGGTGGGCTATAGTCCATGACGTCGCAAAGGGAAAGACTAAACAGCCGCATCCCGTGCTCCTTCTTGACCCTTGTTATCTCATTTAATCTCTGAAACAACCCTAAGAAGTAGGAACCTTTATAATCCCTATTTCTCAGATAAGCAAACCAAGACAAAGAGCAGTTAAGTTACTCAGGGTCACAGAATGACTTATAAGTTCAAGGACTCTCAGAGCTTAGAGGATAAAGCGCTGTGGTTCCACTTAGATGTGGGGGGAGGTGGGGAGCAACAGCAGATGAAGAAAGAGCAGATGAGGAACGTTTCCTCGAAGCTCTTGCAAAAATCAGATTCTTCCCTTTGAACAGTCAAGCAGCCTGCAGCTTCCTCTCACGTGCACTGAATCAGATCCTAACCAACAGTGCTGACCCATCCACCACGGTGTAACCCTGTCTGCAGCCAAGGTCAGACCACAGCTATAGCTCTGGGATCAGCCAGCCACCTGGCAGTGGCGCCACCAGAGCCCAATTGTGGCCAACCCTGGTTAGAGACATCAGTCATATTTTCTTGCCCTTGTTATATTTGCTCCTTTTAGTTGAAGCTGAATAAGATAATGCAGGTGAAATACCATACTTAGCATAGTGCCTGGAGTGCAGACAGCATTCCACAAACATTAGCTCTCATTAAGTATTTTTGATAAGTTATGAAAACAGTATGATTTGGACTTGCAAGTGGAAATAATAGTGAAATATTTTCAAAGCTGTAAAAATTTCTTTTCAGTCTGTCCCAAGTGGCTTGTGGGTTTATATCTCTGGCCCTGTCTGTAGCCTTGTGTCCACTGGCGCCCTTGGTTGAGATGATACAGAAATATTTTCAGTGAACTGAAATAACTAGCTAAACGGTTTTCTCAAGGAAATGGAAATGCACTTGGTTTGGGACGTGTCCTTCCTCCTGAAGTGCTGAGGCTGGTGCAGACACACTGTCTCCACTGATGGCAGAGGGAGCCACAGCTGAAGGGGCCACGGGAATGGGGCCCTCCTCAGGCCTCCTTGTGGTCTGGAAGCACGCACAGAGGCTACAGCTTGGCCTCCACTCATCCCTGGAGGCTCAGCCTCTTCCCCAAATCAAGCTGGGGTGCATGTTCCAGCTGTCTCACTCAGGGGATGCAGGTGGCTGTGTCATGTAATTGATCCCCAAGTTTCTCTGTGTCATCCTCCAACCCAGGAGGGAGTGCTGCCATAGATCCTCTCTTGATTCAGTGCAGCCAGTAATGATGAAGCCTCTTCCACGCTGGACAAAACTCACACTATATGCAGTTTCAGTTCATCTGTAAAAATGGTCGTCTCACACACTGGGGGTAGAGCCTAGTTCAATCCCTTGCACACAGTAGGTGCTCAATAAATGCATGTTGTGCTGAGCTAACACTGTCTTTATGAGCCTCAGCAGAACCTATCATTCTTGATTTTTGGTCCAGATCCCTTCTAGGTATTGCCAGGTGAATTTCAAGTCCGAACAGACAGATAAGAGTCAACATTGGAATCACTATTTTTTAATTTTTGAAAAAAAAAAATTCCTGGGTTAGGGAATGCTTGATTTTCCATGAAATATCCCAACCAAATAACAAACAACCCCTTCCCCATACTCGTTGTAATAATCCAAATATGTTCCACGGGTCATTTGCCTTAAGCTTCCTGAATTTCAGGGGACCTGGTGCCCCAAAGGCATGTCCATGGACTTAGGGTCACTTCTTCCCAAGATTTCTAATGGCTCCATCAACTCTAAGAAGGTCTGCAGTGATCTGAAACCAGGAGTATCCCAGGTCTACACTCAACAAAACCAGCTGTTAAGTTTGGAAACTGACCTGATCCTGATATGCAGACCCTGGTTATTATAGGCAACAGCCCCTCAAAGTTCTTTCCATTTCGGTCAGAATGACTCTTCCCTCATGTCCCAGGACCTACAAGTATGTAGAAATGCAGCCCCAAGTCAAAAGAAAAACTTCTATTAATATTTATTGTGCTTTCCTGAATGATCGTCACACACTTTCTGATGACTTTTCCAGCCCCCAAATATAGCGTAATGATTATGAGAATGTGTCAACTTCACACAGGGTTTTTAATGACTAGAAGGACACAAAGGTAAAGGATATGCTTAATGTGCTATCCCATGCATTGACTAAGAGGGTTGATGGAGTTACATACATCTGTGCACGTTCATTCTTGGTTAAAACAGAGGTTTTAAAACTATAGCCCTAGTTGAAGTTTGGGGATCACCCTAGGGGGCAGTAGGAGGGCTAGATTTAAGCCCCATCTTTATTCTAACTGAGCAGCTCCATGTGGATCTGTTTTACATACCAAATCACCAAGTGAGATTTCAGTTAGGAAAAAGTGCTTTGAAGTTTTGCAGAGCTACAAAGATAGACACAGTGCCGATGAAATCAGACTTCAAATCTAAATGAGTGTGGACAGCGTAATCATGATTCAGTACCTACTGTTTATTGAGCACCTTCTATGTGCCAGAGGCTGGGGTAGGGATTTTTGCACATGATCCCACTTATCTTTATGACACCCTTGCGAGATGCACATTATATGGCCCATTTCTTAAGATTAGGGAACTGTGAGTCAGGCTGCCTGGGTCCGAACCTTATCATTCACTTCTTACTAGCTAGATGCCTTGGACTTTTTCACTTATCATGCCTCAGCTTCTTCATCTATAAAAATGAGAAATATGAAAAGAATCTACCTCATGGGTTATCGGGAGGCGCTAGTACACACAAGTTCTTAGAACGGGGCTTGATCATTTGACCTATCCCCACCCACGTCTGTGCTCCTCTGTCACAGGATAGCCTGGGAAGAGAGTTTTCTCCCATTGCAGGCAAGACAGTGGTCCCCAGTGAATCAGGCACATTGGGGCTGGTAGCATCCAGTGCACTAATTTTATTGATAAGGGAAACAGAGGCTCAAGGAGCTTTGATGTGTGTGTGTAAGACATCTGACCCCAGAAATGCCTGCAAATAATCCTGGCCAACCCCACTTATGGGGAAATTTTTTTACTCACACAACAAGGAGAGAGGCCAACTTCTCATCACTCTGCAGGGCTTACTTGCCACACTTTTCCTTGATGTTGGTCCAGGTAGCAGAGTTCATTCTGCGCATGGAAGGAATCTGCCAGACGGGACACTTGTCAGGTGTATCTCATAAACTTCTTGCTCACTTGGAATGCAGCTTTTCTGCAAACTTGTGCCATCAGATGAGCGTTTGGGTGTGTACGAGCCCCAAACCTTGCAGGGATCCAGCCATTCATCAGACAACTCTGCCAAAGGAAATCTGGCAACAGAAGACTGGAAGCTGTTGTGAGGGTTCCCAGAGTGTATTATTGAGGGGATTGTGGACATAATGTGAATCACATGTGATAATAATTGTTTTTTCATACTTAACTACAATTTAAAAATAGAGGTAGAAATACTGTAATTTATGAGTTGAAATTGAGATTTCAAGGAAAAGATATGTTTCTTTGGCTCTTTTTCTGGTCTTTCTTGGATTCTTAAGATTTTATCTTAACGTTTGAAAAGGCAAGAATTAGTCGTACGATTGTCTGCATGCTTTGGTGTTTGGGGATAAGAAAATGCCATGATGCCTTTCTAAAATTCAGTATAAAATGAAGTATTTCAAAGATTAGTTTTTGAAAGGATGTTGCAAATTTTAATTTGCAAAAGGAGTTTTAAGTGGCAGGAGTTTTTTTGAACGGCTCCTGGGTTGAAGCAGGAAATGAAGCATATCTCATAGACAGTGAGCTCCACGAAGACTGTGGGTATCTTGTGTCTTGGTCCCCATTGTATCTCTGGTGCCCAACATGAGCTGACACATAGGAGGCACTCAATCTATGGAGTGCGTGGATAGTTCTCTCTTCTTCCTGTTTAAGTTTAGAGAAAATCGGTTAAGTCTGTTTGTAAGATGACACTTAAGCGACCAAATAACAAGTGATGCTATTTTACAGATCTCTCTTTACATTTAAATGCCTCCATGTTTGAGGCCAATGGTGGCTGCGGTTATGTTCTGAAACCCCCGGTTCTGTGGGACAAGAACTGTTCCATGTATCAGAAGTTCTCCCCTTTGGAAAGAGACCTGGACAACATGGAGCCTGCCATCTATTCTTTAACTGTAAGTCTGGCCCCTGTGGTCCCAAGAGAATATAAGAAGGTGTTTAAGCCCTACTGAATATGAACTGCTTTTGATTTCAAAGCATGGCAAAACTCTCATATCACAATTTTGTTGGTGCAGATTTAGTTCCCAGAAGAATTTCTTGACTTCTCAGAAGGCAGCAGCTGGGGTTTAGATGCACAGTCAGCAGGTATTATACTTGCCAGAGCCCAGAAGGTAGAGTGATGATCCCGCTCCCCCACTTCCACCTCCACGCTGGGATGGTAATTCTGTCTTCCAGGGTCCTCAGAATCATAACTCTCAGTGCACCCCATAAAAGCTGAGGTCCTTGTTAACACAAGTCATCTTAAACTCTAATAGGCTCTTATAAAAAGTAAAACAGGCATCGACATACAAATCAATTAAACATCTTCCCTCCTTACAGTCATTCCTGGCCTTTCCTTATTCCTTTTATTGTCTAATTAACTAATTGTCAGAACTACACAGACTGCCTGTAACATCAAAGTCCTGGTAGCTCATTACTCAATTTTATTTCCAGCTTCTCCCACTCCCTCTTAGCTGAGGACACAACCAAAAAACTGAATGGGTGCTAGAAAAGACAGGGAGTGATGAAGTTATCCTTCGGTCCATTTTTAGATCTCGTCTGTTTCCCCCCCAAGGAGGAATGCCAAGCAGTGTCTGCTCACCACACCTCACACCCCCGGGAAATCCCAACTCACAGATTATCCTACCACCAACCTGCATTTCCTCTTTCCCTAAGGCAGGAGAGCAGTAGCTGCTTTTCTGTGTGACCATTTCTGCTAGACTTGAGTATAGCTTCATGCTGAGAGAAGGCTATGAATTTCTAACAGCCTTCCTTGTGACTTGACCCAGAACTTAACTATTTAACAAAAACATTTCAGAGTTATAAAAGATACACCTAAAACACTTTGAAGAGAATTTTAGTAACACATTTGTGGCTTCACATTTAAGGTCTTTTTTTCCTCAACTTCTTGACAAACAATTTCATCTTAATTGTGTGGCTTTTTGAAGATGTTTCAGTATATTGACAGTTGAAAAGTTATAGTTACGTGAATGCTGTTGACAAAATAGACTTTCTCATGATTCCAGTCATGCAATTTCCCATGATTCCAGTCTCTCGCTCTTTTTTCTAACAGCCTTATTAATCATTTACTTGATCCATTCCAGAAGGTTCTTTGTCTTTCTCTGCAGAGGGAAGCAGTGAGGCTCAGTGGTGACATCTGTTTCTTTTGCAACCCCAGTGACTTTGATGCTTTCTTCCCCTCAGGTTGTCTCTGGGCAGAACGTGTGCCCGAGTAACAGCACAGGGAGCCCATGTATCGAAGTCGACGTGCTGGGCATGGCCCTGGACAGCTGCCACTTCCGCACGAAACCCATCCACCGCAATACTCTGAACCCCATGTGGAACGAACAGTTCCTTTTCCGGGTTCACTTCGAAGATCTCGTATTTCTTCGTTTTGCTGTCGTGGAGAACAACAGCTCGGTGGTCACTGCTCAGAGAATCATCTCCCTGAAGGCTCTAAAGCGAGGTAGAATCACTGTCAAAAGTTCGTGATCATTGTAGCTGAGTGATGGGTGCCTGGAGTCCATTACACGCCTCTCTCTACTTTTGTGTATGTTTGAAATTTTCATATTAAAAAGGTAAAATAAGAGGCAAAAGAAGATAATGCAAATTTGAACACTGAGCATACCTCAAAAGGCATTTTTCTTTTACGTTATTCTAAACTCCAAGGTTATTAACAACATCTCTTATGAAATGTGGCCTCTGCCACCTCTGCCTGTTTCAGGAGCAGTGGTCCTTGTGTTCTTATTCCCATATAGCCCTCCCCAATAGCTCCCGCCGCACCCCTGGTATGTTTAAAGCTGGAACTGTTGTAAGGAGAGGAAACCAAGAGCAGGGAGGGTTGGGTTGTGCTGGTGGCTTCAGTAGGCTGAGGTTGGAGTCGAGGCCTGGTGGGAGGCCATTGTGGGAAGCCAAGGGTGGGTTTGGGTGCAGAGCAGGGAAGGTGAAGAATCCTGAGCAAAGATTAGAGCTGTTGTCTTGCTGTCTGTTGGCTTTGCCACGGCCCTTGGGGAAACGTCAGCTTGTCACACCTGTCCAGAATGTCCGTGCACTGCATCTCAAAACTGATGTGCAATCAAGTCACCTGGGCTATTGGTGATGAAATGCAGATCCTGATACAGTGGGTCTGGGGCTTGAGATTATGCCTCTCTAACAAGCTCTGGGGATGCCCCTGCTGATCTCATCTGAGTATCAAGTTCCCAGTACATGCTTCCTCCTGCACATTTTGCCAGCCTCTGAGCTCCACCAGCATGTCACAGTCCCCTGCTCTTTAGTTGTTTTCTTCCTATTTCTTTTCTCCATTGTGTGAGTAGCACATGGTCATACTCACTGTGTTATGTCGTAACACTGACTGTGTTAGTCAGTTCAGGCTGTGTAACAAAATACCACAGACTGGGTATCTTACATACTGCTACTGCTAAGTCACTTCAGTCGTGTCCGACTCTGCGCGACCCCATAGACGGCAGCCCACCAGGTTCCCCCGTCCCTGGGATTCTCCAGGCAAGAACACTGGAGTGAGTTGCCATTTCCTTCTCCAATGCATGAAAGTGAAAAGTGAAGAAAGTGAAAAGTGAAGTCACTCAGTCGTGTCTGACTCCTAGCGACCCCATGGACTGCAGCCTACCAGGCTCCTCCATCCATGGGATTTTCCAGACAAGAGTACTGGAGTGGGTTGCCATTGCCTTCTCTGATAACAGAGGTTTATTTTGTCAGCTTTGGAGGCTAGAAGCCCACGATCAAGGTTTCCACAAGTTTGCTTTCTACTGAGGCCTCTCTCCTTGGCTTGCAGAGGGTCACCATCTCACTGTATCATCACAGGGCTGTCCCTTGGTCGCTGTGCACAGCATCTGGTGTCTCTCCGTGTCTGTCTTCCAATTCCCTCTTCTTATAAGGACCGTTGGTCATGTTGGATTAGGCCCCACCCTCATGACCCAACATCACCTCTTTAAACCCTATCTCCAGACACAGTCACCTTCTGAGGTACTGGGACTTAGAGCTTCAACACACACATTTTAGGAGGACACCATTCAGTTCCTAACAGTGATTATAGAAATATGATGATGTGCAGCAGAACAATTTTTTAAAAAATTATCTATCTTTCTATTTCTTCAAGATAGTTACTTTTGGTGTAGATATTTTACAGGCTTTATTTCTCTGCCCATGTGTATAAATATTAACAAGTAAGCTTCCTACTAACCTTAATGTTTTGCAACTTACTGATTTTCACTAATATATGTAGTGAACAACTTATCAGGTAAATAGATATACATCTTTGTTACTTTATAGAGTTGCATATTATTTTATTTTATACTTGTACAAACACTCACACTGTAACTCCTTTAACCAACTCTCTATTGTTGGAATACTTTATTATCACTAAAGCTGTTCTAAGAGGAAATATTTGCAGAACAGTGACTCTAGAGGACTTGATACAAGAATGATCAGATTTTCCTACTATACGGTGTTTAAGTTTAAAATTTTCATTTTGAGTCTAAGTTTAAAAACAGCACTTGGCAAGGTAACTACAACCACTAAGTGGCCCCAAACGGTCCCCAGGGGCAGCGCTCTGGGAGAAAAGGCATCTGTTGGTCACCTGCGTGTTGTCACCCCTGCCCATCTGAAGATCTTATTTCTCCCTGTCATTTACTGACCTCCCTGGGAGATCTCTGCAGAGCTCTGCAATGCATGGCTAACAAGCTTTTCCCAATTCTGCATTGTTCCAGGATATCGACATCTTCAGCTGCGAAATCTCCACAATGAAGTCTTGGAAATCTCTAGTTTATTCATAAACAGCAGGAGAATGGAAGAAAATTCCTCTGGTAATACTGTGCCGGCCTCTCTGGTAATTAAGTTATATTTCTCTCAGCATATTTGTGGGAATTGCTACACCAGAGGCAGGCTTTCTTGTGGTCCAGGAATGTGGTCCATTCGGATCATAGATTAGGTGGCTATGGATATAATTAAAACAATGGCTGATACCTGACACATTCTAAGCACTTTACACATATACTGACTCACTTGATCCTCACTAACTTGCTGACATAGCTATTAGTATCATCTCCATGTTACAAAGGAAGGGGAGTGCTGAGTACACCTGAGGTCACATAGCTATAAACCCAAGTTCGTCATCTAGCACCATACTGCTTGCCAGGGAAGTGAGCCAAAAATAACAACACAGGGAAAAGGCTAATTACACAAAGCCTGCTAGGAAGCATCTTGATACTTCTAGAAGGTTCAGGTTAGACCAGGAAAATCCTTTGCTTCGTCAGTAGTGCAGAGGCAGATGTCACAGGCGAGCAGGACTGGGTGAACAGCCAGGCACTGCTGGCGACAGGTAATTCTGCAAGTGCAGCAGTACCCTGGCACCTGAGGAGACTCAGCACCTGCACCCTTGGGAATGGGAGAGGAGCACTGCAAAAAGGCCCACCATTGCAGAAGCTAGGTTTTAACTAGTTCCCCATTGGTTAAGGTCCGTTGGTAAAATTTGAGAACTGATGGTAAGGTCCATTGGTTAAAAGTTTGAGAACCGTTGGACCAATGCTCACCCCAGTAATGCAGGGTTGTTTACCGCGACAAGGAATTCTGCTTTGATTAACTGGTTGATTCCACTGTGCTCGCTCTTGAAAAATTGAAGGGTGTCCTTCCATTGCCCCTTTGCATGTTTAGTAGTCTGCTCACAGCCACGCCGATCTTTGGAAGTTTATTTTGGTGGGGGTGCGGCTGCAGTGGGTCTCTGTTGCTGCACACGGGCTTTCTCAAGTTGCAGCAAGCTAGGCTACTCTTCGTTGCAGTGCCTGGGCCTCTCACTGCAGCGGCTTCTCCTGTTGGGGAGCAAAGGCTCTAGCGTACTGGCTTCAGCAGTGGCGGTGCTCAGGCTTAGTTGCTCTGCCGTATGCGTGGTCTTAGTTCCCGGACCAGGGACCGATACTGTGTCCCCTGCATTGGCAGGTGGATTCTTAACTTCTAGACCAGCAGAGAAGTCTGGTTGCACCCATCTTATACTTCAGTGTAGTCCTAACAACCTTTGAAAAGCTGCCTTCTGTGCTTACGGGGGCACCGACGTCACTGCTGCCGCCATCACCTCTGAGCAGCCCTGCTCTCTCCTCTGCCTCTCTCTCCCTCACCACAATGGTTTCTTCTCTCTCTCTGTCCCTCACCTTGTTTTCTTAGGTGTTCCTCATTCTCCCTTCAAAAATTGTTGGAGGTTGAGTATAGCATGTTGGCCAGGAGAGAGGGGTGTTGCCTCTGCCTGGTGCCTGCCTGTGACCCTCCCTGCCTGGGAAGCAGGGACAGTCTGCCTGGTACCTGAGAGCAAGAATTAGACGGTAGTGTCCCATTCTGGGTTGTCCACTTATTCTTCTAGCTATTCTATTCTAGAAGCCCCCCACCTTGAAGCCAGGGATGTCTTATTTCTCTACAAAACCCCAGAGCCAGGCATAATGTCTGTTTCATTGTCAGCCTTCCATACATTATTTTGTATTTTATGAATGAATCTATCTCAGTATACAAACTGCTCAAAGACTTGAGAGTTACACAGCTCCCCAACTCTTCCTAACAAAAGTACTTTTTATATTACAATTATTTGTGTGCCTGGACAGCAAGCTCCCAGAGGCCAGACTATTTTAGTTATCATTTTACCATCGAAATTCTAGCCCAGTGCCCCGAAGAGAGATGGAACTCAGTAGACACTGTTGAATGTCACTTCATAAGTAAGGACTGACATACATTTCAGACAATATCAGTCCCCTAAATATGATGGAAAGAAACACTGTTATTTAAAATAAATTGCTCTTTTGGTGGTATGCTGCTAAATATTCCTACTAGACTGTTAAGGAACATGCACCATTGCCTAAAACCACAAAAAGGTGCATCTGGTTATAAAAGGTTGGCCTTATTTTGCATTTATGTGTCCCTGCATGTACTTCTAAGAACTAGCACTTCTGTATTGATGTAGCCTAGAAACATGAGAATGAAAATGAATGAGAAACTTTATGATCTTCCTTGACAGATGTTTAATACAGAAGAAAGAAAATGCTTGCAGAGTCACAGAGTCACAGTGCATGGCGTCCCAGGCCCAGAGCCTTTTACTGTCTTCTCTATAAACGGAGGCACTAAGGCAAAGCAGCTTCTCCAACAAGTAAGCTCAGAGTCTATAGTTAAGAAACGGTTCTTTGAGAGGCATCTCGAGGTTAACATCTTGTCCAACATTTTACAGCTGACTCGGCATCAGAGAAAGCAGCTCAAAGTCTCAAATTTCATAGATTATAAAACAGAGACTACCAAGAGGTTTGGGCTGTTTTGTTTTTGAACTTTGGTGTCTACTCTCACAAAGCACTCTTGGGGTTTTGGAGACGGTGTAAAATATAATGACGAAAAGTAAGGAAGCATTTCCATGGACCACCCACAAAAAGCAGCACATTACTGTCCACATGAGTAATCCCAGGGCTGTGGAGCAGGACTGGAGAGGGAGTGATGCTGGCCATCTCATGGAGGTGACAGTGTCAACTGACCTACTCCTGGAAGCTTCATGCCCTTAATTGTTGCTGAAGTGGTAGCTGCCTTGCCCCACAAAATCCACAGTCCAGCATCAACCTGAGACCAAGGTCTGGGGTGAAGGGAGCAGAGTCTTCCTGAGAATCTTCTATCCCACCCCCACCCCATCCCCAGGTCCTTCCGCTTCTCTGAGTGAGACCAATCAATCACCAAGTGCTGATTCTGGTCACTGCATGCTCGCATGGTCGAGTGGATGCCTGAGAAGAAGGATGTTTGCTTGCTCCATGCCAGAAGTTGGCAGCCTTCTCTGGCCACTCCAAGTTCTGCTTTTGCCAGTAACCTGGATAATAGAAAACCATGTGAAAGAATACGTCAGTAAGAGTAGCTATCATAATGTCTAGTGTTTACCAGGGCTTCCCTGGTGGCTCAGGCAGTAAAGAATCCGCCTGTAATGCAGGAGACCTGGATTTGATCCCTGGGTCAGGAAGATCCCCTGGAGAATAAACCCACTCCAGTATTCTTGCCTGGGGAATGCACAGAGAGAGGAGCCTGGCAGGCTCTAAGTTATCTGATGCACCTGGGTTACATTTTACAGTCAGTGCCTCAGTCATAAAAGGAAACAAAATTAAGAAACAAAATTGCTACTCTTACTGTTTCCACTGTATAGATGAGGACACTGAGTGTCCATGGGGTCAGATATCTTGGCCAGCATCTCATAGCCAGTAAGTACTAAACACAGGCCTCATACCCAAGTCTGTTTGGCTCCCCAGCCTGGTCTCAACCATTTCAACTGTCAGGGTCAGTAGCCAATAGAGAAAACAGGCCTCTAGGCACACTGTCAAGACTTTATTGAAAGGGGAATTCCCAGGAACTTAGATCAGATGAGATTAGAAGATGATTGAGTATTTCTAACATGAGAATGGGAGATTATCTTGGTAAAAGCTGGACTGGGTTCTTTGCCTTTGGTCTTGTGTTGCAAGATTACAAAGAGCTAAGTTCATAGATTGAAAAACCTAAAGTTTTTAATTCATTAAGAGCTCTTATTCCATCAGTGGGAAAAACAGTTTTGCTGGCTGGCAATTATGAATAAATTGTTTCATTGCCCAGAATGAACATAAACAATTCTTTTTGGACGTAAGAGAATTCTAAGATCTTCCAGAAAGAGTTATGCAACACTGCAGGGTAGGTTTCATTTATAACTTGCAAATCAAACTTATCTGAACCCTGAGAGAGTAGACTTGTTTGGGTTTGAAGTTTTTGCTACTCTTCAGAAGTGTGCCTAAACTGGCCTTTGCTCTTTCTTTAGATTCTCGTTATGGATCAAGATACCAAACCTATTGCCACAGACTATTTTTTAATGGAGGAAAAATATTTCATATCTAAAGAGAAGAATGAATGTAGGAAACAACCATTCCAGAGAGCCATTGGTCCAGAAGAAGAGATCATGCAGATTTTAAGCAGCTGGTTTCCAGAAGAGGGATATGTTGGCAGGATTGTCTTAAAAACCCAGCAGGAAGTAAGTGTGTCCTGGGACAGCCTACACAGTAACAGCTCGTATGTAACTCACTACCTCACCACTGGCCGCCTCCCTCAAATTCAGAACTTCTTGTCACTGCAACTTGCTTTATAGTCTTAAGTAAATGTGGAGAATTGATTTTATTCTTCTGCACATATTCAGAAGGTTAAGTTATAGAAATTTGGTTTAAAAATCATCCGTTAGGAAACAAAGGGAGAAAGAACTCAAAGAATTCCTTAAGCATGTCATCAGTGTAGTGTCCAGTGTTTTACCTGGGTGTGTGAAGACCTTGCTGTAAGAGTCACTACTGTGTAATGGAAGGTCTGTAGGCATTTTGCATTTGGGGGTTGGTTGCCCTCCCGTTAGTGCCTGTTCAAGTTTTAGCTAATAAAAGGTTTTTTTGTTAATTCATGAAACAACAGCATTTCTTTGAAAATATTCCATAAGATTACACAAGGTAAGAATAACCTCTCAGCTTTGGTCTGAATTTGTTGCAGATTATATTATGGTCCCTAATATTCCCATGATCATTCTGATAATGGAAACAGTACTGTCTGTTGACTCCAGACTGGGGGACTCCTAATGGGGTTTGCTGATGGAGCACTTTTCTTTTAATAGACTTATGCTGCTGCTGCTAAGTTGCTTCAGTCATGTCCGACTCTGTGCGACCCCATAGACAGAAGCCCACCAGGCTCCCCCATCCCTGGGATTCTCCAGGCAAGAACACTGGAGTGGGTTGCCGTTTCCTTCTCCAATGCGTGAAAGTGAAAAGTGAAAGTGAAGTCGCTCACTTAATAGACTTATATCAGCCCACTAATTGACTGCCATTTTTTAAAATGACATATAAGGTCATTACATAGATAATAATGCCTTATGATAAATCAACAATAAAGCAGTTGACGCAGTTCAACAATCTGATTAAACAGATATTTATTGAGCACCTAATTGTGCCAGGCCCTGTTCTAGGCACATGATCTGCCTCTTGGGGGCATGAAAAGGAGATGGACTCATAAAATGCCCATTGCTGGTCCATGCTTGCTAGAACACAGAGATGATAAAGAGCCCATTTCAGCATCGTGTGCTATTTTTCACTCTCTACGTAACTATGAGCATGGCCTGCAGCCTCACTGCCCTCCAGCTTCTCTAGGAACCAGAGCCTCTGTGTTCCCTCCTAACCTTGTCTTAGATCATAAAAGGACACTTCCTGTAAGCCAAGAAATGTAATTATCTCCCTAGCGTCTTCTCCTCATCAGACAGGTACAAAGTACTAAGATGGTGGAGAAGCAATTCTAATCATAAAAGCTGTAGAAGAAAATATCAGAGGGCTTACCTCGGCTTTTGAAGCCATCTTTTATTTCTCTCTAATTTTTTTTTCCTATTTCTAATTGTCACATGTAAAAGAGTGTGCTAGGGACTTCCCTGGAAGTCCAGTGGTTAAAACACCATGCTCCAAATGCAGGGGGCACTGATTCGATCCCTGGTCCAGGAACTATTAATAAGATCCTGCCTGCCACATGGCCTAGCCAAAAAAACCCAAAAAGTTTCCTAGAAGTGACAATTTCAGTGAATTTTTAAACTCATATTAAAGTTAATATTTATTGCATCATGATTACAGTGTTTAACGCTCTCAAGCACCCAATATTTTGAATCATCTTATGATATAATGCAAACCATTCTACACAAAGGAAGCAGGTTCAGAGAGGTTAGATTATGACAGGGTGAGAAGTGGAAAGAACTGAAGTCTTATGGTTTCCTGGCCAGTATTCTTTCCACCACCCCATGCTGCCCAGGCTGGAGGTGAGTCAGTGCTCATGGGTCCTCCATGCCCAGCACCACGGGAGGCAGTGAGCAGCAATGGGCGGACTGCTGAGTGTCACGATGGGTCTTCATCACAGGGTTGGAAGGACTGGCAGGCCAGGGCTGCCTGTATGCAATTAAAACATATATGACAATAAGCAGTAGAGATGTCAGGAATAAATGCTTAATAAAGGCTGGTGGAACAGAAGCATTTTGGAAAGAGAAGGCTATAGTAGAGCGGAAGGCTAACAAGCATTTTCTGATGAGTATAATATACCAAGGAGGTCTCCTTTTATATGCCTTGTTGAGAGGAAAGTTTTGAAATGACTGAAATATGTCTCAAAAGATAACAAATCATATTTCATGTATCTAGGCTTACCAGCTGCACAGTGACACACAATACGAATTTACTGATTGACTAAATGAATTCAGCACTTACTGAATGGAAGCAGAGGCTGGTATAATTGATAGATTTGGGCTATAAGTATTTCCACTTAGTCTACTCTGTGAAACTAGGAAGCTATGTAAGCAGTTTGTCCGTATGTTAAAAGTCCCCAAGCTGCTGTCTTTGACTTCTGATCCTGCCTGTCTGCTTTGTATAATTTTCTTGTTTCCTGGGCTCTCAAGCTGTTAGGCATCTTCCTATGGTCAATATGCTCTCCTCTGACACCTCTGGATTTGAAATGAGACAAACCTGGCTCTGAAAAATTAGATAGATGACCTTCAAAGTATCATCTGAATTCTGTAAACCTCTATGTCCATATTTGCAAAATCTATGATAGAAACTGGGCTTCCCCAGTGGCTCAGCGGTAAAGGATCAATGCAGAAGTCTACAGTGCAGAAGTCGGTGGAGACCCAGATTAGGTCCCTAAGTCGAGAAGATCCCCTGGAGGAGGGCATGGCAACTCACTCCAGTATTTTTGCCTGGGGAATCCCATGAACAGAGGAGCCTGGTGGGCTACAGTATATAGGGTCACAAAGAGTCGGACATGACTGAAGCAACTTAGCATGCACACACGATAGAAACTTCCCTGCTTGGCTCAAAAAATTATGAGACTCAAGTCAAACATGTAGACAAAATGTAGAAAAATGCTTAGTAAACTATAAAGGAATATGTAAATGAGGGTTATTGTTATGGTCATAATCTGTGGCTTCTAATGTGACTGAAAACAGCTTAAAAATCAATAAGCTCTGAGTAAGGCCCTAAGGTGGAGAAGGCAATGGCACCCCACTCCAGTAAACCTGTCTGGAAAATCCCGTGGACAGAGGAGCCTGGTGGGCTGCAGTCCATGGGGTCGCTAAGAGTCGGACATGACTGAGCGACTTCACTTTCACTTTTCCCTTTCATGCATTGGAGAAGGAAATGGCAACCCACTCCAGTGTTCTTGCCTGGAGAATCCCAGGGATGGGGAGCCTGGTGGGCTGCCGTCTATGGGGTCTCACAGAGTCGGACACGACTGAAGCGACTTAGCAAGGCTCTAAGGAGTGCTGTTAGAAACATTTGTAGTGCATGGTCATTGTGATATTTTATACGGCAACTTAGAACTTTTCTGTCTTGCTTACCTACATCCTGGCTTTCAGGATTATAAATTATGTTATGTGAATTACCACCCAACCCCACTCTCCAATTGGTTAAATATATTGTAATCAATGCAATGACATACTATGGAAAATCTTTAGAAGCTGACATGAAATGATAATCACAATCTTTTTTTAAAAGATATTTCTGATATGGACCATTTTAAAAGTCTTTATTGAATTTGTTACAATAGTGCTTCTGTTTTATGTTTTGGGCTTTTGACCCTGAGGTATGTAGGATCTTAGCTCCCTGACCAGGGATCAAACCGGTACTTGCTGTGTTGGTAAGTCTCAACCATTGGACCACCAGGGAAGAAGTCCCTGATCACAGCCTTTTAAGTAGAGAAAAAATGAGTTGTAAAACAGTATATGTACTACGGTCTCATTTTATGTAATAAAAATAGAAGATAGTTCTCTCCCCCTCACGCATAGTTTGATGAGTGGAATCCAAACACGTCAGCTGTATGTAAATCTTAGGGATCACAACTGTAAGAACAATGAAATGATTGGGGCGAGGCTGTGCAGCTGATTGGTGAGAAGCCCCCGGAGCCAGTCCGTTTTGGTCCTGGCTACAGTTTGGCGCCACCTGGTGGTAGTTACCCATTTTGACCTTAATATCAATAGGGACAATTCAGGTTCCTGGGGCTGGCTGGAATTTCCAGGACAATGACACTGATTCTTGTATTCTTCTGGTTAGTTAGCATCGTTTCTGTGCGATGATCTGAGATTAAGCTACAAGCATGCTGGGGACTGGAGGACTTTCCTGCCAAATCCCCCCAGCCTGAGATGGGATTACCTACTGTTTCCTTGCCTCACCTCCCCATCATCTCCCTGCTGCTCCCTTGTGGAAGATAACTTTACACGACCCTCTGTCCAAGGGATCCTCCAGGCAAGAATACTGGAGTGGGTTGCCATGCCCTCCTCCAGGGGATCTTCTCGACCCAGGGATGAACCAGCATCTCTTGTGTCTCCTGCATTGGCAGGCGGGTTCTTTACCATGAGCACCACCAAGGAAGCCCATTTGAATTTTAGTAATTGGAAAAATAGCATATTGTCTTTTTACAAATTTATCTCTAGCTGATTTGTGGACTCAAAATCCACAGCAAACATGAGCAGATCTGCTGGCTTGTTCGGGACCAGACCTTATCAGTGTGTCAACATTAGCAGAAACTTACAGTACTTTTCTCTTCTAAGATGACATGTATATCCTTCTAGGATAGTTTGTGAATTAGTAATTAGTGTATGGGATATCAAGCTAAAAAGTTGTTTCCACTTTACCAAGATCCAGCTCAAATTTTTACTAGATTTTTCCTTTTTCTACATTATCAGTTACTTGACTTGTCTTTTCTTAATATAGAACCCGGAAGAGAAGAGCATTGCACAAGATGACAAGGAGATGCTCCTGAGCTCAGAGGAGGACAGCTTCTTTGTCCAGGTGCACGACGTTTCCCCAGAGCAACCACGCACGGTCATCAAAGCACCGCGTGTCAGCACTGCGCAGGACGTCATTCAGCAGGTGAAGGCCTCCCCGCCCTCCCCTAGTCAGCTCCCTCTGGGAATAAGGTTCTGGAACAAAGGGGACATGACCAGGCACCATGTGCCTGGTAAGGCTGGCAAGTATCCGGTCCTTCAATGATACTTGCCCAGTATATGCTGTGAGTCAGGCTCTCTGGGAAGCCCTGACAGCGGAGCCAGGAGGTGGTTCTGCAGAGCGGGAGTGTCATCGTCCATCACCTAGTGACCGTCTCTCTGGGATCCTTCGACAACATGTAGGAGGACTCTCTGACCCTCTCCTGTTCTCTGGTCTTCTCTGCCCCCTTCTGTGTATATGGCTCCAGAGAACTCTGCTGCCTTCATTCCAAGCCCTGTAGTGGTTTATTAAACACTTGCTTGAGAAGTTAGCATAATGGCTTACAGCACAGACTCTAGATCAGGTTGCTCCAGATGTAAACCCTGGCCCTACATCTTACTAGCTCGGAGAGCTTGGGCAAGTCATTTAACCATCTGTGCTTAAGTTACATGGGTGTCCTGGTAAATTGGCTCTCTTAAAAATTAAAAAAAAAAAAAAGACCCCAATTTGTAGCATTTGCCAGTTTCTATCTTGCACATTCCTCACACATCAGATTCCAGTGGGCTCCAGCGCAATGCCATGTGCCAAGCTACCACACAGGAAAACATGAAGCTAGCGTACCAGCACTTTCTTAATAGCTGTTGTGAACATTAGGTAAATACATATAATGGACATTTGCCTAGTATAACACCTAACATGGTAGGCACTATTTAAGTGCTATTTGCTATACTGATTGCAGAAATAATTTGGTTAATATTAGTCTCTTTAATAGACTTTGAACTCCCCAAACTATATACAGTACCTGGGACATAGTAAATGTTTGATGAGTGAATAACTGCATAAATGAAAGATAAGTCTCAAGAAAAAAGAGAAGTGAGACCAGGTAAGTCTTAAAATGCTTTCAACATCCAATACTCTGATATGAAGAGGCAGTGTCGTGCGCCAGAGAGGCTCTGGAGGGTCAAGATTCTGTTCCTCACTGTCTGGGTCACTTTCAGGTCTATGAACTTTGGTGGATGCAGAAAATCTGGCTCAAGTCCTTTTTCTGTTACTAAGCTGTCCATCCTCTGTAATATGCCTGACCTCTTAAGCTTACGCTTCCTTGTCTGAAAAATGGGGGTTGTAACATCTAAATCATGGATGGGTGTTGTGAAGCTCAATGAGGCAATGTCGACAAGTTTGTATAAGCTACAACTGTGAAAATGTAAAATGAGAAGTGGGATGACATGATCTGAAAAGGACCCCCCAGCCCTGTCTAAAAGTCTGTGACATTTTTCCACCTTAAAGTCTCATTTACAGGGAAGCAAGTGTTGGAGATCCTGTGTTTTTATTCTGTTGATCATAACTTACCTTTCAGACCTTATGCAAAGCCAAATATTCCTATAGCATCCTGAGCAACCCCAACCCGAGTGACTATGTGCTTTTGGAAGAGGTGGTGAAAGACACCGCCAACAGGAAATCTTCCACCCCAAAGGCCTCCCAGCGCGTCCTTTTGGATCAGGAGTGTGTGTTTCAAGCTCAAAGCAAGTGGAAAGGTGCAGGAAAATTCATCCTTAAGCTAAAGGAACAGGTGCAGGTAAAGTTCAAGGTTATTTTGCTCTATTTGATTTTCATAACTACAGTATAATCAAATTCAGGAGCTAGTGAAAGCCAGAAGGAAGTTCCCGAGTCAAGGACACTAGTGGAAAGAATGTTGTTTGGCTGTTTTTACTGTGTGGAAAGAAATGTCTTCCCTCTGGGTGTAAGCAGTCCTGAGGTGGCTGGGGGGTGGGGGGTTCCCCTTTTGAGAAAGCTCTACCTACTAGATAGAGAACAACAAAGGGCTCTCTCTGATACAGTCTCTTTAACCTAATACTAAGGGAAAGTTCTCATTTTCCACAGGCATCTCGAGAAGATAAAAAAAAAGGCATCTCTTTTGCAAGCGAACTCAAGAAACTCACCAAGACTAAACAGCCCCGAGGGCCCACATCACCTTCTCAGGTTTTAGCCTCAGAAAACGTCCAAAACAAGGAAGAGAAACCTGTGGGTGGCTTGCCTTCCAGTGACACCATAGACTACCGACAGTGAGCAAGACAGCACGGTTTACCCAGGTATCCTGAGTCACTGCAGCGTCACCTATACTAAGACATAAGTTTGTACACTCTCTTTTGTCTTTTCCTGGAGGAGGATGTTCCTGAGGCAGGTAGGGATGGTACCCTAGAGAAAGGGGGCTTTGAAGATACACACGACTCCAGCACTGATGATTTCAGATCTCCTTATTTTGTAGATAACCAAAGGCGACAAGAGGACAACAAACTTGCCCAAACTGCGGTAGCTTTATTTCATCAGACATAGAACTGTCTTAATTACTGGTAATTCACATGAACATTCTCAAAGGACTGCTGTGGGTCATTCTGTTTTCATTCTTTGGATTTTTAGTTTGCTGTTCTTCTAATTTAGCTCTGATTTAGCCTGAACAACCTCCATTTCTTCTGACTCAATGAAAACATTAAAATCTGGCACGCAAGTTGTGATGACTAAAAAGAAAGCAAAATGACATAACAGCCTGAAGTAATCATGCCTTTGGTTGCCAGCTCACTGCTTGGTATTCACATACAGAGTAAATTTCATTGTTTTAAACTATTTAAATGGAATCTGAATTTTTTAAAAAAGGCACGTGAGGAAACCAAACATAGATCTCTTCTTTCACTTAGCTTCTTAATGAACTTAGCTCAGTTCAGTTCAGACACTCAGTCGTGTCCGACTCTTTACGACCCCATGAACCGCAGCACACCAGGCCTCCCTGTCCATCACCAATTCCCGGAGTTCACCCAAACCCATATCCATTGAGTCGGTGATGCCATCCAGCCATCTCATCCTCTGTCGTCCCCTTCTCCTGCCCTCAAACTTCCCCAGCATCACAGTCTTTTCAAATGAGTCAGCTCTTTGCATGAGGTGGACAAAGTACTGGAGTTTCAGCTTCAACATCAGTCCTTCCAATGAACACCCAGGACTGATCTCCTTTAGGATGGACTGGTTGGATCTCCTTGCAGTCCAAGGGACACTCAAGAGTCTTCTCCAACAACACAGTTCAAAAGCATCAATTCTTCAGTGCTCAGCTTTCTGTCTCAACTCTCACATCCATACATGACCACTGGAAAAACCATAGCCTTGACTAGATGGACCTTAGTCGGCAAAGTAATGTCTCTGCTTTTCAATATGCTGTCTAGGCTGGTCATAACTTTCCTTCCAAGGAGTAAGCATCTTTTAATTTCATGGCTGCAGTCACCATCTACAGCAATTTTGGAGCCCCCAAAAAATAAAGTCAGCCACTGTTTCCACTGTTTTCCCATCTATTTGCCATGAAGTGATGGGACTGGATGCCATGATCTTCATTTTCTGAATGTTGAGCTTTAAGCCAACTTTTTCACTCTCCTCTTTCACTTTCATCAAGAGGCTTTTTAGTTCCTCTTCACTTTCTGCCATAAGGGTGGTGTCATCTGCATATCTGAGGTTATTGATATTTCTCCCGGCAATCTTGATTCCAGCTTGTGCTTATTCCAGCCCTGCATTTCTCATGATGTACTCTGCATATAAGTTAAATAAGCAGGGTGACAATATACAGCCTTGATGTACTCCTTTTCCTATTTGGAACCAGTCTGTTGTTCATGTCCAGTTCTAACTGTTGCTTCCTGACCTGCATACAGGTTTCTCAAGAGGCAGGTCAGGTGGTCAGGTGGCTCTTTCAGAATTTTCCAGTTTATTGTGATCCACACAGTCAAAGGCTTTGGCATAGTCAATAAAGCAGAAATAGATGTTTTGCTGGAATTCTCTTGCTTTTTCCATGATCCAGCAGATGTTGGCAATTTGATCTCTGGTTCCTCTGCCTTTTCTAAAACCAGCTTGAACATCTGGAAGTTCACGGTTCACATGTTGCTGAAGCCTGGCTTGGAGAATTTTAAGCATTACTTTATTACTGTGTGAGATGAATGCAACTGTGTGGTAGTTTGAGCATTCTTTGGCATTGCCTTTCTTTGGGACTGGAATAAAACTGCTGAGTTTTCCAAATTTGCTGGCATATTCAATATCACGGTAATCCAAGTGTATGCTCTGACCAGTAACGCTGAAGAAGCTGAAGTTGAACAGTTCTATGAAGACCTTTAAGACCTTCTAGAACTAACACCCAAAAAAGATGTCCTTTTCATTATAGGGGACTGGAATGCAAAAGTAGGAAATCAAGAAACACTTGGAGTAACAGGCAAATTTGGCCTTGGAGTACAGAATGAAGCAGGGCAAAGACTAATAGAGCTCTGCGAAGAGAACGCGCTGGTCACAGCAAACACCCTCTTCCAACAACACGAGAAGACTTACACATGGACATCACCAGATGGTTGACATCACAATCAGATTGATTATATTCTTTGTAGCCAAAGATGAAGAAGCTCTATACAGTCAGCAAAACCAAGACCAGGAGCTGACTGTGGCTTGGATCATGAACTCCTTACTGCCAGATTCAGGCTGAAATTAAAGAAAGTGGAGAAAACCACTAGACCATTCAGGTATGACCTAAATCAAATCCCTTATGAGTATACGGAGGAAGTGAGAAATAGATTTAAGGGACTAGATCTGACAGACAGAGTGCCTGATGAACTATGGATGGAGGTATGTGACATTGTACAGCAGACAGGAATCAAGACCATCCCCAAGAAAAAGAAATGCATAAAAGCAAAATGGCTGTCTGAGGAGGCCTTACAAATAGCTGTGAAAAGAAGAGAAGTGAAAAGCAAAGGAGAAAAGGAAAGATATACCCATTTGAATGCAGAGTTCCAAAGAATAGCAAGAAGAGATAAGAAAGCCATCCTCAGCGATCAACGCAAAGAAATAGAGGAACACAATAGAATGGGAAAGACGAGATCTCTTCAAGAAAATTATACCAAGGGAACATTTCATGCAAAGATGGGCTCAATAAAAGACAGAAATGGTAGGGACCTAACAGAAGCAGAAGATATTAAGAGGTGGCAAGAATACACAGAAGAACTGTACAAAAAAGATCTTCATGACCCAGATAATCACGATGGTGTGATCACTCACCTAGAGCCAGACATCCTGGAATGTGAAGTCAAGTGGGCCTTAGGAAGCATCACTACGAACAAAGCTAGTGGAGGTGATGGAATTCCAGTTGATATATTTCAAATCCTGAATAAAGAACTCAAGGGATTATTAAAGCCCTCTTTTCACCTGTTCCATCATAGAGTTCTAAGATTTAAAATCCTTGAGAGACCAACAGCATGGTGAAGGCATTGTTGCTTATATTACACAGCGGCATCTGTCTGCATCACAATCAGGTATTTCTTATATAAAATTATAGCTCACAATTAAAAGAATTTACTGATACCTCTTGATGGGGCCAAATCTGACTTACAAGAGCCCATATTGAGCCGATGTTTAAGAAGCAACCTCCTAAAACAACTGGTGCCCCAGATACACTTACAAAGAAAGCTCTTTCAAAACAGACATAGCGAAACCCTGGAAACCACCTCCTCCAGAGCTTCTGCACACCCCCTATCCCGTCAGGGCTGTTTAGGTTCTGGATGCAAAGACTCACCAGAAAGAAACCTCAGCACCGTGGCAGCAGTCCACATCATTCAGCATCAGATAATACTGAATCTGCACAGAACAGTGAAACCCTGGGCTGTTCCAGACTCTGAGAAGGCTCAGCACCCATTTTCTGTTGTGGTACTTCTGGCATTCCGCACCCTACCCTTCTTTTTTGTAGTTATCTTTATTACCACCTTCCTTCCTCTTAGTTCCCTGACCAGGAATTGAACCTGGGTCCTCGGCAGTGAAAGTGCAAAGTCCTAACCACTGGACCACAAGAGAATTTCCTGGTATCTTATTTTTAAAGTTCCAGACTCAACTTGCTTTCCTTCTCAGTGACAGTGTCACTGAGACAGTGCCTTCTTCTCCAAGAACTAAGTGAGCTTTAGGACTAAGCACCATGTTGAGCCTCTCCAGCTTTTGGAAAATTACTCATCATGGTAGTGGGTCTATGAGCACACAGTAAAGAGAATGATCAGAATTTCAAATATTGTTCTCCATATCAAGAACTTAGCATCGAATAAATTATACATGTGAAAATGTTATGCACACCTCCCACCTCTTTGTTATAACCTCCGTTAATGATAGAGTGAAATTACACTTGGCAGAGAAAGAGCCCTGCCTGTGCCAGAAGATTAATAAGTACATAATACAACTCCATTAGAAATCTGACTTCAAAATAATGTGCTTGCTCTAATGAGCATTACTAGTTGCTTATATTTTATGAGAATAGGGAAGGTGGTGGTGATTTAGATGATTGCCTTTGGATTCAATTTTCCTATCATAAGCAGAAATTCATAATCAGTCAGTTGACCTCTTTCCCTAAATTTGGGGAAGGTTCTCTTTAACAGTTATTGAAAGAATAATAGCCATTGGTGCATAGACGTATATATGGTAATATACGTCCCATATTATTAACTTTACAAATAGTGTCTCCAAGAAAGAACATTTGTGAAAAAAGAAGGGCCTTTCTGTATATGCTCATAAGAAAACAAGTTTAGTATTGTTATTGCTTTATGAGCAACATATTTCATGTTATTTGTTCTGTAATATTCACCTCTAAACTTTCAAGTTACCCCCTAATAATAATCTAAGAATTTCTAAACAAGTAATTATTTACCTTAAGTAATATATTTAACCAGTTGAAAGAAGTCCACCTTTTAAAAAAAGAAGGAAAAAAAAAAAAAAGCTGAACAGTTTAATTGTGGTTAAAAAACTTTCTAAAGAATGTGGTGTTCCAGGGCAGAAATAGCCTAATGTTCCACCTCCCAGGAACATCACGTTCTAACACTATGAGTTTATAGGAAATATTCTCTGCCTCAATCCCAGCCACCAGAGCTGTGGGTTTCTGTTCGTTGAACATCCCTAAACCTTGCTACACTGTGAATTGTTCTGGCTGCCTCACTTTGAAGATATTAATACTAATAAGCCTATGTATACAACTTTACAGGTGAAGATCTTTTGGCAAGTTAAAATCAAGAAGGAACATAATGGAGACAAATATAATTCCCTTATTTTCATAAACGAAACTGGAAACGTATGATTTCTGAACTCTTGCTACAAGGTCTACGCTGAGATCAAGCAAAATGGTACGGGGCTTGCTATCAACTGGCTTCCTGCTGAATGAAGCAAAGAAGCCCAGCAGACTGCCATTTCACACGTCAACAGTTGGAAAAACCACCGCTAAGCTTGCAATAATTGACTTAGAACAGGAGTCAGCAAACTTTTGTAAAGGGCTAGTCAGTAAATATCTTCGTTCTTATGGGCCAAACGATCTCTGTAGCAATGGCTCAGCTTAATGCAGAAGCAGCCATAGACGATACATACATGATTGAACGTGGCTGTGATCCAAGAAAACTATTTAAAGACAGTGGAATTGGAATGGTATGTCATTTTCCCATGGCATAAATATTCCTCTTCGGATTTTTTGAAAAATCATTTTAAAATGTTAACTATTCTTAGTTCAACAGCCACACGAAAGCAGGTGGCAGGCTGGATTTGGTTCAAGGGCCACAGTTTGCTGACCTGACTTAGAAAACTGGGAACAAGATGCACAGAGGTAAGAAATCAAGCAGGCTAGTTTAGTCATACCTATTATGGATAAGAATTGGAAGCTTTGGGGCATTGCAAGTGTGAATATGTCCTCTAGGACTCATTAAAAAGTAACGCACCTTACTCTCTATATTGTGTACCGTTGTGAACTCCTCTATAGTGTTTCTTTTTACATATAGAATGATGTTGGGTTTTTTATGTTTATTGCTTATATTCACAGACTTTTGGTTTCTACAAAATGAATTTAGAATAACGTATCTACTGAGTTGTGGCATCTTAGTAAGAAACTTAACCATGTTTCTAACGCAAAAGTAGACTGAGTTGGTGTTTATTTATTTTACGAGGTTTGTACTGACACTGTACCTATGTATTTATTATACATAGCTTTCTTGATATTGCTTGCAGATTAGAAGCATTAGTGGTTCTATTTCACTATTTGAAAACAAATCTCCTTAAAAGAAAATGTATACCCTGAATACCTGAAATAGGCCAGAATTTCATGTAACTTGCCATTTAATGTAAATTATTTTTAAAACTTTGCTGTGTAAGACTATCATGTAAGTGTAAAGGATTCGTCTTGTTCTTGGCATGAAGCAAATTGTGACTTTTCACATGAAATGTGTTCCTCTAAAGTAAAATCCAAATTTTATCTTTCTAATGACCTTCAAATTTGATGTTTTTCTTCAAATTATAAAACATATTAAAATCTCTAATCTTTGCTTTGAGACATTTTCACCATAAAAAAAATGAATAAAATAATTCCCCCTTCTTTGTGTACTTTAAGAAGTATCAAAAACACACAACACAGCTTTCATGTTATTGGAAGTTCTAAGTAAAAGCCTTATTGCTATAAGAATCACTGTTTGCTTATCAGCAGCATTCAGGCTATTTCAAGTTGATGCTGTTTGTACAGTACTACAGGTTTCTTTTTAAATCAAATAATCAGTCTACGACAAATGCACAATGCTCCCTTCACTTTAAAAAAAACTTCTAGAAACCGTAATCAAACTTGTCTCAACTCATGGGCATTTTTGCCATCTGTTTGGGCTTTGCTGTGCTTAGTTGCTCAGTCATGTCCGACTCTTTACAACTCCATGGACTGCAGCCCACCAGTCTCCTCTCTCCATGGGGATTCTCCAGGCAAGAATACTGGAGTGGGTTGCTATATCCTGCTCCAGGAGAGCTTCCCAACCCAGGGATCAAACCCAGGTCTCCCGCATTGGAGGCGGATTCTTGACTGGCTCCGTCAGTCAAGAGAAGAGAGCCACCAGAGAAGCCTCTGGTTGGGTTTACTGTGTCATTAAAATCGAGTTACTAGTCTAACTGGCTAGAGTCAAAATGAAACCGTGCAGAGGAGTGAGATGGAAAGCAAGGCTGGTCTCACTAGGTTTTATCAACTGGCCTTGACTCTAAGCCTCCACCCCACCCCATGGTCCTTAGCATAAAATCTGGAACTTACCTTGAAACTGGTTTTAGGAAGTGAGTGAACCCAGCCTTCTGCCTATGTTGCAACCCATGTTGATTGTTCATCCTGTGGTGAGGTAAAAGGACATACTCTATGGTATTTGAGTCCTAGGGATTTTAGGAGGGACACACTGCTCAAAAAGGTAGAGGGTTTACTCTGTTATTACAACTAACCAGCACAACCTGGTGTTTGCCAAAAGTAAGAAATTTTGATTTACAGTTTCTCTGAATTATACAGCTGTATTAGTAAACCAAATGAAAGAAACTGTCCTACTGTTTAGAATGCATCTAAAATAGCCACCCAGGCTTATACCCATTACCACTTCACACTTCTCAGACCACTAAAAACCTGGGTAGCAAACTTTCATCAGTAAATTGATATGGGAAAGAATCTAAATATGTAAGCTGGGTTTATTACAAGATTTTGAGGAAAAATATTTTAAGATGCTTCACTGAAAACAGAAAGAAAGGAGCATGAATTCTGTCCCTCTGTTGGGTAATTCCAACTTGTAAGATCACGGGAGCTGGCAGGAAACAATTTAGACTGGGAACCCAACGTGATGTGGGATGCCAGAAGAAACAGTAACTTCCTCTCTATCACCTCATCTCAAATCTACTGTTTTGACAACTAATGTAAGATCACGTGAGGGTGCAAAGGAGTTGAGAATAAGTCTGAGGATAAACTTGTAGGAAGTAACATTATTTGGGCAGAAAGTGCCCTCTTGAAGGAACACCTCCTTTCATATCATCCTTAGCAAGTAAAATTCTCCAGCTGGGGGGAAATATGGAGTCCAGACTCAACAGAAGCGAGTCAAAAGTCAAATTTACTTTTCAACAAAGGTCTCCCATCTTGATGGCTCTGGAGACAATGGAGGCTCATTAATGACAGTTGGCCTCCCCAGTGGCTCCGTATGTACTTTTCTTAAAAACTACATCTTTCCTTTCCTCTGTTCTCTCCCGTTCCAATCTCTCTGTAGACCTCTCCTCTGCCAGACACCCAGAGGCCTTGCTTAATTCTGAAAAGTAATCAGACCTTGTGTACTGGTCTGGTAAAACGGAATTAACTAAAACAGAAAACTCCACAACTCTGCTCCCATGCCACTAAGGAGGATTTTCCTGGTGCTGTCTGATCTTAAACTTGGCACAATGAAAGGCAGCCTAGATGGCGAAAGAAATCTCTAGATGGCAGCCTTGAACCCCTCCAGCTGTTTCTCTCACATCAGCAGCAACAGGGGAATCCCTGGGCCCTCCAAAAAGTTACTGGAAAAGGAGACTGCCTCTTACATCAAGCCCACCCCTCAGTCAACATTTCCACGATACAGTACATTGTTAACAACTTAAATGTTCTGTGCCATTGCTACCTATCAACTTCCTAAGTACAGTCCTTGCCTGAAGGCTAAGGATTTTTGACAGGAATTCCTGAATGTTTTTGAGATACTGAATCTCCAAGATTACCAAGCTGTTTATATACATCTCTTAGATCCAAAACGTGCTATGCTGAAGTCTGCCATCAAGCAGGCCTCTGAAACCTTCCCTATTTCAGATGATACAGGTCTCGGAACTTCTAAACAGCTCACTCTGACAACTCAACTGGGTAATGCCTCATTCAAACAAAAATGATTTGACTGGGCATACAAGGGCATGGAAGACTGAGGCTATATATATCTGTTGTTACCCCAGTTCACTTTGAAGTGCCTAGCACAGTGCTAAGCACATAGTAGGTGTTCAATATTTATCTAAACAGATATTAAGACTAGTTTATAATAGCCTCGGGCCGTATGTGTGTGTGTGTTATCATTAATGACTATAATATTTAGCTCTGAAGATGAAACCCATCAGTACAAGACTATAGAAGTTAAGTGCACAAGTATGTTTCATCCTCAATTCAATGGCACCCCACTCCAGTACTCTTGCCTGGAAAATCCCATGGACGGAGGAGCCTGGTAGGCTGCAGTCCATGGGGTCGCTAAGAGTTGGACAGGACTGAGCGACTTCACTTTCACATTTTACTTTCACGCATTGGAGAAGGAAATGGCAACCCACTCCAGTGTTCCTGCCTGGAGAATCCCAGGGACAGGGGAGCCTGGTGGGCTGCCGTCTATGGGGTTGCACAGAGTCGGACACAACTGAAGTGACTTAGCAGCAGCAATTCATACAGGATATTCAAATATAAGATGTATAATTTTATGGTCCCACTGTGATTTTCTGTATATGTAACAAGGTTAACAGCATAGTGCAACTGTGGAAGAGTTGATGAACCTCTATTTTAAAATTGATTTTTCATGTAAAGTATAGTTTCTGCTGCCAAAGTGAAATATAAATATATTTATGTATGTTTGGAAAAATAAATGATTTGTGACATGTACTGATCACTTGTGTTCCAATGAGGAAAGACCCCTTGGTCATCTAAACAAATATTCATAACATTTCTGGCTTTTAGTATCTAAAAAGTGGGTTAGGGGCAAATGTTTATATGTTGAATCATACGTTTTTCACCATTAAATAATCAAGCCTAAAACTGATTTTAGAAACTAGTTGGACTGCTATGCATTTTTTTGAAAATTCTCAAAAGAAGAGAAAAAGGAAGCTTTTTTATTCAACTATTCATAGTAAAGAATATTTATAAACTGGTAATTAAAACACTTATTTCATAGGCCATTCCTAGAATATGGCAACAGTCACATAAAATACTTTTTATTTATATTCCTAAGAATAGGCATTTCATCCATTTAAAAAAAAGGGGCGGGGAGAATAAAATAAAAGCCCCTCGTGCTGCATGCACGCTAAGCCACTTAAGGAGTGTCCAGCTCTTCGCAATCCCATGGGATTGCAATCCCATGTAGCCCTCCTACCGCCTCGGTCCACGGGATTCTTCAGGCAAGAATACTGGAGCGGGTTGCCAAGGCCTCCTCCAGGGGATCTTCCGACCCAGGGATCAAAACCGCATCTCTTACGTCTCTTGCACGGGCAGGTGGGTTCTGTACCACTCGTGCCACCTGGGAAGCCCAAAAGACCCTCACTGGATACCTTTTATCCTTAAGACAGAATGGTAACGTCTCAGCCTTGTTTTTTTCCACCTGGAAGGGATTTTTCCCCTTTCAGCCTCCAGAACATGTCAGAAAATATGAAGGACTTGAGAGAGACTGGAATCACACTCAAACTGTCCATGAAAGCAACCATGATGAGCACCCATTCTTCTTCCCATATATCAAACTAGGTTACTTCTTGAAGTTTATTGTCCAGTAAGAGCCAAAGAACCTGGTATCCAATTGCAAGCTGTTTTTCCTTTTCTCAAAAATTTTCATAAATATATATACACTCATATTTAGAAATGTTTCTCACTTCCATCATGGTGGTGCAATAAAAATAGATTTATTTGGTTATAAAGAGTAACTGACTGGTAAAAAGCAATCTCATAGTCTTGATTTTCCTGTGTGTATTTTTAGGATTGGGGCAGAACCCTGTGCCAGGCAGAAGACAATTCCTTCTCCTCAAGATTAACAATATATCTTTATGTACACCTGCACAAACACACAAATATGCGTGAAGTTCACTGACTCCTCATTCTTCTACTACCGTAGTGATTTTTCCAAACATTTGGTGAAATCCAGAGGCAACTGAGTAGCAACTTGACTGCAATGTCTTTTGATCAGTTGATTTAACTCTTCATTCAAAAATGAATCCCCTTGTAAAACTTTATCCTGAAAAAATATTAGAAGTATGAGTTAAAAGTCTGCTTATGCTGTAAGCAAAAGACAAGCCATGAGCTAAGCTAAAAGTGGCAACAGCTGACATCAAAGCAGCACATGAAACGTAACAATGACAGGGGCTGCGTCAGGTCTTGGACATGTCAGCTAGTCTACACAGAATGAACAGTCTCCTATCTCCACGGGGATCTAATCCCAGAAATTCACCCTACCATCAACTCCTAAACATGAAAAAAAAAAAATCCACCTAGAAAACAATTTAGCAAGTTGAAATCAGTTACTAAGAGACATTTAGTTTTTATTTCATCTTTTGAAAAAATTATGAAAACTATCACATACCTTCCTTTTGGAGTTTGAAGATTCAACAGGAGGATTGAAGGTCATTGCTGCCATGCTATAAGCCTCAAAAAGTTCTGCAGCAGATCTACAACAACAAACATAAGAAATGTAAAGGCACCAATCTATCTGTATAACTTGAAAAGTTAGATTGTACCCAAAGAATTAGATCTTACCCAGAGAAAACAGTTTGTACTCAATGTATACTTCTTAATCTCCCTCACCTACTTCTCTCCTCCTAACCCCCTCCTTTCTGGCACCACCTCATTGTTCTCTGTATCCATGACTGTTTCTGTTTTGTTGGTTCATTTGAGAGTGAAATCATACAGTATTTGTCCTTCTCTGACTTATTTCACCTAGCATAATACCTTCTATGCCCATCCATGTTGTTGCAAAGGGCAAGCTTTAATACCTTTTTTTCATGGCTGAGTAATATTCTAGTCATATATACCTCACTTTCTTTATTCATTTCAGTTCAGTTCAGTCACTCAGTCATGTCCGACTCTTTGCGAACCCATGAATTGCAGCACGCCAGGCCTCCCTGTCCATAACCAACTCCTGGAGTTCACCCAAACTCATGTCCATCGAGTCGGTGATGCCATCCAGCCATCTCATCCTCTGTTGTCCCCTTCTCCTCCTGCCCCCAATCCCTCCCAGCATCAGAGTATTTTCCAATGAGTCAACTCTTCGCATGAGGTGGCCAAAGTATTAGAGTTTCAGCTTTATTCATTTATTGATGGGCATTTAGGTTGCTTCCATTTCTTGGCTATTGTAAATAATGCTGTGATGAACTTAAGGATGCATATATCTTTTCTAATTAGCGTTTTTGTTTTCTTTGAAAACCAGCAAAACACACATATAAAATAAGTCCTAAATCCCCATATTATAACTTCATTATCCAACTAAATCCACCTCAGATAGTTCTGGTATACACTGATAAATATAAGCCTGAACAAAAAGAAGGCTGAGCAAAAGACCTCAAGTTTAATGTGATCAAATCCCAACTCAATCAGTTATGTGAAAGATATGCAACTAAGTGTTAAGTTAGTCATGAGAACACAAGGCATGGAGTTATCTTCCACGGATTTCCAACAGCATAATTCTTCAGTTTGCTTGGACTGGAAGCCAGGAGAGGCCAATCAGGACAGAATAAATGTCTATACCCTTGGATGTAAATGAATCCTTAATGATCTAAGACTGAAGAAGGGCAAAGGTTAACTCTATCCTACCCAGAAGGAAAAGGGTTTATAGGAAATTACAGTTTACACCTCATTAAGAGAGGTGGGTAGCGGACTATTATGATGTAAAGATACAGATCTGTTTTATCATCTCTCCCAGTATTTCAAGAGAGGCTGGAAATGTGATTTTTAGGTGAATCCCCCCAAATTTTATAATATAGCAACTAATCAGACTTTTGTCCAAACACTGAAGAGGCCAGAAAATCTTGTTTTCAGGCCACCTGTCTGCGGTCTCTGATTAAAGAAACTAGTGGGGCTGTCCTGGAAGGGGAAAATGTATAGCACAGTACTAATTCTGAGGGTGGGACTATCACAAAGCTGTCTTCTTTTCTATAGAATGAAGTATTTCCTAATTGATCTTGTGTGGGGGTTGGGGGGGGGAAAATAATTACTGCTGTTTCAACTTCTTTGTAGTTTTTGAAATTTTTCAGAATAAAAAGCTGTGGGTAAAGAAACTTCTTTTAGGAGGACCCCTTTCCCCATCTGGAAGAGAAAGATGAACACTATAAGTGCCAGTCCAGATTCTGACTGGTCAGGGGACACAAAAGGATAGTTGTCAGGGCTAACAAGAGAAACTGCTGCCTTCTAGGTGGCCGGGTTCAAAGCACTTCTCTCTGCTTCCTCGCTTCTCCCTTTCTGGTCCTAGCAGAACCATTCAGAGGGGGAAAAAAGGGAGTCTGGTTAGACTCAGGGATCTTCGCATAAAGCAAACATGGCATCATCTTAGTACATGTTGAACCTAAATAATAAACACCTGGGGATTCACTATTCTTTCTACTTACCTGCATGTGTGAAACTTTTTATAACTAAAAAAAAAAGTAATTATTCAAAACAAACCAAATCTCAGTTAGCAATGTTTTCTCCTTGGAATAACTCAAGAATATGAAGTGGACCAAATCCAGATGACCAACTGACCACTTTCCATTCTGAAATCTATTACTTTGTAAAAAACAGATTTCTCATAGTCAAAACAGCTATCAGCTGAAATCTGCAGTTCTATAAGGCGACACTAAATACTACCTTCGGCTCAATTCTGGTTTGAGCGCTTCCGAGCCTTCTGAAGGGGCTCCGGCGATGAGGTGAACGGCAAATTTCTGCACTATGGGATGGTAATGTCGCTGAAGGGGAAAGAGGACAACCACATTTTGCATGGGTCAGTATAAGACACAAGCCACAGTTGAATAAACACCAGTTTTTCTAAAAACCACAAATGCATATCTAATTCATTAGAACCACCTACCCACAGAAAGAACAGTATCTTTGCTCACAAGATTCCAATACAAGTCTGATGACCAAGCTACCAAGTGATGTAGCTTAGTCTTGCTTTTACAGTATGAAAAGGAAAATCAAAAGGCAATTTCTCTTTCAGAGTAAAAACAGTTAGTTTACAACAGGTTTCCTGAAATGTATTTCCACTTGAATGCTACTGTTCACACGACAGGGTCACAACATAGGTGAAACCCTCTTGAAACTGGCAGGCTTCCAAAGTCTCCCTGGATAGGACCCAGTACAAATATGCCTGATAATGAATCTTCTATTTTGAATAGTGTCAGGGAAAGATTTCAGGAAATCTCACCCTACAATACTGTCACCACTTTCTGCTTCCTTAGAAAATGTATCTCAGCACTTTAATAGCAAGAGCAAAGTGAGATGTGGAATATCAAGACAGGAATTGTACGAAAGGTAGTCCCAAAACAAAATACATTAAGTTCTCTGGCAATTATAGCTACTTGGGAAAAAACTGAAAAATATTTTTCACAAAAAGGAAAGGGCTGGGGTGGGGGGGCCCTCTTACCCGCAGTGCATGCAATTCCCAAAGAGCGGTGTTCTGAGCATTGCAGTACTCGGGTTCATCCAGCTCAGGAAGGAAAACCCCACTTCCCTGAGATTCATTGTCAAGCAACAGGTCTGTTTTAGGGAAAGTCTGCAAAAATGTCATAAAAAGAAGGACTAATTAAAACAATATTATTAATTTTAAGGATGCTATTGGATTCTGTACTTTTATTTCCATTTAAACACAATTTGGTTCTATAGTTACATAAGAGATTAAAGTACATGTACTTTATACCTAGTTTTAATTTCTGCAATTTAAGTTTGCTCCATGACAGAACAAAAATTGCAAAAGAATATTTTCTTAGCTTGCTTTGAAAATAATTCATTTCATCTTGAAAAGAAAACAGATATTCTTTCACTCAGCAACCCCACTTTTAGGAATCCTTTTTATACAAATAATTACATTAGATACACATATAAGAATATTCACTATAGCATCATTTATAATAGCAAAGAAACAAACAACTTACATCCATCAAAAGAAAAATGCAAAGTATAAAAGCCAGATTACTTAAATTTTAAATTTCAACTCTGCAACTTACTAGTAGTGTCACTTTAGGCAAGTTTCTTAATTTCTCTGGACCTCAGTTTTTCCTATCTATAAATGAGAGAAATAGTAGCTACTTCAGAGTTGCTATGAAGATTAAGTGAATTAATTTTTGCAAAGCATTGTAACAGTGCTTTCACACAGTAAGAACCATGTTAAACCAGCAGGCATTAACAAGACAAAGTAGCTGTATTTTTACTGACACAAAAATGTGTTTGCCACCAGTAAGTGTTAAAAAGAAAAGTTGTAGAACAGAAATGTATATTATAATACCCTCTCCATTAAAAAAAAAAAATTCTGTTTGTGTGTGTTTAGGACTTCCCTGTAGCTCAAATGGTAAAGAATCTGCCTGCAATGCAGGAGACCAGGGTTCAGTCCCTGTGTTGGGAAGATCCTCTGGAGAAGGGAATGGCAATCCACTCCAGTATTCTTGCCTGGAGAATCCCATGGAGAGGAGCCTGGTGGGCTACAGTCTGTGGGGTCGCAAAGAGTTGGACATGACCGAGTGATTACCACTTGTGTGCATTTAGCGTACACATTTATATATGAATTTTTAAAAGTCTTCTGGATAGATACGCACCACCTAGTAAAAATGGTTATTTCTGGAGTGTCAGTAGGGGTGGAATATATTCCTTTCATAATTTTATGTACTTCTTTTATTACCTAATCTTTTCACAAATATGAATTACTTTTATAATTAAAGTAATAATGTAAATGGGGGAAAAGACATACATCAAACAAAATACCGTTGTTACATAGCAAGAACTAGACTCTATTTGTTTGCACCCTACTTACATGCATTAATATTCTGTTGGTTGCTAAAATGCCAATGCTCGAATTTGGAAGCACGTGAAGAGCAAGGGTACAAAGGCGCTTGATGAAGGCAAGGGCCCGCTGTTGAGAAACTTGCTTTCTGCGTTTAGTCAGCATGACATCAAGACACTGGAGGACGGTCTCAACACCTTCATTCGTAGCACCTAAAACAGCAGATAAGACCCTTCAGGGCTGGTCTCAACCCTTTTTCATTCTGCAACTTCACTGAACTTGAAAAATCTCAGATGAACCTGTCGTACCTGTCCCACATCATTTCCCTAATTGATGAAGCAGTGCTACCCTGCCCATGTATTGCTCTGAGTTGGAATTCATCTCCAGTCAATTCCAAAAGTTTTCTGAAATACAGATGTATGGCACTGGCAGGCCAGCATTTTATGTACCAGCTCCTATTTCTCAATTCTCATTGACTAGAACTGCAGTCATAACATATTTTTAAAAGATAAAGATTTATTAAAGACACATTATCTTAAACATACATACCTGCATGTAACTTGAACAGTGTTTTGTAAAGATGAGTATAGAATTTCATTGGATCAATATTTAGAACATCACCTTTGAAATAACAACAAACATCAATTAGGTATGTTATAGCCTCCACAGGCCAAGACAAACAAAACTTGGTCAAGAAACTATCTTACCTTGCCCAGAAAGAATATGAAAAGCAGTCTGGACACAGTGAAGACTTTCTTGATAGCTTAAGTCCTTCAAAAGACAAAGACAAAAAAAGGATAGTAAGAATAACTACAATTTATATCTTAAAAAGTAATTCATTAGTAGAGTTACTTACACCAGACTCAATGAGAGAATGTAGAACTACTAATAAATCATCAAAAAATTCCACATTGATAAGGTGAGCAAACCTAGAATTAAACAAAATTTGGTTAAAAGGTAATGTAAACATAGATATAAAGAGCTTAAAAATTAAACTTGACTTGAAAACCGTGTTTTTAATATTACTTGTTTCAAAATGTTACCTATGCTAGAGATGACAGTGATTATATTTTTCATTAATTCATACTGGCCTCTTGGACAATTCATCCACAACTAGACACTATACTCAGCAGGAGTATATGAGGCACTTAACAAATTAAATATATTTCAAAAATACTCCTGCTCAGAGAAAGAAGTTGCTAAGAGCAAACGACTTCTCTGAGACAAGCTGACTAGGTGCCCAAGCGATGTTCTAAGTAACAAAGGAGTCATCAGTTATAGCTTCTAGGAAAATGGGGCAGGAAGAAGGAAGAAGGGAAACATTTTGCTATTAATAAGAAAATGAACCCTAGGAAAGCTTAAAATAAATGTTGGACCTAGTGTCCAGCTCAGGCTCTTCAATTAATTACCTACATAATCCTAAATTCTGGCCTTTTATTTCTAGAAATAACTGAGATCACTCAACAGAGTTAAAGAATCATGTGAGCTACTGTCAGCGCACTCTGAACACTATAAAATGTTAGGCACTGAAGTAGTTCAAGTCAGGATATCTCTTCAGTATTAGTGTAAGAGCCTTTGACACTAAGTAAATCTTAGAAGGAAAGACCTTAGAGGGCACAGATTCCCTGTGCATTGGTACAACCTTTTGGAGAAGTAATACAGCAAGAATTATCAAATTTTTAAATGAACATATTCTCTGAACTTCAATGGACACAAGTACATTGAAGCTATTTCCAGTGTAGCACGGGGGACTGATCAAATAAAGTATTATATATCCATAAAATGGAGTATCATGAACCTAAAAGTGGGTCTGAATATACTAACAAGGAAGGATACCCAGAATAACTGTTTATCAAAAAAAGAAAAGTTACAGAACAGTATACATTTGTGTAAAAGATTCAATCTATACGAAAGAAGGCAGGTAGGCAGATTTACATACTGATAAAGGAAAGAAGGGAACTTATGATCTTTTAATTTTTAAGTGCATTATTTGAATTTGTATTAATAGAGTATTATTAAGAATTTGTTTAAAAAAAGAAATTGGTCACTGAAAAAACAAACAGGTCCTCCCTAATGTAATAATACCTTCTCTTTGAATCTCTCACTAACCTCTCTTTCAATGACAAGAACCACACTATCTTATGAGGCAAAGCATTTCATCACCAAACAGCTCTAGTCATCAGGAAATAATTTCTTCTATATTGAACAGAATCTGCCTTTTCTCTATCTTTCAGACATTAGTCCTATCTCTAAAGCTGGGCTGCCAAACAATGGTGGCCACTGGCCATCAGGCATTTGAAATGCGGCTAGTCCAAACTGAGATGATATGCTATAATGTAAAATATATACCACTTTTTGAAGATACATTATGAAAAAAGGAATGCCAAATATCTCATTAATGTTTAACACTGACTACATGTCAAAATAATATTTAGATAAAATAAATTCAGTAAAATATACTTAAATGATTTCACTGTTTCTTTTTCCTTTTCAATGTGGTTAAAATTAAATTACATATATAGTTCACACTATATTTCTATTAGATAGCACTGTTCTATGGGACAATATCTCAAATAATTGTAGAAAACTATTATGACGTGGAGAAGGCGATGGCAGCCCACCCCAGCACTCTTGCTTGGAGAATCCCAGGGACGGGGGAGACTGGTGGGCTGCCGTCTATCGGGTCGCATAGAGTCAGACACGACTGAAGCGACTTAGCAGCAGAAGCAGCATTATGACAACCATAACTCTGGCTCACATCCCCCAACAGGTTCATCAGGGCTCACAGAAAAATACAAAAAGACCTATCTTGAGAGGAACAGATGATACAAGACTAAAAACTGACTACAGAGCAGAAGGAAACCAGAATTAAGGGATAAATCTTAGCGACAGTGAGAACTGAGTAAGCAGGAGGAAAGAGTTAGTGAAGGAGATTAAAAAAATTAAAGGTTTGAGATGAGAAAACCAAAAAATGTGTAGTGTTACGAATAGTTTCAAGGACAGGCTAGTAACAAATAAAAAAGGAACGAGAACTGAGAAGGACACGAGGTTATCATTAGTGAGCCTGTTTAAAATTCATGAGTATTTTGGTCTTATTTATTTAGAAAGAATTTAAAAGATTTCAACCTACACAGCCCTTACTTGGCAAGACCTTCCAAAACTGCTGGCAAGAGAGGTGACCTCTGGGCCTTCTTCAGTATTCTGAAGTAGGTCACAAACACGATGTTCAGAGTCTCCGTGTGCTGAGAACAGACAAATGGACTTCAGCGTAACCTAGTATACTTTCTCCCAAGTTACCGAAACTATCACTTTTGAATGCCCAGTCTTTTCTGTCTTTTCCCATCCCTCCTCGCTATTCAACCTTAAGAGTTTCAACCAAACAGAATGAAGATACACATCCTGTTATTTCCTAAAACTACCATCATCAATCAGATTAACATTTCCTGCATATCATACACATAAGCCCCATGAAGTAAACCAAAGTCATATAACTGTAAGTTGAAACAACGTCTCTAGTTAAGATCATTTAACAAAACCTTTTTAAAACCTTTTTAAAAGCATAAGAGAATGTGTGAAATCACCTACCAGTTTAAGTTTTTTCTCAGTACTCTCTGAAGCTTCTGCCTCCCGGAGTTCTCTCTCTAGTTTTTCTTCTGCTTTCTTCCACTGAAAGTAGATTTTTTAAAAAAAGATGTACCACTGAGTGAAGAAGCTAGCTTCAGAGATGCATTATATATCAGTATTATGAAACACATACAATACCATAGATTGTCTACAGATACAAATACAAGCAAAAACAGAAAAACATGGATAAGAAACATATACCAAACCAAATGTATGACAGTGGCTGCCTCCGAGGAGGAAGGCAGAAGAATGGGATTGGAGAGAGGAACAAAGAGACTCCAACTCCATCACCAGTGTTTTCTTTCTTTTCAAGAAAAAAAAAAAAAACCTGAAGTGTATTAATACTTGCTCTTCAGAACTGTAAATACATGGGATATGTTATACTACTCTCTGTAACTTAAATTCTAATGTTACTCTCTGTAACTTAAATTCTTTCAAAAAGAAAAAAAGACGTGCTCAGCCCAGAAAGAATTCTTATTGTGAAATCACGTAAACGTGGAAACCAGTCATCAACAATACTTCCCAAACTTATTTACATACAACGCATAAAACTAGATACTAAATATATAGAAATTCAACAAAAAACCAATCTTTTCCCACTCCCTCCTGCTGTAAGAGCAGCAAACAGTGGTTGCTACATTGCCTGAGACAAAGGGGACTGACTCAAGTGAAGTTGTTAAAGATCTGCTAAGAATCTCTGATTCCCCATGGTAGCCACATACATGCTATTCCTAACAGGCATGTCCCACCTACATTAGGAGAGTGTAGTATAAATAATTTAAATATTAACCTTCATTTGTTAACAATCACTAAGTCTATTTTGATATTTCTGTCTTTTTACAAAATTTATTTTTTAACTAAGGTATAATTGCTTTAAAGAATTTTGCTGTTTTCTGTCAAACGTCAACAAGAATCAGCCGTAGGTATACATGTGTCCCCTCCCTCTGATATTTCTGTCTTGTTTTCAAAAGTTATTCAGTTCAGTTCAGTCGCTCAGTCGTGTCCTACTCTTTGTGACCCCATGAATTGAACCACGCCAGGCCTCCCTGTCCATCACCATCTCCTGGAGTTCACTCAGACTCACGTCCATCGAGTCCATGATGCCATCCAGCCATCTCATCCTTTGTCGTCCCCTTCTCCTCCTGTCCCCAATCCCTCCCAGCATCAGAGTCTTTTCCAATGAGTCAACTCTTTGCATGAGGTGGCCAAAGTACTGGAGTTTCAGCTTCAACATCAGTCCTTCCAAAGAAATCCCAGGGCTGATCTCCTTCAGAATGGACTGGTTGGATCTCCTTGCAGTCCAAGGGACTCTCAAGAGTCTTCTCCAACACCACAGTTCAAAAGCATCAATTCTTCAGCCCTCAGGCTTCTTCACAGTCCAACTCTTACCTCCATACATGACCACAGGAAAAACCATAGCCTTGACTAGACGGACCTTAGTTGGCAAAGTAATGTCTCTGCTTTTGAATATGCTGTCTAGGTTGGTCATAACTTTTCTTCCCAGGAGTAAGCGTCTTTTAATGTCATGGCTGCAGTCACCATCTGCAGTGATTTTGGAGCCCAAAAAATAAAGTCTGACACTGTTTCTACTGTTCCCCCATCTATTTCCCATGAAGTGATGGGACCAGATGCCAGATCTTTGTTTTCTGAATGTTGAGCTTTAAGCCAACTTTTTCACTCTCCAAAAGTTATTAGACCCATTCAAAGATGAATATTCCTGGAAATGACTTTTTATTTTGTTCTTAATAACCCATTTGGATAACCTAATAAACTGTTTAGAAACGTTTTGAGAAGAGATCATGATGATGCTGGTGGTGGTGGTAACCAACGTTTATATAGTACACCCAGTGCTGTACACGCCGTTAAGTGGTTTTCCTATATTATTCTATTTAAACTGAACAGTGACCCCTGCAAGGCAGACCTATTATTAGCTCTATTTCTCAAAACACTAAAAAAAAAAAAAAAAGAAAGTTTATAAAGTCCCATAGCAAATAAATAAAAGTCTGGAATTTCAATCTGGGTTTCAATAAAAAGCAACAGAGAAACAAGATTCAATTAAAACCTATTTTGTTGCCAACTTCACATGAATACACCCTTTCTTTTAAGGAAGGGATCTGTGTTATCACAACAAATCTAAGACGATCTTAAAAGCCAACATGGCAAGAAAAAGCCAAAGGATAATAGACAACATGGCAAGAAAACCTTTTCACCTGTTGCTCTCTTTGCTAATAAATTGTCAATTACAGTTGATTTCATAAAACATTTCTTTGCAATAACTGGGGAAAATAAAATCCTCTAAATATATTTATATGTATGATTTAACTATGATTTTTACCTGTGCCTAATTGATTTTACTCTAAAATCAATTAAAACCAAAAAGGAAATCAATCAAACCTTTCTCTGCATTCTTGATAGAGTTTTTCTCTTTTCCTTGAAAGTCATGAACTTTTTCGGTTTATTGATATCCTCTGTATCTTTTTTCACTTCTATTTCTTTGATTCTTAGGCACAAGAATGTTTTTAACATCTGTTATTGAAAAAACACAAATACACAGCTTAATATTTATATTGCTCTCAATACTTTAAACAGAATAAGCATTAAACAATGTTATTTCCTTGCTTTAAGCTAAAAAAAAAAAAGATCCAAAAAACAAAAGAACTTTGCAACATCTTTTATCACATTTTACACAAAGTTCTATTATCTTTTTGTTAAACATATTCAGTAATTTTTGTCTATGCTTGGACACTAGCATTGTCTAAATACACGTAATACACACAATGTGGCCCTGGTAGACAGGACTGCAAGAGCAGACAGGCCCGGGAAGGCTGGACCAGCATGGGGGCAGAGGATGTTTTAGATATCTCTAAACCAGCTCTCATTTCCCAAATCAGATTCAATTCTGCAGTTAACAGTTCTAATCTTTTTCCCCCAATAAAAAAATAATATGAAGACTAGTGTTATTCATTTTAAAACAATTTTTTTTAAGCCAGTGGTTTTCCAAATATCACACTCACACAGAGGGCTTGTTAAAACACAAACAGCTAGACCCCATCTCCGAAGTCTCTGATTCAGCAGGTCTGTCATAGGGGCCCAGCTGATGCTGGTCCAGGGACCATGAGTACTACTGCCTTAAGCCATTAAAAAAAACAAATTAGAAACTAATCCAGAAATTGATGTACTGTGTGCTACAGCCGTCATCCAAATACAAAGACAAAGGGGCTTAAAATCCTACACTTTCTGGGGAAGAAGCCACTCTGCTGACCACAGTTACAGCAGCAGTCTGTGTGTGTGTGCTGGGCGCGGGGCGGGGCGGGGGGTGGTGGTTGAAGAACTACAGGTCTGTATTATTTTGAAGTTCTTATATGTACATTTTGAAGAAAGCTGAGAATTTCATTTAAAGTGTGGAATGGAAGCCAGGAAGAATGAAAAGCATAAATACTGCACCTGAAGTCATTCTAGGTATCAGAAGATTTTAGTATTTTGTAGGTATTCTGTGTGCTCATAAAATATCTCCAGGGTATCTTCCCAACCCAGGGATCGAACCAGTGTCTCCTGCACTGCAAGTGGATTCTTTACCTGCTGAGCCACCAGGGAAGGCCCCTCCCCAAATAAATAACTCCAAATCAAAGAAAGCAGCACATGGTCCCTTACTAATCTTTGGTAAAGGAACCAAGAATGCACAACAGGAAAAGGACAGTCTACAAAAATTGGTGTTGGGAAAACTGGATATCCATACACAGAACTGAGACTGGTCCCTTATCCTACCAGTCATAAACATTAATTCAAAATGTATTAAAGACTGAAATGTAAGACCCCAAACCATAAAACCCCTATAAAAGAAAACGCAGGGGCAAGGCTCCTTGACACTGGTCTGAGCATTAATTTTTTAGATATAACACCAAAAGCACAGGCAACAAAGCAAAGCGAACAACTGAGACTATATGAAACTGAAAACCTTTCACATGCAAAGGAGACCACTGACAAGATCCAATGGCAACCTGCAGAATGGGGGAAAATATTTGCAAACCATGTATATGGTAAGTATTCAAAATACTAAGGAACTCAAACAACTCATAGGAAAAAAAAAAATAACCTGACTTAAAAAAGAACAAAGAACCTAAACACATATGATTTATGTATGTCTTCATACAGAGAAGGTGAACAACAAATGACCAACAGACAAATGAAAAGATGCTCAACAGCATAATCATCATAGAAATGAAAATAAACACGGCAGTGAGATACCACCTCACATCTGTCAGAAAGGCTATGGTGGCTCAGCCGGTAAAGAGTCCACCTGCAATGCAGGAGATCCGGGTTTGATTCCTGGGTTGGGAAGATTCCCCTGGAGAAAGCAGTGGCAACCCACTCCAGTATTCTTGCCCGGAGAATCCCATGGACAGGGGACCCTGGCAAGATACAGTCCATAGGGTTGCAAAGAAGTCAGACATGACTGAGCAACTAAGCACTCAAGCATGCACTCAGTGCAGTTAGGAAGAAAAGGAAACCCTTGTGCACTGTCGGTGGGAACGTAAACCGATACAGCCATGATGGGACAGTATGGAGTCTCCTCAAGAGATTGAAAACTACCGTTATCACAGGATCCAGCAATCCCTCTTCCGGGTATATATCCAAAAGAAATGAAATCAGTATCTCAAAGAGATACCTGCACACCCATGTTCACTGCAGCACTGTTCACAAAAGACAAGATATGGAGACAATCTGCATGTCTGCTGGACAGATGAATGAATAAGGCAAACTCTGATAAAGTGGATGAGCCTGGCGGACATTATGCCAAGAGAAATCAGCCAGACACAGGAAGACCAATACTGTATGATCTCAAGAAGTGGTACACACAGAATCAGAGAATAGAATGGTGGTTGCCAGGGGGTGGAGGAAATAAGGAAACTGGTCAGTTATGAGGTATATAAGTTCTGGGTATCAAATGTACAGCATGGTGACTACCGTTAATAATATTCCATCATACACTTGAAATTTGCTAAGAGGATAGACCTTAAATAGTCTCACCACAGAAAAACAGGTAATTATGAGAGGTAATGGATGTGTTAACCTGACTGTGGTAATCATTTCACAATGTATACATACATTAAATCATCATGTCATACACCTTAAAAAAAAAATCACTGTAAAAACTATAAATATACAAAACAAACAAATACCAAGAAAGTAAAGAAAGCAGTTTACATTCTAGCATCGATAAAATAAAAGTGTTTCCTCACATCCAGTTTTATGTTCAAGCCCTATTATCTACTTACTCTAAGATTCTGAGTAATATTTAAGCCCAATATTTGTAATTTTAGCAGTTCAGCAAAAATGATCAGCTTTGGAGGATGAAAAGGGTTTGATGACAAAGGAAGACTTCAAAGTTAAAAAACAGTAAAAAATTAAATTAACAAAGATATCTAAGGCCCAAAGGAAGAAAACCATAAAACTTCACTTAAGAACATAAAGGTAAGATACTTCATATTCTTGAATACAAAAAAAAATCAATTCCATAAAATAATTAAAATGCAAAACTTCTATGAAGCAAAAAGACCACAATACAAGATTAAAAGACAGCAGCAAATATTTGCAATTTATATAGCAAAGATTTAATATGCTTACTATGTAATGTAAGCTCAACAAACACAGACCTTTCATTTCTTTTGTTCACTACTTTATCCCTGGGACCTAGAATAGTGCCTAGTGCATAGCTTTTATTGAAATAAATGAGTATTTTAAAAATTACTAACATATCATTAAGAAAAATACCTGAGGAAAAAATCTGGCAAACAATACAAACAGGTAAAACATTCAAATGACTAATAAATGTATGAAAGGAAGCAAAACCTTACTAAGAAAAATGTGTAAACAAAATAAACAATCTATTAATATACAATTTTTTACCCACCAGACTAACAAAGATTAAAGAGTGAAAATACTCAACATGGGGTAGGTTGTAGGGAAATGACACTCATCACTGGTGGGAACACAAGTGTTCAAATGTTTTTGGAGGACAATTTGATTTTCTCTCTCAAATATTTAAATGTATATACTGTTGGACACAGTATCGACACTTAAGAAATTTAACTCACAGAGTATTCACACAAGTGTGAAAAAATAACATGGCCAAGATGTTTTTTTTCTATGCTGACTGTAATAGCAAAAATCTAGAAACAACTCAGCCGTCCCTCAAGTGGGGAATTACATATTCACATAACGGAATACTAAGGCAGATGTTCAAAAGAATGGGATAGCCCTTTACATAAATCCACAATCCATAAAAACTCCAGAATAGTTTCCATTGTATAAACCCATCTTTTTACTTTAAAATAGAAACAGCATGTCTCTATCTGTATACATAAATGTCTATGATAGAAGGATACACGCCAAATTGTTACGAGTGGTTACTTTGGGGGAGTACTTTCATTTCATAGTTTATACACTTCTACAAAAAATAAATGCTTCATAACAACTGAAAATTAACTTTCTACTTTAAAAACAAACACAATGCGAGGTGAGAAAAGAAAAGCTTACCTCTGGCCTAACTTCGTAATTTCTGCCCTTCACATAACCAGATATCACTTTAATTACACCCAGGGAAGCTTGGCCTAATTTATCTTGCTTAAATAGTTTCTTTACTGCTTCACAACACATTTCAGATATCTGAAAAATAAAATGTTACACTAAACCAGTGTTTCTCAACTGCAGCAGTACTGACATTTTGGGCCAGGTGATTCTTTGTTGTGGGGGCCCGTCCTATATGTTGTTTAGAAGCCTCTCTGGCCTTTATCCACCAGATCCAGCGGCAACAACACCCTCCTCCCACCACCACAGTCGTGACAACCAAATGTGTACAGACACAAGCCTGATGTTCCCCGGAGGGTAAAACTAGCTGCTACTCAGAATCGCTGCAACAAACTTATTTTCAAACAATTTTCTTGAAGAGACAGTATTTAGTGGACTCCATTTTAGCAATAAATAAGAGCTCCAAAAGAATTTTGAGAGAGAGGAAAAAAATAATCACATGCTCTTAGATTTTCTGTTAAGGAAAAGCAAAAGCAACCCACCAATTTTGACATGTCATTCATGAGAGGGACAATCAATACAATGATGTTGTTGTGAAAGTTGAAATGAGGCAGGGCCACCAACAGCTCACACAGGCTCTTCACAGCCACCTCTGCCAGTCCTTTGTAGGCCTTTAAGGAAACCACATTACTTTTCTTCAGCTTCCTTTGCTTCCAGTCTAACAAAAGATAACTGGAGTTATTTTACTCACTGGTTAAAATTTCAATTAATTAGTTTCTTTTACACTAACAGGCAATCATATGAAAAATCAACATACCATCTGAATTCTTAAATAAGAGTTGTCTACACTTAAGACACAAGTACAAATGTTATCACTAATATTTACCTACCATCATTCATCTTCTGACTCTCCCCACAATTATAAGAATCTTGGATCTTACATCATTTCCCTGGGCTTAGTGCTAATGTTCATTGTGGTAACTTTAACCAAGAGGTCCAGAAGAGGTTTAACTTCTTCAGAATAACTGATGATTCACAGCACCATTTTTCTAGAAATATCTACACACATACTCTGTGCTGCTGCTGCTAAGTCGCTTCAGTTGTGTCTGACTCTGTGTGACCCCATTAGATGGCAGCCCACCAGGCTCCCCCGTCCCTGGGATTCTCCAGGCAAGAACACTGGAGTGGGCTGCCACTTCCTTCTCCAATGCATGAAAGGGAAAAGTGAAAGTGAAGTCGCTCAGTCGAGTCCGACTTTAGCGACCCCGTGGACTGAAGCCCACCAGGCTCCTCCATCCATGGGATTTTCCAGGCAAGAGGACTGGAGTGGGGTGCCATTGCCTTCTCCATCATACTCTGTAATGTACTGTAACAGAGTATCTTGAATATAAGATACTTGAATATACGAAAATATGCCAATTTTTTTTTCTAAAGTAGGTTCCACACCTCCCTCTTCATCATACACAGCCAGATGAGAAAGACAGTGACTTTTAAAATTTTAATTAATTAGTTTTTCGGTTGTGCCGCAAAGCATACAGCAACTTAGTTCCCCTACCAGGAATCGAACCCGTGCCTGCAGCAGGGGAAGCATAGATTCTTAACCACTGGACCACCAGGGAATTCCCCAAGTACCTTTGTTTTGAACTTGCTTCTCATAAATGTGATTTTTCCTCAAACAGACTGCATTCACCATAATTAAGAACAATATTTTCTATTTACTTAAAACTGACAAGACTTCATAATGGATGGATGAATGGATAAACAAAATGTAGTGTGTACATACAGTTGGATATTATTCAGCCTTAACAGGGAGGAAAATATTGACACACGCTGCAACAGGGAATAATCTTGAAGACATTATGACAGATAAATAAATGCTAGTATGTCGGTTCCAGCTGGGATGACAGAGCACAGAAGCAATATCCACGCCACGCACCCCATTCCATGTCCTTACTGGGCCAACAGATTCAGCTCTGTTGCAGCTGAGATGGCAGCTGGATGATGCTTATACTCAGCACTGAGTAAAGGAGCCCAAATGAGTCAGATGAAAGCTCCTTGCCTTGGCAAGAAATCTCTTCCCCATTCATGTCAGAATGATTCCTATGCCCTTTCTCCTCTGAACGAAGAGAAAGCAAATATTAAGTCCATCTTCAAGGCACTCATTACATCCAATCACATTATCTTTCTCCCCTGACTATTCCTTCCAAATAAGAAACAGTAGAATAAATTCCAACCATTCATAAACTCAAGAAACACACAACTATTTACTAGGTACAGGACTGCAGCAATGACAATCCTAGTACTGACAGCTGATAATGCACAGTGTCTAGTACAGGCACTATACTCCCACTTTATACCTATAAATTAATTCACTTCTCACAACAATTCGATGAGATTGGATTGCTCCTATTAAAGAAAAGCATCAACATACTATTAAAGAATAGTACTGTAACTATTCCTATTCCCATTTTATAGACAGAAAAACCACAGCACAGAGAGGTTAAGTCCTTTGCCTATCACAGGTATTAAGAGGTGAACCAGAACTTGAACTCAGGAAGTCTGACTATAGATTCTGTTCCTCATCATACACTATACTGACTCAACACACAGGACAGAATACAGAATTCACCTTCCTCATAAGAGCTCAGTGTGCTACACACTCTTAGGATACTTTTAATATACCTTTAATCATTTGCTCCAGATTTTCCAAATAAAATTTGTATTGGCTAACCAGGCCTTCTTCAAATTCTCTTAATTTCTGGGTTTCTTTGCGGATCTAAAGAGACCAAAAAGATCATTTTCTTAAATCAAAATATTAAAATCCATTTTTAAATTAGCACAAAATATGAGTACCCCCGACTATTTCTCCCACCTCTGCATGCTCAGTTGTTAAAGTCATGTCTGACTCTTTGTGATCCTATAGACTGCAGCCTGCCAGGCTTCTCTGTCCATGGGGTTTTCCAGCAAGAATACTGGAGGGAGTTGCCATTTTCTCCTCCAGGGGATCTTCTCGACCCAGGGATTGAACCCACATCTCCCGCATTGTGGGCAGATTCTTTACTACTGAGCTATCAAGGAAGCCCTTTTCCTGTCTCTAGCGAAGCAAAGTTTTCAGCTTATCTTGTGTAGTAGTTATATCCAGCATTACCTTGGTGGATTTTTCTGCCTCTGTTAGGGGTCGTATTTTATATGAAGGAGTAATGTCTTTAAATAACTCCATCAAAGAAACTATCACCAGCTTTCGAACAGTAACAGCCACATCAGGATCCTGCTCCATCAGCATAGAACGTAATTCTTTCAATTTTTTAATCTGTTAAGGAAACAACATATAAGGCTAGAGAAATGGCAAGATAATTATGAACAAAAGAAACCCACCACACATCTGGCACAATAAGTGGAATTCCACAATGGCTCACAGTCTAGTCCAGCCACGCACAACTGCAGACACTGCTCACATTAACAACACATAAATCACTAAAGTTGTAAATTCATCAAATTTTTGTTAAAAAAGCAGTTAGAAAAAATAGACTTTAAGAAGTTTACATTTATTAATCTATTTTTAGAAATTCTTTTTTATTGATTTTCTTTTTTTAATGATGCTACTTTTTTAAAATTGAAATATAGTTGATTTACAATGTTTCAGGTGTACAGAAAGTGATTCAGTTATACACATACAAATATATATGTATTCTTTTTCAGATTCTTTTCCATTATAGGTTATTACAAAATAATGAATATAGTTCCCTCTGCTGTACAGTAGGTCTTTGTTACTGATGTATATTATATAGAGATTATAATCATCTATATCTGAATCCCAAATTCCTAATTTATCCCTCCCCCACCCCTTTCCCCTTTGGTAACTGTAAATCTGTTTTCTATAACTGTATCATTTATTGAGATTCCACACGTAAGTGGTATCGTATGATATTTGTCTTTCTCTGACTTCGTTTACTCAGTCTGCTAATCTCTAGATCCATCCATGTTGCCACAAATGGCACTGAGTTTTCTTAAAACATGTGTGTCCTACTTCCCTAAAAATACTTTCTGAAATATACTGTCACATACATCAATCAAGTATAGTCCAATATCTTCATTTAGAGATGAAAAAATAAGACTCAGAACGTTCAAACAACTTTTCTAAGATCATAGAAGAAACAAAGTTCAGATTTGGATTAGGCTAAGGTTCTATGTACTCTCTTATTTTAATTCAGTTACTACCATTTTGTTAATGTCTTTCCTTTCTGTGTGTGCTTACAGCTAAGAAGAGACTCTTAAAAGATCAGACTATTACACCACATAATGTGAACAGCCTAAGGAAATTAGTTATACTCACATTACTTTCTGGGTCTGATAATATGGCAGATGCCAAAGCTGCAATATGCATTTTCCTCTCCTGTAGCTTCTTCTTCCTCTCAATTAAATGTTCTTCTAATGTCAGCTCCTTAATGGGCTTCTCAATTGTCTCTGAAATAGATTAGGTTTCACCTCTTAAACATTTCTTTATTTACAAGTATCCAAGAATCTTAATGATTAAAATACTTTTCTTGTAGTAAAAAACAACCATAATGATAGCTAACTTTTACCAAGTCCTTGCCATGGGCCAAGATTACTATTAATACATATAAATCTCTCATCAATCACATGAGGCAAACACTATCATTAGCCTCATTTTGTAGATAAACTGAGGCAAAGAGAAAGTAACTTGCCTAACTTCAAATATCTGGCAGAAATGGGATTTAAATCCAGGTAGTCTGATTAAGAGTTCTTATTCTTAAGTACTATGCTAACTGTTGCTGTTTAGTCACTAAGTCATGTCCATCCAACTGTTTTTAACCCCATGGCCTGTAGTCCACCAGGCTCCTCTGTCTGTGGGCTTTCTCAGGCAAGAATATGGAACAGGTAGCCATTCCTTTCTCCAGAGGATTTTTCTGACCCAGGGATCAAACTTAGGATTCCTGTATTGGTAGGGATTCCTTGCCACTGAGCTATAAGGGAAGCCCACTGTGCTAATAATCCCACAATAATTCATACAAATTAAGAGAAAGAACAATCTGATTTAGTTTTTAAAAAGTACAAAACATGCTCCTCTGTTTTCAACTCTATGCAAAATACATCTACCTTAAGAAATTTACATGGAACTAGATTTAACAAACACACAAGCATAATCTGTTATAAACCTATGAAGGATGACCCAAAACAGTTAAAATAGTTGCCCCGTAATCTCATTTACACTAATAAGGTTTGCTAAGACAAAGCAAAATTTACGAAGCTTGTTTTATCACAAATTCCAAACCAATATAGTTTCAAACAATAAATAAAATTTTCCATAGGAAGGGCAACAAACAATCAAATTACACAAGGTGAGATTTTCAAAGTGTGGGAAAATGTTCAAAATGACCTTGAAGTGGCCAGTACTCCAAAATGCACATTCCAGCTTGTATCTAAAACTAATTCACAATTAAGTGTAAAAAAAAAAAAAGGTAATTCTCAATTAACAATTTAGTAACTAGAAAGATGCATATCATTACCTTCCTCAGGTTCCATCTCTTCTTGATCCTCTTCGTCTTGGTTACTGTCAATAACTATATGGAAAATATGCATATTAAAAATGTGGTAACATACATAAGTTGTAAAACCACAAGGAAAATCAGGAAAGTGATTACCATAAAACTCAGGAAAATAGTTACTTTTGTTAGGAGGGAACAATTAGTGATTAAGGAGAGCAGAAGGGATGTTTCTGAGTGCTGGCAGTATTTCTTGCCCAGATGGTAGCTTTATGGGCGGATTTTTTTGATAAACCACATAACTTCACATCTTTGATTCCCCGACTTTTGTGTTTTATTTCACAAAAATACATGGGAAAAAAAAAGGCTAAAAAAGGATGACTAGTATGTTTCTAATTTTAGGAACAAAAAAATTAAATACTCCAAAAACAATCATCTTAACCTTGCAGCTTCAGCTGTACTCACAGTACAATGGGCATAATTGTACTATGAGATAATCATTTGTATTTCCGGCCAGAATTGTCAACTTTGCTCTATGACTAACTGTAGCTATCCTGTTTCATAGATATGAGTAGTCAAAATAAAATAAATTTTGAATGAGAAAATTTTGAACGTGATATTAGTAAGGGACCAAAATTTTAACCTAATACACAGGCTGATCAGATTCACCTGGTTTCTCTCTGGTCTGTGGGATTATACCACTTTTATCTTTGATAGGAAGTAAGTGAATCAGTTCCTTCTCAGGCGCAGTTTGCAGAGTTCTTGGTATTTTTTCATATTTATCTATAACACTCTCATGCTTCCGTTTCTTGACGTGAACAGGCTCACTGCAGGAAAAAAATTCAATATTTTTAAAAAAGAACTTAAGAGACTTATCATTTTAAAAGTACATAAAAATAAATCACTAACCAAATCTTTAATAGGCATAAAGATATTAGCAATTAGATCAGTAACATAAGAGGTATTTGTATAATAAAATGAATCATATAAAGCCATAAAACTATGGCTTACATTTAGTTTTCCCTTTAGCGGCAAAATAAAGGTGAAGTTACAGACTTTTTTTTGGTGAAGAATATTCCACAGAGCCAACGTGGACATCGTGCCAAATGTTTTACTTTCCCCAAAACCTTCAGAACATAGCATAGACTTTGGACTTCACCTAAGTTTAAATTTCAGATCCATTATTTGTGACTATGGGAAAACAGTTTCCTTTCTGTGAAATAGAATAATACCTACCTGATATGATAACATGGAACAGGAAATGGCAACCTATTCCAGTAATCTTGCCTGGAAAATTCTATGGACAGAGGAGCTTGGCAGGCTGTGGTCTATGGGGTCACAGAGAGTTGGACACAACTGAGCAACTAAGCATGACAGGGTAACAGTGACTGAGATGGGTAACATGGCCATGAGGATCTCAGGGCTGTTTTGCCTCCAACAGAGAATAGCATACTTCACTATTCAGACTCAAATGAAACAAAGATATATACTAAGTAAAATTAGCTTTTTTTCATGAGCTAATTTTATTTACGAAATAAACAGAATAAGGTTTACAGAATAGGGTTTACAGTTTACAGACTCCAGCGTTCACAGATGAGCAGCATCTTGCACTAACCACCTGAGTAAAATTCAGAACCAAGTTTTTAACCTGGAAAGGATGCGAATGACTGTAATCTAAATGAAGTATTACCTGGAAGAAATGTCTCTCGTTAGAAAAGATGCTCTTTGTCCTAAATCTTTCATTAACTGTAAGTCATCTTCATCCATCATATCTAAAGGAAGGGCTTCCTCCTCTTCCTCTTCTTCCCTCTCAACCCTTTTACCTATTCCAAAAAACAACAACAACAAAAAAATCAGGAATTAGTATTGGAGACATAGAATCCTGTGTTTTTGTGTCTACGATAGGAAAAGCTTATGTTTTTCAACCACCTTAGCCCAGTGAGCACTACTGACATGTTGGGCAGGACAATTCTTTGCTGTACTTGGTTGTCATGGATGAGGCAAAATGCTAGCATCTCTGACCCCTTAAATCTGAATGCCAAGAGCATTCTAAACAACAGGTCACTTACGCCAAGCCTAAGAATTTAAAATACATCCTAAATTGGTTAAATTTACATGTAAGAGAAAAATGTGCAGCAGCTTAAAAAAATTTTGAAGCAGGAAGCAATGATAACTGTGTCACCTGCTGCACAGTTCTTGTAGATCATATAGCTAGAATATGGCTCTACCTCAGTCTCAACAACTGTATGATATTGTATACCTTTATACCATTTAACAATTCCCTGCTGATGAACATTTTGATTATTTTCAAAATAATTTTTTTTTGGCCATAATTAGTGAAAGTTGCTCAGTCGTGTCCAACTCTTTGGGACCCCATGGACTCTACAGGCCATGGAATTATTTAGGCCAGATCACTGGAGTGGGTAGTCTTTCCCTTCTCCAGGGAATCTTCCCAACCCAGGGATCGAATCCAGGTCTCCCACACTGCAGGTGGATTCTTTACGAGCTGAGCCACAAGGGAAGCCCAAGAATACTGGAGTGGGTAGCCTATCCCTTCTCCAGCACATCTTTCCGACCCAGGAATTGAACCAGGGTCTCCTGTATTGCAGGCGGATTCTTTACCAACTGAGCTATAAAGGAAGCCCCTTATAGTTTCCATATTTTTGCCATAATTAACCATAATTGCCATACTGCCAAATATGCCATATATGCCATAATAATTGCCATAAATTAACAGTGTTGCAATGAACATGCTTGGGCATATATACTCTTAGAAAATATTTTCAAATAATCATAGGATACATTCCTAGCAGTGAGATCTCTGGGTCAAAGGAAAGTCTATTTCTTTTTTCTTTTAATTCTTACTGTGATAGTTCACATATGAGTTTATGTGTACATACATATTTTTCTCCTTTTTACTCAGCTGGTGTAAGCCCATCTTACAAGTGGTGATAACCTATAATTTCAAGAGGGTGGAAGCTCCAATATACATGACTTTTCATCTTGCTTTTTCAAATTAAAATTCATTTTATAGACTATTTCATGTTAGAACATAAAAAGTTTCCTTCTTTCTTGAAACATGTTTCTTTCAGTTTCTAAGATATATACAATTTAAGTCTTCTTCCTAATTCTCTGGATCCACCTCAAACCACATTACAGGTTTTTCTACTCACATCTTAAATGCTGGCATTCCTTAAAATTATTTTCTGGGTTCTCTTATTTTCATGTTACACAGTCTCCATGGTGATTTTACTCAAGTCAAAGGCTTTGATTAGCATCTATATACTAATAATTTGCAAAACTATTCTCTCTAACCCAGGTCTTTCACTTGAACATTATACCTATACCCAACTCCCTAAGAGACTTAATTTAGATGCTCAACATGTAAGAAGAAAGACATTTTTTGCTTTTATTTTTAAAATATAATACCTAACATATCATGCTTTTTAAATTCTTCTGAAATTTAGATAGATCTTTAAACATATCTAACTCAAGCAAGGCCTGTTTTTTTGTTTTTTTTTAAATAAGTGAAGTACCTGAAGATTAAGTGACAGACGAAGGCCACACCACTAGTAAGAAACAAAATCATGAGAAAAGCTCAGGTATCCTGACTTCCAGTCCCATGCCCTTTTATACATCACAATAGCATGGCTGCCAACGGATCAAATTAAACAGGTCAGGGTAAGAGAATGAGATGTGCACAGGAAGAAAGAAAAGTCAGATATAGTCAAATATTAATACCCTGAAAGTACAAGTTCTGCTGTAGCCAAATGGGTCTGACTCAGAATGATCATATTCCTTAACTGTTTTGAGTACTTGGGAGTTTTTGAACAGGGTGACAAAAGAATAACCTTGACAATTACAGCTCAATTTCATTCCAAGTGAAAAGAAAGCCAGAAGTTTAGAAAACTAAGTGATACTTGGCAACACTGTGAAGAATGCATTAGAGAAAAGCAATACTCTTTCCTTAGCTAACTGCCAGTGAAATGGGAAAGCGGTAGGTAGCATTGGAATGCCCAAAAGTTTTTTGTGGTTTTTCTTAGTTTGTTTCCCAAATAGGCACTGAATATCTTCAGATCTGCTTTCTAAACAAACTAAAAGCAGAAGCTGGGTCTCTTTCACCATGAATACTGCATTAAAATGTTCTCTCATAGTGACTGAAACATACAGGACTATGATCCTTCCCTAGGAGTGAAGACTAAAAGGCAAAGTTATTGCATGAAGAATATTTTAGAACAAATCAATAGAAACTGGAACACAGGAATGTTTTCAGTTACCTGGTCGTTTCTCCTTTGGGTCCTCCAACGGAACGGGTTTCTTAGACACAGCATCTTTTACAGCTTGCCTTAGTTTCCTCTGCTCTTTGCGGTACTTCTTGAGAGTGCTTTGTTGTTTAAACTGTTTGTTTTTTAGCTTGTTTTCAAGTTTGACTTTACTAGTTTTCAACAACTTCCGAAAGCTTGGAACCTGTTTTTTATTTCTTCTCTAGAAAAGAACAACAGAAGGGGCACTGAATACCCAGAAAAATAAATGACTTTATTTTTCAAATCAGGTTAAAAAGAATTGATTATTTCATTAGGCCAATTCCACAATTTTAATGTCTCACAGTCACGGGTCTTGCGGATAAGAGTTAAAACCATACTATGGCATTAATCCTACAGAACAGTGCCAGATCAGTTGTTCAACGGGAGGTTCTCACAGTGGGCAGAAATCACAGCGGTTCAAAAGGGTCTAAGACTCAAAAACATGTGAAAAACCACTGAGTTACTGGTAAATGGTTATTCAAGGCTAGCTTAACACTTGTAGTTTGGCATACTAAGATTAAAATGTTGGCTGTCTTTAGCAATAACAAGTGATATTTACATATCGCTTAACTGTTTACAAAGTGCTCTAACATGACCGCCAACAGCCTAGATGTAGCGACTGCTGTTATATTACTGATGAAGCTACAGAGATCAAGACAAAGACCCTTAAAAGTAAGGAAAACAAAACTGAACTCGCATGTGGATTACAATTTGCTTTTCTATATCCTTACCTTTAGGAAGAAAAAAACAAAAAGACTTAGGTCCCAAGACTCATAAACTTATTGAAAGCAGGACCGTTTCTCGTCTGTAAAATAACGGGTTCAAAAGATGGTCTTGAAGAACTCTTCAAGTCTGACACCTTATGAACTCAAGACTTCGTGCTAGTGCCATTGCGGCCCGCTGAAGCCAAGCGTGCACAGTGGGTGAAAAAGAAGGAGCCAGGTCTAAGGGAGAGGAAGCTGACAGCGCGGAGAGCCAGGAGGGAGCCCTGCTGCTGCTGCTGCTGCTAAGTCACTTCAGTCGTGTCCGACTCTGTGCGACCCCAAAGACGGCAGCCCACCAGGCTCCCCCGTCCCTGGGACTCTCCAGGCAAGAACACTGGAGTGGGTTGCCATTTCCTTCTCCAATGCGTGAAAGTGAAAAGGGAAAGTGAGGTCGCTCAGTCGTGCCCGACTCTCAGCGACCCCATGGACTGCAGCCCACCAGGCTCCCCCGTCCCTGGGATTCTCCAGGCACGAGGACTGGAGTGGGGCGCCGTCGCCTTCTCCAAGGAGAGAGCCCAGGGAGCCCCTGATCTAGGCCACTGCCGCCGCCCCCCATACAACGGCAGCTACTCTGTGATCCAAAAGGGTCCTAAGCCGCGGGGACCAGGCTTCTGAGGACACTTACGGCCTTCATCCTTAAGTGTGCAGGGTACCCCGGCTGGACAAATTCACCAGTGACAGCAGTAATCCAGGAATCCCGAACCCGCAGACACACGTGCGAAATCAGCAACACTGAACCAGCCGGAAACTGCCACTAGTCCCTCCCCATCCTCCGCCGCCGGAAATAGGGGCGGGATTTCCGTAGACAGGGGCTGTCGTGCGCCCTCTCGCGGCCCTAGGCCGACGGCGCCCCGGCTTGTATGCGCATGGCAGCGCACGGCACTGTGAATCACCAAAGGTGGGTAATCAGCGGTCTCTCTCCAGGGTCTCTGAATCTTTGACTCCTGCCCTGTTTCCTTGCAGTTCTTCAGGAAATCGGGCTTTTCTTCTCAGAACGAGAGGATCTGAGCTTTTCAATCATCCTGTATTTTGTACCCCTCCTCATGTTTAGCTTGTTATAAGATATAGCTCGTGTACTCTTTTTTTTTTTTTTATAAATACTGATTTTTGTGGGACAGAGAAGAGCTTATTTCATTTGTGAAATATCTGCCCCTTGACAGCTTCTCTGGGCGAGTTTGTGGTATGGCTGAAGATTTCTCACGAGTTCCAACACTCAAAAGTCTATGATTCTTAATGTTTTATTTTGAAACCCTTTTTGCCTTAATTTAACCACTGCTTGATAAACAGTTATATCAGTGAGATTCATCTGCATTTCAGTTTTTTATAGCTATAGCTTTTCTGTAAATTCTACTGTCTCCTTAGTAATTCCTCCAAAGTCATTAGTTCTAACAGGAAGATTTATGCATTGCAAGAATAACTACGTTTTTCAAAATGATTGTCTTTAAAGATTTTTTTTTTATGAATAAATTTAAGAATTCTGCTTTAGTTTTTTTTCCTTGTTTTTGTTTTTAAAGTCTGTGATTCTGAGAAGATCCTGACAGTCTGGCCTAGCAGTCCTGAGCTAGAGAGGAAAGGCCAATAGAACCTCCAAAGAATCTGAGCTCCCTTGTAGGTGCTGGTCTTATAGAGACTGACAAGAAACCTTTCAGTTTCTGGATCTCACTTTAGAGACCAAGAATCCCATTCTATCCAGAACTCTTCTTTCCCTCTCTTCCAACTTCCTCAATTTCCCCACTGCTCTCCTTTACACACATTCTCAGAGATGGCAGAACCTGTCCCACTGGAGTATTACTTCATCAAACAGATTGAAAACATTAGCCTGTCCTCTTCCCAAGAGTCTGAATTCCTCAAACATAATAATTTATCTGTGGTCACTCCCATCCTTTCAGCCTCTTTCTTGTCCAGTCTCTCCAAGGATGAGGCATCTCCATTGCCGTTTGAAACGAACTTCTCCCAGCTTCATCACATTCCATGTATCACTAACTATCCCTGCTCTCTATTTCCCTCCCTAGCACATTTTTCCCCTTGGCTGATTAATATATGCAAATATCTTCCATCCTTCATTTTTTTCCCTAATGACTTCTCATTTTAATTGCGGTTTTATTTTCCTCAGTCTCTGGTTGTCTTTACTTCGAAAGAAAAAGAAAAAAACTATATTTCTCTTGGTATCTCCACTTCATTTTCTCTATTATCACAGCCCAAGCCTGTGCTAGCTTTTTTAAGAATTAGGTCATACTCTTGGCCCATTTTAAGTTTATAATCAACTAAAACTCTTTGGATCATTTTTAAGCACTTGTTGCCAAGCTAATCTTTCCCATCTTGATTTTGAGCAATCTTTCATTTAAACACAAACTTGACAAATGGAAGTTTACGTGATTCCTACTAATGTAATCTGGTTTCTCAGTTACGTCGTCGCCAGCTTCGTGTCATTTCCCATTCACTCAATCCACACTAAGATTGGGATCAGTTTGGGCTAGATCCTCTTGGATTTTCCATAGCTTTCCTGAATACCTGGACTAAGAGGGGTCACTGGGCTACCCCATACTAACTTCACAGGGATGGTATCCAGAGGTTCCTGTGAACCCTTTTGAGATCCTGCCTATAATATTCCACTGTAACTGCTCTCAATAAGATCACCAAGAACCTTCAAGTAATGTGAATTTTTTTAAGTGTGCACTGAATTACAGCATTTTTTTTTTTTAACCTCACTAGATCTCTCTGCTGCAATTTTCCTTTCTCACATTAGAATTTTGACTCTCTTGGCTCCCTTAACAGCCTCTTTACCAGCTTCTCCTCCTGCCTTCATTCCTTCGTCCTCCTGCCTCTTCAATGTAGGTTACTCTCAGGGTCCCACTCCTGACCCACCTTTCTACTTCTCTTTTTGTTCTGCTTGCTTTTCTGGTGTGATCTCATCCATCTACCTAATGCAAAGAGATTCCTAAACCTTATGTCGGTAACACCTATATGAAAAGATAATGATTGGACTCCCTGTGTACAGCAGGTAAAGTAAAATGTCTGCCTCTCGAGAGATGTTTCTTTATGACTCCACTTAATAGATTCTATATGGGCTGAATGTGCCTGTGTACATATGTGGTATATAAAACTTAACTGTACTGAAGATTATTTTTATCGTTAAAAACATTGTTTACTCTTCTTAAAAAATTTTTTTTTGAAGCAAGGTCACACAGAGCAAATAATTTATATTGTGGGTCATCAGGAAATTAGGCTAAAATAGCTAATAATAATAATTATAACTAATGATTATTTAATTTAAAATTGTTAACCCAAAAATCTAAATAACAAAAAATAATAGTGTAGCAGATACTGTCATCCCATTGACATGCTCTCAGCACTTTCCATTCAATACATGCAACTTTTAAGCTGAGGAGTTTTTCTCAACCCCTACAGGGCAGTCAAGAAGCACCAAGGACCCTGAGAGCAGTCTTCAATGACAGTTGAAAGCTGAAGGATAAATACATATGCCACGTGTGGTAGGCTGAAGAATATCCTCTGAAGATATCAGGTTCTGAAACTGGTGAATTTTATGTTTTGGAGCCAAAGGTATGATTAAGGATCTTGAGAAAGGGAGATGATTCTGGACTGTCCAGCTAGGCCCTAAACGCAATCACATGTGTTCTTAGGGGAGCTAGGCAGAGGGAGGTTTCACGCAGATGGGAGAGGAGGAGACTTTGTGGGCACAGAAGTGGAGAGTGCAGCAATGTAACCACAAGTCAAGGAGGGCCAGCAGCCACCAGCAGCAGGAAGAGGCAAGGAGCAGACGCTCCCGTGGAGCCTCCGGAGACAGGATGGCCCTGCTGACTGCATGATTCCAAGGACACTGATTTCGGACTTCTGGCCTCTAGACCTGTGAGAGAATAGGTTTTCATTGTTTTCAGCTCCCAAATGTGTGGTGATTGTCACAGTGACCACAGAAGACTAATAGATCGATATTTATACCCATACGTACACCGAGGTCCCCACTTCTCAGAAGCAGAACAACTCTGAGGCACCTTCTGTTGTCTCCAGGAGTCTGCAGAAGCGTTGAGCCCTACCTGCAGGGTTACCCACCCATCAGCCTGTTCTGTTACTGACTTTCTCTTCTCAGTCTTGCTTGCTTATTCTTCCATCGGAGGTTCCAGGTCTCTCCTTCAAGATAAACCACATACTCTCAAATCCTATATTAGTTTCCTGGAGTTGCTATAACAAAGTACCATAAACTGTGTGGCTTAAAACAAAAAAATTTATTCTCTCACAGTTCTGGAGGCCATAAGTTGGAAATACAGTAAAGGTGTTGGTTCAGTTGGTTCCTCTTCAGGGCTCTGAGGAGAAGTCTGTCTCATGCTTCTCTCCTAGCTTCTGGTGGTGGCTGGCAACTCATGGCATTCTCTGGATTGTAAATGCGTCTCTCCTTTCTCTGCCTCCATCTTTACATAGCATTCTCCCCCGTCCCTGTGTCTTCACGTGGCCATCTTCCCCTCATATAAGAACACTAGTTATATTGGATCAAGGACCCAGTTTCATGACATTATCACAACTTGGTAACATCTGTAAAGATCCTATGCCCAAATAAAGTCACATTTCTACATACTGGGGATAAGAATTATAACATCTTTCGTAAGGCACATACTTCAACTCACAACACCTTGACTCAGTGTCAAATCTGGGGACCCCTAACCTAAGAGAATTATCACTTAATAAGCATTTTTATTTCCTAAGCATAAGCATTTTTATTTCCCTAAATATAATTATTTTTCCTCAGTAATCTTATGATATTGTGTCCATTTCAAAGTTAATAAATCTGAGGATTAGATATTATAGTGTTGTCAAGTCTTTGTTTTACCACACAGGAAATGTAATAAGATGCCAGTTCTACCAGTGGGAATGGTTTTCAGCAAAAGAGATCAAATACCTTAAGCTTTTTCTTTTTTTTCCCCCTCATCTGCAATATTACAGATCAGGAAACAAAGAGGGATTTTCCTAGGGTTGTGATAATCTTTTCCATTTGAGGTTTTGTTGATAAATTTAATTTCTAAGACCTGACATTTCCCCTTTCTTTACTTGCGTTGTCTGTTCAGAGCCACTCTTGTTTATTCATTGCTTTCCAGAATCTTTGGGGAAGGGGGAGTAGATTCCACACACAAAGTCAAGTCCAGTTTCTGATAATCCCTTTGGCAGCCATAGTTGCTCACTCTCTCTCTGTACCAGACTCTGCTAGGAGCTGTCTGTGAAAGAGTGTTCTATAAAACAAGGACACATTGTCTCTGCCTCCATTCTAAAGCTGCTGGTAAGTACCCTGCACAGGGAAGAGACCATAAAATGAAACATCTTAGGTACCTTGTATATCACAATGTGCTCCAGCTTATTCTAATATTCTCTACTTCATCTTTCACCAAAGGCCAAGTCCTTCCTCTGGTTACAAGTTTGGAAATACTTCCGTTTATGAGCTTATCCTCATCTAGTCCTAAAAGCTGCTTAGGTGGCATTTATGCTTCTGATTGCTTCCCTTCATTTTATAAGCTGATACTGCTGATTATTATTTTTTTAATTGTTTATTTATTTATTTGGCTGTACCCAGTCTTGTGGGCTTCCCAGGTGGTACTACTGGTAAAGAATCTGCCTGCCAGTGCCTGAGACTCAAGAGACCTGCATTCTATTCCTGGGTCAGGAAGATCCCCTCGAGAAGGAAATGGCAACCCACTCTAGTATTCTTGCCTAGAAAATTCCGTGGACAGAAGATCCTGGTGGGCTACAGTCCATGGTGTCGTGAAGAGTAGGACACGGCTGAGCGCACACATACATTCTACATACCCAGTCTTAGTTGCAGCAGGTGGCAGCTTCTATCTTCATTGCAGCATGTGGGATCTTTAGTTGATTGGTTGTGACAATCAAACTCTTAGTTGTGACATATTGGGATCTAGTTCCCTGACCAGGGATCAAACTCAGGCCCCCTACATTGAAAGCATGGAGTCTTGGCCGCTGAACCACCAGGGAAGTCTGTGTTGCTAATAATTAAAATCCTCTCACGTGAATAAATGGATGCATAAGTGAAATAAGATATTTGTGAATAAATTGATGAGGGATCTTGATGATCCAAAATGTCTCCTCCAACATCTGTCACACCTGAAAGAAGATAAAGTCTGTCCCTAAGGAATCCCTCTCTTGGGCTCATTAGGAGCAAAAGGACTTTTTAATATCCAGAAATTATGGGAATGAGTGGCTTCTGGAGGTGGCAAAGATGGGAAGTGGAGGAAGAGTAGAAGGTAAGTCAAAGAGATGCCAGAACAGCTAGGTTTTAAACATCAGATGCACATATACCATAACATCATGATAATTTCAGTAAGCATAGGAGTTATCCATTTCTGCTTAACAAATTACTCTTAAAAGCTGTCAACTTAAAGCAATAATAAACATTTATTATTTCACATAGTCTCTGTGCATCTGGAGATTAGGAGTGGTTTAGCAGGATGGTTCTGCTTCTAAAAGTTGCAGTCTTAACTGTTGGTCAAGGCTACAGTCATCCGAAGACTTTACTGAGGCTCAAGGATTAACTTTTTTTTTCTTTTTTAAAATTTCTTTTTAATCAGAGGATAATGGCTTTACAATATTATGCTGGCTTCTGCCATACAACAATGCGAATCAGCCATAAGTTTACATGTGTCCTCTCCCTCTTAAATCTCCCCCGGAAGGATTAACTTTTAAGATGGCTCACTCATATGGCTCTTGGCAGGACGTATCATTCCTTACTGGCTTTTGGCAGGAAGCTTCAGTTTCTCACTACATGAACTTCTCCATAGGGCTGCTTGAGTGTCTTCATGATACAGCAGCTGGCTTTCCCCAGAGGAAGTTATCCAAGAGAGAGCAAGGGGAAAACTCTAATGCCTCTTAAAGATCTTAGTCATGGAAGTCATCACTCCCACTATTCAGTTTGTTAAAAATGAGTCACTTTATTTCAGACCACTCCCAATGATAGGGGAATTAGAGTATACTTTTTTGAAGAGAAAATATCAGAAAATTTGTGGACATATTTTAAAAACATCAATTTTGGATTCAGTGAACATTTATTGAGCATCTTTACTGGGACATGAGTAGGCACTGGATTTCAAACACAGATTATTTTCCTATTACCCAAGGCTAAAGAAATCAGAATTTTATATAGATAGACGAGACGATTTTAGAATACGGGACGTTACATGACTATGATAGGTTTAAAGTTGAATGGATGTGTAGGTGAGATTTAAATCATGGACAGCATGAGAGACTGATTTTCTACTGAGAAGTTAAGAAAGATTATTTTGTAACCTGTGCGACTGCCCATTCATTAAACTTTGTAGGTCCTGAACTGAGAACTAACACCAGAGTACAGGAGTCTTAACTAATTCCATCTTTTAACCTGAGACACTTGGGTCATTACTCTGTATTTATAAACAATAAATATTTACCGTTTTTTGGATTATATTTAACTGATGAATTGAGGTGAATCCTAGGTATAAGTTTATGTACCCCCCCCCCCCTTGCTTGTTGTAGACTTTGATTATTCTGGGTGTTTTGTTACTTATTTATTTGACACGGTCAGCTCTTTGGGATTTAGAACAGTCATAGGGGCACAGACTTGAGGCTCATGGCCAGATTCTGCCAGAGGAATAGTTTTGTTTGGTGAAAATTGTGTGTGTGTAATACTTGTCATTGATTTTTTAAATACCTCTGAGTGGACCATACACTCACTCAATATTTAGTCTCTAGTTCCCCCACCAGCCCCAGTACTTCCTGTTGTCTGTTATCCATCAGCCTTATTGGTCCCTAAAGACGCTTGAGTATGAGACATGCCTCTTGTTTTTAAATCTCAGGATTGCATGGCATAATATTAGTTCAGCCTATTCTTACTCACCATCCCAAAGGTGAACTGTTTTCAGTAGATCAATCACTTTAGGTCAAAAGTACTGTTTAAAAAAAAAAAAAAGTACTGTTTTGGTGGTGGTTGTTTAGTCGCTAAGTTGTGTCCAACTCTGTGTGACCCCCTGAACTGTAGCCCACCAGACTCCCCTATCCATGGGATTTCCCAGGCAAGAATACTGGAGTGGGTTGGTAGCTGTCTCCTTTTTAGCTTAGTCAGTATCCACTTGCATTCTGCTAAACCCTTGTTTTCTCTCCAGTTCTTTTTTCCTTTCCCTTCTATTCAGCATTCTTGGTGAATATTCCCCTCTTCCAGTTTCTCTCAATTGTCACATCCCGAGCGGTATATGGAAAAAAGCTTGAGGATGACAGTGCCTACTAGTGAGTGAGATGGTATACAGCACCTGGCTGCAAAAGCTGTGGTAAACTTAAGAAAAAGTCCCTCCTCCTTTCTGGCAAATAATTTCAAGACCTTCTATGAGGCTCTTTTCATAGCTCTTGCACTTTGGTTCTCTTTTCCAATCTTTATGGTCAGTTCATTAATTTATCCTTTTATTAATTCACCCATGTAACAAATATTAACTAGCCACTTAACTATCAGCCAGTGTCCGGTCATGAGAACGAGAATGATACCATCCCTGCGCTTGTAGGGCTTTGGTCTACTGATTGGAAGCAGATACTATTCAAACACACTAACCAGATAGATGTAAAGTTTTCTAATTCTAAAACGTTTGGTGTAATTAGTGGCGAAAAAGAGAGAATATGGTGTTAAGACCTATTATGATAAGGGACAATGGCCTCATCAGAGAGGTCATACGAGGCTTTAAAGAACTGATGACTGAGCTGAGATCTAAAGGAAAGAGGAGTTAACTGTGTAGGTGTGTGTGGTGGCGGGGGCAGTGGTGATGGTCATCATTGTCTCAGAATTTTTAGCAAGTGGAACAACGTGCAAAGCCCTGTGATCAAAGGGAACAGAAGCTGATTGCCCATCACTTTGCTGCTCTCTTGCTTTTTCTTTCTTAACTTCCATCCTTTCCTTACTTCCTCCCCTTGTTTCTTTCTTCTTCCTTGAATGCAGAGTTAACAGCTTCCTCAGTTCTTGACACATTAGCATTATTCATCCATGCAGAGACTCTGTTACATTCTTATTTATCAGTATACTCAGTTTTACCCCTTTTTAGCAATTCCTTTCTCTCTCTTCCATATTCAGCTGTTGTTTATATAGATTTTTAAAATTTATTTGATGTTCTTGAGAAAAGGCATATTTGTTTTGTATGCATGTATTATTCATCTATGTAAATGATTTTGTTTTATTATTCTCATTTCTTTTTTTCACTTGGCAGTGGTTTTAATATGGTTATTCTGTATATATCTGTGTATCCTAACCTCACTGTGTATATCTGATCTGTTGCTGCTAATTGTTCCATAGTTCTTCATCTTGTTTATTACATATTTATATCAATTCAGGATTGTCTCAAATTCTTTTCCACCTCACACAAGAACAACAACAACACGCCTTAATGCACACTTTAATGAGCATCCTCTAGTATTCCTCTTAAGGACCTGTGAGAAATTTCCTTTGAAGGATATAATCAGGAGAGGAATTGCTGGGTCACAGGTTATGCATGTACTTGATTTGACTAAGTCATGCCAGCTGGATCACCAGAATAACTCATCTATCACAGTTTTTCTGTTATGTGGTTACATCATCCCCACTGCCCTCCAACAGAGCACCCTAGAATCTTCTCTTCAATTTTTTTTTCCTCCTGTATTCTGTTTATCCTTCACGCATTCATTGTGAGCAAGCCACAGGGGTTCTCTTCTCTCCCCAGTGGCCTAAATCCAGAGCCAGTTTATCACAGCCCCTGCAGGAATTTACAGTGCACAGTTGTATACTAAAGATAATTACCATCTCCTAAAAGAGGTTTCTGTTGTCCATTTTGTTAAACATTTAAAACCACATGAGATGGCCTATAATTTGTATACTTTTTCATGGTGCCCTTTCAACTCACAAATATTTCTTAGGATTATCTCATCACTGAGGTGGACTAGAAGCAGGTTGGACCAAATAAATTTTTTACTTAATCTCAAAAGAAGAAATGTAAATGACTTAAGTAATATGGTTGTGGGATGGGCTGGGATGGAGAAGGAGGTAGGTCCACCTTCATTAGCAGTACTTTTCAAAGGAAAGTATAATAGTTTGAAATAATTAAAGGAAGTCCTCTTGTAAAGTTGGAAAGTTTTTTTTTTTTAAGAGATAGGATCTAGCTTGGTGAGGGTTTAGGATGATGGGCACTTTCACACACTGCTGGTAGGAAATGTAAAATTGTACAACCTTTTCACAAAGCAATTTGAAAATGTGTATCAAAGGACACAACAGTGGGTTGACAGTGCAGAAAACTTGGGGAATAAACTAGCATTCTGCACCTCCTGCTACTAGGCATGAGGACACAACATCATTTCAGTGGTATTCTTACCAAAAATTCATAACCTGGATTGAATTATGAAGAAACAATTAAGCCAAACCTAAACTGAGGGATCTTATAAAACAGCCAGCCAATCTTTTTCAAAACTGTCAAGGTCATTCAGAATCAACTACTTAATTTACAGAGCCCTGATCAAATTAAAATGTGAAAATTTCAAAATTTCCTTAAAAGTGATGAAGAATTTCAAGACAACGATGACAGAGCATTAAATCAGATGTGTAGGGCAGGACCCTGTGCAACTGGACAGATAACCCAGAGGTCATGAAAGACAAAGAGATACAGAAACTGTCCTGCACCAGATCAGTCACATTAGCAGGACAAGCTGAACAATTTAAATAAGGTCTGTTTCTTAGTTCAGTTGAGTCGCTCAGTTGTGTCCGACTCTTGGCAACCCCATGGACTGCAGCACACCAGGCCTCCCTGTCCATCACCAACCCCCGGAGCCTACTCAAACTCATGTCCATTGCGTCAGTGATGCCATCCAACCATCTCATCCTCTGTTGTCCCTTTCTCCTCCTGCCTTCAATCTTTCCCAGCATCAGGGTCTTTTCCAATGAGTCAGTTCTTTGCATCATGTGGCCAAAGTATTGGAGTTTCAGCTTCAGCATCAGTCCTTCCAGTGAATATTCAGGACTGATTTCCTTTAGGATGGACTGGTTGGATCTCCTTGCAGTCCAAGGGACTTTCTTATTTGCTTCTTCACAGTTCATAGTTATGATATGCGTTTGGAAATGCATTTCAGACTATTCTTTTAAAGAATTGCTATTTAATCCATTTTAAAATATCATAAAGGGGCTTCCCTGGTGGTTCAGTAGTAAAGAGTCTGCCTGCCAGTGCAGGAGACATGATCCCTGGTCTAGGAAGGTCCCACATGCCGAGGAGCTACTAATCCTGTGCACCACAACTACTGAGCCCATACGCCGCAACTAGTGAAGTCCGTGTACCCTAGAGTCTCTGTGCCACAACAAGAGAAGGCACCACAATGAGAAGCCAGGACACTGCTACTAGAGAGCAGCCCCTGCTCACCACAACCAGAGAAAAGCCCCACAACACTGAAGATGCAGCACAGGCAATAAATAAGTGCACAAATAAATAGAAATATTTTAAAAATAAAATATCATGAAAAGGAAAAGTATAAAAATCCAAAAAAAACTCTCCATCATTCTCTTTTCATATCTATCCTTTTTGATCTTTATCAAACTGGAGATGCTGATTTTATACATCATCATAATTATGATATACAGTTATGTTTCTCTACCTTTTATCTAATATTGTTTTGCAAAATGTCCCCATATTTCTATATTTTATCATTTTAATCAACTGTGTAATCTAGTTTTTTGTACACTTTCTATATTAATACAGTTTAAATTTAAGTGATTTCTCACTTTTAACTATTAAACATTTTGTTACAGGCCTTTTTGTGTAGCTTTTATTTTATTATTTTGAATTATTTCCTTATGACACATTCCCAGGAGTAGGATTGCGGTACCTCTTGATATGTGGCATCAGTTTGCTTCCCCAAAGGATCAGTATGCATTTCTAGAGCATCTTATCTCTCTGGTTTGTGGCTGTCCTGCTGTGGTTTACCAAACAGCAGTTGCTTTGTGATCTTACTATCATTCATTTCCCACAAGAGTGTCTCACCCTTGTGGTTAATCTGCAATACACATCTTCTCAATGCTTGTATCCTAACTATAATCCGTAACCTTAGTCCTAGTCACCTTCTCTTCCTAGCTAAGGCTTTACCAGGCATGCACGGAATTTAAAGCATTTGTGGAAATTGAGGATGATTCAAGGAAGAGGAACTTAGAAGAGTACTTTGAAGAAACAGCCAGAATGTAGGAGGAAGAAAATGGAGACAATAGAAAAATGAAACCTAAGGAAAAAGTTTTAAACAGCTGAAAGGTTAATATGAAGGTGACTAAAAGAGCAAGGCAGTGATCAGATACGGGTTTATTAGAAAGTGCTTTGGTTGCAGCACGGGGAAATGTTTGAATGTGGCCCCAAGTGAATGTGGAGAAACTGGTTGGAGGTTACTTCTGTCACCCAGGGAAGAGATGGTGGTGACTTAACCTGGGTGGGTAGATACTGTGAAGTGAGTACATTTAGAGGATACTTCCATTAGATCCTTAGACCTTATCCATCTTATAGCTGAAAGTCTGTACGGATTTCAGCTATCTAGTTTCAGAGGATCTAATATAAAACATGGTGAACTACAGTTAATAACATTGTATTATATAATAAAAAATATATATATTCAGGAGGGTAAAACAAACAGACCTTAGTGACTACTTGGTATTGTTGTTGTAGCTGCTCAGTGTTGTCCAACTGTTTTGTGACCCCATGGACTGTAGCCCGCCAGGGTCCTCTGTCCATGGTATTTTCCAGGCAAGAACACTGGAGTGGTTTGCCACTCCCTCCTTCAGGGGACCTTCCCAACCCAGGGACCGAACCCTTGGCTCCTGCATTGGCAGGCGGATTCTTTTACCACCTAGCTACCTGGGAAGCCCAGACTAGGTATATTAGCCTCCTAAGGCTGTGATAACGAATTACCACAGATTTAGTGCTTCAGAACAACAGGAATTTACTCTCTCACAATCCTGGAGACCAGAAGTCTGAAATCAAGATGCTGGTGGCGGGGGTGAAGAATCCACCTGCCTGCCAATGCAGGAAACACGGGTTTTGATCCCGGGTCCAGGGAAGATCCCACATGGTGCAGAGCAACTAAGCCCACGTGCCACAACTATTGAGCTGATGCTTTAGAACCGGGAACTACAACTGCTGAGCCCACGCTCTACAGCTACTGTAGCCTGCATGCCCTAAAGCCTGTGTTCTGCAACAGGAGAAGCCACTGCAATGAGACGCTTGTGCACTGCAACTAGAGACTAGCCCCTACTAGCCGCAACTAGAGAAAGCCCACGGGCAGCAACAAAGACCCAGAACAGTAAAATAATAATAAATAAATAAAATTAAAAAAATTATGTTGGCAGAGTTGGTCTCTTCTGAAGGCTCTGAGAGAGAATGCACTTCATGCCTCTCTCCTAATTGATGGTGTTGCCAGCAATCCTTTGTGTTCCTTTGGCCAATAGATGCGTCATTCAAATCTCTGCCTCCATCTTCACATGGTCTTCTTCCCAGAGTCTCCATGTGCCTTCTCCTCTTTTTTTGCCACTCATTACTATTTGAATTTTTTAATTTAACTTTTATTTTATATTGGCATATAGGTGATTAACAATGTTGTATTCTCAGATATATAGCTAAGTGATTGAGATATACATACATACATATATATATGTGTGTGTGTTTATACATATTCTTTCTTTTTCAGATTCTTTTCCCATATAGGTTATTACACCTATTGAGTAGAGTTTCCTGTGCTATACAGTAGGTCTTGTGGTTATCTGTATTATATATAGTAGTGTGTATATGTTAATCCTGAACTGTTAATTTATCCCCCTCCAGATAGGAATACTTCGTGAATTTGTGGGTCATCCTTGCACAGGGACCATGCTAATCTTCTCTGTATCATTCCATTTTTAGTATATGTGCTGCAAAAGCAAGCCCTTCTCTTTTTTCTTTCATAAGGAAACCCATCACAGCTACTTATTAGCTCTGTGAGGAAGGGAGTATGTCTAATCCAGGATTATCTCATTTTGGGGAAGCTATCTTAATTATATCTGCAAAGACTCTTTTCTAATAAAGTCACATTCATAAGTCCTTGGAGTTAGGACTTGGACATATCTTTTCCAGAGATAAATTCAACCCACTACACTTGGCTAATTGGATAAGAAAGAGGGTGGTATAGAAAGAAAATGACTCTTGGGTTTTAGGTGTGAGCAACTAAAATATTGTCATTTGGTGAGATATGGAATATTATAATAGGAGCAGATTTGGAGAAGGCAATTATGAGTTTAGACTTGAAGGTACTGGGATGGAGGTGACTTTAAGACCACCAAGCAGAGATACTGGGTATACAGTTGGCATATAGGATCTGGAGAAACTGAGTGGATGGTGGTGGTATGCATTAAGATGGAGAATGCTGGAAGAAAACTAGGAGAGGCTCATTTAATCATATTTATTATGTCTGTTATTGTTGTTCAGTCACTAAGTCGTGTCTGACTCTTTGCAACCCCGTGGACTGCAACCTGCCAGTCTTCTCTGTCCTTCACTATCTCTCAAAGTTTGCTCAAATTCATGTCCATTGAGTTGGTGATGCTATCTAACCATCTCTTCCTCTGCCGTCTTCTCCTGCCCTCAATCTTTCCCAGCATCACAGTCTTTTCCAATGTGTCATCTCTTTACATCAGGTGGCCAAAGTATTGGAGTTTCAGCATCAGTCCTTCCAGTGAATATTCAGGGTTGATTTCCTTTAGGATGGATGGTTTGATCTCCTTGCAGTCCATGGGACTCTCAGGAGTCTTCTCTATCAAAACAATTCAAAAGCATCAATTCTTCAGTGTTCAGCCACCGTTATGGTCCAACTCACATATCCATACATGACTAAAATTATCTATATATAAATATCAAGAAGGCATTCGGATGATAATGTTGGAGCTGCTGATACGAATTCTAGAGTCTTCAGTTGATAGATGATCATCTAAATACTGAGACTACCTGGGTTAAAGAGGGTTGAATAAGAAGAAAAGAGAGTTCAGAACTATTCCTTTAGGAAATTTCAGTTAAGAGGGAAGTTTTTCTTGCCTTGAGGAAATTAAGAAGTAGTAGCCATAGAGGTAGGGGGGAAATGGAGAGAGTATGGCAACAATGGAGTAATGAAAACAGAGGAGCAAAAGTGTTTCAAGTTTGAAAGTCAGATGAATGAGTGTTTCAAAATGGAGGGGTGATCAACAGAATGAATGCTGTTGAGAGATTAAGCAAGATGGAGACTGGAATTTCTCTCTTAAATTAGGGACAGGGAAGTCATTAATGAGAGTAGACACAAGCTAGAATGGAGTAAATTGGGGGGCAGAGAGGAGTGAGAAAATAGAGACTAGAGACATCTTTAAAATGTTATTCTTTGGAAATAAACTTACAAAAAGTTACAAACATAAAAAATAATGCAAGAAATACTCATATTCCCAGATTTGCCTAGTGTAACATTTAAAAAAATTTTTTTGAAGTATGGTTTACAATATCTTGTTAATTTCTACTATATAGAAAAGTGATTCATACACACACAGACACATATTCTTTTCTGGTTTAGTTTGTTGCAGGGCCTTGAACACAGGTACCTGTGCTATGCAATAGGACCTTGTGTATCCCTCTTTGCTTTGCTTCTTTAACATTTTATCCTATTTGCTTTATCCCTTGTTCTGTGTGCATGCATATTTTTTTAAGTCATTTGAGGGTAAATTACATATATCATGGCCTTTTATCCTAAATACTCCAGAGTATGTTTCCTAAGAATAGAAATTTTTTTCTTATAGAATATAACAATTGTTAATTATAAATATCAAAATTTTTATATTGACACCTTTATTTAATCCACTATGCTTAAGATAGTTGTGTTGGCTGATTTAATACAGTCTTTCATAGAATATTTTCTTTTCCTCTACCTAATACAAAGTCCAATTTAGGGGCAGGTATTACATGTAACTGTCATATTGTTTTAATATTCTTTAATCTCAAACATGTTCATAGCTTTTCTTTGCCTTTTATGATTTTGCCTTTTTTTTTTTTAATTTTTGAAGACTAGAGTACCCCCCATCCCCACCATCACCGTGACACTTTTTAAAAGAGAATTTTCCTCATTTTGAGTTCATCTGATGGTATTGTGTGATTAGACTGAGGTTGTACATCCTCGGACACATTGTATCCTTCTCAGGGTATCACCTCTAGAGGTGCACAATGTGTGAATATCCTTTTAAAGAAGCTCTAGCTTAGGGAAGCAGAGTGATAAGGTTGTAGCTACTAAGGCAGTATTCCTCAGCCTTGGAGGTAGATTCACTCAAGTGGCTTTTGAAACCAGTGTAAGGGCTCCACCTTCAGAGATACTGACTTAATTCTTCTTGGGTGTGGTCCAGTTATCAGGGTTTAAGAAAAAAAAAATCCCTAAATGTTGCTGCTAAAGCCTGGTGGGCTGCAGTCCATGGGGTCGCTAAGAGTCGGACACGACTGAGTGACTTCATGTTCACTTTTCGCTTTCATGGATTGGAGAAGGAAATGGCAACCCACTCCAATGTTCTTACCTGGAGAATCCCAGGGACGGGGGAGCCTGGTGGGCTGCCGTCTATGGGGTCGCACAGAGTTGGACACGACTGAAGCGACTTAGCAGCAGCAGCAGCAATGTGCAGCTAAGTGAGAAACATCACTTAATTGATAGGTGTGGTGATGGTGGTGATTTAACATGATAGAAGATAAACCTGTTTGAATGCTGTTTAGAAATTCAGTATAACAAGAAAAAATTGATGATTAAAGAAAGATACAAGGAGTTTTGAGGCCTTTTTTGGAGGCCTTTGTACTCTCCTTGAGTACAATTGTAGCAAAATAATAATAAAAATGGTTCCATACTTCACCCTTCAATAATGAAGACTGGGTCACACATAGAATATAACTAATTATATACTTTGAAAATTTCTGTGAAAGTCACATTTTCCTAGAAATATAAGAATCCAAGTATATCAGTAGTTTTTCATATTTTGTTTTCATGATGTTTAGTCACCCAGTCATGTCCAGTTCTTTGCAACCCCATGGACTACAGCATGCCAGGCCTCCCTGGCCCTCATCATCTCTTGGAGTTTGCCCAAGTTCACATCAACTGCATCAGTGATACCATCCAGCCATCTCTTCCTCTGTCGCCCTCTTCCCCTTCTGCCTTCCATCTTTCCCATAATCAGGGTCTTTTCCAATGAGTTGGCTGTTCGCATCAGGTGACCAAAGTATTGGAGCTTCATATTTTAACTAGGGTAATATTTTATGGCAGAGATTCATAATATCCTTTCTCATCATAATGATTTCACCAGATTTATAGGAATGTTCCAGGATATATTATTTATGCCTAGAGTGGTAGTAATGTAGTAAGTGGTGTCAAAAGTTCTATGTCAAACACTTAATGACCACAAAAAGGATATGCTGCACCTTGAAAGTAGACTTTGTTTTTCTTTGTAACATAGGCTATGGTATTACTTATCAGATAAGACAGAAAATTTTATTGTTGAAAGTGGGAAGTATAACCACTAATCACTAACAAGAATCACTAACATTATTAATTATGCAGTACTGTTATTGTAGACAAAGTTACAAAATATAAACGTGTGTCAATTTTGAAGTCTGCACTGAGAAAACAGAAGGGTTGTATGGGCTATTATGGTTCATAAAACCTTCTTCTATTGACCATGGGGAAGGAAGGAAATGAGCTAAATTAACAACTTGGAGAAACTTGATTTTCAAAATAGTATGATATTCATAGAGGGAGAAGTAGAGTGGTTGCTAGAAAAAAATAACAAGTTATGGAGGTTTGACAGCAGGAAGAAAATTGCAGAGATAAATTCTCTAGCAAGAGAGGAAAAAAGATGAAAAGAGAAAAGATTGAAATGAAATTCTCTTACCTACCCTCATCTTTACCATTTTACTGTACAGCTATACTTATGTATAGATATCTCCTACATTAACTTTTTTATTGAGGTGAAATTCACATAAAATAAAGCCATTTTCAAATGTGCAATTCAGTGGCATTTAGTACATTCACAATGTCGTGCAACCACCACCTGTATCTGGTTCCACAACATGTTCATCACCCCCAAAAGAAAACTCTTTACTGTGACATTCCTGCCCTATTTTTCCCCTGCCCCAGCCATGGACAATCACCAATCTGCTTTCTTTATGAATTTACCTGTTCTGGACAGTTCATATAAATGGAATTACACAACATGTAATCTTTTGTGTCAGGCTTCTTTCACTTAGCTTAATATTTTTTTGATATTCATCTACTTTGTAGTATTATCAATACTTAATTCCTTTTTATGGCTGTGTGTATATGTCACATTCTGTTTACCAACTCCTCTACTCATGGACATTTGGGTTGCTTCAGTCTTTTGGTTTTCATGAATAGTGCAGCTCTAAACATTCACCTACAAGTTTTTGTTTGAACATCTGTTTTCAATTCTTTGGGGTATATACCTAGGAGTAGAATTGCTTAGTGGTATAGAACCTGTCTGCCAATGCAGGAGACATAAGAGACTTGGGTTTGATCCTTGGGTCAGGAAGATCCCCTGGAAGAAGCATGGCAACCCATTCCAGTATTCTTGCCTGGAGAATCCCAATGTACAGAGGAGCCTGGCAGGCTAAAATCCATGGAGTCACAGAGTTGGACATGACTGAGTGACTCAGCACAGCACAGCACAGCACAGTGGGTGTAAATGCTATCTTTGAGGTTTTGATTTGCATATCTCTAGAGATATGTTCGGAGGAGGCAATGGCACCCGACTCCAGTACTCTTGTCTGGAAAATCCCATGGATGGAGAGGCCTGGTAGGCTGCAGTCCGTGGGGTCGCTAGGAGTCGGACACGACTGAGCGACTCCACTTTCACTTTTCACTTTCATGCATTAGAGAAGGAAATGGCAACCCACTCCAGAGTTCTTGCCTGGAGAATCCCAGGGATGGGGGAGCCTGGTGGGCTGCCGTCTCTGGGGTTGCACAGTCAGACATGACTGAAGTGATTTAGCAGCAGCAGCAGAGATTATGTTGAGCATCATTTTATATGCTTATTAACAGCTATTAGCATATCTTCTTTCAGAGAAATACCTGTTCAACTCCTTAACTATTTGTAAATTGAGTTTTCTTCTTGTAGTTCAGTTCTTCATATATTCTGGATACTGGCCTTTATCAGATATATGAATTACAAATATTTTCTGTCTTCCTGTAATAACTTTTCCACCTGTATCTTGGAGGTCATTTCTTCTTCTGAAAAATCTTGATAATAAGTGTATTGCTAGGGACTTCCCTTGTAGTCCAGTGGTTAAGACTCCCATGATTCCACTGCAGGGGACAAGGATTCAATCCCTGGTCAAGGAACTAAGATCCTGCACTAAGATTTGGACTCTCAGCCAACAAAGGAAAAAAAAGATGTATTGCCAACTATGCCCTTGGCACTTTAGTTAGGACCTTGAGAAATGCTCATTATAAAAGACATGATGTTTCTTAAACTGGATGCTAGGCACATGGATGTCCATTTTATTTATGCATTTTATTACTTATATATAGGTTATATATAGATATATATTTTTTAAAGGCTTGACAATGCTGCTTCCTCTAACTCTCCGTTCTCCTGCTGCTATCCTTTCATTGACATACTTCTAGAATGAGTGGTCTATATTTGCCGCTTTCTTTTATCCACAACTAGTGCCTCTCTTTTGGAGAAGGCAATGGCAACCCGCTCCAGTACTCTTGCCTGGAAAATCTCATGGACAGAGGAGCCTGGTAGGCTGCAGTCCACGGGGTCGCAAAGAGTCGGACACGACTGAGCGACTTCACTTTTCACTTTTCACTTTCATGCTTTGGAGAAGGAAATGGCAACCCACTCCAGTGTTCTTGCCTGGAGAATCCCAGGGATGGGGGAGCCTGGTGGGCTGCCGTCTCTGGGGTTGCACAGAGTCGGACACGACTGAAGCGACTTAGCAGCAGCAGCAGCAGCAGTGCCTCTTTAGTTCCTTGCAATATGATTTCTTTGTCCATCCTTAAATAACGACACCTTTGAGTCTCTGCCCCACCCTCATCTTTAGTCTTTCTTCCCAGGTGTTACCGGTGACTCACTTAGTTGTATTATGCAATGCCTCTTCAATCTGCCTCTTTAAACTGAAGCCCTAACCAAAGTTTTAGAACTCTAAATGCTGGATACTTTACTTTCCCAGCTATATTTCCCCTATTAATCAAGTTATTTCCAATCCACATCTATTTTTTCAAACCACATCAGCTTCATTCTCAAGAGTTTTGTAGTAATTGGCTGGTTCCTCCTGTAACAGAGTGCAGTGAGCTCATTTTTTGCACAGCAGCCTCAGATATGCAGATGACACCACCCTTATGGTAGAAAGTGAAGAAGAACTAAAGAGCCTCTTGATGATAGAGGAGAGCGAAAAAGTTGGCTTAAAGCTCAAAATTCAGAAAACTAAGATCATGGCATCCGGTCCCATCACTTCATGGCAAATAGATGGGGAAACAGTGGAAACAGTGGCTGACTTTATTTTTCTGGGCTCCAAGATTGCTGCAGATGGTGATTGCAGCCATGAAATTAAAAGACGCTTACTCCTTGGAAGAAAAGTTATGACCAACCTAGACAGCATATTAAAGAGCAGAGATATTACTTTGTCAACAAAGGCCCATCTAGTCAAGGCTATGGTTATTCCAGTGGTCATGTATGGATGTGAGAGTTGGACTATAAAAAAAGCTGAGCACTGAAGAATTGATGCTTTTGAACTGTGGTGTTGGAGAAGACTCTTGAGAGTCCCTTGGACTGCAAGGAGAGTCAACCAGTCCATCCTAAAGGAGATCAGTCCTGGGTGTTCATTGGAAGGACTGATGTTGAAGCTGAAACTCCAATACTTTGGCCACCTGATGCGAAGAGCTGACTTATTGGAAAAGACCGTGATGCTGGGAAAGATTGAGGGCAAGAGGAGAAGGGGATGACAGAGGATGAGATGGTTGGATGGCATCACCGACTCACTCAATGGACATGGGTTTGGGTGGACTCCGGGAGTTGGTGATGGACATGGAGGCCTGGCCTGCTGCAGTTCATGGGGTTGCCAAGAGTTGGACACGACTGAGCGACTGAACTGAACTGAACTGAATTGCTGTGTGCCCTTACTCTGCACCCTGTTACCAGGAAATGGGTCCTGCTCAGCCATTGGTCGGTGCGTCAGAGGTCCCCCACCCACTGGCAACCAATTGTCAATGAGCAACCCCGATGACCCTGCTCAGACATTGGACAGCTCAGCAGTGGGCCCCACCCACAAGCAACCAACTATTAAGAAGGGACAGTTAGTGAAGGGATTCAGCCAACAATGGCATGGTGGTCCTCAGGTGAAGAGTGAGGTAAAAGGTAGATCCTGGCCTTTTGTCTGGGGCCCTCCAGTTCATCTGGCCTTTGGTCAGTGAGAGAGCTTGGGCACCAAGAGAACAGGCTTGGGGCTATGTTTTGTAGGACTTCAGAGCCCTCATCAAGGCCCTCCACTAGCCTTGGTCCAGGCCTTGAGGCAGTGGTGAACCTCTCCCCGAACCTTGTCTCTGGGACCTAATAGTAGCAGTGGTCTGCCTGGGTCACAGTATGTGGGATGTGGTTTCCCGCTTTCGGTGGCCTGAGAAGCCTGAGGGCCAGATGAGTTGGGTGCCTGGCTCCCTCAGTGATGACAGTTGGGTCAGGGTCTGGGGAACCTGACCCTGAGGGAACCGCCAGCTGAGCTCTGCTTCCTGTTAGCCAGGACTTGGACTTTGGAAGGTAAAAGTTGTACCTTGGGACCTTGCCCTTTCTTCTCACGACAAAGAATAACATTCGTTTGGTAGAGGTTTACAGGAACATTGTTACCTACCATGACCTGACTTTAAGAACAAAGGCTCTGACACCAAGAAGTTGCAACTAGCCATAACCACCCCCCCCACCCCCCGCTTTGATGAAAGCTTTCAGTAACTTTGGGGTTAAGGTATGAGCCACCCATCTCCTTGCATGGTCCTGTAATAAACCTTTCTCTGTTCCAAACTCCAGTGTTTTAGCATTGTTTTGGCCTATGTGTCGGGCACACAGACTTGGTTGATGTTAGGTAACACTCCCGCTTCCGTCCTTCTATCTGAACAGTTACCACATCTTGGGATTTCTACCTTAAATACACTTCATTTCCATTCATTGATTATCACCCCATTTTAATCCATTTTCATGGGGTGCTGGGATTACTTCAACATCCCTCTCTGCCTGACACTACTTCTATCTCCTCAAGTGATAATGGAAATCTTTAAGAGTGATGTGATGAAACGTTGTCCTAGATGGGAAACATAACTTTGGTAATATTGGGAAAGATGAAGTGGAGAAGGAAGCGTGTTCACTTGAGATGAGACCAGCCCTGAATAACTGGCAATGGAATAGTGGATATAAACTAGAGGTGGAGGGACTTACATCTAAATCCTGTATTCTATTCCCATAAATTGTGTTAGTCGCTCATTGGTGTCCAACTCTTTGCGACTCCATGGACTGTAGCCTGACCGTTTCCTCTGTCCATGGAATTCTCCAGGCAAGAATACTGGAGAGGATTGCCATTTCCTTCTCCAGAGAATCTTCCTGACTCAGGGATGGAACCCAGGTCTTCTGTATTGGCAGGAGGATTCTTTACCATCTGAGCCACCAGGGAAACCCGATATAAGTATATCAAGTGAATTTTTGCTAAGGGACCCATACCCGTGCTTCCCTAATGGCCGTCCTCTTCGGAGTGGGCCAACCCGCCTCCACTGTCCAGAGGGCTGATCCCAGATTGCCAGTCGCTGTGTCACGGAGCGGGTCTCTCTAGCTACCGTCTCTATGGTTCGCGGAATCTCCAGGTCGGAGCTTGACCGGTCTGGCTTTTGCGCGTGCGCGAGCCCAGGCGCGTGCCCGCCCTCCTGCAACTGCCCGAATTCTCGGGAGGGAGGGGTGGGTCTGGGAACGTTGCGGCGGTGGCCGCCGCGGCCCCAGCACTCAGGGCTCTTCCCTGGCCAAGCCTGCGCTGGGGAGCTTCCGTTGCCTCCTCCGGCGGCGCTCACCCGGCCCCAGATGGTGGGTCCGGAGGATGCCGGAGGCTGCTCGGCAAGAAACCCCAAGTTGCTCCCTTTGCCGGCGCCCGATTCCGCGGGCCTGGACGGGAAAATGATTCGGGCCACAGGAGGCTTTGGCGGAGGTGTCGGCGCCGTGGAGCCTCCCGAAGAAGAGGAGGAGGAGGAGGAGGAGGAGGAGACGCCGCCGCCTCAGCAGCTCCTTCGGCGTTACCTCGCGGCGGCCGGGGGACAGCTGGAGCCCGGGCTGTGCTACTGTCCGCTCCCCGCCGGCCACTCCTGTGCTCCGCCGCCCTCGGCAGCCCGGCGCTCGGACGCCTGCCAGCCGGACGCCGGCTCCAAGCACCGCGACGCGGAGGCGGCGGACGCTGGCTCGGCGCGACACGGAGGCATGACCAACGGGGACTCGGGCTTTCTGCTGGGCCAGGACTGTCGCGACCTGGCCCGCGCCGGCAGCCGGGAGCCGCGCCACCGCCGCCTCCGTCCGGACGGGCCTGGCGACGAGGGCGCGGACGGCGCGGGCATCCTGTCTGACTGGGCCGCGCCGCTCGAGCACCCACTGCGGAGCTGCTGCCTGGAGGCGGCGGACGCCGAGGAGCCCGAGGGCGCGGGCAGCGGCGCGAGGGACAGTTCGGCCAGTGACGGCAGCGGCAGCGAGGACTTGGAGCGGCTGGGAGCCGGAGCCGGGGGTTCCGAGGAGGGCGCGTCGCCCATCACCTCGGCGGAGAGGACTAGTGGGGGCGCCGGCGCCGAGCCGCGCGTCGGCTTCTCCGACGTTCGCTTGAACTCTCGGAATACGTTCGAGGTGAGCCGCTGCCAAAGCGCCCGCGACCACCTGCCGCCGGCGGGAGCGCCGGTGTCCTTGCCGGCCGCGGAGCAGGGCCCTGCCGGGACCTCGGCTCGGGCTCGACGGAGCGGCGGCTTCGCCGACTTCTTCGCCAGGTACAGCGCAGGCTACGCCGGGGATCGGAGCGGGCTTGGGGCCGGGAGCGGCCGGAGAGCTACGTGAGGGCAGCCTCAGCGTGGCTCTCGCTGGCGTTAGGACTGAGCTGTGATTTGTCACAGGAGGGGGCAGGAACTAGGTCTGCATTGTGTTGTGCGTCTGGATCGGAGAAGTTGTGAGCGCGGGGAGCCAATCTTGGCGTTTCCCTGCGCTGGACGCTGTACCTGCCATTCACATCTGGTTTCTGTGAATTTAGGCCAGCGTGCTAGTGCCATATCTACAGTTTTGCCTCTACCGGAGAAATAGCCTTCTTCGTCCGTGTGTACTATACTGTTAGGATTTAGGGGCGGGTGGCGGTGCCGGGTGTGTGTGTACAGGCGCGGTTGTGAAAGAGAAAGGGAAGTCATTTTCAGAGCTGTCTCTGCGTGAAGTCTAAACCCATTCAAGTAGTTTGGGAATTATTGAAATTAGAGGTGGTTGAGTTTCATAGCGTTTAACAGCCTGTTTCAGTGGCCTTTATTAAAATACCGTCAGTTTAGTGTTTAAAATTTGATCCAGCCTTTAAAACCAAATTACTGTGGCGCTTTATCTAGAAAAATCCCTTTTCCTCACTTTTGCTAGATAGACCTATACTTTTTTCCGGCAACTTCTGTTAATTTTTTGTGGTGTCGTATATGTGATTTGACCTGCTAGTCTTGAAGTTAAATTGTGGTGCTGGACATTGCAGGTTTCTCAGTGGGACGTTGATAGGGATAAATATATCGTTAGAAAATACTCATCTTAATGCACCTTAGTAACAAAGCAGTTTCCTGTGAGTCAGATTTTGACACGCTTTTTTTTTTTTTTTTTAAAGTCTCTAGACAAATAGGAAAATATTCCCTCTTGGAAAACCCTCCCTTTCAAAGTTCTTTCTCCTTTCTTCTGTGTTTTTGTTCCCTTTTCAGGGATCATGACAAAAAACAGAAATAAAGAAACAAGTAATGAGTCTCAGATTTGAGAGGATTATACAATTAGTGTGCATATTTGTAGACTCACACAGTTTTCTGATTGAAATTAGTGTTTCTTATTCCCTTTTCTACAACATTAACTGTTGTTTAAATCAAGATTGGGGAAATCCTAATTATGTTTCAGTCATGTGTGTGCTTGCTTAGTTGCTCAGTGGTGTCCAACTCTTTGTGACCACAGACTGTAGCCCACCAGGCTCCTTTGTCCATGGGGATTCTCCAGGCAAGAATACTGGATTGGGTTGCCAGTGCCCTCCTCCAGGGGATCTTCCCAATGCAGGAATCAAACCCAGGTCTCCTGCATTGCAGGCAGAGTGTTTACCAGCTGAGCTACCAGAGAAGCCCTGTTTTACTCATAGGACAACATATATAGTAGTGAAATGTGCATTTGTGCCTCAAATTATGCAAAGATCTGTGCAAAGAGACATACTTAAAGCTAGTAATGGCAATATTTTTAAAGCTCTTAAGGTGTGTGAAGTCTGTAGGTATTTCCTTATTTTGTGTGGAACTTGTGGGTATTTATTGGTCATGTTTTGATGTCAGGTATCAGACAGTTTTAGACTTGAACAGGGCTTTGGAGAGCATAGCTAGTTGACATTCATATGGCTTAGTTGATGTTCGTATGATATACTTTTCATGTGTATCAGAGCACTGAGTGTAAAGTCAGTAAACTTAAGTCCCCTGAAGTTAATTTCTCTAAGCTTCATTTTTGAGATGGATGTCATGATTCTAAGCATCATTGCTTCCTTCATATAACATTCTTGGAAAAGGACAGAATCAGACATTAGGACTATTTTTCTGTTAGCGTTTTAGTCAAAACCTTAACTAGATGCTGAACACCTTCAAGGCAAAAACTATGACCTTCATTTCTGAGTCTAAAATATCTACTGTTATAAGAAGAATCCCATTCAGATTGTGTTGAAGTGACAACTTTCATGGACTCTCCCTCTTTTACTGTTCTCTAGGTAGTGTAATTTTGAACAAATCTTCTATTTCCCAAAAAGAATAATCAGAAATTTCTCTTCTCCCTACAACCTAGGAGTGTTTTTCTTCCCATAAACAGTTGTCAGCTAATGGCAGAGCCAGGTTAGAAACCAGGGTTCCTGATTTTGATTCCAGGAATTCAATCATAACTTCTGTTTACCTGTGACTCTTTTTTTTCCCACCTGATTATCTAAATCTTTCCCTTCTTTCCATTTCCTCTCTTTCTCTTAACTGGATCAAAAAATCTATAAGAAGAAATACTTTAAAAGACTAGTTTCATATTTGTTTTAACCTTTTACAAGTAAAGAGAGTGGACCATTTTATGGCTCTGTTTATCTGTTATTACAAAAATTTGTTCAATCAAGGCACATCATTTACAGAAGCCTCACTGAGTAGGGTAGAAATCATGTAGGAGAAAAAAGAATTTGGTCCAAAACAGTTCTCATTATCTTTCCTGCTTCCCCTCCCTTCTAGATGAAGTGAGTTCTATTTCAGACTGTTGGGAGCTTGCTTCAGCGGCACTTGGGCATCTGTGTTTATAGTGACTTGATTACGGGAGCCCTAGAAGCAACATTCAGGAGAAGGAAATGGCAACCCACTCCAGTATTCTTGCCTGGAGAATCCTGTGGACAGGGAAGCCTGGTGGGCTGCTATCCATGGGGTCGCACGGAGTCAGACAAGACTGAAGTGACTTAGCAGCAGCAGCAGCAGCAGCATGCATTAGAGAAGGAAATGGCAACCCACTCCAGTAGTCTTGCCTGGAGAATCCCAGGGATGGGGAGCCTGGTGGGCTGCCATCTATGGGGTCCCACAGAACTGGCCATGACTGAAGCAACTTAGCAGCAGCAGCAGCAGAAGTGCCATTCCCTGCGGTCGTCGGCCTTCTCCTGTCTCTCACAGCTTTGAAGTGCGAGGTGCATACCACTGCTGCCACTCTTACCAACTTAGCAGTGAGAAGGTGAAAGCTGAAAGACAAATCTCTGGTGTTTGTAGGCTAGCCTTTGTTTCTCAAGGGTATGTTTATTATTCTGTTCTGAAAGTGAAGTAACTTTAAACCATTTTTATGGGTCCTTTAAGCTAATCCAAGTCTTGTTTTCAAACTAGACTGGTTTGTTTTTTAAGTTATACACTCCTTTTTGTTTGTTTTTTGTGTATGCTCTTAATAGTTGTATTTTAAAAGCCATTTAATACTTTTGAGTATTAATACTCGAATACTTTTGTTCTGATTGCACTGGCAAAGTCACTGTTGTTTAGAAGCATACAAGTATGTATCTGTGTCTCCTGATAGTGTTAATATATATATATTTTTAATCTGCATGATAAATCACAAGAATTTAGTAACTTAAAAGGGCATGACTAAGGTAGGGAAAAAATACTAAAGATTTTTTTCCTTCTATCTGAAAGATAAACTTTATAGATTCTGGAATTTATATACATCTTTATAGATTGATTTTATAGGTTCTGGAACATAGAGATTCATGTAGCTTACCCTGTAGTTACCAACTCTGAAACTTCCTGAACATTGCACAAAATAATTTTTGTGGCTCTCTTTTTATTATGGGTAGCTAGATAGGGAAGACTAGCAATGGTAGGCTCATTTAGTGGTTTCTTTTCACATGTTGGGCGTCCCTTGTGGCTCAGCTGGTAAAGAACCCGCCTGCAATGTGGGAGACCTGGGTTCTATCCCTGACCTGGGAAGATCCGCTGGAGAAGGGAAAGGCTACCTACTCCAGTATTCTGGCCTGGAGAATTCCATGGACTATATAGACCATGGGGTTGCAGAGTCAGACACGACTGAGCGACTTTCACTTTCATATATAAGCAGTCTCCAATCTCCCCACTATGAAAATTGTTGAGAATATATATTCTTTTTGTTATGACATTGAGAATTTTAAAAATTTGTTATAATTTTTCTTAATTTAAGATTCTCAGAAACAACAAAATCAACCATATTTTCACTACTACTCAAAATTTAGTTGATGTACACTGCTGCTGCTGCTGCTAAGTCACATTAGTCGTGTCTGACTCTGTGCGACCCCATAGACAGCAGCCCACCAAGCTCCGCCGTCTCTGGGATTCTCCAGGCAAGAACACTGGAGTGGGTTGCCATTTCCTTCTCCAGTGCATGAAAGTGAAAAGTAAAAGTGAAGTCGCTCAGTCGTGTCCGACTCTTAGCGACCCCATGGACTGCAGCCTACCAGGGCTCCTCCGTCCATGGGATTTTCCAGGCGAGAGTACTGGAGTGGGGTGCCATTGCCTTCTCCGTGCTGTACACTAGTTGATGAAATAAATCATTATTCACCTGACTGAGCCATCACTGACCTTCGTCAGATAGGGCTCCCTTATTTGTCCCACAGTGTATATTCTTCCCAGTCAACTAAAATAAAAGCCACTGTTTCAGGACCACTTTCTCAAAAACAAACAAACAAAAAAATCCCTTCTTTAACGTTTCAGTTAAGAAAAGGTAAAATATCAAACCTCTGATAAGTTTTAAAAGATTTTTATAGCTCCCCAAAGCAAACAGTTCTTTATTACAGGTGTGGTATGATTATCTAAAAGGAGAGTTAAGAAATACCTTGCTCTAAACATTAATTTTTTGTTATTACAATACTATAAAAATATTCATCAGTGTGCCACTAAGGAAATTTCATTGGACATTACTTTTATATTAATATAATTAAAATGTGTAAAATTTTAGAAAAACTGAAAAGAATGTATAATTAGTTGTTCTAGAATAAAAATAAGTCTTTTAAGATTTTAGAGTGTTGTGAAGCTACCCATTATAATATTAGATTGGGGAGCTAATGGCTGAAGAGTCTTTGTTTCCTTTTCTTATGTCTAGCCCTTTCCCCTGCTCAGATCCAATAATTTCTTAAAAAAAGCAACCAACTGCAAAACACTAGTTATCTATACCAAACCATTAGAAATCCAACAGTGATTCAAGGAGTTCATAGTTAGAGATGTAATCATCTGAATATAAATTCAGTAGAAAGTATTGGGAAACTAATTTTTGTGGGACTTAGTTAATTTTAATCACTCAAACATTATTTCGAAGTGCTAAACTAAACTAACATTTTAACACTAAGCCCCAGTTAACAAAGCAGACTCTAATATTAACTTGGAATTGGGACTTCCCTGGTGGTCCATTGGTTAAGAATCCAGGCTTCCATGGTAAGACAGAGATTTACTTTTTATTTTATTTTATTTTTTGAGATTTACTTTTTATTTTTTAAGATACTTTTTTAAGAATAGGTTTATGTTTATAGGAAAGTTGCAAAGATATTATAGAAAGTTCTGGTATATCCCTCGTCTAGTTCTCCTGTTGACATCATTACATAACTGTGGTACATTTGTCACAACTAAGAATCCATCATTTGTACATTATTACAGTTAAACTTCACGTTTTGTTTGGCATAGAATTATTGACTAAAAGAGCCTTCCCAGGTGGTTCAGTGGTAAAGAATCTGCCTGCCAGTGCAGGAGACACAGGAGACTCGGGTTCAATCCCTGGGTTGGGAAGATCCACTGGAGAAGGAAGTAGCAACCCGCTCCAGTATTCTTGCTTGGAAGATTCCATGGACAGAGGAGCCTGACTGCCTACAGTCCGTGTGGTCACAGAGAGTCGGGCACAACTGAGCACGCATGCACCACACCTTTATTGTTGGCTGTAAGACTTTTATTTGGGAAACTATTGTGTTTTACTGTAAAATCAGAGCTGTTTAAAATAGAAGGAATTTTATGAATCACTTTATTCATTCTTTAATACTCTGGAAAATCAAGGTTAGCTTCTATTTGCTAGCCATCACTTAGTAAGATGGTATTAATTTAGTATTGGAAATGAACTAGACATGGTAATGAGTTTAAGTGATCTAAAGCAATGTTTTTTAAAGCTTTTCAGTTCAGATTATTTGGATTTGACAACCAGTACCCATTTGCCTCTGGAAAAAAATGTCAAGTATATTTTAATTTTACATAATTTGATATTTTTACAAAATTATTTTAATATGTCTTTCCTTTATAATTTTTTTGAATCCTGAATTATTCCTGTGACCTAAGAAAGGTAAGGTTTATTTTTATTTTATAGCTATTTGCCCAGAGACAGAGAGTTAATTTAAAAAAAAATCAGAACTAGGCATAGGTATGATTCCTGGGGTTTGAAGCTAATACATTGATTTCTGTGAATTATAAGAAGTTTATGAATGAAAACATAGCTTTTGATGTAGTGAAAATCCTATTATATTGAGAAATAAGAAACTTGACTTTTGTCCTGGGTAGTTTCTTTTCTTGTATCATTAAACAGTTTATGTGATCTTGGGCATATCACTAAGTTTCTTCACTTCACTTTCCTCCTCTATGAAATTTAGCGATTCAGAGTACCTTTCAGCTCGAATACACTGTCATGTTGTGTGATTCACTTGCACTCACTGTGTAAACCTCAACTATTTGTTGGCTAAATACTACAAATGTGAATTGAATTGAATTAAAGAGAATGCTTTTTAAAAAACAGCATGTTATTTCATCTGTAAAATGAAAAAGTTGCCAGGGATAGAAATACCCCTTCAACTCTAAATTCTACCTTGAACATTTTTTTGATAAAGGCCTAACTCTGCCTGAGAGTAATCATGCTAAACATCAGTCTAAATGTCAGTGATCTTTGTTTAGTGTCTCATAAGCAGTCTCATAAACAGACCATCAGCTCTTTTTTTTTTTCTTTATCAATTCTAGATTTTTTTTTCTTTATGATTTCTTTGGGGTAGGAAAGAGAGAGAGTAAGATAATAAGTAAATTCTAATTAATCAGTGAATTGGAGTTTGATACTTTAACTTCCAGACCATGATTTTTTTCTCAAAGTTTGTCAGTGTGCCACTTTGGGGAACTGATAGCTTAGTACAATAGTCCCTAGCCTTGTTATACTGCAAATTAACCTAAAAGCACATTAAAAAAATTAGATGCTTCATAATCCACAACCTTTAGGTGGATTCAGGGGACTTGCCCTTGGCAGGTGGAATCTTTTAAGCAATAGGATGGATATAGAAGTGAAGTAAAGTAAAGCGAAAGTTGCTCAGTCGTGTCTGACTCTTTGCGACCCGATGGACTATACAGTCCATGGAATTCTCCAGGCCAGAATACTGGAGAGGGTAACCTTTCCCTTCTCCAAGGGATCTTCCCAACCTGGAGATTGAACTTAGGTCTCCCGCATGGCAGATGGTTTCTTTACCAGCTGAGCCACAAGAGAAGCCCTGGATGGTTATAGTGTACTGCTTAAAGATGCTGATTGTGGAGTTAGGCTGCTTGGGTTTGAATTAGCTTGTTGTTGTTTTATAGTCACTACATTTTGTCCGACTCTTTGTGACCCCATGCATTGCAGCACACCAGGCTCCTTTGTCCTCCACCATCTCCCAGAGTTTGTTCAAATTCATGTCCATTTATTCGATGATGCTATCTAACCGTCTCATGACAGCCTACTCCAGTGTTCTTGCCTGGAGAATCCCGTGGACAGAGGAGCCTGGCAGGCTACAGTCCATGGGGTCGCAGAGTCTGACATGACTGAAGTGACTGAGCACAGGCACAGCACATGCCCGTTGAGTCAGTGGTGCTGTCTAACCATCTCACCCTCTGCCTCCCTCTTCTCCTTTTGCCTTCAGTCTTTCCTAGCATCAGGGTCTTTTCCAACGAGTTGGCGCTTCCCATCAGGTGGCCAAACTATTAGAGCTTCAGCTTCAGCAGCAGTCCTTCCAATGAGTATTTATGGTTGATTTCCTTTAGGATTGACTGGTTTGATCTCCTTGCAGTCCAAGGAACTCTCGGGAGTCTTCTCTAGCACCGCAGTTCAAAAGTATCAATTCTTGGGCACTCAGCCTTCTTTATGGTCCAACTCTCACATCTGTACATGACTGCTGGAAACACCATTGCTTTGACTATACAGACCTTTGTCAGCAAAGTGATGTCTTTGCTTTTTAATATACTGTATAGGTTTGTCATAGTTTTCCTTATAAGAAACAAGTGTTTTTTAATTTCATGGCTGTAGTCACCATCTGCAGTGATTTTTGGAGCCCAAGAACATAAAATCTGTCACTGATTCAACTTTTTCCCCAAATGTTTGCCAGGAAGTGATGGGACCAGATGCCATGATCTGTTTTTTTAATGTCGAGTTTCAAGCCAGGTTTTTCACTATCCTATTTCACCTTTATCCAGAGGCTCTTTATTTCCTCTTCACTTTCTGCCATTAGAGTGGTATCATCTGCATTTATGAAGTTGTTGATATTTCTTCTGGCAATCGTGATTCCAGCTGGTGATTTATTCAGCCCGGCATTTTGTATGATGTACTCTGCATGTAAGTTAAGTAAGCTGGGTGAAAATATACAGCCTTGTCATACTCCTTTCTCAATTTTGAACCAGTGAGTTGTTCTGCATCTGGTTGTAACTGTTTCTTCTTGACCCACATACCAGTTTCTCAGGAGACAGGTAAGGTGATCTGGTATTCTCATCTCTTTAAGAATTTTCCACAGTTTGTTGTGATCCACACAGGCAAAGGTTTTCTTGTAGTCAATGAAACAACTAAATGTTTTTCTGAATTCCCTTGCTTTCTCCATGTTGGTAGTTTGATCTCTGGTTCCTGCCTCTTCTAAACAGAGTTTTTATATTTGAAAGTTGTTCACGTACTGCTGAAACCTAGCTTGAAGACCTTTGAGCATAACCGTGCTAGCATGTAAAATGAGCTCAATTGTATGATAGTCTGAACATCTTTGGCACTGGCCTTCTTTGGGATTGGAATGAAAATTAGCTTACTAGCTGTGTACTTACAGATAGGTAACTTGACCTCTCTGGACCTTAGACAACTCATCTGTAAAATGTGGGTCATAACGATAGCTATCTCATGGGATTGTCATGAGCGTTAAATGAGATAATATGGAAAATGCCTTGTATTTATTATGTGATGTATAGTGATGACCCACATCTTATTATTCAGACTACAGGAGAATGCCACAATCCCTTTCCCACTGAAATCACTGGTTTAAAAAAAGGGAGAGCCCGGGATGAATTTTTTGTGTACTCACTAAAGAAGCATTGTACAATTTGTGTAGTGGATTTTATTTTTTTAATTAATTTATTTTAGTTGGAGGCTAATTACTTTACAATATCGTAGTGGTTTTTGCCATACATTGATATGAATCAGCCATGGGTTTACATGTGTTCCCCATCCTGAACCCCTTTCCCACCTCCCTCCCCATCCCATCCCTCTGGGTCATCCCCGTGCACCAGCCCTGAGCACTCTGTCTCATGCATCGAACCTGGACTGGCGATCTGTTTCATATATGATAGATAATATACATGTTTCAGTGCTGTTCTCTGAGATCTTCCCACCCTCGCCTTCTCCCACAGAGTCCAAAAGACTATTCTGTACATCTGTGTCTCTTTTTTCTGTCTCACATGTAGGGTTATTGTTACCATCTTTCTCAATTCCATATATATGCGTTAGTATACTATATTGGTGTTTTTCTTTCTGGCTTACTTCACTCTGTATAATAGGCTCCAGTTTCATCCACCTCATTAGAACTGATTTAAATGTATTCTTTTTAATGGCTGAATAATATTCCCATTGTGTATATGTACCTCAGCTTTCTTATCCATTTGTCTGCTGATGGACATCTAGGTTGCTTCCATGTCCTGGCTATTATAAACAGTGCTGTGATGAACATTGGGGTACACGTGTCTCTTTCAATTCTGGTTTCTTCGGTGTGTATGCCCAGCAGTGGGATTGCTGGGTCATATGGCAGTTCTATTTCCAGTTTTTGAAGGAATCTCCATGTGTAGTAGATTTTAAAACAGTTTGTATTTGGGATTGGATGGGTGTTAAAATGGGCTCTGGTGTAATGATACAGCATTTCTAGAAGTCTCGAAGCTTTGGCTAAAAAGCAAGTCTGAGAAGGAACTGAAGGAGAGAATTTTGAGAAAGATTAAAATATTTGTATCTTTTGTTGTTTTAAGGACCTTATATAGACAGGGAAAGACACTTTTTAAGTTTAAATTCATGAGCCATTTAACTTGGCTTATTCATATATTTTATACTTAGTATGTTGTGGTAGGAAAGTTATGGGGAAATGTGGAAACATTGGCAGATTTTGAAGTGATACATTTGTTACCCATCTCCAAATGTATTATTCAGAAAGGGAAAGCCAAACCTTTTTGAGGTGGCTTATTCCTATTCCTAGGAACCCTATTGACTACATTAAAAGTTATACCCAGGGAGTTCTGACTGCTTGTTACTTAGACCCTACTACACTAGTTATTAAACTGGGCTTTCCAGGTGTCTCCAGTGGTAAAGAACCTGCCTGCCAGTGCAGGAGACATCAGATACCCAGGTTTGATCCCTTGATCAGGAAGATCCCCTAGAGGAGGCATGGCAATCCACGCCAGTATTCTTGCCTGGAGAATCCCATGGACAGAGAGGTCTGGTGGGCTGTTGTCTATAGGGTCACAGAGTTGGACGCAACTGAAGTGACTTAACAGTAGCAGCAGCAGCAGTGTTTAAAACTACCTGTGGTGGGGGATGGGGTGGGATGTGAAGAATGCAAATTCCTTGAGCACTCTTTTTGATTCTGTAGATCTTGGGTGGGGTCCAGTAGGAATCCAAATGTTTAACAGAATTTTTCAAGTGATTGTGATGAAAGTGGTTACCACATTGTAATTCGTGAAATACAGTTGACTGTTTTCAAACAGGAGTTTGAACTACCCAGGTCCACTTACATGTGGATTTTTTTCAATAATAAATACTACAGTCCTACACCATCCTCTGTTGATTGAATTCCTGGGTGCAGAGGAGAAGGGGATGACAGAGGATGAGATGGTTGGATGGCATCACTGACTTGATGGACGTGCGTTTAAGCAAGCTTCGGGAGTTGGTGATAGACAGGGAAGCCTGGCGTGCTGCAGTCCATGGGGCCGCAAAGAGTCCGACATGACTGAGCGACTAAACTGAACTGAACTACAGATAAGAAGGGTGGACTGTGAGATTATACTGGGATTTTTGACTATGTTAGGTCCCCCTAGTCCTCGAGTTGTTCAGGTGTCAGCTGAAATTATTGATAGGCAGAGCTCTCTAGGTAGTAACTAAAAGAAAGTACAACATACCTTTAAAGCTTAGATTGCTTTATTGACTTAAAATTGGGTCATATTGAGGTATTATGTAATTGATGAGTATAAATAGAGATATAGGAGAGAACAGATATAAGTACAAATATAGAAGTATTTTACTAACTTTCACTAGATTGAGAAGCTATCTCTGCATAATTAAAATCCTGTTTTCCTTTTTATTAGTGGGAAAGTTCTTTTACTTTCATTTTGTGTGGTTTTAGATAGCCATACTTAAATGTTCTATGAAACACTTTAACTCAAAAACTTTAATCAGGTCTCTTTAACATGGAGTCAGAACTTTACTTCTTATTTATAGTTTATCAAAAAGGGCATTAATTTCCTTTCCTTCTGCTGAGTAGTTGTAATTCTTTTCCATGCCTTTAAGAAAAAATTCTGCATATTGCACGTGGCTTATTCCCCTCCAGAATTTGCTGCTTCAGCCTTTCTTGCACTTCTTATTTCTGTAGCCAAAACAAGAAAGAGAGGGAAACCCATGTGACTGTCTGGCTTTTCAGCAGGCTCTTTCCTGCGATTAAGAGAAGTTTACCTAGGAAATCAAGCCACAAGCTACATTCCTACTTAGGGCTAGTTTAAGAGTTAACTTGGTAATGTGTTTAATTTTTAATTTACCTTTGAATTTGCTTTTCAGTTTCTTTTTAATTTAAATTTGTTTTGGGTTTCATTTCTTGGTTAAAAAAAGTACTTCCGTCTCTCTAACCTCACACAGATGAAAACATTTTAAGTTTGGAAATGAACATGATAGTTTTGAAATCAAATTCTGTGCTGTGTTCTCATATTTTCCCCAATACTGTAATATACAACTACATAATTTGAGTTTCCAAATGTGGTTTTCATCTAGACTGTTTGTAGTCATTTTCTAGTCAAGCAGGCAAAATGCTTTTCTTTTGCTGTCCCAGGAAAAAGTTCTTCAAAGACCACAACACTGTATTGGTTTTTGTTGTTGTTGTTAGAAAAACATAAAATACTCATTTACCTCCTTTCTAAAAACAGCACAGGGAGTACAGAATACGCTAAAGATAAATCCTTTGTTTCTACACATTCCACTTCAGGTAGTAAGAAAGGAGACAACATTGGGAAGGTGTGGGGGTTTCATTAGAGACAAGAGAAACTGTTAGAGAATGAATTTGAAGAGGTTTGTGCAGAAAAAGTTGCTGAAGAGAATAAGTATTAGCTGGAAGTTAGCTCTGTTCTTTGGTCTGTGGGCTTCAGAGTATTACCACAGGTTATTTACATATTTATTTTTCTATTCTGCTTATATCAATGCCCCTGGATGCTTCTGACAACTTCTTAAAGATAGTTGCTGTGCCTCTTCCTCTTAACTTCCCTAATATCCCCATCCTGGGGCTTCCCAGGTGGCTCAGTGGTAAGGAATCCACCTGCCGATGCAGGAGCCACAGGAAATGCAGGTTCAGACCCTGCATTGGCCACCAGAGGAAAATGCAATTCACTCCAGTGTTCTTGCCTAAAATTCCATCAACAGAGGAGCCTGGTGGGTTACAATCCATAGGGTCACAGTCAGACACAACTGAACAACTAAGAACCTTCATGGCTTCTTAACAGGTTATGTCTTGCAAAAGAAATATTTTTTAATGACAGATTTTATCAGTTCAGTTCAGTTCAGTTCAGTCGCTCAGTCGTGTCCAACTCTTTGCAACCCCATGGACTGCAGCACGCCAGATCTCCCAGTCCATCACCAACTCCTGGAGTTCACTCAAACTCATATCCATTGAGTCAGTGATGCCATCCAACCTTCTCATCCTCTGTCGTCCCCTTCTCCTCCCGTCTTCCATCTTTCCCAGCATCAGGGTCTTTTCAAATGAGTAAGCTCTTTGCATGAGGTGGCCAAAGTGTTGGCGTTTCAGCTTCAGCATCAGTCCTTCCAATGAATATTCAGGAATGATTTCATTTAGGATGGACTGGTTGGATCTCCTTGTAGTCCAAGGGACTCTCAAGAGTCTTCTCCAACACCACAGTTCAAAAGCACTAATTCTTTGGCGTTCAGCTTTCTTTCTAGTCCAACTCTCACATCCATACATGACTACTGGAAAAAGCATAGCCTTGACTAGGCAGACCTTTGTTGGTAAAGTAATGTCTCTGCTTTTCAATATGCTATCTAGGTTGGTCATAACTTTTCTTCCAAGGAGTAAGCGTCTTTTATTTTATTGATTTATTTATTTATTTTAGCATCTTTTAATTTCATGGCTGCAATCACCATCTACAGTGATTTTGGAGCCCCACAAAATAAAGTCTGCCACTGTTTCCACTGTTTCCCCTTCTATTTGCCATGAAGTGTTGGGACCAGATGCCGTGATCTTAGTTTTCTGAATGTTGAGCTTTAAGCCAACTTTTTCACTCCCCTCTTTCAGTTTCGTCAAGAGGCTGTTTAGTTCCTCTCACTTTCTGCCATAAGGGTGGTTGCATCTGCATATCTGAGGTTATTGATATTTCTCCCGGCAATCTTGATTCCAGCTTGTGCTTCTTCCAGCCCAGGGTTTCTCATGATGTACTCTGCATATAAGTTAAATAAGCAGGGGTGACAATATACAGCCTTGACGGACTCCTTTTCCTATTTGGAACCAGTCTGTTGTTCCATGTCCAGTTCTAACTGTTGCTTCCTGACCTGCATACAGGTTTCTCAGGAGGCAGGTCAGGTGGTCTGGTATTCCCATCTCTCTCAGAATTTTCCACAGTTTATTGTGATGCACACAGTCAAAGGCTTTGGCATAGTCAATAAAGCAGAAATAGATTTTTTTTGAAACTTTCTTGCTTTTTCAATGATCCAACAGATGTTGGCAATTTAATCTCTGGTTCCTCTGCCTTTTTGAAAACCTTATATATAAGGTTTAATTTAGATTTTAAAAGTTTAGGTTGTTAGTATGACAGATTCATATATTAAAAATTACATATATCAAAGTATAAGATAAATGCAATATACAGTTTTACACAATGTATTCTTGAGCTCCACTGCTAAAAGGTAAGTTTCTCCTACAAGGACCATGGTAAAATTCGCAAACAATTTTAATCTGTTACCCATAAGAAAGTTATTCATTATCAGGAAGATATATTGTGTATAAATTTAAGTTTTGAAGTAAGTTATTGAAGTTTTAAATCATTAAAAGTCTTAATTGACTAAGTTTCTGTGTTGTGAAGAGTGAAAATTTGAGTTGCTTTTTTGGTTACATAGCTCTTTACACTCCTTACCTCACCCATGTTGAACTGACTTTTTAACTTTATCAAGAGTTAAAGAGCTTGGGTGTTGTTTGGAAAACAAAAGATTTGTTGTAATTCATAATTGGGTGTTGAATACACAAAATTTGTTATCTAAAGACTAAAAAATATAGCTTTTGATAAAAATGATATGAGGTAACCAGCACAGTAATTGAATGTATAACCAGAGAGTGATGTCCATCTTTGTGATAGACTTCCAGAAGCACAAGAATACCATACTGGGACAGTGATTACCTTTCAAAATAGGTTATACTATTAACATAAGTGAGAATTATATTGCATGAAGAAAAAAAAATTAGTAGCTAACCACTATAAAATGTTCTTGATTAAAATAATAGCTAGCTACATGTTGTAATGAAGAGATAAGATTGTTTTGCTATTGTGTGAGACCACCAAAATCTTTTGATTTTGATGGAAATGTCATAACATCAAGTGGAATAAAAGACAATTGCCTTGGTCAGGAGAGATATTTCAGTTATACTGCTGGAAGACAGGTTCAATTCAGAAAGTGCTTCTAGGTCAGAGGAGCCAAGTGTCAACTAAACAACCCCCCAGAGCTAAGTGTCCGCCTCTCTATGGTGGGAGAGTTTAGGCACCTGATAGATGTGGTTTGGCCTCTGCTTGAATTCTTTCACTAACAAGCAACTCTATTTCCTCAATGCAGCCCATTGAGGGTATTAATTGTTAGAAGGTTCTTTATGTCAAAGCACAGTGTATCTCTTTGTAATGTTCCTGGTCCTCATTTACCCTTTAGAGCCACAAAGAACAAGTGAGTTCTTTTACATAATTGCTGTTCAGAAATTTAAAGATTGCTACTGAATCTGTTTTTGACCCTCCTAGCTAAGCATATACAATTCTTGTGAATTAGCTTGAGATTTTCTTACCGTTTATTCATTCAGCAAATGCTATTGAGCCCTATTATATATATGACGTACTACGGAAATAAGAGAAAAAATATTCTATTAACAAACTTAAGATGAGAGAATCATATAAATCAGTACTTACAATACAAACTTGAGTAGTGTTATAAAAGAAAATACAAGGGTGCATCAGTGGCACTGAAGAAGGAGTGATTAACTTTGGTTATGAGACGTTAGGGAACTTTTCACAGTAGATGACACATGAACGCATAATTTTTCTGTTTTGTTTTGTTTTTACTAATGAGGAGGGTTTGGATTGGAATGAGGCTGAAGCCAGTACAGGCACACAACAGCATATGCAGAATTATACATGAAATAGCATAGCACTTTTGGAACTGTAGAGACTTATTAGTATGACCTCACTTTAGGACCCAGGGCTACTTTGGTGGCTCAGTGTTAATAAAAACTCCGCCTGCCAGTGCAGGAGATGCAGGTTCAGTCCGTGGGTTGTGATGTTCCCTTGGAGAAGGAAATGGCAACCCACTCCAGTATTCTTGCCTGGGAAATCCAATTTCGTGGACAGAGGAGCCTGGCAGGCTACACTCCACATGGTCACAAAAGAGTCAGATGTGACTTAGGAACTAAACAATAGCAACAATAGAACAACACCTTTGGGCAAGTGAGGTAAAGTGTCAACAATGGAGACAGAAAGGTTGGGGCTAAATTATCAATGAGTTTGTGTGACCGAACTACACAGTTTTAATTGATTCCATGAGGGGTGGCAGCATACCAGACCTTTGATGGGTTTTCAAAACTAGGGCAACCTGCTTAAGACTGTTTTAGAACAGTGACTCTGGTAGCAGTGTAGCAGATGATTTGGGACTTGAGACACTGGGGCTTGGATACATTTGTGGTAGTTTATCTATACTTGTCAGTCTCTTTATTAAAGTGTGATATCCAAGTCATTGATGTAAATTCACTCTCTATCAGAAGAAGGTGAAGGTGAAGTCACTCAGTTGTGTCCGACTCTTTACGACCCCGTGGACTGTAGCTTACCAGGCTCCTCCGTCCATGGGATTCTCCAGGCAAGAATACTGGAGTGGGTTACCATTTCCTTCTCCAGGGGATCTTCCCAACCCAGGGATCGAACCCAGGTCTCCTGCATGGGAGGCAGAGCTTTATCCTCTGAGCCACCAGGGAAGCCCACCTCTTCTATCAGAAGAGTTAGCTAACAAATTCAGTGATACATGCTTCCCTTGGGCTTCCCTGGTGGCTCAGATGGTAAAGAATCTGCCTGGAATGTGAGAGACCCAGGTTTGATCCCTGGGTCCAGAACATGCCCTGGAGGAAGAAATGGCAATCCACTCTAGTATTGTTGCCTGGAGAATCCCATAGACAGAGAAGCCTGGCAGCCTGGGGTTGCAAAGAGTTGGGACGCAACTGAGCAACTAACACACACACGTGCCTACACAGTAGCCATTTTGTGAAGCTTTAATGAAGGTACACTTTGATTTTTGTTTTGAGGGAAGTGGGATGATATGAAATTGGAGAGTCATGTGAAAAATTATGTCTGCCATGTTTTATAAGGAATTTGATGAGGAGGGGCAAAGAGCCAGGATAGTTATTAGGCCAGTTTTTTCCCCTCTAAATTCAACTACAGTTGATTTACAATATTATGCTAATTACAGGTATATAATCTAGTGATCTGATATTTTATAGGTTATACTCCATTTAAAGTTATTACAGGGATGTCCCTGGTGGTCTAGTGGCTAAGACGCCATGCTCCCAATGCAGTGGGCCCAGATTCAATCCCTGGTCAGGGAGCTGGATTCTGCATGCCACAACCAAGACCTGCTGTAGCCAAATAAAAAATAATTAAAAATAAATTAAAAAAATAAAATTATTGTAAAGTATTAGCTATATTCCCTGTACTATACATGACATCCTTGTACCTTATTTATTTTATACCTAGTAGTTTGTAATTGTTGTGGAACAGAAGGGAAACAATTTCAGAGGAAATCCTGTGAGAATAAAGTAGTAAAATCATGTCTTTATATCCAATGCACAAGGTCTGTATATTGCTTCATAAAAATGGATGGTGGACATGTACCCATCACCTGTTTTTGAGGATTGAATGAGGTAAAGACAAAGTATTAAGACTTTCATCATTACTTGTAGGTGTATGTTTCTCTTCCACTAAAATGAAAACTCCCTGCAGATATGAAACATGTCTTTTTTGTCTTTGTAAAGAGACATAGAGCCATGTATATATGAACACAAAGATTTATTGGATTAATAACTTTTTTAAAAGTACCAGAGCTCAATAGTTAAATGATTGGAACTTTTGGAATAGTTACTCTGGGAGTAATAGTATCATTTCTCAAAGTATGTTTGATTTCTTTCTCTGGGAGATGTTTCTGTAGGAGAGAAATCAGTTGGGCCCATGTAAGATAAGACTGAAGAACTGAACGTGGAGGAGAGTTATAGTTGAAATACATTAGGAAGCCAACTAAGCGAGTTCAGTTACATATTAACTATAGTAATTATTCTAATATTCTAGATATAATAGATTCATCCCCAGGCAAATAGTGAGACACATAATAAGATGTAAATGGTTGAGATTTATATAAACAAGGATAAATGATTTTACCTCTGGTACTCTTCTTCCACTCCCCTCCGGTACTCTTCTGAAGGGTTAAATAAATTCAGTGACTTGGCGGTTTGCCACCCTTGAATTTGGTCATCTTTGGATGGTTGGAGCTGTATCAGTTTAATTTTGGTGAAGCCTACGACTTCTGTTAACAGGGTGTTTGGTAAAATCCATAATACAGCATCTGTAACTGACACTGTTATAATGTAAAAGAAATACTGAACTTTATAAGTATTGCCTTTATGCTGTTGCTGGTTTTGAAGTATCCTTTATACTTTTCTACTTGTGAGGTAAATATTTTCTTTCACTTTTCTAATTAGCAAAACAAATTACATATTTTCTCCTGTTATATGGTTTGCCTTTATCCTTTCTTGATAGTTTCATTTGATGTGCAAAAGTAGAAATGTTTTAAATTTGATATATTACAGTTCTAAGTATGTGTAACCAACTTATTTTGTACTGTAAAAGGTAAGCTGTTTATGTAGCTGTCCACAGTACAGAGGCAAGAAATTGGAGCATGTGTGAAAAAAGTACAGTTAGAGTTATTTAGTTTTAAGGAATATAAGCCAACTTAAGCTACTTAAATGCAGGAGAGTTTATTGTAGGCTTGTAATAGGAATCTTGTGCATATTCTGAAGATAGAAAATAAAATATACTTGGGCTATAAGGTACCTGGAATAGTGGTTTTTGTTCTCCACAGGATGCTTGGCTTTTCTCTTCTCTTTTCTGCCTCTTGGTTGTTGAGTGCATGGTTTTTACCTGCAGAAGCTGTTTCAACTGTACCTCATTTATCAGTTCAAGCATTTATTGTCATTTGACTCAATTTCTAAGTCTTTTATTTAAAAATCCTGGATATCTCAGCTTGCATATGAATTTATCCATGTTTTATCAGCAGTCCAACTTAATCAGTGCTGACGGAGGGGCAAGACCATGAAACACAAATATAGCCATTTTGGGCTACTGCTTCAGTCAGAGTTGGGACAAAGATACTGTCAAAGAAGTGGGAGTAGGTTGCAGGTATTCTAAAGTCACATATATTTCTCCTAGTTGTAAAAAGGGCAGTAGGAAATAATACTGGAAAAATAATTTGAGTCCAAGTTTGTAAAGAGTCTTTAATGCTCGGTTAAAAAAAATTAAAACTTTTTCATAGACAGTAGAGAGGGTTGAGGATTTGGGGCAATAAATGAAATTCTCTATTCTTTTCTGCTTGTACTTTGAAGTTTATTCTAGCCACAGTGAATTAATATGTTATTCTCTCCCTTTAAGGTCTGTTTGTCTGAATCCTCCGTCGTTAATTTAGCAGACATATCGAGTGCAGACTGCATAGCAGGAGAAGGAGCAGTAGAATAAAGCCTTCCTGGTAGAGCCAGTGGCGGTCACATTGCCAGCGTGAACTGAGCTGCTCATGACGTTGATGGTGCCGGGGAGCGTGAGATGCGGGAAGCAGTACTAGTCCTCTAGCACTGAATCTGTCTTTTAAGGCCATCTTTGTGCTCATGTCAGTGCTTTACAGGGACTGGGAGGGGTGGCTACAAAGAGGTGACATGATTGAGTTTTTTGGGGAGGATGCAAATGTTTGTCAACCTCTGCTGAGGTGGTAGTGACGCAAACCTACGTGTGTGTGCGCTCAGTCGCTACTGAGCAGTTTTGACTGACTCTCTGTGACCTCATGAACTGTAGCCCACCAAACTCCTCTGTCCGCGAGACTTCCCAGACAACCCACTCATTGCTATTTTCTTCAGGGGATCTTCCCCAGCCAGGAATCAAACCTGGATCTCCTGCACTGGCAGGTGGATTCTTTACCACGAAGCCACCTGGCGAACGAATCTTTACATGTGGTAAAACTTGTAGAACTGTATGCCAAAAGAAAGTCAGTCAATTTTTGTTCTGTGTTAGTTTTAAAAATGAAAATTTCCTGAGTGTTTAAATACCTTATGTGCAGGTTATTGTGGAAATAGCACAAGTCTACTTCTCAATGCATTTAGAGTTTAAAAGTAGCATTCAGATTATTATATAAGATAGAAAGTAAAATAAGGAGGGACTGATTTATAGAAGAAATGGCTCATGGGGAGAAAGTTTCATAGAAGTAATAGCTCCCCAGACTGGACTCCTCCGTTAGACTAGTGTTATAGACTGAATGTGTGCCTTCTAAAATTCGTATGTTGAAGCCTAATGCCCATTGTGATATTGTTTGCTGGTGGGGCCTTTGGCGCATGGTTAGATCATGAGTGGGCTTCCCTGATGGCTCCCATGGTAAAGCTTCTGCCTGCAAGGCGGGAGACTCGGGTTCGATTCCTGGGTCGGGAAGGTCCCCTGGAGAAGGAAGTGGCAATCCACTCCAGCACTCTTGCTTGGAAAATCCCATGGACGGAGGAGCCTGACAGGCTACAGTCCGTGGGGTCGCAAAGAGTCGGACACGACTGAGCGACTTCACTTTGACTTTCTAGATCATGAGTATGGAGCCCTCATGAATGGGATTAGTGCCCTTACGAAAGAGGCCCGGAGAGCTCTCTTGTGCCTCTGGCTTGTGAGGACACAGTGAAAAGACTGCGGTCTGTGAACCATGAAGCCGACTCTCATCAGACACTGAATCTGCCAGTGCCTTGATCTTAAGTTTCCCCAGCCTCCATAACTGGAGGGAGGAAGTGTCTTTTGTTTATAACCCACCAAGTCTTTGTTTTTGTTGTTGTTGTTGTAGCAACTGTGAATGGATAAGACAGCTAATTTGAGGATAGCAGTTATTTTTTTATCTGCAGCCTTCAGTTAGCAGACTGATTTATGTGTGCGAGCACAGCATTAGGGTACAATGGTCGGCATGGAACTCACAGTCTAATGAGGTGGCAACATCCATAAAGCTCACATTCTAATGCAGAAAGTGACAACTAATTAAATTTTCAAAATCATTTTGCCTGTTCTGCTTCCTTTGCCTTTCCACATCAATTTTAGAATCAGTTTTTCTATATTTACAGATAATCTTTGTTAATTAATGTGGGGAGAATTAACATCTTTACTATGTTGAATTTTCCATTCCTAGAACACAGTATATTTCTTTGTTTATAATTTTGGTTTTATGAACTTTTTAATCAGAGTTTTGTAGCTTTCAGCATACACATTCTGCTTATGTTTTCTTCAGTTCAGTCACTCAGTCGTGTCCAACCCTTTGTGACCCCATGGTACTGCAGCATGCCAGGCTTTCCTGTCCATCACTAACTCTCAGAGCTTACTCAAACTCATGTCCAACAAGTCGCTGATGCCATCCAACCATCTCTTCCTTTATTGTTTCCTTTTCCTCCTGCCTTCAATCTTTCCCAGCATCAGGGTCAGTTCTTCATATCAGGTGGCCACAGTATTGGAGCTTCAGCATCAGTCCTTCCAATGAATATTCAGGACTGATTTCCTTTAAGATTGACTGATTTGATCTCCTTGCAGTCCACGGGACTCTCAAGAGTCTTCTCCAACACCACAGTTCAAAAGCATCACTTCTTCAGTGCTCAGCTTTCTTTAAGGTTCAACTCTCACATCCACACATGACTACTGGAAAAGCCATAGCTTTGACTAGACGGACCTTTGTTGGTAAAGTAATGTCTCTGCTATCTAGGTTGGTCATAACTTTTCTTCGAAGAAGCAAGCGTCTTTTAATTTCATGGCTGGAGTCACCATCTGCAGTGATTTTGGAGCCCCCCAAAATAAAGTCAGCCACTGTTTCCATTTTTCCCCATCTATTTGCCATGAAGTGATGGGACCAGATGCCATGATCTTAGTTTTTTCAGTGTTGAGTTTTAAACCAGCTTTTTCACTCTCCTCTTTCACTTTCATCAAGAGGCTCTTCAGTTTCTCTTCACTTTCTGCCGTAAGAGTGGAGTCATCTGCAAATCTGAGGTTATTGATATGTTTCCCGGCAGTCTTAATTCCAGCTTGTGCTTCATCCAATCTGGCATTTTGCATGATGTACTCTGCTTATCAGTTAACTAAGCAGAGTGACAATATACCGCCTTGACACACTCCTTTCCCAATTTGAAACTAGTCCATTGTTCCATGTCCAGTTCTAACTGCTGCTTCTTGATCTGCATACAGATTTCTCAGGAGGCAGGTCAGGTGGTCTGGTGTTCCCATCTCTTTAAGAATTTTCAACAGTTTTTTGTGATCACATAGTCTAAGGCTTTGGTGTAGTCAATAAAGCAGAAGTAGATGTTTTTCTGGAACTGTCTTGCTTTTTCGATGATCTAACAGATGTTGACAATTTGATCTCTGGTTCCTCTGCCTTTTCTAAATCCAGCTTGAACATCTGGAAGTCCTCAGTTCACGTACTGTTGAAGCTTGGCTTGGAGAATTTTGAGCATTACTTTGCTAGCGTGTGAGATGAGTACAATTGTGTAGTAGTTTGAATATGCTTTAGCATTGCCTTTCTTTGGGATTGTAATGAAAACTGACCTTTTCCAGCCCTGTGGCCACTGCTAAGTTTCTCAAATTTGCTGGCATATTGAGTGAAGCACTTCAACAGCATCATCTTTTAGGACTTGAAATAGCTCAGCTAGAATTCCATCACCTCCACTATCTTTTCTTAGATTTTTGTCAAATATTTAATATTTTTGAGCTATTATCAGTTCAGTTCAGTTGCTCAGTCGTGTCCCATTCTTTACAACCTCATGGACTTGAACTATTATAGATTATATATTTTTAACATTTCAGTTCCTAAATATTCACTGCTATATTATATAGAAATATGATTAATTTTCGTTTGCTTTCTATCCTATAATCCTGGTAAACTTATTAGCTCTAGAAGCTTTTCTGGGACACTTATTTTCTTGCCTTAGTGTCCTGGTGAGGATTTTACATTTTTTTTGAGGGGAGTCATGGGAGTAGATAAGCTTACCTTGTTACCAGTCTCCAGAACATTTGGTCTTTTACATTGAAGGATGATGTTGTTGTTCAGTTGCTATGTCATGTCTAACTCTGCAACCCCATGGACTGCAGCCTGCTAGGGTTCCCTGTCCTTCACTTTCTCCCTGAGTTTGCTCAAATTCATCTGCCTGCAACACAGGACATGCTGGAGTTGTGGGTTCAATCCCTGAGTTGGCAAGATTCCTTGGAGGAGGGCATAGCAACCCACTCTAGTATTCTTCCCTGGAGAATCCCATGGACAGAGGAGCCTGGCAGTGCATAGAGTGCAAAGAGTTGGACATGACTGGAGAGACCAAGCACGGCACAGCACATGCCCCCTGAGTTGGTGATGCCAGCCATCTCGTCCTCTGCCATCCTCTTCTCCTTTTGCCTTCAGTCTTTCCTAGCATCAGGGTCTTTTCCAACGAGTTGGCTCTTGCCATCCCGTGCCCAGAGTATTGGATCTTCTGTCAGTGTCAATCCTTCCAATGAGTATTTAGGGTTGATTTCCATTAGGATTGATGGTTTCATCTCCTTGCAGTCCAAGGAACTCTCAAAAGTCTTCTCTAGCACCACAGTTGGAAAGCATCAGTTCTGGGGCACTCAGCCTTCTTTAATTGTCCAACTCTCACATCTGTACATGACTATGTAAAAATCATTGCTTTGACTATACAGACCTTTGTCAGCAAAGTGATGTCTTTGCTTTTTAATACATTGTATAGGTTTGTCATAGTTTTCCTTATAAGAAGCAAACTTCTTTTAATCTCATGTCTGCAATCACCATCTGCAGTGATTTTGGAGCCCAAGAACATAAAATCTGTCACTGATTCTACTTTTTCCCCATCTATTTGCCATGAGTGATGGGACGAGATGCCATGATCTTAGTTTTTTAATGTTGAGTTTCAGGCCAGCTCTCCACTCTCTTGCTTCACCCTCAAGAGGCTCTTTAGTTCCTCTTCACTTTCTGTCATTAGAGTGGTATCATCTGCATATATGAGGTTGTTGATGTTTCTCCTGGCAATCTTGATTCCAGCTGGTGATTCATCCAGCCTGTCATTTTGCATGATGTACTCTGCATATAAGTTAAATAAGCAGGGTATAGCCTTTTCATACACCTTTCCCAATTTCAAACCTGTCAGTTGTTCTGTGTCTGGTTCTAACTGTTGCTTCTTGACCTGCATACAGGTTTCTCAGGAGACACGTAGGGTGATTTGTTATTCCCATCTCTTCAAAAATTTTCCAGTTTGTTATGATCCACAGTCAAGGTTTTCTTGTAGTCAGTGAAGCAGAAATAGATGTTTTTCTGGAATTCTCTTGCTTTCTGTGATCCAGTGAATGTTGGCAATTTGATCTCTGGTTCCTCTGCCTTTTCTAAATCCAGCTTGTACATCTGAAAGTTCTCAGTTCAGATACCACTAAAGCCTAGTCTGAAGGATTTTGAGAATAACTTTACTAGCATGTGAAATGAGTGCAATTCTGTGGTGGTTTGAACATTCTTTGGCATTGCCCTTCTTTGGATCTGGAATGAAAACTGACCTGTTCCAATCTGTGGCCACTGCTGAGTTTTCCAAATTTGCTGACATTGAGTGAAGCACTTTTAACAGCATCATCTTTTAGGATTCTAAATAGTTCAACTGGAATTGCATCAGCTCCGCTAGCTTTGTTCGTAGCAATGCTTCCAAAGTACTTGACTTCACATTCCAGGATGTCTGGCTCCAGGTGAGTGACCACACCATTCTGGTTACCCTGATCACTAAGACCTTTTTCGTATAGTTCTTCTGTGTATTTCTGCCACCTCTCCTTAATCTCTTCTGCCTCTGTTAGGTCCTTACTGTATCTGTCCTTTATTGTGTCTGTTCTTGCATGAAATGTTCCCGTGCTATCTCCAGTTTTCTTGAATAGATCCCTAATCTTTCCCATTCTGTTGTTTTCCTCTACATCTTTGCATTGTTCATTGAAGAAGGCCTTCTTATATCTCCTGGCTATTCTCTGGAACCCTGCATTCAGTTGGGTATATCTTTCCCTTTCTCCCTTGTCTTTCACTTCTCTTCTTTCCTCGGCTATTTGTAAAGCCTCCTCAGACCAGGAGGAGGTAAACCAAAAGGTTTACCATCTTGTATTTCTTTTTTTTTTTTCTGAGATGGTTTTGGTCACTGCCTCCAGTACAGTGTTGGGAACCTCCACCCACAGTTCTTCAGACACTGTCTATCAGATATCATCCCTTAAATCTATTTATTACCTCCACTGTATAATCATAAGGAATTTGATTTAGGTCATACCCGAATCGCCTAGTGGTTTTCCCTACTTTTTTCAATTTAAGCCTGAATTTTACTATAAGGAGCTGATGATCTGAGCCACAGTCAGTTCCAGGTCTTGTTTTTGCTGACTATATAGAGCTTTTCCATCTTCAGCTGCAAAGAATATAATCAGTCTGATTTTGGTATTGACCATTTGGTGATGCCCACCCATCTGTAGAGTCATCTCTTGTGTTGTTGGGAAAGGATGTTTCCTTGGACCAATGTGTTTTCTTGACAAAACTCTATTAGCCTGTGCCCTGCTTTATTTTGTACTCCAAGGCCAAACTTGTCTGTTACTCTAGGTATCTCTTGACTTCCTACTTTTGCATTTCAGTCCCCTGTGATGAAAAGTATGTCTTTTTTGGTGTTAGTTCTAGAAAGTCTTGTAGGTCTTCATAGAACTGGTCGACTTCAGTTTCTTCGGCATCAGAAATTAGGACATAGACTTGGATTATTGTGATGTTGAATGGTTTACCTTGGAAATGAACCGAGATCATTTTGTCATTTTTGAGATTGTACCCAAGTACTGCATTTTGGACTGTTTTGTTAACTGTGAGGCTACACCGTTTCTTCTAAGGGATTCTTGCCCACAGCAGTAGATATAATGGTCATCTGAATTAAATTTGCCCATTCCTGTTCATTATAATTCACTGATTCCCAAGATGTAGATGTTTACTCTTGCTATCTCCAGATTGACCATGTCTTATTTATCTTGATTCATGGACCTGACATTCCAGGTTCCTATACAATATAGTTCTTTACATCATCAGCCTTTACTTTTATCACCAAACACATCCACAGCTGAGCGTTGTTTCCACTTTGGCTCAGCAGGTTGATTCTTTCTGGAGCTGTTAGTAATTGCCCTCTGCTCTTCCACAGTATCATATTGGACACCTTCCAACCTGGGGGCTCATCTTCTGGTGTCATATCTTTTTGCCTTTTCATACTGCTCATAGGGTTCTTAGAGCAAGAATACTGGAGTGGTTTGCCGTATCCTTCTCCAATGGACCATGTTTTGTCAGAACTCTCCTCTGTGACCTGTCCATTTTGGGTCGCCCTGCATGATATGGCTTATAGCTTCATTGCGTTATAAAGCCCCTTCTCCAAGACAAGCCTGTGATCCATGATGAGGAGTTTGATGTTAGCTATAGGTTATTTTTACAGATGCTCTTAACCATGCTAGGTAACTTCCGTTTTATTCATAGTTTTATGTTTATTTTTTAAAATCAAGACTAGATTCAGGATATTTTCAAATGCATAAATTGATATGGATCATGTTTTTTCTTCTTAGATTGTTAAGGTGGTGAATTACATTGATTGACTATTGACTACTGAATGAGTGTTGCATTCTTGGAATACATCCTACTTGGTCTTTTCTTTTTACCTGTTGTCACTTTTGATTTTTTTTTTTTGAAAATATAATAGTTTAATTGAGATATAATTCACATGCCATACAACTCATCCATTCAAAGTGTACTCAGCTCAGTGATATTTACTCAGTTCACAGTTGTACTGTAATCACCATAGCTGTGTATTGATCATGAAGATTAAATATTAGTACATGAAAAGATATTTTACTTTCATGGTAAACAACACTAGCCTAGTTTTATTTATGTAAGAGACATTAATGGATAAGTATTCACATGTGGTTAGTTTTATTCATCATTATCAGTCTTTATCTTGCCTTTCTCTCCCAACTTTCTCTTTTTTTCCTTTGGCTAAGCTGCGTGACTTGTGGGATTTTATTCTTCCAGCAGAGATTGAATCCAGGGCCCTGACAGTGAGAGTGCTGAATCCTAACCAGTGGACCACCAGGGAAGTACCCCCCAATTTCTCTTCGAGGTTAAAAGATATCTTACCTCCTGATGACTGAAATGTTTTTGCTCATATTTTACTAATGTTCCTTGTTACTGCTCATGTTCTTCTCCTAAAAGTTCTTTCCTGTATCCTTCCTCTTTTCTCCTAGTGGTTTCTGTTTTTTCTCTGAATGTCTTAGGTACTAAACTAGGCTTAACGCAACAATTTCTAACTTTGATACATGATGTAATTAGTATGTAGCACAAAAACAAGGATATTTTTATAATTCTTTTCCCCTCCCTTAGTTGTATTCAATTGTGTTTTCTCCCTGCAAAGTGAAAGCTGCTCAGCCGTGTTCGACTCTTTGCGACCCCATGGGCTATACAGTCCATGGAATTCTCCAGGCCAGAATACTGGAGTGGGTAGCCTATCCCTTTTCCAGGGGATCTTCCCAACCAAGGAATCTAAATGGGGTCTCCTGCATTGCAGGAGGATTGTTTACCAACTGAGCTCTCAGGGAAGTAAAAGAATAAAATTATTTCCATCAGTAAGATATTGCCTGAAACTTATTTACTAAAAGAAATAACACATACCATAAGATGACTTGCTGACATGAAAACAAGAGAAAGAAGAAAATAATTTATGTGTTTGTATTGCTTAAATGAGTATCAGGAAGCATTTTGGCAATGTGTAGGATGAAAGCGAATAGGCATAGTTGGAAGCTCTTATGTTGTGATTGTTCTATGGAGGATGTGAACAAGATGAGTGTGATTAGAAAAAAGAGGAATTGTGTGAGAGACCTGGCTCTATTTATGTGACCTTGGGAAGTGGCTCATGAACCTTTTTTGGGGTGGTAGGGTGACACATTGAATACTTGGAACATTTGATGAAAGCTATAGATAGCTGCCCAAGAAAAATGTTTATGAATACATCATTTACTTTAAATTGTACGTACAGTTTGAGGAGGCTCATAGACCTCCTCTAGTCTGTTCATGTAGGTGCACTGATTCTTGATCAAGAACCTTTGACCTGGTTTCTGGCTGAGGTCCCTAACAGCTCTGAAATACGTTAAAAAAAAAATTACAACCTTTACTTTCAGCATTGAAATTCTGTTTTTGTTTCTTTTACAAAGAATAAATGATACTTAATTCTGTACTTTTCTGATAGTCCTGATCTGTGACAATATTTAGATTAGTTAAACAGTGTGTATTAAGTAAAATTCTCTATTATTTTTTGATTTTTAGGATTTGTAATAATGACCAAGACAAGATCCAGGAACGGGCTGAAAAAGAAAATTCTTGGAATTCAAAAAAGCCTAAGTTATTTTGCAAAAAAAAAACCCCACAAAACACAAAAAACCTTTTTTTTTTGCATCTAGTCAGCTGAAAGTCTTTTTCAAGTGAAAAATGATTGAGGTTTGGAAAGAATGTAAGTAATCTTCATGCCAGATCTTTAATCCAAAATACTCAAGGGTAGCCAAAGAACTGTGTTTTAAAGAGACAGTACTTATACGTCTTTAAATTAATTATGTAGTCAACTGTAGCATTCCATGCTCACTAGATAATGTTTTCTTTTTGGCCTTCTATTATACTTTAGGGAAACTTAAGTACAAAGTCCAGGAAGTTGCTGTGTGTTCAGAAGTCCAACTTCTGCTGAGACAGAATTTGAAGATCAGGTCATGATTTTCAGTTTTTTAACTGATCTTTCTCTCTTGATTAAAGTTGAATTTTTTCCTGTTTTGAAAAGTATTCTAGCCCCTTTTTAATGTACAACTACATTTAAATGATGGTTAGAATTTATTTAATGAATCTAAAAAGTTTTAAAAAGTCATAGTAGGCAAAAACAGTGTTGTTTTACTAGAGCTGATGATATTTTTGGTGGTAAGAAGGTTCAGGATTATGTAGTCACAGTTTTCCTGTAACTGTCGGATTCCATAGTCTGAGAAAATATGGAATTTATATGGTTTTTGCTCAGATATATAAGTGGGTTTGCCAATTCTTAAAGACCCAAGTAGATCCAGATTCTACTTTAGAAATCATGAGCAGAGAACTTACATGGTATGAACAAGTTGTGGCCCTTTTTGGTTAGCTATATCCTTTAATAAGGAGTAGTAGGCAAATGATCTCTTTCATATCATCTTTAACTCTTTTAGTGTGGTAAAAGAAGTGAAGAAATCTTAGAAAAATGAAACAGATATGTGAAGCAGGTATTAACAAATAAGAGCCATTTATCAACCTTTATTATAAAAACCACTTAAAAGAAAAAACTTGGCCTTTTAAAATTTTATTCCTCTTCTTATCCCCACATCTGTTATTTTGTTGTTGGTGGTGGTGTGTCTCTTTTCTTTTTCTTTACATTTTCAGCGATATAGAAACATTGATCTGGTATTTCTTCAGTTGGTGCTGTTTCTTTACTGTTTCTACAGATTTTCTCAGTTTCTTTTTGTTATGAAGAGTGGATATAAGTAGTGCAGAGAATAGAAGATGGTGTGTTTGTATCTCTGGTGTGTAGATTGTTGTGTACGTGAACATAGTGTTGATGGGAGTGGAGAGTGATTTTAATGGAAAGATGAATTACTACTGCCATTCCTTGTTTGCTATATACACTGACAAAATGTGTCATAGAATGAAAAGCAAACACAAAAAAGCCCAAACTAGGAAACATCGTTTTAATGTTTCCAGTGTATCTGAAGCAATAAGATAGCCAACCTGTAAAGACAGCTGTTTATCAGCCCATCTGGGTTTGTTACTAGAAGAGAGAAAGACATGGACACAGACAAATAGGACCTCACAACATCAGCTTTAATACTCATAATATCTGGGTTGAAAGATACGCCTTTGTACCTCCTAACTCTAAATGTATTCAGCTAGCCAAAGATGGAGAAGCTCTATATGGTCAGGAAAAATAAGACCAGAAGCTGACTGTGGCTCAGATCATGAATTCCTTATTGCAAAATTCAGACTTATATTGAAGAAAGTAGGGAAAACTACTAGACCATTCAGGTATGACCTAAATCAAATCCCTTATGATTATACAGTGGAAGTGAGAAATAGATTTAAGGGTCTAGATCTGATAGATAGAGTGCCTGATGAACTATGGACAGAGGTTCATGACATTGTACAGGAGACAGGGATCAAGACCATCCCCAAGAAAAAGAAATGCAAAAAGCAAAATGGCTGTCTGAGGAGGCCTTACAAATAGCTGTGAAAAGAAGGGAAGTGAAAAGCAAAGGAGAAGAGGAAAGATAAAAGCATCTGAATGCAGAGTTCCAAAGAATAGCAAGAAGAGATAAGAAAGCCTTCCTCAGCAATCAATGCAAAGAAATATAGGAAAACAACAGAATGGGAAAGACTAGAGATCTCTTCAAGAAAATTAGAGATACCAAGGGAACATTTCATGCAAAGATGGGCTTGGTAAAGGACAGAAATGATATGGACCTAACAGAAGCAGAAGATATTAAGAAGAGGTGGCAAGAATACACGGAAGAACTGTAGAAAAAGGATCTTCAAGACCAAGATAATCACGATGGTGTGATCACTCACCCAGAGCCAGACATCCTGGAATGTGAAGTCAGGTGGGCCTTAGAAAGCATCACTATGAACAAAGCTAGTGGAGGTGATGGAATTCCACTTGAGCTATTTCAAATCCTGAAAGATGGTGCTGTAAAAGTGCTGCAGTCAATATGCCAGCAAATTTGGAAAACTCAGCAGTGGCCACAGGACTGGAAAAGGTCAGTTTTCATTCCAATCCCAAAGAAAGGCAATGCCAAAGAGTGCTCAAACTACCGCACAATTGCACTCATCTCACATGCTAGTAAAGTAATGCTCAAAATTCTCCAAGCCAGGCTTCAGCAATACGTGAACCGTGAACTTCCAGATGTTCAAGCTGGTTTAGGAAAGGCAGAGGAGCCAGAGATCAAATTGCCAACATCCGCTGGATCATGGAAAAAGCAAGAGAGTTCCAGAAAAAGATCTATTTCTGCTTTATTGACTATGCCAAAGCCTTTGACTGTATGGATCACAATAAACTGTGGAAAATCCTGAAAGAGATGGGAATACCAGGCCACCTGACCTGCCTTTTGAGAAACCTATGTGCAGGTCAGGAAGCAGCAGGTAGAACTGGACATGGAACAACAGACTGGTTCCAAATAGGAAAAGGAGTACGTCAAGGCTGTATATTGTAACCCTGCTTATTTAACTTCTATGCAGAGTACATCATGAGAAACGCTGGGCTGGAAGAAGCACAAGCTGGAATCAAGATTGCTGGGAGAAATATCAATAACCTCAGATATGCAGATGCCACCACCCTTATGGCAGAAAGTGAGAGGAACTAAAGAGACTCTTGATGAAAGTGAAAGAGGAGAGCAAAAAAGTTGGCTTAAAGCTCAACATTCAGAAAACTAAGATCATGGTATCTGGTCCCATCACTTCATGGCAAATAGAAGGGGAAACAGTGGAAACAGTGGCAGAGTTTATTTTTTGGGGCTCCAAAATCACTGCAGATGGTGATTGCAGCCATCAAATTAAAAGATGCTTACTCCTTGGAAGGAAAGCGATGACCAACCTAGAGAGCATATTGAAAAGCAGAGACATTAATTTGCCAACAAAGGTCCGTCTAGTCAAGGCTATGGTTTTTCCAGTGGTCATGTATGGATTGTGAGAGTTGGACTGTGAAGAAAGCTGAGCGCCAAAGAATTGATGCTTTTGAACTGTGGTGTTGGAGAAGACTCTTGAGAGTCCTTTGGACTGCACGGAGATCCAACCAGTCCATTCTAAAGGAGATCAGTCCTGGGTGTTCATTGGAGGGACTGACGCTAAAGCTGAAACGCCAATACTTTGGCCACCTCATGCGAAGAGTTGACTCATTATAAAAGACCCTGATGCTGGGAGGGATTGGGGGCAGGAGAAGAAGGGGCGACAGAGGATGAGATGGCTGGATGGCATCACCGACTCGATGGACATGAGTTTGGGTGAACTCCGGGAGTTGGTGATGGACAGGGAGGCCTGGCGTCCTGCGATTCATGGGGTTGCAGAGTCGGATACAACTGAACGACTGAATTGAACTGAGTCGGTTCAGTGACTGTGAAAGGCTAGCACAGCAGGCCTTTCCTGTAGAGATGGGGGTAGAGGGGTGCAGAGAAAATAGCCTGCATATTAGAAAAGTAGAGCAAACAGTATCTTCTCTGCTGTTTGGTAACAGCAAATTTGCTGTCTGTCAGCAAAATTTTATCTCCTCAGTTGGAGATGTATTAAGGGAGAAAAGAGATGCAAGGAATGTCCCTCTGCCCTGCCACTCTCCTGAAACATGAAGCAGTCAAAATGAATGACTTCTGTTTGCCAACACCGATGTGTAAATAGCTTTCATACAATCAGGCTTTACCTCCAATTCAGAATGAACGAATTGTCCCTTTTTAACTATGGGTGCTTGAACACATTTAGCAGTTTTGTTCTGCTAAGAAACCTTTAGTATTGCTTTAAAGTTAAGAACTTTGTCTTGGGAGATGGGAAAATGGCGAGGGGAAAAGACAGACAAAGACAGTTTGTCTTTGGTTTGAAAAGCTAGTGAGGAGGAACTTATGCCCACATGTTTATGTGCACTGGGACCTCCACTTTCTCGGTCTCCTGATGGTGGATTGGGGCAGGTGGGGGGCAAAGGAATGCGTATGAGAAGAACAACAGAGTATGGGACATTTTGTAGTCTATTTTTGTAACTTTTCATTGTGTTTTCCCCTTAAGATTTGATAAACTGGTATTTTTCTTCCTAGGCTAGCAAGTAGAAGCCCATTTAGTCTGTAATGTCATTTTAATATCATTCTATATATTTGTAACAATATTTTAAAATTATTTTTCATTGAAGATGTATGCCATTTAGCTACGTTAATAGTTTTTTCATGGCAAGGGATAACCTGAAAACCCAATCCAAAACTTGTTAGTGGCATAGAAATTATTGTGAAACATTATCTGATGTCTTTCTTTGCAGTTGGATACCTGTGGGCTCATATTTATTTTATGACAATCTCAGAGTAACCAAATTTTACAGGATATGTAAATATAAGATATTTGACTTTGGTTTGTTTTTATGATTTAATGAGAATTTAAACTTCATTCTGGTCTTATTATAATATTGTACTATAATACATATTATAAGCAGACTTTTTATTGTCAGAGTTATCTATTTGTTGTTTGCTTTTTTTACCCTTTGTGTACCTGCCAGTAATAGGAAGATTCTTCCGAAATTATATCCATTGAAAGACCAACTGTTGTTTTTTTCACATAAACATATAATATATATACATGCATAACATTTTTTAATGATTCAGAATAATTTCTAACAATATTTATTCAAAACTTTGTGTATATTTGGCATTTTGTCTGTTATTTGTAAAGGGTTCTGTTCGGTAACTTACAGAGATCTAATGTACAGTGTTGATATATATTTCACATGAGAATGTGTTTGGTTGTAATTACAGTATCTAATTGTAGGTAAAGGTTATAGAGACAACCACTCCCAAAAACTCCTTGTAAAACTCTGCGCATGAGTTTTCTGATCTGTCATTATCACTGTTCTCTGGTATAATTGCATCTTACCATGCAATGTGGCCTTCTCATTCTTTTGCTCTGTCTGTATTCTCAGCCAGGTGACATTCTTTGACGCTATGCTTTACTGAGTTTGAAAAAATAATGGTTATGTTCTTTTACTTTATGGTGCTTTAATTAATTATATATGTAACCCTGCAATTCTAGAGAATGAAAAGCTATTTTTTTCACTTTACAGGTACTACCTTGTTCGTGCATTGTTGTGAGGAGAAAAGCAATTTATAGATTTTTAGATCTGAAACTGTTAAAGTTGTAGTTAAAGATTTCGTTCTTGTCAGTGATTGGAGTTGATGGTATCAATAGCTGTGAAAAACAAACAAAACTGCTTGTTCATTGTAGATTCCACCCTCCCCGCACCTGCCCCACCCCCCGCCCTGCCTCCCTCCTCCCCCATCCCCATACCTGCAAGAGCTAATTGTTAGTGTGAAGGCTTCTGACTAAATAACTACCTCAATGTGATGAAGACACATTTATATATGGATGTAAATTGACTCTAAGAGGAATGCTTACAGTCCAAAATGTTTATCAACTTTGGCCCCAAGAAGTATGTCTAAGCTTGTGACAAAAGTGGACGCCTAAAGCTACAGGCAAAGGCGAACTTTATAGCTCCTTAGTGATAAAGAATTTGAAATCTTTTAATTGGTTTAGTTAGTGCTCTCTAGTTACAAGGGAGTTCCAGTTGGTACATTAGGTTTATATAGCTTAATAAAAACTAGGTTTTTTTTTGACACATACAAAAAAAATGCATATGTAACAGATATGTGAATTATGCCTGGTATACATTGGTAAACCCTTTGTCCAATCTCAGAAATAGAACATTACCAACACTACTATTGAAAATATCCTACCTTGTGAGTGTCTTTTTATCCTGCTCACCCCTAAGAGGTAGCAACTATCCTGAATTTCCTTGATGTTTTAAGGAATTATTTTTGCCCCATTTTTAAATTATTTTTATCATTTTTGAGCTTTATAAAAATGATACACTGTGTGAACTCTGCATCTTGCCCCACCCCTTGCCTTTCTTTTTAAACTCAACATTGTTTTTAAGATTCATCCATGTTGATCAATGTATCTTTGGCTCATTCTCATGGTGGAATAATATTCCGTTTACTAATTAGCATAACAAGTTTTCTGTTCTTCTGTCAGTGGATCTTTGAATTGTTGAAAGATTTTTGCTCTCTTGAACGTGTTGCCTTGAATGCTCTTTATATGTCTTCTAGTGCACATGTCCATAGCATTCTCTGGAGTATGTAGCTAGAAGTACAATGCCTTCTACTTTTATACTACACTAACGGTAGTGTAGTGTATGTAACTGGAACAAATGTGATTGCACCAACATAAATTCCTCACAGTGTTCCTTTCCTTCTACATTTGATACCATCATATTTCTTAGTTTTTGCCAGTCCAATATAAAATATTATTCTAGTTTTAGATTCCAGAAAATCAAGCAAAAATTTAATAATATGTATACATGGGAAGGGCTTCCCTGGTGGCTCAGAGGGTAAACCGTCTGAAAGACCTAGGAAAACTGAGTAACTCCGGGCCTCTTCACTTTTTTAGAAGAATTTGAGAAAGATTGGTATTCTTCTTTAAATATTTGTTAGATTTTTCACCAGTGAAGTCATCTCTTGTTCAGCTCTTCTTTGTTAGATTTTTGACTATTGAGTCAATTGCCTCAACAGATTTTCTGTTTCTTGAGCCCGTTTTGGTAGTGTGTGTATTTCTAGGAATTTTTCCATTTCATTTAAGTTAGTTGATTTGTTTGTGAACCATTGTTCATAGTATTCATCTATACCCCTTATTGGTAGTAATATCCCCCTTTCATTTCTGCTTTTCGTAATTTTAATCTTCTCCTTTTTCTTAGTCTAGCTAGGAAATTGTCAACTTTGTTGATCTTTCCACAGAACTTGCTTAAAATTTTTTTCTATTGTTTTTCAATTCTCTTTTTCATTTTATCCACTCTAATCTTTATTATTTCCTTCCTTCTGGTAGCTTTGGGTTTCGTTTGCTCTTTTTTTTCTAGTTTTTTTTTCAGGTGTGCAGTTATATTATTGATATGAGGTATGGTTCTTTTTAAATATAGGTGTTTACAACTATAAACTTTCCTCTTAGCATTGCCTTTGCTGTATACCATAAGTTTTGATATGCTGTATATCTGTTTCAGTTCATCTTAGGTGTTTTCTAATTTATAATTTCTTGACTAATTTATTCACTTATTGGTTATTTAAGACTGTGTTGTTTAGTTTCCCTATATTTGTGAATTATCCACTTTTCTTCCTGTTGTTTTATCTATATATCTATTTCCTTGACACACTTGTTTATATATTTATTTGGTGGGCGCTGGGTCTCACTGTGGCACACAGGGTCTCCGTTGCGCCGTGTGGGATCTCTCACTGGGGTGCACAGGCTCTAGCTGTGGCACAGTGGCTCTGGGGCACGAGGGCTCAGGTGTGTGGTGCTCAGGATCAGCTGCTCCATGGCATGCGGGATCTTAGTTTCCCAACCGGGGACTGAACCTGTGTCCCCTGCGTTGCAAGATGGATTCTTAACCACTGTAACAGTAGAGAAGTTCCTCTTGCTGTTACTGATTTATAACTTCATTTTATTCTGGTTGGAAAAGATACTTTGTGTGTTTCTAATCTTTTAAAACTTATTAAAGCATTTATGCATTAACATATTGTTCATTCTGGAAAATAGTTCATGTACCCTTAAGAATGTGTATCTTACCGTTGTTGAGTGGGATGCTCCGTATATGCCTGTTAGGTCTAACTTCAGTTCAGTTCAGTTCAGTCGCTCAGTCGTGTCCGACTCTTTGCAACTCCATGAATCACAGCACGCCAGGCCTCTCTGTCCATCACCAACTCCCGGAGTTCACTCAGACTCACTTCCATCGAGTCAGTGGTGCCATCCAGCCGTCTCATCCTCTGTCGTCCTCTTCACCTCTTGCCCCCAATCGCTCTCAGCATCAGTCTTTTCCAATGAGTCAACTCTTCGCATGAGGTGGCCAGAATACTGGAGTTTCAGCTTCAGCATCATTCCCTCTAAAGAAATCCCAGGGCTGATCTTCAGAATGGACTGGTTGGATCTCCTTGCAGTCCAAGGGACTCTCAAGAGTCTTCTCCAACACCACAGTTCAAAAGCATCAATTCTTCGGCACTCAGCCTTCTTCACAGTCCAACTCTCACATCCGTACATGACCACTGGAAAAACCATAGCCTTGACTAGACAGACCTTTGTTGGCAAACTAATGTCTCTGCTTTTCAATATGCTGTCTAGGTTGGTCATAACTTTTCTTCCAAGGAGTAAGCGTCTTTTAATGTCATGGCTGCAGTCACCATCTGCAGTAATTTTGGAGCCCCAAAAAATAAAGTCTGACACTTTACACTGTTTCCTCTTCTATTTGCCATGAAGTGATGGGACCAGATGCCATGATCTTAGTTTTCTGAATGTTGAGCTTTAAGCCAACTTTTTCACTCGTCTCTTTTACTTTCATCAAGAGGCTTTTTAGTTCCTCTTCACTTTCTGTCATAAAGGTGGTGTCATCTGCATATCTGAGGTTATTGATATTTCTCAATCTTGATTCCAGCTGTGCTTCTTCCAGCCCAGCGTTTCTCATGATGTACTCTGCATACAAGTTAAATAAGCAGGGTGACAATATACAGCCTTGACGTACTCCTTTTCCTATTTGGAACCAGTCTGTTGTTCCATGTCTAGTTCTAACTGTTGCTTCCTGACCTGCATATAGGTTTCTCAAGAGGCAGATCTAACTTACTTAATGTTTAAGTCTTCGATTTCCTTTTTGACCTGTCTGATTTTTTTTTTTTTATTAAAACTGTGGTACTGAAGTCTCCAGTTATTGTTCAGTTCAGTTCATTTCAGTTCAGTCGCTCAGTCGTGTCCTACTCTTTGTGACCTCATGAATCGCAGCACGCCAGGCCTCCCTGTCCATCACCAACTCCTGCAGTTCACTCAGACTCATGTCCATCAAGTCAGTGATGCCATCCAGCCATCTCATCCTCTGTCGTCCCCTTCTCCTCCTGCCCCCAGTCCCTCCCAGCATCAGAGTCTTTTCCAATGAGTCAACTCTTCGCATGAGGTGGCCAAAGTACTGGAGTTTCAGCTTCAGCATCATTCCTTCCAAAGAAATCCCAGGGTTGATCTCCTGTAGAATGGACTGGTTGGATCTCCTTGCAGTCCAAGGGACTCTCAAGAGTCTTCTCCAACACCACAGTTCAGACGCATCAATTCTTCGGCACTCAGCTTTCTTCACAGTCCAACTCTCACATCCGTACATGACCACTGGAAAAACCATAGCCTTGACTATGACTATGACTGGAAAAACCATAGCCTTGACCTTTGTTGGCAAAGTAATGTCTCTGCTTTTCAGTATGCTCTCTAGGTTGGTCATAACTTTTCTTCCAAGGAGTAAGCGTCTTTTAATGTCATGGCTGCAGTCACCATCTGCAGTGATTTTGGATCCAGTTATTGTAGAACTGCCTATTCCTTCAGTATTGTCAATTTTTCTTCATGTATTTTTCTTCTGTTGTTAGGTGTGTGTATGTTTATAATTGGGCTGCCCTGGTGACTCAGTGGTAAAAGAATCCACCTGCTAATGCAAGAGATGCGGGTTTAATTCCTGTGAAGATCCCCTAGAGAAGGAAATGGCAATCCACTCAATTCTTGCCTGGGAAATCTCATGGACAGAGGAGCCTGGTGGGTTACAGTCTGTGGGGTCGCCAAAGGGTTGGGCACAACTTAGCTACTTAACAACAACAAAAATGTTTATAGTAGTTATATCTTCTTGCTGGATTAAACGTTTTTCCACAACACATGATGTTCTCTTCTGCTTCTTGTAACCTTTTTGACTTAACATCTATTTTATGTGACAATAATATAATCACTGCTGTTCTCTTTGATTACTATTTGCTTTCAATAAAATTTTCCATCTTTTTACTTTTAACCTCTTTGTATCTTTTTATCTAAAGTGAATATTTTATAGACAGCATGTGCCTGCTGTTAAGTCACTTCAGTTGTGTCTGACTGTCTGTGACTGAATGAACTGTAGCCTACCAGGCTTCTCTGTCCATGGAATACTCAAAAAAAAAAAAAAAAAAAAAAAAAAGAATACTGGAGTGGGTTGCCATGCCATGCCCTCCTCCTGCGGATCTTCCCAACCCAGGGATCAAACCCTCGTCTCTTCTGTCTCCTGCATTGGCAGGCAGGTTCTTCACCACTGTGCCACCCAGGTAGACAACATACAGTGTTTTTAATCCAGTCTGCCAGTCACTCTCCTTTTAATAAAAGAGTTTAATCAACTTCCCTGGAGAAGGAAATGGCAACACACTCCAGTATTCTTGCCTGGAGAATCCCATGGATGGAGGAGCTTGGTGGGCTACAGTCCACTGATTGCAAAGAGTCAGACACGACTGAGTGACTTCACTTTCACTTAATCAACTTATATTTAAATTCATTGTTGATGAGTAAGGATTTCTGTCATTTAGCTGTTTATTTTCTGTATGTCTTATATATTTTTTTGTTCCTCAGTTCCTCCTTACCACTTTTTGTATTTAGTTGAATTTTTAGTGTACCATTTTGATTCTCTTATGTATATTTTAAAGTTATTTTCTAGTGGTAACTTTGGGGATTACAATTGACATCATAAACTTAAAGCAACCTGGTTTGAATTATACCAAATTAATTTCATTAGCATATAAACCAGTTCCATTAGTGCACTAATACTGTGCTAACTGTATACATCCCTGTACCTCCTCATTCATATTGTTACTGCCAGAGATTACATGTTTGTATGTTGTATGCCCAGTAACATAAATTTGTAAATATTACTTTATGCATTTACCTTTTAAATCACATAGGAAAAATGTGGAGTTATAAATAGAAGAGTACAATAATACTGACTTTGACATTTACCTGTGTAAATAATTTTACCAGTGTTTTCTCATGGTTTTGAGCTACTTTTCACTTCATTCTGAAAAATTCTTGATACTTCTTGTAGGGCAGATCTGTTAGGAATGAGCATACTTAACTTGTTTGTCTAGAAATAGCTTCATTTATCCTTTATTGTTGGATAGATTTTTGCTGCATATAGAATTCTCAGCTGATAGTTTTTTTTTTTCCCCCAGAACTTTAAATTATGTCAGCCTGACACTTTTGGCCCACAAGATGTCATATGAGAAATCAGGTGTTGATCTTATTGAAGAAAGATTGTTTGTGATAGTTGCTTCTCTCTTGATGCTTGCAAAATTCTCTCTTTGTCTTTTGACAGTTTGACTATAATGTATCTTCTTGTATATCTCCTTGAATTTATTTTGTTTGGAGTTTGTTGAGCTTCTTGGATGTGTAGGTTTGTGTCTTCCATCATATTTGAAAAATTTTTAGCCATTCTTCAAAAATTGTTTCTGCCACCCCCCCTTTTTTTCCTCTTCTGCTTCTGGAACTCTTATAGCACATATGCTATTATACACCATAGTGTTGTACAAATTTATCAGGCTCTGCTCATTTTTATTCATTCTTTTTTCTTTGTGCTCTTGAGACTGAATAAGTTCAATTGTCTTATCGTCATGTTACATGCTGATATTTCCTTCTGCTTGCTGTAATCTGATGTTGAACTATTTTAATGAATTTTTAATTTTATTCTACTTTTCAGTTCCAGAATTTGTTTGGTTCCTATATATAATTGTCTCTAATGATATTCTCACTTTGTTCCCTGCTTGATTTCCTTTAATTCTTTGTTCATAGTTTTGGTTAGCTCATTGGGTATATTTATGACAGTTAATGTAACATGTTTGACTAGTAATCTCATTGTCTCAACTTCCTTAGGAATTGTTTTTGCCAAATTCTTTCTCCTGTGATTGGTCTATACTTTGCTGTGTCTTTATATGTATTATAATTCTTTTCTTGTTGAGACCTGGACACTCTGAGTATTATTATGTTGAATCTGTGTAAATCTGTTTTCTCAGTTCTCAATGACTGCAGATTTTTGTTCATTGAAGACTAGAGCCATCTGTGTTATTTCCAAACTGTTTTTGCAAAGTGTGTAATCCTTTTTGTGTGTGGTCACAAGTTTCTGTTCTGTTATTTCCTGCAGTTAGCTGGTGGCCTGACTAAGATTTCCTTAAATATCTGCGTCAAAAAAAGTACCCTTTTTTAATGTTCTGATAGATACCACCAATGGAAGCTGCTGCTGCTGCCTGTTCTAGAAACTATTCCTCCTGGAGCCAGCAGGCTGCTATCTCCACGGCTATAGGAGGGAGGGGCTCAGGAACAGTTGATGGTAGTTGGTTCACCCATGCTCTTCACTTAGGGAAGATCAGCAGCCTCTCCTTTCATGCACTCCCTTGCTGGTTATAAATTTCTGAAAAGGTTCTGTAGGTCTGAAATGATTGATTCCAATTGCTCTTTCTGGCTCAAGTTTTACTTTGGTGGAGGGACTGACTTTTAGATCCTTCTACTTCTTCATTTTGTATCAGTGATATCTTTTGAAGTGCAAGTGTTTCAATTTAAGCTTGGTTCATCAGTTTTTCTTTTATAGATCATGCTTTTGATGTCTCATGCAAGAATTCTTTGTATAAACCTTGGTGTCAAAGGTCCTTTCCCTGTGTTTAACATGTTGGATGGGAAACCTTGGTTGGAAGGTGTATAGGCAGGCCACATGGAGGCTTGTAGGGGGAGCATAGCTTGGTGAGAACTTTCTGGGGAGTACAAGTGAGCTGTGTGGGGCTTACAGAGAGAATTAGTGCATCAGTGCTGGCAGGAAGCCTTTGGGGTGCCAGTTTACATGTTAAGAGGACTACAGGAAAGCCATCTGCCAGTTGAGTTGCTGAGGCTGCAAGTTTGCTGACGGACTTGGGCACATGACTGAGCAGAATTCTACTGGATATCCTCACACCAAACCACTGACCCACTCTGCTTCAGCTGGAAACCAGAGGAGACCAAAGCCCCTTTCTCCTGCAGTGTCCCTTCAGTGCTCTCTACTGAGAAAGTTTATTTTAAAAGGAGAAATGTTCATTTTAAAAGGAGAAATGCTCAAAGGAATTCCGTGTTGTCACAGAGCATATACTGCAGGGTTCATAATGGAGCTACGAGGCAATAAATTGATGAGCAGCACACAAGGTATAAAATAGTATTTAAATTAATAGGCCATCCTTTGAGGCATGAAACTTTATTGTAAATATACCATATACCTTCATGTAATCATTATTGAAAACTTAGATATTTTATGAAATAGAAAACTGAGTAACTATATATGGTCTCAGATGAAACTTCTAGAGTATCCTAAGTAGAAATTAGTGTAAATTGTCATCAAAAATTATCAATTCACTTCCACTGCACACCCAGGAAAATGAGAGTATTTCTTTAGTATTGATTAACCCATATTTTGTAGGAGTCCATTGATATCTTTCTAAACTTGAAAAATAGCCTTAACATTATGCATTAAAAATTTATCCCATTCTTATCACAATAATGTACTTTTAAGTATTTTTAATAATGTACTTTTAATGTATTTTGAGTATAGATAGACCAAGCTATTTGAGCTTTCAAATACTTTGTGACTGTTTGTATATAAACATTTTAAATTTTCTTAGTGAATATTTATATCACAGCTTATATGAAGTGTTTATATTCAGTTGGATTCACTGTACCTTTCTGATTAGTCTGTGGTACCCTGGCATGCCATATTGATGTATACATATTTTGAATATCATTCCTGCTTACATGTACAATATATACTTAATTTGGTTGGTAAGGGCATGGTGACTATAGGTAAAATCCTTGTTCCTTATGCAGATTTTTGTTTAGACTGTCAATGAGAAATAACTTTCTTACTAGGTTATATGTTGGCCCTTTTACAGTGAGCTTTTCTTGTGCCTAGGAAAAACAGTTTGAATATACATATATTATGGGAATAGGCTCAATAGATACTCGTTTATTTCAAGCACTAACAAGTTGTTACAGAGAATAATTAAGTAGTATTTTCCCACAAAAATTGTATGGCTTAATCCTTTACCTGTTTTATACAAGTTCTCTGTAACTTTTTTGTTCTCAGATTTTTGGCTTTTCCTGTCAAGTATAATACATATATAGTCAATTCTAGTACACTTTGTAGCTAGTTCAAAGCAAATATTTACATTTTGTTTACATCTGCCATTTTTCAAGTAGTTCCCTGGTTACCAGAAGCACAATTCATGTAACTTTTCTGTATTTCAGAAACCTTTTCCCAAAAAGGACAAAAGAACTCAAATCAGTTGTACATAGTGCTCCTGGCTGGAAATTATTTGGTAAAGTCCCTCCCAGAGAGAATCTTCAGAAAACTTCCAAAATCATTCAGCAGGTAAGTACTAATATAGCCATGTGGTTTGTCTTGCTTTCCAAATATTCTCTTCTAGATTATCAACCATATTCTACTTTCATTCATTTTTTTTAACATACAAAATTTTGTGACTATAGATATTTGTAGTAAATTTAAGTTTTTTTTAAAGCATGACATATATTTTCAATTATAGTTTATGGTTGTAAAAATTATTTATAGTAGCAGAACACTGATTTTCTTTCCTAGTTATTCCTTGGATAGTATCTTCTTTTTTCTTTCTTTTAAAAAATTTTCTCAGTAAACCATTCTCACCACATACTGTGACTTCTAATTGAACATGGTAGCATTTGCAATGGCACAGATTTTATATATGATGGGTAGTTGTGAACGATGAAGCAGTATAAAGTGAAAACTGAGTAGATTTTGAGGTTGAAAATTTCCTTGGTCATTTTCTGGTTTTCTACCAAGGACTTTGTGAGGTGGGTGGGTATATATTCTGTTTCTAGTAATTTAGGAGCCAGTTCTTCTGTTACCTCTCTTAATACCCATATTCTTGAGTTCTTAAGAATTTCATGTCTTACTTGACTTCTTAGCTTGTGCTTCTCAGTAATAGGAGATCAGTGAGACTGGACAACAGTGAGACTCTTTTATCAGTTTGTGGCATTTTTAAGTTCAGAGAAGTTACTCCTCAGAAGGAGATAAAATGATAAATTTCTTATTTATCTCCTTCCAATTGTAGTTTATCAAATTTAGCACATCCAGCATTTATAAAAATAATCACCATGAAAACAATAATCGTCATCTAAATTGGAAAAATATTTTCCTTTAAGGATTTAATAGTGTTCTTTTTATTGCTGAAAAGAAAAACTGATTTCTCAAGTAAATAACATAATTTTTATATCTTTAATAGCATTTGTTATAGTTAATTTCATTTTCAAGTAATTAAAATATTGACTAGTTTATATGCTGCTCAGACTTAACACTAAAGTGCTATGATTCCAAAGCTGTGTGCCGAGGTCACCCCATGTGCTACAGCAGCTAATGCTGATGGGAACCATGGCAAACTCAGTAATACTCTTCCACCATTTGTTGGATACGGTGCTGCCTGATAGCTTGAGGTAGTACACAGTTTTAACATAAAATGGAAATATATTACTTTCTGTGACATTGTGTCTTTGTGAATCTGGTTTCTCTGAGTTTGCTGTGGTAAAAATCAGATACTCTGCAAAAATCAGTGTGGAACAGGAAATGAAGGTGATGGTGTCCAGTCTTATTTCAAGATTTGTGAAATTGTACGCTGCACAAAAGGCACACATGCCCCAATTAGTGATTAATTGTGGTTATTTAAGAATGCAATAAAGCTTTCTTTTAATTTATGTGTATTTTTTTCAAATGGCTACTAAGTACTGGGACATAACTACTCATTAAACAATAATTGGGTATTTCTGTTGGTTTAAGGGGTGCCAATAATAACTACTGAGGCACTAAGTTTGCTGTTAATCCAATAAAGTTTGGGAATCTTTGCTTTCTGGACATCTTAAATTTTAACTCTTTTTTTTTTTTGTAAAGTCTAAAAGTAACCTCTCTTGTCTAGAGTTTTTCAGAAGACCAAGTTCGCCCTCTAGAGGCAAAAACAGTGGTCTTGCTATTGAAGGTTTGTATTCTTGACTTTATGGTAGTTTACCTGAAATATGCATGTGCATATAGTATTTTAATATCTTTATGTAAACTAACATTCTGTGATATTTTCTTACTGTAGGTCTCTAATTACTAGTGGATAATTATCTGTTTACTGATGTGCCATTGCCTTTAATCTGCTGTTTTCATTTTGGAGTGCCAAGGCCTCACGTTTTCTTTCCTTTTTATACATAAGTTGTTTGAAAATTTGATGAGTGGTCAGGAAAAGAACAAGTCTTATTTTTATATGGGAAGAAAGAGTGGAATTGAAATGCATCTTCTACAGTCCCTTTCTGGCCGTTTATTGATTACACGGTTACATATTGATTATTGGTTACATGTTGATTTCTCCCAGCTGCTGCTTTTAATTTTTGAGTGTTCTGGTGTGTGTAGGGACTGGTGTGTATTTTGGTGCCTTGTTCATGCTTCTGTTTGTTTTCTGGGAGCCATGATGGACAGCAAAGTCATTGTTCCTCTGACTGTTTTCCACCCTCTAAAATGTGTCTGTTTCACCATGTGATGAAATATGTTTCTGCTTTCTCTTTTACTACAGTTTGTGTCCTATACCCCATCCCCCATTTGTCTCATTTTGTTATTCTCTTTCCTGCAATTGTCATTTTAAAAGTAGGCATAATTTTCTTTTATTAGTAATGATAAAGCTACAACTTTCTGTTCCCACTTGAAAACAGTTTGTTTTACAGTCCTAATTTCTAAACTCTGTAAAACATTATCAGCATAAAACTACATTTGAGATCTTTGACTATGTTCACATGTAAAATGTGTTTTGTGTTTAGAATCAGAATTTAAAATAATGTAAGAGTAAAACCATGAAGAGTGTTCAGACACATCTGTCATGTTTTAGGATAAGGTTTTAAGCTGTTACGGCTGTAGAAAATGACGGTAGCTAGTATTCCACTGTAAAACTGCCTGAAAAAGTGAGGCAGTGCTAGAAGTACTAAGGAAAAAATAGATTCCTCTGATCTTTCTTAAGATGCATCACTTGCTTCAGGAAGGGCAAAACTGTAAAACTTGTTAGAATATTAGAGTGGTAGTAGTATTTTATAGGATAATTATTTCATTAAGCAGATATCCAGAAAGGCGTTGCCGTATTCTTAAGGATGAGTATATGTTTGGGGACTAGAATTTTTTTCTAATGGAAAGACACTTATAAGATTATAAACTTAACTAAACTACTTTGAATTACAACCTTTTTATCTATTAATTGTTAATTGCACAAATGGCACATGATTATATTCTCTATAAAATATAAAACATTATAGGAAGGTATATCTCATTTTACTTTTCCCTTCACAGTTTTAAGCCTTTTAAAATGCAATTTTTGTGTAGAAAACATAGTTATTTTCATGTGTATATATTTTTATATTATATTTTTTTTCCCTAAGAACAAAATGTTATGGTATATAAAACTTTTTGCCTTCTTTTAAGTGTTTTGTATCTATAGTTTTTCAGAGATACATGAAGTTCAAAAGTGAAGGATACTTGTAGGTTAAATATTTTTTAAAGTTATTAAAGGTTTGATCAATTTTAGGACCTTCCACGTTAATAATAAAGAAGTATAAAAATCATTTTAGGATTATAGCAAAATCAGACTGACTCAGGTTTGGCATTTAACTTGACAGTCAGTCCCCAAATCATACGAATATTCGTAATATTATTTTATGAGGATTATCACATGTGTTCTCTTGCAGGTGTGAAATTCCTGCTTGTGGCCATCTGAACCAGTTGGTGAGCCATGTTAAAAATCGCATCTATTAATTATAAATAGTATTTCAGTTATATTGTAGTTCAATTGACCTAAGTTTTTGGTTTTTCTAAATTAATAGGCTGAAGTTGGAATACAGCTACAGAGTTTGTCTTATGACCCCCAAACTGCAAGTGAGAATTATTTCAAATGTGCCATGTTATGTGTAATTGTAACATGATTGCATACTAGATCGAATATAGTCTATGTCAAACTCAGTCTTTCAGTAGAAAGTAACTTTTTGCTTGGCACTATTTTTGTATTGGCGTCTTTTTCATTATGGATAGGTGAGATTATAGTACTTAGATGATGCTTCATGTTTTTCATCACTCATGTCTTTTTCTGAGTGGTGTTTTAGTTGAGTGTTTGAATCACTTTAAAACACTATCTTTTGACAGGCAAGGAAAAAAGTTTTAAGACTCCGTTTCTTAATCTGAGCATTTCAAATTGTCTAAAATAGAATAGGTCATGGACTTACCTAGCAGTCCAGTGGTTAAGACGCCTCACTTCCATTGCAAGTAGCGCATGTTTGTCCCCTGGTCGGGGAACTAAGATCCCACATGCCGTGCAGCGGGACCAAAAAATAGAAGAAAAAATAAAGGAGAATAGGTCACTCTCCTCAATTAAGCCTTTGACTTTAGGAACAGTAAGTAGCGTTGTGGAAAGGACTAGAATACACATACTTTGTGAGCACTAATTATGTTACACTTTGTAAGGGTAGAGCATAGTTTTCTGGTTACTAACATTATTGGTTTATGTAGTTAGGATACTTGAAAAGTTTGTTGATTTTAGTTATGCTTAAATATAGATACCTTCAGTATAAAATTTGAGTGAGCACTGCAATAAATGAACTGCTTCATTGTTGCTAAATTGTGAAGGGTCTGAACTGTGTACAGAATTTGTTTTTGATAAGTCCTTAAAAGTGTTACACACTTGCATGTTCCTTCATCTTTATTTACCTAATGTATTGTCACCTTGAAAAGGAAGTGAATAATTACCTTTCTAGCCACACACGTGTTCCTTATTTATAGTTAATGATAAATTGCTGTGTCTCTCCTATGTATCAATAAGTTCTGATTTCATAAATGTTGATTTCTGTGGCCTGAAGATTGAGAGAGGACTTTGTACCAGCTCTGGGCCTGTGCTCCTGGGAGAGGGGAGAAGTTTGAACCTTAAGAAAGAGGGTTAAATTAGTTAAAGAAATGAAAAGAATAATAATAATAAGTTCTCATAAATTGAACAGGGCAGAATTTCAGGTGTTTTTTTTTTTTTTTTTTTTTATTGTTAAAGACAGAGACTTGGAAGAGTTGCAATTTGAAAATACTCTTACTTGTTATTTGATTCCAAACATATAATTCAAGCATCAAAGTAGAAGTTATATTCCTTCTGTCATGATGTCAGACTTATAATTATGTTAGGCTTCAGATTACACTAAACAAACAAAATTGTGTTAATAGCTTTACCAAAATGAAGTTTGTTAAGACACTGCTGTATGCCAGAGGATGATGAAATGCTTTGCCCTAGGTTTCAGTTAAACTTGAGTTATGGGATGCATTTTATTTCTTCTAATTCACAGATCCTAGAATCAACCACTAAAGGTATCCTAATTGGCTATCCCCTCTACTACAAGCATGATGATTTCCCTGGCTTTTGGATCAAATTGTGTAAAATTGTCTTTATCTTGGGTAGACATGTTCTTAAGGTGATAGAGATGTCCACATGGGGAGTTTCTTCCATTTCTGAAACATTATTCTGGCTGTCTATAAATGGCTGCCATAAGATAGAATCATGAGGGTTTACTTACTGACACAGATTTAACACTAACCCCTTTAGGAGTAGTGTTCTCACTGTATGCTGAAACTCAAAAGTCAAGTCAGTGTATATGCATCAAGCTTATTTTGGCTTTCCCATTGTCTAAAAATGAGAAGCTCCTATTTTATTCTTCCTTTTCCCCAGACCTCATATTTTACTTTAAGAAGGTGGTCAAAGACTCCTGCCACCCTCCCTTTGAACCCTAGACTTATCTTTTCTCATATCCCTCTCCTGGTACATTCTTCTTCTGGTGAGTCCTTTAGATATAGAGCCTAAGACATCAAAATGTTGTAGGATACCATTCTGTGACCAGCTTACTGTGTGACTTCATATTAGCAAGCTCTAAACCTTTTCTCTGGTAGAATTTGAAGGACAAAATTCTTTAATTGATCCTAGATTCTTCTCTAAGTTTGTCCGGCTTTCATTTTAAAGAATGTGTAATTTATTCAACAGACATTGACTGTACGATGAAATAGGCATGGTTTAGGTTCTTGAGAAATAGATTATTAATATGAGTCCTAGCTTTTCTGTTATTCTAGTATAACTGTGGGAAGGAGGGGAAAGATTCATATATGGTTCTCATATAGTATAGTGAGTGCTGTAGTTGTGAACAAAGTATGGGAGTAGAGATGAAAGAGTGATTAATTCTACTCAGGATTACATGCAGTTTGTGTTCTGAAATGTACTCGTAGGAGTTCACTAGGTAGACAAGATGGGGAAAGCCATTCCAGATAGAGAAAACTGAATGAGCAAGCAGGAATGCACTCAGTATTAGGTCAGAAAGAATCTGCCTTCAGTGCAGGAGACCCAGGTTCAATCCCTGGGTGGGGAAGATCCCCTGGAGAAGGAAATGGCAACCCACTCCAGTATTCTTGCCTGGAAAATCCTATGAAAAGAGAAGCCTGGTGTGCTACAGTCCATGTGGTTGCAAAGAGTTGGACAACACTGAGCGACTGAGCAGGGAAGAGGTGAAGGTCATTAGCCACAGGTTAGAAAGTTGGTCTTAACCAAAATACTTTCAGTGCTGAGACATCAAATTCATATGTTAGAAAAATTCTGGAGGCTTTATAGAAACTAGCAAAGAGTGAGATTGCAAAGGACTTTGAGATTTGTTGTAGTAGTCTATGATTCTTGTTCTCAAACACAGTGGATTACCTAGGGAATGAGTTAAAAATACAGTTTCCTCAACCCCATACTTTGAGTTCTTAATGTCAATTTTGTGTTTTTCAATTCTTATGTTTCTAGTTGTTTCTTTTTCAAATCTGCTATATCACTTTTTGCAGTTTACAGTTCCCTGCTGAAATTTCAAGCTTGGCCTTTATCTCCTTAAACATAGTAAGTATAGTTTTTCATAGCCTGTGTCTGATAATTTCAATGTCTGGAAATTCTATAGGTCTGTTTATATTGAATATTGATTCTGCTAGTTTTTGTTAGTGGATGCTATTTTATTTCTGTGTGTGCTTTGTTACCTTTGCTTGGGTGCTGGATGTAATATTTGAAATATTATATGTAGAAAGCAATTTGAAGTACATCTTGTTTGCTTCCAAGTTTTAGCAATAGTGAATAAAGTTGCTATAAACATCTATGTGTTAAGTATTTTTGTGGGTGTAAGTTTTCATTTCTTTAGGGTAAATACCAAGGAGCCTGGTTGCTGAATCATATGGTATTTTAGTTTTATAAGAAACAGCCAAGCTGTCTTCCAAAGTAACTGTACCATTTTGCATTCCTACCAAGCAGTGAATGAGCATTTCTTTTGTTCCACATCCTCACCAGTATTTGGTGGTTATCATTTTTCTGAATTTTGACCATTCTAATAGGTATGTAGTAGTATCTGATTGTTATTTTAATTCACAATTGACATATGAATAGAACATATTACTTATCATCTGCATATCTTCTTTAGTGAGGTGTCTTTTCTGATCATTTTTGATTGGATTGTTCATTTTCTTATAATAATAAAAACAGAACTCAGTAGAATTTTAAGAGTTCTTTATGTATTTCGTATAGCAGTCCTTCATCAGATGTATCTTTTACAAGTATTTCCTCCCAGTCTATGTTTTCTCATTCTCTTGACAGTGTCTTTCACAGGGCAGTGGTTTTTAATTTTTATCAAGTCCGGCTTCTCAATTTTTTTTCATGGATTATGCCTTTGGTGTTATATCTAAATAAAGTCATCACCATATCAAAAGTAATCTCGGTTTTCTCCTGTCTTATCTTCTGGTAGTTTTATAGTTTCTTGTTTTATGTTAAGGTCTATAATCCGTCTATTGCTGCTTTGTCAAAGATTGGTTGACTGTGTGTATGTGGAATTGTTTTCGACTGTCTGTTCTGTTCCACTGTCTAGTCCTTTGTCAATGCTGCATTATATTGATTACTGTAGTTTCATATTAAGTCCTGAAGTCAGGTAATGTTTGTCCTCCAACTTTCTTCTTCTTCGATACTGAGTTTGGTATTCTGGGTCTTTTGCCTCTACATAGAAACTTTTTTTTTTTTAACTGTTCTTTCAGATTTTGTATATAGATGGCATCTGCAAGCAAAAGCAGTTTTATTGTTTTCTTTTCCAATCAGTATACCTTGTATTTCCTTGTCTTGTTGCATTAGCTAAGACTTTTCACAATGTTGACAAGAAGTAGTGGGAGGGGACATCCCTTGCTTTGTTCTTAGTGGGAAAACTTTCAAGTTTCTCACCATTAGATATAGTATTAGCTTTGGGTTGTTTTGTAAATGTTCTTTATCAAGAAAGGAATGACCGTTTTATTCCTACTTTAATGAGAATTTTTGTTATGAATGAGTTGACTTTTCCTACTTGATCTTGGCATATAATCCTTTTTATACATTATTTGATTTGATTTGCTAATATTTCATTGAGGATGTTTGCATCTGTGTTTCTGAGATATATTGATCAGGGTTTTCTTTTAATGTCTTTGCCTGTTTTAATATTAGGGTAATGCTGGCCTCATTGATTAAATTAGTAAGTATTCTCTTTGCTTCTATATTTTGGAAGAGATCATAGGGAATTGGTATAATTTGTTCCTTAAATGTTTCTTAAAATCTGCCCATGAACTCATCTGAGCCAGGAGCTGTCTCTTTTGGAAAGTGATTGTCAATGCAGTTCTCTTTGTCCTTCTTTCCCTCCTTCACTCCCTCCCTTTCTGCCTTACTTTTCTTTTCATTTTTCACAGCTTTTTTGAGGATATAATTGCTGATTGAATTTTTAAAATAGATAGCAGGACTGTTCAGGTCATCTCTTTCTCCTGTGAGTTTTAACAGATTATGTCTTTAAGGAATTTATCCATTTCATCTAAGTTATCAAATTTTGGGGCATATGATTGTTCATAATATTTCTTTCAGTTCAGTTCAGTCGCTCCGTCGTGTCCGACTCTTTGCGACCCCATGAATTGCAGCACGCCAGGCCTCCCTGTCCATCACCAACTCCCGGAGTTCACTCAAACTCACGTCCATTGAGTCGGTGATGCCATCCAGTGATCTCATCCTCTGTCGTCCCCTTCTTCTGCTCCCAATCCCTCCCAGCATCAGAGTCTTTTCCAGTGAGTCAGCTCTTCGCATGAGGTGGCCAAAGTACTGGAGTTTCAGCTTTAGCATCATTCCTTCCAAAGGACACCCAGGACTGATCTCCTTTAGAGTGGACTGGTTGGATCTCCTTGCAGTCCAAGGGACTCTCAAGAGTCTTCTCCAACACCACAGTTCAAAAGCATCAATTCTTCGGCGCTCAGCTTTCTTTAACATACATCAAATCTGTAGTGATCCCCCTCTTTCATTTATGATATTTGTAGTTTGTATCTGCTTTCTCTCTCCCTCTCTCCCTTCCTTCCTCCCTTTATCCTAGAGCTTGCAATATGCATTTACAACTAATATAAACCCATTTAAAAATAATGTTTACCACTTCACAGTGCTGCAAGTACTTCATAACATCAAAATATTCCTAACTGCTTCCTTCCATCCTTTGTATGTTTGCTGTCATTCATTTCATTTACATATGAGCATGCTCACATACACATACACACAACCATATGTAACTGAATATATCATTATTATTTTGAGCAAGCTGTTATCTGTTGGACCAGTTAAGGCTAGTAAAAATAGAATTTTTATTTTACTTTCATGTATTTCTTTCTGTTTCTTTTATGTAGATAAAAATTTCTGAGGTGTCCCTTTCCCTCTCTCTGAAGAGCTTCTCTCAACATTTCTTGCAAGGCAGATATCTGTTGGCAACAAATTCTCTCAACTTTTGTTAGCTTGGGAAAGTCTTTTTCTTCTTTTTTTTTGAAGGCTAATTTCATAGGGTGCAGAACTTCTCTGTAAATTGTTATCTTTGCTTTTGTGTAGCGAGGTTTTTTCACCTCTGGCTTCTTTCAAGATTTATTAAAATCTTTGATTTTCCGCAGTTGGCCATCTACTCCAGTATTCTTGTCTGGGAAATCCAATGGACAGAGGAGTCCCTGGGCTCACATAGAGTCAGACGCGACTGAGCGATTGTCACACTAACACACTTTCTGCAAGTTAAGTATGATTTGCCTAGGGGTAGTTATTTGGGCATCTATACCACTTTGGGTTCTGAGCTTTCTGATCTGTAGTTTGCTGTTGACATTAATTTATAGAAATTCCTGGTTATCGTTCCTTCAAATGTTGCTTCTGTTCCATTTTCTCTCTCTTCTTTTGGTAGTTCCATTGCACGTATATTACATTTTTGTAGTTGTCCGACAGTACTTGGATATTCTGTTCTCTGCTTCTCGGTCTTTGTTCTCTTTTTCAGTTTTGGAGGTTTCCAATGAGGGATCCTCTAGTTCAAGGTTTCTTTCCCCAACTGTTTGCCTCTACTCCATCAGAGGCGTTCTCTGTTTTTCTTTTAATTAGTTTTTTTCTTTTTTTTAATTTTTAGCATTTCTTTTTCATTCTTACTTAGAATTTCCATTTCTCTGCTTCCATTATTCATCAATTCTTACATGTTGTCTACTTTTCCCATTAAAGCTCTTAGTACACTAATAGTATTAAAAAATTCCTTGTTTATAAGTCCAACATTGTTACCATATTGACTGTGGTTCTGATGTGTTCAATCTCCTTGAACTGTGTTTTTTGCTTTTTAGTATGTCTTATAATTTTTTGTTGAAGAGTGGATGTGATGGGCTGAGTAAAAGGAACTTTAGTAAATGGACCCGAGTGATGTAGTGGTTAGGTGTGGGAGGAGGGAAAGTGTTGCATCCTCCTGTGGTTAGTTCTCAGTCTTTTGGTGGTCCTGTGCCTTCAGACTGTGCACTTCACCAGTGCACAGGCGCTTCTCAGTCCCTCTACCCTCTTAGGTGGGAGAGGTGGGCTGGAGTTGGACATGTTCCTTTCCCCAGATAGGTTAGGCTCTGATAAGACCGCAATAAGTTAGGCTCTGGTGAAACAGTTTTTCCTGAGAGCAAGCTTTGTTAAGAACAGATTGCTCTAATGTATTTAAAAATAGCTCCTTTCCCCCTCCTACTGCCACAAGCACAAGGGTCTTTTTCTCTGATGTTCACTGTGAGGACCTGATAGAGTTCCTGGAGGTAAAACTTGCTGAAGTGTGTGGGGCTGGGATCTCTCGGAGTCTTAGCTTTCAGACATGTCCGCATTGAGCCTCTAGCAATTTGTCAGTTACAGTTCAGGTTTTCCTACCCTGGCATTGGTTCCCACAGAGGTTTCTTCAGGAGTTTCTACCCTGGTAAATTGTGATCCTCGACATCTATCTACCTATTTCTCTAATTCTGTGGCAGCAGTTTGCCCTGTGACCTCATTTCTCTGAGGAATTTAAGAAGAGTTGTTGATTTTTTTTATTTATTCAGCTTTTTACTTACTAGAATAGGTAGGCAACTTTTAAGCTTCTACATGCTGGAGCAGAAAAACAAAGTTGAAATACTAATATTTTGTTAAGAATTTTTGCTTCTATTTTAATTTGAGATATTGGTCTATAATTTTCTTTTACTATTTTTGTCTGATTTTGGTATTGGGGTAATGCGGGAATCATTGAATGAATGGAGAGCTGTTTCTTCCCTCTCTCTATTCTAAAAGAATTTGTGTAGAATTAATATTTTTTCTTCCTTAAATGTTTGGTGGAACTTGGCAGTGAGATTATCTAAGGCAAGTTTTCTCAAGGCCTATTTTAGGCCTTGTCATTTTTGTTCTTGGGGACCCTCCCTGTGCAGTGAAGAATTAGCAGCGTCTTTGGCTTCTGCCCAGGAGACGCCAGCAGCATCCCCTCACAGTTGTGGCAACCAAAAATGTCTCTTAATGTTGTCAGACATACCCTAGGGCCAGAGTCAACCCCAACTGAGAATTACTGACATAAACGAAGTATACTGGGATTTTTGTTGTTGTTACAGTAAGTACCTTACATGTGACCCTTTAAGTTGCACACTTTCAAAAATGTGAAAGTGTGTTCTGTCTGCATCAGGCACGAGTGAAACTGCAGTTTGTCCTCAGTCTTCTTGCCTGTTCACTCAGCGACAGCCCCTGTATGCCAACTACTGTACTGTAATACTGTGCTTTTCAAGGTACTGTACTGTAGGGTTAAAAATGTTGTGTTTTTTGTATTTGTTTGTTTTTATGTATTATTTGTGTGAAAAGTATTATAAACCTATTACAGTACAGTAAGATATAGCCGTTTGTGTTAGTTGGGTACCTAGGCTAACTTTGTTGGACATATAAATTGGACTTACGAACACATTCAGAATAGAAGTTGTTCATGTGTAGGGGACTTACTGTATTATTGAATAGTTTTTAATTATAAATTTAAATTTTAATTGATATGATGTATGTTGTTTGCTGTTTTTTCTTGAGTCAGTTTTGGTTAACTTGTATCTTTCAAGAGATTTGTATGTTTCATCTCTGTTTTAGGATTTATTGGAATAAAATTGTTAATAATATTCTCTTATCCTTTTAATATCTACCTGTTATGTCATAAACGTAGAGATGATCTCTCACACATTCCTGAAATTAGTAATTTGTGTCTTTTTTTATTGATCAATATTACCAGAAGTTTATCAGTTTTATTGACCTTTTAAAAATATACCCCTTTTGTTTCATTGATTTTTACCTCTCTCTCTATTTCTATCTCATTTATTTTACTCTGTATTATTGCTTTCCTCTTGCTTTGGATTTTTCTAGTTTTTTAAAGTGGATCATTGATTCTAGACCTTTTATCTTTTTAATATATGTATTAAGCTGTACATTTCCCCCAACTGTGCTTTAACTGTGTTTAACAAGTATCAGAATTTTCATTTTCACTCAACTGAAAATGTTTTGTTCATGATTATTTAGAAGTGTGTTGTTTTAACTTTCAAATATTTTAGAATTTTCCCAGATAGGTTTTTGTAAATAACTTCTAATTTTATTCCATTATGCTCATGCAATATACATTATGCAATTTTAGTCTTTTTCAATATTTGAAAGTTGTTTTATGTCCCAGATGTAGCATGTTTTAGAGAATATTCCTTGTGCACTGGAAAAGAATGTATGTATTCTGCTGATGTTAGGTCAGTATTTTATAAATGTCATTTGGGTCATAGATGATAGTATTGTTTAAGTGTTGTATAATTTTCCTGATTTTTTTGTTCTGTGGATTAGTGAGAGAGGAATAATGAAATATCCACCATAATCTACTTGACTATTTCTCCTTTTCCTCTTTTTTCTTCTGTTTGTGTTTTGAAGCTTTGTTTTTATGTCTTTTTGGTGAGTTGACCTCTTTACCATTAATATAATGTCTTTTTTGCCCTGGTAGTGGTTCTTATTATGAAGTTTTTGTCTAATTTATCCACTACAGCTTGCTTTCAATTAGTGTTTACATGTTAATTGTTCTGTTCCTTTGCTTTTTTCCATCTTCATATTTAAAGTGGGTTTTTTTTTTTTTTTTGGTATATAGCATATATTTGGGTCTTTGTAGGCAGTCTGAATACCCTCTTCTTTTTAAATGGAGTGTCATTTACTGTCATTTATTGGTATGACTGAATTTAAATTTACCATCTTGTGACTTCTTTTCAGATTGTCCCATCTGGTCTTTGTTAATTTTAATCTCATTTCCTGCCCTCTTTTGGATTAAATCAGTATTTTTAGTACTCCATTTTATCTCCACTGTTAACTTATTAGATATACGTTTGTTTTAGTTTTTCAGTTGTTGCTCTTGGCCAGCAGTTTTCAAATGTTTTATATTTACAGCTGCTTTGGATTTTGACTATTAAGGATCTCAAAGAGTTTTTTGTTTTTTCCAAAGAGTTTTTGTTCATGGGAATTATCTATGAGTTACTGCTATACCCAGAATTAACACTGACAGGTTGAAATATTTATTAATTCACTTAAAAATAGCAATAATAAAGTCATTACATGTTAACACAAATAATACATATTTTAAAAACTTTTAAAAAACCAACTGATGGAAGACTAGCATTGTTTTACATTTGTGCACATCTCTTAATGTCCGGCTTAATATTATAAAAAGATTGGATTATCATTTCTACTCCAGCATTCAGTTTCTGCTTGTCTATTATTTTAGTTTAAGTATGTAAAGAAAATATGGCCTTATACTGATATCTAGATAGTAAAGGAAAGAGCATTTTCATGTAGCTGTGTGTATTCTTTTTGATGGAGAAGGAAATGGCAACCCACCTCAGTACTCTTGCCTGGAGAATTCTGTGGATGCAGGAGCCCGGTGGGCTGCTGTCCATGGGGTAGCAAAGAGTTGGACATGACTGAAGTGACTTAGCATGCATGCATGCATTGGAGAAGGAAATGGCAACCCACTCCAGTATTCTTGCCTGGAGAATCCAAGGGACAGAGGAACCTGGTGGGCTGCCGTCTGTGGGGTCGCACAGAGTTGGACATGACTGAAGCGACTTAGTATGCATGCATGCATTCTTTTTGATACACACAAGGAATCAAAGGAGGAATATTGGTCAGATATTTTCCAAAATGGTCCTTAAAAGAAAAACTACTAATTTTTTCCTGTCCTCAATACTTCTGACACCAAGTGTGTAGGCTGTGTAGGGTTTTTTTTTTTTTCACATTGACCAATTCTTCAACCCCAGTTGCTGCCTCTGCTAAGTCACTTTGTTGGGTGTCCTACAATTCGATTCAATTCTTACACTATTTATCTGGAGTTACTGTCAGATCCCCCAGGTTAAGATCTCAGTCTTGCAAGACTGCCTCTGATTTCAGGTGCTTAATGCAAGTGAGGCTTCTAGTACTTTGTTAATTATTATCTCATTTCCTGCCCTCTTTTGGATTAAATCAGTATTTTTAGTACTCCATTTTATCTCCACTGTTAACTTGTTAGATATACGTTTGTTTTAGTTTTTCATGCTGTGCAGCATGTGGGATCTTAGTTCCCTGACCAGGGATCAGACCTGCACCCCCTGTGTTGGAAGCCAGGGAAATCCCAGGCTTCTTGTGCTTCTGATCAACAGCCATAAATTGGAGATGCCTGTGACACCCTTCTTGGGACTGATAATTTTGCTGGAACCACTCACAGAACTCAGGAAACTGTTGATTTATTAGATTACCAGTTTATTACATAAACAGCCAGATGGAAGAGATACATAGGGCAAGGTATGAGGGAAGGAACATAGAGCTTCCAAGCACACTGTGGGTTAATTACCCTTTTAGCACCTTAGAGTGCTCACCAACCCAAAAGTACTCTGAACTACTTCAAGTAGAATTTTTTATGAAGGCCTTACTATAATAAATAGGCACAATTGATTAAATCATCACCTCAGTTCAGTTCAGTTGCTCAGTCGTGTCCTACTCTTTGCGACCCCATGAATCGCAGCATGCCAGGCCTCCCTGTCCATCATCTCCCAGAGTTCACTCAGACTCACATCCATCGAGTCCGTGATGCCATCCAGCCATCTCATCCTGTCATCCCCTTCTCCTCCTGCCCCCAATCCCTCCCAGCATCAGGGTCTTTCCAATGAGTCAACTCTTCGCATGAGGTGGCCAAAGTACTGGAGCTTCAGCTTTAGCATCATTCCTTCCAAAGAAATCCCAGGGTTGAGCTCCTTCAGAATGGACTGGTTGGATCTCCTTGCAGTCCAAGGGGCTCTCAAGAGTCTTCTTCAACACCACAGTTCAAAAGCATCAATTCTTCCGCGCTCAGCCTTCTTCACAGTCCAACTCTCACATCCATACATGACCACAGGAAAAACCATAGCCTTGACTAGACGGACCTTAGTCGGCAAAGTAATGTCTCTGCTTTTGAATATACTGTCTAAGTTGGGCATAACTTTTCTTCCAAAGAGTAAGCGTCTTTTAATGTCATGGCTGCAGTCACCATCTGCAGTGATTTTGGAGCCCCCCAAAATAAAGTCTGACACTGTTTCTACTGTTTCCCCATCTATTTCCCATGAAGTGATGGGACTGGATGCCATGATCTTCGTTTTCTGAATGTTGAGCTTTAAGCCAACTTTTTTGCTCTCCTCTTTCACTTTCATCAAGAGGCTTTTGAGTTCCTCTGACTTTCTGCCATAAGGGTGGTATCATCTGCATATCTGAGGTTATTGATATTTTTTCCAGCAGTCTTCATTCCAGCTTGTGTTTCTTCCAGGCCAGCGTTTCTCATGATGTACTCTGCATATAAGTTAAATAAGCAGGGTGACAATATACAACCTTGACATACTCCTTTTCCTATTTGGAACCGGTCTGTTGTTCCATGTCCAGTTCTAACTGTTGCTTCCTGACCTGCATACAGATTTCTCAAGAGGCAGGTTAGGTGGTGTGGTATTCCCATCTCTTTCAAAATTTTCCACAGTTTATTGTGATCCACACAGTCAAAGGCTTTGGCATAGTCAATAAAGCAGAAATAGATGTTTTTCTGGAACTCTCTTGCTTTTTCCATGATCCAGCGGATGTTGGCAATTTGATCTCTGGTTCCTCTGCCTTTTCTAAAACCAGCTTGAACATCAGGGAGTTCACGGTTCACGTATTGCTGAAGCCTGGCTTGGAGAATTTTGAGCATTACTTTACTAGCATGTGAAATGAGTGCAATTGTTTGGTAGTTTGAGCATTCTTTGGCATTGCTTTTCTTTGGAATTGGAATGAAAACTGACCTTTTCCAGTCCTGTGGCCACTGCTGAGTTTTCCAAATTTGCTGGCATATTGAGTGCAGCACTTTCACAGCATCACCTTTTAGTATTTGAAATAGCTCAACTGGAATTCCATCACCTCCACTAGCTTTGTTCATAGTGATGCTTTCTAAGGCCCACTTGACTTCACATTCCCAGATGTCTGGCTCTAGATTAGTGATCACATCATCGTGATTGTCTGGGTCATGAAGATCTTTTTTGTACGGTTCTTCTGTGTATTCTTGCCATCTCTTCTTAATATCTTCTGCTTCTGTTAGGTCCAGACCATTTCTGTCCTTTATCGAGCCCATCTTTGCATGAAATGTTCCCTTGGTATCTGTAATTTTCTTGAAGAGATCTTCAGTCTTTCCCATTCTGTTGTTTTCCTCTATTTCTTTGCATTGATCGCTGAAGAAGGCTTTCTTATCTCTTCTTGCTATTCCTTATCAGTGGTTAATTCAGTCTCCAGCACCTCTTCTCTCTCCAGAGGTCAAGGCGTAGAGCTGAAAGTTCCGATCCTGAAAGTATATAGTTGGTACCCCTGGTGACAAGCCTCCACTCTGAGAATATCTAAGAACCTTCAACTACCAGTCATCTCATTAGCATACATAAAGACACATCATGTCAGAGATTTTAAAGGTTTTAAGAGCTGTGTTGCAGGAAATGGGACACAGACAAATAAATATTTCTTATTATATCACATCCTCAATTTGGGTTTGTCTGATGATTTCCTCATGACTGGACTGGGGTTATGTTTTCTGGCTTAGATAGTAAAGAATCTGCCTTCAATGCAGGAGACCCAGGTTCGATTCCTGGGTTGGGAAGATCCACTGGGGAAGGGATTGCCTACCCACTCCAGTATTCTTGGGCTTCCCTGGTTGCTCAGCTGGTAAAGAATCTGTCTGCAATGTGGGAGACCTGGGTTTGATCCCTGGATTGGGAAGATACTCTGGATAAGGGAAAGGTTGTCTACTCCAGTATTTTGGCCTGTTGAATTTCATGGAGTGTGTAGTCCTTGGGGTTGCAAAGAGTCAGACACAACTGAGTGACTTTCACTTTCATTTTTCATGTTATTGCTTTGATTGTGCTAGGGGATTAACAGTTTTATTCCTTGTTTTGCTTTAGCAAAATTGTCAACATATTGACAAAGACAAACTATTAGCATTATTAGGACTATAGTTTTGACTTTGCAGACCTCATGAAACCATCTCTGGGACACTGTTATGATATATATCTGTATCATAATCTATCTCCAAATAGCATACCACTTGGAGTACAATGTAATAATTTTACAACAGTATACTGCCATTCTGTCTCTTCTGATTTTGTGCTGTAAACCCCCTCAATACACTGATATTTTTTTTGCATTTAGTCAGATATCCTTTTAAAAAATATATACTTTTATATTTTTGTCTCTTAGTTGTATCTTTTCTGAAATGTCTTTCCATATTTACTATTTTTGGTGCTTTTATTTCTTTGTGTTTTCTTGTGATATATTCCTTCTCTCTGCCTGAAAAATCTCCTTTAAAATATAGAACAGGTCTACTGACAACAGATTCTTTCAGGTTTTGTTTGTCTGAAAACATTCTTATTGTGCTTTTATTTTTTAAATGTGTTTGTGTGTGTAGAATCCTAAGTCAACAAGTTTGTTTCCTGTTTTTTAATTATTTTTTTTCTTTCAGCAATTTAAAGATTTTTCCATTGTCTTCTGACTTGCATAGTTTCAGATGAGTCTGAATAGTCAGGTCTCTTCTGAATATTCTGTGTATTCAGTGATGACTTTTCTCTCTGGTTGGTAGGAATGTGATTACTTCTCAGCCATTGGTGAGCTGTGGGAACTGTTTTACTTGCCACTCCATAGTAATTGTTCTTTCCCCAGAAGTTGGTTTTTTTTTTCTTTCCTGCCCAGTCTTAATAATGGTTTGCCCTCCACACATCCATTTGGTATTCAGCTAAATAATACCTCCAGAGGACTTCTATGCAGATTCCTAGAGCTCTTTCTCATCAGAATGCCTCCTCTTCTGATGCTCTGGCCCACAAATTCTGCCCCGTACCACCCCTGACCATTCCAGCTAACAGTTGGGACGTTCTTCCAGTTCTCCCTTGTGCACTGCATGTCCAGAACTGCCCCCATGCATAATTTTTTTAATAGATATTAACATTTTATTTTATTTTTTAATTATTTTAATTGGAGGCTAATTACAGTATTGTAGTGGTTTTTGTCATACATTGACATGAATCAGCCATGGATATACATGTATTCCACATCCTGAACCCTCTCCCACCTCGCTCCCCATCCCATTCCTCAGGGTCATCCCAGTGCACCAGCCTTGAGCATCCTGTCTCATGCATCGAACCTGGACTGGCGATCTGTTTCACATATGATAATATACATATTTCAATGCTATTCTCCCAAATCATCCCACCCTTGCCTTCTCCCACAGAGTCCAAAAGTCTGTTCTTTACATCTGTGTCTCTTTTGCTGTCTTGCATATAGGATCGTTACCATCTTTCTAAATTCCATTTATGTGTGTTAATATACTGTATTGGTGTTTTTCCTTCTGACTTCACTCGGTATAATAGGCTCCAGTTTCATCCACCTCATTAGAACTGATTCAAATGCATTCTTTTTAATAGCTGAGTAATATTCCATTGAGTATATGTACTGCAGCTTTCTTATCAATTCGTCTGTTGATGGACATCTAGGTTGCTTCCATGTCCTGGCTATTGTAAACAGTGCTGTGATGAACATTGGGGTACATGTGTCTCTTTCAATTCTGGTTTCCTCGGTGTGTATGCCCAGCAGTGGGATTGCTGGGTTGTATCAGAACTGTCCGCATGCATAATAATAGGATGATCAATAGGCTCACCTTGTTTGTTTCCCCTTTGGGAACACAGAGGTTGTTTACAGAGAGACAGTATGAATTACCCCTTCATTGCCCATCAAGTGGGAATCTACATATCTTTCTGAGGAATTTCTTTTTGTCCAAGATGTGTATATAACTTTTAGAAATGTATAATAGATGAAAATAAAATACTTACTTGTTTCTAATTACATATTCAATTTGCATATATAATAGTATATTAAGAAATGGTACCTCTTTATTCAGATCTGTTTGCATACATCTTTGATGTCAATATATTTAGCATCATTGAGCATTTTTGTGGTCTTTAGCCCCAGAACAGAGCATCTTCACTTTTTTCCAAGTTTGTAGCAGGTACAGTGCCTTTTAAGTGTACTATCTTGTTACTAGAAATTTTGTCTCAAGCCACAAACTTCCAGATGCATTATATTTTTTCTTTTATTTGTTCTATAAGTATAAAATTATGATCTCTATGACCTAGTCTTTTTACAGTAATGTTTTAAAGACTCTTCATGAGTGTTTGCAATTGAATGGTTATACCTCCAGGAACTGGGAATCCTTCATTACTTCATGTCCATTTTCTTCCTTTCCTATTGCAATTAAACAAAGCCACAACAAAAAAATTGAACAAAAAATCACCTTCTAAGATTTTCCTGTGGTCTTTAAGACCCCATGCTTCTCCTGTAGTAGGCATGCATTTGATGCCTGGTCAGAGAAGGTCCACATGCCACAGCAAAAAATAAATAAAATAAATCACCTTCCAAACTAGATTCAGTATTGACTGAGATAATTTCAGGATGACGCACCTCCTCCAAATAGTGCCTTGCCATTCAAACTAATAGAGAAAGTACCCATAATATGAGAGATGTTAAGCAAATATGCTTTCTCTTTTCTAAGAGATTATTTTGAGGAAAAACATCTATTTCATTTATGTGAATCTAGTATTTCTTTGCCTTGGAATAATAAGTAATTTTTTCTACTCTGTGCTCATGGAGATGATATCAGTTGCTTACCATCTTTTGACCAGACTTAGAATTAATTGCCTGTTTGCCTCAAATTTTCTTACAATAGAAGTGAGTGAAATTGCTCAGTCATTGTCTGACTCTTTGAGACCCCATGGACTGTAACCTACCAGGTTCCTCCGTCCATGGATTTTCCAGGCAAGAGTACTGGAGTCAGCTGCCCTTTCCTTCTCCAGGGGATTCCCAACCCAGAGATCAAACCCAGGTCTCCCACACTGCAGACAGATGCTTTACCATCTGAGCCACCAATAGCTAGAATAAATTATCCTACAGATATTGCCAGCCTGCCTCTAGCATTGTTTTCATCTTCTATTCTAGTTATCCAATTAAGTAGCTTTCATAGAACAATAGTTGAGTGAAAGATGAAAAATAAGTTAAATTGACAAAATAAACAAGGTTCGTTGCAATACTTCATAGAAATATATTCCCTAAGTTAAGAGAAAAACTAGATGCTTCTTATCTTAACGTTTGGTAGGTAGCTCCAACAACTCAGAATAAGTCAGTTAAAACTGACCTTGGGAATTCTCTGGCAGTCTGGTGGTTAGGACTCTGTTTTCACTGCTCGGGGTGCTGGTTCAATCCTTGGTCCCTGGGGAACTAAGATCCTGTGAATTGCATAGTGTGGCAGAAAAAAAAATTAACTTTTGTTGTTAGAAAATGAGGCAGATTGATGCGGTATTTTCAGTGAGTGTTCTATAGCTAGCATGATATACTGATATCCTTGAACTGTGATATTTCCAGTCGTTTTTTAATATTGTAAGATTTCTTTATGACTTATAAAATTATCAATTTTTTGTTCATTATTAAACTTCTATGGAAGGAATATGCAGGGGATTTTTAATGACATGACACACATGGATTTAAAGTGAAAATGGCTTCAGGAATCTCCCCATGAAGTACTATTCAGTTGTATTTTTAAATGGTGTCTTGTGGATATCAACTACATATCAATAACTTGAACACTATTATCTCTCTCTCTTGTCCTCAAATTGAGTGATTTAAGAATTATGTGATTTTCCTCAGCTACAGCAATAGGCCCTGATTAACTTTAACTCATTGATAAGCTTATTTCTCAGGTCATTGTGATTGCATGTTGAATGAAGTGTTTACTGGGACCTTCCAGGAAGGGTACTTTGTTTGTCTTTTGTGAAAGTTATTATTAGAAGAATAGTTAGAGGATCTTTGAAAGTTGTGCTCTGAGGATGTGACAGTTGGCATTGCTACAGTCGTTTCTCTGATCAACAAGCCATCCTCAAGATGAAGCCCACACGTGGAGGAAGGCATAGCTAAGAGAGTGGTGGAGAAGGGAAGTCTCCGACTGGTGCTATGAGCCTCTTGGTCAAACAGAAACCAAAGTTATAGAGAGTTGTTGTTACAGAGACCTAAATATACGGAATATTAGTCCTGTGGTCTGATGCATTTTCCTAAATGTATTTAGGAATGTATCACTTTGTGATTAACTTTGAAAGTACTGATATTTGATATTTTACTATTTCTGATACAATTTGTACTTTTAATCATGTTAGATGAGCATCTTTATTTGGCAAATATTTGAGTCGTTAAAGATGTGTAAATCTATCCTATTTTCAGATGAGGATGGATTGATACCATGTTTTAAGCTTTTAAAAAAAAATCACCCTCTAGAAATTTAAGGCATTTTTATGCCAAACATCTGTGATAGGAAATACTTGAATATGAATTCCTTCTTCTTCTCATGTGAAAAATATTTGAGTGACAATTCTGTATAAAGCTCATTTGTAAGGTGAATACATAAATGATATTGGTGAACGTGCTTTTGTGTTGCCTTGTATGTTAAACATGTACTTAGTTAATTTTTAATGAAGATTTCACTTTTCGTTCATTCTTTAGTGGCTCTCCATTTTGCTCAGCATGAATTCCAAGTATTTTTGCCAGTGAAAGGCCCTATAATTTAGTCTATACTTTATTTCCCATCCTTTTTCATATTCATTGAGATTAATATTTCCCTAATCCACACTTTTGCTTATTCCCCCTCACCTGTTCTTTCCAAGTCTTTCTATTTTATTAATGCCTATCATTTTGCCTTAGTTCTGATCCCAGCTCTTAAGTAAAATCTTTGTCAGTGATCCACAGTAACTTTATATAAAATGGCCTCTCTTATAAATGGGCTTCCCTGGTGGCTCAGAGGGTAAAGCGTCTGCCTACAGTGTGGGAGACCCGGGTTTGATCCCTGGGTCGGGAAGATCCCCTGGAGAAGGAAATGGCAACCCACTCCAGTACTCTTGCCTGGAAAATCCCATGGACTGAGAAGCCTGGTAGGCTACAGTCCATGGGGTCGCGAAAAGTCCAACATGACTGAGCTACTTCACTTTCACTTTTGTCTTATAAATAAGCTACTTTGTTTCTTGTAAGAAAAGTCAGACAACACTGAGTAAAGTAAGGCAAGTGCCCTTCTAGTCCAACCCTCCAGAGGGAAACCTAATTGTTCAAATTCCTTGATGTTTTTCTATGTATATTTGACCATAATATGACTTATTTGGTTATTATGTCTTTTGACTACCATATTGGAGAGTGCAGTTCTAGGGACTAAATCATATTTGTTTGATTTTTCTTTTGGCAAGAATACTTCAAGAATGATGATATGTACTTCACGTGGCATCAGGAAAGGCATGCTGCCTGATGGTCTTTTAAAATAATGTGTGGATGGATTGGTGACTGAGGTATTGTTAGCTTGAGCCTCCCATTTTAAAGTTCCCTATTAGCCTCTAAATGAATGATATCATCTATTTCATCATTTTAAATTATTATAGATAGCTAATTGACTGTCTTCTAATAACAACTTGTGCCTCAGTTTCCTCTACTATGAGTTAGGTGTCTCACAAGATTGTTTCAAGAATTAAATATATTAAGTGTTTTAAACACTGTGTGGTACGTTGTCAGTGTCAGTAAATGCTAGTTGTTAAAAATGTGTTGACTTAGGAGTTTTATTTTGCTCTCTGTGTACTGGCATTTGTTTGCGTGGAACATGCTTTATTGGGTAGTATTCATTGCATTCTGTCTGGCAGTGAGTCCAGGTCACATTGTAGGAAAACAAAGTGCCATGTAAGTGATAACAAACCTCATATGTATTTAGCATCTATGGTTTTTAATAAGAAAAATATTAGCAGAAAAGGGGATTACACTTGAGTTTGTACTGAAGAAATTTTGATCATAATAACATGTATATACTAGATATTAGAAAGTTTTGAAAACAAAAAAATGAGTGACTCTGCTGTTTTTGACACTGAAAGGCTGTACAGTTCTTTGAGATGGGAGTTAGTAAAAATGAACATACAAATTTCTAAATAATTTGAGAAATAAGTCTCTAAAAATCCAATGCAGTCATGCAAAGGAACTGCCAGACTAAAAGCTTACATTTAGTAGAAGGAAGAGGAGAAGTAGAACTAAAGACAATTATAAAAGAATAGTATAGGGACTTCCCTGGCAGTCCAGTGGCTAAGACTTCACCTTACAAGGCAGGGGGTGCAGGTTCAGTCCCTGGTCTGGGAGTTAAGATACCATGTGCCTGGTGGCCAAAAAACCCAAACATAAAACAGAAACAATGTTGTAATGAATTCAATAAAATAGTGCACATTAAAAAAAATGTTAAAAAAAAGAATAGTACAAACCACTGTAAACAGTGGCAGAAACCAAAAGTAAAGCTTGAAGCTTATAGAAAATGATTGACATCATAAATTGTTTTTTAAAGTAATATCAAATAAGATGAAGCTTCAACAAGATTATCAGATTTTTAAGAGGGATGGAACTATCGTTTGTATTTTGCAACCATCAGATTCAGTAGTGAGAATCAGTCTTTGAGTTAGAAAAAATAGTAATTTAAAAGAATTATATGCCATGGTAGGAAAACAGCTAGTTAATAAGAGAAACGCTTGATCACTTTAAGTGCATTTAATTTTCTTCATTTGAGTTAATGTCTTTATCTGCCAGTGAACTTGAAGATGTACTCATGAATAATCATTGAGAATAACGTGAAAAATATATTTGTTATCTGGAGATGATCAAATACTAGCTTGATTTCTTTTTGTTTTAGAAAGGGAATGATGTGGATTCTGGAAATTATAAGTCACAATCTTGGTATTGATCTGCAACTTTCTAGAAATTTCAGCAGAAGCTTGTGAACATTTATGGAAAGATGCTCAAATGTAGAAATTTAAATATGTCCAACAAAAACATATCATGTTAAACCAACTTCATTTCTTTTAAGAGAATTATCAATTCAGTTGAATGAGAAAATACCATAGTATTCATAGCAGTTTTTTAAATTTTAGTGAAATATTTGAGTCTTTGGTCTTTTTCTGGATAAGATATGTTGGTGAATTATTTCAGTTTAAAATAAGTAGGTAGATTTATAGTAGTTAGATTCAGAATAGGTTGAAATCCAAAACCAGTATGATGAGGTTCCGTGTCACAGCTGAGATCTTCAGAGCATTAAAACAGTATTATCTGTTTCTTGTGTCAATATTTTTATCATTGATCTGGCTGAAAGTTTAGAAAGTAGGCTTATCTGATGTAGATTATTCAAAGCGGGACTTTGAATAATGGATGTGATATCATAGACTTGGAAACTGGAAACTGGTATCATAGAATGCAAACAAGAACATCTTCCTAAACCTTGCCTAATTAATCTAGTACATTTGTACCTTCCCCTCTTTTAACATACTTTCATACTTTATATATTACATAAATTAATAGTTTAGATTGCTTCAGGACAAAAAAGTGACTTTTTTGCCTATCTGATATTTTTACCAAATTAATGTATGAATTGTATGTATTCCTTATTATAGCATAATATCTTAAATGATACAGATTTAATTGGAAAAGTCTCTGCATAAGTATATTTTTATCTACTCTAGGAATATGAAGCACGGACAGGGAGAGCCTGTAAACCACCACCTCAGTCTTCAAGACGAAAGAATTTTGAATTTGAGCCACTTTCTACCACTGCCCTGATTCTTGAGGATCGACCATCGTAAGTATTTCTCATCAGGCACACTGTATTTTAAACCTAAATTTAATTTTTCTTATTAGTATTTCACTTAAAAGATATCAAGAAACTAAAGAAATTGGTTTTAGAAAGTTCTTTTTAATCCCAGGGATGAATCCTAACATAAATAAGGAAGAATTGTTGATCTCCAAGATTTATGCATATTTTCTTTAAGTCTCTATGAGCCAGTGTATGAAACATAAAATATATATAACAGAATATATCTGTTACTGTGTCAGCCTTCCTCTGCCTTATCTTTTTTTAATTGAAATATAGTTGATGTACAGTGTTATATTTCAGGTGTACTGCATAATGATTTGTTATGAAATGATCTGGATAACAATAACCATCCATCCATCCTGATACAGTTATTGCAGTATTATTGACATATTTCTTATATCTTATATCCCTGTGAATTATTTATTATTTAATTAGAGATTTGTACTTCTGTTTTTGTTTTTTTTAAAGGTCTACCAGTTTATTGCTACCAACCCATCTCCCTCCACCCTCATGCATGTGTGCTGAGTCATGTAACCCCATGGACTATAGCCCTCCAGGCTTCTCTGTCCATGGACTTTTTCAGGCAAGAATACTGGAGTGGGTTGCCATTTCCTTCTCCAAAGATTTGTGCTTCGTAATCCCCATCACTTATTTTGCCCACCCCCTCCCACCCTCCTCTGTCTTACTTTCACATGATAGAACAGTTTTCATTTCTTTACATTTAATATGCACTTAAGATATATTTGTCTTTTTTGCTGTGCAATTACTATTAACCAATTGGTTTACTGTTATTAAGAGTATATTTTTGAGACTTCTTTAGTGGTCTAGTAGTTAAGACTGCCCTTGCACTGCAGAGGGTGTGGGTTTGATCCCTGGTCAAGAAGCTAAGATCCCACATGCTCTATGGTGCAACCAAAAAGAAAAAAGAAAAAAAAAAAATATATATATCTCCTTAATACCCAGGAAAAAATCTTGAACTCTTCCATTTCCATTTTTGCCCTTCCCATGTTAGCCTTCCACAAAGCTGCTATCAGACAAAGGACATCTTCCCTAAACCAAGACTACCTGGTCCTTAACTCCTTTTTTTCCTTCTTGGCCTCTCTGGACCTAAACTTTTTCTTCTTCTTCTAGATTTCTCTTTCCTTCCAGTATAAAAACTCCTAACTTTATTTAAAGTCACATTCCTAGTCTGCAGCTTTTTCCACCCATTATCCTGATGAGTGTAATAAAAAGATCTGGAGCCAAACAGGTAGAGGTTGAATATGTTTTTAGATATTATGAGAGAAGAAAAGCTGAACACAAGTACATTATTTTTTTTATTCTTGTTACATTTCTTCATACTAAAGAATTGTGATCCCAGTACTCTTTTTTTTTCTAGGATTTGGTAAATATGTCTATATTCATTGTTCATTAGTATTAAAAAAAAGTTTTTAGTTATGAGAACATGTCAAAGTTTTATTAATATTTCAGTCTTGCTGCCAGGTGAATGAACAAGGCCAATTCAGAGAGTGCTTAGATAAGCAAGGAAAGAATACCTGGCTAGGTAAAGAATACTGACTAAAGATCTTTAGACTCTTGACTGACTGACATCTGGGTAAAGTGAAAGTGAAGTTGCTCAGTCGTGTCCAACTCTTTGTGACCCCATGGACTGTAGCCTACCAGGCTCCTCCCTCCATGGGATTCTTCAGCCAAGAGTACTGGAGTGGGTTGCCATTTCCTTCTCCAGGGGATATTCCCGACCCAGGGATCGAACCTGGGTCTCCTGTATTCCAGGGAGACGCTTTAACCTCTAAGCCACCATCTGGGTAGGTAATAGCCAAATTCCCAGACCTTTCTTAAACTTTTAAAAATTCATCTAAAATAGATTAAGCTTTTAACCAGGAATGGTAACTTCCTTCCAGGAGAAGTTCATAAAAATACAATGCAAAAAGTTTTGTTCTAAACAGTGTTTGGGATAATATTTCTTTACACCTTATTCTTTTATAATTAAACTTTTCTTTTAAGCCATGTCTTCTCATTATTACCCACATTTGGAATGCAGTTATCCTATTTCTACTTCTCACCTGCCTCATCCTTTAAGGATCAGGCTTTTTCCTTTCTTTCAAGTATGTTGACTTTTTCAGCCTTCAGTGAATTTGTTTACTTCTGAATGCTTTTAAAAAAGACTTTGTTCTGTGTGATTTTCATGAATTGGATTATGGTATGCTTTGGTGTGGTTTTCTTCATGTTCTATCTGTTTGGGGTTCATTGAGCTTAATGTATCTCTGCGTTTATAGTTTTCTGTTGATTTTGGTAAAATTTTAGTCTTTATTTCTTCAACAGCTTTTTGTTCTGTCCTCCCTCCTTTCTTCTACGATGTACATTAAGCATGTTACTTGATATTTTTCCATGTCCTATAGCTCATTTATGTTTGCTTTTTTTTTTTTTTGAGGGGGTGGGGTTTCTTCTCTCTGCACAGTTTTATATTGTTATATCTTAAATTTCACTTACTTTTTCTTCTGTAGTATATAATTTGCTGTCAGTCCTATCTTTTGAATTTCTCATTCTAGAAATTTTCATCTGTAGACATTGGATTTGGATCTTGGGTTTCTCTTATCATGTTCCTTTCTTCTTCTTGAGTATAACAGGTTTATAGTCCTTGGGTTCTAATCTTGTTATCTGACATTTTTGCACTATTTCTGCTGATTGATTTTTCTTCTCATTATGGCTTTTATTTTCCTGATTTTTTACATCCCTAATAATTTTTATTGGATACAAGATACTGTGTTTTTACATGGTTGGGTATTGGACTTCTTTGTATTCCTTTAAATAAATATGTTTTGGTGGTATGGAATTGCTTTGATCCTTTTGATCTAATCATCATTAGAGACCTTCCAGAACAGCCGTCAATGTAGGGCTAATTTATAATTTATCCTTACTACTGAGGCAGTGCCCTAAGGATTCTATTGAATACCCTATTAGGAGATCTCTCTACTTTGATGGCCCAGTCCAGTGTGATTTTGGGAATGTTCTACCTGTTTCTTTCTGGTGTTTCTTTCTCTGGCCACTATAGTTTAATCACACACATACATAGTTCATTGTTCAGCCAAAGCCTCTGCAGCTGCCTTCTCTCTGGTACACAGTTATTCAAATTCTATCTCAAACTTGTTTTCTCACTCAGCAAGACTGTTGGGCCCTGTTTTGGCACTTCCTCCCAGCACTGAGACCTGGAAATCCAGGGAGTAAGGTCAGGCATCTGCAGGGTTACCTTGTTTCCTTCTTCATAAGGAGCATGGTCTTGTGCTGCCTATGGTCCAGCATCTTAAACTGTAGTTTAATGTATTTTATTTGTTTTTCTAATTAATTAAGGCAAGAAGATAAACCTGATCCCTCTTATTCCATTATGGCCTGAAGCAGAAATCCTAACCCTTACTCCTTCCTGCTACAACATACCTAAGGAATCTTAACCTGAGATGGCAAGAAGTAGAATATATAATTTGAAAGTCTGTCACATACCTTTCCCACCTAGCCTGTTGAAAATCATTTAAAAAACTGGTTTTAAAAACTGGACATTATTATGACATATTTGGATATGTGGTAATATTCAAATATATTTCATTTTGCATAGTCATATATCTAAATCATGCCGCTGTGAAGCCATTGATTTTATAAATGAAAATATAATATATGCAAGTAACTGATTATCAAAATTTTATTTAGAATGTTATGTTAAATCTCTAATAAAGTAGAAAGCATATAAATAACTCCTACTTATTTACCAAGAGAAATGAATGCAGATAGCCACACTTGAATATTTATAGCAGCTTTTATTCATAGTAGCCCCTAACTGCAAACAGTCAAAATGTCCATCCACATGGGTAAATGGAACATTACTCACCAATTAAAAGAAATCATTACTAATACACAGGACAAAGTGGATGAATATCAAAACTATGCTGAGCAAAAGAAGCCAGGCACAAATGAATCTATACAAAATTCTTTATTAGAGACTAATTAATCTATAGTGATAGAATCAGATATGTGATTGCTTAAGGTAGGAGTTTGGTAAGTATTAAGCATAAAGGGGTCAAAAACTAACTGGATTGATGGGAACATTCTATATCTTGGTTGATGCGTTTTTTGCACAGATATATACATTTGTCAAAACTCATCAAACAGTACTCTTAATATATGTATGTCCATTTTGTTGTGTGAAATTACACCTCAAAAAGTTGACTAAAAAATAAACTATACAGTGAGTTTAACAAATAAGCTAGAATTATTGGCTAAAATCAAACATGTTCATATGACATATAAACAAATATATATGATATTTGATATATATAACAAATACTAGCAACCTGGATTTTGATTCTTTTCTAAAATGCAGAGTTCTTTTCAACCTTATACTTTCTTATTGTATGAAATGTGAAAATTAAGTTAGAAATTCTTTTGTATCTGGCTATAAAAAGAAAGGAGGTCAGTAAACTTCTTAGTCTTTAAAAAATTGACTTAAATTTTGTTTTTCCTCAGAAATCTTCCTGCCAAATCTGTGGAAGAGGCTTTACGTCACCGACAAGAATATGATGAGATGGTGGCTGAGGCTAAAAAACGAGGTATAAAATTTAACTCCTGGTGATATATTTTATTTATTGATGGTAGTAGGAAACTCATTTCCTACTAAATTCATTTCAACAGGATGGCAAATGGTGAAATTGACCAAGTCTGTCTTTAAGATGATGCTGACTAAATTTGTTCTTAAAGAGAAATAAAATGTCATATAAGAATCTTAGTTTTTTAAATACTTTTACAAAACTAGTATGAGGAGAAAGGCCACAGACTGTCTATGAGAGACCTTGTAATTGCATCATAAACCTAGGACTACTAGTACTTTAATTTATAAATGAAGATGTTATTCATGAATCCATTCATGAGATTCATTTGTTTTTTCACTAGGCTTTTGATATTTTATACTTTAAGAATTTTGACATTTTGCAGTAACTTTCTATAGGTTATGGGAATATGATTTGGAAGTAAAAATTGATTTCATGACTTATGAAGTTTCTCTCACTTCCCAGTTGTGTCATTTTGACAGGCACAGAAGTGTATATTCTTATGTGTATAAATTCACAAATTTATTCAGTCTCTCTTCCAACCAAAAATAAAACATCAGGATGACTTAGCAATACTGAAGTATTGTTAGTTCAGGGTACATTTTTAGAAAATATTACAGTTATCTATATTTTTTGGCATAAGCTTTATTAACAACTGATATTTTTTTCTTTGACTTAGTGAATCAAATATTATAATAATATACACTTTTGCTTTGTGGCACAATCTTTTTAGAAGGCCTAATTATGTAAACATTGGTTAAGTTTATTTTACTATACAATTTGAAATATTTCTAGCATACCCAACAAATTTTAATTGACTCTTAACATTGACATTACTATTTGATTAATATTTAAGGTGATTATTGATAAATTAGGTGAACCTAACAATATATGATAAAAGTAACATTGAATTGTGAAGTCAGAATGTCAAAGCTTTAATCTTGTTTTATGCTTCCTGGATGTGATACTCGAAATAAATCTTAATTTTCCTCATCTGTGAAATGTTTGTGTGTGTTGGGGACGAAGGGTAGAGGAGGGGGCAGTTGACTGCATCTGGGCTTTTCGTGACCTTCAGTCAGCACTTAAAATCTGAATACATAAAAGAATGTGGAGCTATTCACTTGCCCTCTTAAGATGGTTTGTGACTCATATGTGAAACACAATTAGAAAACAGTTTAGCCAGCTAATCTCTGGTTCCACTGGTTCTAAAATTCATTCATTCTCTGTGTATGTACTTCTCTATTTGGGGGGCATCTCTTATTCCAAAATTGTGACTCCTGATCGTCAGAGTGGTGTTAGGTGTATGTGTGTGTGTTAGGAGGATTTTAAAATTTCCCGGTAATTAGTAAACTGAAACATCATAGTAAAAGAAAAGGTCACTGTAATAGTGCCATGACAATATCATCTTTCAATATCATGTGGGTTTTTGTTTTTGTTTTCTGTGCCACATGGCATGTGAGATCTCAGTTCCCCGACTGGGGATCAAACCCACACCTTGTGCATAGTGAACCTCAGAGTCTTAACCACTGGACCACCAGGGAAGTCCCTGTCATGTGGTTTTATGTCAAGAAATTCATAAACCCGTTGTATGAAAAAAATGGTATTGGTTAGTTGCTCACAGTTGTTTATTTTTACACAGTTAATTCAGGAGAAATTTTACTTCATTGATTGATTAAGTATAAGTAGACTATGTGATATAGTAACCTATTTAAATTATTTTTTCTGAGCTTTGTTCCATCCATTTTTGTAGAATAGAAGTTACTTTTAAATTATGTTAACCAAGTTCATTTTTTTCTCTTTTTCCCTCTTTCTCTCCTTTCCTCTTTCTCCTTTTTCCTTTCTTCCCCTTCTTCCCTTCTTCATTTCCATTCTTCCTTCCTTTTACCAGAATATTCTTTATGAGAAAGTCTCTTTTGTAGACTTGGGTAGAAAGAGAAGGGCATTTTGATCTGGCTGTTTTATATTGAAATAATTTTTACTTGTTTAAAACAGAAATTAAAGAAGCACATAAAAGGAAAAAAATAATGAAAGAACGGTTTAAACAGGAAGAAAGCATTGCAAGTGCAATGGTAATTTGGATCAATGAAATACTACCCAATTGGGAAGTAATGTAAGTAAGCAGACTTTTCCTGAATTTCAGTCTGTCTCCAAAGATCTCATGTTTCCAATTTTATATTTATATAACTTCTAGCATGTATCTTACATTTTGGCTAAATTATACTGTTAACCAGTGTTTGAAATTTTTCATGCTTATCTCTGTTCTTTACTTTTGTAAATCTCTCAATCTCTAATGCCTGCTTCCCTTACTGACCACCCTCTATGCATATCAGAATTTTATCTTTCATTTGAATTGCATCTGAATACTTGTTGATCCATGAAATTTCTAATTTCCTGTTCATATTTTCTTAATTCTAACGTACTATCTATATTGCTAGATGTACTATTGATGTAATAGCAGGATTTTTGGCAAAGAAAATATTAAACATACACATTCATTGTAATATGCATTAAATGGTAAATATTAAAGTGATTTTAATATGCTTCTCATAATCAAGATAATGTGTTATATATGATCTTTCCCTTCTGTAATGTCCTATTATACTTTGAGACTAATACACTTCTTGCATTACTTTTCCTTTTATTTTTTGATAATATTTTTGTACACTCATTATTTTTCCTCTAGACTGGTGGGAGATGACTTCTGCAATGCCAAGTATAGGATGTGCTTTGGGAATGTGTTGAATATTGGCATAATATGACAGATATTATATTAGGCTCTTTACACAAGTAATCACATTTGATTCTCACAACCTTTATTCCCTTTTATCTTATAGGGATTCTCAAAGTCAGAGAGGTTAAGTGATTTGCCCAAGGTTGTACAATTAATGAATGGTTAACCAGATTTGAACTCAAGTCTATCTGATTTTAAAGCCCACATTTCTTTCAGTAGATTATGCTGCCTCCCAAAGACTAAAGCTTTACCCATAGTAAATACTTCGTGATTTTGTTTTTGGTACTGAATTGACAGTGCATTTTTATATTCTTTTTATTATGTTTTTTCATCATTTTCCTATATTTCTTATTCTCTCATTGTACCCTTAGTGTAAGTGGCAATTATGGAAGACAGTTCCCTTTAAATTGCTGTATATTTTTTAGGCATTTTTTGCCTACATGCATGAACCCAAGGAAAGAATGCATCACATACTTAAGTCTCTATGTTCTAAAAAATCATTCAGCCATTTGGCCACAGACTAGGTAAACCATCATGGAACTAGTATTTTTGATATAAAAAGTAACTTTCTCCTTTTTCTCCCCTTCAATTCTAGGCGTAGTACGAGAAGAGTTCGAGAATTGTGGTGGCAGGGATTGCCCCCTAGTGTTCGTGGGAAAGTTTGGAGTCTAGCTGTAGGAAATGAACTAAATATCACTCCTGGTTTGTATTCTATATTGAGTTACTCCCACATTATTTAAAAAGGCACTACATTTTAAGAGCATACTTCATTCCCCACACCCTCTAAAACCTGATACAATTTAATGTTACTGTATTTCATATTATATATATAAAATTTGTGTGTTTTCCTCTAGTTTACAACCATCAGTAATAATCTTGGCATTCAGATATCTTAAACTGTGGATAATAACTTCAAAAACTTCTGGGTCTAGGTAGCAGTAGATGAATATGCATCAGTTCAGTTCAGTTCAGTCACTCAGTCGTGTCTCGACTCTTTGCAACCCCATGAACTGCACCACTCCAGGCCTCCCTGTCCATCACCAACTCCTGGAGTTCACTCAAACTCATGTCCATCGAGTCAGTGATGCCATCCAGCCATCTCATCCTGTCGTCCCCTTCTCCTGCCCCCAATCCCTCCCAGCATCAGACTCTTTTCCAATGAGTCGACTCTTCGCAAGAGGTGGCCAAAGTACTGGAGTTTCAGCTTCAGCATCATTCCTTCCAAAGAACACCCAGGAGCAATCTCCTTTAGAATAGACTGGTTGGATCTCCTTGCAGTCCAAGGGACTCTCAAGAGTCTTCTCCAACACCACAGTTCAAAAGCATCAATTCTTTGGCGCTCAGCTCTCTTTACAGTCCAACTCTCATATCCAGGAAAAATAAAATAGTCTAGTTGTGAACAAGTTTCTTCTTTATTCAAAAAACATAAATATTATGGGAAGGATAAAAATTTCTTTTCTTGTCTCTCTACCCAAACCAGTCATTTTGAATGTTTTTATTTAAAAACTTAAAACAGAAGTAAGATTCTCATTGTTTTTATTTTTTTAAGTTTCTTAAAACCTTGAAGCATAGGAGTAAAATGTAAATAGGAATAAAATGTAGTGTAGTTTTGATGAATTTTAAAAATTAGATAAAATAAGGATAGTATCACATAGAGTAAAATAATTGAAAATACTAAAAATGGTCTGAATGATAATGATAATGCCAGACAGAGGCACCACAAAAAGACTTTTAGGGATTCTAGTATAATAATATAAATAATACATTGTTACTTAAAATTTTTTATTTATGTATTATTGAAAAAAATTCAATAGTAAAGTACAAACTGCATGTCTGTCCCCCTCTTTCACCCAAACATCTCTTAATCCTACTATGTATTAGTTAACAATTTGGTATATGTTCTTCCAGATCTTCTTTCTATGCACATAAAAAAGAGTACATCTACTTATGATACTTTTAAAGCTTTCTCGTTTTCTTCCTTTTATTTTTTTTCCACAAACCATCTGAACATCCCTCCATGTCAGTGCATACAGGTGTATTTATACTTACTATAGCTGCACTGTATTCCACATTTTGGCTGTACTATAATTTATTTAACTATTTTCCTAGTGATTGCTAAATCAGAGACATTTGTGTCAAAACAATATCAAGGTGCTGTTGTTTTTACTCCTCAAAAGTGAGTAAAATGAATGAATATTACCCACAGAGAGTATGACTGAAAATAATTTAGAAATATTTACCAAAAGCTTCAAAAAATGTAACCTCTAACCCATTTATTCTAGTTCTAACACTTGAAGTAAATAAACATAATTACAAAAGCTTTTCTACAAGGATATTCATTACAGCAGTCAGTATTATGTATAGTTGTTGTTTAGTCTCGAAGTCGTGTCTCATTCTTTGCCACCTCATGGACTGTAGCACACCAGGCTCCTCTGTCCCTCCACTATTCTGGAGTTGCTCAAATTCATGTCCGTTGAGTCAGTATACTATGTAACCATCTCATCCTCTGCCACTCCCTTCTTTTGTCTTCAATCTTTCCCAGCATCAGGGTCTTTTCCAGTGAGTTGGCTCTTCGCATCAGGTGGCCAAAGTATTGGAGCTTCAACTTCAGCATCAGTCCTTCCAATGAATATTCAGGGTTGGTTTTCTGTAGAATTGATTGGTTTAATCTCCTTACAGTCCAAGACCTTTAAGAGTCTTCTCAGGAGTTTTGCAGAATTTATAACAGACCTAAATGTCTATCTTCAGTCTTAAAAGTGATGCCCTGCCCCCCATTTTTTTTTTTTTCCAAAAACAGTGAAGAACATCTTTATGATAGCATGGGATAAAATCATTCTATAATAGCGTAGATTGGTAAATAGGATTACAAAAAAATACACATATTTTGTACAATAAAAGCACTGATTAGTTGTGAAAATATGTAAACTCTGGAATTAAACAGTTAAGCTTTTCATAATTTCTCGTGAGAAATTGATAAATTCATGAGATAATGTATTGTAAAATATGCTTTTCAAAATCTGTCTTTAACGAATTAATTTACATGCTTCTCCCTTCTGCCTTTATGGAAATATTGAAAAACCCATACATAACTGAATTGTGTTTATTTGATTTCTTAAAATTTGGCAAGTAGTGAATCATAACTGTAGAAATGTAGTCCATTGTGTTAAAATAAATCTGGCTAAGGAAACATAGCAAAAAAAAAAAAAAAGAAAAAAAGTGATGCCAACTGAGTAACATGATCATATATGGTTTATAAAATTGATTTTTACAAATAATGAACATGTCATTTTAATGAATTTTTTTTCAATTAAAAAATAGAATTTAAGGGAAGTATCGAGAATTAAATTAAGCTTAGAAAAGGATTGTATTGGTTTAAGGTCTTAAGAATTAGTTTGTGTACAGGTAAGGTGATCAAGTATTGGTAGCCAAGTTTTATTTGCAGTTTTGTTGAGAACTTTACAGTATTAGGTATATATAACTTAGACATTAAAATATTAAGTTGGCATTAATCTTTTGCAATACTCTAATCAAAAAGTTTTTTTTAAGCTCAAAATTTATAAGGCTTGTGAAGTAACTGGGTCATTCATTTTCAAAGTAATTTTAGCTTCTTTCAATTGAACAGTTATGTATTCAGGAGTGAATGAGGTTCAGTTCAGTTCATTCAATCAGTTGTGTCCGACCATTTGCGACCCCATGGACTGCAGCACATCAGGCTTCCCTGTCCATCACCAACTCCTGGAACTTATTTAAACTCATGTCCGTTTGAGTTGGTGATGCCATCCAACCATCTCATCCTCTGTTGTCCCCTTCTCCTCCCACCTTCAATCTTTCCCAGGATCAGGGTCTTTACAAATGAGTCATTTCTTCCCATCAGGTGACCAAAGTATTGGAGTTTCAACTTCAGCATCAGTCCTTCCAATGAATATTTAGGACTGATTTCCTTTAGGATGGACTGATTGGATCTCCTTGCACTCCAAGGGACTCTCAAGAGTCTTCTCCAACACCACAGTTCAAAAGCATCAATTCTTCAGCACTCAGTTTTCTTTCTAGTCTAACTCTCACATCCATACATGACTACTGAGAAAACGATAAAGAAAACTATAAATAAAAAGATAAAATTGACAAACCATTAGCCAGACTCATCAAGAAACAAAGAGAGAAAAATCAGTAAAATTAGAAATGAAAACGGAGAGATCACAACAGACAACACAGAAATGCAAAGGATCATAAGAGACTACTGTCAGCAATTATATGCCAATAAAGTGGACAACTTGGAAGAAATGGACACATTCTTAGAAAAGTACAACTTTCCAAAACTGAACCAGGAAGAAATAGAAAATCTTAACAGACCCATCACAAGCATGGAAATTTAAACTGTAATCAGAAATCTTCCAGCAAACAAAAGCCCAGGTCCAGACGGCTTCACAGCTGAATTCTACCAAAAATTTCGAGAAGAACTAACACCTATCCTACTCAACTTCTTCCAGAAAACTGCAGAGGAAGGTAAACTTCCAAACTCATTCTATGAGGCCACCATCACCCTAATACCAAAACCTGACAAAGATGCCACAAAAAAAGAAAACACAGGCCAATATCACTAATCAACATAGATGCAAAAATCCTTAACAAAATTCTAGCAAACAGAATCCAACAACACATTTAAAAGATCATACATCATGACCAAGTGGGCTTTATCCCAGGGATGCAAGGATTCTTCAATGTCTGCAAATCAATGTAATACACCACATTAACAAATTGAAAAATGAAAACCATATGATTATCTCAATAGATGCAGAGAAAGCCTTTGACAAAATTCAACATCCATTTATGATTTAAAAGAAAACCTTCCAGAAAGCAGAAATAGAAGGAACATACCTCAACATAATAAAAGCTATATATGACAAACCCACAGCAAACATTATCCTCAATGATGAAAAATGGAAAGCATTTCCCCTAAAGTCAGGATACCAGACCAGGGTGCCCACTCTCGCCACTACTATTCAACATAGTTTTGGAAGTTTTGGCCAAAGAAATCAGAGCAGAAAAAGAAATAAAAGGAATCCAGATTGGAAAAGAAGAAGTAAAACTCTCACTGTTTGCAGATTCCATGATCCTCTACATAGAAAACCCTAAAGACTCCACCAGAAAATTACTAGAGCTAATCAGTGAATATAGTAAAGTTGCAGGATATAAAATCAACACACAGAAATCTCTTGCATTCCTATACACTAATAATGAGAAAATAGAGAAATTAAGGAAACAATTCCATTCACTATTGCAACAAAAAGAATAAAATGCTTAGGAATATATCTACCTAAAGAAACCAAAGACCTATATATAGAAAACTATAAAACACTGGTGAAAGAAATCAAAGAGGACACTAATAGATGGAGAACTATACCGTATTCATGGATCAGAAGAATCAATATAGTGAAAATGAGTATACTACCCAAAGCAATCTGTAGATTCAATGCAATCCCTATCAAGCTACCAACGGTATTTTTCAGAGAGCTAGAACAAATAATTTCACAATTTGTATGGAAATACAAAAAACTTCGAATAGCCAAAGCAATCTTGAGAAAGAAGAATGGAACTGGAGGAATCAACCTGCCTGACTTCAGGCTCTACTACAAAGCCACAGTCATCAAGACAGTATGGTACTGGCACAAAGACAGAAATATAGATGAATGGAACAAAATAGAAAGTCCAGAGATAAATCTATGTACCTATGGACACTTTATGTTTGACAAAGGAGGTAAGAATATACAATGGAGAAAAGACAATCTCTTTAACAAGTGGTGCTGGGAAAACTGGTCAACCACTTGTAAAAAAATGAAACTAGAACACTTTCTAACACCATACACAAAAATAAACTCAAAATGGATTAAAGATCTAAACGTAAGACCAGAAACTATAAAACTCCTAGAGGAGAACATAGGCAAAACACTCTTCAACATAAATCACAGCAGGGTCCTCTATGACCCACCTCCCAGAATACTGGAAATAAAAGCAAAAATAAACAAATGGGACCTAATTAAATTTAAAAGCTTCCACACAACAAAGGAAACTATAAGCAGGGTGAAAAGACAGCCTTCAGAATGGGAGAAAATAATAGCAAATGAAGCAACTGGACAAAAAATTAATCTCAAAAATATACAAGCAACTCCTGCAGCTCAATTCCAGAAAAATAAACGACCAAATCAAAAAATAGGCCAGAGAACTAAACGGACATTTCTCCAAAGAAGACATACAGGTGGCTAACAAACACATGAGAAGATGCTCAACATCACTTATTATCAGAGAAATGCAAATCCAAACCACAATGAGGTACCATTTCACGCCAGTCAAAATGGCTGCGATCCAAAAGTCTACAAGCAATAAATGCTGGAGAGGGTGTGGAGAAAAGGGAACCCTCTTACACTGTTGGTGGGAATGCAAACTAGTATAGCCACTATGGAGAACGGTGTGGAGATTCCTTAAAAAACTGGAAATAGAACTGCCATATGACCCAGAAATCCCACTGCTGGGCATATACACCGAGGAAACCAGAATTGAAAGAGACACGTGTACCCCAGTGTTCATCGCAGCACTGTTTATAATAGCCAGGTTCCATCAGCAGACAAATGGATAAGAAAGCTGTGGTACATATACACAGTGGAGTATTACTCAGCCATTAAAAAGAATACATTTGAATCAGTTCTAATGAGGTGGATGAAACTGGAGCCTATTATACCGAGTGAAGTAAGTCAGAAAAAAAAAACCCACCAATACAGTATACTAATGCATATATATGGAATTTAGAAAGATGGTAACGATAACCCTGTATGTGAGACAGCAAAAGAGACACAAATGTATAGAACAGTCTTTTGGACTCTGTGGGAGAGGACGAGGGTGGGATGATTTGGGAGAATGGCATTGAAACGTATATTATCATATGTGAAACGAATTGCCAGTCCAGGTTCGATGCATGATACAGGAACCTCAGGGCTGGTACACTGGGATGACCCAGAGGGATGGGATGGGGAGGGAAGTGGGAGGGGTATTCAGGATAGGGAATTCATGCACACCCGTGGCAGATTCATGTCGATGTATGGCAAGACCAATACAATATTGTAATTAGCCTCCAATTAAAATAAATACATTTATATTTTAAAAAAAGAAAAAAAAATTTCTTCTTTCCAAACCATGAGTAGTAAATACATTAAAAAAAAAAAAGATTAATTGAAGCAAAATATGTTCTTGGTATTTGGGGCAGTATTATATAAATTTTGATATTTGGGCCAGAAATACTTTCTGCTGTTGTGCATTGAAATTTACTATTTTTATGTAAAATTTAACATATTTGTGGTGGTTAGTTAGCAAGTAGAAACAATTAAAATTTGAGAGATGAAAAAATTTTCAATTTCTTTTGTTCTTGAAATTTTAATGAGATCTTGTATATGAAAGCACAGAGTAATAGTCTCAAAAAGTGATTGGGCAGTTGAAGTAAAAACGTAGGGATTGAGATTTTTGTATGTAGGCCTTTGGCAAAATCTGTGAAGTTTGGTAGCTTTGAATAGCTTGTTAGCCTTATCATAATATAATAATAGAGATATCATTTCACAGCAATATCATAATAGAAAAAACAATTTTAAGAAAAGAAAAGCAAGAACCAGCATTTGTATTTGTTAAGGATGTATATGGTGTCAGGAGCTTAATGTAAATTACCTTATTTAATCATGGGCTTTCTGGATGGCTCAGCAGGTAAAGAATCCACCTGCAATGCAGGAGACTCAGGAGATGTAGATTTGACCCCTGGGTGGGGAAGATTCCCTGGAGGAGAGCATGGCAACCCGCTGTAGTAGTCTTGCCAGGAAAATCCCATGGACAGAGGAGCCTCGCTGGCTGTGGTCCATGGGGTCGGAAAGAGTCAGACACAACTGAATTGTCGGAGCACACACATACAACCCCATGAGTAGGTGTTACTTTCCTCCAGTTTACCCGCAAAGACAGCCTAGTTCCAGAGTGATCAAGTACCTTTCTTGAAGTCTCACAGGTAGTAAGTGGCAGAGCTGGAATTTGAATCTAGGTGTGACTGACTTTAAGAAAATCATGTTTCTGCTATTCCACAGTGATACTCCTTTAGCAGAAGCATCTTTTCCAGCCTGTTAACATTCATTCTATATTGTAGCTATTTGGATCACGACTCTTCAGTATTTTACCTTTCTGGTTGTGTAATGAATTGTTTTGATAGAATCAAGTACTTCAGTTTACCATGTTTTTGTTACCTACCACATAAGAGAAATCTGATGATATAGTAAGATTTTTATCTTTATTTTTCAGTAAAAATAGAAGTATGTGGATAAATTTCCTTATTATTTATGAATTTTTATTCTTGTTTTTCCCCAGAACTTTATGAAATCTTCCTCTCAAGAGCAAAGGAACGGTGGAAAAGTTTCAGTGAAACAAGTTCAGAGAATGATGTAGAAGGTGGGCTATTTTTGTTGTTGTAAATAGAAATTTCTCAAAATCCAGGTGCTGAGATATGTGTGTGATTTTTTACAATATGCCAGGAACTGCAATAATTCTTTACATACATTATCTCCTTTAATGTTAATAACCCTTTAAATAGATGTTATTATATTGAATGATATAAGAGGAAACTGAGGCTCAGAATAGTTAACTTGGAACAGCAAAGCTGTGATGTAAACCCAGATTGTTGGACTCCAGAGTCCAGTTTTTAATCACAACAGTAAAAGTAATGGGGTGTAGTATTTTTAGGCCACCTCTTACTTAAAAGATAGATGATCTTCACAGCTTGCTTGTGACCTCCCCTGAAGAGGAAGCATGCTCTTCTCTCTTATACTGTTGGATTATCACTTCAATTCAGTCAGTAACTGAGCAAGGTTGGGCAGGATTGCAGCTTTAGACAGACTTAGTTCATCTTGGGTTTCAAATTTGTTGATGGAAGGAACCACAGGCTCGGTGCTTTAATCAGACATTCTCCCAAGGGCCATGTGCCCTTGGATTTCATTGTCTTTCCAGCCTGGCCTTCTGCACTATACTGGAACCCAGCAAAAGTCCCACAGAGGAAAACCAGATGTACTTTCAGGCTCCTCTAAATCAGTCTCATTGGGCCATGAAAAGCTCTTCTGCATTCTTTCCTCAAGCAGAGTACCTTCGTCTCCGGCAGGCTCAGTCCTGAGCCCATTCCCACACTTGGCAGATGCCCCTAGGAATAAAGTGGCCACTGGTATCCACTTACCTGGGAAAGGAAAGGCAAGGCTCCTGTCTTTTTGAGATTTAAACCCTTTAGAACTCTCGGTGCTCACCATTCTCTTATGCCTTTTTTTTTCCTTTCTTTTCTGGCCACACCACATGGCTTGTGGGATTTTAGTTCCTTGAACAGGGACAGAACCCAGGTCCTCAGCAATGAGAGGGCAGAATCCTAACCACTGGATCACCAGGGAATTTCCTCTTATGCCTTTTTTAAAACATAAGGTATTCGAAATCTGTTTTTTCCTAGTTGTTATTGCAGGAGGAGTAGTCTTTCCCCTACATTTTATAAAACCTAGAAACAGAAATCTTTTACCATAAAACTTTGTGATAAACATATAGATTCTTTCTTTATATTCAGTTCAGTTCAGTCGATCAGTCATGTCTGACTCTGTGACCCCATGAACCGCAGCACGCCAGGCCTCCCTGTCCATCACCTTTCCCAGAGTCCACCCAAACCCATGTCCATTGAGTCAGTGATGCCATCCAACCATCTCATCCTCTGTCGTCCCCTTCTCCTTCTGCCTTCAATCTCTCCCAGCATCAGGGTCTTTTCAGATGAGTCAGCTCTTCGCATCAGGTGGCCAAACTATTGGAGTTTCAGCTTGAACATCAGTCCTTCCAATGAACACCCAGGACTGATCTCCTTTAGGATGGACTGGTTGGATCTCCTTGCAGTCCAAGGGACTCTCAAGAGTCTTCTCCAACAACACAGTTCAAAAGCATCAGTTCTTTGGTGCTCAGCTTTCTTCACAGTCCAACTTTCACATCCATACATGACCACTGGAAAAAACCATAGGCTTGACTAGACGGACCTTTGTTGGCAAAGTAATGTCTCTGCTTTTTAATATGCTGTCTAGGTTGGTCATAAGTTTCCTTCCAAGGAGTAAGCGTCTTTTAATTTCATGGCTGCAATTTAATTTCATCTGCAGTGATTTTGGAGCCCCCAAAAATAAAGTCTGACACTGTTTCCCCTGTTTCCCCATCTATTTCCCATGAAGTGATGGGACTGGATGCCATGATCTTTGTTTTCTGAATGTTGAGCTTTAAGCCAACTTTTTCACTCTCCTCTTTCACTTTCATCAAGAGGCTCTTTAGTTCTTCTTCACTTTCTGCCATAAGGGTGGTGTCATCTGCATATCTGAGGTTATTGATATTTTTCCCGGCAGTCTTGATTCCAGCTTGTGCTTCTTCCAGCCCAGTGTTTCTCATGATGTACTCTGCATATTAAATCAGTAGGGTGACAATATACAGCCTTGAAGTACTCCTTTACCTATCTGGAACAAGTCTGTTGGTCCATGTCCAGTTGTAACTGTTGCTTCCTGACCTGCATACAGGTTTAAGGTTATAAGTTCCAGGAAAGCTGTGATGTTTCTTTAAAATTATTGATTATTCAGCTTTTAACTTTCCTTAAGTAACATTCATGCTGTGTGTGATCATTCTGTGTTTACGAGACTGAACTTGGTATAACAAGTATCTACCTGACAAATGCAGGTGTATCTGTTGCTGATCGAGAGGCCAGTCTAGAATTAATTAAGTTGGACATATCCCGTACATTTCCATCGCTCTACATCTTTCAGAAGGTAAGGGTATCTCAACTAGCTTGTAGCAACTATTTTTTTTAATCCAAAGGAACAAATTCTCTAAATGCATAGCTATTATTTTTTAAAAGCATGACTATAAAAATTGGAGGCCTTTATATAAAAAAGGCAAAACTAGTAGGAAAATAGTAAAGGCATTTCTGTTATTTTATTCCACTGATTGAATGTGTTGCAGTTAGAATAGCACACAAAGGTACTTGATGAATCTTCCCTGAAGTGAATTTCTATTCTGTAAAATATCTGAATTTTAACATTTTTGCCTAGTAAATTGGTAAACTATAAGGAAATTTGCTCCAAAACTTAATTTTTTTTCAGAATTATTATTGAAATAGGAAGGTTTGTTTTTGGTGCAGAAATTATTACGAAATTGCTTACATTTTATGAGGAGAGTAATGATTACATTTTATATGTATATATGACAAGTCTTTATTCATGGAATTCTCTACATTGGCAAAGTGAGATTGAAAGTTTTACCATTAAGATTAAAATTTGTTATTATTAATAAACTTAATTTTGTATCTTCATGGTTTTGTTTTGTTGAAATTGTATTATATCAAATGAAAGAATCTGTGTTCATTATAAATTTATTGTGCCAACTTTAGATATCTTTAAAATTGCATACAACTCTATAGTTTGTATCCATCCATCAAGTAAGTTTATTTGACTATTTTGGTTTTCCACAATTAAATATTTTTTATCCATACTTTAGAACATATCTTTGCAGAGTGATTAGGTATACTGACCAAAACTAGTCATTTAGGAAATATAGTTAATGTGTTTTTTGAGAATTAACTTAGAAACAATTATTTGTAGAGTTTGACATTTCATTTTTCTCTTCTCTAAGGGTGGCCCATATCATGATGTCTTACATAGTATATTAGGGGCATATACATGTTACCGACCAGATGTTGGTTATGTAAGTATTTGTTTCAATCTGTCTTTCGAATATAAACAGTCTCTCTGTCTTATCTCATACTACCTTATGTTGTATTAGCTCTCAAATGTCTGTATCTCTGTGGTTTTTTTCTTGGTCCTGTCAGCTTACTCTGAGAGGAATTTTCCCTTTCCTGCCAGAGGCTTGTGAGACTGATTGCCAGCTTTCTTGGAGAGCAGCTAGGGATTTGACCATTCAGTTTGTAAACTTTTATTTATTATCCAACCTGTGTTGCCTTCTCCCCTTTTCCCTAACTCTCCTTTTCCTGACTGTCTCTTTAGAGATAAACCTCTTATGTTCATCTGGGTTGAGGAAAAGGTAGGTACCTGTACATACAGAGTAGAGGAAGGGATTTGCTCCTTTTACAAATTTTTAACCAATCCAATTTTAGTCCTTCCTTTCAGTTTTAGAGGTGCCTGATAACTTCAGTTCTTGAGCCTTCCAGAATTTGTGGCTGAATTGGCTTGCTGCTGACTGGCTTTCTCCTCAGCACATATTTTAGTCTCAATATTCCTTGTATAGTTAACATTTCCAAAATACTATTGACATCTTTTATCTACTGTCTCTATTATTTTCCATTTTCTTTTTTGTTCTTCTAGGTTAATACTTATCTTTTTATTTATTGCTATCTTAGTTGGATTTGGAAGGGAAGGGGACAAAGAAAAATGTGTGTTCAACTTGTCATGTTTTACTGGAAATCATAAAACCTTCATTTTCTTGCCTTTGTCTTAAAATAGAAAAATTTTAGAGATTTCACAATACGGTGGCTGTCTGATACAACTTACCCTATTTTGTTGCATGTTCATTTTTACATTTGTTTATTCATCCATTCACTCAACAAATATTTACTGTGTGCTTATGGCTATATGCCAGGCTTTGTTCTAGGCATTTTATTCAGCTCTGTGAACAAAATAAAGATTCCTTTTTGTCTCTTATAATTTAGACGGAGACAGACAATAAACAACAACAAATAAGTAAATGACATGTTATATTAAAAGGTGATAAGTGTAATAGAAAAAGCATGACATGGGTTGGGGAGAAAGTAAAGTTTGGTCATGGGGTAGGTTGTAGTATTAAAGCTGTCCTTATGAAGAAAGTAAAATTTAAGCAGAGAATCTCTTTTGCTCATGTGTTCTATAATAGAATCATAAAAACATTACATAACCCCTTCATATTTTTAAGTTGACATTCATTTAAATTTTTTCATTGTAAGTTTCATCATAAAGGATTTAATTTTTAGCACTTATTAAATATTGACATTTTAAAATAAAACTTTTATTTTAATACTGTATGTGCTCAGTTGCTCAGTCATGTCTGACTCTTTGTGACCCCATGGTCTATAGCCCGCCAGGCTCCTCTGTCCCTGGAATTTTTCAGGCAGGCATTCTGGAGTGAGTTGCCATTTCCTACTCCAGGGTATCTTCCCGACTCAGAGATTGAACCTGTGCGTCTTGCATCTCCTGCATTAATTTCTCTTCCCTTTGAAGGTCCAAGGGATGTCCTTCATAGCAGCAGTTCTCATTCTCAACTTGGAAGAAGCAGATGCCTTCATTGCATTTGCAAATCTCCTGAATAAGCCATGCCAGTTAGCCTTTTTTCGTGTGGATCACAGCATGGTATGGACATTTAGAATGAATTGTGTTTTTCTTTGTCAGTTTCTATAGGCTGATTGCCCTTACAGAGTAAAATACAGTAATTAGAAGACCAAGGTGATCTAAAATAAGCCTTTCATTGAATTACAGTTTTATGAATGCTTGATGAAAAGACTCAGAAAGAGGTGCTAAGCAAGATTTTCTATTAACTTATGAGTAAGGATTTAATTTCTCAATTTCTTGAGTATACTCTTAAATAATTTTGTTGAAATTTCTATCTTTAGATGTTGAAATATTTTGCAACGTTTGAAGTATTTTTTGAAGAAAATCTCTCCAAACTATTTCTTCATTTCAAATCTTATAGTCTTACACCAGACATATACTTGATAGACTGGTAAGTTATAGAATATAGTAATTAAAAGGAAACAGAGTAAAACTTTTTGCCTAAAGTAAATCTGATGCACAGGATCATACATATAAGAAAAACTTTTCTCTTATGTATAAAGAAACCGTCACATTTTTGTCGGGAGGCATTTGATTAAGAGTGTGAACTCTGGGTTGAAATCAGAATCCCTGTTTGTATTTCAATTTCCAAACTATAAAATGGGAGTAATAATATCTCTATCTTGAGTTGTAGTGAGAGTGTTTTGCATGGATTATCTCACTCAATGCCAGGTACATACTAAGCTCTGAGAAAGAATTAGGTGCTATTCCTTTAATATTCTTAACATACAAGGGTTTATGATAGTTATGATGGGTTTTCTTTACTGAGAGCTTTTTTTTTCCCAAGGCCTTATCCAGTTTTCTGACCAAATATTGATGCCTTATTTAGGTGCTAATGCCTTTTTTTAACTTTACAATTCTAGCTCTTCTATCCTGACTTGGAAGGTTTGCCTAGGACTCTGCTGAATAGTAGCAGTAGATTATTTAGAGGGGGGTGAATTTTGCCCAAGAGACAGAGCAGTTGATCTTAAGATAGATTGTTAAGAGTACATATGAAATATTTAAATCTTAAATCCTAATCATTAAAAATCAGTGGGTTTCATATAAGTGATAAGAAGTTTTAATATAGACAATGGCATTGATCAACTATCTTTATGGTGGTTTGAGGTTTCTTCTACTTAGACTTTTAAAAAAAGACTAAGTTATTTTTCAGTGTATTCTCCTGTTCCCATTAGGAACATTAGAGTTCCTTTGGGTAGGACCTAAGATCATGGGGAGAAGGGTTTTATATTACGGGACCTGAAGGACCAAGATCAAATACTAAATCTGTAGAGAAGGTGGGTAAAACTGCTCAATTGTCCGTCTTAAGAACTGTGAACATGAGGCAAAACAGGATCACAACTGATAAAGGGAACAGGATGAAATTAATACCAAGTGAGTACTGTATACTAGAAACTGCCTCGGCACTACTAATACCCTTTCACATTTTGAACAGTGAGTTAGTATTCTCTGTACTACCAAGAGTATGCTTCAGGTTTTCTGGAGGGTTTCGTTTTTTTTTCTTTTGGCTGGGCCTTACACCTTTTGGAATGTTAGTTCCCTGACTAGGGGTAGAACCCAAACCTTCTGCAGTGGAAACCAGACTCCTAACCACTGGACTGCCAGGGAATTCCCTCTGCTTTCTGTTATGCAATTAAATATGTGTTTATAATTTAAGAAGTAGACATGGATTTTTGTTTCACTCCATTGAGCTTGTAACATACAAAGCCCAGAACCAATGGTGCAAGAAAAAAGAGGAATAAGTTAAGTAGCAGTGCTAATGAGGATTTATTTCATTTTTTGGTGGGAGAGCCTTTAGTTGCCTTGCTCACGTTTCATCAGCAGTATCTCTGATAGTCTGTGTAAAAAATGTGTACCTTCTTTGCCAAGATAACATCAAGAGAAGTTCTCTAGCATCTTCTCTCCCTACTTCCTCAACCACAGTCCTACTCCAGAGTACTACTGAATAAAGACATGATCAAACATTATCAGAAAGGATGGGAAAAACCTTTAGCGATTCTATTGGAGGGTACACATGTTCCAAAAGAAGTAGTAAGTAAAGTTTGGTGAACGGAAAACAAAACAGTAGGTGTTTGTGAAGAGAAAAAAAAAGGAGAGAAGTCAGGCTTTATGGTTTTGTATTTAGGTTAATATAAGGTACTTGTCCTCATACAGTAATAAGAAGTAACTTTTACAGAGCATTTCTTATGTGCCATTCACTATTCTAAACACTTTACATTTAGGTAATTTTATTATCTTTGTTTACTAATGAGCAGACTGAGGCACAGCAAGGTTAAGTATCTTACTCAGGGTACATAATCAATAAATTGCAAATCTAAGATTCAGACTCAAGTACGCTGGTTTCAGAGTCCATACCCTTAACCATGAGGTTATTCTGCCATTGTAGTTTGTATTAGGCTGTATCACTGCATAAGATTGTAAATTCACATACTTCTGTTATTTATTACTTAATTTTCCACTACTCAAGTTGAGGGAAGGAGCCATATCTTATTTGCCTTTTCAGCCCTAATTTAGCACTTCTTTTTATATAGAGATGCTTAATGAGTGAATGAATAAATGAATGAAAAATTTCAATGACTTTTCCCCCCCTAATTTTAGGATCTTCACACTATATAGCAAATCACTACCACTTGATCTGGCCTGTCGAGTATGGGATGTATTTTGCAGAGATGGGGAGGAATTTTTATTTAGGACTGGATTAGGAATCCTCCGATTATATGAAGATATTCTTCTACAGATGGACTTTATTCACATAGCACAGTTTCTAACTAAACTGCCGGAAGATATCACATCAGAAAAACTGTTCAGCTGTATTGCAGCCATTCAGATGCAGAATAGTACCAAAAAATGGACTCAGGTAGAGTGACATTTTCCTACTTCTAACAGATGTATTAAAAGTTTTTTTTTTTAATTAAAAAAAAAGTTAAGTATTCCTCAAATGTTAGTGCTTAAGTTTAAGAAAAAGCTTTAAAAATAATTTTTGACTTTGAAAAAAATATTGCTTCTCTTTCACCTCTCCAGACCTATGGCTTTATTTTTTATGTAAGTCCAGTAATATTTTGAGTTTAGTGAAGTGCAGCCTACAATAGTCATGTATTTGCCAGGGTAATTATATAAGCACCTTGGTAGTTCATATAGACAACAATTGTATTAAATACCTGAATGTGTACTAAGGGTTTGCAATAAAAAGAATGTAATGTATGATTCTGACTTTCTAGATGCTTAATCTTGTTAGGGAAGCAAATATATTGATAGTCTAAAGTTATATGACATAAAAAATAGTGTTAACACTTGGTTCATGAATGATGGACAGTAGGCATAAGTTCACACTTTCATTGCTTATGAAAATGAAAATATAAGAATATTGGTCCAGTCAATGTATGGCAAAAACCACTACAATATTATAAAGTAATTAGCCTCCAATTAAATAAATTAATTAAAAAAATAAATATTGGGAAAATGCAAAAAAAAAACACCAAAAAACGAATATTGGTCCAGGAAATGTTTTGTTACCTAATAGTAATTTTATAATATTGGCAAGTGATGAAAACTGGAATCTAACTGTATATCATAAAATTGGGTTGAAACAAACAAGAGGATTTGAGAATGACACTCTTTCAGAGAGCAAAGTTATGTATGCTAAAGCTTTTTCATGTTAATAAACTATAGATTTTAAAATCTCTTTAATCTGCATGGTTGTTGTTTTTAGCATTAATGTTTACTTTATATAATTTCCAGGTCTTTGCATCTGTGATGAAGGATATTAAAGAAGGAGACAAGAATAATAGTCCAGCTCTGAAAAGCTAACCTTCAAAATTAACAAAATAATTGCAATATAACAAATGTTTGTTGATAAAAGTTTTTGTTTCCTATGTAAAAAAGCATGGTAGAAAATGCTGAAGAAAGCTAAAAGAATCAAGACATGGAAAACTACTGATTTTGAATTCCATGAGGCTGAAGTAAATGAGTAACCCATTGACAGTATTAATTTAAAAAGTATTTTATAGGGAGAGCCATTTTACAAAGGAGAAAATTGAAATGGCTAGTTCATACTCCATAATATGGAGTGAATAGTTTAATGCAATAAATTTTTTAATAGCTTTGGATATAGTTCAAAATTTTTACATCTTTTCTTTTTTTAACTATTAGCATAAAGGCACTTTGGAGGTCAGAACAGGCTAAATACTGCTTTAAATTCTAAAATACTATTTGAAGTAAACGCCTTAGTACAGATATTATCTCCAGTTCCAAACATTTGAAGATATTATAGACCAATAATAAGCAACTTTGATTGTCAAGTGTTTATGTCACTGGTGTTGTTTATATTCACTCCCAGGTCGGGGCAAATTTGGGTTATATGGGAACTGGAAATATTGGTAGGAGATTGTTTAGCACTTATGTAAGTGTTTTCCACAGTATCATGTCTGTTTATGAAAGGAAATTGTTTCTTTTTCTCAAGGAATTTCTGTCACTCAGAGGAATTTAGCTTTTCTGTTTCTAGTCTAAGAAATTGTTCATCTAGTAATTTAAGAAAGCTAACTGGTAGAAGAAAATTCCTTTGCACTTTAATGGACTGAAGCCTTTTTGGAGGGAGTAAGTCCATAAACATAAATGAGGTTTTTCACTGGTAAGAGTAAAAAGTAATGAATTCTGAGAGTTCTTAAATAGCATGCTACTTGGCAAGACTTTGTTAGTTAAAATTCTTTTACTGTCTGTAGAAACAAAATTTGTTAATTCCAGTTTGAATTTTGAAACAACATGTAGCCAAGTCCATAACTTGTAAAACCCTGTGTATAATTTTCTAATCAATGGAAATGAGAGTAAAAGAAAGATAAAATTTAATTTTTTTCTAATGAGTTTAACTTTGATGATATAGTGGATAAAGGAATGATTAATTATTGGTAACCTGACATTAAATTTATTATGATGTTTGATTCTTGAGCTTAAAATAAATCACTTTATTATTATTGGTATCTATATAACATGGTATTTGGTTAATAATTAGACTTATAGTGTGCTTTTATGTTGCACTTTGGTTTGAAACAACACTTAAGCACACTATTTCTGTTAGCGGTATATAGTCTTCAAACTAACAAGTCTGGGAACCTTGTTAGTGTAGTGACTGCCTCTTTAGGAATATGGGACCAGATAGTACCCATGTATTTTTACCCCATGGGTCATTCTAGCCTAGGGACCACTAATGGAGCCCTCAGAAGTTAACTCCTGTCGTAGGAGCTTTCTTAGTGGAAACTAGTAGTGTAATAAAATATTGAGGGAGTACTCAGGGTCTTAATAGGTTTTAGAATGACAAATTAACTCTGGTAACTACTTCCTTGGTATTAGTGGCCCTGATAGAGGGAATGAAACCCCTGGCAGTAATCTCATTGAGGTTGTACTACCTGCCAAAATTTAATCTTACTTTTGTGTATTTGTTTCCTAAGTTGGGCCTACGTTACTGTATTTCTTTTTCTCATTTTATTATTGTACAGTTTCTTTACCTTTCAAGTATAAATGTGTATATAAAATGTAAATACAAGGAATTTACTAAAATCCACTATTAACAATTACTGTGTAAATAAAACTTATAAGCAGAGTAATTACTTGAAATGAGTCTTCATTATTTGGGGGATATTTAACTACATGTGGAGATAAAAAGGGAATAAACTCTTCTGCCAGATTTCTCTTCCTGAGGATGACTGGGCCTTTTGGCTTTTGAGATTGACAGTACTGGTAGTGAGAAAGTTGTATCTTCCTTAAACCTCTTATACAGGCATTACAGAGTTACTCGTTATACACATGGTCAGTGTATGGCAGTTTTTTGGCTAAAGTATATTTTCAGTTAAAAAATAATTTGCCTGGGAGAGAGGTGGAAGGGAGGTTTAAAAGGGAGGGGACATATGTATACCTGTGGCTGATTTATGTTGATGATGGCAGAACCCATCACAATATTGTAAAGTAATCATCTTCCAATTAAAAATAAAACTAAAAAAAAAATGACTTTCCTAAAAACCTCAAGATAATGTGAAATTGAATATGATGTTTTGTCTGTCTAATCAATATTTCTCACTCATTGTCCTTTTAGCCCTGGTCTGCACTGTATTGTTTAAACGCTACTGGAAGACTCCAGTAACTAGCATAGCTTTCTAAAGTCAGAACACATAGTTTTTGCTGATTTCTTTTGCAGTGATGACCTTCATATAATGTTACTGATTTGAGTATACACACACACACACACACACACACACACATATAAGCAGTGTGTGTGTATATACATATACTTTAATTGACGTATAGTTGATATACAGTGTTGTGTTAGTTTCTGGCGTACAACAAAGTGATTCAATTCAATTATATATATATTCTTGCTTTCTGTTGAAGAACTAAGAAGGATTGAGGAAAATTTCTTCCCCTCTGACACTACCCAGGAAAACTAACTCACCAAAATGACTGAAACCCTCACCTTAAATACTGTCTTCAGCAGAAAACCAAAGATGTTAGGAGAATGGTTTGAGACTTCAAAGGGGAAGCAATTCACATGGAGATGAAAAGCAAATGTTTGGTAAACATGTTTGCTGGGCCTTGCAGAATACTGAGTGGATTCTGATCTCTTTCGGCCCTGCAGAGTTTTCCCCACCTCACCTAGTCTATATTCTTAGTTCTATTACAGAATAGACCCTCTATCAAAATTCTTTTTGGCAGATAAGGGGGCAGTAACAAGAAAAACTTACTGAGTCTTCTGTTTCTTAAAAATAAATTAGCCTAATTTAACCTTCACACCAAAAAGACACATTTTGGGGTGACAAATTTTGCTTTCCTACAGTGCTGGTGGCTCAGCTGTAAAAGAATTCACCGCGGTGCAGGGGCCGCAGGAGACGTGGGTTTGATCCCTGGGTCAGGAAGATTCTCTGGAGGAGGGCATGGCAACCCACTTCAATATTCCTGCTTGGAGAAGCCTGGCAGGCTGCAGTGCATAGGGTAGCAAAGTCAGACACAACCTACTGAACATGTATGCAGGCACAGTGGTAAAACCATTTATTTGGACTTCACTGTTTCACAGCATGTGAAAGTCGCCCAGTCATATACGACTCTTTGTGTCCCCATGGACTATAGAGTCCATGGAATTCTCCAGGCCAGAATACTGGAGTGGGTACCTTTCCCTTCTCCAGGGGATCTCCCCAACCCAGGGATCGAATCCAGGTCTCTCGCATTGCAGGCAGATTCTTTACCAGCTGAGCCACCAGGGATGCCCCAGAATACAGGAGTGGGTAGCCTATCCGTTCTCCTGTGGATCTTCCCAACCGAGGAATTGAACCGGGGTCTCCTGCATTGCAGGTGGATTCTTTACCAACTGAGCTATCAGGGAAGCTATCACAACATGCAAAGATGAAAATTATATCATGTTTTTAAACAATTAAAAGCTTTCTTTTTTTAACTTCAGGGAAATTAGCCCCTTCAGAGAGAGAAGAAAGCCTTGCCCTTTAAAAAAACTGTTTGCTAGAAATGCAAATCAAAACTGCAATGAGGTATGAATGGCCATTATCAAAAAGTCTACAAATAATAAATCTGGAGAGGATATGGGTAAAGGGTACCCTCTTACACTGTTGGTGAGAATGTAAACTAGTATAGCCATTACAGAGAACAGTATAGAGATCCCTTGAAAAACTAAAAATAGAGTTACCATGTGATCCAGCAACCCCACTCCTGGGCATATATTCAGAAATGATGAAAACTCAAATTTGAAAAGATGTGCACTTCAGTGTTCATAGCAACACCGTTTAGGCAAGACATGGAAGCAACCTAAGTGTCCATCAACAGATGAATGGATAAAGAGAATGTGTTATGCATGCACACACACACACACCAGCTATGAAGATGAATGGATAAAGAGAATGTGTTATGCATGCACATGCACACACACACACACCAGCTATGAAAAAGAATGAATGCTATTAGCAGTGTTGACTTAAAAAAAATGCACCACTTGAGAATTGTGAGTTAAGTTCTGTTTGGGGCAAAATGAGGACTGCAGCCTGCGAGACAGCACCTTAGCAGATAGCTCTGAGAAACTGCTTCAAAGAGGCAGGAGGGGAAAGGTCAGTATACATATGATTTTTGGTGAAGAGAATATATGCAGTCAAGCACATGGTTTTCCAGAAGTTTTCTACAATCTCATGAAGGCTTTCCTATTCAAAAGGAACAGTCATCACCATGAAGGATTTTAATGTTTTTTCTAGATATGAAGAGAATTGGGCTTGTAAACTCAGCTCTTAGAATATCTATCTGATGACCTGTCCTGCCAATTTTTCCCTGAGTACAGAGTGCATTTCTGTTCTCCACTCTGAGCTCCTTCAATGGGTGTTGAAAGTCAGCAGCTACAGCAGCACATGATTTCATCCTTTGTAGAGGTAGATGGCAAGCACCCATGGAAAGTGCCAATTTGTAGTTGACAGCATGAAGATGGAAGGATTATCCTACTAAGTGAAGTAGGTCAGAAGACAAATACATGATACCACTTCTATGTGGAATCTAAAAAGTGATGCAAATGAACTTACAAAAAAAACAGAATCAGACATAGAAAGCAAACTTAAGGTTACCAAAGGGGGAAGAGGAGTGAGATTAACAGATAAACACTACTACATATAAAATAGAAAACCCACACAATTTCATGGCTGCAGTCACCGTCTGCAGTGATTTTGGAGCCCCAAAAAATCGGTCACTGCTTCCACTTTTTCCCCATCTATTTCCCATGAAATGTTGGGACTGAATGCCATGATCTTAGTTTTTTGAATGCTGAGTTTTAAGCCTGATTTTTCACTCTCCTCTTTCACCTTCATCAAGAGGCTCTTTAGTTCCTCTTCATTTTCTGCCATTAGAGTGGTACCACCTGAGGTTGTTGATATTTCTCCCAACAATCTTAATTCCAGCTTGTGATTCATCCAGCTGGGCATTTTGCATGATATACTCTGCATAGAAGTTAAATAAGCAGTGTGCCAATATACAGCCTTGTTGTACTCCTTTCCCAATTTTGAACCAGTCCATTGTTCCATGTAAGGTTCTAACTGTTGCTTCTTGACCTGCATGCAAGTTTCTTAGGAGACAGGTAAGAAAATGAAGATCATGGCATCTGGTCCCATCACTTCATGGAAAATAGATGGGGAAACAGTAGAAACAGTGTCAGACTTTTTTTTCGGGCTCCAAAATCACTGCAGATGGTGACTGCAGCCATGAAATTAGAAGACGCTTACTCCTTGGAAGAAAAGTTATGACCAACCTAGATAGCATATTGAAAAGCAGAGACATTACTTTGCCGACTAAGGTCCATCTAATCAAGGCTATGGTTTTCCCAGCGGTCATGTATGGATGTGAGAGTTGGACTATGAAGAAGGCTGAGCGCCGAAGAATTGATGCTTTTGAACTGTGGTGTTTGAGAAGACTCTTGAGAGTCCCTTGGACTGCAAGGAGATCCAACCAGTCCATTCTGAAGGAGATCAGCCCTGGGTTTTCTTTGGAAGGAATGATGCTGAAGCTGAAACTCCAGTACTTTGGCCACCTCATGCGAAGAGTTGACTCATTGGAAAAGACTCTGATGCTGGGAGGGATTGGGGGCAGGAGCAGAAGGGGACGACAGAGGATGAGATGGCTGGATGGCATCACTGACTCGATGGACTCGAGTCTGAGTGAACTCCGGGAGTTGGTGATCGACAGGGAGGCCTGGTGTGCTGCGATTCATGGGGTCGCAGAGTCGGACACAACTGAGCGACTGAACTGAACTGAAGGTGGTCTGGTATTTCCATCTCTTTAAGGATTTTCCACAGTGTTTTGTGATCCACACAAAGGCTTTAGCATAGTCAATGAAGCAGAAGATGTTTTTCTGGAATTCCCTTGCTTTCTCTATGATCCACTGAATGCTGGCAATTTGATCTCTGTTTCCTCTACCTTTTCTAAACCCAGCTTGTACATCTGGAAGTTTGCAGCACAGTGACAAATGTGTCAGGAGATATACTAGTGCAAACAGTGTGGGACCAGATATTAGATGAGATTTCTGTCTTTTGAGAATCAGATGAAATTGTTTGAATTCCATCCTATTTGTATTTGGATAAATCGTCCCCATTTGATCTCTGAGGAATTAGAAGGGAAGTTATTGGCCTTGAGCTGATCATTGAAGCTTGCAGAGCAGAGACTACAAGGAACAAAGTAGGGAAGAGTAACAGATGAAGGAAAGTTTTGGGTAGGTTGGCCACAATTGAGTTCAAAAGAGAGAACAAGAAAGGATTCTCAGCACATTAGGGGAAAACCCTGTAAAAAGTAGTGTTTCAAAAGTCAGGAAAAGAAATTCTGGAATTGATTTTAGGTTAAAAATCTTAGTAATGTGAGACTGACTGATAGCTATTGTCCTTGATTAGAAAGAGGTAGGATTTAAGAGTAATTATTAATGGAGGTTATAATTTATCTTAATGCAATCTGAATTGGCTTTCAAAAGACCTGGGTTTGGCTACTATTTGATCACAAAATGACTGTAGGCTTCTGGCTAAGTTAATTTATCCTCTGTCAGCATGTTTTCTCACCTATAATGCAGGAATTAAAAACAATCTCTGCTAATCTCAGTGTTACAAAGGTTGCTGAAGATGGTTATAGTGCATTGTAGACCCTTAAGTTTTGTAGAATTACAATTAGTAAAGCAGTTGGGAGTCTGCCGTCTATGGGGTCGCACAGAGTCGGACACGACTGAAGCGGCTCAGCAGCAGCAGCAGCAGCAGCAGCAGCAGCAGCAGCAGCAGCAGCAGCAGCAGCAGCAGCAGCAGCAGCAGCAGCAGCATAGCGTGGGAGTCAGAAATGGAGGAAACAGAGGGTTACATGGCAGGTATACCGTAAATTCTGAGGCTGGGGCGGGGGTGGCACAAGAACTTGTTAAAAGGCAAGAAAGTGTGGGACTGAAGACTGAAGTGAAAACCAGGGGCCAGAAGAGCCCAGCTCCTCCCTTCAGGCACTTTCTCTAATTACTGAACCTCTACTGAATTCCTGAATGTTATGTCTTTTCTACTGGCCACTCCGCTAGGTTTATCACTGCATTAATATCTCCCTTATCCTGAAAGAACGTTTTAAAAAGAACTCTACCACCATACAATCTCTCCTATTCCAGCCACAAAAGAGCCCTCTTCGGGTCACTTCGGGGAATTTTCATTCAAAATGTTAACTGCAGATAGTGGCCAAAGTTGGCAATATGTATTTCTCACATCTTCAGCTGGATACTCGGTACCTCTTTCCACCGAAAGGATCTTCCGCGGGCGGGGTTTAAATCACATCAGCCAGTGTGTGAAGGTGCCTTTCAAACTGTTCAGAGTGTTGCTTAAGCCTGCATAGTGACGCATTATGATTAGTTACTTAAGGAAACAGGGCCATTCGCTAGGCAAACTCGCCCAGCATCACAGAGCTAAAGGCTGACTTCTGCAGCAGAATCCATCCACCCCAAGCCCGAGGTCCCCATATAACGCTTACCGTCGCCGAAGTGGATTCTGACGAAAACCAAACTCCGCCAAATCTCGCGCCTCTGGGACTCGGGGGCGGGGTGGGGAGCACGAAGCATCGCGAGATGACGGCCTTTTCCCGCGAAGGAGAAGCGCGCGTTTTTCTCTGGCTGGGCGCTTGGCCGGGAGACTGGGACCGGGGATCGGCGAGTGAGGATTTAGCGTGCGGCGTTGCGGGCACTGTGAGGAGAGCACCCCGTTCCGGAGTGTGTGTCCAGCCATGCCGGCGCAACGCCCCGCGAACAGCGGCGGTGAGTGAGGAGAACTTGCCTCCCAATGCGGGCTGCGGCGTCCGGGGCGGGGGTGGGGGAGCGGCATGGAGACTGCAGCCCAACTTTTGCCGGGAGAGCCGACCCCGGGCAGAGATTGAGGAGGAAAAGAGGTTTCCCTTTTCTGTGGAGAGTGGGTAGGGGACCCCCGAAATTGCGTGTATTTGCATAGTACAGGAGGTTTTACACGGGAGACCTGCGTTTTCCTGAACATCCCCAGTTGTAAACTGGGGTCCGGGCTACTACTAGTTGACATAGTGAAAACCTAGGAGGTCTCTGAGAGGTGATGCTGGCGTCCCCCCGGGTCTTCAACTTTTGCGTCAGATGCATCTGGGAAGGCGACAGGGGTTGTTTAACAAGGACGTCGAGTAATTGGTCATTTTTTTAAAACTGCAATTTAAAAGCCCTGTCCCCCCCTGCCTTCCCTTCCAGGGCCCCTAGCTCCAGATGTGGTTGAACAGCCGGAGACTGCCGTGATTACCCCAGCCATGCTAGAGGAGGAAGAACAGCTTGAGGCTGCTGGGCTAGAGAGAGAGCGGAAGATGCTAGAAAAGGTAATTTAGGCATCAAGTTCATCGTTGTTAAGTAGTAACCTGATGCGTCCTCGGGGGTGTGGTTTGTGTGCATAAGTTTACTAGTCTTTTTTTTTTTTAATCAACTTTTAAACGGGCTTCCTTTACCGATGCTACTTTTGGGAAAGCTTTGCACGAGCTTGGAATGATGCTTCTATCAGTTATAGTCTTGTTCTGGAAAGTGTCCTCATCTCTCTTAAGTTAGCATTTCAAATTACTTGTTCAGCCATAATAATTATTCTTCCAAAATCGGTAATGAATTTTTTCAGTGTTCTTTTTCCACCTAGGTTATCAACTTGCTTTTACTTTCTTTTCCATTGTACATTTTCAGTGACATTGCCCTTGAGCTTTTCTTATTTTGAAGACTACTAAAAGCAGTTTTTAACCTCTTGAAAAGCTTCAGTTTTTAAATATATTTAACTCCAGTACTGTCCCACCCCGTTGCTTACCTGCCAACTCTTAATGGCTCCCTACTAAGTGATTTCTTGTAAAAATTTATTTAGCCCTCCCAGTATTAGGATTATATCGATGCTTTTAATATCTTCAGTTAAATATGATGAAACTGAGGCAACTGGGGGTCGTGTCACACACTAATGAACTCGAATTTGACTGCGTCCTCTCTAAGGACGTTAATACTGAATTAACTAATTAATTAATTAACCCTGTAATTATAAAACTACTTAAATTGGGGAGTAATGTACTCCAAAGGCAAGTAATACATTAGTTGATTCCCTCCTATTTTATGTCAGTGGGTGGCTCAGACGGTAAAGCGTCTGCCGGCAATGAGGGAGACCTGGGTTCGATCCCTGGGTCGGGAAGATCCCCTGGAGAAGGAAATGGCAACCCACTCCAGTACTCTTGCCTGGAAAATTCCATGGACCCAGGAGCCTTGTAAACTACAGTCCACGGGGTCGCAAAGAGTTGGGCACGACTGAGCGACATCACTTCTAATGATTCTTTTGTTAGCCTTGTTAACACCTCATGATCATTTACTGTCAGTTACTGTTCTAAACGCTGTACATGTATTTTACTCATTGAATTCTCAACCATTCTATCATGTAGATACTATTAACTCATTATTACTATTATTACTATTATTAAACTTAATAGTTTAATTATTAGTATATTTTATTAAAATATTCTATAAAGTAGGTTCTATTTTCATTCTGTGTTAGATGAGGAAACTGAGGCACCTAGAGGTTGCCTGGGGTCCCACAGCTAGTAAATGGCAGAGCAAAGATGGTAATGTAGGCCCTGTGGTTTCAGAATTCACACTTTTTAACCATGTTGCTATACTTTCACTCCAGTAAATTCTAGTTCCGTTGTTACTGATCGTCTGTAGTTGACCATAATTGGTTAAGGTAATAAGTTTATAAATTTTAATAGAATTGGGAGGTCAACCATAAACCACTTTTACTCATTCTGTGAATTCCCATAGTACTCTGTTACACAGTATTATCATTACTTTCTCACTTTGTTTCTTGAGGGCACATCACATTGGTTTTTTTTTTTGGTAGACTCTGCACTTGGCAGATAGTAGGCAGGTAATAGGATAATAAATGTTGAATTTCTAACTAATGTAAAAGAATATTTTATAATATATTACATAACATATGACTATATAAATAAAATATACTTTGTGGCCATTGTAACAAGGTGAATTGTAAAGGATGAATCCTGGAGCACAGTCCAGAGTAGAATCAACTTCAGAGATGGTAAGAACGATAAACCCTTAATTTTGAGTAGTGTAGTTCAGTTTTATGGAGAAGGCGATGGCACCCCACTCGAGTACTCTTGCCTGGAAAATCCCATGGACAGAGGAGCCTGGTAGGCTGCTGTCCATGGGGTATCGAAGAGTCGGACACGATTGAGCGACTTCCCTTTCACTTTTCACTTTTATGCATTGGAGAAGGAAATGGCGACCCACTCCAGTGTCCTTGCCTGGAGAATCCCAGGGACGGGGGAGCCTGGTGGGCTGCCGTCTATGGGGGTCACACAGAGTCGGGCACGACTGAAGTGACTTAGCAGCAGTAACAGCAGCAGTTCAGTTTTATAATCCATGAAGATTGTTGGATAAGGAAATGCTATTCGAAGAAAGATAGGTATAATAAGGATACATTTCAAAAATGCTTTAATAGGGACTTAACCTGGTGGTCCAGTGATTAAGACTCACACTTTCAATGTAGAGGGTGTGGGTTCAATCCCAAATTGGGAACTAAATTTCCACAGGCGCTGCAGTGCCGCCAAAAATTTTTAAAAAATAAAAAACAGTTTTAAAAAGATTTGTCAAAATTTATAGAACCATAAATATTTGCTGATTAAACTGGGAGTTAATTACTCCTTTTAGTGAAATTTTTAAGCTTTTGAACACTTTGTCATTTTAAGATTTTTTTGGAATTGTTAACACTTGAGGGATAGGTATGGTACAACTAGCTTTTCTTTAGCAGTTATGCATCATACAACTTAAACTAGCAATTTTAAAATTCATTTTTCAGATTTTCCATGAATAAAGCTCTTTTCAATCCCGTTGGTACAAGGGTGCAAGACTGTGGTTCATTGTTATTACATGTCTTTTTATTAACAGGTATTGAAAGAATTTTTTACTTTTTGTCCTTGACATAAATTATTCTTGCCTCAGTGACTATCCAGAAAATTCCAAGAAGTCTCTTATAGGTCTTTGGAGCTAAAAAAAATTCAGCATACAAAAGTAATGATTCCTTTTAGGAGAATACAGTATTTATGGGCATATATTTAGAAGTACTTAAGAGAGGAAGAACTAGCTTAAGTTTTTAATGAGAAGCATTTGCTTTGGTTTAGGAGATTGGAAGGTTTGTGAGGAGCCTGGAGAATGATTTTGACATTCATTTGCTACAGTTATTTTCTTTGACTTTACACCTGCATTTCCTTTTGAAAGAAGTCATTGTTAGTCTAGAAGTCTTTAGAGTAGCCTTAATGTCTGTGTAGTGGGGGGCAGGGAAAGGTAAGAGTTGTGAGGGTTCTTGGAAAGGTAAAAGGAAAACAGCTCATATTGTGTAGACTGAAATAGAACCCCCTCTGCAAAAAGAAAAAAAAAAATTCTGGGCTTGGGGAGGCGATGGGATAGACAGTGAAGAACTTATGCTCATGGTATCCATTAGCATACTCTTTTACCCATCGAGAGAAACTTACCACCAGGCACTCAGTACTTTCCACAGATGAAGTCATGATTTACTTTAGTATGACAGATAACAAAATTAAGAAAGAGGAATGATAGATGAGAAGATTTACTACAAAATTATTTTTGAAATATGGAAGACTGGGTTTAAAGGTTAACCATTGGCATAGTCTAAGTATATTATAAATTATTGTTCCATGATGGCATGTTAAAGGTTTAATTACTTTTAAAGTGTATGCTAATTTATTCTGAATAAGACTTAAAGGAGCAGATAAATTAAGCACAAAGGATTTTAACTAAAATATGAAAATAAAGTTAAATATAGTTATTTTTATAAAAGTCAAGTAATTTCATTTCATTTAGTGAGGTTTGCCCATGATTTCAGCCCACTTAATGCTTTTGAGTTTAGATTACAGTATTTAGTTGGCCACTTATAAACTGGATTTGGCCTCTTCCTGTTTATGTAAATAAGGTTTTATTGGAACACAACTTTGGTTTATGTATTTATTGTCTGTAACTGTTCAAAGGCAGATTTAAGTATTTGCAGTACAAACCATATGCTCAAATATTTAAATATTTGCCCTTTTACCAAAAAAAGTTTGTGGACCATTGAACTATACTATTTATTTGTTGCTTTTCTTTTCTCTCTTGTGCCTTCTGTTTACTTTTATTTTGACTTGAGAGATCCTCCTTAGCCACTAGAATGTTGCATACTTTTATAAATGAACAAATAGTATGTGACAGTAATATGAAAAGCAGAGTTTTGTAGATAGAAGTTGTATAGGGGTCAAAGATAAAGCTAAGAGTATGAGAGTAAAAGGAACCTAAAAGGTAAGGGCAAATCTTGGGTAACACAATACTGAGGAGAAAAGAACCTTATAAGAAATTAGCAGTAGATTTAGCTTGTTGAAGTATTTTAACAATATCGTATTTAAATTCTAAAACTAGATGTTCTACTCCCTAGCTAATGAGGTTATCTTTTGCTAACAGTGCTCTTGCAAATAAAACTGGTATATAAATATTTTCTGAAATCATTTATTTTTTTAAAAACTTAATTTCAACTTGAATTAAATATTTGCTTTCTAATTGTAATTTCAGATATTTTGAAAATGGGCCTTCAGTTTTGTAGATGCCAATAATCATGTTTTCAGTATCTGAAATTTCAATATTTTGGTAGCCAAGCTATTAATATATTTTACCAGATTGCCTGTTGAACCCCAGAATCATGTTTTTTTTAGTTATTCTAGTTTTTTGTTTGAAGATAGGCATTTTTAGTAAGTGAATTTAATATTATAAAAGTATTTTTATTATAGGAAATGTATTAAACCTAAAGTGCAGTTGTTCAGTCATCTTTGTTATACATTATGCAGAAAGATCAATGTATGTCAGAAAACTTAATAATTATGGAAACTTTTTCTTTGAATAGGCTCGCATGTCTTGGGATAGAGAGTCCATGGACATTCGATATCGTAGACTTCAACATTTGCTTGAAAAAAGCAATATTTACTCCAAATTTTTATTGACTAAAATGGAACAGCAGCAGTTAGAGGTATGTACGTGTGATTGATTATAGTTAACAGCTTGATTTTTTAAAAGAAAGCTTTATTGAGATATAAATTATGTAAAATATAATGCACACATTTAAAAATTGACAGGTGAGTTTTGACCTGTGTAATCATCAGTACAGTCAAGATAAAGAACATTTCCATTACCCACAAAAGTTCTCTCAGCGATCTCTCCTTCTGGTCCTGGACAACCACTGATTTTTGTTTGCTGTAATTATAAATTGGTATTGATTTTTCTAGAATATTATACAAATGGAATCATAGGAAAAACATTCTTTTGGTGTCTCACTTCTTAAGCTCAGCATATTTTTAAGATTCGCTTATATGTATTTATTTAATAGATCATTTTTATTCCTAAGAAGCATTCCATTGTATGAATATACTAAGATTTTTTAATTTGCCTTTTGACTGATTTTTATTCTGTCCAGTGATTTTTTTTTGTATGCTAGAAATTTTGTATTTTATTTTGCTCAGTCCTTTTTTTTAATGCTTTATTGAAATGTAATTGATACACACAAAACTGTACGTATTTAAAATGTATACCCATGAAGCCACCACAACCGTGATAATGAACATAACGATTAATTCCCCAAAATTCTTTCTGTCTCCTTTTTAATGAGATATAATTGACATAGAGCATTATTTTAGTTTCAGGTGTACAGTGTAATGATTCAATATTACTGTTTATTTCAAAATGATCACCATAGTAAGTCTAGTTAATGTCACCATACCTAGTTAAAAAAATATTTTTCCTTATGATGCACACTTTTAAGATTGACTCTCTTAGCAGCTTTAAAATATGCAATAAGTATGGTGGCACACTGGTAGAGAATCTGCCTGCCAATGCAGAGACGCAGGAGATGCAGGTTTACGTCTGGGTTGGGAAGATCCCCTGGTAGGAAATGGCAGCCCACTCCAATATTCTTGCCTGGAAAATTCCATGAACAGGGGAGTCTGTCTGGTGGGCTATATTCCATGGAGTCACAGAGAGTCGGGCACGACCGAGCACGCAGCACACACATTATTCACTGTGGTCACCATGCTGTGTAGTACATCCCCATGACTTGTTTATTTTTTAACTGGAAATTTCTACCTTTTGACCCACTTTTGACCTTCCAACACTAATCTGTTCTCTGTATCTGAGCTTTTTTTTTAAAGATTCCACATGTGAGATTATATAATATTTATCTTTCTCTTTAATTTTACTTAGTATAAGGCCCTCAGATCCATCCATATTGTCACAAATAGCAAGATTAGATTCTTTTTTTATGGCTGAATTCTGCCCCCTTTTTTATTCTTTGCCATCCCTCACTTCCTCTCTTTCCTCATTTCCTGTCTTCTGATCTGCTTTCTGTAATTATAGGTTTGTCTTCATTTTCTGTTGGTAACAGGTTCTTTTAGCTTTTATGTTTGAAAAAGTCTTCATTTACCTTCAGTTTTAAAAGATTCTCTACAGGATGAAGAATGTGTTTTTCTTTAGTACTTCCCCCACCCCCCAACCCCCATGCAGTATTTTAATTATATTTCACTGCTTTCATGCTTTCACTGTTTCTAAGAAAGCCCAAGTCCTTATGATGGCCAGAAGACCACAAGCAGTCTGGTTGCCTCTCTCAACCCCATTACCTTTCAGACCTTGTTCCAGGTGTATTTCCTGCTTGGAACCCTCTTCTCAATAGATTCCTGCCTGGCTTCATTATCATCTTCAAGCTTTGGCTTAAATATTTTCCAACGAGACCTGCCCTGACAACCTTAAATAAAGTTACCTGGCACCTCTTCCCTCATCTCGTTTACCTTGTTTTGTTCTTCCCATTGCGTTTATCATCTAAGACACTGTATAATTTATTTCTAAGTCTACTATAATATATGAAGATTTTAAAACTTGGGCTAATGTCAACACTACAATAAATCCTTTTGTCCCCATCATTCACAGTTAATGATTATCAAGGAAGATTTTGCTACATTTGCTAACTTTTCTTTTTTCTTTGTTGGAGCCCTTTTCAAAACTCTATGATAAAATGAAACAGAAAAACAAATACCAAGCTTAATGACTCCTAAGGCAAATACCCTTAACCACCTCTTGGAAATAATCTGAATCATTTTATGTCCTGCTTTTAAAACTTTGTTAGGGGGCTTTGGAACAGCTTCTAGTCTAAGAATAACTTAGTCCGTCTTCTGAAAGTTTTTCTTGATGCTCTGTGTGTTAAGAGGCCTTTCAGCTTTGGCTGACAGGAATATGAACTGTTTCTGATCCCTTGTGAGCACAGAGATCGTTCCGCCTGCTTTCTAGTTGCTCTTTTTCTGGCCCTCATTTTCTCTACTCACACACTGATCAATACTCAGCCTGAGCGTGCCACTGCAGATCTTCAGAGCTGCTTTTGTATATTGCTTTCTCCCCTCTGGTACTTTGACCCTGGTTTGCCAGCTCCTCTGAGTTTTGCCCTCTGTCTTCTCAGCTCAGACTGCTGAGCTCTCCTTGGGTTCTCCCTCCATTATTTGCACTTGGCCATTGCCTCTAGGCAGTAAGCTTAGTAGAAGATTCGCCTTGTTTGTTTCCCTTTTGTCAGTGTTCACTGTTCTTTGCTGCATGATAAAAAGTTGCTGAAAACCATTGGTATGTTTTATCTGGATTTTAGTTGCTTAAGGCAGGAAATCTGTCCCCTATTACTTCATAGAGGCTTGAAGCTCAAGTTTTTGTTTTTTTTTACTTTTTGTACAGTTTCTTCGTTGTGAGCTTAAGTTATTTGTGTTTAAGTTTTATTGTGTTTCATGCTTTGCATTTGACACTAAGAAAAAATTATCTTGTAGGAGCAAAAGAAGAAAGAGAAACTGGAGAGAAAAAAGGAATCTTTGAAAGTTACGAAGGTAATAAATAGTAAGCCTGAATATTTTATATACATTACCTTAGATATTGAAGACATCCTCTTGTATTTTTTTGACTCTTGATTATCTTTTTAATTTAAACCTTTATCTGATAGCCTTTCTTTGTTGGTTGCATAGAAACGTGTAAAATCTGTTTCTCAGTATCTTAGATATGGAAGGAGAGCTAAACTGTGACCTTTAGTTTCTTATCTTGTGGACTGTATTTCATTGCAGCACAATTTCACTTTATAATCTCAGGAAAAATCTACAACTATTTTATACCTCAAGGCATTTTATAAGTGGCCAGCTCTTTTGGAGCCTGTAATGATTGTTCTTCTTCATGCCTCGAACCTCATTATGTCAACTTGGAACCATACCAATAATCTAAATTTGTATCTTGTACCTAGCTGTAGCAGTGGAACCAAAACTGGAGTAGATAGCATGAATGGTAATAGCATTTCAGATAGAGCATCCGTTTAGGGATAGCCTGAATTTCAGATGTGATCTTTTGGAGGAATGCTTTAATTTTGTTTAACATGAGGCTTTTTATGCCATATTGATAGGAATTGTACAAACAATACTTGTGCTAGTGAAAAGAGAAATAATATGGGTAACAACTGTTGAGTACTTACTATGTGCCAGGTGTTCTAAACTTTACATGTCTTAATTCTCAAAGTAGCTCTTTTAGGTAGAGATACTATTACCCTTCTTTTATGTATAAAGAAGCTGATGCAAGGAGATAGAGTACAGTCCATCCTCATTATTCATAGATTTACATATTTTCCAGTTAGCCTACTTGCTATAATTTGTTATCCCCAAATCAATGCCCATGTTTTTGTGGCCATTCACAGACATGCGCATGTGGGGAATGGCAAAAAATTTGAGTCTCTCTATAAGTAACATTCCCAGCTGAGGTCAAAGCTACCTACCTTATTTAAGCTGTCACAGTGTAAACAAGTCTCCTTTTTGTGTCTATGTATTGTCATGATTTTTGTATTTTTGTGGTTTTGGTGATTTTGCTGTTTAAAAGACTGTCAGCTACATTGTGCTGAAGTGCTGTCTAGTGTTTCTTATGTAAGAAGACTGTAATGTGCCTTATGGAGAAAATATATCTGTTAGATAAGCTTCCTCCATGTGTGAGTTAAATTGCTCTTGGCTTTGAGTTCAGTGTTAATCAGCATATATTATAAATGAGCTGTCTTTAAACAGTACTGTATGTTTATATGCATAAACAGGGTTATTGATCAGTTAATGAAGATGTGCTTGCAGGAACCTAAACTTGGGTTTCTTCTAGATGCACTGATTCGGTGTTCACTAATTCAGTATTCATGGTAACTTTATAGAACTCAGCTATTGTGAATGAGAATTGACTAAGTTTGAAGATCACATAGCTAATAAATAGTAAGCTAGGATTTGATTCTAGGATTAATTTCAGACTCCACACTTAATTTCTACCCCAAACTGCCTTTGTTAGAAAATATCAAAATGCCAATAGGAAAAATAGGGAGGGTATCTAAGTCCAGTTACTTGATTCTTAGTGTAGTTAGCAGTGATGTTAAGGTACATAGCAGGTAACTGTACAACAAAAGCAATTGTGGAAAACGGTTACTTGACTCAGTTGCTAATTCCAGGGACTTATTTTGGGTTTTTGAAGAATGTACTTATAATTTTACTGGCTTAACCAACTGTTTACACTGTATTCTTCAGCCTGTTGCTTTAAAAGTCTTTACTTTCACCCAGCTAACTTTTTATACCAGGTTTTAGGTTTTTTTCCCTTTTATTCTAAAGGTGTCAGCCATCATATTCTGTCTATTCCATTTACTATTCTCTTGGTATTTTCCTTTTTAATCCTTTAAATTTTTTACTTTATTTTTATATTTATCTTCTTTGTCATTTTTATTTTTCATACAAGTTTTCTACCTATTCTTTTCCAGCTCCCATTTTGAGACACTTTTTGAATGTCTCTTCATTTCTTTTATCTCCTTTCCATTGGTTTTTCTCTTTGATACTCTACTGTCAGTTGTATTTAACTTACAAATTATACTGAAATGAGTACTCCTTCCATACCATACCCATTGAGTATCTTCAGCATAAACATAGTTAGAGAAGAGATGTACATGGTAATTGCAAAATAAAAATGCCTCTGTTTAATTTTGAAATTTGTCTTACATGGAAGAAAATGGAGAAAAGTAGAGCTTTGGGAAAAAGTAGAGTTACAAACAAGTTATAGTAGGGAAATATAGAAAAAGGTTACCTTTTAGTAAGCATAATAGTGATGAGTTCTGGATTTGGTTCAACTGCAAGGAAAGTTTACTTAATCGGTGCCTTAAAACTTGTAATACCATAGAAGTTTTGGGAAAATAATAGTCTAAATCCTTGTTTTGTAGGATAAAAATTCCATTGATGCACGTGAGGAGAATGCAGGTAAATTTCTTTGTTAAAGTTTTGAAGAATATGTGTTTATATTTTTTGCTTTAATTACTATAAAAACTAAAATGGTATTGTTTTTATAGTCATGAAAAAGAAGAGAGGAAGAGAAGATGAATCATACAATATTTCAGAGGTCATGTCAAAAGAGGTAAAAATAAAGGGGGAAGGACACATAAGATTTTATGTTGTGTATAACCTATGTGATATTGATAACTATTATACTTAAAGGTGTACTGATTACTGATATTTACCTATCTTTTCAGCCATTTAAGTGTTTTAGGGAAGAAGATGGTACCATCTTCCTGTCTGTTAAAGGAGCATGAGCTTGGCCTAGTGAGAAATTATTATAACTTCTTACAACCTCAAAACTGTATCTTAAGAAAGATTGTTAGGGAGCAAAAACCATAGACTAATTTCTAAAGCCATTTCTGTTTTCACCTTCTCACTTAGTACCTCATTAAATAAAAATTAATTAAAGAATATCTTTAATTACAACAAACCCTAAATATCCCTTAAGCATCATTTAATATATCACATTCTTAATATTAACAAAAATTCTAAGTTTATTATCTGCTCTACTTTTCTTTTATCTGAAATTATAACTCTTCACATCTTCATAAAGCATAAAGTTTAACATAATACTTATCTTTTTTAAAAAGTTAATTTATTTATTTTGGCTGTGTTGGGTGTTTGTTGTCGTGCAGGCTTTTCTCCGGTTTCTGTGTGTGGGCTTCTCATTGCAGTGGCTTCTCTTGTGGGACACCAGCTCTGAGGTGTGCAGGCTTCAGTAGTTGCAGTTCCCAGGCTCTAGAGCACAGACTCAGTAGTCGTGGCAATTGCTCTGCAGCATGTGGCATCTTCCTGGACCAGGGATTGAACCTGTGTCTCCTGCATTGGCAGGCAGATTCTTTACCACTGAGCCACAGGGAAGCCCCATAATACTTGTCTTTACTTTCAGGATATACACTTTATTTTCCGTTCTTGCCCCATTTAAAAATAATATACAGGACCCACTTGATTTGTTGTGGAACACACTGAGACTGCAGTGAAAAACACTTATTAATTAATAATAGTGAAAACACTGTTAATGAGATTAACACATCCATTAATGTGAACTGGGCTTCCCTTGTGGCTCAGTGGTGAGGAATCCGCCTGCCAGTGCAGAAGATGCAGGTTCGATCTTGGTTGGGAAGATCCCCCTGGAAAAGGAAATGGCAACCCATTCCAGTATTCTTGCCAGGAAAAGTCCCACGGACAGAGGAGCCTGGCGGGCTACAGTTGACGGGGTTGCCAAAGAGTCAGACACAACTTAGTTACTAAACAGCAACATTGATGTGAACCAGGAAATGTTTGACTTCACTCCCTCCTCTTTTAGTATAAAAGGAGCCTGAATTCTAACTCAGGCAAGATGGTTCTTTTGGGGCAGGAGCCCACCATCGTCCTGGTTCGTTGGCCTTATGAATAAAGTTATTCCTTGCCCCAACAGCTCTTCTCTCAATTATTGGCCTGTTTTGCAGCAAGCAGTATGAACTTAGACTCAGTAATGTAATCACTGTCTTTGCCTTAGCATTTATCCAGTGAGAAATATTTGGAAGGAAGTAGTCAAATATAATTGGATAATTGGAAAATGCTGTTGAGCATATAGAGGGGCGCTTAACTCAAGCCTGAGTTTCATAAAGGTTTCGTCTAGGAAGTTGAGACTTGAGGGATAAAAATTAAGTCATGTAAAGGTGGTGGGGGCAGGTTAATAGGAATAATAAGATATAGGGAAGATGCTGGGGATGTGTTATAGGAAGAGATGATAATCTTTAACAAATGTCCAGAGGCAGAAGAGTTCCTGGAAATTTCAAAACATTTCAAAAGAAATTATGTTTGGCTCTAGTTTATCAACAGAAGAGTGGTATAGGATGAAGCTCTAGAGGTAAGCGGCATTAGGAGTTTAGGAAGTTTAATTTCTAACAAGAATACTTCATAGTTGCTATTGTTTTGATTCATTTGCAAATTGTTCTCCAAAAAGGTTCGTCTCAGCTAGCCATTTTAAAAGACAACTCTTCTATCTGTTCTCTATATAAAATTTCTTTAGCCTTAGAATATGAATATCTATATTTATAAGATACTTTACATACACACGAAACATACACGTGTGTATGTGTGTGCTATCAGCCACTTATGTGTCCTTTTAATCTCCTGTGTCTCTCAAATTTGAGATATGCTTAAAATTTCTTGAATGTATCATACTGTTTTATCCACTTTAGCCTCTGCACATGCTATCCTAGAATTTAATTCTGTCTTTAATTATTATGCCCTGATAATTTTTTCAGAAAATTTGATATATTGTTCTCTTAAGTCACTAGTTTCATTGTCTCTATACCCTTAGCATCTAGTAGGTACTTCAAAATCAGAACACTTTCATTCTTTATTTTTAATGTATTTGTCTTTTCCTCTTGCTCAGGATTGCATATTCAGGTCTCTGATCCAGAGAGAGGCCTAAAGTGGCCTGGAGTTGGGATTTTAATACATTTGGAAGTGAATCCTTGAGTAATGGTGGTAACCACAACTTGACTCTAGAGCAGAGTTTTGAAAACTTTTTCTGTCAAGGGCTAGATAATAAACATTTTATGACTTTGAATAGTTTTGTGAGTAACTCACCCTGAACTTTGCCGTTGTATCCAGAAAATAGTCACAGACAAATTGTAAACCAATGAGCCTGGCTTTTTTTCTAATTAAACTTTAGACATTTATAAAAACAGGTTGCTGGCTAGAGTTGGTCCATGGGTTGTAGTTTGCCTTTTTACTAGAGGACTGTGTGAATTTGGACTTAAGAAAAACTTCAACTAAGAAAAAAAACAAACTGGAAAATTTGGGAGTAAATATTCCAATTTTTAAGTGCTGCTCACGAATTCAGGATTTTATAAGATGCCATGGGCCTAATTTTGTCTCATGTTTGATTCCTCTGTATTTTAGTTACTTTGCGAGCCTTATCCCCATTTCCTGGCATAAAATCAGAACAAGAGTAAATGTTTGTTGAATAAATAAATGAATGGACCATAATCATTGTTATTTTGTTTCTGTTTTCTCATTGTTTTAGGAAATTTTGTCTGTGGCCAAGAAAAATAAAAAGGAGAATGAGGTAAGAGATTTATAAGAGAGATTTATTAAATTTAGGGGTCATATTTGTGTCCCTGATCATTAGGTTTTTTTTCTCTTAATCACCAGTGTACATTTTTTCTCACTAGTTATCCTATAACATGCTTATTTCTTGTCTATCAACTTTAAGTATAATCTATTATATGTTCTTTAATGTGTAAATATTAATTTTTGAGTCTTTGAGAGTTTGGCAAAGATGCAGGTAACTGTAACTATATGCCTATGTACATTCCACATGTATATATTCCACAGCTTGTGGAAGTCCCTCAGGATACTTCAGTCTTGTTTCTGGCCTTCCAACATTTTCTTTGGTTTTGTTTGAGAAGGCTTGTTTCTATCCCCACCCCTAAACCCTCATTTTATGTAGAGAGATGCCTTGTGACCTTGGTATTTACTATCACGGCTCTACACTTACAGGATTTTTTTCTTTCTTCAGTATAAGGTTTGGTTTATGATGCAGTTACAACCAACTATGTTAAATGTAAATAAAATTAAGCATTTTTAAAAATAAATCTTAGATGTATTTTAAAAGATAAAGTCCAATCTAATCTTCTATCACAATTTGTGGAATTGACTACACTTTGTAATATATAATAAATAACATACTGATCTTATGTTCATTCTGATAAGTTTTGTTAAGTGTATATATCTGTGTATGTATCTGTGTATCCATCATCCAAATGAAAATTTTAGCACCCTTTCATTATGGTAGAAGGATCTCTGGTATCCTTGCCAGTCTTGCCCACCCCTATACTGTGGCTGATAATGATTGATGTTGTTTTGTTACTGCTGCTGCTGCTGCTGCTGCTGCTAAGTCGCTTCAGTCGTGTCCGACTCTGTGCAACCCCATAGACGGCAGCCCACCAGGCTCCCCCATCCCTGGGATTCTCCAGGCAAGAACACTGGAGCGGGTTGCCATTTCCTTCTCCAATGCAGGAAAGTGAAAAGTGAAAGTGTAGTCGCTCAGTTGTGTCTGACTCTTCGCGACCCCATGGGCTGTAGCCTACCAGGCTCCTCCATCAGGTTTTTTATTGCTGACTAGTATTCTGTCAAATATTACAATGTCTTTATCCATTCTCTTCATGAGCATTTGGGTTGTTTCCACTTTGTAACTGTTCTGAATGAGGCTGCTATAATAACTTCTGTAAAGATCTTTGTGTGGACATGTTTTCATATTTTTTTGATATATACCTAGGAATGGAATTGCTGGATCATATGGTAAATGAAGTTCAACTTTATAAGAAAGTAGAGCTCTTTTCTGAAAGTGAACCCACCATTTTACTCTCACTCAGTTCAGTTCAGTCACTCGGTCGTGTCTGACTCTTGCGACCACAGAAACTACAGCACGCCAGGCCTCCCTGCCTATCACCAACTCCCGGAGTTCACCATACCCATGTCCATTGAGTTGGTGATGCCATCCAGCCATCTCGTCCTCTGTCATCCCCTTCACCTCCTGCCCTCAATCTTTGCCAGCATCAGGGTCTTTTCAAATGAGTCAGCTCTTTGCATCAGGTGGCCAAAGTATTGGAGTTTCAGCTTCAACATCAGTCCTTCCAACAAATATTCAGGATTGATCTCCTTTAGGATGGACTGGTTGGATCTCCTTATAGTTCAAGGGACTCTCAAGAGTCTTCTCCAACACCACAGTTCAAAAGCATCAATTCTTTGGCACTCAGGGTTTTTCTATGGTCCAACTCTAACATCTGTACATGACTACTGGAAAAACCATAGCTTTGACTAGATGGACCTTTGCTGGCAAAGTAATGTCTTTACTTTTTAATATGCTGTCTAGGTTGGTCTTAAGTTTCCTTCCAAGGAGTAAGCATCTTTTAATTTCATGGCTGCAGTCACCATCTGCAGTGATTTTGAAGCCCCCCCAAAAAAGTCAGCCACTGCTTACCCATCTATTTGCCATGAAGTGATGGGACCAGGTGCCATGATCTTCGTTTTCTGAATGTTGAGCTTTAAGCCAACTTTTTCACTCTCCTCTTTCATTTTCATCAAAAGGCTCTTTAGTTCTTCACTTTCTGCCATAAGGGTGGTGTCATCTGCATATCTGAGGGTTATTGGTATTTCTCCCAGCAGTCTTGATTCCAAGCTTGTGCTTCCTCCAGCCCAGCGTTTCTCATGATGTACTCTGCATATAAGTTAAATAATCAGGGCTACAGTATACAGCCTTGACATACTCCTTTTCCTATTTGGAACCAGTCTGTTGTTCCATATCCAGTTCTAACTGTTGCTTCCTGACTCTCCATTAGTAGTGTATAAAAGTTTGAATTCATATCATTGCCAGCATTTCGTGTCATTAGTCTTTTTAACCTTAGCCGTGGAGTGAATTTCATGTAGTTTTATTTTGTATTTTAATTACTAATGTAGAGTTAATTTTTGTGTTTATAATGGCTGTTAATGTGTTTTCTTTTGTAAAGTTTCTGTTTATATCTGTTGCCCAGTTATTGGGTTATTTGTATTTTTGTTGATACCTGAGTTCTGATTGTTGTCAGATATATATATATACTGTATTTTCTTTCTGTTCCTGGCTTGCTTACTCAATTTCTTAATGATACCTTTTTTTAGTGGTATCTTTTAATAAGCAGAAAATTTTAAATTTTGTAATAGTCCAAATCATTACTTTTTTTTCTTTTGATGGTTAGTACTTTTTTGTCTTGTATAAGAAGTATTTGTCTATCACAAGGTTATCAAGGTTTGTGATAACCTTGTGAAAATTTATCACAAGGTTATTCTCTGTTTTCTTCTGAAAGCTTTATGGTTCTTGGTTTGATGTTTAGGTATATCATTTCATCACAAATTTTATGTATGGAGTGGTGAAACTCAAGTTCCCTATATTTCCAGTTGAATATTCAGTTGTTGGCATCATTTATAGGACTTCATTTGAACTGACTTAATCCTTGTTTTCATATTCTTATAATGGAGTTTGGACCTAGCTAACCAATGAAGTCTACCTTTGGTCATAAGTTGGCGCTGTTTAAGTTTGATACAGTTTTAAACTATTTTTACTTTGTCCCTTTCCCTGTAGTGAAGGTAATTACTTATAGAAAGTAAATAATTTTTATATTCTTGAACGAAACTAACTATAGATTTTTATTCAACATGTGAAATGATGTTCACAGTGATTCAGTTCAGCTTAGTCGTGTCTGACTCTTTGCGACCCCATGAATCGCAGCACGCTACACCTCCCTGTCCATCACCAGTTCCCGGAGTTCACCCAAACTCATGTCCATTGAGTCAGTGATGCCATCCAGCCATCTCATCCTGGGTCGTCCCCTTCTCCTCCTGCCCCCAATCCTTCCTAGCATCAGGGTCTTTTCCAATGAGTCAACTCTTCACATGAGGTGGCCAAAGTATTGGAGTTTCAGCTTTAGCATCAGTCCTTCCAATGAACACCGAGGACTGATGTCCTTTAGGATGAACTGGTTGGATCTCCTTGCAGTCCCAGGGACTCTCAAGAGTCTTCTACAACAGCACAGTTCATTATGTAACTGCAATTTTGATTATAGTAGTTACATTTTCTGATTAATGGAGGGTAGCAGCATAATTATGTATTAAACTTTTATCTGAACTTTTTTCTTTACAGGATGAGAGCTCCTCTTCTAATATGTGTGTAGAAGATCTTCAGAAAAATAAAGATTCAAATAGTAAAATTAAAGATAGATTATCTCAAACGGTTAGGCAAAACACGAAATTCTTTTTTGACCCCGTTCGGAAATGTAATGGACAGCCAGTACCCTTTCAGCAACCAAAACACTTCACAGGAGGAGTGATGCGGTGGTACCAAGTGGAAGGCATGGAATGGCTTAGGGTAATACATCCTCAATTTTGATTCAAGATATTGCTTCATTTCTATATAATAACCTATTAATATGATATAACACAACTTGAGCTGTTCCTTCTGTGTTTTACTGTTATATATAAGACATGTATTTCTGTGTAAATACTTATTTTCTAATTTATTTACCCAGAATAAGTTTTTGAAAGTGGAAATTTATCTTATTCAAGGCTACCAACATTTTTATGGCTTTGGAAACTGAGTTCACACAGTGTTCTTATAACTTAAAATATGAATATGTCAGTCTCATCATAATTATCCCTGTTGGATTAAAGGAAGAAATAAACTGCTGATTCAATAGATGTTTATATCAGCATTCAAATAGAGTGTATATTATTTTTGTCCAGATGCTTTGGGAAAACGGAATTAACGGTATTTTAGCAGATGAAATGGGATTGGGGAAGACAGTTCAGTGCATTGCTACAATTGCATTGATGATCCAGAGAGGTGTGCCTGGACCTTTTCTCGTCTGTGGCCCTTTGTCTACACTTCCTAACTGGATGGCTGAATTCAAAAGATTTACACCAGAAGTAAGACATGCTTCCTTTTGTTAAATATATTATCATTGCAAATATTTTATTATTTTGTTGCCTGAATTAAGTTATAGATCTTACTATAATTTTGTTGATTTCTGTGTCTACATCTTATTTAACTTATCTTTCAATATCAGCAATACCTTCTGTAAGTTTATATAGACTATGTATTAGTAATCTCAGAAATCTTGCCTGAAATATCCCTGGGTGATTTTTAGTGCATTGAGTACTTTGACCCACCTGAGACAGACCTTGGTATTTATTTTTTAATTCTGTTCATCCTTATTATGTTTTCCTTCCATATGTGTTATAGCCACATCCTTGCCTTAGGAGAAGTACACATTCCAGAAATAACTTTGCCATTTCTCTCACCTTACACTTGATTTGATTTTGTGGCCCTTTTTATCCTCCCACTGAAGCCCAGCAATTAAAATTGATTGACTCTATTATTATAGAAAGATAGAACTAAAGTTAAATTATGTTTTTTCTCTCAGAAATGTTTAACTTCATATTTTCCAAATTTTTGTTATTTATATTTTGTTCTAAAGTTTGTTAACAATCAATCTAATAACATCTTTTAGATTCCTACTATGTTATATCATGGGACCCAGCAAGAGCGTCGAATATTGGTAAAGCATATTCATGAACGGAAAGGGACACTACAGATCCATCCTGTGGTGATCACTTCATTTGAGATAGCCATGAGAGACCGAAGTACATTGCAGGTACGAATGGTCTTACTGGAGTCTTTGTAATCCATAAATCACATTTCTGAAAATTGATATCACCTTCCAGTAGCCTTGGTTTAATTTTTTTTTTTTGATACAATAGATTGCATTGGGTATATTCCTTTAGAACCTAGAGGTTTATATTAACCAAAAGATGGAGATGAAGATGGTAGTCTCTAAGGAAAATTAAAGCCTTTGGCACTTAAATCTTGGTAGCCACACACCATTTAAAATAATTTTTATCTCTTTTCCTTTTTTTTTTAAATTTTATTTTTTTGGCTATGATGAAAATTCTAATGCTATTAATGTTTCAGAGCATATAGAACTAACAAAGTCTTTCAGTTCCTTTTTTAGGACTCCAGGATAACACTAATTAAAACTTGACAAAGCATTAGAAAGGAAAACTACAGACTACTTTGCCTAAAAAATGTGAATGGAGAATTCTTAAATACATAACAGCAGGTGGACTTTATTAGTTCAAGACCAAGTGAGGGCTGTTTTAGGAATACAAGTATATATCAGTTTCAGAAAATCTAACTTACTCTCTTAGTAGATCAGAGGAAAACATGATTATCTCAATAGATACAGAAATACCATTCAATAAAATTGGACATTCATTCCTAATAAAGTGGTTTTGTTTTTAGAATTGCTTTTAGGAGAAATTGTGAGACCATCATATAAAATGTTTCCCCTGAATTCCTTTTCTAGAATTGCTATTGGAAATACTTAATAGTAGATGAAGGACACAGAATTAAGAACATGAAGTGCCGCCTAATTAGGGAGTTAAAACGATTCAATGCGGATAACAAACTTCTTTTGACTGGTACTCCTTTGCAGAACAATTTATCAGAGCTTTGGTCATTGCTAAACTTTTTGCTGCCAGATGTATTTGATGACTTGAAAAGGTAGGTAAGCCAGTTGTTTAATTATTGCCTATGTTTTTCTAAAAGTCTCAAAATCTGTGTTCTTAGATTAATTTATTTCTTCTAGGTAGCTGGACTTTAATAATAGCTTTTGGCTAGTTCTTTGTAGTATATATGTTCTCTATTTTTTTCTAGTTTTATTGACAAAGAATTGATATACATTACTGTATAAATTGATGGTTTGATTTACATATATTGTGAAGTGATTACCACAGTAGGTTTAATTAACATCCATCATCTCAAATAGATACAATAAAAAGAAAAAGTTTTCCTCCTTGTGATGAGAACTCTTAAGATCTATTCTCTTAACGACTTTACTGTATATCATAAAGCCATATTAGCTATGGTTGTCATGTTGTACATCATATCCCTAGTATTTATTTTATAACTAGAAGTTTGTACTTTTTAACCATCTTCCTCCAAATCCCCTCCCCTAGTAAGTTCTACTTTTGACACAAATTATGAGAAGAGATAAATTAAACAGTTAATTTTAAAGTTTTTATTGTATTGATTAAAGGAAAACTTTTATACTGCTTAGTTTTTATTTTTTTTGACTATGGCTCATGATTTGTGGGATCTTAACACCCCAACCAGGGATTGAACCTGCATCCATGGCAGTGAACGCTCCCAATATCTTAACCACTGGACTTAAAATATTTTTATAAAATTCCTTATTGTCTTAACTTTCACTTTCATATGGATTTTTCTCATTATATTCTTACAAACAAGGGGTAGAGAGGTTGAATACATCCCCTCACACATAAGAAAACCCAAGTGTCAAATTACTAAAAATATAACTAGTTAATGCCAGACTCAAAAATATAACCAAGGTCTCTCAGTTTCACCCTCATGTTTTTTATTCTAGAAGCTGTATTTGAAGCATAGCATAAAGAACAAAATATAAACATAGTTTTCAGAAAATCAGTATGCTCAGGATAGAAAAGTAAATAATCTTATCAGACATTAAAAATAGGCAAAGTAATTGATTTATACTTTGTCATCAATGAAGTAAGAACATTAATTTTATATGGGAAAGTAACTTTTAATGTTTTGGGGAATGTGTTCCTCCTTGGGTAACAGGATGTTAGCCCAAGGCCAGGCTGTCTTAGGGAACATTTATTGAAAGAGATTTCCAGGTCCTGTGCATTTCTGCTTAGTTAGAACACTGAGGTAGGAGCTGGGAATCTGTATTCATAAAATGTGCCTCAGGTGATGAAATTTTGGGAATATCTGGTTTAACTACTGTTATTACCATTTTCCCTAATTGTATTTACTGACAGTATTAGTGCAGACATGCTTATATTTAATAGTTCATGTTAATAGGGTTTTGTTTTGTTTTACATTGTGAAGAACTTAAGGATATTAGTAGAAATCATTATTGGCATACATATATGTTGAATCCTAAAACATTACAGTGGGTCACATTTTTACCGAAAGAGAGTCATGCCCTTGATTTTCAGAGACAGTTTTTATTTCTATAACTTTATTAAAATGTTTCATAAAATGTACATCTTAGGATTTGAGGATGATGTGGCTGTGACATCTGTCATCCCACTGATGGCTAGGGTTGATTTGACAATTGAGGCCAGTGTCCCTTTCCTCCCATGAGATATGTGCATTCTTCCTGAAGCTGCATATTTGGTGGAAGAGGATGTTTCGCAATAGAGGTGGACCTGTCTCAAGGTCCATTTGTAGGAGAACATGGGGTAGGCAAGCTTCCAGGATTCCAGACATATCCAAATGAAGTCTGCCTTTAAAGAAAGAGGGAGAAAAATGTACCTTAATGTTTGTTTGGTGTTTATACTATTGTAAGGTAATATATTTATAAATCAGAAAAAAATGTTCCCTTTGGAAAAATGCTGCTTCATAATATACAGGTTAATATAAAGTTTAAAATGTAAAAATGTGTTAATATAATTGATTAATATTGATAGGTTAACTTTTTTCTTTTACAGCTTTGAATCTTGGTTTGATATCACTAGTCTTTCTGAAACTGCTGAAGATATTATTGCTAAAGAGAGAGAACAGAATGTATTGCATATGCTGCATCAGGTTTTTTGATTTTCTTATTCTGCTTACTGTAGACTCACAGAATAAAAAAGACACCTTCGGAATTACGTATACAGCCTGTTGTAGATTTTGAAAAATGAGCTTCCTGCACCCCAATTTAACTTTCTCTCCTGTCCTTTCCCCTCCCCCAGAGGTCTCATGGTATGATAGCAGAGCTAAGGGGCTTTTTCAGACTTCTGTCGTTTTCATGTGTACTCCTTTTATCCCTAATGGTTACATACTGTTTTTCAGCCAAAAATAAAAATAAGTGATTTTTATGCAGTGTTTGCCAATAATAGTTGCATAATTTACTTACAAACTGTGTGATCCATTCTGCCATTTCATACAGAGTCTATCTATCCTATCTGTCTTTAAACAAATACAGTCTTTCAAAAGTCTCGTAGTTTCTTATGTGGGCCTGAATTTCTTGTCAGTTGTGCTTTGACAATTTTATTCAAAATCTTTCTGAAAAAGTTTTTTTGACTTTCAAGTTTTTTGACTTTGAAGTGAGACAGTACAGAAATCAAAACTAAGAATAATATCCCAAATCACGAATTTTTTTTTCTGATAATTGCATGTAGGTGTATTTGTTTCTGAACTGCTGCCTACAGATACTTTTTTCTTAACCTACTGGTAATGGTCTCTCTGACTCTGGCTAAATTAAAGTCTCCCTGTTCTTGGCTCTATACCTGTGAAGTACTTAAGTACAGAGCCCTAAAAATGAACTTTCTATATGTAAATTTTAAGATAAGGCTGTGAATGATATATAAAGGTTTTCTTTTAAACACCTAAACAGTTTAATAATGGTGTAATTATTGCTTCTCTTTTGTTTTTAAAATGTGGAAATCTCTTGTCATCACAGCTGATAAAAGAATAATTTTAAGTCTGAAGTTTTAAAAGTTACAGAAGGAAACTTTTCAAGTCTACTGGGTCAGTTGTTTTGGTTTTTTACTAATTCAAACCTCACTTTTACAAAATATGGCCTATAACTTCAAGAAGTATAGATACCATCTTATTTTTGCTTTTTAAAATATTCAAGTTATACTAGAGTTTTTGTAAAATTAATAAGTTGTGAACTGTAACAGATAAACACTGTGAGTTTATCATGTGGTGGTCTGGTCCAGAAAATTTCATGGAGATATTTTATATCACTTTTTGAGATGCGATAGTTTCATATAAGAAGAAAGGATAAAATGGTATTTGGGAGAGTATTCCTTGAAAATACAGAAATGTTTGATATTTACATATATTTATTCATGTTTAAATTTTAGATTTTAACACCTTTCTTACTGAGAAGACTAAAATCTGATGTTGCCCTTGAAGTTCCTCCTAAACGAGAAGTAGTTGTTTATGCACCACTTTCAAAGAAACAAGAGATCTTTTACACAGCCATTGTGAACCGTACAATTGCAAACATGTTTGGATCCAGTGAGGTAGTGTGGACTTGAAATAACCTGTAAATGACAATTTTCATGGTTCTTAATATAAGGCTTATATTTCATGGTCTTAATATAAGGCTCATCGCATTTTCATGACTTTTTACAATAAGGCTCATTACCTGTTTTCATGACTTGTTGAGGGTGAATTTCTAATTGGAGTATAAGGCATCAGGCCAATAGCAAAAATTGTCTAAAGTTCAAGTGTTGGTTTCTACAATAACTGCTTTATAGTCATCTGAAATACTGTGTGGGAATGAACTTGAAAATAAATTTGAACAAGCACACAGTATACTAAGGCTTGCCAACTAGACCAGTCGCCTCAAATATATAATCCCTTTACAGGAGATTGTTGGTAGCCAAAAACTGAAATAAAATCCTCTATCTGGAAGAAAGATCTCTTTTAGTCACCCGTCATATTATAAGAAGTTGAATTGGAATGTGATTATCTTACAACTGGAGATCAGGAGACCCTTAAATTTTAAGACATCCAGATTTTTGACTGTTTGCCAGGGACCTGCTTGTTTCTTTTTAAAGCACTTAGGGTTATGCATCTTTGTTTTGTACAGTCATTAGGCCACTTTTATTTTAATTAAAGGAATCAAAGGACTCTCTGGCTTTTTAGCTGTTAGAAAATTAAACTAGTTGTCTATTGGGAGGAATTTCATTGCTATATTATACCAATCCAAAGAAATACCCTCTGTAATGATACACGGGGTTTTATTTCAGCCCAAACCTATTAAATTCCTTTATATAAATTCAGAAGTTTTATCTATCATTTTTTTCCATTGTGATATGAATGCATTAACTCTGAAACTAGATATGGGCATCAGTGTTAAAATAATGAAGTCTTACAGGAAAACATTTACATTTGGCTATAGTTTATGGATCTTTGGTTTTGCACGTTTGAAAATTATGAAACTCGATGAAACACAGACTTTTTTTTTAATATCTTAAAACACTTCGTGCATAAAAATATTATGCCCTACTTTGTATATATAGAATTTAAGGGTATGCTTTTTAAACATATTTCTTTAACTTGTTCTATTACAGAAAGAAACAGTTGAGCTGAGTCCCACTGGACGACCAAAACGCCGAACTAGAAAGTCAGTAGATTACAGCAAAATAGATGATTTCCCTAATGAATTAGAAAAACTGATCAGCCAGATACAGCCAGAGGTAGACCGAGAAAGGTGTGAGTTTAAAAACAGATTTTTAAAAAGTATTCTTTAAACTGTATTGTTTTTTTTTAAAATTTCTTGTATTCATGGATTATACATTTTGGGCAGAACTATTGTGGAAACAAGTGTCCCTATAGAATCTGAAGTTAATCTGAAGTTGCAGAACATAATGATGCTACTTCGAAAATGCTGTAACCATCCATATTTGATTGAGTACCCTATAGATCCAGTTACACAAGAGTTTAAGGTAAATACTATTTAATAATATACTATTTTGATTTCTGTGACTTTTTTATGTCATGTAAAAGTGTCATTTTGTTATTATTTGCAGTAAATACTTTGCTGTTTGTCATGAAGATTGTAATCCTCTTAGTAAGTAGAGATGATAGTCTTCTCCCCCCAGATAAAGGTTGTTTTCTATATGTAAGCTAACATTTTGTTTATATGTTTTATATAAATAGCTAAGAATCCTCCTAAATTTAGAGTGACATTAGAAATACAAGTTTTTTTAGTAATCAGTTGGCTTCTACTCCATGTTTTACTTACTGTCTATTTTAGAGGTTGTTGTCACCTTTTCAGTATTCCTTTAGTTAGCATTCAGCTTGTCAAAGTCAGTCTGACGGCTCATTGCTTAAATTTCAACAAATAGCCACAGAAGAGAACAAAAAGTTGATGCTGAGTTGCAGACTCCCAGATTAAATGAATGAAATTGGTCTCTTGGGTGGTTGATGGGAAGACAGCATATATTAAGTGACATCCGTTCTCAGTAACTCTAAATAACCGTATTTTAGAGTAGGTTCCTCATCCTTAGCATATTGATATTTGGGGCCAGATAATTCTTTGTTAAGGAGATACCGTCTTGTGGGCTAGGCCAGTTGTCCAGCATCCGTAGCCTTTAGCCACCAGATGGCACAGTAATTCCCCTTTCCCAGCTGTGTCAACCTAAAGTATATTTCAGGCACTGCCCAGTATACCCTGAGGGTGGAGGGCAAATTTGCCCCAATTAAGAACGACTGCTTTAAAGCTTTTCATTGAACAAGGAAGAAGATAATCTCTGGAGGGTATTGATATTTCACTTAAACTATAGTTTGTATCTTGTGAAATCATTGATTTTAAATTCTGGAGTATATCTTTCCTTGAGAACTATCTCCTGATAAAAAAGGTCAAATAACAAAGTTAGTTTAAAAGGTAATTATTTGTCATTGAAAACTTAAACCTGTAAACACGGTTTTTATTTTGACAAAAACAGATTATTACTTGTTGTGACTACTTTTTCTGTTTTTTTTTTCCTTTCTTTGCTCAAGATTGATGAAGAGCTGGTAACAAATTCTGGCAAATTCTTAATTTTGGATCGAATGCTGCCAGAACTAAAAACCAGAGGTCACAAGGTGTGGTACTTTTGATTGGGTTTTTGGCTATATAATTATTTTTTGTTAGTAAGTATAGATACTAAGGTATATTTAAATTTTAGGTGCTGCTTTTTTCACAAATGACAAGAATGTTGGACATTTTGATGGATTACTGTCACTTTAGAAGTTTCAACTTTAGCAGGCTTGATGGATCCATGTCATATTCAGAGAGAGAAAAAAATGTAAGACTGCTTATGTCATACATACTTAATTCTTTGTAACTCCTTTCTTGATTGCTGAAGTAATGTTCAATAGACCTAGGGACTTCCTGGTGGTCCAGTGGTTAAGACTGTGCTTCCACTGCAGAGAGCACAAGGTTGGGTCTCTGGCTAAGCAAATGGGATCCCACATGCCCTGTGGCACAACCAAAAAATAAAAATAGAAAGACTTACATCCTAGGGCCTCTGGCTTATTGCCACAACCTGGGCAATAGGCATGATTATTTTGTTTCATGGGAGATGAATCTGATAGTTTTATCTCTTTTGCACCAAATTGGCCTTTTCAGCTTCATGGCTTCTGCTGCTGTGCTGCTGCTAAGTCGCTTCAGGGGCTGTCAGTATTTAATTATCCCACATCAGAAGTCCTGTAGATGCTTGAGAACTATACTCAGCTTGAAGAATGCTGGCTTATATCCCATGGCACACCACTGCTTTCCCCCTCCTTTGCTGATAAACAGATGGTGATAAGATAGCTACTTACTAGTCAGTTTTTTATCCACATTCCAGGAAGGAGCAGTTTCTTTCTTAATTCCTTATGTTTACATCCCTTTTTCTTTTAGATACACAGCTTCAACACAGATCCAGATGTGTTTATCTTTTTAGTGAGTACCCGAGCTGGTGGCCTGGGCATTAATTTGACTGCAGCAGATACTGTTATCATTTATGATAGTGATTGGGTAAGTTGGAAGTGTAGCAATAGACAGATTGTATTTCCATTCTAATCTTTCATTGTATATTTTGCAATTTCATTTACTTATTTTGAAAACATATCCACTATAAGATGAGAATCATTGCTTTGTCAAGTGTTCTGTCTGTAAAGACTTAAACGTATTTTATCACTGAAGTAATGCTTAGAAGCCTAAATTCAGTTAAAGTGAAGAAGTGAAGTCGCTCAGTTGTGTCTGACTCTTTGTGACCTCATGGACTGTAGCCTACCGGACTCCTCCATCCATGGGATTTTCCAGGCAAGAATACTGGAGTGGGTTGCCATTTCCTTCTCTAGGGGAACTTCCTGACCCAGGGATCGAACCCGGGTCTCCCGCATTGTAGGCAGATGCTTTACCGTCTGAGCCACAAGGGGAGCCCAAGTTGAGTTAAGGCACTGTTTAAAAGATTCTGGCTGGGTCATCCTTGTTGACTCTGCCCACATAGTATGAGTTTAACTAATTTTAACCTTAAACTGTTAAATGTTTTTCTTTTTAACTTTTAAAGAACCCCCAGTCTGATCTTCAGGCCCAGGATAGATGTCATAGAATTGGTCAGACAAGGCCAGTTGTTGTATATCGTCTTGTTACAGCAAATACTATTGATCAGAAAATTGTGGAAAGAGCAGCTGCTAAAAGAAAACTGGAAAAATTGATCATCCACAAAAGTAAATAATATTTTGTCGTACTTTTTTGCTTCAGTTGTCTATTGTGTGTTGTGAGTTTTGTTGTTGTTACTTTCTTTATAAGAGAAATCAGTGCAGGATTTAAATAGGCAGTGGGGAATTGGAAGCTGTATGTACTTTTAAAGTATCTTATCTTAAAGTCTGAAGTCTGTCATGGCACTTTGACATGATGTTACTGATTCTCTTTAAAAGAAGTTTTATTGAAGTATAGTTGATTTCTAATATGTTTCAGGTATACAGCATAGTAATTAACAATTTTTATATATTTTACTCCATTTAAAGTTATTGAAAAATAATGACTTGACTGCCCCTTCCCTTCTCCCCACTAACCACTGGTTCTCCATATTTGTGCGTCTGTTTTCTTGTTTGATTTTTTGGATTCCACATATAAGTTTTAGCATGCAGCATTTGTCTTTCTGTCCTTTTTCACTAATCGTAATACCCTCTAGGTTCATCCATGTTTCGAATGGCAGAATTTCTTTTTTTTTATGATAACTAATATTCCATTTTGTATTCTTCCTTATTCATTCATCAGTTGAACACTTGGGTTGCTTCCATACTTGGCTATCATAAATAATCCTTCTATGAACATTGGGATGCATGTATCTTTTCAAATTAGTATTTTTGTTTTCTTCAGATACATACCCAGGAATAGAATTGCTGGATCATATGGTATTGAGATGGCCAAAGAGTTCATTCTGGTTTTTTGTAACTATCTTACAGGGTGGGATGGATTAAAAGATTGGGACTGACATATATACACTATTATATATCTAGGTAACTAATGAGAAATGACTATCTAACTTAGTGCTATGTGGTGCCCTAAATGGGAAGGAAATCCAAAAAAGAGGGGACCTATGTATATATACAGCTGATTGACCTTGCTCTACAGCAAAAGCTTAACACAACATTGTAAAGCAACTATTATAATTAATAATTGATAACTAAGTCACTCAGTCGTGTCCGACTCTTTGCGACCCTGTGGACTGGAGTCTACCAGGCTTCTCCGTCCATGTGATTCTCCAGGCAAGAATACTGGAGTGGGTTACCATTTCCTTCTCCAGGGGATCTTACCGACCCAGGGATTGAACCTGGGTCTCCCGCATTGGAGGCAGATGCTTTAACCGCTGAGACTATACTCCAGTTTAAAAAAAGATTAAAGGTATATTAAAGTAGTGCTACAATAAAATTACTTACTTTGCTGAGCCCCCACTATTTAAAAAATATTTGATTCCAGTATACCTACCCTTTTCATAGTTTCAATAATAGAATATTAAAAACACAGCAATTTTTTTATCTAGAAAAGATTTTGAGAAATAGGGAAAGTGATGTGGGTGAGGCACTGGCATTTTATGTTCTATTCCCTGAGAGTCCTTGCAGTCCTGCTTTTGTTTATTCAATATAAAATTCTGTTTGGGCAAATGACTTGCTGGCTGCCTTACAAAAAATTGAAAATCATCTTATGTACATTTTGAAGCATAGAGAAATCATAATAATGTTGAAAATCACTGACAATTTATGCTGCTTTTCTACTCACAAAAACTTTCTCCAGTGTATTTGATTTTGAGAGAAATAATGGATTAGGTTTTAGACATCTTTAATTTGACTTGATGGAGCATTCAGATTGTAGTTAGAATTTCCGTTGAAGGAAAAAGGTGCTTGGTCCAAGTAAGATTTTGTGCAGATTAAAGTTTTTTCACCTATGCTGCTTTTAGAGATTTGAATGATGAAATAAATTGTATTTTGTTTATTGTATTTGGTTTAAATTGTGTGTGCTGTGTGCTTAGTTACTCAGTTGTGTCTGATTTTTTGTGACCCCATGGACCATACAGGCTAGGTTCCTCTGTTCATGGGGGTTCTCCAGGCAGGAATACTGGATGGGTTCCCATGTCCTCCTCCAGGGGACCTTCCCAACCGAGGGATCAAACACAGGTCTCCCTCATTACAGGTGAATTCTTTACCAGCTGAGCCGCCAGGGAAACTCAAGAATACTGGGGTGGGTAGTCTATCCCTTCTCTAGGGGAACTTCCCAACCCAGGAATCAAACCGGGGTCTCCTGCATTGCAGGCGGATTCTTTACCAGCTGAGCTACCAGGGGATTTTAAATTAGGTACAGTTTATAGTTTTATTTTCCCAAGTTTCATTTTTAGTAATTTTAGAGATTAATTCTTGAGAACAAGTTGAAAATAATTTTTTAAATGCTGGCAATATTTTATTGAGGTGTAATACATACACAGTAAAATTCCAAGCTAAGTGTATGGCTTGATGTCTCTAACAAGTTATACTCAAATAATTGTCATCCATATCAAGGTAACATTTCTGTTTTCTAAGAAAGTTTCCCTTTCCAGTATTTCCCAGACTCTTGCTCCTTACTAGAAGGCAGTCACTATTGCAGTTTTTGTCACATGGGTTAGTTTTTCCTTTAACTTCACACCTGGATTCATCTGTACATACATATTCTTCTTTTGCCTAAGCTACTTATATATGACGTATTTTGAGATTAATCTCTGTTGTTAAGTCAGAAGTTTGTGATTTTTTTAAATTGTAAAGTAATTCATCCATTCTTTTGTTGATTGATGTTTGATTTACAGATTTTAGTTCTTACGAATAAGGTCCTCTTGTTACAAGTATTAATGAACATGTGTGTTTATTTGTGCTTTGTCTTAGGGTGGGTATAGGTTTACCTATAGAAAACTACCAGACTTTACCCAAGTGGACATACCACTTTACTCCCACCTGCAAAGAATGAGAACTGCAGTTGCTTTTCTTTTTTTACCAACACTGGGTTTGTCTGTCCTTTTTATTTAATGTAGGGTATTCTGATGGTTTGTAATGTATTATATTTTGGTTTTAAAAGCAATTTTGAGTGTTTTTAATTTTTTGTAACTTTTTTTCAGATCATTTCAAAGGTGGTCAGTCTGGATTAAATCAATCTAAGAACTTTTTAGACCCCAAGGAATTAATGGAATTATTAAAATCAAGAGATTATGAAAGGTGAGGTTGTTTTTACTTTCGAAAAATGTAATTGATAGTTTTGATTTATCCTATAGACCTGAATATTTTGTTTTCTTATAGGGAAGTAAAAGGATCAAGAGAGAAAGTCATTAGTGATAAAGATCTGGAGTTGCTGTTAGATCGAAGTGATCTTCTTGGTAAGTATCTCTTATGGTTTTACTTACTATTTTTATGGAAACTTTGAAACATATACATAAGTAGAGAGAAGTATAATATACCCCTGTGTATAACTCATTCTGCCCTAATAGTTTACAACATTTGGCCAATTTTGTTTCATTGCCATTTTCTTTGATCAGAATGTTAAATTCATGCCATAGCCACTTTTAGGCGTCTTTTATTGAGAAGAACATGTTTTTAAATATCGTCACTATGTCATTCTTACATTTGAGAGAGTTGGCCCTAAAATTTTAATAGCAGCTAATACCCAGTTCATATCCAAATTTCTCCACTTGTGCCAATCTTTTTACAGTTTGAATCACGATCCAAATTCCATTGTTCTTGCTATCTTTTTTCTTCTCTATCACTTTCCTCCTCACTTTTGTTATTCCATGCTGTCGATTTGTTGGAGAAACTGGGTTATTTGTCCAGTGAAACGACATTCTGCAATTCTGCATTCCAGAATTGGCCAACTTCTCCCTCTCATTGTTCTTTGACTTGTTCCTCAATCTGCTTATTTTCTGTGAAGTGGTAAATAGCTGTGAAAATAGCTCTACTGGCTTAATAAGATCCAAGTTCCGTATTTTAGGAATACCAGTGCTTTATTCTCATTTTAAATCATATAAAGAGATGCATCAGGTCTGGGTTTCTTATTTTTAGTTAGCTAAGATTAAGATTAATCAGCTGATTCAGGCTGATCTTCATGTAGTATTCTGTTCTTCTATTTAGCCTGATTTTTTTTTGCATTTATTTATTATGGTTTAGAACCATTATTTTTTTGAGCATTAAAATGCTGATTTTCTAATTCTTTCATTCCTTTATTAGCTGGAATTAGTCTATTATAACTTTCCCATATAAATTATCTGGTTACCCTGAGATACAATCTATATAAGCAAGATAGGGCTTCCCTGGTAAGTCAGTTGGTAAAGAATCTGCCTGTAGTGCAGGAGACCCGGGTTTGATCCCTGGGTCAGGAAGATCCCCTGGAGAAGGAAATAGCAACCCACTCTAGTAATCTTGCCTGGAAAATCCTATGGGGGATCCTGGCGGGCTGCAGTCCCTGGGGCTGCAAGATAAATTGCTTCTTTTATGTATAAATTGTAAGAATAATGAGTCGATGCCTACAAATGGTGATCATAAGTTATTTTGAATACAAATAAATATTAAACTCATCCTTTCCTACTCATTCTGTAACATGAGTATCTATGCTCTTGATTATTTATGTATATTATATCTCCACAGTGGAAATAAATAATGGTATCTTTTCCTAATTGTGTTCAGCAGTGTTACATTAATAGCTTGCTATTGGTGATCAGGCATAGAAACAGGAAAAAGATAAACTACAGCCCTTTTTGGGGAATAGGGAGTCTGTTGTTAAACACCAGTACACCACAGGGTATAGCATCATGATATTTTCAAGTTGAGAGAATTCTTTATATATTCTGGACACAAATCCTTTATCAGATACATGTTTTGCAAATATTTTCTCCCAGTCTGTAGTTTATCTTTATACTTCCTTTGTGTCTCTTAAAGAGCAGAAGGAAAATTTTTGATGAAGTTACATTTATCTTTTTGTTGTTATTACTCGCAATTTTGATGTTGTGTCTAATCTTTGCCTAGTAAAGTTGTGATTTTTTTTTTTCCTTCTTTTTAACTAAAAAAAATTTTTTGGCCACACCACATGGCATGTGGGATCTAGTTTCCTGACTGGGGACTGACCCACCCCCCTTGCACTGGTAGCGTGGAGTCTTAACCACTGGATCACTAAGGAAGTCTGATGTTTTAAGAGTTTTATAGTCTCATATTTGAGTTAATTTTTGTGTAGGGTATAAGGCAAGGGTCTTAATTCATTTTTTTGCACATTGTCCAATTGTCTCAGCCCAATTTATTGAAGATTATTATTTCCCTTTTGAATTGCCATGGCACCTTTGTTGGAAATTTGTTGATCATAAATGTGAAGGGTTTTTTCTATACTCTCAGTTCTCTCCTATTCCTGTTAATCTGTTTGTTAATCCTGTGCCAGTACCACACTGTCTTGATTATTGTTTTATGGTGAGTTTTGAAATTGTGAAGAGTGAATCTTCCAGTTTTGTTCTTTATTTTCAAGTTGGTTTTAGCTGTTCTGAGTTCTTTGCATGTTTATGTGAATTTTAATTTTCATATAGTACAGGAAAAAATGAGATAAAGATAAACCATTATGGCCAAAGCTTAAATATATTATCAAATAAACAGCAGCAGCATAGAAGGCATACAAGGATAGGGTAACATCTGAAAATATTAATTGACATTAACTGAATAAAAAAGAACTAGATTCTGAAAAGCCACTTGACATGCCATCATAATCAACCTCATAATTCTGAAATATGACAAAGAAAATGTTCTTAATCTGAAAAAATGCATTCATTTAGTAAATTACTATGAAAATCAAGAACAGTTGAGTGTTAACAGCTGTCACTCCCACTGTAGATTATAAAACATAATGCAAGGTACAAGAAAGTCTTAACTAATGCTGTAAGATAATAAAAATAGGAATAATTGGTTTCATTATACTACTTTTGCAGGTGGTGTAATTATCTCCATAGAAAATCTGAGGGAATCTAAAAGTTAGAATTCAAAAAGTTTGCTATAAATTAATAGTATGTGTATTAGCAGTAATTATTTAGAAAATTAGATATTTACAACAGCTACTAAACTAACATACCTAGAATTAAATATAATAATTTCTTTAAGACCTTTATAGAGAATCTATGAAACATCCAAGGACAATAAGAGGACTGAATACATAACAAATTTAACTGTTTTTATGGATACGATTAACTTGTATTCCTTACATTAATCTTCTAGTTAAAATCCATAATATTATGGCTTTTTAAAGAGCTTTGACAGGCTGTTCTTAAAACTAATATGGAATGGTAAAGGACCAAGAGCCAAGACAATTTTGAAGAACAACAGAATAAATCAGGTACTAAGATTCAATTTAAAAATCATCATAATTAAGGCTGTTGAATTAGCACACAAGGTAAATTTACTGCTGATGTGGCAAATCCAGAAAGTCATCCAAACTTCCATGGAAAAATCAATAAATGATAAGTGTCATTTCAAACCAGAGAGGGGAAATTCCTATTATTCCTTGCAGATACTGCAGGCTGGGTCCCAGAGCACGGAAATAAGCAAATCACACATTTTAAAAAGTTTTTTTCAGTCTTATAAAAGTTACGTTTACACTGTAAAGTAGTCTGTGTGAAGTAAATGTGAAATAACTTTGTCTAAAAAAAACAATATACATACTTTAAAAATACTTTTTGCTAAAAAATGCTAACCATTATCTGAGCCTTCAGCAAGTATAATCTTTTTGGTGAAGGGTTTAAAATACTGTGAGAATTAACCAAAATTGAAGACAGACATGAAGTGAGCAAAAAATGGTTCCGATGCTTGCTCAACATAGGGTTGCAACAAACCTTCAGTTTGTAAATGTAATCAGTAAAACATGGTTGCCAGTTTGTATCAACAATGGTAAATCTCATCATTCAAGAATAAATTCTAGATAAATTAAGTCATCAAAACTTTAAAAGCAAAACATTTAACTTAAAAAATAGGGAAATTTCTGTAGGGTTTTAGGATAGGATACAGAACTCAAACTAAATGAACAGATTAATAGATTTTATTAAAGGCTTCTGCAAAAACAATACCATAAACAGGTAAATGACAGACCACAAATATCTACAGTACATAGCAAACAGGAAATGGTTATCATACATAAAGAACTATCAACAAGAAAACTGAACAACTTAAGAGCAAACAATTACCAGGAATGAAAGAAACAACCATTGAACATAAAAAGATGCTTCAGTCTCCCTGGAAATCCGAGAATGCAGATTAAAACCAGAAGTAATTTCATTTCAGTAGCTATCATGTTGACAAAAACATAAAAGATTACAAATTAGCTATGGGAGTATAAAGATATATTTTCATGGTGTTTTGTGTTCCTGCTTTTAAACTAACCATAATTGGGCTTTAAAAAAATACATGTATATATATATATATATCTGAGAATATAATTCACATTGGTGTTGTTTATTGCTAGGTATATCTTAAATTCAGCAGAAGTGATTTTGATTAGCAAACTGGTGTTTCCGTTTGTTCCCTGGAGGCCAGTTCTCGTTTTAATAAGAGATTTTAAGTTCTTACACTTTTTTTTTTGAATACCTGTTTATTTATTTTTCTCTTAGATCAAATGAATGCCTCAGGACCAGTTAAAGAGAAGATGGGGATTTTCAAGATACTAGAAAATTCTGAAGATTCTAGTTCTGAATGTTTGTTTTAAATTGGAGCTAAAAGAATGTCTTCAAAAAGTTCTTGTTCACATCTACTGATCTGTATTGGTGTTAAAATCCACATTTTTCACTCTACTTTGATTATATCAGTTTATATAATATAACTGTACCATTGCATAATTTTTGAACCTTATTAAGAGCAAATACATATATTAAGAGTAAATTTAGATTTTCAGTTAATTTTTCAGGTTCGGTAGTACTCTTGGGTACAGGCTGATGTGTGCTTAACCACTGCCAGATTTATACAGTCTTCCTGTGGAAGTTTAATGTTTTTCCCCCACCCACCTTTTTAGCAGTACAGGTCATGGGTTTTTGGTACTTCAGTTATGGAGTAGACTTTGGATGGGGGAAAGACTGGGATGATACTGTGCATTGTTTAAATAAGAAACAGTTTGATTTTTAGGGTCTATTTCTATAAAATGGTTTGCCAAATAAATATTTGTTATAAGATGATCTCATCAGATTATTTTTTCAGATAAATAATGGCTCAGGTGAAATAACGCCAAAAGTCTTGACTGCTATTTCGATTTATCAGTACTTTACACATATGTCATATATATAAAGATTTCAACTGGACACTGGGTCAATGCAGAGAAGGCTTTGGCAGAAATTACAGGTTCTTGACAAAAGAAATTGGTTCTAGAAATTGGAAGTGGCAGGGTACCAGGCAAAACAGGAACAGAAAAAGAGAGAAGAGACCCTGAAAATTATAGCAGGAAGGGGTTAAAATAAGACTTAGGAATATAAGTAACACAGGATCCATAACAGAGGAGCATAGAGGCCAAGGTGGGAATCATTTAGGCCCTATGTGTATACGAAACTGATGAAGAGAAATACTGAATGCTGCCTGAAGCACACATTCCTGTGTAGGTTGTTACTCTTAGTGCCATGCATATTCCAATGTAGATCAGATTCTCTTTGCTTTAGGGCAATGGAAGCTAGGTAGGACTCAGAAGAAAGACTATTTTGAGAGAATATTCAGCCAAAGTAAAGAACAGACAACAGAGTGGATTTTCTTTTAAAGTGGAAATGTTTACCAGTCTCTGACGAACTATCATCATAACCTTGGTTGCTTACTCCATTCTCTTACATTCGTCTCAAATGATTATTTCATTTGAGTTTATCTCTGTCCTCGTATTTCTGATACTTCCTCCCTCTGGTCTTGCTCGTCTTCACAGAAAATAAAAACAATCAGAAAAGAACTTCTAAAAGTTGCCACCGTTGCATCTGTAAACCTCCCAGCACTTGCGCCCATATATCCTTTCCTTTTATGGATGTAGTCTGCCCTAGCTAGAGCCAACAGAAACGCCCCATTTCTTGTTTTACAGCAAACTCCTTGAAAAGTCTATATTCAAAAAAAAAAAGAAAAGTATATTCACTGTTGACTTGTTTCACTTCCATTTTTTTTCCTGAATCCATTCCATTCAGATTTTTGAAGTCTCCAGTGACCTCTGAGTCTTTTGAGTCTGACCTCAAAGATCATTTACTTGATCTTTCAGAAGTATTTCATATAGATGTTTAATTTCCACTAACCAGTTTCTGTAGTTCCAAGTTTTTAGCAGACACATTTGTCTGGTTCTTTCTACTTCTCTGGCTCTTTCTCAGTCTCCTTTGCTATTTATTTGACTCATTAGAATCTCCCAAGAGAGCCTGGGACTCCCTTGATGGCTTGTTGCTTTAAATACCAACTATATATTAAATGGGTTTCCCTGGTGGGCCTGCAATGTGGGAGACCTGGTTTCAATCCCTGGGTTGAGAATATCCCCTGGAGCAGGACATGGCAACCCACTCCAGTATTCTTGCCTGGAGCATCACCGTATACAGGAGCCTGGTGGGCTACAGGCCATGAGGTCATAAAGAGTTGGACACGACTGAGTGACTAAGCACAGCACATGTGTTAAATGGCAGCTTTGTAGTGGTGACTCCGATTATATCTCCAGCCAGAATCTTCTGAACTCGCTTCCAACTGCCTACTTCACATTTTTACTTGGTTGCCTGATAAACTATCCCAATCTGAACTTAATGAACTTGTTATCCAGCCTCTTAAAAATATTACCATTCATGTTGGTTTTTTTCAGCTTCTGAAACCCTGTGTTACCTCTTGTGTTCTCTATTTTGAGATTTTAATGACTAATCATTTTACTGTTACTTTAGTTTCCAGATGTTAGTTTAGGAAGCAAGGGGAACAGATGTATTCATTCCATGATATTGAAACATGTTCCCTGCTTCATCTGTATGAAAAGGTATTCTCAAATCAGGACTTGTCTTCCATCACTTGGTCAAACTGCCATGAAAAACAGTTGATTAGCTTTATTATTCAGTGAGTCATTCTGTATTATGAGGCAGATCCTGAATGTACTGGGAGGTATAGTGAAAGTGGTACTTGAACATTTCCAGGCAAACATGTTTGATGGAATTTTTCAGTAATGTCTTAGCAATTGATTTGTTTAGTCTTAGGACTTTGAAGTAATACATTATGAAAAGCCTGAAATGCAATAATATTTATATTTAAAACATTAAATAAGTGCTTCTAGCTTTAAATTCTATACTCTATTTCAAAACTTAGTTTTGGTTTTGAGCTTTTTAACAATGCTACTTAAGTTTTTATGATTCTATTTGCTGTATTCGTACATCTTCACAAATAGCCTACTATATATTAATACTTTACCGTCAGTTGTGGTTACAAAAATCAAACCCAAGGAATCCTATTTATGAGTGAAGTTGAAGATATCTTTTTGGTCTTTCTTTCTTTGGAATCACTGTTATCACTGGTTTATAACTGCTACATTCAGAGAAGAGGTAACAAAATCTAGAGAAACTTATCTATTACATTTTACATCCCTAGTTTAGGTAATGATTTTAATTCTAAGTGGATTTGATTAAAAGATAAATTTTAAAAGTGAATTATAAAAACAAATTTTTACTTTTTCTCTGAATTTTATTTTTGACTTAGAAGTGGCGAACTAAGCTTAAAATACCACACATTGTAATTAGTCCTGTGGTACATACCTGAGACATGAGTTTGACAACAATGCCAAGCAAATGACAGCCAGATGCAAGAGAAATGCTGACTTTCTAGGTGTTATTTGGTCCCAATATAATTTGAAAGTGTTGATACTTACAGGTATCTGTACTTGATGGTATGGTAGTTGGTGATTCATATGATCTGGAATGTGCTTGTTAGACACTTTGTTTAGATCTGATTGAAGTGAATACACATTGAAAAACTCAAATTCCTGAGCTATGTCCACACGTTCCAATGGGGAGATGCAGCCATAGAGACTAAATCAATTTGTCCATAATTTTTCTTCAGTAAGGTCAATCTACAGATCTGCCCCCAAGACATATCTGTGGGTCTTTTTGTTTTTTAATCTCTTCCTGTGAGATCAGTCCTGGGTGTTCATTGGAAGGACTAATGCTGAAGCTGAAACTCCAATACTTTGGCCACCTGATGCAAAGAGTTGACTCATTGGAAAAGACCCTGATGCTGGGAGGGATTGGGGGCAGGAAGAGAAGGGGACAACAGGATGAGATGGCTGGATGGCATCACCGACTCAATGGAAATGAGTTTGGGTGAGGGAGTTGATGATGGACAGGGAGGCCTGGCGTGCTGCAATTCATGGGGTCACAAAGAGTTGGACACGACTGAGCGACTGAACTGTTAACTATTTTAGATTCCTCTGTCATTGCAATATTTGCTTAAAAGTCACCATCTGAAGGTCTTTGATAGTGGGGGTGATCATGTCAGCTTTCACTCTTCTCTGCAGTATTTCAGGATGTTTACAAAATACTAATATATGCCTGCTTCTTTGTTTTCAGTACTTGGCATCGACACCTACACAATTAACATGCTCAGATGAAGATTTCATTTCTTAGCTTTAAAAAGTTAACTTAAATATAAAATAGCAGTTATTACAGAAGCATGCCAAGTTTCATTTTTACTTTTTATTGAGATATAACATCTCAATAAAGAAATATGCTCAGTTAGGTGTATCCACTGTGTAGGTACCGTCCAGATTAAGATGGAGTGTTTCTTTTCAGAAGGCTGTTTGCCCTCCCCTACCCCAAGATAACCACTCTTCTAGTTTTCATCACCATAGACTAGTTCTACATAGCAAAATCTATGACAGGTATACAAATTAATCAGGTTTGGGAAATGTTAACATTTCTCAGTACCCATGAAAACCTTTGGTGAGAAGAGCAATTACACAGGTTTCTTGACCTTTCCTCTTACTCTGTAACTTTGCTACTGCATTTTTGAGTAAGGATTTTAGTTGCTGCTGTCATTACCAATACTAAGTATTTCTCTGGATACCTGAAAGATATGAATCTCATCTTAATTTTCATCAAATGAGATTGCTGACATAACTACCTGTACTGGGGAACCAGGCACAGACTCATTTGAGAGTGTGGGGTCCAGGAGTCTTTTTTAACTTTACCCTATTTATCTCATCACCAAGGTTCTATCTGCTATGTTCCTATTTTTTTCCATCTTCCAACGAATTATCTTTATACAGTACTAGGGTGCATGACGAGAGATACTGGAATATGGTACTGTTTGGTACAAGACAGGTTTAATCTTTTTGTGGGAGAGAATGGAATTTCACGTTCTGAGTGGACCTGAAGACATGTACCAGCAGTGACAGAGGGAATCAAAATTAATAATTGATCAACTTGTTACTGTTTGGACTTGTTCAGTCACATTCCTCACTCAGATGTGTGAGTGGTTGACTCCTTGCAGCTGTCAGGCTTACATTTCACTTAAGAATGTTCCTAATCGCCCCTGTTTTCCAGCCCACAAAGAGCCACACTCTTGCCAATCTTCAGCCTCTCATCATCTCAAGATTGGTTACTTAATCTGTTTCTTGATTGTATAAGAGAGCGTGTCAGAAACATGCAGCAGGAATAAAGTTAGAAGAATCCACTGAACACACTGGATAAAGAAATACATTTATATTTAATTCTAGTTTCCTATAATTAAATAAAAATGAAAAACCTCATATTGAACTGGCTTATTTAGTGCTAAACAGAATAGAGGGCTTCCCTGGTAGCTCGGCTGGTAAAGAATCTGCCTGCAATGCAGGAGACCTGGGTTCGAGACCTGGGTTCAATCCCTGGGTTAGGAAGATTCCCTGGAGAAGGGCATGGCAGCCCACTCCAGTGTTCTTACCTGGATAATCCCTATGGACAGAGGAGCCTGGTGGGCTATATAGTCCATGGGGGTTGCAAAGAATTGGACATGACTGAAGACTAAGTACAGTAACATAGCAAACAGAACAGATAAGAAAAACTACTCAGATTCATTAACATCAAAGGCAAAGAGACTTCCAAAACCAGATCACCCACAAAGAAACAAAGATCAGGTAGACAGCAGATGTGTTATTTTAACAGTAAGACTAAAAATTTCAATGTGCTGAAGAAAAAAAAACCCAACCAAGAATCACATCTATTTAAATATGAAGGAACAGTGGTGAAGATCCTTCAAGTTATACAAGTTTTGCTATGCAAAAAGATACAGGGTGACTGGCCCAACGCTGTGCAACAGCCTAATGGAGAGTCCACATTTCTGACATGGTTCTTTTTTTTTTTTTTTAATCATGCTGCATAGCATCTGGGATCTTGGTTCCCATACCAGCAATAGAACCTATGCCCACTGCAGTGTAAGCATGCAAGCTTAACCACTGGACCACCTGGAAGTCCCTGACATGGCTCTTTAGTACCTCACTGAAGCGAAGTGAAAGTCACTCAGTCGTGTCTGACTCTTTGTGATAGTCTATGGAATTCTCCAGACCAGAGTACTGGAGTGGGTAGCCTTTCCCTTCTCCAGGGGATCTTCCCAACCCAGGGACTGAACCCAGATCTCCCGCAGTGCAGGCAGATTTCTTTAGCAGCTGAGCCACAAGGGAAGCTATACCTCACTGAGGATCACCCTAATTCAGTAGTTCAAAATGTAGGCCATTAAAAAAAATTATTTTTATTGAGGTACAGTTGATTTATCAAAAACATGAACAACCCAATCAAAAAAGTGGGCAGAAGATCTAAATAGACCATTTCTCCAAAGAAGACATATAGATGGCCAAAAGGCACATGAAAAAATACTAACCGTCATCAATTAAAGAAATGCAAATCAAAACTGCAATGAGGTATCACCTTCAGTCAGAATCATCAAATGTCTACAAATAATAAATGCTGAAGAGAGTGTGGATATAAAGGAACCCGCCTATAGACTTGGTGGGAATTGGTACAGAATAGAGGATGGTAAGGAGGTTCCCCAAAACATTAAAAATAGAGCTAAAAACATTAAAAATAGAGCTACCATATGATCCTGCCATCCCACTCCTGGGTACCTCTCCAGAAAAAAAAAAAAAAAAAAAAAAACTTGAAAAGATACATGCACTCTCTATGTTCAGGACTATTTACTATAGCCAAGACCTAAATGTCCATGAACAGATGAATGGATAAAGAAGATGTTATGGGCAAAGGATACTGTGTACATAATGCATTTCATGCAGTGTCTGTTAGTTAATGTTCAATAAATGACAGGTTCCATTATCACCATCAGTAGTACATTTTATTTTTATTAATAACAATTTCAATAATGATACCAAAGTTCAGTTCAGTTCAGTCGCTCAGTCATGTCCGACTGTTTGCAACCCCATGAACTGCAGCATGCCAGGCCTCCTGGTCCATCACCAGCTCCTGGAGTCCACCCAAACCCATGTCCATCGAGTCAATGATGCCACCCAACCATCTCATCCTCTGTCGTCCCCTTCTCCTCCTGCCCTCAATCTTTCCCAGCATCAGGGTCTTTTCCAATGACATGGTGCTGAAGTGGAAGAGTCAAAATCCAAACCATAGTCAGAATCTTTCAGCTGTAGTATTATGTCTTGCAAAATACTAAAACAAAATCTCCATTCCTTGGAGAAAGACACTATCTGATTGTTTCTCTGAAGGAGAAAAGGATTCTCTTTCTGCCCAAGTTACACTCCTTTCATTTCTACTATGAATATGTAGCTGCAATTCTGAAGCATCTTCTGCATTTCTGAACTGCAGAACCCACAGAGAAGTTTAAGGAGAGCAATTCTCTTAGTCCACAATGAGTAGATCTTGTTAATTTTGACAATTGATATGGAAATTGGGGGGCAGGGAAGATAAAACAGTCTTTTGGGTTTAGTATATCAGAAAATAACAGATTTGAAATGAGAAGACCAGGATTTCAGTCACTGCTCTGTCCAGGTACACCCTGGATAAGGCAACCTGTCTAAATCTATTAGAGGAAACATTTTCTCTCCAAGTCTGTATAGGACATTGACAAAATGTAAAAGGCCAAAAGGAAAGCCTTGATAAATTACAAAGGATCAGTTGCATAAAGACTGTTTTTGGGCCATAATGAAATAAAGTTAGAAGCTAATAACAAAAGATTTAATGAAATTTAAAAAATATGCTTTGCTAGTATGCAGATTGGAGAAGGAAATGGCAACCCACTCCAGTGTTCTTGCCTGGAGAATCCCAGGGACGGCGGAGCCTGGTGGCCTGCCGTCTCTAGGGTTGCACAGAGTCGGACACGACTGAAGCAGCTTAGCAGCAGCAGCAGTATGCAGATTATTAAGAAATGAATAAATATAACAATTTTAAAAACATACTATGTCAAAATATGTATTGCAGAGTTCAACCTTAATTTAGAGGGAGATTTATTGCGATAGAAATAGATGGGGAAAAAGTGGAAACCGTGACAGATTTTATTTTCTTTGGCTCCATAATCACTGTGGATAGTGACTGCAGCCATGAAATCGAAAGACGCTTGCTCCTTGGAAGAAAAGCCATGACATTAAAAAGCAGAGACATCACTTTCCTGACAAAGGTCCACATAGTCAAAACTCTGGTGTTTCCAGTAGTCGTGTACGGATGTGAGAGTTGGACCATAAAGAAGACTGCTGCTGCTGCTGCTGCTGCTGCTGCTGCTAAGTCACTTCAGTCGTGTCCGACTCCGTGTGACCCCATAGACGGCAGCCCGCTAGGCTCCTCGGTCCCTGGGATTCTCCAGGCAAGAACACGAGTGGGTTGCCATTTCCTTCTCCAGTGCATGAAAGTGAAAAGTGAAAGTGAAGTTGCTCAGTTGTGTCTGACTGAGCACTGAAAAATTGATGCTTTCAAATTGTGATGCTGAGAGTCCCTTGGACAGCAAAGAGATCAAATCAGTCAATCACAAAGGAAGTCAACCCTGAATATTCATTGAAAGGATGGATGCTGAAGCTCCAGTACTTTGGCCACCAGATGTGAAGAGCCAATTCATTGGAAATGACTGTGCTAGGAAAGATTGAGAGGAGGAGAAGGGGTCAACAGAGGATGCGATGGTTGAAGGACATTATCGTCTCAATGGACATGAGTTTAAGCAAACTCCAGGAAATAGTGAAGGACAGAGAAGCCTGGCACGCTGCAGTCCATGGGGGCACAAAGCATGGGACCTGACTTAGCGACCGCACAACAACAACCACCACAACCGTGTGTGTTTGCTGGAGACCTCCTGTTTCAGAGGGACCTTGTTTTCTAAACACAAATGAGACTTGGAAATTTCAGTCTGCCTTTTACAGGCCTCTAGACCCCCTCTAACCTTTGCCTTTGCATCTTTGGGGTTTGTCAGGCTTCCAATCTGTCACGGCCATCTTAGCAGCTCCTGAAAGCCTTCCTGGTTTCTTCTTTCCCATTGTAAGATCTCTCTGTGTGGGCCAAGCTTAATCTTGTCACAACCCCAAATTAGCAAATGTTCCCAGTCTAAATCACTTTGCTGTATTGCAGAAATTAAAACAACAATGGCCAATGCTGTTCAAGACTTCTCTGGAGTTAAAATTCATGTAGTTCTCATTTACCCACTGTTTTCTGGTGTCTTAAAACAAACAAACAAAAAACAAACGACAGGTTCTTTATCTGGCTTTTTCTAGTTATTGCAACAGGAACACTGGGCTGCTGCAACTTATTATATCTTACTTGAAAGGGGAAATCCCATCAGTTTTTAACTTCTCAATGCAGAGCATATTTTCACTATAACAAATCTTAGCTCTTGGATATGCTGTATCCTTTCTGTTCTTTCTAGTGAATCACGGAAGCCGGGGCAGTCTTCCCAAAACACGTGGTACAAAAACATAGCCTTTCAAATGAAAAGATGCCAATTATTGGAGAAATGCAAAAGTACAATGAGGTACCACCTCACACCAGTCAGAATGACCATCATTAGAAAGTCTACAAATAACGAATGCTGGAGAGGGTATGGAGAAAAGGGAACCCTCTTACACTACTGGTAGGAATATAAGTTGGGGCAGCCACTTTGGAAAACAGTATGGAGGTTCCTCCAGAGAAGGCAATGGCACCCCACTCCACCAGGCTCTTGCCTGGAAAATCCCATGGACGGAGGAGCCTGGTAGGCTGCAGTCCATGGGGTTGCTAAGAGTCAGACACCACTGAGCGACTTCACTTTCTCTTTTCACCTTCATGCACTGGAGAAGGAAATGGCAACCCACTCCAGTGTTCTTGCCTGGAGAATCCCAGGGATGGGGGAGCCTGGTGAGCTGCCGTCTACGGGGTCGCACAGAGTCAGACACGACTGAAGCGACTTAGCAGCATGGAGGTTCCTCAGAAAACTAAAAATAGAATTAGCATATCATCCAGCAACCCTGGACATGATATACCCAGAAAAAAACTCATCCCTCCAAAAGATATATACATCTCTGCATTCACAGCAGCACTATTCACAATAGCCAAGACATGGAAACAACCTAAAAGTCCATCAACAGATGAATGGATGAAGAAGATGTGGTACACAGACAATGGACTACTGCTCAGCCATGAAAAAGGACGACATAATGCCATTTGTAGCGATGTGGATGGACCTACAGATTATCATATTAAGTGAAATAAATCAGAAAGAGAAACAAATATCATATAATATCACTTATATGTAGAAAAATCTAACATATGACACAGGGAATTCACTGGCAGTCCAGTGGTGAGAACTCTGCACTTCCACTGCAGGGGAGATGGGTTCAATCCCTGGTTGGGGAACAAAGGTCCTGCAAGCTGTGTGGTGCAGCTGAAAAAGAAAAGACAAATGAATCTATCAGTGAAACAGACTCAAGGACATAGAGGACAGACTTGTGGTTGCCAAGGGGGAAGGGATTGGAAGAGGGACAGACTGGGAGGTCGGGGTGAGCAGATGGAAGTTAATATGCATGGAATGGATAAAGCATCAGGGTCCTACTGTATAGCACAGAGAACTATATTCAGTATCCTATGATTAAACCATAATGGAAAAGTATATAAAAAGAACAGTATGTATATATATATGTATGTACACACACACACACATATATATAACTGAATCACTTTGCTGTATTGTAGAAATTAACAACACTGTAAATCAACTATATGCTTATAAAAAATTAAAAAAGTAGCTGTACACACTGCTATATTTAAAATAAATAACCAACAAGGAAAAGAAAACATAGCCTTCACCCCTTGTATGATGTAGATCTGTGGTCCTTCTCCCTGCCCAAGGCCCTGGACTGACAGTGAATGTCTTGACTTCTCTACATTGGTGGATGGACCTCTTTTAATCCTTTATTAATAGAATGAAGCAGTCTTGTAGACACCTAGGTTTTATGTAGTTGTTTCAAAACTTAATGCCCCATTTTGAGGCTATAATTCTGCCCTGTCCTTGGGCTTATGGGCCAATTCTGTATTCCACTCTTCATCTTTTGGATTCTGGAACCTGCATGTTTGTCTATCTTTCCTTCGAGTTTGTATAAAAGTATTTTTGTAATATTTTATGCAGTATGTATATGTGTTTATATTACACTTGATGGGTAGATATTCACATTAGCTCTGTCTACCATATTTCTTTGGGTTTATCTTGACATTGTTATTTTCTGATTGTTGAAGTTGGTTGTCAGTCACTCAGTTGTGTCCGACTCTTTGCAGCCCCATGGACTATATCCGCTAGGCTCCTCTGTTCATGGAATTCTCCAGGCAAGAATACTGGAGTGGGTTGCCATTCCTGTCTCCAGGGGATCTTCCCAACACAGGGATTGAACCTGGTCTCCTACAATGCAGGCAGATTCTTCACCATCTGAGCTACCAGGGAAGCCCTGAAGTTGGTTAGGGAGTTCATTTCTTTTCTTGCTTATAATCCAGTGATTACATGCAAAACTAAACAATTTATATACTGATAAATATCGGGCATTTATTGAGATTCATTTGCAAATAGTTGGGATTTTAGTTTTAGAATCTTTTCACACATATAATTATTTAGAAAGTATTTTAAAATACTTTGAACAGTACTGTCAACTGGTGGGTGGATTTAAAAATTTTTTTGGTTAGACTTAAAAAAATGAATTCTGACTTCATTGCATTGTGATCAGTGGATGTTGCCTGAATAACAATTTTGCTTTTGGTGTTCGATTAACATATCCTTTGTGACCTAGTAAGTGGTTAATTTTTGAGAGTTCTACTCTCAGCTTTGTCCTGGAGCTGATGTGAGGTCAACTACATCAAATGCTTTCAAGGCTGGCTTTGCTGCTCCATTCTTTAATGAGGAGGTTGACTGTGTCTATAAATTCTGCCTAACTACCCCCATTCTACTTGCATCACATCTAATTTCCCATCAGCCAAAGAAAACCACTGGGGCAAGCCCAGAATCACGGGGCGGGGGGTGGGGGGGGGCACTGTAAAGTTACATGGCAAAGGAGTGGGAACAGGGACAGCTGAGGTGTTTAAGAAAACTACCATTGAGAATTGTTTCATACTCTCAAATGCACGACCAGTCGGAGATAGTTGAAATTGTTTTTGGAAGCCTTGTGATATTTAGTTGGCTCTGCCCAGTCTTCAAAGCTTAGTTCAAATGTCAGCTTTTCCATTAATTTTTTTTGATTCTCACAGCAGGGTATTTTTATCCCTTTGAGATTTCTACAGATCCTTCTACCTTTTTTGGGACACTCATTATTTGTCTCTTACAACTCTCTGAGAGTATGCATTTTATTCTTGACTAGAGAAATGTCCTGATGGCCTTTTTTTTTTTTTTTTTCTGAAAAAATTCCTTAATTCCTAGTTCAGACCTTGGTATATGCAGTAATTTTCCAATACATATTTACTGAATAAACAGAAGAATGAGCAAATGGAAGGAAGTTTAAGTAAAACTTCAGAGAGGGTTTTTGGACCTAAGAAAATCCCTTAAATCCTGTAAGACATTCTTGTATGTTGTATTTATTATTATTTTTTATTCTTACTTTTCTTTTACTTTTTATTTCTTAAAGAAAATGCTCAATTTCCAGTAATATTAATTTAAAATTGATCTTATTTGAAGTGTTTCCTTAAAGAGAAACAGACGCAAGTCACACCCAGACTTCCCAGTGACAATTTATTTCTCCTAAAGAGGTATAATATGATATTGTCTATAAACATATATGATATTTGAATTATGAAGCTAATCTCACAGTAAACTAGGTAGATTTCTGAAATGAAGGGTTTTCAATTGTCTGTAAAGATAATCTTAAAATCTTTTAAAGCTTATTGTTTGCAAAAAGTCAATTTCATCATTCAAAAATGTCTACTTCTATGAAGTTCTAGAAGAGCTAAAACTAATGGATAGAGCTAGGAATCAGAGCAGTGGTTTCTTCCGAGGATAGGCATTACCTGGAAAGGGGGTGAGGGAAATTTTCAGGGGAATGGAATTATCCTGTATCTTGATAGTGTGTGGTTGCTCAGGTGCTGGTGTTTATCAAAACTGACCACACTCAGCTCTATATCAGAAGGGCCCCAGTGTCCACAAATGGCAAGATATTAAAGGGACCATTTTCGAAAGGATAGGCATTTCAAGAACCTGAAAATCAGCCTTTTCTTAGACCCACTCTGATTCATGCCCGCTGTGTCTTTATACGTGCCCTTTCAACACATAGCTGGGCTTTCTGCTTTGCATTATGACTACAATATTTAATCTTGATAAAGATGATTTCTGATGACAAATAAAATATTTAAGACTGGTAAATACATGTGCAGAAACTCTTCAGTCTTTAAAAAATCAAACCATTCTTTCCAAATAACTTTTCTCCTGCTTCCTTCTAAGCTAATACATGCTCTGTGTCGACAGTGTCAAAATATCAGATCCTTTTAAAAAAGAAAGAAAAGAAAAATCACTTATCATTTCACCACCTGGATAAAAATTGGGGGAGACAATTCATTTCCACATATTTTTTTGTGAACGTATACATGTTTTCTTTAAAATGGAAGTTCTCTGTATGCTTTTTTCAACATGACTTTTATACATACTGAACATTTTGCAGCCAAGACGGTTCCCGACTGAGCGACTGTGTAGGAAAAGGAGTGAAGGCAGACTGAGGACTGCTGGGAAGGGACAAGAGACACAGGACTTTAGGCATCTCTCCATCGCTCCGCCTCCCCGTGTGACGTCTGCCTCTGTAGAGGGATCTGTGCCTCCCGGGATGGGCACCCCTGGTTCTGATTGTTGGAGGAGGAAAAAGTGGACTTTCTTTCTCGGAATCCTGGCTGCATTGACCACAGGAAGAAAAAAGGAGCACATGCCTAGGGGGGATCCACTTGCCCACAGTGAGTTTGTAACCAACTGTGAAACACTTATACCCTTCGTCAGGGAGATATGAATCACGTGCTCTGATGGTCATCCAAAGGGTGATGTTTGTTTGTTTTAATCAGCAATTGTTATCTTACTTCAGAAAAATTTTTTGTCACAAGCCAGCTTGTAGACCAAAAAAAAAAAAAAAAATGCTATAGTGACATCTAATGATAATGCTGCGCTTCCCTGGTGGCTCAGATGGTAAAGCATCCACCTGCAATGCAATAATAATGTTAGCTACTATGTGTCTATAGTGCTACCGAGTACCACGCACTGTTTCAAGAACTTTACCTACATTAAACCTTTCAGTATAAATTGTTCAAGGCCATTTGTTAGGGATAACTCCCTGTCAATCCAGTATACCTTTTTTCTTTTAAAAATGAAAGCTTCTCAAAAAAAAAAAAATTAATAAAATAAAATAAAGCTTTTCAAATAACAGCAGAACTATTCTCTAACAGCTGCTTTTATTCTTATGTATTTTAGGGAAAGATAATATAGGTTGTGCCATCTTCTGCCAGAGGTCTACTGTTATCAACTACTTCCTGGGTTTTTTGTCTACTTGGTTCTCTGTAAATCTGTCCTTAGCTCTTCTTGCTTTAAAATAGATGCCTATAGAGGAAGGAGAGGGTGGAACGAGTCGGGAGAAGAGCGCTGACATATACGTACTACCATTGTTAAAGCAGATAGCTAGCGGTAAGCCGCTGCGCAGCACAGGGAGCCAAGTTCGGTGCTCTGTGATGACCTAAAGGTGTGGGGTTGGCGGAGGGAGGTTGAAAGGGAGGGAGGCTTTAGAGGGAGGGGATACATGTATATATGGCGATTCATATTGTTGTACAGCAGAAATTAACACAACACTGTAAAGCAATTATTTTCCAATAAAAAATAAAAGTAAACTGCCATGAAACTTGCATAACCTGTTAACTCTGTGTTCAGGCCTCCAGCTCAGGTGACTCTCTGGACCCACTGCCCCCTCCCAGTCTATAACCCTGCCTGGGATTACTGTGCCTGGAAGGATCTCATTTGGCCTAGGCTAGGCTTGGACAAGACTTCCCTGATGGAGAAGAGCCCCTGAATAGCTCCACTGGGCAGTGCGGCTCCTAAAGTGTCCCTCAGCCCTTTTTTTTTTTTTTCACTTGACAATGAACGGGAAAATTATTTCTTAGTGACCCTTTCCCTCCAAAGAATATAAACATTCTGCCACAGACTTAGTATTATCATGTTTCAATTGAGAAGGAACTTCAATTAGGAGTCAGTTAACTCAAGGATTTCCTGTTATTGATAGTAGTGCTGAGTTAATTAAAACTTGTTTTTTATTTTATCTTATTTCCTAAACAAACTCTTCTTTGCTGCAAGTAAGTACCATGAAATAGAAAGAGAACCCCTCAAAGTGCAAGCTGGAAGACAATCTCAGAATTTAATCCTGAAATTTGTATTAATACTAAAAATGGTTAGACATTGCAGTATGCAAAAAGACCACAAGGTGGCATCATTTCCCAGATTAAAACTGACTTCAGTTCTAATACTAAATACTTCCGTTTTTCTACTTTACCGGGTGAGATGTCAATTTTATTTATTTTATTTTGCCAGTTGAAAAACAGAAAGAGCAACAATTCGGTAACTCCTGTATCTGTAACAGCAAGGGAAATTTCCAAGTTTTTTAATCATATTTTAAAGCAAAATCTACTATTTTTCTTTTTATAAAATAGCAATTTCAGAAAATTTGGAAAACATAGAAGTACACATATTTATGTCTCAGGATAATTTGTATATAAAACCTGCTGCTGCTGCTAAGTCGCTTCAGCCGTGTCCGATTCTGTGCGACCCCATAGACGGCAGTCTGCCAGGCTCCCCCATCCCTGGGATTCTCCAGGCAAGAATACTGGAGTGGGTTGCCATTTCCTTCTCCAATGCATGAAAGTGAAAAGTGAAAGGGAAGTCGCTCAGTCATGTCCGACTCTTAGCGACCCCATGGACTGCAGCCCACCAGGCTTCTCCGTCCATGGGATTTTCCAGGCAAGAGTACTGGAGTTGGGTGCCATTGCCTTCTCTGATATAAAACCTAGTAAATTGCTTTCTCTGGTAAGAATATGATACACAATTTATATCTGTAAATATTTCCCAAGAACATTATTGAGTACATACTAAATTATTTTACAGTATACATGGATCATTATTATTCTAAAGAAATTGTTTCTTATTGGATAAATGTTGGATATGTAAGGATGTTTCCTGTATAGGTGCTTGTAAATCTCTGATTTGCTTCTTAGGATACATTTCTATAGGTCTGAAAGTGTGAACATTTTCTAGGCTTTTGATAAATATTGTCTAGGAATGATTAGCTTGTTTTTACCTATTTACCTGGTCTTTTCCAATGGTGCAGTGGTAAAGAATCCGCTTACCAATGCAAAAGATGCCAGAGATGTGGGTTTGATCTCTAGGTTGGGAAGATCCCCTAGAGAAGGAAATGGCAATCCACTCCAGTATTCTTGCCTGGAAAATCCCATGGACAGAGAGGAGCCTGGCGGGTTACAGTCCTTACTTAATCCTTAGGGCTGCAAAAGAGTTAGACAGGACTTAATTAAACAGCAATCCATTATCTAGCACTGTGTGTGTAGGGGTGTGTGTGTGTATTAATTTATTCAATTAATTTTGTTAAATCTCCAGTTGTAAATATTTGTAAGTTTTTTAATGCATATAGTCTAGGAATGATTTGTGTATACACCTATATATCTATATCTATACCACCACAAAACTAAAATAGCACTTACCTACTTTTATTAAGTAGGGTGCATATGTATTCACTTATTCATTCATTTTTTATCTATTAATTTAATTCATGTATGGTTGAGAGTGTGTGTGTGTGTGTGTGTGTGTGTGTGTTAGTCGCTCAGTGTTGTCACTCAGTCTTTCAATCCCATGGACTGTAGCCTCCAGGTTCCTTTGTCCATGGAATTCTCCAGGCAATAATACTGTAGTGTGTGTGTGCATTTTCTTGTCATGTCAATGTGTTTCTTACTGAAAGTGATAGGGAAAAAAGTGTTTTAAATCCCAAACAAGTGGATACTGAGCACCAAAACTGCTACCAGAGCTCTGTTACACACTGTTCCTCTGTTCAGGGAGCCTAGAGAGCAAGAAGTCTCCCAGTTTCATTTTATTGATAAGGAAACTAGGGCCACAGAGGAAAGCAAGTTTCCCAAAGATGAGGGCAGAAGCCAGACTCAACAAAACAAAAGGGCAGCCTACTAAGTGGGAGAAAATATCTGCAAATTATATATCTGGTAAGTGGTTAATATTCAGTTCAGTTCAGTTCAGTCACTCAGTCGTGTCCAACTCTTTGTGACCCCATGAATCACAGCATGCCAGGCCTCCCTGTCCATCACCAACTCACGGAGTTCACCCAGACTCACATCCATCAAGTCAGTGATGCCATCCAGCCATCTCATCCTTGGTCGTCCCCTTCTCCTCCTGCCCCCAATCCCTCCCAGCATCAGAGTCTTTTCCAATGAGTCAACTCTTCGCATGAGGTGGCCAAAGTACCGGAGTTTCAGCTTTAGCATCATTCCTTCCAAAGAACACCCGGGACTGATCTCCTTCAGAATGGATTGGTTGGATCTCCCTGCAGTCCAAGGGACTCTCAAGAGTCTTCTCCAGCACCACAGTTCAAAAGCATCAATTCTTCGGCGCTCAGCCTTCTTCACAGTCCAAATTTCACATCCATACATGACCACTGGAAAAACCATAGCCTTGACTAGATGGACTTTTGTTGGCAAAGTAACGTCTCTGCTTTTGAATATGCTGTCTAGGTTGGATCAAGACCATCCCCATGGAAAAGAAATGCAAAAAAGCAAAATGGCTGTCTGGGGAGGCCTTACAAATAGCTGTGAAAAGAAGAGAAGTGAAAAGCAAAGGAGCAAAGGAAAGATATAAGCATCTGAATGCAGAGTTCCAAAGAATAGCAAGAAGCGATAAGAAAGCCTTCTTCAGCAATCAATGCAAAGAAATAGAAGAAAAGAACAGAATGGGAAAGACTAGAGATCTCTTCAAGAAAATTAGAGATACCAAGGGAACATTTCATGCAAAGATGGGCTCGATAAAGGACAGAAATGGTATGGACTTAACAGAAGCAGAAGATATTAAGAAGAGGTGGCAAGAATACACAGAAGAACTGTACAAAAAAGATCTTCATGACCCAGATAATCATGATGATGTGATCACTAATCTAGAGCCAGACATCTGGGAATGTGAAGTCAAGTGGGCCTTAGAAAGCATCACTATGAACAAAGCTAGTGGAGGTGATGGAATTCCAGTTGAGCTATTTCAAATCCTGAAAGATGAGGCTGTGAAAGTGCTGCACTCAATACGCCAGCAAGTTTGGAAAAGTCAGCAGTGGCCACAGGACTGGAAAAGGTCAGTTTTCATTCCAATCCCAAAGAAAGGCAATGCCAAAGAATGCTCAAACTACCGCACAATTGCACTCATCTCACATGCTAGTAAAGTAATGCTCAAAGTTCTCCAAGCCAGGCTTCTGCTATATGTGAATGTGAACTCCCTGATGTTCAAGCTGGTTTTAGAAAAGACAGAGGAACCAGAGATCAAATTGCCAACATCTGCTGGATCATGATAAAAGCAAGAGAGTTCCAGAAAAACATCTATTTCTGCTTTATTGACTATGCCAAAGCCTTTGACTGTGTGGATCACAAGAAACTGTGGAAAATTCTGAAAGAGATGGGAATACCAGACCACCTGACCTGCCTCTTGAGAAATCTGTATGCAGGTCAGGAAGCAACAGTTAGAACTGGACATGGAACAACAGACTGGTTCCAAATAGGAAAAGGAGTATGTCAAGGCTGTATATTGTCACCCTGCTTATTTAACTTCTATGCAGAGTACATCATGAGAAACGCTGGACTGGAAGAAACACAAGCTGGAATCAAGATTGCCGGGAGAAATATCAATAACTTCAGATATGCAGATGACACCACCCTTATGGCAGAAAGTGAAGAGGAGCTAAAAAGTTTCTTGATGAAAGTGAAAGAAGAGAGTGAAAATGTTGGCTTAAAGCTCAGCATTCAGAAAATGAAGATCATGGCATCCAGTCCCATCACTTCATGGGAAATAGATGGGGAAACAGTAGAAACAGTGTCAGACTTTATTTTGGGGGGCTCCAAAATCACTGCAGATGGTGACTGCAGGCATGAAATTAAAAGACGCTTACTCCTTGGATGAAAAGTTATGACCAACCTAGATAATATAATCAAAAGCAGAGACATTACTTTGCCGACTAAGGTCCGTCTAGTCAAGCCTATGGTTTTTCCTGTGGTCATGTATGGAGGTAAGAGTTGGACTGTGAAGAAGGCTGAGCGCTGAAGAATTAATGCGTTTGAACTGCGGTGTTGGAGAAGACTCTTGAGGGTCCCTTGGACTGCAAGGAGATCCAACCAGTCCATTCTGAAGGAGCTCAACCCTGGGATTTCTTTGGAAGGAATGATGCTAAAGCTGAAGCTCCAGTACTTTGGACACCTCATGAGAAGAGTTGACTCATTGGAAAAGACTCTGATGCTGGGAGAGATTGGGGGCAGGAGGAGAAGGGGACGACCCAGGATGAGGTGGCTGGATGGCATCACGGACTTGATGGACATGAGTCTGGGTGAACTCTGGGAGATGGTGATGGACAGGGAGGCCTGGCGCGATGTGATTCATGGAGTTGCAAAGAGTCGGGCATGACTGAGCGACTGAACTGAACTAGGTTGGTCATAACTTTCCTTCCAAGGAGTAAGTGTCTTTTAATTTCATGGCTGCAGTCACCATCTGCAGTGATTTTGGAGCCCCCAAAAATAAAGTCTGACACTGTTTCCACTGTTTCCCCATTTATTTCCCATGAAGTGATGGGACAAGATGCCATGATCTTCGTTTTCTGAATGTTGAGCTTTAAGCCTACTTTTTCACTCTCCACTTTCACTTTCATCAAAGAGGCTTTTTAGTTCCTCTTCATGTTCTGCCATAAGGGTGGTGTCATCTGCATATCTGAGGTTGTTGATATTTCTCCTGGCAATCTTGATTCCAGCTTGTGCTTCTTCCAGCCCAGCATTTCTCATGATGTACTCTGCATATAAGTTAAATAAGCAGGGTGACAATATACAGCCTTGATGTACTCCTTTTCCTATTTGGAACCAGTCTGTTGTTCCATGTCCAGTTCTAACTGTTGCTTCCTGACCTGCATACAGATTTCTCAAGAGGCAGGTCAGGTGGTCTGGTATTCCCATCTCTTGAAAAATTTTCCACAGTTTCTTGTGATCCACACAGTCAAAGGTTTTGGCATAGTCAATAAGGAAGAAATAGATATTTTTTCTGGAACTCTTGCTTTTTCGATGATCCAGCAGATGTTGGCAATTTGATCTCTGGTTCCTCTGCCTTCTAGTGGTTAATATTAAAAATATATAAATATTTAATTTATGTTATATTATTATATATATTAATATTTAATTTAATATATAAATAGCAAATATGTATGTTGCTATCATACAACTCAATAGGAAAAACCCAAACAGTGCAATTAAAAGTGGGCAGGGGATCTGAAGAAACATTTTGCCAAAGAAGACATACAGATGACCAACAGACACATGGAAAGATGTTCTATATCACTAATCATCAGGAAAATGCAAATCAAAACCATGAGGTATCACTTCACACACCTGTTAGAAGGGCTATGATCAGAAAGTCAACAGTAACAGGCACTGATGAGGACGTGGAGAAAAGGGAACCCTGGTGCATTACTGGTGGGAATGTAAATTGGTGCAGCCATTAAGGAAAACAGTTTGGAGGCTCCTCAAAAATTTAAAAACAGAACTACCTCATAATCCAGCAATTACACTTCTGGGTATTTATCTTCAGAAAATGAATTCACTGACTTGCAAAAACAGATGCATGCCCATGTTTGCTGCAGCATGAATTATAACGGCCAAGATACAGAAAAAACCTAAGTGTCCATTGAAGGATGATTGGATAAAGAAATGTAGTCTATGCATGCAATGGATTACTATTTGGCCATAATAAAGATTGAAATCTTGGCATTAGCAACAATACGGATGAAACTTGAGGGTATGATGCTAAGTGAAAAAAGTCAGAGAAAGACAAATACTATATAATGTCATTTACATGTGGAATTAAAAAAAACCCAACAACCCCCAAAAACTAAGACCCTAGATACAGAGAACAGATGGATGGTTATCAGAGGTGGGGGTTTAGAGAGAGCAAAATGTGAGGAGTCAAATGGTATAAACTTCAAGTTAAAAAAAAAATGTCATGGAGATGTACTTATTGTACAGCATGTTGACTATACTTAGTAATACTGTACTGCATATCTGAAAGCTGCTGAGAGTAAGTCTTAAAAGTTTTCATCATGAGGAAAGAAATTCTGTAACTATATATAAAGATGGATGTCAACTAGACTTACTGTGGTGAGCATTCTGCAATATATACAAATATTAAATCATTATATTATACACAGGAAACTAATATGTTGTATGTCAATTATGCTTAAAAATATAGAAACATAATTTCTTTTTTTACTGAGGTGAAATTTAGCAACGGGAAATTGTACATATATTAAAACTATACAATGTGATGAGTTTTGATCAGTGCTAACACCTATGTATCAACCATCTGATCAAAATACAGAATATTATCATTATCCCATATGTCCCATTATGTCCGATACAGTCAATCAAGGCCCATAATTGTCCTAAGAAAATACTTTTCTGATTTCTGTAACTACAATTTTTCCCTTCCCTGAAATTTGTATACATGAAATAACATAATTTGCCAACTTCACAGCAGCAGTTCCCATAATTTCTGCTATGGAGAAGAGTGATACCAGAGTTCTGCCTGCCCTGCATCAGGCTCTTACTCACTAGGAGGCAATGTTCCTCTGCCCTGATTATCTCAGGATCAGGTACCAGGTGACCAGGGGCAGTATACCTATACCCTGGAGCCTTCTGAAATTATTCAAACAGTTAATCTTAAATTTACTAATCCTATCTATTCTGCCTCACCCATTCCTTCCCATGAAAACCAGGATAAAGGCTTTTGCCCATTCTTTCCCTTGCCTTGTTTCAGCTGTGAGCAACAATTTCTTCCTTCATGAAGAAAGGAAGCCTGTCTGTGTGTATTACCATACCTGATTAAAACAAATCCCAGATGTATTTTAACATAAGTATTTTTTACAAAAAAATTCAGATTTTCTACATATAAATTCATCCCTTTGGTGAACATGGACATTTTAATGTCTTCATTTTCAGTATTCTTGTCTGTTTTCTGTATTTTTTTTCCCTTCATATCTCACTCAGCACTACTTAATGTTGAATAGAAGCAATGAGATAAGAAGCAATAAGAAGATAAGAAGATAAGAAGCAATGAGATGAGAAGATAAGAAGCCTTGTTGTTCATAGAGCGGCAAAATGTTTCCATGTTTCACCCACAGCGATAGTGCTAACTCAAAGACTCTGTTGAGGTACTTTATCAACAGAGGAACTTTCCCTCTATTCCAGTTTTTCCGCAGGGTTTTTCCATAATGAATGGGAAATTATTTTCTTCCAAATTTCCCCAAACCTATTGAGATGAATTTTTTGTTTTGTCTTTTTTTACTTAGTTAACAAAAGTGAACTTAAATTTTGTATTTTTTAAGGTGAACTTGCATTCCTGTTGATAAACGCCTCTTGGTCATTATGCTTGTTGCTGAATCAATATATTTAAGACAACATGAGCACGACAGTGATTGGTGTGTGATTATATTTCTGAGTGATGTCTTTGCTGGGTTTGGTGCCAGGATAATAATCGGTTTCCACAAGACATCAGGAAATTTTCTTCCTTCATCTTCAATTTGATAGAATTCATGAAGAAGCCAACTGAACTCAAAACTAACTTCGTGGGGTTAGTTTTGATTATAAAATCAATTTCTCTGACCAATGTGACTTTTTTGATTTTTCTATTTGATCCCGTGTCATGTGTGTGAAGTTTGATACTCCAGGCATACTGGGGCCTGTCCTCAGATGAAGAGTTCCATATTCTCAAGCACTCCCTTCTAGGGTCTCTTTGATCTAGGTGTCTCTCTAAATGCATTCTGAAACTGTTTTCTTATGAAAAAACCGCCCAGCCTGAATCATTGTTATCCACGAGAAGGTAAGATGGATTAGCTAGTTCACCTTTACAAAAGAGTGCAGTTCTCCCATCGCATCACTGAATGGACATAAAAGGGCCCCTCTTGCTCAACAGCACCACCACTGCTGTTCCCACGAGTAATGGGAACAAATTTGGGCAGCAGGCTGATCCCTATTCAAAGGCTCTACTCATGTTGGAAGCTGCCCAGGATCATGTAGGCAGTTTCCAGTGTTGGACTCAGGTACTGATGGGAACTTGAGACTTGGTGGTGGTCGGATAGTGTGCAGTTCTCCAGCCCCGTGACCTGGCTGACACCAAGGATCTGTGACACAGCTCCCCTGAAGACACCGACAGCTGCTCTGCCTTGAGTGTCTGCACTTCTGGACCAGACTGAGGATCGGTGCAGCCTGCTATTGTTTGCAGTGCGGGACTAGCCTGAGCATGAGACTCAAGACACTCTGCCTAAACACTCGAGCCTGTGGTTGTGCTCTCTGCTTCCACACCTGCCGGGGTCCAGCCCCAGTGGATCCAGGGAATTCGAAAGGTGGACGGTGTTGGCGTGAAAAGACTTGTTTATTTATTAATATAAGATTAGATTAAGAAACAACAGTGTAGTAGGAGAATTAAGTGGAGGAAGAGGGCTGAATAGCTTGGATTACACGGAAGACCAATAAAATTCCAGACAAGGAATTTGCACCATCTACGTTGGGCCACCGGCGCTCGCTTGAATATCTAAGGGTGCCTCGCCTTAGGCTCCCTTTCGCGCAGGTCTGAACAGCCAGGGCAAGTAAGTAGACTTGGCGGGCCTCCGTGCCCCATGTGGAAATTCAGCCTGAAATTAGAGTAAAGAGCAGAGGGAGGGAAAAGGAGAGAGAGAGACACGGGGAGAGCCAGATTCCCATGAAACCAGGCCGAGAGACTAGTCCGAGAAACTGGTCCAATCCTTTATTGTTCAGAAGGCCTTTTATACTTTTGATAAAACATGGAGATCAATGGGTAACACAAAATTATGTAGCGTTCGCATCCCAGACTCTTTCTGTATATCATTTTGTATACAAAAGGTCTCAGGTGATTTACATTATCTTCTGGCCAAGAGGCTTGTTAACACTTTTTGGCTCTCTTTCTTAATGAATGTTAATTTCATTTCCCCTGAAGTGTTTTTCTTTAATCTGCATCTCCTTAAAGCATTAAAGTTACATCTCTATAGAACAAAGGTGCAGTGGGTTATAACAAAGAAGGTACTTAACTCAAAGATCTAATGTTGCTAATACCAGGTCTACTACCTGTTTTTCTATATACCAACTATATCTAAAAACAAAGGATATGAAAATTTGGCAGCAAGCATTGACTCAACAAATGAAACTTTTAATCAGTCCTATTCTAAAGATTTTGACTCCTGGGAAGCCCCTACATTCCTAGGATGTTCTAAGCTTCCTGTGCCTCCTGCGGTCAGGAGGCCTCAAACAATCACACGGGCAGCTGTACGAGTCCTGCAGGCAGGCTAGAAAGCCGTCAGAGGGGTTTTTGGATTGAAACACTCTTTCAAATGCAGAAGACTAAAGCCCTGAATTGACTTTTTCCAGAGAATGTCAGAAGAGTGGAAAAGCAGAGCACAAAAACCGGCAGATTTTTGTTGGGGTACATGCTTAGGAATTTCCAGAGGGGCCCCTGAAGTCTGAGCACGCCTTGCGTATGTCAGCTTCCTTCCTCATGACCTTGTCACGGGCGGGATTCCTCACACTGGCTTCCGGCACACACCCTTCCACATGCCAGCCCTGGGGACACAGCTGAGCCTGCGTCAGCCCCCACTGCTGGGCAGAGCTGCCTCCAAAACCTCGTCCACCAGCACCAAGGCCCCCCAGACCAGCTCTGGGGGCAATATCCCACTGAGGACATCAGGACATCATTGTGAGAGTGTGTGTGTGTGAGACTGTGTGTGTGAAAGAGTGTGTGTGTGTGTGTGAGAGAGTATATGCGTGTGTGTGTGCACATGTACTAAGTTGCTTTAGTCATGTCTGACTCTGTGCAACCCTTAGCCTGCCAGGCTCCTCTGTCCATGGGACTCTCTAGGCTGGAATACTGGAGTGGGTTGCCATGTGCTCCTCCAGGGGATCTTCCCATGCCTCTTGTCTCCTGCATGAGCAGGCAGGTTTTTACCACTAGCGTCATCTAGAAAGCAGTAAGTGAAGTCTGAAGACACTGTTTTGAAGAGGGAGTTATACTGGGATAAGTCCATCTTTCCCATGAAGAGCCTGAGGCTCCCAGTGGCCACCAGGACTCACTAGGATTAGGGCATAGGCCAGGAGTGACCGCCTGAGGCTACCTCCCTCTTCACTGAATGTCTACAGTCAGTGCAGCATCTTCCAGAGTGCCACACAGCCAAAGGGCACTGGACACAGAAGGGTCCAGTCCTATTGGACTTCCACTCCACAGGGAGCCCTGTTGCCCTCCCTCCCTGATCACCACACACTAGCCATTTAAAGATTCAACAGTAATCCACTGAGACCACAAAGTAATTTTTAGTTCTTTCTTGTAACACTGGTGGATAGAAACATTAACAGAGAAGAGCATTATTTTAAAATTTCGAATGTCTTTGTGGATTGAACTGTACTGTTTAAACAAAGAGATATCTCCTGCTTGTTGTCTCTAGATGTATGAAGTAATGTAATGTATAATGCAATGTAATATCTTATATTGAATCAATCCTGAAACATTAATATCAAGATGAAAGAAAGCAAAACCACTTGCCGAAAATGAGTTACGTATTTTAAAAATAAATACACACATAGTTCCACAATAGTTTGAGGAAAATAGGAAACTCACCGACACAGAAGTTTTACTGGTACATTAGGATTTTTACGACAAGTGTCATGATGGAAGCCACAGGTAATACACTTCAAATTTCAGAATGGAGTTGTCCAGGGAAAAACGCCAGGACTTGATGGACAAAAAGGTGGACAAAGCCCCCTTGATGGGGTCTGGTTCACAGGGGTATATGTAGGCTTCCTGGACTGGTCATGAACATCCTCTTGCCAGGAGCTCCCTGCTAGACTCACAGGAAACATGGGTTGGGGAATGGAGCTCCCGGGCGACGTCAGCCTGGCACATGGCGAGGCGGGGGTCTGAGGAGAAGGAGGCAGCACCCTTGCACGGGGGTTGGGAAGCAAGTAGTCCTTTCCAAATTTCCTTAGGGCTCAACAGACGTCTGAGGAACCACTTCTAGAAGTTCAAGTTTCATCACAGGGCTTTTCTTTGTCTTATGTCTTCAATCTCTTCTCTGTAGATGATGAAGTCTCATCCAGCTCCCTCTCAAATTCTCATGAGGTTTTGGTTCCACAGACAGAGTTCTGTGTGAAGAAGAAATGGTTCCTGCCAGCGTTTTGTTTTGTTTTGTTTTTTGAGACATTTGTTTTCCGTAGGTCTTAAAAAAATTATTTATTGATTTTGGCTGTGCTGGGTCTTTGCCGCTGAACGGGCTTCTCTTTAGTTGTGGTGAGCAGGGGCCACTCTCTAGCTTTGGTGCCCAGGCTTCTCATTGTAGGGGCTTCTCTTGTTGTGGGGCACAGGCTCTAGGGCACGTGGCCTCAGTAGCTGTTGCTCCCGGGCTCTAGAGAACAGGCTCAGTTGTGGTGCACAGGCTTAGTTGCTCCTCTGAACGTGGGATCTTCCTGGATCAGGGATCAAACTAGTGTCTCCTGCATTGGCAGGTGGATTCTTCACCACTGAGCCACCAGGAAAGCCCTTCTATAGGCCCTTAGCTCATTATTCTCACCCTTTATCAGGTCATCTCCTTCAGAACTCCCCACTTGTTGCCACTAAAGACCATCTTCTACAACAGGTCAGTCTGAGATGCTCTTCTTGTTTCTGTTGACAAAGCTCAGTCACTTCATTTCCTCCCTCCGTAGGATGTTGATCAGCCCATTTGATTGAGGATATTTCAGTCTGGACAGTTTCATGTTGATCTGTCAGGTGGGCATTTTCATCTCTTTTTCAGCCGTGTGGGTGTAGGATGAATTATTCCTGCTATTTTGAATATCTGAATATACATGTGACTTTGGAGCATCCTGCTGTGTCAACCTGGATCCTTCCAGGTGAGCAACATCCTCTCCATCCTCTGTCTCCAGGTTATCACTTACATCCACTTCCTCCAGGGAAGTGGTCAGGATTTTGATCCTGAGTCAGCATCCTGCAGGGACATGCCTGGACTCTACACTCAGGCCCGAGAGCTCACAGTGGTGACTCTGACCCAGTTGCCAACAGTAGTTTTAATTGTGGTTTAGCCTCTTCCACTTTGTATGATGTTATTGGTTCCATCTCCCAGAGGCTGGATCTTTTGTTGTAGTTGCAGGAACAGAATCAACTGTTCTCGGTCTGAATATTGAGGATTTTCCCCCTCTGCCCGTGTTTTACTACAATGCATATGATGTTCCTTATCGTAGAGTTAAAGGTATCCAGGTCCCAAGGTACTTCTGCACTCACATCCTCTTCCCTCACAGAAGGGAAACATCAAACATTTTGCTACAATCGCTCATGCTGAAGGGCTACTGGCAGATTCCTTGTCTCTGTGTAGAGAAAGTCAATCTTTGACCGCCTGGAAAATTCTGCCTAAAATGAAGTGAGCTGTGAACACCTGAGCTGTCATGGCGCACTCCATCATCTCCCAGTGACATCCAGGTACAGCAAGACTGTGTGTCTCACTGTTGGTGGGTTCTGCCAGAAAACTCTTTAGCATTTGCCACAGTTGCTACAATTACAACCCCCTGCCAGGATGTGGTTCCTCTAGGGTGGCTCCTGAAGCAGAGGCCCCTACAGCTGCTCCCATGGCCTGCTGGACCACTGCACACTGTGGGGATAACTGAGCTGGTTTCTGCCCAGTGTCACTCCTAGGACAGGTAACTGGCTCGGACCATGCCTACAGAGGGCTGATGAGCAGCATCACAGCAATAAAGAAAATGCACACGCCTTCCACCCCACCTCTGGCGTTTCCTTTCCTTGACTTAGACTGTTCCCTCTGCAGCCCCAGCAGGTCCATCCAACCCTCTGGGCCTGCTGTACTCTCAGCCTGGGAAGATCCTCCTCCCGTTGCCAGTGTGGGGTCACACCCTTCCTTTAACAACTGTGTTCACCTGCCCGTGTGTTCAGTGCCCAGGGCAGGGCCTGACCAGGATGAAGAGCCCAGAGCTCTGGGCATGTTTGTGAGAGAAATACATGAATAAGCATTTGAATGAATGGAAGGAGGAGACAGCCATCCTATGCCAACTCTGGAGATTCATACATCATGTTCTGCTGACTCCTCAGGCAGTTAAAACTGGTCGACATAGAATGGAGAGTGATGTAATTAAAAATCTCGAACAAATGCTAATAACAGATGACCATGTAAGACGGGGCATCTGAGGTGGCACTAGTGGTAAAGTATCCACCTGCCAAAGTGGAAGATGCTTTGATCAAGTAGGGTTTGATCAAGGGTCAGGAAGATCCTCTGGATTAAGAAATGACACCACACTCCAGGATTCTTGCCTGGAGAATCCCATGGGCAGAGGAGTCTGGTGGGCTACAGTCCATGGGGCTGCAAAGAGTCAGACATGACTGAGCACATATAACATTAATAAAAATTCACCATGTTGGACTATAAAAGATCCTCAACTTGAAAAAAGTTAAACAGCATAATGAAGATCATTTCCTATAATTCCACTTCAGGATAATTAAAAACAAAGTGTAAAGCAAAGAAAACAACTGCTTGGAAATGTCAGAACTCTACTAAATAATGTTTTAGAATCTTAAAATAAACAATATTGCACAGTACTTTAAAAATACTAACAACGGATACACTAACGATATGTAGAATAGACATTGATTCAGTGAAGAAAATTCAAGGGCTCCCCTGGTGGTTAAGAATTTGCCTTCCAATGCAGGGGGTGCAGGTTCCATTTGTGGTTGGGGAACTAAGATTCCACAGGCTGCAGGAAAACTAAGCCTGCGCACCACAAGTAGGGAAGCCCGCTGGCCACAGTGAAGACCCAGCACAGCCAATTAACTAAAGGGCTTCCCTGGTGGCTCAGATGGTAAAGCATCTGCCTGCAATGCAGGAGACCTGAGCACCACAAGCAGAGAAGCTCACCTACCACATCAAAGACCCAGCATAACCAAAATAAAAGCAAAACAGAATAGAGAAAAGAAAATCCATACCATTTATTACTTAATACCTAGTATAAGCCTGTCACAAGGAAACAAACAATAATGAAGCTTAAAAAATTAGCAACTGAAAAGGAAATACAAAGAAAGCAGAGCAGTAAAGAAGTTTTAGCATAACGGGTTTTAGTGTTCTGAAAATCAGAACACTTGATACAAAAATATAAGAGCTGCTTCAGTTCAGTTCACTTCAGTTGCTCAGTCGTGTTCGACTCTTTGCAACCCCATGAATCACAGCATGCCAGGCCTCCCTGTCCATCACCAACTCCCGGAGTTCACCCAGATTCATGTCCATCGAGTCAGTGATGCCATCCAGCCATCTCATCCTCTGTCGTCCCCTTCTCCTCCTGCCCCCAATCCCTCCCAGCATCAGGGTCTTTTCCAATGAGTCAACTCTTCGCATGAGGTGGCCAGATTACTGGAGTTTCAGCTTTAGCATCATTCCCTCCAAAAAAATCCCAGAGCTGATCTCCTTCAGAGCTGACTGGTTGGATCTCCTTGCAGTCCAAGGGACTCTCAAGAGTCTTCTCCAACACCACAGTTCAAAAGCATCAATTCTTCAGCACTCAGTCTTCTTCAGAGTGCTTACAGAGTGACTATTTTCATTTTCTCTGAGGATGTCCAATGAACTCCATGGACTCTTGTTGAAGCTTCCCTCAAAAACAGCTTAAAATCCTATTGGAAAGTAGATGCTCCTATACTAGTGGACATAATAAAAGAAACAGACTCACAGATAGAACAGACTGCGGTTACTAGTGAGGAAAGGGAAGGGAGGGAGCAGTAATATGAGGGTGTGGGGAAGAGGCACAAACTACGATGTATCAAATAAGCTACAAGGACGTGTTGTACAACCCTGGGGATATAGCCAATTTTTATAACTATAAATGAAGTATAACCTTGAAAAGCTGCACATCACTATATAGTACATCAACCATACTTCAATAAAAAAACAAATATGATGATCTTACGAATGCCTTTGTGCAACCATTACTCTTAGTGAAGTAGTAATGCACAAGATTCCAGTCACATGTAGCTTCATGACCACTAACTGTTATTTGAGATGGTTCTGGGCAATGAAGTCTTTGTCTCCCATCTTCCACTGAATCCACACCTTTTGTTCTATCTAAAATCTCCCTTTCTTGCGGTGTGTGCTTCATTCCATCATGTCTGAAAATGACAGAACAAGGAAAGCAACCGAAGCCCCTGTACCTGGAGGTGACTGAGAGGTGCGGAAGTCAAGTGTTCTCAAGGCTCGACCCCTCGATTTTCTGAGACGGCCTTTCCTTAGTGAAAGGTCAGGGCGAGGTCAGGATGAAGGTCAGGGCAAGGTCAGGCATGCCTGGGCATGCCCGGGCATGTCGGGACATGCCCCAGCAGAGGGCGCTGCAGACACACCCCGGAGACGGGCCGGCAACCAAGCCGACCAATCAGGAGCCGACACGAAGCCCTCGCCGTCCAATCAGGAACCGACACGGAGCCCTTGGAAACCAATCACCGCTGAGCCCGCATTTTCTTCCTTATATGGGAGGCCCAGCCTGGGCTATAAAACCCCTTCCCCACCCCTCACACCTCGCAGACTCCTTCCCCCCCCCCCCCCCCCCCCCCCCCCCCCCCCGCAGACTCCTTTTCCCCCCCGCAGACTCCCTTTGCTTCACAGACCCCCCCTCGCTCCCTTGCTTACCCGCCCCCGGGAGTTCTGCCTGAGAGCGACCGCCCAATAAAAGGCCCTGTTCAACGGTCCATAGGGGTGGCTCCTTCTTCCCGCGGCGTTTCTTACACTTAGTACCTGAGCAAGTTTTACCTTGATAATGATGGAGAGGGGCAAATTCCCATCTTTTATGTCTTCTCTTGAGACACCAAGATCCTTTGATCTTTGCATCAAATAAGGAGCATCTATTTAGTGTAAGCTTGTTATTCTGTGAACACCCACTGGGGTATGCATTCAGAGAAACTAATATTTAGGGGCTTTGGTTTTTCATTTTCCTAAAATTGTTCTTGAGGCAGCTGTGGTGTAAACCACGGTGTACCACAATGGGCATTAGAGGACTCTTAGTTCAAATACCAGTTCAGTTCAGTTCAGTAGCTCAGTCATGTCTGACTCTTTGTGACCCCATGGATTGCAGCACGCCAGGCCTCCCTGTCCATCACCAACTCCTGGAGATTACTCAGACTCATGTCCATTGAGTTGGTGATGCCCTCCAACCATCTCATTCTCTGTCATCCCCTTCTCCTGCCCTCAATCTTTCCCAACATCAGGGTCTTTTCCAGTGAGTCAGTTTTTCACATCAGGTATTGGAGTACCAAAGTACTGGAGTTTCAGCCTCAACATCAGTCCTTCCAACAAACATTCAGGACTGATTTCCTTTAGGATGGACTGGTTGGATCTCCTTGCAGTCCAAGGGACTCTCAAGAGTCTTCTCCAACACCACAGTTCAAAATCATCCATTCTTCAGTGCTCAGCTTTCTTTATAGTCCAGCTCTCACATCCATACATGACTATAGGAAAAACCATAGCTTTGACTAGACGGACCTTTGTTGGCAAAGTGAGGTCTCTACTTTTTAATATGCTGTCTAGGTTGGTCACAGCTTTTCTTCCAAGGAGTAACTGTCTTTTAATTTCATGGCTTCAGTCACTATCTGCAGTGATTTTGGAGCCCAAGAAAATAAAGATTAAAAGATTAAAATTGGTTCAAATAATAGCTTTGTCATTTATTAGCTGTGGGACACTGGACACATCTAGTGTTCTCTATGAATAATTTCCCTTTCCCCATTTGAAAAAGAAAAATTAAAATTTTTTCCTTCTAGTGATATTTTTGAGGGGAGGAGGAAGATAATTTAATGGTAAAATGTGTAAAGTTACTTTTATCTAAGAACTTGATACATTTTTAGACCTTCAAGATGCATGAGTTATATTACCTGGTTTATGTTTAAGAAGCTCTAATGTTAGTATGGCACCGTAAAATATTTCAAAAGGCTTTCATTTTCAAGGACAAATATATTAGTATTTGATAAAGCATTAAAGGATAAGCATCTTGTAATATACAACGTTTGCACTCAAAGTCATAAGTTCTCAACTGGTTACTAATCAGAGAATCCAGACTGTTGAGCAACTTTTCGATTAAATCATTTATTAGTTCACTAGTCATCAACCTCCTGGTGTGTTTAAAGAAAACTCACCAGGTTGTTCCACCCCTGACTTGTTAAACTGGAATGCTCAGATGGGTCATTAAAAAAAAAACAAAAAAAAACGGCAAGAGCAAAACAAACAGCACCATATTTTAATCTTTATCTCAGGGCTAAAGTCCTTTCAAAAGAGAGATTAAAGAAGACCTAACTGACTGTTCACTTTCTGAGTTAGAGGCCCAAGTTGAATTAGCAGGGACTGTTATAAAAGCTTTAGGTTTCACGCTCACAGTCGTCTGAGTGAGACGAGAAGGCGCCAATGGATCTGGCTGTGGTCCTCGTGCTCTGCCTCTCCTGCCTGCTTCTCCTCTCACTCTGGAAACAGAGCTCTGGGAAAGGGAAGCTCCCGCCAGGCCCCACTCCTCTCCCGATTCTTGGAAATATCCTACAGCTCGATGTTAAGAACATTGGCAAATCCTTAAGCAATGTAAGTAGGTTTTATTTTCCTCCAGGGACTTGCAAAGGGTAAGTAAGTGAACATCTGCTTTAAAAAATATATATTAAAGTATATTACAATATTTTAAAATTACTAAACTATGTCATTTTAAAGCAAATATTCCTGTGGAATATTACTTTTTGTCTGTCATTATCAAGAAGAGTGGAAAGCATTTCTTGAGTAGAGAAACATTTAGGTCTCTGTATAACTGAACCAAAATGATAATGTGGCAAAAGATTGGAGTATTTCTTTTCTTCTTTGTTTCACCACATTTGCTATGATTTTTGGCTGAAGATAAATGATAAGGGAAGTGTTTTGTGATTAGGGATGTCATTCAAGAAGTCATCACTTATATAAACTGCATGTTTTGCTCAGAATAACCATGACAATTTAACTTCAGTGAAGAAGTGAACTATGCCTGATGTTAAGGAAATAGCTTGGGATCAGGACAAGTATGAGTGAATGAAAGAAAAAAGTCATTATTCAGAGCCAGCTGGGTGGTAACAAAATCCTTTTGGATTCTGCACAAAGCTGCTGTCTGCAAGACATGAGGCCAGATGAAAGCAATTGCTCTTCCATGAGCTGCTGCGTGTCCTGGCACTGACTCTGTGATGCTTGCTTGCTTCCTGTCAGTAATAGCAGCGGATCTGAATCTGGGCTGGGGATTTGAATCACTGAGGGTGGCTTCTTAAAATGTAATTTCTAGTATTTATTACTGCTGAGTCAGAATTCCCATGGGATGAGCTTTACAAGTGATCTGGAAGCAGTCAGTTGTACGTTGGTTCTGAGGTAGGCATAGGGGTTACCGATAAATGGCTTAGGCACTAGAGGTTGACTAAGCCACGTTGAAATTTGGTCTTCTCTTTAGTAAAAATTTCTCCAAAGAAAACATGCAGATGGCCACATGAAAAGATGCTCAACATCACCATTAGAGAAATGCAAATCAAAACTACAGTGAGATATCACCTCACACTGGTCCAAATGGCCTAAATAATAAAAAGTCTACAAATAACAAATGTTGGAGAGGATGTACAGAAAAGAGAACATTCCTACACTGTTGGTAGAAATGTAAACTAGTGCAGCCACTATGGAAAACAGTATGGAGGGTTCTCAGAAAGCTGAAAATAGAATAACCATATGATCCAGCAAATCACTCCTGGAGATACACCCAGAAAAACTATAGTTCAAAAAGATACATGCATCCCTATGTTCATAGAAGCACTATTCACAACAGCCCAAACATGGAAAAAACCTAAATGTCCATTGACAGAAGAATGGATAAAGACGATATGCCACATATATACAATGGAACACTGCTCAGCCATAAAAAAGAGGAAATGAAGGCCATCTGCTACAGCAAAAGCAGAGACATTACTTTGCCGACTAAGGTCCATCTAGTCAAGGCTATGGCTTTTCCGGTAGTCATGTATGGACGTGAGAGTTGGACTGTGAAGAAGGCTGAGCGCTGAAGAATTGAAGCATTTGAACTGTGGTGTTGGAGAAGACTCTTGAGAGTCCCTTGGACTGCAAGGAGATCCAACCAGTCCATTCTGAAGGAGATCAGCCCTGGGATTTCTTTGGAAGAAATGATGGTAAAGCTGAAACTCCAGTACTTTGGCCACCTCATGCGAAGAGTTGACTCATTGGAAAAGACTCTGATGCTGGGAGGGATTGGGGGCAGGAGGAGAAGGGGATGACAGAGGATGAGATGGCTGGATGGCATCACCAACTCAATGGACGTGAGTTCCACGAGTTGGTGATGGACAGGGAGGCCTGGCGTGCTTCAGTTCATGGGGTCGCAAAGAGTCGGACACGACTGAGTGACTGAACTGAACTGAACTACAGCAACATGGATGGGTCTAGAGATTATACTAAATAAAATAAGTCAGAAAGAGAAAGACAAATACCATATGATTTCACTTATATGTGGAATCTAAAATATGGCACAAACGAACCTATCTTTAAAACAGAAACAAGACTCACATAGACAGACTTGTTGCCAAGGGAGAGGGAGGAGGTAGGGGAGGGATGGACTGGGAGTTTAGGATTGGTAGATGCAAACTATTATACTTAGAATGGATATACAACAAGGTCCTACTGTGTAGTCCAAGGAACTACATCCTATCTCCTGGGATAATCCACAATATAAAAGAATATTTAAAAAATTATATATGTGTAAAACTAAGTCACTCTGCTGTACAGCAAAGATTGGTACAACACGGTAAAGCAATTATACTTCAATTAAAAAAAAGATATTTGGGTCTTCTATTAACTGTGAGACACCAGAAATAAATAGGAGAGTCTTTGAGCCTTAATCTTTTTATCTATAAAGCAAGGTAAATAAACGTAGCTCAGGGTATTGATATGATAATGAGTAATAATTTGAGTACCAATTGCTCAGGCCATGGCAAAATATCATGGTGATATATTTTGTCTTTTATAACATTTTAATGAAGTACAGTTGATTTACAATATTGCATTAGTTTCAGGTATACAGAAAACTATTGAATTATTTTTTTTTGCAGTTTATATTCCATTATACATTATTACAAAGTATTTTTAAATGAAAATAATGGTGGGCCTTTATTATTTTAAGAAAAACATCTGGACATACATACACATATTCCTAAAGGTTTTCATGGGGTTGGGACTGAGGTTTAGAACACACACATTTTACTGAAATTCCCCAGGTGGTTCTTGACGTCAATTACATCATAAATTTAAGATAAACTGTATATTGTTGATATTAACAATTTTAAAGTTATGACATTTATGAAGGACTACTGGCAAGACAATATGACTGTACTGCTACTCTTAGCTAAAGATACCCATTTACTAAGAAACAATAGGCTCAGCAACTGATCTCAAACAGAAAAACCGGACTCAGTCTGATATGGTACAACTTTGAATCTGTCAGTAAGTAGTACCATCTTCATAGAATACCTACTTCCAAAATGTTTGTTAGCACACTTTGAAATTACTCTGCCATCATTAAACATAAATTTTGAAATTATAGTCATCCATGACTTACTTCCAATGAATATTCATTGGAAGGACTAATGCTGAAGCTGAAACTTCAATACTTTGGCCACCTTGTGAAGAGCCAACTCATTGGAGAAGACCCTAATGCTGGGAAAGATTAAGAGCAGGAGGAGAAGGGGACACAGAGGATGAGGTGGTTGAATGGCATCACCAACTCAATGGACATGAGTTTGAGCAAACTTCAGGAGATAGTGATGAATAGGGAAGGCTGGCGTGCTGCAGTCCATGTGGTCACAAAGAGTCGGACATGATTAAGCAACTGAAAAACAGCAAATGACTTAGTTCAGGTAGGTCAGATGACTACCATTCTATTCTAGCTTTCTGAATTTGTAAGGAGGAAAAGGCTTGTAATGCACCTTTCTGTAGCATATCAAATAAATTTCAAATTGAAAACGTGATTTACTATGGTAATGCATGTGTTACTACTGCAAACCTTGTACAAAGCAAAACAGAGCCAAGATAGGTATGGAAAGAGCAAAACCTTCTGTTTTTGGCCCTCAAACTGAGTGAAGTTGTGAAATGCAGTGATGATCTCTGCATTTATAATAGATATCTGTATGTTCTAAGTATGTAAATAAAATAGCTGGTATGAAGCGACATTAAAGCTTGTTAACAAATGAATTCTTTCTAACTTTAACCCCAGAGGAAAGTCTGGGTAAACTATATAACATTTAAATCTGCTTTGGAATATAAGCAATACAGCTTATACTATATGAAAGTTTTGCTATTTTCCTGTTAGAATTTTGTAATTGACTCAAGTACTATTACATCTCCATTTCTGCATATGAAGATAGTGACTTGTTCCAAGTAATTCCCAGGTAGTAAAACACCTAGAATTTGAACTCTAAAGCCATGCTTTGGTGACTGTACGATTTTCTAGAACAAATCTGATCGTAAACCATTTCGTGTGTATGTTTCACTAGATCCTCAGGGGAAAAGGGGGTGCTTACTTTGATTTTTCAGGTTTTAGAAACATTTCCAGAGGATCAACTTATCTAGTGAATGTAAAGCTTAATTTAGCTAAAGTCTTGATTCCAAACCCTTTAAATCTGACCTAAAATTTTTTATCCCTTTTTATCTTTCAATAGATGCATATAATTGTCCTCTATTCTATCTTGTTGGCTACTTTTCAGTTCATCTCAAATTGCAATCTGCCTGGGGACAGAATTTGAAACTTAAAACTAAATGTTTATAAATTTATAAAGCATTGCTACATTTTTTACTAAGCAAAAAAAAAAAAAAAAAAAAAGGAGTACATTTAATTCTATGGAACCCAGGAAAGGGGCTGGAAAACTGAATAAAAAACTTCTTGAAAAGTCAAGTACTGACTTTTGTTCTCTTCTTTGAAAAGAAACTATTAATATTTCTACCATAATTTATAATGCCAACTATGACTTCCTTTAACATTTCTCCTGTTTTAAGGAGAACTATATTAGCTTCCTAAACAACAAAAAAATCCAGTGAGATATACACCTGATATAAAAGTACCCACAGTTTCTTATACTGCCTCTTTTTCATTGTTCTTGTCTTCGAAAACAGAAAGAAGAACAGGACAGGAAAAATAGCATTTAGGTTTTAATGTAAAGTAATTATTAAAAGAGATTAGCCCTGGATATCATACTTCTCTGTGGTAGCCCTTAGCGTTTAAGGATCAGGAAATAAAATATCCCACTATTACATGAACAGAACCAACTTATATAAATAATGAAATTACTTACCTGTGAGCCCTAGGCTATACTCCCTTCTCTGTGGTTTGATTTACATAAAGGAAGACTGTAAGCTCGTCTGTCTTGAGAATGAATGAAGGATACGTTTGTTTGAACCACTGAAAGGAGTTTTCTTAATGGCTGAAGACATTTTATAGTGTAGAAATCCCTTTTTCCTATTTTGAGTAAAGAACGTCCATTCTTAATATGGCGTCCAACAACTAAAACAATCTGAGGATTTGTTACTTGTTGTAAACTGACTCCCCCTTCCATTACCATCCGCTGCCCTCGGGGACACTTTGGTAGGCATTTGCTTTAAGCATGCAGGGGCTTGCCCAGTAACTCAGTGGTAAAGAATCCATCTGCAATGAAGTAGATGCAGGAGATGCCAGTTCGATCCCTGCGTGGGGAAGATCTCCTGGAGGAGGGCATGACAATCCACTGTAGTATTCTTGCTGGGATAATCCCCTGGAAAGAGGAGCCTGGTGGGCTGCAGCCCATAGGGTCGCAAAGAGTCAGACATGACTGAAGTAACTAAGTACACAGCATGTATCTAGGACGCTTGATCCTAGAAGTGGCTGCCCACTGCCACTAGGAAGTCTACCAGGTGACGCTTCTGGTGCCAGGCCGAGTTTTCCGCCACATCAGAGCTGCTGGTGGTCCATTAGTGCGGAGCTGCTGGTGGTCCATTAGTGAGGAGCTGCTGGTGGTCCATTAGAGAGAAGCTGCTGGTGGTCCATTAGTGAGGAGCTGCTGGTGGTCCATTAGTGAGGAGCTGCTGGTGATCAGCCTCCTGGGCTGAGATTCCAGACGCAGGACGAGCACGTTGCTTTGCAGTTGATCCGCTTCCAGCGCCCCGTGCTCAGTGGTACTGCCGTTCGGGTGTCCCAGGCTCCCACTGGCACCTCCCCGCAGTGCAATCGCTTTGTGGCCCAATTGGTGATGGGCACCGCCATCTCCGTGGTGGCCTGTTACAAGTTACAGAATGTATTCCCTGCGCTGTACAGTAAGCCTTGTTGCTTTTCTGTCTCATGTATAGTAGTTTGTATCTGTTAATCTCTTACCCTTAATTTGTCCCTCACCCACTTTGGTTACCCACAGATTTGTTTTCTGTGTCTGTGAGTCTGTTTACAATTTGTATATAGATTCATTTGTATTTTTTAAGATTCTCTATATAAGCGATATCATGTAGTATTTTTCTTTTTCTGACTTAGTTCACTAAGCTTATTCTCTAGGCCCATCCATGTTGCTGCAACATTTTTTGTTTTTTTTTATGGCTTAGCAATATTCCATTGTATGTATATACCACATATACTTAAGCCATTTATCTGTTAAGGGGCACTTGGGTTGCTTCTATGTCTTGGCTATTGTAAGTAGTGCTGCTGTGAACATAGGGATGCGTTATCTTTTTGAATTAGAGTTTTCTTTTTCTTTTTTTTCTGGGTATATACCCAAGAGTGAAATTGCTGGATTATATGGTAGTTTTATTTTTAGTTTTTAAAGGAATTTCCACACTGTTCTCCTTAGTGGCTGCACCAATTTACACCTCTTACACTCCCACCAACAGTGTAAGAGGCTTCCCTTTCCTCCACACCCGCTTCAGCATTTAGTACTTGTAGACATTTTGATGATAACCACAATGGTACCTCATTGTAGTTTCAATTTTCACTTCTCTAATTGTTAGTGACTTTTTTTTTTTTTTGATTGTTAGTGATTTAAAGAATCTTTTCATTGCATGTTGGCCATCTGTAGGTGCTTCTTCGGAGAAAGGTCTATTTAGGTCTTCTGCTTTATTATGCTGAGATATGTTCCCTCTATACCCACTTTAGTGAGAGTGCCTTTTTTTTTTTCTCATGAATGGATGTTGAATTATCATACTTATAAATCCCAAAGAAAGGCAATGCCAAAGAATGCTCAAACTAGTTCACAGTTGCACTCATCTCACTGGCTAGTAAAGTAATGCTCAAAATTCTCCAAGCCAGGCTTCAAGCCATATGTGAACTGTGAACTTCCATATGTTCAAGATGGATTTAGAAAAGGCAGAGGAACCAGAGATCAAATTGCCAACATCCATTGGATCATGGAAAAAGCAAGAGAGTTCCAGAAAAACATCTACTTCTGCTTTATTGACTATGCCAAAGCCTTTGACTGTGTGGATCATAATAAACTGTGGAAAATTCTGAAAGAGATGGAAATACCAGACCACCTGACCTGCCTCCTGAGAAACCTGTATGCAGGTCAAGAAGCAACAGTTAGAACTGGACATGGAACAACAGACTGGTTCCAAATGGAATCAGAGTAAAAGAGTACCTCAAGGCTGTATATTGTCACCCTGCTTATTTAACTTATATGCAGAATATGTCATGAGAAACACTGGACTGGATGAAGCACAAGCTGGAATCAAGATTGCTGGGAGAAATACCAATAACCTCAGATATGCAGATGACACCACCCTTATTGCAGAAAGCAAAGAAGAGCTAAAAAGCTTTTGATGAAAGTGAAAGAGGAGAGTGAAAAAGTTAGTTTAAAATTCAACATTCAGAAAACTAAGATCACGGCATCTGGTCCCATCACTTCATGGCAAATAGATGGGGAAACAGTGGAAACAGTGTCAGACTTTATTTTTGGGGGCTCCAAAATCACTGGAGATGGTGATTGCAGCCATTAAATTAAAAGATGCTTGCTCCTTGGAAGAAAAGTCATGACCAACCTAGATAGCATATTCAAAAGCAGAAACATTACTTTGCCAGCAAAGGTCTGTCTAGTCAAAGCTATGGTTTTTACAGTGATCATGTATGGATGTAAGAGCTGAACTATAAAGAAAGCTGAGCCCTAAAGAACTGATGCTTTTGAACTGTGATGTTGGAGAAGACTCTTGAGAGTCCTTTGGACTGCGAGGAGATCCAACCAGTCCATCCTAAAGGAAATCAGTCCCAAATATTTGTTGGAAGGACTGATGCTGAAGCTGAAACTCCAATACTTTGGCCAACTGATGTGAAGAACTGATTCATTGGAAAAGACCCTGATGGGAAAAGATTGAAGTAGAGAGGTGAAGGGGATGACAGAGGATGAGATGGTTGGATGGCATCACTTACTCAATGGACTGGAATTTGAGTAAACTCCAGCAGTTGATGATGGACAGGGAGGCCTGGCATGCTGCAGTCCATGGGGTTGCAAAGAGTTGGACATGACAACGACTGAACTGATAGTGATATATAAGATCCAGAAATGTTTGCAGTTATGTGTGGGAGAATAAATTATCAACAATATGATGATAGTAACAGTCTCAATCATGAGCAAAATAGACCAAATTGTGACTTCTTTTGCTGATATTTGCATTTTCTTTCCATTTCCCAGCTCTCAAACACCTATGGCCCTGTGTTCACAGTGTATTTTGGCTTGAGGCCCGCTGTTGTGTTGCATGGATATGAAGCAGTGAAAGAAGCCTTAATTGATCAGGGAGAAGAGTTTTCTGGAAGAGGCAATCCCCCAATGTCTCAAAGAGTTAATACAGGATATGGTAGGTGTGCATGTGCATGTGTCCAACATTGGTAATGGGGGTGGGGAGAATGGAAAAGAGGAATTAGAAGGGCCCCTCAGCAGAGCTTGGTCAATCTCTGAGGCTGCCAAGTGTCAGCTCACTGCTCCTTCTCTAGGGCCTCCCTCCTGTTTATAGTCTCTGTTTCTCCTCCTGGCAGGAATCATTTTCAGCAACGGGAAGAGATGGAAGGAGACCCGGCGCTTCTGCCTCATGACCCTGCGGAATTTCGGGATGGGGAAGAGGAGCATCGAGGACCGCGTTCAAGAGGAAGCGCGCTGCCTGGTGGAGGAGTTGCGAAAAACCAACGGTGGGTGATTCTGTGCTCTGTAATTCTGACCTCAGCAGACCGCTCTCTTCTCCAGGGACGCCCTTGGAGACATTTCAGGGGCGGCCACATCTTTCATATGGTTCATGGCTTTCAGCCCTCCCATGGAGAAGAGAGAGAGGAGAGAAGAGAGCCCAGAGGGCTTTTGTGTATCTATGCTTGTTGTGTGTGTACACCCAGGATGGAGCATATAGTGTGGATTAAAGGTCATTTAATCCTATCCTGTTTTGAAATTTTTGTTTTCAGATCATTAGGACATGAAGGTAAGGGGTTTTGAGTCTCTCTCTCTTTTTTTTTTTTTTTGTGCATTAGAGAGCATTTTTTCTCCTCATAGTGTCAGTGTGGGTTATCTATTCCAGAACATTTCATCAGGGAATACTTGTCAAGTGGACACGGTGGGAATGAATTCATCATGCCCCTCTGGAGGGCATGTGCTTTCACTTAATTGGCCTGTATTTGTATGGTCAACCTTACTCAGATGTCTGAGGGTTTCTTCAGACACTCACTGCCTACAGTTCTAGCCAGTAATGATACTTTTCTGTGGTTTTAATTACTTAGGTATCCTTCAGTGCAGGCCTCATCTATTGTGATTTCCCTGTAAACAACTGTTTTAAAATTATCAGCTTAAGTTATTTAATGTTGCTTCTAAGTTACAGTATTGTTCTATGAATTCTAAGAAATAGATGCTATAGAGTAATCCTAAAATTTACAAAAATACGAGGTTATAAAATGATTTATTTGGATTTCAGCCTGCCTTCCTTATTAGTTGCTTCCAACTTCAACTTTCTCTTTACATTTATCTCCCCTCCCTTACCGGTAAAGAATCTGCCTGCAGTGTTGGAGACCTGGGTTGAATCCCTGGATTGGGAAGATCCCCTGGAGAAGGGACAGGCTACTCACTCCTGTATTCTGGTCTAGAGAATTCCATGGACTGTATAGTCCATGGAGTTGCAAAAAGTCGGACATGACTGAGAGACTTTCCCTTTCCCTTTCCCATATTTTGTATTTTCCATATTTTATGATACTTTGACATCTTGGAAGGCCTTGCAGACCTGGGAAGCAACTGCCTCTCCCAGGGTTAGTTAATCCTGAGATAGAGCGTCACATCTTTTCTATGAGCATGTCTTTGATTTTCAGGCCAACCATCCAGAGCCCATACCTTCCGGATACCTACTTTATGAAACCCTCATACACCAAGACAATATTCTACCTGCCCTAAATCAACCCAAGGCATTATGGGACAACCAGGGGCCATCCCTACTGCCTAGCTGCTGCTGCTGCTGCTGCTAAGTCACTCCAGTTGTGTCCGACTCTGTGCAACCCCATAGACAGCAGCCCACCAGGCTCCTCTGTCCCTGGGATTCTCCAGGCAAGAACACTGGAGTGGGTTGCCATTTCCTCCTCCAGTGCATGAAAGTGAAAAGTGAAAGTGAAGTCGCTCAGCCTTGTCCGACTCTTCGAGACCCCATGGACTGTAATCTACTAGGCTCCTCCATCCATGGGATTCTCCAGGCAAGAGTACTGGAGTGGGTTGCCATTGCCTTCTCCCTACTGCCTAGAGCCCTCGGAAATTATCCAAACTATCCAATCCTAAAGTTAGTTAGCATACTGACCCCACCTTGCTCATTTCTTCTGTGAAACTCCTGTGAAAGCTCTGCTCCATGCTCTCTCCTGACCAATCTTGGTGCTTCCCCATGTGGCCCTGTGTGGTGTACCCCTCCTCTTGGGAACAAACTATCTTCCCTATGGCTATCATCTCCTGATCTGTTGACCTCATCATGTGAATAAAAATAAAACCCCAAGTACATTTTAAAACAACTGGATTTGGGATTAAAACTCTTAGGGTAATTTTTCACCCTTACTGCTAGATGTACTGATTTATGAAGCGCTTGTCACAATGAATCTTATTTTCAGTCTGAATTCCAAATTATCTGCTTTGTAACTCTTCCTCTCCAGTGACGTGACAGGAAAGATTAAAAATCAGGTTTTAGTTGTCACACACATGGACATTTCATTTTAACCTTTGTTTTTGCTTTGTGATTGACGTTTGAAATGAAGAAGTCTTACTTTTATTTTAGGCAAACAAATCTTAGAGTTTGCAGTTTGTTTGTGTTACTTTTTCTTCTCATACAGTGTGGATGACTTTTACTCATTTTTCCATCAAACACCTGAATTTTTCCCTAATCTTTCTCTCTTAAATCTCTTCCTTTCCTGTTCCTACCAGTCATTCCTTCAACTATTTATTATATATAAAAGGTTCCCAGGTTCCTAAATATTTTTTCCTTCTTACATCAGTGCTTAATTATCTAGCTTACCAGACAGATATGATTCTGTACTGATAGATAACTTGAATTGTTTTCTTTAACCGAACCTTTAAATTTTTTTTTTTTCCCATTCTTCAAAATAACCAGCAATTTGGCTCAAGGCAGTGAAGTAAATGGAGATTTTGGAAACAGGTTATTAAACAAACTAGGATGGGGGAGTTCCTTGTTGACTGAATGGTTAGGATTCTGGGCCCTCTCCCTGCCATGCGCCCAGGTTCAGTTTGTGATTGGTGAGCTAAGATCTCTCAAACTGCAGCCCAGCTAAAAAGTTTAAAAAAAAAAAAAAAAAGTTCTGTTAAACAAACAAGGATGGTATGGTCAATTCATGTTAAAGGCAATAATGATGTATTTTAAGCATAATTAAATTTTTGCTGATAAGGGAATTTCTATGTAGATGTTGATTCAGAGATTCTAAAATTATCTGTTATCCACAGCAAAGTTTTATATTTATATTTTAACAGTGTTTTATAAATCTTTTCCATTCTTTAGGGTCACCCTGTGATCCCACTTTCATCCTGGGCTGTGCTCCCTGCAATGTGATCTGCTCCATTATTTTCCAAAATCGGTTTGATTATACAGATCAGAATTTTCGTAACTTGCTAGAGAAATTTAATGAAAATCTCCGGATTGTGAGCTCTCCATGGATACAGGTGAGGTCATGCTCCTTTTTTCCCGAGAAGTCATCTGTGTTCTTTTCTCTGACAAGTTCATAATTCAGTATGGGCCAAGCTGTGAAGAGAATGTTTGAAAATTGAACATATTGGATATTACAATGTAGCAACTGGGAATCCGATTTTCCCCTCTTCGTTTTTTTAGTTTGATATAGTTTCTGTTTGTTTGTTTGACTTTTGCAAACTGTAGCTATTCATTTATTTAGTGACTTTTCTAAACTGTTTTGGCACAATCTCTCTTTTTTTTTGTCTAGTGTGGTTGCTGAAATTTCTGTTCCTTTAGCTTATTATGTTCAGCTAGTATTTGAATAGAGTTTTTTGATTTTCGGTGTTTCTTTTTGTTTTTGTTTTTCTTTTTTAAACATTGAAGAAAATATTCTTGAAATTCTATAGTGCTTTACAATTTTCAGAAGTTTCACACACAAGATTTCATATAATCCCATAAAACCCCTTTTCCCCCTCACTACCCTTGTATTGCCCCTCCGTCCTCTCCTCTCCCTCTATAGCTTGTTTTCATATCTGTGAGTCTGCGGATAGCAATGTCATTGAATGTGAAAATCTTAAGAAAAGAAAGGTGAGACAAAGAGATGGAGATAGAGAGGAAGGGAGGAAAGAAGAAAGGGAGAAAGGGAGGAAATAAAGGGAAGGAAATGACTCCTAGATTTGTCCTTGTGTGCTTAGTTGCTCAGTCATGTCCGAGTCTTTGTGATCCCATGGACTGTACCTGCGAGGCTCCTTTGTCCATGGGATTTTCCAGGCTTTTCCCAGTATCCTGGCTTTTCCCAGGGATTTCCCAGTATCCCAAGGATACTGTGGTGGGTTGCCATTTCCATCTCCAGGAGATCTTCCTGACCCAGGGACTGAACTTTTGCATTGGCAGGTGGGTTCTCTTACCAGTGAGCTGCCTGGGAATCCCTTAGCCAGGTTATTTTCAACTTTGCCTTGGTCTTCGCTTGTTACTTGCACTCAGCCTAGAGATCAGCCAGAGCTGATAGCTTAGTCTCTTCTCAGGTCTTTTCTTAGCAGACGTCCTGCCCTGGGCATATGTATAGCTTTCTAAATTCATCAGTATACATGGGTGCTTTTGAATGTCCTAATTTCTTAAAGGCACTCCCTCCCCAGCTAGTCTTTCTGGAGTTTGGTGCTCTGTTGTGTACCTTAACTGTAATCTTTTGCTGCAGGCAACTGTGGGTTTTTCATTAATCTTGCTAGGTCTTTGAGACATCCGAACTGTGTTTCCACCCTAAGTTCCAAGTCAGATGAAACAAAAACAAGTGCCTGTGTCAGTGCTGCAGGCGGCCCCAGACAGGTTAGAACACGGATACACAGTTCTTTGTTAGTGAGGTCTGCTCTGGTGCCACCAGAATGAGGAACTAGGCTCCCGTACCACAAGCTGCCCTTGTTAAGGCCACTGCCAAGAAAGGAGGTGGGACAAGGAGAAAAAACAATAACAGATCTTTTCTGCTGTTTTTAAGTTGTCTTATCTTTGATTCAACATTTATGTGATTGCTGTAAACCTTCGTGCTCTAGAGTTCTGACAAGCTGATTCTGATCATTTTTGCTTAATTTTCTGACACTTTTTAAAAGCAGGATAGGCCTTTTGAGTTGTCTACTGCGTCATTTTTGCTGATGTTATTCTAAGTGAATGTTCAAATGTAACAGTCCTGCCTTAGTGTCATAAAGTAAACATCTGGGAAAGGTGGCTGTGCCTTTATTTTACAAAGAAAAGAAAAGCCTGAATATAAAGCTGGAATTCAAGACTCTTGCCTCCCTGGCCAGTGGTGTTTTCCACTACCCTACCAAAATCCAGTTTCCATAAACTACTTTGGTGACTGCCCAAAAGCATGCCCACAGCATTCAGTGAACGTCCAGGCCCTTACTGGAAGGTTTCCATTGTGCACAGGCTTATCCTCCAATCACACTTAGTGATTTCCTCATCACATTACTTAGCAGAAATATCCTACTTTAGGAAGAAAGAGAATATCTCTTTCAGAGAGGAAGAAAGTTTGTGAACAGAGATGCCACCGGGAACACTGACCAGGGCAGGGGTGTTTGATGCTTTAGCTGGTATCCTAGCTAACCAGGTGATTGGGCTTGGAATGATAAAACTTCTAAACATCCTTAACCTCTGTCCTCATCTATAAAATGTGCATCATAGTAATTCATCTTATTCTGTATTTCAAGGTTGTAGAGAAAAATTAATTTAGGAAAAGAATTGACATAAAAATGCTTTAATAACACAAGGTTGTTGTATGAATATGGGAAATTACAGTCAACTTTTATCACCTGGTCAGAGTTTTCTCCCTTAAATACCTCTATCAGCATAAAGAATTATTTTATATGTACAATATAAAAAGCTCCCCCTGAAGATATAGACCATTTTTATTCACTTCAGTTTCTAACCAGGGGTTGGCATATGGTATATATGTCTTCAACATGCATTTTTAATTTAATAAATACATATTTTTAATCTTTAAGATCTGCAACAGTTTCCCTATTCTCATCGACTATTTCCCAGGGAGTCATAACAAAGTATTTAAAAATTTTGCTTATGTAAGAAGCTATGTTTTGGAGAAAGTAAAAGAACATCAAGCAACTCTGGACATTAACAATCCTCGGGACTTCATTGATTGTTTCCTGATCAAAATGGAACAGGTAAAATGTTGATGACAGATTGGTTATCTATTTGCCTGAATTTTTTTATTCATTAACTTGTTCTGTACTTATTAGGGATGTTTAATGGTTAGAGAAGAAATGCTTGATTAGCCCTTTGGGTACTATTTGTGTATGGCTCTGGACTGAGCATCATGGGAGATTTAAAATTGAATTGTTAAATAACTGGGATACATGGACCTTGTCTGTTGGGTACTAATAGGTTAGATGAGAGGAAAGAGAACACACATCTCAGGTGAAATGGAAGTGCAGACAAGTGAGAAATACAAAATACTGAGCCATAAAAGGAAGGTGAGTGTGATCATTTCACATAGCATGTGGGAGAGTGAGAAGGAAGGGTTTAGCCTGCTTGGGTTTCCTGTATGTCCTGAAGCTTGACGTATATCTTCAAATATTTGCAATAAGTCATCGGGGAGGGAATTTCAGATTGGTAGAATGATGTCATGAGAAGTTCAGAGGTGTTTGTGGTAGAGACTAGGTGGATAGAAGACAGAAGCCTTAACTGACTGTAACCAAAAATAATTCTGGATAGATATAGAATTGGAGGTTGGTGTCCTTCAAGTAAACGTAAAAGTTGGCATGAAAAATATTGATTTTTGTCAGGTAGATGTATGAACCAGAACAAGAGTAGAGTGCAAATAATTACTGGGGAAGATTATCCTGGGAGTTCTGTAGAATGACTGGTACAATGAGAATGGAGCTCAAGGACCAGCTATGAGATTTTTAATTTCTTTGGACTTTGGCTTGATGAAAGTCTGGAACATGGAAATGCAGAGGATTCTGAAATAAAATCAATCTGTCTATCTTGTCATATTATCAAAGATCTATAAATATTAGTTTTAGTTAGAAGAAAGGATGAGAGCCAAATTATAGGGACTGTCTGGGAAATCTCAGTAAAAAGGTCAAATTTGTTATCTGAAAAGTTCAACTAAGAAAGGAAAAATTCAGATAGTAAATTTTAATAGTGAATATGATCAGTGGTAGGGTCAAGTTGGAAATTGTGTCAAGAGCAATATAGGTGCCACAAAAAATTTGTGTAGGTGTAAAGCCGTTCTTGAACTGGGGAAAGGCAGGATCCAGTAAAAGCTGTAAAAAGCACTATAGAAACTAATTCTGGAGAAAGAAATGTCTTCATCTGAGGCCATCATTATTTTATTCAACCACTTTGTAGCACTTGGCAGAAATGAGAAAACAGTTAGTAGGCTAAAATGGCAAGGAGCCAAAGATGCTGATGAAGATGACATTTGAAGAATTGTTCATGGATTTGAACTGGACTGCTCAAATCATGTGTTTTGAACAGAATGAAGGGAAGCACATGGGGTGGCTTAAAGAAACGGGAGGAAGGAAGAAGCAAATCTGCTCTCTGATTTCTCTGGTGCTTGGGCAATGATTTTTGTCTTTCTGGGGCCCAGCTGATTTGAGAATCTGATTAGGAGGAAGGAAACTGTCCTAGAAGGATGCACCTATATGAGTTCCTGATATTTTGCACATAATTTGAGGGATTCTCATTGTGCTATGAAGTCTCTCCACTAATCCTGGGTTAAGGAGACTCTAAGATGTCTGGTATTCCATTTAACAGTGGCTGTTTCCTTATTGCTATGTTTAAAACCCTTATTGTTTCTCTGGACTTCACTATCGTATTTATTTTTTTATAGCATCTTTATTCAGTATAATTTATATACCATATCCCTCACACATTCAGTATACAATTCAGTATTTTCACAGAGTTGAACAACTGCCACCACAATCAATTTCTGAATATTTTTATGACCTTGAAAAGAAATCTTATATGCTTTTGGAGTCACCCTCATTCCTCCCCAATCTCCCCAGTTCTAGGTTTCACTAACCTATCTTCCATCTTTATAAGTTTGCTATTCTGGACATTTCATATTAATGGAATTATACAATATGTGTCTTTTGTGTCTAGCTTCTTTCACTTAATGCTTTCAGGGTTCATTGATAATGTAGCATACATCAGTACTTCATTCCTTTAAATGATTAAATGTGTGGATATGCCATATTTTGTATATCTGTTTGTTGGTTGATGGACATTTTGGTTCCTTCTATTTTGGTTTTGATGAGTTTGTGGACATTTATGTACAAGTTTTATGTATGTGTGCATTTGTTAATTTGCTTCAGTCATGTCAACTCTTTGTGACCCCGTGGACTGTAGCCTGTCAGCTCCTCTGTCCATGGGATTCTCTAGGCAAGAATCCTGGAGTTGGTTGCCATGGCCTCTTCCAGGGGATCTTCCCAAACCAGGAACTGAACCCATATCTTCTACCCCTGCTGTAATGGCAGGCGGACTCTTTACTACTGGCACCACCTGGGAAGCCCCGCAAGTTTTGTATACACATATGTTTTAATTTCTCTTGGGTATATACCTAGTGATAGAATTGTTGGTGGGCTTCCCAGGTCGCACAGTGGCAAAGAATCCACCTGGCAGTGCAAGAGAAACAGGAGATGAGAGTTCAATCCCTGGGTCAGGAAGATCCCCTGGAATAGGAAATGGCAATCCACTCCTGTATTCTTGCCTGGGAAGTTCCAAGGACAGAGGAGCCTGGTGGGCTGTAGTCCATGGAGTCACAAAGAGTCGAACACAACTGAGCACAGCACAGACAGATGATAACTTTATAGTTAACCTTCAAAGGAGGTGTGGCAGATCAAAGTCTTAATGTAAGAACTGAAGCTATAAAACTCTTAGGAGAAAACTTACACATAAAATTGACTGCACCATTTTATATACTCACCAGCAGTGTATGAAGCTTACAGTTTACTCACATATTTGACAGTGCTTCTAATTATCTGTCTTTTTGATTCTGGCCATCCTAGTAGAATTTGATCCATTTTCACATGGGTCATGTTGCATCTGTAGGTCAGTTTGGGAGTAGTGCCATCTTAACTATTCTAAGTCTTTCAATAGATGAACACGGGATGTATTTCCATTTATTTAGGTCTTCTTTAATTTCTTTCAGCAAGGTTTTGTATAGGCTAGTTTAGTTTTGATAGGCTATGTGTACATAACCATTGATTCTTCAAATTCACTTGAACAGATAGAAATAGCAATAACGATTTATAAGAACTCTACTCTCCTTCTTGGCCTCAGAGTAATTTTGAGTTGACAAACTTAGAAACTGTGTGAAGTTGATGTTACCAATTGGGATAACTACTTTTGTCTATCAGGTACAACTGTGATAGGGTTAAGTCTATCTTAATGGTGTTGGATTATATAATATTGGGCATGCTACAGGTCGCTTGGGGATTATAAGCCTTATTAAATTAATGCTAGTCTAGAGGACTGGATAGGAAGAAATGACTATTTTTGGTATGTTCATGACCTCTGTAGTCAGTATTTCAGATTGTTCCATTCTTATTATCAATTATATGTCACATATATCCCTCCTTTAAACCCACCTTAGTTGTCGTTGTGAAGGGCTTTTACTCTCCCAACTTCCAATTTGTGAGAGCTTTATTCAGTCAATTCCTTATTCTGAGCATCTGCGCTCATTTCCTCCACCAAGCTGCCTATTGCCTCACGTCTTGGAATACAGTAGTGGCCGGCCCCATTTTGTCTTTGTATGTGGGATAAATAAACTCACTATTTCTTTAAACCACTGTTACCTTTTTTTTTATTGGTAGGCAAACACAACCTTAATTGATAGAAATGAGCAAATTAGAGCCATATCTTGAAAAATGTTATAAACCAGAATCAAGAGTTTGCAATTCTCTTTTCCTTTTAAACCATTTTATCTGGACTCTGACTAAAGATGCATGAAGAAGTTGAAAATGTGCAAAAGCTAACATAGCAGCACATCCTCAAATAGATTACAAAGAAAAAGAGTGGATTCACAGAGACTCTTATGTTGGGAAGTCCAGGGCTAGCCATGAAGTACATTGAACTTAAGTGCCTTCCATTTTTCTTCAGCATATTTAAGTATGTAGGTTTCATCTTCATGCTCAGATACTCATGTTTCAAAATGATGACCTACACCGCTTATACGTCTGTATCGGTGTTTGACTATGAAGACAGAAAGAGAGAAACTGGCATCAGCAAGCTCTTTGGTAAGAAGTAGGTTGCTTGACCAGTGTACCTGAAAAAAAGGCTTGGAATGAAGTTTTTAGGTAAGCTAGGGATGAGGAGTAGGAAATCAAGACTGCATCAGCCCAGTCCACACACTTTGCCAGTGGCTGTAGTACTGCACTCGAGTGTCTAGGTTTGTTTAGTTTTCTAACAGTATGTGTTATTTTGGATTGATTTTAATTATTTATGCTGGCAAACTACCAGATATTTACATCAAATAACTTCTAGGAAAAGCACAATCAAGAGATGGAGTTTACTTTTGAAAACTTGATAGCATCTGTGTTTGATTTGTTTGGCGCTGGGACACAGACAACAAGCACCACGCTGAGATATGGGCTCCTCCTGCTGCTGAAATACCCAGAGGTCACAGGTATGATAACATGGTGGGCAGGGTGAGCTTCAGGGAAGATATTGGGTCTTCTGTCTTATAATTCCTCTTCGAGAAGCTTTAGTTTTGAAATTTCTATGCCACCCACTATAAGCTGCCCAAATATTTAAAAAACAAAAAGGTGAAAGTAAGACAAGTATAGTAGGGAGGATTGCTGAGAAAAGTAGAGACAGTATGAGCAGTAGCAAAGGCAATAAAGCTATGGATTTCATCAAAAAAAATTCCGGTGAAGTATCTGGACTTCATGGGAAGGGATTTGCAGCAGGCGCAACCAGCATAAATTGGCCTACAATGGACTGTTAGTTTTCTTAAGTTTTGAATGGTAGATATGTTTTTACCTAAATCTTTCCTTGTTCTAAATATGCAACATCATAATGCTAGGATAGGGAAGATGGGGCTATATTGTTGAAGTATAGCAGAAATTCTAGAAATTTGGTGGGACAGCCTGAGAAAATTTTCAGTCTGAGAAGTGCTTTAAAAGGTTAGATTTAGAAAAAGATATATGCTATTTAGACAGAAAATGTACCTAAAAGGCCACCTGATGTGAAGAGCTGACTCATTGGAAAAGACCCTGATGCTGGGAAAGATTGAGGACAGGAGGAGAAAGGGATGACAGAGGATGAGATGGCTGGATGGCATCACCGACTCAATGGACATGGGTTTGGGTGAACTCCTGGAGTTGGTGATGGACAGGGAAGCCTGGTGTGCTGGGGTTCATGGGGTCACAAAGAGTCAGACACGACTGAGTGAATGAACTGAACTGAACTGTACCTAAAATAAATTTTTCCCTTTATAAACAGTAAATAAGATAGCATTTCAAGTTGCAAATAAACACACACACAATACATATCCAATTGCAAGCCATATATACATCAGTTATAGAATTTGATTTTTAAAACATCGTATATTATTTTGATATGAAAATAATACCTGATACCTGTTTTTCTTTCTGTGATTGTCGAGACCAGCTCAACAAGCAGGGTTTCCGAAAGCGTGATACGGTGAGAGAATGAGAAAGGAGACACAAGAATTCATAGAAAAGTGAGGATCAGGGGACCAACACCGCTCCAAGGTGAAGGTGCTGAAACTGAATCCAAGCCAGCTTTATTATACTTTCAGCCATGAATGAAAGAATATGTGCAGAGTTAAACTATAACTCATGTGGCCTTCAGGGCCAAAGAACAAAATGATCATTAACCATTTAGGAATTAGGAAACAGTAATCAATAATGAATCAGTAACTAAGACTAATATTTTTATCTATAGATTTTTCACCAGATATGTAAAACATGTGACTCTGAGACGCCAATTGAGAAACAGTCTGGGGTCGGTTTTCCGACCCCAGGATCATATCTTGTTTTCAAGATTATGAACTGTTCCCTCTGGACTTGTTCCAAGAGTCTCGTGCCTTATAGCATCCAGTTTATCAATAATTATAAATTTCTTTTGCAGCCCTTGCTGGGGGCTGCTTTTCTTTTATTCTTCCTGTCTCCTATATGTGATGACAGAAATTTCTTGAGTTAGTAATATACTGTTTGTGTTTAAAGTGTTTCATCATTTCTATTTTTTATTAATGATCCTCTATGCTAATATATGAGCTTCCCAGGTGGTGCTAGTGATGAATCTGCTTGCCAATACAGAAGATGTAAGAGAAGCGGGTTCGATCCCTGTGTCCAGAAGAGCCCCTGAAGGAGGGCATAGCAACTCACCCCAGTATTCTTGCTGGGAGAATCCCATGGACAGAGGAACCTGGCGAGCTACAGTTCGTAGGGTTGCAAAGAGGTGGACATGACTGAAACGACTTAGCACGCATGCATGCTAATATCTAGGCTTCCCTGGTGGCTCAGATGGTAAAGAATCTGCCTGCGATGCAGGAGGCAAGGGTCGGGAAGATCCCCTGGAGGAGGGCATGGCAATCCACTCCAGTGTTCTTGCCTGGAGAATTCCATGGACAGAGGAGCCTGGTGGGCTACTAGTCCATAGGGTCAGGAAGAGTCAGACACGACTGAGCGACTAACACTTTTTTCACTTTTCATGCTAATATATAGGTGTGCACAGATTTATCTCAAAGCCTAGCATGACAAATGAGTGTCATTTGTACTTGTATTATGAAAACTTTCTAAGTCTAGGTGTACTTCTGGACATATAATTGATGTTTATAACGATGTTGGAACACCTTTACAGAGTTTTATGTCACCCTGATTTGGTATGAAATTGTGGTGTGGCATGTGCTTTCCTCTTTTTTCCAGTAGTCTTACTTGTGTCTTATCAGCTAAAGTCCAGGAAGAGATTGACCGTGTGATCGGCAGACATCGGAGCCCCTGCATGCAGGACAGAAGCCACATGCCATACATGGATGCTGTGGTGCACGAGATCCAGAGATACATTGACCTCGTCCCCACCAATCTGCCCCACGCAGTGACCCGTGACGTTAAATTCAGAAACTACCTTATCCCCAAGGTAAAATTGTTTCTCTTGCAGTGACCTCAACACTCTTGAAGTTCCCATATTCACAGTATGATTTCAGTCCTCAAGATGAGAGAATTGGAAAAATTATACATGTGGCAGCTTGATGAGTTTTGTGTTGTTTCCAATTTGTGGCTATAAATCTTTATGACAGCTCTCGATATCTGGCTAAGTCTCCCAAATTTGTTCTGCTTCTTTAATATTGTTTTGGCTACCCTTAGCTGTTTATATTTCCAGGTAAATTTCAGTATTCATTCATCAATTACCCAAAACATTCAGCTGTGATTTTTTTCACGGTAGTATCAAATCAATTTGGAAATTGACATCTTGACATGTTGATGCTTTCAGTTCACAGATACAGTTAATTTGGGCTTTCTTTAATTTTTTTGATACTGTTTTGTTTTTAGTACAGTGACTTGCACATCTGTTATGTTTTTCTCAGATAAGAAATATTCTTGATCTTATTATACATTTTATAATTTTAAAATTGCTTTTTCCATTTTTTTGGTATATAGAAATATAATTGATTTTATTATCTTGATGCCCTTATATCTAACAACCTTTCCAAATTCATATATCATTGTTAATAATTTGTTTGTAGATTTATTTGTAATATCTATATGCACCACAATTCTGCCATCTGGTTTAATATTTGTTTTATTCTTTATTTTCCAATTCTCATGACTTTGATTTACTTTATTGCATTATCACACTGGCAGGATTTCAAGATAATATTGAACAAGGTGGTGATAGTGGCTGTTGTTTCATTTATGATATCCTGAAAGAGGTGAGGGTTATATATCTCATCATTGAGAATGATATTTTATGTACATTTTTGTAAATATTTAAAAAAAACTGATTAGGGAAATACTTCCTAATCCTATTTTTGTATGATTTGGGGGATAAACTTTATTTTTTATAGCAGTTTTAGGTTCACAGCAATTTTCAGCTGAAGATACAGTGATATCCCATATACTTCCTGCCTCCACACATGCATTGCCTCACCCATTATCAATATCCTCTACCACACTGGTACACTTTTTACAATGGATGAGCATATATTGACCATCATTAGCATCCAAAGTTCATCATTTACATTAGGGTTCACTCTTGTACATTCTGTGAGTTTGAGCAAGAGTCTAACGATATGTATCCATCATTGTAGTATTATATAGAGTAGTTTCACAGCTCTAAACATCCTCTGTGCTCTGTTCATTCATCCCTCTCTCCCCCAAACCCTTGGCAACCATTTTATGCCCATTGATTAGGAACTCCCTATTTTTCCCTCTCACTTGCTGTTCACAATCTGTCTAGTTTTTTCCACAAATGTGTGTATAATTTGATCAAATGGATTCTTTGCATTTGTTTATATGGTATATATTTTGTTCCCTCTATCTCCGTCTCTCTCATATATAAAAAGCTGAATTTGGTTTGCTACATTTTATTGAGGACATTTGTATTTTTATTTGTAAGAGACTGGTCTACAATTATACTTTCTCAAAAAATTTTTGTCAGACTTCTGATATCAAGGTAATGCTGGCTTGATAAAATAGGTGGGAAATTTTCCATACTGTGGGTATATTTTTATTAGGTATATATATTTCTTTTGGCTGTTCAGTTAGTTCTGCCTTTTCTGTGCCTAAAAAGTTTGGCTTAATCTCAGATATAATATAAGAAAAAAAAAAAAAACCCACAGTCTTAGGTGATATTTATCTTCTCCCAGAAAGTGTTCATCTTTCCTCTGCTAGACAGAATTACATAACACCTCCTATTTCAGAATTGTATATGTACACAGTCAAAAATTGACCGCAGATGGCAATTTGCCTTTCCAAGTTTCTTCCATCTGGAATCTGGAGACCAACTTTAATCAGCAGTTTTTCAGTGTTATCTAACACATGGTTTCTGTTTTTATTCAGACTTTCTAGTTGGCATCCTACAAGCTATTCTATTTTGAAGCCTGCATATTGTTACTATTATACATAAAAATATGATAACTAAAAATCCTCCTTTGAGGAGAAAAGGGTTGTGAGTTTCTTAAGGTTGAAATTATTACCACTCTTTTCTGGGAAAGACAGAATTCTGAATATCTGTGTGCCCCTTATGACAGCCACTAGCCACATGTACCCAGTGGATGCCTGAAATGTGATTAATGCAACTGAGGAACTGAATTTTACATTTTATTTACTTTTGACTGGCTTTAAGTATAAGTAGCCATAGATCATGCAAGTCTACCGTGTTAGAGCTGCTCTAAGTTTTTTTTTTCTCTCTCACATGGGTTTAGAAATCCCTCATCCTTAATTCTGCAACACTAAAAACCTGAAAAATTAAAAACAAATATAAATTTAGTGCAATTTCATTTGGTGGTCAAAATGTAACTGGAACTGAAATGAATCTATTTTTATTCCTTATTTATGCCACTTTGTGTGAATATTCATGTCCTACTGAAGACATTTGTATACTGTCGATAATACTAATCGTGTTTACCTCAAAATGTTGCCAGAACTAAACCAGGTAATATATATATTTTAAAATATGAGCTAAAACTACGAGACATTTTCGTCTATCAGAGTGATGAAGTCAAAGGCGGAAAAAATCTATTACTAGTGAGGATATATGTAAACAAGTACTTTCAGGTGCCACTGGTAAGACTGGTAAATAAGTACATCTTTTTCTCTTTTTCTGAAGCACATTTTGGCCATAATTATTAAAAAGTAAAATATATCTTATAATGCAAGAGTTATAATTCTTTGTATCTACTACAAATGCTTGTGAAGGAATATCAAAATGTATCCTTGCATCATTACTTGTAATAAAAAAAGTATTTTTAGCTACTAAATGTTCATTGTAAGTGTAATGGCACATTTATATTGTGTAGCATGAATACGGCAGATGTATATGTGTTGACGGGCTTCCCAGGTGGAGCTAGTGCTAAAGAACCCACCTGCCAGTACAGGAGTCATCAGAGACACAGGTTCGATCCCTGGCTTGGGAAGATCCCTTGGAGGAGAGCATGGCAATCCGCTCCAGTGTTCTTTCCTGGAGAATCACATGGGCAGAGAAGCCAGGTGGGCTACTGTCCATAGGGTCACAGGGAGTCTGACATGACTGAAGCGACTTAGCAGCAGTAGAAGCATATGTGTTGACATTGGGCAATATCTAAATTATTTCATTATAGAAAAAAATCAAAATCTAGTGGGTGTTTGTCATTGGGTAAAAAGAGAAGAAAGTGATAAGTAGCATAAATGTATATAGGATTATCTGCTGATATGCATAATATAAGCACATGTAACTAGTTGGTGGGAATGATTATTTTTGAAAAGTTTAAATGAGTTTGTGCAGCTAGATAGGAAGAAGACTTACTTTTTACCATGTGTGCTTTTTGTGACTTAACATCTTCTTCTATTTTTCACCTGAGGTATAAGTTATGTAAAAGAAAAATTACCCTGTTAAGTATAGAGTCTAAAGAGTTTTGACCAATATGTGAGGTTATGTCACTATCACAACAAGTAAGATATAAACACATTTTCATCATCTTGAAACTTTCCCTTATTCTCCTTTTGCAATCAATCCGTTTCCCCCAATTTTAGCCCCTGATAACTACTAACCTATTTTTAGTCCTGTAGTTTTGCCTTTTCAAGAGTGCAATATAATGGAATGTGACGTAAGTGAAATAACTTATAATCAATATATGCCTTTATCTTTTTTATGTGGCAGAATGTTTGAGATTCATCTTTTTATTGCATATATTACTTTATTCATTTTCTATTGATGAATAATCCATCATATGGAGTACCACAAATTGTCTATGCATTAACTGATTGATGAATGTGTGGGTTGTTTCCAATTTGGGGCCATTTGAATAAAGGTACTATGAACATTTGCATACAGGTTTTTGTGTGGACCTAAGTTTTCATTTCTTTTAGGTAATACCGAAGGGTGAGAGTGTTGTTTAAATGTTTAACTTCATTTTAAAAAACCCATCCAACGGTTTTCTAATATGGCTGTGACATTTTACATTCCAAGTGGCAATATATGAGAGTTCCACTTGCTGGGGGTACCCTTCACCACTTGCCTTTGTTAGTGTTCTTAAATTTTTTTTTATTAATTCATTATCTTGTATTAATGGCTTCTGACTGTTTGTTTTGTTTGTGGTATTTATTAGTATTCCTCCAGCCAGATCACCTGCTTTCTACCCCAAACAAAGCAATATGTTTTGAAAATCGTCTTGAGGGGCTGTTCTTGGGTGGCGGTGGGAAAGGGAATTTTGGCAAGATCACCACTGATTGGTAGGGAAAAAAAATTAGAAACATATGAAACCAAGTACATGTCTCTCCCCATATACACACCTGTATATATGTCCACTCACATGGCCGGCCAAGCCAGCCCTTGCGGGCTTTGAACAATCATCTCAACGCCTCTTTAGTTTCCCTTGTCCTGAGAATGGGAAGGGGCGAAAGGGAGAGAGTTCAGATCTGTAAGTATTTTTAAACAAACAAACAAACATTTAAAGCATCGTTAGAAATTTTGGTGGAATTGATTGTCTGGCATGCTAACACGCCGAAAGCGGTCCCAGTTTTCCGTAGAAGGCCTTGTAGGCTTGTGTCAAAAGAGGGCTGACCCCCCGAGGAAGGTGGGGCGGGGGCAGAGGTTAAAGGTCGAGACCTCGGCGCCGCACCGCACGGCCTTCCTCTCTTTGGTACCGGTTGTCCCCGCGAGGAGAGTGACAGGCGAGGGGTGGAAGCCACCTCGCGGATGACACGGTGCACTCTCCAACGCGCTTCGTTCCTGTACAGGGAGCGCCTTGGGGTTGTTGGCCGCGCCGTGCTGTGCGAGGTGGTCCAACCTGTGGCAAGAGTCTCCTCTCCGAGGGCGCAGGGCACGTGGGGCGGCGCCGCCTGGACTAGGCGGAGAACTCGATTTTTTTGTCCCCCAGCCTGGCGCGACAGGCTGGCGGCGCTCACAGAACCCTAGCCGGTGGCACAGTTGTGCATCCCGCAGGGCTCGGGGCCTGGGCGTGGAAAGGCTGCACTTGGGATGAGGAGGGATGAGGTCGGAGACTAAGCAAAGGCTCCTTCCCATACTGTTTTGTTGTTGTTTATGGCTTGCATTGTGCGTGGCGGGTCGCGGGCAAGTACCGGCCGCTGGCACTAAAAGGAAGGGACCTTGGTGTGCGCTCTGCGTGGCTCCTGACTTCCGCGCCCTAACACTTGCGGAAGCGCCCTCTAAATTTTAGACACTTGTAATAGTTTGTGTAGTGATACCACATTTTGTTTTACCTCTGTTTTTTCGGCGAAAAGTGATATGTTTTTTCATATGTTGATTGGCCATTCATATGTGTTGATTAATAGTGTTTACTCAAGTTATAGTTCTATTTTTTATTGGATTGTTTGCCTTCAGTTCAGTTCAGTCGCTCAGTCGTGTCTCTTTGCGACCCCATGGACTGCAGCACGCCAGGCCTCCCTGTCCATTGCAAACTCCGGGAGTCCACCCAAACCCATGTCCATTGAGTCGGTGATGCCATCCAACCATCTCATCCTCTGTCACCCCCTTCTCCTCCCGCCTTCAGTCTTTCCCAGCATCAAGGTCTTTCCAATGTCAGCTCTTCACATCAGGTGGCCAAAGTATAGGAGTTTCAGCTTCAGCATTAGTCCTCCTAATGAATATTCAGGACTGATTTCCTTTAGGATGTACTGGTTGGATCTCCTTGCAGTCTTGTTTGCCTTATTACTTATTGCAGTTCTTTATATATTTTGCATGCAATCCCTTTATCATGTCTAAGTGTTGCAAATATTTACTCCCAGTATGTGTCTTTTTCTTTCTTTTTTTGGTTTCTAACAATGTTTTTGAAAGAGCAGAATATTTCTTAGAAAAAAGTGAAAGTTTAAAATTTTGATGGTGTCCAATTTATCAGTTATTTCCCTTATGACCCATGTTTCTGTGTCATACTTATTTTCCAGCATGTTATCAAATATTTATGCTCATCTTTTCTTTTTCAAGTTTTATACTTTTAGCTTCTATGTTTAAGTCTATGATCCATTTAAAGTTTATTTTTACTTATGGTGTGAAATAATAATCACACTATTTTCTTTATGGATATCTACTTGTCCCAATACCATTTGCTGAAAATACACCTGTTTTTAAAACTTAAGGTAACATTTTCTTGTATTATTTGTTTTGAGATTATACAAGGCAATAATTTAAAAAATAAAATTATAAACCTTAAATGCGATAAACTTCAGGTGTGGAATTACTCCCAACTTTAAATTAAAGAAATTTTAAAATTTAAATAGGATTTAAACACACAGTGGATATATATATAATATATGAAATATATATGAAAATGTATATACATTTATATTTTAACTACATATCTATCATCTGTCTATCACACTTAAACCTAAATAATACTTCAGTATGTATATCTTCTAAACAAGTGAACAAGGACTTTATCTACATAACAGTAAAAACATTCACACTAAAGGAATTATCATCTATACAAGAATTTTATCTAGTATATATACTATAATTACATTTTCTCAGTTATCCTAATGTGTCTTGTGTAGTTCTTCTTGAAGGGGCATCTAGTGTCCAGTCAAGGAACAAGTATTTAATTTGTCTGTCCCTTTACTCCCCTGTTATCAAGAACAGTTCCTATTCCTATGTTTATTTCAATGCATTGACAACTTTGAAGAGTCCAAGACAATCGTCATGTTAAACATTTGGTAGTCTGGCCTTGGTAATTGTTTTCTTGAGATTACATACCCATTCTGTGTATTTGGCAAGAAAATTACATAGGAGATGTTGTGTATGTCCCACTGCATTGGATTTTGGCTGAAGACATGTATTGTCAGTTTATCCCATTATTGGTAATGCTAAGATGATCACTTGTGAAGGAGGAATCTTCCATATCTCTCTATTGATGAGTGTCTGTTTTCATAGGTAATTAATTAACAATCTATGGCATGTACTTTAAGACTTAGTGTATACTGTTTCCCAAAACATTCATCCAGCTGTTTCAGTATAAATTGATAATCTTTATCTGCTTTGTTGAAAAATGAGAATTTTTCTAATTTTATCATCTCTTTTTTTTTTTAAATCTAGAATTCATCCATAATGTGTTTCTCCACATTTTAAAATTAAGAGAAACAAATTTCATCCCAAAGATAAATGCTCAGTAGTTGTTAGTGTATTTGTCTAAGAAATCATTTTTTCCTCTTGGGAAGATTTTCTTTTTTATTGTGATAAAATCCTTGGAAGGAAATTATGACCAACCTAGACAGCATATTAAAAAGCAGACATTACTTTGCCAGCAAAGGTCTGTCTAGTCAAGGCTATGGTTTTTCCAGTGGTCATGTATGGGTGTGAGAGTTGGACTATAAAGAAAGCTGAGTGCTAAAGAACTGATGCTTTTGAACTGGGTGTTGGAGAAGACTCTTGCGAGTCACTTGGACTGCAAGGAGATCCAACCAATCCATTCTAAAAGAGATCAGTCCTGGGTGTTCATTGGAAGGACTGATGTTGAAGCTGAAACTCCAATACTTTGGCCACCTGAGGCGAAGAGCTGACTCATTGGACAAGACCCTGATGCTGGGAAAGATTGAGGGCAGGAGAAGAAGAGGAAGACAGAGGATGAGATGGTTGCATGGCATCACCGACTCAACGGACATAAGTTTGGGTGGACTCCGGGAGTTGGTGATGGACAGGGAGGCCTGGCGTGCTGCGGTTCATGGGGTCACAAAAGGTCGGACACAACTGAGTGACTGAATTGAACTGAAAATAAGTTATAATGTAAAAATTACCATTTTAACTATTTTAAAGTGAGCAATTCAGTGAAATTTAGTACATTCAAAATGTTGTGCAGCCATAGCTACTATCTAGTTCAGAACATTTTCATCACTCCAAAAAGAAACCCAACCCACCCACTAAGCAGTTATTGCCCATTCCTCCCTCCCTCCAGCCCCTGACAACCACTAACCTGTTTTCGTCTGTATGGATTTGCCCGATGTCATTTTTAATTGTATCAGACCTCTATTTTTGAAAAGCCCTATAAACAGGCTCCAAATACATCTGACTTTTCAAGAGTCATCAGAGGCTTCCATTTTAAAACATAATCCACATATGAGATGTAAGCAAACGAAATGATGAAATTGAACAAAACAAACAGCAGTGTCTAAATACTGTGATAAGTAAAGGGGATTCAGAAACCGAGTAACCAAGTACTCAGTACTTCAGATGCTATTGGAGGCCACTTTAGTAACATCACTGCCATTGATCTTAAACCCATCCGTGTTTATTGCTTGGTCTGTCTCTCTGGAATTTGCCACTGCCCTTCTTGGCCCTAGGGCTCCTCATCTATAGATCAAAGACTGGATTAAATGATTTGCAATATTTCTTTTGCTCCATGATTTCTTATAACTCAGTTTATCTTCATCTTTCATCCCAGGGCATGACTATAATAACATCACTGAGTTCTGTGCTACATGATGACAAAGAATTCCCCAACCCAGAGGTATTTGACCCTGCCCACTTCCTGGATGAGAGTGGCAACTTTAAGAAAAGTGACTACTTCATGGCTTTCTCAGCAGGTAATAAAAGTTAATTTCCTTAAGTACTTAGGGAACAAGGTACCTTTCTGGAGTTGGTTGGAACTTAATGATGTCCTCTCTGGGGCTGGTAGAAATGCTTTTTGTCCACGATCACAAACACCACTTTCAATGCCCTTGTGTTTCCTCCCCTCACCACACATCCCCAGTACTGGAACTTCAGGGAGGTAACCCAGTTCTTCCAAAGTAAGAAAGCTAGAAAACAGAATAATAATCGTAGGTAGCACTGAGTTACCTGTGAACTCCTCTCAGCAGGTGAAACTTTTAGACTTTCCTTGCCTGCCACGAGAAAGGTACATAAATCCACAAGTTTGAGTATTTTCCATGTGATATCCCTCACTCCCTAGGCTGAGTTCTGGGGTTAAAGGTACAGAATGGGCACCAAAGTGGGCTCTCAATCTAGCTGGGGAAGCAAATTACTAAAGAGAACATTGAATAGTGTTGTGAGAGAGGAAAGCTCAGGCTGCTCATGAGACCAGAAGGAGAAACCCTGTTTTCTGGTCACTCATACACCACAGTGAGGCATAAAATGGAATAAGGAACATTCTTACAGAAGAAAGGGAATTTGAACTGCCTCACAGGAACAAAGTGAGAAGAGAAGGCGGGGCAGTTTTACAGGAGCAGGACATTCTTTTAGATCGAGAAAAGAACCTGCCAACTAACTGCCCTGCAGTGGTTCCAGAGCACCGTGATCGTCTTCTAGTGCTGATCATAGACCCTGAAACTGGGTCTCCACAGCTACAATGTGTGCTGAGTCTCTGGCCACAGACTCACCTCCATGTATTTGGCAGCTTTTGATGCCTTTGTGTCTTGCTCTGTATCTGCCAAGATGTTAAGGACTGAGCCTTCCCTTCAAAAGCACACATTTTAGCATAGCAGAAGAACCAGAATTATGATTCAAGGTGATTCATGCTTCAACTGAAGCAATGAATGTGATATTGAGGCAACTCAGAGAGGGCAAGATTCTACTGTGTGTGAATATTGCAAAGACCATAAAGAGGAAATGACATGGGACGTAGGTCCTGAAGGAAGTGTCAGAGAAATGCATCTTGACTGAATGAAACATCATGAGACAAAACTAGAGGTTTCATGGTGTATTGGAGGTTGATGAAGAGTGGATATGGCCAGCACTGAGTAGAGGGTGTGAAGAATGGAAAGAATGATATCAAACATCATACTGGGAACAAAATATGGAGGGCCAGCTCAACTCATTTGGACCTCATAACAGATGGCAGAGACATTTAATGTTTTCAGGTGGGAGACTGACACATTTAGACATGTACTTTTGAAAGCACATGGAGGAAAAATATCTTTAGCTGAATTTTATGCCAGAAGTAGAAAGGAAGCACATATATACAAGTTCCCTCCTCTCAGGGCTTCTGATAGAAACTGGAAGTGGAAAAGAGCAGTTAAAATGTGGGAATACACGATGAAGTGCTTGACACAGAGCTGACACTCAATCAATATTTACTGAGTGAAAAATTCCTATGAAGATATTAGGTGAATAGCGAGTATGTCTCTCCTGTTTATTTGTCTCTAAACATCTTTCCAGGCCTCCATCTGTTCAATCATTCATACATTTTGTGACAATTCAAAATGTAATGTTCAAGGAACAAATCACCTCTGTGTGTATTTTCAGGAAAACGAAATTGTGTGGGAGAAGGCCTGGCCCGCATGGAGCTGTTTTTATTTTTGACCACCATTTTACAGAAATTTACCCTGGAATCTGTGGTTGACCCAAAGGACCTCGACACCGCCCCAGTTTCTAGTGGGTTTGGCCATGTGCCACCCCTGTACCAGATCTGCTTCACTCCTGTGTGATGAAGGGCAGTCCATCGGCTGCTGCTGTGCTGTTGTCTGTAATTAACTCTCATCTGGGCCATCATTCACCTCCTTCTTACTACCAGGGGTACTCTTTCTGATCGCCCTCATACTGCCACAATTTTCTCAGTATCCAGTGAATATCCAACTTCCATGAAAGGAAAGTCTCCTGAGTTTTACTGCACAAATGTATTTGCTGTCTTCATATTCTATAACACTTCTATTGACTACCACATATGCTAATACTTCTTAAGAGTCAGTACCATGTTATCACTGTAAAACAGAGTGGAATTGTTGATATAAGCCAGCACACAGCCATTTGCTTTCCAGATGTTCTAAATAAAAAGCAGCAGCATTTGCTGAGCCAGTCTCAGACTTCCCTTCTTTTGTACTTAATGCAGGTAAGAAATGAATGAAAGTAAGAGTCTGAAGAGGCCCTGCTTGTCCTCATAATGATAAACACAGAAGGGGACAAAGAGAAAGAGGGCAGGAAAACTCTTTGCTGAGTATCACCTGGGCTTACTTGAGGATTGGATTTGGAAATGAGAGAAACTGTATCCAAGAGCAGCTCCAGCCTGTAGGGAAATAGTGAGAAAATCAGCAATTGGGAGGACTGAATAATAAGTGTTGGAATTCATTCCTCTGGTGGGTGTTACTGTGAACACTAATAGAAGATATGAAATGTTCACATTACTTTGTGTTTCAAACTTACAGTCAAATATTAACTATGTTTCTCTATTTCTAATCATATACTCTAAGTGTTATTCTTTTCTCTCTGAGCAAGAACAAAATCCCTAGAAGGTGTCACCAGATTCTGTTTTTTTTCTACTTTCCATCACATTGTTTTATATGTAACATCAATGGTGGCCATATGATGCTATGATCCTGAACTTCTTAGTCTCAAGACATCTCTGAAATACAGACAGCTGAGAGATAAAGAATATCTTTGGGACTTATCCCTGAAACACTAACGGAAATGAGAATTAGAAATTCCTGTTGAAGGTTTTATTAATATTATAGTTATACAGAAGATTTGACTTCGTTTAAGGAAACATGTACTAAAATAAGTCAGGTCTTTGATACCAAGACCAGGTATCAGGTCAGCAGTTTACACTCACCTGGTTCAGAGTATAAATTCTTTGCACATACTACCAAATTTTCTCTCTGACACTTGCATTTGTTTTAAAAATGTATGAAACCAACTATTAGCTTATATCCCAATAAACTAGATTTTCACATAGGAATACTTAGTATTGCCATTGGACATCTGAGAAAGTGTTCAGCAACATTAAGCTTTATGGAAGTGCAAATTTACATTTTAATGAGATATCCTTAGATAGCCATCAAAATGGTTAAAATGAAAAAAAAAATTATGCTAAGTTTTGGCAAGAAAATGAAGCAACCGGCATTCTCAGAGTAATACTGTAAATTGGTTCAACCATTTGGACAACTATTTGGCCATTTTTATTGGACGTAAACTCGTGAATGTCCAGCAGTTTCATTTGTAGGTATGTACTGAATAGAAACACAATACTTTGGGATATGAACAAGACATGTTTAGGAATGCACATACAGCACCAATCAAAATAACCCCACACAGGAAGAACCTGAAATGTCTATTAACAGTACAATGGAAAACATAAATTATGCAATTCTTTTTAACGATTTGTGTCTTGATTATACAGAAATATTCACCCTGTGTTAGTGTGTTGGCATGCACATTTAGAACATGCATACTTTCTCTATGGATGTTATGCTTCAATTAAAACATTTATTTAAAAGCAAACAGATCTACAGAAGAAATATTTGAGCAGTAATTTCAGAGAATTCCCCCAAATTAATGTCAGATACCATGCCACACATTCAGGAAACTCTAAGAACATCAGGTTGGAAAAATACCCTGAAGTCTACAGGTAGGTACATCATATTCAAACATAGACTTTAAAACAAAGAAAATATCTGAAAGAAGCTAGAGGAAGAAAAAAATCTTACCTTTAGAGGAACAGAATAAGAATTACATTGGGATTTTCTTCAAATTCTGTGCAAGCAGAAAGAGAGTGGAGTGAAATATTTAAAAGAAAAAAAAATGTATCAACTTTGATTTCTGTATACAGTGAAATTATCTTTAAAAGAAGAGATAAGGACCCTCAAACAAACAAAATTGAGGGAATTTGAATCCAGTCCTTGACTGGCAAGAGGGTACCTACATGTAAAACACATGCACATAGAATCTACATGCAGATCTTACACCCTTTACAAAAATTAACTAAAAATGGATCATAGAACTTAATGCAGAATGCAAAATTTTAATTCCTAGGAGATCACATGAGAGAAAATATAGATTACCTTGACTAGGTGATGACCTTTGAGATTTATCTCTGAAGCATAATCCACAAAAATAATTGATAATTTGGAGTTCACTAAAATTAAAACCTTCTACTCTGTGATATATACTGTCAATGGAAGGAAGAGACAAGCTACAGACTGGGATAAAGCATTTGCAAAAGGCATATCTGGTGAAAGACTGTTACCCAGAATAAACAAAGGGCTCTTAATTAAAACTCAACAGTCAGAAATGTAACAACCTGATTTTTAAAATGTGCAAAATATCTGAACAAAAACATTAGCAAAGAAGATATCCAAGGGGCAAATAGGCAGGTGAAAAATGCTCAACATCATATGTAATTAGAGACTTGCAATTAGATACCACTACACACATTATTGAACTGAACACACATTATGTGTGTGCATGTGCTCAGTTGTGTCCAGTTCTTTGCAGCTCCATAGACTGTAGCCCACTAGGCTCCTCTGCCCATGAAATTTTCCAGGCAAGAATACTGGGGTTGGTTGCAATTTCCTTCTCCAGGGGATCTTCCCAACTCAGGGATCAAACCCATGTCTCTTGTGTCTCATGAACTTGCAGATGGATTCTTTACCACTTGTGCCACCTGGGAAACACACATTATAAAATGGTAAAGTCCAAATCACTGACAAAACCAAATATTGACAAAGATGTGGAACTGCAAGATTTGTTAGTCTTTACTGCTGCTGCTAAGTTGCCTCAGTCGTGTCCGACTCTGTGCGACCCCATAGACGGCAGCCCAACAGGCTCCTCTGTCCCTGGGATTCTCCAGGGAAGAATACTGGAGTGGGTTGCCATTTCCTTCTCCAATCAGGAAAGTCTTTACTGGTGGGATGCAAAATGGTATAGTCACTTTGGAAGAGTTAGCAATGGCACCCCACTCCAGTACTCTTGCCTGGAAAATCCCATGGGCGGAGGAGCCTGGTAGGCTGCAGTCCATAGGGTCGCTAAGAGTCGGACAGGACTGAACGATTTCACTTTCACTTTTCCTTCCATGCCTTGGAGAAGGAAAGGGCAACCCACTCCAGCGTTCTTGCCTGGAGAATCCCAGAGACGGGAGCCTGGTGGGCTGCCATCTATGGGGTCGCACAGAGTCGGACACGACTGAAGCGACTTAGCAGCAGTAGCAGCAGCAGCAGTTCCTTAAAAAGTGAAACATGTACTTACCATATGATCCAGCAGTCATACTCCTTGGAATTTACTCAAATGAGTTGAGAACTTACATCTGCACAAAAACTTGCACATTAATGTTTTTAGTTACTTTTTTCATAAAAACATGTTTATTCAGAAAATTAATTTTTATAGTTGTTTTATTTATAAATTTATGTCAAAACTTGGGAGCAGTTGAGATGTCCTTCAGTTGTTGAAGTATAAAGAATGATATATCAATTGAATGGAATATTATTCATTGTTAAAAAAAATGGTAGCAAGCCATGAAAAGAACCCTGAGCACATTACTAAGTGAAAGAAACCAATTTGAATGCTACATATTGTGTGATTCTAACTCTGTAACATTATAGAAATTATGGAGACAATACAAGATCAGTGGTTTCCAGGGGCTTGGGAAGGAGGGACAGAGAGATGGAGCACAGAGAACTTTCAGGTGAAATCATTTTGTATAATACTTTAGTGGTGGATACATGCTCATGCTACATTTGTCAAAATCCATAGAATGTACAAAATTAAGAGTGAATCCTAATATAATCTGTGAACTTTGATTTAACATGTGTTGGTGTTATATCATTAATAGTAATAAGTGTACCACACTGGTGTGGGTTGCTGGTGGTGGGATAGGCTGTGTGTGTGTGAGTATGTGTGACCACTGTGTACTTTCTGCATAGTTTTACTGTGAACCTAAAACTGCTGTTAAAAAATAAATTCTATTCTTTAAAAAGAAAACCCCTAACCCTCAACTTCAGCCAACCTGAAGTCTGCATTACTCTGTGACAGTGGAGGACTTAATATTTATGCTCTTCTAATCATTTGGACAACAGGAATGCTATTTGATGTGAGATGTCATTGAACTGGGAGTTGAAAAACAGAATCTAACCGAAGGCCTTGTAAGAATGTAGTGAGGACACTTTATCCACTGTCATTAATTGCTCATTAAAATAAAGGCTAGATTAACTGATCTCAGAGATACTTTCAGCCTTTAAGTTATCTTTGACTCTTTCACTCTATAAAAAGAAATGACTTTAACAGAAGGAATGTTAAGCAGAGCAAGCACACTGATTTCTCAAGGAATAAAATTTCTCTAAAGAAAGTGACTGAATTTATTTCATCCAAAATTAGGTAGAGTTTAAACCTCTGTAAGTTAGGCAGCAAGTTACTACTTCTCCTTCTTTTCTAGCTGAATGGTACACCGTGTCTTGTACTCATTCAAGTTTATAGGTTACAAAACTAAACTTTCCTGACCCCCACTTTAATCAGCTGGTGCAGTCTTTATTAACTCAATTAACATATTTGAAAATTCATTGACTAGGATGAGTCACAGAATATTGAATCATGGTACATATGCAGTAAGTGTGGTGACCCTGGTGAACTGAGTGTTTGCTTGGAGATGTGGGTCCCAGTCTCAACTCGACCACCTGTAGGTGCCGTGTCCTTAGCACAGGAACTGAATCTCCAAGGCCCATCCACGAATTGGAAATAATTTTACCTTTGGGAAAGGTAATTGAGATACTCATAAGAGATAGTATGGTGTGAAAATTCTCTATTTAATGTGAATAAGATATGAATGCATGTAAACATGAGGAATAACACATTTTGTAATTAGCTCTTGGTTTAGTTGCTAAGTCGTGTTTGACTCTTGAGACCTCATGGACTGCAGCCCACCAGGCTTCTCTGTCCATGGGACATCCCAGGCAAGCATACTGGAGTGAGTTGCCATTTCCTTCTCTAGGGGATCTTAGTGACCCAGGGATCAAACCTGGGTCTCCTGCATTGCAGGCAGATTCTTTATCGGCTGAGCTCCCAGGGAATTTCCAGGTATTAGCTCTTAACAAAAACTTGTTTTTCCTTACTAAAAGAGCTTAGGAATAACTTCACTAATCAATTTTGAACAAATATAATGGTATGTTGTAGAACACGTTTGTAAAGCATTGTCATTGTGATCTAGTGATGTTTACCTTTCCAGTGATATTTAGATCTTCATGACAACTGTTGTCTCCTGTTCTGGTCTGCATGTTATAGTGGTTCCATGCTGTAGGTCTGTTTAATGAAGTCCTTCCCTCCCATCCTCCACTGAATCCATATGTGTTGTTCTGTGTAAAATCTCCCTTCCTTGCTGTTGATGATAAATTGAAATTATAATGGAGTAATCACAGGATTCCCAGGTGACTTAGTGGTAAAGAATCCACCTGCCAATGCAGGAAATGCAGGAGACACAGGTTCAATCCCTGGATCAGGAAGACCCCCTGGAGGAGGAAATGGCAACCCATTCCAGTATTTTTGCCTGGGAAATCCCATGGACAGAGGAGCCTGGTGGGCTGCAGTCCATGGGGTCACAAAAGAGTTAGACATGACTGAGCGACTGAACATAATCACAGTTCAGGCATACAAAAATAGGAGGCAATTGAGGATTTGGTCTCCAACATGTCTCTGCACCTCTGAGAACTTGAAATCCCTTTGACCTGTACCAGACCCAAGGACAGGATCAGCCCTGTTCATAGCAACACCTGCCAGCTGCACCCTTATGTTCTAAAGGTCTTCCCTTGTAATTGTGCAACTGTTTCTGAGCCCAACCAAGGTTTATGTAACAGAAACTTTTACCCATTGCCATATCCAATTATGATTCTTGATAAGTAACTCATGTGTCTAACCATACTCTTGGAATCTTCCCCTTTATAAGTCTCCACCATTTCATAGTCCAGTGGAACACAATTCAAGTGCTTCTTGAGCCTGTGTCTTCTGGGCTACAGTCCTAGCAAACCCTCAGTGGACACCTTTTTATTTCAATTAGGTTTTTTCTAAAATTTTGGTTAGCGCTGTGCAAACTTCATTCTGTTGCTTCTCACAAAGACAGACTTCAAAAGGCAACAGAAGCAATTGTGTCTGAAAGCAGCTGGGAGGCTGGAGTCATAGTTTCTCAAGCTTTCCCTACTAAATTCTTGAGATTGGCTCTTCCCTCAGTTACTTGAGTAAGTTTTACCTCTGCAATGATGGAGAGGGGAGAATACCTATTTTTGATTCTTGTTTTGAGAATCTGTGACCCTTTTTTCCTTGGACTCAAGTAGGAGACATCTGTTTAATGTGAAGCCTGTTATTTTGTGGTCAGTGGGGTATATATTCAGAGTAATATATCTGGGGATAGTGGAAGAAACTTTCACATATTCAGGTATGGGGAAGTCATTCTGGCTTATACATGGTTTGACATGAACTTTATGATAACTAGAACAGCCTGTCTTATGGTCTGTTTTTATACCTTGTATATCTGCTTTAATTCTTAAAGAGTGCATTATCCAGAGGTAAAGAATGTCCACTTTGAAGATAGGGATACAATGCCTCCCTTCAAATGCCATCAAAGTTAAGGCTCTCTTCCCAGATGCCAAAGTCATACTAACTCTCTGGGCATGTGCTGACCTGTCTCTTTTGAAACTTTGAAAGAATGTTCCCATGTCATGTTTGATGTGTATTCTTTTTTCTGACAAGTTGTAAAACAGTGCTGAAAACCATGCTTCTTTAGAGCTATTTTTCAGAGCTACTGAGAGGCTCTCTCTGTGGTGTAGACCTCAGTTTTGCTTGAATAAAACTCCCTTCTGTTCCTTATTATAAACTGCTTATTGATTATTTGTGTCCACAGGGTTTTAGTTGTCCTGCTAAATTTGTTCTTGAAGCAACTATAGTGTGATGGACATCTGATGGACATCAGAAGATGTTAAAAAACTAAGATCTTAAATTAAATCTTAGTTTTATTAATTATGAGCCTCGTGACACAGGACACACAGGACAGGCTTCCTGTTCTCCCAGAATCTCTCTTTCCCCCATTTGAAAAAAATACAAAATAATAATCCCTATTTCCAGTATATTTCTTTTCTTTCTTCCTTTCTTTCTTTTTTTTTTTGTGGGCAGGGGAGGGAGGCTGAAGATATCAAGGTAAAAGACATGTAAATTTGCTTAGCTAATTACTTTATTTCTGTTTGACCATTCAAATTGTTTGAATTATGTTAATATTAACCAGAAATTCCAAGAATGGAGACCTGGTTGAAATAAACAGGTGTTTATTAAAGTTTATTAGAGTTTTCCCTGATTAGGACTGTAGCCTAGGAGATGCAAGTTGAAGAATACCTTGAATTGTGTCCCACTGGACTACGAGGTGGGGGAAGCTTAACAAGGTAAAAAGCACAGTTCAGTTCAGTTCAGTTCAGTCGCTCAGTCATGTCCGATTCTTTGCGACCCCATGAATTGCAGCACGCCAGGCCTCCCTGTCCATCATCAACTCCCGGAGTTCACTCAGACTCACGTTCATTCAGTCAGTGATGCCATCCAGCCATCTCATCCTCTGTCGTCCCCTTCTTCTCCTGCCCCCAATCCCTCCCAGCATCAGAATCTTTTCCAATGAGTCAACTCTTCGCATGAGGTGGCCAAAGTACTGGAGTTTAGGGTTACATAAATTATTTGTCAAGAACTGGGATTGGAGCTGTATGGATTAATGGTTAAGCAAGGGTTGGTTGAGGTTCAAAATGATTACAGAATGGAGTGTGTGGGTACTTGAAACTACAAGGTGGCAGCTAGCATATACTATTTTCTTTTTTTTTAAAGGTGACATTTTACCCATTTAAAAGAACACCATTTAGACAGTGTTAGTGTATTCACAACATTGTGCATTATCTAATTCCAAGATATTTTTATCACTCCAGAAAGAAATACTGCCCATTAAGCAGACAGTGCTCATATGTTGTTTTGAAAATGGCTAGTGGTATCCTTGAGTTTGATACAGTTCTGAAAATTCAGATTCTCAGATATGCAGAAATATGTCTGAAACTATATCCACTATGGCTACCCATTTCCATTCTGGTGGCCAGGACCATAGTTAACTTCATTTTGATTTTTAAATTATCTTAACTATGTCATCATTAGCAGTTTTATGTATAGGCAGCCGTAATGTTAGTATAGTACATTGCCGGGAGCCAGCGTGAGGATCTCTGCCCATGGCAAAGGTCATGAGGAAGGAGGCTTCGGCATACGCAAAGGCGGAATCGAGCCTCAGGAAACCCCCTGTTCCTGAGCATCTACCCCAAAACCAGAGTCTACCTACTTTATTGTTTCATGCTCTCACCTCCACCTCTGACTTTATGGGGTGCTGTTCCCCACTGGTTCTCTCGGAGAAGGAGTAAACTTGCAGCTCCAGTCAATAAAAATTCCTGGGCGTGACAAGAGTGTCTCAGGTCAAACCTCTCTGTTGGCAGACTAGCTTGTGTGACAGGATTATCCACACTCCTGCCACTACAGACATGATTGTTTACTACCTCTCAACCATAAACAGCACAGAGAGTTTGGAGCATTTTGAAAATCTTAATTAGCATAGGGCTTTTCTCATTGTTGAGTCAATGATTGCCGCCAGGCCTCCATATCCTTAGGCACCTGGGGATATATTAATGTATTTGGAATATATAAAAGGAAATATAGTAGTTTTTGATGTTAGCAGTACTAGACTTTTTGAGTTAATGAATTTTCTCCTTTGTTATAGGTCAATGTAATTTGTTATAAATCACTGTGTCCTTGCTGTGTAAAAATGTAACTTTATCACTATCTTAAGACTAAATAGATCTTAAGGGGAACATTGGTGAAGGGTTTTCATTTGTTGAGCCAATATTTGCTGCTAAATCTCCATATTCCGTGCCCTTATAATGAATATAACTAACATATAGGCGAAATAAGTATTAACCTTTAAGATTAATCATGTTAAACCTTAGGCTAAATAAATTCCTTTCTTAGTTGTAACCCACTACACCCTCACCCTATAGGAATGCAACTTTATCTGGTACCTTCAGAGGGTGGCACCTGGTTTAAGAAAAAACACCCTTGGAAAAAACAAGTTTTCTGTTTAACTGATCGTTATCAGAAAGAAAGGCTCGTAAAATGTCAGCAGGCCTCATGGCCAGGAGATGGTGTAAAACCCCTAAGACCTTTTTTTATACATTTATATAAAGCACCTGATTTTGATAAAGGTCAAGACTGCTGACCCCTGTGTGACTTTAAAATTTCCATTTGTCTCTATGTGTAACGAAAGGTATATAAGCAAACCTAAAAAATAAAGAGATCGGATCAGTTTCTGGAAAGACTGATTCCCCCATGTCGTTTCTTTCTTGCTCCCCGTTTTTCTGGCTGAATTCCCATCTGGAGCATGGCTGCCTGCCATGTCTACTTACTTGCCCTGGCTTTTAAATTCCACGCAAGAAGGAGCCCAAGGAGGGGCACCTTCCAATATTCAGGTGGCACTGGTGGCCCAACGCAGATGGTGCAAATTCCTTGTCTTGGAATTTTATTAGTATCCCACGTAAACCAAGTTATTCAGCCTCTTTTTCTCCACTAATATTTCCTACTACACTATCCATTTCTAATCTCTCTCTATATCTGTAATTAAATAAGTTTTTTCCTAGGACACCAATTCTGTCTCCCCTTCGAATTACCCTGGATCCACCAGGGCTGGACCCTGGCAGTACATTAAAATATTTTAAAATCTTTCATATTCAAGGACAAATTAGATTTTAGATACATGTGTATATTAGAAAGTGTTAGATATAACATTACAAGATACTCTTTTAAAATATAAAAGACATAGAATACACTGATATTCCTCAAAATCATAAATTCCCAATTGGTCATTGACTCCAGTCCAGAGTTTTGAGCCTTTTTGGCATCAAACTATTTATGTCAGTAATTCTCAATCTGGTTGTGTGTTAGAAGCACATAATTTTTTAATTAGCAATACCTGGACCCCAACCCAGTACAAATAAACCAGAATCTCTAGAGTCATCATTGGACACAGAGAAAACAAGACTAAAGAACAGTTTGTTTCTGTTTTTGTCAGAGTGGCAAAGTCCCACAGAAGAGAGTCCAAAGTGGGTTTAATTGATTGATCTCTTTACACCTAAGACAGGTGCAAATTGAATTAGCAGAAACTGTTATAAAAGCTTTAGATTTCAGGCTCACAATCTTGAGAGTGAGAAGAGAAGGTATCGATGGATCTGGCTGTGGTCCCGGTGCTCTGTCTCTCCTGTCTGCTTCTCCTGTTACTCTGGAAACAAAGCTCTGGGAAAGGGAAGCTCCTGCCCAGACCTACTCCTCTCCCAATTCTTGGAAATACGCTACAGTTAGATGTTAATGACATCAGCAAATCCTTAAGCAATGTAAGTAGGTTTTATGCTCCTCCAGTGGCTTGCAAACAGTAAGTAAATTAAGCCCAGTTATGACACTAATGGGCTGCCGTGGGGTTTCCCAGGTGGTGCTAGAGGTAAAGAACCTGCCTGTCAATGCAGGAGACTTAAAAGACTCAGGTTTGATCCCTGGGTCGGGAAGATCCCCTGGAGGAAGGCACCGCAACCCACTCCAGTGTTCTTTCCTGGAGAATCCCATGGACAGAGGAGCCTGGCAGGCTACAGTCAACAGGGTTACAAAGAGATGGACACGACTGAAGCAACTTAGCATGCACGCATGGTGGCTCAGAGAGTAAAGAATCTGCTTACAATGTGGGAGACCAGGGTTTGATCCCACCCCTGGGTCAGGAAGATCCCCTGAAGAAGGGAATGGCTACCCATTCCCGTATTCTTGTCAGGAGAATTCCATGGACCGAGGAGCTTGGCAGGCTATAGTCCATGGGGTCACAAAGGGTTGGTTATGACTGACTAATACACCAGTCAGTCCTAAAGGAAATCAGTTCTGAATATTCACTGGAAGCTGAAACTACAATACTTTGGCCACCTGATGTGAAAAACTGACTCATTGGAAAAGACCCTGATGCTGGGAAAGATTGAAGGCAGGAGAAGAGGATAACAGAGGATGAGATGGGTTGGATGGCATCACCAACTTGATGGATATGAGTCTGAGCATATTGGGATTTGCTGATGGACAGGGAAGCCTGGTGTGCTGCAGTGCTTGGGGTCGCAAAGAGTCGGATACGACTGAGAGACTAAACTGAACTGACTAACACACACACATGATACTAATACATATTTCTGGGGGTGCATTGTCTAAATAGGTCCTTGTGTAGCAAATTAATCCCTGCAAATACTGTTACTTCTCTTGCCTTTTCAGGTATGTCATTGTCATAAGTAGAGGAACAGAGTAGAGTTTTGTGAGTAGAGAAATGTTGAGCTCTTTGTATGGTTGAAATAAAAGTGTCAGAAGCTGGGAGTGTTGCTTCCCTTCTTTGTTTCATAGCCATTTACTATGATTTGGGACAGAAGGTAAATGGTAAGTGAAGTGTTTTGTGATTCAAGAGTTTCTTCCAGAAGTCATATACTATATAAGCTATGTGTTTCCTTCAGATGGCCAGGAAAATAGGACTTTTTTGAAAAAGGGCATTGTGCCTGAGGTTAGGGAATTAGCTTGGAATCAGAACCAGCATGAGTGAATGAAAGGAAAAGTCATCAGTCAGTGCCCAGTCGGCGGCAAGAGCGTTCATTTACATTCTGCAGGAAGCTGCTGTCTGTGTCCTGTGAATTCTGCAGTCTGGAAGGAGTTGCTCTTCCCTGAGAGGCTGCATGTCCTGGCACTGCCTCTGTGATACTTCTACTGTTTCTGTGTTACTAATACCAGTGGATCGCAAACTGTGCTGGGCATTAGAGTTATCTGCACTTATTTTTTAAAATACAGATGTCTAATATTCATCTTTGGGCTACAGAATCAGAATTCTGACTGCCCTGTGGTGATTCTGAAGCAGGCAGGTGGCTGTTGGTTTAAAGGTGGGCCTGGGGGCTTTGATACATTGCTCAAGGATCAGAGATTGAGTAAGAAGGGTTTCAAATTTGAATCTTCTCTATTTAGCCATGGAATGCTGGAAATGAATTGAAATCCTCAACCTCAGTTTCCTTATTTATAAGTTGGGGCGAATAAACCTGCTGAAGGTGCTGATATGTGGATTAATTACAATCTGTGTACCAGTTACTTGAATCCCGTCTATAAAGTGGAAACTGTAACAATTACTATAATACTTATGTATTCAGAAATATTTTAGGCTGTTTGTGGAAGAACAGAAATGTAAAAGTGTGATGATAATATATTCTGAGTCAGGTATTATATTTTATCAAGTTGTGACCTATTTTGCTATTACATGCATCTCCTTTCCCAGCTCTCAGAAGCCTATGGCCCTGTGTTCACTGTGTATTTTGGCATGAAGCCCACCGTGGTGTTGTATGGATATGAAGTAGTGAAGGAAACTCTGATTTGGGAGAAGAGTTTTCTGGAAGAGACAGTCTCCCATTGCCTGAAAGAATTAGCAAAGGCCATGGAAGGTGTGCTTGTGTGTGTGTTCAGCATTGGCATTGGGGATGGAGAGGGTAGATTAAAGGAATTTGGAGAACCTGGCAGCAGATGTTGGTCTACCTCAAAGGCTGCCAACTGTCAGCTCACTCCTCCTTGCCTAGGGCCTCCCTCCTAGTTTCTGTTTCTCCTCCCGGCAGGAATCCTCTTCAGCAACGAGAAGAGATGGAAGGAGACCCGGTGCTTCTCCCTCATGACGCTGCGGAATTTCGGGATGGGGAAGAGGAGCATCGAGGACCGCGTTCAAGAGGAAGCGCGCTGCCTGGTGGAGGAGTTGCAAAAAACCAACGGTGGGTGATTCTGTGCTCTGTAACTCTGGCCTTAACAGACTGCTGTCTTCTCTGTTGATATCCTTAGAAACATTTCAGGAGAGGCCACATCTTTCACATGGGCTGTGGTTGTCAGCCCTTCTATGGAGGCAGGGAGTGTGAAGAAGAGCGAGCCAAGGGAGCTTTTGTGTATCTGTGCTTGTCATATGTGTACTCCCACAACTGTGCGTGCAGTGTGGATATTGGTTATTTAATTGTAATCCCGAACTTCTTTTCAAGTCAGAAGTCACAAGGAATGGTTTTGAATTACTTCCTGAAAGCATTAGATAACATTGTTTTTCCATAGCATAAATGTGGTTGTCTATTTCAGAGCATTTCAGCAGGGAATATTTGTTAAGTGGACAGGGTTGGAATGACCTCATCATGCCCTTATGTAGCATGAAACGTGTGACTTGTATGTTATGTAACTGAACTTTATTTATATATTAAGCATCACAGACGCATCTGAGGGCCCAGGCCTGTAGTTCTGACCAAGAGTGATACTATCTATGATTTTATTTTCTTAGGCATATCTTAGTATAGTTCTTACCAATTTTGATTTCTCTGTGCAGACAGTACCATTTAAAAATACCAGCTTTCCTTATTTCTTGTTACTTAATACTTAGTGTATTCATTTATATATACAGTTATTTATAAATTTTGAATAAATACTTGCTGCATCATAATTCTGCAAAATACACAAATACCAAGTTCGAAAATGTTTGGTTTAACTTGACTTTAGGATTATCAGTAACTGCTACCCGGTCTTCTCTGAATGAAATTTGGCTTTGCTTTCAGTTTGCTAAACATTGCCCCCTCTTTACTGGATTTTGATAACAAATATATGGTAATTATTTACTTCCCATTCTAGCTGTACAATGGTTATTACAAGGACTCTGATTTTCAGCTCATATTTCAAATTACTCTGTTTTAAAATTCTTTCTTCTATATTAAATGAAAAACTTGAATCGGATTTACTGTGAATCACATATTGACAAAGAAATGCCCAAGGCTTTCAAAATTGCCCTTTATCTATCTAGCCAAAATAAAAGTTGTTTTAAACTTAGATCTCTGTAATTTAAAAGGAACCTGGCGTAGAAGCTCCTTAATGAAGCCTGGCATAGTTCCATACCTTGACCATTTGTTCCAACATTTTACAAAAATTTGTAGTAAAAAAACTATATAACATGAGATCTATGATCTTAACAAATTAAGTGTGCATTATAACTATGGATGGACATTATACATGTATACTGTAGATGACATTATACTTGTACATTATAACTATTGTATAAGAGACAGTGACCAAAATCATTCCAAAGGAAAAGAAATGCAAGAATACAAAGTGGTTGTTTGAGGAGGCTTTAAAAATAGCTGAGGAAAGAAAAGAAGCAAAAGGCAAGGGAGAAAGGGAAAGATATACCCAACTAAATGCAGAGATCCAGAGAATAGCAAGGGGAAATAAAAAGGCCTTTTTGAATGGACAATGCATAGAAAGAGAGGAAAATAATAGAACATCTCCTCAAGAAAATTGGAGATGACAAGGGAACATTTCATGCAAAGATGGGTACAATAAAGGACAGAAACGGTAAGGACCTAACAGAAGCAGAAGAGATTAAGAAGAGGTAGCAAGAATACACAGAAGAACTGTACAAAAAGGTCTTAATTACCTGAATAACCACAATGTGTGGTTAGAATAGGGAAAAGGTGTGGTCACTCACCTAGAGCCAGACATCCTGGAGTGTGAAGTCAAGTGGGCCTTAGGAAGCATTATTACAAAATTAATGGAGGTAATGGAATTCCAGCTAAGCTATTTAAAATCCTAAAAGATGATGCTGTTAAAGTGCTGCACTCAGTATATCAGTAAATTTGGAAATCTCAGCAGTGGCCACAGGATTGGAAAAAGTCAGTTTTCATTCTAATCCTAAAGAAAGGCAATGCCAAAGAATGTTCAGACTTCCATACAATTTCACATGCTACCAAGGTGATGCACAATATCCTTCAAGTTAGGCTTCAGCAGTATATGAGCAGAGAGCTTCCAGATGTACAAGTTGGGTTTTGAAGAGGCAGAGGAAGGCAATCTGAAACAGATCAGATTGCCAACATTTTTTGGATCATGGAGAAGGAAGGGAGTTCCAGAAAAACATCTGCTTCTTCTTTATTGACTACACTAGAGCCTTTGACTGTGTGGATCACAACAAACTATGGAAAATTCTTAAAGAAATGGTAATACCAGACCACCTTACTCATCTCCTGAGAGACCTGTATACAAGTCAAGAAGCAATGATTAGAAGTGGACATGTAACACGGACTGTTAAAAATTGGGAAAGGAGTACAACAAAGCTGTATCTTGTCACCCTGCTTATTTAACTTCTATGCAGAGGTCGGGATTCCCTGGTGTGAATTGCCAGGCTAGATGAATCACAATCTGGAATCAAGATTGCCAGGAGAAATAACAACAACCTCATATATGCAGATGATACCACACTAATGGCAGAAAGTGAATTTTTGTGTAGCTATTTGAATATTGAAGATGGAAGAAAATGCAACTTTTTTGCCATGTGATGCTTTATTATTTCAAGAAAGGTAAAAATGTAACTGAAGCACAAAAAGGATTTGTGTAGTGTTTGGAGAAGGTGCTATAGCAGATTGAACATGTGAAAAGTGGTTTGCAAAGTTTCCTGTTGGAGATTTCTTGCTGGACGATAATTCCTGATCAGGTAGATCGACTGAAGTTGATAGTGATCAATTATTGAGAACAATCCAGGTAGAAGATAGCCAACATACTCAAATTAAGCATACCAAATTAAGCATTGAAAATCAGTTGCACCAGCTTGGTTATGTTAATCATGTCATGCGAGTGTATGTTCCTTAGTTTTTGTCTCGTCACAACAAAGATTTGGAGTGACGGACATTAAAGCCCCCATGGCGTGTCACAGCTCTTGGGTTTTGGGTAGACTGTGTTATAGCTCCCAGGTCTTGAAAGGACTATGTTATAGCTCTTAGACAAATCAGTGTTACAGCTCAGTGTTACAGCTCTATTTTATTTAGAAGATAGCAGGAAAATCCATCTTAGAGGCATGAGGGCACGTTGATCCAAAGACGCGAAGAGAAGAGTGCCCCAGCATGCAGGAGAGAGAGAGAGAGAGCTAGCTTTGGCTCCTCTTTTTATACATTTATCTCTCCCTGGGCCTGTCCTATGTAAATTGGGCCAGCCAGGAGTGTTGTTTGTTTTACCTGAGGTCCTCACTGTGGTCCTCAGACCTTCCTTTGTTCTATTTTCGCAGGCTTTTCCCTTCCTTGTCTTTTAGCCACCGCCATTTTGGACTCCTTTTCCCTATTCTACCTACCTAACAATCACATAGATAATTTTATGGGAAAAAAACCTTGACTGTATTTCCACGTGCAACTCTCTACTTAAACGTAATTAAAACATTCATTTTTAACACAAATTATGATGAGTGATGAAAAGTGGATGCTGAAAAATAATGTGGAATGGAAGAGATCATGAAGCAAGCAAATGAGTCACCACCAACCACACCAGGCCATGAAGATGCAAAGAAGGTAATGTTATGTTTATGGTGAAACTCTATTATGAGCTCCTTCTGGAAAACCAAACAATTAATTCCCCTGCTTCCAGTTAGCACTTGATGAAAAATGTCTGGAATTAATCAACTGAAAATGCATAAATTTGCATGTGGATAATGCAAAACCACGTTTCTTTGATGACCAGGCAGAAACTTTACACCTTGGCTGGGAAGTTCTGATTCAGCTGCCATACTCACTGGACATTGGGCCTTCGGATATCAATTTGCTTTGGTTTTTACAAAATTCTCTTAATGGAAAAATTTTCAGTTCCCTGGAAGACAGTAAAAGACCCTTGGAACATTTCCTTGCTGAAACCAAAAAGGTTTAGGAAGATGGAAATATGAAGTTGCGTGAAAAATTGCAGAAGGTAGGGGAACAAATGGTGAATATGTTGTTTAATAAAGTTCTCGGTGAAAATGAAAGATGTCTTTTTTTTTTTTTTTACTTCAACAAAGGAAGTTTTTGGCCAGATGGATACTTCTGGTTTCTGTAAGTTTGCCTCATTTAGATATTTTGTATAAGGGGAATCATGAATCTTTTGTTCTACTGTGATTGGCTTTTTTCACTAAGTACAGTTTGCTCAAGGTTCATCTGTGTTGTATCATGTGGGAAGATTTGTTTCATTTTTGTGGCTGAATACTATTCCAGTATTTATATTTACATGTTTTCTTTATTCATTAATCATGGGGGGGTATTTAGATTGTTTTACCTCAACTTTTAAGGTTATGGAAGTACAAATATCTCTTTGAGAGTTTGAGTCAGTTCTTCTGAATAGAAACTCAGAAAGGGGATTGCTGGGTAATACGGTAATTCTAGTTTTAATTATTTGGAAACCATCCTAGTGTTTTCCACAGGAGCTTCTGGTAGTAGTATTCTACCTCCCCACCCTCACCAACAGTTGTTATTTTCTTCTCCACTCCCTCCCTCTCCTTCCTTCTATTCCTTCATCCTTCTTTTTTTTGGGTAGTGCCTATTTTAACAGATAGAATAGGTGATATCTCTTGCTTCTGATTTGCATTTTCTAATTTGGAGTATATATAAATCTTGACAATTTTCCCACTATTTTGTAATGCAAGTGTCTGATTTGATCCTTGATGGCTGAGGCATCCATTTCAAAGGGGCATCCAAAGCTGACTGTCTCAGATAAACAGCCACAGGATTAGATGAAGAGCTGGTTGCCTCCCCCAACTGAGTCTCCTTTGTTTTAGAGATCTTGCTTGATTTCAGTGACTGACTTTTTGAGCTACGTTTTTTCCTTTTCTCTTCCTGTGCTTTAAATTCCCACTCATATATATTAAGTTCACCAATAAAGAGTATTGAATCACATTTTCAGTTGTACACCTTAAACTAATATATTGTAACTCAGTATACTTCAGATTAAAAAAAATGCGAGCCCTTCATTGGACATATGATTAACTTGATTTAAATGATGGGGAAAAATGAGAATTTATTAAACTGTGAAATGAAATATTTCCTGCCATATTGGAGGGCAAGAAATATCACAGACTTCAGCGATTTTGGGCCTCCAAATGTGAGGGCTCTCAAAAGGGACCACAATGCCTGTGACCCAACAGATGCCACCCCCCGCCACGGTGATTGCTGAGGAGCTGGGGGTGTGGTGGGGGAGGGGTGGATGCAGGAAGCAGCCGTTTGCCACATCTGCCACCCCTGACTGTAAACCAGGAATTAAGGATGTAAACAATCAAGAAACAGGATTTGGCTCTGATAGCTAAAGGTGCATATGAAAGGAATGAATTCAATGAGCCCAGGGGCTTGAACCTTATGAACCACAACTCTCTCATGTTAGCGTCACCTCTTCTGATCCTACATGTGATTCTTTCAGCTGATCATTAAGCAAAAAATATTTTGAGGTCCCTAATTATTCTCCTTTGTATATCAGTGCTTAATTTCCTACAGGCTTTCCAGACAGATGATATTCAGCACTCATAACTTTAGTTATGTCACGCGAGTGTATGTTCCTCAATTCTTTGTCTCATCACAACAAAGATTTGGAGTGACGGACATTAAAGCCCCCTAGGCGAGTCACAGCTCTCAGGTCTCGGATAGACCGTGTTGTAGCTCTCAGGTCTCAAATGAACCGTGTTATAGCTCTTAGACAAATCAGTGTTACAGCTCAGTGTTACAGCTCTATTTTATTTAGAAGATAGCAGGAAAATCCATCTTTGAGGCATGAGGGCACGTCGATCTAAAGACACGAGGAGAAGAGTGACCCAGCGCGCGGGAGAGAGAGAGAGCTAGCTTTGGCTCTTTTATTTATATGTTTATCTCTCCCTGGGCTTGTCCTATGTAAATTGGGCCAGCCAGGAGTGTTGTCTGTTTTACCTGAGGTCCTCACTCAGGTCCTCGGACCTTCTTTTGTTTCATTTTCACGGGCTTTTCCCTTCCTTGTCTTTAGCCACCCCCATTTTGGACTCCTTTTCCCTGTTCTACCTACCTAACAGTTACTAAATGGTATTTTTAAATGACCTCTTTAATTTTCACCATTTTCTCTTCAAATTAACAGGCATCTTGGGTGAAAGGGTACAAGAAAAGGCAGCGGAAGTGAATTGAATAATAAAAAACAACCCATTATTTAATTACCTGTGCTGAAATCTACTCATTTTAAGTAAAAAGTGAAGTGTTGATTTTATGTTTGTTGAATATTTGCTAAGGGAATTGGTAGATACGATATTGTTTAAAGTTTCTAAAACAACTTTCACATGTTATCACAAACACCAAATGTTTCATCTGTATATTTCAATGGTGTCTTAAAATTGTTTCTGATTTTTTAGCCTCACCCTGCGATCCCACTTCGGAGAAGGCAATGGCACCCCACTCCAGTACTCTTGCCTGGAAAATCCCATGGGCGGAGGAACCTGGTGGGCTGCAGTCCATGGGGTTGCACAGAGTCGGACAGGACTGAAGTGACTTAGCAGCAGCAGTGATCCCACTTTCATCCTCTGCTGTGCTCCCTGCAATGTGATCAGCTCCATTATTTTCCAGAACCGTTTTGATTATAAAGATCAGACTTTTCTAAATCTAATGGAAAAACTGAACGAAAACTTCAGGATTCTGAGCTCTCCATAGGTTCAGGTGAGGCCAACGTCCTTTCTTCTTGAGGAATTGCTGCAGGAAGAGGGACCCCTTCCAATGCCTGAAACTGGGCTCTTGTCTAACACTCGGAAATGAATTGTCGGAGGAGACACATGTGCTGACAAAGCAAGAGATTTTACTGGGAAAGGGCACCCGGGTGGAGAGCAGTAGGGTAAGGGAACCCAGAACTGCTCTGTCAAATGGCTTGCAGTCTCGGGTTTTATGGTGATGGGATTAGTTTCTTGGTTGTACTTAGCCAATCATTCTGACTCAGAGTCCTTCCTGGTGGTGCATGCCTTGTTCAGCCAAGATGGATGCCAGAGAGAAGGATTCTGGGAGGTGGTTGGACAGGTGGTGTCTCCTTTTGACCTTTCCCAAACTCTTCTGGTTGGTGGAGGCTTACTAGTTCCCTGTTCCTTACCAGGAACCTCCTGTCATAAAACAGCTCACACAAATAGTTACTATGGTGCCTGGCCAGGGTGGGCTGTTTCAATCAGTGTGCTTCCCCTAACAAAATCATTCTGCTATTTTCTCCATGAGGTCCAGATTTCTATACACCAAACTGTGAGGTGAAAGTGTGAAGAGCACAGTCCTGCCTAGAGCTTAGCATCATGGAGTGTTCATCTGGGGCTGATGGTTGAACCCTTTGATGATAGACAAGAAAATGCATGCCCAGAAAACAGAACTGCAATTCAGTCCTGTTGACACTGTTCAGTGGTTTTCACACCAATTTCCAGAAACTACTTTGGTAACTTCTCCAAAGGGATGCCTGCAGGAATTGAAGGACTTCTAGGTCCTTCTGGAAAGGCTCCCATTACTCACAAGTCTTGTCATTCAATCTCCACTGTTGACTAAAAAAATATAGTCACATCCTGAAAGTAGAGTTATTTTATTTGGTGGGAATGGTTAGGACTCTGAGTGAGGGTGACCACATCTGAGAAAACTGCTCCAAGGAGGCAGGAGGAGAGTCAGGCTATATACAAGTTTGCAACAAAGGGAGCAAGCAGACTGAACATCAAAGATCAAATATCAAGTTAAGGAATCTAGCGTTCTGTGTATGAGAAGATGCAAGCCTCTTGGCTCACTGAATTCATTCCTTCCATATGCACCTCAGCTTTCTGGGGCCAAATCCAGTTTCCTTGTTCACCTAGAGGAATGCAGCCTCTTAAGTTTCTTCTTGACTTCCCCCAGCTCCTCAGCAGTCATCTTGAGGGGGTGGCAGCATCTGTCAGATCTCAGTTTTGGGAGCCCTCATTTACATCTGGAGGCCAGAAATCACTAATGGCTATGACATTTCTTGTTTATTGATATGGAAGGAGATACTTTGATTTCACACCACTTAGATGCTATTTAGGGCTTTCCCGGTGGCTCATGGGTAAAGAATCCATCTGCAATGCAGGAGATGTGAGAGATGCAGGTTCCATCCCTGGGTCAGGAAGGTGGGAATGGCAACCCACTCCAGTATTCTTGCCTGGAGAATCCCATGGACAGAGAAGCCTGGCAGGCTACAGTTCATGGGGTCACAAAGTGTCAGACACGACAGAAGTAACTTAGCGCACACACACACACACACACACACACACACACACACAGTTGCTACTTAAGCACATTAGTTGACAGAAATATCTGCATTTAGTAAGGAGGAGAATATCTCCTTCATAGTGGAGAGTGCTGCCAGAGGACAACTGGGATAGGAGGGAGATCTTGATGCTTCATTTGGCATCTTAACCTACAAGGTAACTGCTTTGGGAACAACAAAACGATTGTTTTTGTGTGTGTAAGAAACATAAACAAACATTACAGGTGTACCCTGTGCTAAGCTGTGTTCTACCCTCTGCCTAAGAGACATCACAGAAGTTACTTAATTCCTCTGGTGCCCAGTTACTTTGTCCATAAAATATTGGTTGTGTTTCCTGGTTCTTTAGGATCCTTTCAGCCCTAAAATATTGATTTTATGTTTGAGTGTATGAGACAGAAGTGGAAACATCAAGAACCAGCTCTGTGTTCTTTTCAGGTTGTTTAAATTCTCTTGTCATCTACAAATGTAAATCATAGTATTTCATGTCATCCTATATATCATGATGGCAAGGAAGAATTGAGGTAAAATATGAAAGAATTGAGATAAGAATGCATTTATGCTATAAACATGATATATGAATATAGGAAAAATAATCATATTTGATCCATGGTTATAATTTTCTCCCTCAAATGCTTCTGTCAACATATATGTGTGTGTTAGTTACTCAGTCATGCCCGACTCTATATGACCCCATGGACTGTAGCCCACCAGGCTTCTCTGTCCATGGGATTCTTCAGGCAAGAATACTGGAGTGGATTGCCATTTCCTCCTCCAGGGGATCTTCCCAACCCAGAGATTGAACCCAGGTTTCCTGCATTGCAAGCAGACTCCTTACCATCTGAGCCACAAGGGAAGCCTATACTCATATAAACATGATATATGAATATAGGAAAAAATTATCATATTTGGTCCAGGGTCATGATTTTCTCCCACAAATACATCTGTCAACATAGAAAATCATGTATTTGTGAAGTGAAAATTTCTCTCAATACAGAGACTATATTATATTAATATTTATACCACACTTGTTAACCAGGGCTTGACATATTGAATAACACTGAAATCAGATTGATTATATTTTTTGCAGCCAAAGATGGAGAAATTCTATACAGTCAGCAAAAGCAAGACCAGGAGCTGACTGTGGCTCAGATCATGAACTCCTTACTGCCAAATTCAGACTTAAATTGAAGAGAGTGGGGAAGACCACTAGACCATTCAGGTATGACCTAAATCAAATCCATTATGATTATACAGTGGAAGTGAGAAATAGATTTAAGGGACTAGATCTAATAGATATAGAGCCTGATGAACTATGGAATGAGGTTCGTGACATTGTACAGGAGACAGGGATCAAGACCATCCCCATGGAAAAGAAATGCAAAAAAGCAAAATGGCTGTCTGGGGAGGCCTTACAAATAGAAAGCAAAGGAGCAAAGGAAAAGATATAAGCATCTAAATGTAGAGTTCCAAAGAATAGCAAGAAGAGATAAGAAAACCTTCCTCAGCGATCAATGCAAAGAAATAGAGGAAAACAACAGAATGAGGAAGACTAGAGATCTCTTCAAGAAAATTAGAGATACCAAGGGAACATTTCATGCAAAGATGGGCTCGATAAAGGACAGAAATGGTCTGGACCTAACAGAAGCAGAAGATATTAAGAAGAGGTGGCAAGAATACACAGAAGAACTGTACAAAAAAGATCTTCACAACCCAGATAATCATGATGGTGTGATCACTAATCTAGAGCCAGACATCCTGGAATGTGAAGTCAAGTGGGCCTTAGAAAGCATCACTATGAAAAAAAACTAGTGGAGATGATGGAATTCCAGTTGAGCTGTTTCAGATCCTAAAAGATGATGCTGTGAAAGTGGTGCACTCAATATGCCAGCAAATTTGGAAAACTCAGCAGTGGCCACAGGACTGGAATAGGTCAGTTTTCATTCCAATTCCAAAGAAAGGCAATGCCAAAGAATGCTCAAACTACCGCACAATTGCACTCATCTCACACACTAGTAAAGTAATGCTCAAAATTCTCCAAGCCAGGCTTCAGCAACACGTGAACTGTGAACTTCCAGATGTTCAAGCTGGTTTCAAAAAGGCAGAGGAACCAGAGATCAAATTGCCAACATCTGCTGGATCATCAAAAAAGCGAGAGAGTTCCAGAAAAACATCTATTTCTGCTGTATTGACTATGCCAAAGCCTGACTGTGTGGATCACAATAAACTGGAAAATTCTGAAAGAGATGGGAATACCAGACCACCTGACCTGCCTCTTGAGAAACCTATATGCAGGTCAGGAAGCAACAGTTAGAACTGGACATGGAACAACAGACTGGTTCTAAATAGGAAAAGAAGTCCGCCAAGGCTGTGTATTGTCACCCTGCTTATTTAACTTCTATACAGAGTACACCATGAGAAACACTGGGCAGGAAGAAGCACAAGCTGGAATCAAGATTGCTGGGAGAAATATCAATAACCTCAGATATGCAGATGACACCACCCTTATGGCAGAAAGTGAAGAACTAAAGAGCCTTTTGATGAAAATGAAAGAGGAGAGTGAAAAAGTTGGCTTAAAGCTCAACATTCAGAAAACGAAGATCATGGCATCTGGTCCCATCACTTCATGGGAAATAGAAGGGGAAACAGTGGAAACAGTGTCAGACTTTATTTTTTTGGGCTCCAAAATCACTGCAGATGGTGATTGCAGCCATGAAATGAAAAGACATTTACTCTTTGTAAGGAAAGTTATGACCAACCTAGATAGTATATTGAAAAGCAGAGACATTACTTTGCCAACAAAGGTCCGTCTAGTCAAGGCTATGGTTTTTCCAGTAGTCATGCATGGATGAGAGAGTTGGACTGTGAAGAAAGCTGAGCACCAAAGAATTGATGCTTTTGAACTGTGGTGTTGGAGAAGACTCTTGAGAGTCCCTTGGACTGCAAGGAGATCCAACCAGTCCATTCTGAAGGAGATCAGTCCTGTGTGTTCATTGGAAGGACTGATGCTAAAGCTGAAACTCCAATACTTGGGCCACCTGATGCGAAGAGTTGACTCATTGGAAAAGACCCTCATGCTGGGAGGGATTGGGGGCAGGAGGAGAAGGGGAGAACAGAGGATGAGATTGCTTGATGGCATCACCGACTCGATGGACATGAGTTTGAGTAAACTCCGGAAGTTGGTAATGGACAGGGAGGCCTGGCGTGCGGTGATTCATGGGGTCGCAAAGAGTTGGACGTGACTGAACGACTGAACTGAACTGAACTGAGTATACCCAAGAAGAGTCAGAATGACTCCTCAGGTGAAAAATAAATAATTAGAAACAGGTATAAAATACAAATATCATAGTATAATATGAAGATGGGTATGATCTCTGCACACACTGTTTGAGGGAATGGAAGAGAATGGCTTAATCTAGCTGGACTTCTGCATGTCAGGTGGTTGAAAATAAATTTAATATATTTGCATGAAGGAGAAGGAAAGGAATTTCAGATGGATGAATAGTGTATGTAGAGATGCAAAGATGTATGATGGGAAAGAGTAGGTGAATGAAAGAGAGAAGCCTTAATTGAGTGTAAAGTAAAATGAATTGTCATAGATATGGAGTTCGAGGCTGGTATCCCAGACTGAACCCTGCACCATTAGTTGAAAAGACTGTTTTCCCCACACGAACCATTATGGCATTAAGTCAAAAATCAGTTGACTTAATCAGTGGAAGGGTTTATTTGTGTAATCTCAAATCTTTTCCAATAGTTTATATGAAAACCTTCTACCATAACACATTATCTGTTCTTCTTAATTACTAGCATTGTACTATAGTTAGTTTTGAAGTTGAGAAGTGTGAATCCTCTAACTTTGTTGTTAATTTTTAAGAGTATTTTGGCTATTCTCAGTGCCCTGAATTTTCAGACTAACTATAGGATAAGCTCATCAATTTTTGCCAGGAAGACAGTGATGATTTTGGTAGGGATTGTAGGAAATCTGTAGATCAGTTTGTGGAGTAATGTCATTTAAAAAAATGGGATGAAAGTCACATAGCATACAATTATCCATTTAAAGTGTACAATTCAGTGGTATTTATTGCACTCAAAATATTGTGTGATTACTTGCTCTCTCTAATTTCAAAACTTTTTCGTCACTCTGCAGAAACATACCCTCCCAGTAAATGATCACTAACACATCTTGTGTTAACCTGTTATCTGCTTTATATCTCTATGAATTTGCCTATTATGTATACATCATATGAAAGGTCTCACAGCATTGTCCCTTTTGTTTCTAGCTCTTTCACCTAGTATAGTATTTAGGAGGTTCATCTAAGTTGCATGTATCAGTACTTTGTTATTTTCTTTTATGGATGAATAATATTCCATTTTTGCACATATTATAATTTTTTTAACACATTCATCTATTGGTGGACATATGTGTTGTTTCTGTCTTTGAGTCTTATGAATAGAGTTACTGTAAACATTTGTGTACAAGTTTTTGATGGACATTTTTTCATTTTTGTGGGGTGTATTTATAGGAGTAGAGTTGAGATATGTGGCAATTTTATGTATAATTTTGAGGAACTGCCAACCTTTTCTACAGCGACGACAGCAGTCATGTTCCCACGAGCAATGTACAGGGGTCCTGTTTACCCACATAGTGGCCAATATTTATTTTATAATTTTTTGTAATTATTAGAGCTAGCCTAATTAATGTGAATACTGGCCAGAATACTGGAGTGTTCCCTTTTCCGGGGATCTTTCCAACCTAAGGATTGCACCTAGGTCTCCCTCATTACAGGCAAATTCTTTATCAGCTGAGCTATCAGAGAAGCCCAGTTGGTCGGATAGTTCTTCTATTTCAATTAAATAATTTTTTACCTGTCAATTATACCTCAGTAAAACTTGGAAATTTTTTATGTATTTAATGTGTTTGTGCATGCATGCTCAATCGCTTTAGTTGTGTACAGCTCTTTGGGACCCTATGGACTGTAGCCCACCAGGCTTCTCTCTCCATGGGATTCTCCAGGCAAGAATGCTGGAGTGGGTTGTCGTGCCCTCCTCAAGGCGATCTTCCAGACCCAGGGATCAAACCTGTGTCTCCTGCATTGCAGGCAGATTCTTTACCACTGAGCCACTGGAGAAGCCCATTTAATGCGTACAATATGCTGTTTTGATACACGTATGCTGGAGGCTATGCTTAGGAGTTGAATGGGATTTTGAACTTGTTCTCTTCCAGACTGGGCCTGAATGGGATTTTGAACTTGCTTCTCTGCCAGACTGGGTTATAAGATGTACTCTTTACTTCCTGAGTACTTGTGGCTAGGATTACTGGTAGGAAAAAATATTGTATTTTTGCTTGTTTTTCCTATGCTGTTGGTATCATATTGAACAAATCATTGCCCAGACCAATATAAAGAAGCTTTCCCTTTTTGCTTTCTTCTAGGTGTTTCATGGCTTTAGGTCTTATGTTTACAGCTTCAGTCCATTTTGAGGTGATGTTTTGTATGTTGTAAGATAATGATTCAAATTATTATTTTTTGTAGGTGGTGATCTAGTTTTCCCAGCGCTCTATTTTTGAGAAATTGTGCTTTCCACATTATGTATCTTGAGATCAGTTGATCATAAATTTGTCGATTTATTTTTGGGTTCTTTATTCTTTTACATAGGTCTGTGTAGCTGTTTTTATACTGTTTTGATTATTATAGCTTTGTAATATAGTTTGAAATCAGAAAGTGCAATTCCTCCACCCTTGTTCTTTTTTAGTATTACAGTGGTTATGCAGGGTCCTTTGTTGTTCCATATGAATTAAAAAAAATTAATTATTGACTTTTGACTGTACTGGGTCTCCATTCCTCTGCAGGCTCTCTCTAGCTGTGGCAAGTAGGAGCTATTCTCTAGTTGTGGTGCATGGACTTCTCACTGTGGTGGCTTCTTTTGTTGCAGAGCATAGGCTCTAGGGTGCCTGGGCTCAGTAGTTGTGGTGCATGGGCTTAGTTGCCTCATGGCACATGCGATCTTCCTGGAGCAGAGACTGAACTCATGTCCACTGCACTGGTAGGCAGATTCTTAACTACTGGACCACCAGAGAAAACCTTGCATGTGAATTTTAATTTTTTTCTATTTCTGTGAAAAGTTCTATTTTGATACATATTTCATTGAATCTGTAGGTTGCTTTTGATAATATAGACATTTTAACAATATTAATTCTTATTCATATACATGGGATATCTCTCATTAATTGATCCTCTTTGTTTTCTTTTTTATTGTTTCCAGTGTACAGATCTTTCGCCTCCTTGATTAAATTTATTTTAAGTCTTAGGAGATCCAACCAGTCCATCCTAAAGGAAATCAGTCCTGGGTGTTCATTGGAAGGACTGATGTTGAAGCTGAAACTCCAACACTTTGGCCACCTGATGCAAAGAGCTGACTCATTTGAAAAGACCCTGATGTTGGGAAAGATTGAAGGCAGGAGGAGAAGGGGACGACAGAGGATGAGATGGTTAGATGGCATCACAGACTCAATGGACATGAGTTAGGGTAAATTCTGGCAGTTGGTGATGGACAGGCAGGCCTGGCATGCTGCAGTTCATGGGGTCGCAAAGAGTCAGACACAACTGAGCAACTGAACTGAACTGATCTGAACTGAAGTAGTTTATTCATTTTGTTTCTATTTCTTGAAGGTCTGTCAGTTTTGCCTCACATGTTTAAATGCTCTGATGCATTTGCGAATAACACCACTCCACTTTACAGTTAATGTTTCTTATAATAACAAATAATTATACTTCTTCCTTCCATCCTTTGTATCATTGTTGTGGTTCATTCCACTTACATATAAGCATAAGGTAAGGGTAAGTAAAGTCGCGCAGTCATGTCTGACTCTTTGCGACTCCATGGACAGTAGCCTGCACCAGGCTCCTCTGTCCAAGGGATTTTCTTGGCAAGAGTACTGGAGCGGGTTGCCATTTCCTTCTCCAGGGAATCTTCCCGACCCAGGGATCGCACCCACATCTCCCGCATTGTTGACAGACGCTTTACCGTCTGAGCCACCAGGGAAGTCCATATATAAGCATATGTATATTTATACATATGTCCATAACCATTACATAATCAAATATACTGTTACTATTTTCTGCAAATTTTTATCTGTTAGAGCAATAAAGTAAATAAGCAAAACTTTTTATTTTACTGTCACTCATTCTTTCTTTATAACCCTTTCTTTATGTAGATGCGTTTCTGACCTATATGATTTTCCTTCTCTCTAAAGATTTTTAAAACATTCTTTGCAAGCCAGTTTAACTGGCAACAAATTCCCTCAATTTTTTTTGCTCATTTGCTCAGAAAGTCTTATTTCTCCTTCACTTTTTAAGGAAAATTTGAAGGATACAGAATTTAGATTGTTGGTTTGGCCATCGGTATGTATTCTTTGGAGAAATGTCTGGTGAGGTCTTCTGCCTGTTTTTCAATTGGGTTGTTTATATTTGTGTTGTTGAGTTGTATAAGTATATTTTGAAAATTAAACGCTGGTTGATCACATCATTTGCAAATACTTTTCTCCCATTCTGTAGGTTGTCTTTTCGTTTTGTTTATGGTTTCCTTTGCTGTGCAAAAGCTTACTAGTTTGATTAGGTCCTGTTTGTTTATTTTTGTTTTTCTTTGTATTGCCTGGGAGACTGACCTAAGAAAACATTGGTTCGATTTATGTACCAGACACATGTATCTAAGCATACTCCTGGATGCTGTAAGTGTTTAATTTCCAGGGTGCAAAAATAATTGCTCAGACCCTTTGTGCATGGCCAGTAGTTGTTCCAGTGGATGGACTGATTCCTAGAACTTCCTCTCCGCCTTTTGTGTGACATTTCTCTAGAAATGCTATCCTCACAATACCGAGTGTCCACATCTATGACAAGGTAAGTTATTTGTTTATTTAGGTTATCTTTAATTGTTCTGTGTAATAATGATAGGCTATGTACACATAACCGCTGTATCTGCAAATCAAATTCAAGCAATGGAAACACTAATATTGTTTTATGAGAGCACTGCTTTTCTTACTGACTTCAGTAATTTTGAACTGAGAAGCCAAAAGCTTGTGTGATGCCACTGTTACTGAGAGAAATTAACAAGAGCACACATTCAGTGAGTTTAGTCTGTCTTAGTTGTGTTTATTACATAATAATAGACATGGCACTGGGGCCCTGAAGATTATAAATGCATCATAAAATTAATGCTAGTCATGGCAGAAAGTGAAGAGGAACTGAAAAGCCTCTTGATGAAAGTGAAAGAGGAAACCGAAAAAGTTGGCTTAAAGCTCAACATTCAGAAAACGAAGATCATGGCATCCGGTCCCATCACTCCATGGGAAATAGATGGGGAAACAGTGGAAACAGTGTCAGAGTTTATTTTTTGGGGCTCCAAAATCACTGTAGATGGTGACTGCAGCCATGAAATTAAAAGACACTTACTCCTTGGAAGAAAAGTTATGACCAACCTAGACAGTGTATTAAAAAGCAGAGACATTACTTTGCTGACTAAGGTCCGTCTAGTCAAGGCTATGGTTTTTCCAGTGGTCATGTATGGGTGTGAGAGTTGGACTGTGAAGAAAGCTGAGCGCCAAAGAATTGATGCTTTTGAACTGTGGTGTTGGAGACGACTCTTGAGAGTCCCTTGAACTGCAAGGAGATCCAACCAGTCCATTCTGAAGGAGATCAGCCCTGGGTGTTCTTTGGAAGGAATGATGCTGAAGCTGAAACTCCAGTACTTTGGCCACCTCATGCGAAGAGTTGACTCATTGGAAAAGACTCTGATGCTGGGAAGGATTGGGGGCAGAAGGAGAAGGGGACTACAGAGGATGAGATGGCTGAACGGCATCACAGACTCGATGAAAGTGAGTCTGAGTGAACTCCAGGAGTTGGTGATGGACAGGGAGGCCTGGCGTGCTGCGATTCATGGGGTCGCAAAGAGTCAGACACGACTGAACGACTGAACTGAACTGAACTGAGAGACATGTTTATAAAATATGCTTAAATATGCTTTTTTTTTTTTTTTTTTTGCATGTTAACGATCCCTTCTGCTGCTGCTGCTGCTAAGTTGCTTCAGTTGTGTCCAACTCTGTGCAACCCCATAGACAGCCACCCACCAGGCTCCACCGTCCCTGGGATTCTCCAGGCAAGAACACTGGAGTGGGTTGCCATTTCCTTCTCCAATGCATGAAAGTGAAAAGGGAAAGTGAAGTCGCTCAGTCGTGTCCGTCTCTTGGTGACCGCATGGACTGCAGCCCACCAGGCTCCTCCGTCCGTGGGATTTTCCAGGCAAGAGTACTGGAGTGGGGTGCCATTGCCTTCTCCAATGAGCCCTTCTGCTCAGTATTTAAAACTGCCTGCTTGCTATGTATTCTGTGTCACATCATCGCATCAATCCTAAAACAGCATTACTTGTCCTTTTCGATTGCTGTCTGTCTCCTTATTTATGAGAGATATTCACTTAGTTTGTCAGCTTTGGCATTGCATTACTCCTTCCCATCCCTTTCTCCCCTTGGGCAGAGAAAGCCTCAACTTTCTGTTTTTATGATTGTAATGTAACTTCAAGCTGTATATTCTTTTTATTCCTACATTTGTTTCTTAGGTCAAGCTGCTAATTGTATTGCATGTGGAATACAACCATGATGGTCCTGTATTGTCTTTGTGAATCCATTCTCTTTATTATACTTTACATATAGTTCATTTTAGGTTGTGCTGCAGTATTAACTTTTATACAATTTCAGCTTCATCGTGAATATACAGACAGTATTGAGTTCATGTACATTTTTAACAAAGAAGAGAGTAATGAGATCTTGATTCAGGCTTATAACATCTTTCATGTTATGCCCCTAAAATATCTGTTTCTACTAATTCAGATTAGTTTTATTTTGTTCATCTATAAATAAGAGAAAACCTATTAATAAATGCTTTAACAAGTAGTGGCCATATCTATCTTAGGTATGAAGAATCTTCTGTCAGTGTAGGAATAGTACAGTAGTCCTGAAATATCAGGGATTCATATACCTTCCAGTTGTATTTACTTGTGCTGAGTGTATAGAGCTCATGTGCATGTAAGCTAAGTCGCCTCAGTTGTGTTTGACTCTTTGTGACTCTTTGGACTGTAGCCTGCCAGGCTCACTCATTAGTAAAACTTCCTGTCCCCAGATGATGTTGTTGTATTCTAATAACTCCTTCAAATACTTGTTTTGGGTAGGAAGGAGGGCATAGAGGAAACAATTCCAATAGCCTTCTGCTTGTATCTCACTGGCAAAAACGGTGTTGCTTGTTGTTGTTGTTTAGTTGTTAAGTTGTGTCTGACTCTTTTGTGACCCCATGGGCTATAGTCCATCAGGCTCCTCTGTCCATGAAATTTCCCAGGCAAGCATCCTGGAGCAGGTTGCCATTTCCTACTCCAGGGGATCTTCCCAACCCAGGAGTCGAACCCACGTCTCCTGTATTGGCAAGTGAATTCCTTACCACTGAGCCTCCAGGGAAGCCCACTGCTTGGCTCACCTAAATGCAAAAGAGGCTGATGAATGGAAGGAACTTTCAGGCAAGCGAGGAGTAAGTTATGAGAAACTGATGTTTGAGTCAGCTGATCTATAATCTCTTGCTATATTCTACAGTAGTTTTTTTCTAAAATTGTACCTTGTAGTGTGTGTGTGTGTGTGTGTGTGTGGCTTCCCGGGTGGCACTAGTGGTAAAGAACCCATCTGCCAATACAGGAGATGTAAGAAATGTAGGTTCAATCCCTGGGTTGGGAAGATCCCCTGAAGCAGGGCACAGCAATCCACTCCAGTATTCTTGCCTGGAAAATCCCATGGACAGAGGAGCCTGGTGGGCTACAGTCCCTAGGGTCACAAAGAGTCAGACACGACTGAAGCGACTTAGCGCGCGCGCACACACACACACACACACACATACATATAAAATAGTCTTAACTTTAAAATAATGTGAGTTATTTTGGATTACCTGTAATTCTGAAAAGTTAACCTGTCAAATAATTGTATCAAATCATTCCTAGGAAAAACACAATGAACAATTGGACTTTATATTTGGAAGCTTGATAGCTACTATATTTGATTTGTTTGGAGCTGTTACAGAGACAACAAGCACTACCCTGGGATATGGGCTCCTCCTCCTGGTGAAGCACCCAGAGGTCATAGGTATGATAACATGGTGGTCAAGATGATTTCAGAAGAGATACTGGAAAGAAACTGGGAGTGCTTTCCGTCTTGTTACTCTTAGAGAATTACTTAAATCTCTGTTTGAGCGGCTTAATGTTTTCAGATTTAATGAAGAGATCCTTCATTAAATAATAAAAGAACATCTTTGCATAACCTGAGAGGTTGAAGACACGGTGGACAGCAGAAAAATCAATACAGCAGCATCTGGATTTCATAAGAAGTCATTTCATTTCATAGCCTGGGACTGCATATTGGTTTTATTATGGAAGGGCCTCTTACACGTCTGCTTATTCTGAAAATGCCATGTTCTAAAGCCAGAGTAGGGAAAATGGAACTTCTCCTTGTTTAATGAGGCTGCTTGAGATAACCTCCACATTCTGGGAGTTATGAATGAGTGAAAGTCACTTAGTTGTGTCTGATACTTTGTGACCCTAGGTATTGTAGCCATCTAAGCTCTTCTGTCCATGGAATTCTCCAGGCAAGAATTCTGGAGTGGGTTGCCATTCCGTTCTCCAAGGGATCTTCCTGGCCCAGGAATTGAACCTGGGTCTCCTGCATGGCAGGTGAATTCTTTACTGTCTGACACCAGGGAGGCCCACATTCTCGGAAGTGCTCTAAGCATTTAGAGTCATAAGAAATTGTACCTTTTAGGCATAAGATGCCTATAAAGGTGTTTTTGTTTGTTTGTTTGTTTGTTTTAATCCAGAAGTCTGTTTCTATAAAAATGATGCTTGACAAAATAAGAATTTTGAGGGTCAACAATTTTATATTTTACAAAGTACTTTTTTTTTTTTTTAAATTTACCTTGTAAGAGTTTATGATTGTGCATGGTGGGTTAGAAAAGACATTATCTTGTCCTGTTTCACCATCCCATTAAAAACTTATTACAAACAAGACTAAGAGTTTTAAAGTTGAATGAGAGGAGGTCAGGAAATAGCTAGCAAATCTTCAGCACATTTCTGAAGCACAGAGAACATACTGAGGAGTAATAATGAACTCAGTAGGGAAGATGAAGCTGCATCCTAAATGTAGAAATGAAAAGGTAGCTAATCAAAGTTAATATATATCCCTATAACCCCGTAAAATTCAGTATTTAGAAGTACCAAATGTCAAAGAGGGTAGAAGGAAAAAGAGACTGAAAAAAGTAGCTGTCTCTGCCTTGTCCCCTTGACAAATCCTTTTATCATGTAACATTTTCTCCAGTGGGATGAGAGAGGCTTATTCTTCAGAGAAACTGAAACCAACAGGCTCTACACTCAGGGACACTGGGCAGAAAAAGAGGAAAAGAGTGAGGTGCACAGCTGAGAGGCAAGGTTAGGGAAGAATCAACTTCTTGTATTCAGAGACTTTTAGTTCCTTTCTCTACTGTAGTTCACCAAATGCAGGGAGTTTCTGTTTGTCTTATTAGGTATCCTAATAAAGAGGTATATATAGATGTATCTTAAGCCTAGTTCACAGGAGAGTTAAATGTACCTATATTATATCAGTTATCTCTTTATGTTTAGGTGAATTTCTGAACTATAACTGATGTTTATAATGTTGTTGGAGCACCTTCATAATGCCTCACGTGTCCTTCAATTTGTATGCAAATGTGGTGTGCACTTTTCTCTCTCTATCATTCTTACTTGTCTGTTACCAGCTAAGGTCCAGGAAGAGATTGACCACGTGCTTGGCAGACACCAGAGCCCCTGCATGGAGCACAGGAGCCACATGCCCTACATGGATGTTGTGGTCCATGGGATCCAGAGATATGTTGATCTGGTCCCCAGCAGTCTGCCCCATGTCATGACCCGTGACATTAAATTCAGAAATTACCTCATCCCCAAGGTAAGATTGCTTGAGTGCTAGGTTGCTTCAGTTGTGTCTGACTCTGTGTGACTCCATGGACTGTAGCTTGCCAGGCTCTTCTCTCCATGCGATTCTCCAGGCAAGAATGCTGGAATGGGTTGCCATTTCCTTCTCCAGGGAATCTTCCTGACCCAGGGATTGAACCCGCATCTCCTATGTCTCCTGCATTTGCAGCCGAGTTCTTTACATTAGTGCCACCTGGTAAGATTGTTTCCTCTTATACTGACCTCAGTAGTCTTGAAGTTCCCATTTACACAGTATGAGTGCAGACCTCTATGAACACAGAAATCCTGTGTGTGGTGGCTTGATGAACGGTGTACTGTTTCTAGTTTAGTCTGTAATGCTTTATAACAGGCTTTGGTAGCTGACAGTGCAAGTGTTCCAAGTTTGTTCTCTCTCTTTTGTATTGTTTGTCTGATCTTAAATGTTTATTTTTCCAAATGATATCAGTTTTTATTTGATATTTGTTAGTATGAGTGTCAGTCAATTTACCAAAACACTCTGCTGGGATTTTCATCTGGGTGACATTAGATCAATTTGAAAAGATTTAACATCATGACACATTAAATCTTTCAATTAATGGGCATGGTATATAGTCCTTGGTTTGGGCAGCTTTCTTTAATTTTCTCAATAGTGTCTTTTTCAGTAAGTTGGCTTGCAAAACTTTTTTGCAAGATGCTTTAATACTGTTATAAGTTTTAAATAATAACTATCATTTTATTATCTGGAATACAGAAGTAGAATTAATTTTATCATTTGGATGACCTTATATAAAGCAGCATTGCTAAATTTAAAAAATTACTAATAATTAATTGCAGTTTCTATATACATTGTCATACTATCTGGGTAAATATCTTTGTTTCATCCTTCATCATTTCTGATCTCTTGCAGGGTGAAGATTAACATAAACTATTAAGCATGATGTTTTATATACATTTTGTTAGATTTTTAAAGTCAGTTTCAATTCAGTTCAGTTCAGTCACTCAGTCGTGTCTGACTCTTTGCCACCCCAGGGACTGTAGCACACCAGGCCTCCCTGTCCCTCATCATCTCCCACAGTTTGTGCAAACTTATGTCTGTTGAGTTGGTGATGCCATCCAACCATCTCATCCTCTGTTGTTCCCTCTCCTCCTGCTCTCAATCTTTCCCAGCACAGGGTCTTTTCCAGTGAGTTGGCTCTTTGCATCAGGTGGCCAAAGTATTGGAGCTTCAGCTTCAGTATTAGTCCTTCAAATGAATATTCAGGATTGATTTCCTTTAGGATTGACTGGTTTGATCTCCTTGCATCTCAAGGGACCCTCAAGAGTCTTCTCCAACACCACAGTTCAAAAGCATCAATTCTTTGGCATTCAGCCTTCTTTCAGGTCCAGCTCTCACATCCATGTATGACTACTGGAAAAACCATAGCTTTAACTAGATGGATTTTTGTTGGCAAAGTAATGTCTCTGCTTTTTAATCTGCTGTCTAGGTTGGACATAGCTTTTCTTCCAAGAAGCAAGGGTCTTTTAATTTTGTGGCTGCAGTCACTATCTGTAGTGATTTTGAAGCCCAAGAAAATGCAGTCTCTCACTGTTTCCATTGTCTCCCCGTCTGTTTGCCATGAAGTAATGGGACAAGATGCCATTCATGATCTCCATGTTTTGAATGTTGAGTTTTAAACCAGCGTCTTCACTCTCCTCTTTCAAAGAGGCTTTTTAGTTCCTCTTTGCTTTCTGCCATAAGGGTGGTGTCATCTGCATATCTGAGGTTATTGATATTTCTCCCAGGAATCTTGATTCCAGCTTGTGCTTCCATCCAGCCCAGCATTTCACATGATGTACTCTGCAAATAAGTAGGGTGACAACATAAATATACAGCCTTGACATAATCCTTTCCCAATTTGGAACCAGTCCATTGTTCCATGTCCAGTTTTAAATGTTGCTTCTTGACCTGCATAAGAGTTCTCAGGAGGCAGGTGACGTGGTCTGATATTTCTGTCTCTTTAAGAATTTTCCACGGTTTGTTGTGATCCACACAGTCAAAGGCTTTTAGGGTAGTCAATGAAGCAGAAGTAGATGTTTTTCTGGAATTCTCTTGCTTTTTCTATGATCCAGTGGATGTTGGCAATTTGATCTCTGGTTCCTCTGCCTTTTCTTTCTTTCTTTCTTTTTTTTTATTTTACAGCCATATGTTTAATAAAGAGGCCATTGTTATTAGAAGGGACACTAATTAGCAATACTGTTCTGACTTTTTCCAGTCCTATGCCCACTGCTGAGTTTCCCAGGTTTGCTGGCATATTGAGTGCAGCACTTTCACAGCGTCATCTTTTACGATTTGAAATAGCTCAGCTAGAATTCCATCACCTCCACTAGCTTTGTTCACAGTGATGCTTCCTAAGGCCGACTTGACTTCACATTCCAGGATGTCTGGCTTTAGGTGAGTGATCACACCATTGTGATTATCTGAGTCATGAAGATCTTTTTTGTACAGTTCTTCTGTGTATTCTTGCCACCTCTTCTTAACATCTTTTGCTTCTGTTAGGTCCCTACAATTTCTGTCCTTTATTGAGCCCATCTTTACATGAAATGTTCCCTTGGTATCTCTAATTTTCTTGAAGGGATCTCTAGTCTTTCCCATTTATTGTTTCCTCTATTTCTTGCATTAATTGCTGAGAAAGGCATTCTTATCTCTCCTTGCTGTTCTTTGGAACTCTGCACTCAAATGGGTATATCTTTCCTTTCCTCCTCTGCTTTTTGCTTCTCTTCTTTTCACAGCTATTTGTAAGGCTGCCTCAGAGAGCCATTTTGCATTTCTTTTTCTTGGGGGTGGTCTTGATCCCTGTCTCCTGTACAATGTCACTAACCTCTGTCCATAGTTCATCTGGCACTCTATCTATCAGATCTAGTCTCTTAAATCTATTTCTCACTTCCACTGTATAAACATAACGGATTTGATTTAGGTCATACCTGAATGGTTGAGTGGTTTTCCCCACTTTCTTCAATTTAAGTCTGAATTTGGCAGTAAGATGTATATAATCTGAGCTACTGTCCACTCCCGGTCTTGTTTTTGCTGACTGTATAGAGCTTCTCCATCTTTGGCTGCAAAGAATATAATCAATCTGATTTTGGTGTTGGATATCTGGTGATGTCCATGTGTAGAGTGTTCTCTTGTGTTGTTGGAAGACGGTGTTTTCTAAGACCAGTGCATCCTCTTGGCAAAACTCTATTAGCCTTTGCCCTGCTTCATTCTGTACTCCAAGGCCAAATTTGCCTGTTCTGCTGTTGCTGCTTCTAAGTCGCTTCAGTCATGTCCGACTCTGTGCGACCCCATAGACGGCAGCCCACCAGGCTCTCCCGTCCCTGGGATTCTCCAGGCAAGAGTACTGGAGTGGGTTTCCTCTGCCTTTTATAAATCCAACTTGAGTATCTGGAAGTTCTTGGTTCACATACTGTTGAAGCCTGGCTTTGAGAATTTTGAGCATTACTTTGCTAGCATGTGAAATGAGTGTAATTGTGCCATAGTTTGAACATTGTTTGGCATTGCCCTTCTTTGGGACTGGAATGAAAACTGACCTTTTCCAGTCCTGTGGACAACAACCATCAACAGGAGAATGTTGGATTCCACCAAAAAAGATACCCCACATCCACGGGTAAAAAGGAGAAGCCTCAACAAGATGGTAGGAGGGGATCAATTGCATTTAAAATTAAATCTTAGACCCATCAGAGATGCTCAGAGGGCACAAACAAAACCTTGTGCACACAGGACTGAGGGCAAGGAGCAGTGATGACCCACGGGAGACTGAGCCACACCTGCCTTTGAGTGTTTGAGTGTCTCCTCCAGAGGCATGGGTCAGCAGTGACCTGCTGTGGGGACAAGGGCTCTGGTGGCAGCAGAGGCGTGGCTTGTGGCATTAGTCCTCTTGGAAGAGGTCGCCACTGGCCCACCATAGAGCCACTGAGCAGACGACACACAAACTGCAGAACAATTATAGCAAAGAAGTTCTTAAACTGTTGCAAAGGTTCCAGGGCCCACAACAGATTTCCTAACCTGGGCATCTGGCAGAAGGACTGAGAATCCCCAGGGAAACAACAAAACCTTCTTTGCACCAGGACCCAGGAGAAAGGAGAAATGACCCCGCAAGAGACTGAGACAGACTTGCCTGTGATTGTCCTGGAGTCTCTGGTGGAGGCTTGGGTTGACAGGGGCCTGCCATGGGGTCAGGGCCACTGACTACCACAGTCCTGGAAGCTGCAATATGTTGGCATAAATACTGTGATTGTCCTGGAGTCTCTGGTGGAGGCTTGGGTTGACAGGGGCCTGCCATGGGGTCAGGGCCACTGACTACAACAGTCCTGGAAGCTGCAATATGTTGGCATAAATAAGTCTTTTTGAAGGCCAAACTACAGGGAGGGAACACAGCCCTACCCATAAACAGAAAATTGGATTAAAAATTTACTGAGCATTTACTGAGATTTACTTGCCCACCAGAGCAAGACCCAATTTTACAAAGCCATCCTTTCCATTAGGAAACTTCCACAAGCCTCTTATCCTCATCCATCAGAGGGCAGACGGAACGAAACCACAATCACAGAAAAGTAGCTATACTGCCCACATGGATCATGACCTTGTCTGACTCAATGAAACCTTGAGCCATATTAGGAATAAAAGAGTTTTATTTGAGCCAAATTTAGGACTAAGCCTGTGAGACAGCCTCTCAGATCACTCTGAAGCGCTGCTGTGGAGAAGCATGGTTTTCAGCACAGTTGTATACTTTGTCAGAACAAAGTGCATCAAGCAAGTCAGGAAAACATTCCTTCAAGGTTTCTTTTTTTTTCCTCCAAAGATCAGCATGTTTACAAAGTCAGGATGGCCTTGAGACCTGGGAAGGGAGTCTTTTCAGCTTTGATGTCCCAAGAACATTTAATCTGTATTTTTAACATTTTTTTTTCTGGTCAGTCAACCCTTTTAAAAAATGATTAAACAGATGGATAATGTATGTCTGATAGGTCACAAAGAGGCTGCTTTACTTAATGTAAAATTCAAGTTAAATGAAGTATAAGCAAGAATGACTTCCCCATTCCTCAGTATGTAAAAATGTCTTCCATTAATATCAGTTTATCTATCCACCTATCTATCAACATCTCACTACTTTAGTGCGTATGTCTCATTAACAATGATTTTTATAAAGAGAACAATAATATTTACACTCAAGAGTTACCATGAGTACAATCATATTATCTTATGTACAGCTTATACTTAAAAATTCCTGATTTGCCTAGAATATACTTTATAGCTTTCTTTTTTCTTTGCAATTTAATATGTAGCCTAGGGATAAGCATATAATTTGGTTGCCCTTTCTCTTTAGTTTCCTGTTATCAGTTCCCTTTGCTCTGTATTTCTTTGAACATTTAACTTTGTGAGGAATTCAATTTAGTAGTCTTGTAAAATATTCTGCAGGCGATTGTCTTTTAGAGATTAGATTTCAGTTACTATTTGGTTAGACAGCTACGTAGGTGCATGTGTGTTCCACTGAAATTCATTTGGGAGGTGGGGACACATAATGTCACCCCATTATTGGTATGGGGTGTTCTTCGTATAATAAAGTAGTATCTGCCAGATTTCTCTATGGGAGAGTTTCATTTTTTTAACATTTAATTAATAAAAAACTATGGTGTAGTACTTCAGGGCTTTGTAAATATGAAACTTCTTAACCATTCACTCTACAGTTTTAGCGTTTATGGATGACACTCGCTTGAATTAATGATCCTATGCTGAATTGTTATAAAATGATTTTTCTAATTTTATCTTTGTTTCTGTTTCTATGCTGAGATTAATCTGTAATGAAATCTACCCTATACTTTCAAATAAGACAGTCTGCATGAAAATGATTAACACTAATACTCTAATACTTATTATTATCACAGAAGAGGTTATTTTTGACTAGATCAGATATCTGTTTACAAAAGTACTATGGGCAGATAACTCCAAACACTTGAAGTTCCAATAGTAATTTCCATTTCAAACCATTATCCACATATGAGAAGATTGGAAATTGAAGTGACAAAGCAGCAGTGATGGATGGACACCAGTGTCCAAATGTGGTTATAAGCAGAATGGATTCACCCTAGGACCCATATACTCACTATTTCAAATGCTTTTGAGATTTGATGCAACATCACTGCCACTCATCTTTAATTTATTTTTGTTTATTACTTGCTCTGTCTGCTGCTGTCTTGCTCAAAATGCCACAGCCCTTCTTTAGGCGTGCTGCTGCTGCTGCTGCTAAGTTGCTTCAGTCATGTCCAACTCTGTGTGACCCCATAGATGGCAGCCCACCAGGCTCCCCTGTCCTGGGGATTCTGCAGGCAAGAACACTGGAGTGGGTTGCCATTTGTTTCTCCAATGCATGAAAGTGAAAAGTGAAAGGGAAGTCGTTCAGTCGTGTCTGACTCTTCATGACCCCATGAACTGCAGCCTACCAGGCTCCTCCGTCCATGGGATTTTCCAGGCAAGAGCCTAGGATTCCTCATCTATAAATCATAAAATTGGACTAAATGGTTTGCAACATTTGTCCAGCTCCAGGACTTCTGTGTAGTTCAGTTTATCTTCATCTGTTCTTTCCAGGGCACAGATGTATTAACATTGCTGAAAAAACAAAAGCAGGATGGCAGAGGAATAGGATGAGGAGACCACTTTCTCCCCCACAAATTCGTCAAAAGAACATTTCAACACTGAGTAAATTCTACAAAACAACTTCTGAATGCTGGCAGAGGACATCAGGCACCCAGAAAAGCAGATCATTGTCTTCAAAAACAGGTAGGAAAAATATAAAAGACGAAAAAAGAGACAAAGGAAGTAGGGAGGGAGCTCCATCCTGGGAAGGGAGTCCCGTCCCGGGAAGGGAGTCTTAAAAAGAGAGAAGTTTCCAAACACCAGGAAACACTCTCACTGCCGAGTCTGTGGCGAGCCTTGGAAGCACAGAGGGCAACATAACAGGGAAGAAAAATAAATAAATAATTAAAACGAACAGATTACGAGCCCAGCGGTAACTCCCCCAGTGGAGAAGCAGCACAGATGCCTGCATCTGCCACTAGCAAGTGGGGGCTGGGCAGGGAGGCACGGGCTGCAGTGCTTTTTAAGAATTGGGCCAGAATGACCCGAATGTAACCAGAGCGAACTAACTTGGGCTAGCATAACAGACTGTAGGATAGCTACCACGTGAAAACCTCTAACATAAGACACCGCCAGGACTGCACACAGAACAAAGGATGGAACAGGAATAGCCGGCTGCAGACCATCCCCCACAGGTGACAGGAAGCCAGAGCCATAAGGGCTGGAAGGGGGCAATCGCAGCCCCGGAGAGACTTTACCTACCAAACTGCAAGCAGGCTTCTTTGCTAACTAAGACTTCTTGGGGTTCTGGACAGTCACCATCTGTCTGACAAGGGATGCCAGAGGTACACCCAGAAAACTGAGCAGCAGGGAAAGGCAATAAGTCGCAGCAACCGTGCTCGCCAAACACCTGAGCTACTCGGTCCTGGGAAGGGCACAAAATGCAGGCCCAACCGAATCTGCACCTCTGATGGCTACCTGAGAGCCGAGCCTGAGCGGCTTAGACCGGGAAGGTGCATGCAGCCTAGGGCCGGCCTCAGACGGTTCCCGGTGGAGCAATGTAAAGCCTGAGCAGTGTGTGCCATGTGCAGGGGCATGCCCAGTGTGGCTGAGACACTGTGAGCACACGCCAGTGTTATTTGTTTGCAGCATCCCTCCCTCCCCACAGCGCGACTGAACAAGTGAGCCTAAAAAAAAAAAGTGTCCACCACCACCCTCCTTGTGTTAGGGCGGAAATCAGACACTGAAGAGACCAGCAAACAGAAGAAGGTAAACAGTGGGAACCACTTTGGAAGTGACCCACACTGCCCACAACATCAGAGAAAGTCCCAGAAATAGCTTTACTATTTTTACGACCTCCTTTTTTTTTTTTTGGTTGATGTTGTTGTTTGATTGGTTTTCTTTTTCTTCTCCTTTTTTTTAACTTTTTAAAAATTTTAAGTCCTCTATTTCTCCTTTAATTTTAATTTTTATAACCTACTATCACTTTTCAAAAAAAAAGACCCTATTTTTGAAGCAAACACTGTGTGTGTGTGTGTATATATATATGTATATATATATATATATATATTTGTGGTTGTTGTTATTTTTTAATAATTCTCGTGATTTTTTTTTTTCTTCTTGTTCTTCTTCTTTTCTTTAATATTGTATTTTGGAAAATCCAACCTCTACTCTAGATTTTTAATCTTTGCTTTTTGGTATTTGTTGTCAATTTTGTACATTTAAAAACCCAATCTTCAGTACCCAATTTTACCTGAGAGCAAGATTACTGGCTTGATCACTCTCTCCTCCTTTGGACTCTCCTTTTTCTCCACCAGGTTGTCTCTGTCTCCTCTCTCCCCCTTCTGTTCTCTACCCACCTCTGTGAATCTCTGTGTGTTCCAGACAGTGGAGAACACTTAGGGAACTGGTTACTGGCTGGATCTGTCTCTCTCCTTTTCATTTCACTCTTTTATCCTCCTGGCCACCTCTGTCTACTTCCTCCCTCTCCTCTTCCCTGTATAACTCGGTGAACACCTCTGAGTGGTCCAGACTGAGGAGCACACATAAGGAAGTGACTACTGGCTAGCTCATTCTCTCCTCTTTTGATCCCACCTCATCTCATTCCAGTCACCTCTAACTACCCCCTCCCTCTTCTCTTCTCCATGTAACTCAGTGAACCTCTCTGGGTGTCCCTCAATGTGGAGAAAATTTTCATCTTTAACCTAGATGTTTTATCATCGGTGCTGTATAGATGGAGAAGTCTTGAGGCTACTGTAAAAATAAAACTGAAAACCAGAAGCAGGAGGCTTAAGTCCAAATCCTGAGAACATCAGACAACTCCTGAATCCAGGCAACATTAATCGATAGGAGCTCATCAAATGCCTCCATACCTACACTGAAACCAAGCACTACCCAAGGGCCAACAAGTTCCAGAGCAAGACATACCATGCAGATTCTCCAGCAACACAGGAACACACCACTGAGCTTCAATATACAGGCAGCTCAAAGTTACTCTAAAACCATAGACATCTCATAAGTCATTACTGGACACTTCATTGCACTCCAGAGAGAAGAAATCCAGCTCCACCCACCAGAACTCCAACACAAGCTTCCCTAACCAAGAAACCTTGACAGGCCACTGATACAACTCCACCCACAGTGAGGAAACTCCATGGTAAAGAGAACTCCACAAATTCCCAGAATACAGAAAGGCCACACCAAATGCAGCAATATAACCAAGATGAAGAGACAGAGGAATACCCAGCAGGTAAAGGAACAGGAGAAATGCCCACCAAACCAAACAAAAGAGGAAGAGATAGGGAATCTACCTGAGAAAGAATTCCGAATAATGATAGTGAAAATGATCTGAAATCTTGAAATCAAAATGGAATCACAGATAAATAGCCTGGATACAAGGATTGAGAAGATGCAAGAAAGGTTTAACAAGGACCTAGAAGAAATAAAAAAGTCAATATATAATGAATAATGCAATAAATGAGCTCAGAAACACTCTGGAGGCAACAAATGGTAGACTATTGGAGGCAGAAGATAGGATTAGTGAAATAAAAGACAGAATGGTAGAAATAAATGAATCAGAGAGGAAAAAAGAAAAATGAATTAAAAGAAATGAGGACAATCTCAGAGACCTCCAGGACAACATGAAACGCTCCAACATTCGAATTATAGGAGTCCCAGAAGAAGAAGACAAAAAGACCATGAGAAAATCCTTGAGGAGATAATAGTTGAAAACTTCCCTAAAATGGGGAAGGAAACATCACCCAAGTCCAAGAAACCCAGAGAGTTCCAAACAGGATAAAGCCACGGTGAAACACCGCAAGACACATATTAATCAAATTAACAAAGATCAAACATAAAGAACAAATATTAACAGCAGCAAGGGAAAAACAACAAATAACACACAAGGGGATTCCCGTAAGGATAACAGCTGATCTTTCAATAGAAACTCTTCAGGCCAGGAGGGAATGGCAAGACATACTTAAAGTGATGAAAGAAAATAACCTACAGCCCAGATTACTGTACCCAGCAAGGATCTCATTCAAATACGAAGGAGAAATCAAAAGCTTTCCAGACAAGGAAAAGCTGAGAGAATTCAGCACCACCAAAACAGCTCTCCAACAAATGCTAAAGGATATTCTTTAGACAGGAAACACAAAAAGGGCGTATAAACCCAAACCTAAAACAATAAAGTAAATGGCAACAGGATCATAATTATCAATAATTACCTTAAATGTAAATGAGTTGAATGCCCCAACCAAAAGGCAAAGACTGGCCGAATGGATACAAAAACAAGACCCCTATATATGCTGCCTATAAGAGACCCACCTCAAAACAAGGGACACATACAGACTGAAAGTGAAGGGCTGGAAAAAGATATTCCACGCAAACAGAGACCAAAAGAAAGCAGGAGTGGCAATACTCATCTCCGATAAAATAGACTTTAAAACAAAGGCTGTGAAAAGAGACAAAGAAGGCCACTACATAATGATTAAAGGATCAATCCAAGAAGAAGGTATAACAAGTATAAATATATATGCACCCAGATAGGAGCACCGAAATATGTAAGACAAATGCTAACAAGTATGAAAGGGGAAATTAACAATAACACAATAATAGTGGGAGACTTTAATACTCCACTCACACCTATGGACAGATCAATTAAACAGAAAATTAACAAAGAAATACAAACTTTAAATGATACAATAGACCAGTTAGACCTAATTGATATCTATAGGACATTTCACCCCAAAACAATGAATTTCACCTTTTTCTCAAGTGCGCACGGAACCTTCTCCAGGATAGATCACATCCTGGGCCATAAATCTAACCTTGATAAATGCAAAAAAATTGAAATCATTCCAAGCATCTTTTCTGACCATAATGCATTAAGATTAGCTCTCAATTACAGGAGAAAAACTATTAAAAATTCCAACATATGGAGGCTGAACAACACGCTTCTGAATAACCAACAAATCACAGAAGAAATAAAAAAAGAGATCAAAATAAGCATAGAAACGAATGAAAATGAAAACACATCAACCCAATACCAGTGGGACACTATAAAACAGTGCTAGGAGGAAAGTTTGTAGCAATACAGGCATACCTCAAGAAACAAGAAAAAAGTCAAATAAATAACCTAACTCTCCACCTAAAGCAACTAGAAAAGAAAGAAATGGAGTCTCCCAGAGTTAGTAGAAGGAAAGAAAGCTTAAAAATTAGGGCAGAAATAAATGTAAAAGAAACGAAAGAGACCATAGCAAAAATCAACAAAGCCAAAAGCTGGTTCTTTGAAAGGATAAATAAAATTGACAAACCATTAGCCAGACTCATCAAGAAACAAAGGGAGAAAAATCAAATCAATAAAATTAGCAATGAAAATGGAGAGATCACACAGACAACACAGAAATACAAAAGATCATAAGAGACTACTATCAGCAATTATATGCCAATAAAATGGACAACGTGGAAGAAATGGACAAATTCTTAGAAAAGAACAACTTTCCAAAACTGAACCAGGAAGAAATAGAAAATCTTAACAGACCCATAGCACAGAAATTGAAACAGTGATCAGAAATCTTCCAGCAAACAAAAGCCCAGGTCCAGACGGCTTCATAGCTGAATTCTACCAAAAATTTCAAGAAGAGCTAACACCTATCCTACTCAAACTCTTCCAGAAAATTGGAGAGGAAGGTAAACTTCCAAACTCATTCTATGAGGCCACCATCACCCTAATAGCGAAACCTGACAAAGATGCCACAAAAAAAGAAAACTACAGGCCAATATCACTGATGAACATAGATGCAAAAATCCTCAGCAGAATTCTAGCAATCAGAATCCAACAACACATTAAAAAGATCATACACCATGACCAAGTGGGCTTTATCCCAGGGATGCAAGGATTCTTCAATATCTGGAAATCAATCAATGTAATTCACCACATTTACAAATTGAAAAATAAAAGCCATATGATTATCTCAATAGATGCAGAGAAGGCCTTTGACAAAATTCAACATCCATTTATGATAAAAACTCTCTAGAAAGCAGGAATAGAAGGAACATACCTCAACATAATAAAAGCTATATATGACAAACCCACAGCAAACATTATCCTCAATGGTGGAAAATTGAAAGCATTTCCCCTAAAGTCAGGAACAAGACAAGGGTGCCCACTTTCACCGCTACTATTCAACATAGTTCTGGAAGTTTTGGCCACAGCAATCAGAGCAGAAAAAGAAATAAAAGGAATACAAATTGGAAAAGAAGTAAAACTCTCACTGTTTGCAGATGACATGATCCTCTACATAGAAAACCCTAAAGACTCCACCAGAAAATTACTAGAGCTAATCAATGAATACAGTAAAGTTGCAGGATATAAAATCAACACACAGAAATCCCTCGCATTCCTATACACTAATAATGAGAAAGTAGAAAAAGAAATTAAGGAAACAATTCCATTCACCATTGCAACGAAAAGAATAAAATACTTAGGAATATACCTACCTAAAGAAACTAAAGACCTATATATAGAAAACTATAAAACACTGATGTAAGAAATCAAAGAGGACACTAATAGATGGAGAAATATACTATGTTCATATAGCACTTCCCTGGTGGCTCAGAGGTTAAAGGGTCTGCCTGGAATGCAGGAGACCAGGGTTTGATCCCTGGGTTGGGAAGATCCCCTGGATACCTACCTAAATAAACTAAAGATCTATATATAGAAAATTATAAAATACTGATGAAAGAAATCAAAGAGGACACTAATAGATGGAGAAATATACCATGTTCATGGATTGGAAGAATCAATATAGTGAAAATGCATATACTACCCAAAGCAATCTACAGATTCAATGCAATCCCTATCAAGCTACCAGCGGTATTTTTCACAGAACTAGAACAAATAATTTCGAGATTTGTATGGAAATATAAAAAACCTCGAATAGCCAAAGCAATCTTGAGAAAGAAGAATGGAACTGGAGGAATCAACCTGCCTGACTTCAGGCTCTACTTCAAAGCCACAGTCATCAAGACAATATGGTACTGGCACAAAGACAGACATATAGATGAATGGAACAGAATAGAAAGCCCAGAGATAAATCCACACACCTATGGACACCTTATCTTTGACAAAGGAGGCAAGAATATACAATGGAGTAAAGACAATCGCTTTAAGAAGTGGTGCTGGGAAAACTGGTCAACCACTTGTAAAAGAATGAAACTAGATCACTTTCTAACACCATACACAAAAAGAAACTCAAAATGGATTAAAGATCTAAATGTAAGATCAGAAACTATAAAACTCCTAGAGGAGAACATAGGCAAAACACTCTCCGACATACATCACAGCAGGATCCTCTATGATCCACCTCCCAGAATTCTGGAAATAAAAGCAAAATTAAACAAATGGGATCTAATTAAAATTAAAAGCTTCTGCACAACAAAGGAAACTATAAGCAAGGTGAAAAGACAGCCTTCAGAATGGGAGAAAATAATAGCAAATGAAGCAACTGACAAACAACTAATCTGAAATATATACAAACAACCTATGCAGCTCAATTCCAGAAAAGTAAATGACCCAATCAAAAAATGGGCCAAAGAACTAAATAGACATTTCTCCAAAGAAGACATACGGATGACTAAGAAACACATGAAAAGTTGCTCAACATCACTCATTATCAGAGAAATGCAAATCAAAACCACATAAGGTACCATTTCACACCAGTCAGAATGGCTGCGATCCAAAAGTCTACAAGCAATAAATGCTGGAGAGGGTGTGGAGAAAAGGGAACCCTCTTACACTGTTGATGGGAATGCAAACTAGTACAGCCACTATGGAGAACAGTGTGGAGATTCCTTAAAAAATGGCAAATAGAACTCCCTTATGACCCAGCAATCCCACTGCTGGGCATACACACCGAGGAAACCAGAGTAGAAAGAGACACATGTACCCCAGTGTTCATCGCAGCACTGTTTATAATAGCCAGGACATGGAAACAACCTAGATGTCCATCAGCAGATGAATGGATAAGAAAGCTGTGGTACATATACACAATGGAGTATTACTCAGCCATTAAAAAGAATACATTTGAATCAGTTCTAATGAGGTGGATGAAACTGGAGCTGATTATACAGAGTGAAGTAAGCCAGAAAGAAAAACACCAATACAGTATACTAACACATATATATGGAATTTAGGAAGATGGTAATGATAATCCTGTGTGTGAGACAGCGAGGGAGACACAGATGTATGGAACAGACTTTTGGACTCTGAGGGAGAGGGAGATGGTGGGATGACTTGGGAGAATGGCATTGAAGCTTGTATACTATCAGGCAAGAAATGCATCGCCAGTCTATGTTCGATACAGGATACAGGATGCTTGGGGCTGGTGCACGGGGATGATCCAGAGAGATGATATGTGGTGGGAGGTGGGAGGGGGGTTCAGGATTGGGAACTCATGTACACCCGTGGTGGATTCATGTCAATGTATGGCAAAACCAATACAGTATTGTAAAGCAAAATAAAGTAAAACAACAACAACAACATTGCTGACTTCTGTGCTACATGATCACAAAGAATTCCTCAACCCAGAGGTATTTGACCCTGGCCACTTCCTGGATGAGAGTGGCAACTTTAAGAAGAGCGAGTACTTCATGGCTTTCTCAGTAGGTAGCACAAGTTTATTTTCTTCATCACTTCCAAGAGCAGGATACCTTTTGGGCATCAGCTGAAACTTTCATCCCCACACTAGGGATGGTAAAAATGCTTTTTTGTCCATGATGTGGGACAGCAATCACAGTACCCATATACTTTCCCTCCCCTCAGTACATCATCATTGTCGGGCTAGATTACTAAAGCTTGGATAGGTGATACAGTTCTTTCAAATTCAGAAAGAAAGTTTGAGCTACATTCTAAAAAAGTAAGAAAAGTGCATCTTAGACAAAAGAAGCTCTGTTATAAATCTTTGAAACTTCAAGTTTGATGGAGAGTAAATATACTTAGAGCAGAGAACAGAGGCTGTGGAGAATGGAAAGAAACATGTTGGACCATCAGATTGGGAACAGAAAATATAATGAATATATGTGTGTTTCTAGAAAAAGATTGAACTTGAAAATATCAAATTGCAACTATAGTATGAGAATACTTAATGAAGTATGTGGTACAGTGCTGATGCTCAATAAATGTTTGTTGAAAGAAGGATACGTGTTAAGATTTAAGTGGATAGCATGTGTGCCTACCCTTTGTCAATCTGTCTATCCAGCCATTCTGCTTTCCTTCCATTCATTGAAACATTCATCAAATGCACAGTCTCTTTCTAACAGCCAGAAACACAATGTTCTGTACATAAACAAGGAGTATATGTACTCTCTGCATTTCTTGTTTGTAGGGAAATGGATTTGTGTGGGAGAGGGCCTGGCATGCATGGAACTGTTTTTATTCCTGACCACAATTTTACAAAAGTTTGCCTTGAAATCTGTGGTTGATCCAAAGGACATTGACACCACCCCAGTTGCCAGTGGGTTACTTTCTGTGCTGCCTTCTTATGAGCTCTGCTTCATTCTTGTGTGAGGAATGTTAGATCATCTGGCTTCAACCGCCTCTCATCAGGGATCACTCACCTCTTTCCCTACAGTTTTCCTGAAAATTCCTTCTCTGACCTCTCATCTCATTGTGCTGTTTCACTGCAGAAAAGTATCTGCTATTCTCCATATACTGTAACATTTGTATTGGCCATCACATATGCTAATACTTGTCTAATATTGAGTATTATTATGTAATCAGTACAAAATATAACAAGATGGTTAGTGTATACCAATGGAGAGTCTTCTCCTGTGCATGTTCAAAATAAAAGGCATAATTTGATTAGTCAGTTCTCAGACTCTCCCTCTTTTGTGCATAGTGCATTTACAAATTGGAAGAAAAGGTGCAAAAAGGTCATGATGTTTCTCCTAATTATAAGCCTTTACATCTGGCTTCCACAGGACTGGAAAAGATCAGTTTTCACTCCAATCCCAAAGAAAGGCAATGCCAAAGAATGCTCAAATAATTGCACAATTGCAGTCATCTCACATGCTAGTAAAGTAATGCTCAAAATTCTGCAAGCCAGGCTTCCGCAATACGTGAACCGTGAACTTCCAGATGTTCAAGCTGGTTTTAGAAAAAGCAGAGGAACCAGACATCAAATTGCCAACATCCACTGGATCATGGAAGCAGAAATTTCAACAAAGGACAATTTAAAGGTACCAAACAGAAGTCAGATAATTAAAGAATATAGTAATTGAACCTAAGACATCATTAGAAGGTGCACAGCAGACTGGATCAAGGAGAAGTAATCAGTGAACTCAAACATATATAATTAGAGATTATTCAGTCAATCAGGGGAGTGAAAGAAAGAATAGGAAAAAGAAAAGAAAGCTTAAGAGATTTATGGAACACCATGAAATGGACCAATGTAACGATATAGGAGTCTAGAAGGAGAAGAGTGAAAGAGAAAGGAATAAAAAGCCTATTCAAAGTAACAATGTCAGAAAATCTTCCAAGTCTGGGGAAGAAGTGGACATAAAAATCTTGGGTGTATAAAGAACCTCAGATTTAAAAATTCAAAGAAATCCATGCTGAGACACACAATAATTAAGTTGTCAAAAATCAATGACCACGACGGTGGGAGCAGCCATAGATAATAGCTTGTCATATACAAGGGACCCCACAAAACTGTCAGTAAATTTTAGAGCAGAAACTGACAGGAGAGAAAATAGAACATATCCTCAGAGTTCTGAAAGAAAAAAATAAAATCTTAGATTTGAGGACACTCATAGGCTGAAAGTAAATGGATAGAAATGACTTTCCTGATGGTTCAGCCATAAAGAAACCACCTGCAGAGCAGGAGACTTGGGTTCAATCCCTGGATTGGGAAGATCCTTTGGAAGAAGAAATCGCAACCACTCCAATATTCTTGCCTGGAAAATCTGATGGACAGAGGAGCCTGGTGGACTGCAGTCCACAGGGTTGCAAAGGGTTGGACATGACTTAGAGACAACACCACCACAACCACATAGTTGAATTTGCAGCATTGTGTTACTTTCTGCTGTAAAGCAAAGTGATTCAGTTATGCATATGTATATGTTCTTTTTCATATTCTTTTCCATTATGGTTTATCACAGGATACTGCATATAGTCCCCTGTGCTATACAGTAAGACCTTGTTGTTTGTCCATCCTATGTTTAATAGTTTGCATCTGTTAGTCTTAAACTTTCAATCCATCCTTCTCCTACCTTTTTTCCCCTTGGCAACCACAAGTCTGTTTTCTATGTCTGTGAGTCTGCTTTGTAAATAAGTTCATTTGTGTAATATTTTAAATTCCACATATAAGTGATATCATGCAGTATTTGTCCTTCTCTTTCTGACTTACTTTGCTTAGTATGATCATTTCTAGGCCCATCTATGTAGCTGCAAATGTCAACTGTTGCTGAGAAGAAGCAAAGAGGGAAATAGATTGCATCAAATGCTTATATTAGAAAAGAAAAAAAATAATGGACGTATCTTTACCTAGACTAAGAAAAAAGTAAGACTCAAATAAATAAAATCATAAAGAGAAACCTGTACAACATTACTATGGAATAAAAGGATCATAAGAGACTATTACGACCAATTATATGCCATTGAAGAAAGTCAGAAAAGACATACAGTGAGTAAAGAGGTTGAATCAGTAATCAGTAGCCTCCCAACAAAGTAAAGCTTGGAACCGCTTAGTTTCATTGGTGAATTTTAGATACTTAAATGTAGAAGAATTACTGTTAATCCTTTCTAAACTTTTTCAAAATATGAGAGGAGGGAACACTTCAAAATTCATTTTTTTTTTTTTTTTGAGGCCAGAAATTTTGTGGTACCCAAGTCTGGCAAAGATGCTACCCGGAAAAGAAAACTACAGGTAAGTTAGTATTCCTTATGATGATGAATGTGAATATCTTCAATATAATTCTAGCAGAAAAAATTCAACTGCCCATTAGGAGCATCATTTCAATATAAAAACACTCAACAAACTGGGAATGACAAAGGCCATATGAAAAGTGATAGCTAAGATCTTAATGATGGAAAGCAGAAAGCTCTCTCTAGAAGAAGCTCTCTCTCTTGAAGATCTGGATGGAGTAAATATACTCACTTTCATTACTGATGTCCAAGGTACTACTTCAAGGGCTCACTAAAGAAATTAGGCCGGAGAAGGTGATGGCATCCCACTCCAGTACTCTTGCCTGGAAAATCCCATGGACGGAGGAGTCTGGTAGGCTGCAGTCCATGGGGTCATGAAGAGTCGGACATGACTGAGTGACTTCCCTTTCACTTTTCACTTTCATGCATTGGAGAAGGAAACGGCAACCCACTCCAGTGTTCTTGCCTGGAGAATCCCAGGGATGGGGGAGCCTGGTGGGCTGCCATCTATGGGGTCACACAGAGTTGGACACGACTGAAGCAACTTAGCAGCAGCAGCAACAGCAGAGAAATTAGGCAAGAAAAAGAAGTAAAAGTCATTCACATCAGATGGAGAAATAAAATGATATTTATTCACAGATCACATGATATGTGAAAAAATCATAAAGATTCCATGCAAAAAGCCCTGTTAGATCTAATAAATAAATTCAATTTCAATGCAGAAATCATTTCTATTTCTACCCATTAATAATAAGCTATAAATTAAAAAGTAATATCATTTATAGCAGCATTAAAAAATAAAAACTTATGAATAACTCAACTAAGGAAATGAAAAACTTGTACACTAAAAAATATAAAAATTGCTGAAAGAAATTTAAGAAGAGCAAATGAAAAGATATCTGTGTTCATAGATTGGAAGAATTAATGTTGGTAAAATGTCCATAGTACCAAAGCCAACTATGTTTTTAATGCAGTATCTATCAAAATTCTAACAATAATTTTTATAGAAACAGAAATAATCCTAAGATTCATATGAAACCACAACTCTTCAGATAACAATGCAATCTTGAAAAAGAACAACAATGGGACCTAGTCAAACTTGCAAGCTAATGCACAGCAAAGGAAACCATAAACATAACAAAAAGGCAAACTATAGATTAGGAGAAAATATTCGCAAACAATGCAACTGACAAGAGCTTACTTTTGAAAATATACAAGCTCATACAACTCAGCAATAAAAAGCAAATGACCCAATTGAAAAATGGACAAATGACCTAATGACCTAAATAGACACTTTTTCAAAGAAGACATACAAATGTCTTCTAGACAAGTGAAACATGTTCCATGTTGCTAATTATTTTAGTAATGCAAATTGAATAAGGTAGCATCTTACACAGGTCAGAATAGCTATCATTAGGAAGTCTACAAATAATAAATGCTGGAGAGGGTTGTGGAGAAAAGGGAACCATCTTACACTGGTGATGAAAATGTAAATTGGTACAGCCACTATGGAAAATAGTATGAAAGTTTCTTAAAAAACTAAAAATAGAATAACCATGTGATCCAGCAATTCCACTTATGGACATATATCCAGACAAAACTCTAATCTAAAAAGAAACATGCACCCCTATGTTCATAGCAGCACTAGTCACAATAGCTAAGACAGGGAAACAACAAAAATGTCCATCAACAGAGGAATGGATCAAGAAGATGAGGTACGTATATGCAATGGAATACTGCTCATTCATAAAAAAGGAACCAAATAAAATGCAATTTCCAGCAATATGGATTGCAACCAGAGATTATCATACTAAGTGAAGTCAGAAAGAGAAAGACAAATACCATACAATATGACTTACCTGTGGAATCTAAAATAAAACACAAATGAAGATATCTACAAAATAAACCTACAGATACAGAGAACAGACTTAAGGTTGCCAAGGGAGGGAGTGGGGAGGGGAGGGAAGGATTGGGAGTTTGGGATTAGCAGGTGCAAACTATTATGTTTAGGATGGATAAACAATAGGTTCCTACTGTATGGCCTATATTTAATAACCTGTGATAAGCCATAATAGAAAAGAATATATATTAATATATATGTATATAACTGAGTCACTTTGCTGTGCAGCAAAAATTAAACACAACATTATAAATCAACTATTATGCAATAAATTTTTTTTAAAAAAAACAGCTGGAGGCATCACACTTCTTAATTTCAAAATATTATTATATTGTATTATGGGGCTATAGCAATTAATCAGTATTGCACCGATGTAAAGATAGACATAAACAGTGCAATGACACTGTATAAAGTCCAGAAATAAATCTGAGCTAATAGAGTCACTTGAACCTTAATTAGTATGCTGAGGCTACACAAAAGAGCAGTCTTTTCTACAAATAATGCTGGGGAAATAGATATGCCTGTTGAAAAGAATGAAATTGGACCTTTATGTTACACTAGATATAAAAATCAACTAAGAATGGGTTAAAGATTAAGTGTAAGATCTGAACCTATAAAACTTTCAGAAGAAACCATAGGGTGTAAGCTTCATGATCTGGGTTTTGGCAATGATTTAATGGATAAGACACTAAAAACACAGGCAGACAAAGGAAAATTAGACTAGTGGAATATATAAAATATATAAAAATGAAAAGCTACAAAGCAAAGGGAATAATCAATAAGGTGAAAAGGCAATATATAGAATGGAGAAAATATCTGTAAGTCATATCTGATGAGAGGTTAATATCCAAAATATGTAGGAACTCTTACAACTCAATAGTAAAAGTCCATGAACCCAATTTCAAAATGGGCAAAGAGCTAGAAGATCCATCTCTCTTGAATAAACATAACATTGGCCAACAAGTATATAAAAAAGTGCTCAACATAGCTACATATCAGGGCAAGGTAAATCAAAACCACAGTGAGATATATCCTTACACCTGTTGGGCTGGATATTGTAAAAAAGAAAGAAAGGGGGTGTTGGCAGGACTGTGAAGAAATTGAAATCCTTGTGTACTAGAAATGCAAAATGATGCAGCTTCTATGGAAAACGGAATAGTGGTTGATCAGAAATTAAAAATAGAATTACCATATAACTAGCAATCCATTGCTATTTACTTAAAGAACTGAAATTAGGATATTGAAGAGACACTACACTTCCATGTTAGTTTTGGCATTATTCATAGCAGTCAATATGTGAAGAATCCTAAATGTCAATCAGTGGATGAATGGAAACAATGGGATATACATACAATGGAATGTTATTCAACCTTAAGAAATAGAATATGCTGCAGTACTTGATAACTTGAATGAACCTTGATCATTTAGGCTGAGTGAACTTAGACAACTACGGAGTACAATCACTGCGTGATTCCACTTAAATGAAGTATCTAAAATAATGAAATTCATAGAATCAAAGAACTGAATGATGTTTGCTAAATCCTAGAGAGTAAGACAAAGGGGCAGTTGTTAATCAACAGATATAAGATTTCAGTAACACAAGGTGAGGACTTCCTTGCTGGCTGAGCTGGTAAAGAATTGCCTGTCAATGCAAGAGATGCAAGAAGCACGGGTTTGATCCCCTGAAGAAGGAAATGGCAACCTTCTCCAGTACTCTTGCCCGGAAAATTCTATGGACAGAGAAGCCTGATGGGCTGTAGTCCATGAAGTCTCAAAGAGTTGGACACGACTGAGCACGCATGCACACAATGCAAGATGAGTATGTTCTAGATATCTACTGTACAGAAGTGTGTCTATAGTTACCAGTACTGCATTGTACCTTTAAAAATGAGCTGTAAGGTTATATCTCATGTTAAATGTTCATACCGCAATAAAACAATTTAAAAAGTGCACACAAGAAGAAATATAGTCCAAATAGGTATTTATCTATTAAATGAACTGAATCAATAATTATTATATTTCAGATGAGAAAATCTAAGACTTTGGTTCACAGGTGAATTCTATGACATATTCAAGGAAGAATTTATACCAATTGTCTATAATCTCTTCCAGAATATAGTACTAAAGGAAATTCTTTACTTAAATCATTTTATGAGGCTAGCATTACTCTAATTCCAAAATCAGACATTACAGACATTACATTCCAAAAGACATTACAGAAGAGGAAAAGTATGGACCAATATTCCTCATAAACTTAGATGCAAGAAGTCTCAGCATAATATTAGCAAATCAAATCCAACAGTGTAGAAAAGGAATTGTATGCTGGATCCAAGTAAGATATATTCGAGGTAAGGAAGATATGAAATCAATTAATGTATCTTATATAAAAATCAATGTACCCCATCGCATCAACAGTTTAAAGAGAAGTCCCATGATTGCATATTGATAGATGTATAAAAAATCATCTGAGAACATCTAAAACCCACTTGTGATTTAAAAACTCTAAGCAGTCCAAGAATGGAGGAGCAGCTTCCTCAACTTCATAAAGAAAATTTACAGAAATTCACAACTAACATCATTGTTAATGGTGAGAGATTGGAAGATTTCCTGCTAAGATAGGTATGAGGCATGATGACCCCTCTAATTATTCGCATTTAGTATTGAACTGCGGAGAAGGCAATGGCATCCCACTCCAGTACTCTTGCCTGGAAAATCCCATGGACGGAGGAGCCTGGTGGGCTGCAGACCATGGGGTCGCTAAGAGTCAGACATGACTGAGCGACTTTACTTTCCCTTTTCACTTTCATGCATTGGAGAAGGAAATGGCAACTCACTCCAGTGTTCTTGCCTGGAGAATCCCAGGGACGGGGGAGCCTGGTGGGCTGCCGTCTATGGGGTCGCACAGAGTCGGACACGACTGAAGCGACTTAGCAGCAGCAGCAGCAGCAGTATTGAACTGGAAGACCTAGCTAAATGCAATAAGAAAACAAGAAATAACATTTACACAGATTGGGAAGGAAGAAATGAAACTATCTTTGACAATAGTGTGATTATCTATGTAGAAAATCCCAAAGAATGAAAAAACAACTAAGAAGCAATTTTAGCATGTTCCCATGTATGATAGGGAACAAGCGATAGTCAGTTGCTTTCCTTTTTTAGTGAGTTAGTGAAGTTGCTCAGTGGTGCCCGACTCTTCGCGACCCCATGGATAGTAGCCTGCACCAAGCTCCTCTGTCCATGGGATTTTCAAGGCAAGAGTACTGGAGTGGGTTGCCATTTCCTTTTTCCTATATACTAGCAATGGACGTGAACTTGGGCAAACTCTGGGAGGTAGTGAGGAACATGGAGGCTTGGCATGCTGCAGTTCATTGGGTTGGGGAGTTAGACATGACTTAGTGACTGAACAACAACAATATTAGCAATGAACAATTGGAGTTTGACATTAAAAACACACTATTATCTACATTAAAACAAAACTTAAGTACTTAGATAGAAATCTGACAAAATTTGCAAAAGTTCTATTTGAGCAAAACTCTAAAACTCTGGTGAAGAAAACTAAAAAGATTTTTTTAAAATGGAAATTTCACATATATAAACAGGAAGTTTTGATAATGTTTAGATTTCAGTTCTCCCCAATTTGGTCTATAGATTTAATGTGATCCCAATCAAAATTTCAGCATGATTTTTTTTAAGATATTGACAGTAAGATTCTTAAGTGTATATGAAGAAGTTAAAGACCCAGAATAGTCAAAACGATATTGAAAAAGGAAAACAAAGTCAGAGCACTGGCTCTCTCTGATTTCAGGACTCATTGCAAAACTACCATGATCAAGACAGAGTGGTATTGATGAAAACAGAGACAAATGATTTAATGGAAAAAAGAGTCCAGGAATATTAATAGGTAGACGGATATAGTCAATTGATCTTTGACAAAGGAGCAAAGCAATTCAATGGAGAAGGCTAGTCTTTTCAATAAATGCTTCTGAAATTACTAAATGTTCTCTCACTCACACACGTGCATACACACAAGTTATCTTATAACCTTCACAAATGTTAATTCAAATGAATCACAGACCTATGTGTAAAATGCAAAACTATAAAACTTACAGAAGATAATATAAGAAGAAATACTAGATATTCTTGATTTTGACAATGATTTTTATGTGTATCACTACAGGTAGAATCCATGGAAAGACAAGAATAATTTGAATTGCATTAAAATTAGCCACTTCTGCTCTACTGAATGTTCTGTCAATAGAAACCATTGAGTGGGAAAATTATCTGCAAAAGATGTATCTGATGAAGGATCATAATCCAAAATGCACAAAGAACTCTTAAAACTCAACAATCAGAAATATAACAACTTGATTTTAAAATGGGCAAATCAGAAATAGACTCATAGAAAACAAACCAAATGGGAAAGGGTGTGGTGGAGGGATAAATCAGTAGTTTGAGATTAGCAGCTCCAAACTAATATATCTGTATAAAACAGATAAATAACGAGGTCCTACTGTATAGCACAGGGAATTATTTTCAATACCCTGTAACCATAATGGAAAAGTGTATGAAAAAGATATATGTCTCTCTCTGAAACATTTTGCTGTACACCAGAAACTAACACAACTTTGTTTATCAACTATAATTCAATAAAAATAAAATATTAGGACCCACCCTAAAAATGGCAAGAATATATAGACATGGCAAATAAGCATGTGAAAAACGCTCAACACCATATATCATTAGATACTTGTAGAGGAAAACAGCAATGAGATACCACTACAGAATGGCCAAAGTCCAGACCATCGACAAAGCCAAATATTGGCAAGGATGTGGAGCAACAGGGACTCTCAGTCATTGTTGGTGGGAGTGCAAAATGGTACAGCCACTTTGCAGGACAGTTGACAGATTTCTTAGAAAACTAAACACATGTTTACCATATGATTCAGCAATCACATTCCTTGGTATACCAATGAGTTGAAAACTTACGTTCACATAAAAACCTGCACATGAATGTTTATAGTTGTTTTATTTATAATTACCATAAAATAAATTCTATTACTTAAAAAGAAAGATGTGCATCCACAATTATAGCCAAAATCACGTTTGTATTGCTGAGCAGAGCAGGCACTTTGTTGTTCAGTCGCTGTGTCTGACTCTGTGACTCTGTGAACTTCAGTCACACACTCATTTCTCAAAAGATAAAAACAGCTGCTCTAAAACAAGTGATTGAGCTTATTTCATCCGATATAAGCTGGCTTGTCTTTTAGAACATAGGGCTGTGTGAGGTAGGTAACAAATTACTGCTTCTTTTTGTAGGAAATAAAGGTTACACTGAGTCTTGTTCAGTTGCTAAGTTGTGTCCAACTCTTTCTGACACCATGGACTGCAGCATGCCAGGCTTTCCTGTCCTCCATCTCCAGGAGTTTGCTCAAACTCATGTCCATTGAGTCAGTGATGCCATCCAATCATCCAATGACTTTCTCGAGTATGAAGGTTACAAAATTAAACTTGTATGACTCTGATTTTAATGAACTGGTGCAGTAATCATTAACTCACTTGATATATCTGGAAAGTCATTGACTAGGATGAGTCACAGAATATTGAATCATGGTACATATGCAGTAAGTGTGGTGACCCTGGTGAACTGAGTGTTTGCTTACAAGGAGGCACACCTGACTCAGGAGATGTGTATTCCAGGCTTAGCTCTACAACCTGCAGGTGCTGTTTTATCTTGGGGAAAGGTAATTGAGAGAATCATAAGAGATAAAATGGTGTTAAATTCTCTGTTACATGAACTGATGTAAACCTGAGGAATAAAGTATTTTGTAATTAGGTCTTGACAAACACTTATTTGTTTCTTACTAAAAGAGCTTAGGAATAACTTCACTAATCGGTTCTGAACAAATATGATGATATGTTGTAGAACTCCTGTTTGTGAAGCATTGTCATTACTGTTCTAGTGTTAACCTTTCCGGTGATATTTAGATCTTCATGACCACTAACTGCCATCTCCTGTTCGGGTCTACATGTACTGGTACTGTGGGTCTGTTTAATGAAGTCTCTGCCTCCCATTCCCCACCAAATCCATACCTGTTGTTCTGTGTACAATCTCCCTTCCCTGCTCTTGATGACAGATTGAAATTATAATGGAGTAATCAGAGTTCAGACATACAAAAATGGAGTCAGGCAGCCGTTGAGAATCTGGTCTCGGACGTGTCTTTACACCACTGAGAACTTGACATTTCTTTGACCTGTCCTAGATCCAAGGACAGGTCTAGCCCTATTCAGAGCAACACCTGCCAGCTGCATTCTTGTAGTCTTAAGGCCACCCCTTTCAACTGTGCTGCCATTTTGGACCCCAGTTTATCCATACTTAATAGGAACCCTTACTTGCCAAATCCAATTATACTTTTTTAAAACACTTATGAAATTTTGAAGGTTTTGCCCTTATAAGCCTCACCCATTTTGTAGTCCAGTGGGGCACCGTTCAACTGCTTCTTGAGTCTGTCTCATGCCACAGTCTTACCAAACCCCCAATAAACATCATTTTATTTCAGTCAGGTCTTTTCTAAAATTTTGGTTAACACTGTGCATACTCCATTTCATTTTTTTCTTATTCTGATAAAAACAGACTTCAAAAGGCAACAGAAGTAGTTGTATCTCAAGGCAACTGGGAGGCGTGAGCCATAATTTCTCAAGCCTTCCCCACTAAATTCTTAGAGATTGGATCTTCCCTCAGCTGCCTGAGTAAGTTTTACCTCTTTGTTGAGGGACAGGAAAGAACCTCTATTTTTGATTTCTTCTCTTGAGAATTTGTGACTCTTTTCCCTTGGAGTTCAGGGACATCTGTTTATTGTGAAGCCTGTTATTTTGTGAACAATCAAGTGTATATTCAGAGTAACATGTGGGGGGTTTGATTTTGTTTTTCTGAAATTATTCTTGAGGCAGCTGTGGTATATATGAGAGAGCATCACAGTGGGCATCAGGAGATCTCAGTTTAAATCCTAGTCTTATTAATTATTAAGTTGGTGCAAAAGTAACTTTGTCATTTGATACTGGAATAAATTCTTAAATGTGGGGAATCAAACCTGGGTCTCCTGCATTGCAGGCAGATTCTTTACATCTGAGCCACCAGGGAAGCCCCTGTTATGTTATACGTCATTTTAATGCACATTTCTTGCTTTGTGTTTTTGCCAATGACTTATCACTTGTGTTTATTTTTTTTTCATTTTAGACTAGGGAAATGATGTTAGAGAAAAAGCAAACTCGAATGATTTTCTCATTTGAGTTCAAAATGGGTGGCAAAGCAGCAGAGATGACTCACAACATCAACAACGCATTTGGCCTAGGACCTGCTAATGAACATGCAGTGCAGTGGTGGTTTGAGAAGTTTTGCAAAGGAGACAAGAGCCTTGAAGATGAAGAGCACAGTGGCCAGCCATCAGAAGTTGACAATGACCAACTAAGAGGATCATCAAAGCTGATCCTCTTAAAACTACACAAGAGGTTGCTGAAGAACTGAACATTGACCATACTATGGTCATTTGGCATTTGAAGCAAATTGGAAAGGTGAAAAAGCTTTATAATTGGGTGCCTCATGAGCTGACTGAAAAAAAATGTCATTTTGAAGTGTCTTCATCTCTTATTCTGTTCTGTTCCATTCTATTTATATTCACTCAGTCATGACCAACTCTTTGCAACCCCATGGACTGTATGTATCCCACCAGACTCATATGTCCATGGAATTCTCTAGGCAAGAATACTGGAGTGGGTTGCCATTTCCTTTTCTAGGGGATCTTCCTGACCTAGGGATCGAACCTGGCTCTCCTGCACTGTGGGTGAATTCTTTACCATTTTAGCCATCAGAACAACACAACAGTAGTGAAACATTCCTTGATCAGATTGTGACATGCAACGAGAAGTGGATTTTATATGAGAATTGGCAATGACCAGCTCAGTGGTTGGACCATGCAGAAGCTCCAAAACACTTCCTAAAGCCAAACTTACACCAAAAAAATGTCATGGTCACTGTTTGGTGGTCTGCTGATCCACTACAGCTTTCTGAATCCCAGCGAAACCATTGCATCTGAGAAGTATGCTAAGCAAATCAATGAGATGCACTCAAAACTGCAACTCCCTCGGCCGGCATTGGTCGACAGTAAGGGCCCAGTTCACCACGGCAATGCCTGACCACATGTTGCACAATGAACACTTCAAAAGTTAAACAAATTGGGTTGTGAAGTTTTACCTCATCCGCCATATTCACCTGACCTGTTGCCAACTGACTATTGCTTCTTCAAGTGTTTGGACAGCTTTTTTCAAGGAAAACACTTCCACAACCAGCAGGATGCAGAAAATGCTTTCCAAGAGTTCGGTGAACCTCAAAGCATGGATTTTTATGCTACAGGAATAAACAAACTTATTTCTCATTGGCAAAAAATGTGCTGATCGTAATGTTTTCTAAATAAAGATGTGTTTGAGGTTAGTTATAAGGATTTAAAATCCATGGTCCCAAACCACAATTATGTTTGCACCAACTCCTTGGAAGGAAAGTTATGAGCAACCTAGATAGCATATTCAAAAGCAGAGACATTACTTTGCCAACAAAGGTCCATCTAGTCAAGGCTATAGTTTTTCCAGTAGTCATGTATGGATGTGAGAGTTGGACTGTGAAGAAAGCTGAGTGCCAGAGAATTGATGCTTTTGAACTGTGGTGTTGGAGAAGACTCTTGAGAGTCCCTTGGACTGCAAGGAGATCCAACCAGTCCATTCTAAAGGAGATCAGTCCTGGGTGTTCTTTGGAAGGAATGATGCCAAAGCTGAAACTCCAGTACTTTGGCCACCTCATGCAAAGAGTTGACTCATTGGAAAAGGCCCTGATGCTGGGAGGGATTGGGGGCAGGAAGAAAAGGGGACGGCAGAGGATGAGATGGCTGGATGGCATCACCGACTCAATGGACGTGGGTTTGAGTGAACTCTGGGAGTTGGTGATGGACAGGGAGGCTTGGCGTGCTGCAATTCATGGGTTCGCAAAGAGTCGGACACGACTGAGAGACTGACTAAACTGAACTGAATATGACCTTTATGACACTGGCTGTTTCTAATCACCCAGAATCTTCCTTTCCCACACTGAGAATTATAAAATTACCATCTCTACCTTCCAATGTTTAATTTTTGGTGGAGTAGACTTGAGTTTTCAAGATAAAAGTCATGTACATTTATTTATATAATTACTTGATATATCTTTGGTCTTTTGAGATGTTTGAATTATCTTCGTATTAATGACAAATTCCAAGAATGGTGATCTGGTTGAAATCCAAGAGGTATTTGTTTGGGGTTTGTTATGACTGCAGCCCAGGAGACACACGTCCAAGAAGCATTTAAATTGTGCTCTACCAGACTACAACTTGGGGAAATTTATAAATGCAAAAAACTGCAAAGGTACATAAATTTCTTGTGAAGAATTAGAATTGTTTGTGTATTTATGGCTGATACATGTTGATGTATGACAGAAACCAACACAATATTGAAAAGCAGTTATCTTTCGATTAAGAATAAATTAAGAAAAGAATTAGAATTGTAGATGACAAGATGTAAGGATACTTGTCAGCAAGAATTTTGGGGGGGGGGGGGTTCAAAATGGTTACATAGTTGTGAAGGGGGTGGGGAACTTTGAAAATACAAAATTGTAGCAAGCACCTGGTAGCAGATGCTGTTTTGAAATGATTGGTGGAGTCCTTGAGTTTGACATAGTTGGCAATTCAAGTTCTCAGTAATGCAGAAACTTATCTAAACACACCCCTAATGACTGTGTGGCTTCATTATGGATGCCTGAACCACAGTTACTGCATTTTGATTTGTAAATGCTCTTAAATATGTCATCATTACCTATTTTATGTATAGGCAAATGCAATATCAGTAAGTACATTAAAATATTTTAAAATCTTTCAAATTCAAGGATAGAATATTCCAGTGTTGGAATAGTATTACAAAATAAACATTAAAAAATAAAATTAAAAATGCATAAGCAGAGACATTACTTTGCCAACAAAGGTCCATCTAGTCAAAGCTATGGTTTTTCCAGTAGTCGTGTATGGATGTGAGAGTTAGCCTATAAAGAAAGCTGAGTGCCAAAGAATTGATGCTTTTGAACTGTGGTACTGGAGAAGACTCTTGAGAGTTCCTTGGACTGCAAGGAGATCAACCCAGTCAATCCTAAAGGAAATCAGTCCTGAATATTCATTGGAAGGACTGATACTGAAGCTGAAACTCCAGTACTTTGGTCACTTGATGTGAAGAACTGACTCATTGGAAAAGACCCTGATTCTGGGAAAGACTGAAGGCAGGAGGAGAAGGGGAGGACAGAGGATGAGATCGTTGGGTGGCATCACTGACTTGATGGACTTGAGTTTGAGAAAGGTCCAGGAGCTGGGATGGACAGGGAAGTCTGGCGTGCTGTAGTCCATGCGGTCGGAGTCAGACAGGACTGGGAGACTGAACTGAACTGAACTGAAGATAAACTGATTGTCCTCAGTGTGAGATATCTCCAACTGGTCACTGATTTGAATTCACAGTTAGGAGCCCTTTTTTTTCTTTTTTTAAATTAGCCATACCTGGACCCAATCCCAGGGCATCCCAGGTGGTACTAGTGGTAAAGAACTGTTCTGCCCATGCAGGAGACATTAGAGATGTGGATTTGATCCCTGGGTTGGGAAGATCTCCTGGAGGAGGGCCTGGCAACCCACTCCAGTATTCTTGCCTGAAGAATTCCCTGAACAGAGGAGCCTGATGGGTTACAGTCCATAGGTCACAAAGAGTCAGATATGAGTGAACCGACTTGGCATGCACACACGGGCCCAATCCCAGTACAGCTAAACCAGCTAGACTGGAATTTCCAGAGTGATCACTGGACACAGAGAAAACAAGATTAAAGCACAATTTATTTTTATCATTGGGGCAAAGTCTACTCAGAATAGAGTGCAAAGAGGATGTAATTAATTGGTCTTTTTATATCAGGGAGGCCCAAGTTGAATTAGCAGGGACTGTCATAAAAGCTTTAGGTTTCAGGCTCACAGTCGTCTGAGTGAGAAGAGAAGGCGCCAATGGATCTGGCTGTGGTCCTGGTGCTCTGTCTCTCCTGCCTGCTTCTTCTCTCGCTCTGGAAACAGAGCTCTGGGAAGGGGAAGCTCCCCCCAGGCCCCACTCCTCTCCCGATTCTTGGAAATATCTTTCAGCTAGATGTTAAGAATATCAGCAAATCTTTAACCAGTGTAAGTAGATTTTATGCTTCTCCAGGGTCTTGCAAATGGTAAGTAAGTTAAGCCTAATTATGAATCTAATACATATATTTCTATGGGCACACTGTCAAAATATGTAAATGTGAAGCAAATTACTTCCTGTAAATTTTGACACTTTTCTTGCCTTTTCAGGTATATCATTGTCATAAATAGAAGAAAAAGGAATGTGTTTTGCGAGTAGAGAGACACTTAGCTCTTTGTATGGTAAAATGAAAATAATAAAGTATTAAAAGCTGGGAGTGTTGCCTCCCTCCTTTGTTTCACAGCCATTTGCTATGATTTGGGGCTGATTTTTGGCATTTTGTGATTCGAGATTTTCTTCCAGAAGTCATATACTACGTAAGCCGCGTGTTTTGTTCAGAGTCAGGAAAATATAACTTTTTTGCAAAAGGGCATTGTGCCTGATGTAGAGGGATTGACCTGGGATCAAGACAAGCATGAGTGATTGAAAGAAAGAAGTCATCACTCAGGATTCTGCAAGAAGCTGCCGTCTGTACCCTGTGAATGCTGCAGGGTGCAAGATGCTGTTCTTCCATGAGATGCAGTCTCTCCAAGCACTGCCTCTATGATGTTTCCTCTCTTTCTGTATTAGTCATACCAGTGGATCTCAAACGAGGCTGGGAATTACTGGAATTTATTTTTTGAAATGATAAATTTCTAGTATTCATCATAGGGCTATAGAATCAGAATGCTGTGTGAGTGATTCTGAAACAGTCAGTTGGCTGATGGTTTAAAGCTGGGCCTTGAGGACTGCTACATTCCTCTCAAGGATCAGAGGGTGATTATGAAGATCTTCAAACTCGAATCCTCTATATATTAGCCCTTGGATGCTGGAAATATACCAGAATTCCCCTACCTTAGTTTCCTTATTTATAGTGGGGCAAATAAACCTGCTGAAAGTGCTGATTTGAGGATTAATTATAATCTGTGTACCAGTTATTTGGACCATTATCCAGGATCTCAGGTCATCCCTAAGCGGAATCTGTAACATCACCATCATACTTATGAATTGAATTAAGAAATATTTTAAGCTATGTGGCAGAATAAAAACATAATAGTACAATGATAACACATTTTGTATTAGGCACAATATTTATCAAGTATTGACTTCTTTTGCTATTACATGCATTTCCATTCCCAGCTCTCAAAAGTCTACGGACCTGTGTTCACTGTGTATTTTGGAATGAAGCCCACGGTAGTTTTGCATGGATATGAAGCAGTGAAGGAGGCTCTGATTGATTTGGGAGAGGAGTTTTCTGGAAGAGGCAGTTTCCCAGTGATTCAAAGAACTGTTAAGGGATATGGTAGGTGTGTATTTGCACATGTTCAGCTTTAATAATGGGTAGGGGTGGTCAGGGTGAAAAACGGGAATTTCAGGAGCCCCCCAGCAGAGCTTGTTTGTCTCAAGTCCCAAGTGTCAGTTCACTCCTCCTTCCTTAGGACCTCCCTCCTATTCTGTTTCCCCTCCCATCAGGAATCGTATTCAGCAACGGGAAAACATGGAAGGAGACCCGGCGCTTCTCGCTCATGACGCTGCGGAATTTCGGGATGGGGAAGAGGAGCATCGAGGACCGTGTTCAAGAGGAAGCGCGCTGCCTAGTGGAGGAGCTGCGGAAAACCAACGGTGGGTGATTCTGTGCTCTGTAACTCTGACCTTAGCAGTCTTCTCTCTCTCTCCGGTGATGTCCTTGGCAACATTTCGGGGCAGCCACATCTTTCCTATGGGTGGTGGTTGTCAGTCTTCAGATGAAGAGGGGAGGGTGTGAAGCACAGACAGCCGGGGGGCTTATGTGTGTCTGTGATTGTCATGTGTGTCATAGGATTGTCCCATGATGGTACACACAGTGTGGGTATAAATGTGCTTTAATAATGCTCTATCCTGAGGTTTGTGTTCAGTTCAGAAACCACAAAGTATAGTTTTGAGTCTTTTCCTGAAAAAAAGAACAATGTCTTTCCTGTAGCATTAAAGTGGGTTTTCTATTCCAGAGCGTTTTACCAGGGAATACTTGTTAATTGGACAGGGTGAGAATAACACTTATGGGGGTGTCATACTTACGGTGAGAATGACACTCATGAAACAGTGACATTTATGTTCATTTAATTGGACAATTTTTATACGTACAGCCTCACAGACATGTCTGAGAGTCACTTCAGGGCCCAAGGCTACAATTCTAGCAAATAGTAATGACATTTAGGGATTTTAATCGTTTAGGTATGTCTTAATGCAGTTCTCAATTATGACTTCATTTAAATGTAACACTTAAAAAAAAATAACTTTACTGTGTATTTGCCTTTACCATGTATGTGAGCTTTCTCCATTGTAATATTCCCATTTCTAGTTGTGGCTTTTTCTTTTCTCTTAGAGAAGTCTCTTTACTATTTCCTGTAAAACTGATTTGGTGATGCTGAAGTCTTTTAGCTCTTGCTTGTCTGTAAAATTTGTTTCTTTATCGAATCTGATTGAGAAACTTGTGAGTAGAGCATTCTTTTTTTTTTTTTAATTTTAATTTTTTTTTTTTTTTTTTTTACTTTATTTTACTTTACAATACTGTATTGGTTTTGCCATACATTGACATGACTCCACCACGGGTGTACATGCGTTCCCAAACATGAACCCCCCTCCCACCTCCCTCCACATAACATCTCTCTGGGTCATCACCGGGCACCAGCCCCAAGCATGCTGTATCCTGCGTTGGACATAGACTGGCAATTCTATTGTTACATGATAGTATACATGTTTCAATGCCATTCTCCCAAATCATCCCACCCTCTCCCTCTCCCTCTGAGTCCAAAAGTCCGTTATACACATCTGTGTCTTTTTTGCTGTCTTCATACAGGGTCATCATTGCCATCTTTCTAAATTCCATATATGTGTTAGTATACTGTATTGGTATTTTTCTTTCTGGCTTACTTCACTCTGTATAATCAGCTCCAGTTTCATCCATCTCATCAGAACTGATTCAAATGTATTCTTTTTAACAGCTGAGTAATACTCCATTGTGTATATGTACCACTGCTTTCTTATCCATTCATCTGCTGATGGACATCTAGGTTGTTTCCATGTCCTGGCTATTATAAACAGTGCTGCGATGAACATTGGGGTACATGTGTCTCTTTCAATTCTGGTTTCCTCGGTGTGTATGCCCAGCAGTGGGATTGCTGGGTCATAAGGTAGTTCTATTTGCAATTTTTTAAGGAATCTCCACACTGTTCTCCAAAGTGGCTGTACTAGTTTGCATTCCCACCAACAGTGTAGGAGGGTTCCCTTTTCTCCACACCCTCTCCAGCATTTATTGCTTGCAGATTTTTGGATCGCAGCCATTCTGACTGGTGTGAAGTAGTACCTCATTGTGGTTTTGATTTGCATTTCTCTAATAATGAGTGATGTTGAGCATCTTTTCATGTGTTTGTTAGCCATCCGTATGTCTTCTTTGGAGAAATGTCTATTTAGTTCTTTGGCCCATTTTTTGATTGGGTCGTTTATTTTTCTGGAATTGAGCTGCATAAGTTGCTTGTATATTTTTGAGATTAGTTGTTTGTCAGTTGCTTCATTTGCTATTATTTTCTCCCATTCTGAAGGCTGTCTTTTCACCTTGCTTATAGTTTCCTTTGTTGTGCAGAAGCTTTTAATTTTAATTAGATCCCATTTGTTCTAGTTCTGTGAAAAATATGGCTGGTAGCTTGATAGGGATTGCATTGAATCTGTAGATTGCTTTGGTTAGTATACTCATTTTCACTATATTGATTCTTCCAATCCATGAACATGGTGTATTTCTCCATCTATCAGTGTCCTCTTTGATTTCTTTCATCAGTGTTTTATAGTTTTCTATATATAGGTCTTTAGTTTCTTTAGGTAGATATATTCCTAAGTATTTTATTCTTTTCGTTGCAATGGTGAATGGAATTGTTTCCTTAATTTCTTTTTCTACTTTCTCATTATTAGTGTATAGGAATGCGAGGGATTTCTGTGTGTTGATTTTATATCCTGCAACTTTACTATATTCATTGATTAGCTCTAGTAATTTTCTGGTGGAGTCTTTAGGGTTTTCTATGTAGAGGATCATGTCATCTGCAAACAGTGAAAGTTTTATTTCTTCTTTTCCAATTTGGATTCCTTTTATTTCTTTTTCTGCTCTGATTGCTGTGGCCAAAGCTTCCAGAACTATGTTGAATAGTAGCGGTGTGAGTAGAGCATTCTTGATTGTTGATTTTTTTCTTTCAATCCCTTAAATTTTTTTTTTTTTAAATTATGTCATGCCACTTTCTTCTGGCCTGCAGAATTTCTGTTGAAAAGTCAGCTGATTGTGTAATGGGAGCTTCCTTAATTTTAACTTGTTAAATTTCCTTTGCAGCTTTTAATCTCTCTTTAACTGTTTGACATTTTAATTACAATGCATCTCGGTTTGTTGCTTTTTGGGTAGACCTATTCAGGACTCTGTGTTTCCTGGACTTGACTGTCTGTTACTGATCCCAGGTTAGGGAAGTTTTTAGCTATTTTGTCTTCAGATGTGTTCTCTGACCCTTTATCTTTCTCTTCTTCTCCTGGAACCTCTATAATGTGAGTGTATGATTGCTGGTGTCAGAGTCTCTTAAACTGCCCTCATTTCTTTTCATCCTTTTTTCTGTTCCTTGTCAGTGATTTCTGCTACTCTTTCACCTCAGTGATCCATTCCTCCATTTCGTTTAGTCTATTCTTCATTCCTTCTAGTGTATTTTTCATGTCAGTTATTATATTCTTCATCTCTGTTTGGTTGTTCTTTATATTTTTCAATTCTTTCTTAAAACCTACTAACTTCTTGCTTAGTGTATCCATTCTTCTCCAAAGTTATTTGATCATCTTTTTTTTTTTTTTTTCCATTTGAGTCATGTGGCATGTGGGATCTTAGTTCCCTGACCAGGGATCAAACCTGTACCTTCTACAGTGGAAACACAGTTTCTTAACCACTGGATCACCAGAGAATCCCTGATCATCTTATTGATCATTACCCTGAACTCTTTCTTGAGTAGATTATATATCTCCACTTCACTTTGGAACATGTTCTTCTCTTGCCCCATTTTTTCTCCCTAACTTGCTATTTTTATTTCTGTATATCTGGTAGGTTGGTTATAATTCCTGACCTTGGAGAAATAATGTTTTTTAGGATACGTCCAATGTGTCCCAACAACACACTGCCCACTCATCATTAGAGCTATATTGATCAGGATTTCCCCCATGTGGACTGTGTTTGTCTTTCTGCTGTGGGCTGACTACTGTAGGCACCTTGGTAGTCTTGGTTGACCTCGGTCAGATTGGTTGACTGTTCCTGCCTTGTACAGAGGCTGCCAGTTGCTGGTTGGCTGTGCTGTCCCAAGAAGTGGCTGATTGTGGAACCCTGGGGCATTCCAGAGGTAGTGCTGGTTCACTAGTGGGTGAGTCAGGGTTCACGAGATCCAAGGATTGGTGCCTGACCACTGGAAGGTAAAGCCAGGTGCTGGGTCACATGCTGGCCCAGGCGAGCAGAGCCAGATTCTGGAAACTGCCTAAGGGGCCCAAGGATCCCAGAGTTGGTATGGGACCACTGGTTGATGCGACTGGTTCCTGACACAGCAGGCTGTGGGTTCTGGGGGAATTCAGAAGCTTGTGTTGGCCTGCTGGTTGTTGAGGCTGGGGCAACAGGAAAGGTGCTGGCCTTTTAGAATTGGGTGGGTTGGGTCCACAATCTACAGTGCTCTCGGGCTGGTGTCTGTCCACCAGTGGGTGAGGCTGGTGCTGAGCCTAGGCGGGTCTGAAGTCCAGCAGGTTGGCACTGGCCTGATGATAACTGGGCTGGTTCATAGACTGTAGGCCTGTGGGAGTCCTGTGACTGGTGTCCACTCACGTTGCAAAAGGCTGGTAACAAGGCTAGGGCAAGCCTACTGGTTGGCAGAGCCAGGGCCTAGCTGGTGCTATTGTATGTATGTGTAGTCAGTTGTGTCCAACTCTTTGCAATCCCATAGACTGTAGCCCACCAGGCTCCTCCATCCATGGAATTTTCTAGGCAAGAATACTGAAGTGGGTTGCCATTTCCTTCTGCAGGGAATCTTCCTGACCCAGGGATCAAACCTGTGTCTCTTGCATCACCTGCATTGGCGGGTTCCTTACCAGCTAAGCCACCATTAACCTACTGGTATGTGGACTGGGTCTGTATGCTGTGGGGCTGTCATTGTCCTGGGGCTCTTATCCACATGCTAATGATGAGGCTTGTCTGACAAGAGCAGGCTTGCTGGTGGGTAGGGCTGGGGATTCTGGCACTGGTGCCTGACCAGTGGTGTTTGAGCTGAGTCCTTTGCTCTCTGATTGTAGGGCCCTGGGATTCCTGGGTTTGGTGCTTGTGCAGTGCTGTTTAGAGCTGAGTCCTGGTCCTCTGGTGGACAGGGCTGTGTACAGGGGTGGTTGTGAGGTCAGAGAATCTTAAGGCAGCCACTCTGCTGGTGGGTAGCTGCTTAGCCTTGGGCAAGTCCTGGTGCCTACAGGCTCTTGGGAGGTAGGAGGGGGCTGGGTCATGATGCTAAGCCAGAGGGAAGATTCCAAAATGGCACTTGCCAGCACCAGTGTCCATGTGGCAGAACAAACTCCCCAAAATGGCTCCTGCCAGTATTTATGGTCCCAGGGTGAGCCCCAGGTGCCTCTGACCTCTCTGGGAGGCTCTTCGAGATCAGCAGGTAGGTCTGACCCAGGCTTCTTTCAAATGAATGCTTCTATGCTGGGTACAGAGCATGTGAGATTTTGTATGTCCTCTTCATGAGTGGAGTTTCTATTTCCTCAGCCCCCTGGGGCAGCTGAAAGTAAGCCCCGCTGACCTTCAAAGCCAAACATTCTGGGGATTCATCTTCCTGTTGCAGGACCATCAGGCTGGGGAGCCCAGTGTGGGGCTCAGAAAACTCACTCCTTGAGGCAGTCTCTGCAATTGTAATTTTTCTTGCCTTTGTGCTTTGCTTATGTGGGAGTGTGGTACTTCACTTCACCCCTCCTACTCATCTCCTTGTGGTTTCTTCTTTATATCTTTATTTGTTGAAGATCTTTTCTGGTGGGTTCTGGTTTTTTTCATCGATGAAACCAGAAAAAAACCTTTCTTCTGTATATTGTTATAGTTTGGGGATGCCCATGAGAGGAGGTGAGGATCTTCCTGCTCTGCCATCTTTGCCAATCTCCTCCCACATTACTTTATCTGTAATTGTTGATGGACCTTTAGAATGTTTCAGGGGAGTGCAGCTATCTCTTTAAGATCCTGATTCAGCTATTTTGTGTGAAAACTCAAAAGTGGGATTGCTGGGTAATATGGTAAATTTCTTTTTATTGTTTGAGGAATGGCCATACTGTTTTTCATAGTAAATCATGGATATTCTATCAAGTATACATAGGGTTCAATTTCTCAACTCCCTCATCAACACTTGTTATTTTCTTCCTCTCTCTCTCCTTCCCTCCCTCCTTCCTCCCTTTCTTTCTTTCTTTTTTGATAATGGCCAGATTGTGAGGTGCTACCTCTTGCTTTTGCTTTTCATTTTCTAATGTGTAGTTTAAACTCAGACAGTTCTGGGTTTTTTCTTTTTTGTAATGCAAATACCTGATGTCAGCTGTGATTGCCAAGGCATCTGTTTCCAAACAGCATCCGTTTCAAAGGTGGTTATCTGAAATAAACACAAGCTAGCCAGGAGACTAAGGAGCTCTTCCCACTGAGCCTCCTTTGTTCTTGGATGATTTCAATGACAAGCGTTTGGCTACTTGTTTTTCTCACTTTCAGTGCTTTGTATTTCCACTTTCTATGTTCTAAATTCACCCATAATGAGCCCTCGAAACCCTGTGCCCTGAACTTTACCCCAGTGAGAGCAGAACTCTGGGCCACTGTGTGAGCTGTCACTCTCTGTCACTCCACTCACAACCTCACAGTGTGTTCCCACGTGTGTTGGCAATATCCAGGTCTTGTTGGTAATAAAGTCCTATGTTTCAAAGTTTCCTGATGACTTTTGCTGAAGGACTTCTTGCAGTCATAAAAAGAATCACAAGGTCTAGTTCATCTATACCTTTGGTTATTGATAGGCTGAGACCAGCACAAAACATGATGATTAACTTAATATTTCCATGTGATTTTCTGTTGCTGCTCAGTGTTCTGTTGTTTTAACTTTATGAACCCTTTTTAGCATTTCTTCTAAGACATGTCTTTGTTGTTGTTGTTATTTAGTTGCTAAGTCATGTCCAGCTCTTTTGAGACCCCATGGACTATAGCCCACCAGGCTCCTCTTCCATGGGATTTCCCAGGCAAGAATACTGGAGTGGATGGCCATTTCCTTCTCCAGGGGATCTTCCCAAAGCAGGGATTGAACATGCATCTCATGCATTGGCAGGCGGGTTCTTTATCCCTGAGACACCAGGGAAACCCTGTCATGTCTAGTGTGGATTAACTCCCTCAGCTTTTGTTTATTTGAGAAAGTGATTATTTGTCTTTTATTTTTGAAAAATTGTCTTGTCAGATAGAGTATTTCGGTTGATAGCTTTTTTCTTTCCACGTTTTGAGTATATCATCCCATTGCTTTCTGGCCTGCAATGTTTTTGCTTAGAAATCGATTGTTAGTATTATGATGGTTCTACTGTATCTGACATATCACTTGTCTTGCTGCTATCAAAATTCTCTCCTTGTCTCTGATTTTGACAATTTGAGTATAATGTATCTCAGTGTGAATTACTTTTGTTCATCCTAGTTAAAATGTATTGGCCTTCTAGAATCTGTGTCAGTTTTTCACTCAGATGTAGGAAGTTTTTGCCATTATTTCTTCAAATAAGCTTTCTCTCTCTCTTTTCCAATAATGTGTATATGGATCCCCTTGTTGATGTCCCATAAGTCCCTTGTATTTTCTTTACTCTTTTAAATATTTTTTTTTCCTTTTGTTCTTCTGACTAATAGCAAATGACCCACCTTTGAGCAAAAATTTTATGTGACTTATTGTATTCTTCAACTTGACAGATTTCAGTTGTTTTTAAGAAATATATTCTGTTTCTTGATATTCTCATTTGTTCATGCATCATTTCCTTGAGTTTGTGGAACATCTGTGTCACTTTTTTTTTGGCCTCACTGTGAGGCATGTGAGATCTTAGTTCCCAGACCAGGGATCAAACCAGTGACCTTGCATTGGAAGCACAACATCTTAACTACTGGACCACTAGGAAAGTCCCTGCATCACTTTCTGATAAAAACTTTGTTTAGATAAATGATATTACTCCATTCCTTTAGGATCAGTTTCTGGGATTTATTTTGTACATTGTTTGAGCCATTTTTCCTGCTTCTTTGTGTGTTACATGACTTTATGTTTAGATGCATTAACTTGAAAAAATAGCTACCTCTTCCAGATTTTATGGACCAGCTTTATATAGAGCAAAAACACTTAGCAAGCATCTTGGCTGGAGATTCTGGGGCCTTCTGAAACCTGTTTCTTTTGGTGGCCGCAACTACTGTGGGCTTGTGTGTAGAATTTCATGACTAGGAAAGCTTGCCAAGCTCATTCTCAGGAGCTAGTCCTCTCTTGCCCTCTTTGTTATCTGTTTGCACACTGAAAGTTCTGTGGTTCAACAGAAGCAAGCTCTTCCACCCTCCCTTTCTCAGTGGCATCCAAAATCTGTAGGCTCCCCTTCAATGCCCTGAATCAGGTTAGACAGTTACCAGTCCTTTGAGTTGCCTTCCAAAAAAAACAGGACACTGGATGAAACTCCACTCCTCTCCCCCCATTAGAGGATGAGCCTCAAGTTGTGCACCTTCTTTAAACTGTGTCAGGCCATGCTGGTCACAGCAAATCACTTCTCTCACCCTCTATTCTCAGTGATTCCAGACATCCAGACTATGCCAGTTCTGTCAGCACTCCAAGTGAGGCAGGACAGAAGCCGCTTCTTCAAGCAGCCCACTGCAGCACTGAATGCATGCTTCATCCATCTCTTTCCTGGGTTAATCACAACCTGGGGCATTCTTTTGCCTCATTATTGAGGTTTGGGGGCGGGAGGTGTTGATGCAGGTGAAGTGATATTGCACTTCTTATCAGTTTTATTGTATCTGTTTTCAGCTTCGTAGTGGCCTATGGTATTGTGACTTCTTTAAAATTTCTGAAAGTCTCATAAAGAAATTTTAATCCACATATCATTGCTAAACCAGTGTTTCTATGGGGGAAGGAAGGCTGGGACTTCCTCTTACACCATCATTCTGATGTCACTCCTTACTGTATTTTGATTCAAGTAATCTTTAATCACATCTATTTATGTGAATATTGTATCTCTCTATTGTGAATTAAAAAAAAAAGTTGATTTATTTATTTGACTGCATCAGGCCTTAGTTGTGGCACGCAGAATCTTCACTGTGTCATGTGAAATCTCACTGGAGCACAAGGGCTGCCCCAGGGCCTTTGGAATCTTAGCTCCCCAACCAGGGATCGAACCTGGATTCCTTGCATTACAAAGCAGATTCTTAACCACTGGACCACAAGGGAAGTCCCGGAATTTTCTTTGATTGTTTGATTGCACCAATTTTATTTTATAGATCTCCTACCAAAAAAGAAAACTTTTCTTCTAGTATAATTTCATCATTGGAAATATAATAAACTTGATGTAAATGATGAAAAATTTAAATTTATCAAAATTTAATATTCTGTTGAGTAAACAGAAGACTAGCCCAGAGGTCTACATAATGCAGCCTTGCTTAAATTAATTAATTTTTATGGTTATTGGAAATGAAGGTCATTTATTTCTTAAGCAAGGAAATTTTTTTAACATTGAAATGACACATAAAGAAATTCCATTTACCAATTAACCTTTTCTGGTTTCACTTATCTGGGATTTATGTTTGATATAAAAATTATATTTTATATTTACTTTGGACAAAAAAATCCAGTTCATAATAATTGTTCACTCATATTAGTTTTTCTTTTGCTACAGCATGGATTCTTCCTGCTTTTACACATTTGCTTTTTCACGTACATGAAGTCTACAATCTCTCTCTCTTTGGCTTCCTCATTGCTGATTCTACACATGACTCTTTCAACTATTCATTATATAAAGAACATTTTGAGGTCCCTAACTGTTCTCATTTTCCTATGTCAGTGTTTATGATACTCAGCACTGATAATGTTAGTAATTAAATGATACAAAAATGGTCTTTTCGGTGTTCTCATCATTCACCCTTCAAATTAACAGATGCCTTAGGTAAAAAAACATAAGAAAAGGCAGTGAATATGAATTGACTTTATTTTAAATTTTTTGGCTGTGCCATATGGTGTGTGAGATCTTAGTTCCCTGACAAAGGATCCCACGTGCACCCCCTGAAGTGGAAGCATGGAGTCTTAACCACTGGACAGCCAGGAAAGTCCCTGGATTGATTAAAAAAAAATTATTTAAACACCATTTGCAGCAACATGGATGGACTTAGAGATTATCATACTAAATTAAGTCCGTCAGAACGACAAAGACAAATATCACATGATATCAGTTGTATGTGGAATCTGAAATGTGACACAAATGAGTATATCTGTGAAAAACACAGACTCACAGACATAAAGAATAGACTTGTAGTTTCCAGCAGTGGGAGAGGGAAGGATTGGAGGTTTAGATTAGCAGAGGTAAACTATTATAAATATAATGGATAAACAACAGGGTACTACTGTCTTGAACAGGGAACTATATTAAATATCCTGTGATAAACCATAATGGAAAAAAAATTGAAAAACATATATATATATGTATAACTGATACGCTTTTCTGTACAGTAGAAATTAGCAATGTAAATCAACTATATATACATCAATACAATTTAAAGATAAATAAATAGATAAACCTTCTTTAAATAGGTTAACATGGTCTTTCAGATTAAGGTAAAAGTGATGTGTCAATTTTGCATTTTGAATATTTTGCTGTTAAGGGATTTGTACAAGAAATATTGATTTAAAGTTTCTAACAGTTTACCTGTTGTTTCAGAGAAAAAGTGTTTCACGCGTATGTTTTGGTGATGTGTTTAAATGTTTGTTATTCTTCAGGGTTGCCCTGTGATCCCACTTTCATCCTGGGCTGTGCTCCCTGCAATGTGATCTGCTCCATTATTTTTCAGAACCGTTTTGATTATAAAGATCAGAGTTTTCTAAATCTAATGAAAACAGTAAATGAAAATATCAAGATTTTGGGCTCTCCGTGGATGCAGGTGAGGCCAAGGGTCTTTCTTCTGGAGGAATCATTTATTCTCTCTTTTCCATGAGGTCCAGATCTCTATACACCAAGCTGTGGGGTGAAAGTGTGAAGAGCACAGCCCTGTCCAGAGCTTAGCATCGTGGAGTGCTCCTCTAGGGCTGCTGGCTGAGCCCTTTAATGTTAGACAGGAAAAAACATACCCACAATTCAGTCCTGTTGACACTGTTCAGTGGTTTTTCTACCAATTTTCAAAGCCCAGTTTCTATAAACTACTTTGGTAACATCCCCAAAGCATGCCCACACCAGTAGAAGGACTTCCAGGCCCTTATGGAAAGGCTTCCATTACTCACAAGTCTTGTCATTCAGTCTCCACCTAGTTACTACTTCACCACCTTAGTTGGCAGAAATACCTGCATTTAGGAAGGAGGAGAATATCTCCTTTGAGTGAAAGAGTGCTGCCAGGAAACACTGACTAGGTTAGGACTGTTTGATGCTTCAGTTGGCATCCTAACTGACAAGGTAATTGCTTTGGGGATGACAAAAAAAATGGGATTTTTTTTTTTTTTTAAATTTTGGTGTAAGAAACACAAACCAACATTACAGGTGTATCCTATACTGAGCTGACATGTTCTGCCTTCTGCCTAAAGGACAGTGCTGTGACCTTACAGTGGTCACTTAAGTGCTCTGGTGCTTAGTTACTTTAGCCATAAAATGTTGAGTTTCATGGTGTCTTTAGGACCATTTCTGGAGAAGGAAATGGCAACCCACTCCAGTCCTCTTGCCTGGAAAATCCCATGGATGGAGGAGCCTGGTGGGCTACAGTCCATGGGGTCACAAAGAGTCGGACACGACTGAGCGACTTCACTTTCACTTTCTTCACTTAGGACCCTTTCAGTCCTATTAATAAAATACTTATTTTATGTTTGGGTCTATGAGACAGAGGTAGAAACATCAGGGACCAGCTCTGTGCTCTGTATCAGGCTGTGCAAACTCTCTTAACCTCTGTTGTTATCTACAAAATGTGAGTCATTGTCCTTTGTGCAAACCCTTATTTCATGGTTGTAGAGAAGAACTGATGTAAAAACCAGGGAGAATTGATGTAAAGATGTTTTCATACTGGAAACATGATATGTAGGTATAGAAATGATTATTATTTTTGATTTCTGACCAGAATTTTCTCCTTGAAATACTTCTATCAGCATAGAAAATTATGTTATTTGTATACTAAAAATACTCTTCAAAATTTAGAGACCATATTTATTTTAATATTTATACTACAGTTTCCAACCAGGACTTCGCATGTAAGTTTTAGCTATTTATTTAATAAAACGTAGTTTTCTCTTCTAGGTCCTCAATATTTTCCCTGTGCTCCTTGATTTTTTCCCATGGAGTTATAAAAAATTTTCTACAAATATTGCTTATGTAAAAAATTATGTTTTGGAGAAAACAAGGGAACACCAAGCATCCCTGGATATTAACAATCCTCGAGACTTTATTGATTGCTTCCTGATCAAGATGGAGCAGGTAATAGGTTAAAGACAGCTGAATTATTTGATTACTTGTGCATTTTATAGATCATTGAATCTTCTGTATTTACCAGGGATGTTTCAGTGGTCTGGCAAGCAATGCTGACGAGCATTTTTAGTACTTGATGCATGAATCTATGCTAACCATTAAGAAGATGTAATATTTAGTCATTAAATAAGTGAAATACCTTGATTTTGCTCTTTGGGTGCTAATTATCTACCCAAGGAAAAACAGAATGATGTCATAGGTGAATTGGACACTGATAACAACTAGTTAAAAGTAACAAAATATCATGGTATAATATGATGATGAACATGATCATAGCACACAGTGTAAAGGGAATAAAGAAGAATAACTAGATCTAACTGGGCTTCCTGCTTGGCTGGTAGTTGCAAATAGATCAACATATTTGCATCGAAGGACAAGGGGGGGGAATATGAGATGGATGGATGATGTATGTATGATGCTGTTTACATAGGCATGTGATGGCAAAGAGTAGGTGTGTGGACAGAAGAAGCCTTAATTGAGTGTAAAGTAAATGGATTAGCAAAGATATGGAGTTATATGATTGTGAGCATGAACCCTGCACCATGTGTTGGAAAGACCATTTTTCCCACGTGAATTATCTTGGCAACCTTGTCAGAAATCAACTGACTCATAATTTGAGCATTTGTGCAATCTGGCATCTGTTTCAGTTAATCTAAATGCCAGTTTCTACATCAGTGGCACATCATCTGGACATCTTAATTACTAGTTTTGTAATTAGTTTTGAAGTTGAGTAGTGTGAGACCTCTAATTTTTGTCATTTCATAAGATTGTTTTGGTTTTTCTGTGCCGCTTAAATTTAGGATAAATTTGTCAATTTATGCAAAGAAATCAGTGGTGATTTTTATAGAGATTGTGTGAAATCTGTAGATCAACTTATGGAGTAATGTTACTTGAAAAGTTAAGGTGAAATTCACATCAATTCAGTCCAGTCGCTTAGGCATGTCTGATTCTTTGTGTCCCCATGGACTGTAGCATGCCAGGCTTCCCTGTCCATCACCTACTCCCAGAGCCTACTCAAACTCATGTCCATTGAGTCAGTGATGCCATTCAACCATCTCATCCTCTGTCATCCCCTTCTCCTCCCGCCTTCATTTTTTCCCAGCATCAGGCTCTTTTCCAATGAGTCAGTTTTTCAAATCATGTGGCCAAAGTATTGGAGCTTCAGCTTCAGCATCAGTCTTTCCAATGAATATTCAGGACTGATTTCTTTAGGATGTACTGGTTGGATCTCTTTGCAGTCCAAGGGACTCTCAAGAGTCTTCTCCAACACACAGTTCAAAAGCATCAGTTCTTTAGCACTCAGTTTTCTTTATGGTCCAACTCTCACATCTGTTCATGACTACTGGAAAAACCATAGCTTTGACTAGATGGACATTTGCTGGCAAAGGAATGTCTCTGCTTTTTAATATGCTGTCTAGGTTGCTCATAGCTTTTCTTCCAAGGAGCAAGTGTCTTTTAATTTCATGGCTGTAGTCACCATCTGCTGTGATTTTGGAACCCAAGAAAATAAAGTTTCTCACTGTTTCCATTGTTTCCCCATCTATTTGCCAGGAAGTGATGGGACCGGATGCCATGATCTTCATTTTTTGAGTGTTTAGTTTTAAGCCAACTTTTTCACTCCCCTCTTTCACTTTCATCATGAGATTCTTTAGTTCCTCTTCTTTTCTGCCATAAGGATGGTGTCATCTCTGTATATGAGGTTATTGGTATTTCTGCTGGCAGTCTTGATTCCAGCTTGTGCTTCATCCAGTCTGGCATTACATGTGATGTACTCTGCATATAAGTTAAATAAGCAGGGCGACAATATACAGCATTGACTTACTCCTTTCCCAATTTGGAACCAGTCTGTTGTTCCATGTCTGGTTCTAACTGTTGCTTCTTGACCTGTATACTGATTTCTCAGGAGGCAGGTCAGGTGGTCTGGTATTCCCACCTCTTGAAGAATTTTCCACAGACTGTGTGATCCACACAGTCAAAGGATTTGGAGTAGTCAATAAAGCAGAAGTAGAGGTTTTTCTGGAACCCTCTTGCTTTTTTGTGATCCAACAGATTTTGGCAATTTGCTCTCTAGTTCCTCTGCCTTTTCTAAATCCACTTGAACATCTGGAAGATCTTGCTTCAGGTACTGTTGAAGCCTAGCTTGGAGAATTTTGATCATTACTTTGCTAATGTGTAAGATGAGTGCAAATGTGTGGTAGTTTGAACATTCTTTGGCATTGCCTTTCTTTGGGATTGGAATGAAAACTAACCTTTTCTAGTCCTGTGGCCACTGCTGAGTTTCCCAAATTTGCTGGCACATTGAGTGCAGCACTGTAAAAGCATCATCTTTTAAAACATGAAATAGATCAGCTGGAATTCCATCACCTCTGCTAGCTCTGTTCATAGTGATGCTTCCTAAGGCTTGCCTCACTTTGGACTCCATCATGTCTGGCTCGAGGTGAGTGATCACACCATCATGGTTGTCTGGGTCATTAAGATCTTTTCTGTATAATTCTGTGTATTCTTGCCACCCTTTCTTAATATCTTCTGCATGCCATACAATTAATAGTGTACATTTTGGTCGTATTTAGTGCATTTACAATGTTGTGTGATCACTAGTTCTTGTTTCGAAACTTTCTCATTACTGTACAGAAGTATATGATGTCTATTAAATGATTGCTGTTCATTCTCTCCACCCCATCATGTGTCAACTTAATCTGCTTTATGTCTCTATGATTTGCCTTTCGTGGATTCATTGTATAAAAGGACTCATAAATTGCCCCTTTTGTTTCTGGCTTCTTTTCACTCCAAAAATAAAGTTTTGGAGTATTTTCTAAGTTATAATATGTATGAGCACTTTGTTTTTTTTCATTTATGGCTGAATAATATTCAATTGTATGTATGTACTATAATTTTTTATGCATCCACATAATGGTCAACATTTGTGTTGTTTTTCTTTGGGTGTTCTGAAAGATACTGCTACTAATATTTGTGCACAAATTTCTTCATGGGCACATTTACCTTTTTGTTTGATATTTTCCTTGGAGTGGAATTGAGAAGACATATGATGTTAGTAATTTTATGTCTAACATTTGAGCAATAGCCAGACTTTCCAACAGTGGCTGCAGCATTTATATTCCCGCCAGCAATGTATAGAGTTCCTATTTTCCCACATAATTGCCAGTACTTACTTTCTAATTTTTAACACTATTAAAGCTTGCTTAGGTAATGTGAAATTGTATCCGGTTGTGACTATATTTTGTGTTTCCTTAATGAACAGTGACATTGAATATCTTTTCTTGTTTGGAGAAATATCATCTAAGTCCTTTGCCTTTTTAAAACTGGGTTCCTTGTCATTGTTGTTGAGCTGTTTTTCCAACATATTGGTTGTCATTTCACATCTTTCATTATGCTTTTGATACATAAACATTTTAATTTTATTGAAATATGATATATATTAGACAGATACATATGTATACACATATGTATATTTGTTACTTTGGTGTCAAATTTAAGGATCAGTTGCCATTTCTGAGTTTTTAAAGCTATACTACAATGTTTTCTTTTAAGTGTTTTATAGATTTAACTCTTGTAAAATATATATATATATTTTTAGAATTTATTTTTAATTGGAGGATAATTGCTTTACAATATTGTGCTAGATTCTGCCATACATAAACATAAACCAGCCATAGATATATATATGTCTCTGCCCTCTTGAACTTCCCACCTCCTACCCCATCCCATCCCTCCAGGTTGTCAGAAAGCACTGGCCAGTGTGTTAATTTGATACATGTACATATTATAGAGTGATTACCACACTAAGTGAAGTTGCTCAGTCGTATCCGACTCTTTGCGACCCGTGGACTGTAGCCCACCACATTCCTCCATCCATGGGATTTTCCAGGCAAGAACACTGGATTGGGTTGCCATTTCCTTCTCCAGGGGATTTTCCCAACCCAGGAATTGAACCTGGGTCTCCCGCATTGTAGGCAGACGCTTTACCATCTGAGCCATCAAGGTTACCACACTAGCATTGGGTTAAGTCCTCTATCTACTCACATAATTACTATTTCCTTTTTTTTATGGTGAGGACATTTAACACTTTACTCTGCTAGTAACTTTCAAGTGTATAATACAGTATTATTAGCTATAATCACCATAATGTACATTAGATCACCTCAAACGTATTCATCTCACACCTGGAGATTTTTATCCTTTGACCAACTATCTCTCTATTTCTCCTGGCACCCCCACACCAACTCCTGATAGTTGCTATTCTGCTCTCTTTTTCTGAGAGTTTCTTTGAGTTAGACATTAAATATATGATGTGTGTATATCATATTTAAATTTTTCATCTATTTTGAGTTAAATTTTTTATATGGAGTGAGACAGGGTCCATTCAACGTCACTGTTCATTAAGGAAACAAACACAAACACAGGGTCATGTCCTGTGTTTTTCCTGTACCTAGTTATTCCTGCACCATTTCACTGTCAGTGTAACTATCTCATAGGAACAAAATAATTCTAATTCTCCCCTTCCATCCCTTAATACCATTCTGTCATTCCTTCCACCTGTATATAAGCATATATATATTTATATATGATGTTTTCATAAGCATTACTCCATCGAATACATTGTTGTTATTTTGAACTTTTAGCTGTTAAATCAGTTATGAATGAGGAAAAGAAAACTTTTTTATGTTTATGCATTCTTTTCTTTGTAATTCTTTATTTCTTTATGTAGATGTGGTTTTGATTGATATGATTTTCCTTCTCTCAAAAGAATTTCTTTTAACACGTCTAGCAAGATAGTCATGCTGGTAACAGATTACTTCTTTTTTTTTTTGGTCTGAGCAGTTCTTCATTTATTTTTCTGTGGAAACATCATTTTGCAGGATACACAGTCTTGGTTTGTGGTTTCTTTTTCTCAACACTTCAAATATTTCACTCCACTCTCTTCTTACTTATAAGGTATGTGAGGTAAAGTCAGAATACTTCTCATCCTTTTTCCTCGTAAGCAAGCACTTTTTACTTTTGGCTTTTTAAGAATTTTAAACTTACCTTTGGCTTTTTGTAGTTTGAAAATGTATGTCTAGAGTAGGATTTGTTTTTGTTTTTTGGCAATATTTTAATCAGTGTTCTTTGAGTTTCTTAGATCTGTAGTTTGGTGTATGATACTAATTTGGGGGAAATTCTGATTCATTATTGTCTCAAATATTTTTTCTACTTCTTTTTCTCTTACTTTTCCTTCTGGCTTTCCCAATATGAGTATGTTACACATTTTGAACTTGTCTCATAGCCCTTAGATTTGCTTTTTCCTTTTTCTGTCTCTCTTTTTAAAGTCTCTTTCTCTGTGTCTTAGAGGTTTCTACTGTGGTATCCTCAAGTTCATAGATTATTTATTCACTGTGTCTAGTGTAATACTAAGCCTGTCTCCTACTAGTATTATAGAACTCTTCATTTATCCTTTCAATTATTTCAGTGTTTGCTTCGTTTATTTTGTGGCTCTGTTGTTTGGTGCACATAGGTGATGCTGTTATTGTTGTTGCTTAGTAGCTACATCCTGTCCAACTCTTTTGTGACCCTATGGGCTGTAGCTTGTTATGCTTCTTTGTCCATGGGATGTCCCAAGTGAGAATACTGGAGTGGGTTGCCATTTTCTTCTACATGGGATCTTCCCAACCCAGGGATTGAACTTGCAGGCAGGTTCTTTACTGCTGAGCCACTGGAGAAGCACACATATAGAAGTGTAATTTATAGCTTCTTGAAGAATTCACCTTTGTTGATCCAGTGAAAAAACACTCCACTCTCATTTGTTCCATTTAATTTCTTTTTGATTAAAATCTAACCTTTTTCTAACATTCCTGCTGTATTTGGTGACTCACTGCTTGCAAAATCTTTTTCTCTCTTTTTCATTCAACATATTTGTATCTTTCAGTCTTAAGTGGGTTTCTTATAGACAATATGCAGTTTTTAATTGAAAAGAATTGACATAAAATATATTAATTATAGATGTACAACATAGTGATTCAATATATGTATATATTGCAAGATGATTAGCATAATAAATGTAGTTACCATTCATTCACACATGGTTATAGGTTTTCTTTCTTGTAATGAGAACTTTTAGGATTTACTTTCTTAGAAACTTTCAGAGATACAATACAGTATAAACTATAGTCATCATGCTGTGTAGTAGTTACCCGTGACTTATTTATTTTATAACTGGAATTTTGTACCTTTTGAGTTCTTTTATTCATCTTGACCACTCCCCATCTCTGGCAGCCAATGTGTTCTCTGTATTTATGAGATCAGATTTTTAAAATATTTCACATGTAAGTTTGATCATATGGTAGTTATCTTTGTATCTGATATGTTTCATTTACTGTGATAACTTCAAGGGCCATCCTTCATGATATTACAAGTGTTAGGATTTTCTTCTTTTGCATGCCTGAATTATATTCTATACATGTATGGATATATTATGGATATATAATAGCTTATATATATATATATATACAGTTTAAAATTTTGTTCTTTAAATATATGTCTTAAATTGTGAGTTTTAGTCAAAGTGACTAATCACTTTAATTAATTTTGAAGGATTAGTTTAATATTAATGGTTTTATTTCTGTTCTGCTGTTTTTTGCTTTAATGCATTTTATGATTGCTGTTTCTCAATTTTTCCATTATAGTCATATTTTTTGTTTGATCACTTTTGCAGGCACTTTTTTAATGCCCTCTTCAAACTTTTTCTGTTATTTTTCAATTGATTTCTTAGTACTTATAATGGGGATTACTGTTAACATCCTAAATATATAGCAGTCCAATATAAATTGCTTCCACAGTAGCTTCAAATTGCATATGTTAACTCTGCTCCCAACCAATGTCATCTCCCTTTATTTTGTTGATGTTATAAATTTCATCTTTATATCTTTTCTACCTAGAACAGGTATTTCTAATGATTTTTATTCAATTTTCTATTAAATAATATAGAAGAGTTTTTATACTAGGATACAATAATATTAGCTTTAGTATTTACCTACGTTATTATTTTTAACAAAAATATTTATTTGTCATTCTGGGTTTGAATTATCATGTAATACATTTTTGTTTTAAACTGAAAGGTGATTCCCTTTAGCATTTCTTGTAGACCTAGTCTTTTAAAAAGGAACCCCTTAAGTTTTATTTTGGAGATGTCTTCTATCACCTATTTTGTGGACAGATAGTTGTGCCAGATATAAAGTTTTTGGTTGACATTTTTACACTGAGGACTTATTATCTTTCCATTGATTTATGGTTCCCACAGTTTCTGGAGAAAAATGATATATTATGCTATTGTGGGTCCTTTGTACATGATGAGTCACTTCTCCCTTGATGCTTCAAACATTCTCTAGTTTTGGCTTTTGACAGTTTGATTAAAATACGTCTTGCTCTGGGTCTTTTTGGCTTCAATATTCTTGGAGTTTGTTTAGCTTCTTTTATTCATACATTCATGTATTTCACCAAATTTTGGAAGTTTTCAGCCATTCTTTTTTCAAATATTTATCTTTTGTTTCTTCTCTCTTTCCTGGGGCTCCCATTAAGTGGATGTTGGTATACTTGTTTGAGTTCCAGTTGTGTCTCAGGCTCTGTTCATTTTTCTTTCTTCCTTTTTCTTCCTGATATTCACAGGAAATTTCTGTTCTGGCTTCATGTTTGATGTTTTATTTTTGGGCTTCCTCCAGTCTGCTGTTGAAAAAATCTGGTAATTTTTTGTTGTTGTTAATTTCAGGTATTGTACTTTTCAGCTCTAAAGTTTCTCTTTGGTTCCTTTGTATAATACTTTTCTCATTATTCCCCACTTGTTTATATATTTTCCTGAGTTGCTTTAGTTCTTGTATGTGGTATTCTTCAGCTCTTTGAGCTGGTTTAAGACATGAATTTTAAAGTTTTTATTGAGTAAATCCAATATGTCTGGGGTTCATCAGGAATGATTTGTGTCAATTTGTTTTTTACCTGTTAATGGGTCATGTTTACCTGCTTTTGGTATGCTTTCTAATTTTTTAAAAATCAAATCATTCCTAGGAAAAACACAATCATCAGTCAGAATATACATTTGAAAACCTGACAATCACTGTATCTGATTTGTTTGGAGCTGGGACAGAGACAACGAGCACCACGCTGAGATATGGACTCCTCCTCCTGCTGAAGCACCCAGAGGTCACAGGTATGATAACATGGTGGGCAGGGTGATTTCAGGAAAGATATTGGAAAGAGACTAGGAGTGCTTTCCACCTTGTTTCTCTTATGGTGGTCATTTAGTCTCTAAGTCGTGTCCAACTCTTGAGACCCTATGGACTATAGCCTGCTGGGCTCCTCTGTCCATGGGATTTCCCAGACTAGAATACTGGAGTGGTTTGCCACTTCCTTCTCCAGGGAATCTTCCTGACCCAGGGATCAAGCCCAGTCTCCTGCATTGCAGGCAATCCTTTGGATTGCAGGATGATTCTTTCGAGCCACCAGGGAAGCCCTTTAATCTCTGTTTGAGCACCTCAATGTTTTTCAGATTTAGTGACGGGAAAGTAATGGGACATTTTTACATAATATAGCAGGATGACAGCAGTGAAGACACTGTGAAAGGTAGGGAAATCAACACAGCAGCATCTGGATTTCATGGGAGGTCATGTGTAGCAGGCATACCCAGCATGAGTTGGCTTGCAGTTGCATAATGGCTTTCTTATGGAAAGATCACTCTGGAGTTTCCTTATTCTGAAAATGCAGTGTTCTAAAGCCAGGGCACAGAAAATGGAAATTCTGCTTATTGAAACATAAATGGAAATCCTGGAAATTTTGTGAGATTGCCTGATAATATTTTCAGTGTTATGAGTGCTAAAAAAGTTATATTGACAAGGAATTGGTTTAAGATGTGCATATAAAGGAATTTTATTAGTAAGGAAGTTTATTTCCAGGAAAATATTTCTTACCAAAATAATAATTTGGTAGTGGTGGGGGTTGGGGTCAATAATTTTATCCTTTGCAAATAACTTTTTGTTAGAAATTAACCTTTAAAGAGTTAACAGTTGTGAACAGCAGTTTAGAAATACATGTGATCTTCTGTCGTGTTAGGATTTCAGTAAAATGACCATAGCCTGTTAACAGGCCAGAGTTAGCTTTTCGAAACTGGAGAGGCAGCTAACACATCTTCAACAAATTTTTGAAACACAGAGTATATTGAGAGGTGACAGTGAAGTCAGACAGAGAATGAAGTTATGGCCTACATGTCAGAAGAGAAAGTTGTATAATGAGAGTCATTTGTGTCCTTACCATCCTGTAAGTTTCAGTATTTAGAAGTACCAAGAATCAAAGAGGAGAGAGGGAGAAATAGGCTGATAAATGTAGCTGTCCTAGTCACGACCCTTTCAGTTCAGTTCAGTTCAGTTGCTCAATCGTGTCTGACTTTTTGCGACCCCATGAACTGCAGCACGCCAGGCCTCCCTATCCATCACCAGCTCCTGGAGTCTACCCAAACCCATGTCCATTGAGTCGGTGATGCCATCCAACCATCTCATCCTCTGTCGTCCCCTTCTCCTCTTGCTCTCAATCTTTCACAGCATCACTGTCTTTTCAAATGAGTCAGCTCTTTGCATCAGGTGGCCAAATTATTGGAGTTTCAGCTTTAGCATCAGTCCTTCCAATGAACATCCAGGACTGATCTCCTTTAGGATGGACTGGTTGGATCTCCTTACAGTCCAAGGACTCTCAAGAGTCTTCTCCAACACCACAGTTCAAAGGCATCAATTCTTCAGTGCTCAGCTTTCTTCATAGTCCAACTCTCACATCCATACATGACCACAGGAAAAACCATAGCCTTGTCTAGACAGACCTTTGTTGACAAAGTAATGTCTCTGCTTTTTAATATGCTGTCTAGGTTGGTTATAATGTTCCTTCCAAGGAGCAAGCATCTTTTATTTCATAGCTGCAGTCCCCATCTGCAGTGATTTTGGAGCCCAGAAAAATAAAGTCAGGCACTGTTTCCGCTGTTTCCCCATCTATTTGCCAGGAAGTGATGGGACCAGATGCCATGATCTTAGTTTCCTGGATGTTGAGCTTTAAGCCAACTTTTTCACTCTCCTCTTTCACTTTCATCAAGAGGCTCCTTAGTTCTTCACTTTCTGCCATAAGGGTGGTGTCATCTGCATATCTGAGGTTACTGATATTTCTCCCAGCAATTTTGATTCCAACTTGAGCTTCTTCCAGCCCAGTGTTTCTCATGATGTACTCTGCATATAAGTTAAATAAGCAGGGTGACAATATACAGCCTTGACATACTCCTTTTCCTATTTGGAACCAGTCTGTTGTTCCATGTCCAGTTCTAACTGTTGCTTCCTGACCTACATACAGGTTTCTCAAGAGGCAGGTCAGGTGGTCTGGTATTCCCATCTCTTTCAGAATTTTCCACAGTTGATTGTGATCCACACAGTCAAAGGCTTTGGCATAATCAATAAAGCAGAAATAGATGTTTTTCTGGAACTCTCTTGCTTTTTCCATGATCCAGCGGATGTTGGCAATTTGATCTCTGGTTCCTGTGCCTTTTCTAAAACCAGCTTGAACATCAGGAAGTTCACAGTTCACGTATTGCTGTAGCCTGGCTTGGAGAATTTTGAGCATTACTTCAGTAGCGTGTGAGATGAGTGCAATTGTGTGGTAGTTTGAGCATTCTTTGGCATTGCCTTTCTTTGGGATTGGAATGAAAACTGACTTTTCCAGTCCTGTGACCACTGCTGAGTTTTCCAAATTTGCTGGCATATTGAGTGCAGCACTTTCACAGCATCATTTTTCAAGATTTGAGATAGCATGACCCTTTGACAGCTCCTTTTATCAGGTCATTCTTTCCCCAATAGGATGACAGAAGCTTTTTGCCTAGAGAAACTGAAACTAAGAGGCTTTACACTTAGGATACTGGGCAGAGACAGGGGCCAAGAGTGAGGTCACAACTTGGAGGAAAGTTTAGGGAAAAATCCTCTTTTCTTGAATTCAGGGACTTTTACCTCCTTTCTCCATCCTGCTTTCTGAATTTGAGCAGCCAGAGAAAAACTCCCGAGAGTGAGCACTGTGGAGAAAAGACCTCCAAATTTTACCATGCAGATAGAAAATTCTCTCGACATGTCTAGCAGAGTGAATGAAATAAAAATTTCCACCCATGACACAGGTCATGAAATTTCAGAACACCAGAATAAAAGAGAAAATCACAAAAACTTTCAGAGAGATGTAGCATGTCATAGATAAAGGATTAGAGTTCACTAAGGCATCAGAATTCAAGTCAACTATCAGACTTTCATATTCAAATACCTGAAGTCATGTCAGAGGAAGTCATGGGCTTCAGGAATCTTGAGAACTCTTGAAGCAGAAAAAGTGTCAGGGCTGTTGCTAGATAGCAGGCCTGGTAAATGTCCACTTCTAAGTGGATCAGGTGGATAAAGCAGGTATGAAGGGAGATGCCAAGAACAAAAGACAAAAGGTGATGGATTGTTTGTGGCTTCTGAATAGTAGGGAAATTATTATTAGGAGTTTGAAACATCTACCTCAGTATTTGGAAAGAATCCTCAATCAGGGTACAGAGTTTTATGAATTGAACTAAAGAAACATAGTAAGGTCCAAGAAAGTACCAAAAGGAAGCATAATCATAGTTTTCTTAAGAGTGAGCAATGTTTATTTAGTCAGAATGATGTTAAAATGAATGTTTTAAGAGCTAAAAATTATGGTGTAAATATATTGAAAGTGGAGTAAGGGGATTTGTGTGTGTGTTTTATATGAGGTGACTGTAGAGATGTAAATTCTCAACTCTCATACCAGGAAATCAGATATTGTTTAAAAATCTGTACGTAAAAAATAGAAGCAGAGTCATTGATTAGAAACAGGACAAAAATTTCAGAAGAAACCACTAGAATGTTGAAAGTGACAGCATTTGGCAATTGGAGGAAGAGAGCAGCACTGCATATTGCACACGTATAATAACCAAATGTACTCAAACACATATAACTTACCTTTTCAGTCCACATATTATTTTGATATTAAGTTAATAGATTCCTGTTTTTTTCCCTCAATGACTTTAGTTTCTTGACCTTGTGTTGTGTTTTTATTTTCAAACATTTTATCATTTCTGCTTCTATTATTGTGTATGCTAACATAGAAGTCTGTTTAGCTGTATCTTAAGTCTAGCTTGTCAGAGACTTATATGTATTTGTATTATGGCAATTCTGTCTCCATGTCGAGGTGCATTTCTGAGCATATAACTTAACTGTATAATGCTGTTGGGATGCCTTCATGAAGCATCGTATATCCCTGAATTGCTGTGCAAATGTGGTGTGCATTTTTTTCTTCTTCAGTCTTGCTTATCTCTTATCAGCTAAGATCCAGGAAGAGATTGACCGTGTGATTGGCAGACACCGGAGCCCCTGCATGCAGGACAGGACCTGCATGCCCTACATGGATGCTGTGGTGCATGAGATCCAGAGATACATTGACCTGGCTCCCACGAGTGTACCTCATGCTGTGAATTGTGACGTAAAATTCAGAAACTACCTCATCCCCAAGGTAACATTGGTTTCTCTTATATTGACCTCGGTGGTGCTGAAGTTCCCATTTTAGAGAGTTTGTGTGCCATCCTCTATGAAAGCAAGACAAAAGAAGTATAAGTAATCATTTGTGTGCAGGCTTGATGAATTGTGTGTTTTTTCCAGTTTAGTCTGTAAGCTTTATAACAGATTTGACAGCTAGCAGTGCAAGACTTCCACATTTTCTGTTTCTTTTATTTGGTTTGATGAAAGTTAACTGTTTACATTTCCAGATGAATCCTTTTTTTCCCCTTAGGTGCTTATTGTTTTAAATGTTTTAAAATGCCTTTTCCATTCTACTATCTGGATTGAAAATGAAACTGATTTTATCATTTTAGTAACTTTATATGAAGCAATCTTGCCAAATTTAAAATCAGTGTTTAAAATTTCCCTGTAGATTAATTGCAGTTTCTCTATACATTGTTATGCTGTCTGGGCTAATAACTTTCTTTCAGCCTTGTTTTCATTTCTGATCTCAGTAGAATGGCAGTTAACATTTCACTATTGATAATGATATTTTCATGCAAAGATGGGCTCGATAAAGGACAGAAATGGTATGGACCTAACAGAAGCAGAAGATATTAAGAAGAGGTAGCAAGAATACACAGAAGAACTGTACAAGAAAGATCTTCATGACCCAGATAATCACGATGGTGTGATCACTCATCTAGAGCCAGACATCCTGGAATGTGAAGTCAAGTGGGCCTTAGAAAACATCACTATGAACAAAGCTGGTGGAGGTGATGGAATTCCAGTTGAGCTATTTCAAATACTGGAAGATGATGCTGTGAAACTGCTGCACTCAATATGCCAGCAAATTTGGAAAACTCAGCAGTGCCCACAGGACTGGAGAAGGTCAGTTTTCATTCCAATCCCAAAGAAAGGCAATGCCAAAGAATGCTCAAACTACCACACAATTGCATTCATCTCACATGCTAGTAAAGTAATGCTCAAAATTCTCCAAGTCAGGCTTGAGCAGTACGTGAACCGTGAACTCCCAGATGTTCAAGCTGGTTTTAGAAAAGGCAGAGGAAAGCGAAGTTGCTCAGTCATGTCCAACTCTTTGCAACCCCATGGACTGTAGCCTACCAGGCTCCTCTGCCTGTGGGATTCTCCAGGCAAGAATACTGGAGTGGGTTGCCGTTTCCTTTACCAGACATCAAATTGCCAACATCAGCTGGATCGTGGAAAAAGCAAGACAATTCCAGAAAAAATCTATTTCTGCTTTTTTGACTATGCCAAAGCCTTTGACTGTGTGTATCACAATCAACTGTGGAAAATTCTGAAAGAGATGGGAATACCAGACCACCTGACCTGCCTCCTGAGAAACCTATATGCAGGTCAGGAAGGTACAGTTAGAACTGGACATGGAACAACAGACTGGTTCCAAATAGGAAAAGGAGTACGTCAAGGCTATATATATTGTCACCCAGCTTATTTAACTTATATGCAGAGTACATCATGAGAAATGCTGGGTTGGAAGAAGCACAAGCTGGAATCAAGATTGCCGGGAGAAATATCAATAACCTCAGATATGCAGATGACACCACCCTTATGGCAGAAAGTGAAGAGGAACTAAAAAGGCTCTTGATGAAAGTGAAAGAGGAGAGTGAAAAAGTTGGCTTAAAGCTCAACATTCAGAAAACGAAGATCATGGCATCCGGTCCCATCATTTCATGGGAAATAGATGCAGAAACAGTGGAAACAGTATCAGACTTTATTTTTTTGGGCTCCAAAATCACTGCAGATGGTGATTGCAGCTCTAAAATTAAAAGATGCTTACTCCTTGGAAGGAAAGTTATGACCAATCTAGATAGCATATTCAAAAGCAGAGACATTACTTTGCCAACAAAGGTCCGTCTAGTCAAGGCTATGGTTTTTCCAGTGGTCATGTATGGATGTGAGAGTTGGACTGTGAAGAAAGCTGAGCACCGAAGAATCAATGCTTTTGAGCTGTGGTGTTTGAGAAGACTCTTGAGGGTCCCTTGGACTGCAAGCAGATCCAACCAGTCCATCCTAAAGGAGATCAGTCCTGGGTGTTCTTTGGAGGGACTGATGCTAAAGCTGAAACTCCAATACTTGGGCCACCTGATGCGAAGAGTTGACTCATTGGAAAAGACTCTGATGCTGGGAGGGATTGGGGGCAGGAGGAGAAGGGGACGACAGAGGATGAGATGGCTGTATGGCATCACGGACTCGAGTATGGGTGAACTCGAGGTTGGTGATGGACAGGGAGGCCTGGTGTGCTGCAATTCATGGGGTCGCAAAGAGTGGCACACGACTGAGCGACTGAACTGAATGGTATTTTATGTACATTTTGCTACATACTTTTTAAAGAATCAGAGTAGAAAATATGTTCTCATTTAATGCTATTTTTAGTTGTGAACATGTATATACATTTTTTTCAAATTGATATCTGTACTTATTGGTATGGTTGTATACATTGGCCTCACTTTTCCCACTGAATATACCTATTATAAATATATATATATATATATATATATATATATATATATATATATATGCAGTTGGATTTCTTTTGCTACATTCTGTTCAGGACTTTACTGATTATGGTATAAGAGATTTTTGATTTACAATGTTTCTTCCTCAACATTTTTTCATTGGATTTCTGTTTTAAAGGTCATGCTGGCATGATAAAATTAGGTGAGAAATATTTCTTAGTGTGGGTGTATATTTATTGTTTTCCTCACTTCTACCTTTGGCCACTTAGTTGTGTCTCTGAAATGCCTAGTTACTTTTGGTTAAATACCAATTTTTATAAATGAAAAAATGCAGAGTTCAGATGTTATTTCTTTTCTTCCAGAAAGGGTCCATCCCTCTCCTTGGCAGATGGAATGATGTAACCTCTCCCATTTTGAGTATTTTGAGTAAAATTTGAACATTGACAGAGATTAATATTAACTTTAGGTGTCAGCTTTCCTCTTTGAGGTTCTCCAAACTTTGGAATATTGAGACAGATTTTTGTCTTAGCAGAGTTCTCATGCTCTGTAACACAGAATATCTGTATCTATTCAGACTTTCTAGATGGTGTGCTAAAAACTTCTCTTATCTACTTGAAGCCAAGACATAGAATTATTAAAATTACAAAATAAATAACTAAAATTTATATTTTGTTGGGGAAAGAAAGCAATGAGATTCTTAAGATACAAGTACTAGTGCCAATCCTTGGAGAAGACAGAATTGATGATTTTACTAGATTGTAGACTTGTCTCAGTGATTGCAGTTTTGATACAAGGGTTAGAACTTCAAGTCTACTATTTTTTTTAACCAAAGGACATACTGAGAGAAGACATTTTTGTGTGTGTGACATTGGGGTCTAAGGTAATAATTGATCAAGCTTGTTTCTCTTCTTATTTCCAAGTATGTGGGAAACACTGTACTAGAATGGAGAGGCCCATCTCTCACATCCACTGTATTAGGAAATGACCATTATTTTTTCATACGTCTATTACCAAATAATGGGGATGACCATCCCCTTCTGCATATTCCTCCCAGTGTAGAAACATAAATAGTGAGTTTCATTCTTGTTTAGTCACTAAGTCACGTCCAACTCTTTGTGACCCCAAGGACTGTAGCACAGCAAGCTCTGCCGTCCCTCATTGCCTTCGAGTTTCCTTAATTTCATGTCCATTAAGTCGGTGATGCTGTCTAACCATCTCACCCTCTGCTACCCTCTTCTGCTTTTGCCTTCAATCTTTCCCAGCATCAGGGTCTTTTCCAATAAGATTATTGGGAGGCTGATTCTGTTAGACCTTTTTACCAATAATGTAAGTGATTAGTTTTATCCAAGGCTGTGCCACTGGGCTAACGGGGAGAATGCTCTAAGACAGGAGTGTTACAGTATTTATGTAATACTTCAAAGTGTAAGTATTTCAGAATTTGAAGCTTTGAAGTGTCTGATGCCTTTTGTAGCCTTTTGTACACTTCTGCTGTTGTAGCATGGAAGCAGTCAAGGACATATTAAACAAACAAGAATGGCTATATCCCTGTCTTTTGGAAGCAGAAATTTAGATTGCATATAATTCCTATGTGTCACAAAGTGTCTTCCTTGATTATTTTCCATTTAAAATACTTAGGTCATTGTTTGTACTAAGGCCATATTTGCACATAGTTTGATATTTGTTAGTATGTTCAGTTTAGTTCAGTTCAGTCGCTCAGTCGTGTTTGACTCTTTGTGATCCCATGAATCGCAGCACGCCAGGCCTCCCTGTCCATCACCATCTCCCGGAGTTCACTCAGACTCACGTCCATCGAGTCCGTGATGCCATCCAGCCATCTCATCCTCGGTCGTCCCCTTCTCCTCCTGCCCCCAATCCCTCCCAGCATCAGTGTCTTTTCCAATGAGTCAACTCTTCTCATGAGGTGGCCAAAGTAATGGAGCTTCAGCTTTAGCATCATTCCTTCCAAAGAAATCCCAGGGCTGATCTCCTTCAGAATGGACTGGTTGGATCTCCTTGCAGTCCAAGGGACTCTCAAGAGTCTTCTCCAGCACCACAGTTCAAAAGCATCAATTCTTCGGTGCTCAGCCTTCTTCACAGTCCAACTCTCACATCCATACATGACTACTGGAAAAACCATAGCCTTGACTAGATGGACCTTAGTTGGCAAAGTAATGTCTCTGCTATTTAATATGCTATCTAGGTTGGTCATAACTTTTCTTCCAAGGAGTAAGTGTCTTTTAATTTCATGGCTGCAATCACCATCTGCAGTTATTTTGGAGCCCCCCAAAATAAAGTCTGACACTGTTTCCACTGTTTCCCCATCTATTTGCCATGAAGTGATGGGACCAGATGCCATGATCTTTCTTTTCTGAATGTTGAGCTTTAAGCCAACTCTTTTGCTCTCCTCTTTCACTTTCATCAAGAGGCTTTTTAGCTCCTCTTCACTTTCTGCCATAAGGGTGGTGTCATCTGCATATCTGAGGTTATTGATATTTCTCCCGGCAATCTTGATTCCAGCTTGTGTTTCTTCCAGTCCAGCGTTTCTCATGATGTACTCTGCATATAAGTTAAATAAGCAGGGTGACAATATACAATCTTGATGTACTCCTTTTCCTATTTGGAATCAGTCTGCTGTTCCATGTCCAGTTCTAACTGTTGCTTCCTGACCTGCATACAGGTTTCTCGAGAGGCAGGTTAGGTGGTCTGGTATTCCCATCTCTTTCAGAATCTTCCACAGTTTATTGTGATCCACACAGTCAAAGGCTTTGGCATAGTCAATAAAGCAGAAATAGATGTTTTTCTGGAACTCTCTTGCTTTTTCCATGATCCAGTGGATGTTGGCAATTTGATCTCTGGTTCCTCTGCCTTTTCTAAAGCCAGCTTGAACATCAGGGAGTTCACGGTTCACATATTGCTGAAGCCTGGCTTGGAGAATTTTGAGCATTACTTTACTAGCATGTGAGATGAGTGCAATTGTGTGGTAGTTTGAGCATTCTTTGGCATTGCCTTTCTTTGGAATTGGAATGAAAACTGACCTTTTCCAGTCCTGTGGGCACTGCTGAGTTTTCCAAATTTGCTGGCATATTCAGTGCAATTACATATTGTTAGTGTGTAAGACTATCTAAAAGAATATTTTGCAATGCTGTAAGATTGATGTATGGGATTGTTTTGTTTGTTTTTTTTATCTAAAGAATGTTTTCCAGCACAGGGTCTGAAAGATTTACCCTTCTAAATTTCATAATTTTAGTGCTTACATTTAGATGATGATTCATGCCGGTAATTTTTACTTATGACGAAGAATAATGATTATGCTTCTTTTTTTTCTATGAAATATGCATTTGTTTGAGCAGCATTTGCTGAAAGTGTTGCCTTTTGTACCTTTTTTATTATCTTAAATGTTTTATTTCTTATATAAACACAAACAAGGGAATAATGAAGAGTTGTATACCTTTTATATGATAAACTTAGGGGATGGAAGATTTCCCCAATTTTACATTAATTATTTTTTAAACATAGAACATTAAAAACATGTTCATATGTATGTTATACATGAATTTGTATATTTACCTGCTTTTGCAGTGTTGTGGAAAAGGCAGTGGCACCCCACTCCAGTACTCTTGCCTGGAGAATCCCATGGATGGAGGAGCCTGGTGGGCTGCAGCCCATGGGGTCACTAAGAGTCGGACATGACTGCGCAACTTCACCTTCACTTTTCCCTTTCATGCATTGGAGAAGGAAATGGCAACCCACTCCAGTGTTCTTGCCTGGAGAATCCCAGGGATGGGGGAGCCTGGTGGGCTGCCGTCTCTGGGATCGCACAGAGTCGGACACGACTGAGGCGACTTAGCAGCAGCAGCAGTTGCAGGGTTGAGAGATAATCAATAAACAATCTGTAATAGGAATAGAAAAGACTTTTATCTGAGCCAAAGGGAGGACTATAGCCCAAAAGACAACCTCTCAGATAACTCTGAGGAACTGCTCTGGAGAGGTATGGTTTATCCACACAGTTGTATACCTTGCCAGAGCAAAGAACATCAGGAAGCCAGAGATACATTCTTACAAGGTTTCAAAAAAACATTATCAACATATGCACAGCGAGTTGGTATGGCCTTAGCACCTGAGAGAGGAGTCTTCTTGTCCCAAGTGTTTCAACATTGGTGTCCCAGAAAGGAGGCATTTAATCTTTTTTTAACATGGACATTCTTTATTTCTGTTCAATATACATTTTCTTAATAATTAGTGTGTGTGTTTGATAGGCCACAAACAGGATGTTCTAGTTAGCATAAAATTTAAGTTAAATTCAAGTTTATAAGCTAGAACGACTTCTCCATACCTCAATATGTAAAAATTTCTTCCACAAATATTCATTTATCAATCTATCCATCTACTTTTCTACACTTCTTTATTTCAGTATGTGTAGCTCAAAATAGCGATTTTTGTATACAGAGCAATAATTGCAATTATACTCAAGAGTTATCATTGATAGAATAATATTATCTAGTGTACAGCCTATATTGAAAATTTCCTAATTTTTCTGGAATAAACTTTATGGCTTTTTTTCTTTGAAAATCAGTGTCCAGCCTGGAAAGAAGATTATAATTTGGATATCTTTTCCTTGTTCTCTCCTGTTACTAGTTTTGTTTGCCCTCTTTGTTTTCTTTTAGTACAGTTTAACTCTGTGAAGAGTACAATTTAGTAGTCATGTGAAATATTCCTCAGGCTGGTTTTGTATGATTGTTTTCTGGACATAGATTCCAGTTATGATTTCAACTATATGGGTGCTTTGTGTTTCCCACTGAAATTCACTGGGGAGGTGAAGGCACATATGTGAGTTATCCCATTATTGGTTATGCAGTATTGTTCACATGAAAAGTGCCATCTGCCGGAATACTCCATGACACAGGTCCTTTTTTTCACATTTAATTAATAAAAGATTACCTGGTACTTTTTAGATTTGTATCTTTCTTCTCAATCATTTACCCAACAGTTTTAGTGTTAATAGATAAAACTTGCTTAAACTAATGATCGTAAGCTGAATTGCTGTGAAATGATTTTGTGAATTTTACAGTCCTTTCTGTGTTTCAAATCTAGGATTAATTTGTGATGAAGTCTGCCCTATATTTTAAAATAAAGACAAACAATATGCATGTCAATGGTAACCAATAATATTTGTTACTGTACTTACATTGTTATTATAGAAGAGGTTATTTTGTATTAAATCAAATGTCTGTTTGCAAAAGCCATACAAACAGATAATTTGAGACATTTCAAGCACAATAGAGACTTCCATATTAAACCATAATCCACATATGAGATGAGTAAAAATTGAAATGATAAAGCAGCTGGTGGGGGCAGATACCATGTCCTAATGTGGTGATTAGCAGAATGGATTCATAAGTTCTAGGACCCATGTACTGAGTATTTCAGATGCTGCCAGTGTTCATTTTGGCAGCATCACCACCACTAGTCTTAAACTTATCCTTATTACTTGTTCTGTCTGACTCAAAATGCCACTGACCTTCTTTTGAACCAAAATTAATCATCTATTGATCCTAAGATTGGACTGAATGATTTTCAGCAGTTCTTCTAGTTCTGTGACTTCTTCATAGTTCAGTTTATCTTCATCTGTTCTTTCCAGGGCACAGATATATTAACATCACTGACTTCTGTGCTACATGATGACAAAGAATTCCCCAACCCAGAGGTATTTGACCCTGGCCACTTCCTGGATGAGAATGGCAACTTTAGGAAGAGTGACTATTTCATGGCTTTCTCAGCAGGTAACACACATTTATTTTTTTCATTGCTTCAGTGGACAAGTTTCCCTTGTGGCTCAGTGGGTAAATAATCCACCTACAATGAGGGAGACCAGGGTTAAATCCCTGGTTTGGGAAGATCCCCTGGAGAAGGGAAAGACTACCTACTCCAGTATTCTGGCCTAGAGAATTCCATGGACAGCATATGGGTTGCGAAGAGTCAGACACTACTGAGTGACTTTCACTTTCAGTGGACAAGGTGCCTTTGGGCATCCTTTGGAACTTCCATAGTGCCCACTCTGGGCTTGGTTGAAATGCTCTTTTTCCATAATGAGACACTTTCCCTCCCTATGAGACATCCTCATTTTTGGAGTAGATTATTGGAGCTTTGGAGAGGTGACCCAGTTCTTTCTAATTTAGAAACAAAATTTAAACTACATTCTGAAAATACAAGAGAAGTGCATCTTAGACAGAAGTAACTCTGTGTTATAAAGCTTTAAAACTTCAAGGTAGATGTAGATTTGATATACTTCCAGCAGAGAATAGAGGTTGTGTAGAATGGAAAGAAAGACATTGGACCATCACCAGAAACAAAATACAACCAATATATGAGTATTTCTGGAAAAAAAAAATTGATGGAACCTTTAAAATGTCAAAATGGAGTTATAATACACTTAATGAAGTATGTGGTATAGTGCTGATAACTCAATAACTATCTGCTGAGAGAAGAATACCTGTTAAGATTAGATGTTAGATGGATAGCATGAGTGTCTACCCTTTGTCCATCTGTCTATCTAACCATTTGCCTTCCATCCATCCATTCAAACATTCATCAAAAAGTTACTGCATAGTCTGTTTCTGGCAGCCAGAAACACAGTGTTCAAGGAGTATATACTCTCTATGTTTGTTATTTTCAGGAAAACGGGTTTGTGTGGGAGAGGGCCTGGCCCGCATGGAGCTGTTTTTATTCCTGACCACGATTTTACAAAAATTTACCTTGAAATCTCTGGTTGACCCAAAGGACATCGACACCACCCCAGCTGTTACTGGAATAGCTACTGTGCCACCTCCTTACCAGCTCCGCTTCATTCCTGTATGAAGAATGCTAGATTATACGGCTTTCTCAGTGGCATCGCCTTTAACTCCCTTTCATGGGGAGCATTGTTCACCAGTGTCATGTTAATCTTTCCTGAGAACACATCTCTGACCTCTTCTCATTCCCTGTGCAATTTCACTACAGAAATATATCTGCGATTCTCCCTATCCTGTAACATTTGTATTGCCCATCACATATGCTAATACATATCTAATATCAAGTAGTAGTGTGTACTTAGTTCCATGTACTCAGTACAAAGTAATGCACGATGATTAGTGTGTGCCAATGAGACCTATTTCTCCAGTGCATGTTTCTAATAAAAAGCAGAATCTGATGAGCCACTTCTCAGTCTTTCCTTCTTTTGTGCATATTGCAAGTAAGAAAGGAAAAAAAGCAAAGATGTCATGCTGGGCATTATAGTGATATACACAGAGGAGGACAGAGGGAATGAGAGCAGAAAATCTCCCTTGAATGCTTGTAATGTACTTAATTGAGATTTGGTTTAAAAAGTGAGAGAAATTGTTTTCAAGAGCAACTTCATCCTGTAGGGAATATTGAGATCAGTGATAGTGAACATTAAAAGTCAGACACAGAAAACTACAATTAAAAATCAGAACAGAAATCAATGAGATTGTGTATAAGAAATCACCTATAGCCAATCTCTCTCCAAAACGAGAGAGAACACAAATTTCACAAGTTATAATTAAAAGAGGGGCCATCTCTTTGATGCCATGGGTTTTGAAGGCATAATGGAGTATTATGAACAGCAGAAATAGAGAATGCTAAAATTTGTATGTAACCAAAAAGACCCTGAAGAGCCAAAACAATCCTGAGAAAGAAGAACAAAGCCAGAGGCATTATACTTTCTGATCTCAAACTATACAATGAAGCTACTGGACTGGCAAAAAATGTTGTGAAAATATTTATACTACCCAAAGCAATCTATGTATTTAATGTAATCCCTATCAAAATACGCTTGAAATTTTCCACAGCACTGTAACAAACAATTTTAAGCTTCATGTAGAACTACAAAAGACCATGAATTGCCAAAGCACTCTTGAGAAAAAAGAATGAAGCTCCCAGACTTCAAACTATACTACAAGGCTACAGTAATCAAAATAGCATGGTATGGCATAACCACAGACAGAGCAATGGAAAAGAACAGAGAGCTCAGAAATAAACTCAGGCACATGTGGTCAATTAACCTATGACAAAGGAGGCAAGTATATACAATAGTGAAAAGATAGTATCTTCCATAAGTGGTACTGGGAAAACGTGGCACTATGTGTAAAATAATGAAATTAGAACATTTACTTACACCATACACAAAAGAAACTTTAAAATTGATGAGAGACCTAAACGTAAGACCAGAAACCATGAAACTCAAAGAAGAAAACATAGAACACTCTTTGACATAAATTATAGCAATTTTTTTTTTTTTGGATTGGTCTCATAAGGCAAAAGAAATAAAAGCAAAAATAAACAAATGAACTTAATTAAACATAAAAACTTCATATAACAAAGGATGTCATCAGCAAAAAGACAACCTTCAGAGTTAGAGAAAATATTTACAAATAATATGACCAATAGGGGTTAATATCCAAAATACATAAACAACTCATACAACTCAATATCAAACAAGCAATTCTATTAAAAATGGTAGAAGATATGAATAGACTTTTTAAAGAAATGTCTTTCTTCAATACTGATGGCTACCAGGCACATGAAAAGATATTCAACATTGCTAATCATCAGTTCAGTTCAGTTCAGTGCAGTCACTCAGTCGTGTCTGACCCTTTGCGACCTCATGAATCGCGCATGCCAGGCCTCCCTGTCCATCACCAGCTCTCGGAGTCTACCCAAACCCATGTCCATTGAGTCGGTGATGCCATCCAGCCATCTCATCCTCTGTTGTCCCCTTCTCCTCTTGCCCCCAATCCCTCCCAGCATCAGGGTCTTTTCCAATGAGTCAACTCTTCACATGAGGTGACCAAAATATTGGAGTTTCAGCTTCAGCATCAGTCCTTACAATGAATACACAGGACTGATCTCTTTTAGGATGGACTGGTTGGATCTTCTAGCAGTCCAAGGGACTCTGAAGCGTCTTCTCCAACACCACAGTTCAAAAGCATCAATTCTTCGGCACTCAGCTTTCTTCACAGTCCAACTCTCAAATCCATACAAGACCACTGGAAAAACCATAGCCTTGACTAGATGGACCTTTGTTGACAAAGTAACGTCTCTGCTTTTGAATATGCTGTCTAGGTTGGTCCTAACTTTCCTTCCAAGGAGTAAGCGTCTTTTAATTTCATGGCTGCCATCACTATCTGCAGTTATTTTGGAGCCCCCCCCCCCCCAAATAGTCTGACACTGTTTCCCCTGTTTCCCAATCTATTTGCCATGAAGTGATGGGACCAGATGCTGTGATCTTCGTTTTCTGAATGTTGAGCTTTAAGCTAACTTTTTCACTCTCCTCCTTCACTTTCATCAAGAGGCTTTTTAGTTCCTCTTCACTTTCTGCCATAAGGGTGGTGTCATCTGCATATCTGAGGTTATTGATATTTCTCCCAGCAATCTTGATTCTAGCTTGTGCTTCTTCCAACCCAGAGTTTCTCATGATGTACTCTGCATAGAAGTTAAATAAGCAGGGTGACAGTATACAGTCTTGACGTACTCCTTTTCCCATTTGGAACCAGTCTGTTGTTCCATGTCCAGTTCTAACTGTTTCTTCCTGACCTGCTAATCATCAGAAAAATGCAAATCAGAATGACAATGAGCAATCACCTCACATCTGTCAAAATGGCTATCATCAAGAAGACTACAAATAACAAATGTTGGAGAGGGGAAGAGAAAAGAGAACTCTTGTACACTATTTGTGGGAACACAAAGTGGTGCAGGCACTATGGAAAACAGCAAGGAGTGTGCTTAAAAACTAATAATAGAACTACCATACGATCCAGCAATTCCACCCCTGGGTATATAGTCAAGGAAAATGAAAACAGTAATTCAAAGAGATACATGCAGCCCAGTGTTCACAGAAGTGCTACTTATAAGTCAAGTCATAGAAGCAACCCAGGATCCATTAACAGACAGAAAAAGAAGATGTAGTATAAACATACAATGGAATATTACTCAGGCATAAAAAGAATGAAATTCTGCCAATTGTAGGAAGGTGAATGTTCCTAAAGAATAGTATGCTTACTGAAATAAGTTAGAGAAAGAAAAATGCTATATGATAGCACTTATATGTGAAATTGAAAAGAATCATACAAATTTAGATTTGAGATTTCAAGGTAAAAGTTATGTACTTTTACTTATATAGTTGCTTTATATGTCTTTGGTTGTTTGAGAGGTTTAAATTTTATTATTGTTAACTATGAATTCCCAGAATGGAAATCTGGTTGAAATCATGAAGTGTTTATTTGGGATTTGTTTGGACTGCTGCTCAGGACACACAGATCCAAAAAACGCTTAAACTGTATTCTTTCAGACTACAAAATGTGAAACTTTATAAAGGCAAAAAATGGAAAATTGTTTCAAGAATTAGGATTGGATATTTTGTAATAATTGTTAAGGGAAAGTAACCTTTAAAAATTGTACAAAAAATTAAGAATTTTAAAAAGTAAGTATTTTGAGGCTAGAAAAATAGTCTTGGATTACCTGGCACACCCAGTGGAATCACAAGAGTCCCTGAAGTAGGAGGTCAAGGGGATCAAAGAGCTTTGAAGATGCTGTGCTGCTGACCTTGACAAAGGAGGAGGTGGTCATGAGCCAAGGAATGCAGGTAGCCTCTAGAAACTGGAAAAGATAAGGAAATAGATTCTCCTGAGAGCCTCCAAGAGGAATGCAGTGCTGTCAACACCTTAATTTTCAGACTTGTAACCTCTAGAATTGTAATATAATAAATTAGTGTTATTTTGAGCCAGGGAAAAATATGAGGATTGGAGATGGCAAGATGTAAAGATTCTTGTTAAGTGAGGATTGGTTGTGTTTGAAATGATTGAATAGTTGTGAAGCAGGCAGTTTTGAAACTACAAACTTGCAGTTAACAGCTACTAGTCCATATCATTTTGAAAATGGCTAGTGGAGTACTTGAGTTTGACACAGTTCAGAATTGAAATAGTCAGTGATGCAGGAACATGTCTGAAATCACATCCACAATGACTTCCCACGGTTACTCCATTTTGATTTCCTTAAATATGTCATCATTTTGAAGGCAAAAGAAGAGGGCAGAAGAGGGTGAGATGTTTAGATAGCATTACTGACTTAATGGACATGAACTTGAGCAAACTCCTAGAGATAATGGAGGACAGGGAGTCCTGGTATGCTATAGTCCATGGAGTTGAAAAGAGTCAGACATGACTTAGTGACTGAACAATCACATCTGTAACGTTGGGTTTCTGTGGTAGCTCAGTGGTAAAGAATCCACCTGCCAATGCAGGAGAGGCAGGTTCGATCCCTGGGTCAGGAAGGTCCCTTGGAGGAGGAAATGGCAACCCACTTTAGTATTCTTGCCTGGAGAATCCCATGGACACAGGCTACAGTCCATGGGGTTCCAAGAGTTGGACACGACTTAGTGACTACACCACCACCACCAGTGGCTTGCAAACAGTAAGTAAGTTGAGCTCAACTAAAAAATAATAAATATTTCTATGGGCAAACTGTTAACATAAGTCACATTACTTCTATAAACTTTGATATTTCTCTTGCTTTTTAACTGTCACTATCATAAATAGAGAAGCAATGTGCTTTTTGAGTAGAGGAACACAGCTTTTTGTATGACAGAATCAAAATAATAAAGTGTCTAAAGTGTAACTGTTGCTTCCCTTCTTTGTTTCACAGCAATTTGCTATGATTTGGGGCTGAAGGTAATTGGTAAATGAAATGGTTGGTGATAAAAAATTTCCTTGCGAAAGATGTGCACTATATAAGCTGTGTGTTTTGTTCAGACAGCCGTGAAAATAGAACTTTTCTGAAGAATCACATTGTGCTTGGCATTAAGGAAATAGCTCTGCATGCATCAGTGAAAGAAGTCATTAGTTAGAGTCCAGCTGGCAGCAGCAGCATTCACTGGGATTCTGGAGGAAGCTGCCATCTGTACCTTGTGGATGGTGCAGGGTGCAAAATGTTGCTCTTCTGTGGGATGCAGCGTTCCTGGCACTGCCTCCATGATGCTTCCTTTCTTTCTGTGTTAGTGACACCAGTGGATCTCAAACTAGGCTGGGCATTAGAATTATTTGAACTTATTTTTTAAAATACAGAATTGTAGTATATTCAGTATTTTGTAATGGCCTATAACGAAACAGAATTTGAAAAAATAATATATGTCATATATATATAATTGAATCAATTTGCAGTACTCTTGAGACTAGTTGTTGTAGTTTTACAACACAGTATTATAAATCAACCATACTTCAAAATATAATCATAGTATTCATGACCAATATAATCATGACCATGCATGCTAGGTCAGTTCAGGCATGTCTAACTCTTTGCAACCCTGTGGACTAGGGAATCAGAATTCTCATGGAAAGAATTCTATATGTAACTCTGAAACAGTCAGCCGGTTATTGGTTTAACGGTGGGCTTTGATGATTGATATATTGCTCAAGAATCAAAAGTTGAACAAGAAGAGTTTCAAATATGAATCCTCTGTCTAGTCGCCATTGGGATTGGAAGTTAATTGCTATTCCTTGACCTCAGTTTCCTTATTTATAAGTGGGGCAAATAAATTTGCTGAAGGTGCTGATATGAGGATTAATTGCAATCTCTGTACCAGTTACTTGGGTCTTTGCCTGGCATTGCAGTTCATTCATTAGTGGAAGCTGTAGCAATCACCATCATATTTATGTATTAAATTCAGGAACATTTTATGCTGTATGTAGCAGAATCAAAGCATAATTGTAGGATGATAATACATTTTGCATCAGGCACAATATAAAATCACATATAGACTTTTGCTATTACAAGCATCTCCATTCCCAGCTCTCAAAAATCTGTGGCCCTGTGTTCACTGTGTATTTTAGCATGAAGCCCACGGTGGTCTTGCATGGATACGAAGCCCTGCAGGAAGCACTGATTGATCTGGGAGAGGAGTTTTCTGGAAGATACATTTCCCCAGTGAATGACAAAACTAGAAAAGGACATGGTAGGTGTGCATGTGCGCGTGCTCTGCATTGGGAATAGAGGTGAAACTGAAAGTTGCTCGGTCGTGTCCAACTCTTTGTGACCCCATGGACTGCAGAGTTCATGGAATTCTTCAGGCCAGAATATCGGAGTGGGTAGCCTTTCCCTTCTCCAGGGGGTCTTCCCAACCCAGGGATCGAACCCAGGTCTTCTGCATTGCAGGTGGATACTTTACCAGCTGAGCCACAAGGGAAGCCCAAGAATACTGGAGTGGGTAACCTATCACTTCTCCAGTGGATCTTCCCAACGCAGGGATTGAACCCTGGTCTCCCGCATTGCAAGTGGATTCTTTACCAACTGAGCTATCAGGGAAGCTCCAGGCAATAGGGGTTGGGAGGATGGAAAAGAGGAATTTGAGGAGCATTCCATCAGAGTTTGATCCACCAGAAAGGCTGCCCACTGTCAGGTCACTCCTCTTTCCCTGCTAGTTTCTGTTTCTTCTCCTGGTGTAGGAATCATTTTCAGCAATGAGAAGAACTGGAAAGAGACCCAGTACTTCTCCCTCATGATCCTGTAGAATTTTGGGATGGGGAAGAGGAACATTGAGAACCGTGTTCAAGAGGAAGCGTGCTGCCTTGTGGAGGAGTTGAGAAAAACCAATGGTGGGTGATGCTGTATTCTGTAACTATGACCTTAACACACTGCTCTCTTCTCCAGTGACACCCTTGGAAACATTTCAGGAATGGCCACATCTTTCCTATGGATCATGATTGCAGCCCTTCTTTGGAAGGGAGGGGTGTGAAGAAGAGGAAGCCAAGGGAGCTTTTGTGTAGCCATGCTGATTGTCGTATGTACACCCATGGTTGTGCACACAGTGTGGGTTTAAAGGTAATTTACTTATACTTTCTCCTGAACTTTGTTTTCACCATCAGAAATCACAAAGAATAGTTTTAAATCATTTCCTGGAAAACTCAGAGAACAATATTTTTCATTGCATAAATATGGGTTGTCTATTTCAGAGCCTTTCAACAGGGAATACTTGTTAACTTGACAGGGTTGGAATGACCTTCACATACTCTTGTGGAGCATGAACAAATGTCATGTCATATATTTATATGTTCAGCCTCACAGAAATGGCTGAGAGTATGTGCAGGGCCCAAAGCTACACTTCTGACTGATAGAATTGTTCTAGCCACACTTGCTAGAAAATATCAGCATTTCTTATTGAAAGGTTGCTACTGCAAACTGTGTGTTAGGCCAGGATTCATGACCTCCAGAGGAGAACTTTGACCCGGGGTCAGACAAGGCTTGACTACTTGGAGCTTTTGAAGAGCAGAGTTTTAGAGATAGGGAAAGTATAATAGAGATAGGGAAATCTTCTGACATAGACATCAGAAAGGGACAGAAAGAGTGCCCCCTTGCAAGTTTTTAGAAAGGTGTTTTATGCGGGAGGAGAAGGAGATGACAGAGGATGAGATGGTTGGATGGCATCACTGACTCAATGGACATGAGTTTTAGTAAACTGCAGGAGTTGGTGCTGGACAGGGAGGCCTTGAGTGCTGCAGTCCATGGGGTGACAAAGGGATGGACATGATTGAGCAACTGAACTGAACTGAACTGACTTTATGACTGTTAGAAAGCTATTAATCAGATAAGAGAGACACCTCAAGGCTGAGGGAGTTTCACCAGGCCCCTCTTCCACAGTATGCATTTTTGACATAGGATGGCATGATGTGTGTCATCCCTCAGCCATAAAACAATTGACAGGAATACTAGCTTGTTAAGCCATTATCACCCCAAGGTTTGAGAAAAGAAAAAAATTAGTCTTAGGCAGAACCATTTTGAAGAAAGGCAGATTCCAAAACATAGTTTCTCTAACATAGCTTAAGAAAATCATTTCCATAAGAAAAAAGCATCAGTTAGCTTAAGGCAGAACCAGGTGTGCCAACACAGAATCAGAAGAAGCCTCTTAATTTTGTGTCAGTCAGTCAGTCAGTTCAGTCGCTCTGTCGTGTCCGACTCTGCAACCCCATGAACCGCAGCACGCCAGGCCTCCCTGTCCAACTCCCGGAGTTTACTCAGACTCACGTCCATTGGGTTGGTGATGTCATCCAACCATCTCATCTTCCACTGTCCCCTTCTATTCCTGCCTTCAATCTTTCCCAGCATCAGGATCTTTTCAAATGACTCAGTTCTTCGCATCAGGCAGCCAAAGTATTGGAGTTTCAGCTTCAGCATCAGTCCTTTCAATGAACATTCAGGACTGATTTCCTTTAGGATGGACTGGTTGGATCTGCTTGCAGTCCAAGGGACTCTCAAGAGTCTTCTCCAACACCACAGTTCAAAAGCATCAATTCTTCGGTGCTCAGCTTTCTTTATAGTCCAACTCTCACATCTATATATGACTATTGGAAAAACCATAACTTTGACTAGGTGGACTTTTGTTGGCAAAGCAATGTCTCTGCTTTTTAATATGCTGTCTAGGTTGGTCATAAGTTTTCTTCCAAGGAAAAAGCATCTTTTAATTTCATGGCTGCAATCACCATCTGCAGTGATTTTGAAGCCCATGCCCCCTCCCCCCCCACCAACAGTCTGTCACTGTTTCCACATCTATTTGCCATGAAGTGATGGGACCGGATGCCATGATCTTAGTTTTCTGGATGTTGTGTAGAGAGGGAAAAAACGTTCGCCATTTGTAGTTTATTTCTTCCTGCCGCTTGGGGTCCTCTGGTCTTCCTACTTGTTGTGAAAGTGAAAGTCACTCAGTCGTGTCCAGCTCTTGGCTATCCCATGGACTATGCAGTCCATGGCATTCTCCAGCCCAGAATACTGAAGTGGGTAGCCTTTCCCTTCTCCAGGGGATCTTCTCAACCTAGGGATTGAACCCAGGTCTCCCACATTACAGGTGGATTCTTTACCAACTGAGCCACAAGGGAAGCCCAAGAATACTGGAGTGGGTAGCCTGTCCCTTCTCCAGAGGATCTTCCCAACCCAGGAATTGAACTGGGGTCTCCTGCATTGCAAATGGATTCTTTACCAACTGAGCTATGAGGGAAGTTACCCTCTCATTTCCTGTTTTCAGTACTCACTGCATTGATTTATATGTTTTGAATAAATATTTGCTATGTCATAATTCTCCAAAAATACCATTATAAAATGTTTTATTTAACTAGATTTCAACATTACCAGTACCTGCTTACCTGTCTTCTCTAAATCCAATTTGATTCTCTTTTCAGCTTGCAAACATTGCCCCATCTTTATTGAATTTTGGTAACAAATATGTGGTAATTATTTACTTCCCACACCAGATGTAATAACCTGTAGTGTGTTTGTCACATTGAGTCTAATTTTAAGCTTATATTACGAATTCCACTATTTGAAAATTCTTTATTCTGTATTAAGTGAAACAAAAGACACCAGATCAGATTTTACCTGTGACTCACATATAGATAAAGAAATATCCGTGGCTTTTCCAAGTTACCTCTGCCAGTCTAGCTAAAATAAATGTTGTTTTAAGACTTAGAGCCCTGGGATGTCTAAAGGAGCCTGGCATAGAAGCTACAAGCTACATGTTTCTTTAATCTATGTCCTACCATTTCTTCCCAACACCTTTCAAAAATTTATAGTAAAAAACACCTGAGTTCTGCCATCTTAACAAGTTATTAAGTGAATACTACAGTACTGAGTATTGCTAACTATAATCATACTGTTATACAGCTGGTCCCTAGAACTTTTCATCTTTTCATGCAATAAGAAAAGAAAAAGAAATAATAGTTATACAGATTAGGAAGGAAGAAATAAAGCTATTTTTGTTTGACAATAATGTGATTATGTAAGTAGAAAATCTCGAAGAATTAAAAAACATCTAAGAAGCAATTTTAGCATGGTTTCAGTATTTGGTAGAGAACAGGCAATAATCAATTGCTTTCCTATTATGCTAGCAATGGACATGGACTTGGGAAAACTCTGGGAGATGGTGAGGGACAGGGAGCCCTGGCGTGCTGCAGTCCATGGGGTCACAAAGAGTTGGACATGACTGAGCAACTGAACAACAGCAATCACATTTCAGGTGTACAAAAATGGGAGTCAGGGGGCCATTGAGAATCTGGCCAAAGAACTGTCTCTGCACCATTTAGAACTTGAAGTTTCTTTTACCTGTATCAGACCCAGGGAGAGGATCAGCCCTATTCAGAGACCCAGGGAGAGGATCAGCCCTATTCAGAGCAACACCTGCCAGTTGCACTCAGTCTCAAGGTCTCCACTTTCAACTCTGCAACCATTTTGGACCCCAGTTGATCCATGCTTAATGGGAACCCTTACTTGCCAGGTCCAATTATACTTCTTAACAGACAACTTATGGAGTTTTATAGGTTTTGCCCTCATAAGCCTCCCTCATTTTGAGGTCTGATGGAAGCACCATTCAACTGCTTCTTGAATCTATGTCTCTCAGGCTGCAGTTCTAAGAAACCCCTCAGAAACATGTTTAATTTCAGTCAGGTCTTTTCTCAAATTTTGATTAACACTGTGCATACTTCATTCCATTATATCTGACAGAAGCAGAAGATATTAAGAAGAGGTGGCAAGAATACATGGAAGAACTGTACAAAAAAGATCTTCACGACCCAGATAATCATGATGGTGTGATCACTAATCTAGAGCCAGACATCTTGGAATGTGAAGTCAAGTGGGCCTTAGAAAGCATCACTACGAACAAAGCTAGTGGAGGTGATGGAATTCCAGTTGAGCTATTTCAAATCCTGAAAGATGATGCTGTGAAAGTGCTGCACTCAATATGCCAGCAAGTTTGGAAAACTCAGCAGTGGCCACAGGACTGGGAAAGGTCAGTTTTCATCCCAGTTCCAAAGAAAGGCAATGCCAAAGAATGCTCAAATTGCCACACAATTGCACTCATCTCACATGCTAGTAAAATAATGCTCAAAATTCTCCAAGCCAGGCTTCAGCAATACGTGAACTGTGAACTCCCTGATGTTCAAGCTGGTTTTAGAAAAGGTGGAGGAACCAGAGATCAAATTGCCAACATCCGCTGGATCGTGGAAAAAGCAAGAGAGTTCCAGAAAAACATTTATTTCTGCTTTATTGACTATGCCAAAGCCTTTGACTGTGTGGATCACAATCAACTGTGGAATATTCTGAAAGAGATGGAAATACCAGACCACCTAACCTGCCTCTTGAGAAATCTGTATGCAGGTCAGGAAGCAACAGTTAGAACTGGACATGGAACAACAAACTGGTTCCAAATAGGAAAAGGAGTATGTCAAGGCTGTATATTGTCACCCTGCTTATTTAACTTCTATGCAGAGTACATCATGAGAAACGCTGGACTGGAAGAAGCACAAGCTGGAATCAAGATTGCTGGGAGAAATATTAATAACCTCAGATATGCAGATGACACCACCCTTATGGAAGAAAGTGAAGAGGAGCTAAAAAGCCTCTTGATGAAAGTGAAAGAGGAGAGTGAAAAAGTTGGCTTAAAGCTCAACATTCAGAAAACGAAGATCATAGCATCCGGTCCCATCACTTCATGGCAAATAGATGGGAAACAGTGGAAAAAGTGTCAGACTTTATTTTTCTTGGCTCCAAAATCACTGCAGATGGTGATTGCAGCCATGAAATTAAAAGACGCTTACTCCTTGGAAGAAAAGTTATGACCAACCTAGATAGTATATTCAAAAGCAGAGATATTCCTTTGCTGACTAAGGTCCGCCTAGTCAAGGCTATGGTTTTTCTTGTGGTCATGTATGGACGTGAGAGTTGGACTGTGAAGAAGGCTGAGTGCCGAAGAATTGATGCTTTTGAACTGTGGTGTTGGAGAAGACTCTTGAGGGTCCCTTGGACTGCAAGGAGATCCAACTAGTCCATTCTGAAGATCAGTCCTGGGATTTCTTTGGAAGGAAGGATGCTAAAGCTGAAGCTCCAGTACTTTGGACACCTCATGTGAAGAGTTGACTCATTGGAAAGGACTCTGATGCTGGGAGGGGTTGGGGGCAGGAGGAGAAGGGGACGATCCAGGATGAGATGGCTGGATGGCATCACGGACTCGATGGACGTGAGTCTGAGGGAACTCCGGGAGATGGTGATGGATAGGGAGGCCTGGCGTGCTGTGATTCATGGGGTCACAAAGAGTCGGACACAACTGAGCGACTGAACTGAACTGAACTGAAAGACAGACTTCAAAAGGCAACAGAAAGGTTGTGTCTCATGGCAACTGGGAGGTTTAAGCCATAATTTCTCAAGCCTTCCAGCTAAATTCTTGAGATTGGCTCTTCCCTCAGTTACTTGAGCAAGTTTTACCTGTTTGGTGATGGAGAGGGGGAGAATCCCTAATTTTGGTTTATTTCCTTGAGAATCTGTGACCTTTTTCTCCTTGGAGTCCAGGGACATCTATTTTTTGTGAAGCCTGTTACTTTGTGAACCATTAGTTGGGTGCATATTCAGAGTAATATTTTAGGGGTTTTGTTTTGTTTTTCTGAAATTATTCTTGAGGCAGCTGTGGTATATATGAGAGAGCATCACAGTGGGCATCAGAAGATCTCAGTTTGAATCCTAGTCTTATTAATTATGAGCTATATGACATTGGACATTTCTGTTCACCCAGAATCTTCCTTTCTCTCATTTGAAAGATACAAAATTACAATCTCTACCTTCCAATGTTTATTTTGGTTGGCTAGACATGGGATTTCAAGGTAAAAGTCATATACATTTAATTATATACTTATATCTTTGGTCATTCAAGATGTTTGAATTAGGTTAGTGTTAACCAAGAATTCCAAGAATGTAGATCTGGTTGAAATCAAGAGGTATTTGTCTGGGGTTTGTTAGGACTGTTGCTAGGAGACAGAGATCCAAGAAGCACTTAAATTGTGTTGCTTCAGACTACAAAATGGGGAAATTTATAAAGGCAAAAAACCACAGGGATAGATAAATGTTTTGATAGGAATTAGAACTGTAGATGACAAGATGCAAGAATGCTTGTAAGCAAGAATTGGATGGGTTCAAAACAGTTATATTGTTGTGAAGGGGGTGGAAAACTTTGAAAATACAAAATTGCAGCAAGCACCTGCTAGCAGATATTGTTTTGAAATGGTTGATGGAGTCCTTGGTTTGCCACAGTTGGGAATTCAAGTTCTCAGTAATGCAAGAACATGTCCGAACACACCCGTGATGACTGTGCGGCTTCATTTTGGAGGCCTTGTTATAGCCACGTGTTCCGGGAAACAAACTCACTCAGAAGGACAATGCAGATAGTGGAGTGCAGTTGATTACACCAGCGGGCCCAAGGCAGAGTCTCCTCTTAGCCAAGGACCCCGACCAGCATTTGTGAAAATCTTTTATACCCATGTGTACGCACCTGAACCCACCACCCCAATTTCCTTGAAATTTACATAAAACAAAGGAAGGGAAAATACAATCACAATAACCCCATCATTCATGTGTTAGGTGTTCAAACAGTTAATAATCAATAAGCCTGCAGTTACATCATGATAGATAGGGGAAGAATTTATGACCTGTCCGGAGGCAGGGGTGATTAGAGTATGTTTTCTCTTAGGCGATGAGTAACCTGGATGTGATCTTCAAAATTCCCCTGTCCAGAGGGGGCCTTATCCTTCTATTGCAGTTTCCATAGGCACTAAGCACAGAGTTCAGAGTCCATTGGAGAGGTGGCAGAGCATTATCAGCATGAACAGGCCTAAGATGGAGTGCAGCTCTGTCTGTTTCCTCCTTGAGCCTGAACCATAGTTACTGTGTTTTGATTTTTAAATGATCTTAAATATATCACCATTAAGTATTTTATACATAGGCAAAAGTAATATGAGTATAGTACATTGAAATATTTTAAAATCTTTCATTTTCAAGGACAGAGTATCCTAGTGTTGGGTATAGTATTACAAGATAAGCATTCAAAAGCCAAAAAGGCATATTGGTTGTCCTCAGAGTCAAATATTCCCAACTGGTCACTGATTTGAATTCAGAGTTATGAGCCCTTTTTAGCATAAAATTATTTCTTCCCATAGTTCTCAATCCCAGCTGCACAGTGGGACTTCTCCCACCCACTAGACCCAATCCCAGCACAGGTAAACCAGCCTAACTGCAATTTCCAGACTGATCATTGGACAGAGAGAAAACAAAGCTAAAGCACAGTTTATTTCTATCATTGGAGCAGTCTGCTCAGAATAGAGAGCAAAGTGAATATAAGTGCATGGTCTGCTTATATCAGACAGGCACAGGTTGAATTAGCAGGGACTGTTATAAAAGCTTTAGGTTTCAGGCTCACAGTCATCTGAGTGAGAAGAGAAGGCGCCAGTGGATCTGGCTGTGGTCCTGGTGCTCTGCCTCTCCTGCCTGCTTCTCCTCTCACTCTGGAGACAGAGCTCTGGGAAAGGGAAGCTCCTGCCGGGCCTCACTCCTCTCCTGATTCTTGGAAACATCCTACAATTAGATGTTAAAAACATCAGCAAATCCTTAAACAGTGTAAGTAGGTTTCTGCTTCTCCAGTGTCTTGCACACAGTAAATTAAGCCTGATTATACAACTAATGGGGGCTCCCTGGTGGCTCCGTGATAAAGAATCTGCCTGCCAAGTAGGAGATCCAGGTTTGATCCTGGGTTGGGAAGATCCCCTGGAGAAAGAAACAACAACCCATTCCAATATTCTTGCTGGGAAATCCTACATTTCACTAGAGGCACACTGTCAAAATAGGTCAGTGTGAAGCAAATTACTTCCTGTGAATTTGATACTTTTCTTGCCTTTCAGCTATGTCATTATTGTAAGTAGAGGAAAACAATAATATGTTTTGTGTGTGTTTAGCTCTTTGTATGGTAGAATCAAAGTAATAAAGTATTAAAAGTTGAGAATGTTGCTCCCTTCTTTGTTACACAGGCATTTGCTGTGCTTTGGGGCTGGAGATAAAAAGTGAAATGTTTTGTGATTTGAGATTTTCTTCCAGAAGTCATATTCTATATAAGCCAGGTGTTTTGTTCAGATGATCAGGAAAACAGAACTTTTCTGAAAAAGGCCATTGTGCCTGATATAAGGAGTTGACTTGGGATCAGGACGAGCATGAGTGACTGAAGGAAAGAAGTCAGCAGTCAGGATTTTGCAGCCAGATGCCATCTATACCCTGTGAATGCTGCAAGATGAAAGCTGTGTTCTTCCATGAGATGCTATATGGCCAGGCACTGCCTCTATGATGCAGTCTCTCTGTGTTAGTAATACCAGTGGATCTCAAACTGGGCTGGAAATTATCTGAATTTATTTTTTAAAATTACAGATTTCTAGTATTCATCACAGGGCTACAGAATCAGAATTCTAATGACTGCTGTCATTAGCTGATTCTGAAGCAGTCAGTTGGGTTTTGGTCCAAAGGTGGGCCTTAATTATTGCTATGTTTCTCATCAAGGATCAGAATGTGAATAAGAAGAGTTTCAGATTTGAATCCTGTGTATATAGTAGCCCTGGGACACTGGACATGAAATAAAATTCCCTGACCTCAGTTTCCTTGTTTATAAGCGGGGCAAATAAACCTGTTGAAAGTGCTGATATGAGGATTAATCATAATCTGTGTACCAGTTACTTGAGCTGTGGCCCAGCATCTCCATCCATCAGTGGGAAGTATAACAATCTCTATCATACGTATCTATTAAATTCAGAAATATTTTAGGCTATATGGCAGAATAAAAACATAATAGTCGGATAATAATACATTCTACATCGGGCACAATGTATTATCAAATATTGAGTTCTTCGCTATTACATGCATTTCCATTCCCAGCTCTCACAGGTCTACAGCCCTGTGTTCACTGTGTACTTTGGCATGAAGCCCATGGTGGTCTTACATGGATATGAAGCAGTGAAAGAGGCTCTGATTGATGTGGGAAAGGAATTTTCTGGAAGAGGCAGTTTCCGAGTGCTTAAAGAACTACTAAGGTTGATGGTAGGTGTGTATTTGCACATGGTCAGCATTGGTAATGGGTAGGGGTGGTCCATCTGTGAGCCTCCCAAGTGTCGGCTCACTCCTCCTTCCCTAGAACTTCCCTCCTAGTTTCTGCTTCCCCTCCTGGTAGGAATCGTTTTCAGCACTGGAAGGAGATAGAAGGAGACCCAGCGCCTCACCCTCACAACCCTGCAGAATTTTGGGATGGGGAAGAGGAGCCCTGAGGACCATGTTCAAAAGGAAGCCCACTGCCTGGTGGAGGAGTTGAGAAGACCCAACGGTGGGTGATTCTGTGCTCTGTAACTCTGACCTTAGCAGTCTTCTCTCTCTCTCCGGTGATGTCCTTGGCAACATTTCGGGGCAGCCACATCTTTCCTATGGGTGGTGGTTGTCAGTCTTCAGATGAAGGGGCGGGGAGGGTGTGAAGCACAGACAGCCGGGGGGCTTATGTGTGTCTGTGATTGTCATGTGTGTCATAGGATTGTCCCATGATGGTACACACAGTGTGGGTATAAATGTGCTTTAATAATGCTCTATCCTGAGGTTTGTGTTCAGTTCAGAAACCACAAAGGATAATTTTGAGTCATTTCCTAAAAGAGTTAGAGAACAATATCTTTTCTATAGCAAGTGGACATGATGGGAATGATCCTTATGGGTCATGAAACAGTGATATTTGTTATCACTTAATTGGACAGTTTTTATATATACAGCCTCAAAGACATGTCTGAGAGTCACTTCAGGGCCCAGGCCTATCATTCTGGCAAATAGTAATGACATCTAGGGGTTTATTTTTTGGGGCTCCAAAATCACTGCAGATGGTGACTGCAGCCATGAAATTAAAAGACGCTTACTCCTTGGAAGAAAAGTCATGACCAACCTAGATAGCATATTTAAAAACAGAGATATTACTTTGCCGACTAAGGTCCATCTAGTCAAGGCTATGGTTTTTCTTGTGGTCATGTATGGATGTGAGAGTTGGACTGTGAAGAAGGCTGAGCACCGAAGAATTGATGTTTTTGAGCTGTGGTGTTGGAGAAGACTCTTGAGAGTCCCTTGGACTGCAAGGAGATCCAACCAGTCCATTCTGAAGGAGATCAGCCCTGGGATTTCTTTGGAAGGAATGATGCTAAAGCTGAAACTCCAGTACTTTGGCCACCTCATGTGAAGAGTTGACTCATTGGAAAGGACTCTGATGCTGGGAGGGATTGGGGGCAGGAGGAGAAGGGGACGACAGAGGATGGGATGGCTGGGTGGCATCACTGACTCGATGGACGTGTCTGAGTGAACTCCGGGAGCTGGTGATGGACAGGGAGGCCTGGCGTGCTGCGATTCATGGGGTTGCAAAGAGTCGGACATGACTGAGTGACTGAATTAACTAACTAACTAGGGGTTTTAATCATTTACGTATATCTTATTGCAGTTCTCAATTATGACTTCTCTGTAAATGCAGCACTTTAAAAAATAACTTTACTGTATGTTTGCCTTTGGCAGTGAGCTTTTTCCATTGTAATTTTCCTGTTTCTAGTTGTGGCCTTTCCCTTTTCCTTAGAAAAATCTCTACTATTTCTTGTAAAGTTGGTTTGGTGGTGCTGAAATTGTATAGCCTTTGCTTATCTGTGAAATTTTTGAGTCTTTATAAATCTGGTAGAGTATTTTTGGATGTGGGTTCTTTCTTTTCATTACATTAAAAAAATTTGAGTATATCATGCCACTTTCTTCTAGCCTGAAGAATTTCTGTTGAAAAGTCAGCTGATAGTGTAATGAGATTGGTGTAAGGTACAAGTACTAATACCAATCTTTGGAGAAGACAGAATTGATGATATTATGAAGAGATTATGGGATTTGTCTCAGTAATCACAAATTTGATACAAGAGTTAGTACTTCAAGTCCACTTTTTTTTTTAACCAAAGGACGTGCTGAGAGAAGACTTTTCTTTTGTAACATTGGACTCTAAGGTAGTCATTAATCAAACTGGTTTCTCCTCTTATTTCTAAGTATATGAGAAACAATGTACTAGAAATCAAAATGGAATGGCCCATCTCACACATCCACTATATTTGGAAATAACCATTATATTGTCATACAGCTATTCCCAAGTATATACTGGGGATGACCATTCCCTTCTGCATGACCCTTCCAGTGTAGAAACATAAATATTGGGCTTTGTTGTTCAATTGCTAAGACATTCCTGACTCTGCAATCCCATGGACTATAGCATGCCAAGCTCCTGTGTCTTCCACTCTCTTCCAATTTTCTTGAATTCGTGTCCATTAAGTTGGTGTTGCTATCTAACCATCTCATCCTCTGCCACCCATTCTCTTTTGCCTTCAGTCTTTTCCATCATCAGGGTCCTTTCCAATGAGAATATTGGGAGGCTGATTCTGTTACATGTTTTTATGAATTAGATGAGTGATTAGTTTTATCCAAGGCTGGAGCTACTGAACTAACTGGAGAGAATGGTCTAAGACAGGAGTTGGTAAACTTTTTCTGTATTATTCCAGAGTGTAAGTATTTCAGAATTTGAAGCCTTGAAGTGTCTGATGCTTTTTGTATGCTTTCGTACACTTCTGCTATTATAGCTTGGAAGCAGTCAAGGACATATTAAACAAACAAAAAGGGCTATATTACAAGTCTTTATGGAAGCAGAAACTTAGATTGCATAGAATTCCCATGTGTCACAAAATATTATTCTTCCTTGATTACTTTCCATTTAAAATGCTTAGTCATTGTCTGTACAAAGGCTATATTTGTATATGGGTTGATGTTTGTTAGTATGTAAGACTGTCTAAAAGAATGTTTTGCAATGCTGTGAGATTGATTTGTCCAAATTTTTTTCTTTTTAGTTTATATAAAGAACATTTTCCAGCACAGAGACTGAAAGATTTACCCTTATCTATTTCTAAAACTTCAAAATTTAGTGCTTACATTTAGACAATGATCCATGCAGGTAATTTTTACTTAAGATGCTGAGTAATGTTTATGCTCCCTTGTTTCTCTATGAAATATGTAATTATTTGAGCAACATTTGTTGAAAATACTGGATTTTGTATCTTTTGTTGGTATCTTAAAGAAAAATTTTATGTATTTCTTATATAAATATATACAAGATAATAATAAAGGGTTGTAGACATTTCATATGATAACATTAGGGGATAGAAGATTTCCCCAAGTTTGCATTAATTATTTTTTAAACATAAAACATTAAAAACATGTTCATATGTATGTTATATGTGAATTTGTATATTTACTTGCTTTTGCAGTGTTGAGAAATAATCAATAAACAATCTGTAAGAGGAACAGAAAAGAGTTTTATTTGAGCCAAACTGAGGACTATAGCCCAGAAGACAACCTCTCAGATAACTCTGAGGAACTGCTCTGGTTAGGTATGGTTTATCCACACAGTTGTATACCTTGTCAGAACAAAGAACATCAGGAAGCCAGAGATACATTCTTATAAGGTTTCAAAAAAACATTATCAACATACGCACAGCGAGTTGGTATGGCCTTGGCACCTAAGAGAGGAGTCTTCTTGTTGCAAGAGTTTCAACATTGGCATCCCAGAAAGGAGGCATTTAATCTTTATTTTTAAGATGGACATTCTTTATTTCTGTTCGATTCACATTTTCTTTAATAATTAATTAGTGTGTATGTTTAATAGGCCACAGACAGTTTTATTTAACATAAAATTCAAGTTAAATCATGTGTAAGCTAAAATGACTTCCCCATACCTTAATGTGTAAAAATTTTCCACAAATATTCATTTATCAGTTTACCCATCTACTCATTCACACTTCCCTACTTCAGTATGTATAGTTCAAAACAGTGATGTTTGTATACAGAGGAATAATAGCAATTATAGTTAAGAGTTATCATTGATAGAATAGTATTATCTAATGGACAGCCTATATTGAAAATTTCCCAGTTTTCACGGAATAAACTTTATACTTTTTTTTTTTGGTAAATCAATGTCCAGCTCAGAAACAAACCTATAGTTTGGTTATATTTTCCCTGTTCTCCATTTCTCTCCTGTTATCAGTTCTCTTTGTACTATTTGTTTTCTTTTAGTACCTTTAACTTTGTAGAGTTCAGTTTAGTAATCACATAAGATATTCCTCAGGCTGGTTTTATGTGATTGTTTTCTGGACATAGATTCCAATTACAACTTTAAGTATATGGGTGCTTTGTGTTTCCCACCGAAATTCATTGGGGAGGTGCAGGCACATATGTGAGTTATCCCATTATTGGTTATGCAGTGTTGTTCACATGATGAAGTAGTATCTGCCAGATTACTCCATGACACAGGTCCTTTTTTGCACATTTAATAAAAAATTGCATGGTACTGTACGGTTTTAAATCATGCTTCACAGTTTAACCAATAGTTATAGCATTAATAGATAAAACTTGCTTAAAGTAATGATCCTATGTTGAATTGCTGTGACATGATTATTCTAATTTTACCATCATTCCTGTGTTTCAAATCTGGGATTAATCTGTAATAAAGTCTGACATTGTATTTTTAAATAAAGACAAACAATCTGCTTGGCAATGGTAAACAATAATAATTGTTATTGTATTTACTTTATTATCATTGAATAGGTTATTTTATATTAGATCAAATGCCTATTTACAAAAGCCATACAAATAGATAATTTGAGACATTTCAAACATAGTAGAGACATAATCCACATGTGAAATGAGTGAAAATTGAAATGATAAAAAAAATAAGCTAGTGGGGTCAGACACCAGTGTCCAAATGTAATAAGCAGATTGGATTCATAAGTTCTCAGACCCATGTACTGAGTATTTCAGATGCCTTTGAAGTCCACTTTAGCAGCATCGCTGCCATTAGTCTTAAACTTATCCTGGTTTATTACTTGTTCTGTCTGATTGAAAATGCCACTGCCCTTCTTTCAACCCAAGATTAGTTATCTATTGATTCTAAGATTGGACTAAATGATTTTCAGCAGTTCTTCTAGCTCTGTGACTTCTTCATAGGTTAGTTTATCTTCATCTGTTCTTTCCAGGGCACAGATACATTAATATCACTGACCTCTGTGCTGCATGATGGCAAAGAATTCCCCAACCCAGAGGTATTTGACCCTGGCCACTTCCTGGATGGGAATGGCAACTTCAGGAAGAGCAACTATTTCATGGCTTTCTCAGCAGGTAACACAAATTCATTTTCTTCATTACTTTAGGGATTCTTTGGTGGCTCAGAGGATAAAGTGTCTACCTGCAATTTGGGAGACCCGGCTTTGATCCCTGGGTCAGGAAGATCCCCTGGAGAAGAAAATGGCAACCCACTCCAGTACTCTTGCCTAGAAAATTCCGTGGATTGAGGACCCTGGTGGGCTATAGTCCATGGGGTCACCAAGAGTCGGACACGAATGAGCAACTTTACTTCACTTCACTTCAGGTGCCTTTGGGCATCCTTTGGAACTTCCATAGTACCCACTCTGGGCCTGGTCAAAATGCTTTTTGTCCATGTTGAGGTACAGCAATCCCAGTGCCCCTACACCTTCCCTTCCCATGATACATCCTCATCATTGGGCTAGATTACTGGAGCTTTGGAGCAGTGACCCAGTTCTTTCAAATTCAGAAATAAAGTTTAAACTACATTCTGAAAATATTAGAGAAGTGCATCTTAGAATAAAGAAACTCTGTGTTATAAAACTTTAAATCTTACAAGGTTAACGTAGATTCAGTATACTTACAGCAGAGAAGAGAGGCTTTGAAGAATGAAAAAAAAGATATTGGACCATCACACTAGGAACAAAAATACAACCAATGTATGAATATTTCTAGAAAAAGTTGATGGAAACTTGAAAATGTCAAATTGGAGTTACAATATACTTAATGAGGTATGTGATATAGTGCTGATACTCAGTAAATATCTGCTGAAAGAAGGATACCTGTAAGATTAGGTGTTAGATGGATAGCATGCATATCTACCCTTTGTCCACCTATCTCTCTAGCGATCACCCTTCTATCCATCCATTCGAACATTCATCAAAAAGTTATTGCATGGTCTCTTTCTGACAGCCAGAAACAGGGTGTTCAAGGAATATGTACTCTCTATGTTTCTTATTTTCAGGAAAACGGATTTGTGTGGGAGAAGGGCTGGCCTGCATGGAGCTGTTTTTATTCCTGACCACAATTTTGCAAAAATTTACCTTGAAATCTGTGGTTGACCCAAAGGACATTGACGCCACACCAGCTGTTACTGGGATAGCTACTATGCCACCTCCTTATCAGCTTTGCTTCATTCCTGTGTGAAGAAGGTTAGATCATCCAGCTTCCTCAGTGATGTTGTCTTCAACTTCCTCTCCTCCGGGGCATCATTCACCAGTGTCCTGTTAATATTTCCCAAGAATACATTCTCTGATCTCTTCTCATTTGCTGCACAGTTTCACCACAGAAACATACCTGCTATTCTTCATATCCTGTAACATCTGTATTGGTCATCACATATCCTAATGTGTCTCTAATATTAACTAGTACTATGTACATAGTATCATGTAGTCAGTGCAAAGTAGAGCAAGATGATTAGTGTATGCCAATGAGACCTATTTCTCCAGTGTATATTTCTAATAAAGAATTTGATGAGCCACTCCTCAGGTTTTCCTTCTTTTGTGCATATTGCAAGTAAGAAAGGAAAAAAAGGCAAAGATGTCATGCTGCTCCTTATAATGATATGCACAGAGAAGGACAGAAGGAATGAGACCAGAAAATCTCCCTTGGATGCATGTTGTCTACAGTTATTTGAGGTTTGGTTTTAAAAGTGAGAGATATTGTTTTCAAGAGCAGCTTCATATGTAGGGAATATTAAGATCAACGATAGTGAGAATTCAGTTTAAAATAAGACATAGTGAACCACAATTGACAATCAAAACAGAAATCATTGAGATTGTGTACAAGAAAGTACCTTAACCAGTCTCCTTCCAAAAAGAGAAAGGACACAAATATCACAAGTTGTTATTTAAAGAAGGGCCATCTCTTTGATGTCATGGATATTGAAAGCATAATAAAGGAAGTATTATGTCCACAGACTTGATAAATTAATTGAAAATGGTCAATTCTTTAAGTATGCAATCTGCTGAAACTCACCCAAGAGGGTATATCATTAGTAACCTGCCGTAATAGGAAACTTGGAACTTTCCTTCCCTCAATGGCCACATTGATTCAGAGCAGCACATGGATCAATTCTCTTTGTAAAAAAATCCAGAACCTAGTTGAAAGATTTCTCTACCTTAGTAGATGTGAATCTAGTTACACCAAAGCCAGAAAGAACAGCAGAAATACACTCTCATCATAACTATCACCTCTTCAGTTCAGTTCAGTTGCTTAGTGGTGTCCAACTCTTTGCAACCCCATGAACCACAGCATGCCAGGCCTCCCTGTCCATCACCAACTCCCAGAGTTTACCCAAACTCATGTCCATTGAGTCGGTGATGTCATCCAACCATCTCATCCTCTATCATCCCCTTCTCCTCTTGCCCTCAATCTTTCCCAGCATCAGGGTCTTTCTTATGTACCTCTGCAAAGTGCCATATAATTGAGCATGAACCCCCACCCCCATCCCCAGCTCCCAGATTCTCTCTGAGGAGCAAGGGAGTTGGCATTCACATCTAGCCTTCCATTCACAATTTTGGGAGCAGTTTCATGAGGAACTAGCTTCTGTGTTAGAACACTGACAGGACTCAGCATACTCTTGATAATGGGCAATGAACAGAACAGAAGAAGTAGGCTGGACTAGCCAGCAAATTTTAGAGACCTTCACAATCTTTGAGTGAACTGATTGGTAAGTTTCTCCTGCATAAGACTAGTCAATGAAGACAATGAGTGTGACTGTTTGTCTAAAGTCAGAAAGCAATGCAGAGTCAAGGAAAATGAAATAACAGGAATTACATGATTTAAGTGAAAAATAATTCAAAGCAATAGTCATAAATATCATTACTGGGTTCATGAGAACAATAAAGAAATGAAGCAGAAATTTCAAGAAAAAAATAGACAATGTAAAGGCATCAAACAGGACATCATTAGAGGGTTCAGAACAGACTAGATCAGGCAGAAGAAATGGTCAGTTAACTCAAATATATGTCACTGGAAATTATTAAATCAGGAGAATGAGAAGAAAGAAGAGGAAAAAGAAAAGAAAGCCTAAAAGATGTATGGAACATTGTGAAATGACCAATATATTAAGAGTAGAAGTCCTAGAAAGGGAAAAGAGAAAGGGAAAGGACTAGAAAGCTTATTCAAAGTAACAGTGGCAGAAAACTTCCTACATCTGAAAAGGAAGTGGATGGAAGTATACTGGACTTATAAAAGAACCTAAAATAAAAAGGAATCTACACTGAGACACAATATAATCAAATTGTCAAAAGTAAATTATGAAAGAATTTTGAAAGCAGCAAGAGAAAGCTGTTTGTCACAGACAAGGGCGCCCTTTCAGTACTACCAGAAGATTGCAGAACCCTTCCAGAAGAGAATGAGAAAATAGATTCCAAGAAATGAAAGAAAAAAACCCCCACCAACCAAGAACCTATACTCATCAATACTGTCTTTAAAAAAATAAGAGCTAAAACATTCCCCCAAAAACAAAGCTGAGAACATTCCTTACCACTCAAACTGCTTTACAGGAAATGCTAGGGGGCGTTATTTAATCTGCAATGAAAGCACCATAAACAACAACATGACAGTATAAGGAGGAAAAGGACATTTTGTAAAGGCCAAATATATAGAAAAATACAGAACAGTGTATTGCTGTGAGGTGGTGGTGTTATTTGCAAGTGATATCATTTTACATATAGAAACTCCCAGACTCAAAATACTCTCAGAGCTAATCAATGAATTCAGTAAAGTTGCAGGATATAAAATCAACAAAAGAAATAGTTGCATCTCTTTACACTAACAGTGAAGCGTCTGACAAAGAAATAGGGAAAATTATGTCATTCACAATAGCATAAAAGACAATAACATACATAGGAATAAATTTAATGGTGGAAGTGAAAGATCTGTACAATCAGAAGTAAAAGACTTGGTTAGGAGAAAGTGAAGAAGACACAAACAGATATCTTGTGTTCATAGATCAGAAACATTAAAATTGTTAAAATATCCATAACTATCTGAAGCTGTCTCATTGCAGTCCCTATCAAAATTCCAATTACATTTTCTACAGAAATAGGGAAGCCATGCTAAAATTTGTATGCAAGCAAAAACAGCCTACATGAAGTATGGGTTTGAGCAAGCCCTGGGAGTTGGTGGTGGATGAGGAAGCCCAGAGTGCTGCAGTCCATGCGATCACAAAAGAGTCAGACATGACTGAGTGACTAAAAAGAGCCTGAATAGCCAAAGCAATCCTGAGAAAGAAGAACAAAGCCAGAGGCATTCTACTTCCTGATCTCAAACTATACTATGAAGCTATTGGACCAGCAGAAAATGTTGTTAAAATGTTCATACCACCCAAAGCAATCTCTGGATTTAATTCAATCCATATCAAAATACCAGGCCTCCCTGGTGGCTCAGACAGTAAAGTGTCTGCCTGCAATGCAGGACACACGGTAGGTTCGATCCCTGGGTTGGGAAGATCCTCTGGAGAAGGAAATGGCAACCCATTCCTGTACTCTTGCCAGAAAATTCCATGGACGGAGGAGCCTGGTAGGCTATAGTCCATGGGGTCGCAAAGAGTTGGACACAACTGAGTGACTTCACTTATCAAAATACCCTTGACATTTTTCACAAACCTGTAACAATCCTAAGCTTCATGTAGAACTATGAAAGACCATGGATTGCCAAAGCAGTCTTGAGAATAAAGAATAAAGCCAGAGGTATCACTCTCCCAGACTTCAAACCGTACTACAAGGCTACACTAATCAAAATAGCGTGGTACTGGTGTAAGCACAGACAGAGCAATGGAACAGAATAGAGAGCTCAGAAATAAACTCAAGCACATGTGGTCAGTTAATCTATGACAAAGGAGGCAAGAGTTTACAAAAGTGAAAAGAAGGTCTTTTCAATAAGTGGTGCTGGGAAAACATAGTGCTATATGTAAAAAATGAAATTAGAACATTTACTCACACCATAAACAAAAGAAACCTCAAATGGATGAAAGACCTAAATGTAAGATCAGAAACCATGAAACTCCTAGAAGAAGGCATAGAACACTCTTTGACATAAATTGTAGCAATAATTTCTTTTGGATTGGTCTCTTCAGGCAAAAGAAATAAAAGCAAAAATAAATGGAGCTTAATTAAAATTAAAAACCGTACAGCAGAGGAAGTCAACAAAAAGACAACCTTTAGAATAAGAGAAAATATTTACAAATAATACATTTAATGGGGTTAATGTCCAAAATACATAAACAACTCATGCAACTCAATGTCAAGCAAGCAACTCTATTAAAAATGGCAGAAGATCTGAATAGACTTTTTTAAGAAAGACATATTGATGACTACTAGGCACATGAAAAAATGTTCAACATTGCTATTCATGAGAAAAAATGCAAATCAAAACCACAGAAATCACTTCACACCTCAGAATGGCTGTCATCAAAAAGGCCACAAATAACAAATGTTCGAGAGGATGAGGAGAAAAGAGAACACTTGAACACTGTTGGTGGGAATGTAAATTGGTGCAGCCACTGTAGAAAACAATAAGGAGTTGTCTCAAAAAACTAAAAATAGAACTACCATATGATCCAGCAATTCCACCCCTGGGTGTATAGCTAAGGAAAATGAAAACACTAATTCAAAGAGATACCTCCACTTCAATGTTCATAGCAGCATTACTTACAAGTCAAGGTATTGAGTCAATTCTTAGGCAGGTTGATAACATGTCCAGGGGTCCCCAAGGAGAGAGTGATCTGGAATTCTCAAGGAGGAGGAAAGGACAAACTTTTTTCCTCTACATTCCTTAGGATTATATAACAATAATGTATCCTGCTTGAGGATAGTTTCTGGAAAAAAAAAAACCTTCTGGCTAATCCTGTTATCTTAAAATATAAATTATGGGAGTGGGTCCGGACATTCTTTTGATTCTCTGTAATAACTAATTAAAAGTATATAACTCCATTGCTAACACTAGTGAGGGGGCAGTCTTTCTGCCCCCTTCTGATGTCTATGGCAGAAGCTTTCTCTACCTCTTTTATACTTTAATAAAACTTTATTATACGAAAGCTCTGAGTGATCAAGCCTTGTCTCTGGCCCTGGATTGAATTCTTTTCCTCCAGAGGCCAAGAATCCCGGTGTCTTTTGTGGTTCAGCACCAGCCTTTCAGTATGGAAGCAAGCCAAGTGTCCATCAACAGACAAATGGATAAAGAAGATGTGGTGCAAACACAGTGGACTATTACTCAGCCGTGAAAAGAATGCAATTCTGCCAATTGAAGCAAAGTGAATGTTCCTAGGGAATATTATGCTTACTGAAATAAGAGAAAAATACTGTATAATATCACTTATATGTGAAATCTAAAAAATTATACAAATGAGTATATATACAAAGCAGAAACAGACTCAGAGATATAGAAAACAAACTACTGGTTACCAAAGAGGAGAAGGAAGAGGAGTGGCAAGTTAGGGATATGATATTGCTGCTGCTGTTGCTGCTAAGTCGTTTCAGTCGTGTCCAACTCTGTGCGACCCCAGAGATGGCAGCCCACCAGGCTCCCCTGTCCCTGAGATTCTCCAGGCAAGAACACTGGAGTGGGTTGCCATTTCCTTCTCCAGTGCATGAAAGTGAAAAGTGAAAGTGAAGTCGCTCAGTCGTGTCCGACTCCTAGCGACCCCGTGGACTGCAGCCTACCAGGTTCCTCCGTCCATGGGATTTGCCAGGCAAGAGTACTGGAGTGGGTGCCATTGCCTTCTCCAGGATATGATATTAAGTGATACTAACTACTCTGTATAAAATAGATAAGCAATAAGACTATATTGTAAAGCACAGGCAGTTATGGCAATGATCTTTTAATAACATTCAATGGAACATAATTTGTAAAAATACTGAATCACTATGTTGTACACCTGAAATATATAATATTGAAATTAACTATATGCTTCAATTAAAAATAAATTGTATTAGTTAAAAAGAATAATCCAAATCCACAATTCTAGTCAGCCTGAAGTTTGTATTGCTTTATGATAGTGGAGAGCTTAATGCTGATGTGCTCCTGATCATTTGGACAGCAACAACAATGCTACTGATGTGTGATGTCACTGAACTGGGAGTTGGAAAACTAGGATTCTAACCCAAGGCCTTGTACTAATCCAGTGAGAACTCCTTATCCACTGTCACTAAATTGCTGATCGGAAGAAAGAAAGATTGGACTAACTGATCTCAGAGATTGCTTCAATCTTTAAATTATCTTTGACTCTTTCACTCTATAAAAAGCAGTGAGCTTTAACAGAAGGAAAATGGATCAAAGCAGACACACTAATCTCTCACGGAATAAAAGGGCAGCTCTAAAGGAAGTGACCAAATTGATTTCATCCACAATAATCTATTCAGTTTTTTTTAGAATTTTAGAATTTAGAGCTACGTAAGTTTTTCCAGTAGTCATGTATGGATGTAAAAGTGGGACTGTGAAGAAGGCTGAGCACCAAAGAATTGATGCTTTTGAACTGTGGTGTTGGAGAAGACTCTTGAGAGTCCCTTGGACTGCAAGGAGATCCAACTAGTCTATTCTGAAGGAGATCAGCCCTGGGATTTCTTGGGAGGAATGATGCTAAAGCTGAAACTCCAGTACTTTGGCCACCTCATGTGAAGAGTTGACTCATTGGAAAAGACTTGGATGCTGGGAGGGACTGGGGGCAGGAGGAGAAGGGGACGACAGAGGATGAGATGGCTGGATGGCATCACGGACTCGATGGACATGAGTCTGAGTGAACTCCAGGAGTTGGTGATGGACAGGGAGGCCTGGTGTGCTGCGATTCATGGGGTTGCAAAGAGTCGGACACGACTGAGCGACTGAACTGAACTGAAGTTAGACAGTGAATTACTGCTTCTCTTTGTTGTAAATAAGAGCTACTCAGAGTGTTAGACTCAATCAAGTTTACAGGTTACAAAACTAAACTTTCCTGACACCCATTTTAGTCAATCAGTTTAGTAATTATTAACCAAATAAATATATTTGGAAATTTATTGACTGGGATGAGTCACAAAATATTGAATCAAGGTTCATACAGAGTATGTGGTGACCCTGGTGAACTGAATGGTTGCTTGTGGGGAAACAGTGGCTGACTTATTTTTCTGGGCTCCAAAATCACTGCAGATACTGATTGCAGCCATGAAATTAAAAGATGCTTGCTCCTTGGAAGGAAAGTTATGACCAACCTAGCAGCATATTAAAAAGCAGAGACATTACTTTGTCAACACAGGTCGGTCTAGTCAAGGCTATGGTTTTTCTGTCCATGTCAGGCAAAGGTAATTGAAAGAGTAAAGAGATATCATAGGTGTGAAAATCTTCTCTTACATGGTAAATAAAACATGAATCTATACAAACATGAGGGATAAAACATTTTCTAATTAGTTCTTGACAAAAATTTACTTCTCCCTACTAAAAGATCTTAGACATAACTGCACTAATCCATTTAAACATATATGATATCTTTGTAGAACATGTGATTGTAAAACACTGCCATTAGTGATCTAGTGATGTTTATCCTTCCAGTGATTTTTAGATCTTCATGACCCTAACTCTCATCTCCTGTTTGGGTCTGTGTGTACTGGTGGTTCTGTGCTGTGGGTCTGTTTAATGAAGTCCATGCCTCTGATCCTCCAATGAATGCACACTGTTGTTCTGTGTAAAATCTATCTTTCTTGCTCTTGATGACAAACTGAAATTATAATGGAGTAATCACAGTTCAGACATACAAAAATGAAGCTGGAGGCTACTGAGGATCTAATCTCAAGCTTATCTTTGCACCTCTGAGAATTTGATGTTTCTTTGACCTGTACAAGACCCAAGGACAGGATAAGCCCTACTCAGAGCAACACCTGACAATTGTAGTGTTATGTTCTCAAGGTCTCCCCTTTTAACAGTGCAACAATTTAGAACCCCGACCATTGCTTACTTAACAGGAACTCTTACTTGCCATCTCCAACTATGATTCTTGACAATTCACGGAATGTTGTGAGTTTTGCCTTTATAAGCCTCTACCGTTTTGTAGTCTGGTGAAAGTTGATTCAGTTGCTTAATGAATCTATGTCTCTTGGTCTGCAGTCCTAACAACTGCCATGTCTTAATTGCAATGTCATGATTCTTATATCAATCAGGTCTTCATTTTCTAAAGTTTTGGTTTGCTACTGTACAAACTTTATTGCATTGTTGTTGTTTAGTTGCTCAGTTCAGTTCAGTCACTCAGTCATGTCTAACTCTTTGTGACCCCATAAATCGCAGCACGCCAGGCCTCCCTATCGATCACCAACTCCCAGAGTTCACTCAAACTCATGTCCATTGAGTCGGTGATGCCATCCAGCCATCTCATCCTCTGTCGTCCCCTTCTCCTCCTGCCCCCAATCCTCCCAGCATCAGAGTCTTTTCCAATGAGTCAACTCTTCGGATGAGGTGGCCAAAGTATTGGAGTTTTAGCTTCAGCATCATTCCTTCCAAAGAACACCCAGGACTGATCTTCTTTAGAATGGACTAGTTGGATCTCCTTGCAGTCCAAGGGACTCTCAAGAGTCTTCTTCAACACCAGAGTTCAAAAGCATCAATTCTTCGGCACTCAGCTTTCTTCACAGTCCAACTCTTACAACCATACATGACCACTGGAAAAACCATAGCCTTGACTAGATGGACCTTTGTTGGCAAGGTAATGTCTCTGCTTTTGAATATGCTATCTAGGTTGGTCATAACTTTCCTTCCAAGGAGTAAGCGTCTTTTAATTTCATGGCTGCAATCACCATCTGTAGTGATTTTGGAGCCCAGAAAAATAAAGTCAGCCACTGTTTCCACTGTTTCCCCATCTATTTCCCATGAAGTGATGGGACCAGATGCCATGATCTTTGTTTTCTGAATGTTGAGCCTTAAGCCAACTTTTTCACTCTCCTCTTTCACTTTCATCTAGAGGCTTTTTAGCTCCTCTTCACTTTCTGCCATAAGGGTGGTGTCATCTGCATAACTGAGGTTATTGAGATTTCTCCCAGCAATCTTGATTCCAGCTTGTGCTTCTTCCAACCCAGAGTTTCTCATGATGTACTCTGCATAGAAGTTAAATAAGCAGGGTGACAATATACAGCCTTGACGTACTCCTTTTCCTATTTGGAACCAGTCTGTTGTTCCATGTCCAGTTCTAAGTGTTGCTTCCTGACCTGCATATAGGTTTCTCAAGAGGCAGGTCAGGTGGTCCCATCTCTTTCAGAATTTTCCACATTTTATTGTGATCCATACAGTCGAAGGCATTGGTATAGTCAATAAAGCAGAAATAGATGTTTTTCTGGAACTCTCTTGAATAGGTAACTGTAATGTTGGGTTTCTGTGCTAGCTCCATGGCAAAGAATCCACTTGCCAATGTAGGAGAGGCAGGTTCAATTCTTGGGTCAGGAAGATCCCCTGGAGAAGGAAAATACAACCCACTTCAGTATTCTTGTCTGGGAAATCCCATGGACAGAGGAGCCTGTCAGGCTATAGTCCATGGGGCACAAAGAGTTGGACACAATTTAGTGAGTAAACAGCCACAAGTGCAACATTAGTATAATGCATTCAAATACTTTGAAGTCTTTCACCTTCAAGGACAAAATATCCTAGCATTAGATAGAGCATTCTTTTTAAATAAAGAGGATATCTATTACAGTGATTGTCCTCAAAGGGATACATTCCCAGCTGGTCATTGATTTGAATCAAGAATTTTAAAACCTTTTTGTCATTAGATTTTTATTTCAGTGGTTCTCAATCTTGGCTGCATAATGAAACCACTTTGTAAAATTATAACTGCAACACCATCTACTGTGATTAAACCAGAATCTCCAGAGTGGTCACTAGACACAGAGAAAACAAGACTAAAGGACAGTTTGTTTTGATTTTTATCACTGGGGTAAAGTTTACTCATAATACAGTGCAAAGTGGGTATAACTGATTGGCCTGTTTATATGGGAGAGGCCAAGGTTGAATTAACAGAGACTATTATAAAAGCTTTAGACTTCATGCTGACAGTCATCTGAATAAGAAGAGAAGGCGCCAATGGATCTGGTTGTGGTCCTGGTGCTCTGTCTCTCCTGCCTGCTTCTCCTCTCACTCTGGAAACAGAGCTCTGGGAAAGGGAAGCTCCCACTGGGCCCCACTCCTCTCCCGATTCTTGGAAACATCCTACAGTTAGATGTTAAGAACATCAGCAAATCCTTAAGTAATGTAAGTAGACTTTAAGCTCCTCCAGTGTCTTGCAAACAGTAAGTAAATTAAGCCAAACTAAAATAATAATATATATATACATAAACTTTGATATTTCTTCTTTTTTTTTAGCTGTGTCACTGTCATAGAGAAACAAAATAATGTGTTTTGTATGTAGAGGAGCACTTGGCTCTTTGAATGGAGCAATCAAAATAATACGGTGTCAAAAGTTAAAGTACTGCTTCCCTTCTGTATTTCATAGCCTGGGGCTGAAAGTAAATTGGTAAATGAAGTGTTTGGCAATAATAAAAGTTGCTTGCAGAAGACGTACACTATATAAGCTGTGTATTTTGTTCAGATGGTCAATTCTATGAAAACAGAACTTTTCTGAAGAAGCACGTTGGGCTTGGTATTAAGGAAATAGCTCTGTGTTCAAGACCAGCATGAGTGAGTGAAAGAAAGAAGTCATCAGTCAGGGTCCAACTGGCAGCAGCAGCACCCGTTTGGATTCTGCAGGAAGCTGCCATCTGTACCCTGTGAATGCTGCAGGATGGAAGGTGATGTTCTTCCATGAGGTGCTGCATGTCCTGGCACTGCCTCTGCAATGCTTCTTCCCTTTCTGTGTTAGCGACACCAGTGGATCTCAGACTCGGCTGGGCGTTAAAACTATTTGAATTTATTTTTTAAAATATAGAATTGTAGCATATTCAGTATTCTGCAATGGCCTATAATGGAATAGAATTTGAAAAAATAACATGTTTTATATTTATGTATTATATATATTATATATATGTATGTGTGTATGTATATGTATGTATACATATGTAAAATGAATTATATATACACATATGATATGTTGTATATGTATATATACAAATATATATACATATATATGTACACACACACACACACATATATATATATATAAAACTGAATCAGTTTGTTGTAATCTTGAAACTAGTGCTGTAGTTTTATAACAGTACTATAAGTCAACTATCCTTCAAAAAATAATTGTAGCGTTCATCACAGGACTGGAGAATGAGAATTCTCATGGGAAGAACTCTACATGTAACTCTGAAGCAGTCAGCTGGGTGTTGGTTTAAAGGTGGGCTTTGCGGAATCATATATTGTTCAAGGATCAGAAATTGAACAAGCGAGATTGAAATTTCAATCCTCTGTATATAGTAACTCTGGACACTGGAATGAAATGGAATTCCTTGACCATGGTTTCCTTATTTATAAGTGGAGCAAATAAACTTGTTGAAGGTGTTGATATGAGGATTAACTGTCATGTGTACCAATTACTTGGCATTGCAGTTCATCCATTAGTGGAAGCTGTAACAACCACCATCATGCTTAGGTACTGAATTCAGGAATATTTAGGCTGTATGTGGCAGAAGAAAAACATAATTGTAGGATGATAACACATTCTGCATCAGGCACAATGTATTATCAAATATTGACTTCTTTTGCTATTACATGCATCTCCATTCCCAGCTCTCAAAAGTCTACGGCCCTGTGTTCACTGTGTATTTTGGCATGAAACCCCTGGTGGTTTTGCATGGGTATGAAGCTGTGAAGGAAGCGCTGATTGATCTGGGAGAGGAGTTTTCTGGAAGAGGTCATCTCCCAGTGAGTGAGAAAACTAGAAAAGGACATGGTAGGTGGGCATGTGCGCGTGTTCTCCATTCAAAATGGGGATGAGGAGGATGGAAAAGAGGGGTTTGAAGAGCCCTCCAGCAGAGCTGGATCCACCAGAAAGGCTGCCGACTGTAAGCTCACTCCTCCTTGCCTAGGGCCTCCCTCCTGTTTATATAGTCTCTGTTTCTCCTCCCGGCAGGAATCCTCTTCAGCAACGGGAAGAGATGGAAGGAGACCCGGCGCTTCTCGCTCATGACGCTGCGGAATTTCGGGATGGGGAAGAGGAGCGTCGAGGACCGCGTTCAAGAGGAAGCGCGCTCCCTAGTGGAGGAGCTGCGGAAAACCAACGGTGGGTGATTCTGTGCTCTGTAACTCTGACCTTAACAGACTGCTGTCTTCTCCAGTGACGCCCTTGGAAACATTTCAGGAGTGGCCGCATTTTTCCTATGGATCATGATTGCAGCCCTTCCTTTGAAGGGGGAGGCTGTGAAGAAGAGCGAGCCAAGGGAACTTTCGTGTAGCCATGCTGGATCGTTTGGTGCACACGGGGAGCCTGGTGGGCTGCAGTCCATGGAGTCGCACAGAGTCGGACACGACTGAAGCGACTTAGCAGCAGCAGCAGCAGCAGCAGCGTGGTTGTGCACACAGGGTGGATTTAAAGGTCACTTATCATACTTTTTCTGAACCTTGTTTTCACATCAGAAATCACAAAAAAATAGTTCTGAAGCATTTCCTGAAAAAGTGAGAAAACAATATTTTTCTCATAGCGTAAATATGAACTGTCTACTTCAGAGCATTTCAGCAGGGAATAGTTGTTACCTGGATAGGGTGGGAATGACCTCCTCATACACTTATGGAGCGTGAAACCAGTATCATGTACATTCACGTAATTGAACTATATTTATGTGTTCATCCTCACAGACTTGTCTGAGAGTATTTCCAAGGCCCAAACCTACAATACCTGCCAATAGTAATGCCATATGATTTTAATCATTTAGGGATATCTTATTGCAGCTCTCATCAATTATGATTTTTCTAAAAACCAACACTATTTTAAAATATCAGCACTCATTATTTTTTGTTGCATAATACTCACTGTATTGATTTCTATATTTTGAATAAATATTTGCTATGTCATAATTCTGTAAAATACCAAGTTATAAAAAAATGGTTTTTTAACTAGATTTCAACATTTCAACATCTCTTTACCCTGTCTCCTCTAAGTCAAATTTGGCTCTCTTTTCAATTTGCAAACTTGCCCCATCTTTATTGGACTTTTTAACAAGTGTATGATAATTATTTACCTTGCAGTACCAGGTATCAGTTCAGTTCAGTTCAGCCGCTCAGTCGTGTCCGACTCTTTGTGACCCCATGAACTGCAGTTCGCTAGGCCTCCCTGTCCATCAACAACTCCTAGAGTTCACTCAAACTCACGTCCATCAAGTCAGTGATGCCATCCAGCCATCTCATCCTCTGTCATCCCCTTCTCCTCCTGCCCTCAATCCCTCCCAGCATCAGGGTCTTTTCCAATGAGTCAACTCTTTGCATGAGGTGGCCAAAGTACCGGAGTTTCAGCTTCAACCTCAGTCGCTCCAATGAACACCCAGGACTGATCTCCTTTAGGATGGACTGGTTGGATCTCCTTGCAGTCCAAGGGACTCTCAAGAGTCTTCTCCAACACAACAATTCAAAAGCATCAATTCTTCTACTTTCTTTATAGTCCAACTCTCGCATCCATACATGACTACTGGAAAAACCATAGCCTTGACTAGACAGATCTTTGTTGGCAAAGTAATGTCTCTGCTTTTTAATATGCTGTCCTGGTTGGTCATAACTTTCCTTCCAAAGAGCAAGTGTCTTTTAATTTCATGGCTGCAACCACCATCTGCAGTGATTTTGGAGCCCAGAAAAATAAAATCAGCCTTGGAAGTCCCAAATTCTGCTATTTTAAAATTCTTTATCCTGTATTAAGTGAAACAAATGACAGCAAATCAGATTTTACCTGTGACTCACATATAGACAAAGAAATACCCACCCCAAATTACCTCTTTTCCCAATTACCTCTGCCAGTTTAGCTAAAGTAAATGGTTTTTGTTTTTAAGACTTAAGACCCTGGAACCTGGCATAGAAGCCCAAGATACATGTTTCTTTTATCTATGTCTTAACAATTTCTTCCCAACACCTTTCAAAAATTTATACTAAAAAAACCACCTAACATGAAATCTACCATCTTAACAAATTGTTAAGTAAATACTTACTTACAGCGCTGAGTTTGTTAAGTATAATCATACTGTTATACAGCAGGTCTCTAGAACTGTTCATCTTACAGGCCTGATACTCTGTACTCTTTGAACTATGACTCTCTGTTGCCATACCTAAAGGAGTTCACTTCTCAATGAGCGTTTAATCAGAGACAACTCCAAGAGTAATTGACATATGAATTGAAGTGTTTATTTGCATCTAGTAAAGGCAATATTTTTCAAAGCTCTGGCTTCCTGAGCAAGGAAAGCTTTGTCCTTTTACCAGGGCAGGGGATGAATATTTGGCAAGAAAGTTTTGTCATTACATATAAAGGTTGTCATAATTTCACAGAAGCCTGGTTTGGGAGCACGCGTCTTCACACATCATGTGTTGTGTTAATGGGCCTTAATCTCTGACTGCAGAGGAGGTTTTAGCATTCACATGAAGCAAAGGTAGCTTTTGGACAGGTTTTGGTTTGTGTGCTCCGTCTCCAGTCTTGTGGTTGGGCCCAACCTGGTTTGAATTGGCTTTTGAGAAAAATCTCTTCCTGGAACCTTCTGTACCTTAAAATAACCACACAACAGCAACAAAGAAACCAACACTGGCTGATACTCCTACATGAGTTTCATAGGGACAGGATGAGGTTTCTAGATCTCATTCTTTGCATGAGTTGGTCTAAGGCAGAGGTATACTGAAGTCATCTTCATTTCCTCTTCCCCCTGACCCTGGCAACTAGCATTCTGTTTTCTGTTTCTATGAATTTGACTACTATAGATACTTCATATATAAGTGGAATCATGCAACATTTGTTCTTCTGTAATCGATTATTTTCACTTAGTACAGTGTGCTCACTTTTTATTCATGTTGTAGCATATGATATGATCTTTCATTTTTATGGCTGAATAATATTCCAGGGTATCTATTTATCACATTGTCTTCTTTCTAAATAGCTTTATCTTGAAGTTCTCAGCAACATTGTACATTATCTAGTACAGATTTCCCATGATTTGAAAAAGATTCAGAAAAATTCTTTATATGAATATGATTCATTCATATAACTGATACCCTGAGATTGTAGTTGATTGTTTTCTGACATTCTCTTCTTTTAAATGTATTTATTTAGTTTTGGCTGCATTGATCTTACTTGTGGCATCCTGGATCTTGATTGTAATATGTGGGTTTCTCTCTAGTTGTGGCTTGTAGACTCTGTAGTTTGCAGCATGCAGGCTCCCTAGTGGGGGTTCACAGGCTTAGTTGCCTCCTGGCATGTGGAATCTTAGTTTTCCAATAGATCCCACATCCCCTGCATTGGAAGGTGAATTTTTAACCACTGGACCACCACTGGAAAGTCTCCAGTGCTTAATATACTACAGAATTTTCAGAAGGATGATAATCAGCATTAACAATGCTAGTAATTAAATTATATGAAAATGCCATCTTTAAAAAAATTTTAAATTATTTAAAATCAATTTCCTTTATTGAAGTATAATTGATCTACAATGTTAATTTCTTCTGTACAGCAAAATGGTTTAGTTATACATGCATACATATATATATATATACATTCTTTTAAAAATATTGTTTCATTATGGAAAATATAGTTCTCTGTGCTGTATAGTAGGACTTTGTTGTTTATCTACTTCATACATAACTCTTATGTATAACACCCCTCCACCAAACTTTTATAGCTGAAGTAGTAACTAAGTAACTAAGTTACTTAGTAACTTAGTAACTAAGTAACTTTGCTAACCCCAACTAAGTAACTAAGTAGGACTTTGTTGTTTACCCATTTTATACATAACTTTGTTGTTTACCCATTTTATACATAACTTTTATACATAAACATGAAATTAAAAGATGCTTACTCCTTGGAAGAAAAGTTATGACCAACCTAGATAGCATATTGAAAAGCAGAGACATTACTTTGCCAACAAAGGTCCATCTAGTCAAGGCTATAGTTTTTCCAGTGGTCATGTATGGATGCGAGAGTTGGACTGTGAAGAAGGCTGAGTGCCGAAGAATTGGTGCGTTTGAACTGTGGTGTTGGAGAAGACTCCTGAGAGTCCCTTGGGCTGCAAGGAGATCCAACCAGTCCATTCTGAAGGATATCAGTCCTGGGATTTCTTTGGAAGGAATGATGCTAAAGCTGAAACTCCAGTACTTTGGCCACCTCATGCAAAGAGTTGACTCATTGGAAAAAACTCTGATGCTGGGAGGGATTGGGGACAGGAGGAGTAGGGGATGACAGAGGATGAGATGGCTGGATGGCATCAATGACTCGAAGGACGTGAGTTTGAGTGAACTCCGAGAGATGGTGATGGACAGGGAGGCCTGGCATAATGCGATTCATGGGGTCGCAAAGAGACTGAGCGACTGAACTGAACTGAACTGAATTTACATCTGAAGTAGTAACTAAATAACTAAGTAACTAAGTAACTAACTAGTAACTAAGTAACTAACTCTGCTAACCCCAACTTTCCACTCCACTTCACCCCTCCGCCAAACCTCCCCACTGGCAACCACTGGTCTGTTTTCTATGTCTGTGATTCTATTTTTGTACCCAGGATTTTTAAATTGCATTTTCATTTTGCTTCATGGTTTTGCTCTTAGATTCTAATTTAAAGGCAAAGAATGATTGGATTATAAAGCAGTGGGAGCATTGCATGGCCATTGAACTTGAACTCCAAAGACCCAGGTTTGAGTCCCCACGTTGCCCCTCTCTTGCCCTGTGACTCTGGCTGAATCTCTCCTACTTCCAAGACCTTGTCCTCTTATTCTTTAAAATGGGCATGGTAATACCTAACAACAATAATGTGACATATATCCAGTGAGTTTCACTGAAGGGGCTTTCAAAAAGCTGAGGTACCACAGAAATACTACAAAATATAATTACTCAAGATCATCTCAAGTACAACCACTTCTTACAACGAATTAAAAGTTGTCCTTTTCCTTTCCTGAACTTCCATAATCCTTTTCCCAACAATTGCTTGCATTCAGATTTTAAGTTTGTATTGCATGGTGTGTCCCCTGCTGTTCTCTGCCAGTTCTGCATCTTGCCAGTCCAGGGGGATTGTAAACCACCCAAGGGATGCACTTACATTCTCTCCTATTTCTGTTGAAAATAGTATCTTTAAATATTTTCTTCTTTATCTCTTGGGCAAAGGAACGCTGGGTGAAGAGAGCACAAGTATTGGCACTGGATATGATTTTAATATTTTTTTAAAAGCATTATTTAACTAGCTATTCAGATTAAGGAAAAAGTGATGTGTTAATTTTGTGCATGTTGAATATTGTGCTGTTAAGAATTTGTACGAGAAATATTGACTAACCTTCTAACATAACCATTACCTGTTGTCTCAAAGGCAAAGTGTTTTTCACATGTATACTTTAATGATGTGTTTAAACTGTTATTCTTTAGGGTTGCCCTGCGATCCCACTTTCATCCTGGGCTGTGCTCCCTGCAATGTGATCTGCTCCATTATTTTCCAGAACCGTTTTGAGTATAAAGATCAGGTTTTTCTACATATAATGAAAATGTTAACTGAAAATGCCAGAATTCTGAGCTCTCCATGGATGCAGGTGAGGCCAAGTTCCTTTTTTTTGAGGAATCATTTCTGCTGTTTTCTGTGTGAGGTCCAGATCTCTCTCTGCACAAAGCTGTGAGGTGAATGTATGAAGAGCACAGACCTGCCCAGAGCTTAGCATCGTGGAGTGCTCATCTAGTGCAGATGACTAAGCCCTTTAGAATAGACAGGAAAATACATGCCCAGGATAGTACAGAACTGCAGTTCCATCCCGTTGACTCTGTTTAGCGGTTTTCCCATAAACTACTTTGGTGACTTCTCCAAAGCATGCCCACAGCAGTAGAAGGACTTCCAGATCCTTCTGGAAAGGCTTCCATTGCCCACAGGTCTAGTCATTCAGTCTCCACTTAGTTACTACTTCAGTGTATTGGCAGAAATATCTGCTTTGGGGAAGGAAGAGAAGATCTCCTTTAAGGGGGAGAGTGCTGCCGGGGGACACTGACTAGGATAGGAGAATTTGATACTTCAGTTGGCATCCTGACTGACAAAATAATTGCTTTGGGGATGACAAAATGATTGTTTCCTTGGTGTAGGAACCATAAACAAACCTCACAGGTGTACCCTGTGCTGAGCTGACATGTTCTGCCTTCTGCCTAAAAGAGAATGGTGTGACTTCATAAAGGTCACTTAATTGCTCTGGTTCCCAGTTACTTTATCCATAAAATGTTGAGTTGTGTTCCATGGTGTCTTTTGAACCTTCTAGGTTCTTAAATACTGATTTTATGTTTGAGGCTACAAAACAGAAATAGAAACATAAGGAATCAGCTCTGTGCATATCAAGTTATCCAAATTCTCTTAACCTCTATTTTCATCTATAAAATGTAAATTCATCCCTTATTTCATGATTGTAGGGAAAACTTGTTGTAAAAAACAATAAGATAATTGATATAAGGGTGATTTTATACTATAAACATGATGTGTGAATATTCAGTTCAGTTCAGTCGCTCAGTCGTGTCTGACTCTTTGCGACCCCATGAATTGCAGCATGCCAGGCCTCCCTGTCCATCACCAACTCCCGGAGTTCACCCAGGCTCACGTCCATCGAGTCAGTGATGTCATCCAGCCATCTCATCCTTGGTCGTCCCCTTCTCCTCCTGCCCCCAATCCCTCCCAGCATCAGAGTCTTTTCCAATGAGTCAACTCTTCTCATGAGGTGGTCAAAGTACTGGAGTTTCAGCTTTAGCATCATTCCTTCCAAAGAAATCCCAGGACTGATCTCCTTCAGAATGGACTAGTTGGATCTCCTTGCAGTCCAAGGGACTCTCAAGAGTCTTCTCCAACACCACAGTTCAAAGCATCAATTCTTTGGTGCTCAGCCTTCTTCACAGTCCAACTCTCACATCCATACATGACTACTGACGTGTGAATAGAGGAAATGATTATCATCTTTCATCCCTGGGTTGAATTTTCTTCCTCAAATACATCTATCAACATAGATACAGTGTATTGTTAAATAAATATTTCAATACAAAGACCATGTTATGTTACTATTTTAACATGGCTGCTTACCAAGGATGGGCATATAGTATATAAATTTTCATAAGGTGTTCTTTATTTAATAAACTATTGTTTTCTTTTCTAGGTCTGCAATACTTTCCCTGTTCTCATTGATTATTTCCCAGGGAGCCATAACAAATTCTTAAAAAACTCTGCTAATATAAAGAGTTATATTTTTGAGAAAACAAGAGAACACCAAACATCCCTAGACATTAACAACCCTCGGAATTTTATTGATTGTTTCCTAATCAGGATGGAGCAGGTAAAATGTTAATGACAACTCAATAACTTGGTTGCTTATGCAATTTGGGGGTCATTGAATTTACTGGAGATGTTTCAGTGGTTTGGCATTCTATGCTGACAAGTATTTGAATTATGTATAAATCTATAGTAAGAATCTATTTTGGAAGATATAACATTTAAATATTTAATCAGTTGAATATACTGATTCTACTCTTCACATACTAATAATATACCTATGGAAAGACAGATGACACCTCAGGTGAAATGGAAACACTTAGAAACAAGTTAGAACATATAAAATATTGTGGTATGATATGATGATGGACATGATAATTGCACACACTGTATGAGGAAATGGAAAAGAATGGATTAATCTAGCTGAACTTTTTGCCTGTCAGGTGGTTGGAAATAAACCTTAATATATTAGCACTGAAGGGCAAGATAGGGAATTTCAGATGGGTGAATGCTGTATATATAATGCCATATATATTGGCCCGTGATGGGAAAGGGTAGGTGGATGGAAGAGAGAAGCCTTAATTTTGTGTGAAGTAAAATGAATTGGCATCAATATAGAGTTGGAATTACATGTCTGTGAGCATGAATCCTGCACCATGTGTTGAAAAGATTATTTTCCCCACATGAATCATCTCAGCATCTTTGTCAAAAAAACCAACTGACCCCAAATTTGAGGGTGTATTTATGTAATCTGACATCTGTTCCAGTAATCTAAATGTTAGTCCTTACACTTTCATCTGGTCATTTTAATTACTGTTTTTTTTTTTTTTTAAATCAGAGACATCTCTTTGCCAATATAGATCCATATAGTTAAAGCTATTTTTTTTTCATTAGTCATGTATGGATGTGAGAGCTGGACCGCAAAGAAGGCTGAGTGCCAAAGAACTCATGCTTTTGAACTGTGATGCTGGAGAACTTGAGAGTCCCTTAGATTGCAAGGATAGCAAACCAGTCAATCCTAAAGGAAATCAACCCTGAATATTCATTGGAAGGACTGATGCTGAGGCTGAAGCTCCAATATTTTGGCCACCTAATATGAAGAACTGACTCTTTGGAAAAGGCCCTGATGCTGGGAAAGTTTGAAGGCAAAAGGATAAGGGGATGGCACAAGATGAGATGGGTAGATAGTATCATCGACTTAATATACATTAATCTGAGGAAACTCTGGGAGGTAGTGGAGGACAGAGGAGCCTGGCATGCTGCAGTCCATGGGGTGGCAAAGAGTTGGACACAACTTAGTAACTTAACAACAACAACAGTTAGTTTTGAAGTTGAGAAGTGTGAGTCCTTTAATTTTTTGTCATTTTAAAGATTGCTTTGGTTTTGTGTGTCTCTTGAATTTCCAGATGCTTTTTAGGATAAACATCAATTTATGCAAAGAAATCAGTGGTGATTTTGACACAGATTGCAGGAAATATGTAGATCAACTTATGGAATAATGTCATTTTAAAATTGAGGTAAAATTTACATCCATATAATTAACCATTTAAAGTATACACTTTATTGATATTTTGTGCTACAATTTTTGTCTTACAATTAGCTCATTCATTAAAATATTTTTCCATCACTTTGTAGAAACATACCATATCCATTAAATCATCACTGTCCATTTCCTCCACCCCATCATGTGTCAACCTGTAGTCTATGTTTTGAGTCTATGAATTTTCTTGTTATGGGTATAGTGTATAACAGAGCTCATGGTATTGCCACGTTTGTTTCTAACTTCTTTCACCTAGTATGTTTTGGAGGTTTATCTAAGTTATAGTATGTATCAGTACGTTGTTTTTCTCTTTTATGACTGCATAAATTTTTATTTTATGTACATATGATAATTTTTTATTCATGCATGTATTGTTAGACATCTGTGTTGTCTGCCTTTGGGTCTTATGAATGATGTTTCTTCATGGACATGTTTTCACTTTCATTGAATAGATTCCTAAGGGTGGAATTGATGAGATGTGGTAATTTTATGTCTAACATTTTGAGGAACAGCCAAATTTTTTCAGTAGTGACTGCAGTATTTATATTCCCACTGGCAATTGAAGGTTTCTGTTTTCTGACATAATTGCTAGTGCTTAATTTCCAATTTCTTGTCATTATTAAAGCTTTCCTAGTTAATGTGAAGTGGTTTCTCATTGCAGCTTTAATTTACATTTCCCTAATGAACGATGATGTTGAACTTATTTTTGTAGGATGTTAATGGGTTGTTACCCATTTTTATATCTCCTTTGGAGAAATGTTATTCAAGTTCTTTGCCATTTTAAAATTGTGCTGCTTCATTTTAAATTAAAATACTTTTTAGGCATTCTGAATTTATACATAATTTAAAAAAATTTTGCAAATGTAGCTCACCGTGGGTTGAAAAGTGTTTCAAGCCTAGACTTAATCAGCCACAAGTTACTAAAATCCTTGCAGTATTAACCTCCAAGTAAGATTTATCATAAACCTGAAGTTAACAAAGTCCCAACTGTGTTAACTCAGTTTCACTGCTAACTATTAATTTGTATCAGCTGTACTTTTCCTAATTTCAGATCTTTTTCTGTTAGTTTTTTCCCCCACCACTCAACACAAACCTTTAAAAAAAAAAACAAAACTTACCCAATTTAGTATTTCCAAGACAATCTTCCTTCAGCATACAGCTTAGGTTAAATAGTCATGACTATCTTCAGCTTTAAACACCAGCCAGTTTCTAACCAACATTACTCCTATACTATATGCAGGGGAAAAAGTCTTCTGGTTTGGAGCAAGGGAATGGAGACTTCTTAAATTCTAAAATAAAAATATTTTGCCGGGGTCCAGCCCCGGTGGATCCAGGGTGATTTGAAGGTGGGGATGGAGTCGGTGTCCTTGGAAAAATACATGTTTAATTACAGATATATAGAGAGATTAGAAACGGATAGTGTAGTAGGAAGATTAGTGGTGAAAAAGAGGCTGAATAACTTGGATTACGTGGAATAGCATCCATGCTCCAGATCGGAATTCAGCCAGAAAAACAGGGAGCAAGGAAGAAACGACATGGGGGTATCAGTCTTTCCGGAAACTGATCCGATTTCTATATTTTTGGGTTTGCTTATATACCTTTTGTTACATATAGGGATGAATACAGAGTCACGCGGGGGTCAGCAGTCCTGACCTTTATCAAAATCAGGTGCTTCACATAAAAAGGTCTTAGGGATTTTATGATCCTTTCTTTCCCGTAACCAAAAACTTATTTTTTCCAAGGGTGTTTTTTCTTAAACCAGGCACCACCCTCCAAATAAAGTTACATTCTTATAGGGTGAGGGTGTAGTGAGTTACAATCAAGAAAGGAATTTATTTAACCCAAGGTTAACATGATTAATCTTAAAGGTTAATACTTATTTCTCCTATATGCTTAAATGTTAATACTTATTTTTCCTATATGTTAGTTATATTCGTTATAAGGGCAGGGAACATGGAGATTTAGCAGCAAACATCAGCCCAACAAATGAAAATCCTTTCCCCAATGTTCCCCTTAAGATCTATTTAGTCTTAAGATAGTGATAAAGTTACATTTTTACGTAGCAAGGACACAGTGATTTATAACAAAGTACAGTGATCTATTACAAAAGAGAAAATCCATTAACTCAAAAAGTCAAATATTGCTAACCTTAAAAACTACTATATTTCCTTTTCTATAGTCCAAATACATTGATTAATGTATTCCCAGGTGCCTAAGGATATGGAGGCCTGGTGGCAATCATTGACTCAACAAGAAGAAAAAGCCCTATGCTAATTAAGACTCTCAAAATACTCCAAAACTCTCTGTGCTGTTTATGGTTAAGAGGTAGTAAACAATCATGTAGTGGCAGGAGTATGGATGATCCTGTCACACAAGCTAGTCTGTCAGCAGAGAGGTTTGACCTGAGACAACCTTGTCCCACCCAGGGGAGGGAATTAGCAGCAATTATTGACACAACAAATGAAAAACCCTTCACCAATATAATTCCTAACCAACCCACTATACTAATAATTTCTAACTCCCCAAAAGAATTTGCCTTTAGAAAGTCTAAAACATCTTGTGCCTCTCAGGTTGGGAGGCTGTAAACAATCACATGTGGCCAGCTATACAGGTGGGCTAGATAACGTTCAGAGGAGTCCATAAGCTGAAACACTCTTGTCACACCCAGGAATTTTTATTGCCTTGGAGCTGTAAGTTAACTCCTTCTCCGAGAGAAACGGTTATGGGGGAGAGCCCCCCGTAAAGTCAGAGGTGTAGGTGAGAGCATAAAACAGACTCTGGTTTTGGGGTAGATGCTGGGGAACAGGGGGTTTCCTGAGGCTTGATCACGCCTTTGCGTATGCCAAGCCTCCTTCCTCATGACCTTTGCCATGGGTGGAGTTCCTCACGCTGGCCCCCGGCAGTATTTAAGATATTTAAAAAAAATTGTGCTGCTTGTCTTTATCATTGAGCTATAGCTATAACTCAAAGTTGATATTTTGTGCATTATGCCCTTCAGTTCAGTTCAGTTCAGTCACTCAGTCGTGTCCAATTCTTTGCAACCCCGTGAATCACAGCACGCCAGGCCTCCCTGTCCATCACTAACTCCCGGAGTTCACTCAAACTCACGTCTATTGAGTCGGTGATGGCATCCAGCCATCTCATCCTCTGTCATCCCCTTCTCCTCCTGCCCCCCATCCCTCCCAGCATCAGAGTCTTTTCCAATGAGTCAACTCTTTGCATGAGGTGGCCAAAGTACTGGAATTTCAGCTTCAGCATCATTCCTTCCAAAGAAATCCCAGGGCTGATCTCCTTCAGAATGGACTGGTTGGATCTCCTTGGAGTCCAAGGGACTCTCAAGTCTTCTCCAACACCACAGTTCAAAAGCATCAATTCTTTGGCACTCAGCTTTCTTCACAGTCCAACTCTCACATCCATATATGACTACTGGAAAAATCATAGCCTTGACTAGACGGACATTTGTTGGCAGAGTAATGTCTCTGCTTTTTAATATGCTATCTAGGTTGGTTATAACTTTCCTTCCAAGGAGTAAGCGTCTTTTAATTTCATGGCTGCAGTCACCATCTGCAGTTATTTTGGAGCCCCCCAAAATAAAGTCTGACACTGTTTCCACTGTTTTCCCAGCTATTTGCCATGAAGTGATGGGACCAGATGCCATAATCTTCGTTTTCTGAATGTTGAACTTTAAGCCAACCTTTTCACTCTCCTCTTTCACTTTCATCAAGAGTCTCTTTAGTTCTTCTCCACTTTCTGCCATAAGGGTGGGGTCATTTGTGTATCTGAGGTTATTGATATTTCTCCTGGCAATCTTGATTCCAGCTTGTGCTTCTCTTACATATATATAAAATGCAAGTATTTTCTCTCAACATATAGATTGTCACTTCAGATCTTTGACTATGTCTTTTGATACACAAATATTTTTACTTTGATACACAACAGCATTTTTTACTTTGATGAAGTCCAGCATATGTATCAGACAAATACATATATAAGACAAATATATACACATATATTTGTAACTTTGGTGTCAACTCTAAGGATCTGTTGCCAAATCTGTGTTTGTGAAGACTGACCACTTTTTCTTCTAAGAGTTTTTATATGTTTAGCTCTTACATTAAAATTTTCATCTATTCTGGGTTACATTTTGTGTATGAAGTGAGGCAGACTCTAACTTCACTCCTTTCCTTGAGGTTACCTGGTTGTTTCAGCACCACTTCACAGGTAGTAACAAAATAATTCTGATTCTTCCCTTCCATTCCTTGTATCAGGCTATCATTCTTCCCACTTTTATATAAGCATGTATGTTTGCATGACATATTCATAAGAATTACCCAATTAAATTCATTGTTATTATTTTGAACAAACTTTTAGCTTTGAGATCAATTAAGAGCAAAGAAAATAACTTTAACCTTCACTCATTCTTTGTAGCTCTTCATTTATATAGATGTGTTTATTACCTATGTGATTTTCCTTCTCTCTGAACAATTCTTTTAACAGTTCTTGCAAAGCGATTTTATTGGCAACAAATTCTCTCAATTTTTGCTTTTTGGGCTTTTTTTCCCCCAAGAAAGTCTTCATTTCTCTTTCCCTAATGAAGCATCATTTTGCAGGGTTCACAGTCTTGGTTGATGATTTCTTTCTCTTGATGCTTTCATTATTTCACTCCACTGTCCTTTTGCTTCTGAGGTATGTAAGGAGACGTCAGAATGATTCTTCTTATTGTTCTTAATAAGTAAGATGCTCTTTTCCTCTTTTTTTCAGAATTTTAAATTTATTTATTTATTTTGGTAATTTGAAAATAGATGCCTATGTACAGGAGCTTTTTGATTATGTTTTGCTTTTTTGATATATATATTTTTAATGTTCCTTAAATTTTCTTAATTGGTGGTTTAGTATGTGATATTAATTTGAGGGAAATTCTCAGTCATTATTGTTTCAAATATTTCTTCTGTTCCTTTATCTCTTTTTTCTCTATCGCCAATCAAGAATATGTAACACATTTTGAACTTGTCTTATAGTCCTTGGATATGCTTTTTTTTCTTTTTTTTAAAGGTCTTTGGTCTCTTTGCATTGGTGGTTTTTGTTGAGATTTCCTCAAGATTCTTTCTTCAGCTGTGTCCAGTTTACCAAGAAGCCCATCAAAGGCTTTATTTCTGTTACAGTGTATTGATCTCTAGCATTTCTTTTTGATTCATTCTTAGGATTTCTATCTCTTTCCTTACATTCCCCATCTGTTCTTGCATGGTTTCTACTTTATCCATTAAATCCATGAGCAGAAGAATATAATCTTATGTTCTAATCTGATAATTCCACATCCCTGTCATGTCTGGTTTTGATGCTTGCTCTCTCAAATTCTGGTTTTTGCCTTCTGATATGCCTTGTAATTTCTTGTGGAATGGTGAACATGATGTGCTTGGTGAAAGGAACTGTTACAAATAGTCATTTAGTAAGGTGGTGGTGACACGGGAGGAGGGGAAACATTCTATAGTCCTATGAATCAGTCTCATACATTAAACGAAACTTTGCCTCTGGACTGTGAGCTTTACATCTGTTTTTCTCCTTCCTTACGTGGGAGACGATAGGTTTAGTAGACTAGAGTTGAATATTTTTCTTCCCTCACATGGAATGCTAGAGCTGACTGGATTGAGTATTTCCCTTTCCTTCAGTCAGTTAGGCTCTGATAATACCCCAGCAGGTGAGACTATTGATTTAGCTAGTTTCTGTTGAGGGCAAGGCTTGTTAAGAATAGAGTGCTCTGATATATTTTAAAAACACTCCTTTTGCCCTTCCCCTGCTGGAAGCATAAAGGATTTTTTTCTCCAGTTATACTTTGAGAACTTGCTAAAACTCCTAGAGATAAATCTCAAAAAAATTTGATGGCCCCTGGAAGATGGGGTCACCCTGTCTCTCAAAGTTGTTCATGCTAACCCTTGAGTGATTTCTCTATTACAATTCAGATTTTTCCTTCCTTGATACTTGTTCTCATGGTTCTTTTCACTCAATGAAGCTCCTTTTGGTAAGTCTGACTCCCTGTATTCCCCTGTCAACCTCTCCAATCTAGGGGGCATTGGTGTTCCCTTTGTGCTCAACACTCTTAACAGTCTTTGAAAAGTTTATTTTTTAGTCTGCTCAGCTTTTTAATTGTTTTTAGGAATGGAGTTGAAGCTTGCAAGGTCTTTACATGTAGAACTATCAGACTTATTTTTCTACATTTATAAATTTGTGAATTTTTAATTTTTCATTCTGCTATTGATGTTTAGGGGATTCTCAGGTGGCTCAAACCATAAAGAGTCTGCCTGCAATGCAGGAGACCCAGGTTCAATCCCTGGGTCAGGAAGATTCCCCTGGAGAAAGAAATGCAACCCACTCCATTATTCTTGCCTGGAGAATCCCATGGACAGAGGAATTTGGTGGGCCATGGGGTTGCAAAGAGTCAGACATGACTTCATTTTCTTTCTTTCTTCTATTAATGTTTAGCTTCATTTTACTGTGGTCAGAGAAGATAAGTTGTATCATTTTTTTAATCTTTTTGAGTTTGTTGAGAATTGTTTATGATCTAACATGTGGGAATGTTGTATGTACACTGGAGAAGCATGTATATTCTGCTGTTGTTGACTGAAGTTTTCCTTCTATGTCTGTGAGTATAGTTGATTCTAGTGTTCAAGTTTTTATGTTTGCTCACCAATCTTTTGTCTAGTAGTACTATCCATTATTGAAAGTTGGATATTGAAGTCTTGCATGATTACTGTAGAACTCTGCATTTATCTTATTGGGTCTTTCAATGTTTGCTTCGTATATTTTGGGGGGTTCTGTTGCTTGATGAATACATGTTTATAATTATATAACTTCTTGATGAATTCACCTTTTTAGTCCAGTATAAAAGATCCCATTCTTATTGTTTCTCTTTAAACTATTTTTGATAATTTTTTTTCTAATATTAATATAGCCAGTCTAGCTTTATTTGGCTACTCATAGCTTACAAAATCTCTTTCCTTCTTTCTCATTCAATATATTTGTATTTTAGCATCTCAAGTGAGTTTCCTGTACAACATACTGGGGTTTTTTTGTTGAGAATAGTTGACCTGTAACATGTACAGTTATATAACGGTTAGTTATAGCTGTACCATATAATGATTCCATATTATACAAAATGATTACTACAATATGTATAATTAGCATTATTACCACACATAATTTTAGATTTTTTTGCTTATAAATCTTAGGATTTACTCTCAGCAATTCAAATAGGCAGTATGTTATTAACTACAGTCATCATGCTGTGTATTACATCACCAGGACTTATTTATTTTATAACTGGACATTTGTACCTTTTATTCCCTTCATTCATTTTGACCTCTTCTCCCTTTGCTGGTAGATACCAATGTGTTCTCTCTGAGATCAGGTTTTTAGAATATTTCACGTATAAATTTGATCACATGGTATTTGTATATCTGTATCTAATTTATGTTACTTAGCATAATAAATACAAGGCCCATCCATCTTGTCACAGATGTCAGGATTTCCTTCTTTTATATATGTAGTGGAATATTTCTATACACAGTTTAAAATTTTATTCCTTCAATATCTGTCTTAAATTGTGAATTTCAATCAAAGAGATCAGTCATACTAAGGATTTATTTCTGCCCTATAATTTTTTTCCTCTAATGTATTTTTAAATTTTGCCTCTCAGTTCCTTCAGTATAGCCTTATTTTTGTTTGATCAACTTTTTTCTAGTGTACCTTTTTAATTTCCATTCAAATTTTTTGTGTATTTTAAAATTAACTTTTTAGTACTTATAAAAGAGATTATTGTTGCCATTCTAAATTCATAACAATTCAGTGTGAACTGATTCCTCAGGAGCTTCAAATCACATACAGTAACTCTGCTCCAATTCAACTTCACCCCCTTATTTCATTGGTGTACAAAATTATATCTCTATATTTTGTGCCTAGAATCATCTATTTATAATGATTTTTTAATAAACTTTTACATAATTTAGAAAATGAAATGAGGCTTTTCTACTAGAATACAATAGAAGCAGTGACAGATTTCCTCTTCTTGGAATCTAAAATCACTGGATGGTGACTACAGCCATGAAAGCTATGACCAACCTAGATAGCATATTTAAAAGCTGAGCCATTACTTTGCCATGTAGTCAAGGCTATGATTTTTCCAGTAGTCATGTATGGACATGACAGATGGACAATAAAGAAGGCAGAGTGCTGAAGAATTGATGCTTTCTAACTGTGGTGCTGGAGAAGGCTCTTGAGAGCTTTTTGGATAGCAAGGAGATCAAGCTAGTCAATCTTAAAGGAAATCAACTCTGAATATTCATCGGAAGGACTGATGATGAACCCAAAGCTCCAGTACTTTGGCCATCTCATTGAAAAAGACCCTGATGCTGGGAAATAGTGAGGGCAGAAGGAAAAAAGGGTCACAGAGGATAAGATGATTGGAGGATGAATCATCTCAGAGGATAAATGATATCACTGATTTAGTACACATAAACTTGTGCAAATTCCAGAAGATGGTGACAGAGAGGGAAGCCTGGCGTACTGCAGTCCTTGGAGTCCCAAAGAGTTGGAAACGACTTGGTGACTGAACAACAATGATAGTGGTTTTTGCTTTTCTATTTGCCTACATGCTTATTTTTAACAAGGAATTTTATCAATCTGGCTTTGAATTATCATCTTCTATCTTTGATTTTGTTAACCAGGAACCCTTTAGCCTTTATTTTAGGGTGTCTTATATCTCCTATTTTATGGAGGGATAGTTTTGCCACATACAAAAGTCTTGGTGGACATAATTACCTTCAAGATTTTAAATATATCTTTCCACTGATTTTTGGCCTCTACAGTTTCTGTGGAAAAAATGAAGTGTTATCATATTGATGATCCTTTGTATATGACAAGTTATTATTCTCTTGATGCTTTGAACATTCTCTCCTTTGCTTTGGCTTTTGACAGTTTTATTAAAATATGCCTTACTGTGAGTCTGTTTGGTTTTATCCTTCTTGGAGTTTGTTTAGCTTTTTGGATTTACAGATTCATGTACTTTGCAAAATTTTGGAAGTTTTCAGTCATTCTTATTTCAAATACTTATTCCTTCCCGATCTCTCTTCTGGGACTCTATAAAGTGGATGTTAGTACAATTGATTGAGTTCCATGGGTCCTTTAGTATCTATTAATTTTTCTTTATTCTTTTTTCTTTCTGATAATCACACTGCAAATTTTTATTCTTTCTTCAGGCTTGCTATTTCTGTCTTGAGTTTCCCATTGTCTACTATTCAAACTTTTTGGTAAATTTAAAAATTTTCAGGTACTGCGTTTTTCAGCTCCAAAATTCTGTTTGGTTTATTTTTTATAGAAACTTCCTCATTATTCTGTACTTGTTCACATACTTTTCAAATTTTCTTTAGTTCCTGATGATTTTCATCAATTTTTAAGCATATTTAAGGCATATATCTAAAAGTTTCTATTTAGTAAGTCCATGTCTGGACCGCCTCAGGAATGATTTGTGTCAGCTTGGTTTTTTAGCTGTTAGTGGTCCATGCGTCTTCCTTTTTTGTGTACTTTGTAACTTTTTAATTAAATTATTTCTAGGAAAAGCACAATCAAGAACTAGTGTATAGTGTTGAAAACTTGGCAAACACTATATTGGATTTGTTTATAGCTGGGACAGAGACGACAAGCACCACACTGAGATATGGGCTCCTCCTCCTGCTGAAACACCCTGAGGTCACAGGTATGATAACATGGTGGGCAGGGTGATTTCAGAAGAGATGAGAGAAAGATGCTTGAATGTATTCCACCTTGTTTCCCTCAGGAGACTATTTAAGTCTCTGAGCAGCTTCATTGTTTTCAAATTTAATGAAAGGATAGTAATGTGACATCTTTACATAATATGAGAAGACGACTAAGAGAAGTGAAGACTCTGTGAATGGTAAGAACATCAACACAGCAGCATCTGAATTTCATGGGAGGTCATGTGTAGCAGGCATGGCCAGCATCAACTGACCTGGAGCTGCATATTGGTTATATTATTATGGAAATGTAACTGTGATGTACCTTCATTCTGAAAATGCGATGTTCCAAACACCAGTGTCTGAGGACTACTCAGTTCAATCCTAGTTTGGAAAGCCAAGATCCTATGTGCTGTGGAGGGTTGCCAAAAATAAAAACAAAACAAAACAAAAAAATAAAGCCAGTGTTGGGAAAATGGAAATGCTCCTTATTGAAGCATAACTAGAAATCATAGAACTTTAATGAAGCTGCCTGATATAATTTCCACAGTCTAAGAGGCTCTCTAAAGAGTTAGACTGACAATAAATTGGCTTAAGATATTTATGTAAAGGAATTGTACTAGTCCATTTGTTCCTTTTCAGAAAAGTGGTTATTGCTAAAAAATGCATTTTGAGGAGTCGAGAATTTTATCTTTCACAAGAACTTTTTGTTGGAAATTAATTTTTAAAGGCTTATGGTTATGCATCATGGTTTAGAAACATACATTACCTTGATTAGTGTCAGAATAGCCCTGAAATGATTATATCATAAAAGAATTAGCCTTTTAAAGTTGGAGAAGAGGAGGTCAAGGAGCAGCCAACAAATATTCAACAAATGTCTGAAACACAGAGAGCATATTGAGGGGTGACAATGAAGACAGCAGAGAGGATGGAGTAGTTGTTCAATCACCGGCTTGTGTCCAGCTCTTTGCAACTCCATGGACCGCAGCATGTCAGGCTACCCTGTCCTTCAGTATCTCCCAGAGTTTGTTCAAATTCATATCCATCGAGTCCGTGATGCTATCTACCCATCCCATCTTCTGCTGCTCCTCTCTCCGTTTGGCCTCAATCTTTCCCAGCATCAGGGTCTTTTCCAATGAGTTGGCTCTTCGCATCAGGTAGCCAGAGTATTGAAGCTTCAGCTTCAGCTTCAGCATCAGTCCTTCCTTTTAATATTCAGGGTTGATTTCCTTTAAGATTAACTGGTTTTATCTCCTTGTAGAGTCCCCTGGACTCTCAAGAGTCTTCTCCAGCACCACAATTCAAAACCGTCAATTCTTCAGTGTTCAGCCTTCTTTATGGTCCAACTCTCACATCCATACGTGACTGCTGGAAAGGACATACCTTTGACTATATAGAATTTTGTCAGCAATGTGATGTCATTTGGTTTGTCATAGTTTTCTTTCCAAGAAGCAAGTGTCTTTAATTTCATGGCTGTAGTCACCATCTGCAGTGATTTTGGAGCCTAAGAAAATAAAATCTGTCACTACTTTCACTTTTTCCCCTTCTATTTGCCATGAAGTGATGGGGCTAGATTCCATGATCTTAGTTTTTTGAAGGTTGAGTTTTAAGCTGACGTTATCACTCTCCCCTTTCACCCTCATCAAGAGGTTCTTCAGCTCCTCCTCACTTTCAACCATGAGAGTGGTATCATCAAATGAGGAGAAGTCATTTATGTTCTTTTAGTCCTTAAGTTTCTGAATTTAGAAGTACCTAGTTTCAAAAAAGATGGAGGGAGACAAAGGCTGATAAAAGTAGCTCTCCCAGCCATGAGTCTTTGATAACTCCTTTTATCAGGTAACTTTGATTCTCCAATAGGATGAGAGAGGTTTACTATCTAGAGAAATGGAATCTAAGAGGCCCTACACTCAGGACGCTTGGCAGAGACAGGGGAAAAGAGTGAGGTCACAGCGTAGAGGAAAGATTAGGGAAGAATCCACATCTTGATTTCAAAGATTCTTAGTTCCTTTCTCCATTCTGCTTCTTGAAATTCAGCTGCCAGAGAAAAACTCCAGAGAGTGAGCGCTCTGGAGAAAAGACCTCCAAGTTTTGCCACCTAGACAGAAAATTATTTTAACATGTCTCACAGAGTGAATGAAATAAAAACATCCTTCCCAAGACACAGGGTCATGAAATTTCAGAACACCAGGATGAAAGAGCAAATCACAAAAACTTTCTGAGAGATGTAGCAGATAACAGATATTAGAGTTCACAACAGCATCAGAATTCAAGAGTAACTATCAAACCGAGCATTAATTTTTAAAGGGTGTTTTCTGTCTTGTATGCTTGTCACAGTTTTTATCCACTCTTTTCCCTTTCTCATCCAGATGCCTGAGTCATGTCGAGGAAGTCATGGGCTCCAGGGATTTGAAAAGCTCATGAAGGAGAGTGAAAGTGTCAGGGCTATTGCTACATAGCAAGCCTGGCAAATATCCACATCTAAATGGATTAGATGGATAAAGCAGATGTGAGGGAAGACACCAAGAGCAAAAGAGAGGTGATAGAGTATCTGTGGTTTCTGCATAATAAGTAAATTATTATTAGGAGTTTGAAACATCTGCTTCCATGTTAGAAAATAATCCTAAATCAAGATACAAAATTGTTTGAATTGAACTAAAATAATATGGTTAGGTCCAAGAAAGTACCAAAAAGGAACATAATCATAATTGTCTTACCAGGAAGCAATGTTTATTTAGTCAGAATGCTGTTAGAGTGAATACTCTAACAGCCAAAAATTGTGATGTAAATATATTTGGGAAATAGACTAAGGGGATTTGTGTGTGTGTTTGTGTGTGTGAGTGTGTGAAATTGTATGAGTGGGGGATGGAGATGTAAATTCTCAACTCTCATGCCAGGATATCAGATTATTGTTTTACAATTTGCAAGCTAAAAATAGAAACAAAGAGTCATTATTTAGAAATAGGACATGAATTTCAGAAGAAACTGCTAAAATGCTCAAGGTGGTGGCATTTGGCAACAGGAGGATAAAGTGATTACCATTGTAAACTATTCACGCAAAATACACAAATACAATAAAACACATATAAGTTAAATTTTAACCTGTATTATTTTGATATAAAATTGATATTTTATTCTTGTTTGTTTTTTGAAGGACAATATTTTTAAATTAATTTATTTTAAATGGAGGCTTATTACTTTACAATATTGTGGTGGTTTTTGCCATACAATGACATGAATCAGCCACAGTCGTACATATGTCCCACATCGCAAACCCCCCACCCACCTCCCTCCCCAATCCATCCCTCTGGATTGTCCCACTGCACCGGCTTTGAGTGCCCTGTTTCATGCTCCAAACTTGGACTGGTGATCTATTTCACATATAGTAATATACATGTTTCAATGCTATTCTCTCAAATCTTCCCACCCTCACCTTCCCCCAGAGTCCAAAATCTGTTCTTTATATCTGTGTCTCTTTTGCTGTCTTGCATACAGGGTTGTCATTACCATCTTTCTAAATTCCATGTATATGCGTTAATATACTGTATTGGTGTTTTTCTTTCTGACTTACTTCACTCTGAATAATAGGCTCCAGTTTCATCCACCTCATTAGAACTGATTCAAATGTGTTCTTTTTAATGGCTGATTAATACTCCATTGTGTATATGCACAACAACTTTCTTATCCATTCGTCTGCCAATGTAATTTTTTGACTTTGCATTCTGTTTATATTTGAAACATTCCACCACTTGTCTTTGTTTTATCATGTATGCTAATATAGAGATATGTATAGATGTATCTTAAGCTGGCTTGTAAGAGACTTATATGTGCCTGTACCCTCTCTATGTTTAGGTTCGTTTCTGGTCTTGTAGTTTACGTGTATAATGATGTTGAAAGTGAAAGAAAGTGTTAGTCATTCAGTTGTGTCTCTTTGCAACCCCATGGGCTGTAGCCCACCATGCTCCTCTGTCCATAGGATTTTCCAGGAAGGAATGCTAGAGTGAGTAGCCCATTTCCTGCTCCATGGCATCTTCCCAAACCAGGGATAGGACCCATGTCTCCTACATTGCAGGCAGATTCCTTAACATCTGAACCACTAGGGAAGTCCATAATGCTGTTGGGACACCTTCATAATGTCTCATGTATCCCTGAATTGGTATGGAATTATGGGTGTGCATTTTCCTCTTTCTCCATCCTTCTTACTTGTCTCTTATCAGCTAAGGTCCAGGAAGAGATTGACCGAGTCATTGGCAGACACCGGAGCCCCTGCATGCAGGACAGGAGCCACATGCCCTACACGGATGCTGTGATCCATGAGATCCAGCGATACATTGATCTGATCCCCATCAGTCTTCCCCATGCAGTGACCCATGACATTAAATTCAGAAACTACCTCATCCCCAAGGTAAGACTGGTTTCTCTTATACTGACCTCATTGGTTTCGTAGTTCCTATTTACAGAGTATGGGTGCAACCCTTGATGAACACAAGGTGAGAGAAAAAATAGTCTTGTGTGTGGTGGCTTGATGGGTTGTGTGTTGTTTCCAGTTTAACCTGTAAAGCTTTGTAACAGATTTCGACAGGTAGCAGTGCAAGACTTCCACATTTTTTCTTTCTTCTATATTGTTTGTCTAACCATAGCTGTCCACATTTCCAACTGAATGTTAGTATCAATTTGTCCATTTACCAAAATACTCTGCAGGGATTTTCTTTTAGAATGGTGACATTTTAGATCAATTTAGAAAGACTGAATATCATGATATGAACATGATATAGTCTCCCTGCTTTAAAGGACTTTCTGTAGTGTTTTTCAATAATTTATTCCAAGCATTGGCTTGAATATTTTGGGGATAGTTTCCCCAAGGTGGTTATTGTAGTTATAAATTATTAAAATGCCTTTTCCATTTTTGTATGTAATATCAAAATATAACTTATTTTATCATTTTTATGACCTTATATATAGCAAACTTGCTAAATTTAAAATCATTTCTCAAAATTTCTCTCTAGTTAATTGCAATTTCTATATATATTATCCTGCTATCTGGGTTAATATCTTTGTATCCTCCTTTATTTATTTCTGATCTGAAGGAGAGTTGAGATTAACATGCCACTATTGGGAATGATGTTTTATGGACCTTTTGTTAGTTTTTTCTTTTTTAATCAAATTAGCAAAGTTTGCCTGGTGGCCTAGTGGTAAAATAATCCTCTTACCAGTACAGGAGATGCAGGAAAACCAGTTCAATCTCTGGGTCAGAAAGCTCCCCCTGGAGAAGGAAATGGCAGCCCACTCCAGTATTCTTGCCTGGAAAACCCTGCCACAGGAGCCTGGTAGGCTACAGTCCGGGGACAAAAAGTGTTGGACGTGACTGAGCCGGAGCACGGACAGCATATATTTGGTAGACCATACCAGGTTGTTTTAGTTAATGCAGAATTCAGGTTAAATCATTGATAAGCCAGAATGATTTTACTATATTGTAATATGTGAAAATTTCTTCCATTAATAACGACTTATGTATCCATATCCAACCATCCATCAAAGCCTCCTTACTTCAGAATGCATGCCTCAATAACAGTGATTATTGTATACAGAGGAATAATAGCATGTGTACACAGGTGTTATCACTGAAACAATGATATTATCTAATACACTGGCTATACTTAAAATATCCCAATTTTCTTAGAATAACCTTTCTATTTTTTTTTCCTTCATAAATGAGGTAAGAGTCCATACTATCACTTATTCCATTATTATTTGTTATGCAGTGCTGTTCACATGATAAAGTGGTATTTGCCAGATTGCTCCAGAGCAGAGGCCCTTTTTTTTACATTTAATACACCAAAATCTATTGCATGGTACATTAGGGCTTTGAGAGTATCGTGTTTCTTAATCATTTACCCAACAGTTTTAGCTTTGCTAGCAAAACTTGTTTAAACTGATGATACTAACCTGATTGATATGAAATGATTTTTCTAGTTTTATCATTCTTCCTGTGTTTCAAATCTAGGATTAATCTGTGATGACATCTACTGTATTTTTGTTAAATAATTTTTATTTATTTATTTATTTATTTATTTTTGGCTGTGCTGGGTCTTTGTTGCTACACATGGGCTTTACTCGAGTTGTGGCAAGTGGGGGTTCATCTTCATTGCAGTGCATGGGCTTCCCATTTTGCATGAGTTCTATTGTGGAGCATGTGCTCTAGGGCACAAGGGCTTCACCAGTTGTGGCGATTTGGCTCAATAGTTGTGGTTCCCAGGTTCTAGAGCACAGGTTCAGTAGTTTGGTGCCTTGGCTTATCTGCTCCACAGCATGTGGGATCTTCTTGGACAGGGATTGAACCTGTGTCTCCTGCATTGGCAAGTGGATTCTTTACCAATGAGCTACCAGAGAAGCCCTACCATAAATTTTTAAATAAGTACAAATTGTCTACATGGCAATGGTAAACACTAATATTTGTTACCATACTTATTATCACAGAAAATCATATATCCATTTATAAAAACACTGTGAACAGGTAACTCCAGAACTTTCTAGTTCAACAGAGGCTTCAATTTTAAACCATAATCCAAATATGAGATGAGTGAAAATTGAAATGATAAAGTATCTGGTGGGAACAGACACTAGTATCCAAATATGGTGATTAGCAGATTGGATTCATAAGGTCTGACACCCTAGGACCCAGATACCGAGGTTTTCAGATGCTGTTGAAGTTCACTTTAGCAGCATCACTGCCACTAGTCTTAAAGTTATCCTTGTTTTTACATGTTATGTCTGCATCAAAATACCACTGCCTTTCTTTGGACTTAGGATTCCTTATTATTAATCCTTAGAATGGACTAAACGATTTGCAGCATTTCTTCTAGCTTCCTGACTTCTCCATAGTTTTGTTTATCTTCATCTGTTCTTTCCAGGGCACAAATATATTAACATCACTGACTTCTGTGCTACATGATGACAAAGAATTCCCCAACCCTGAGGTATTTGATCCTGGCCACTTCCTGGATGAGAGTGGCAACTTTAGAAAGAGTGACTATTTCTTGGCTTTCTCTACAGGTAATAATTTTTTTCCCCTCAGTCCTTTAGAGGACAAGATACCTTCTAAGGATCAGTTGGGAGTTACATAGTAATCCTATGGGGCTGGTAGAAATGCTTTCTCCATGATGAGGGACAGCAATCCCAATGCCCACACATTTTCCCTCCCCATGAGACATCGTCATTATTGGGCTAGATTACTGGAGCTTTGGAGAGGTGACCCAGTTATTTCAAACTTAGAAATAAAACTTGAGCTGGAAACTGAAAATGTAAGAGAACCATATCTTAGCCAAAAAGAACTGTGTGTTATAAAACCTCAAGGTGTGTTGGAGGTTGATAAAGAGTAGGTATACTTAGTGCAGAGAACAGACGCTGTGAAGAATGGAAAGAAACATGTGGGACTACTAAATTAGGATCAGAAAATGTAGCCAGTATATGTGACTTTCTAGAAAAAGATTGATAGAAACTTGAAAATATGAAATTGTGGTTATAATATGTGAATAATTTAATAAAGTGTTTGGAATAGTCAGTAAATATTTGTTGAAAGAGTGATATTTTATTTGCTATGGTAAGATGTCAGGTGGATAGCATATGTGTCCACCTTTTGTCCATCAGTCTCCCTAGTCATCCTGCTTTCCATCCATCCATTCAAACATTCATCAAATGGCTAGTAAATAATCTCCCCACTCCAGTACTCTTGCCTGGAAAATCCCATGGACGAAGGAGCCTGGTAGGCTACAGTCCATGGGGTCGCTAAGAGTCGGACACGACTGAGAGACTTCACTTTGACTTTTCACTTTCATGCATTGGAGAAGGAAATGGCAACCCACTCCAATATTCTTGCCTAGAGAATCCCAGGGATGGGGGGGGGGGGGGGGCCTGGTGGGCTGCCGTCTATGGGGTCGCACAGAGTCAGACACGACTGAAGCGACTTAGCAGCAGCAGCAGCAACAGCCAGAAAGACAGAGTTCAAGGAATATGTACTCTCTGTGTTTGTTATTTTCAGGAAAACGTATTTGTTTGGGAAAGGGCCTGGCCCACGTGGAGCTGTTTTTATTCTTGACCACAATTTTACAAAAATTTGCCTTGAAATCTGTGGTTGACCCAAAGGACCTCGACATCACCCCAGTTGTCAAAGGGTTAGTTTCTTTGCCACCGTTTTACCAGCTTTTTTTAACTCCTATGTGAGGAATGTTAGATCATCTGGCTTCTTCAGTGATGTTGTCTTCAACTCCCTCTCATCTGCAGCATTGTTCACCTGCTTCCCCTCAACTTTCCTGAGAGTGCCTGCTCTGATCTCTCTTCATTCATTGTGCAATTTCACTGCAGAAATGTATCTGCTGTTCTTCATACTCTGTAACATCTGTATTGGGTTCCAGATAATGCACATAATTATCTGATGTTGAATAGTTCTACATGCATAGGACTGTATACTCTAGCCAAATAAAACAAGATTACTCTCTGTACAATGCAGAACTATTTCTGCTATGCCTGTTTCTAATAAAACACATATCTTGATAAGCCATTATGAAGCTTTCCTTCTTTTGTGCATATTGCAGATAAGAGAGGAAAGAAAAAAGAGGCAAAGATGTCACATGGTCCTCATATGCACAGAGAAAGACAGAGGGAATGAGAGTAGAAAAGCTCCCTTGGCTGCATGTTACCATGAGTTACTTGAGGTTTGGACTTGAAAGTGAAAGAAATTGTTTTCAGGAGCATCTTCATCCTGTAGGGATTATGGAGATCACTGAGTGTTGTTTAGTTGCCCAGTGATGTTCAACTCTTTGCAATTCCATGGACTGTGGCCCAGGCGCCTCTGTCCATGGGATATCTCAGCCAGGAATACTGGAGTGAGTTGCCATTTCCTTCTCCAGGGGTTCTTCCCCACCCAGGGATTGAACCCTGATATCCTACTTTGGCAGGCAGATTCTTTACTGCCATGCCACAAGGGAAGCTCAAAGTCAAAGTAAGCCAGGAAAACTACAATTGAAAATCAGAATAGAAATCAATGAGATTGTATTAAGGAAATGACTAGATAGAATCAAAGAAACCAATGCTAGTTCTTTGAAAATTTGAATAGAATTGATATATCTGTAGCTAGATTACCCTCAAAAACATGATGAACATGAGTTTGAGTAGGTTCAGGCAGTTGGTGATGGACAGGGAAGCCTGGTGTGCTGCAGTCCGTGGGGTTGCAAAGAGTCAGACCTGAATGAGTGACTGAACTGAAATGAACTGAACTGAATCCTCAAAAAAGCTATAAGACAGAAATTACAGAAGTTATCATTGAAATGGGAAGTCATCTCTTTAATGCCATGGACATAAAAAAGATAAGCAAAGAGTATTCTGAATGGCTCTGTGTCCACCAATTTGATGACTTAATTGAAACGGGTCAATTTCTTAAGTACACAGTCTGACAAAATGAACACAAGAAATAACATCTGTAATGTGACATTATAGGAAGTGCTAAACTACACTTTCCCCTGTGGCCATATTGATTCAAAGCAACATGAACAAATTCTTTTTGTAAAAAAAAACAACCTGGAAACCAGTAGAAAGATTTATGTTCTCTTAGTGAGTGTGAATTCAGCTACATCAAAACCAGAAGGAAAGACAAGGACAGAGTCTCACAAGTTCAATAGCATATTAGAAGGACTATACATCATAGCTATTCAGGATTTATCCCTGTCATGAAGGACTGCTACAACATACAAAATTCAGTGTGATATACTACATTGCCACAGCAAAGAATAAAAATCACATGATTTTTCTCAACAGATGTAGTAAAGCATTTGACAGCATTCAACAAGCTTTCGTTACAAAAAAACTCAACAGACTAGGAATAATAAGTCCATATGAAGACCAGTACTTAGAATCATAGATTTCAAAAAGCTGAAAGCTCTTTCTCTAAGCTCTGGAGCAAGGAAGGATGTCCACTCTCACCACTGATACCTGACATCATATTAGAAATCATGGTTACAGAAATTAGAAAAAGAAGTAAAAGGCATTCAAATCAGAAGGAAGAGCTAATATTATCTGTTCACAGATGACATGCTCTTATATGAAGAAAACCATAAAGATTCCATGGTAAAATCCTGTTAAGAACTAATAAATGAAACACTTTCTAACACCATACACAAAAATAAACTCAAAATGGATTAAAGATCTAAATGTAAGACCAGAAAGTATAAAACTCCTAGAGGAGAACATAGGCAAAACACTCTCCGACATACATCACAGCAGGATCCTCTATGACCCACCTCCCAGAATACTGGAAATAAAAGCAAAAATAAACAAATGGGATCCAATTAAAATTGAAAGCTTCTGCACAACAAAGGAAACTCTAAGCAAGGCGAAAAGACAGCCTTCAGAATGGGAGAAAATAATAGCAAATGAAGCAACTGACAAACAACTAATCTCGAAAATATACAAGCAATTCCTGCAGCTCAATTCCAGAAAAATAAACGACCCAATCAAAAAATGGGCCAAAGAACTAAATAGACATTTCTCCAGAGAAGACATACAGATGGCTAACAAACACATGAAAAGATGCTCAACATCGCTCATTATCAGAGAAATGCAAATCAAGACCACAATGAGGTACCCCATTTCACACCAGTCAGAATGGCTGTGATCCAAAAGTCTACAAGCAATAAATGCTGGAGAGGGTGTGAAGAAAAGGGAACCCTCTTACACTGTTGGTGGGAATGCAAACTAGTACAGCCACTATGGAGAACAGTGTGGAGATTCCTTAAAAAACTGGAAATAAAACTGCCTTATGACCCGACCCAGCTATCCCACTGCTGGGCATACACACCGAGGAAACCAGAATTGAAAGAGACACGCGTACCCCAATGTTCATCATAGCACTGTTTATAATAGCCAGGACATGGAAGCAACCTAGATGTCCATCAGCAGATGAATGGATAAGAAAGCAGTGGTACATATACACAATGGAGTATTACTCAGCCATTAAAAAGAATACATTTGAATCAGTTCAAATGAGGTGGATGAAACTGGAGCCTATTATACAGAGTGAAGTAAGCCAGAATGAAAAACACCAATAAAGTATACTAATGCATATATATTGTATTTAGAAAAATGGTAACGATAACCCTGTATGCGAGACAGCAAAAGAGACACAGATGTATAGAACGATCTTTTGGACTCTGTGGGAGAGGGGGAGGGTGGGATAATTTGGAAGAATGGCATTGCAACATGTATATTATCATATGTGAAATGAGTCGCCAGTCCAGGCTCAATGCATGATACTGGATGCTTGGGGCTGGTGCACTGAGACCACCCAGAGGGATGGTACTGGGAGGGAAGAGGGAGGGAAGTTCAGGATGGGGAACACGTGTGTACCTGTGGTGGATACATGTTGATGTATGGCAAAACCAATACAATATTGTAAAGTAGTTTCCCCAGTGGGGAAAAACAGGCTCTTCTACGAATAATGCTGGAAAAATAGGTACTCGTGCAAAAGAATAAAATTGGACCCTTATTTTACACCAGAGAGAAAAGTCAACTAAAAATAAATTAAAGACTAAATATAAGACCTGAAACTGTAAAACTTTAGACGATAACATAGGGTATGATATCCATGACACTGATTCTGACAATGATTTCATGCTTATGACACAGGCAGCAAAAGCAATCTTAAACAAGTGGGACAATAAAAACAAAAATCTACACAGAAAGCAAAAACAGTCAAAAGGTTAAAAGACAACATACAGAACAGGAGAAAAATATCTGCAAGTCATATCTGATAAGAGGTTAATCCCCAAAACATATAGAAACTCTTAAAACTCAATAGTAAAAGTTAGAAAACTTGTTACCCCAATTTAAATGTGGGCAAAAGGCTAGAAGGGCCATACCTCTAAAGAAAAACAAGAATGGCAAGCAGGTGTATGAAAAAGTGTTCAACATCCGTAATCTTCAGAGAATGCAAATCAAAACCACAATGAGATAGCTCCTTACATCTGTTAGGCTAAATATTATAAGAAAGAAAAAAAGTGTTGGCAAGGATTTGAAGAAATTGAAATCCTTGTATACCATTGGTGAAAAGACAAAATGGTGCAGCTTCTATGGAAAACAGAAGAGAGGTAAATAAAAAAAACTAAGAATGAAATTACCACATGACCTAGCAATCCCATTTTGGACTATTTAGTAAAAGAAGTAAAATCATGATGCTAAGGAGATATTACACACCCATGTTCAAGCTGGCATTATTCACTCTAGACAGATGTGGAAAATCCTCAATGTCCATCAGCGAATGGATGGGAGAAAAGTGGTATTTAACAAATGAATGTGTATGCAAAGCTGAAACAGACTCACAGACATATTAAACAAACTAGTGGTTTTCAAAGGGGACAGGGAAGTGGGCATGGATAATTTGTTGGTTGGGGTTAAGAGATATAAACTAGTACAAATAAAATATGTAAGCAACAAGAATATATTGTGTGGGCTTTCAGTGGTAAAAAGCTGACTGCAATGCAAGAGAAATGGGTTGGATCCTCAGGTGGGGACTATCCACTGGAGAAGGAAATGGCAACCCACTCCAGTATTCTTGCCTGAAAAATAACATGAACAGAAGAGCCTGGTGACCTACAGTCTCAAGGCTGTAGACTTGGATGTGACTTAGCAACTAAACAGCGACCATAATAGAATGTATGACATAAGGGGTTAAACTTTAGTAAACCATGGACTTTGGTTGATATTGATGTGTCAGAGTTGGTTCATTGAAACAAATGCACCACACTGGTGAGGGTTATTGATAGGAGGGGCTTTGTGGGTATAGGATGAAATATGTGGGAATTGAATACATGTTGCCCAGTTTTGTGTGAACCTAGAACTTCTTCAAAAATAACTTATTATTTTAAAGAAAAATATACAAAAATAGTTTTAGGATAGCTCCATTCTACAACTCTTGCCAAGACAAGGTGCATTCCTCTTTGGTTGTGGAGGGTTTAATGCTGATGCACTCATGGTCATTTGGACATCAATAGGAATTCCATTAGATGTGTGATATTGCTAAACTGAGAGTCAAAAATGCTGAATTCTCAGATAAGGCCTTGTACTGATGAATTGGTGATAGTTAAACTCACTAAGCAGAGAAGGCAATGGCACCCCACTCTAGTACTCTTGCCTGGAAAATCCCATGGATGGAGGAGCCTGGTAGGCTGCAGTCCATGGGGTCGCTAAGAGTCAGACACGACTGAGCGACTTCACTTTCACTGTTCACTTTCATGCATTGGAGAAGGAAGTGGCAACCCACTCCAGTGTTCTTGCCTGGAGAATCCCAGGGCCGGGGGAGCCTGATGTCTATGGGGTCGCACAGAGTCGGACACGACTGAAGCGACTTAGCAGCAGCAGCAGCAGCAGCAAACTCACTAAGACATACATTGTTCACTTGAAAAATTAAAGATCAGATAAGCTGATCTCAGATTTCCAATTATTTGTCATTCTTTCATTCCATATAAAGAAGAGCCTTTCAGAAACCTTAGCAGGAAGACGGAGGTACAGAGCAAGGCACTCCTTACTCAAGGAGTGAAATAGTTGCTAAAGGAGCATGACTGAGCTTATTTTATTCAGAATAAACTGCTGTGGTTCTATTAGTGTGAGAGGCAAACTAGTTGTTCATTGTTGTTCAGTTGCCAAGTCTCGTATAACCAGTTGCAACCCTATGGACTATAGCATGCCAGGCTTTGCTATCCTTCACTATCTCCTGGAGTTTGAACAAACTGGTGTCCATTGAATCAATGATGCCATCCAAGCACCTCATCCTCTGTCGCCCACTTCTCCTCCTGACCTCAAGCTTCCCAGTATCAGGGGTTTATTCCAATGAGTTGGCTTTTCCCATCTGGTGGCCAAAGTGTTGGAGGATCAGTACTTCCCATGAATATTCACGGTTGATTTCTTTGGAATTGACTGGTCTGACCTCCTTGCAGTCCAAGAGACTCTTCTCCAGCATCACAGTTTGAAAGAATCAATTCTTCGGCGCTCACACTTCTTTATGGTCCAACTCTCAAATCCATACATGACTACGGGAAAAGCCATAGCTTTGACTAGACAGACCTTTTTAGAGAGGTGATGTCTCTGCCTTTTTAATATGTTGTCTAGGTTTGTCATAGCTTTCCTTCCAAGGAGCAAGCATCTTTTAATTTTATGACTTGAGTCACCATCCACATTAACTTTGGAGACCAAGAAAATATTATCTGCCACTGTTTCCACTTCCCCCCCTCTATTTGCCATGAAATGATTGGATTGGATGCTATGATCTTAGTTCTTTGAATGTTGAATTTTAAGCCAGTCTCTTCACTCTCCTCTTTCACCATCATCTAGAGACTCTTTAGTTTTTCTTTACTTTCTGCCATTAGAGAAGTATCATTTGTGTATCTGAGGCTATTGATATTTCTACAGCAATCTTGATTCCAGCTTGTGATTTCATCCAGTTTGGTATTTCATATGATGTCCTCAGCAGAGACGTTAAATAAGCAGGGTGACAATGTACAGCCTTGACACATTCCTTTCCCAATTTTCAAAATATAGCAGCAATGTACTTTGTGAGTATATTTTATGGAAAGTGAGATACAATGCTATTAGTAAGGGGAGAGAGACCTTAGATACACTTTGTTACAAGGTACTTGTGCTTCATATGAAATAGTACTGCATTATTTAAAAATGGACCTGAATTAATTGTATATTGAGAACTCTAGGGAAACCATCAAAAAGAAGTAATAAAAAAGTGTAAGTAATAAAAAAATTGAGAAGGTGAGAGATGTCAGCTGCATGGTAACTTAAAATGTTCCTCCTTTCTCTTCCCTCTTTAACAACAACCAATTAGAGATCTTTTCCAGCAAAAGTCCATTTGTGCATGTATGTGTGCTAAGTCATTTCAGTCGTGTCAAACTCTGTGAGACCCTGTGGACTCTAGCTCGCCAGGCTCCTGTGTCCATGGGATTCTCCAGGCAAGAATACTGGAGTAGATTGCCATGTCCTACTCCAGGGGACCTTCCTGACCCAGAGATCGAACCTGCATCTTTTATGTCTCCTGCACTGGCAGGTGGGTTCTTTACCACTAGCACCACCTGAGAAGCCCCAAGGTCCCTATAATCAAAAATATGGTTTTTCCAGTAGTCATGTATAGATGTGAGATTGGGCCATAAAGAAGGCTGAGCACTGAAAAATCGATGCTTTCAAACTGTAGTGCTAGAGAAGACTCTTGAGAATCCCTTGGACAGCAAACAGGTCATACCAGTCAGTTCTAAAGGAAATCAACCCTGAATGTTCAGGGGAAGGACTGATGCTGAAGCTGAAGCTCCAATACTTTGGCCACCTGATGTGAAGAGTTGAGTCATTGGAAAAGACCCTGATACTATGAAAGACTGAGTGCAAAATGAGAAGGTGGCAGCAGAAGAAGAGATGGTTAGATAGTATCACCAACTCAATGCTCATGAATTTTAGCAACTCCAGGAGATAGTGGACTGGCATGATGCAGTCCGTGGGTTCAAAAGAGTCGGACAACACTGAACAGCTGAACAATAACAATTAGAGATTTATCCATGAGTAAAATGCTTCAGTGGGAGAAATGGGGCCACCTGTGCACCTGAAAATGGACAGACAGATCTCAGTAAGGGCTGAAGATGCAAAGGGGTTGGTGAAATTGCCCCATTACCCCTTCCTGCCATCAGGGTAGAAACATGGAGAGTGGTGACCTTGGCAGATATCCACACATGAGAGGGAATTTCTAGAAGTCTAGCATGTCTGATGGACAATTCCAGTGTAGCATCAGAGCAAGAAGGATATGAATTTAGATGCAGTGGAGAGAGAACACCACATATCCCTTCCTTCACCCCACTACCAGGGACTGAGCTGTATGCCAGCAGCATCCTCTCCTGTGGAGGAGATGGAAAGCAGTGAGTGAGTGCCTGGTCACCTTAGTTGAGTGGGTTGCAGCTGGAGAAACTCATTTCTTTCTAGCAGCAACCAGAGTGCTACAGCAGGACCCCCATGACTGGGCCAGAGAGGAGAAAGTGAATGCAGTAGATAAGAATTTCAGAGGACCTTAGGGGGATGTAGTCCTGCTGACTCTCTTTATGACTCCAGCAGGGAGTCTGTTCACAACCCTCTGCTATTTTCTGGAAAGCAGAAAAGAAGTTTCTAGCAGCAAGTTTGGTTAGTTTTAAGAAGAGAAAACTCAAAAGATTAAGAATTCTGCTATAAGAGAGAGCAAGGGAGAGTGTATGTTTTTCAGTAGAAAACCTAAGAAACGGCATCACCAATAGCAGCACCAATGATCTATACCACCATCTGAAGACAACCAGTTAAGATTACATGATATTGAGTGGTTTGCCTTAGAAATGAACGAAGATCATCCTGTTGTTTTTGAGATTGCACCCAAGTACTGCGTTTTGAACTATTTCGTTGACTATGAGGGCTACTCTATTCCTTCTAAGGATTCTTACCTACAGTACTAGATATAATGCTTCAGTTCAGTTCACTCGCTCAGTCGTGTCCGACTCTTTGCAACCCTATGAACCACAGCCCGCCAGGCCTCCCTGTCCATCACCAACTCCCGGAGTTCGCTCAGACTCACGTCCATCGAGTCAGTGATGCCATCCAGCCATCTCATCCTTGTCGTCCCCTTCTCCTCCTGCCCCCAATCCCTCCCAGCATCAGAGTCTTTTCCAATGAGTCAACTCTTCACATGAGGTGGCCAAAGTACTGGAGTTTCAGCTTCAGTATCATTTCTTCCAAAGAAATCCCTGGGCATATCTCCCTCAGAATGGACTAGTTGGATCTCCTTGCAGTCCAAGGGACTCTCAAGAGTCTAGATATAATAGTAGTCTGCATTAAATTCACCCATTCCTGCCCATTTTAGTTCATGATATCTAAAATGTTGATATTCACTCTTGCCATCTCCTGCTTTGCCACACCCAATTTACCTTGATTCATGGACCTAACATTCCAGGTTTCTATGCAATATTATTTTTTATAACATCACACTTTACTTTCACCACCAGACACACCCACAACTGGGTGTCATTTCTGCTTTGGCCCAGCCTCTTCATTTCTTCTGGCACTGTTTATCCACATTTCCCCATTGGATATTGGATACCTACTGACCTGGGGGGCTCATTTTCTGGTCTTTCTTATGATGAGGGTGAAAGAGAGTAAAAAAGCTGGCTTAAAACTTAACATTCAAAAAACTAAGATCATGGCGTCTGGCCCCATCACTTCATGGCAAATAGATGAGGAAAAATTGAAAACAGGGCAGATTTTATTTTCTTGAGTTCCAAAATCACTGTGGACAGTGACTGCAGCCACAAAATTAAAAGATGCTTGCTCCTTGGAAGGAAAGCTATGACAAACCTGGACAGCATATTCAAAAGCAGAAACATCACTTCTCTAAAAAGCTCTGTCTAGTCAAAGCTGTGCTTTTTCCAGTAGTCATGTACAGATGTGAGAGTTGGACCATCAAGAAGGCTGAGTGCCAAAGAATTAATGCTTTCAAATTGTGATGCTGGAGAAGACTCTTGAGAGTCCCTTGGACAGCAAAGACATCAAACCAGTCAATCCTGAAGGAAATCAACCCTGAATATTCATTGGAAGAACTGATGCTGAAACTAAGGGACTGAACAACAACTATTATTGTAGAACTCTCTGTTTATCGTTTTAGGTCTTTCATTATGTGCCTTATATATTTTAGGGCTCTGTTGCTAAGTATATATATCTGTATAATTGTATTGCTTCTTGAGGATTTACGTTTTTTATCCAATATAGAGCATTTCCCTGGAGGAGAAAATGGCAACTCAGTCTAATATTCTTGCTTAGACAATCCCATGGACATGAACTGGGTGGGCTACAATCCATAGGTCACAAAGAGTTGTACATGACTGAAGTGACTTAGCATGCAAAGCATTTCATTCTTATTATTTCTTTTAAACTGTTAATTATTAAAAACCATTTCTTCTTAACCTTAGTATGGTCATTCCTGCTTTATTCGGCTATTCATTAATGGCAAAATCTCTTTTTCTCTTTCTCATTCGACATATTTTTGTCTTTGTGTTTCAAAAAGTGAGTTTTGAATTGATAAAATGCAGTTATTTTATTTATTTATTTTTTAAGAACATTTTCTTTACTCTCAAGAGAAACTCCATACCTATTAGCAGCCATTCTCCATTTCCCCCAACACCCAACCCTATGAAAAGGGCTGTTGTTTTCGTTTTAGTGGCTGAGTCATGTTTCGTGACCCCACGGACTATTGCCTACCAGGCTCCCTCTGTCCTTGGAATTCTCCAGGCAAGAATACTAGAGTTATTTTAAATTGAGAGTGATTGACATGACTTTAATTTCAGGTGTACAACATAATGATTCAGTAAAAGGGGATATTGCAAAATTATTACCAAAATAAGTATAGTTAATATCCATTGAAACACATAGTTTTAATTTTTTCTTGTCATGGAACTCTTAAGATTTACTTTCCTAGCAACTTTCAAATATATAATACAGTATTATTTACAGTCATCATGTAGTAAAGTATATCTGCAACACATTTATTTTTATTTATTTATTTATTTATTTGCTTTACAATACTGTATTGGTTTGCCATACATCAACATAAATCCACCACGGGTGTACATAAGTTCCCACTCCTGAACACCTCTCTTACCTCCCTCCCCATACCATCCCTCTGGGTTATCCCAATGCACCAGCCCCAAGCATCCTGTATCCTGCATTGAACCTAGACTGGCAATTCATTCCTTACATGATAATATACATGTTTCAATGCCATTCTCCTAAATCATCCCGCCTCTCCCTCTCCCACAGAGTCAAAAATTCTGTTCTGTACATCTGCGTCTCTTTTGCTATCTCGCATACAGGGTTATCATTACCATTTTTCTAAATTCCATATATATGTATTAGTATACTGTATTGGTGTTTTTCTTTCTGGCTTACGTCACTCTGTATAATCGACTCCAGTTTCATCCACCTCATTAGAACATATTCAAATGTATTCCTTTTGATGGCTGAGTAATACTCCATTGTGTATATGTACCACTGCTTTCTTATCCATTCATCTGCTGATGGACATCTAGGTTGCTTCCATGTCCTGGCTATTATAAACAGTGCTATGATGAACACTGGGGTACACGTGTCTCCTTCAATGCTAGTTTCCTTGGTGTGTATGCCCAGCAGGGGGTTGCTGGGTCATAAGCAGCTCTAGTTCCAGTTTTTGAAGGAATCTCCACACTGTTCTCCATAGTGGCTGTACTAGTTTGCATTCCCACCAACAGTGTAAGAGGGTTCCCTTTTCTCCACACCCTCTCCAGCATTTATTGCTTGTAGACTTTTGGATAGCAGCCATTCTGACTGGCGTGAAATGGTACCTCATTGTGGTCTTGATTTGCATTTCTCTGATAATGAGTGATGTTGAGCATCTTTTCATGTGTTTGTTAGCCATCTGTATGTCTTCTTTGGAGAAATGTCTATTTAGTTCTTTGGCCCATTTTTTGATTGGGTCATTTTTTTTTCTGGAATTGAGTTGCAGGAATTGCTTGTATATTTTCTTTCTTTCTTTCTTTTTTTTTTTACTTTATTTTACTTTACAATACTATATTGGTTTTGCCATACATTGACATGAATCCACCATGGGTGTATACAAACTCCCAATCCTGAATCCCCCTTCCACCTCCCACCCCATATCATCTCTCTGAATCATCCCCGTGCACCAGCCCCAAGCATCCTGTATCCTGTATTGAACATAGACTGGCACTTCGTTTCTTACATGATAGTATACATGTTTCAATGCCATTCTCCCAAATCATCCCACCCTCTCCCTCCCCCTCAGAGTCCAAAAGTCCGTTTTATACATCTGTGTCCCTTTTGCTGTCTCGCATACAGGGTTATCGTTACCACCTTTCTAAAATCCGTATATATGTGTCAGTATACTGTATTGGTGTTTTTCTTTCTGGTTTACTTCACTCTGTATAATCGGCTCCAGTTTCATCCATCTCATTAGAACTGATTCAAATGTATTCTTTTTTTTTAATTTTTATTTTTACTCTATTTTACTTTACAATACTGTATTGGTTTTGCAATACATTGACATGAATCCACCACGGGTGTACATGCGTTCCCAAACTTGAACCCCCCTCCCACCTCCCTCCATATAACATCTCTCTGGGTCATCACCGTGCACCAGCCCCAAGCATGCTGTATCCTGCGTCGGACATAGACTGGCGATTCGATTCTTACATGATAGTATACATGTTACAATGCCATTCTCCCAAATGATCCCACCCTCTCCCTCTCCCTCTGAGTCCAAAAGTCCGTTATACACATCTGTGTCTCCTTTGCTGTCCTGCATACAGGGTCGTCATTGCCATCTTTCTAAATTCCATATATATGTGTTAGTAAACTGTATTGGTGTTTTTCTTTCTGGCTTACTTCACTCTGTATAATCGGCTCCAGTTTCATCCATCTCATCAGAACTGATTCAAATGTATTCTTTTTAACGGCTGAGTAATACTCCATTGTGTATATGTACCACTGCTTTCTTATCCATTCATCTGTTGATGGACATCTAGGTTGTTTCCATGTCCTGGCTATTATAAACAGTGCTGCGATGAACATTGGGGTACATGTGTCTCTTTCAATTCTGGTTTCCTCGGTGTGTATGCCCAGCAGTGGGATTGCTGGGTCATAAGGTAGTTTTATTTGCAATTTTTTAAGGAATCTCCACACTGTTCTCCATAGTGGCTGTACTAATTTGCATTCCCACCAACAGTGTAGGAGGGTTCCCTTTTCTCCACACCCTCTCCAGCATTTATTGCTTGCAGATTTTTGGATCACAGCCATTCTGACTGGTGTGAAGTGGTACCTCATTGTGGTTTTGATTTGCATTTCTCTAATAATGAGTGATGTTGAGCATCTTTTCATGTGTTTGTTAGCCATCCGTACATCTTCTTTGGAGAAATGTCTGTTTAGTTCTTTGGCCCATTTTTTGATTGGGTCGTTTATTTTTCTGGAATTGAGCTGCATAAGTTGCTTGTATATTTTTGAGATTAGTTGTTTGTCAGTTGCTTCATTTGCTATTATTTTCTCCCATTCTGAAGGCTGTCTTTTCACCTTGCTTAGAGTTTCCTTTGTTGTGCAGAAGCTTTTAATTTAAATTAGATCCCATTTGTTTATTTTTGCTTTTATTTCCAGAATTCTGGGAGGTGGATCATAGAGGATCCTGCTGTGATTTATGTCGGAGAGTGTTTTGCCTATGTTCTCCTCTAGGAGTTTTATACTTTCTGGTCTTACGTTTAGATCTTTAATCCATTTTGAGTTTCTTTTTGTGTATGGTGTTAGAAAGTGTTCTAGTTTCATTCTTTTACAAGTGGTTGTCCAGTTTTCCCAGCACCACTTGTTAAAGAGACTGTCTTTAATCCACTGTATATTCTTGCCTCCTTTGTCAATGATAAGGTGTCCATAGGTGTGTGGATTTATCTCTGGGCTTTCTATTTTCTTCCATTGATCTATATTTCTGTCTTTGTGCCAGTACCATACTGTCTTGATGACTGTAGCTTTGTAGTAGAGCCTGAAGTCAGGCAAGTTGATTCCTCCAGTTCCATTCTTCTTTCTCAGGATTGCTTGGCTCTTCGAGTTTTTTTGTGTTTCCATACAAATTGTGAAACTATTTGTTCTAGCTCTGTGAAAAATACCGTTGGTAGCTTGATAGGGATTGCATTGAATCTGTAGATTGCTTTGGGTAGTATACTCATCTTCACTATATTGATTCTTCTGATCCATGAACACAGTATATTCTCCATCTGTTAGTGTCCTCTTTCACCAGTGTTTTATAGTTTTCTATATATAGGTCTTTAGTTTCTTTAGGTAGATATATTCCTGTGTATTTTGTTCTTTTCGTTGCAATGGTGAATGGAATTGTTTCCTTAAGTTCTGTATTTTCTCATTATTACTGTATAGGAATGCAAGGAATTTCTCTGTGTTGATTTTGTATCCTGCAACTTCACTATATTCATTGATTAGCTCTAGTAATTTTCTGGTGGAGTCTTTAGGGTTTTCTATGTAGAGGATCATGTCATCTGCAAACAGTGAGAGTTTTACTTCTTTTCCAATTTGGATTCCATTTATTTCTTTTTCTGCTCTGATTGCTGTGGCCAAAACTTCCAAAACTATGTTGAATAGTAGCAGTGAGAGTGGGCACCCTTGTCTTGTTCCTGACTTTAGGGGAAATGCTTTCAATTTTTCACCATTGAGGATAATGTTTGCTGTGGGTTTGTCATATATAGCTTTTATTATGTTGAGGTAAGTTCCTTCTATTCCCGCTTTCTGGAGAATTTTTATCATACATGGATGTTGAATTTTGTGAAAGGTTTTCTCTGCATCTATTGAGATAATCGTATGGTTTTTATGTTTCAATCTGTTAATGTGGTGAATTACATTGATTGATTTGTGGATATCAAAGAATTCTTGCATCCGTGGGATAAAGCCCACTTGGTCATGGTGTATGATATTTTTAATGTGTTGTTGGTTTCTGATTGCTAGAATTTTGTTAAGGGTTTTTGCATCTATGTTCATCAGTGCCTGTAGTTTTCTTTATTTGTGGCATGATTGTCTGGTTTTGGTATTAGGGTGATGGTGGGCTCATAGAATGAGTTTGGAGGTTTACCTTCCTCTGCAATTTTCTGGAAGAGGTTGAGTAGGATAGGTGTTAGCTCTTCTCGAAATTTTTGGTAGAATTCAGCTGTGAATCCATCTGGACCTGGGCTTTTGTTTGCTGGAAGATTTCTGATTACAGTTTCAATTTCTGTGCTTGTGATGGGTCTGTTAAGATTTTCTATTTCTTCCTGGTTCAGCTTTGAAAAGTTGTACTTTTCTCAGAATTTGTCCATTTCTTCAAGTTGTCCATTTTATTGGCATATAGTTGCTGATAGTAGTCTCCTATGATCCTTTCTATTTCTGTGTTGTCTGTTGTGATCTCTCCATTTTCATTTCTAGTTTTAATAATTTGATTTTTCTCCCTTCGTTTATTGGTGTTTCTGGCTAATGGTTTGTCAATTTTATGTATCCTTTGAAAGAACCAGCTTTTGGCTTTGTTGATTTTTGCTATGGTCTCTTTTGTTTCTTTTGCATTTATTTCTGCCCTAATTTTTAAGATTTCTTTCCTTCTACTAATCTTGGGATTCTTCATTTCTTCCTTTTCTAGTTGCTATAGGTATAGTGTTAGGTTATTTATTTGACTTTTTTCTTCTTTCTTGAGGTATGCCTGTGTTGCTATGAACCGTCTCCTTAGCACTGCTTTTACAGTGTCCCACAGGTTTTGGGTTGTTGTGTTTTCATTTTCATTTGCTTCCATGCATATTTTGATTTCTTTCTTAATTTCTTCTATGATTTCTTGGTTATTCAGAGGCGTGTTGTTCAGCCTCCATATGTTGGAATTTTTAATAGTTTTTCTCCTGTAATTGAGATCTAATCTTACGGCACTGTTCAGAAAAGATGCTTAGAGTGATTTCTTTTTTTTTTTTTTTTTTTTAATTTACCAAGGCTAGATTTATGGCCCAGGATGTGATCTATCCTGGAGAAGGTTCCGTGTGCGCTTAAGAAAAAGGTGAAATTCATTGTTTTGGTGTGAAATGTCCTATAGATATCAATTAGGTCTAGCTGGTTTATTGTGTCATTAAAGTTTGTGTTTCCTTGTTAATTTTCTGTTTAGTTGATCTATCCATAGGTGTGAGTGGAGTATTAAAGTCTCCCACTATTATTGTGTTATTGTTAATTTCCCCTTTCATACTTGTTAGCATTTGTCTTACATATTGTGGTGCTCCTCTATTTATAATTGTTATATCTTCTTCATGGATTGATCCTTTGATCATTATGTAGTGGCCTTCCTTGTCTCTTTTCACAGCCTTTGTTTTAAAGTCTATTTTATCTGATATGAGTATTGCCACTCCTGCTTTCTTTTGGTCTCTATTTGCGTGGAATATCTTTTTCCAGCCCTTCACTTTCAGTCTGTATGCGTCCCTTGTTTTGAGGTGGGTCTCTTGTAAGCAGCATATAGAGGGGTCTTGTTTTTGTATCCATTCAGGCAGTCTTTGTCTTTTGGTTGGGGCATTCAACCCATTTACGTTTAAGGTAATTGTTGATAAGTATGATCCCATTGCCATTTACTTTATTGTTTTGGGTTCGAGTTTATACACCCTTTTTGTGTTTCCTGTCTAGAGAAGATCCTTTAGCATTTGTTGGAGAGCTGGTTTGGTGGTGCTGAATTCTCTCAGCTTTTGCTTGTCTGTAAAGCTTTTGATTTCTCCTTCGTATTTGAATGAGATCCTTGCTGGGTACAGTAATCTGGGCTGTAGGTTATTTTCTTTCATCACTTTAAGTATGTCTTGCCATTCCCTCCTGGCCTGAAGAGTTTCTATTGAAAGATCAGCTGTTATCCTTATGGGAATCCCCTTGTGTGTTATTTGTTGTTTTTCCCTTGCTGCTGTTAATATTTGTTCTTTGTGTTTGATCTTTGTTAATTTGATTAATATGTGTCTTGGGGTGTTTTGCCTTGCGTTTATCCTGTTTGGGACTCTCTGTGTTTCTTGGACTGAGGTGGTTATTTCCTCCCCCATTTTAGGGAATTTTTCAACTATTATCTCCTCAAGTATTTTCTCATGGTTTTTCTTTTTGTCTTCTTCTTCTGAGACTCCTATGATTCGAATGTTGGGGCGTTTAACATTGTCCCAGAACTCTCTGAGATTGTCCTCATTTCTTTTCATTCGTTTTCTTTTTTCCTCTCTGATTCATTTATTTCTACCATTCTATTTTCGACTTCACTAATCCTATCCTCTGCCTTCGTTATTCTACTATTTGTTCCCTCCAGAGTGTTTTTGATCTCATTTATTGCATTATTCATTATATATTGAGTCTTTTTTATTTCTTCTAGGTCCTTGTTAAACTTTTCTTGCATCTTCTCAATCCTTGTATCCAGGCTATTTATCTGTGATTCCATTTTGATTTCACAATTTTGGATCATTTTGACTATCATTATTTGGAATTCTTTATCAGGTAGATTCCCTATCTCTTCCTCTTTTGTTTGATTTGGTGGGCATTTATCCTGTTCCTTTACCTGCTGGGTATTCCTCTGTCTCTTCATCCTGTTTATATTGCTGCTTTTGGGGTGGCTTATCTGTATTGTGGCAGTTTGTGGAGTTCTATTTATTGTGGAGTTTCCTTGCTGTGCATGGGGTTGTACGGGTGGCTTGTCAAGGTTTCCTGGTTAGGGAAGCTTGTGTCAGCGTGCTGGTGGGTGGAGCTCAATTTCTTGTCTCTGGATTGCAATGAAGTGTCCTGTAATGAGTTATGAGATGTCAATGGGTGTGGAGTGACTGGGAAGCCTGTATATTGAATCTCAGGTCTGTGTTCTTGTGTTGCTGGAGAATTTGCATGCTATGTCTTGCTCTGGAACTTGTTGGCCCTTGGGTGGTGCTTGGTTTCAGTGTAGGTATGGAGGTGTTTGATGAGGTCCTGTTGATTAATGTTCCCTGGATTCAGGAGTTGTCTGGTGTTCTCAGGATTTGGACTTAACCCTCTGCTTCTGGTTTTCAGTCTTATTTTCACAGTAGCCTTAAGACTTCTCCATCTATACAGCACTAGATAGAACGTCTAGGTTAATAATGAAACGTTTCTCCACAGTGAGGGACACCCAGAGAGGTTCACAGAGTTACATGGAGAAGAGAAGAGGGAGGAGGGAGTTAGAGGTGACCCAAATGAGATGAGGCGAAATCAAAAGAGGAGAGAGCAAGCTAGCCAGTAATCACTCCTTATGTGCACTCCATAGTCTGGACTGGTCAGAGATGTTCACGGAATTATACAGAGAAGAGAAGAGGGAGGAAGGAGACAGTGGTGGCCAGGAGGATAAAGGGGAGAATCAAAAGGAGAGAGACAGATCCAGCCAGTAATCAGTTCCCTAAGTGTTCTCCACAGCCCAGAACACACAAAGAGATTCACAGAGTTGTATAGAGAAGAGAAGGGGGAGGGAGGAGATAGAGGGGACCTAATGGAGAAAAAGGAGAGACCAAAGGGAGAGAGAGCAGTCAAGCCAGTAATCTCGCTCCCAAGTAAAAATGGGTACTGATGATTGGGTTCTTATAGTTACAAAATTGATAACAAATGCCAAAAAGCAAAGATTAAAAATCTAGAGTAGAGGTTGGATTTTCAAAAATACAATATTAAAGCAAAAAGAAAAAACCAAAGTCACAAAAATTGTTTAAAAAAATATAGATATGAAGTTTGCTTTTAAAAATAGGGTCTCTCTCTTTTTTTTTGCAAAGTAATGGTTATAAAAATAAAAATTAAAGGAGTAATAGAGGACTTAAAAATTAAAAAAATTTTTTAAAAAGAATGATCATTAAAAATAGTAAAAATATATCTAGGACTTTCTCTGGTGTTGTGGGCAGTGTGCGGCAGTTCATTTTTGTATAGTTCCTTGGTTCAGCTTGTTTCTGAATATCTATAGGCCCCTTCCTATGTAGTCGGTACTAACGACAGGGTTTTAATCTATTGCACCTGTCACTTCCAAAGCAGTTCCTTCTGTTTATTTTAGCTTCTGTTTGCTGGTCTCTTCAGTGTCTAATTTCTGCCCTGACACAAGGGGGGTGGTGTTGGACACATTTTTAGGCTCACTTGTTCAGTCGTGCTGTGGGGAGGGAGGGACATTGCAAACAAATAACACTAGCGTGTGCTTGCAGTGCCTCAGCCACACTGGGCCTGTCCCTGCTCACGGCGCGTGTGCCCTCCCTGTCCACACTGCTCAGGCTCCAGTTGCTCTGCCGGGAACCGTCCGAGGCTGGCCCTGGGCTGCGCGCACCTCCCAGGTCTAAGCCGCTCAGGTTCAGGTACTCGGGTAGTCCTCAGAGGTGCAGACTTGGTTGGGCCTGCGTTTTGTGCCCTTCCCAGGTCCAAGCAGCTCAGGTGATCAGGTGTTTGGCGAGCGCAGTCACTGCAACTTATCGCCTCCCCCATCCCTACCACTCAGTTTTCTGGGTGTACATCCAGTGCACCTTCTCAGGCACATGTTGACTGTCCAGAATCCCAAGAAGTCTTAGTTAGCAAAGAAGCCTGCTTGCAGTTTGGTAGATAATGCTTCTCTGGGGCCGCGATTGCCCCCTTCCCGCTCTGGCTGCCTTTCACCAGAGGGGGCTGATCTGCAGCCGGCTAGCTCTGTTCAGTCCTTTGTTCTATGAGCGGGCCTGGTGATGTCTTAGGTTAGGGCTTTTTGCATAGCTCTAGTCAGTCCTTTGTTCTGTGAGAGGACCTGGCTGTGTCTTAGAACGGCTTTTAGCATGGTAGCTATCCCACAGTTTGGTTTGCTAGCCCAAATTAGTTCCCTCAGATTGCCCTCGGGGCAGTCAGGCCTGACCCTTACTCTAAGCAATGCAGCCCATGCCTCCCTGCCCAGCCCCCGCTTGCTAGTGGCGGTTGCAGGCGTCTGCGCTGCTTCTCTACTGGGGGAGTTACCATTGGGCACGTAATCTGTGGGTTTTAATTACTTATTTATTTTCCTCTCAGTTATGTTGCCCTCTGTGGTTCCAAGGCTCACCACAGACTCGGCAGTGAGAGTGTTTTCCTGGTGTTTGGAAACTTCTCTCTTTTTAAGACTCCCTTCCCAAGATGGAGCTCCATCTCTACCTCTTTTGTCTCTCTTTTTGTCTTATATTTTTTCCTACCTCCTTTCAAAGACAATGGACTGCTTTTCTGGGTGCCTGATGTCCTCTGCCGGTATTCCAAAGTTGTTTTGCAGAATTTACTCAGTGTTTAAATGTTCTTTTGATGAATTTGTGGGGGAGAAATTGGTCTCCCTGTCCTATTCCTCCACCATCTTAGGACCGCCACCTAAAATGGGAATTATTGTTAACCTCTCTTAAAAAAAAAAATATATATATATATATATATATATATATATATATTTATTTATTTATTTATTTATTTAGGTTGCACTGGGTTCTCATTGCTTTGTGTGAACTTTCTCTACTTGTGGTGAGTGGGAACTACTCTTTGTTGTGATATGTGGTCTTCTCATTGTGGCAGTTTCTCTTGCTGCATAGCACAGTCTCTAGGTGTGTGGGATTCATTAGTTTCAGCATGCAGGGTCAGTAGTTGTGGCACACGAGCTTAGTTGCTCTGAGGCATGTGGAATCTCCCCTGACCAGGGATCAAACCCATGTTCCCTGCACTGGCAGCTGAATTTTTAATCACTAGGCCACCAGGGGAGTCCTGTTAACTTCTTAAATTTAGAAAAACCCAGTATGAATTGTTTTTACTGTAGCTTCTAATTGTATATTTTAATTCTGATCCCATCCAGTTTCATTTCACTTTATTTCATTGGTATCACAGAATACATCTATATATGATTTTTTTCTAGAATAGTGTATCTCTAATGATTATTTTTATGCATTTTTCTTTTAAATAAGATAGAAAATTAAAAGAAGGTTTTATATTAGAATATGATACTATTCACTTTTATATATACCTACATGGTTATTTTTAACAAGGAACTTAGTTTGGGTTTGAATTATCATCTAGTGGCTTTTGCTTTAAACTGGGAAGATGATTACCATTAGCATTTCTTGTAGGATCGATCTATTTAGTCAGGAACCCCCTTAGCTTTTATTTTGGGAATGTCTTATGTCTTCTATTTTCTGGAGGGATAGTTGTGCTAGGTATAAACTTCTTGGTTGATATTTTCACATCCAGGATTTAAACTATATCTTTCCACTGATTTCTGGTCTCCATAGTTTGTATGGAAAATGAACTGTTATCCTATTATGATTCCTTTGTATATGATGAAGCATTTCTCTGTTGATGCTTTAAACTTTCTCCCTTTGGCCTTGGCTTTTGACAAAATGATTAAAATGTGCCTTGCTGTGAGTCTATTTGGGTTTATGATTCTTGAAGCTTATTTAACTTCTTGGATTCATAGATTCATTTATTTCACCAAATTTTGAAAGTTTTTAGCAATTCTTTTACTTTTTTTAATAAAGTTTTTTTTGATGTGGATAATTTGTAAAGGATATTTAATTTGTTACAACATTGCTTCTGTTTTGTGGGGTTTTTTGGTTTTGTTTTTTGGCTGGGAGGCATGTGGGATCTTAGCTACCTGATCAGGGATTGAACCCTCACTCTCTGCATCAGAAGGCAAAGTCTTAGCCACTAGACCAACAGGGAAGTTGCCATTCTTTTTTTAAATATTTATTTTCTATTCTTTTGCTCTCTCTTTTCTCAGATTCCCATTCAATGGATGTTAGTACACTTGATTGAATTCCATATGTCTCTTCAGTTCAGTTCAGTTCAGTTTCTCAGTCATGTCCGACTCTTTGCGACCTCATGGACTGCAGCACGACAGGCCTCCCTGTCCATCTCCAACTCCCAGAGCCTAACCAACCTCATGTCCATTGAGTTGGTGATGCCATCCAACCATCTCATCCTCTGCCGTCCCCTTCTCTTCCTGCCCTCAATCTTTCCCAGCATCAGGGTCTTTTCAGATGAGTCAGCTCTTCACATCAGGTGGCCAAAGTATTGAAGTTTCAGCTTCAACATCAGTCCTTCCAATGAACACCCAGAATTTATCTCCTTTAGGATGGACTGGTTGGATCTCCTTGCAGTCCAAGGGACTCTCAAGAGTCTTCTCCAACACCACAGCTCAAAAGCATCTATTCTTCAGCACTCAGCTTTCTTTATGGTCCAACTCTCACATCCATACACGACTACTGGAAAAACCTTAGCCTTGACTAGATAGATCTTTGTTGGCAAAGTAATGTCTCTGCTTTTTAACATGCTGTCTAGGTTGATCATAACTTTCCTTCCAAGGAGTAAGCGTCTTTTAATTTCATGTCTGCAATCACCACTGCTGAGTTTTCCAAATTTGCTGACATATTGAGTGCAGCACTTTCACAGCATCATCATTTAGGATTTGAAATAGCTCAACTGGGATTCCATCACCTCCACTAGCTTTGTTAATAGTGATGCTTTCTAAGGCCCACTTGACTTCACAGTCCAGGATGTCTGGCTCTAGGTGAGTGATAACACCATCGTCTTTTTTGTATAGTTCTGTGTATTCTTGCCACCCCTTCTTATTACCTTCTGCTTTTGTCAGGTCCACACCATTTCTGTCCTTTATTGAGCCCATCTTTGCATGAAATGTTCCCTTGGTATCTCTAATTTTCTTGAAGAGATCTCCCATATTTCCATCTTTTGTTTTCATCTATTTCTTTGCATTGATCATTGAGGAAGGCTTTCTTATCTCTCCTTGCTATTCTTTGGAACTCTGCATTCACATGGGAATATCTTTCCTTTGCTCATTTGCTTTTCACTTCTCTTCTTTTCACAGCTATTTGTAAGGCCTCCTCAGACAAACATTTTGCTTTTTTGCATTTCTTTTCCATGGGGATGGTCTTGATCCCTGTCTCCTGTACAATGTCACGAACCTCATTCCATAGTTCATCAGGCACTCTATCAGATCTAGTCCCTTAAATCTATTTCTCACTTCCACTGTATAATCATAAGGGATTTGATTTAGTTCCTACCTGAATGGTCTAATTGTTTTCCATACTGTCTTCAATTTAAGTCTGAATTTGGCAATAAGGAGTTCATGATCTGAGCCACAGAAAGCTCCCAGTCTTGTTTTTGCTGCCTGTATAGAGCTTCTCCATCTTTGACTGCAAAGAATATAATCAATCTGTTTTTGGTGTTGACCATCTGGTGATGTCCATGTGTAGAGTCTTCTCTTGTGTTGTTGGAAGAGGGTGTTTGCTATGACCAGTGCATTCTCTTGGCAAAACTCTGTTAGTCTTTGCTCTGCTTCATTTCATATTCCAAGGCCAAATTTGCCTGTTACTCCAGGTGTTTCTTGACTTCTTACTTTTGCATTCCAGTCCCCTATAATGAAAAGGACATCTTTTTTAGGTGTTAGTTCTAAAAGGTGTTGTAGGTCTTCATAGAACCGTTCAACTTCAGCTTCTTTAGTGTTGCTGGTTGGGGCATAGACTTGGATTACTGTGATATTGAATGGTTTGCCTTGGAAATGAACAGAGATCATTCTGTCGTTTTTGAGATTGCATCCAAGTACTGCATTTCAGACTCTTTTGTTGACCATGATGGCTACTCCATTTCTTCTAAGGGATTGCTGCCCGCAGTAGTAGATATAATGGTCATCTGGGTTAAATTCACACATTCCAGTCCATTTTAGTGTGCTGATTCCTAGAATGTTGATGTTCACTCTTACCATCTCTTGTTTGACCACTTCCAATTTGCCTTGATTCATGGACCTGACATTCCAGGTTCCTATGCAATATTGCTCTTTACAGCATCAGACCTTGCTTCTATCACCAGTCACATCCACAGCTGGGAATTGTTTTTGCTTTTTGCTGCATCCCTTCATTCTTTCTGGAGTTATTTCTCCACTGATCTCCAGTAGCATATTGGGCACCTACTCACCTGGGGGAGATTCTCTTTCAGTATCCTCCCATTTTGCCTTTTCCTACTGTTCATGGGGTTCTCAAGGCAAAAATACTGAAGTGGTTTGCCATTCCTTTCTCCAGTGGATCACATTCTGTCAGACCTCTCCACCACGACCCGCCCATCTTGGGTGGCCCTACGGGCATAGCTTAGTTTCATTGAGTTATACAAGGCTGTGGTCCTAGTGTGAGGATATGTGTTAGCTCTTCTCTAACTTTTTGGTAGAATTCTTCTATGAAGCCATTTGGTCCTGGACTTTTGATTTCATGTTACAGTTTCTATTTCCCTGCTTGTGATGGGTCTGTTAAGATTTTCTATTTCTTCCTGGTTCACTTTTGGAAAGTTATACTTTTCTAAGAATTTTTCATTTCTTCCAAGTTGTCCATTTTATTGGCATATAGTTGCTGATAGTAGTCTCTTATGATACTTTGTATTTCTGTGTTTTCTATTGTGATTTGTCCATTTTCATTTCTAATTTTGTAGATTTGTTTCTTCTCCCTTTTTATCTTGTTGAGTCTGGCTAATGGTTTGTCTATTTTATTTATCTTCTCAAGGAACCAGCTTTTAGCTTTGTTGATTTTTGCTATGGTGTCTTTTGTTTCTTTTACATTTATTTCTGTCCTAATTTTTATGATTTCTTTTCTTTTACTAATCCTGGGGTTCTTCATTTCTTCTTTTTCTAGTTGCTTTTGGTGTAAAGCTAGGTTATTTATTTGATTATTCTTTTGTTTCTTGAGGTAAGCATGAATTGCTATGAACCTTCCCCTTAGTACTGCTTTTACTGAATCCCTTAGGTTTGGGGTTGCTATATTTTCATTTTCATTTGTTTCTATGCATATTTTGATTTCTTTTTTGATTTATTCTGTGTTGGTTATTCAGAAGCACGTTGTTCAGCCTCTATTTGTTTGTATTTTTAATAGTTTCTTTTCCTGTAGTTGACATCTAATGTTACCGCATTGTGATCAGAAAAGATGCTTGGAATGATTTCAATTTTTTTGAATTTGCCAAGGAGAAGGTTCCGTGTGCACTTGAGAAAAAGGTGAAATTCATTGTTTTGGGGTGACATGTCCTATAGATATCAATTAGGTCTAACTGGTCCATTGTATCATTTAAAGTTTGTGTTTCCTTGCTAATTTTCTGTTTAGTTTATCTATCCATAGGTGTGAGTGGGGTATTAAAGTCTCCCACTATTATTGTGTTACTGTTAATTTCCCCTTTCATACCTGTTTCATTTGCCTTACATATTGCGGTGCTCCTATGTTGGGTGCATATATATTTATAATTGTTGTATCTTCTTCTTGGATTGATCCTTTGATCATTATGCAGTGTCCTTCCTTGTCTCTTTTCACAGCCTTTGTTTTAAAGTCTATTTTATCTGATATGAATAATGCTACTCCTGCTTTCTTTGGGTCTCCATTTGCGTGAAATAACTTTTTCCAGCCCTTCACTTTCAGTCTGTATGTGTCCCTTGTTTTGAAGTGGGTCTCTTGTAGACAGCATATATAGGGGCCTTGTTTTTGTATCCATTCAGGCAGTCTTTGTCTTTTGGTTTGGGCATTCGACCCATTTATGTTTAAGGTAATTACTGATAAGTATGATCCCATTGCCACTCACTTTTTTTTTTGGAATTTGAGTTTATACACCTTTTCTCTGTTTCCTGTGTAGAGAAGATCCTTTAGCATTTGTTGAAGAGCTGGTTTGGTGGTGCTGAATTCTCCTAGCTTTTGCTTGTCTGTAAGGCTTTTGATTTCTCCTTCATATTTGAATGAGATCCTTGCTGGGTACAGTAATCTGGGCTGTAGGTTTTTCTCTTTCATCTCTTTAAGTATGTCCTGCCATTCACTCCTGGCCTGAAGAGTTTTAATGGAAAGATCAGCTGTTATCCTTATGGGAATTCCCTTGTGTGTTATTTGTTGTTTTTCCCTTGCTGCTGTTAATATTGGTTCTTCGTGTTTGATCTTTGTTAATTTGATTAATATGTGTCTTGGGGTGTTTTGCCTTGGATTTATCCTATTTGGGACTCTCTGAGTTTCTTGGACTTGGGTGGCTATTTCCTTCCCCATTTTAGGGAAGTTTTCAACTATTATCTCCTCAAGTATTTTCTCATGGTCTTTCTTTTTGTCTTCTTCTTCTGGGACTCCTGATTTGAATGTTTGGGCATTTGACATTGTCTCAGAGGTCTCTAAGGATGTCTTCATTTCTTTTAATTATTTTTTATTTTTTCCTCTCTGCTTCATTTATTTCCACCATTCTGTCTTCTGCCTCACTTATCCTATCTTCTGCCTCAGTTATTCTACTGTTGATTCCCTCCAGAGTGCTTTTGATCTCAGTTACTGCATTATTCATTATTAATTGATTCTTTTTTAAAATTTCTTCTAGGTCCTTGTTAAACCTTTCTTGCATCTTTTCAGTCCTTGTCTCCAGACTATTTATCTGTAACTCCATTTTATTTTCAAGATTTTGGATCATTTTTACTATCATTATTCTGAATTCTTTTCCAGGTAGACTCCCTATCTCCTCCTCTTTTGTTTGGCTTAGTGGGCATTTATCATGTTCCCCTACCTGCTGAATATTTCTCTTCCTTTTCATCTTGTTTATATTGCTGTGTTTGGGGTGGCCTTTCTGTATGCTGGAAGTTTGTGGTTCCTCTTTATTGTGGAGATTGCTCCCTGTGGATGGGGTTGGATGAGTGGCTTGTCAAGGTTTCCTGGTTAGGGAAGCTTGCATCAGTGTTCTGGTGGGTAGAGCTGGATCACTTCTCTCTGGAGTGCAACGAAGTGTCCAGTAGTGGGTTCTGAGGTGTCTGGGTTTGATGTGACTTTTGGCCACCTGTATTTTAAATGTCAGGGTTGTGTTCCTGCATTGCTGGGGAATTAGTTTGGTATGTCTTGCTCTAAAACTTGTTGGCTCTTGGGTAGAGCTTGATTTCAGTGTAGGTATGGAGCCTTTTGGAAGTGCTCCTATCGATTAAGTTTCACCGGAGTCAGGAGTTTTCTGGTGTTCTCAAGTTTTGGATTTAAGCCTCCTGCCTCTGGCTTTCAGTCTTATTCTTACAGTAGCCTCAAGACTTCTCCATCCATATAGTGCAGATGATAAAACATCTTGGTTAAAGGTGAAAAGATTCTCTATAGTGAGGGACACCCAGAAAGTTTCACAGAGTTACATGGAGAAGAGAAGAGGGAGGAGGGAGACAGAGGTGACCAGGAGGAGAAGAGGGGGAGTCAAAAGGGGAGAGAGCAGTCTAGCCAGTAATCAATTCCCTATGTGCTCTCCACAGTCTGGAACACTCATAGAGGTTCGTGGAGTTACATAGAGAATAGCAAAGGGAGGAAGTAGATAGTGGTGACCAGAAAGAGAAGAGTGTTAGTCAAAAGGGTAGAGACCAAGATAGCCAGTAATCAGTTCCCTAAGTATTTTCCACAGCCCAAAACACCCAGAGATATTCACAGAGTTAAGTAGAGAAGAGAAGTGGGAGGGAGGAGATAGAGGTGACCTGGGGGAGAAAAAGGAGAGTCAAATGGGGAGAGGGCAATCAAGCCAGTAGTCACACCCTTAAGTAAAAATGGGTACTGAAGACTAGATTTTTAAAGGTACAAAATTGATGACAAATACCCCAAAGCAAAGATTAAAAGTCTATAGTAGAGGTTAGACTCACCCATGGTGGATTCATGTCAATGTATGGCAAAAGCAATATAGTATTGTAAAGTAAAATAAAGCAAAAATAAAATTTAAAAATAAATAAATACATAAATAAATAAATTTAAAAAATAAAATAAAAGTTAAAAAAGTACAATATGAAAAATACAAAACAAAATCAATCACAAAAATTATAAAATATATATATACATATATATGAAATGCTTTAAAAATAGGATCTTTTTTTGGCAAGGTAATAGTAAGTTATAAAAATGAAAATTAAAGGAACAATAAAGAACCTAAAAATAAAAAAATTTCAAAATGATAATAACAAAACATATCTAGGAATTTCTCTGGAGCTGTTGAAGGCAGGGTGGGGTCAGTTCAGTTTCAGATAGCTCCTTGTTCCAGCTTATACTTCTTCTCAAGGTCTATAGGCCCCTTCCAATGCTTGCCGCTGCTGCTAAGTTGCTTCAGTTGTGTCTGACTCTGTGTAACCCCATAGACAGCAGCCCACCAGGCTCCCCCATCCCTGGGATTCTCCAGGCAAGAACACTGGAGTGGGTTGCCATTTCCTTCTCCAGTGCATGAAAGTGAAAAGTGAAAGTGAAGTCTCTCAGTCGTGTCCGACTCTTAGAGACCCCATGGACTGCGGCCTACCAGGCTCCTCCATCCATGGGATTTTCCAGGCAAGAGTACTGGAGTGGGGTGCCATTGCCCTCTCTGCTTCCAATGCTTAGTCAGTGCTAACTACAGTGCTTTAATCTGTTGCACCTGTCACCTCCAGAGCGGTTCCCTCTTTGTTTATTTTGGCTTCCTCTGATGGCAAGTCTCTACAGTGTATATTTTCCGCTCTGACACAAGGGGGCGCAGAGGTCACTTATTTAGCCTCACTTGTTCAGTTGTGATGTGGAGAGGGAGGAACACTGCAAACAAATATCACTGGCATGTGTGGGCAGTGCTTGCAGTGTATGAACCACACTGAGTTTGCCCAGCTCTCGGGGTGTGTGCTTTCTTGGTCTACACTGCTCAGGCTCCAGGTTGCTCTGCAGGGGAACTGTCCAAAGGGGATTCATGCACTTCCCAGGTCTATGCTGCTCAGGTCCAGGTTCTCGGGTACTTCACAAAGGCACAGACTCGGTTGGGCCCGCATTTTGTGCCCTTCCCATGTCCAAGCCATTCAGGTGACCAGGTGCTTGGCAAACACACTCTCCCAGGTGGTCTGTGCGTCTTAATCACCTCCCTAGTCCCGGCCAATTGGTATCCTGGGTGCACCGCAAAGGCACCATCTCAGATATGCTGTGTGTCTCCTCTGGTGAGCTGATCTCAGGCTGTGACCCTCCTGGCAGATGTCAACCATCCAGGATCCCAGGAAGACTTGGTTAGCGACTGGGAGCCCGTTCACAGTTTGGTGGCTCACAGTTTGGCCATCTCTGGGGCAGAGATTGCCCCTCGCCTTCAGGCTCTGGTGGTTGCTGGTGGGGGCGGGGGGGGGGGGGGTGGGGGTGGGGGCGGGGGGGGGTGGGGGCGGTGGTGGGCTGGTCTGCAGCCAGCTAGCTCTCTCCTTTGGTATTTGCTCTATCCTTTGTTCTGTGAGCAGGCCAGGCTGTGCCTTAGGTTAGAGCTTTTTGCGGTAAGTTTTTTTCTCTCTCTCCCCCCCCCCCCCCCCCCCCCCCGCCCTCTTTTTTCCCCTCTCTCTGGTTATCTTACAGTTTGGGTGGCTATCTCACGTTAGCTCCCTCAGATTGTCCCCAGGGCATTCAGGCCCAGTCCTTACCCTAAGCATGCAACCCTCGCCTCTCTGTTCAGCCCCACTTGCTGGTGGTGGATGCAAGTGTCTGGGGCTACTTTTCTGCTGGGAGTTGTGGTTAGGCATGTATTCTGTGGGTTTTTTTTTTTCCCCCCTCCTGGCTATGTTGCCCTCTGAGATTCCAAAACTCCCCAGAGACCCACCGGTGAGAGGGTTTCCTGGTGTTTAGATACTTCTCCTCCTTCACAATTCCCTCCCCAGGATAGGTTTCTGTCCCTAACTCTTGTCTATCTTTTTGTCTTTTATATTTTGTCCTATCTTCTTTCAAAGAGAATGGGCTGCCTTTCTGGGTGCCTGGTGTCCTCTGCCAGGGTTCAGAAGTTGTTTTGTGGAATTTGCTCAGCATTCAGATGATCTTTTGATGAATTTGTGGGGGAGAAAGTGGTCTCTCTGTCCTATTCCTCCGCCATCTTAGGATTTCCCCAACCTCCCCCATTTTAGGAGTTTTATGGTCATATTTATATCTTTAATCCATTTTGAGTTTATTTTTGTATATTTTCTCATGATATAATAGAAGATAACATAACAACTTCTTTTTGATTATTTTTAATTGATTTAATAGAATAGTCTATTTCAAAATATAGCAGTAATGTATTTTGTGAATATATCTTACGAAAAGTGAGATAATGAAAAAAATGATACAAGTAAGGAGAGAGAAGTCGTACACATATTCTGTTACAAGGTACTTGTACTCCCTATAAAACAGTATTGAGTTATCTTAAAGTGGACTTGGATTAATTGTAAATGTATATTGAAAATTCTAGCATGCGTGCACATGGGCTGTCACTTCAGTCATGTCTGACTGTTTGTGACCACATGGACTGTAGCCTGCCTGGCTCCTCTGTCCATGAGATTCTCTGGGAAAGACTATTGGAGTGGGTTGCCCTCCTCCAGGGAACCTTCCTGATCCAGGGATCAAACCCACAATCCCTTAAGTCTCCTGCATTGGCAGGTGGGTTCTTTACCAGTGGACCACTAGGGGAGCCCTAGGGAAACCATCAACAAAGAAGTAATAAAGCAGGTATAAGTAATCAGAAAAGACAGAGGATGAGAGATGTCAGCATCATGGTGACTTAAAATGTTCCTCCTTTCTCTCCCCACTTTAACAACAACCATTTAAAGATCTATCCATGAATAAAATGCATCAGTAGGAACTGTGGGGCCACCTGTGCCCCTGAAAATAGACAGACCTCAGTAAGGGCTGGCAATGCAAAGGAGTCAGTGAAACTGCCCTATTACCCCTTGCTGCCATCAGGGTAAAAACATGGAGAGTGCTGACTTTGGCAGATATCCACAGATGAGAGGGAATTTCTAGAAGCCTAGTGTGTCTGAGGGACAATTCCAACATAGCATCAGAGCAAGAAGGATATGAGTTTAGATGCATTGAAGAGAGAAGAACTCCATCAAAGACCCCTCCCTTTGCCCCATTGCCAGAGATCGAGCTGTGTGGTGGCAGCGTCCCCTCCTGGGGAGAAGGTGGAAAGCAGTGAGTGAGTGCCTGGCCACCTTAGTTATGTGGGATGCAGCTAAAGAAACTCATTTCTTTCCAGCAGCAACCAGAGTACTACAGCAGGACTCCCATGACCAGGGGAAGAAAAACAGATAATTTCAGAGGATATTATGGGGGACACAGTCCTGCTGACTGTTTATGACTTCAGCAGGGAGTCTGCCCACAAGCTTCTGACAATGCCTCACTTTGAGGGTCTCCCCACAAGATCTGCAGGCACTACCACTGCCTGGAGTGCTAAATCCAGTACTTGCACACTATAGTTGGATACTAATGTCTGTTGTCTATTGTAGTGGTGTGGGCAGAACTAGCAATCAGAGTACTCTCAGAAAATCAGACCAGAGTGTGTTGGACAAGTGAGAAACTATAAAATGAAGCTTTAGTCCTATCTTCTGGAAAACATAAAAGAGGTTTCCACCAGCAAGTCTGGTTAGTTTTAAGAGCAAGAGAAAACATAGAAGATTAAGAATTCTGCCATAAGAGAGAGCAAAGAAAGAATGTGACTTTTCAGTACAAAACCTAGGACACCTCAGATAGAGAAACACCAATAAATAATACCACCATCTGTAGGCAACCATTTAAGATTTAAGAAGGTGTCTGCTACTTCGAATATGAAAGCAACAAAAGAAAACTACAAGACTATGATAAATGAAGGCAACAGGCCATTGCCAAAAGAAATCAGTGATTCTCTAACAACTACGGAGAAGGCACTGGCAACCCACTCTGATACTCTTGCCTGGAAAATCCCATGGATGGAGGAGCCTGGTAGGCTGCAGTCCATGGGGTCGCTAAGAGTCAGACACGACTGAGCGTCTTTACTCTCTTTTCACTTTCATTCATTGGAGAAGGAAATGGCAACCACTCCAGTGTTCTTTCCTGGAGAATCCCAGGGGCGGGGGAGTCTGGTGGGCTGCCGTCCATGGGGTCAGATTTGACTGACGCGACTTAGCAGCAGCAGCAGCTAACAACTAAACACAAATTCATGGACTATTATGATCTAGTCACTAAAGAATTCAATATAGCTTTTTGGAAAACAGCAAATAGAATTCAGGAATATATGAAAAGATTTATAGCCTATGACCAAGTGGGATTTACTTTATGTATGTAAGATTGATCCATCATTTGGATCAATTAAGGTTCAATAGCAACAGGTTAAAGAAGAGAAATCAACATGATCATACTGATAGATGTAGAAAACAATCTGGCAAAATCAAAGTCATTCAGGATAAAAATTCTCTGGAAAGCAGGAATAAGGAGGGAACTTCCTTGACTTGATAAACAGAAGGACACTTACATGCAAACAAACAAACAAAAAAAGGTCTACACACAAATGTTATATACTTTACAAAAATTAACTCAACAATGGGTCATAGAACTCAATGTAGAATGCAAAACTTTTAAAAGACAACATGAGGAGAAAATGTGATTACTTTGAGTTTGGTGATTACCTTTTAAATACATCATTAAAATCATCATCCATTAAAGAATTGATAACTTGGATTTCATTAAAGTTAAAAACTTCTGCTTTGTGAAATACACAGCCAGGGAAATAATAAGATAAGCAACAGACTGGGATAGAATGTTTGCCTAATGCATATGTGATTTGTGGTTGTTCTGGGACATGCCAGGCTTTCCTGTCCTTCACTATCTCCCAGAGTTTGCTCAAACTCATGACCACTGAGTCAATGACGTGATCCAACCATTGCATTCTCTGTTTCACCCTTCTCTTGCCCTCAGTCTTTCCGAGCATCATGGTCTTTTGCAGTGAGTTGGCTCTTCACATCAGGTGGCCAAAGTATTGAAGCTTCAGCTTCGGCATCAGTCCTTCCAATGAGCATTCAGGGTTGATTTCCTTTAGGATTGACTGGTTTCATCTCCTTGCAGTCCAAGGGACTCTCAAGAGTTTTCTACAGCACCACAGTTTGAAAGCATCAATTCTTTGGCCCTCAGCTTTCTTTATGATTCACCTCTCACATCCCTACATGACTACTGGAAAAACCATAGCTTTGACTAGATGGACCTTTGTCAGCAAAGTGATGTCTTTGCTTTTTAATATACTATCTAGGTTTGTTACAGCTTTTCTTCCAAGGAGCAAGCATCTTTGAATTTCATGGCTGCAGTCACCAACTGCAGTGATTTTGGAGACCAAGAAAATAAAGTCTGTCAGTTTCCTTTTGGCATGGCATCCGCTGATGCCATGATCTTCATTTCTTGAATGTTGAGTTTTAAGCCAACTTTTTCACTCTCCTCTTTCACCTTCATCAAGAGGCCATTTAGTTCTTCTTCGCTTTATACCATTAGGGTGGGGACATCTGCATATCTGAGGTTATTGATTTTTCTTCAGGCAATCTTGATTCCAGCTTGTGATTAATCCAGCCCAGCATTTCCCATGATGTATTCTGTGTATAAGTTAAATAAGCAGGGTGACAATCTACAGCCTTGTCATACTCCTTTCCCAATTTTGAGCCAATCAGTTGTTTCAAGTCTAGCTTTAACTGTTGCTTCTTGACTCGCATACAGGTTCCTTTGGAGATAGGTAAGCTGTTCTGGTATTCACATTTCTTTAAGAATTTTCCAATTTGTTTTGATCCACACAGTCAAAGGCTTTAAAGAAATAGATGTTTTTCTGGAATTCCCTTGCTTACTTGCACATGAACATTTATAGTTGCTTTATTCATAAATGTATGTGTATGAGCAAAATGATATTTATGTTTATTCATTAGCAAAGTGGCTATAGTTACCTTATTCATAAGTTTATGTCAAAACTTGGAAACACCCAAGAAATACTTCAATTAGTGAGTGTATAAACAAACTATGATACATCAGTGCAATGGAATACTGTTCACTCATAGAAAGAAACGTGGTATCAAGCCAGGAAAGACATGCTGAATGTTGCTAACTGAAAGAAACCTATGTAAAGACTTCATGCCATTATTGTCCAACTCTGTAATGTTCTAGAAAAGGGAAAACTTTGGAGAAAATTAAAAATCAGTGGTTATCAGGGTCTTGGGTAGATGGATGGATGAAGAGATGAAGTACAGACAGTTTCTAAAGCAGTGAAACTGTTCTGTATGATTTTAGTGGTGGATGCATGTCATTACACAGTGGTCAAAATCCATAGAAGTCTCAAAATTAAGAGTGAACCCTAATGTTATTTATGGACTTTTGGCTTATAATGTATCGATGTTGTTTCACCAATAGTGACAAATATACAACCATGGTGAGGGTTGTTGGTGGTAGCAGAGACTGTATTGGGTGGGGGAGGTGTGGTGTGAGAACTATGTACATTCTGGTTAGTTTTGTTGTGAACCTAAACTGTTCCAAAAAATAAATTATATTAATAAAAAAATCCTTAATCCACAACTCCAGTCAAACTAGTCTAACTGGTTTTCATTAGTCTGTGACAGTGGAGGGCTTGATGTTGATGACCTTCTGATCATTTGAAAAGCAATGGGAATGCTATTTGATGTGAAGTGCCAATGAACTGAAAGTTGGGAGACTGGGGTTTGTAAGATAAGGTCTTGTACTAACACAGTGATGACACTTTATCTCACTGTCACCAATTGCTCTTTAGTAAAAATAAAGATTAGACTAATCTCAGAGATTCCTTATATTTCTAAGTTACATTTGACTCTTTCATTCCGTAAAAAGAAATGAACTTCAACAGAGGGGAAGTGGGACAGAACAAGGACAATATTTCCCCAAGAATAAAACGATTGCTCTAGAGAAAGCGACCAAATCTGTTTGATCCAAAATAAACTGGTGTACATCTTTTACAGTATAGAGCTGTGTGAGTTAGGCAGCAAATCACTGATTCTCTTTGTCCTAAGTAAATATTACACAGAGTCTCAGAGTCAGTAAAGTTTAAAGAAGTTCATATACAAAGCTAAACTTTTCTGACCCTCCTTTTATTCAACTGATGCTGCAATTATTAACCAAATTGATATATTTGGAAAGTCATTACTGGAATGAATAACAAAATACTGAGTCATAGTACATAATCAGTAAATGCAGTGCACCTGGAGGACTGAATGTTTACTTAGAGAGAAGCATGAGTGTCTCAGGAAGAGGTAATTGAAAGAATCCAAAGAATTATCACGGGTATGCCAATTCTCAGTTACATGAGGAATAAAACATGAATCCATGTAAACATTAGGAACAAAACATTTTATAATTAGGTCTTGACAGAAACTTATTTTTTTCCTTACTAAAAGTACTTAGAAATAAATACACTTATCACTGTAAACTAATATGAAGATATCTTTGTAGAACATATGTTTGTAAAGTACCAGCATTAGTGATCTAGTGATGTTTACCATCCCAGTGATATTTAGATCTTCATGACCACTAACTATCCTCTCCTATTCATGTCTGGTAGTTCTGCGCTGAGCATCTGTTTAATGAAATCCTTGCCTCCCATCCTCCACTGAATCCACACCTGTTGTTCTATGTAAAATCTCCCTCCCTTGCTCTTGATGACAAATTGATATTATAAAGGAATAATTACAGTTCAGACATACAAAAATGGAGTCAGTGGGCTTTTGGGGATGTGGTCTTGGGTGTGTCTTTGTATCACTGAGAACTTGGCATTTCTTTGACCTGATCCAAACCCAAGGACAGGACAAGCCCTATTCAGAACAATGCATACCAGCTGCATCTTTGTATTCTCAAGGTCTCCCTTTTAAATTCTGCAACCATTTGAAACACCAACCAATACTTACTCAGGACACTTGTTTCCACCGTCAATTATACTTCTTGATAAACAACTCAAGTGACTAACTGTAACCTTGCAATCTTCACACTTATAAGCTTCCCCTATTTTGTCCAGGGTCAAGTGTTTCTTGTGTCTTTGTCTCCTAGGGTACAGTACTAACAAACCTCCAATAAACATTTTTTTTTTATTTCAATCAGGTCTTCATTTTCTAGAATTTTGGTTAACACTGTGCATACTTCATTCTATTATCTCTGACAAAGAGAGACTTCAAAAGAACAGAAGCAACTGTGTGTCTGAAGGCAGCTAGGAGGGTTCAGCCATAGTTTTTCAAAGTTTCCTCACTAAAATCTTGAGATTGGCTCTTTCTTTAGTACCTGAGTAAGTTTCACCTCTGCAGTGATGGAGAGGGGAGAATTCCTATCTTTTATTTACTCTCTTGAGAATCTATGACCCTTTAATCCTTGGAGTCAAGAGGCATCTATTTAATATGCAGTCTAGTTTTTGTGAAGAGTCAGTGGGGTGTACATTCAGAGTAACATGTTTGGAGATGATTGAAGAAATTATCACGAATTGAGATACAGGGAAGTCATTCTGCTTACACATGATTTAACCTGAACTTTATGATAACTTGAAGAGCCTGTCTTATGGCTTTAGGTTATCATATGTTGTACATCTACTTTAACCATTAATGAAAAGAAGATAAAGTTCAGAAGTAAAGAATGTTCACTTTGAAAATAGGGGTAAAATGCCTCCCTTCCTATGGTACTCATACTAGTAGTCCATTGAAGACAAGGTTTCCTTCTCAGATGCCGTGGTCACACTACCTCGTTGTGTACATGCTAATCTGTCTCTTTTCAAACCTTGAAGGTATGTACCCCTGTCATGTTTGATGTATGACCTTTCTTCTGATGAGATATAAAACTGTGATGAAACCATCCTTGTCTGGAGCAGTTTCTCAAGGCTACTGAGAGACTGTCTCCTGGGCTATAGTTCTCAGTTTGACTCAGATAATACCCTATTCTATTCTGTATTATGGTCTTCCCTTGTGGCTCAGGTGTTAAAGAATCTGCCTGCAGTGTGGGAGACTTGGGTTCGATCTCTGGGTTGGGAAGAGCCCCTGGAGAAGGGAAAGGCTACCCACTCCAGTATTCTGGCCTAGAGAATTCCAAGGACTGTATAGTCCATGGGGTCACAAAGAGTTGGACATGATTGAATGACTTTCACTTTCACTTTCATTCTTTATCATAGACTTCTTATTGCTTGTTTATTATGAACTGCCCAGGTTGGCAGGTGCCCAAATTGCTACTGAGAATTGTGGAGAAATAACTCCTGAAAGAATGAAGGGGATGGGGGCGGTCCTAAGATGGCGGAGGAATAGGACGGGAAGACCACTTTCTCCCTCACAAATTCTTCAAAAGAACATTTCAACGCTGAGCAAACTCCACAAAACAACTTCTGTAGGCTGGTAGAAGACATCAGGCAACCAGAAAAGCAGACCGTTGTCTTCAAAAACAGTGAACCTCTCTGAGTGTCCCTCAATGTGGAGAAACTTTTCATCTTTAACCTAGATGTTTTATCATTGGTGCTGTATAGATGGAGAAGTCTAGAGGCTACTGTAAAAATAAAACTGAAAACCAGAAGCAGGAGGCTTAAGTCCAAAGCCTGAAAACATCAGAGAACTCCTGAATTCAGGGAACATTAAGCAATAGGAGCTCATCAAATGCCTCCATACCTACACTGAAACCAAGCTCCACCCAAGGACCAACAAGTTCCAGAACAAGACATACCACACAAATTCTCCAGCAACACAGGAACACACCCCTGAGCTTCAATATACAGGCAGCTCAAAGTTACTCCAAAACCTTTGACGTCTCATAACCCATTACTGGTCACTCCACTGCACTCCAGAGAGAAGAAACCCAGCTCCACCCACCAGAACTCCAACACAAGCCTCTCTAACCAGGAAACCTAGACAAGCCACTGATACAACCCCACCCACAGAGGAAGCTCCATAATAAAGAGAACTCCACAAATTACCAGAATATAAAAAGGCCACCCCAAACGCAGCAATATAATCAAGATGAAGAGATAGAGGAATTCTCAGCAGGTAAAGGAACAGGAGAGTTGCCCACCAAACCAAACAAAAGAGGAAGAGGTAGGGAATCTACCTGAGAAAGAATTCCGAATATTGATAGTGAAAATGATCCCAAATCTTGAAATCAAAATGGAATCACAGATAAATAGCCTAGAGAGAAGGATTGAGAAGATGCAAGAAAGGTTTAACAAGAACCAAGAAGAGATAAAAAACAGTCAATATATAATGAATAACGCAATAAATGAGATCAGAAACACTCTGGAGGCAACAAATAGTAGAATAACGGAGGCAGAAGATAGGATTAGTGAAATAGAAGATAGAATGGTAGAAATAAATGAATCAGAGAGGAAACAAGAAAAACGAATTAAAAGAAATGAGGACAATCTCAGAGACCTCCAGGATGATACGAAACGCCCCAGCATTCAAATTATAGGAGTCCCAGAAGAAGAAGACAAAAAGAAAGACCATGAGAAAATCCTTGAGGAGATAATAGTTGAAAACTTCCCTAAAATGGGGGAGGAAATAGCCACCCAAGTCCAAGAAACACAGAGAGTTCCAAATAGGATAAACCCAAGGCAAAACATCCCAAGACACATATTAATCAAATTAACAAAGATCAAACACAAAGAACAAATATTAAAAGCAGCAAGGGAAAAACAACAAGTAACACAGAAGGGGATTCCCATAAGGATAACAGCTGATCTTTCAATAGAAACTCTTCAGGCCAGGAGGGAATGGCAAGACATACTTAAAGTGATGAAAGAAAATAAGCTACAGCCCAGATTACTGTACCCAGCAAGGATCTCATTCAAATACGAAGGAGAAATCAAAAGCTTTACAGACAAGCAAAAGCTGAGAGAATTCAGCACCACCAAACCAGCTCTCCAACAAATGCTAAAGGATCTTCTCTAGACAGGAAACACAAAAAGGGTGTATAAACCCGAACCCAAAACAATAAAGTAAATGGTAATGGGATCATACTTATCAATAATTACCTTAAACGTAAATGGGTTGAATGCCCCAACCAAAAGGCAAAGACTGGCCGAATGGATACAAAAACAAGACCCCTCTATATGCTGCTTACAAGAGACCCACCTCAAAACAAGGGACACATACAGACTGAAAGTGAAGGGCTGGAAGAAGATATTCCATGCAAATAGAGACCAAAAGAAAGCAGGAGTGGCAATACTCATATCCGATAAAATAGACTTTAAAACAAAGGCTGTGAAAAGAGACAAAGAAGGCCACTACATAATGATCAAAGGATCAATCCAAGAAGAAGATATAACAATTATAAATATATATGCACCAAATATAGGAGCACCACAATATGTAAGACAAATGCTAACAAGTATGAAAGGGGAAATCAACAATAACACAATAATAGTGGGAGACTTTAATACCCGACTCACACCTATGGACAGATCAACTAAACAGAAAATCAACAAAGAAACGCAAACTTTAAATGATACATTAGATCAGTTAGACCTAATTGATATCTATAGGACATTTCACCCCAAAACAATGAATTTCACCTTTTTCTCAAGTGCTCATGGAAACTTTTCCAGGATAGATCACATCCTGGGCCATAAATCTAAACTTGATAAATTCAAAAAAATCGAAATCATTCCCAGCATCTTTTCTGACCATAATGCATTAAGATTAGATCTCAATTACAGGAGAAAAACTATTAAAAATTCCAACATATGGAGGTTGAACAACACACTTCTGAATAACCAACAAATCACAGAAGAAATCAAAAAAGAAATCAAAATATGCATAGAAATGAATGAAAATGAAAACACAACAACCCAAAACCTGTGGGACACTATAAAAGCAGTGCTAAGAGGAAAGTTCATAGCAATACAGGCATACCTCAAGAAACAAGAAAAAAGTCAAATAAATAACCTAACTCTACACCTAAAGCAACTAGAAAAGGAAGAATTGGAGAACCCCAGAGTTAGTAGAAGGAAAGAAATCTTAAAAATTAGGGCAGAAATAAATGCAGAAGCAACAAAAGAGACCATAGCAAAAATCAACAAAGCCAAAAGCTGGTTCTTTGAAAGGATAAATAAAATTGACAAACCATTAGCCAGACTCATCAAGAAGCAAAGAGAGAAGGATCAAATCAATAAAATTAGAAATGAAAATGGAGAGATCACAACAGACAACACAGAAATACAAAGGATCATAAGAGACTACTATCAGCAATTATATGCCAATAAAATGGACAATGTGGAAGAAATGGACAAATTCTGAGAAAAGTACAATTTTCCAAAACTGAACCAGGAAGAAATAGAAAATCTTAACAGACCCATCACAAGCACGGAAATTGAAAGTGTAATCAGAAATCTTCCAGCAAACAAAAGCCCAGGTCCAGACAGCTTCACAGCTGAATTCTACCAAAAATTTCGAGAAGAGCTAACACCTATCCTCCTCAAACTCTTCCAGAAAACTACAGAGGAAGGTAAACTTCCAAACTCATTCTATGAGGCCACCATCACCCTAATACCAAAACCTGACAAAAATACTACAAAAAAAGAAAACTACAGGCCAATATCACTGATGAACATAGATGCAAAAATCCTCAACAGAATTCTAGCAATCAGAATCCAACAACACATTAAAAAGATCATACACCATGACCAAGTGGGCTTTATCCCAGGGATGCAAGGATTCTTCAATATCCGCAAATCAATCAATGTAATTCACCACACTAACAAATTGAAAGATAAAAGCCATATGATTATCTCAATAGATGCAGAGAAGGCTTTTGACAAAATTCAACATCCATTTATGATAAAAACTCTCCAGAAAGCAGGAATAGAAGGAACATACCTCAACATAATAAAAGCTATATATGACAAACCCACAGCAAACATTCTCCTCAATGGTGAAAACTTGAAAGCATTTCCCCTAAAGTCAGGAACAAGACAAGGGTGCCCACTTTCACTGCTACTATTCAACATAGTTCTGGAAGTTTTGGCCACAGCAATCAGAGCAGAAAAAGAAATAAAAGGAATCCAAATTGGAAAAGAAGAAGTAAAACTCTCACTGTTTGCAGATGACATGATCCTGTACATAGAAAACCCTAAAGACTCCACCACAAAATTACTAGAGCTAATCAATGAATATAGTAAAGTTGCAGGATATAAAATCAACACACAGAAATCCCTTGCATTCCTATACACTAATAATGAGAGTGTAGAAAAAGAAATTAAGGAAACAATTCCATTCACCATTGCAACGAAAATAAAATACTTAGGAATATATCTACCTAAAGAAACTAAAGACCTATATATAGGAAACTATAAAACACTGATGAAAGAAATCAAAGAGGACACTAATGGAGAAATAAACCATGTTCATGGATTGGAAGAATCAATATAGTGCAAATGAGTATACTACCCAAAGCAATTTACAGACTCAATGCAATCCCTATCAAGCTACCAGCCATATTTTTCACAGAACTAGAACAAATAATTTCAAGATTTGTATGGAAATAGAAAAAACTTCGAATAGCCAAAGCAATCTTGAGAAAGAAGAATGGAACTGGAGGAATCAACTTGCCCCACTTGAGGCTCTACTACAAAGCCACAGTCATCAAGACAGTATGGTACTGGCACAAAGACAGATATATAGATCAATGGAACAAAATAGAAAGCCTAGAGATAAATCCACACACATACGGACACCTTATCTTCGACAAAGGAGGCAAGAATATATAATGGAGTAAAGATAATCTCTTTAACAAGTGGTGCTGGGAAAACTGGTCAACCACTTGTAAAAGAATGAAACTAGATCACTTTCTAACACCACACACAGAAATAAACTCAAAATGGATTAAAGATCTAAATATAAGACCAGAAAGTATAAAACTCCTAGAGGAGAACATAGGCAAAACACTCTCCGACATAAATCATAGCAGGATCCTCTATGATCCACCTCCCAGAATTCTGGAAATAAAAGCAAAAATAAACAAATGGGATCCAATTAAAATTAAAAGCCTCTGCACAACAAAGGAAAATATCAGCAAGATGAAAAGACAGCCTTCTGAATGGGAGAAAATAATAGCAAATGAAGCAACTGAGAAACAACTAATCTCGAAAATATACAAGCAATACCTGCAGCTCAATTCCAGAAAAATAAATGACCCAATCAAAAAATGGGCCAAAGAACTAAATAGACATTTCTCCAGAGAAGACATACAGATGGCTAACAAACACATGAAAAGATGCTCAACATCACTCATTATCAGAGAAATGCAAATCAAAACCACAATGAGGTACCACTTCACACCAGTCAGAATGTCGGCGATTCAAAAATCTGCAAGCAATAAATGCTGGAGAGGGTGTGGAGAAAAGGGAACCCTCCTACACTGTTGGTGGGAATGCAAATTAGTACAGCCACTATGGAGAACAGTGTGGAGATTCCTTAAAAAATTGCAAATAGAACTACCTTATGACCCAGCAATCCCACTGCTGGGCATACACACTGAGGAAACCAGAATTCAAAGAGACACATGTACCCCAATGTTCATCGCAGCACTGTTTATAATAGCCAGGACATGGAAACAACCTAGATATCCATCAGCAGATGAATGGATAAGAAAGCAGTGGTACATATACACAATGGAGTATTACTCAGCTGTTAAAAGAATACATTTGATTCAGTTCTGATGAGATGGATGAAACTGGAGCCGATTATACAGAGTGAAGTAAGCCAGAAAGAAAAACACCAATACAGTATATTAACACATATATATGGAATTTAGAAAGATGGCAACGACGACCCTGTATGCAAGACAGCAAAAAAGACACAGATGTGTATAACGGACTTTTGGACTCAGAGGGAGAGGGTGGGATGATTTGGGAGAATGGCATTGTAACATGTATACTATCATGTAAGAATCGAATCGCCAGTCTATGTCCGACACAGAATACAGCATGCTTGGAGCTGGTGCACGGTGATGACCCAGATAGATATTATGGGGAGGGAGGTGGGAGGGGGGTTCATGTTTGGGAACGCTTGTACACCCGTGGTGGATTCATGTCAATGCATGGCAAAACCAATACTGTATTGTAAAGTAAAATAAAGTAAAAAAAAAAAAAAAAAAAAAGAATGAAGGGATGAAGCCAAAGCAAAAACAGTTCCCAGTTGTGGATGTGACTTGTGATGAAAGTGAAGTTAGATGCTGTAAGGAACAATAATTTATGCGTAGGAACTGGGATTGTTAGAACCATGAATCAAGGTAAATTGGAAGCGATCAAACAGGAGATGGCAAGAGTGAACATCGATATTTTAGAAATCAGTGAACTGAAATGGACTGGTATGGGTGAATTTAATTCAGATTTATATTATATCTACTCCTGTCAGCAAGAATCCCTCAGACAAAATGGAGTAGACCTCACAGACAACAAAGGAGTCCGAAAAGCATTTCAGTTCAGTTCTTGCTCAGTCGTGTTCGATTCTTAGCGACCCCATGAACCGCAACATGCCAGGCCTCCCAGTCCATCACCAAATCCTGGAGTTTACCCAACCTCATGTCCATTGAATTGGTGATGCCATCCAACCAACTCATCCTCTGTCGACCCTTCTCCACCTGCCCTCAATCTTTCCCAGCATCAGCATCTTTTCAAATGAGTGAGCTCTTCTCATCAGGTGGCCAAAGTATTGGAGTTTCAGCTTCAACATCAGTCTTTACAATGAACACCTGGGACTGGTCTTTAGGATGGACTGGTTGGTTCTCCTTGTAGTCCAGGGGACTCTCAAGAGTCTTCTCCAACACCACAGTTCAAAAGCATCAATTCTTCTGCACTCAGTTTTCTTTATAGTCCAACTCTAACATCCATACATGACCACTGGAAAAACTATAGCCTTGACTAGACAGAACTTTAGTAATGTCTTTGCTTTTTAATATGCTCTCTAGATTGGTCATAACTTTCCTTCCAAGGAGTAAGTGCCTTTTAATTTCAGGACTGCATCAACATCTGCAGTGATTTTGGAGCCCCCAAAAATAAAGTCTGCCACTGTTTCCATTGTTTCCCCATCTATTTGCAATGAAGTGATGGGACCTGATGCCATGATCTTAGTTTTCTGATTATTGAGTTTTAAACCAACATTTTTACTCTCCTCTTTCACTTTCATCAAGAGGCTCTTTAGTTCTTCTTCACTTTCTGCCATAAGGGTGGTGTCATCTGCATATCTGAAGTTATTGATAGTCCTCCGGCAATCTTGATTCCAGCTTGTGCTTCTTCTAGCCCAGCGTTTCTCATGATGTACTCTGCATAGAAGTTAAATAAACAGAGTGACAATATACAGCCTTGACGTACTCCTTTTCCTATTTGGAACCAGTCTTTTGTTCCATGTCCAGTTCTAACTGTTGCTTCCTGACCTGCATATAGGTTTCTCAAGAGGCAGGTCAGGTGGTCTGGTATTCCCATCTCTCTCAGAATTTTCCACAGTTTCTTGTGATCCACACAGTCAAAGGCTTTGACATAGTCAATAAAGCAGAAATAGATGTTTTCTGGAACTCTCTTGCTTTTTCAATGATCCAGCAGATGTTGGCAATTTGATCTCTGATTCCTTTGCCTTTTCTAAAACCAACTTGAACATCTGGAAGTTCACAGTTCACATATTGCTGAAGCCTGGTTTGGAGAATTTTGAGTATTACCTTACTAGTGTGTGAGATAAGTGCAATTGTGCAGTAGTTTGAAAATTCTTTGGCACTGCCTTTCTTTGGGATTGGAACTAAAACTGACCCTTTCCAGTCCTGTGACCACTGCTGAGTTTTCCAAATTTGCTGACATATTGAGTGCAGTACTTTCACAGCATCATCTTTTAGGATTTGAAATAGCTCAACTGGAATTCCATCACCTCCACTAGCTTTGTTCATAGTGATGCTTTCTAAAGTCCACTTGACTTCACATTCCAGGATGTCTGGCTCCAGGTGAGTGATCACATCATTGTGATTATCTGGGTGCAATCTCAGAAAAGAGAGAATGATATCTGTTCATTTCCAAGGCAACCCATTCAATATTACTGTAATCCAAGTCTATGTCTCACCACTAATTCTGAAAAAGCTGAAGTTGAATGGTTTTATGATGACCTAAAAGACCTTCTAGAACTAACACCAAAAAATGATGTCTTTTCATCATAGGGGGCTGGAATGCAAAAGTAGAAAGTCAAGAGATATCTAAAGTAACAGGCAAGTTTGGCAAGGTAGCACAAAATGAAGCAGGGCAAAGGCTAATAGAGTTTTGCAAAAAGGATGCACTGGTCATACCAAACCCTCTTCTAACAACACAAGAGATGACTCTTCGCATGGATATCACCAGATGGTCAATACTAAAATTAGATTGATTATATTCTTTGCAGCTGAAAACAAGAAACTCTATACAGTCAGCAAAAGCAAGACCAGGTGCTGACTGTGGGTCAGATCATGAACTCCTAGTCACAAAATTCAGACTTAAAGTGAAAGAAGTAGGGTAAACCAGTAGACCATTTAGGTATGACCTAAATCGAATCTCTTATGATTATACAGAGGAAGTGACAAGTAGATTCAAGGGATTAGATCTTCAGAGTGCCTGAAGAACTATGGATGGAGGTTTATGACAATGTATAGGAAGCTGTGATCAAGACCATCCCCAAGAAAAAGAAATTCTAAGAAGCAAAATGGTTTTCTGTGGAGGCCTTACAAAGAGCTGAGAAAAGAAGAGAAGTGAAAGGCAAGGGAGAAAAGGAAAGATATACTCATCTGAGTGCAGAGTTCCAAAGAATAGTAAGGAGAGACAGGAAAGCCTTTCTTAGTGATAAATATAAAGAAATAGAAGAAAGCAATAGAATGGAGAAGACTAGAGATCTCCTCGAGAAAATTAGTGATACCAAGGGAACATTTCAGGTGAAGATGGGCACAATAAAGGACAGAAATAGTATGGACACAACAAAAGCAGAAGATAGTAAGAAGAGGTGGCAAGAATACCCAGAAGAACTGTACAAAAAAGATCTTCATGACCCAGATAACCATGATGGTGTGATCACTCACCTAGAGCCAGATGTCCTGGAATGTGAAGTCAAGTGGGCCTTAGGAAGCATCACTAGAAACAAAACTAGTGGAGGTGATGGAATCCCAGTTGAGCTATTTCAAATCCTAAAAGGTGACACTGTTAAAGCACTGCACTCAATATACCAGCAAATTTGGAAAACTCCACAGTGGCTACAGGGCTGGAAAAGATGAGTTTTCATTCCAATCCCAAAGAAAGGCAATGCCAAAGAATATTCAAACTACTGCACAATTGCACTCATCTCACACACTAGCAAGGTAATGCTCAAAATTTTCTAAGCCAGGCTTCAAACAGTACGTGAACCAAGAACTTCCAGCTCTTCAAGCTGGATTTAGAAAAGGCAGGGGAACCAGAGATCAAATTGCCAACGTACATTGGTACATAAAAGAAGCAACAGCGTTCCAGAAAATCATCTACTTCTGCTTTATTGACTATGCCAAAGCCTTTGACTGTGTGGATCACAATCAACTGTGGAAAATTCTTCAAGAGATGGGAATACCAGACCATCTGACCAGCCTTAAGAAATCTGTATGCAGGTCAAGAAGGAACAGTTAGAATCAGACATGGAACAATGAACTGGTTCAAAATTGGGAAAGGAGTATGTCAAGGCTGTATATTATCACCCTGCTTATTTAACTTATATGCAGAGTACATCATGCCAAATGCTGGACTGCATGAAGCACAAGCTGAAATCAAGATTGCTTGGAGAAATATCAATAACCTCAGAAAAGCAGATGACACCATCCTTATGGCAGAAAGTGAAGAGAACCTAAAGAGCTTCTTGATGAAAGTTAAAGAGGAGAGTAAAAATCTGGCTTAAAACTCAATATTCAAAAAACTAAGATCATGGCATCTGGTCCCATCACTTCATGTCAAATAGATGGGGAAACAATGGAAACAGTGACAAACTTTATTTTGGGAGGCTCCAAAATCACTGCTGATGGTGACTGCAGCCATGAAATTCAAAGACGCTTTCTCCTTGGATGAAAAGTTATGACCAACCTAGACAGCATATTAAAAAGTAGAGACATTACTTTGCCAACAAAAGTCTGTCTAATCAAGGCTATGATTTTTTTCAGTGGTCATGAATGGATGTGAGAGATGGACCATAAAGAAAGCTGAGCTTTGAAAAATTGATGCTTTTGAACTGTGGTGTTAGAGAAGATACTTCAGAGTCCTTGGGCTGCATGGCAATCAAACCAGTTAATCACAAAGGCAATCAGTCCTGAATATTCACTGGAAGGACTGATGCTGAATCTGAAGCTCCAATACTTTGGACACCTGATGCGACAAACTGACTCATTGGAAAAGAGCCTGATGCTGGAAAAGATTGAAGGCAGGAGGAGAAGGGGATGGCAATCAGATGGCTGGATGGCATCACCAACTTGATGGACATGAGTTTGAGTAAGCTCCAGGAGTTGGTGATGGACAGGGAAGCCTAGTGTGCTGCAGGCCATTTGGTTGCAAAGAGTCAGACATGACTGAGCGACTAAATTGAACTAAATTGATTGTTTGTGTTGGCAGCAGTTTAGTTTGGTTTTACTAAAGTTTTTCTTCTTTGGTAATAACTGAATGCAAGAAATGGGCACAAGAAGATCTCAGTTTCAATCCTAGTTTTATTAAATATAGCTGTGTGACCCTGGAAATCTCTCCTGCTCTCCCAGAGGCTTCGTTTCCCTCATTGGAAAAATATGAAATAATAATCTCTGCTTTCCAGTGTTTATTTATTTTTTTTTAGAGGAAAAAGGAAGATTTCATGATAAGAGCCATGTAAATTTAGTTAGTTAATTACTCAATTTGTGTTTGGTCATTTAAGATGTTTGAATTATGTTAGTGTTAACCAAGAATTACAAGAACAGAAACCTGGTTGAAATAAAGATGTGTCTAATTGAATTTTATTAAGACTGCAGCCCAGGGAACACAGTTTCAAGAAGCACTTGAATTGAGTCCCACCAGATTACCAAATGGGAGAAGCTTATAAAGGCAAAAAACTGCACAGCTACATAAATTGTTTGTCAGAATTATGATTGGTGGGAATTCCCTGGTGGTCCAGTTGTTAGGTCTCCATACTTCCACTGCAGAGAACACAGGTTCCATTCCTGGTCAAGGATCTAAGATCCTGCATACCTCACAACTTGGCAAAAAAAAAAAAAAAAAAAAAACCTGAAAAAAAATACAATTGGAGCTCACAGAAAATAAGCTGCTTTTGTTAAGAAAAAAATCTGGTTGAGACTTGGAATGATTACTTACTTGTGAGACTGGAGGGATTGGAATCTTTTGCACAGCAAAGCTAATCATAAACAAAACAAAGACAACCCATAAAATAAGAGAAAATATTTGCAAAGAAAGTAACTGACAAGTGATTAATCTCTAAAATATACAAACAGCTCATGCAGCTTAATATAAAAAAAGAAATCCAAAAATGGGCACAAGATCTAAATGGACATTTCTCCAAAGAAGACATATAGAAGGCCAAAGAACACATGAAGAGATACTCAATATCACTAGTTATTAGAGAAATGCAAATCAAAACTGTCATAAAGTGTCACTTCACACTGGTAAGAAGGGCCACTATCAAAAATCTACAAACAATAAATGCTGGAGAGGATGGAAAGAAAAGAGAACCCTCTTATACACTATGGAGGTTTCTTAAAAATCTAAAAATAAAGCTATCATATGATCAAGCAGTCCCACTCCTGGGCATATACTCATAGAAAATAATTTAAAAAAAAAATGCACCCCAATATTCACTGCAGCACTCTTTACAGTTGCCAGGACATGGAATCTACCTAAATGTCCATCAACAGGGGAATGGATAAAAAGGATGCGGTACATATATACAATATAATTATTACTCAGCCATAGAAAGAACAAAAATAATTCCACTTGCAACAACATAGATGGACAGGGGCAATGGTAGCAGCTGTCCTGGGAGGTGCCTCTTGACAAGTGCCCACTTGAGAGGTTGCTATTAACCCTATCATTCAGTTCAGTTCAGTTCAGTTGCTCAGTCATGTCTGATTCTTTGTGTGCCCATGGACTGCAAGCACCTGGGCTCCCTGTCCATTTCCAATACCCGGAGTTTACTCAAACTCATGTCCATTGAGTTAGTGATGCCATCCAATCATCTAATCTTCTGTCGTCCTCTTCTGCTCCTGCCTTCAATCTTTCCCAGCATCAGGATCTTTTCAAATCAGTCATTTCTTCACATGAAGTGGCCGAAGTATTGGAGTTTCAGCTTCAGCATCAGTCCTTCCAATGGATGTTCAGGACTGATTTCCTTTAGAATGGACTGGTTAGATCTCCTTGCTGTCCAAGTAACTCCCAAGAGACTTCTCCAATACCACAGTTCAAAAGCATCAATTCTTCTGTGCTCAGCTTTCTTTATAGTCCAGCTTTCACATCCATACATGACTACTGGAAAAACCATAGCTTTGACTAGATCGACCTTTGTTGGCAAGGTAATGTCTCTGCTTTGTAACATGCTGTCTAGATAGGTCATAACTTTTCTTCCATGGAGCAAGCATCTTTGAATTTCATAGCTGCCATCACCATCTGCAGTGATTTTGAACCCCGCCCCCCCAAAATAAATTTTGTCACTGTTTCCATTGTTTCCCTATTCATTTGCCAAGAGTGATGGGACCAGATGCCATGATCTTAGTTTTCTGAATGTTGAGTTTTAAGCCAACTTTTTCACTCTCCTCTTTCACTTTCATTAAGAGGCTCTTTAGTTCTTCTTCACTTTCTGCTGTAAGGGTGGTGTCATCTGCATGTCTGAGGTTGTTGATTTTTCTTCACGCAATCTTGATTCCAGCTTGTGGTTCATCGAGTCTGGCATTTCTCATGATGTACTCTGCATGTAGGCTAAATAAGCAGGGTGACAATATACAGCCTTGATGTACTCCTTTTCCTATTAGGAACCAGTCTGTTGCTCCATGTCCAGTTCTAACTGTTGTATCTTGACATGCATACAGATTTCTCAGGAGGCAGAGAAGGTGGTCTGATATTCCCATCTCTTTCAGAATTTTCCACAGTTTATTGTGATTCACACAGTCAAAGGCTTTGGCATAGTCAGTAAAGCAGAAGTAGATCTTTTTCTGGAACTCTGTTGCTTTTTCAATGATCCAATGAATGTTGGCAATTTGATCTCTGGTGCCTCTGCCTTTTCTAAATCCAGCGTGAACAGCTGGAAGTTCAGGGTTCATGTGCCTTTGAAGCCTGGCTTGGAGAATTTTGAGCATTACTTTACTAGCATGTGAACTGAGAGCAATTGTGTGGTAGTTTGAGCATTCTTTGGCACTGCTTTTCTTTGGTATTGGAATGAAAACTGACCTTTTCTGGTCCTGTGGCCACTGCTGAGTTTTCCAAATTTGCTGGTATATTGAGTGCAACGCTATCACAGTATCATCTTTTAGGATTTGAAATAGCTCAACTGGAATTCCATCACCTCCACTAGCTTTGTTCATAGTGATGCTTCCTAAGGCCCACTTGACTTCGCATTCCAGGATGTCTGGGTCTAGGTGAGTGATCACACCATCATGGTTATCTGGGTCATGAAGAGCTGTTCTATATAGTTATTCTGTGTATTCTTGCTACCTCTTCTTAATATATTCTGCTTCTTTGGGTCTATACCATTTCTGTACTTTATTTTGCCTATCTTTGCATGAAGTGTTCCCTTGGTAGTCTCTAATTTTCTTGAAGAGATCTTTGGTCTTTCCCATCCTATTGTTTTCCTCTGTTTCTTTGCATTAATCACTGAGGAAGGCTTTCTTTTTTGGGGGGGCGGGGAGCTGTCACAAAGGTAATGTATTGAAGTCCCTCTCTCATTTTCATACTCATATTTATTGAATTTAACTCATAGCTACAAATTATTCTTTTTTTTTTAACTTTATAATGTTGTATTGATTTTGCCATACATCAACATGAATCCGGCACAGGTGTACACATGTTCCCAATCCTGAACCCCCCTCCCACCTCCCTCCCCATACCATCCCTCTGCTGGCCATACACACCGAGGAAACGGAAGGAAGGCTTTCTTGTCTCTCCTTACTCTTCTTTGGAACTTTGCATTCAAAAGGGTGTATCTTTCATTTTATTCTTTGCCTTTTCCTTCTCTTCTTTTCACAGCTATTTGTAAGGTCTTGTCAGACAATTATTTGCCTTATTGCATTTCTTTTTCATGGGAATGGTCTTGATCACTGCCTCCTGTACAGTGTCACGAACCTCTATCCATAGTTCATCAGGCACTCTATCAGATCTAGTCCCTTGAATCTATTTGTCACTTTCATTGTATAATCGTAAGGGATTTGATTTAGGTCATACATGAATGGTCTAGTGGTTTTCCCTACTTTCTTCAATATAAGTCTGAATTTGGCAATAAGGAGTTCATGATCTGAGCCACAGTCATCTCCCAGTCTTATTTTTGCTGACTGTATAGAGCTTTTCCATCTTTGCCTGCAAAGAATATAATCAGTCTGATTCGGTATTGACCATCTGGTGATGTTCATGTTTAGAGTCTTCTCCAGCTCCTGCATGGTGCTGAAGCAACTTTGAGTTATCCCACCTCCAAGGGCAGAGAAGCACCAGCAGGAGGGTATTCATTTTAGTGGCAGCTGCATGGTGCTGGAGCAACTTTGAGGAGAGGCCCCGTGTCCAAGGGCAAAGGAAAAGCCCCAGGAAGACAGTTGGAGGGGAAAATCAGTTTAGAATCAAACCTCATACCTGCCAGAGATGCTCAGAGTGCCCAAACAAACATTGTGTGCACCAGGACCCCAAAAAAACCAGACACTGAGAAGAACTGTGTTTGAGTATCTCCTATGGAGATACAGGTCAGCAGAGGACTGCTGCAGGGGCAGGGGCTCTGGGTACAGCACACCTGGGTATGGCATAAGCTCTCCTGGAGGAGGTCACCATTAACCCAACCATAGAGCCACCAGAACTTTCACAGGACTGGGGAAACTGACTCTTGGAGGGTACAAACAAAACCTTGTGTGCACCAGGACCCAGGAGAAAGGAGTAGTGACTCCACAAGAAACTGATCCAGACTTGCCCATGAGCATCCAGGAGTCTCTGGCAGAGGTTTGGGTCAGCAGCAGCCTGCTGCAGAGTTGGGGGCACTGAGTGCAGCAGTGGGTACGTGGGACCTTTTGAAAGAGGTCGCCATTATCATAATTACCTCCACCAGTGTATTGTTCATCTCTGTTTACTTGTTTTTTCCAGGATCAGAGTCTTTTCCAATGAATCAACTCTTCTCATGAGGTGGCCAAAGTACTTTGGCCGTTAGATACCCTATGTCTAAGGACAAAGTACTTTGGCCACCTCATGCGAAGAGTTGACTCATTGGAAAAGACTCAGATGCTGGGAGGGATTGGGGGCAGGAGGAGAAAGGAACAACTGAGGATGAGATGGCTGGATGGCAACACGGGCTCGATGGACGTGAGTCTGAGTGAACTCCGGGGGTTGGTGATGGACAGGGAGGCCTGGCGTGCTGCGATTCATGGGGTTGCAAAGACTCGGACACAACTGAGAGACTGAACTGAACTGAACTGATAGTTTGGCCTCAGGTCAAATAACAGGGAGGGAACACAGCCCAGCCCATCAACACAAAATTGGATTAAAGATTTACTGAGCATGGCCCTGCCCATTAGAACAAGACCCAGTTTCCCCCTCAGTCAGTCTCTCTCATCAGGAAGCTTCCATAAGCCTCTTATCCTTCTCCATCAGAGGGAAGACAGAAAGAAAACCCTATCATAGAGCCTGTAAACTCCAAGCCTTGATACATAATAGTGCAGATGATCCAGGATCTTTGAAAAGGAATGGAGAAGATGCAAGAAATGTTTACCAAAGACCTAGAAAAACTAAAAAACAAGTAAACAGAGATGAACAATACACTGGAAGGAATTAATAGCAGAATAGTTGAAGCAGAAGAACAGATAAGTGACCTGAAAGACAGAAAGGTAGAAACACTGCTGTAAAACCGAATATAAAATACAAATGAAAAAAATGAAGATAGCCTAAGAGTCTTCTGGGACAACATTAAACACACTGACATTTGCATTATAAGGGTTCCAGAAGGAGAAGACAGGAAGACAGGTTCAAGAAGGGAGAGTAGAAGGATGTGCACTCATCTTCTCCTGCGAGAACACCAAAATCACAAATTGCTGTTACGAACAACCCTCTACAGGAGAATGCTGGAACCCACCAAAACAAGATACCCTATCTCCAAGGACAAAGGAGTAGCTGCAACAAGATGGTAGAAGGGGTGTGGTCATATATAAAATCAAGCCTCATACCCACGAGAGATCCTTGGAGGGCACATACAAAACCTTGTGCATACCAGAACCCAGGAGAAATGAGCAGTGACTGCACAAGAGACTAAGTCAGACTTGCCTGTGAGTGTCCGGGAGTCTCTGGTGAAGCTGTAGGTTGACAGTGGCTGGCATGGGGTCAGGGGCACTGATAGCAGCAGCCCTAAGACATTCTTTCATAAGTCCTTTTGGGGGAGGTCATCATTTCCCCTATCATAGTTTGGCCTAGGCCAAACACAGCCCCACTGATTAGCAGAAATTGGATTAAAGATTTACTCAGCATGACCCTGCCCATCAGAGCAGACCTAGTTTTCCCCACAGCCAGCCCCTCCCATAAGGAAGCTTGCACAAACCTCTTATCCTCATCCATCAATGGGCAGACAGAATGAAAACCACAATCACAGAAAACTACCCAAATTGATCACACGGATCACAACTTTGTGGAACTTAATGAAACTATGAGGCATGCCATGTAGGGTGACCCAAGATGGATGGGGTCATGGTGGAGAATTCTGACAAAACATGGTCCACTGAAGAAGGGAATGGCAAACCACCTCAGCATTCTTGTCTTGAGAACCACATGAACAGTATGAAAATGAAAAAAGATATGACATGGAAAGATGAAAACCCATGTTGCTAGGTGCCCAATATACTACTAGAGAAGAGCGGAGAAATAGCTCCTGAAGGAATGAAGTGGCTGAGTCAAAGCAGAAATGACACGCCGTTGTGGATGTGACTGGTGGTGAAAGCAAAGTCTGATGATGTAAAGAACAGTATTGTATAGGAACCTGGAATGTTAGGACCATGAATCAAGGTAAGTTGGAAGTGGTCAAGCAGGAGATGGCAAGAGTGAGCATTGACATTTTAGGAATCAGTGAACTAAAATGGACAGGAATGGGCGAATTTAATTCAGATGACCATTATATCTACTACTGCGGGCAAAAATCCCTTCAAAGTAAAGGAGTAACCCTTAGTCAACAAAAGAATCTGAAATGCAGTACTTGGGTGCAATCTCAAAAACAACAGCTTGGTCTCAGTTCATTTCCAAAGCAAACAATTCAATATCTCAGTAATCCAAGTCTATGCCCCAACCACTAATGCTGAAGAAGATGAAGTTGAATGGTTCTGTGAAGACCTACAAGACCTTCCAGAACTAACACCAAAAAATGATGTCTTTTACATCATAGGGAATTGGAATGAAAAAGTAGGAAGTCAAGAGATACATGGAGTAACAAGCAAGTTTGGTATTGGAATACAAAATGAAGCAAGGCAAATGTTAACAGAGTTTTGCCAAGAGAACACACTGGTCATAGTAAACACCCTCTTCCAACAAAACTCTATACATGGATACCACCAGATAGTCAATACCAAAATCAGATTGATGATATTCTTCACAACCGAAGATGGAAAAACTGTATACAGTCAGCAAAAAGCAAGACTGGGAGCTGACTGTGTCTCAGATCATGAACTCCTTATTGCAAAATTCAGACTTACACTGAAGAAAGTAGAGAAAACCACCAGACCATTCACATATGATCTAAATCAAATCTCTTATGATTATACAGTACAGTGACAAATAGATTCAAGGGATTAGGTCTGATAGAGTGCCTGAAAAACTATGGACAGAGGTTCACAACACTGTACAGGAGGCAGTGATCAAAACCATTCCCAAGGAGGGTGGGGAATGCGACAAGGCAAAATGGTTGTCTGAAGAGGTCTTACCAATCAGTGAGAAAAGAAGGGAAGTGAAAGGCAAAGGAGAAAGGAAAGATATAACCATCTGAGTGAAGAATTTCAAATAATAACAAGGAAAAATAAGAAAGCCTTCCTAAATGAATAAAGCAAAGAAATAGAGGAAAACAATAGGATGGGAAAGACTAGAGATCTCCTCAAGAAAATTAGAGACACCAAGGGAACATTTCATGCAAAGATGGGCACAATAAAGGATAGAGATGATATGGATCTAACAGAAGCAGAAGATATTAGGAAGAAGTGGCAAGAATACACAGAACTATACAATAAATGTTTTAATGACCCAGACAACAACGATGGTGTGCTCGCTCACCGAGAGCCAGACAACCTGGAGAGAGAAGTCAAGAGGGCCTTAGGAAGCATTACTATGAACAAAGCTAGTGGAGGTGATGAAATTCCAGTTGAGCTATTTCAAATCCTAAATGATGAAGCTTGTAGAAGTGCTGCACTCATTAGGCCAGCAAATTTGGAAAGTTCAGCAGTGGTCACAGGACTGAAAAAGGTCAGTTTTCATTCCAATCCCAAAGAAAGGCAATGCCAAATAATATTCAAACTACTGCACAATTGCACTCATTTCACATTAGCCAGGTAATACTCAAAATTTTCAAAGCTAAGCTTCAACAGTATGTGAACAGAGAACTTCCAGATGTATACACTGGATTTAGAAAAGGCAGAGGAACCAGAGATCAAATTGCCAATACCCATTGGATCATAGAAAAAGCAAGGGAATTCCAGAAAAACATCTACTTCTGCTTCATTGACTACACTAAAGCCTTTGACCACATGTATCACAACTAACTATGGAAAATTCTTAAAGAGATGGGAATACCAGAGCAGCTTACCTGCCTCCTGAGAAACCTATATGCAGGTGAATAAGCAACAGTTAGAATTGTACATGGAACAACAGAGTGGTTCAAAACTGGGAAAGGAATAAGACAAGGCTGTATATTGTCATCCTGCTTATTTAACTTACATGTAAAGTCTGTCATTCAAAATGTTGGGCTGGATGAATCACAAGCTGGAATCGAGACATACCAATAACCTCAGACATGCAGATGATACCATCTTAATGAGAGAAATAAAGAGAAACTAAAGAGCCTCCTGATGAAGGGGAGTCCTTCATTGGAAGGCCTGATTATGAAGCTGAATCTCCAATACTTTGGCAACCTGATGCTGACTCATTGGAAAAGATTCTGATGCTCAGAAAGATTGAGGGCAGAAGAAGATGGGGGAGACAGAAGGTGAGATGGTTGGATGACATCATCAACTCAATGGACATGAGCTTGAACAAAATCCAGGAGATAGTGAAGGACAGGGAAGCCTGGAGTGCTGGAGTCCATGGGGTTGCAAAGAGTCAGACATGACTGAGCGACTCAACAATGAACAACAAAGAGAAGAGAGAGAGAATAGACCTGAGCAAACATTCGAAAAGATAATAGCTGAAAACTTCCCTAGCATAGGAAAAGAAATACTCTGCCAAGTCTATGAAGCAGAGAGAGTCCCAGGCAGGATAAACCCAAGGATGAACACACCAAGACACATAATAATCAAACTGACAAAAATTAAAGACAAAGATAAAATATTTAAAAAACAAGGGAAAAAAATAACAAATAGCATACAAGGGAACTCCTATAAGTTTATCAGCTGATTTCTCAACAGAATATCTACAAGCCAGAAGGAAATGGCACAATATATTCGAAGTGATGAGAAGGAAGAAGATATAACCAAGAATACTCTACCCATCAAGTCTGTCATTCAGATTTAAAGGAGAAATCAAAAGCTTTACAAAGGCAAAAGTTAAGAGAATTCAGCACCACCAAACCAGCTTTACAACAATTGAAAAAGGAACTTCTCTAGGCAGGAAACACAAGAGAAGGAAGAGACCAACCTACAAAGAATAAACTTAAAACAATTAAGAAAATGGTAATAGGAGCATATATATTGATAATAACCTTACATGTAAATGGATTAAATGCACCAGCCTAAAGACAGACTGGGTGGATGAAAGATGAAATATATGCATGTATGCATTTCCACTTACCACATCACTCTACTTAAGCCCCCAAAATGTAATTATTCTATACTGTTAGGTTAATCATGTTTCCATTATGGCTTGCAATTGCAATTACATATTTTTTGTCTGGCTATTAATTGTGAAAACTGATAAACATTTTTCATTGTTGTGATTAGATGACTACTGTTCATTTAATACCATTGGGTCATCATTGGTCAACAGAAAATAATAGAATTCTATATCACTAAAACTACCATTTAATAGAAAAACCTGTAATCACTTTTTCAAATCCAGATGCACATTAGAATTATCTTAGAATTTTTTGAAAAAATGCAAATGCTTACGTATTGTTATTTTCTCCAAAGTTCCAGATGTGATTCTAGTGAGCAGCCATATTTAAAAGTAACTGGATTATATGATCATCTTTTATTTTTCTCTAGTTTGTTCCACTTTTTCTCTTTCATATTCAGTGCTCCCATTTCATTTAGTTTATGTTTTCTGATTTCTCTGTCTGTTTTTGTTGTTGTTCTTTCTCAAACCTTTATCAAGTGTAGCAGAAAAGCTTTCATTTATATATGTACAATGCAATATATATATTTTAGAAAACTTATGAATTTTTGCTTAGCTAAAAAATATATGACATTTTGATTCCACTTGTGTTACTATGTATAAATAGAATGCTAGAATTCTAATTTATATTCACTCAAACCTTTGATATAATTCCATTTATTCTGGCATCAAATATTACTGCTGAAACTCTAGAAAGCTTATTATCTTAGTGATTTTTTAAAAAATTTGAATGAGGCTTGAAACTTCTAATCCAATTCTGAAAAAGAGTTAAGAGGTACTATGTTGTAAAAAAAACAAAAACAAAAACAAAACAGGAAATTAACATGTGATACAGTATTAACTGGACTTCCCTGGTAGCTCAGCTGGCAAAGATTCTGCCTGCAATGCAGGAGACCCCAGTTCATTCCTGAGTTGGGTAGATCCCCTGGAGATAGGCTACCCACTCCAGTATTCTTGGGCTTCCCTGGTGGCTCAGACAGTAGAGAATCTGCCAGTGGTGCGGGAGACCTGGGTTTGACACCTGGATTGTGAAGATCCCCTGGAGAAGGACATGGCAACCCACCTTCAGTATTCTTGCCTAGGGAATCTCCATGGACAGAGAGGAGCCTGGTAGGCTACAGTCCGTGGGATCACAAAGCAACTTGGGCATGACTGAGCAACTCAGCAAAACTCAGAACAGCACAGCACAGCACAGTATTAACTAAAGCACAGGATTTGTTCAAATTTCACAAAATTTTATGCTAGTGTCCATTGTTTGTTTTCATACCTTATTCAAGATTCCACATTGTATTTAGTTGCCTTGAGCTGCTTCAGCTGCATGCAGCAAATTTTGATAAATGCTGTTTTCATTTTTATTTCATTACAAATACTTTTTTAATTTTCCTTGTTATGGCTTCTTAGATATACCCATCATTTAAAAGTGGATACTTAATTTTCACATACCTGGAGTTTTTATTTTATTTTTTTAATATAAATTTATTTATTTTAATTGGAGGTTAATTACTTTACAATATTATCCTTGATATTAATTTCTCATTTAGATGCTTTTTTCTCCTCAATCACCCTCAGTGCTTTTTCTTTTAATCTTTTTAAGGTTTTCAATGGCTAAGTCAAAGATCCGTCTTGATAAATGTCACATTGCACTTGAAAATATGTGGGCTATTTTAAAATATCTTTTGATATTGATTTCTGACATAATCCACAGCAGTAAGAGAACACACTCTGTATGATTTCAAAATCTTTAGATCATGAAGTTTTTGCATCTTGTTTTATGTTCCTGGATATGTTCCATTGTCTCCTGGTTTACAGTATATGGGAACTTGAATAGAATTTGTATCCTGCTATTGTGTGAAAACTGTATAAATCTAACTATGTTGAATAGGTTCATAGTGCTTTTTAGATCTACTGTATACTTCTACATTTCTTTCTATTCATTTTATTAATTTTTGAGAATTTGATATTGAAACTCTAACTAAAAACCTTAATTTATCTACTAAAAAAAATCATTGCTATACACAGTGGAACTATATGCAAATTTGTTCTATATTTTCCAGTTCAATTCAGTCTCTCAGTCATGTACAACTCTTTGCAACCCCATGAGCCGCAGCACGCCAGGCCTCCCTGTCCATCACCAGCTCCTGGAGTTCACTCAAACTCACCTTCATCGAGTCGGTGAGGCCATCCAGCCATCTCATCCTGTCGTCCCCTTATCATCCTGCCCCCAGTCCTTCCCAGCATCAAAGTCTTCTCCAGTGAGTCAACTCTTCGCATGAGGTGGCCAAAGTATTGGAGTTTCAGCTTTAGCATCATTCCTTCCAAAGAAAACCCAGGGCTGATCTCCATCAGAATGGACTGGTTGGATCTCCTTGCAGTCCAAGGGACTCTCAAGAGTCTTCTCCAACACCACAGTTCAAAAGCATCAATTCTTCGGTGCTCAGCTTTCTTCACAGTCCAACTCTCACATCCATACATGACCACAGGAAAAACCATAGCCTTGACTAGACGGACCTTTGTTGGCAAAGTAATGTCTCTGCTTTCATAACTTTCATTCCAAGGAGTAAGCATCTTTTAATTTCACGGCTGCAATCACCATCTGCAGTGATTTTGGAGCCCCAAAAAATAAAGTCTGACTCTGTTTCCACTGTTTCCTCATCTATTTCCCATGAAGTGATGGGACCAGATGCCATGATCTTCGTTTTCTGAATGTTGAGCTTTAAGCCAACTTTTCCACTCTCCTCTTTCACTTTCACCAGGAGGCTTTTTAGTTCCTTTTCACTTTCTGCCATAAGGGTGGTGTCATCTGCATATCTGAAGTTATTGATATATCTCCCGGCAATCTTGATTCCAGCTTGTGCTTCTTCCAGCCCAGCATTCTCATGCTGTACTCTGCATATAAGTTAAATAAGCAGGGTGACAATATACAGCCTTGACGTACTCCTTTTCCTATTTGGAACCAGTCTGTTGTTCCATGTCCAGTTCTAACTGTTGCTTCCTGACCTGCATATAGGTTTCTCAAGAGGCAGGTCAGGTGGTCTGGTATTCCCATCTCTTTCAGAATTTTCCACAGTTGATTGTGATCCACACAGTCAAAGGTTTTGGCATAGTCAATAAAGCAGAAATAGATGTTTTCCTTGAACTCTCTTGCTTTTGCCAAAGTCGCCTGTCAGTGTGGTATCATACTTTCACAATTTAAAGGACTAAAAATGTTTAAAAATTAAAAAATAGATAACTGACTAGGACTTACTGTATAGCACAGGGGTCTACTCAATATTCTATAATTTTCTGTATAGGAAAATAATCTAAAGGATAAAAAGAGTGGATATACATATATGTACAACCTATTCACTTTGCTGTATACTTGAAACTAACATTTGTAAATCAAATATACTACAATAAACTTGTTTAATTTGGTAATAAATAAATAAATAAAAATGGCATAAAATATACTGATTGTCTTCAAGTCATAAATTTGCAACTGATCGTTGACTTGAATCCAGAGTTTTGAGCTGTTTTTTGGCATCAAATTATTTATTTCAATGGTTCTCAATCCTGACTGCACAATGGAAATTTTTTTTTTTTAATTATCAAACATGGATCCCACCCCAGTACAAGTAAATGACAATCTCCAAAGTTATTACTGGACAGAGGGAAAACAAGACTAAAGTACACTTTAATTTTATCTTTTTCAGTGGCCAAAGTCTACTCAGAATAGAGTATAAAGTGGATGTGATTGATTGATATTTTTAGTCCTCAGAGAGACCCATATGAATCAGCAGGGACTTAGATTTCAAGCTCACAGTCGTCTGAGTGAGAAGAGAAGGTGCCAATGGATCTGGCTGTGGTCCTGGTGCTCTGTCTCTCCTGTCTGCTTCTCATCTCGCTCTGGAAACAGAGCTCTGGGAAAGGGAAGCTCCCGCCGGGCCCCACTCCTCTCCCGATTCTTGGAAATATCCTACAGTTAGATGTTAAGAACATCAGCAAATCTTTAACCAATGTAAGTAGCCTTTATGCTCCTCCAGGGCCTTGAAAAGGGTAAGTAAACTAAGTCCAGTTTTTTTGCAGGTCAACTATGTTGTCAAATCTTTTTTTTCCCAATGTAATTAACCTCCAATTAAAATAAATAAATTTATATTTAAGTCCAGTTTTAAAAGTAATATATATTTCTCTGAGCACGTTTTTTTTCTTTTACCTTTTAGTTTGTATTTGTTTATTTATTTTTAAAAATTTTTATTTTTACTTTATTTTACTTTAGTAAAATAGTGCATTGGGTCTTCCTTGCTGTGCACAGCTCTCACTAGTTGTGGCAGATTGGAGCTACTCTCTAGTTATGGTGCACAGGCTTCTCATTGTGGTGGCTTCTCTTGTGGAGCATGGGTTTTAGGGCACATGGACTCAGGAGTTGTGGAAAACAGGCTTAGTTGCCCTTTGGCACAAGGAATCTTTCTGCCCCAGGGATTGAACTTTCATCAGTGGGTGAATTCTTAACCACTGAAACACCAGGGAAGTCCTGGGCACATTGTTAAAACAGATCAGCAAATTATTCCCTGTAACTTCTGATATTCCTGTTGCCTTTTCTGGCCTGTCATTGTCATAAGTAGAGAAAAGAAGTAATGTGTTTTGTGAGCAGAGAAATATTTGTCTTTGCACAAGTAATAGAAACAAAATAATAAAGTGGCAAAAGCTGCATGTGTTACTTCCCTTTTTGTTTCACAGCCTTTCACTATGATTTGGGACTGAAAGTCAATGGTAAGTTTTTTTTTGTGATTAGAGATTTCCTTGCAGAAGTCTTTTACTATATAAGCTGTGTGTTTTGTTCAGATGGCCATGAAAATAGAACTTTTCTGAAGAAGTACATTGTGGTTGGTATTAAGGAAATAGCTCTGCATTCAGCACAAGGATGAGTGAATGAGGGAAAGAAGTCACCAGTCAGGGTCCCACTGGCAGCAGAAGCACTCATTTGGATTTTGCAGGAAGCTCCTGTCTGTACCCGGTAAATAATGCAGGATGGAAGATATTGTTCCTCCATGAGATATGCATGTCCTGACGCTGCCTCTATGATGCTTCCTCCCTGTCTGTCTTAGTGACACCATTGGATCTCAAACTAAGCTGATCGTTAGAGTTATCTGAATTCATTTTTTAAAATATGGAATTCTAGTATTTATCACAGGGCTGCTGCTAAGTCGCTTCAGTCGTGTCCAACTCTGTACGACCCCATAGACAGCAGCCCGCCAGGCTCCCCCGTCCCTGGGATTCTCCAGGCAAGAATACTGGAGTGAGTTGCCATTTCCTTCTCCAATGCATGAGAGTGAAAAGTGAAAGTGAAGTCGATCAGTCGTGTCTGACTCTTAGCGACCCCATGGACTACAGCCTACCAGGTTCCTCCATCCATGGGATTTTCCAGGCAAGAGTACTGGAGTGGGGTGTCATTGCCTTCTCCGCATCACAGGGCTAGGGAATATGAATTCCCATTGGAAGAACCCTGCATGTGATTCTGAAGCAGCCAGCTAGGTGATGGTTTAAAGGTGGACCTCGGGGATTGATGCCTTGCTCCTTAAGGATCAGAAGGTGAATAAGAGTTTCAAATTTAAATCTATGTAGTAGCCATGGGATGCTGGAAAGGAAATGAAATTCCACAACCTGTTTCCTTATTTATTGTTGTTGTTGTTCAGTTGCTCAGTCATGTCTGACTCTTTGCGACCCCGTGGACTGCAGCATGCCAGTCTTCCTTGTCCATCACTATCTGCCAGAGCTTGCTCAAACTCATGTCCATTGAGTCAGTGATGCCATCCAACCATCTTGTCCTCTGTCATCCCCTTCTCCTCCTGCCTGCACTCTTTCCCAGCATCAGGATCTTTTCAAATGAGTCACCTCTTTGCATCAGGTGGCCAAAGCGTTGGAGCTTCATCTTCAGCATCAATCCTTCTAATGAATATTCAGGGTTGATTTCATTTAGGTTTGACTGGTTTGATCTCCTTGCAATCCAAGGGACTCTGAAGAGTCTTCTCCAATGCTACAATTCAAAAGCATCAATTCTTCAACACTCAGCCTTCTTTAGGGTCCAACTCTCACATCCATACATAACTATTGAAAACACCATAGCTTTGACTAGACAGACATCTGTCATCAGAGTAATGTCTCTGCTTTTTAATAGGCAGTCTTGTTTGGTCATAACTTTTCTTTCAAGGAGCGAGCACATTTTAACTTCATTGCTGCAGTCACCATCTGCAGTGATTTTGGAGCCGAAGAAAATAAAATCTGTCACTGTTTCCATTGTTTTCCCATCTATTTGCCATGAAGTGATGGAACCAGATGCCATGATCTTTGTTTTCTGAATGTTGAGCTTTAAGCCAACTTTTTCACTCTCCTCTTTCACTTTCATCAAGAGGCTCTTTAGTTCCTCTTTGCTTTCCGCCATAAAGGTGGTGTCATCTGCATATCTGAGGTTATTGATATTTCTCCTGACAATCTTGATTCCAGCTTGTGCTTCATCAAGCCTGGCATTTCTCATGATATACTCCTTATTTATAAGCCGGGCAAATAAACCTGCTGAAGGTGCTGATATGAGAATTCATTGTAATCTGGGTACCAGTTACTTGGGCCATTGCCTAGCATAACAGATGGAAATGGAAACGGTAACAATTACCATCATCAGTTCAGTTCAGTTCAGTTCAGTCACTCAGTCGTGTCCGACTCTGCAACCCCATGAATCGCAGCACGCCAGGCTTCCCTGTCCATCACCAACTTCCAGAGTTCACTCAGATTCACGTCCATTGAGTCAGTGATGCCATCCAGCCATCTCATCCTCTGTTGTCCCCTTCTCCTCCTGTCCCCAATACCTCCCAGCATCAGAGTCTTTTCCAATGAGTCAACTCTTCCCATGAGGTGGCCAAAATACTGGAGTTTCAGCTTCTGCATCATTCCCTCCAAAGAAATCCCAGGGCTGATCTCCTTCAGAATGGACTGGCTGTATCTCCTTGCAGTTCAAGGGACTCTCAAGAGTCTTCTCCAACACCACAATTCAAAAAGCATCAATTTTTCAGCGCTCAGCTTTCTTCACAGTCCAACTCTCACATCCATACATGACCACTGGAAAAACCATAGCCTTGACAAAGCAGACCTTTGTTGGCAAAGTAATGTCTCTGCTTTTCAATTACCATCATACTTATTTATTAAATTCAGAAATATTTAGGCTGTATGTGGCAGAATGAAAGCATAATAGTAGGATGATAATACATTCTGCCTCAGGCACAATATAGTTTCAAATATTGACTTCTTCTGTTATTATGTTTACCTCCCTTCACAGCTCTCAAAAGTCTATGGCCCTGTGTTCACTGTGTATTTTGGCATGAAGCCCATCGTGGTCTTGCATGGATATGAAGCAGTGAAAGAAGCCCTGATTGATCTGGGAGAAGAGTTTTCTGGAAGAGGAACATTTCCATTGGCTGAAAGAGCTAATGTAACAAATGGTATGTGTTAAGCATTGGCAGTGGGAGTGGGCAGGATGGAAACAGGAATTTGAAGAGCTCTCCAGCAGAGCTTGGCCCATGTTGGGGGCTGCCAAGTGTCAGCTTACTTCTCCTTCCCTAGGACCTCCCTCCTAGTTCTATTTCTCCTCCTGGTAGGAATCCTTTTCAGCAATGGGAAGACATGGAAGGAGATGCGGCGCTTCTCCCTCATGACCCTGAGAAATTTTGGGATGGGGAAGAGGAGCATTGAGGACCGAGTTCAAGAGGAAGCCCACTGCCTGGTGGAGGAGTTGAGAAAAACCAATGGTGAGCAATTCTATGCTCTGATAGCTCTATCTTTAATAGTCTTCTCTCTCTCCAATGATGCCTCTTGGAAGCATTTCAGGATGGGCCACATCTTTCCTATGGGTCATGACTGTCAGCCCTCATGTGGAGGAGAGAGAGTTTGAAGAAGAGAACCAAGTGGGCTTTTGTGTATCTATGCTTGCTGGGTGTGGACTTCTATGATTACACATATGATGCGGTTACAAAAAGTCATTTATTCATAGTGTCTCCTGAACCCTGTTTTAATATCAGAAATCACTAAGAATAGTTTTGAATCATTTCATGATAGAGAGAACAGTGGTTTTCCTGTATCACAAATGTGGTTGTCTGTTTTAGAGCATTTCACCAGGGAATACTTGTTAAGTGGACAGGGTGGGAATGACCTCCTCATGCCCTTATGGAGCATGAAACAAGTGTCATATGTATTTACTTAATTGAACTATATTCTTATATTCAGTCTCACAGACACATCTGAGAGTTATTCCAGGACCCAGGCCTGAAGTTCTGGCCAATAGTTATGTCATCTATGATTTCAGTCCATTAGGAATATCTATCTCAGCGAAGTTCTCCTCAATCATGAGTTCTCTGTAAAGGCATGAGTGCGTGCTAAGTCATTTTGGTCATGTCTGACACTTTGTGACCTTATGGACTGTAGCCCACTAGGCTCCTCTCCCCATAGGATTCTCCTTGCAAGAATACTGGACTGTGTTGCTGTCCCCTCCTCCAGGGGATCTTCCTGACTCAGGGATTGAACCCGTGTCTCCCTCTGAAGTCTTCTGCATTGGCAGGCAGGCTCTTTACCATTAGCTCCACCTGGGAAGCCCTCTCTGTAAAGGCAGCACTATTTAAACATATCAGCATCAATGATTTTTGTTACTCAGTACTCACTATATTTATATTTTGAAAAAATATATGCTAACATGTTCAGCACAATACACCAAACCAAGTGATTAATATGAAATGTTTAACTAGATTTCAATCTAATTAATACCTTTTTACCCTGTCTTCTCGAACTAGAATTTGACTCTGTTTTCAGTTTACCAAACCTTGCTCCATCATTATTGGATTTTGATAACAAATTTATGGTAAATATTTACTTCCCACTACCAGGCACAAAGTGTTTGTCACAATGACTCTGATTTTTCATCTTGTATTACAAATTACACTATTTTTTTCTTCAGGATTAGAGTATTTTTATAGTAAACAACATATAACATGAGATCTAGCCTCTTAACATATTGTGTGCAGGACAGTATTATTAACTATAATCACACAGTGAGAAGTGAAGTCACTCAGTCATGTCCGACTCTTAGCGACCCCATGGAATGTAGCCTACCAGGCTCTTCCATCCGTAGGGTTTTCCAGGCAAGAGTACTGCAGCCTACCAGGCTCCTCTATCCATGGGATTTTCCAGGCAAGAATACTGGAGTGGGTTGCCATTCCCTTCTCCAGGAGATCTTCCTGACCCAGGGATTAAACCCAGGTCTCCCACATTGTAAGCAGATACTTTACCGCCTGAACCACCAGGGAAGTTAATCACACAGTAGGCCTTTAGAACTTTCATCCTTCATGACTGATACTCTCTACCCATCGAACTCTCCATTTCCTTTCCCCGAGGCCCTGCTAACCAGCAATCTACTTTCTATTTCTGTGAGTTTGACTTCTTTGGCTACTTCATTTAAGTGGAATCATGCAACATTGGTCCTTTCATGACTGACTTTTCTATTTAGCAAAATATGCTCATGGGTCGTCCACATTGTAGTATGTGACAAGATTTATTTCATGTTTATGACTGAATAGTACTCCACTGTGTGTATTTACATATTTTCTTTTTTGCTAATTATTGAGGGTATTTAGGTTCTTTCCACCCCATGGCTATATCTATTTGAGATCCCAAATCAGTTCAGTTCTTTTGAATAAAAACTCATAAATGGGGCTTCTGGGTAATATAGTGATTGTATTGAATATTTCTGTTTTTTGAGGAGCTTCCACAGTCAAAATATGAACACAAGGGCTGGCCCAACCACACCATTGGTTATTCATAAGCTGAGACCAGCACAAAACTTAATGATTAGTGATGTTAACATTGTCTTAGATACCTATTGACCAATCTTCTTTATTTTTTTAAATGAACACAAGTTAAAAATATTATATAACTCATTAATGAGGAAATAAGTTACAAGTAGTAACAGAGTGTTCCAACCAGGTTACAGGACAAGGGTGGAAAAGTACAGATTTATTTAGAGTGAAAAAATGTTGATATGAATGTGCAAATGAAGGCAAAACTATCTAGGAAAGTCAACTGAATCTCTACAGAACAGAGTTTGTATGTCTAGAGAGAAGAATTATTTTGTGTCACTATCTATTGTTGAAAATTGAAAAAGTTGCAAAATATCTCCCATAGAATTACAGAAGAGTGAACTACATAGATAGTGCCAAGTTTTCTACTGAACCATACATTTTCCCTACATGGTAGCTGTAACTACACCTACCTCTCCAGGTTTTTAAAAAATCAACTTCCTGAGTGGATGTGGTCTATACTCAATATTTCCCCCCAGGTTCATTGAGATATAATTGATACTGTGTAAGTTTAAAGTATATAATATGTTGATTTTATATACTCATATATTGAAATAGATTACTACCATAGCACTGTCTAGCACCTCCATCAAGTCCCATAATTACCTTTCTTTAGAAAACATATAAAATCTAATTTCTCAGCAATTTTTTGATATGTAATATGGCTATGTTAACTCTATGAATACTGTTGTGCATTAGATTCCCCAGAACTGATTCATTTTCTAACTGGAAATCTGTACTCTTTGAGCAACATCTCCTTATTTCCCCAACCTCCTGCCCCCTAAAAACCATCCTTCTACTCTGTTTCTATGTGTTAGTTTTTTGTTTTTGTTTTTTACATTCCACATATAAGTGATTTCATATAGTATTTATCTTGTCTGTCTTATTTCACTCAGCATAATGTGCCCATGATCCATTCAGTGGTAGCAAATACAAGGATTTACTTCCTCTCATGGATGAATAGTATTCCATTGTGTGTGTATATGTATATATCACTCAAGCGCTGCACTTAAAGTGATGTATATACAGTAGACACTTGAACAATGTGGGTTTGAACTCATTGGTCTACTGATATGTGTATATTTTCCAGTAAGTATTTGCTACAGTACCACATGATTTATGCTTGGTTGGATCCTGGAACATGTAACTGCAGATGTGGAAGGCCAACTGTAAAGTTGTACATGGACTTTCAACTGTGGCCACGTGGGATGGGGGTCAGTGCTCCATTCCCATGTTGTTCAAGGTTCAACTCTTTGTGTGTATATTTATTTTTTCTTTATCCATTCAACAGTTGATGGAGACTTAGTTTGTCTCCACATCTTAGATATTGTAAATAATGCTGCAATAAACATGAAGTATAGAAACCTCTATGATATTCTGTTTTCATTTCATTCAGAAGTAGCAATGCTGGATCATATGGTAGTTTTATTTTTAATATATGGAAGAACTTCCACACTTTTACATAGTAACTGTAGAAGTTTACATTCACTCCAATAGTGTCATGGTAATGTTGAGAACCTTTTATGCACTTGTTGGCCATTTGCATGTCTTTTGGCAGATGTCTGTTCAGTTCCTCTGCCCACTTTTAACCAGGTTGCTTTTCTTTTTATTGCATTGTATGAGTTCTGTACATATTTTGGATATTAACCCCTTATAAGAAATATGGTTTGCAAATATTTTCTCACATTTTGTAGGTTTCCTTTCATACTTATTTTGCTGTGCAGAAAAGCTTTTTACTTTGATGTAGTCCCATTAGTTTACTTTTTATTTTATTGCTTGTGCTTTTGGTGTCACATTTGAAAAATCACATTCCCAAAACCGTTCTCAAGGAGTGTTTTCTCTAAGTTTAATTCTAGTAGTTTTATGCTTTCAGGTCTTCCATTGAAGTCTTTAATCCACTTAAAGTTAACTTTTATGAGTGGTAAAGATAGGGGTCTTGTTTCATTCTTTTGCATGTGAATTTGTAGTTTTCCGAACACTAATTATTGAAAAGACTATCCTTCTCCACTGAGTATTCTTGGCTCCCTTGTCAAATATTAGTTGATAATATATGTATGGGTTTATTGCTGGGCTCTGTATTCTGTTGCATTGGTTTATGTGTTTGTTTTTACGCTAGTACAATATTCTTTTGATATCTTAGCTTTGTATTATGATTTGAAATCAGAAATTTTAATGTGTTCAGCATTTTCCATTTTTCTTGGAACTTCTTTGGGTATTTGGGGTCTTTTTCTAATTCCATGTGGATTTTTAGAATGATTTTTTTGTATTTCTGTAAGAAATGCCATTAGAATTTGATGAAATTACAATGCATCTACAGACTGCTTTGGATATTATGGAGATAATAGTAGAATTAATACTTCTGATTCATGGACACTAAATAGCTATTCATGCCTTATTTAATTATTTTCATCAGTGTCTTTGAGAGATCAGTATAAACACTTTTATTTCATTGGTTAAATTTATTCTTAAGCATTTTATCATTTTATTGTGAGAAAAATGGGATTGTTTTCTTTATTTCTTTTTCAGACAGTTTGTTTTTAAAGTACAGAAATGCAAATCATTTTTTAATGTTGACTTCATATCCTGCAACTTTACTGATTTCACTGATTAGTTCTAACAGTTTTTAGTAGGGTCTTCAGGGTTTTCCATATATAAGATCATAGCATGGGCAAGAAGACTTTTTTACTTCTTCCTTTTCCTTTATGTGTGTATGCATGCTCAGTCGTGTCTAACTCTACAACCCTAGGGTCTGTAGCCCATCAGTCTTTTCTGTCCATGGAATTTTCCAAGCAAGAATATTGGAGTGGGTTGCCACTGAGAGACTGCTGGGGCTAGGATTCCAGTACTATATTGAATAGGAATGGTAAGAGTGGGCATTCTTATTGTTCTTGATCCTAGAGGAAAAGCTTTTGATCTGTCACCTCTGAGTACAGTGTTAGCTGTGGGGTTGTCATAGATCACTTTCAGTTGCAATGTCTCATTTTTTATGTTGACTTCATATCCTGCAACTTCACTGAATTCACTGATTAGTTCTAAGCTTTTAGTAGGGTCTTTAGGGCTTTCCATACATATGTGCAAGCAGACAGTTTTTACTTCTTCCTTTTCCTTTGGACACATTTTATTTCTTTTTGCTGAGAGATGCCTGTAGTATGAACCCCCAGTACTATGTTGAATAGGAGTGGTAAGAGGGGGCAATCTTATATTTTTCCTGATCCTAGAGGAGAAGCTTTCAGACTGTCACCTTTGAGTATGATGTTAACTGTAGGTTTGTCATATATCACTTTATTATGTTGAGTAATATAGAAGTGTTTTTATCAAAAAGAATTTCTAATTTTGTCAAATGCTTTTTCTACATCTATTGTGTTGATTTTTGCTTTTCATTTTAATAATGTGGTATATTGCATTGATAAATTAGCATATGTTCAAAAGAGTTTGAGAAGGATTGGCAATGTTTCTAATCCTTAAATGTTTGTGGAATTCACCAGTGAAACCATCTGGTTCTAGGCTTTTTTTGTTGTTGGGTTTTGATTACTGATTTGACAACCTTACCATTTTTGGTTTGTGAGATTTTCTGTTTCTTCATGATTCAGTCCTAACAACTTGTCTATCCATTTCTGCTATGCTATACAATTTGTTGACATCATAGTAGTTGCTTCAACATTTTTTGTATTTCTGTGGTATGAGTTGTAATGTTTCATCTTCTCTTCTGATTGTTTTTCATTTGAATTTTCTCTTTTTTAATTAAAAAATTTTAAATAGCATTTGTTATTTTGAGTGAGACTTTCTGGTACACCTTTTCATCCATTTATTTATTTGTTGTGTTTTGGCTGCGTGGCATGTGGGATCTTTGTTCCCTGACCAGGGATCAAACACATGCCGCCTGTATTGGAAGTACAGTCCCAACCATTGGACTGCCACGGAAGTCCCTGCCTTCTCTCTCTCTCTCTCTCTCTTTTTTAGATAATCTAGGTAAAGGTTTGTCAGTTTATCTTTGAATTTCTATGCTAGAGGTAATGGTGGTTTATGCACCACCTCTACATTACTGTATTATTCTGGATTCATCTATATATTTACCTATATCAGTAAGCTTTATACTTTTGTGCTTTTGTGTTGCTGTTCTGTGCCCCATTGTTTCAACTTTAATGACACATTTTAGCATTTCTTGTAAGACATGTCTAGTGGTGATGAACACCTTCAGCTTCTATTTGTCCTTTTTTGGAGAATTGTTTTGCCAGATATGGTAAGAGTTTTCTTGGTTGACAATTTTTTTTCTTTTTGCTTTAACATCCCACTCATTTCTGGCCTCCAACATCTCTGCTTAGAAACCTGTTGTTAGTTGTATGATGCTTCTGTTGTAAGAGACAAATCACTATTTCCTTGCTGCTATCACACTTCTCTCTTTATCTTTGACTTTTGACAATTTGATTACAATGTCTTTCAATGTGGATTCTTTTGTTCATCCTAGTTAGAGTGTGTTGGCCTTCTAGAATCCGAGTGTCAGTTTTTCCCCTGATATGGAAAGTTTTTGCTACTATTTCTTCAAATAAGCTTTCTATCCCTTTCTGTCTCTCTTCCCCATAATATGCATATTGATATAATTATTGGTGTTCCTTAGGATTTCTTCATTCTTTTTCATATTTTTCCCTTTTGATCTTCTGATTAAATAATATTAGCATGGGCTTAGTTACTCTGAGCCATATGGGATCTTAGTTTCCCAGCTGGGAATGGAACCCATGTCTCCTGCATGTGAAGGCGGATTCTTAACCATTGGACTTCCAAGGATGTCCATGTTTGATTCTTTTTTGTGTTTTGTCTCTTTGTGGACAGTCTCATTTTGTTCATGAATCATCCTCTTGAACTGATGAAGCATCTTTATCACATTTTTAAAAATTATTTGTTCATATAAGTAATATCTCCATTTCTTTAGGGTCAGTTTCTAGAGATTTATTTTCTACCTTTGAGCCATGTTTCCTGCTTCTTTTTGTGTTTTGTGACTTCATGTTAAAATCCAGGATTTTGAAAAAAAAAATGCCAACCTTCCCACTCTTTCTTTTTTCCTAAATGGGTAGTTCACAGCTCATTCTGCCTTCTTTTTTAATTATTTAAATTTAATTAATTTATTTTAAATTGGAGGATAATTGCTTTACATTACTGTGGCCCAGTCTTTATATGAGGCAAAATTCTCACAAGGTATCTTGGCTAGGCATTCTGGGGGCCTCTGAAATCTTTTTCTTTTGAAAATGAAGATGCAGCTTCTCTGGCTTTGAATGTAGAATTTCACAATTAGTGAAGCTTGCCAAATTCATTTCAGGTAATCTCTTGTTCCCTTTGTTTTCTGTCTGCAGCAAGTTCCCCCTTAGTACCCTGAATCAGATGAGACAGATACCATTCCTTTGGGTAGCCCTGCAAAAAGCCAGAGCACCAGGTGCAAGCTCTACTCCTCTCCCATCCCCTTCAAGAAGAATCCTGAAGTGGTTCACCATCTCTAGATTGTGTCAAGCCATGCTGGCCACAGCAAACCACTATCCTCACTTTCCAGAACAAAGCTAGTAGAGGTGATGGAATACCAGTTGAGCTGTTTCAAATCCTGAAAAATGAGGCTGTGAAAGTGGTGCACTCAATATGCCAGCAAATTTGGAAAACTCAGCGGTGGCCACAGGACTGGAAAAGGTCAGTTTTCATTCCAATCCCAAAGAAAGGAAATGCCAAAGAATGCTCAAACTACCCCACAATTTCACTCATCTCACATGCTAGTAAAGTAATGCTCAAAATTCTCCAAGCCAGGCTTCAGCAATACGTGAACCGTGAACTCCCTGATGTTCAAGCTGGTTTTAGAAAAGGCAGAGGAACCAGAGATCAAATTGCCAACATCTGCTGGATCATTGAAAAAGCAAGAGAGTTCCAAAAAAAGATCTATTTCTGCTTTATTGACTATGCCAAAGCCTTTGACTGTGTGGATCACAACAAACTGGAAAATTCTGAAAGAGATGGGAATACCAGACCACCTGACCTGCCTCTTGAGAAACCCATATGCAGGTCAGGAAGCAACAGTTAGAACTGGACATGGAACAACAGACTGGTTCCAAATAGGAAAAGGAATACGTCAAGGATGTATATTGTCACCCTGCTTATTTAACTTCTATACAGAGTACATCATGAGAAACGCTGGACTGGAAGAAACACAAGCTGGAATCAAGATTGCCGGGAGAAATATCAAGAACCTCAGATATGCAGATGACACCACCCTTATGGCAGAAAGTGAAGAGGAACTCAAAAGCCTCTGGATGAAAGTGAAAGAGGAGAGTGAAAAAGTTGGCTTAAAGCTCAACATTCAGAAAACAAAGATCATGGCATCCGGTCCCATCACTTCATGGCAAATAGATGGGGAAACAGTGGAAACAGTGTCAGATTTTATTTTTGGGGGGGGGGGGGCTCCAAAACCACTACAGATGGTGACTACAGCCATGAAATTAAAAGACGCTTACTCCTTGGAAGAAAAGTTATGACCAACCTAGATAGCATATTCAAAAGCAGAGACATTACTTTGCCAACAAAGGTCCGTCTAGTCAAGGCTATGGTTTTTCCTGTGGTCATGTATGGATGTGAGTGTTGGACTGTGAAGAAGGCTGAGCACCGAAGAATTGATGCTTTTGAACTGAGGTGTTGGAGAAGACTCTTGAGAGTCCCTTGGACTGCAAGGAAATCCACCAGTCCATCCTAAAGGAGATCAGCCCTGGGATATCTTTGGAAGGAATGATGCTAATGCTGAAACTCCAGTACTTTGACCACCTCATGCGAAGAGTTGACTCATTGGAAAAGTTTCTGATGCTGGGAGGGATTGGGGGCAGGAGGAGAAGGGGATGACAGAGGATGAGATGGCTGGATGGCATCACTGACTCGATGGACGTGAGTCTGAGTGAACTCCAGGAGTTGGTGATGGAGAGGGATGCCTGGCATGCTGTGATTCATGGGGTCGGAAACAGTCGGACACGATGGAGAAACTGAACTGAACTGAACTGAACAGATCCTCACTTTCCTTTATTCTCACTGGTCCCAGACATCCATCTATACTAGTTCTGAGAGTACCCCAAGTTAGTTAAGACAGAAACCATTTCCTAAATAAGCCCCTGAAAAGTCAGTTCATTGGATACATGCTTCATCCTTCTCTTTCTTGCAATGGAGCCATCACCACCTTGGCCATTCTCTTCCAGCATTGAGTTGTGCCAGGTTGGGGGAGTTGCTAATACAGGAAAAATGAAATTGCACTTCTATAAGTTTTAATATGGCTGTTCCTAGCTGTGTACTCATCTAAGGTACTGCAACACTTAACTGGATTCTGAAAACCTCATGAAAATTTTTACTGCGTTTATCATTTCTAAATCAGTGTTTCTATGGGAGAACAACGGCTAGGTCACCGTCTTCCTGATGTCACTCTGTCAGTATATTTTTTATTCAAGTAATTATTAATCTATAGAGATGAACATTTTATCTCTCCACATAATGAATTTTCATTGATTATTTCATTGCAGCAATTTTGTTTTATAGATCTCCTACCAAAAAAGAAAACTTTTCCTCTAATGTGATTTCTTTACTGGAAATATGATAATTTAGATTTAAATGATGCATTTAAAACTGATTGAAATATACTATTCTGTTGCTAGCTACACAGAACAATATCCCAGATGTTCACATAGGGCAACTCTGACCAAATAATTAATTTTTGATCTGAAAGGAAATGATTAATATTTAATTCCTAAGGAGACAATTTAAAAAATTTTTTCATAATTTACCTTTTCTGCTTCACTTACCTCAGATTTATGTTTGAAATAGAAATTTTACATTTTATTCATATTTTTCTATGATCCAGCATATGTTGGCAATTTGATCTCTGGTTCCTCTGCTTTTTCTACATCCAACTTGTTGATCTGGAAGTTCTCGGTTCATGTACTGCTGAAGCCTAGCTTAAAGGATTTTTTTGACGACAGAAAAGGCAAGGGAATTCTAAAAAATTCATCTGCTTCTGCTTAATTGACTCTGCTTACGTTTTTAACTGTGTATTGTTGTTTAGTCCCTTGGTTGTGTCCGACTCTTTGCGACCCCATGGACAGCAGCATGCCAGGCTTCCTTGTCCTTCACCATCACCTGGAGCTTGCTCAAATTTATGTTCATTGAGTCAGTGATGCCATCCACCCATCTCGTCCTCTGTCATGCCCCTCTCCTCCTGCCTTCAATCTTTCCAAGCATCAGGGTCTTTTCAAATGGGTCAGCTCTTGGCATCAGGTGACCAAAGCATTGGAGCTTCAGCTTCAGCATCAGTCCTTCCAAAGAATATTCAGGGTTGATTTCCTTTACATTGACTGATTTGGTTTCCTTGTAGTCCAAGGAACTCCCCCACAGTCTTCTTCAACAACACAGTTCAAAAGCATCAACTCTTCCACATTCAGCCTTCTTTATGGTCCAACTCTCACATCCATACATTACTACTGGAAAAACCACAGCTTAGACAAGATGGAATTTTGTTGAAAAGTAATGTCTCTGTTTGTTACTATGCTATCTAGGTTTGTCAAAGCTTTTCTTCCAAGGAGCACGCGTCTTTTAATTTCATGGCTTCAGGCACCATCTGCAGTGATTTTGGAGCCCCCCAAATAAAGTTTGTCACTGTTTCCATTGTTCCCCATTTATTTGTCATGAAGTGATGGGACCAGGTAGTATGATCTTTGTTTTTTTAATGTTGAGTTTTAAGCCAACTTTTTCACTCTGCTCTTTCACCTTCATCAAGAGACTCTAGTTCTTCTTCACTTTCTGCCATAAGGGTTGTGTCTTCTGCATATCTGAGGTTATTGATGTTTTTCCCAGCAGTCTTGATTCCAGCTTGTGCTTCATCCAGCCCAGCATTTCCCATGATGTACTCCGCATAGAAGTTAAATAGGCAGGGTGACAATAGACAGCCTTGTCATACTTATTTCCCAATTTTGAAAAGTCCATTGTTCTATGTCCAGTTCTAACTGTTGCTTCTTGACCTGCATACAGGTTTCTTAGGAAGCAGGTGAGATGGTCTGGTATTCCCATCTTTTTCAGAATTTTCAAGTTTGTTGTGATCCACACAGTCAAAGGCTTTTAGTGTAGTCAATGAAGCAGAAGTAGATGTTTTTCTGGAATTCTCTTGCTTTTTCTAAGATCCAACGGATGCTGGAAGTTTGGCCTCTTGTTCCTCTGCCTTTTCTAAATCCAACTTGAACATCTGGAAGTTCTTGGTTCACATACTGTTGAAGCCTTGCTTGGAGAATTTTGAGTATTATTTTGCTAGCATGTGAAATGAGTGAAATTGTACAGTAGTTTGAATATTCTTTGGCATTGCCTTTCTTTGGGATTGGAGTGAAAACTGACCTTTTCCAGTCCTGTGGCCACTGCTGAGTTGTCCAAATTCGCTGGTATATCGAGTGCAGCACTTTAACAGCATCATTTTTAAGGATTTGAAATAGCTCAGCTGGAAGTCCATCACCTCCAGTATCTTTTTCACATAATGTTTCCTAAGGCCCACTTTACTTCACACTCCAAGATGTCTGGCTCACGGTGAGTGACCATACCATCGTAGTTATCTGGGTCATTAAGATCTTTTTTGTATAGTTATTCTGTGTATTCTTGCTACCTCTCATAATATCTTATGGCTCATGCCATTTCTGTCCTTTATTTTGACCATCTTTGCATGAAGTGTTCCCTTGCTATCTCTAATTTTCCTGAAGAGATCTCTAGTCTTCCCCATTCTATTGTTTTCCTCTATTTCTTAGCATTGATCACTTAGGAAGACTTTCTTATTTCTCCTCCCTATTCTTTGGAACTCTTATCCAGGTGGGTAAAATTTTCCTTTTCTCCATTGACTGTGTGGCTCACAACAAACTGTGGAATATTCTTAAGGAGATGGGAATATCAGATCACCTAATATGGATTGACTGGTTTCATCTCCTTGCTGTCCAAGGGACTCTCAAGAGTCTTCTCCAGCACCACAGTTCCAAAGCATCAGCTCTTCAGCTCTCAGCCTTCTTTATTGTCCAACTCACACATCTATGCATGACTACTTTAAAAACCATAGCTTTGACTATATGGACCTGTGTGGGCAAAGTGATGTCTCTGCTTTTTATTTTTTATTATTTTTTAAATATAAATTTATTTATTTTAATTATAGGTTAATTACTTTACGATATTGTATTGGTTTTGCTGTACATCAACATGAATCTGCCACAGGTATACACGTGTTCCCCATCCTGAATCCCCCTCCCAACTCCCTCCCCGTACCCATCCCTCTGGGTCGTCTCAGTGCACCAGCCCCAAGCATCCAGTATCATGCATCGAACCTGGACTGGCAATTCGTTTCATATATGACATTATACATGTTTCAATGCCATTCTCCCAAATCATCCCACACTCTCCCTCTCCCACAGAGTCCAAAAAACTGTTCTATACATCTGTGTCTCTTTTGGTGTCTCGCATCACTCATTATCAGAGAAATGCAAATCAAAACCACAATGAGGTACCATTTCACACCAGTCAGAATGGCTGAAATCCAAAAGTCTACAAGCAATAAATACTAGAGAGGGTATGGAGGAAAAGGAACCCTCTTACACTGTTGGTGGGAATGCAAACTGTCTCTGCTTTTTAAAACACTGTCTCACTTTGACATAGCTATTCTGCCAAGGAGCTAGCATATTTTAATTTTGTGGCTGCAGTCTCTGATTTTGGAGCTAAAGAGCATGAAATCTGACACTGTGCCCACTTTGTGCCAGTCTATTTGCCATGAAGAGATAGGATCAGATGCCATGATCTTAGTTTTTTGAATATTGAGTTTTAAGCCAGGTTTTTTCACTCTCCTCTTTCACCTTCGTCAAGAAGCTCTTTAGTTCTTCTTCACTTTCTGTCATTAAGTGATATCATCAATACTGAATATGATTTGGAAGGACTGATGCTGAAGCTGAAGCTCCAATACTTTGGCCAACACAATGCAAAGAGTTGACTTATTGGAAAAGACCCTGATGGTGGGGGAAATTGAAGGCAAGGGGTGACAGAGGAGGAGATGATTGAATGATATCACTGACTCAATGGACATGAGCTTGAGCAAAGTCAGGGAGATTGTGATGGACAGAGAAGCCTGGCATGCTGCAGTTTGTGAGGTCACAGAGAGACAGACATGACTTAGTGACTGAACAATAACAACAATTTATATTTTAGGCAAGAAACCCATTTTATAAAAAGTTATTTTTCTTGTTCTCATTTATTTTATTTTATTTGTTTTTAATTGGAGGATTTTTGCTTTACAATGTTGTGGTGGCCAACATTGTTCATTTGTATTAGTTTTTTTCTCATACAGCATGGATGCTTGCTGCTTTTTAAATTAACCTCCAATTTATTTTTTAAAAAGACAAAAAAAAATCTGTTCCTTTAAATACGTGAAATCACCTACAGTCTCTGTTTAACTTCCATGTTGATTCTAGAGATGATTCTTTCAACTATTCATTACATAAAGCATTTTGAGGTTCTCAACTATTCTCTTGTTTTCTTTATCAGTGCTTTATTTTCTACAGGCTTTGCAAACAGATAATATTCAGTGCTGATAAATTTAGGTTATTAAATGATATAAAAATAGTCTTTTAAACTGTTTTCTTTCTTTTTTTTTCCCCCCCTTCAACTTAACAGGCGCCTTAGATGAAAAGAGTACATGTTAAAGCAGTGGATTTTAATTGACTTTTTTTTTCCCAAAAACCATATTTACATAGGTGAATGTAGGTGAAATGACCTACTCAGGTTAAGGTAAAAGTGATATGTTGATTTTATGCATGTGGAATACTTTGCTATTGAGGCAATTAGCTGGTAAAATATTGCTTTGTGAAAATGATAGTCACTCGGTTGTGTCCGACTCTTTGCAACCCCATGGACTATCCATGGAATTCTCCAGGCCAGAATACTGGAGTGGGTAGCCTTTTCCTTCTCCAAGGGATCTTCCCAACCCAGGGATCGAACCCAGGTCTCCTGCACTGCAGGCAGATTCTTCACCAGCTGAGCCACAAGGAAGCCCAAAATATTGCTTTAGAGTTTCTAAAATTACCTTTACCTGTTATCTTAAATACAAATGTCTCGTGTATGTTTTAATGATGTGTTCAAATTGTTATTCTTTAGGGTTGCCCTGTGACCCCACTTTCATCTTGGGCTGTGCTCCCTGCAATGTGATCTGCTCCATTATTTTCCAGAACCGTTTTGATTATAAAGATCCGATTTTTCTAGATCTAATAGAAAAATTGAATGAAATCCTCAAGATTCTGAGCTCTCCATGGGTTCAGGTGAGGCCCAGGTCCTTTCTTCTCTGGGAATCATTTCTGCTCTTTTCTCCATAAGGTCCAGCTACACCAAGCTGTGAGGTTAATGTGTGAACAGCACAGTCTTGCCCAGAGATTAGCATCATCAAGTGCTCATCTGGGGACGATGGTGGAGCCCTTTAATGATAGACAGGAAAATTTGTGCCCAGAATACAGAATTGTAATTCAGTCCTATTGACACTGTTCAGTGGTTTCCCCACCAATTTTCAAAGCCATTTTCCATAAACTATTTTGGTAGCTTCCTCAGAGCATGCCTACAGCAGTAGAAGGACATCCATGTCTTTCTGGAAAGCCTTCCATTGCCCACAAACCTTGTCACCCAGTCACCACTTAAGGGCTTCTTTGGCACGTTAAGTTGGCAGAAATATCTGTGTTTGGAAAGGAAAAGAATGTCTCCTTCAATGGGGGAGAGTACTGCCAGGGGACACTGACTAGGATAGGAGTGTTTGGTGCTTCAATTGGCATCTTAACAGACAAGATAATTGCTTTGGGGATGCCAAAGGTGATTGGGGTTGTTTGGTGTAGGAACCACAAACCAACATCACAGGTGTACCTTTGCTGAGCTGACATATTCTGCCCTCTACCTAAAAGACAATGATGTGACCTTGCAGAGGTCACTTAATTGCTCTGGGGGCCAGTGACTTTATCACACTGAGTTAAGTTTCATGGTTTTTAGTATTCTTTCAGTCCTCAAATATGATCTTATGTTTGAGTCTATGAGACAACAGTAGAAACATCTGGGACCAGCTCTGTACTGTATATCAGATTGTCCAAACTCTCTTAACTACTGTTGTTTGTCATCTACAAAATGTGAGTCATAGTATTTCATGCCATCCCATATTTCATGGTAGAAGGGAAGATTGATAAAAGAAAATGAGATAATTTTTATAACAGTGCTTTTATACTATACATATAATATATAATTATAGGAAATGATTATCATATTTGATACCTGGTCAGAATGTTCTCCCTCATAGATATCTATCAGTATAGCAAATTATGTACCTGTAAGGTAAGAATTTCCCTCAATACAGAGGCCATATTATATTAATACTTATAATATCATTTCTGACAAGGTTTTGGCATATGGTATAGAAGTATTATTAAAGTGATCTTTATTTAATAAATAATTGTTTCTCTCCTAGGTTTGCAATAGTTTCCCTGCACTCATTGATTATTTACCAGGAAGTCATAACAAAGTAATTAAAAATGCTGCTTGTTTAAAAAGTTATGTGTTGGAGAAAGCAATGGAACACAAAGCATCCCTGGATATTAACAACCCTCGGGACTATATTGATTGTTTCCTGATCAAAATGGAGCAGGTAAAATGTTAATATCTGACCGATTGTGCATTCTGTGGTTCATTGACTAGTTCTGTATTTATCAGAGTTATTTTAATGGTCAGGGAAGCAATGCTGTCAAGCAGTTTAAATACATATTGTGTGCATGATAAGTAGAAAAATTGATCCTGCTCTTTGTGTAATAAGAATCTACCCAAAGAGAGACAGAATGACACCTCAGGTGAAATGTAAACAATTACAAACAAGTTGTTGTTTATTTGCTAAGTTGTATCCTATTATTTTGAGAAAATACAAAATATCATGCTGTAATATGAACATGGTCATGGTAATTGCACACACTGTGTGAGGGAATGGAAAAGAATGACTTAAGGCAGTTGGCCTTCCTGTATGTCCAGTGGTTGGAAATATAATAATATATTTGCATTGAAAGACAGGGGAGGGAATTTCAGATGGGTATATGCTGTATTCAGCAGTGCAGAGAAGTGTGATGGGAAAGAGTAGGTGGATGGAAGAGAGAAACCTTAATTGAGTGTAAAGTAAAATGGATGACATAGATACGGAGTTGGAAGTTGGTGTCTGTGAGCACCATTTGTGGAAAAGACTGTTTTTCCCACATGAATCATCTTGACATCCTTGTTAGAAATCAGTTGACTCAAAATGTGGGGGTTTATTTGTGTAATCTCAATTCTATTTTGATAATCTCTGTCAGTCCTTATGTCAGTATCACATCATCTGGCGGTCTTAATTATTAGCTTTATAGTTAGTTTTGAAATTGAGATGTCCTTTAACTTTATTGTTCTTTCTAAAGATTGTTTTGGCTTTTGTGGTCTCTTAAACATCCATGTGGATATTAGAATAAACTTGTCAATTTATACCAAGGAAGTGATTTTGCTAGGGATCGCAAAATTTTAGTGAGCCTATGCCTCTGGACTCTTAACTTCATGTGTGTTCCTCAGTGTTTTTTTCCCTCCTTAGCTGGGGCAGGAAAGCGAGAGTGGGCCAGAGCTGGGAATTTCACTTCTCCCACAGCTAGAGCTAACTGGATGGGATATTTCTCTATCCTCAGTTTGGTTAGTGTCTGATAAAACCCCAGCAGGTGAGGCTCTGGTTAACTAGCTTCTGTTGAGGACAGGCCTTCTTAAGACTTTATTTGGCTACTCAGTCTTGCAATATCTTTTTTCTTCTTTCACATTCAACATATTTGTGTATTTGGGTCTTAAGTGACTTTCTTGTAGACAATGTAGACTTTTATTTCTAATTTGAGGAATTAATATTTTAAACATATAACATATTAGCTTTAGATGTACAACATAAAGATTCAATATATGCATGTATTGCCAAATGATCACCAAGATAAGTCTAATTAACATTCATTTCACATATAACTGCATTTTTTCTTATGATAAGAATTTTTAAGATTTACCTTCCTAGCAACTTGCAAATTTACAATATAGTATTAACTACAGTTATCATGCTGTATAGCATATTCCTAGGACTTATTTATATTTTACAACTGGAAGTTTGTACTTTTTGACCACATTCATTCATTTTGACCCCTCTTCATCTCTGACAGTCACCAATGTGTTCTCTGCATTTATGAGCTCAGATTTTTATTTTATAGTCCACATATGTGTGCATGCTCAGTCACTCAGTTGTATCCAACTCTTTGTGACCCCGTGGACTGTAGCCCACAAAGCTCCTCTGTCCCTGGGATTCTCCAGGCAAGAATACTGAATAAGTTGCCATTTCCTACTCCAGGGGATCTTCCTGACCCAAGGATCGAACCCAGGTCTCTTGTGTCTCCTACTTTGGTAAGCAGATTCTTTACCACTGCACCACTGGGAAAGCCCATAGTCCACGTATATGTGAGATAATATGATATTTTATTTTCTCTTCCTGATTTATTCCATTTAGCATAATGCCTTCAAGTCCCGACCATGCAATCATAAATGGCAGGATTCCCTTCCTTTTTATGGCTATATTATATTCCATTATAAATAGGATATTTATCTACACAGTTTATAATGATTAGATGTAGTGAATGATTTACTTCAGTGTACTCCTTTTTATTGTAAAAAGTACAATACCAGAAAGTTTCTGGTAAGTTTTTAAATTTTTATGGCATTGTACTTTTAGCTCCTGAATTTCTATTGGTTCTTTATTACAATGCTGTTCTCATTATTGATATCCCCTAATTGTTCTTATACTTTTCTGATATTCTTAGTTCCTCATACATGGCTTCCTTCATATCTTTGCACATACCTAAGACATCTATCTTATAGTTTTTAATCTAGTAAATCCATTGTCTGGGTTTCCTCAACAGTGGTTTGTGTTAATTTTTTTTCAGTTGTTAATGGACCATACTTACATGATTTATATAATGTAATGTGGTAACTCTGGAAATAAGATTTTACACTCTTCTAACAATTGTTATTGTTATTTGATGAAGACTGTATTAATTCCTTTGTGTAGTGACTTTTCTAGATTATTTTTGCCAAGACTATTTTCTTATCTTGTGTGGTCACTTGACTCTCTGTTCTGTTATCTCCATAGTCAGATAGTGACCTTACAGAGATTCTCTTAAATACCTGTACCTAAATGTAAATGGGAAAAGAAAGCATTCTCTTTATGTTTTCAATGAAAGTCATGGAGATTGAAACAATGGCTGCTTTCTGTGCCAGCCTCCAATGTAGAAGAATGTGGTCCAGTTTCCTGTTCTGAGATCCGCTGGCTACACCACAAATAAAGTCCACACTCTCCATAACTGTCTGCCTTGGAACTGGGTTATGAGGAATGTTAGTCAGCATGGGAGATGTCACATTTATCAGACACTGCACTTAAGCACATCAGCTGCAACTGTCTAACTAGTTTCCAGAGTCCCAAAGTAGTTGCTCAGACACTTTGTGCATGGCCAGTTGTTATTTCAGTGGAGGGATGGATTTTTGAAACTTCCTATCTGCCTTCTTCGTGACATTAAGTCAGTAATGCTATCATAATAATACTGAGTGCTTTTGATCTATATCAAGGAAGGTTTTTTATTTGTATGCATGCTAAGTCACTTCAGTACTATCTGTGGACTGCAGCGTGCCAGACTCCCCTGTCCATGGGATACTCCAGGCAAGAATACTGGAGTGGGTTGCCAAGTCCTCCTCCAAGAGATCTTCCCAACTCAGGGATCAAACCTGTGTCTCTTCTATCTACCTGCACTGGCCAGTGGGTTCTTTACCACTAGCACCACCTGGGAAGCCCTTTATTTATATAGGTTTTCTTTAATCTTTCAACATTGTTTTATATAATTCCTTTCAGCAGTATTTTCTATAGCCTAAGAATGATAGGCTATGTACACATAACGACTTTATCTTCAAATCCAATTCAAGAAATCAAAATACTAGTACTGTTTTATGAGTTCACTGCCTTTCTAACTGATTTTAGAATAGTTTTGAATTGACAAGCTTATAGCTTGTGTAAAGTCAAAGAAGATAATTTTTCTAAAAAGTATACTCATTCAGAGTGTTTGGTCTCCCTTGAGGGTGTTTATTACTTAATATTAGACATGGCACTGGACCACTGGAGGTTGCAAATGCATCATGAAATTAATACTGGCCTAAGGACAGGTTCACAGTGTTTTTGCATGTTAGCAGTCCCTTCTACTCAGTATTTAAAACAGCCTGCTCACTTTTACTTGTCAAGTGCTTTTTATGTTTGCTTGTTTTAATTCTGTGAAAAATGCCCTTGGTAATTTGATAGGGACTACATTGAATCTGCAAAGAGATCCAACTAGTCCATTCTAAAGGAGATCAGTCCTGGGTGTTCTTTGGAAGGAATGATGCTAAAGATGAAACTCCAATACTTTGGCCATCTCATACAAAGAGTTGACTCATAGGAAGACTCTGATGCTGGGAGGGATTGGGGGCAGGAGGAGAAGGGGACGACAGAGGATGAGATGGCTGGATGGCATCACCAACTTGATGGATGTGAGCCTGAGTGAACTCTGGGAGTTGGTGATGGACAGGGAGGCCTGGTGTGCTGCAATTCATGGGGTCCAAAGAGTTGGACACGACTGAGTGACTGAACTGAACTGAACTGAACTGAACATTGAATCTGTAGATTGCCTTGGGTAGTATAGTCATTTTCACAATATTGATTCTTCTGATCCACGAACATGATATATCTCTCTATCTGTTTATGTCATCTTTGATTTTTTCATTGGGATCTTATAGCTTTCTGAGTACAGATCTTTTGCCTCATTAGGTAGGTTTATGCCTAGCTACTTTATTCTTTTAGGTGTGATGGCAAATGAGTCTGTTTCCTTGATTTCTCGTTCTGATCTTTCATTGTTAGTGTATAGGAATGAAAGAGATTTCTTTTCTATGTATTAATTTTGTATCCTGCAACTTTACCAAATTCATCGATGAGCACTAGTAGTTTTATGGTAGCATCTTTAGGATTTTATGTATATAATATCATGTATAATACCATTGGTTGCAATGTGGTGGGTGCGTGCTCAGTCATGTTAAATCCATTGGTTATTTAATAACATATTGTTCAGCCTCCATTTGCCTGTATTTTATACATTTTTTTTTCTGTAATTGATATCTAATCTCATAGCCTTGTGGTTGGAAAAGTTTCTTGATATGATTTCAATTTTCTAAAATTTACTGAGCTTTGATTTGTGACCCAAGATGATATCCTGGAGAATGTTCCATGTGTGCTTGACAAAAAAGTATATTCTGCTGCCTTTGAATGGAATTTCCAGTTAATATCTAGGACAGTAAGTTTATCTAGTCTAATGGGTTATTTAAGGCTTGTGTTTCCTTAATTTTCTGTCTGGATGATCTGTCTAGTGCTGTAAGTTTAAGTTGCCTACTATTATTTTGTTAGTATAGATTTCCCCTTTAATGGATGTTAACATTTGCCTGGGAGAAGGCAATAGCAACCCACTCCAGTACTCTTGCCTGGAAAATCCCATGGATGGAGGAGCCTGGTAGGCTTCAGTCCATGGGGTCGCTAGGAGTTGGACACGACTGAGCGACTTCACTTTCATTTTCACTTTCATGCATTGGAGAAGGAAATGGCAACCCACTCCAGTGTTCTTGCCTGGAGAATCCCAGGGATGGGGGAGCCTGGTGGGCTGCCATCTCTGGGGTCGCAAAGAGACGGACACGACTGAAGTGACTTAGCAGCAGCAGCAGCAGCAGCAGCAGCAGCAGCATTTGCCTGACAAACTGAGGTGCTCCTATGTTGGGTGCATATGTACTTATAATTGTTACATCTTCTTGGATTGATCCTTGATCATTATGTCCTTCCTTGTCTCTTATAACAGTATTTATTTAATTTATTTGTTTATCTTTATTTATTTGGCTGTGCCAGGTGTTAGTTGTGGCATGCAGGATCTTCTAATTGTGGCATGCAAACACTTAGTTGCAGCATGTGAGATTTAGTTTCCCAACTAGGGATCAAACCTGGGCCCCCTGCATTGGGAGTGCAGAATCTTAGTCACTGGACCACCAGGGAAATCCCAGTCTTTATTTTAAAGTCTATTTTGTCCAATATGAATATTGCTACTCCAGCTTTCTTTTGATTTCCATTTGTATGGAAATCACTTTCAATCTATCAAATACTTGTTTTGAGTAAGAAAGAGGAAGTGTACCAGTAAGCTTCTATTTATATCTTGCTGGCAAAAAATTAAGCTGCATAGCCTGAAAGTGAATGTGTTAGTCACTCGGCTGTGTCTGCCTCTGCAACTTCATGGACTGTAGCCCACCAGGCTTCTCTCTGTCCATGGAATACTCCAGGCAAGAATACTGGAGTGGGTAGCCATTCCAGTATCCAGGGGATGGAGAAGCTATTGCCTTCTCCAGAGGATCTTCCCTACCCAGGAATCAATCTTGAGTCTCCTGCATTGCAGGAAGATTCTTTATTATCTGAACCACTATCTAAATGCAGAAAAGGCTGATGAATGGAACTTTTAGGCAAATGAGGAATAAGGCAGGAGAAAATGACATTTAAGTCAACTGATCTACCGTATTTTGTTTTTCTACACAGTGGTTTTTTCCCTATAACTGCCCAGTAGTTTGTATGTTGCCTTAACTTTAAAACACCATGAGCTATTTTGGATTAAGGGCAATTCTGATAAACTAGCTTGTCAAACAATTTTATCAAATCATTCCTAGGAAAAACAAAATCAACAATTGGAGTTTACTTTGGAAAACTTGACAACCACTGTATTTGATTTGTTTGGAGCTGGGACAGAGACGACAAGCACCACTCTGAGATATGGGCTCCTCCTGCTGTTGAAGCACCCAGAGGTCACAGGTATGGTACATGGTGAGCAGGGTGACTGCAGAAGAGACATTGGAAAGAGACTGGGAGTGTTTTCCATCTTGTTGCTCTTAGAGAATTATGTAAATCTCTGTTTGAGCAGCTTAATGTTTTCAGTTTTAATGAAGGGATGGTATTGGGACATCTTTACATAATACAGGAGGATGACAGACAGGAGTGAAACACTGTGGAAAATAAAAGCAATAAAGCAGCATCTGGATTTCATGGGAGGTCATGTGTAGCAGGCACTCCCAGCACGAATTGGCCTGGGGCTGCATAATGTGTTTATTATGGAAAGGCCAATTTGTTGCCACCTCATTCTGAAAATGCAATGTTCTAAAGTTTTCTAGAGGGAAAATGGAAGCTCTCCTTGCTGCTGCTGCTGCTGCTGCTAAATCACTTCAGTCATGTCCGACTCTGTGTGACCCCATATGGCAGTCCACCAGGCTTCTCTGTCCCTGGGATTCTCCAGGCAAAAATACTGGAGTGGGTTGCCATTTCCTTCTCTGGATACTCTCCTTCAGTTCAGTTCAGTTCAGTCACTCAGTCGTGTCTGACTCTTTGCGACCTCATGAATCGCAGCACGCCAGGCCTCCCTGTTCATCACCATCTCCCGGAGTTCACTCAGACTCACGTCCATAGAGTCCATGATACTGAAGCCTAAATGGAAATCCCAGAAATTTATTGAGGTGGCCAGACATAACGTCTACTTTCTGGGAAGTGATCTAAAAATTTAGATTCACAAGAAATTGTACTATTCAGGTTTAAGGTGCCTGTAAAGGTATTTTATTAGTCCAGAAGTCTGGTTCTAGAGAAACAGTGCTTGCCAAAATAAGAACTTTGGTGATCTATAGTTTTATCTTTTACAAAGAACATTATATAAGACATTTACATGTAAAGAGTTATGATTATTCATAGCAATTTAGAAACAATCTCCTGTCATGTGTCAGGATGTCTCTACAATGACTATGAACTATTACAGATGAGAATCAGTCTTCTAAAGTTGGACAAGAAGAAGCCAGGAAACAGCAACAGATAGATCTTTAACAAATTTCTAAAACACAGAGAACATATTGAGGGGTGATAATAAAGTCAGTAGAGAAGATGAAGTTGTATCCTAAATATTAGAAAAGGAAGATACTTCTCTGCTAGCTCAGTTGGTAAAGAACCCACCTGCAATGCAGGAGACCCAGGTTTGTTTTTCGGGTCAGGAAGGTTCCCCTGGAGAAGGGATAGGCTGCCCAGTCCAGTATTCTTGGACTTTCCTGGTAGCTCAGATGATAAAGAATCCATCTCCAATGTGGCCTGAGTTTGATCCCTGCGTTGGGAAGATCCCATGGAGGAAGGCATGGCAACCCACTATAGTATTCTTGCCTGGAGAATCCCCATTGACAGAGGAGCCTGGAGGGCTACAGTCCATGGGGTTGCAGAGAGTCAGACACAATTGTGCGACTAAGCACAGCACAGAGAAGATTAAGTTGTGCCCTAAATATCAGAAAAGGAAGATACATAATTAGGAAAAGTTGTTTATATCCCTACCAGCCTGTAAGTTTCCGCATTTAGAAGTAGCAGGTGACAAACAGAAGAGGGGGAGACAAAGGCTGATAAAAGTAGCTCACCTAGCCACAACTCTTTGACAACTCCTTAGTGGCTCAGAAGGTAAAGAATCTGACTGCAGTGAAGGAGACCCAGGTTCGATCCCTTGATCAGAAAGATCCCCTGGAGAAGGGAAAGGTAATCCACTCCAGTATTCTTCCCTGGAGAATTCCATGGACAGAGGAACCTGGAAGGCTACAGTCCATGGGATCACAAACAGTTGGACATGACTGAGACACTAACACTTTCACTTTATCAGATCACTGTGTTCCCCCAGTAAGGATGAGAGAAGTGGATCTCTCTAGAGAAGTGGAATCTAAGAGGCCCTACGCCCAGGACACTGGGCAGAGACAGGAGGAAACAGTGAGGTCACAGCATGGAAGAAAATTTAGGGAAGCATCCACATCTTGAATTCAGACTCAGCTCCGTTCTGCATCCTGCTTCCTGAAATTCAGCAGCAAGAGAAAAACTCAACAGAGTGAACACTCTGGAGAAAAGACCTCTAAATATTGCCAGGTAGATAGATAATTCTCTTGATATGTCTAACAGAGTGAATGAAATAAAAACATTCACCTCAAGACAGAGGGTCATGAAATTTTAGAACACCAGGATAAAAGAGAAAATTGCAAAAACTTTCAGGAAATGTAGCAGGTCATAGATAAAGGATTAGAGTTCACAACAGCATCAGAATTCACGAGCAACTATCAAACTGGGTATTGATTTTATAAAGGGTATTTTCAGACCAGTGTGTCTGATAAAATTTTTACCCACTCTTTCCCTTTTCTCATCCAAATTCCTGAAGTCATGTCACAGGAAGTCATGGCTCCAGAAATCTTGAGAACTCATGAAGGAGAATGAAAGTGTCAGGGCTATAGCTAGGTATCAGGCATAGAAAATACCTGCTTCGAAATGGATTAGATAGATAAAGCAGCTATGAAGGGAGACACCAAACAAAAGAGAAGTGATTGATGATCTGAGATTTCCTTATAAAAGGAAAACAATTATTTGGAGTTTGGAATATTTATCTCAGTATTTGGAAATAATTCTAGATCAAAATGCAGAAATTTATAAGATGAAATAAAGAGACATATTTAAGTCCAAGAAAATACAAAAAATGAAACATAATCATAGTTGTCTGATCAGGAAGCTTTGTTTATGTAGCCAGAATGATGATAAAATGAAATTTTAACAGCCAAAAGTTGTGATCTAAATATATTGGGGGAAATGGAGTAACAGGAATTATGTGTGTTATGTGTGTTCTGTATGAAGTGGAGATGGAGCTATACTAATAAATTCTCATCTCCCACAGGACAATATTGTCTAGAAATAGGTATGTTAAAAATAGAAATAGTGAATTATTATTTAGAAATATAGCATCAATTTCAGAAGAAACTGCTAGAATACTCAGTGTGGTAGCTTATGGAAATTGGAAGATGAAAAGAGTATCATTGCAAATTGTACAAATACACAAAAAGATGTATAATTTAACTTTTCTACCTCTATATTATTTTGTTAAAAATTAACATCTGATTCCTATTTTTCTTTCAGCAAGGACTATAATTCTTGAGGTTATGTTTTGTTTATATTTTGAAACAGTTCATCATTTGTTTTATCATGTATGTTAATATAGCGATATGTATAGATGTATCTTAAGCGCAGTTTGTAGGAAACGTACATACATCTATATTACGGTCATTTTCTCTCTATGTCTGGGTGTAGTTCTGGGCATGTAACTGACTTTTGTTTTAATTTTTGTTTATTTATTCATTTAGTTTTGGCTGTGCTGGGTCTTTGTTGTTGCATGTGGGCTTTCTCTAGTTTTAGCGACTGGGGCTGCTTTCTAGTTGCTGCATTCAGGCTTCTCCTTGTGATGGCTTCTCTTGTGGAGCACAGGCTCTAGGGCACGCAGGCTTCAGTAGTTACAACACGTAGGCTCAGTAATTGCAAGGCATGGGCTCAGTTGCCCCACAGTATATGGAATCTTCCCAGACCAGAGATTGAACATGTGCTCCCTGCACTGGCAGGCAGATTCTTATCCACCAGGGGAGTCCTAACTGATGTTTATAATGATGTTGGAATACCTTCATAATGCCTCGTGTATCCCTGAATTCAGTCCTAAATATTCATTGGAAGGACTGATGCTGAAGCTGAAACTTCAATACTTTGGCCACCTGATGTGAAGAATTGACTCACTGGAAAAGACCCTGATGCTGGGCAAGTTTGAAGGTGGGAGGAGAAGGAGACGACAAAGGATGAGATGGTTGGATGGCATCACCGACTCAATGGACATGAGTTTAAGCAAGCTCCAGGGGAGCCTGGTGTACTGAGGTCCGTGGGATCGCAAAGAGTCGGACATGACTGAGTGACTGAACTGAACTGATCCCTGAATTGGTATGCAAATGTGATATGCGTTTTTCTTTTTTGCATTAGTCATACTATCTCTTATCAGCTAAGGTCCAGGAAGAGATTGACCATGTGATTGGAAGACACCGGAGCCCCTGCATGCAGGACAGAAGCCACATGCCCTACACGGATGCCGTGGTCCATGAGATCCAGAGATACATTGACCTGGTCCCTTCCAGTCTTCCCCATATGGTGACCCATGACATTGAATTCAGAAACTACATCATCCCCAAGGTTAGATTGGGTTCTCTTACAGTGACTTCAGTGGTCTTGACATTCCCATTTCATGGTATGGGTGCAATCCTTAATGAACACAGATGAGAGAAGCACTAAAATCATATGTGAGGCAATTCAATAGTTTGTGTATTGTTTCCAGGTTAGTCTAGAAAGCTTTATAACAGATTTTGACAGGTAGCAGTGTAAGTCTTCCAAATTTGTTCTGCTTCGTTAATATTGTTTTTCTGATCTTAGATGTTTACTTTTCCAAACAATGTTAGTACTAGTTTGTCAATTTATCAAAGCTCTCTGCTGGGATTTTTATCAGTGTTACATTAGATCTATTTAGAAAGGTTTAACATCATGACTCATTTTATCTTTGTGTTAATAAATATGGTATATACTTCCAGTTTGGGGGGGTTTATAGTTCTCTCAAAAATTTTCAGTGTACTGATTGGCTTGCAAATCTTTTGTTTTGTTTCCCCCCTAGATGCTTAATATCATTCTTGCTTTTATAAACTTTTTAGTCTTTTCTATTTCTTTTATCTGGAATATGGGAATATAATCAGCTTTTATCATTTGGTGATTTTAATGGTAGGAAACTTGCTAATTTTAAAATCATTACTAATAATCTTTCTCTAAATTAATTGCAATTTCTATATACATTGCCCTGTAATCTGGGTTAATATCCATGTTTCATCTTTGTTTTATTTCTGATCTATAGGAGAGTGGAGGTTAACCTCTCACTATTGAGCATGTTTTATGTACATTTTGGTAGATTTAAAAAATTAGATTAGGAAAATTTACCCTCTGTTTTTTATGATTTATAGGTTATAATTACTATACAATTTTTTCATATTGATTTCTGCAACTATTGTTATGATTGTATGGCCTTAATTTCCCACTAAATATACGTATTATAAGTATACACACAGCTGAATTTGGTTTGCCACATTTTGTTCAGAACTTCTCTGTTTAGAGTAAAGAATTTTGGTCTACTATATTTCTTCCTCAAAATTTTCTTGTCAGATTTCTGATATTAACATAATGTTGTCCTTATAAAGTGAGATGAGAAATATTCCCTATGGTGGGCATATTTTATAAGTTTTCCCCTCTTCTACTTGTGGTCACATAGCTGTGCTTTTGAAGTACCCAAATAACTTTTTGTTGAGTATCAATTGTTATAAATGAGAAAATGCTGAGTTTCAGATGATGTTTATATTCTTCCACAAAAAGTTCATCCTTCTCCTAGTGGATATTTGGAGTGATATAACACCTCCCTTTTAAGTAAAATGTGGGCATTTACACAGACTAAAATTATTAATAACTTTAGATGTTAAGGCGGTGGAAGCATGAGTCTTAACCATTGGACCACCAGGGAGGTCCCCCCAGCCTGTATTTCAATTTTTCCTGCCTTTACTGGAATATCCTTTATGGTCTTTTTTCCCTTTTTAATTCAATATCCAGCCAAAGAACAAGCATGAAATCTGGCTATCTTCACTTTTTAGTCTTCCAATATGAGTTCTCTTTGCCCTCTTTGTTTTCTTTCAGTACATTTCACTTTGTGAAGTGTCCAGGCCAATACTCATGTAAAATATTCTTCAAGCTGGTTCTCTAGAAATTAGATTCCAGTTATGACTGGGCAAGAGAACTACATAGGTGCTTTGCATATCCCACTGAAATTTGTTGGGAAGAGGGAGGCCACATCATGTCACTTACCTCGTTATTGGTTATGCACTGTTGTTCACATAATAAAATAGTATCTGTCAGGTTTTTCCATGGCCTATGTTCTGACCTTTTTTTAAACTTAATTAATAAAAATCTATGGCAAAGTACTAGAACTTAATAAATTTCATGCTTATCATTCACCCTACAGTTTTAGCATTAATAGGTAAATGTTGCTTAAGTCAGTGACCCTAAGGAGAATTGTTATAAAATGATTTTTCTACTTTTTTCATGCTTTCTGTATGTTTCCTTTTTAATTTTATTTTTTCATTAATTAATTAATTTATTTTACTTTACAATATTGTATTGGTTTTGCCATATATTGACGTGAATCTGCCATGAATGTACATGTGTTCCCCATCCTGAACCCCCCTCCCACCTCCCTCCCCATACCATCCCTCTGGGTCATCCCAGTACACCAGACCCGAGCACCCTGTATTATGCATCAAACCTGGACTGGCGATTTGTTTCACATATCATATTTTACATATTTCAATGCCATTACCCATATCATCCCTCTGTCATCCTCTCCCACAGAGTCCAAAAGACTGTTCAATACATCTGTGTCTCTTTTGCTGTCTCACATACAGGGTTATCATTACTTTCTTTCTAAATTCCACATATATGCATTAGTATACTGTATTTTTGTTTTTCTTTCTGGCTTACTTCACTCTGTATAATAGGCTCCAGTTTCACCCACCTCATTAGAACTGATTCAAGTATATTCTTTTTAATGGCTGAGTAATATTCCATTGTGTATATATACCACAGCTTTCTAATCCATTCATCTACTGATGGACATCTAGGTTGCTTCCATATCCTGGCTCTTATAAACAGTGCTGCGATGAATATTGGGGTACACGTGTCTCTTTTGACTCTGGTTTCCTCAGTGTGTATGCCCAGCAATGGGATTACAGGGTTGTATAACAGTTCTATTTCCAGTTTTTTAAGGAATCTCCACACTGTTCTCCATAGTGGCTGTACTAGTTTGCATTCCCACCAACAGTGTAAAAGGGTTCCCTTTTCTCCACACCCTTTCCGTCATTTATTGTTTGTAGACTTTTGGATAGCAGCCATTCTGACTGGCGTGAAATCGTTCTTCATTGTGATTTTGACTTGCCTTTCTCTGATAAAAGTGATGTTGAGCACCTTTTCATGTGTTTGTTAGCCATCTCTATGTCTTCCATGGAGAAATGTTTGTTTAGTTCTTTGGCCCACTTTTTGATTGGGTTGTTTATTTTTCTGGAATTGAGCTGCATGAGTTGCTTGTATATTTTTGAGATTAATTCTTTGCCAGTTACTTCATTTGCTTTATTTTCTCCCATTCTGAAGTCTGTCTTTTCACCTTGCTTATAGTTTCCTTTGTTGTGCACAAGCTTTTAATATTAATTAGGTCCCATTTATTTATTTTTGCCTATATTTCAAATATTCTGGGAGGTAGGTCATAGAGGATCCTGCTATGATTTATGTCGGAGAGTGTTTGCCTATGTTTTCCTCTAGGAGTTTTACAATTTCTGGTCTTACATTTAGCTCTTTAATCCTTTTGAGTTTATTTTAATGTAAGATGTTAGAAAGTATTCTAGTTTCATTCTTTTACAAGTGGTTGACCAGTTTTCCCAGTATCACTTGTAAAAGAGATTGTCTTTTCTCCATTGTATATTCTTGCTTCCTTTGTCAAAGATAAGATGTCCATAGGTGCATGGATTTATCTCTGGGCTTTCTATTTTTGTTCCAGTTCAGTTCAGTCGCTCAGTCGTGTCTGACTCTTTGCAACCCAGGCAGGCCTCCCTGTCATTCACCAACTCCCAGAGTTCACTCAGACTCACGTCCATCAAGTGAGTGATGCCATCCAGCCATCTTGTCCTCTGTCGTCCCCTTCTCCTCTTGCCCCCAATCCCTCCCAGCATTAGAGACTTTTCCAATGAGTCAACTCTTTGCATGAGGTGGCCAAAGTACTGGAGTTTCAGCTTTATCATCCTTCCTTCCAAAGAAATCCCAGGGCCAATCTCCTTCAGAATGGATGGGTTGGATCTCCTTGCAGTCCAAGGGCCTCTCAAGAGTCTTCTCCAACATCACAGTTCAAAAGCATCCATTCTTCGGCTCTCAGCCTTCTTCACAGTCCAACTCTCACATCCATACATGACCACAGGAAAAACCATAGCCTTGACTAGACGGACCTTAGTCGGCAAAGTAATGTCTCTGCTTTTGAATACGCTGTCAAGATTGGTCATAATTTTCTTCAAAGGAATAAGCGTCTTTTAATTTCATGGCTGCAGTCACCATCTGCAGTGATTTTGGAGACCCCCCAAAATAAAATCTGACACTGTTTCCACTGTTTCCCCATCTATTTCCCATGTAGTGATGGGACCAGATGCCATGATCTTCATTTTCTGAATGTTGAGCTTTAAGCCAACTGTTTCACTCTCCTTTCAATTTAATCAAGAGGCTTTTTAGCTCCTCTTCACTTTCTGCCATAAGGGTGGTGTCATCTGCATATCTGAGGTTATTAATATTTCTCCCGGCAATCTTGATTCGAGCTTGTGTTTCTTCCAGTCCAGCGTTTCTCATGATGTACTCTGCATAGAAGTTAAATAAGCAGGGTGACAATATACAGCCTTGACGTACTCCTTTTCCTATTTGAAACCAGTCTGTTGTTCCATGTCCAGTTCTAACTGTTGCTTCCTGACCTGCATACAGATTTCTCAAGAGGCAGGTCAGGTGGTCTGGTATTCCCATCTCTCTCAGAATTTTCCACAGTTTATTGTGATCCACACAGTCAAAGGCTTTGGCATAAAGCAGAAATAGATGTTTTTCTGGAACTCTCTTGCTTTTTCAATGATCCGGCGGATGTTGGCAATTTGATCTGTGGTTCCTCTGCCTTTTCTAAAACCAGCTTGAACATCTGAAAGTTCATGGTTCACGTATTGCTGAAGCCTGGCTTGGAGAATTTTGAACATTACTAGCATGTGAGATGAGTGCAATTGTGCAGTAGTTTGAGCATTCTTTGGCATTGCCTTTCTTTGGGATTGGAATGAAAACTGACCTTTTCCAGTCCTGTGGCCACTGCTGAGTTTTCCAAATTTGCTGGCATATTGAGTGCAGCACTTTCACAGCATCATCTTTCAGGATTTGAAACAGCTCAACTGGAATTCCATCACCTCCACTAGCTTTGTTTGTAGTGATGCTTCCTAAGGCCCACTTGACTTCACATTCCAGGATGTCTGGCTCTAGATGAGTGATCACACCATCGTGAATATACGGGTCGTGAAGATCTTTTTTGTACAGTTCTTCTGTGAATTCTTGCCGCCTATTCTTAATATCTTCTGCTTCTGTTAGGTCCAGACCATTTCTGTCCTTTATCGAGCCCTTCTTTGCATGAAATGTTCCCTTGGTATCTCTAATTTTCTTGAAGAGATCTCTAGTCTTTCCCATTGTTCTTTTCCTCTATTTCTTTGCATTGATCGCTGAAGAAGGCTTTCTTATCTCTTCTTGCTATTCTTTGGAACTCTGAATTCAGATGCTTATATCTTTCCTTTTCTCCTTTGCTTTTCGCCTCTATTCTTTTCACAGCAATTGTAAGGCCTCCCCAGACAGCCGTCTTGCCTTTTTGCATTTCTTTTCCATGGGGATGGTCTTGATCCCTGTCTCCTGTACAATGTCACGAACCTCATTCCATAGTTCATCAGGCATTCTATCTATCAGATCTAGGCCCTTAAATCTATTTCTCACTTCCACTGTATAATCATAAGGGATTTGATTTAAGTCATACCTGAATGGTCTACTGGTTTACCCTATTTTCTTCAATTTGAGTCTGAATTTATTAATAAGGAGTTCATGATCTGAGCCACAGTCAGCTCCTGGTCTTTTTTTGTTGACTATATAGAGCTTCTCCATCTTTGGCTGCAAAGAATATAATCAATCTGATTTCGGTGTTGACCATCTGGTGATGTCCATGTGTAGAGTCTTCTCTTGTGTTGTTGGAAGAGGGTGTTTGCTATTACCAGTGCATTTTCTTCACAAAACTCTTTTAGTCTTTACCCTGCTTCATTCCGCATTCCAAGGCCAAATTTGCCTGTTACTCCAGGTGTTTCTTGACTTCCTACTTTTGCATTCCAGTCCCCTATAATGAAAAGGACATCTCTTCATAGAACCGTTCAACTTCAGCTTCTTAAGCATTACTGGTTGGGGCATAGACTTGGATTATGGTGATATCTATATTTCTGTCTTTGTGCCAGTACCACACTGTTTTGATGATTGTGGCTTTGTAGTAGAGCCTGAATTCAGACAGGTTGATTCCTCCAGTTCCATTCTTCTTTCTCAAGATTACTTTGGCTATTCGAGGTTTTTTTTTGTATTTTCATACAAATTGTGAAATTATTTGTTTTAGTTCTCTGAAAAATACTGTTGGTAGTTTGATAGGGATTGCATTGAATCTATAGATTCCTTTGGGTAGTATACTCGTTTTCACTATATTGATTCTTCTGATCCATGAACACGGTATATTTCTCCATCTAATTGTGTCCTCTTTGATTTTCTTCACCAGTGTTTTATAGTTTTCTATATATAGGTCTTTGGTTTCTTTAGGTAGATATATTCCTAAGTATTTTATTCTTTTTGTTGCAATGGTGAATGGAATTGTTTCCTTAATTTCTCTTTCTGTTTTCTCATTGTTAATGTATAGGAATGCAAGGGATTTCTACGTGTTAATTTTATATTTTGCAACTTTACAATATTCATAGATTAGCTGTAGTCATTTTCTGGTGGAGTCTGTAGGGTTTTCTATGTAGAGGATCATTTCATCTTCATACAGTCAGAGTTTTACTTCTTCTTTTCCATACTGGATTCCTTTATTTCTTTTTCTGCTCTGATTGCTGTGGCCAAAACTTCCAAAACTATGTTGAATAGTAGTGGTGAAAGTGGGTACCCTTGTCTTGTTCCTGACTTTAGGGGAAATGCTTTCAATTTTTCACCATTGAGGATAATGTTTGCTGTGGATTTGTCATATATAGCTTTTATTATGTTGAGGTATGTTCCTTCTATACCTGCTTTCTGGAGATTTTTTTTATTGTAAACGGATGTTAAATTTTGTCAAAGGTTTTTCTCTGCATCTATTGAGATAATCATAATGTTTCTATTTTTCAAGTTGTTAATCTGGTGTATTACATTGATTGATTTCCAGATATTGAAGAATCCTTGCATCCCTGGGATAAAGTCCACTTGGCCATGATGTATGCTCTTTTAATATGTTGTTGAATTCTGTTTGCTAGCATTTTGTTAAGGATTTTTGCATCTATGTTCATCTGTGATATTGGCCTGTAGTTTTCTTTTTTTTTTTTTTTTGTGGCATCTTTGTCAGGTTTTGGTATTAGGGTGATGGTGGGCTCATAGAATGAGTTTGGAAGTTTACCTTCCTCTGCAATTTTCTGGAAGATGTTGAGTAAGATAGGTATTAGTTCTCCAAATTTTTGGTAGAATTCAGCTGTGAAGCCATCTGGACTTGGCCTTTTGTTTGCTGGAAGATTTCTGATTACAGTTTCAATATCCATGCCTGTGATGGGTCTGTTAAGATTTTCTATTTCTTCCTGGTATAATTTTAGAAAGTTGTACTTCTCTAAGAATTTGTCCATATTTTCCAAGTTGTCCACTTTATTTACATATAGTTGCTGATAATAGTCTCTTATGATCCTTTGCATTTCTGTGTTGTCTGCTTTCATCTTTCCATTTTCATTTCTAATTTTGTTGATTTGATTTCTCTCCATTTGATGATTATTTTTCTCTCTTTCTTGATGAGTCTGGTTAATGGTTTGTCAATTTTATTTATCTTCTCAAAGAACCAGCTTTTGGTTTCGTTGATTTTAGCTATAGTCTCTTTTGTTTCTTTTGCATTTGTTTCTCCCCTAATTTTTAAGATTTCTTTCCTTCTACTAACCCTGGGATTCATAATTTCTTCATTTTCATGTTGCTTTAGGTGTAGAGTTAGGTTATTTATTTGACTTTTTTCTTGGTTGTGGAGGTAAGCCTGTATTGCTATGAACATTCCCTTTAGCACTGCTTTTATAGTGTTCCATAGGTTTGTGGTTGTTGTGTTTTACTTTTTAATTCATTTCTATGCAAATTTTGATTTCTTTTTTGATTTCTTCTCTGATTTGTTGGTTATTCAGCAGCTTGTTGTTCAGCCTCCATGTGCTGGACTTTTTAATAGTTTTTCTCCTATAATTGAGATCTAATCTTACTGCATTGTGGTCAGAAAAGATGCTTAGAATGATTTCAATTTTTTTGAACTTACCAAGGCTAGATTTATGGCCAAGAATGTGATCTATCCTGGAGAAAGTTCCGTGAGCACTTGAGAAAAAGGTGAAATGTCCTATAGATATCAATTAGGTCTAACTGGTCTATTGTGTCATTTAAAGTTTGTGTTTCCTTGTTAATTTTCTGTTTAGTTGATCTATCCATAGGTGTGAGTGGGGTATTAAAGTCTCCCACTATTAATGTGTTACTGTTAATTTCCCCTTTCATACTTGTTAGCATTTGTCTTACATATTGTGGTGCTCCTATGTTGAGTGCATATATAGTTATGATAGTTATATCTTCTTCTTGGATTGATCCTTTGATCATTATGTATTGGCCTTCTTTGTCTCTTTTCACAGCCTTTACTTTAAAGTCTATTTTATCTGATATGAGTATTGCTACTCCTGCTTTCTTTGGGTTTTTATTTGCATGGAATATCTTTTTCCAGCCCTTCACTTTCAGTCAGTATGTGTCCCTTGTTTCGAGGTGGGTCTCTTGTAGACAACATATATAGGGGTCTCGGTTTTGTATCCATTCGATCAGTCTTTGTCTTTTGTTTGGGCATTCAAGCCATTTACATTTAAGGTAATTATTGATAAGTATGATCCCGTTGCCATTTACTTTATTGTTTTGGGTTGGAGTTTATACACCCTTTCTGTGTTTCCTGTCTTGAGGAGATCCTTTAGCGTTCGTTGGAGAGCTGGTTTGGTGGTGCTGAATTCTCTCAGCTTTTGCTTGTCTATAAAGCTTTTGAGTTCTCCTTCATATTTGAATGAGATCCTTGCTGGGTACAGTAATCTGGGCTGTAGGTTATTTTCTTTCATCACTTTAAGTATGTCCTGCCATTCCCTCCTGGCCTGAAGAGTTTCTATTGAAAGATCAGCTGTTATCCTTATGGGATTCCCCTTGTGTGTTGTTTGTTGTTTTTCCCTTGCTGCTTTTAATATTTGTTCTTTATGTTTGATCTTTGTTAACTTGATTAATATGTGTCTTGGGTTGTTTTGTCTTGGGTTTATCCTGTTTTGGACTCTCTGTGTTTCTTGGACTTGGGTGATTATTTCCCTCCCCCATTTTAGGGAAGTTTTCAACTATTATCTCCTCAAGTATTTTCTCATGGTCTTTCTTTTTGTCTTCTTCTTCTGGGACTCCTATGATTTGAATGTTGACATGTTTAACATTGTCCCAGAGGTCTCTGAGGTCATACTCATTTCTTTTCATTCGTGTTTCCTTTTTCCTCTCTGTTTCATTTATTTCTACCATTCTGTCTATTACCTTACTTATCCTATCTTCTGCCTCCCTTATTCTACTTTTAGTTCCCTTCAGGGTGTTTTTTTTTAATCTCATTTATTGCATTTTTCAGTATATATTGACTCTTTTTCTATTTCTTCTAATTAGGTCCTTGTTAAACCTTTCTTGCATCTTCTTGATCCTTGTCTCTAGGCTATTTATCTGTAACTCCAATTTGTTTTCAAGATTTTGGATCATTTCACTATCATTATTTGGAATTCTTTTTATCAGGTTGATTCCCTATCTGTTTCTCTTTTGTTTGGTTTGGTGGATATTCTGTTCCTTTACCTTCTGGGTATTTTTCTGCCTTTTCATTTTGTTTAGATTACTCTGTTTGGGGTAGTGTTTCTGTATCCTGGCATTTGGTGGTTCCTCTTTATTGTGGAGGTTCCTCACTGTGGGTGCGGTTGGATGGGTGGCTTGTCAAGGTTTCCTGGTTAGGGAAACTTGTGTTGTTGTTCTGGTGGGTGGAGCTGGATTTCTTCTTTCTGGAGTGCAATGAAGTGTCCAGTAATAAGTTTTGAGATATCAGTGGGTTTGGTGTGACTTTGGTCAGCCTGTATATTGAGGCTCAGAGTTATGTTGCTGGAGAATTTGTGTGGTATATCTTGCTCTGAAGCTTGTTGGCCCTTGGGTGATGCTTGATTTCAGTGTAGGTATGGAAGCATTTGATGAGCTCCTATCGATTAATGTTCCCTGGATTCAGAAATTCTCTGATGTTCTCAGGATTTGGCCTTAAGCCTCTTGCCTCTGGTTTTCAGTCTTATTCTTACAGTAGTCTCAAGACTTCACCTTCAATACAGCACCAATGATAAAACATCGAGGTTAATGGTGAAAAGTTTCTCCACAGTGAGCAACACTCAGAGAGGTACACAGAGTTACATGTAGAAGAGAAGAGGGAGGAGGGAGATAGAAGTGACTAGGAGGAGAAGAAGAGGAATCAAAAGGGGAGAGAGCAAGCTAGCCAGTAATCACTTCCCTATGTGCTCTCCACAGTCTGGACCCCTCAGAGATGTTCATGGAGTTGCACATGGAAGAGAAGAGGGAGGAAGGAGACAGAGATGACCAGGAGAATAAAAGTGGGAATCAAAAGGAGAGAGGCAGATCCAGCCAATAATCAGTTCCCTAAGTGTTCTCCACAGCTCAGAACAGAAAGAGATTCACCGATTTGGGTAGAGAAGAAAAGGGGAAAGAGGGAGATAGAGGGGACCTTTTGGAGAAAAAGACGAGTCAAAAGGGGGAGAGAGCAATCAGGCCAGTAAAAATGGGTCCTGTAAATTGGGTTCTTAAAGGTACAAAGTTGATAACAAATACCAATAATTAAAAATTAAAAATCTTGAATAGAGGTTAGATTCTCAAAAATACAATATTTAAAAAGAAAAAGCAGATTGCTTTGGGTAGTCTACTCATTTTCACTATATTGATTCTTCCGATCCATGAACATGGTATATTTCTCCATCTATTAGTGTCCTCTTTGATTTCTTTCATCACTATTTTATAGTTTTCTATATATAGGTCTTTAGTTTCTTTAGCTAGATATATTCCTAAGTATTTTATTCTTTTTGTTGCAATGGTGAATGAAATTGTTTCCTTAACTTCTTTGTCTACTTTCTCACTATTAGTGTATAGGAATGCAAGGGATTTCTGTGTGTTGATTTTATATCCTGCAACTTTACTATATTCATTGATTAGCTCTAGTAATTTTCTGGTGGAGTCTTGAGGGTTTTCTATGTAGAGGATCATGTCATGTGCAAACAGTGAGAGTTTTACTTCTTCTTTTCCAATTTGGATTCCTTTTATTTCTTTTTCTGCTCTGATTGCTGTGGCCAAAACTTCCAAAACTATGTTGAATAGTAGCAGTGAAAGTGGGCACCCTTGTCTTGTTCCTGACTTTAGGGGAAATGCTTTCAATTTTTCACCATTGAGGATAATGTTTGCGGTGGGTTTGTCATATATAGCTTTTATTATGTTGAGGTATGTTCCTTCTATTCTGGCTTTCTGGAGAGTTTTATCATAAATGGATGTTGAATTTTGTCAAAGGCCTTCTCTGCATCTATTGAGATAATCATATGGCTTTTATTTTCCAATTTGTTAATGTGGTGAATTACACTGATTGATTTGCAGATATTGAAGAATCCTTGCACCCCTGGGATAAAGCCCACTTGGTCATGGTGTATGATCTTTTTAATGTGTTGCTGGATTCTGATTGCTAGAATTCTGTTGAGGATTTTTGCATCTATATTCATCAGTGATATTGGCCTGCAGTTTTCTTTTTTGTGGCATCTGTGTTAGGTTTTGGTATTAGAGTGATGGTGGCCTCATAGAATGAGTTTGGAAGTTTATCTTCCTCTGCAATTTTCTGGAAGAGTTTCAGTAGGATAGGTGTTAGCTCTTCTCGAAATTTTTGGTAGAATTCAGCTGTGAAGCTGTCTGGACCTGGGCTATTGTTTGCTGGAAGATTTCTGATTACAGTTTCAATTTCCATGCTTGTGATGGGTCTGTTAAGATTTTCTATTTCTTCCTGGTTCAGTTTTGGAAAATTGTACTTTTCTAAGAATTTGTCCATTTCTTCCACGTTGTCCATTTTATTGGCATATAATTGCTGATAGTAATCTCTTATGATCCTTTGTATTTCTGTGTTGTCTGTTGTGATCTCTCCATTTTGATTTCTAATTTTATTGATTTGATCATTCTGTCTTTGCTTCTTGATGAGTCTGGCTAATGGTTTGTCAATTTTATTTATCCTTTCAAAGAACCAACTTTTGGCTTTGTTGATTTTTGCTATGATCTCTTTTGTTTCTTTTGCATTTATTTCTGCCCTAATTTTTAATATTTGTTTCCTTCTACTAACTCTGGGGTTCTCCAATTCTTCCTTTTCTAGTTGCTTTAGGTGTAGAGTTAGGTTATTTATTTGACTTTTTTCTTGTTTCTTGAGGTATGCCTGTATTGCTATGAACTTTCCTCTTAGCACTGCTTTTATAGTGTCCCAGAGGTTTTGGGTTGTTGCATTATCATTTTCATTTGTTTCTATGCATATTTTGATTTCTTTTTTGATTTCTTCTGTGATTTGTTGGTTATTCAGAAGCGTGCTGTTCAGCCTCCATATGTTGGAATTGTTAATAGTTTTTCTCCTGTAATTGAGATCTAATCTTAATGCATTATGGTCAGAAAAGATGCTGGGAATGATTTTGATTTTTTTGAATTTATCAAGGTTAGATTTATGGCCCAGGATGTGATCTATCCTGGAGAAGGTTCCGTGAGCACTTGAGAATATATATGGAATTTAGAAAGATGGTAATGATAACCCTGTATGTGAGACAGCAAAAGAGGCACAGATGTATAGAACGGACTTTTGTACTCTGAGGGAGAGGGAGAGGGTGGCATGATTTGGGAGAATGGCATTGAAACATTTATACTATCATGTAAGAAACGAATTGCCAGTCTATGTTTGATACAGGATACAGGATGCTTGGGGCTGGTGCGCAGGGATGGTCCAGAGATATGATATGGGGTGGGAGGTGGGAGGGGTTTCAGGATTGGGGACTCATGTACACCCATGGCTGATTCATGTCAATGTATGGCAAAACCAATACTGTATTGTAAAGTAAAATAAATTAAAAATAAAAATTACAAAAAAAAGAAAAACAAAACAAAAAACAAACAAACAGAAAAACACAAAATCACAGAAATTAAAAAGTATATATACATATGAAGTTTTCTTTAAAAAATAGGGTCTTTCTTTTTTTTTTTGCAAGGTAATAGTAGGTTATAAAAATGAAAATTAAGGAGTAATGAGGACTTAAAAATAACAAAAAAAAAGAAAATAATTTTTTTAATTTAAAAAATTATAATAATAAAAATATATCTAAGACTTTCTCTGGAGCTGTTGTGGACACTGTGGGGTTAGTTCATTTTCAGATAGTTCCTTGGTCCAGCTTGTACTTCTCACAGTCTATAAGCCCCTGCCTAGGTAGTTGGTGCTAACTACAGAGTTTTAATCTATTTACCTGAACCAAAGCGGTTCCCTCTGTTTATTTTAACTTAGTCTATTTGCTGATCTCTTCAGTGTATAATTTCTGCCCTGACACAAGGGGCGCGGTGGTGGTCACTTTTTTTAGGCTAGCTTGTTTGGTCATGCTTTGGGGAGAGAGGAATACTGCAAACAAATATCACTGGCATGTGTTCACAGTGATTCAGCCACACTGGGTTTCCCCTGCTCACAGCATGTGTGCTTTCCCAGTCTACACTGCTCAGACTCTAGTTTGCTCTGCTGGGAACTGTCTGATGCGGGCCCTGGTTTGCATGCACTTCCTAGGTCTAAGCTGCTCAGGTTCAGGTTCTTGGGTACCCCACAAAGGTGCAGACTTGTTTGGGCCTGCATTTTGCACCCGTCCCAGGTCTGAGCAGCTCAGGTGACCAGGTCCTTGGCACGCGTAGTCGCCATCAGTTGAAGGCTGCGACTTATCCCCTCCCCCATCCCAGCCACTCGTTTTTCTGGGTGTACAACAGGCGCACCTTCTCAGGTGTGCTGTGTGTCTCTTCTGGGAAGCTGATCTCTGGCTGTGACCCTCCTGGCAGATGTCGACCATCCAGAATCCCAAGAAGTCTTGGTTATCTAGGAAGTCTGATTGCAGTTTGGTATAGGATGCCTCCCTGGGGCTGTGATTGCCCCCTTCCTGCTCTGGCTGCCCTCACCTGCCTGTCTCTGGTGGGGGATGGGCTGGGTCCACAGCCAGCTACCTCTGCTCAGTCCTTTGTTCTGTGAGCATGCCTGGCGGTGGTTAGGGCTTTTCGGGGGATCACAGGTCAGCTATTCCACAGTCTGGGTTGCGATCTCAAGCTAGTTCCCTCACATTGCCCTCAGGGCATTCATGCCTTATCTTAAGCAATACAGCCTGCTCCTCCCTGTCCCTCCCCCGCTTGCTAGTGGGGGATGCGAGCCTCTGGGCTGTTGCACGACTGGGAGTTGCTGTTAGGGACGTAATCTGTGGGGTTTAATTATTTATTTATTTTTCCTCCCGATTATTTTGCCCTCTGAGATTCCAAGGCTCGCCACAGACCCACCAGAGAGAGTGTTTCCTGGTGTTTGGAAACCTTTCTTTTATTTTTTAAGACTCCCTTCCTGGTACGGATCTCAGTCCCTACCTCTTTTGTCTCTCTTTTCATCTTTTATATTTTGTCCTAACTCCTTTTGAAGACAATGGGCTGCTTTTCTGGGTGCCTGATCTCCTCTGCCAGCATTCAGAAGTTGTTCTGTGGAATTTGCTTGGGGCTCAAATGTTCTTTTGATGAATTTGTGGGAGAGAAAGTGGTCTTCCCGTCCTATTCCTCCTCCATCTTAGGACCACCACCCCCCCCCCCCCACCTTTCTATATGTTTTTAACCTAGCATCCATCTCTAATGAACCCTGCCATATACTTTAAGACAAACAATCTGCATGGCAATGATAAATACCAGCAGTTTTTATTATACTTATTGTTATTATTACAGAAGTTATTATTAATTAGATGAAAAATCTGTTTATAAAAGTCTTATGAATTTATAATCCAGACATCCCAAACTCTAACAGAGTCTCCCCGTTTTAAACCATAATCCACGTATTGCTGCTGCTGCTGCTAAGTCACTTCAGTTGTGTCCGACTCTGTGTGACCCCATAGACGGAAGCCCACCAGAATCCCCCATCCCTGGGATTCTCCAGGCAAGAACACTGGAATGGGCTGCCATTTCCTTCTTCAGTGCATGAAAGTTAAAAGTGAAAGGGAAGTCACTCAGTCATGTCCAACTCTTCGCGACCCCATGGACTGCAGCCTACCAGGCTCCTCCGTCCATGGAATTTTCCAGGCAAGAGTACTGGAGTAGGGTGCCATTGCCTTCTCTGAATCCATGTATTAGATGAGTGAAAACTAAAGTAGTAAAATAAAGCAGCTGATGGGGACAGACACCAGTATGATAAGAAGAATGGATTCATAAGGTCTAACACCCTAGGACCCATGGACTCACTACTTCAAATATCACTGTCACTTGCCTTAAGCATATTCCTTGTTTATTACTTCTTTGTCTGGCTCAAAATGCCATTGTCTTTCTTTGGACCTAGGATTTCTCACCTGTAGGTCATAAGATTGGAGTGAATAATTTATAACATTTCTTCCAGTTCCATGACTTCTTTATAATTCAGTTTATCTTCATCTTTTCTTCCCAGGGCACAGGTGTATTAGTATCACTGAGTTCTATGCTGTATGATGACAAAGTATTTCCTAACCCAGAAATGTTTGACCCTGGCCACTTCCTGGATGAGAGTGGTAACTTTAAAAAGAGTGACTACTTCGTGCCTTTCTCAGCAGGTAACAAAATTTTTTCCTTCGTTACTTCAAAGTGAAAGTGAAAGTGAAGTCGCTCAGTCGTGTCCGACTCTTTGCAACCCCATGGACTGTAGCCCACCAGGCTCCTCCATCCATGGGATTCTCCAGGCAAAAATCCTGGAGTGGGTTGCCATTTCCTTCTCCAGGGGATCTTCCCGACCCAAGGATCGAACCCAGGTCTCCCGCATTTCAAGCAGACACTTTAACCTCTTAGCCACCAGGGATGATTTCCGGGGGGTGGGGGAGGGGGGGATCAGTTGGAACTTCTTATAAAATTCCCATTCCGGGACTGGTGGAACTGCTATTTTCCTACACTCAGGTGTAGCAATTGCAATGCCCACACACTTTCCCTCCTCATAATATATGCTCTTTATTGGACTAAGTCACCAAAGCTTTGGAAAGATGACCCAATTCTTTCAAATTCAGAAATAAAATTTGAGCTAGGTGCTGAAAATATAAGAGAAGTGCACCTTAACCAGAAGGAACCATGTGTTGTAAAACTTGAAACTTCAAGAGGTATTGAAGATTGATGAAGATGTAGTTAGAGGAGAGAAGAGGGGCTGTGAGGAGTAGAAATAAAGATGATGGGGACATCAGACTAAGAACATTAAATACAACTACACTGTGTGTTTCCAGGGGAAGAAAAAGATTGATGAAAACATGAAACATCAAATTGCATGAGAATAGTTAATGAAGTACTTGTCATAGTGCCAAAGCTCATAAAAAATTTGTGTAAATAAGGGTAGCCATTAAGATATGAAATTATGTGGACAGCATGTGTATCCATCCATCTATCTATCTAACTCTTGTGGCTTACATTTATCCATTCAACCATTCATCAATGGTTACTTTCTAACCACTGATAAGTAACATATTGGCCAGTTCCTCATGAAATTTCCCCCACAGCTATGAGAGATTGGAATGCCAGATGTGCATGCCAACTCTTTCTAACAGCCAGAAACACAGTGTTCAAGGAGTATGCACTCTCTGTGTTTGTTATTTTCAGGAAAACGGGTTTGTGCAGGAGAGGGCCTGGCCCGCATGGAGGTGTTTTTATTCCTGACAGCGATTTTACAAAAATTTACTTTGAAATCTGTGGTTGACCCAAAGGACATCGACACCACCCCAACTGCCAATGGGTTCACTTCTGTGCCACCTCCTTACAAGCTGTGCTTCATTCCTCTGTAAGGAGGTGTCTCCTATGATGTTGTCTTCTCCTTCTCATCTGGGGCATTGGTCACCTCCTTTCCTCTTCATTCTTCTGCCTAGGAATGCCTTCTCAACCTCTCTTCTTGTTATGGTGCAGTTTCACTGCAGAAATGTATCCGCTATTCTCCATGTCCTGTAACATTTGTATCGGCCATCACATATGCTAATGCTTTATATATTATTGAGTAGCACTATGTAATCAATACAAAATAGAACAAGATGATTAGTGTATGGCAATGGAGAGTCATTATTCCAGTGTATGTTCCTAATAAAAAGCATAATTTGATGAGCCAGTTCTCAGAGTTTCCTTATGGTGTGCCTAATACAAGTAAGAAAGGAAGGAAAGTAATTCAAAGAAGTCATGTTGGTTTCATAGTGATCAGCACAGAGGACTAGGGAGATTAAGCAGGAAAGTTCTCTTGGCTATATGTCACCTAGAGTTACTTGACGTTTGGATTTGAAACTGAAAGAAATTGTGTCCAGAAGTGCCTCAGTAGGAAAATACTGAGATCAGTGATAGTAAGGAATTAAATCCAAAGTAAGCCACAGAAAACTACAAATGAAAATTAGAGCAGAAATCAGTGAAATTGCAAACAAGGAATCAAGATAAAAATCAATGAGACCAAACCTAATTCTTTGAAAAGTTGAACAGAATTGATAAACCCATAAGTAACCTATCCCGCACTCCGAGAGAAGACACACATTATTAATATCATTGCTAAAAGAGGGACCATAACTTTAAGTCCCAGAGCACTAAAAGGATAATAAGGGATTATTATGAAGCAGTATGCCCACCAGTTTGAGAAGTTCAATGATATCGGTTAATTTCACACACACTCTGTCAAAATTCACACAGGAAAGAGTAACATCAACTAGTTGAAACTAGTTGAAAGACTTCTGTACCCTTAGTGAATATAAACCTAGTCACATCAAAGCCAGAAAGAGAAGCAGATCCTCTCTCATCACAACTACCAAGCCCAACAATATGCCATATAATTGGGTGGGTATCTCCCTCCAAACTCTCAGCTTTTCCTTGAGGAACAAAGGAGTTGGCATGCACATCTGGCATTCCAACCTCTCACCGTTGTGGGGGAGTTTCATGAGGAACTGGCCTTTGTGTTACCTGTCTTGGAGCATTGAAAGGACTCAATGAGCTGTAGATACCTGGGAGTTTCTAGAACATAAGAAGCAGACTGGGCCAGCACACAGGTTTGAGAGACCTCCAGAATCTCTGGCTGAGCTGATTGGTGAAGTTCTTCTCCTCCATGTGACTAGTCAGTGAAGACTGAAACGAGCTATTGTCTAATGTGCAAACCGCAATGAAGAGAGTCAAGGAAAATGTAGAAACAGGAGATGTATGATTGACCTAAAACATCATTCAAAATAAGTCATGAAGTTGTTCACTGTGGCCTGGAGAACGGTAAACAAATGAAGTAGGAATTTCAACAACAGGGCAGAAAATTCAAAGGTATGAAACAGAAGTAATAGAGCTGAAGATCACTTTTTGTATTTAAAAAAATCATTAGAGAATGTAACAATAGACTAGATCAAGCAGAACAAAAGATCAGCAAACTTGAAGATAAGTCATTGGAAATTATTCAATTGAGAGAAAAAAGAAAAAAGGAAGAAAAAGAAAAGAAGTTTCAGGGGCTTACAGAACACTCTCAAGTAGATCAATACATGCAGTATAGGAGTCATAGACAGAGAAGAGAGAAAGGAAGGACCAAAAGCTAATTGAAATTAACAATGGCAGAAAACTTCCCACATCTGGGAGAGGAAGTGCACATAGAAGGAAGGAGGTACCAAGCAGGACACCTCTTACTCAGGGAATAAAGTAGTTACTTCACGAGAGTGATAACTTTTCTATTCAAAAGAAGCTGGTCTGGTTCTATTAGAGTTAGAACCACGTGGGTTAGATAGGAAAGTAGTATTTTGGTTTGTCCTGGTTAAAATGTTCCCTGAGACATGTGTTCACTTAAATTCTAAAGGTTACAGAACCAAACTTTTCTGACTCCATTTTAATAAGCTGGCACTGTAATTATTAACTGTATTAATATCTATTTTGAAAGTCATTGATTAGTGTGAATCATAGAATATTGAACACTGGTGGCATATAAAGGAATTATAAAAATCAAACAAAGCCCATAGTCAGCATAAAGAAGGAATTAATAAAAAATCACAGTGGAAATAAGTAAAACAGAGACTAAAAGAATGATAGAAAAGACCAACAAAACCAAGAATTGGTTCTTTTGATAAGGAAAAGAAAATTGATAAAATTTTAGCTGGACTCTTTACGGAAATTAAGAGTGGAACATATAAAATTAGAAATCATTGAGAAGTTACAACCAATATCACAAAAATACAAAGACTCATCAGAGAATACTACCAATAATTATTTGCCAATGAACTGGACAGCCTGGAAGAAATGGATACATTCCTAGAAACATACAATCTTCCAGGACTAAATCAAAAGAAGTAGATAATCAGAACAGATGAATTACTAGTACTGAAATTGAATAAGTAGTAATTAAAAAATCTGCCTCCAAACAACCGTTCAGGACTGGATGGCTTCACAGGGGAATTTTACCAAACATTTAAAAAGTAGTTGAGAATTCCTTGGTGATTCAGTGGTTAGGACTTTGTACTTTCACAGCTGGTGATCAGATTCAATTCCTGGTCAGGGAACTAAGAACCCACAAGCTACACATCACAGCCAGAAAAAAATAGTTAATACCTATCCTTCTCAAACTATTCCAAAAAACTGAAGAGGAGGGAACACCTCCAAACTCATTCTGTGAGACCATCACTACTTTGATACCAAACCAAGACACTACTAAAAAAGAAAACTACAGATCAATATCTCTGATAAAAAAAGAAGTCCTGAAAAAAAATTAGCTGAATTCAACAATACATACAAATGATCATATACCATGATCTAGTGGGGTTAATTTTAGGGATGCAAGGATGATTCAACACCTACAAATCAATCAAAGTGATATGCCACATTAACAAGACAAAGGGTTAAAATCACATGATCATCTTCCCCGATGCAGAGAAAGCATTTGAGAAAATTCAATATCTATTCATGACAAAAAAAAAAAAAAAAAAAAAGACTCTAAACAGACTTGATATAGAGGGACCATATTTCAAGATAGTAAAGGCTATTTATAACAAATCAACAGGTAACATCATATACACAATGGAATTTAACTCAGCCATAAAAAAGAATGAAATTTTAGCAGTTTCAGAACGTGGATAATCCTGAAGGGTATTATGCTTAGTGAGATAAGTCAGATAAAGAAAGACAAATACTGGACACTCACTTACTCAGTTCAGTTCAGTCACTCAGTTGTGTCTGACTCTTTGCGACCCCATGAACCTCAGCATGCCAGGCCTCCCTGTCCATCACCAACTCCTGGAGTCCACCCAAACCCATGTCCATTGAGTTGGTGATGTCATCCAACCATCTCATCCTCTGTCGTCCCCTTCCCCTCCCGCCCTCAATCTTTCCCAGCATCAGGGTCTTTTCAAATGAGTCAGCTCTTCGCATCACGTGGCCAAAGTATTGGAGATTCAGCTTCAACATCAGTCCTTCCAATGAATACCCAGGACAGATCTCCTTTAGGATGGACTGGTTGGATCTCCTTGCAGTCCAAGGGACTCTCAAGAGTCTTTGATGCAGCCTCAAAAATAAAACAAATGAACTAATACAACAAAACAGAAAAAGACTCACAACACAAAAAATAGGCTACTGGTTATCAGTGCAGAGAGAGATAGAGGGAAAGGGTAAGATAAAGGAAGGGCGTTAAGAAGTACAAACTACTAAGTATAAAATTTAAGTTAATAAGATTCAAGGATATAATGTACAGCACATGGAATATAGCCAAAATGTTATGACAATTTTCAGTTCAGTTCAGTCACTCAGTCGTGTCCAACTCTTTGTGACCCCATGAGTTGCAGCACACCAGGCCTCCCTGTCCATCACCAACTCCCAGAGTTAACCCAAGCTCATGTGCATCAATTCGATGATGCCATCCAGCCATCTCACCCTCTGTCGTCCCCTTCTTCTCCTGCCCCCAATCCCTCCCAGCATTTGGGTCTTTTCTAATGAGTCAACTCTTCGCATGAGGTGGCCAAAGTATTGGAGTTTCAGCTTCAGCATCAGTCCTTCCAATGAATACCCAGGACTGATCTCCTTTAGAATGGACTGGGTGGATCTCCTTGCAGTCCAAGGGACTCTCAAGAGTCTTCTCCAACAACACAGTTCAAAAGCATCAATTCTTCAGTACTCAGCTTTCTTCACAGTCCAACTCACACATTCATACACGACCACTGGAAAAACCATAACCTTGACTAGACGGACCTTTGTTGGCAAAGTAATGTCTCTGCTTTTTAATATGCTATCTAGGTTGGTCATAACTTTCCTTCCAAGGAGTAAGCGTCTTTTAATTTCATGGCTGCAATCACCATCTGCAGTGATTTTGGAGCCCAAAAAAATAAAGTCTGACACTGTTTCCACTGTTTCCCCATCTATTTCCCATGAAGTGATGGGACCGGATGCCATGATCTTAGTTTTCTGAATGTTGAGCTTTAAGCCAACTGTTTCACTCTCCTCTTTCACTTTCATCAAGAGGCTTTTGAGTTCCTCTTCACTTTCTGCATTAAGAGTGGTGTCTTCTGAATATCTGAGGTTATTGATATTTCTCCTGGCAATCTTGATTCCAGCTTGTGCTACTTCCAGTCCAGCGTCTCTCATGATGTACTCTGCATATAAGTTAAATAAGCAGGGTGACAATATACAGCCTTGATGTACTCCTTTTCCTATTTGGAACCAGTCTGTTGTTCCATGTCCAGTTCTAACTGTTGCTTCCTGACCTGCATACAGATTTCTCAACAGACAGGTCAGGTGGTCTGGTATTCCCATCTCTTTCAGAATTTTCCACAGTTTATTGTGATCCACACAGTCAAAGGCTTTGGCATAGTCAATAAAGCAGAAATAGATATTTTTCTGGAATTCTCTTGCTTTTTTGATGATCCAGCAGATGTTGGGAATCTTATCTCTGGCTCCTCTACTTTTCTAAAACCAGTTTGAACATCTGGGAGTTCACAGTTCACGTATTGCTGAATCCTGGCTTGGAGAATTTTGAGCATTACTTTACTAGCATGTGAGATGAGTGTAACCAGTTCCATCACTTCATGGCAAATCGACGGGGAAAAAAGTGCTAGACTTTATTTTGGGGGGCTCCAAAATCACTGCAGATGGTGACTGCAGCCATGAAATTAAAAGACACTTACTCCTTGGAAGGAAGTTATGACCAACCTAGACAGCATATTAAAAAGCAGAGACTGATGAACATAGATGCAAAAATCCTCAACAAAATTCTAGCAATCAGAATCCAACAACACATTAAAAAGATCATACACCATGACCAAGTAGGCTTTATCTCAGGGATGCAAGGATTCTTCAATATCTGCAAATCAATCAATGTAATTCACCACATTAACAAATTGAAAAATAAAAACCATATGATTATCTCAATAGATGCAGAGAAGGCCTTTGACAAAATTCAACATCCATTTATGATAAAAACTCTCCAGAAAGCAGGAGTAGAAGGAACATACCTCAACATAATAAAAGTTATATATGACAAACCCACAGCAAACATTATCCTCAATGGTGAAAAATTGAAAGCATTTCCCCTAAAGTCAGGAACAAGACGAGGGTGTCCACTTTCACTGCTACTATTCAACATAGTTCTGGAAGTTTTGGCCACAGCAATCAGAGCAGAAAAAGAAATAAAAGGAATCCAAATTGGAAAAGAAGAAGTAAAACTCTCACTGTTTGCAGATGACATGATCCTCTACATGGAAAACCCTAAAGACTCCACCAGAAAATTACTAGAGCTCATCAATGAATATAGTAAAGTTGCAGGATGTAAAATCAACACACAGAAATCCCTTGCATTCCTATACACTAATAATGAGAAAGTAGAAAAAGAAATTAAGGAAATAATTCCATTCACCATTGCAACGAAAAGAATAAAATACTTAGGAATATATCTACCCAAAGAAACTAAAGACCTATATATAGAAAACTATAAAACACTGATGAAAGAAATCAAAGAGGACACTAATAGATGGAGAAATATACCGTGTTCATGGATCGGAAGAATCAATATAGTGAAAATGAGTATACTACCCAAAGCAATTTACAAATTCAATGCAATCCCTATCAAGCTACCAGCCATATTTTTCACAGAACTAGAACAAATAATTTCAAGATTTGTATGGAAATACAAAAAACCTCGAATAGCCAAAGCAATCTTGAGAAAGAAGAATGGAACTGGAGGAATCAACTTGCCTGACTTCAGGCTCTACTACAAAGCCACAGTCATCAAAACAGTATGGTACTGGCACAAAGACAGAAATATAGATCAATGGAAGAAAATAGAAAGCCCAGAGATAAATCCACACACCTATGGACACCTTATCTTTGACAAAGGAGGCAAGAATATACAATGGAGTAAAGACAATCTCTTTAACAAGTGGTGCTGGGAAAACTGGTCAACCACTTGTAAAAGAATGAAACTAGATCACTTTCTAACACCGCACACAAAAATAAACTCAAAATGGATTAAAGATCTAAATGTAAGACCAGAAACTATAAAACTCCTAGAGGAGAACATAGGCAAAGCACTCTGTGACATAAATTGCAGCAGGATCCTCTATGACCCACCTCCCAGAATTCTGGAAATAAAAGCAAAAATAAACAAATGGGATCTAATTAAAATTAAAAGCTTCTGCACAACAAAGGAAACTATAAGCAAGGTGAAAAGACAGCCTTCTGAATGGGAGAAAATAATAGCAAATGAAGCAACTGACAAACAACTAATCTCAAAAATATACAAGCAACTTATGCAGCTCAATTCCAGAAAAATAAATGACCCAATCAAAAAATGGGCCAGAGAACTAAATAGACATTTCTCCAAAGAAGACATACGGATGGCTAACAAACACATGAAAAGATGCTCAACATCACTCATTATCAGAGAAATGCAAATCAAAACCACAATGAGGTACCACTTCACACCAGTCAGAATGGCTGTGATCCAAAAATCTGCAAGCAATAAATGCTGGAGAGGGTGTGGAGAAAAGGGAACCCTCCTACACTGTTGGTGGGAATGCAAACTAGTACAGCCACTATGGAGAACAGTGTGGAGATTCCTTAAAAAATTGCAAATAGAACTCCCTTATGACCCAGCAATCCCACTGCTGGGCATACACACCGAGGAAACCAGAATTGAAAGAGACACATGTACCCCAATGTTCATCTCAGCACTGTTTATAATAGCCAGGACATGGAAACAACCTAGATGTCCATCAGCAGATGAATGGATAAGAAAGCAGTGGTACATATACACAATGGAGTATTACTCAGCCATTAAAAAGAATTCATTTGATTCAGTTCTGATGAGATGGATGAAACTGGAGCCGATTATACAGAGTGAAGTAAGCCAGAAAGAAAAACACCAATACAGTATACTAACACATATATATGGAATTTAGAAAGATGGCAATGATGACCCTGTATGCAAGACAGCAAAAAAGACACAGATGTGTATAATGGACTTTTGGACTCAGAGGGAGAGGGAGAGGGTGGGATGATTTGGGAGAATGGCATTCTATCATGTATGCTATCATGTAAGAATTGAATCGCCAGTCTATGTCTGACGCAGGATACAGCATGCTTGGGGCTGGTGCATGGGGATGACCCACAGAGATGTTATGGGGAGGGCGGTGGGAGGGGGGTTCATGTTTGGGAACACATGTAAGAATTAAAGATTTTAAAATTAAAAAAAATAAAATAAAATAAAAAAAAGAAAGGGCAATCACTGCTAATATTTTGCTGTGCTTTACCCTAGCCTTTTGAATTGAAATCATAAATTTTTGAATTAAAATCATATATTTTTTCACTTAAAAAAACAAAAAAGCAGAGACATTATTTTGCCAACAAAATTCTGTCTAGTCAAGGCTATGGTTTTTCCAATGGTCATGTATGGATGTGAGAGTTGGACTTTGGAGAAATCTGAGTGCCAAAGAATTGATGCTTTTGAACTGTGATGTTGGAGATAACTTGAGAGAGAGTGCAAGGAGATCCAACCACTCTATCCTAAAGGAAATCAGTCCGGAATTTTCATTGGAAAGACTGATACTGAAGGTGAAACTCCAATACTTCGGCCACTTGATGCAAAGAACAGAGTCATTTGAAAAGAGCCTGATGCTGAGAAAGATTGAAGGTGGGAGGAGAAGGAGACGACAGAGGATGAGTTGGTTGGATGGCATCACCAACTCAATGGACATGAGTTTGGGTAGACTCCGGGAGTTGGTGATGGACAGGGAGGCCTGGTGTGCTGCGGTTCGTGGGGTCACAAAGATTCGGACAGTACTGAGTGACAACTTAACTTAATTGTTTGTACAGAATTTTTGCACACAATGCTTTCTGATGGGTTCTTCAACTCACTTATTGAGTGCAGGTGGAGCATTCAGGGACTCCTTCCTCAAGCCAGTTCTAAGTCATGCATCCTCTGTGCAGGGGCTCCCAGTGTGAAGGGAATGGAGTGATCAGGCTCAAAGTAACTGCTCCCAATGAGCGAGCTCAGGACAAGTGAAGAGTAGTGTTTTCCTCACTGCCCTGGACTTGGCCTTGAATTCTTGGGCTGAGGGCTGGGTGAATGGTCTCTTGTATCCTCCAGGCCCTTTGAGGAGGTCTCATGCATCTGAGGAGAAGCCTGGGGGCACCCTGGAGCTCTTCACACTAGAAAACATTTATAAAGGGAAGAATGTTTGGACAATTCAAATGATTCTGGTGGCTGAGCTCTCACAGAAAATATCGTATTTTTTAGGGAAAAGTAGATTGATTTCTTGAATTAAAATTTGCTGCTAATTGGGACATCTCTGGTGGTCCAGTGGTTAAGAATCTACCTGCCAATGCAGGGGATGCAGGTTTGAGCCCTGAAGGGGGAACTAAGATCCTACATGCTATGGGACAAATAAGCTCATACACCACAACAAGAGAGGCCTGTGAACCATAATGAAAAAATCCCTGCACAGACAAAAATGTTAAAAAAAATTTTTTTAATGCTACTTATCTAAATAATGCAAAGAACAACATAAATCAGTAAACTGTTTTGTGTAATAAAACTGTTCAGAAAACTATAATATTGACAAGGTATGAAGTGAACACAAGTGAAATCACTCAGGGAACTGGTGGAAAACTTCACTATCAGAGAATCCACCTCTTGTGTTACCCCATCACTCTATCCTCTCTAGGACATGCCAATTTAAGTGACTCTGCAGTGACTTCTGTGAGTTGTTTTCTTGTGGATAATTTCTCTAGGTTGAAACACTGTTATCCGTGGCAAGGTTGGTTTGATCAAGCCACTCTGCCAGGTATCAGAAGGATTAACTTCTCTACCACATCAGTGGACTTAAATGAAAGGATAACCCACTTCCTCTCCAATTCAAAGCTCCTGCCCTAGAATGAGTCTTTGGGAATAAGACTGGGCAGCTGGTTTTAACTGCTTTCAATGCCTGATCACAGAACGTCTGTAAACCCTTCAGACAATGAAGGGGAGAGTCCTTTGGGGCCACACTTAGAGTTGAGGTTCTTCACAAGGTTTTTTCATTCTCAGGACCTGCAATGGGACCCAGAGCTTTCCAAAAATTGGTTCTAACTAAAGTGGGAACTCTTGCCTGGAGAATTCCATGGACAGAGGAGCCTGGCAGGCTACAGTTCATGGGGTCACAAGAGTCGGACACAACTAAGTGACTAAACCACCACCACCACAAAGTGGGGACTTGAATTTGGGTTGTGTGGAAAAGAGAGGCTTTCTTTTTTTGATTTTAACACCAGCTCTTTCAGACCCAAGGGAAATTTCAGGTTAGGAGGAAAGGAGGACAGCCTTCCCTTAAGGGGAAGATCTAGGGAAGGAATGTGGGGCCTTCCTGTCTCAGAAGAAGCAGCACCCTTGGACAAGGATCAGGAAGCACATGCTCCAAGGGAATCACCAGCTACCTAAGATTCCATGCCTGGAAGCTGGACTTTAATCACAGGTGGGTAGATCTTTGTGTAAAGTCTGTAATCTCCTCTCCACAGATGAAGAGATTTTGTCCAACCTCCCAAGATCTCAACCAAAGAACACAAGATTTTAGTTCCAGGGAACAGAATCTGCCTTTGTAAAGAAATGACCCTTTGGAGTATTTCTTTGAGGTTTTTAAAGTCACTTTCTGTAGGTTTTAAGGAAAATCCCACTTCTTGCTCCAAGCCACAATCTGTCTTGACAGGTAATACCTCCAGGCGCTCCCCTTTTTTATGTTGATAAAGTTCAGTTATTTAATTTCCTTTTTCCTCAACATGTTGATATACTCTTTCAAAGAAGCCTTCTTTAGTCTGGAAAATTTTATGATGACATGTCAGGTGGGTTTTTATTTCTCTTCCTCAGCCACGTTGGTGTAAGATGGATTGTTCACTTTGATTTGAATGGTTAAATGAGCACTTGACTTGCAACCTACCTCCAAAGTCCTCTGGGCTTTCCAGGTGGCTCAGGTGGTAAAGAATCTGTCTGCAATGCACAAGACCTGGGTTCAAACCCTGGATCAGGAAGATCCCCTGGAGGGGGGTATGGCAACCCACTCCAGTATTCTTGCCTGGAGTATCCCATGGACAGAGGAACCTGGCGGTCTACAGTTCATGGGGTCACAGAGGTAGACCCTACTGAGTCAATAATGCTTCAACATTCTGCTAGATGTTTTTTGCCACATCATTAACTTTTACTCTGTCCTTTGATTTCAAGTTACCTACTGTACCCACTCCCACATCCAGCAGAGAAGCTGCCTGGAATTTGATCTTGAGCCAGCTTCATGCAGAGGTGTGACTGGCCTCTCAACACAGACTCTGAGGCTTTTTTCAGTTTGTAATAGTTTCAGTACATAGGGTTGGGCTAGTCTTGATGCCTTACTTGTATTTAAAATGTTTTATCATTTTAAGTATAAAGAGTAAAAGGACAGATTCTGATTCTCTTGGAGTCTGTTGGAGGGTTTCTTTGAAGAAGGAGGGAAGTGCAGACCTTCTGTCCGGGATGTGCCTGTTTATGATATAACTGAGCAGGACCCTCTGGAGCCTTCCCTTGTATCCTCTGCTTTAGCTCCTCTCTGAATTACCTAGATACTAGTATTTGATGCACATTTCCTGAGTCGTTTTGCAGATGTGAATCCCCCTTACCAACAAGTGGGGGGACAGATTGATGACCATAAGCACATACACAGCCCCAGGCCCGCTGGAGCCTAAGGACTGATAATATTAACCCCTGTGACACCACTCTGCTACCTCATCATCAGCCAGTCAGAGAACTCTGCACAAGGCTGATCACATACCCTGCAGATGGCATCCTGCCCCCTGCCCCACCACACCTGCCCTTTAAATAAAGGCTTTGCCAAAACCCTTTAGGGAGCTCAAGTCTTTTTAGGATATGAACCACCTCAAGTTGCAATAAATCTTTCTTTGCTCCAAATTCCAGCCTTTTTGTTTGTTTGGCCTCACTGTGCATTGGGCACACAAACTTGCATTAACAATGGTTGTGGGATGAATCAATAAGGAAGGAAATGAGTGAGGCAGGGACAAAGCCATCATTGGCTAATGCTAAGGTTGCACAGTGAACTCTGAACTCTGCAGAAGGTTCCCCTAAGTACAGCTTAAAACCCTGCTGGAAAAGCATACACTCATGGGAGGTTTGGGGGGGGGCGGTGGGTAATGTAAACCAGACTCACACCACCCCCAGTATAGGTGCTCTATTCATGGGAAGCTGAGAGTCTCATGTCCAAATGTGAAAACTGAAAATTAAAGAGACTGTGCTTCTCCCTAAACTTCTTAACTTGCCCTTCTGTGGGGTCCAGAACAGGTCAGGCCAGTGGATGCCACTAGCCTGGGAGACAGGCAGTTCTGTCTTTCTAGCTGTCACTTCAACCCATGGTCCCCAGACATCATATAGATCTTATGTGTACCTGTCTTTTTCCAAAGCAGGTGTACTTTTACATTTTTCTTAGAATCTGACAGTACTGGGTTTCCCACATCTTTGCCAATTATCACTGTTTTTGAAATTTAGCGTTTTTCATGAAGTGTGAATCCCTGATGAATAATTATGCCATATCACTTTTTTCATCTACTCCTTGCACTTTCATTTTTCTTTCTTTGTGAATTATCATTACAAGATATACACTTTTAAAAAATTTATTTGGCTGTGTCTGGTCTTGTTGAGGTCCTGTAATGGACCAGAACCTGGTGGTCCACAGTCAACCTATAAGAAAATAAAGGAGAGAGAAAGAGGCTGATATTCCTTGGTTTATGCAGAAAGCCAATAAAGCCCCTGGCATGGGGCTTGCTCTGTTCACAGAGGCCTCAGGTACCCTCCTATGGAGTGAAGGTGCAGAGCACCTTCTCGAGAAGGTCTTAGAAGCCCGGGCAAGAAAGTGAACTCAGAGAGCCTCTGTGCTCCAAAGAAATAGCCTGAGAGAGAGAGAGAAAGAAAGACACGGGGATATGGTGATAAGTACCCTCTTCCTTCTTGTGAACCATAAGGTAAAAGTGATTATTTACAACTCTCTCTCTCTCTTTAATATGGATCGCCTATGTTTTGTAAGTCTGGAATTTTAATCTTTATCTTTGCTGAGAATAACTACAGAATATATGCCCACACCATGTTGATTAAAACACCTTTGTTCCATCAGAGCTTTGGTCCCCGTGTCTCTCTCTCTCTCTCTCTCTCTCTCTCTCTCTCTCTCTCTCTCTCTCTCTCTCTCTCTCTTCAGGTTGATCCCCTGGAAACGCAGAGGCTCTCTGAGTTCACTTTCCTGCCCAGGCTTCTAAGACGCTCTCAAGAAGGGACTCTGCGCCTTCACCCCATTGAGAGAGCGCCTGAGGCCTCCATGAACAGAGCAAGCCTTGTGTCAGGGGCTTTATTGGCTTTCTGCATAAACCAAGGAATATCAGCCTCTTTCTCTCTCCTTTACTTTCTTATCGGTCAACTCTGGACCACCGGGTTCCGGTCCATTGAAAGACCTCAACAGGGTCTTAATTGTGGCATGTGAGTGTGAGATCTTTAGTTGAGGCATGCGGAATCTAGTTCCCTGACCAGGGATCAAACCTGGGCCCCCTGCATTGGGAGCATGGAGTCTTAGCCACTGGATCACGAGGGAAGTCTCATGGTATGCACATTTTAAAAATTACTTTGTAATTTTATTGTTGAAGCTTGATTAATTTAAAAAAATATTTGTTTATTGAGCTATCTTGGTTTGGGGTGGGGATGAAGGTACAGAGGCAGAGTATGAGACAACCTGGAGAGGGCACTTAGCATGAGGTAGGGTGAAGAAAGCACTCCCACTGAGGGACACTCCAGGATAGAGAATCATAGCCAAGAGAGGTAAGAAGGGCACCCACATGGAGCAGGTGGGGGGAGCTACCTTATTTGAAAAATCATAGCCCATCCTCGTTGATGAGAAGAGGCTGACAAATACTAACCTAACCAAGTAATCAAAGCAAATAGCATCCGTAATGAACAGATTGAAACTGTCACCTCACAGGATGCAGTAAACAGAAAAAACATTATTTTGTAACATTCCTGTCAAAGAGACACAACCTGAATCTAATCATGAGGAAACATCAGACAAACTCAAACTGAGGGACATTTTACAAATACCCAGACTATACTCTTCAAGAGTGACAGGGTCCTGGAAATCAAGGAAAGACTGAGGAAATCTTCCAGACTGAATGTGACTAAGGAGACAGGACAACTAGTTGCAGGATGTGATTCTAAGGAACTGGAAATAAGGAATATCTTTGGGATGTACTGGTTAAAGACAGAGATAAGAATTAGATGGTCCAAATGCATCAATATTAATTTCCTGTTTGTATTTAAGTTTGTATCATGGTCATGCAGGAAAATCACCTAGTTTTAAGACAATGCATACTAAGTATTCAGATCTTTAGAACACTGGGTCAGCATTTTACTCTCAACCTATTCAAAATACATACTACCAAATTTCCTATACACTTGCACAATATAATTATGTACATATCTGTATGTTTATATAGAGAGAGCCAACTATGGGTACATTTCCAAATATACAAGCCTTTCACAAAAGATTTGATACTGCTAGTGGACATCTGAAAAAGGGCTCCACATTGTTAACCAGTCTTCACAGAAATGCAAATTGAAACTTCAATGAAGTATTATTATATACCCATCAGAATGATTAAAATGGAAAAAGATTATACTACATGTTGACAAGAAAGTGAAGGAACTGGCACTCTCAAAGTAAACCATAAATTGGTTCAATCATTTTGCCAATTATTTGGCAGTGTTTATTAATGGCAATCCACTCAAGTATTCTTGCCTATGGAAAATCCCATGGGCAGAGAATCATGGTGGGTCCATAGCATCACAAAGAATTGGACATGACTGAGCAGCTGAGCACACACACACATATACTTAAAGTGAACACATGCCTATCCAACAATTCCACTTGTCAGTCTGTACTGAACAGAAATGCGGTACATTGGAAAAGCCAAAAAGCCATACTTAAAAATTGTTGGTGGGAGAGTAATTTGATACAACCACTATGGAAAACAGAATGGAGCTCCTTAAAAACCTGAAAATAGAACTTCCCTATGATCCAGCAATCCCACTTCTGAGCATATTACCCAGAGAATATCATAATTAAAAAAGATACACGTGCTCCAATGTTCATAACAGCACTATTTACAATAGTCAGGACACAGAAGCAACCTAAAAGTCCATCAATAGAGGAATGGATAACGCAGATGTGGTGCATATACAATGAAATATGCAGTTCAGTTCAGTTCAGTTTAGTTCAGTCGCTCAGTCGTGTCCGACTCTTTGCGACCCCATGAATCGCAGCATGCCAGGCCTCCCTGTCCATCACAAACTCCTGGAGTTCACTCAGACTCATGTCCATCGAGTCAGTGACGCCATCCGGCCATCTCATCCTCTGTTGTCCCCTTCTCCTCCTGCCCCCAATCCCTCCCAGCATCAGAGTCTTTTCCAATGAGTCAACTCTTCGCATGAGGTACTCAGCCATAAAAAGGAACAGAGCTGGATCATTAGTACAGTTGTGGATGGACCTAGAGTATGTCATACAGAGTGAGGTAAGTCAGAAAGAAGAAAACAAATATCATATATTAACACGTATATGTGGAACTAGAAAAATGGTATAGATTATCCTATTTGCAAAGCAGAAATAGAAGCACAGATGTAGAGAACGAATATATGAATACCAAGGGGGATAAGGGTATAGGGGTTAGGAAGACTGGGAAATTGGGATGGACACATATACACTATTGATACTGTGTAAAAATTAGATAATTGGACTTCTCAGGTGGTCCAGTGGTTGAGAATCTGCCTGCCAAGGTAGAGGACATGGGTCAGTCCCTACTCCAGGAAGACCCCACATGCTGAGAAGCAACTAAGCCTGTGTGCCACAACTACGGAAGCCCACATGCCTTAAAGCCCATGCACCACATTGAGAAGCCTTGAGCACCACAACTGAAGAGTAGTTCCCACTCACTGCAACTAGAAAAAGGCCTTGCACAGCAATGAAGATCCAGCATAGCCAAAATAAAAATAAATAAATCTTAAAAAAAAAAAAAAAGATAGCATAGAGAACCTCCTGTATAGCACAGGGAACTCTAGTTAATGCTCTGTGGTGACCTAAATGGGGAGGAAATGCAAAAGGAAGTGGATGCATGTATAACTAGGGCTGATTCATTTTGCTGTATAGTAGAGACTAACACAACATTGTAAAGCAACTATACTCCAATAAAAATGGATTTAAAACAGAAAGTAGTATAGAGAGATGTTAAAGTTCAGTTCAGTTCAGTCACTCAGTCGTGTCCGACTCTTTGCGACCCCATGAATCGCAGCATGCCAGGCCTCCTTGTCCATCACCAACCCCTGGAGTTCACTCAAACTCACGTCCATTGAGTCAGTGATGCCATCCAGCCATCTCATCCTCTGTCGTCCCCTTTTCCTCCTGCCCCCAATCCCTCCCAGCATCAGAGTCTTTTCCAATGAGTCAACTCTTCGCATGAGGTGGCCAAAATACTGCAGTTTCAGCCTCAGCATCACTCCCTCCAAAGAAATCCCAGGGCTGATCTTCAGAATGGACTGATTGGATCTCCTTGCAGTCCAAGGGACTCTCAAGAGTCTTCTCCAACACCGCAGTTCAAAAGCATCAATTCTTCGGTGCTCAGCTTTCTTCACAGTCCAACTCTCACATCTATACATGACCACTTGAAAAACCGTAGCCTTGACTAGACGGACCTTTGATGTTAGTTATTAGATCTTGAAAGAAAAAAGAATTTTAATAATGACACCATTCAAAATAATACCAATCTAGAACATCTAATATCCATAACAATACAATGCAAAAAATAAACTGCAGAATAGTTATTCAAAGCACAAATCACAAAGCAAAATCTTGCTACTATTACTTGTAACAACATGAAATAAACTCGGGCCCTGGAAGCTCAGATGGCAAAGAATTTGCCTGAACTCACAAATGAATTATCAAATGGAAAAAGATGGATACAAAAAAGAAAATTTATGATTCCACTTATTTAAAGATTGCAAACAGGCAAAACTAACCTATGGCAAGAAACAATGCATTTCAGGTCCGGGTAAGTAGTGAGTAGAGGGGATATAAAGGCACTTCTGGGTCCTGTTTAATTCTTTTTCTTGACCTGTATGCTGGCTGCACAGTATATGTTCACATGATAATTCTCCAAGCTGTACATTTAAGACATAGGCAACATTTTCTAGGCAAACTTTCATATGCAAACTTTCAACTTACCATTCTGCCCAAGCTTTGACTGTGGAGGACTTCATGTTGATGTCCTCCTGGACACCCTTGGTGGTTTAGTTGCTAAGTCATGCCAGCTCTTGCGACTATGCACTGTAACCTACTGGGTTCCTCTGTCCATGGAATTATCCAGGCAAGAATACTGGAGTGGGTTGCCATTTCCTTCCTGGGGTATCTTCCCGACCCAGGAATCAAACCCAGGTTTCCTACATTGCAGGCAGATTCTTTACTGACTGAACTACAAGGAAAGGAAGTTCCTGTACACCCATAGGAAATCTCTTTGATGGGAGAAATTCTTGAACTGGGTGTTGGGAAACCTAGACCCTAAGATAGGATCTTGTACTGATATGTTGGTGCCAATCCACCTCACTAAGTTAGAAATTCCTAAAAATGAAGGAAGAATGAGACTAGTGGTTTTCTGAGACACTCCTGCCTCTAAAATATCTATGATTCTTTCATTCTACAGAAAGATAAATGATCAACAGAAGACTTCCCAGATGGAGGGAAGAGCAGGGAAGAGTAATAAAATAATTACTGTAAAGAAAGCAACTAAGCTTTTTTTTTTTTTTAATCCAAAATAAAGTATTTTGGCTCTTTCAGAGTGTACACTATATGATTCAGGTAGCAAATCACAGCTCTTTGTCCTGGGTAAAAGTTTCATTGCAACCTGGGCTTATTCAAGTCCCAAAGGTTGCAAAACCAACATTTCTGATTCTTATTTTAATCAGCTGATGCTGTAATTATTAACTCAGTGTTTATTTTACACATCACTGATTATGGCAAATCACAGAATACTGAATTATGGTACACAGTACATGTTGGTGACCTTGCTTAAACTGAATGCTTGCTTTGTTGTTTTCAGTTGCTAAGTTGTGTCCGGTTGCTAAGTTGTGTCTGACTCTTTGCAACCCCATGGACTGCAGTCTTCCCTGTCCTTCATTATCTCCATGAGTTTACTCAAACTCATGTCATTGAGCAAATGATGGCATCCAACCATCTCATCCTCTGTCACCCCTTTCTCCTCCTGCCTTCAATCTTTCCCAAAATCAGGGTTTACTTAGAGGGAAGCATACAGGCCTCAGAGGAATTCAGCCTCAGCTCTACTGGCTGCAGACACCATGTCCTTGGCCCAAGTATTAAATTTCTAAGACCCAGTTTCTTCATCTTTAGAATAGGAATAATTTTAAATTAGGCAAAGATAATCAAGAGAATCTGAAAGGATATGATGGGTATGAAAATTTTCTAATTGTCATTATTCCTGCAAACAAGTGAGGGGTAAGACATTTTGTAGCTGGAGTCTCGACAGCTCTTAATTTTTCCTTATGAATTCATGAAGCATTCCATATTTTTAGAAATCAAAGAGGACACTAATAGATGGAGAAATATACCATGTTCATGGATTGGAAGAATCAACATAGTGAAAATGAGTATACTACCCAAAGCAACCTACAGACTCAATGCAATCCCTATCAAGCTACCAGCTGTATTTTTCACAGAATTAGAACAAATAATTTCAAGATGTGTATGGAAATACAAAAAACCTCGAATAGCCAAAGCAATCTTGAGAAAGAAGAATGGAACTGGAGGAATCAACTTGCCTGACTTCAGGCTCTACTACAAAGCCACAGTCATCAAGATAGTATGGTACTGGCACAAAGACAGAAATACAGATCAATGGAACAAGAAAGCCCAGAGATAAGTCCACACACCTATGGACACCTTATCTTTGACAAACGCAGCAAGAATATACAATGGAGTAAAGACAATCTCTTTAACAAGTGGTGCTGGGAAAACTGGTCAACCACTTGTAAAAGAATGAAACTAGATCACTTTCTAACACCGTACACAAAAATAAACTCAAAATGGATTAAAGATCTAAATGTAAGACCAGAAACTATAAAACTCCTAGAGGAGAACATAGGCAAAACACTCTCCGACATAAATCACAGCAGAATCCTCTATGATCCACCTCCCAGAATTCCGGAAATAAAAGCAAAAATAAACAAATGGGATCTAATTAAAATTAAAAGCTTCTGCACAACAAAGGAAACTATAAGCAAGGTAAAAAGACAGCCTTCTGAATGGGAGAAAACAATAGCAAATGAAGCAACTGACAAACAACTAATCTCAAATATACAAGCAACTTATGCAACTCAATTCCAGAAAAATAAATGACCCAATCAAAAAAAGGGGCCAAAGAACTAAATAGACATTTCTCCAAGGAAGGCATACAGATGGCTAACTAACACATGGAAAGATGCTCAACATCACTCATTATCAGAGAAATGCATATCAAGACCACAATGAGGTACCATTTCACAGCACTCAGAATGGCTGTGATCCAAAAATCTGCAAGCAATAAATGCTGGAGAGGGGGTGGAGAAAAGGGAACCCTCTTACCCTTTTGGTGGAAAGGCAAACTAGTACAGCCACTATGGAAAACAGTGTGAAGATTCCTTTAAAAATTGCCAATACAGCTGCCATATGACCTAGCAATCCCACTGCTGGGCATACACACCAAGGAAACCAGAATTGAATGTACCCCAATGTTCATTGCAGCACTGTTTATAATAGCCAGGACATGGAAACAACCTAGATGTCCATCAGCAGATGAATGGATAAGAAAGCTGTGGTACATATACACAATGGAGTATTACTCAGCCATTAAAAAGAATACATTTGAATCAGTTCTAATGAGATGGATGAAACTCGAGCCGATTATACAGAGTGAAGTAAGCCAGAAAGAAAAACACCAATACAGCATACTAACACATATATATGGAATTTAGAAAGATGGTAATGATAACCCTGTATGCAAGACAGCAAAAGAGACACAGATGTATAGAACGGACTTTTGGACTCTGAGGGAGATGGAGAGGGTGGGATAATTTGGGAGAATGGCACTGAAACATGTATACTATCATGTAAGTAACGAATCACCAGTCTATGTTCGATGCAGGATACAGGATGCTTGGGGCTGGTGCACGGGGATGATCCAGAGAGATGATATGGGGTGGGAGCGGGGAGGAGGGTTCAGGAATGGGAACTCATGTACACCTGTGGCAGATTCATGTCAATGTATGCAAAACCAATACAGTATTGTAAAGTAAAATTAAAAAAAAAGAAAAGAAAATTTAAAAAGAAAAGAGTTTAGAAGTAACCGCATTAGCCAACTTAGAAAAAAATCAATATGATAATTTCCTTACAGAATATGCCTCATTCAAGCATGGTCATTATTGATCTAGTAATGTATATCAGTTCAGTTCAGTCGCTCAGTTGTGTCTGACTCTTTGTGACCCCATGAATTGCAGCACGCCAGGCCTCCCTGTCCATCACCAACTCCCAGAGTCTACCCAAACCCATGTTCATCAAGTCGGTGATGCCATCCAGCCATCTCATCCTCTGTCATCCACTTCTCCTCCTGCCCTGAATCCCTCCCAGCATTAGGGTCTTTTCCAGTGAGTCAACTCTTTGCATCAGGTGGCCAAAGTATTGGAGTTTCAGCTTCAACATCAATCCTTCAAATGAACACCCAGGACTGATCTCCTTTAGGATGGACTGGTTGGATCTCCTTGCAGTCGAAGGGACTCTCAAGAGTCTTCTCCAACACCACAGTTCAAAAGCATCCCTTCTTCAGCTCCCAGCTTTCTTCACCGTCCAACTCTCACATTTATACATGACCGGTGGAAAAACGATAGCCTTGACTAGATGGACCTTAGTTGGCAAAGTAATGTCTCTGCTTTTTAATATGCTATCTAGTTTGGTCATAACTTTCCTTCCAAGGAGTAAGCGTCTTTTAATTTCATGGCTGCAATCACCATCTGCTATGATTTTGGAACCCCCCCAAAATAAAGTCTGACACTGTTTCTACACTGTCCTCATCTATTTCCAATGAAGTGATGGGACCAGATGCCATGATCTTAGTTTTCTGAATGTTGAGCTTTAAGCCAACTTTTTCACTCTCCTCTTTCACTCTTATCAAGAGGCTTTTTAGTTCCTCTTCACTTTCTGCCATAAGGGTGGTGTCATCTGCATATATGAGGTTATTGATATTCCTCCCAGCAATCTTGATTCCAGCTTGTGCTTCTTCCAGTCCAGCATTTCTCATGATGTACACTGCATATAAGTTAAATAAGCAGGGTGACAATATACAGCCTTGACGTACTCCTTTTCCTATTTGGAACCAGTCTGTTGTTCCATGTCCAGTTCTAACTGTTGCTTCCTGATCTGCATACAGGTTTCCTTCTTTCTTGTTTTTTTTTTTTTTTTTTTTTTTTTGCATACAGGTTTCTTAAGAACAGGTCAGATGTATATAATTCCCTGCTATTTAGAATCTCATGATCATTGAATGGCATCTCCTGTTCAGGTCTTAATGCTGGGCTTTGGGTCAGTTTAATGAAGTCCCTGTCTCCCATCCTTCACTGAATCCACACCTATTGTTCTGTTTAGAATCTCCTTTCCTTGCTGTGCATACATCATTCCATTATTTCTGAATATGATTGGAAAAAAAAGCAACAGAGGCAACTGTACCTGGAGGTGACTGGGAGGAAGTCCTCCCTCCTAAATTCTCTGAAATAGGCTCTTTCTCAGGTCCTTGAGCTAGTTTCTTCTTTAGTGATGGAAGGGGACAACCTTTATCTGATTTTCATTTCTTGAATTTCTATAACCTTGTTATCCTTGGGCTTCCATTTAATGGGAAATCTTTTATTTTGTGAACACTGCAGGACTTTGAGAGAAGTCACCACCTGTTTGGTCATTCATATGTGAGTTATATTTGCAAGTTTGTTTTGGTGACTGTAATGTTAGTACAGTGCATTTAATTATTTAAAAGGCTTTCTTCCATTTACAGGACAATGTATTCTAGTATTTGATAAATCTTTATAGGATAAATGTTTACATGCAAGATTTAAAATAAACTCATCTCTTTCAAAGTAATTTCCTAACTGATCATCAGTCTGAAAAGCCAGAATATCAGTCAGTTTTTTGGATCAAATAAGTTACATCATTACTTCTCACTCCTGGCTGTATGCTGTAACTACCTCTAGGGTTTTCTTCTTTTAAAAAATTACCACTACCTGGGACATAGCTAAGATATGTCTAGGGTGAGGCATTGGGAGAAAGAAAAGCAAGACCAAACAGCTGTTAATTTTTACCTTTATCAGTGGGCCAAAGTCCACTCAGAAGAAAGATTAAAGTGCTTCTAGCTGACTGATCAAGCTGATTGTATGCAGCTCAAGAAGAAACAGTTAGAACTGGACATGGAACACCAGACTGGTTCCAAATCGGGAAAAGAGTACATCGAAGCTGTATATTGTCACCCTGCTTATTTAACTTATTTGCAGAGTACATCATGAGAAATGCTGGACTGGAAGAAGCACAAGCTGGAATCAAGATTGCTGGGAGAAATATCAATAACCTCAGATATGCAGTTGACACCAGCTTTATGGCAGAAAGTGAAGAAGAACTAAAAAGCCTCTTGATGAAAGTGAAAGAGGAGAGTGAAAAAGTTGGTGTAAAACTCAACCTTCAGATAACTAAGATCGTGGCATCTGGTCCCATCACTTCATGGCAAATAGACGGGGAAGGAGTGGAAACAGTGACAGACTTTATTTTTTGGCCTCTCAAATCACTGCAGATGGTGACTGCAGCCATGAAATTAAATGGTGCTTGCTCTTTTATGACCAACCTAGACAGCATATTAAGAAGCAGAGGCATTACTTTACCAGCAAAGGTCCATCTAGTCAAAGCTGTGGTTTTTCCAGTAGTACAGTATGGATGTGAGAGTTGGACTATAAAGAAAACTGAGCACTGAAGAATTGATGCTTTTGAACTGTGGTGTTGGAGAAGACTCTTGAAAGTCTCCTGGACAGCAAGGAGATCCAACCAGTCCATCCTAAAGGAAATCAGTCCTGAGCATTCATTGGAAGTACTGATTCTGAAGCTGAAACTCTACTACTTTGGCCACCTGATGCAAAGAAGTGACTCATTTGAAAAGACTCTGTTGCTGTGAAAGACTGAAGGAGGGAGAAGAAGGGGATGACAGAGGATGAGATGGTTGGATGGCATCACAGACCCAATGGATATGAGTTTGAGTAAACTCCAGGTGTTGATGATGGACAGGGAGGATAAGGTGTTGCAGTCCATGGGGTCGCAAAGAGTCGGACACGACTGAGCGACTGAACTGAACTTAGGTGATTGGTCAGTTTGCAAATGAAAGAGGGCTAAGTCATTTTAGTCATATTGGGCTCTTAGCAACCTGATGGACTGGAGACTGCCAGGGTCCTCTGTCCACGGGATTCTCCAGGCAAGAATACTGGAGTGGGTTGCCATGCCCTCCTCTAGGGGATCTTCCCAACCGAGGGACGGAACCTGGGTCTCTTATGTCTCCTGCATTGGCAGGCATGTTCTTTACCACTGAGCCACCTGGGAAGCCCAAATGAAAGAGTAAGAAGTAATTAGCAGGAAGTGTTATAAAAGCTTGGATCTGGCTTTGGTTCTTGTGCTCTGTCTCTCTTGTCTGCTTCTCCTCTCACTCTGGAAACAAAGCTCTGGGAAAGGGAAGCCTCTCCCAATGCTTGGAAATATCCTACAGTTAGATGTTAAGGACATCAGCAAATTATTAAGCAATATAAGTGTGTTTTAGGTTCCTCCTTGGCTTGCAAAGAATAAGGAAATTAACCCTTACGTTTAAATAAAATATCTATTAAACGTATTAAAATAGAACATATTACAGCAAACACTCCCTGTGGATTTTTTAAAATTTTATTTTTAATTGGAGGAAAATTACTTTACAAAATTGTAATGGATTTTGCCATACATCAGCATGAATCAGCCATAGTTATACATATGTACCTTCCCTCCTGAAACTCCCTTCCACTTCCCTTCCCATCCCACTCCTCTAGGTTTTCACAAAGCACCTGCTTTAGGTTCCCTGCATCATACATCAAATTTCTGATTCTGATCTTTCCATTGCTTTTTTTTTTTTTGTCTGTCATTGTCAGAACTAGAACAGAGTAATACATTTGTCATGAACAAAAATCTTTACATCATTATAAAGTGAAATCAAAAATAATAAAGTGGATATATGTTTATGTATAACTGATTTACTTTGCTGTACAGCAGAAACTTACACAGCATTATAAAGCAACTATACTTCAATAAAAATTAATTTAAAAAAAGTGGTGAGGTGGCAAAATTCAGGACTGTTGCTGCTTGAAAGAAGGCAAATCCTACATCGTTTCATGGCCACTTGCTATGATTTTCGGTTGAAGATAAGTGATAATGAAACTGCTTCATTTTAGAGTTCATTCAAAAAATTGACAAGTTGCTAAAACAAGAGCCAGTCTGGAGGGGGAAGTGCCTTCCCCTCCTGGAGGTTCTTTCCCCAGCAAGCTGGAGGCGGAGGCTCAGGTGGCCTGTCTCTCTGAGGGCTTCCCAGGCAATGCACCAGAAATGTTGTGGAATCTGGAGTTGCAAAACACACCTAGGAGGAGACTCAAGACTGTGAAGTATAGTTTATTATGCCAGCGGATCCAAGGGGAATCAGTTCCCAACAAGGACTCTGATGTTTCTGAGAGGCCCAGTTTTATACCCCCACTATGTGACTGCTTACATGTTAGCAACCTCTTTGTTGTATATGATTGAGTTTTCCAAGAAGTAGGTCCTAGGAGAACAAACAAGTACGGTTAACGGGGGGCGGGGGGCAATGATTATACATCAAGGGGGAATGTCTCCATGGTTAATCTAACCAGGGCAGCCTGACCTCAACTACAATCCCTGTTTGTCATCTGCAGGGAGGGAAGTCTCCAGGAGACCTGGTTTTCACTAGCAACAGTTTCTTCACTCTTGGGCAGGGTTCAGGCTCTGTTCACATCTAGTCTTTAAGATGGATGACAGGCTTCAAGATGGAGTCTCTCCTGCTTTCCTCACACTGACCCCAACATTAGCTTCACCTCTGCTGATTCTACATATGATTCTTTCAGCTGTTCATTAAACAAAAAATATTTTGATGTCCCTAACTATTCTCCTTCGTTGTATATCAGTGGTTAATTACAGGCTTTGCAGAGAAATGATATTCAGCCTCATAATTTTAGTTATTAAATGGTATTTTAAAATTACCTCTTTAAGTATTTTCACCATTTTTTCCTCAAATCTTGGGTGAAAAGGGTACAAGAAAAGGCAACAGCAATGAATTGAATAATAATAGAACAACCCATTATTTAATTACCTATGCTGAAATCTATGTTTGGTTAAGATAAAAATGAAGTGTTGATTTTATGTTTGTTGAATATATGTTGTTAAGGGAATTTATAGATAAGATATTATTTAAAGTTTCTAAAACTACTTTAACTATCTCAAACACCAAATGTTTCATCTGTATATTTCAATGTCTTAAAATTGTTTCTGATTTTTTAGCTTCATCCTGAGATCCACTTTCCTCCTGTGCTGTGCTCCCTGCAATGTGATCTGCTCCATTATTTTCCAGAATTGTTTTGAATATAAAGATCAGACTTTTCTAAATCTAATGGAAAAATTGAATGAAAACCTCAGGATTCTGAGCTTTCCATGGGTTCAGGTGAGGCCAAGTTCCTTTCTTCTTGAGGAATTTTTTTCTGCTCTTTTCTCCATGAGATCCAGATCTCCCTCTGTACACCAAGCTGTGAAGTGAAAGTGTGAAGAGCACAGTCCTGCCCAGAGCTTAGCATCATGGAGTGTTCATCTGGGGCTGATGGTTGAGCCCTTTAATGATAGACAAGAAAATGCATGCCCAGAATACAGAACTGCAGTTCAGTCCTATTGACACTGTTCAGTGGTTTTCCCCACCAGTTTCCAGAAACTACTTTTGTGACTTCTCCAAAGGGATGCCCACAGCAGTAGAAAGACTTCCAAATTCTTCTGGAAAGACCCCCATTACTCACAAGTCTTGTCAATCAATCCCAACTATTGACTAAAAAGTATAGTCACAGCCTGAAAGTAGAGAGTTGTTTTATTTGGTGGGAATGGTTAAGACTCCTAGTGCAGGTGACCACATCTCAGTAGCTCTGAGAAAACTGCTCCAAGGAGGCAAGAGGAGAGTCAGGCTATATACTAGTTTGCAACAAAAGGAGCAAGCAGCCTGAACATCAAAGATCGGATATCAAGTTAAGGAATTTAACTTGTGTATGAGAAGATGCAAACCTCTTGGCTCACTGAATTCATTCCTTTCATATGCACCTCAGCTCTATTGGGCCAGATCTGGTTTCCTTGTTCACTTGGAGGCGTGGCAGTCTGTTTAAGCTTCTTCTTGCATTCCCCCAGCTCCTCAGCAGTCACTTTGAGGGCTGGCAGCATCTGTCGGATCTCAGTTTAAGAGCTCTCATTCACATTTGGAGGTCAGAAATCGCTAATGGCTATGACATTTCTTGTTTATTTATATGGCAGGAGATATTTTAATTTCGCACCACTTAGTTGCTACTTAGGGCTTCCCCGGTGGCTCAGTGGTAAAGAATCCTTCCACAATGCAGGAGATGTGTGAGATGCGGGTTCGATACTTGAGTCAAGAAGAAGGGAATGGCAACCCACTCTAGTATTCTTGCCTGGAGAATCCCATGGACAGATGAGCCTGGCAGGCTACAGTCCATGGGGTTGCAAAGTGTCGGACATGACTGAAGTGACTTAGCACACACACACACACACACACACAATTGCACAATTGCTACTTAAGCACATGAGTTGGCAGAAATATCTACATTTAATGAGGAGAATATCTCCTTCAAGGGGGAGAGTACTGCCAGGGAACAACTAGGATAAGAGGGAGAGTTTGATGCTTCATTTGGCATCTTAACCTACAAGGTAATGCTTTGGGAATGACAAAATGATTGATTTTTGTTTTGGTGCAAGAAACATAAATAAACATCACAGGTGTACCCTGTGCTGAGCTATGTTCTACCCTCTCAGAAATCACTTAATTGTTCTGGTGCCCGGTTACTTTATCCATAAAGTATTGGTTGTGTTTCGTGTGTTTTTAGGATACTTTCAGTCCTAAAATACTGATTTTATGTTTTAGTCTATGAGCCAGAAGTAGAAACATCAAAGACCAGCTCTGTGCTCTTTATCACATTGATTAAATTCTTTTGTCACCTACAAATGTGAATCATAGTATTTCGTGTCATCCCATATATCATGATAGTAAGGAAGAATTGAGGTAAAAAAATGAGAGAACAGATATAAAAATGCATTAATGCTATGAACATGATATATGAGTATAGGAAAAAATTATCATATTTGATCCATGGTCATAATTTTCTCCCTCAGATACATCTGTCAACACGTGCATGTGTGTGTGTGTTAGTCGCTCAGTCATGCCCGACTCTATGTGACCCCATGGACTGTAGCTCACCAGGCTTCTCTGTCCATGGGATTCTCCAGGAAAGAACACTGGAGTGGATTGCCAAACACTCCTCCAGGGGATCTTCCCGACCCAGAGATCAAACCCAGGTCTCCTGCACTGCAAGCAGACTCCTTATCATATGAGCCACAGACATAGGAAATAATTGTCATATTGATCCATGTCATAATTTTCTCCCTCAAATACATCTGTCAGCATAGAAAATTATATATTTGTGAAGTGAAAATTTCTCTCAGTACAGAAACCATATTATATTAATATTTATACCACAGTTGCTCACCAGGGCTTGGCATATTAAGTAAACCTTCACTAACTGTGTTTTTTTTATGTAACTTTATTTATTTTAATTAGAGGCTAATTACTTTACAATATTATATTGGCTTTGCCATACATCAACATGAATCTGTCACAGGTGTACATGTGTTCCCCATCCTGAACACCCCTCACACCTCCCTCCCCGTACCATCCCTCTGGGTCATCCCAGTGCACCAGCCCCAAGCATCCTGTATCCTGCATGGAACCTGGACTGGCGATTCATTTCATATATGATATTATACATGTTTCAATACCATTCTCCCAAATCAACCCACCCTCTCCCTCTCCCACAGAGTCCAAAGACTGTTCTATACAGCAGTGTCTCTTTTGCTATCTCACATACAGGGTTATCATTACCATCTTTCTAAATTCCATATATATGCATTAGTATACTGTAACGGAGAAGGCAATGGCACCCCACTCCAGTACTCTTGCCTGGAAAATCCCATGGACGGGGGAGCCTGGTGAGCTTCTGTCTATGGGGTCGCACAGAGTCGGACACGACTGAGCACTTTCACTTTCACTTTTTACTTTCATGCATTGGAGAAGGAAATGGCAACCCACTGCAGTGTTCTTGCCTGGAGAATCCCAGGGACGGGGGAGCCTGGTGGGCTGCCATCTATGGGGTCGCACAGAGTCGGACACGACTGAGGCGACTTAGCAGCAGCAGCAGCAGCAGCAGCAGCAGCAACAGTATACTGTATTGGTGTTTTTCTTTCTGGCTTACTTCACTCTGTATAATCGGCTCCAGTTTCATCCACCCCATTAGAACTGATTCAAATATACTCTTTTAATGGCTGAGTAATACTCAGTTGTGTATATGTACCACAGCTTTCTTATCCATTCATCTGCTGGTGGACAGCTAGGTTGCTTCCATGTCCTGGCTATGATAAACAGTGCTGTGATGAACATTGGGGTACACATGTCTCTTTGAATTCTGGTTTCCTCAGTATATATGCCCAGCAGTGGGATTGCTGGTTCATAAGGCAGTTCTATTTCCAGTTTTTGAAGGAATCGCCACACTGTTCTCCATAGTGGCTGTACTACTTTGCATTCCCACCAACAGTGTAAGAAGGTTCCCTTTTCCCCACACCCTCTCTGGCATTTACTGCTTATAGACTTTTGGATAGCAGCCATTCTGACTGGCGTGAAATGGTATTTCATTGTGGTTTTGATTTGCATTTCTCTGATAATGAGTGATGTTGAGCATCTTTTCCTGTGTTTGTTAGCCATCTGTATGTCTTCTTTGGAGAAATGTCTGTTTAGTTTTTTGGCCCATTTTTTGATTGGGTCGTTTATTTTTCTGGAATTGAGCTACAGGTGTTGCTTGTATATTTTTGAGATTAGTTGTTTGTCAGTTGCTTCATTTGCTATTATTTTCTCCCATTCTGAAGGCTGTTTTTTCACCTGCTTATGGTTTCCTTTGTTGTGCAGAAGCTTTTAATTTTAATTAGACCCCATTTGTTTATTTTTGCTTTTATTCCCAATATTCTGGGAGGTGGGTCATAGAGGATCCTGCTGCAATTTATGTCACAGAGTGCTTTGCCTATGTTCTCCTCTAGGAGTTTTATAGTTTCTGGTCTTACGTTTAGATCTTTAATCCATTTTGAGTTTATTTTTCTGTATGGTGTTAGAAAGTGTTCTAGTTTCATTCTTTTACAAGTGGTTGACCAGTTTTCCCAGCACCACTTGTTAAAGAGATTGTCTTTTCTCTATTGTATATTCTTGCCTCCTTTGTCAAAGATAAGGTGTCCATAGGTGTGTGGACTTATCTCTGGGCTTTTTATTTTGTTCCACTGATCTATTTTTCTGTTTTTGTGCCAGGACCATACTTTCTTGATGACTGTGGCTTTGTAGTAGAGCCTGAAGCAGGGCAGGTTGATTCCTCCAGTTCCATTCTTCTTTCTCAAGATTGCTTTGGCTATTCGAGGTTTTTTGTATTTCCATATACATTGTGAAATTATTTGTTCTAGCTCTGTGAAAAATACCGTTGGTAGCTTGACAGGGATTGCATTGAATCTATAGATTGCTTTGGGTAGTATACTCATTTTCATATATTGATTCTTCCAATCCATGAACATGGTATATTTCTCCATCTGTTAGTGTTTTTTTTTCTTTCACCAGCATTTTATAGTTTTCTCTATATAGGTCTTTAGTTTCTTTAGATAGATATATTCCTCAGTATTTTATTCTTTTCGTTGCAATGGTGAATGGAATTGTTTCCTTAATTTCTCTATTTTCTCATTATTAGTGTATAGGAATGCAAGGGATTTCTGTGTGTTGATTTTACATCCTGCAACTTTACTATATTCATTGATTAGTTCTAGTAATTTTCTGGTGGAGTCTTAAGGGGTTTCTATGTAGAGGATCATGTCATCTCCAAACAGTGAGAGTTTTACTTCTTCTTTTCCAATTTGGATTCCTTTTATTTCTTTTTCTGCTGATTGCTGTGGCCAAAACTTCCAAAACTATGTTGAATAGTAATGGTGAGAGTGGGCACCTTTGTCTTGTTCCTGACTTTAGGGGAAATGCTTTCAATTTTTCACCATAGAATGGTGACATTTCAGATCAATTTAGAAAGACTGAATATCATGATATGAATATGATATAGTCTCCCTGTTTTAAAGGGCTTTCTGTAATGCTTTTCAATAATTTATTCCAGGCATTGGCTTGAATATTTTGGGGAAAATTTGGCCAAGGTGTTTATTGTAGTTATAAAAATTTTAAATGCCTTTTCTATTTTTTGTATGTAATATCAAAATGTAATTGATTTTATCATTTTGATGACCTTGTACATGGCAAACTTGCTAAATTTATAATCATTTCTGAAAATTTCTGTCTAATTAATTTCAATTTCTATATACATTATCCTGCCTATCTGGGTTAATATCTTTGTATCATCCTTTTTTAAATTTTCTGATCTGAAGGAGAGTTGAGGTTAACATCTCACTATTGGGAATGATGTTTTATGTATATTTTTGCCTGGTGGCCTAGTGGTAAAATAATCCTCTTACCAGTATAGGAGATGCAAGAGACACCAGTTCAATCTCTGGGTCAGAAAGCTCCCCTGGAGAACAAAAGGGCAACCCACTCCAGTATTCTTGTCTGGAAAATCCCATGGCCAGAGGAGCCTGGCAGGCTACAGTCCATGGGGACAAAAGGAGTCAGACATGACTAAGCAGAAACATGGACAATATATATTTGGTAGACCATCCCAGGTCGTTTTAGTTAATGCAGAATTCAGGTCAAATCACTGATAAGCCAGAATGATTTCACTATATTGCAATATGTGAAAACTTCTTCCACTAATAACCACTTACATATCTATATCCAGCTATCCATCAAAATCTCCTTACTTCAGTATGCATACCTCAATAACAGTGATTATTGTACACAGAGGAATAATAGAATGGCTTATCACTGAAACAATGATATTATCTAATGCACCGGCTATACTTAAAATATCCCAATTTTCTTAGAATAACCTTTCTAGTGTTTTTCTTTTTTCTTCATAAATGAGGTGAGGCTCCATATTGTCACTTATTCCATTATTATTGGTTATGCAGAGCCATTCACATGATAAAATGGTATTTGCCAGACTGCTCCAGAGCAGAAGTCCTTTTTTTTAATTACACTTAAGACACCAAAATCTATTGTATGGTACATTAGGGCTTTGAGAGTATCAGTTCAGTTCAGTCACTCAGTCATGTCCGACACTTTGCGACTCCATGAATTGCAGCATGCCAGGCCTCCCTGTCCATCACCAATTCCCAGAGTCTACCCAAACCTATGTCCATCGAGTTGGTGATGCCATCCAGCCATCTCACCCTCTGTCCTCCCCTTCTCCTCCTGTCCCCAATCCTTCCCAGCATCAGAGTCTTTTCCAACGAGTCAACTCTTCGCATGAGGTGACCAAAGTACTGGAGTTTAAGCTTTAGCATCATTCCTTCCAAAGAACACCCAGGACTGATCTCCTTTAGAATAGACTGCTTGGATGCCCTTACAGTCCAAGGGACTCTCAAGAGTCTTCTCCAACACCACAATTCAAAAGCATCAATTCTTCAGTACTCAGCTTTTTTCACAGTCCAACTCTCACATCCATACATGACTATTGGAAAAACCATAGCCTTGACTAGACAGACCTTTGTTGGCAAAGTAATATCTCTGCTTTTCAATATGCTGTCTAGGTTGGTCATAACTTTTCTTCCAAGGAGTAAGCGTCTTTTAATTTCATGGCTCAATCGCCATCTGCAGTGATGTTGGAGCCCAAAAATATAAAGTCTGACACTGTTTCCACTGTTTCCCCATCTATTTCCCATGAAGTGATGGGACCAGATGCCATGATCTTCATTTTCTGAATGTTGAGCTTTAAGCCAACTTTTTCACTCTCCTCTTTCACTTTCATCAAGAGGCTCTTTAGTTTCTCTTCACTTTCTGCCATAAGGGTGGTGTCATCTGCATATCTGAGGTTATTGATATTTCTCCTGGCAATCTTGATTCTAACTGGTGCTTCTTCCAGCCCAGAGTTTCTCATGATGTACTCTGCATGGAAGTTAAATAAGCAGGGTGATTGAGAGTGTAGTATTTCTTAATCATTTACCCAACAGTTTTAACTTTGCTAGCAAAACTTGTTTAAATTGATGATGCTAATCTGAATTGGTATGAAATGATTTTTAGTTTTATCATTCTTTCTGTGTTTCAAATCTAGGATTAATCTGTGATGATGTCTACTGTATTTTTGTTTTCTTATATAGTTTTATTTATTCATTCATTTATTTTTGGCTGTGCTGGATCTTTGTTGCCACACACAGGCTTTTCTCTAGTTGTGGTGAGTGGGGGTTAATTTCGTTGCAGTGCACGGGCTTCCCATTTTGCATGACTTCTCTTGTTGTGGAGCTTGTGATCTAGGGCACAAAGGCTTCACTAGTTGTGGTGATTTGGCTTAGTAGTTGTGGTTCCCAAGTTCTAGAGCATAGGTTCAGTAGTTTGGTGCCTTGGCTTAGCTGTTCCACAGCATGTGGGATCTTCTTGGACCAGGGATTGATTTGTGTCTCCTGCATTGGCAAGTGGATTCTTTACCACTGAGCTACCAGGGAAGCCCTACCATATATTTTAAAATAAATACAGACAGTCTGCATGGCAATGGTAAACATTAATATTTGTTATCAGACTTATTCTTATCACAGAAGAGCATATATCCATTTATAAAAACACTATGAACAGGTAACTCCAGATCTCTCTAGCTCAATAGAGACTTCCATTTTAAACCATAATCCAAATATGAGATTGTTATGCTCCGAGCCCATATCTCCGAACCGACTGAGAGAGCAAGTCCACAACAGTAATGCAAAAACAAGAAGGGAGCTTATCTCTAGCGCGCTAGGGCTCAAGTCTCATCCCACGCAAGGGAATCCGACAAAAGCCCCGAACAAAGGAGTATGGCGGCTTATATACAGGCAGTTCTTTGTCTCAGTTACAGGAGTAGCTGGCGTTACATGATTGGCCAGGCAGGATGAGCGCATATCCTGTCTCTTTCTGGTAAACATGACTCAGGTCCTAGAGACCGTCGTTTGGTCCCTAACATTCCCCCCTGTCCTTAGATCATAGAGAGGAATCTTCTCGGTCCTGAGACACAGTTTGATATTGTTGTCGAAGTACAAACAGCTGTACTGTATTTATGCGTTCCTTTACAAAGGCTATAAGTCTATTGATAATACATGGACCAAAGGTAAGCATCAGAAGTATTAGCAGGGGTCCCAGCAAGGTGGAGATTAGGGTGGTCAACCAAGGGGATTGTTGAAACCAAGACTCAAACCATCCTTGTTGAGCCTCACGTTCCCGTTTACATTGGGCTAGTCCCTCTCTTACTTTGGCCATAGATTTTTTAACTATTTCTGTATGATCCGCATAGAAACAGCACTCTTTTCCTAGGGCAGCACAGAGTCCCCCTTGTTGCAGAAAGAGCAGATCTAATCCCCTCCTGTTTGCTTTTTTCTGGATTGAACCTTATTTTGACTTGTGCATAATTGCAACTTTTACAGCTAAAAGTTGGATCTCCGAGGACCCTAGGGAGGGGCTTGGCGAATGAAAAATTAAGTAAATCTCGATTTTTTACTTCCCAGCGCCGAGGTCCATCATTAGAAGTAACACAATCCCAAGTTTTACAATGAGTCTTGTGCCCCTCCACAGGTCTTCCAGTCATGTCTGGGTGCGCCTGGGCATGCCCAGAACCCTTGTTTTTGGAGATAACCGCTAGCCCAAGGCACATTTACCATCGGCTTAAGGTCAAAGTACAAGTCTGGCCACCATGTGTTTGGTGGATGTATTGCGGTAGTGGAGTTTAGCACCTCTCGTTTTAGTCCATTTTGCAGCTTTCAGGTGATTTTGACGGGTTGATGCGGGTTCACGCTGGCAACTCCGGAGCAGAGTAACTGGGTCATCCACAAGATGGCCCAGCCGAGTTGTCCTGGTCCTGTTGGCGCCTTTGAAGCTTTAGCCTCAAGGGGTTGGACGGGTGCAGAGATGTTTTCCTTTTTTTTTTTAGCGTCTTTTTGCTCTGCTGAAGCAGCTGGGCGTACGTGGTTGCAATGCACCCAAGGCCCGATACCGTCGACCTTTAGGGCAGTTGGGGTGGTAAGAAGAACAACATAAGGACCCTTCCATTTGGGTTTTAGTGCCTTGGTTTGGTGCCTTTTGACCCATACCCAGTCTCCGGGGCCAATGTCATGTGAGGGAATAGTTCCCTTATTTTGACTCATATGTATTTCCCGGAGCAGTTTCCAGACACGAGAGTGCACCTTGCTTAAGGCCATCAAGGCCTCTTGGAGTTGCCCCAACGTGGGAAGCGGTAGTTTCTTCCCTTCAAATATTGGACATACAGGGGGAGGTCTCTCATACAGAATCTCAAATGGGGTCAGATTAAGTTGATAAGGAGTATTACGCACACGGAAGAGGGCGAAGGGAAGGAGGGTCACCCAGTCCCCGCCAGTCTCTATAGCCAATTTAGTTAAAGTTTTTTTAGAGTCTGATTCATTTTTTTTACTTGCCCTGAGCTCTGTGGACTGTATTTACAATGTAACTTTCATTTAGTCCCCAGGGCTAGGGCAAGGCTCTGAACTATTTGACTCACAAAAGCAGGTCCATTATCAGAGCCGATGGTCACTGGCAGGCCAAACCTGGGAACTATTTTTTTTTAAATCTCTTTTTGCCACTATCATCGCGGTTTTCTCCTTTGTAGGAAAAGCTTTTACCCACCCTGAGAAGGTATCCACCAATACTAACAAGTACAGGTAACCATACTTGCCTGGCCTTACCTCGGTGAAATCTATTTCCCAGTGTTGCCCTGGTCCTTCTCCCCGATACCTCAGTCCTGCATGTTGTCCTTTTCCTGGCCTCATCTGTTGACACGCCTTACAAGCATGCACTATGTTCTTTACAGTTGTCTGGTGCCGGGGAAATCGCAGGCGCCCAGTTTGAAAGAGCATCAGAGTCTTTTTTTTTTTTTTCAGATGAGTAGACAAGTGCAAATGTTCACATAGTTGCCGTCCCAACTGAGCAGGGAGTATCAAGTAGCCGTCTGAGTCTCGGTACCATCTATCTTTATCTTTTTGAGGGTTGGTGTGTTTTTGGATCCAAGCAAAGTCTGTGGATGAATACTCAGGGGTTGGGGGCAGAGTTCCCATACCTGGAGGTGGAAGTCCGATTGCCAACACAGGGGTGATGAAATCTTTATCAGCTACTTTTTGAGCTGCCAGGTCTGAGGCACGATTCCCTCGTGCCGTGGGGCTGTCACCCTTCTGATGTCCAGGTACGTGTACTATTGACACAGCCCGAGGCATCTGTACAGCCTCTAAAAGTCTACGGATTTCAGGCAATTTTTTAATTTTTTTTTTCTTTAGCTGTCAAAAACCCCCGTTCCCGATATATCGGGCCCTGGATGTGTACCGTGCCAAAAGCATAGCAACTTTCAGTGAAAATAGTTATTCTTTTTCCTTTGGCTCTCTCTAATGCTTGAATCAGGGCAATTAACTCTGCCTTTTGTGCTGAGGTATCCGGGGAAAGGGCCTCTGCCCATATCGTCTGTCCAGAGTCATCTACTATTGCAGCTCCCGCCCGTCTCTGTCCATCTTTTACATAACTGCTACCATCTGTGAACCATTTTAGCTCACTGTTATCCAGTGGAGTATCGGTTAAGTCCTTTCGCATTGCTGTTACCCCGGCCAGTATCTCATCACAATCATGGAGGGGGCTATTTTCCCCCGGATTGGGCAAAAGAGTGGCTGGATTTAGAGTGCAGGGCACTTGGAAATGAATCAGTGGGGTGTCAAGTAGCAAGGCCTGGTAGTGCGTCAAGCGGGCATTAGAAATCCATTTACCTGGGGGTTGCTTTAAAACTCTCTCTATGGCATGAGGAGTGTAGACCAAGAGTCTCTGTCCATAAGTCAGTTTATCAGCATCGTGGACTAAGAGCGCGGTGGCTGCGATGATATGGAGGCAAGGTGGCCATCCGGCTGCCACTGGGTCCAGTCTCTTGGAAAGGTAAGCTATAGGTCGCTTTTATGGTCCCCATCTCTGTGTTAGTACCCCTTTTTTTATCCCCCGCTTTTCATCTACAAATAATTGGAAAGGCTTAGATGGATCAGGGAGGGCAAGGGCAGGAGCTTTTAGCAAGGCTCGCCTGAGCTCTTGGAAGCCCTCTTTTATTGGCTCAGTCCATTTCCAGTCCTTGTTTTTTTTGGTCCCTTCATATAGGGGCCTCGCCTTTTCTGCAAACCCCAAGATCCATAACCGGCAATATCCCACCGTTCCCAGAAATTTTCTCACTTGTCTAGGGTTAGCCGGCTCAGGGATCTGGAGGATGGTTTTTTTCATAGCCTGTGTTAGCCACCTCTGGCCCTGTTTTATCTTATAACCGAGGTATGTAACCTCTTGCTTGGCAATCTGGGCCTTTTTGGCACTAGCCCTGTAACCTAAAGTCCCCAAGGTTTGGAGAAGGTCACGTGTTGCCTCTTGGCACTCTTTTTCTGTGCTGCTGCCAGCATAAGGTCATCAACATATTGTAATAAAACAATGGTAGGGTGTTCAACCCGATACTCACGGAGGTCTTCGTCCAGGGCCTCATTAAATAACGTGGGCGAGTTTTTGAAACCCTGTGGTAAGCGAGTCCATGTCAGCTGCACAGGGGTCTGACCACCATCTTCCTGCCATTTGAAGGCAAAGATCTCTTGGCTTGCGGGGGCAAGAGGCAAACTGAAAAAGGCATCTTTTAAATGTAAAACAGTGTACCAAATGTAGTTTGGAGGCAAGTTGCTTAGCAATGTATAAGGGTTAGGAACCATAGGATGAATATCATTCACCCGTTTGTTGACTTCTCATAGATCTTGAACCGGTCTGAAATCAGTTCCCCCAGGCTTTTTTACAGGCAACAGGGGAGTGTTCCATGGGGACCGGCACCTTTTCAGGACCCCAGCATCTATGAGGCATTGTATATGAGGAGTAATTCCTTGTCGAGCCTCTTGACTTATGGGATATTGTCGTACCCTCACCGGGGAAGCACTGGCTTTCAGTTTCACAATGATAGGGGGCCTCTGTTTGGCCAGTCCCATTTCTGCTGTTTCAGCCCAGGCCTGAGGGTATCTTTGAACCCATGGTTGTACTTTGGGGCTTATTGTCGCTGGGGCCTCTGGCAAGCAGAGTCCGTATTCATCTTTTAATGCCAGACACAGGACCTGAAGAGGATGCCCGGTCCCATCTAAAACTGACACTTGTCCATGGTCGAAATGAATTTGGGCATTTACTTTAGACAGTAAATCTCTTCTTAACAAGGGCGCTGGACACTCAGGTATGACCAGAAAAGAATGGGTTACCTGGTGGGCCCCCAAGTTCACGTGCCATTTTGTAGTCCATCCATATCATTTAGTCCCGGTTGCTCCCTGCACCCAGCTACTTTTTTTAGACATGGGTCCATCTTTTTGGTTTAAGACTGAGTATTGAGCTCTCGTGTCCACCATGAAGCTAACTGGTTTCTCCTCCACATTTATAGTTACCCAGGACTCGGGGAGGGGCTTCGAGCCCTGACCCCCCTAGTCGCTATCCTCACCCGCGTAGAGGATATGACTGTCTGGAGAGGGAGTCTCGTTCTTGGGGTTCTTGGGCCCCTTTTTTAGATTTTTTTGGGGGCATTTATCTTTCCAATGTCCAAACTCTTTACAAAACGCACATTGGTTTTTCTCAAGCTTATGCCTTGTCTTTTTTTTTTTTCAGTTTTTGAGTCCAATTTTTTCCTTTCTGGAACCTGTTTTTGTTTTTAACCCCAGCAAAAAATATCTGGGCCAGCTCTTTTTGATTTTTACGGTTTTTTTTTCAGCTCTAAATTTTTTTTTTTTTTTAATGTGGTCCTCTCTCTCTTTTGGGGTCTCTCTATGATTAAAAACTCTTGGCTGCCCTCACTAGATCTTGCAAGGATTGTTTATTTAACCTCTCTATCTTTTGTAACTTTTTTCTAATATCGGGGGCTGCTTGATTTACAAATGCTAACATAACTGCCACTCGTGACTCATCTGCCTGTGGGTCCATAGGGGTATACTGTCTAAAAGCTTTTATTATCCTTTCCAGAAAGGCTGCTGGTCTCTCATTTGGCTGTTGTCTCACTGGATTTATTTTAGCCAAGTTAATTGGCTTTTTGGCGGCCCCTCTAAGGCCAGCCATGAGAGTCTGACGGTACACTCGGAGACGCTCCTTACCTTCAGCGCGTTTGAAGTCCCAGTTGGGTCGCACCAAGGGGAACCCCTCCTCAATGAGGTTAGGCTGTATTGTGGGCCTCCCATCCACCCCTGGCACATTTTTCCGGGCTTTTGACAGGATCCGTTAGTGCTCCTCTGTAGTAAAAAGTACCTGTAATAGTTGCTGACAATCATCCCAAGTGGGATTGTGAGTAAACAGGATAGACTCTAAAAGATCAATAAGACCCTGCGGTTTTTCAGAGAAGGAGGGAGTCTGGGTTTTTTAATTGTACAAATCACTAGTGGAGAAGGGCCAATACTGATATGTCTGTTCTCCACTCTCTCTGGCTGGCACTGCCCAGACCGGAAATGCATGAATGGTGGAGGAGGCAACCTCCGGGTCGTCTTCTGCTACGCCGGCCTTTTTTTTTTTTTGCCTTTCTCCGAGTTCTCTAGGCAGGGCCCCTTTTTCTGGGAGGAGCTGAAGGCTTGGTTCTCTTTTTGGCTTCTCCCGATGAAACGTGTGGAACCTGTGGAAGCAAGGGTCGGGAAGAGGGAAGGGAAGTGAGGGGCTGAAAAACAAAAGGTTTTAGCCAGGCCAGGGGGTTTTCCACCAGGTCCTGTCAGACCAAAATATATGGAGTTTGGTCTGGCTGGGTGTCCTGAAGGGTAGGGGGTGAGCACCTTCTCTCTGACCGCTTGAATAGTAGGCAGGCTGAAGGTGCCTTCTTGTGGCATCAAAAGCAGGCCACTCGGCAGAACAAAAAGTTACTAACTTGCTTTTTTTCACCAGCAATGATAGATTCTGTGCTCTAGACTTGAAATCAGAGAAGTGGTTAATCATAAGAGATAAAGGAGTAGAAGTTGTTTGTCCCATGATCACAGAAAAGTACACTGGGAGCCAACAGAGCACACAAAGAGCAACACAGACACCACAAATAGACAAAGAGATAACAAACGCAAGGTGGCCACCGACAATGCACTCAATCTTACCTGCAGGATGTTCACAGAGCCAGCCACCTCCCCAGCACGAAACTAGGCCCCGGCCTTATGCTGGGCTTAATCCAGTAACCAGAGCCAGCTGCCTCCCCAGCATGAAACCAGGCCCCGGCCTTACGCTGACTTGCCTCTGCACTTTACAGCCAGATGCCTCCCCAGTACGATACCGGGCCTCGGACTTAATCTGGGCTTCTGCAACGTTAGCACCGGTGCTCAGAGCTCTTATCTCCTAACGAGGTTACTCCCTTCTACCAGGAGAGTTGTCCTCCCCGGCGGGACAGAGATCCCGGACGAGCCCCCAGATGTTATGCTCCGAGCCCATATCTCCGAACTGACTGAGAGAGCAAGTCCACAACAGTAATGCAAAAACAAGAAGGGAGCTTATCTCTAGCGCGCTAGGGCTCAAGTCTCATCCCACACAAGGGAATCCGACAAAAGCCCCGAACAAAGGAGTATGGCGGCTTATATACAGGCAGTTCTTTGTCTCAGTTACAGGAGTAGCTGGCGTTACATGATTGGCCAGGCAGGATGAGCGCATATCCTGTCTCTTTCTGGTAAACATGACTCAGGTCCTAGAGACCGTCGTTTGGTCCCTAACAGAGATGAGTGAGAATTGAAATGATAAAATAAAGCACATGGTGGGAATAGACACTTGTATCCAAATGTGGTGATTAACAAATTGGATTCATAAGATCTGACACCCTAGGACCCAGATACCGAGGTTTTCAGATGCTGTTGAAGTTCACTTTAGCAGCATCACTGCCACTAGTCTTAAACTTATCCTTGTTAATTACTTGTTCTGTCTGCCTCAAAATACCACTGCCCTTCTTTGGACTGAATATTTCTCATTACTGATCCTCAGAATGGACTAAGCAATTTGAAGCATTTCTTCTAGCTTCGTGACTTCTCCATAGTTTTGTTTATCTTCATCTGTTCTTTCCAGGGCATAGATATATTAACATCACTGACTTCTGTGCTACATGATGACAAAGAATTCCCCAACCCTGAGATATTTGATCCTGGCCACTTCCTGGATGAGAGTGGCAACTTTAGAAAGAGTGACTATTTCATGGCTTCCTCTACAGGTAATATTTTTTTTTCTTTTCCCCTCAATCCTTTAGAGGACAAGATACTTTCTAAGGATCAGTTGGGAGTTACATAGTAATCCTATGGGGCTGGTAGAAATGCTTTCTCCATGATGAGGGGCATCAATCCCAATACCCACGCACTTTCCCTCCCCATAAGACATTGTCATTTTGGGGCTAGATTACTAGAGTTTTGGTGAGGTGATGCAGTTATTTCAAATTTAGAAATAAAACTTGAGCTGGAAACTGAAAATGTAAGAGAACCATATCTTAACCAAAAAGAATCGTGTGTTATAAAATCTCAACGTGTATTGGAGGTTGACGAAGAGTAGGTATACTTAAAGCAGAGAACAGACACTGTGAAGAATGGAAAGAAACATGGGGGACTACTAGATTAGGATCAGAAAATACAGCCAGTATTTGTGACTTTCTAGAAAAAGATAGATAGAAACTTGAAAATATGAAATTACAGTTATAATATGTGAATAATTTAAAGAAGTGTTTGGAATAGTCAGTAAATATTTGTTGAAAGAATAATATTTGCTATGGTAAGATGTCAGGTGGATAGCATATATGTCTACTCTTTGTCCATCAGTCTCTCTAGTCACCATGCTTTCCATCCATCCATTCAAATATTCATGAAATGGTTACTACATAATCTCTTTTTGACAGCCAGAAAGACAGAGTTCAAGGAATATGTACACTCTGTTTGTTATTTTTAGGAAAACGTGTTTGTTTGGGAAAGGGCCTGGCCCGCGTGGAGCTGTTTTCATTCCTGACCACAATTTTACAAAAATTTGCCTTGAAATCTGTGGTTGATCCGAAGGACCTCGACACCACCCCAGTTGTCAATGGGCTAGCTTCTGTGCCACCTTTTTACCAGCTCTGTTTCATTCCTATGTGAGGAATGTTAGATCATCTGACTTCTTCAGTGATGCTGTCTTCAACTCCCTCTCATCTGCGGCATCGTTCACCTGCTTCCCCTCATCTTTCTGGAGAGTGCCTGCTCTGATCTTTCTTCATTCATTGTGCAATTTCACTGCAGAAATGTATCTGCTGTTCTTCATACTCTGTAACATCTGTATTGGCTACCAGATAATGCACATAATTATCTGATGTTGAGTAGTTCTACATGCATAAGACTATATACTCCATCAAAATAAAACAAGATGATTACTCTCTATACAACACAGAGCTATTTCTGCTATGCCTGTTCCTAATAAAACACATAACTTGGCAAGCCAGTACCAAACTTTCCTTCCTTTATGCATATTGCAGACAAGTGAGGAAAGAAAAAAAAAAAAAAAAAGACAAAGATGTCACATGGTCCTCATAAGCACAGAGAAAGACAGAGGGAATGAAAGTAGGAAAGCTCCCTTAGGTGCATGTTACCATGAGTTACTTGAGGTTTGGACTTGAAAGTGAAAGAAATTGTTTTCAGGATCATCTTCATCCTGTAGGGATTATGGAGATCACTGTTGATTGTTGTTTAGTTGCCCAGTAATGTCCGACTCTTTGCAACTCCATGGACTGTGGCCCATGTGCCTCTCTGTCTGTGGGATATAATATCTCGGCCACGAATACTGGAGTGGGTTGCCATTTCCTTCTCCAGGGGTTCTTCCCCACCCAGAGATTGAAGCCGGGTATCCTGCATTTGCAGGCAGATTCTTTACTGCCATGCCACAAGGGAAGCTCAAAGTCAAAGTAAGACAGGAAAACTACAATTGAAAATCAGAACAGAACCTGGACTGGCTATTCGTTTCATATATGATATACATGTTTCAGTGGGGCTGGTGCACTGAGATGACCCAGAGAGATGGTATGGGGAGGGAGGAGGGAAGGGGGTTCAGAATGGAGAACACGTGTATACCTGTGGCAGATTCATGTTGGTATATGGCAAAACCAATACAATATTGTAAAGTAATTAACCTCCAATTAAAATAAATAAAGTTATATTTAAAAAAAAGAAAAAGAAAATCAGAATATAAATCAATAAGATAGTATAAAGGAAATCACTAAATAGAATCAATGAAACCAATGCTAGTTCTTTGAAAATTTGAATAGAATTGATAAATCTATAGCTAGGCTACCCTCAAAAATGCGTTGAACATGAGTTTGAGTAGGTTCTGAGAGTTGGTGATGGACAGGGAAGCCTGGCGTGCTGCAGTCCATGGGATCACAGAGACGTGGACCCGACTGAGTGACTGAACGGAACTGAATTGAACCCTCAAAGAAGCTATAAGACAGAAATTACACAAGTTATCACTGAAATGGGGAGTCATCTTTTTGATGCCATGGACATTAAAAGGATAATGAAAGAGTATTCTGAATGACTCTATGTCTACCAATTTGATGACTTAATCGAAACTGGTCAATTTCTTAAGTACAGAGTCTGACCAAATGTACACAAGGAATAACATCTGTAATGTGACATTATAGGAAGTGCTAAACTACACTTTCCCCTGTAGGCATATTGATTCAAAACAACATGAATAAATTCTCTTTGTAAAATAACAATCTGAAAACTAGTGGAAGAATTTCTGTACCTTTAGTGAGTATGAATTCTGCTACATCAAAGCCAGAAGGAAAGACAAGGACAGAGTCTCACAAATTCAACAGCAAATTAGAAGGACTATACATCATAGCTATTCAAGATTTATCCCTGTCATGAGGGATTGCTTCAACAAACAAAATTCAAACAGTGTGATATACAATATTGCCACAACAAAGAATAAAAATCACATGATTATGTCAACAGATGTAATAAAAGCATTTGACAGCATTCAACAAGCTTTCATTACCAAAAAACTCAACAGACTAGGAATAATAAGGCCATATGAAAACCAGTACTTAGAATCATAGATTTCAAAAAGCTGAAAGCTCTTTCACTAAGCTCTGGAGCAAGGAAGGAAATCCACTCTCACACTGATACCTGACATCATATTATAAATCATAGTTAAAGAAATTAGAAAAATAAAAATAAAAGGCATTCAAATCAGAAGGAAGAACTAAATATTATATCTGTTCACAGATGACATGACCTTGTATGAAGAAAATCATAAACATTCCATAATAAAATCCTGTAAAAACTAATAAATGAAATAATTCAGTAAATTTGCAGAACATAAGGTGATCAACATGCAAAAATCAGTTGCTTCTCTATATACTAATAATAACCTATGTGTTAATTAGAAATACAATAACATCTGTGGTAGCAAGGAAAATATCAAAAAGTTAATAACTAAGAAAATGAAAGCCTGTACACCAAGCCATGCAAAACATTGCTGAAAGAACTTTCAAAGGACACAAAGAAATGGAAAGATATTCCATGATTATAGGTAGGAAGAATTAATATTGTTTAAGTGTTCATACTACCCAAACCATCTAATATTCCATGTAGTATGCATCAAAATCCTAATGACATTTTATACAAAAATAGAAATAACATTAAAATTCATGTGGAACCACAAGACTCCAAATAGCCAATGCAATCTTGAAAAAGAAGGACAAAGCTGGAGGCATCACAATTCCTGATTTTAAATATATTTAAAAGGTAATTAAACAGTATTGTACTAACATAAAAATAGACACAGGGCAATATAACAGTATAGAGAGCCCAGAAGTGAATCCAAGTTTACAGAGTCATGTGATCATCATCTAGTATGTCAACACTACCCAGTGGGGAAAGAACAGTCTCTTTTACAAATAATGCAGGAAAAATAGATACTCCTGTGCAAAAAAATAAAATTGGACCCTTATTTTACACCAGACCAAGAAGTCAACTAAAAAGACTAAATATAAGACCTGAAACTATAAAACTTTTTAGAGATAACACAGGGTATGTTCTCCATGACATTGATTCGGCAATGATTTCATGCTTATGACACTAAAAGCACAGGCAGCTAAAGCAATCTTAGACAAGTGGGACAGTAAAAACAAAAATCTACACAGAAAGCAAAAACAGTCAAAAATGTTAAAAGACAACATACAGAACAGGAGAAAAATATCTGCAAGTCCTATCTGATAAGGGGTTAATCTATAAAACATATAGGAACTCTTCAAACTCAGTAGTAAAAGGTAGAAAACCTATTAACCCATTTTAAATATGGGCAAAGACTAGAATAGCTATATCTCTAAAGAAAAACAAGAATGGCAAGCAGGTGTATGAAAAAATGCTCAACATCAGTAATCTTCAGAGAACGCAAATCAAAACCACAATGTGATAGCTCCGTACATCTTTTAGGCTGAATATTATAAGGAAGAAAAAAGTGTTGGCAAGGATATGAAGAAATTGAAATCCTTTTATACAGTTGGTGAAAAGACAAAATGGTGCAGCTTCTATGGAAAACAGAAGAGAGGTAAATCAAAAAACTAGAAATGAAATTACCACACCACCCAGCAATCCCATTTTTGGACTATTTAATAAAAGAATTGAAATCGTGATGCTAAGGAGATATTACATACCCATGTTCAAGTTGGCATTATTCTCTGTAGACAAATGTGGAAAATCCTCAATGTCCATCAGTGGATGGATGGGAGAAATGCGGCATTTAACAAATGAATGTGTATGCAAAGCTGAAACAGACTCATAGACATATTAAACAAACTAGTGGTTTTCAGAGGGGACAGGGAAGTGGGGCATGGATAAATTGTTGGTTGGATGGATACATGTTGCCCAGTTTTGTGTGAACCTAGAACTTCTTCAAAAATAACTTCAGAGCAAGAAGGATATGAATTTAGATGCAGTGAAGAGAGAAGAACTCCACAATAGACCCCTCCCCTCACCTGGGACTGAGCTGTGTGCTGGCAGCATCCTCCCCTTTGGATGAGATGGAAAGCAGTGAGTGAGTGCCTGGTCATCTTGGTTCTGTGTGTTGTAGCTGGAGAAACTCATTTCTTTCTAGCAGCAACCAGAGTACTACAGCAGGACCCCCATACCTGGGCCAGAGAGGACAAAGTGAATGCAGTACATAGGAATTTTCAGAGGACATTATGGAGGACACAGTCCTGCTGACTCTCCTTATGACTTGAGCAGGGAGTCTGTACACAAGCCTCTGCCTTGTTCTGAAAGCAAAAAAGAGATTTCCAGCAGCAATCTGCTTAGGTTCAAGAAGAAGAGAAAACTAAAAAGATTAAGAATTCTGCTGTAAGAGATAGCAAAACAGAGTGTGTGTTTTTCAGTACAAAACCTAACAAACAGCACCACCAATAGCATCACCAGTGATCTATACCACCATCTGAAGACAACCAGTTAAGATTTAAGATTTTCACTTCAAATGTGGTTGGGGTATAGGTTTGGATTATGTGATATTGAATGGTTTGTCTTGGAAATGAACTGAGATCATCTTGTTGTTTTTGATATTGCACCCGAGTACTGAGTTTCAGACTGTTTCATTGACTCTATTAGAGCTACTCTATTTTTTCTTTTTTTAAATTTTAATTAGAGGCTAATTACTTTACAATATTGTGGTGGTTTTTGCCATACATTCAGATGAATCAGCCATGGGTGTACATGTGTTCCCCATCCTGACCCTCCCTCCTACCTCCCTCCCCATCCCACCCCTCAGGGGCATCCCAGTGTACCAGCCCTGAGCACCCTGCCTCATGCATTGAACCTGGACTGGCAATCTATTTCACATATGATAATATACATATTTCAGTGCTATTCTCTCAAATCATCCCACCCTCACCTTCTCCCACAGAGTCCAAAAGTCTGTTCTTTATATCTGAATCTCTTTTGCTGTCTTGCATATAGGGTCATCATTACAATCTTTCTAAATTCCTTATATATGCATTCGTATACTGTATTGGTGTTTTTCTTTCTGGGTTACTTCACTCTGTATAATAGGCTCCAGTTTCATCCACCTCATTAGAACTGATTCAACTGCATTCTTTTTAATAGCTGAGTAATACTCCATTGTGTATATGTACCACTGCTTTCTTATTCATTAGTCTGCCAATGGACATCTACATTGCTTTCATGCCCTGGCTATTATAAACAGTGCTGTGATGAACATCGGGGTACATATGTCTCTTTCAATTCCGGTTTCCTCAGGTGTATGCCCAGGAGTGAAATTGCTGGGTCATATGGTGGTCCTATTTCCAGGTTTCAAGTATTCTCCACACTGTTCTCCATAGTGGCTGTACTAGTTTGCATTCCCACCAACAGTGTAAGAGGGTTCCCTTTTCTCCACACCCTCTCCAACATTTATTGTTTGTAGACTTTTGGATAGCAGCCATTCTGACTGGCGTGAGATGGTATGACATTGTGGTTTTAATTTGCATTTCTCTGATAATGAGTGATGATGAGCATCTTTTCATGTATTTGTTAGCCACCTGTATGTCTTCTTTGGAGAAATGACTGTTTAGTTCTTTGGCCCATTTTTTGACTGGGTCGTTTATTTTTCTGGAATTGAGCTGCAAGAGCTGCTTGTATATTTTTGAGAAAAACTCTTTGTCAGTTGCTTCTTTTGTTATTATTTTCTCCCATTCTGAAGGCTATATTTTCACCTTGCTTATAGTTTCCTTCATTGTTCAAAAGCTTTTAATTTTAATTAGGTCCCATTTGTTTATTTTTGCTTTTATTTCCATTACTCTGGGAGGTGGGTCATAGAGGATCCTGCTATGATTCACGTCAGAGAGTGTTTTGCCTATGCTTTCCTCCAGGAGTTTTATAGTTTCTGGTCTTACATTTAGATCTTTAATCCATTTTGAGTTTATTTTTGTGTGTGGTGTTAGAAAGTGTTCTAGCTTCATTCTTTTACAAGTGGTTGACCAGTTTTCCCAGCACCACTTGTTAAAGAGATTGTCTTTTCTCTATTGTATATTCTTGCCTCCTCTGTCAAAGATAAGGTGTCCATAGGTAAGTGGATTTATCTCTGGGCTTTCTATTTTGTTCCATTGATCTACATTTCTGTCTTTGTGCAGTTCCATAGTGTCTTGACTGTGGATTTGTAGTAGACACTGAAGTCAGGCAGGTTGATTCCTCCAGTTGCATTCTCCTTTCTCAAGATGGCTTTGGGTATTCGAGGTTTTTGGTACATCCATACAAACTTGAAATTATTTGTTCTAATTATCTGAAAAAATATCGTTGGTAGCTAGATAGAGATTGCATTGAATCTATAGATTGCTTTTGGTAGTATACTCATTTTCACTATATTGATTCTCCCGCTCCATGAGCATGGTATATTTCTCCATCATATGTGTCATCTTTGATTTCTTTAATCAGTGTTTTATAGTTTTCAGTATATAAGTCTTTTGTTTCTTTAGGTAGATTTATTCCTAAGTATTTTATTCTCTTCATTGCAATGGTGAATGAAATTGTTTCCTCAATTTCTCTTTCTGCTTTCTCAGTGTATAGGAATGCAAGGGCTTTCTATGTATTAATTTATATCTTCTGCAACTTTCCTATATTCATTGATTAGCTCCAGTTATTTTTTGCTAGAGTCTTTGGGGTTTTCTATGTAGAGGATCATGTCATCTGCAAACAGTGAAAATTTTACTTCTTCTTTTCCAATATGGATTCCTTTTATTTCTATTTCTGCTCTGATTGCTATAACTCCCAAAACTATGCTGAATAGTAGTGGTGAGAGTGGGCACCCTTCTCTAGTTCCTGACTTTATGGGGAAATGCTCTCAATTTTTCACCATTGAGGAAAATATTTGCTGTAAGTTTATCATATATGGCTTTTATTAGCTTGAGATATGTTCCTTCTATGCCTGCTTTCTGGAGGGTTTTTATCATAATGGATGTTGAATTTGTCAAAGGTTTTCTCTGCATCTATTGAGACAATCATATGGTTTTTATCTTTCAATTTGTTAATGTGGTGTATCACATTCATTGATTTCTGAATATTGAGGAATTCTTGCATCCCTGGGATAAAGCTCGCTTGGTCATGATGTATGATCTTTTTAATATGTTGTTGGATTCTGTTTGCTAGGATTTTGTTAAGGATTTTTGCATCTATGTTCATCAGTGATATTGGCCTGTAGTTTTCTTTTTTTGTGGCATCTTTGTCTGGTTTTTGTATTAGGGTGATGGTGGCCTCATAGAATGAGTTTGGAAGTTTACCTTCCTCTGCAATTTTCTGGAAGAGTTTGGGTAGGGTAAGTGTTAGCTTTTCTGTAAATTTTTGATAGAATTCCACTGTGAAGCCATCTGGTCCTGGGCTTTTGTTTGCTGGAAGATTTCTTATTACAATTTCGGTTCCATGCTTGTGATGGGTCCGTTAAGATTTTCTGTTTCTTCCTGGTTCAGTTTTGCAAAGTTGTGAATTTCTAAGAATTTGTCCATTTCTTCCAACTGTCCATTTTATTGGCATATAGTTGCTGATAGTGGTCTCTTATGATCCTTTGTATTTCTGTGTTATCTGTTGTGATTTCTCCATTTTCATTTGTAATTTTATTGATTTGATTCTTCTCCCTTTGTTTTTTTTTAGTTTAATTTTTATTTTTACTTTATTTTACTATACAATACTGTATTGGTTTTGCCATACATTGACATGAATCCACCACGGGTGTACATGCACATGTACTCCTTATGTTTTTTGATGAGTTTGGCTAATGGTTTGTCAATTTTATTTATCTTTTAAAAGAACCAGCTTTTAGCTTTGTTGATTTTGGCTATGGTCTCTTTGTTTATATTGCATTTATTTCTGCCATAATTTTTATTATTTCTTTCCTTCTACTAACCCTGGGGTGTTTCATTTCTTCTTTTTCTTGTTGCTTTAGGTGTAGTGTTAGGTTATTTATTTGATTTCTCTCCTGTTTCTTGATGTAGGCTTTTATTGCTATGAACCTTCCCCTTAACACTGCTTTTACTGAATCCCATAGGTTTTGGGTTTTTGTGTTTTCTCTGATTTGTTGGTTATTCAGAATTGTGTTGTTTAGCTTCTATGTTTATATTTTTAATATTTTTTTCCTGTAGTTGACATCTAATCTCACCACATTGTGATCAGAAAAGATGCTTGAATTGATTTCAGTTTTTTGGAAATTACCAAGGCTAGATTTATAGCCCAGGATGTGATCTATCCTGGAGATTTTGTGTGCGCTTGAGAAAAAGGTGAAATTCATTGATTTAAGGTGAAAGGTACTATAGATATCAATTAGGTCTAACTGGTCCATTCTATCTTTTAAAGTTTGTGTTTCCTTGCTAATTTTCTGTTTCGTTGATCTATCCATAGGAGTGAGTGGGGTATTAAAGTCTCCCACAATTATTGTGTTGCTGTTAATTTCCCCTTTCATACTTATTAGCATTTGCCTTACATATTGTGGTGCTCCTATGTTGGGTGCATATATATTTATAATTCTTATATCTTCTTGGATTGATCCTTTGACCATTATGTAGGTCTTTCTTTGTCTCTTTTCATGGCCTTTATTTCAAAGTCTATTTCATCTGATATGAGTAATGCTACTGCTGCTTTCTTTGGGTCTCCATTTGTACGAAATATCTTTTTCCAGCCCTTCACTTTCAATCTGTATGTTTCCCTAGGTTTGAGGTGGGTCTCTTGTAGACAGCATATATAGGGGGCTTGTTTTTTTTTTATCCCTTCAACTAGTCCTTGTCTTTTGGTTGGGGGATTCAACCCATTTACATTTAAGGTATATTGATAAGTGTGATCCCATTGCCATTTGCTTTGTTGTTTTGGGTTCGAGTTTATAAACTTTTTCTGTGTTTCCTGTCTAGAGAAGATCCTTTAGTATTTGTTGAAGAGCTCATTTGGTGGTGCTGAATTCTCTCAGCTTTTGCTTGTCTATAAAGCCTTTGATTTGTCCTTCATATTTGAATGAGATCCTAGCTGGGTACAGTAATCTGAATTGTAGGTTTTTCTCTTTCATCACTTTAAGTATGTCCTGCCAGTCCCTTCTAGCCTGAAGAGTTTCTATTGAAAGATCCACTGTTATCCTTATGGGAATCCCCTTGTGTGTTGTTTGTTGTTTTTCCCTTGCTGCTTTTAATATTTGTTCTTTGTGTTCGATCTTTGTTAATTTGATTAATATGTGTCTTGGGTTGTTTCATCTTAGGTTTATCCTGTTTGGGATTTTCTGGGTTTCTTGGACTTGGGTGGCTATTTCCTTCCCCATTTTAGGGAAGTTTTCAACTATTATCTCCTCAAGTACTTTCTCATAGCCTTTCTTTTTGTCTTCTTCTTCGGGGACTTTAATGATTCCAATGTTGTGGTGTTTAACATTGTCCAGAGGTCTCTGAGGTTGTCCTCACTTCTTAAAATTCTATTTTCTTTTTTCCACTCTGCTTCATTTATTTCCACCATTCTATCTTCCACATCACTTATCCTATCTTCTGCCTCAGTTATTCTACTGTTGGTTCCCTCCAGAGTGCTTTTGATCTCAGTTTATTGCATTATTCATTATTGATTGACTCTTTTTTATTTCTTCTAGGTCCTTGTTAAACTTTTCTTCCCTCTTCTCAATTCTTGCCTCAGGACTGTTTATCTGTAACTCCATTTTTGTTTGCAGGATTTTGGATTATTTTTACTATCATTATTCTGAATTCTCTTCAGTTAGACTCCCTATCTCTTCCTCTTTTGTTTGGTTTGGTCTGCTTTTATCATGTTCCTTAACTTGCCTAATATTTCTCTGCCTTTTCATCTTGTTTAGGTTGCTGTGTTTGGGGTGACCTTTTTGTATGCTGGAAGTTTGTGGTTCCTCTTTATTGTGGATGTTCCTCCCTTTGAGTGGGTTTAGACGAGTGGCTTGCCAAGTTTTCCGGGTTAGGGAAGCTTGCGTCAGTGTTCTGGTGGGTGGAGATGGACCTCTTCTTTCTGGGGTGCAATGAAGTGTCTAGCAGTGAGTTTTGAGGTGTCTATGGATTTAGTGTGACTTTTGGCAGCCTGTATTTTTGTGTTAAGGGTTATGTTCTTGCTTTGTTGAAGAATTCACTTGGTGTGTCTTGCTCTGAAACTTGTTGGCTCTTGGGCAGAGCTTGGTTTCAGCGGAGATATGGAGGATTTTGGATGAGCTCTTGTCAAATAATGTTCCCTGAAGTCAGGAGTTTTCCAGTGTTCTCAAGTGTTGGATTTAAGCTTCCTGCCTCTGGCTTTCAGTCTTATTCTTACAGTAGCCTCAAGACTTCTCCATCCATACAGCACTGATGATAAAACATCTAGGTTAATGGTGAAAAGATTCTCCACTGTGGGGGACACCCAGAGGGGTTCAGAGTTACATGGAGAAGAGAAGAGGGAGGAGGGAGATAGAGGTGACCAGGAGGAGAAGAGGGGGAATCAGAAGGGGAGAGAGCAATGAAGCCAGTAATCACACTCCTAAGTAAAAATGGGTACTAAAGATTGGATTCTTAAATGTACAAAATTGATAACAAATACCAAAAAGCAAAGATTAAAAATCTAGAGTAGACGTTAGATTCTTAAAAATACAATATTAAAAAACAAAACAAAATTCAAAAGTTATAAATATATATATGTGAAATTTGCTTTAAAAATAGGGTCTTTTTGCAAGGTAATAGTAGGTTTTAAAAATGAAAATTAAAGAAATAATAAAGAACTTAAAACTAAAAATATTAAAAAATGATAATAATAAAATATATCTAGCAATTTCTCTGGAGCTGTTGATGACAGTGTGGGGTCGTTTCAGTTTCAGATAGTTCCTGTTCCAGCTCATCCTTCTCAAGTTCTATAGGTCCCTTCCAATGTAGCCAGTGCTAACTACAGGGTTTTAATCTGTTACACCTGTCACTTCCAAAGTGGTTCCCTCTTCTTTGTTTATTTTGGCTCCCTCTGTTTGCAAGTCTCTTCAGTATCTAACTTCTGCCCTGAAACAAGGGGGCAAAGGTGGTCATTTATTTAGGCTCACTTGTTCAATTCTGCTGCAAGGAGGGAGGAACATTGCAAACAAATATCACTGGCATGTGTGGTGAGTGCTCGCAGTGTCTGGGCCACACTGGGTTTGCCCCCATTCATGGCGTGTATGCTTTCCCAGTCTACACTGCTCAGGCTTCAGGTTGCTCTGCAGGGGAACTGTCCTAAGGTGGGCCCTGGGTTTCATGCACTTCCCAGGTCTACACTGCTCAGGTTCAGGTTCTGGGGTACTCCACAAAGGCACAGACTTGGTTGAGCCTGCGTTTTGTGCCCTTTCCGGGTCCAAGCAGCTCAGCCGACCAGGTGCTTGGTAAGCGCACACTCCCCAGGTGTGCGGTGCATCTTATCACCTCCCCTAGCCAAGCTGTTTCCCTGTTGCAGAGCGGGAGCACAGTCTCAGGTGTGCCATGTGTCTCCTCTGGGGATCTGAACTTCGGATATGACCCTCCTGGCAGATGTCAACCTTCCAGGATCCCAGGAAGACTTGGTTAGCAACTGGGAGCCTGCTCGCAGTTTGGTAGAGGGTGCTGTTTCTGGGACTGTTTGCCTCTTGCCTTCCTACTCTGGCTGTCGCCCGCCTGCCTCCTTGTCTCCAGTGTGGGATGGGCTGGTCCTTTGCTGACTAGTTCTCCTCTGGTATTCACTCAGTCCTTTGTTCTGTGAGTGGCCTGGCAGTGCCTTAGCTTTGAGATTTTTGTAGGAAAGCTCTCTCTCTCTCGTCTTTTTTTTTTTTTCCTCTCTCTGGCTATCCCACAGTTTGGGTTGCTATCTCATATTAGCCCCCTCAGATTGCCCTCAGGGCATTCAGGCCCGGTCCTTACCCTAAGCAATGCAGCCCGGACCTCTCTGTTCAGCCACCGCTTGCTGGTGGCTGAGGCATGTGTCTGGACTACTTCTCCACTGGGATTTTCAGTTAGGCATGTAATCTGTGGGTTTTACTTATTTATTTTTTCATCCAGATTATGTTGCCCTCTGAAATTTCAAAACTCCCCACAGACCCGCCAGTGAGAGGGTTTCCTGGTATTTGGAAACTTCTCTTCCTTTATGACTCCCTCCTCAGGACAGATCTCCATCCCCTAACTCTTTTGTCTTTCTTTTTATCTTTTATATTTTGTCCTACCTCCTTTTGAAGACAATGGACTACCTTTCTGGGTGTCTGGTGTTCTCCATCAGTGTTCAGAAGTTGTTTTGTGATATTTGCTCAGCGTTCAAGTGATCATTCAATGAATTTGTGGGGGAGACAGTGGTCTCCCCATCCTATTCCTTCGCCATCTTAGGACTGCCTCCTACTCTATTTTTTTTCTAAGGGATTCTTGCCTACAATAGTAGATATAATGGTTCAGTTCAGTTCAGTCGCTCAGTCTTGTCTGACTCTTTGCGACCCCACGAATCACAGCACGCCAGGCCTCCCTGTCCATCACCAACTCCCGGAGTTCACTCAGACTCGCGTCCATCGAGTCAGTGATGCCGTCCAGCCATCTCATCCTCTGTCTTCCCCTTCTCCTCCTGTCCCCAATCCCTCCCAGCATCAAAGTCTTTTCCAATGAGTCAACTGGAGTTTGACTTTCCAATGAGTACTGGAGTTTCAGCTTTAGCATCATTCCTTCCAAAGAAGTCCCAGGGCTGATCTCTTTCAGAATGCACTGGTTGGATATCCTTGCAGTCCAAGGGACTCTCAAGAGTCTTCTCCAACACCACAGTTCAAAAGCATCAATTCCTCAGCACTCAGCCTTCTTCACAGTCCAACTCTCAAATCCATACATGACTACTGGAAAAACCATAGCCTTGACTAGACGGACCTTATATTGGTAGTCTGCATTAAATTCACCCATTCCTGCCCATTTTAGTTCATGATATCTAAAATGTTAATATTCACTCTTGCCACCTCCCGCTTTACCACATCCAATTTACCTTGATTCATGGACCTAACATTCCAGGTTTCTATGCAATAATGTTTTTTTTATAGCATCATACTTTACTTTCACCACCAGACACATCCACAACCGGGTGTCATTTCTGCTTTTGCCCAGCCTCTTCATTCCTTCTGGGACTGATTCTCCGCTCTTCCCCATTGAATACTGGAGATCTACTGACATGAGGGGCTCATTTTCCAGTGCCTATCTTTTGATGAGAGTGAAAGAGAGTTAAAAAGCTGGCTTAAAACTTCACACTCAGAAAAACTAAGATCATTGCATCTGGTCCCATCACTTCATGCAAATAGATGGGGAAAAATTGAAAACAGTGGCAGATTTTATTTTCTTGGGTTCCAAAATCACTGTGGACAGTAACTGCAGCCTCAAAATTAAACAATGTTTATTCCTTGGAAGGAAAGCTATGACAAACTTGGACAGCTTATTCAAAAGCAGAGACATCACTTCTCTGCAAAGCTCTGTCTAGTCAAAGCTGTCTAGTCAAAAACTACAGGTTTTTCCAGTAGTCATGTACAGATGTGAGAGTTGGACCATCAAGAAGGATGAGTGCTGAAGAATGATGCTTTCAAATTGTGCTGCTGGAGAGGACTCTTGAGAGTCCCTTGGACAGCAAAGACATCAAAGCAGTCAATCCTGAAGGAAATCAACCCTGAATATTCGTTGGAAGACCTGATGCTGAAACTGAGGAACTGAACAACAGTAACTGTTATTGTAGAACTCTCTCTTTATCATTTTAGGTCTTTCACTGTTTGCCTTATATATTTGGGGGCTCTGTTGCTAGGTATATATATGTGTGTGTATAATTATATTCCTTCTTGAAGGATTTACTTTTTTAATCCAATATAAAGCATTTCCCTGGAGGAGGAAATGGCAATCCAGTCTAGTATTCTTGCTTGGATAATCCCATGGACATAAGCCTGGATGGCTATGATCCATAGGTTGCAATGAATTGTACACGACTGAACTAACTTAGCATGCAAACAATTTCATTCTTATTGTTTCTTTTAAATTGTTATTTATTAAAAACCATTTCTTCCTTAACCTTAGTATGGTCATTCCTGCTTTATTTGGCTATTCATTGCGTGAAAAAGTCTCTTTTCCTCTTCTCATTTGACATATTTTTGTCTTTGTGTTTCAAAAAGTGAGTTTTGAATTGACAAAATGCAGTTATTTTAAATTGAGAGTGATTGACATGACATCAATTTCATATGTACAACATAATGATTCAGTATAAGGGCATATTGCAAAATGATTACCACAATAAATATAGTTAACATCCATTGCAACACATAGTTTCAATATTTTTCTTGTCATGGAACTCTTAGGATTTACTTTCCCAGCAACTTTTGAATATATAATTCAGTATTATTTATAGTCATCATGTGGTATAGTCTATCTGCAACACATTTATTTTATAACTGGAAGTTTATACATTTTGATTCCCTTCATTCTTTTTGACCACCCCTCATCTCTGGCAGGCACTGATACCCAATACCAAATGTGTATTTATGAGATCAGATTTTAAAGTATTTCACATGCAAGATTGATCATACTGTATTTGTCTTTCTGTGTCTGATATATTTCACTTAGCACAATGACTATAAGGCCCATCCATGTTGTCACATGCATCAGGATTTCCTTCTTTTTTAATGGCTATATTATATTCTATGTATGTATGGATTGTGTGTTATAGATATGTAATGGAATATTTATGTACATAATTTTTAAATGTATTCTTTTGGGAGTTCCTTGGTAGGCTGATGGTTAGCTTCCTGGTTTTTACTGCCGTGGCCTAGGTTCAGTGCCTGAGATCCTACAAGTGGAGTGGCCAAAATATAAATATACATATATTCTTATAATATATGTTTAAAATTGTGAGTTCCAATCAATTAAAGTGATTATTAATACTAAAGGACTTATTCCTGCTGTTAGTTTTTGTTCTCACATATGTTTTTTGTTTCTCAGTTCTTCCAGTATAGCTGTTTTTTTGTATGAACATTTTTTTTCTAGTGTGCGTTTTTTCCCCTTTCAAATTTTTGTATATTTTTCAGTTAATCTTTAAAATGGGAATGATTGTTATTCTCTTTTAAAGAATAATTTTATTTATTTATTTTGGTTTCAGTGGGCTTTCATTGCTTTGCATGGACTTTCCCTACTTGTGGTGAGTGGGGGCTACTCTTTGTTGCTATATGTGAACTTCTCATTGTGGCAGTTTCTCTTGCTGCATAGCACAGGTTCTAGGTGCACAGGCTTCTTTAGTTACAACATGCAGGCTCGGTAGTTATGGCACATGAGCTTAGTTGCTTCAAGGCATGTGGAATCTCTCCTGACCAGGGATCATATTCATGTCCCCTGCACTGGCAGGCAAATTTTTAGCCACTGGACCACCAGGGATATCTTGTTAACTTCTTAAATTAAGAAAAATCCAGTGTGAATTGTTTTCACTGTAGCTTCAAATTGTATATGTTAATTCTGATCCCATCCACTTTTATTCTACTTTATTTCATTGGTGTCACAGAATATATCTGTATATGATTTTTTCTGGAATAATATATTTCTAATGATTGTTTTTATGTATTTTTCTTTTAAATAAGATAGAAAGTTAAAAGAAGTTTTTACATTAGAATATGATAATATTAATTTTTATATTTACCTACATGGTTATTTTTTAACAAGGAACTTTGTCAGTCTGGCTTTGAATTATCATCTAGTGCCTTTTGCTTTTAACTGGGAAGATGATTACCATTAGCATTTCCTGTAGGGTCAATCTATTAGTCAGGAATCTCCTTAGCTTTTATTTTGGGAATATCTTATATCATCTATTTTCTGGAAGGATAGTTATGCCAGATATAGACTTCTTGGTTGACATTTTTATATCCAGGATTTAAATTATATCTTTCCATTGATTTCTGGTCTTGATAGTTTGTATAGAAAATGAACTGTTATCCTAGTATGAATGTTTTGTATATGATGAAGCATTTCTCTGTTGATGCTTTAAACTTTCTGTCTTTTGCATTGGCTTTTGACAGTTTGATTAAAATGTGCCTTGCTGTGAGTCTATTTGGGTTTATTATTCTTGAAGCTTATTTAACTTCTTGGATTCATAGATTCATGTATTTCACCAAATTTTGAAAGTTTTCAGCTGTTCTTTTATTTTTATAAAGATTTTTTTGATGTGGACAATGTTTGAAGTCTATTGAATTTGTTACATTTTTTCTGTTCTGTGGGGGTTTTTTGTTTTGTTTTTTGTCTGGGAGGCATGTGGGATCTTATCTCCCTGACCAAGGATTGAACCCTTACTCTCTGCATTGGAAGGCAAAGTCTTAACCACTAGACCAACAGGGAAGTTTCCATTCTTTTTTAAAATATTTATTTTCTGTTCCTTTGCTCTCTCTTTTCTCGGATTCCCATTAAATGGATATTGGTACACTTGATTGAATTCCATATGTCTCTTAGGTTCTGTTATTTTTTCTTTATTCCTTTTTCTTCCTGATAGTCACAGAGGAAATTTCTGTTCTCCTATATCCATGTTTTCTATTTCTTTCTTGGGCTTCCTCCAGTTTGCTGTTGAAACTGTCTGGTAAGTTTTTAAAAATTTGAAGTGTTTTTTGTTTTGTTTTTTTTTAAGCTATAAATTTGTTGGTTTATTTTTATAATACCTTTCTTATTATTTCTCACTTGTTTATACAGTTTTCTGATGTTCTTTCATCCTTGTACATGGTTTTCTTCACCTGCTTGAGTATACTTAAGACATGTATCTCAAAGTTTTTACCTAGTAAGTCCAATATCTGGGTTTCCTCAGGGAAACCCAGTTGATTTCTGTCAACATCTCTTTTCTTTTAGCCATTAATGGTCCAAATTTACTTGCTTTGTATATACCTTGCAATTTTTAAATTAAATCATTCCTAGGGAAAGCACAGCCAACAATTGGAATGTACATTTGAAAACTTGACAACCACTAGCATCTGTTTTGTTTGGAGCTGAGACAGAGACAATGAGCACTCCACTGAGATATGGGCTCCTCCTCCTGCTGAAAGACCCAGAGGTCACAGGTATGATAACATGGTGGGTAGGGTGATTTCAAAATACATATTGGAAAGTGACTGGGAATGTTTTCCATCTTTGACTCTTAGAGAATTACTTAAATCTCTGTTTGAGCAGCTTAATTTTTTCAAACTTAATGAAGGGATCCTTCATTAAATACTAATGGGACATCTTTGCATAATATGAGAAGATGACTGAAAGGATGAAGACACTGTGGGCTGTAGCAAAATCAACACAGCAGTGTCTGGATTTCATGTGTAGCATGAAATGACCTGGGCTGTACAATGGTTTTCCTATGGAAAGACTACTTTTTCCTCTGCATCTGAAAATGTATAAATGTCAATCTGTCTCCAAATTCATCTCACATCTCCCTTTCCCCCTTCTTAACCATACATTTATTCTTTATTTGTCTGTGTCTCTATTTCTGCTTTGCAAATAAGATCACCTACACCAGTTTTCTAGATTCCACATATATGTGTTAATATATAATATTAGGCTGATGCAAAAGTTACTGCAATTGGTGCAAATCAACTAAAGATACTTTTAAATCTCAGTAGCTTTTTTTTTTTACCAACAACAATTGCTTTTGTACCAACCACAATTACTTTTGAATCTCAATTACTTTTGCACTAACCGCAATTACTTTTGCACCATTCTAATTGTTTTTGTCTCTGACTGTCTTCACTTTGTGTGACAGTCTTTCAGTTCAGTTCAGTTCAGTCACTCAGTCATGTCCGACTCATTGCGACCCCATGAATCGCAGCACGCTAGGCCTCCCTGTACATCACCAACTCCCAGAGTTCACTCAGACTCGCATTCATAGAGTCAGTGATGCCATCCAACCATCTCATCCTCTGCGTCCCCTTCTCCTCCTGCCTCCAATCCCTCCCAGCATCAAAGTCTTTCCAGTGAGTCAGCTCTTCGCATGTGGTGGCCAAAGTACTGGAGCTTCAGTTTAGCATCATTCATTCCAAAGAAATCCCAGGGTTGATCTCCTTCAGAATGGACTGGTTGGATCTCCTTGCAGTCCAAGGGACTCTCAAGAATCTTCTCCAACACCATAGTTCAAAAGCATCAATTCTTCGGTGCTCAGCCTTCTTCACAGTCCAACACTCACATCCATACATGACCACTGGAAAAACCATAGCCTTGACTAGGCAGACCTTAGTCAGCAAAGTAATGTCTCTGCTTTTGAATATGCTATCTAGGTTGGTCATAACTTTTCTTCCAAGGAGTAAGTATCTTTTAATTTCATGGCTGCAGTCACCATCTGTAGTGATTTTGGAGCCCCCAAAAATAAAGTCTGACACTGTTTCCACTCTTTCTCCATCTATTTCCCATGAAGTGATGGGACCAGATGCCATGATCTTCATTTTCTGAATGTTGAGCTTTAAGCCAACTTTTCTACTCTCCTCTTTCACTTTCATCAAGAGGCTTTTTAGTTCTTCTTCTCTTTCTGCCATAAGGGTGGTGTCATCTGCATATCTGAGGTGACTGATATTTCTCCTGGCAATCTTGATTCCAGCTTGTGTTTCTTCCAGCCCAGCATTTCTCATGATGTACCCTGCACCCTGCATAGAAGTTAAATAAGCAGGGTGACAATATACAGCCTTGATGTACTCCTTTTCCTATTTGGAATCAGTCTGTTGTTCCATGTCCAGTTCTAACTGTTGCTTCCTGACCTGCATACAGATTTCTCAAGAGGCAGGTCAGATGGTCTGGTATTCCCAACTCTTTCAGAATTTTCCACAGTTTATTGTGATCCACACAGTCAAAGGCTTTGGCATAGCCAATAAAGCAGAAATAGATGTTTTTCTGGAACTCTCTTGCTTTTTCCATGATCCAGCGGATGTTGGCAATTTGATCTCTGGTTCCTCTGCCTTTTCTAAAACCAGCGTGAACATCAAGAAGTTCATGGTTCACGTATTGCTGAAGCCTGGCTTGGAGAATTTTGAGTATTACTTTACTAGCATGTGAGATGAGTGCAATTGTGTGGTAGTTTGAGCATTCTTTGGCATTGCCTTTCTTTGGGATTGGAATGAAAACTGACCTTTTCCAGTCCTGTGGCCACTGCTGAGTTTTCCAAATTTGCTGGCATATTGAGTGCAGCACTTTCACAGCCTCATCTTTCAGGATTTGAAATAGCTCAACTGGAATTTCATCACCTGCACTAGCTTTGCTCATAGTAATGCTTTCTAAGGCCTACTTGCCTTCACATTCCAGGATGTCTGGCTCTAGATGAGTGATCACACCGGATTTACTCTTAACTATTGCTACAACTTTATAATCTTAGTTTATACATTTAGATTATTGATTCAGGGCTTCCCAGGTGGTGCTAGTGGTAAAGAACCCGCCTGCCAATGCAGGAGACATAGATTATTGATTCATTCAGTTAATTTTTATTGTGATGGGAAATAATGATTATGTTTCCCTTTTTACGAACATGAATTTTATCCAATTTTTGGAGCAACATTTGTAGAGAGTATATTGTTTTTTGTATCTTTTTAAAAAATTATTTATTCGTTTATTTATGTATGACTGCTGGGTCTTTGTTGCTACAAGGGTTTTTCTCTAGTTGCAGCCAGTGAGGGCTACTCTCTAGTTACTGTGTGTGGGCTTTTCACTGCAGTGTCTTTTCTTGTTGCAGAGCATTGGCTCTAAGGTGCATAGACTTGAGTAGCTGTGGCACGTGCGCTCAATAGCTGTCGCTCCTGGGCTCTATAGCACAGGCTCAGTAGTTGGAGCACATGGACTTGGTTGCTCCACAGCACATAGGATCTTTCTGGATCAGGGGTCTATGCGGTTGGTGTCTCCTGCATTTGTGGTGGATTCTTTACCACTGAGCCACCAGAGAAGCCTCTTTTTTTTGTACCTTAAAAAAAGATTTCCACATATTACTTGTATAAAAATATACAAGGGAATAATAAAAGTTGCAGACCTTTTATATAAGAAAATTAGGGGATGGAAGTCTTCCCCAAGTTTGCATTAATTATTGTTAAAACATTAAAAACATGTTTATGTATATGTAATACATGAATTTGTATGTTTATCTGCTTTGCAATGTCGGTGGAAATCATGAATAAACAATCTCTAATAGGAAGAGAAAAGATTTTTGATTCAAACTGAGGGCTATTACCCAGAAGGCAACCTCAGATAACTCTGAGGAGTTGCTCTGGATTTTCCGCACAGTTTTATACCTTGTCAGAATGAAGAACATCAATAAGTCAGGGATATATTCTTTTGAGGTTTAAAACAATAGCAACAAAAGATCAGCATGGACACAGAGAGTTAGTATGGCATTGGCATCTGGGAGGGGAGTCTTATCACTGGAGTCCCAGCTTTGATGTCCCAGGAACAGGACATTTAATCTTTATATTTAATATGGACATTATTTCTGGTCAGTGCATCTTTTTCTTCAATGATTAAACAAATGTAGAATGTGTTTGATAGCCTACAAACTGTTTTTATTTTAGTTAACATAATATTCAAGTTAAATTATGTATAAGCCAGCATGACTTCCCCATACCTCAATATGTGAAAATTTCTTCCATTAGTATTCATTTATCAATCTGTTCATTTACACATCATTACTTCCTACTTCAGTATGTATTCCTCAACAATTTTTGTATACAGAGCAGTAATAGCATGTATACAGCAGAGTTATCATTGATTCAACAATACTATCTAACATACAGGTTATATGTAAAATTTCCCAGTTTTCCTCGAATAACATTTTTTCTTTTTTTAAAAGAAAAACACCAATACAGTATACTAACGCATATATATGGAATTTAGAAAGATGTTAATGATAACCCTGTATGCGAGAGAGCAAAAGAGACAGATATATTGAACAGTCTTTTGGACTCTGTGGGAGAGGGAGAGGGTGGGATGCTTTGGGAAAATGGCATTGAAACATGTATAATATCATATAAGAAATGAACTGCCAGTCCAGGTTCGATGCAGGATACAGGATGCTTGGGGCTGGTGCACTGGGATGACCCAGAGGGATGGTATGGGGAGGAAGGTGGAAGGGAGGTTCAGGATGGGGAACATGTGTACACCCGTGACAGATTCATGTTGATGTATGGCAAAACCAATACAATATTGTACAGTAATTAGCCTCCACTTAAAATAAATAAATTTAAATTTAAAAAAAAAAAAAGAATCTGCCTGCCAGTGTAGCAGACATAGATTCCATCTCTGATCTGGGAAGATCCCACATACCAGAGAGCATCTAAATCCTGTGAAAGAAAAAAAAAAAGGCAAAGGAAATAAAAAAAGATATTCTTTATTGATATTTTTTGGGAGAAAAAACTTTATAGCTTTTTTTTTTTTCATTGCAAATCAATATCCAGCCAGGAGCAAGCCTATAATTTGGTTATATTTCCCTGTTTCCTCCTGTTATTGTTCTCTTTGCCTTGTTTGTTTTCTTTTAGTACATTTAACTTTGCGAAGAGTTCAGTTTAGTAGTCATGTAAGATTTTCCTCAGGCTGGTTTTATGTGATTGTTTCCTGGACACAGATTCCAGTTATGATTTGGTAAGAGAATTACATGGGCGCTTTGTGTATCCCACTGAATTTCATTAGGGAGGTGGAGCACATAGTATCACTTATCCCATTGTTGGTTATGCAATGTTGTTCATATGATAAAGTGGTATCTGCCAGATTTCTCTATGACAAAAGTTTTTTTTTTATATTCAATTAACTGAATGTTTCTTTATGGCTTTCTGAATATCATGCTTTTTATTCATTTACCTAGCAGTTTTTAGCATTAATAGATAAAAATTGCTTTAAATAATGATTCTAAGCTGAATTGCTGTAAAATGATTTTTCTAATTTTGTCATCCTTCTGGGTTTCAAAGCTAAGATTAATCTGTAATAAAGTCTACTCTATATTTTTAAATTAAGACAAATAATTTGTGCAGCAATGGTAAACACTAATATTTGTTACTGTGCTTAGTGTTGTTATCACAAAAGAGGTTATAACTCCACATACTTTAAATTAACAATAATGATTTAAATCATAAACCACATATGAGATTAAGTCATAAACCACATATGAGATGAGTGAAAATTGACATAATAAAATAAAGCAGCTGGTGGGGACTTATACTAGTATGATAATCAGATTGGATTCATAAGGTCTGACATCCTAGAGCCCAGGTACTGAGTATTTCAGATGCTGTCGAAGTTCACGTTAGCAACAACACTGCCACTTGTCTTAAATTTATCCTTGTTTGTTACCTGTTTCTTCTGCCTCAAAATACCACTGCCCTTCTTTGGACCTAGGATCATTCATCTATATCATAAGACTGGAGTAAATAATTTGTAACATTTCTCCCAGCTCCATGACTTCTTCATAGTTCAGTTTATCTTTATCTGTTCTTTCCAGGGAACAGATGTATTAACATCCCTGACTTCTGTGCTGCTGCTGCTGTTGCTGCTAAGTCACTTCAGTCATGTCCGACTCTGTGCGACCCCATAGACGGCAGCCCACCAGGCTCCCCCGTCCCTGGGATTCTCCAGGCAAGAGCACTGGAGTGGGTTGCCATTTCCTTCTCCAATGCATGAAAGTGAAAAGTGAAAGGGAAGCTGCTCAGTCGTGTCCGACTCTTAGCAACCCCATGGACTGCAGCCCACGAGGCTCCTCCGTCTATGGGATTTGCCAGACAAGTGTACTGGAGTGGGGTGCCATTGCCTTCTCCAGACTTCTGTGCTACATAATGACAAAGAATCCACAACCCAGAAGTGTTTGGACCTGACCACTTCCTGGATGAGAGTAGAAACTTTAAGAAGACTGACTACTTCATGGCTTTCTCAGCAAGCTATTTAAATTTATTTTCTTTTTTCTATGTATATCTTTTTTATTTCATTTTCTGTTTATTTCTTTTACTTTACAATATTGTATTGGTTTTACCATACATTGACTTGAATCTGCCATGGGTGTACAGGTATTCTCCATCCTGAACCCCCCTCTCACCTCCTTCCCCATCACATCCCTCTGGGTCATCCCAACGCACCATCCCCGAGCAGCCTGTATCATGCATTGAACCTGCACTGGCGATTCATTTCACATATGGTAATATACATGTTCCAATGCCATTCTCCCATATCATCCCACCCTCACACTCTCCCACAGAGTCCAAAAGACTGTTCTATACATCTGTGTCTCTTTTGCTGTCTCGCATACAGGGTTATTGTTACCATCTTTCTAAATTCCATATATATGCATTAGTATATTTTATTGGTGTTTTTCTTTCTGGCTTACTTCACTCTGTATAATCGGCTCCAGTTTCATCCATTAGAACTGATTCAAATGTATTCTTTGTAATGGCTGAGTAATACTCCATTGTGTATATGTACCACTGCTTTCTTATTCATTGGTCTGCCAATGGACATCTAGGTTGCTTACACGTCCTGGCTCTTATAAACAGTGCTGCGATGAACACTGGGGTACACGTGTTTCTTTAAATTCTGGTTTCCTCAGTGTGTATGCTCAACAGTGGGATTGCTAGATCATATGGCAGTTCTATTTCCAGTTTTTTATGGAATCTCCACACTGTTCTCTATAGTGGCTGTACTAGTTTGCATTCCCACCAACAGTGTAAGAAGGTTCCATTTTCTCCACACCCTCTCCAGTACTTATTGTTTGTAGATTTTTGGATAGAATCCATTTTGACTGGCATGAGATGGTACCTCATTGTGGTTTTGATTTGCATTTCTCTGATAATGAGTGATGTTGAGCATCTTTTCATGTGTTTGTTAGCCGTTTGTATGTCTTCTTTTGAGAAATGTCTGTTTAGGTCTTCGGCCCATTTTTTGATTGGGTCGTTGATTTTTCTGGAATTGAGCTGCGGGAGTTGCTCGTATATTTTTGAGATTAATTTTTTGTCAGTTGCTTCATTTGCTATTATTTTCTCCCATTCTGAAGACTGTCTTTCCACCTTGCTTATAGTTTCCTTTGTTGCGCAAAAGCTTTTAAGTTTTATTAGGTCCCATTTGTTTATTTTTGCTTTTATTTCCAATATTCTGGGTGGTGGGTTATAGAAGATCTTGCTGTGATTTATGTCAGAGAGTGTTTGCCTATGTTTTCCTCTAAGAGTTTTATAGATTTTGCTCTTACATTTAGATCTTTAATCCATTTTGAGTTTATTTTTGTGTATGGTGTTAGAAAGTGTTCTAATTTCATTCTTTTTTTTAATTTATTTATTTTAATTGGAGGCTAATTACTTTACAATATTGCATTGGTTTTGCTATACATCAACATGAATCTGCCACGGGTGTACACGTGTTTCCAGTCCTGCACCCCCCTCCCACCTCCCTCCCCATACCATCCCTCTGGGTCATCCCAGTGCACCACCCTTAATGCATATATATGGAATTTAGAAAGATGGTAACGATAAACCTGTATGCGAGACAGCAAAAGAGACACAGATGTATAGAACAGTCTTTTGGACTCTGTGGGAGAGGGTGAGGGTGGGATGATTAGGGAGAATGGCATTGAAACATGTATAATTTCATTCTTTTACAAGTGGTTGACCAGTTTTCCCAGCATCACTTGTTAAAGAGATTGTCCTTTTATCCATTGTATATTCTTGCCTTCTTTGTGAAAGATAAGGTGTCCATAGGTGCGTGGATTTATCTCTGGGCTTTCTATTTTGTTCCATTGATCTATATTTCTGTCTTTGTGCCAGTACCATGCTGTCTTGATGACTGTGGCTTTGTAGTAGAGCCTGAAGTTGGGCAGGTTTATTCCTCCAGTTCCATTCTTCTTTCTCAAGATGGCTTTGGCTATTCGAGGTTTTTTTGTATTGCCATACAAATTGTGAAATTATTTACTCTAGTTCTGTGAATACCATTGATAGCTTGATGGGGATTGCATTGAATCTCTTGATTGCTTTGCATAGTATGCTCATTTCCACTATATTAATTCTTCCACCTCATGAACATAGCATATTTTTCCATCTATTTCTGTCTTCTTTGATTTCTTTAATCAGTGTTTTATAGTTTTCTATATAGAGGTCTTTTGTTTCTTTATGTAGATATATGCCTAAGTGTTTTATTATTTTCATTGCAAAGGTGAATGGAACTGTTTCCTCAATTTCTCTTTCTGTTTTCTCATTGTTAGTGTATAGGAATGCAAGGGATTTCTGTGTGTTAATTTACATCTCCTGCAACTTTACTCTATTCATTGATTAGCTGTAGTAATTTTCTAGTGGAGTCTTTAGGGTTTTCTATGTAGACGATCATGTCATCTGCAAACAGTGAGAGTTTTACTTCTTTTCAAATCTGGAATCCTTTTATTTCTTTTTCTTCTCTGACTGCTGTGGCCAAAACTTCCAAAACTATGTTGAATAGTAGTGGTGAAAGTTCTCCATCTATTTGTGTCCTCTTTGATTTATTTCATCAGTGTTTTACAGTTTTCTATATATAGGTCTTTTGTTTCTTTAGGTAGATTTATTCCTAACTATTTTATTCTTTTCGTTGCAATGGTGAATGGAATTGTTTCCTTAATTTCTCTTTCTGTTTTCTCATTGTCAGTGTATAGGAATGCAAGGGATTTCTGTGTGTTGATTTTATATCCTGCAACTTTACTATATTCATTGATTAGCTCTAGTAATTTTCTGGTGGAGTCTTTAGGGTTTTCTATGTAGAGGATCATGTCATCTGCAAACAGTGAGAGTTTTACTTCTTCTTTTCCAACAAGCATTTAATCAATGACTTAAAATATGTAAAGAAGGACTCTGGTCTTGTAAATATTCTTCAACTTCAGGCTAATCTTATTCCTTAGTTGCAGATCTTCATAACCTTCAAGCTTCAACTGAAGTTGAAATGTCTACTTGGTCCATCTTTTTTTCTGATAGCCTTCAGAATATGCAAGATTTGGGGGAGTTCTAAAACTCCTACGTGACACCTTAGAGTCAACCTTTAAGACTCTCACCTCTGGATTTCAAATCAATAATCACCTCAAAGGTAAAATCACGTCAAATAAGAGGCTTCCTAACATGGACTTCCCAATCCCTCTGCTTTCTTGTCCCCAGAAATTGTCACAACTTTGATCACATTTACATGCTGACAAATATATATATATATATATGTTTGTGTATTGTCTGTGTGTGTCTGTGTGATGAGTCAGAGAAATACAGACATAAATATGCATATATATATAATATCACGAAATTTCTGGTCATTGCAATAAAATATTATCTGCAGATGATGAGATTTCTACTTGAAAGTTAACTAAAAGCTCCAAAATCCACCAAAGAATTCAGTCCTCAGTACACGTAAGGGTTTGATCAAGTAGTCTTTCTATTACAGTCATGACAGAAAAGAAAAGGACGTCCCTGGCAGTCCAGTGGTTAAGACCTCCCTTCCACTGCATGGGGCATGGTTTCCATCCCTGTCTGGAAATTAAGATCCTAACTGCCAGGCAGCGTGGCCAAAAAAACCTTTTTTTAAAGTAAAGTCTGGTTCCAAACAGGAAAAGGAGTACGTCAAGGCTGTATATTGTCACCCTGCTTATTTAACTTCTATGCAGAGTACATCATGAGAAACGCTGGGATAGAAGAAGCACAAGCTGGAATCAAGACTGCCGGGAAAAATATCAATAACCTCAGATATGCAGATGACACCACCCTTATGTCAGAAAGTGAAGAAGAACTAAAGAACCTCTTGATGAAAGTGAAAGAGGAAAGTGAAAAAGTTGGCTTAAAGCTCAACATTCAGAAAACGAAGATCATGGCATCCGGTCCCATCACTTCATGGGAAATAGATGGGGAAAGAGTGGAAACAGTGTCAGACTTTATTTTGGGGGGCTCCAAAATCACTACAGATGGTGATTGCAGCCATGAAATTAAAAGACGCTTACTCCTTGGAAGGAAAGTTATGACCAACCTAGATAGCATATTCAAAAGCAGAGACATTACTTTGCCAACAAAGGTCCGTCTAGTCAAGGCTATGGTTTTTCCAGTGGTCATCTATGAATGTCAGAGTTGGACTCTGAAGAAAGCTGAGTGCCAAAAATTGATGCTTTTGAACTGTGGTGTTGGGGAAGACTCTTGAGAGTCCCTTGAACTGCAAGGAGATACAACCAGTCCCTCTTAAAGGAGATCAATCCTGGGTGTTCATTAGAAGGACTGATGCTAAAGCTGAAACTCCAATACTTTGGCCACCTATGCGAAGGGTTGACTCATTAGAAAAGACTGTGATGCTGGGAGGGATTGGGGGCAGGAGGAGAAGGGGATGACAGAGGGTGAGATGCCTGGATGGCATCACCGACTCGATGGACATGAGTTTGAGTGAACTCCAGGAGTTGGTGATGGACAGGGAGGCCTGGCTTGCTGCAATTCATGGGGTCACAAAGAGTCGGACACGACTGAGAGACTGAACTGAACTGAACTGAAGCAGATATGTAATTTTTAGGGCATTATGCTTCTGTATCTACGAAAAATTAAAGTGCATATATATGTGCAGCCACACCACTTCTAAGAAACTATCCTGAAGAGACAGTAGAGGAATAATAGAAGACATGTGCATGTATTAATAGTAGCATTTTTATATTAACAAGGTTTCAAAAATAATATAAATATCCTTGAATAGGAAGATAATTTCAAAAAATTATCATATCTATTAACAAACTATTATGAGATACATTAACTTACACTGCTTGTGAAAATATCAACTTTATGCTATTATATAATGTCACCAAAAAACCATAGCTATAAACAATACATACACATGCAAACACTGAACACACACATAGATTTCTCTGTGTATGTTCAAATATAACCCATATATGTATTAATTACCTTCCCCTCTTCTTTACTTTTATATGTCTGTATGTCTGTGTGTGTGTGTTTAATCATTAGAGGAAAGAGAAAGAACATCTCTGGAAAGACTAATAAATTCAAGTTTTATCTCGTACTATTCCCTCTAGCTGGAGTCATCTTCACCTGATTTCTTTTGCATGTATATACATATATACACAAACATACCTGTCAATCACATAATTATATTTTTAATAAACATTGGGGAAAAGCAAAATTATTTATCCAAACTATCAAGAGATCATTCCCCTAGAGAGATAAATAGGAGTAAGAGATGAGTGCCTTTTTAAAAATTTTATCACATGGGATAATTGCCAACTTTAATTTTTAATAAAATATGACATTTATAAGGTGCCTTCCATTTGGCATACACAATAAATGGGATGTAGCTTAAGATCTCAGGACTGTAATTAAAAAAAAATTATTGGGGACGAAACTGTTGTATTTCATGCAAAAAAAAACTTGAAGTGAATCTTAAAGAAAATTAGAAGAGGCAGGGCTCAAGAATGTCACTCCTAAAGGAAAGGGAGAGGCGGACAATGGCTAACAGCCAGGATAGAGAGCATCAGCTTGTGTAGATGGAGCTGGAGATGCTCACTCTGCAACCTGGCAGTCAGCCCTTTCTTCAGACTGGAATGAAACACATCTCACAGAAGGGTGGAATAGAGATCATCCCTTTGAAACGTGGTGCAATATCAATGTGCTTTGGATCAACCACAGGTTTCAAGGTAAAATGCTGTAAAATGCTGACCAGGAGTAAAAACAGCTCCATGCGGGCCAGGCCTTCTCCAACACAAACTCTTTTTCCTAAAAATGACACATAAATTAAATAGTTGTTCAATTCTATTTATAACATATCACAAAGGGAAGCATAAATAAATATGAGATGAGTAAATACATAAACAAATTAATAAAAGACAAATTAACCTATGGCTTCTTCTATTTACACCAAAATCTGGTTTGCTTCATTTCCTCAGAACAGATTTCAGTGTACATTCTCTATTAAAAGGAATCTGTTCTGTACACCCATGTCAGGATTGCTTTCCTGAGGCTTGCCAGTAATATCTTTCTACATACACACTCACCCATCCCAAATAACATGAACTAAACACTATATTTTTCCATCTACTTCCAATTCAAGACTCAACAACAGATTTATTTCTCCTCATCTGGATTCCTAAAACTAATCTTGACATTGTCATGTCTCTGTTTCTAACAATATTTCAAGAGCTTACCATTGCCAAGTATAAAAAGAAATGTCACAAACTCGATACCAATATTATTAACCATTCTCTAAACCCCAGACACACTAGCTATTTCAAGTGTTATGAGTATCCAGTCATTCCTCCAACTGAAATATTGGTTCCTTCAGCTCTTCCTGATGAGATTCTCTACATCCTTCTAGATCCACCACAAGTGTCACTTGCTCTATACAAACTTCTTTGACCTATTCAGGGGGATATAATTCATTCTCTTGCTGGTTTTCCACAAGACTCATAAATACTTCTAATGCAAAATGTTTCAAATGAAATTATAATTATTACTGTGTCCCACACATGAAATATAAGCTCATAAAGTAAAGGCAAAAGGAGAAGGGATGTGACAGAGGATAAGATAGTTAGATAGTATCACCAACTCAATGGACATGAATTTGAGCAAACTCCGGGAGACAGTGGAGGACAGAGGGCCTGGTGTGCTGCTATCCATGGGGCTGCAAAGAGTCGAACATGACTTAGCAACTGAACAGCAACAACAAAGAAAGCCTTAGGTCTTATATGATACTACAGTGCCAAGACAAAGCAATCCTGCAAACCCCACAAACGGGGCAGAAATCTTAAGCCAGTTTGTTATGAAACAATGGACCTAAAATTAAGGAAGTAGATAAGGAATACATTAGCAGGATCTCATTTTGAGATCAAATTCTGGGCATTGTTCATAATCTTGGGACCAAGCATCAAGCATTCCTTGAAACCTATTTTCCTGGATGTTCAGTGAGGAGTAAACCTCCTATTTCTATCCCTATTTCAGTTCCTTCTGTAGGAAAGGCCCTTCACCCTCTCCTTTCTACCCTTCTCCTTTGGACTGTGCTGAACACTCTCCACTTCTCCGTCTTTCCAGATCCATACTGTGTTTGTTTTTCTTTTACACCTACTGTGTGTTTAGGAAGCTGATTTCTATGGACTGCATAACCCCACTAGTTAGTTCCCTTCTGCACTGTGAATAAACTCAAAGGATTAGACATTGAGAAGGTTAGAGTACGCCCCCCCTCAGTCCCAGCCTGTCAGGCCACAGTTTCAGCAGTGGCTGTATTCTCCAACCTATAGACCCATCTCCTGCTGAGGCATCCATTCTCTCTTTGCCAAAGATCTGCTTGGGTTCCAGCAACACCCTCCTTCTCCCGGTCCTTCCAACATAGGATGATAACGTTGTCTTGCTGATGTTCATCCCCAAGTACTTAACCACTCCTTGCTACTTCACTTAGTCGTGTCCACACCTCTGAAAAGAGTCTCTTCATTAAACTGCCTTTAATGAAACTTTTTGAGTACCCTGCCTCTTTCTTTGAAGGACCTCCCCCAATTAAAGGAAGATACTAAAATATCTCTTCCTGAAAGAAAATTTCTCCCTGTCCTCTGCCCTGACCCCAAAGTGTAAGATTCAGGAGCTCCTCTCTCTGGGTTTCCACAGAAGCCTTTTGAATAGAACTTTTCTCTCTGGAGTATCATCACCTGTTAAGTCGCATTCCTCTTTCTTAGAGGAGAGCTGTCCCTTATTCACATTTCTATCCCTGGATCTGAGTGAGCATGGGTCTACTACATTTAAGGTCCTCAGAGACATTTATAGAGTGAATGGCATCTCTGGACAGGGGAGAAAAGTCTCAGTGGAACTAGACTTCTATGAGGAGCCCTTAGGATTGTCAGAGTGGGTGAGAGGGCAGAACTCAGTGAGTGCAGCCTCCAATCCAATCACAAACTATCTGCACCTTGGGAGTGGTGCCTCTGGCCTCATGAAAATGACAATTTGTCCAGCTCAGAGTTGCCTACATACCAAAGCTCTTCCTCCTCTCATTTGACCTCTAATGGACAGATAAAAATGAAGCATGCTTGCCTGCTGAAAAAGCCATGAAGTGGTCAGTCTTCTTAAAGTTTCCACTTTCATCCAGGAAGTGAGCAGGATCAAACTGCCCTGGGTTGGGAAACTCCTTACCATCGTGCAGGACAGAAGTCAGAGATGTTAATATGGCTGTGCCCTGAGATGAAGAGAAACGCAATAACTAGATTATAAAGAAAGTCATGGCGTTTTTTTAAAAATGCCTTATCTAATCCTTTTATTTTATAAATGAGGTGAATGAAGCAAAAACATACTTTATTCTCACCATGTCAAAGAACAAATTAATGACCAAGCCTAAGAAGTCTTAAGCCGTATGATGCCATATAAATGATTTATGATTCAATCATATAAATCAACAGTGCCAGTCCAGGGCATTGTTAAGTGACTCCAAGGCTAATCGTCTTCAGCTTGTAGCCTACCAACAGCACTTGCTCTTCAGAAAATTAAGGCAGGTGCTTGTTCTTGACAAATAAATTGGAGTGTTGTTTAAAAGTGCTGATGTCACTAGAATTTCAGCTCATTCTCTTTGGAACCGAATATAGGGTTCTCTCCAAATATGACCTGATAGGCCATATTCTTGAAAACTATTCAGTTTCTCTCTAAGATGAGAAACTGATAAGTATCCCTCTTGCTGCTATGTTTTTTCAATGTAATTGTTGAATGCGCTTGTGGAAACAGGAAGGAATTTCTGAGTTCTAGTAAGTTTTTCATAAACTCAGAGATTTGAAGTTTAGTTTTTATCATCAATCAAGTATTTCTCTCTTAAATTAAGGTTTATGACCGTAGGTAAGTTGTTTAGCATTTCCATGCCCTTTACAAAACTTTCACCAACCTTGCTTTAAAGCAAAATTTATAACATTAATGGTATGTTCATAATATACAAAATATACATGTGATAGCTTTAACATAAAGGAAGTGGAACAAGTTAAATAGCCATATACAACTGCAGTCTTCTTGTATTTTAAACAAAATTTAATAGTATTAATTTTAATACTGTAAATATTTAAGGATGCAAATTGTAACCTCAGGGGCTTCTCAGGTGGTTGCTAGTGGTAAAGAACCTGCCTGCCAATTCAGGAGACACAGAAGACGTTGGTTCAATCACTGGGTCAGGAAGATTTCCTGGAGGAGGGCATGGATTGCAATGGATGACGGCAATCCACTCTGGTATTCTTGCCTGGAGAATTCCATGGACAGAGAAGCCTGGCAGGCTACAGCCCATAGGGTCACAGAAGCGACTTAACACATGCAAATGCACTGTAATCTCAAGAGAAACCACTAAAAAAAAAAATAGTTTGATGCCAATAGAAATTTACAAAGCACAAAAACTTAAACTATTCCAGAAGAAGGAAGAAAAGGAGAAATAAAGGAATATAAAGGAGAAGGACAAACAAAAACAATTATTTTAATATACAATTATTTCAGGAATAATAAAACAATGAAGAGGGAAGAGTGGAATATAAATTGAGTGAACAAGTTGGACAAAAATGATAGATTTATAGAAATAAAACACCTATTGATAATTATATTAAATTTTAATCAACTAGGCATTCCCACTCAAAAGTCAGAATGCACTTAACAGACATGTAAGGAAAACTCCATCCAAAAGCAACAGAACATGTTCTTCTAAGCACAGATGAAAGATTCTCCAGAATAGATCATATGATAGGGTACAAAAAAAGGTATTAATAAATTAAGAAGATTGAAATCATATCAAGTATCTTTTCCAACCAAAATGGTATAAATCAGGTAATCAATTACAAGAAGAAAACTGGAAAATTCACAAAGATGTGGAGATTAAACAATGTGCTATTGAACAATCAATGATCCAAAGACTAAATCAGAAGAGAATCAAAAAGTACATTGAGACAAACAAAAATGTAAGCTGCTGCTGCTAAGTCGCTTCAGTCGTGTCCGACTCTGTGCAACCCCATAGATGGCAGCCCACCAGGCTCTCCCGTCCCCAGGATTCTCCAAGGAAGAACAGTGGAGTGGGTTGCCATTTCTTTCCCCAATGTGTGAAAGTCAAAAGCGAAAGTGAAGTCGCTCATTTGCGTCCGACTCCTAGAGACCCCATGGATTGCAGCCTACTAGGCTCCACTGTCCATGGGGTTTTCCAGGCAAGAGTACTAGAGTGAGGTGCCAGTAAGCACAGCATATCAAAACTCATGAGATTCAGGAAAAATGGTTCTAAGATAAAAGTTCATAGTGAGGGGCGGTCCTAAGATGGTGGAGGAATAGGACAGGAAGACCACTTTCTCCCTAACAAATTCATCAAAAGATCATTTGAACGCTGAGCAAGTTCCACAAAACAACTCCTGAACACTGGCAGAGGACACCAGGCACCCAGAAAGGCAACCCATTATCTTTGAAAGGAGGTAGGACAAAATATAAAAGATTAAAAGAGAGACAAAAGAGCTAGGGATGGAGACCCATCCTGGAAAGGGAGTCATAAAAGAGGAGAAGTTTCCAAACACCAGGAAACCCTCTCCCCGGTGGGTCTGTAGGGAGTTTTGGAATCTCAGAGGGCAACATAACTGGAAGGAAAAATAAATAAAACCCACAGTTTTCGCATCTGATGGCAACTCAGCAGAGAAGTAGCCCAGATGCTAGCGTCCACCACCAGCAAGCAGGGGCTGAACAGGGAGGTGTGGGCAGCATTGCTTATGGTAGGGACCAGGCCTGAACACCCTGAGGACAGTCTGAGGGATCTAATGTGAGATAGCAATCCAAACAGTGGTATAGCCAGAGAGAGAGAAAAAAAAGAGAGAGAGAGAGAACTTTCCTGCAAAAAGCTCTAAGATAAGGCACTGCCAGCCCACTCACAGAACAAGGGACTGAGTAAATACCAGAGGAGAGCTAGCCGGCTGCAGACCGGCCCATCCCCCACTAGAAGCAGAGAGGCAGGCAGGTGACAGCCAGAGCTGGAAAGGGACAATCTTGGCTCCAGAGACGGCATCCACTACAAAACTGCGAGCAGGCTCCCAGTTGCTAACCAAGTCTACCTGGGATCCTGGATGGTTGACATCCACCAGGAAGATCGCAACCAGAGATCAGCTCCCAGAGGAGACACTCAGCACACCTGAGATGGTGCTCCCATTGTGCACCCAGGAAACTGAGCAGCCAGACCAGGGAGGTGATAAGATGCACCACCCCACCTGAGGAGAGCACGTTTGCCAAGCGCTTGGTCACCTGAGCTGCTCGGACCTGGGAAGGGCACAAAACACAGGCCCAACTGAGTCTGCACCTTTATGGAGTACCCGCGAATCTGAACCTGAGCAGCTTAGACCTGAGAAGTGCAAGCAATCCAGGGCCTGCTATAGACAATTCCCCTGCAGAGCAACTTGGAGCCTGAGCAGTGTAGACTGGCAAAGCACATACAACCTGAGCAGAGGCAAACCCAGTGTGTCACGAACACTGCGAGCACTCCCCACACACGCCAGTGATATTTGTTGGCATTGTTGCTCCCTCCCCACGGCACGACTGAACAAGTGAGCCTAAGTAAGTGACCACCTTTGCCCTCTTGTGTCAGGGTGGAAATTAGACACTGAAGAGACTTGCAAACAGAAGAATCCAAAATACACAGAGGGAACCTCTTTGGAAGTGACAGGTGCAACAGTCACTTAAAATCCTGTCATTGGCACCAACTACATTGGAAGGGGCCTATAGACCTTGAGAAGTATAGGCTGGAACAAGGAACTATCTGAAAGTGAACTGACCCCACACTTCCCACAGCAGCTCCAGAGAAATTCCTAGATATATTTTTACTATTACTATTTTTTCATTTTTTCATTTTTTTGATTTTTAAGTCTTTTATTACTGCTTTAATTTTCATTTATATAACCTGCCTTGCAAAAAAAAAAAAGACCCTATTTTTAAAGCAAATTTCATATATTTTTATAAGTTTTGTGATTGTGTTTTATTTTTTTAGTATTGCATTTTTGAGTGTCTAACCTCTACTCTAGATTTTTAATCTTTGCTTTCTGGTATTTGTTATCAATTTTGTACCTTTAGGAATCCAATCTTCGGTAGTCATTTTTACCTAAGAGTGTGATTACTGGATTGATTGCCCTCTCCCCTTTTTGACTCTCTTTTTTCTCCTCTAGGTCACCTCTATCTCCTTCCTCCCCCATCTCTGCTCTACCCAACTCTGTGAATCTCTTTGGGTATTCCAGGCTGTGGCGAACACTTAGAGAACTGATAACTGGCTAGATTTGTCTCTCTCCTTTTGACCGCCACCCCCCCTCCCCTTCTCCTAGTGACTTCTGTCTCCTTCCTCCCTCTTCTCTTCTCTTCTCCACGTAACTCTGTGAAACTCTCTGGGTGTTCCAGGCTGTGGAGAGTACATAGGGATTTGATTACTGGCTAGATTGCTCTCTCCCTTCTTGATTCCCCCTCTTCTCCTCCTGGTCACCTTTATCTCCCTCCTCCCTCTTCTCTGATGCATGTAACTCAGTGAAACTTTCTGGGTGTCCCTCACTGTGGAGAACCTTTTCACCATTAACCTAGATGTTTTATCATTGTTGCTGTATGGATGCAAAAGTCTTGAGACTACTGCAAGATAAGACTGAAACCAGAGACAGGAGGCTTAAATCCAAAACCTGAGAACACCAGAGAACTCCTGACTCCAGGGAACATTAATGAATAACATCTCATCCAAAAGCGTCCATACCTACACTGAAACCAAGCTCCACACAAGAGCCAATAAGTTCCAGAGCAAGACATACCACGCAAATTCTCCAAAAATACAGGAACATAGACCTGAGCTTTAATATACAGGCAGTCCAAAGCCACACCAAACCCACAGACATCTCAAAACTCACTACTGGACACTTCATTGCACTCCAGAGAGAAGAAATCCAGCTCCACCCACCAGAACACCAACGCAAGCTTCCCTAAACAGGAAACCTTGACAAGCCACTCGTCCAACCCCATCCATGAAGAGGAACCTGCGAAATAAAGAGGAACCACAAACTTCCAGAATACAGAAAGGCCACCCCAAAGACAGCAATCTAAACAAGATGAAAAGGCAGAGAAATATTCAGCAGGTAAAGGAACATGAGAAAGCTACTGGAGATCAGTGGAGAAATAACTCCAGAAAGAATGAAGGGATGGAGCCAAAGGAAACAACACCCAGTTGTGGATGGGACTGGTGATAGAAACAAGATTCAATGCTGTAAAGAGCAATATTGCATAGGAACTTGAAATGTTAGGTCCATGAATCAAGGCAAATTGGAAGTGGTCAAATAGGAGATGGCAAGAGTGAATATTGAAATTCTAGAAATCAGCGAACTAAGATGGACTGGAATGGGTGAATTTGACTCAGATGACCATTATATCTACTACTGTGGGCAGGAATCCCTTAGAAGATATGGAGTAGCCATCATAGTAAACAGAAGATTCCGAAATGTAGTACTTGGATGCAGTCTCAAAAACGACAGAATGATCTCTGTTCGTTTCCAAGGCAAACCATTCAATATCATGGTAATCCAAGTCTATGCCCTGACCAGTAATGCTGAAGAAGCTGAAGTTGAATGGTTCTATGAAGACCTACAAGGCCTGCTAGAACTAACACCCCAAAAAAGATGTTCTTTTCATTATAGGGTCATGGAATGCAAAAGTAGGAAGTCAAGAAACACCTGGAGTAACAGGCAAATTTGGCCTTGGAGTACAGAATGAAGCAGGGCAAAGACTAATAGAGTTTTGCCAAGAGGATGCACTGGTCATAGCAAACACCCTCTTCCAATAACACAGGAGAAGATTCTATACATAGACATCACCAGATGGTCAACACCGAGATAAGACTGATTATATTCTTTGCAGCCAAAGATGGAGAAGCTCCATAAGGTCAACAAAAACAAAACTGGGAGCTGACTGTGGCTCCGATCATGAATTCCTTATTGCCAAATTCAGACTTAAATTGAAGAAAGTGGGAAAACCACTAGACCATTCAGGTATGACCTAAATCAAATCCCTTATGACTATACAGTGGAAGAGAGAAATAGATTTAAAGGACTAGATCTGATAGACAGAGTGCCTGATGAACTATGGATGGAGGTTTGTGACATTTTACAGGAGACAGGAGGCAAGATAATTCCCAAGAAAAAGAAATGCAAAACAGCAAAATGGCTGTCTGAAGACAGCTGCAAAATAGCTCTGAAAAGAAGAGAAGCAAAAGGCAAAGGAGAAAAGGAAAGTTACACCAACTTGAATGCAGAGTTCCAAAGAATAGCAAGGAGAGGCAAGAAAGCCTTCCTCAGTGATCAATGCAAAGATATTGAGGAAAATAATAGAATGGGAAAGACTAGAGATCTCTTCAAGAAAATTAGAGATACCAAGGGAACATTTTATGCAAAGATGAGCTCAATAAAGGACAGAAATGGTATGGACCTAACAGAAGCAGAAGATATTAAGATGAGGTGTCAAGAATACGCAGAAGAATTGTACAAAAAAAGATCTTCACGACCCATATAATTACGAAGGTGTGATCACTCACACTCACCTAGAGCCGGATATCCTCAAATGTGAACTCAGGTGGGCCTTAGGAAGCATCACTATGAACAAACCTAGTGGAGGCTATATATTCAGGTTGAGCTCTTTCAAATTTTAAAAGATGATGCTGTGAAAGTGCTGCACTCAATATATCAGCAAACTTGGAAAAATCAGCAGTGGCCACAGGACTGAAAAGGTCAGTTTTCATTCCAATCCCAAAGAAAGGCAATGCCAAAGAAGTCTCAAACTACCACACAATTGCCCTCGTCTCACACGCTAGTAAAGTAATCCTCAAAATTCTCCAAGCCAGGCTTCAGCAATACGTGAACCATGAACTTTGGATGTTCAAGCTGGTTTTAGAAAAGGCAGAGGAACCAGAGAACAAATTGCCAACATCTGCTGGATCATCAAAAAAGCAAGAAAGTTCCAGAAAAATATCTATTTCTGCTTTATTGACTATGCCAAAGACTTTGACTGTGTGGATCACAATAAACTGTGGAAAATTCTGAAAGAGATGGGAATACCAGACCACCTGACCTGCCTCTTGAGAAATTTCTGTACAGGTCAGGAAGCAACAGTTAGAGCTAGACATGGAACAACAGACTGATTCCAAATAGGAAAAGGAGTAAATCAAGGCTGTATATTGTCACCCTGCTTATTTAACTTCTATGCAGAGTACATCATGAGAAACGCTGGACTGGAAGAAACACAAGCTGGAATCAAGATTGCCGGGAGAAATATCAATAACCTCAGATATGCAGATGACATCACCCTTTTGGCAGAAAGAGTAGAAGAATGAAAGAGCCTCTTGATGAAGGTGAAAGACGAATGAAAATGTTCGCTTAAAGCTCAACACTCAGAAAATGAAGATCATGGCATCTGGTCCCATCATTTCATGGGAAATAGATGGGGAAAGAGTGGAAACAGTGTCAGACTTTATTTTGGGGGCTCCAAAATCACTGCAGATGGTGATTACAGCCATGAAATTAAAAGACGCTTACTCCTTGGAAGGAAACTTATGACCAACTTAGACAGCATATTCGAAAGCAGAGGCATTTCTTTGTCAACAAAGGTTCATCTAGTCAAGCTATGGGTTTTCCAGTAGTCATGTATGGATGTGAGAATTGCACTATAAAGAAAGCTGAGCACCCAAGAATTGATGCTTTTGAACTGTGGTGTTGGAGAAGACTCTTGAGAGTCCCTTGGACTGCATGGAGATCCAACCAGTCTATCACAAAGGAGATTAGTCCTGGGTGTTCATTGGAGGGACTGATGTTGAAGGCGAAACTCCAATACTTTGGCCACCTGATGTGGAGAGCTGACTCATTTGAAAAGGCTCTGATGCTGGGAAAGATTGAGGGCAGGAGGAGAAGGGAACGACACAGGATGAGATGGTTGGATGGCATCACTGACACAATGGACATGGTTTTGGGTGGACTCAGGGAGGTGGTGATGGACAGGGAGGCCTGGCGTGCTGCAATTCAAGGGGTTGCAAAGAGTTGGACACGACTGAGCGACTGAACTGAACTGAAAGGAACATGATAAGTGCCCAATAAACCAAACAAAAGAAGAAGAGATAGGGACTCTGCCCCCCCCCCCAAAAAAAATTCAGAAGATGATAGTAATAATGATTCAAAATCTTGAAAACAAAATGGAGTTAGAGACAAATAGCCTGGACACAACGATTGAGAAGATGCAAGAAATGTTTAACAAGAACCTGCTGCTGCTGCTGCTAAGTTGCTTCAGTTGTGTCCAACTCTGTGTGACCCGGTAGACGGCAGCCCACCAGGCTCCTCCATCCCTGGGATTCTCCAGGCAAGAACACTGGAGTGGGTTGCCATTTCCTTATCCAATGCATGAAAGTGAAAAATGAAAGTGAAGTCGCTCAGTCATGTACAACTCTTCGCGACCCCATGGACTGCAGCCTACCAGTCTCCTCCTTCCATGGTTTCCAGGCAAGAATATTGGAGTGGGTTGCCATTGCCTTCTCCGAACAAGAACCTAGAGAAATAAAAAAAGTCAGTCAATAATGAACAATGGAATAACTGAGATCAAAAACACTCCGGAGGGAACCAACAGAAGAATAACGGAAGCAGAAGACGGGATAAGTGAGGTAGAAGATGGAATGGTGGAAATAGATGAAGCACAGAGGAAAAAAGAAAAAAAATTAAAAGAAATGACGACAACCTTAGAGAACTCTGGGACAATGTCAAATGCCCAAACATTCGAACCATAGGAGTCCCAGAAGAACAAGACAAAAAGAAAAGCCATGAGAAAATATTTGAGGAGATGATAACTGAAAACTTCCTCAAAATGAGGAAGGAAATAGCCACCCAAGTGCAAGAAACCCAGAGAGTCCCAACAGGATAAATCCAAGGCAAAATACCCCAGTTCAGTTCAGTTCAGTTCAGTCACTCAGTCGTGTCCGACTCTGTGACCCCATGAATCGCAGCACACCAGGCCTCCCTGTCCATCACCAACTCCCGGAATTCACTCAGACTCATGGCCATTGAGTCAGTGATGTCATCCAGCCATCTCATCCTCTGTTGTCCCCTTCTTCTCCTGCCCCCAATCCCTCCCAGCATCAGAGTCTTTTCCAATGAGTCACCTCTTCGCATGAGGTGGCCAAAGTACTGGAGCTTCAGCTTTAGCATCACTCCTTCCAAAGAAATCCCAGGGCTGATCTCCTTTAAGATGGACTGGTTGGATCTCCATGCAGTCCAAGGGACTCTCAAGAGTCTTCTCCAACACCACAGTTCAAAAGCATCAATTCTTCGGTGCTCAGCTTTCTTTACAGTCCAACTCTCACATCCATACATGACTACTGGAAAAACCATAGCCTTGACTAGACGGACCTTAGTTGGCGAAGTAATGTCTCTGCTTTTGAATATGCTGTCTAGGTTGATCATAATTTTCTTCCAAGGAGTAAGCGCCTTTTAATTTCATGGCTGCAATCACCATCTGCAGTGTTTTTGGAGCCCCAAAAATAAAGTCTGACACTGTTTCCACTCTTTCCCCATCTATTTCCCATAATGTGATGGGACAAGATGCCATGATATTTGTTTTCTGAATGTTGAGCTTTAAGCCAACTTTTCCACTCTCCTCTTTCATCAAGAGGCTTTTTAGTTCTTCTTCACTTTCTGCCATAAGGGTGGTGTCATCTGCATATCTGAGGTTATTGATATTTCTCCCGGCAATCTTGATTCCAGCTTGTGTTTCTTCCAGTCCAGCGTTTCTCATGATGTACTCTGCATAGAAGTTAAATAAGCAGGGTGACAATATACAGCCTTGATGTACTCCTTTTCCTATTTGGAATCAGTCTGTTGTTCCATGTCTAGCTCTAACTGTTGCTTCCTGACCTGTACAGAAATTTCTCAAGAGGCAGGTCAGGTGGTCTGGTATTCCCATCTCTTTCAGAATCTTCCACAGTTTATTGTGATCCACACAGTCAAAGTCTTTGGCATAGTCAATAAAGCAGAAATAGATGTTTTTCTGGAACTCTCTTGCTTTTTCCATGATCCAGTGAATGTTGGCAGTTTGATCTGTGGTTCCTCTGCCTTTTCTAAAACCAGCTTGAACATCAGGAAGTTCACGGTTCATGTATTGCTGAAGCCTGGCTTGGAGAATTTTGAGCATTACTTTACTAGCATGTGAGATGAGTGCAATTGTGTGGTAGTTTGAGCATTCTTTGGCATTGCCTTTCTTTGGGATTGGAGTGAAAACTGACCTTTTTCAGTCCAAAACACATATTAATCAAATTAAAAAATATCAAACACAAAGAGCAAATATTAAAAGCAGCAAGGGAAAAACAACAAACACACATGGGGATTCCCAGGCTGATCTTTCATAGAAACTCTTCAGGCTAGGAGGGAATGGCAGAACATACTTAAAGTGATGAAAGAAAATAACCTACAGCCCAGATTACTGTACTCAGCAAGGATCTCTTTCGAATATGAAGGAGAAACCAAAAGCTTTACAGACCAGCAAAAGGTGAGAGAATTCAGCACCACCAAACCAGCTCTCCAACAAATGCTAAAGAATCTTTAGACAGGAAACACAGAAAAGATATATGGCAAAACCAATACAATATTGTAACAGTAATTAACCTCCAATTAAAATAAATAAATGTATATTTAAAAAAAAAACTCAAACCCCAAACAACAATGTAATGGCAATGGGATCATATTTATCAATAATTACCTTAAATGTAAATGAGTTGAATGCCCCAACCAAAAGATAAAGAAAGACAAAGACTGGCTGAATGGATACAAAAACGAGACCCCCTATATATGCTGTCCACAAGAGACCCACCTCAAAACAAGGAACACGTAGAGACTGAAAGTGAAGGGCTGGAAAAAGATACTTCATGCAACTGGAGACCTAAAGAAAGCAGGAGTAGCAATACTCGTATCAGATAAAATAGACTTTGAAATAAAGGCTGTGAAAAGAGACCAAGATGGACGCTACATAATGATCAAAAAGTCAGTCCAAGAAGAAGATATAACAATTATAAATATATATGCACCCAACCTAGGAGCACTGCAATCTGTAAGACATGTGCTAACAAGTATGAAAGGGGAAATTAACAATAACACACTATTAGTGGGAGATTTTAATACGCCACTCACACCTATGGATAGATCAACTAAACAGAAAATTAGCAAGGAAACACAAACTTTAAATGAACAATGGACCAGTTAGACCTATTTGATATCTATAGGACATTTTACCCAAAACAATGAATTCCACCTTTTTCTCAAATGCACACAGGACTTTCTCCAGGATAGATCACGTCTGGGGCCATAAATCTAGCTTTGGTGAATTCAAAAAACTTGAAGTCATTACAAGCATCTTTTCTGATCACAATGCATTAAGATTAGATATCAACTACAGGGAAAAAAACTATTTTAAAAATTCCAAAATATGGAGGCTAAACAACACACTTCTGAATAACCACAAATCAGAGAAGAAATCAAAATATGCATAGAAACAAATGAAAATGAAAACACAACAACCGAAAACCTGTGGGACACTGTAAAAGCAGTACTAAGGGAAGGTTCATAGCAATACAGGCATACCTCAAGAAACAGAGAAAAGTCAAATAAATAACCTAACTCCACATCTAAAGTAACTAGAAAAGGAAGAAATGGAGAACTCCAGAGTTAGTAGAAGGAAAGAAATCATAAAAATTAGGGCAGAAATAAATGCAAAAGAAACAAAAGAGACCATAGCAAAAATTAAAAAAGCCAAAAGCTAGTTCTTTGAGAAGATAGATAAAATTGACAAGCCATTAGCCAGACTCATCAAGAAACAAAGGGAGAAAAATCAAATCAATAAAATTAGAAATGAAAAAGGAGAAATCACAACAGACAACACAGAAATACAAAGGATCATAAGAGATTACTATCAGCAACTACATGCCAATAAAATGGACAACTTGGAAGAAATGGACAAATTCTTAGAAAAGTATAACTTTCCAAAACTGAACCAGGAAGAAATGGAAAATCTTAACAGATCCATCACAAGCATGGAACTTAAAACTGTAAACAGAAATCTTCCAGCAAACAAAAGCACAGGACCAGACGGCTTACAGCTGAATTCTACCAAAAATTTAGAGAGGACTAACACTTGTTCTACTCAAATGCTTCCAGAAAATTGCAGAGGAATGTAAACTTCCAAACTCATTCTATGAGGCCACCATCACCCTAATGCCAAAACCAGACAAACATGCCACAAAAAAAGAAAACTACAGGCCAATATCACTGATGAACATAGATGCAAAAATCCTTAACAAAATTCTGGCAAACAGAATCCAACGACATATTAAAAAGTTCATACATCATGACCAAGTTGGCTTTATCCCAGGGATGCAAGGATTCTTTAATGTCCACAAATCAATCAATGTAATATACCATATTAACAAATTGAAAGATAAAAACCATTTAATTATCTCAATAGATGCAGAGAAAACCTTTGACAAAATTCAACATCCATTTATGATAAAAACTCTCCAGAAAGCAGGAATAGAAGGTACATACTTCAACATAATAAAAGCTATATATGACAAACCCACAGCAAACATTATCCACAGCAAACATGAAAGATTGAAAGCATGTCCCCTAAAGTCAGGAACAAGACGAGGGTGCCCATTCTCACCACTACTATTCAACATAGTTTTGGAAGTTTTGGCCACAGCAATCAGGGCAGAAATAGAAATAAAGGAATCCATATTGGAAAAGAAGAAGTAAAACTTTCACTGTTTGCAGATGACATGATCCTCTACATAGAAAACTCCAAAGACTCCACTGAAAAATTACTAAAGCTAATCAATGAATATAGTAAAGTTGCAGCATATAAAAATAACACACAGAAATCCCTTGCATTCCTATACACTGACAATGAGAAAATAGAAAGAGAAATTAAGGAAACAATTCCATTCACCATTGCAACTAAAAGAAAAAAATAGTTAGGAAAAAATCTACCTAAAGAAACAAAAGACCTGTATATAGAAAACTGTAAAACACTGATGAAAGAAATCAAAGAGGACACAAATAGATGGAGAGATTACCATGTCCATGGATCGGAAGAATCGATATAGTGAAAATGAGTATACTACCCAAAGCAATCTATAGACCCAATGCAATCCCTATCAAAGCTACCAACGGTATTTTTCACAGAACTAGAACAAATAATTTTACTATTTGTATGAAAATACAAAAAAAAAAAAAAAACAACCAATAACTCATATAGTCAAAGCAATCTTGAGAAAGAAGAATGGAACTGGAGGAATCAACCTGCCTGACTTCAGTCTCTATTACAAAGCCACAGTCATCAAGACAGTATGACACTGGCACAAAGACAGATATATAGATCAATGGAACAAACTAGAAAGCCCAGAGATAAATCCATGCACCTATGACACCTTATCTTTGACAAAGCAGGCAAAAATATACAATGGAGAAAACATAGTCTCTTTAACAAGTGGTGCTGGGAAAACTGGTCAACCACTTGTAAAAGAATGAAATTAGAACACTTTCTAACATCATACACAAAAATAAACTCAAAATGGATTAAAGATCTAAAAGTAAGACCAGAAACTGTAAAATTCTTAGAGAAAAACATAGGTAAAACACTCTCCGACATAAATCACAGCAGGATCCTCTATGACCCACCTCCCAGAATATTGGAAATAAAGGCAAAAATAAACAAATGGGACCTAATTAAAATTAAAAGCTTCTGCACAACAAAAGAAACTATAAGCAAGGTGAAAAGACAGCCTTCAGAATGGGAGAAAATGATAGCAAATGAAGCAACTGACAAGGAATTAATCTCAAAAATATTCAAGCAACTCTCGCAGCTCAATTCCAGAAAAATCAATGACCCAATCAAAAAATGGGCCAAAGACCTAAACAGACATTTCTCGAAAGAAGACATACAGATGGCTAACAAACACATGAAAAGATGCTCAATATCACTCATTATGAGAGAAATGCAAATCAAAACCACAATGAGGTACCATGTCACGCTGGTCAGAATGGCTGCTATTCAAAATAAATTCTGGAGAGGGTGTGGAGAAAAGGGAACCCACTTACACTGTTGGTGGGAATGCAAACTAGTACAGCCACTATGGAGAGCAGTAAAGAGATTCCTTAAAAAACTGCAAATAGAACCGCCATATGACCCAGCAATCCCACTGCTGGGCATACACACCGAAGAAACCAGAATTGAAAGAGACACATGTACCCCAATGTTCATCGCAGCATTGTTTATGATAGCCAGGACATAGAAGCAACCTAGATGTCCCTTGGCAGATGAATGGATAAGAAAGTTGTGGTACATATACACCGATGGGATATTACTTAGCCATTAAAAAGAATCCATGTGAATCAGTTCTAATGAGGTGGATTAAATTGGAGCCTATTACACAGAGTGAAGTTAGTCAAAAAGAAAAGCACCAATACAATATATTAATGCATATATATGCAATTTAGAAAGGTGGCAACGATGATCTTATTTGCAAGACAGCAAAAAGACACAGAAGTAAAGAAAAGACTGTTGGACTCTCTGGGAAAAGGCGAGGGTGGGGTCATTTGAAAGAATAGCATTGAATCATGTATATTATCATATGCGAAATAGATTGCCAGTCCAGGTTGGACGCATGAGGCAGGGTGCTCAGGGCTGGTGCACTGAGATGACCCTGAGAGATGGGATGGGGAGCGAGGTGGGAGAGGGGTTCAGGATGGGGAACACATGTACACCGATGGCTGATTCATGTCAATGTATGGCAAAAACCACTGCAATATTGTAAAGTAATTAGCGTCCAATTAAAGTAAATAAATTTTTTTAAAATTTCATGGTGATGAATGCCTACATCAAGAAATAAGAAAGATCTCAAACAAAAAAAAAACCTAACTTGATACCTCAAAGAACTAGAAAAAGAATAAAAACCAAAATTCATATATAGTAGAAAGGAAATAACCAAGAATGGAAAAAATAGAGAGAGACTAATAAGACAATATGAATAAGACCTGTATTTTTTTTTAAATGATAAACAAAGTTGACAAACCTTTAGATTCACCAAGAAATAAAGAAGCACAACTCAAATAAACAAAATCAGAAATAAAAGAGGAAACATTAAAATTGATACCACAGAAACAGAGGATGATGACAGATGATAATGAACAACAATGCATGAACAAATTGGACAACCTGGAAAAAATAGATAAATTCTTTAAAACATGCAACCTATTAAGACAGAATCATGAACAAACAGAAAATTTGAACACAGCAATAACCAGTAAGGAGATTGAGTTGGTAGTCATAAACTCTCAACAAACAATCAAAAAAACCCAAAGATAGTTTTGGGTTTTCCTGGTGACTCAGGCAGTAAAGAATCGGCCTGCAGTGGGGGAGACCTGGGTTTGATTTCTGGGTTGGGGAGATCCCCTGGAGGAGGGCATGACAACATACTCTAGTATTCATGCCTGGAGAATCCCCATGGACAGAGAAGCCCAGTTGGATACAGTCCATGGGGTCACAAAGAGTCAGACAAGACTGAGCAACTAAGCACAGCACACGGATAGTTTTGATAATGAATTCTACCAAATACAACATTTAAAGATAAACGAATACCAACTCTTCCCAAACTCTTCCAAAAATTACAAGAGGAAGGAACACTTCCAAATTTATTTTGCAAGGTCAACCTTGCTCTGCTATCACAACCAGATAAGAACATTACAAAAAAATGAAAATTAAAGGTCAATAGGCTTGATAAACATAGATGCAAAAATCCTCAACAAAATATTAGCAAACTAAATTGACGAATACAGTAAAAGGGCCATAGACTATGAACAAGCTGGATTCATTTCAATTATGCAAGGATGATTCAATATTTGTAAATCAATCAATGTGATTCAACTCATTAAGAAAATGAGGGATAAAAATCATATGACCATCTCAAGAGAGTCAGAAAAAGCATCTATGAATGTCAACATTAATTCATGATTAAAAAAAAGAAAAAGAAAACTGAACAAAGTGGGTATGGAGGGAACATATCTCAACCTAACACCAGCTGTATACAGCAACCCCACAGCCAATATATTCAACAGTGAAAAGGGGAAAGCTTTTCCTCTAATATCAGGAATAAGACAAGGATAACCACTCTCACCACTTTTATTGAACAGAAGGGATCAGGATTTGGGGAAATTTTTCTTAAAATGCAAAAAGATTGAATATGTTTAAATGCTAATGGAAAGGAGCCAGCAAGGAGAGAGAGAATACAGATAGAGAAAAAAGAAGAAATGGTTCCTGAAAAAGTGATAGGAAAGGGATCCATGAGACAGGCAGAAAGATTTACTTTAGATAAAAAGAGAGCCCTTCTTCTACAACAAAATGAAAGAGAAAACAAAGAGTGTGGATGTAGCTAAATTTGTAAACCTCGTGGACTGGAGTTGAGGGAGTTTCCTACAATGGCTCTTAGTTTCTTTGTGGAAGACTAACTCACTTGGGGAGAAGTCCTCAGCGGAGAACTGGAAGGGAAGAATTCAGGGCTGAAAGCCCTTGTCGTGCTTATTGGAGCAAGTTGAGTTGGGTTAACAAGCAAGAATGTTGGATAAGACTGAGGATTCATTTAAGGTTGGTGATAATAATACCAACCTGCTAGGCTGCATGGTCTTTTTCAGAGTCATTAGCTCAAGCACAGGCAGAAAGGCAGAAGACTGTTGCATTGGATTTTGGATAAGTAAGTGAAACAGATAGTTAGGGAAGTGACTAACTATCTGATAGATAGTCAAGTGGGGGCAGCATGGTGTGAGACATATGAGAATAGAGAATACTGGTTAAGTGCTCATAATAGTAAAACACACTGGAAAATAAGGAAGTAGACAGAAGAGTGGGCTAATGAACAGGCAGTGTGGAGTTATCAGTGTACTGAGAACCCTGTGGAAGCCTAAGCACTATTATATTTATTAAAGTGTATTAAACAAAAAGGAAAGGAACACGTGGTCAGAGGGTAAAATGTATGACATGACTGTGTAATACCTGTAAACATTTGTGTGCATGCTTAATTACCCAGCCATGTCTGACTCTTTGCGATCCCAGGGACTGTAGCCCACCAGGCTCCTCTGTCCATAGGAATTTTCCAGGCTAGAATAATAGAGTGAGTTGCCATGGCTCCTCCAGGAGATCTTCCCAATCCAAGGATAGAACCCAGGTCTTCTGCACTGAAGGAAGATTCTTTATCAGCTGAACCACTTTAAGACTCAGGTTATCAACTATCACAGCAGTAGAATTATACAGTGCCTAACTGTCTACTAGCTTCCCTGTGGTTCAGACAGTAAAGAATCTGTCTACAATGCAGGAGACCTGGGTTCCGTCCCTGGGTTGGGAAGATCCCCTGGAGAAGGGAAAGGCTACCCACTCCAGTATAATGGCTTGGAGAATTCCATGGACCATGTAGTCCATGGGGTTGCAAAGAGTGTTTCACTTTCAAGAGTCTTGAGTATAGATGAAATACTTCTTACCTTGGGAATGAGGTATTCTCTGAACTTAACATCCTGAGTTGCTACATGGGGCAGATTGCTGGGGACAAGGTCAATGTATCTCTGGATCTCATGCACCACAGCATCCGTGTAGGGCATGCGGCTCCTGTCCTGCATGCAGGGGCTTCGGTTTCTGCCAACCACACGGTCAATTTCTTCCTGAACTTTAGCTGGCAAGATAGGAATCAGAATTTAGGTCAAGTGATAAAGACATTTTTTATCTTCTTAATCATGGTTACATTGGAAAATTTGTTGTCTCAAAAGAATATAATTGAAAAGAATTTTTAATTGTATATAACTTTTTTAGAGTGAATCTTTTTGACAAAGAACTGTAATTTTGCTGAGTCAATCCTTTCATTACAAATGCATTTGAGTTAGAATTATCTTTTGACAACAATATATTTATCTGGACTTAGAAGGCTTTATCAAGCAATACCCTTTTAGAGAGAGAGGAAGGTTAATGCTTTCCAGATCCTAGGATAACTCTCTTTACTACATTTGACATGATGCAGATCAATGATACTCCTCCACAGAAAACAACAGTGACCTCAGCCCTTGAAACCTCTGCTGCTGATTAAATATTTCTTTATGAGTTTTACTTTAATTTGAATTTAATTCATCCATAGGAAGATCTACTAATGATGATTTTTTTTTTCTTGTACAATATCTAGGCAGATGAAGAATGTTTCATCCTGTCCACCATCTCTGATCCTACCTGTGACTTCTGGGTGCTTCAGCAGGAGCAGGAGCCCATATCTCAGAGTGAGGCTTGTTGTCTCTGTTCCAGCACTAAATACATCCCATACAGTGGTGATCAAGTTGTCCATGGTAAATTCAGGATGTTTATTGTGTTTTTCCTAGCAATGATGTATTAGGATTACTTGATAAATAAAAGAACCTTAACCTAAATAACCTAAAATAATTCCATATGACATCATAATTTTTTTTAAAATTACTCATTTGACAAATTAAGCCAAACATTAGAGAGTGTTATAGATGAAGGTAAAGTTAGATGAGTGTTAGAATTACTTCAGTTAAAACATAGAGTTAAACTTTCAAGTCCTTTCTGATTCTTCACTTTTGATACTCACTAAAGCAAATCAGTTCTTCAGTAATTTCTACCTTGTCTCTTATCAAGTCATCACTGTTACTGTCAATTCAAGTATCTATTGTTTATTTCATCATATCTGAAGTTCTCACTCAAGTATTCAGAATCACCTACCTTCAAACTGCAACACTATTCCCAAAATCATCAGTCATTACACCCATGACAGTTTCTCAGTTACAATCAAGATAATCTCTAAAAATTCCACACACTTCATCACTGCACTTATCCTTCCCTGAACCAATTTTGTCATCTCTGCTAATCTAAGCTGGAGTTTTCTCAAAACCTACCTCAGCTGTTTCCTACTATCTTTCCAACAGTAAGCCTTTCATGATTCCCACCAATTCCTGCTTTCTCTCATTTCTTACATCATCCATTCATGGAATTTATATGATGAAAAAGAATATGCTGTCTATCAATAATCTTGGATGTGCCTATTTGTCTGTATGTGAGTGCTTCAACCTGTCCCCAAATAAAGAACCAGCTTTAACGTGGTAAATATGAAAACTTCCAAATAATTTTCAGTGACAATTCATAAATATCTCAAGACATCCATAACGGTTTGCACAAGCAATATTCATTCTTGTATGTGCAAGCAGTGAACACATCTTTAAGAAGGAGCATTTGTTCTAATAAACCAATTTCACTGAGAAGAACAAAGCTATTCCATGTGTCACATCACTCCATTCGCAAAGATGAAGTAGCGAATCTGGGTTCCATTTTACCTTTTCCATTTTAATCAGAAAGTAATCAATAAAATCTTGAGGGTTATTGAGGTCCAGGGATTCTTGGTGTTTCTTTATTTCCTCCAAAATAAACTTCCTTTGCTCAGTCATGTTTTTAAATATTGTATTATGACTTCCTGGGAAATGACGCAGTAAAGAGGGGAAAGCATTGAAGAGCTGAAAGATGAAAGAATCATTCATTAATTTATTCAGCAAACTTTTATGAGCCCATATTATGGATCAAACACATTGCTATAAAATGAGTAGATTAAGATGAGTAAGACATGCATCTTAAACTAGAATATATTTGAGATTGAGAGGGAACTGATAAATTGGCTGGAGTAACAGCAGGCACACATTACCAACTAATTTCAAAACCATTCATGTTGATGTATGGCAAAACCAATACAATATTGTAAAGTAATTAACCTCCAATTAAAATAAATAAATTTATATTAAAAATATTCAAATTCATTTCTAACCATAGTTCTCTAAAGAAATTCAGGATCATACTACCATCTTTTCAAATGAGGGTACTGAGATTCAGAAAGGCTAGTCAATCAGTTTAAGACACAAAACTAGTGATAGAGGTAGAACCCAGTGTTCACTCCAGTTTACCCTACATGCATGTCTACAGAGAGTCACCTAAAAAGTGTGCAGGGATCGCATCCTTTTTATTATAGTTTTTATGAAAGTATAGCTGATGTGCAATATTTATTCATTTCAGGTGTACAAAATTGTGATTTGACGTTTGTATGCATTACAAATTTTTCACCATGGTTAGTTTAGGAACCCTCTGTCATCATACAGCTATTGAAATGTTATTGACTATTCCTTGTGCTGTATATTATATCCCTGTGACTTTATTTTATAACTAGAAGTTCAGACTTCTTAATCTCCCTCATCTATTTCATTCATGCCCACATTCTATCCCCTCAAGTGATCACTAGTTTATTCTCTGGGTCTATGAGTCTCTGTTTTGTTTTGTTTGTTTTCATTTTTAAATTCCAAATATGAAGTAAATCACATGGCATTTGTCTTTCTCTGCCTGACATTTTCCCTTTAGCGTAATATCTTCCAGGCCCATCGATACTGTCATAAACAGCACTATTCAATCTGTTATATGGCTGAATAAATTTCCATTGTATATATACAAACCATATTTTCTTATCCATTCATTCTTTGATAGATACTAAGGTTGCTTCTATATCTTGACTATTGTAAACAAAGGTACAGTGAACATAGGGGTACACATACATTTTCAAATTATTGTTTTTATTTCCTTTGGATAAATACCCAGGACTGGAATTGCTGAATTGTACATTAGTTCTAGTTTTAATTTTTTGACAAGCTTTCATATTGTTTTCCATAGTGCCTGCATCAATTTAAATTCCCACCAACAGTTCATAAGGGTTCCTTTTTCTCCACATTCTCCCCTACACTTGTTATTTCTTTTTGACAAGAGCTATTCTGACTGGTATGAGGTCATATCTCATTGTGGTTTTGATCTGCATTTCCCTGATTACCTGTGATGCTGAATATATTTTCATATGCTTATTGGACATCTATACATCCTCTTTGGAAAAAATGTTTATTCAAGTCCTCTAGACACTTTTATTTATTTTGAGTTTGTTTTTCTGTTTTGATTTTGAATTGCATGTGTTCTATGTGAATTTTTTATATTAATCCCTTGTCAGAAATTTTGTTTGGAAATGTCTTTTCCCATTTAATAGGTAACTGTTTTATTCCACTGGCATCCTTGTCTTTTGGCTGATCTTAAAAAATGTTTTCAGATATTCACTGTTGAGTATGATGTTAGCTATGGGCTTGTCATTATGGCCTTTATTACATTTTGAGGTGTATTCCTTCAATACTCACCCATGAAGAGCTTTTGTCATAAATGGATGTTGAATTTTTTAAAGTATTTTTAAACATAATTTGCGATCATAAATTTTTTCTTTCATTTTATTAATTTAATGTATCAGATTGAATGATTTGCAGATATGGAACCACTCTTGCATCGCTGGGATAAATTTAACTTAATCGTGGTTTGGGCTTTCCTGATAGCTCAGCTGGTAAAGAATACGCCTGCAATGCAGGAGACCCTTGTTCAATTCCTGGGTCAGGAATATCCACTAAAGAAGAGATAGGCTACCCACTCCAGTATTCTTGGGCTTCCCTTGTGGCTCAGCTGGTAAAGAACCCGCCTGCAATGCAGGAGACCTAGGTTTGATCCTTGGGTTGGGAAGATCCCCTGGAGAAGGGAATGGCCACTCTGGTATTCTAGCCTGGAAAATTCCATGGACTGTATAGTCCATGGGGGTTGCAAAGAGTCAGATGCAACTCAGCGACTTTCACTTCACAATCATTTGGTTTATGACACTTTTAATGTATTGGTGAATTCTGTTTGCAAATATTTTATTGAGAATTTTTGAGGAAGTGTTTCTTTCTCTTCATTTTTTTGCAAAAGTTTTAGAAAGATATGTATTAACTCATCTCTAAATCTTTAATAGAATTGACCTGTGAGGCTATCTGGTCCTATATTTTCAATGATGGAAGTGTTTAGATGATTATTTCAATATGATTACTAATGATTATCAGTCTGATTAGATTTTCTGTTTCTTCCTGATTTAGTCTTGGTATGTTACGTGTTTCTGTGAATGCACACGTTTTTTCTAGGTATCCAGTTCACTGGTATGTAATTGTCCATAGTGTTGATCATGATCCTTTGAAGTGTTGTGATATCAGTTGTAATACTTTTCTCTTTCATTTCTGATTTTATCTATTTGGATTGTCTCTCTTTTTATCTTGATGAGTCTGGCAAAGGTTTATCAATTTTTGTTTATCTTTGCAAGAACCAGCTTTTAGTTTCATTGATCTTTTCTACTGTCTACAGTTAATGTTTCATTTATTTAATCTCTGACCTTTATTATCTCCTTCCTTCTACTAACTTTGGGCATTGTTTGTTCTTTTCTAGTTATTTTATGTGTAAAGTCAGATTGTTTTTTTGAATTTTTTTTAGTTTCCTGGGGTGAAGGGCTGTTTTCTACAAAACTCCCTCTTAGAACTGTTTTTGTTTGTCACAAAGATTTTTAAATGTTCTATTTCTCACTTCAATTATCTCAAAATATTTTCATTTCCTCTTTAATTTATTTATTGACCTATTATCCCGTCCTTTGTATTTTTTCTAGTTATTTTTTTCTTGTGATTGATTTCTAGTTTCACACAGTTGTGGTTAGAAGAGATGCTTGATATGATTTCAATTTCTTGAATTTATTGACATAATTAATTTGTTTGTGACATAACACAATCTATCCTGGAGAATGTTTCATGTGCACTTGAACAGAATGTGTATTTGACTGCATTTGGATAGAATGTTCTGTATAAACCTGATCTAATGTGTTGCTTAACACCAATTTTTCCTTATTAAGTTTAGATCTGCATGATTTATTTATTGGTGCAAATGATGTGTTAAAGTCTCATACCATTATTATATTCTGATCAACAATTCCCTTTATGTCTATTAATATTCACACCCTTTTTTAGTAATGAATAAACTCACCAGCAATATTAAGTTAATGCCTAAACTATGTAGCTTAGTTTTATTTAGGCATTTTATACCCTGAGAAATATACATGTTAAATCTCTTCAGTCATATTCAACTTTTTGTGACCCTATGGACTGTGGGTTGCCATGCCCTCTTCCAGGAGACCTTCCTCACTCAGGGAATGGAACCTGTATCTCTTACACCTCCTACATTGGCAGATGCTTTTTTTACTACTAGCACCACCTGGGAAGCCCTGAGAAATATACATGTTGCCCTTATTCACTTGGCTATTTCTAATCCTAAAGGTTATTGGCTCCTTTTTAAGTAGTACCTTCATGACTTAATACCTTTGCTAGACACTGAAGAAATTTATTAAGGCTGGTAGCTTGTATCAAACTAGCTAGAGAATTGAGAAATCTAGTTTCTAAGTTCGGAGAAGGCAATGGCACCCCACTCCAGTACTCTTGCCTGGAAAATCCATGGATGGAAGAGCCTGGTGGGCTGCAGTCCATGGGGTCGCTAAGAGTAGTACACGACTGAGTGACTTCACTTTCACTTTTCACTTTCATGCATTGGAGAAGGAAATGGCAATCCACTCCAGTGTTCTTGTCTAGAGAATCCCAGAGATGGAGGAGCCTGGTGGGCTGCCATCTATGGGGTCGCACAGAGTCGGACACGACTGAAGCGACTTAGCAGCAGCAGCAGCAGCAGCTTCTAAGTCTAGCTCATTCTTTTTCTTGGTTAGGCTACTTTGGAAAATACATTTAATATCTCTGGGTGAATTTGTATGTTCCAAAAAATGAGGAATAGGATACTTGTCCTCTATGATCCTTCCCAAATGGAAAACATCATAACCTTACATCCCACATAGAATTTTAGTTATAAAGGATGTACCACATATATTATTAACTTTTCCTGACATGTACTATCATAAAAAACACATTTTATATACCACTCTCTTTATCTATAGATATACAAATCAGGGGGTTAAAAAGGTTTCTGAAAAAAATATTTTGCTATAATTGATACACTACAATATTATATTTTTCTTTTTATTACTATATTTCACATTTTAAAACTCAATTCATTAGCTAAATTGAATTGATAACTCACTAATCAGTTACAGGTGATAGTCTGAGTAACATTATCCATTTTGATAGAACACAAAGGGATGATGAAGGATGAGCAATCAATTAGCTAGAAAGTTGTCTCCCATTTAAAGAGAATCTTGACCTTACCTCTATCCAGGGGGTGCTTACAAGCATTGCATTTTCATTAAAATATTTTATCAAGGTTAGCAATTTCTCATCACTGTACTCAAAACGATTCCGGAAAACAATGGAGCATATCACATTGCAGGGAGCACAGCTCAGAAGTAAAGTAGGATCACAAGGAGATCCTAAAAAGTCAATATAAATGTTAGAAAATATTCTAGTATAAATCTTACATTTACTGTTTAAAGTAAGTAAGAAGGGTTGAATTTCAAGATTTTTTTTTAATTATAGGAACAACCTGGACATGCAATCATCACTATTCAACATGCCTAAAATAAAATCTATTGTGTTTTCCCAAACAAAATTATCTAATCCAGTGTGACTTACTTATTTTCCCTCCAAGTGTTCTCCTATTTATGTCATTCTCCAAATAACAGCCACAAGGTAATTCACAAGAAAAAGGTTATTTTAAAATGTCTTTAATGTTGCCAGATTTAGCCCTCACTGTCGATACTTCTTCATCATGCCTACAGGAAACAGCAATATCATAAGAAAACCAAGAGACTGGGGAGAGTTGAAATAATATTTCCAAAATGCAGTTGAAAAAAGTGGACTGGTCAGAATGGTCGTCATAAAAAAATCCACAAACAATAAATACTGGAGAGGATGTGGAGAAAAGGGAACCCTCCTGCACAGTTGATAGGAATGTAAACAGATACAGCCTCTATGAAAGACAGTATGGAGATTCCTTTAAAAACTAGGAATAAAACTACCATATGACCCATCAATCCCACTACTAGGCATTACGCTGAGGAAACCAAAATTGAAAAAGACACATGTACCCCAATGTTCACTGAAGCATTATTTGCAATAGCTAGGACATGAAAGCAACCTAGATGTCCATCAACAGATGAATGGATAAAGAAGCTGTGGTACATATATATAATGAATATTATATATTCATTAGGCCTAAAAAGGAATGCATTTGAATCTGTTCTAATGAGGTGGACAAACCTAGAGCCTATTACACAGAGTGAAATAAGTCAGAAAGAGAAAAGCAACTGTTGTATATTAACTCATAAATATGGTATCTAGAAAGATAGTACTGATGAAACTATTTCCAGGGTATAAATGGGTGCAGACATAGAGAACAGACATATGGACACAGGTGGGTGGGAGAAAGGAGAAAGTGGGATGGATGGAGAGAGTGGCATGGAAACATATACACTAACGTATGTAAAATAGATACCAAAGGGAATTTGCTGTATGAATCAGGAACCTCAAACCAGGGTGACAACCTAGAGGGATAGAAAGGCGTGGGAGGTAGAAGGGAAGTTCAAGAGGGAGAGGACATATGTATACCCATGACTGATTCATGTTGATGTATGGCAGAAACCAACACAATGTTGTAAAACAATTATCTTTCAATTAAAAAAAATAATTTTTTAAAGAAAAAAATTGGAGCATGTTTTTCTGTAGAAGAAAAGAACAGTGATGGAAATTGGAGTTACATTCAAATATTTTAAAAATATGTTATAGTATTTGAAACAGGCTTCCCAACCAAAATAAAGAATATGACTAGCTTAATTCCTGTTTGATAACGATTTGTAAGCCTCGTCTTTTCTTCTTCTACTGACATCTAGACTAGGTGACTTTAAAGAAAGCTCAAGTGATACTTCATTGCAACAAGAACAAAATTTAAAGAACATAAGGTCTGGTTTTTCACTGAGAACCTTCAACCCCAATCTATCCCCCAAAGACCATAAAAATCTCAAGGCTGCATCCTTTCTCTGCTCTCTCAAGCCATTTTTTTGATCTGGTTTCTAGCCACCTGCCCTCCACAGAAAGCCTCATTACGTGTGTAATAGACCTTTTCATGTCCTATTGAGATGTGTGTATCACTACCATTCTCAACATCTAAACTAAATTTTCGATGGGAGGTCCACCCTGCCTCTGCCTGGTTACTACCACAACACTATACTCCAAAAGGAAAAAGTCTATCAGGGATTAAAAAGTAGAAGTTACAAGGAAAAAGGTTATGCCCAACATGTAAAATAAACTTCCAACAGTCAGTTAACCAGTGACAAACTCATTTCAGTTCAGTTCAGTTCAGTCGATCATTCGTGTCTGACTCTTTGCAACCCCATGGACAGCAGCACACTGGGCTTTGCTGTCCTTCACCAACTTCTGGAGCTTGCTCAAACTCATGTCCATCGAGTAGGTGATGCCATCCAATCATCTCATCTTCTGTCATCCCCTTCGACTCCTGCCTTCGATCCTTCCCAGCATCAGAGTATTTTCCAATGAGTCAGTTCTTCCCATCAGGTAGTCAAAGTAATGGAGTTTCAGCTTCAGCATCAGTCTCTTCAATGAATATTCAGGACAGATTTCCTTGGGATTGACTGGTTGGATCTCCTTGCAGTACAAGGGAATCTCAAGAGTGTTCTCCAATACCACAGTTCAAAAGCATATATTCTTTAGCACTCAGCTTTCTTTATAATCCAACTCTCGCATCCATACGTGACTGCTGGAAAAACCACAAGTTTGACTAGATGGACCTTTGTTGGCAAAGTCATGTCTCTATTTTTTAATATGCTGTCTAGGTTGGTCACAGCTTTTCTTCCAAGGAGCAAGCACCTCTTAATTTCATGGCTACAGTCACCATCTGTAGTGATTTTGGAGCCCAAAAAAGTAAAGTCTCTCACTGTTTCTATTGTTTCCCAGTCTACTTGCCATGAGGTGATGGGACTGGATGCCGTGATCTTAGTTTTCTGAATGTTCAGTTTTAAGCCAATATTTTAATAACTTTTTCACTCTCCTCTTTCACTTGCATCAAGAGGCTCTTTAGTTTTTATTCACTTTCTGCTGTAAGGATGGTGTCATCTGTGTATTTGTGGAGAAGGAAATGGCAGCCCACTCCAGTGTTATTGCCTGGAGAATCACAGGGACGGGGGAGCCTGATGGGCTGGGACCCCAGGGTCTATGGGGTCACCCAGAGTCAGACACGACTGAAGTTACTTAGCAGCAGCAGCAGTAGCAGCATATGTGTATTTGAGTTTATTGATATTTTCCCAGCAATCTTGATTCTGCTTGAGCTTCATCCAGCCCAGGAATTCATATGATGTACTCTGCATATAAGTTAAATAAGCAGGGTGAATACACAGCCTCAATGTACTCCTTTCCTAATTTGGAACCAGTCTGTTGTTCCATGTCCAGTTCTAACTGTCACTTCAGACCTGCCTACAGATTTCTCAGGAGGCAAGTCAGGTGGTCTGGTATTTCCATCTCTTTCAGAATTTCCACAGTTTGTTGTAATGCACACAGTCAAAGGCTTTGGCATAGTCAATAAAGCAGAAGTAGATATTTTTCTGGAACTCTCTCAGTTTTTTGATGATCCACCAGATTTTGGCAATTTGATCTCTGGCAGTTTCCTCTGCCTTTTCTAAATCCAGATTGAACATCTGGAAATTCACAGTTCACATGCTGTTGAAGACTGGATTTGAGAATTTTGAGCATTACTTTGCTAGCATGTGTTCAGTTCAGTTCAGTCACATAGTCGTGTCCGACTCTTTGCGATCCCATGAACCTCAGCACGCCAGGCCTCCCTGTCCATCACCAACTCCTGGAGTTCACTCAGACTCACGTCCATCGAGTCAGTGATGCCATCCAGCCATCTCATCCTCTGTCGTCCCCTTCTCCTCCTGCCCTCAATCTTTCCCAGCATCAGGGTCTTTTCAAATGAATCAGCTCCTTTCAGCTTCAACAGCAGTCCTTCCAATGAGCACCCAGAACTGATCTCCTTTAGGATGGACTGGTTGGATCTCCTTGCAGTCCAAGGGACTCTCAAGAGTCTTCTCCAACACCACAACTCAAAAACATCAATTCTTCAGCACTCAGCTCACTTTATAGCTCAACTCTCACATCCATACATGACTGCTGGAAAAACTCTAGCCTTGACTAGATGGACCTTTGTTGGCAAAGTAATGTCTCTGCTTTTTAATATGCTGTCTAGGTTGGTCATAATTTTCTCTCCAAGAAGTAAGTGTCTTTTAATTGCATGGCAGCAATAACCACCCGCAGTGATTTTGGAGCCTCAAAAAATAAAGCCTGCCACTGTTTCCACTGTTTCCCCATCTATTTCCCATGAAGTGATGGGACCAGATGCCATGATCTTCGTTTACTGAATGTTTAGCTTTAAGCCAACTTTTTCACTCTCCTCTTTCACCTTCATTAAGATGCTCTTTAGTTCTTCTTCACTTTCTGCCATAAAGGTGGTGTCATCTGCATATCTGAGGTTATTGAGATTTCTCCCGGCAATCTTGATTCCAGCTTGTGCCTCTGCCATCCCAGTGTTTCTCTTACAGCTCTGTATGTAAGTTAAATAAGCAGGGTGACAATATACAGCCCTGACGTACTCCTTTCCCTATTTGACACCAGTCTGTTGTTCCATGTCCAGTTCTAACTACTGCTTCCTGACCTGCATACAGGTTTCTCAAGAGTCAGGTCAGGTGGTCAGGGATTCCCATCTCTTTCAGAATTTTCCACAGTTTGTTGTGATCCACACAGTCAAAGGCTTTGGCATAGTCAATAAAGCAGAAATAGATGTTTTTCTGGAACTCTCTTGCTTTTTCCATGATCCAACAGATGTTGGCAGTTTGATCTGTGGTTCCTCTGCCTTTTCTCAAACCAGCTTGAACATCTGGAAGTTCGTGGTTCACATATTGCTGAAGCCCGGCTTGTAGAATTTTGAGCATTACTTTACTAGTGTGCGAGATGATTGCAACTGTGTGGTAATTTGAACATTCTTTGGTATTGCCCTTCTTTGGAATTGGAATGAAAATTTACCAGTCCTGTGGCCACTGCTGAGTTTTCCCAATTTGCTGACATATTGCATGCAGCACTTTCACAGCATCATCTTTCAGGATCTGAAAAAGCTCAACTAGAATTCCATCACCTCCATTAGCTTTGCTCATACACACTTACCTAAAGCCAGACATCCTGGAATGTGATGAGATGAGTGCAATTGTGTGGTAGTTTGAGCATTCTTTGGCATTGCCTTTCTTTGGGATGGGAATGAAAAATGAACTTTTCTAGTCCTGAAGCCAGTGCTGAGTTTTCCACGTTTGCTGGCATATTGAGTGCAGCACTTTCACATCTTTTAGGATTTAAAATAGATCATCTGGAACTCCATCACCTCCACTAGCTTTGTTTGTAGTGATGCTATCTAAGGCCCACTTGACTTCGCATTCCAGCATTTCTGGCTCTAGGTGAGTGATCACACCATTGTGATTATCTCGGTCATGAAGATTTTTTTGTGTGTGTAGTTCTGTGTATTCTTGCCACCTCTTCTTAATATCTTCTGCTTCTGTTAGGTCTATACCATTTCTGTTTTATTGTGCACATCTTTGCATGAAATATTCCATTGCTGTCTCTAATTTTCTTGAAGAGATCTCTAGTCTTTCCCACTCTATTTTTTCCCTCTATTTCTTTGCATTATTCACTAAGGGACACTTTCTTATCTCTCCTTGCTATTCTTTGGAACTCTGCAGTCAAACTGGGCAACCCCATAGGTATGAGGTCTCACAGTTAGGTGAAATTGAGCAGAGTCTGGGTGGTCATCAGTGAGGAAGCTGAGAGAAGGCCGTATTAATCATGGGGAAAATGAATCAGCTAACAATAATTTCTGTGTGAAATACAAATCATGTGGACAAAACCACTTACAAGTAATGTGTATCAAATTTCAGTATTCATTGATTTACTAATTCCATTTCAGAAATTTTATTCTAGAAAGTAATCAGGACAGCAGTCCTAAGATGGCAGAGAATAGGATGGGGAGACCACTTTCTTCCCCGCAAATTCATCAAAAGAACATTTGAACGTTGAGTAAACTCAACAAAACAACTTATGAATGCTGGCAGAAGACATCAGACACCCAGAAAAGCAGCCCACTGTCTTTGAAAGGAGGTAGGAAAAAATATAAAAGATAAAAAGCAAGGCAAAAGAGGTAGGGACAGAGCTTTGTCCCAGGAAGTGAGTCTTAAAAAAGAGAGGTTTCCAGACACCAGGAAAACTCTCACTGGTGAGTCTGGGGTGAGTCTTGGAACCTCAGAGGTCAACATAACCAGGAGGAAAAATAAATAAATAATTAAAACCCACAGATTACGTGTGCAACATTATTTCCCAGTGGAGAAGTAACGCAGACGCCAACATCTGCCACTAGCAAGTGGGGGCTGGGCAGCTAGGCGTGGGCTGTATTGCTTAGAGTAAGGACTGGGCCTGAATTGCGTGGAGTAAGGACCGGGCCTGAATGTCCCAAGGGCAATCTCAGGGAGGTAACTTGAAATAGCAACCCAGACTGTAGGATAGCTACCCCATGAAAAGCCCTAACCTAAGACACCACCAGGCCAGATCACAGAACAAAGGACTGAGCAGAGCCAGCCGGCTGCGGACTGGCCCATCCCCCACCAAAGACAGGCAGGCAAGGGCAGCCAGAGGTGGAAGGGGGCAATTGCAACCCCAGAGAGGCATTATCTACCAAACTGCAAGCAGGTTTTGGTGCTAACCAAGACTTCGTGGGATTCTGGACAATCGACATTCGCTTGAGAAGCTGTGCCGGTTGTATACCCAGAAAACCGAGTGGCAGGGACAGGGGAGGCAATAAGTTGCAGCAATCACACTTGCCAAACACCTGGTCACCTGAGCTGCTCGGACCTGGGAAGGGCTCAAAACACAGGCCCAACCGAGTCTGCACCTTTGAAGAGTACCTGAGTACCTGAACCTGAGCGGCTTAGACCTGGGAAATGCATAAAACCCAGGGCAGGCATCAGACAGTTCCTGGCAGAGCAACCTAGAGCCTAAGCAGTGTAGACAGAGAAAGCACATACGCTGTGAGCGGGGGCAAACACAGTGGGGCCGAGACACTGCAAGGACACACCAATGTTGTTTGCTTGCAGTGTTCCTCTTTCCCCACAGCATGACTGAACAAGTGAGCCTCAAAAAGTGTCCACCACCACCCCCTTGTGTCAGGGCAAAAATCAGACACTGAAGAGACCAGCAAACAGAAGAAGCTAAAACAGAGGGAACCGCCTTGGAAGTGACAGGTGCAATAGATCAAAACACTGTAGTTAGCACCGACTACATAGGAAGGGACCTATAGAGCTTGAGAAGTATAAGCCGGATAAAGGAACTATCTGAAAATGAACTAACCCCACACTGTCCACAACAACACCAAAGAAAGTCCTATATATATTTTTTCTATTATCATTCTTTAAATTAAAAAAAAATTATTGTTGAGTCCTCTATTATTTAATTTCTATTTTTATAACCTACTATTACTTTGCAAAAAAAATACCCTACTTTTTAGAGCAAACTTCATATATATATATTTTATAATTTTTGTGACTTTGTTCTTTTTTCTTTAATATTATATTTTTGAGAATCCAACCTCTAATCTAGATTTTTAATCTTTGATTTTTAGTATTTGTTATCAATTATGTACCTTTAAAAACCCAATCTTCAGTACCCATTTTTACTTGGGGGCAAGATTACTGGCTTGACTGCCCTCTCCCTCTTTAGACTCTACTTTTTCTCTACTAGATCGCCTCTATCTCCTCCCTCCACCTTTGCTTCTCTAGCCAACTCTGTGAATCTCTTTGTGTGTTCTGGATGGTGGAGAACACTTAGGGAACTGTATACTGGCTGGATCTGTCTCTGTGTTTGATTTCCCCCTTTGTTCTCCTGGTCACCTCTGTCTTCTCTTCTCTGTATAACTCTGTGAACATCTCTGAGTGATCCACACTGTGGGGAGCACATAAGGAAGTGATTACTGGCTAGCTTTCTCTCGCATCTTTTGATTCCCCCTCTCCTTCTCCTGGTCACCTCTATCTCTCTCCTCCCTCTTCTTTTCTCCGTGTAACTCTGTGAACCTCTCTGGGTGTCCCTCACTGTGGAGAAACTTTTCAACTTTAACCTAGATGTTATATCATTGGTGAAGTATAGATGGAGAAGTCTTGAGGCTACTGTAAGAATAAGACTGAAAACCAGAGGCAGTAGGCCCAAGTCGAAATCCAGAGAACACCAGAGAACTCCTGACTTGAGGGAACATTAATTGATAGGAGTTCAACAAACGCCTCCATACCTACACTGAAACCAAGCACCACCAAAGGGACAACAAGTTCCAGAGCAAGACATACCACACAAATTCTCCAGCAACACAGGAACATAGCCCTGAGCTTCAATATACAGGCTGACATCTCATAACTCATTACTGGACACTTGATTGCATTCCAGAAAGAAGAAATCCAGCTCCACCCACCAGAACACTGACACAAGCTTTGCTAACCAAGAAACTTTCACAAACCACCCATCCAAACCCACCCGCAGCGAGGAAACTCCACAATAAAGAGAACTCCACAAACTGCCACAATACAGAAAGGCCACCCCAAACACAGCAATATAAGCAAGATGAAGTGGCAGAGAAATACCCAGCAGGTAAAGGAACAGGATAAATGCCCAAAAAACCATACAAAAGATGAAGAGATAGGGAATATAACTGATAAAGAATTCCAAATAATGATAGTGAAAATAATCCAAAATCTTGAAAACAAACTGGAGTTAAAGATAAATAGCCTGGAGACAAGAATTGAGAAGATGCAAGAAAGGTTTAACAAGGACCTAGAAGAAATAAAAAAGAGTCAATCAATAATGAATAACGCAATAAATGATATCAAAAGCACTCTGAAGGGAACCAAGAGTAGAATAACGGAGGCAGAAGATAGGATAAGTGAAGTAGAAGATAGAATGGTTGAAATAAATTAAACAGAGGGAAAAAATAAAAAAGAATTAAAAGAAATGAGGACAGCCTCAGAGACCTCTGGGACAATGTTAAACGCCCAAACATTCGAATCATGAGTCCCAGAGAAGAAGCCAAAAGGCAGACCATAAGAGAATACTTGAGGAAATAATAGTTGAAAACTTCCCTAAAATGGTGAAGGAAATAATCACCCAAAGTCCAAGAAACTCAAAGAGTCCCAAACAGTATAAACCCAAGGCGAAACACCCCAAGACATATATTAATCAAATTAACAAAGATCAAACACAAAGAACAAAAATTAACAGCAGCAAGGGAAAAACAACAAATAACACACAAGGGGATTCCCATAGAGATAACAGCTGATCTTTCAATAGAAACTCTTCAGCCCAGGACGGAATGGCAGGACATACTTAAAGTGATGAAAGGAAATAATCTACAGGCCAGATTACTGTATCCAGCAAGAATCTCATTCAAATATGAAGGAGAAATCAAAAGCTTTACAGACAAGCAAAAGCTGAGAGAATTCAGCATCATCAAACCAGCTCTCCAGCAAAAGCTAAAAGATCTTCTTCAGACAGGAAACACAAAAAGGGTGTATAAACTCGAACACAAAACATTAAAGTAAATGGCAATGGGATCATACTTATCAATAATTACCTTAAATGTAAATGGGTTGAATGCCCCAACCAAAAAAAAAAAAAAAAAAAGACAAAGACTGGCTGAATGGATACAAAAACAAGACCCCTATATATGTTGTCTACAAGAGACCCACTTCAAAACAAGGGACACATACAGACTGAAAGTGAAGGGCTGGAAAAAGATAATCCTCGCAAATAGAGACCAAACGAAAGCAGGAGTAGCAATACTCATATCAGATAAAATAGACTTTAAATCAAAGCCTATGAAAAGAGACAAAGAAGGACACTACATAATGATAAAAGATTCGATCCAAGAAGAAGATATAACAATTATAAATATATATGCACCCAAAATAGGAGCAATGCAATATGTAAGGCAAATGCTAACAAGTATGAAAGGGGAAATTAACAATAACACAATAATAGTGGGAGACTTTAATACCCCACTCACAACTATGGATAGATCAACTAAACAGAAAATTAGCAAGCAAACAGAAATTTTAAATGATACAATAGACCAGTATAGGACATTTCACCCCAAAACAATAAATTTCACCTTTTTCTCAAGTGCACACAGAACCTCCTTTAGGCTAGATCACAACCTGGGCCATAAACTTAGCCTTGGTAAATTCAAAAAACTTCAAATCATTCCAAGCATCTTTTCTGACCACAATCAAGTCAGATTAGATCTCAATTACAGGAGAAAAATATTAAAAATTCCAAAATATGGAGGCTGAACAACTCGCTGCTGAATATCCAATAAATCACAGAAGAAATCAAAAAAGAAATCAAAATATGCATAGAAATGAATGAAAATGATAACACAACAACCCAAAACCTGTGGGACACTGTAAAAGCAGTGCTAAGGGGAAGGTTCATAGCAATACAGACATACCTCAAGAAATAAGAAAAAGTCAAATAAATAACCTAACTCGACACCTCAAGCAACTAGAAAAGGAAGAAATGAAGAACCCCAGGGTGAGTAGAAGGAAAGAAATCTTAAAAATTAGAGTAGAAATAAATGCAAAAGCAACAAAAGAGACCATAGCAAAAATCAACAAAGCCAAAAGCTGGTTCTTTGAGAGGATACATAAAATTGACAAACCATTAGCCAGAAACATCAAGAAACAAAGGGAGAAAAATATCAAATCAATAAAATTAGAAATTAAAATGGAGAGATCACAATAGACAACGCAGAAATACAAAGGATCATAAGAGACTACTATCAGCAATTATATGCCAATAAAATGGACAACTTGGAAGAAATGGACAAATTCTTAGAAAAGTATAACTTTCCAAAACTAAACCAGGAAGAAATAGAAAATGTTAACTGACCCATCACAAGCACGGAAATTGAAACTGTAATCAGAAATCTTTCAGCAAACAAAAGCCCAGGTCCAGACAGCTTCACAGCTGAATTCTACCAAAAATTTAGAGAACTAACACCTATCCTACTCAACCTCTTCCAGAAAGTTGCAGAGGAAGGTAAACTTCCAAACTCATTCTATGAGGCCACCATCACCCTAATACCAAACCAGACAAAACATGCCATAAAAAAAGAAAACTACAGGCCAATATCACTGATGAACATAGATGCAAAAATCCTTATCAAATTCTGACAAACAGAATCCAACAACATATTAAAAAGATCATACATCATGACCAAGTGGGCTTTATCCCAGGGATGCAAGGATTCTGTAATATCCACAAATCAATCAATGTAACACACCACATTAACAAATTGAAACATAAAAACCGTATGATTATCTCAATAGATGCAGAGAAAGCCTTTGACAAAATTCAACATCCATTTATGATAAAAACTCTCCAGAAAGCAGGAATAGAAGGAACATACCTCAACACAATAAAAGCTATATATGACAAACCCACAGCAAACATTATCCTCAATGGTGAAAAATTGAAAGAATTTCCCCTAAAGTCAGGAACAAAACAAAGGTGCCCACTCTCCCAACTACTATTCAACATAGTTTTGGAAGTTTTTGCCACAGCAATCAGAGCAGGAAACGAAATAAAATGAATCCAGATTGGAAAAGAAGAAGTAAAACTCTTACTGTTTACAAATGACATGATCCTCCAAATAGAAAATCCCAAAGACTCCACCAGAAAATTACTAGAGCTAATCAATGAATATAGTAAAGTTGTAGGATATAAATCAATGCACAGAAATCCCTTGCATGCCTATACACTAATAATGAGAAAACAGAAAGAGAAATTAAGGAAACAATTCCATTCACCATTGCAATGAAAAGAATAAAATACTTAGGAATATATGTACCTAAAGAAATTAAAGACTTATATATAGAAAACTATAAAACATTGGTGAAAGAAATCAAAGAGGACTCTAATAGATGGGGAAATATACCAGGTTCATGGATCAGAAGAATCAATATATGAAAATGAGTATACTACCCAAAGCAATCATGAGATTCAATGCAATCCCTATCAAGCTACTGATGATATTTTTTGCAGAGCTAGAAAGAAGAATTTCATAATTTGTATGGAAATACAAAAAAACTCAAATAACCAAAGCAATCTTGAGAAAGAAGAATGGAACTGGAGGAATCAACCTGCCTGGCTTCAGGCTCTACTACAAAGCCACAGTCATCAAGACAATATGGTACTGGCACAAAGACAGAAATATAGATCAATGGAAAAAAATAGAAAGCCCAGAGATAAATCCATGCACCTATGGACACCTTATCTTTGACAGAGGGGGCAAGAATATACAGTGGAGAAAAGACAATCTCTTTAACAAGTGGTACTGGGAAAACTGGTTACCATTTGTAAAAAAAAAAAAAAAAATGAAGCTAGAACACTTTCTAATACCATACACAAAAATAATATCAAAATGGATTAAAGATCTAAATGTAAGATCAGAATCTATAAAACTCCTAGAGGAGAACATAGGCAAAACACTCTCCGACATAAATCACAGCAGGATCCTCTATGACCCACCTTCCTGAATATTGGAAATAAATGCAAAAATAAACAAATGGGACCTAATTAAAATTAAAAGCTTCTGCACAACAAAGGAAACTATAAGCAAGATGAAAAGTCAGCCTTCAAAGACAGCCTTCAGAATGGGAGAAAATAATAGCAAATGAAGCAACTGACAAAGAATTAATCTCAAAAATATACAAGCAACACCTGCAGCTCAACTTCAGAAAAATAAATGACCCAATCAAAAAATGGGCCAAAGCACTAAATAGACATTTCTCCAAAGAAGACATACAGATGGCTAACAAACACATGAAAAGATCCTCAACATCACTCATTATCAGAGAAATGCAAATCAAAACCACAATGAGATATCATTTCATGCCAGTCAGAATGGCTGCGATCCAAAAGTCTACAAGGAAGAAATGCTGGAGAGGGTGTGGAGAAAAGGGAAACCTCTTACATTGTTGGTGGGAATGCAAACTAGTGCAGCCACTATGGAGAATAGTGTGGAGATTACTTCAAAAACTGGAAATTGAACTGCCTTATGACCTAGCAATCCCACTGCTAGGCATACACACCAAGGAAACCAGAATTGAAAGAGACACGTGTACCCCAATGTTCGTCACAGCGCTATTTATAATAGCCAGGACATGCAAGCAACCTAGCTGTCCATCAGCAGATGAATGGATAAGAAAGCTGTGGTACATATACACAATGGACTATTACTCAGCCATTAGAAAGAATACATTTGAATCCGTTCTAATAAGGTGGATGAAACTGGAGCCGATTATACAGAGTGAAGTAAGCCAGAAAGAAAAACACCAATACGGTATACTAACACATATATATGGTATTTAGAAAGATGGTAATGATAACCCTGTATGTGAGACAGTTAAAGAGACACAGATATATAGAACAGACTTTTGGACTCTGTGGGAGAGGGAGAGGGTGGGATGATTTGGGAGAATGACATTGAAACCTGTATACTATCATGTAATAAACGAATCGCCAGTCTAGATTCGATACAGGATACAGGATGCTTGGGGCTGGTGCACTGCAATGACCCAGAGAGATGATATGGGGAGAGAGGTGGGCAGGGGGTTCAGGATTGGGAACTCGTGTACACCCGTGGTGGATTCGGTCAATGTATGGCAAAACCAATACAGTATTGGAAAGTAAAATAAAAATTTTAAAAAGAATACATTTGAATCTGTTCTAATGAGGTAGATGAAACGAGCCTATTATACAGAGTGAAGTAAGCCAGAAAGAAAATCACCAATACAGCATAATAACGTATATATATGGAACTTAGAAAGATGGTAACGATAACCCTGTATGCGAGACAGCAAAATAGACACAGATATATAGAACAGTCTTTTGGACTCTGTGAGAGAGGGCAAGGGTGGGATGATTTGGGAGAATGGCATTGAAACATGTATATCATCATACGTGAAATGAATCGCCAGTCCAGGTTTGATGCATGATACAGGGTCCTCGCATCTGGTGAACTGGGATGATCCAGAGGGATTGGATGAGGAAGGAAGTGGGAGGGGTGTTTCGGATGGGAAACGCATATACACCCGTGGTAGGTTCATGTCAATGTATGGCAAAACCAATACAATATTTTAAAGTAAAAAAAAAAAAAACACACAAAACTTTAAATTAAAAAAAAGAAAAAGAAGTATAAAGTAATCAGAAATATTCAATGATTAATATGTTTTTTATATTATTAGCAACAGTCTATCTGGAGAAATAAATAAAGCTTGGTTAATTAAACTATGGTAACTTCAAAAGAATAGACTACTATACTATTAATAATGTTCTTGATAAAAGAACATGCAAACATATCGATTTAATATGTTAAATTTTAACATAAGGATAGAGAACAATCTATTCAGATGAACCTTGTGTTCTTATGACTGCTTCTGCCAAATCTCCCACGCATTCCTAGGTAATATGCACCAAATGTCCACATGATGTTCATTGATACTCTACCTGAGAAACTTACTCAAAAGAGGAAACCAGAATCATGCAGATAACTGTAATTTTTGCATTATTTATATCAGTAGCAGCAAAAAAAGGGGGGGAGAAATCTATCTGGATGACTATATATCAGGGGTAAAAAAAACACAATACCAAGTCACAACTTAGAATATAGCATTAGTAAGTTAATACTGTTCTTTAAATCTGAATATTGAGGTTAAAAACCACATATGTCTTATGATTCTGATCTTGCTCCTTCCCTGTCAAGTCTCCTACTCACACTTTTCTCTCCTATTCCCTCTTCGGTCCTGAGTGGGCATCCACACACGTGTACACTGAGCAGATGTGTGCTGCTGCAGCTCCCTCCCTTCACACACAAGGGGAGCTATGATACAGCCTTATGCACAGAGAAGGACTTGGTGCAAAATCTATGCCTGAACCACTAATTTTATTTCAGTTTTATTGAGATATCACAGATAGACAAGAATGTACAAGTTGAAGGTGTAGTGCACAATGACATGATATACATGTGTTGCAAAAAATTTGCAATATTTCTCAAGGAGCTACCTGAGAACTTAGTCTTTCAAATTATTTTCACCAAGTTACTAGCAGATTGTCAAAATTCACACTTGCTTCTTCTTCCTGTGCACACATATAAGCACATTTCCCAGCTCCTCTTACAGATAAGCACATTTCCCAACACTTGTGACTGAGTTACAGCCCATGGGATATGAAAGAACTTTTGTGTGTCTGCTATACCTCACCTATTAAAAACAGTATTGCACTTTTCTTTATTCTTTCCTTCACCCCCACTACCATTCAAAGAGATGAACTCTGGGAGCCACTGGAAGGCAACCATGTGTTGAAGGCATCAAAGGCCCTGGAAACCAGGTGCTTGACTACTGCCATGGGAGCAGAAAGTCAACTTCTGTTGTATTTGAGCCGTTACCACTCTGTAGTCTACTTGTAATAGCATTTGGTCTACCCCAGCTGTTACTGCTAATTACATAAAGAAATACCCACCATTGGTTTTTTTTAATGCTTCCACCAAACACAAGGCTTCCTCTTGAATTCTGTGTTCAATAGTCCTCTTCCCCATCCCCATATTCCTCAAAACCATGAGGGAGAAACGTCGAGTTTGCTTCCATATTTCTCCATTGCTGAAAACAATTCCTATCAGGACGAAAACCAAAAACAGAGAAGAATAATCCATTGCCATGAATTCTAGCTGGGAGTCTTTAAACCAGGAAATGACAAGGACACCTAAGCCAGGATTAAATATAGTAGTGACAGCCTCAGGAATTCCTATCGGGCCCTTCATCACCTGCCTCCTCCTCTCTTAACCCAGCTTGTATCTTACTGTCAAGACTCTTGGTTTTACATATTACACTCTTCTTAATATTAGCTTTTGCAAAATTCAGAACAACCCTAAGAACCAAGTGTTTTGTCTCCATTTTACTTATGAGGATGCTGAAAATCACAGATGCAAGATATTCGCTCTTTGATAACACAGCTAACAATCCATAGAGTCCAAGTTATAGGTTAAGTTTTCAGGATTGATTTGTGCACTGAAAATGAACTGTGGGAGAAACAACAAGAGTCAATTCTAAAGCCAGAGATAGACAGCACTTGTGTATTGAAAGGAAGCTCATGAAAATCTATTCCTCAAGTAAGGGACATGGCCATAGCTCTTCTCATTTTGACATTTTCCTTCTATTTTCTAATCTCTTCCTTGAAATATGGATGTCTTCCCTGTGTTCTATCCTGCGGGTGCATGCCGCCCCTTCTCACAGTCCCACGGCTAGGCTGGGTCTATGATACAAAGCATAAAGCACAAACATGCTCTGAAAAGAGGGTCATGGGGAAAGACAATCATTATAAATTAGAGTATTAAAGAAAATCTTCTGAAATCAAATACTTGTGCTGTCATCTGTTTTACTACATTGTACCAAAAAAAGTTTAATGTCAAACTTCCAGAGCCAAGAACAATATCAGAAGAGACAATGCTCATAGGGACCTTCTCAAATAAGACCTTAAAGAACAATGTAAAGGATGAAGTGACCCTATTTAGGCATTATTTTTGTAAGAACTCTGTGACCCACAGAGTATGGGACAGTTTAAGGTCTAGCTCTTAAAACACAGATGACAGACAGAGCAAGTATTTGATTTCAAAAGATTTTCTTTAATATTCTAATTTATATTTCTTGTCTTTCCCCATGACCCTCTTTTCAGAGCATATTTGTGCTTTATGCTTTGTATTATATTCTATTGGATGAAAAAATTGTTGTGCTTTTTATTCTAAGAAGAATAGAAAGTTGAATGCAATGTACATACTTCAAACCTTTGTTGGTTCCATGTATATATTATGCAAGCTTCCAAAACTAGTCTCTTAGCAACCATGACTCAGGCCAGAAAGCAAAATGTTCAGTAAATAGGATAATTTATTGTCATTTTCCTCCTTTCTTTTTCTCTCTGTCTCTTTCTCATTATCTGACCTGGCCATAATTTATTAATAGAACATTAGTGATTAGAAGATTTGTTTTCACTGCACTTAATGTTTCATTCAGACTGTGTCATCTTCATAATTTTAAATATGGATTAATGATCCATAGAAAACTGTTTAATGATGATGCTTTCATAAACTTCTCTATTACCTATAATTTCTCAATTCCTTAGCCTATTTGAATCTTTCCAACCTACAATTTCCACACAATCCTCAAATAGAAGCATACCTAATCCCTGGTTGATGTTGTCTGCCACTGGTAAACTACCTCTGCCAGAAAATTCCTCACTCTGATCAATCAGGACTTGCTTCACTGCTTCATATCCATGCAACACCACAGTGGGCTTCATGCCAAAATACAGAGTGAACACAGGACCATAATCTTCTGCTAGCTGGAAAAGGAACAGGGGATGCAAGAACAGTGAGCATTTCAAAACTGAAAATGTAGATAATGTAGGAAAATGTAGATAATGTGGGAAATATTTTTAATCTTAACATTCACCCATTATAAAAAGTTTCAATTTCTAGAACAAGTAATTTAGTATGACATCACTTTACTACAATGGTAATTATCATTATATTATTAGAATCCTGTTATAATTATTATCATCACCATCTATAGTTATTCTTTATTCAGCTCCTACTATGTGACAAAGGCCATAGTATGAGTTTTATTAGTATTATTCTATTAAGCTTTTTTCTGCCAAACTATAATTGCTCCTTCCTTCTTATAGTGGCAAAAAATGATATGTTTCCTCTATGTAAGGGAAGGTGCTCCATCTCTCACACATGCAGACTAATAATCATCCCCTCATTATCCATTCTTCACATCTTTAACACCAGAGACCTCTAAGCTTTCAAAATACATAAGGACATAGCCATAGACATTTTCCATCTTCCCAGTGTGATGATGTAAATAAGTTTCCATGAACTGAGATAAACAGAAGGGATGTGCACAAATTCTACACTGGCATAAATGGGTGACAACACATCTTTCATTTCTCCAAATATCCATAGGTTGAAATGACAGCGTGGAGATGACCCCTCTGTGACTACAAATGAGAACAACAGCCTTAGAGCACAGGATGGTAAACTATAAGACTGAGAAGATCTGGTTCTCTGAAAGACCTGAAGGAGAGGCAGCCCAGCAGCACTTAACTCTATGCCTTCTATGTGGAAGGCAGAAATAAACTGTCTTCCTTAAGTCACTGCATTATTGTGGTCTTTCTGTCATGGCAGCTTATTTAGTGTACGACATGGTATAGACTTTCACTCTTTCAACTTGTCCAATGTTTGAGTCCTTTTGCCACCTTATAATTCATTCTCCCTACAGCAACCCATTTCACAAAGCATATGTTAAAGAACATCATATTGCTCTTAAGCTAAAGACCAATATTCTTAAAATCCCTGTAAGATCTACATACTCTGGTCCCTGCTTACCTGCCTAATCTCATCTCACACTGTGCTTTTACCTACTCTCTGGGTAACAAAAAATTGGTCCTCTTTTAGACATTCCATTAACTAAGTCTGCTCCAGACTGAGAAAAAAGATGGAACAAACATTTACCTGTATCTTATCCAGTTAATGTCTAATTATATTTCAGATCTTAGCTCCCATTTCACTTCCACAGAGAACCCTTACTGACTATGCCTCCTACCTGTAATCCTTTAAACTACATCACCTTTCTCTACTGTGTTCCTATTGCATGGTTTATAATCATACACTTATTTGCATAACGGTTTCATAAATATATGCCTATCTAGACTGTAAATTCCGTACTGCTGATTTTTTTTTTTTTAATTCACTGCTCGGATAGTCAAGGAACCTGCCTGCAATGTGGAAGACCTGGGTTCCGTTCCTGGGTTGGGAAGATCCCTGGGAGAAGGGAAGAGCTACCCACTCCAGTATTCTTGCTTGGAGAATTCCACGGACAGAGGAGCCTGGCTGGTGGGCCACAGTCCATGGGGTAGCAAAGAGTCGGACATGACTGAGTAACTAAAATTTTCACCTTCTTTCACTTTGAAAATTTCCAGCATCTGACACACCTGGTACTGAAAACAGGCATTCAATAACTTGTTAAGCTCAGGTATTAATATTTGTGCATAATAATTATTATTCACATTTTAAAGAAATAAATATTAAATCTCAGAGAGATTTTTAAAATTTGACCAAGGCTGTGAGTTAACAAGTGTATGAGCTGGCGTGCTGACACAATCTCTTCAAAACCAGAGTCTGATACACAGAAGGAGAGCTTCCAGGGGCAGTACTCTCATAACTACCTTTCCCAGAGAAGTCAGATTTCAGATAATTCCTTCAAGATTTAAAGAGCTATAGAACAGTTATTCATTCATTGAGCAAATACAACAGAAACTGTGAGATCTCTTGAAACTTGGTTATTTCCTTGATTTCAAATCACTGTATTATTCTTTCAGGAAAGTTTGGGGTAGTCACTCTGTAAATATGCAGTTTTTAAAAATTAAAGCAATTGTATTGCCATTAGAATTCACCAAAAATAAATGTTATAAAGGACACGTAGGTCACAACATGGACAGGGAATTCCTACTGTTGACGATTTCAACAACAATCTCATTGATCTCAATCCTTTCTGGCAACCTTTAGCTTCATACCATCTGAAATCATGTCTGGGTGTTATACATCATGGACAAGTGGGATTTATCCCAGGGATGCAAGTATGGTTCAATATTCTCAAATTAATCAATGCTATACACGACATTAACAAATGGAAAAATAAAATTCATAGGATAACTCAATAGATATAGAAAAGTATTTTTTATAAAATTCAATATCCATTTAAGATTAAAAATTCTCAACAAAGTAAGTATAGAGGCAACATACTTCAACATAATTTAAAAATCACATATATAATAAGTCTACAGCTATCATCATCATACTTGACAGTGAAAAACTGAAAGTATTTTCTCTAAAATCAAGAAGAAGATAAGGATGCCTACTTTTGCCACTTTTACTCAAAATATCATATTGGAAATCAAAGACATAGCAATCAAAGAAAGTGAAATAAAAGGAACTGAAAAGAATGAAGAAAAACTGTCCTTATTTGTAGATGATACAATACTATGCTTACAAAATTCTAAATTTATTTCAGTTGTTCAGTCGTGTCCAACTCTTTGTGATCCCATGGACTGCAGCATGCCAGGCCTCTCTGTCCATCACCATCTCCTGGAGTTTGCTTAAACTCATATCCATTGAGTCGATGATGTCATCTGAACATCTCATCCTCTGTCATCCCCTTCTCCTCCCGCCTTCAATTTTTCCCAGCATCAGGGTCTTTTCCAATGAGTCAGTTCTTTGCATCAGGTGGCCAAAATATTGGAGTTTCAGCTTGAGCATCAGTCCTTCCAATGTATACTCAGGACTAATTTCCTTTAGGATGGACTGGCTAGATCTCCTTACTGTCCAAAATTCTAAAGATCCCAACAAAAATCTTCTAGAGCTCATCAGTGAATTTGGAAAAGTTGTAGGATAAAAAAATTAACATACAGAAATCTGTTCCATTTCTAAACAGTAAGAACAACCTATCAGAAAGAGAAATTATTTTAAAAATCCCACTTATCATCACATAGAAGAGAATAAAATTCCAAGCAATAAATCTAATTAACCAGGGAAGTAAAAGACATGTACTCAGAAAACTGTAAGATGCTGATTAAAAAAAAAAAAAAAAAGACAATACAAATAGATGGAAAGACATAATATGCTCATGGACAGGAAAAGTTAATATTGTTAAAATGAACATATTATATATTACCCAAGGAAATCAACAGATTCAGAGCAAATCCTATCAAAATACCAGTGTAATTTTCAAAGTGCTACAAGTAATTCCAAAATTTGTATGGAAACACAAAAGATCTCAAGTAGACAAAGATATCCAAAGAAAGAACAGAACTGAAAGTATCATACTCCCTGATGTCAGACTACAGTACAAAGTTACAGTAACCAAAACAGAATTGTACTGGCATAAAAATGGAAACAGGTCTATGGAGCAGAACATATATCCCAGAAAATAACCCACACTTACATGAACAATGAATACATAAAAAAGGACACAAAAATATACAGTGGGGAAAAGGCAATTTCTTCAATAAGTGATGTGAGGAAAACTAGACAGCTACATGTAAAAGAATTAAATTAAAATATTTCACAAGCTAGTAATATTATGCTCAAAATCTTTTAGGATAGGCTTCAGCAGTACATGAATCGAGACCTTCCAGATGCAAAAGCTGGGTTTAGAAAAGGCAGAGGAACCAGAGATCAAACGTCTGCTTCACTGACTACACTAAATCCTTTTACGGTATGGATCACAAAATCTGTGAAAAATTATTGAAGAGAATGTAGTACCAGACCACCTTACCTGTCTCCTGTGAAACCTGTATGCAGGTAAAGAAGCAACAGTTAGAACTGAACATGCAACAACTGACTGGTTGAAAATTGGGAAAGGAGTACAACAAAGCTGTATATTGTCACCCTGCTTATATGCACAGTATATCTTAACTTATATGAAGAGTACATCATATGAAATGCTGGGCTGAATGAATCACAAGCTGGCATGAAGAATACTAGCAGAAATATCAATAACCTCAGATATGCAGATGATACCAATCTAATGGCAAAAGGCAAAGAGGAACTAAAGAACCCCTTGGGGAGGCTGAGAGAGGATAGTGAAAAAGCTGACTTAAATCAGCATTCAAAAAACTAAGATCATGGCATTTGATCCCATTATTTATTTCATGGCAAATAGAAGGGGAAAAGTGGAAGCAGTGACAGATTTATTTTCTTGGGTTCCAAAATTACTGTGGACAGTGACTGCAGCCATGAAATTAAAAAGTATTTCCTCCTTGGAAGAGAAGCTATCACAAATCTAGACAGCATATCAAAAAGCAGAGACATCACTTTGCTGACAAAGGTCCATATAGTCAAAGCTATAGTTTCTAGTAGTCATGTATGGATGTGAGAGGTGAACCATAAAGAAGGCTGAGCACTGAAGAACTGATACTTTTGAATTGTGGTATTGGAGAAGACTCTTGAGAGTCCCTGGGACTGCAAGGAGATCCGACCAATCCATCCTAAAGGAAATCAGTCCTGAATAGTCATTGGAAGGACTGTTGATCAAGCTAAAGCTCCAATACTTTGGCAACCTGATTGGAAGAGCCAACTCACTGGAAAAGACCCTCATGCTGGGAAAGACTGAAGACAAAGGAGAAGAGGGTGGCAGAGGGTGAGATGGTTAGATACATCACTGACTCAACAGACATGAGTTTGAGCAAACTTCAAGAGACAGCGGAACAGAGTAGCCTGGCATGCTGCAGTCCATGGGTCACAAAGAGTCAGACACAACTCAGTGATGAACAACACAGAAAAAAACATTTTCTCATACTGTATACAAAACTTAACTCAAAAAGGTTGAGGACTTAAATGTTAGACCAGAAGCCATAAAACTCTAGAAGAAAACATAAGCAGTATACTCTTTCACATGTATCATAGCATATATTTTTGGATCTGCCTTCTAGTGAAGTGAAAGTGTTAGTCACTAAGCTGTATCCGACTCTTTGCGACCCCCTAGACTGTAGCCCACCAGGCTCCTCTGTCCATGGAATTCTCCAGGCAAAAATACTGAAGTGGGTAGCCATTCCATTCTCCAGGGGGTCTTTCTCAATCCAGGAATCAAACCCAGGTCTTCAACACTTGGGGCAGATTCTTTACCATCTTTACCATAAAAAAGAATGAAATGTTGCCATTTGCAATAACATAGACTAATCTGGAGGGCATTACACTTAGTGAAGTAAGTCAGACAGAGAAAGACAAATACTCTATGTTATCATTTATATGTGGAATATTAAAAAATAAAATTAATGAATTGAACAGAATATAAACAGGCTCATATACATAGAGAAAAAACTAGTGGTTACCAGGGGGAAACAAGAAGAATGGAGGGGGAAAAAGGGGGTAGGGGATTAAAAACTATAGACTACTATGTATAAAACAAATAAACTTCACAGGGAATACAGCCTATAATTTACAATAAATTTCAAAGGAGCATAATCTCTAAAATTTTCTATATTCTCACTTGAAACTAACATAATATTGTAAATCAACTCTAGCTCAATTGAAAATAAATTAATAGGGCTCTGCTGGTAATCCAGCAGTAACCCACCTCACAATGCAAGGGACACTGGTTTGATCCTCGTCTGGGAAGACCCCACATGCTGCAGAGAAAAAGCCTGAGTGCCACAGCTACTGAGCCTACACTCTGGAGACTGTGAGGGGCAACTACTGAACCCAAGAGCCACAGAGCCTTCTCTTGTTGCAACAAGAGAAGTCATGGTAGGAGAATTCCACACACTACAACTATAGTGCAGTGTCTGCTCGCCACAGCTAAAGAAAACCTGTACATAGTAATAAAGACTGAGCACATGAATATTGTAAAGTATTCATTTATTTAAAAATATTTATTTTGGCAATTAAATAAATTTATATTAAAAAATAAATGAATAAAAACAAATAACAATGAATAAATATATAAATAAAACCATGTCCAGGTGTCCAATGGGAACTCCCCTTTAAAACCATTTTTAATAAACATGGTGGCTGGGACTATGGAGTCTGGGATAAGACATAGAGCAGTCTTATTTACTCATTACAAACAACTGGAAGAAAAGTAATCATACTTGCCTTGCTTATGGATTTGCTGACATTCTTAATATTTATCTGGAGAATATTTCCAACAACTGGGAGAGGAGTGGGCCCAGGTGGCAGCTTCCCTTTGGCATGCCTCTGATTCCAGAGAAAAAGGAAAATCAAAATAGAAAGACAGATCACCAGAACTACAAAGAGACCCATTGGTGCACTTTGTGTGAGGGCAGCTGAAAGCTTAGAATCCAAACACTTTATAAAAACTAAGTGCAAAGAAAAAAACAAACAAACAAAGTGCAAGCTTATCATCAAACATGCAATAAGTCTTTGAACTTTTAAATAAATATTGCTTTATCATCAGTGCACTTTGGCTTGTCAATAGATATTTAAACAAAAGGTTACATTAGTATTGATAAACATGTAAATTTCAATGGAAATCTCAACTGAAAAATAATTCACTTTATCAGAGATGGCCATATTTTAGTAGTAAAATTGAAGCTATCAGAGTTTCAAAGGACTGGAATTCACAATCACAACAAATGATGAGAGTGTCTCTGCTCATCATATAAGCAGAAAAAGAAGCACTCTCTTAGAGCTTTTTTCTCATAAAATCCATGGAAAGGCCAGGTGAAAACAGAAGAAGGGGGCAGGACAAATAAAGAAAGGAATAGGGGGCTGGTCTTCTCTTAGAAAAGAGTAGAGCTATCCCACGAGTTCTCACAGAGCCCTTTTTTTGTGCCGGGAGTTCTGACACCACTTGCTTCCAGAGGAGATGCTGGTCAGCAGACAGTAGACAGAAAACAGGAATAACAAGTCAAGGAAAGAAATCACTCAAAGACATCAGTGGAAGGTCCCGTGGCTGCATATCACCCTCCCCACTTCTTTGCATACCCATTTCCAATAAGCATCACATAGCCAGAGCAAACATTTTATGTTCACACCTAGGTGAAAAAATACACTCCAGCAGTCAATACTATAAATATTTGAAAATATCTAGAAACTCACAGATATGAACAAAATTTCAAGATTCAAAAGATATTTGAGGACCTCCAATTGCATAATAAGCATCAAACTTAAAAGTCAGAAAACTATTCCTTGAAGGACTTAACTTAGTGAAAACAGAAAAGTTAAAATAACTGTATCATCAGATAAATTTAGCCATGAAAAACAAAAAGTTATTAGAAAACTGAGAAGTTCTTGGTAATTAAGTATGTGGTGGCAAAAAATATTTTTCAATAAATGGATACGCTGAGTAATAAAATAGATTTAGTTCCATTATCACTTATTTTAAACAGCAGTAAGATTTAGCAGTAACATGGGTTTTCACGAGGATAGAGTAAAAATAGTAATGATGAAAACATTAAACAAATTAAGTAGTATGGGAAATAATTCTATTAATAGAAATCCTAGTGACTTTATCACAGGAGTTTTGAAGAGAGAGAAAAACAAGCAAAAAATAATAAGCAAAGGAAATTGAATACATTTTTCCTACAATGATGAAAAATCCAAAGAATCCACTAAATTCTAAACAGGATTACAGAGAAAAGATCCACACTCCCAAAATCTTGTGAAACATGAGAATAACAAGGGAAAATAAAACCCTGAAAACTTTTAAAGAGAAAAAGGAAGTTACAAAGAATGAGACTCAATTTAGAATAAAATTTTCCTTACACAATGCTTATAAATGATTAAAAACAGTCAAGTAAAATCTTCAAAAGCTCAATAGGAAATGATTTTCAAAATTGTTATTCCATACCAGATAAACTCAATTCAACCATAAGGTCAAAGTATAGACATTTGGGGGCCTTCCCTGGTGGTCTAGTGGTTAAGACTCCATGCTTCCACTGCAGGGAGCACGGGTTCAATCCCTGGTCAGGGCACTAAGGTTCTGTGCTGTGTGGCAGAGCCCAAAATAAAGTAAGTAAGAAACATATAGACACTTTTGGACATGTGAACATTCAGAGTTTTATAATCTTGAAATCATTTCTGAAATAATTACCTGAGGAAAAACTCCAAAAAAAATAAAAAACATATCCCCTAAAGGGGAGAAAGTGAGACACAAAATTAATGATGTACAAAAGGCAAGCAAAACTTTTGAGTCTAAATAATGACTGAGAATGTGGTAGCAAAGCTTAAAGAAATTATCAAGTTATTTTTCATAAGGAAAAGAGGGCTAAAATTCTAGATGTTTCTAACAAAATATGCAAGCTGATATAGAGGGTAGGAAGTTGTCAGCATTTAGAGAGTGGTCTGTCTTATTCTAGTAAGGCTATCAATAGTAATTCTAATTTTTAATTATATGGACAGATACAAACAATTACAATACCAAAATTTCGCCTGAAAGTTTAAAATACACCTAAAATAAAATATCTTTCCTTTTAATAGAAGAAAAGCAAATGAAATGAAGAAAGCTTGATCAGTCCAGCTAAAAAGGACAATATAAAAGAATGAAGTCTATTAAGCATGAGGTAAAAATCATCTAGTGAGGCACTATGACTTCTCATTTCCTACAAAGACTGCATGGGTTTTTATCAGAAGCACCTCCTGAATATACTGCCCAAGACCAGTATGGACTGAAGAAATATGAAGACTAAAAGTGAATTCTGTGTACAAGAATCAAGTGCAAACAATAGCAATGATGAAAATTACCCCAAAAGTTGTATGGAAAATAGTTCTAGAATGTCCTTTATTGCTAGCAAGTACATCAATAACATTTATTTCAGGTATATCTAGATATTTAGTTTAACATTTAATTAATTAATTTAGGTAACACAGGCATGCTAAGTCACTTCAGTCTAGTCTGACTCTTTGTGATCCCATGGACTATAGCCTGCCAGGCTCCTCTGTCCATGGGATTCTCCAAGCAAGAATACTGGAGTGGATTGCCATGCCCTCCTCCAGGAAATCTGCCCAACCCAGGGATTGAAACCACCTCTCTTATATCTCCTGCATTGGCAGGCAGGTTCTTTACCATCAGCACTACCTGGGAAGCTCAATGTAGTTAATAAATACTTCTTAATATTTCCGAAGCTGAATTTAATAATAAAATACAACTAGCATATAACCAACAAGATAAGATTTATCGAGGAAATATTTTACTGGCTCTTCTGTGCCAGATATTTCCCACCCAGTTAGCTCACTTGATCTTCATAAGATGCTTTGAACAGAAATGTTTTAACTGAATTACCTGATACCTCCCTGCCCAGTTAATAAAGGAGAGAGATGGAATGGAACCTAAGACATCTGCCACACCACATATGCCAAGTATAACTTTAAAAAAGAAATTCGTGTTCTACAACAACAGCTGCCTGGAGAGAAGTCCCCCTCTTAAGAGTTGTGCACATATAAAACTCAATCAAGACAGCCAGTGTTACTTAGTTTTCAACATGGAAGTCAGCAAGACGGTTCTCAGAGACAAGAGCTTCCCTCCAAAGCTTCTGAGGGATCAGAGGACCATGGCTCAGGGTGGATACTGGGGAACTAACCACATCCAATAACAACCCAGTCTGGAAAGACCACCATGTCCATATTCCACAGATAAGAACACAACATATTTAAACTAGCATCTAAATGCAATAAAATCAAAAGAACCAAATTTAAAAGCAGTCTTCTTTAAAGCCACTATTAGATTTTTAAATAATGTGTCTAGAATTCTAAAGTGGTTTTTTTAAAGAAAATAAATGGCTTCCCTTAACTAAAAAATAATTTTTTATTTGTAGAAAGTTTACAAAGCACTTTTGTGGCTGCCTTATTATTTGACTCTCATCATCAACTCATAAAACAGATATCTTTCAATCCCTTTTACAGATGAGGAGAATGGGAACCAGAACTGAAGGGATGCATTCAAATTACTATTTCTAAGGCATAGTATAAGACTTCAGCTCTGGTTTTGTGACTTGTGAACTCTGCATTGGAAAGTGTTTCAAGTCAAATACATTGTACATTTGCTGAGTAAATGTTATATATCTTGCAGCTTCATTTTGGCATGAAAATCCGTTTAGGATTTTAAAGTTACTGAGTCAGTAATTTCATCATGAGTAAATAAAAATAAAAGTTCAGAAAAGTTTGTCCCTTTGAAATCTTTAGAACCTCAGGAAGCCAGATTCACAGATTCAAAGAATTTGATTTCAAAGCAACCCCATACCTATTGTGTGCTGCCTGAGGACATTCTTGACTGGAAGAAGAGTTGATTTTGTTGTTATTCTTTTGGGATTCAGATGATCATTATATCCACTACTGTGGGCAATTGTTCTAAGAATCCCTTAGAAGAAATGGAGTAGCCCTCACAATCAATAAAACAGTCTGAAATGTAGTACTTGGGTGCAATCTTAAATGATAAAATGATCTACATTCATTTCCAAGTAAACCATTTGACCTCACAGTAATCCAAATCTATGCCCAAACCACTGATGCCAATGAGGCTGAAGTTGACCAGTTCTATGAAGACTTACAAGATAGAATGAACACCAAAAGAAAATGTCCTTTTCATGATAGGGGATTGGAATGCAAAAGTAGGAAGTCAAGAGATACCTGGAGTATCAGGCAAGTTTGGCCTTAGAATACAAAATGAAACAGGGCAAAGGCTAACAGAGTTTTGACAAGAGAACAGACTGGTCATAGCAAACTCCCCTTTCCAACAACACAAGGGATGGCTCTACATATGGACAATACCAAATGGTCAATACTGAAATAAGATTGATTATATTCTTTGCAGTTCAAGATGGAGAAGCTCTATGCAGTCAATAAAAAAAGACCTGGAGCTAATTGTGGCTCAGATCATCCTAATTGCAAAATTGCTCCTTATTGCAAAAATTCGTGCTAACTTGGAGAAAGTAGGGAAAACCAATAGAACATTCAGATATGACCTAAATCAAATCCCTTATAACTATACAGAGGAGGAGACAAATAGATTCAACGGGTTATATCTGGTAGACAGAGTGCCTGAAGAATAGACAGAGGTTTATAACATTGTACAGGGGGCAGTGACCAAAACCATCCCAAGGAAATAGAAAACAAGAAAGCAAAGTGGTTATCCGAGGAGGATTTACAAATAGCTGAGGAAAGAAGAGAAGTGAAAAAGCAAGGGAGAAAGGGAAATATATACCCAAATGAAGGCAGTGTTTCAGAGAATAGCAAGGAGAGATAAGAAAGCTTTCTTCAATGAATAATGAAGAAAAGTAAATGAAAACAATAGAATGGGAAATACTTGAGATCTCTTCAAGAAAATTGATAATATCAAAGGAACATTTAATGCAAAGATAGGCACAAAAAAGAACAGAAACTGTGACGACCTAACAGAGGAAGAAGAAATTGAGAAGAGGTGGCAAGAATACCCAGAACTGCACAAGAAAAGGTTAATGACCTGGATAACCATGATGATGTGGCCACCAATCTAGAGGCAAACATCCTGGAATGTGAAGTCAAGTGGGCCTTAGGAAATATTAATACAAACAAAGTTAGTGGAGGTGATGGAATTCCTGCTGAACTATTTCAAATCCTAAAAGATGATGCTGTTACAGTGTAGCGCTCAATGTGTCAGCAAATTTGGAAAATTTAGCAGTGGCCACAGGGCTGGAAAAAGTCAGTTTTTATTCCAATCTCAAAGAAGAAGAGTGTCAAAGAATGTTCAAACTACTAAACAATTGCACTCATTTCTCATGCTAGTAAGGTTATGCTCAAAATCCTTCAAACCTGGCTTAAGCAGTGTGTGAACTGAGAACTTTCAGATGTACAAGCTGGGTTTAGAAAAGCCAGAGGAACCAGAGGTCAAATTGTCGACATTTTTTGGATCATTGTGAAAGCAAGGAAATTCCAGAAAAATATCTACTTCTGCTTCATTGACTACCCTAAAGCCTTTGACTGTGTGGATCACAACAGACTGTGGAAAATTCTTAAGGAGATAGGAATACCAGACCACATTACCTATGTCCTGAGAAACTTATATACAGGTCAAGAAGCAACAGTTAAAACATTACATGGAACAACTTACTGGTTCAAACTTGGGAAAGGAGTACAAAAAGGCTGTGTATTGTCACCCTGTTTATTTAACTTCTATGCTGGGTACATCATGCAAAATACCAGGCCAAATTAATCCCAAATTAGAATCAAGATTGCCAGGAGAAATAGCAACAACCTCAGATATGCCGATGACACCATACTTATGGCAGAAAGTGAGGAGGAATTTAAGAGCTTCTTGATGAAAGTGAAAGAAGAGAGTGGGAAAACTTGGCTTAAAACTCAACTTTCCAAAATTTGAGATCATGGCATATTGTCCCATCACTTCATGGCAGAGATGAGGAAAAAGTGGAAACAGTGACAGATTTTATTTTCTTGGGTTCCAAAATCACTGCACATGGTAACTGCAGCCATGAAACTACCAAAAAAAAAAAAAAAAAAAAAAGCTTGCACCTTGGAAGAAAAGCTATGACAAACTTAAACAGTTTATTAAAAAGCAGAGACATAACTTTGCTGACAAAGATCCATGTAGTCCAAGCTGTAGTTCTTCCAGTAGTCATGTATAGATGTTAGAGTTAGACAATAAAGAAGGCTGAGCACCAAAGAATTAATGCTTCCAAACTGTGATGCTGGAGAAGACTCTTCAGAATTTCTTGGACAGCAAGGAAATCAAGCCAGTCAATCCTGAAGGAAATCAATGCTGAATATTCATTGGAAGGACTAATGCTGAAGTCGAAGCTCCAATAATTTGGCCACCTGAGTAAACAGTGGACTCCTTGAAAAAGACCCTGATGCTGGGAAAGATGGAAGGCCAAAGGAGAAGAGGGCAGCAGAGGATGAGATGGTTCGATAGCATCACTCAATGCACATGAATTTGAGTAAACTCTGGGAGACAGTGAAGAACAGGGAAGCCTGACATGCTACAGTCCATGGGGTTGCAAAGAGTCGACACGACTTAGTGACTGAATAACAGGAATAATTTAGGGAAATAAAAAGAATTGTCTTTATTTGCAGAGTATATGATCATTTATGTAGAAAATCAATGGAAGCTACATAGAAGAGTAGATTTTTGAATGATAACTATTCTCTCTATTTCTCCAGAGCAATCTGTTTATGTGAAAAACTTGTGACTTCCCTTTTTCTATGCAAAAATCCTAGGGTTTCATATGCCTAACCATTTTACTCTTCATAGAAGGGAGAAAACACAGAAATTGTTGAGCTGGGACAGATCTTAGGAATACTCTAATAAAATGCCTTATATCTGTGTTTTAAGAGCAATGTGATAATGGCTCAGAGAGGCAAAGACTTTCACACATAATCACACAGTGGGTTAATACCAGAACTTCCAGCTGAAAAGTCTTTGCTTTCTCAAATATGAGTTTTTTAATCATGTGAATCTGAAGAAATTGTAAATATTGAACATAGTAAACACATACTATTAAATTTTAACTATCTAGTAGATTAACATGAGAAAGCTGAAAGGTTATGAAAGTTTGTAATAACCTGTGTTACCCCAGATAGTAGGGACATCAAAGTTTAGGGAACGACAGTCTTCCACATAAAGTTCTCAATCAGAGCTCGAAAAGAAACTGGGATGTTAATAACAAGACATACTCTCTTGCCCTTTGCTCTCAGTGATCCACAAAATTCTAAATAAAGAATATGTCAGAATATTTGAGTACAGGATCTACTTTCTAGGTCCCTGACCAGAACTCTAATTTATGAGTAGGTAGAGAATAGGCATTAGTTAAGGCTAAAAAAATCACACCATCCCCCAAGTAAGCAACGTTCAGTGTGGTGAAGGAACCTCCCAGGTAGAAAGAGTTCCCCTCACCAGGAGCGGGAGAGAAGTCTGGGCAACAGGCTTCTCCAGCCTTTGGGGTCATTGTACAAATGTCCTGCTTTGATTTCACCCTACCCAGACTCACAAAGCTCAGATGTATAGAGATGTGAGGAACAAGAAGAAAAGCAGGGACTACTAATAGCAGCCACACAGCAGAAGTTGTTGCAGTTCACAGGGACCTACTTAAGAGACAAACTCAGCAGATTCCACCACTGATCTTGCAAGCCACCTGGCATTTCCTGCAGATGACACCAGTTTTTGCACTACACGTATTCACATTTGCTGATGTGGCTACTGGAGCCCCTTCCCAGTCTGTCCCCAGACCCCTGCCAGAGTCCAAGAGCCATGCCTAAAGTCAGCTTTTTTTTCTGAGGCCGTGTGAGTGTAAGATGCAAGCCTAGGCTCCTCTGGCTGAGACTCCAGCCTGAACTACGTGTGGCCTCCACTGTACTGCACATCTAGAGGGAGAGTTTGCAGCTGTGGGAGAATTTGCCAACAGCCAGGAGACCTGCAACTGCCAGTGAGCCCTTAATTGGCCCGATTTTTGCTATATATATATATGTGTGTGTGTGTGTGTGTGTGTGTGTGTGTGTGTGTGTGTGTGTGTGTGTCTGCACCTGGCTTCTGCTCCAACATAAGACCTGTAGCTGACTCATGCTGCTGAGTTTGTGTCCACCACTTTCTCTGGCTACCATCAATGCCTGTCCTGTTCCCTAGCCACTGCGCTTTTAGACAAAACTGAAGATGCCTATTATCCTTGCAGTCACTGGGAAACCCCAGCAGTGTTCATGAAGGTCCACATAGTTTGTCAGTGTTTTGGTACCAGTGGCCTGAGCTGAAGAGACATCATGCCCCTTTCCTCAGACTCAGTGCTTCAACATGCTCCCATAACTCATACCTTGCAGCACTTGACAACAAAAACAAGACCAGGAGCTGACTGTGGCTCAGATCATGAACTCCTTATTACCAAATTCAGACTGAAATTGAAGAAAGTAGGGAAAACCGCTAGACCATTCAGGTATGACCTAAATCAAATCCCTTATGATTATACAGTGGAAGTGAGAAATAGACTTAAGGGCCTAGATCTGATAGACAGAGTCCCTGATGAACTATGGAATGAGGTTTGTGACACTGTACAGGAGACAGGGATCAAGACCATCCCCATGGAAAAGAAATGCAAAAAAACAAAATGGCTGTCTGAGGAGGCCTTACAAATAGCTGTGAAAAGGAGAGAGGCAAAAAACAAAGGAGAAAAGGAACGATATAAGCATCTGAATGCAGAGTTCCAAAGAATAACAAGAAGAGATAAGAAAGCCTTCTTCAGAGATCAATGCAAAGAAATAGAGGGAAAGAACAGAATGGGAAAGACTAGAGATCTCTTCAAAAAAAATTAGAGATACAAAGGGAACATTTCATGCAAAAATGGGCTCGATAAAGGACAGAAATGGTACGGATCTAACAGAAGCAGAAGATATTAAGAAGAAGCGGCAAGAATACATGGAAGAACTGTACAAAAAAGATCTTCATGACCCAGATAATCACGATGGTGTGATCACTCACCTAGAGCCAGATATCCTGGAATGTGAAGTCAAGCTGGCCTTAGAAAGCATCACTGAAAAGAAAGATAGTGGAGGTGATGGAATTCCAGTGGAGCTATTTCAAATCCTGAAAGATGATGCTGTGAAAGTGCTGCACTCAATATGCCAGCAAATTTGGAAAACTCAGCAGTGGCCACAGGACTGGAAAAGGTCAGTTTTCATTCCAATCCCAAAGAAAGGCAATGCCAAAGAATGCTCAAACTAACGCAATTGCACTCACCTCACATGCTAGTAAAGTAATGCTCAAAATTCTCCAAGCCAGGCTTCAGCAATTTGTGAACTGTGAACTTCCAGATGTTCAAGCTGGTTTTAGAAAAGGCAGAGGAACCTGAGATCAAATTGCCAACATCCCCTGGATCATCGAAAAGCAAGAGAGTTCCAGAAAAACATCTGTTTCTGCTTTATTGACTATGCCAAAGCCTTTCACTGTGTGGATCACTATAAACTGTGGAAAATTCTGAAAGAGATGGGAATACCAGACCATGACCTGTCTCTTGAGAAACCTATATGCAGGTCAGGAAGCAACAGTTAGAACTGGACATGGAACAACAGACTGGTTTCAAATAGGAAAAGGAGTACATCAAGGCTGTATATTGTCACCCTACTTATTTAACTTCTATGCAGAATATATCATGAGAAATGTTGGGCTGGAAGAAGCACAAGCTGGAATCAAGATTTCTGGGAGAAATATCAATAACCTCAGATATGCAGATGACACCACCCTTATGGCAGAAAGTGAAGAGGAACTGAAAAGCCTCTTGATGAAAGTGAAAGAGGAGAGTGAAAAAGTTTGCTTAAAGCTCTACATTTGGAAAACGAAGATCATGGCATCTGGTCCCATCACTTCATGGCATCTCGTCCCATCCCTTCATGGCAAATAGATGGGGAAACAGTGTGAGACTTTATTGTTTAGGGCTCCAAAATCACTGCAGATGGTGATTGCAGCTATGAAGTTAAAAGATGCTTACTCCTTCGAAGGAAAGTTATGACCAACCTAGATAGCATCTTCAAAAGCAGAGACATTATTTTGCAAACAAACGTCTGTCTAGTCAAGGGTATGGTTTTTCCTGTGGTCATGTATGGATGTAAGAGTTGGACTGTGAAGAAGGCTGAGTGCCAAAGAATGGATGCTTTCGAACTGTGGTGTTGGAGAAGACTCTTGAGAGTCCCTTGGACTGCAAGAAGATCCAACCAGTCCATTCTGAAGGAAATCAGTCCTAGGTGCTCTTTGGAAGGAATGATGCTAAAGCTGAAACTCCAGTACTTTGGCCACCTCATGAAGAGTTGACTCATTAGAAAAGACCCTGATGCTGGGAGGGATTGGGGGCAGGAGGAGAAGGGGACGACAGAGGATGAGATGGCTGGATGGCATCACTGACTCGATGGACGTGAGTGAGTGAACTCCGGGAGTTGGTGATGGACAGGGAGGCCTGGCATGCTGCAATTCATAGGGTCGCAAAGAGTCAGACACAAGTGAGCAACTCAACTGACTGACTTACTAGCGTGTGAGATGAGTACAATTGTGTGGTAGTCTGAGCATTCTTTGGTGTTGCCTTTCTTTGGGATTGGAATGAAATCCAATCCAATCCAATCCCTTTTCCAGTCCTGTGGCCACTGAGAGTTTTTCCAAATTTGCTGGCATATTGAGTGCAGCACTTTCACAGCATCATCTTTCAGGATTTGAAATAGCTCAACTGGAATTCCATCACCTCCACTATCTTTGTTCGTAGTGATGATTTCTAAGGCCAGCTTGACTTCACATTCCAGGATGTCTGGCTCTAGGTGAGTGATCACACCATCGTGATTATCTGGGTCATGAAGCTCTTTTTTGTACAGTTCTTCTGTGTATTGTTGCCACCTCTTCTTAATATCTTCTGCTTCTGTTAGATCCGTACCATTTCTGTCCTTTATCGAGCCCATTTTTGCATGAAATGTTCCCTTTGTATCTCTAATTTTTTTTGAAGAGATCTCTAGTCTTTCCCATTCTGTTGTTTCCCTCTATTTCTTTGCATTGATCACTGAGGAAGGCTTTCTTTTCTCTCCTTGCTAGGAATTCTGCATTCCGACGCTTATATCGTTCCTTTTCTCCTTTGTTTTTTGCCTCTCTTCTTTTCACAGCTATTTGTAAGACCTCCTCAAACAGCCTTTTTTTTTTTTTTTTTTTTTTTTTTTTTTTTGCATTTCTTTTCCATGGGGATGGTTTTGATCCCTGTCTCCTGTACAATGTCATGAACCTCCGTCCATAGTTCATCGGGGACTCTGTCTATCAGATCTAGTTTCTTAAATCTATTTCTCATTTCCACTGTATAATCATAAGGGATTTGATTTACATCATAGTTGAATTGTCTAGCAGTTTTCCCTACTTTCTTCAATTTAAGTCTGAATTTGGCAATAAGGAGTTCATGATCTGAGCCACATTCAGCTCCTGGTCTTGTTTTTGTTGACTGTATAGAGCTTCTCCATCTTTGGCTGCAAAGAATATAATCAATCCGATTTTGGTGTTGACCATCAGGTGATGTCCATGTGTAGAGTCTTCTCTTGTGTTGTTGGAAGAGGGTGTTTGCTATGACCAGTGCGTTCTCTTGGAAGTACTCTATTAACCTTTGCCCTGTTTCATTCTGTACTCCAAGGCCAAATTTGCCTGTTACTCCAGGTGTTTCTTGACTTCCTACTTTTGCATTCCAGTCCCGTATAATGAAAAGGACATCTTTTTTGGGTGTTAATTCTAAAAGGTCTTGTAGGTCTTCATAGAACTGTTCAACTTCAGCTTCTTCACTGTTACTGCTTGGGGCATCAGCTTGGATTACCATGATATTGAATGATTTGCCTTGGAAACAAACAGAGATCATTCTGTAGTTTTTGAGATTGCATCCAAGTATTGCATTTTGGACTCTTTTGTTGACCATGATGGCTACTCCATTTCTTCTAAGGAATTCCTGCCCACAATAGTAGATATAGTGGTCATCTGAGTTAAATTCACCCATTCCAGTCCATGTTAGTTCGCTGATGCCTAGAATGTCGATGTTCACTCTTGCCATCTCCTGTTTAGCTACTTCCAATTTGCCTTGATTCATGGACTTGACATTCCAGGTTCCCATGCAATATTGCTCTTTACAGCATCGGACCTTGCTTCTATCACCAGTCACATCCACAACTGGGTATTGTTTTTGCTTTGGCTTCATCCCTTCATTCTTTCTGGAGTTATTTCTCTACTGATCTCCAGTAGCATATTGGGCACCTACTGACCCAGATAGTTCCTCTTTCAGTGTCTTATCATTTTGTCTTTTCATACAGTTCATTGGGATCTCAAGGCAAGAATACTGAAATGGTTTGCCATTTCCTTGTCCAGTGCACCACATTCTGTCAGACCTCTCCACCATGACCCACCCATCCTGGGTGGCCCCACATGGCATGGCTGTTTCATTGAGTTAGACCAGGCTGTGGTCCATGTGATTAGATTAGCTAGTTTTCTGTGATTATGGTTTCAGTGTGTCAGCCCTCTCACAACACCTACCATCTACTTGGGTTTCTCTTACCTTGGACATGGGGTATCTCTTCATGGCTGCTCCTGCCGGCTCCAACAGACCCCACAGAAGCGTGGCCAAAAGGAGCTACCCCTCACCCAAGGTCAGGCTTGGCGACCGAGAGTGCCAGGCTGCAACAGCACAGGAGCAGCCTAGAGGAGCTACCCCCCACCCAAAGTCAGGGGCGGCAGTCGAGAGGAGCAACCCCACGTCCAAGGAGCAGTGGCTGCGCAGGGGCAGGATGGCCGAGAGGAGCTACTCCATGTTCAATGTCAGGAGGGGCGGCCGTGTCGAGATATACCAAGCTGCTCCTGCTAAGTAGCTTCAGTCATGTTTGACTCTGTGCAACCCCATAAATGGCAGCCCACTAGGCTCCTGTCCCTGGGATTCTCGAGGTAAGAACACTGGAGTAGGTTGCCATTTCCTTCTTCAATGCATGAAAGTGAAAACTGAAAGTGAACTCGTTCAGTCGTGCCTGACTCTTAGCGACCCCATGGCCTACAGCCTACCAGGCTCCTCTGTCCATGGGATTTTCCAGGCAAGAATACTGGAGTGGGGTGCCATTGCCTTCTCCTTATACCAAGCTAGTGGTTGCCAAAAGAGTCTCTGTTTTGTAAGTAATTTCATTTATATCATTTCTTTTTAGATTCCATATATAAGAACATCTGCCCATTTAAAAAACTGAGTATTTTTAAAAATTGAGTTGTATGAGTTTTTTCTTTCTTTCTTTCTCTATTCTTTATGGATATATGAAAAAGTTTTTTATTTATTTACACATTTAAGCATAGTTGGTTTATAATATATGTTTCACATGTGCAGTATGATGATTTAGTATTTTGTAGAGTATACTCCCTTAAAAGTTAAGTAGTGGCTATAGTTCCCTGTGCTATACAATATATTTTTGTTGCTTATCTATTTTGTAGATAGTAGTTTGTAACTCTTAACCTCACGCCCAGAATTAAAGGTTAATTAAGGTGAGCATCTGCCTGAAATGTGGGAGACCCGGGTTCAATCCCTGGGTCAGGAAGATCCCCTGGAGAAGGAAATGGCAACCTACTCCAGTACTCTTGCCTGGAGAATCCCGTGGAGGGAGGGAGGCTACAGTCCATGGGGTCACAAAGAGTCGACACGACTGAGCAACTTCACTCACTCACTCACTCAAGGTGAGGTTAAAAATTACAAACTACTATCTATAAAATAGATAAGCAACAAAAATATATTGTATAGCACAGGGAATTATAGCCACTACTCTGTTGCAACTTTTAAGGGAGTATACTCTACAAAATACTAAATCATTATACTGCACATGTGAAACATATATTATAAATCAACTATACTTAAATGTCTTGATAAATCTGTATGCAGGTCAGGAAGCAACAGTTAGAACTGAACATGGAACAATAGACTGGCTCCAAATAGGAAAAGGAGTACGTCAAGACTGTATATTGTCACCCTGCTTATTTAACTTCTATGCAGAGTACATCATGAGAAACGCTGGACTGGAAGAAACATAAGCTGGAATCAAGATTTCCAGGAGAAATATCAATAACCTTAGATATGCAGATGACACCACCCTTATGGCAGAAAGTGAAGAGGAACTGAAAAGCCTCTTGATGAAAGTGAAAGAGGAGAGTGAAAAAGTTGGCTTAAAGCTCAACATTCACAAAACGAAGATCATGGCATCTGGTCCCATCATCTCATGGGAAATAGATGGGGAAACAGTGGAAACAGTGTCAAACTTTATTTTTGGAGGATCCAAAATCACTGCAGATGGTGACTGCAGCCATGAAATTAAAAGACACTTACTCCTTGGAAGAAAAGTTATGACCAACCTAGACAGTATATTCAAAAGCAGAGACATTACTTTGCCGACTAAGGTCCGCCTACTCAAGGCTATGGTTTTTCCAGTAGTCATGTATGGATGTGAGAGTTGGACTGTGAAGAAGGCTGAGCGCCGAAGAATTGATGCTTTTGAACTGTGGTGTTGGAGAAGACTCTTGAGAGTCCCTTGGACTGCAAGGAGATCCAAACAGTCCATTCTGAAGGAGATCAACCCTGGGATTTCTTTGGAAGGACTGATGTTGAAGCTGAAACTTCAGTACTTTGGCCACCTCATGCGAAGAGTTGACTCATTGGGAAAGACTCTGATGCTGGGAGGGATTGGCGGCAGGAGGAGAAGGGGATGACCGAGGATGAGATGGCTGGATGGCATCACGGACTTGATGGACGTGAGTCTGAGTGAACTCCGGGAGATGGTGATGGACGGGGAGGCATGGCGTGCTGCGATTCATGGGGTCACAAAGAGTCGGACACGACTGAGCTACTGAACTGAACTGAACTGATGCTTAAATGTGTAAATAAATAAAAAACGTTTTCATATATCCATAAAGAATAGAGAAAGAAAAAAAAAGAACTCATATAACACAATTTTTAAAGATACCCAGTTTTTTAAATGTGCAGATGTTCTTATATGTGGAATCTAAAAAGAAATGATATGAATGGAATTACTTGCAAAACAGAGACTCACAGAGTAGGTACTTATGGTTGCCAGGGGAAAAGGATAGTTAGAGAGTTTGGGTTGGACAGGTACACACTGCTATATTTAAGATGGATAACCAGCAATGGCCTCCTGTATAACATGTGGAACTCTGATCAATGTTTTGTGGCAGCCTGGATGGGAGGGGTATTTAGGGGAGAATGGGTACACATATATGTATGGCTGAGTCTCTTCACTGTTCACCTGAAACTATCACAACATCGTTAATCAGTTATAACCCAATTCAAAATAAAAAAGTTTTTAAAAACTGGGCAGATGATCTGAACAGACATTTTTCCAAAGAAAGTTTCCAAATGGCTAACAGCTTTGTTAAAAGATGCTCAACATCTCTAGTTACCAGGGAAATGCAATAAAAAACCATAGATAGGCATCTCCTCATATCTGCTTTAATGTCAATGACAATTATGGAATAATTGTGGTAATAATTCACAATGTATTCATATAAAACCATTACATTGCACCTTAAATATGTTCTTTTCTGCTTTTTATTCTAGCATTCGCTCTCTTTTCATTTCCATAATTTTTCATCATACTTGCTATTTTCAGATAATTCCAATGCATAGATTTAACAGGTTTTTCTTTCTATTGTCTACTTTTTATCTTCACACTTTTGTGTGCATCTTGTTTTTTATGTCTATTTTTTAAATTTTTTCCCTTGATAAAATATTAATATAAAATATATGCAATAAAGTGTATTAACCTTAAGTGTACACTTTGGTAAATTTTTACATATGTGTACACCTTCCTAAGCACCATCTACATCAAAATCTAGAACATGGTCCTATACCACAGGAGGCTCTCTCACTTCTTTTCCAGTCTCTCTACCCCAGACAATAAATCATTTTTCTGACTCCTCTCAATGAAGGTTAGTTTTGCCTATGCTAGACAGAAACAGAATCTTACAGAATGTACTTTTTGGTGTCTGGACACTTTCATTTAACTTCATCTTGGAGATTCTTCCACGTTTCCACAAGTTGCTGAGGATTGTCTTTTTTTATTGATAGCAGTACCCTATTCCATGAATGTGATGTGTTATATTTACCCACTATTATGCTAATAGATATTGAGTTGATTCCAGTTTGAAGCCAATATAAAGCTATTGTGAACACTTTTTCCCATGTGTGATCTTAGATACAGGCTGACATTTTTCAAGAATATACAGCTTAAAGTCCTCGGGCTCCAGGAGAAGGCTGATGTCTAGCTTTAGAACATATGGTTAAACATTTCAAGGTTTTGAAACAGTTTGTCCTCCCACCAAAATGTATGGTAGGTCTAGTAGAACCACTTCCTCATGAATACTTGGAATTTTCAGGACTTTTAAAAAATTCTGGTAGGTACATACTAGAGGTAGTCCATTGTGATTTTAATTTTTATTTCCCACATAACTAAAAATATTGTGTACCATTTTTTCATATTTATTGACCATATGGATATTCTTTTCTGTGAAGAATTTGTTCAAACATTTTGCCCATCTAAAAAAATATCTGAATGGAAGTCTTTCATTTTACTGATGTAATCTGGATGTAAGTCCTTCATTGGATTTATTCAGTGTAAATATTTCTCCCAGACTCTGGCTAGCTTTTTGATGATATTAAATGATATCTTTTGAAGAAGAGGAATTTTAAAATTAATTTAAATAAAGACCAATTTGTTGATCTCTTGTAATTAGTGCTTTTTTTGTTCTATTTTCTTAAAACTTTGTCAAGTTCAAAGTCATAATGACTTTCTCTTATGTTTCACAGCAAAGGCTTTATACTTCTGTTTTTCATACTTATGTCCATGATCCATTTCAAATAAGTGTTTGTAAGCAACTTGTAAGGAACAAGTTGATTTTTTTCCCAATATTAATTTCATCTAGCATGAAGATTATTCTTTTCATGCTAATTAAATAGCACTATCACATGGCCATATAGGTGTGAGTCTGTTTCTGAAGTTTTTCCTATTCTAGTGTATTTCAAGCTGTTATTCTTGTGTCAATACCATATTGTCCTAATTATTATAGCTTTAAACTAAGTCCTCATATCTGGTGTAAGTCTTCTACCTTTATTCTTCCTTCTTCTTGATTATATTAGCTTCTTTGTATTTCCACACAAATTTTAGATCAATTGATCAATTCAGAACCTCTGATATTTACTAAGAATTCATTGAATCTCTACATTGACAGAATTGACACTTAAACAATATTGATTTTTCTAAATTTATGAACATGGTATAACTCTATATTTGGGTATAATTTCTCCCAGCAACTTTGTGAAATTTGAAGTATTGAAGTGTTTCACATTATTCATTAGATTCAGCCCTAGATATTAGTGGGGAATGGTTAGCTTATTTAAAATATTTCTTTTATCCATATCATTATTTAATTATTTGATCTTAGCACAAAGCAGTACAATTAATTCTTTTCAATTCATTTTTTAATTAACCACATAGCCAGTTCTCAGGCCACTCTACTTTGCTATGAGCAGTGTATTTCTATTGCATTCTCAGGTGCAACACTCTCAAGACCTAAGGAAGACATGCTTAACAGTTCCTTTATTTTTGTTTGGCAGCTCCTTGGAACTCACATAAAGTTTCTATTCTTTGTCATATATGTCCACTAAAGACTACTCAATTAGCTTAGTGCTCATCTAATAATTGGACAGATATTTACTTACTAGTTTTAGGAACAAAATAGCTCCTACTATTTGCAAGACACTTTATATATATGTTGGAGCATGCTTTCAACATGCATCCAGACACTTTATAGTTTTGCTGTATCCTTCACTTCCTTCTTGCACAGAACCTCCAGGTTTGCCAGAGGTGAAAATTTAGGGTCTTCTCCAGTCTTTTCAGAACATTTGTAGATTTCTAATGTCTCAGGAGGGCATCCCAGGTGTTGCTAGTGGTAAAGAACCTGCCTGACAAGGCAGGAGACATAAGAGATGAGGGTTCAATCCCTCAATCAGAAAGATCCCCTGAAGGAGGGCATGGCAGTCCAGTCCAGCATTCTTGCCTGGAGAATCCCATAGACAGACGAGCCTGGCTGGTTATAGTCCTTACAGTTGCACAGAGTCAGACACAACTGAGTTACTTAGCAAGCGCGCACACACACGCAGTATCTCAGGAATTCATCAGTTTTTCAAAGCCTTCCATGAATATCTCATTCCTCAACTTTTCCTTTTAAGCTTTTTGGTTAGTGTATTGATTTCTATAGCTTCGGGCATCTACAATAGTCAAAAATTGCCCCTGACCGTTCTCAACAAATGTGTCTGTGGAAAGGCTGTTCATACTGGGAAAGTTCTGAGATCAATCCTGAATGTAGTCTTCCACAGTGACCACAAGCAGGTCAAATAATAATGATTCTTTGGGAACAGGGTTTTGAAGGAGTTCCATCTCCACTCACTGCCTTCTGCTTGTGACTGATATATTATTGCTGCTTTTCACCATGATTATAGTCTGTAGCTTTTCAAGGCTACCTCAAAGCTGGGAAGATAGAAGGGAATAAGGCAAAACATGACAAACCTCACTGTTATTACTGAGGTTTATCCATTTTCTTGAAGAAACACTCTGCAGATTGATGCATGTCTTGGCTAATGGCCAAAGATCTGAAAAAGCAGACCCCATAATTTTTACTTGTGCTCTCATTGTTATATATCAGAGAGAATTATTAGAAGTCATTACTCCATACCACATTTGCTGACATCTTTCGGTCTAATTTTGAAAGGAAGTAATGAAAAGTGGTTACTGTTACTTTTTTCACACTTACGGGGAATGGGATCAATATTTCACCAATAATGAAAATAGTTTCTAGGATTTTAGAGACATCTGTTTTTCAGAAATTTTCTCAATTTGCAGAGAATGTTTATCATTAAAAAAATGTTAACCATTATCAAACTTTGTACATTTACTTCAATAAAGGACAGAAATGGTATGGACCTAACAGAAGCAGAAGATATTAAGAAGAGGTGGCAAGAATACACAGAAGAACTGTACAAAAAAGATCTTCACGACCCGGATAATCACGATGGTGTGATCATTCATCTAGAGCCAGACATCCTGGAATGTGAAGTCAAGTGGGCTTTAGAAAGCATCACTAGGAACAAAGATAGTGGAGGTGATGAAATTCCGGTAGAGCTATTTCAAATCCTGAAAGATGATGCTGTGAAAGTGCTGCACTCAATATGCCAGCAAATTTGGAAAACTCAGCAGTGGCCACAGGACTGGAAAAGGTCAGCTTTCTTTCCAATCCCAAAGAAAGGCAATGCCAAAGAATGCTCAAACTACCCAACAATTGCACTCATCTCACATGCTAGTAAAGTAATGCTCAAAATTCTCCAAGCCAGGCTTCAGCAATATGCGAACCATGAACTTCCTGATGATCAAGCTGGTTTTAGAAAAGGCAGAGGAACCACAGATCACATTGCCAGCATCTGCTGGATCATTGAAAAAGCAAGTGTTCCAGAATAGCATCTGTTTCTGCTTTCTTGACTATGCCAAAGTCTTTGACTCTGTGGATCACAATAAACTGTGGAAAATTCTGAAAGAGTTGGGAATACCAGACCACCTGACCTGCCTCTTGAGAAATCTGTATGCAGGTCAGGAAGCAACAGTTAGAACTGGACATGGAACAACAGACTGGTTCCAAATAGGAAAAGGAGTACATCAAGGCTGTATATTGTCACCCTGCTTATTTAACTTCTATGCAGAGTACATCATGAGAAACGCTGGACTGGAAGAAACACAAGCTGGAATCAAGATTGCTGGGAGAAATCTCAATAACCTTAGATATGCAGATGACACCACCCTTATGGCAGAAAGTGAAGAGGAACTAAAGAGCCTCTTGATGAAAATGCAAGAGGAGAGTGAAAAAGTTGGCTTAAAGCTCAACATTCAGGAAATGAAGATCATGGCATCCGGTCCCATCACTTTATGGGAAATAGATGGGGAAACAGTGAAAACACTGTCAGACTTTATTTTTCTGGGCTCCAAAATCACTGCAGATGGTGACTGCAGCCATGAAATTAAAAGATGCTTACTCTTTGGAAGAAAAATTATGACCAACCTAGATAGCGTATTCAAAAGCAGAGACATTACTTTGCCGACTAAGGTCCGTCTAGTTAAGGCTATGGTTTTTCCTGTGGTCATGTATGGATGTGAGAGTTGGACTGTGAAGAACACTGAGCGCCAAAGAATTGATGCTTTTGAACTGTGGTGTTGGAGAAGACTCTTGAGAGTCCCTTGGACTGCAAGGAGATCCAAACAGTCCATTCTAAAGGAGATCAGCCCTGGGATTTCTTTGGAAGGAATGATGCTAAAGCTGAAACTCTAGTACTTTGGCCACCTCATGCGAGGAGTTGACTTATTGGAAAAGACTGATGCTGGAAGGGATTGGTGGCAGGATGAGAAGGGGACGACAGAGGATGAGATGGCTGGATGGCATCACAGACTCGATGGACGTGAGTCTGAGTGAAGTCTGGGAGCTGGTGATGGACAGGGAGGCCTGGCGTCCTGCGATTCATGAGGTCGCAAAGAGTCAAGACTGAGTGACTGAACTGAACTGAACTGAACTGAGAAGGTCACTTGTTCCATCAGCTAGGTTTGTGTCTATGCTATGCATTGTAAATCAAATAATGCAACGATAACATGGGACTCGGGGTGACATTAGTTTTCTCCAGCAGAAAGTATATTCCAGCAGGAGGAAAATGTTTAGGGGTGAATCAATGTAATTTAAGCAATGTTTAAAATTACTTAAAGACGAACTCTAGTCTTATAACTACTCATCAACTTCAGTTTTATTCTTAAGGCTTGTTTACAGATCTTCATAATCTTCAGGTCAGTTGAAGTTCGTACATTTACTTCATCCTTCTTACTTGGCAATCTCTAGGCTCCAGTTTTTTGTTTTTTTTTTCCTCTGAGCACTCAGAACATTTCAAAATTTTTTTCTTTTTTTGGCTTCTACATCTCCTACATAACATTTTATAGTCAGCCCTTCAGACTCTCAGCTCCTGATTTCAAATCAACAATCACTTCAGAGGTAAAATCACATCAAATAACAGGATTCCTAATATGGATTTCTCAAACCCTCTGCTTTCTTGTTCCCAGAAATCCTCACAACTTTGAACTCTCCTCCCTGCTGACAAATATATATGTACATAGGCATGTGTTTGTGTGTGTGTGTGTCTGGGATGAGCCAGACAGAGGAAGAAAATACAGACATAAATATAGATGTTATATCAAGAAGTTTCTGGTCATAGCAATTATATATTATTTGTAGATGATAAAATTTCCCACTTGAAAAATCCATGAAAGGAAACTAAAGTTACTAAATCTACCAAAGAATTCAGTTCTCAGCATATAAAAGGGTTCAGTCAAATAGTCTTTCTATTAGAGTCATGGCAGAAAAGTAAAGAGATACATACTTTTTAGGGTATTATTCTTCAGTATTGATGAAAAAAATGCACATATATGTGCAGACACTTCACTGCTACCAAACTATCCCAAAGAAATAGTACAGGAATAATAAAAGATGTATGCAGGTAGGAGCATTTCTATATTAACAAAGGTTCAAAATTAATCTAAATATCCTTGAACACTAAGATATTTTTTAAGATTATTATAGGCATGAAATATAGTATTATGAGATACATTTATTTAGATAGATTGTGAGAGTACCTGTTGCTAAAATCTAATGTCATCAAGAAGTCAGTGATATAATATAAATAATACATACATACCCACAGAAACACACATGCATATTTCTGTGTGTGTTCAAATATAACCATAAATACATATTATTTTCCTTCTTTTTTGCCTTAATATGTCTGTATATCTGTAACTGGGTCTATGTGTGGGTCTGTGTTTAATAAGTAGGGGAAAAGAAAAAGGACAGCCTTGAAAATAACCAGCAAATGTAATTTTTATCTCATGTTATTCCCCCTAGCTGGAGCAATCCTCCTCTGCTTTCTTCCTGCATGTATGTATGTATGTGTATATATATATATGTATACATGTATAAAAACATATATATCACACATATAATTACACTTTAATGAACATTGAAAAAAACAGAAATTATACATGTCAAACTGTCAAGAGATTACTCCCCAAAGGGATAATAGCAGTAAGAGATGAGTACATTATACATATATATTTTTTAACACATGTGATAATTTTCTACTCTAATTTTTTTTTAAAATCAAAATATGACATTTATAAGATACCTTTTCTCTGTAGATAAGTTACAGCTTAAGATCTCAGGATAGAACTACAAAAAACATTTTATTGAAGACAAAACAGTGAGCTGTAGTTCATGAAGCAAAACTTGAACTGAATCTTAAAGAAAATCAGAAGAGACAGGGCTCAGGAATGTTACTACTGACATTAAGGGAGAGGTGGACCATAGCTAACAGCAAGGGCAAAGAGCACCAGCTTGTGTAGACAGAGCTGGAGAGGCTCATCTGTGATCTGGCAGCGGCCTTTTCTTCAGACTGGAATGAAACAGACCTCGTAGAAGTGTGGTATAGAGCCCGCCCCTTTCAGAAGTGGTGTAGTGTCAATGTTCTTGGGATCGACCAGAGGTTTCAAGGTAAATTGCTGTAAAATGCTGACCAGGAGTAAAAACAGCTCCATGCGGGCCAGGCCTTCTCCAACACAAACTCTTTTTCCTAAAAATGAGACATAAATGAAATATCCATATAATTCTCTTTTGACCTAGTGCACAGGGAGGTGTAGATAAATATGAAATGAAAGACTAGAGTAAATAAATAGATAAACTAAGGAAAATCAAATAATCAATGGCTTCTCCTATTTACACCAAAATCTGTTCTGCTTCATTCCTTCAGAACATATTTCTGTGTACATTCTATTCAATATAGTTTTTAAAATCTCTTCTGTACACCCATGTTGGAATTGCTTTCCTGAGGGTGGCCAGTGACATTTTTCTACACTCACACACACACACAGATATATACAAACACAAAGACATATACACACACAGACATATATACACACACTCGCTCATCCCAATCGACATGAGACACACTATGCATTCTCCATCTACCTCCAACCCAAGTCTCAACAACAGATTTCATTCATTTCATCTGATTTCTAAAAATAATCTTTACCTTGCCATGTCCCTGCTTTAACACTATTTTGAGTTTACCACTATCAGGTATAAAAAAAAATGTCACAAACTAGACACAAGTATTACTACATGTTCACCAAGCCCGGACACATAAGCTATTTCAAGTGTTAGGAATTTCCAGTCATTCTTCCAACTGAAATACTCGTCCCCTGAGCTCTGCCAGCTGAGATTCTCTACACCCTTCTAGATCCACCACAGGTGTCATTTATTCTACAAAACTTCTTTTATCTATTCAAGTGGATACAATTTACTCCCTCACTGGTATTCCACAAGACTTATTAATGCTTCTAGTACAGAATATTTCACATGAAATTGTCATTATTCCTCTGTCCCCGCACACTGGAATATAAGCTCATAAGGTAAAGCCTTAGATCTTATAATAGTAGCACAGTGTCAGGACAAAAGCAATCCCACAAACCCTGTAAATTGAGCAGAAATCTTGAGCAGGCTCATTATGTAACAATGGACCCAAAATTCAGGAAGAAGGTAAGGAGATTATCAGGTCTCTATGCGATGACCTCTGGGCATTGTTCACAGTCTAGGGATGTTTCTCCATCTTCCCAGATCCATTGTTTGTTTTTCTTTTGCACCTACTCTGTGTTTAGGAAGTTGATCTCTTTGGAATGCATAACCCCAGTAGTTATCTTCTTCACTGTGAGTAAACTCAGAGGATTGAACATTGAGAAGGTTAGAGTATGCCTTCCCTCAGTCCCAGCCTGTCAGGCCACAGTTCAGCAGGGGCTGTATTCTCCAACCCACAGACCCATCTCCTGCTGAGGCAGCCATTCTCTCTTTGCTAAAAATCTGCTTGAGTTTCAGCAACACCCTCGTTCTCCCGAGCCCTTCGACATAGGATGGTAACATCGTCCTACTGATGCTCATCCCTGAGTACTTGACCACTCCTTGCCACTTCCTTTAATTGTGTCTGCACCTCTGAAAACAGTTTCTTCATTAAACTGTCTTAAGTATCCTACCTCTTTCTTTCAGGGACCCTGACAAATTAAAGGAAAATACTAAATATAAAATATTTCTTCCTGCAAGAAAACTTCCTTTATCTTCCAACTACTCTGCCCTCTGCCCTGGCCCTCAAAATGCAAGATTCAGGAGCTTCTCTCTCTGGGAGCCCACAGAAACCCTTTGAAGAGTATTTTCTCTCTGGAGTATCCTTGCCTTTAACCTGCATTCCTCTTTCTTAAAGGAAGGATGCATCTGTTACTCACATTTGTATCTCTGGACATGAGTGAGCACGAGTCTACTACATATAAGGCATGTAGACTACATTCAGTGAATTCACTTCATTGAGTGAACTGACTTCTCAGGGCGGGGGAGAAAAGTCACAGTGGAACTAAACATCTAGGAGGAGCTCTTAGGAGACTCAGCAGTGGATAAGGGAGCAGAAGTCAGGAAATACAGCCTCCAACCAATGAGAAATGATCTGCACTTTGGGAATGGTGCCTCTGGCCTCATGCAAATGGCAATTTGTCCAGCCCAGACTAGCCTCCATGCAAAGCCCTTCCTTCTCTCATTTCAACACTGATGTACAGACAAAAATGAAGCATGCTTGCCTGCTGAAAAAGCCATGAAGTAGTCACTCTTCTTAAAGTTACCACTTTTATCCAGGAAGTGACCAGGATCAAACTTCTCTGGGTTGGGAAACTCCTTGTCATTGTGCAGGACAGAAGTCAGAGATGGTAATATGGTTGTGCCCTGAGATAAAGAGAAACAGATTAACTGGATTTTAAAAATGGTCATGGAGCTCGAAAAAAAAAAAAATACCTTCTCTAATCCTTTCCTCTTGTAGATGAGATGACTGAGGCACACACACACACACAAAATTGTTCTTTCCATGTCAGAGAACAAATTAATGACCAAGCCTGTGCTGTGCTTAGACCCTCAAGTCATGTCCGGCTCTTTACAACCCCATGGACTGTAGCCCACCAGGCTCCTCTGTCCATGCGGATTCTCCAGGCAAGAATACTGGAGTGCCATGCTCTCCTCCAGGGGATCTTTCCAACCCAGGGATCAAACCTAGGTCTCCCTCATTGCAGGCAGATTCTTTACTGTCTGAGCCACCAGGGAAGCCCAATGACCAAGACTAACAGATCTTAAATTCTATAATGCCCGTTCAGGGCACTGTTAAAACCTGACTCCAAGATAATCGTCTCCAGCTTGTAGCCTACTTACTATGCTTGCTTTCCAGTAAATTAAAGGAGCTGCACTTTTCTTGATCCCAAAAAAAAAAAAAAAAAAAAGTCATTGTTTAAACTTGCTGATGTCACTTAAACTCTAGCTCTTTCTCTTTGGAATCAAATCTGACATCTTCTTCAAAACTATATGAGTGGCCATATTTTTGAAAACAATTTTCTTCTCCTACTAAGATGAGAAACTGGTAAGCATACCCTCATCCTGCTATGTTTTCTCAATGTATTTGTTGAATATTCTTCTGGAAGTCGGATGGCATTTCTGGATTCTTGTAAGGTTGTATTAAAATCAAAGATACCATATAACATGATGATTTAGAGTTTAGTTTTTAGAATCAGTTGAACATTTTTCTCTGCTAAATCAATCTCCGTGACTATAGGCAAGTTTTTTGTTTGTCTTTTTTTTTTTTTTAACGTTTGCCTGCCTCATTTCCATCACAAGTTAAATATAAACAGGGAATTCCTTGGTGGCTATGGTTCAATCTGTAGCTTAGGTTTAATCCCTGGTTGGGGAACTGAGATCTCACAAGTGGCTCAGCATGCCAAAAAAAGCTAAAATGACAACAACAACAAAATAAACGATAAATTTGCATTATTTTATTATGTAATGAGATAATATAAGAAATACTTTTTAAACAGAGGTTATTACCACAAGTTAAAATGCTCAATAAGTAGAAATTTTGCTATTGTTATGATAACAATGATTTTTTTCACAATATCTTAGGATCATAATACTACAGAGACATAATTCCAATTCAGATTCATCTGAATGCCTTCTGGTATACTGTATGCCCTTTCCAAATACATGATATACTTCCCACTCCAAAACGTCATGAATTGAAAGATGGACTGTCATTTCCATGTGGGCAAATAAATAAAAGAATCAAGATTGCTGAGAGAAATAAAAATAACCTCAGATACTCAGATGACAACACCCTTATAGCAGAAAGTGAAGAGGAACTAAAGAGCCTCTGGATGAAAGTGAAAGGTGAAAAAATTGACTTAAAATTCAACATTCAAAAAATTAAAGTCAGGGCATCCAATTCCATCACTTCATGGCAAATAGATGGGGAAACAACGGAAACATGACAGACTTTATTTTCTTGGGCTCCAAAATCACTGCAGATGGTGACTGCAGCCATGAAATTAAAAGATGCTTAGTCCTTGGAAGAAAAGCTATGATCAACCTAGACAACATATTAAAAAGCAGAGACATAACTTTGCTGACAAAGTTCCGTCTAGTTAAACCTATGGTTTTCCCATAGTCACATATAGAGTTGGACCATAAAGAACGTTGAGCACCAAAGAATTGATGCCTTTGAACTGTGGTGTTGGAGAAGACTTTTGAGAGTCCCTTAGACTGCAAGGAGATCAAACCAGTCAATCCTGAAGGAAATCAGTCCTAAAAGTTCATTGGAAGGACTGATGTTAAAGCTCCACTACTTTGGCCACCTAATGCAAAGAACTGACTCATTCGAAAAGACCCTGATGATGGGAACGACTGAAGGCAGGAGGAGAAGGGGACAACCGAGGGTGAGATGATTGGATGGCATCACCAACTCAATGGACATGAGTTTGAGCAAGCTCCGGGAGATGGTGATGGACAGGCAGGGCTGGTGTGCTGCAGTCCATGAGGTCTCAAAGAGTTGGTCATGAATGAGTAACTGAACTGACTGAAATAAAGGAGAAACTGAAGTTTCAGTCTTTCTTGAACCTCTTCGTTATGACACAGCAACTCCTGTGATTCATTTCCTGACCTGGGTGGGCTTAGAGATATGCCCTGAGCATGAAGTACAGGAAGATAGTATGGCCACAGTACAAAGGTTTTCATATAAAGTTAATAAGTGACAAAAAATTTATCCTGGATGATGGAACCATCTGTTGCTGTTTAGTTGCTAAGTTGCGTCTAACTCTTTGTGACCTCGAGGACTATAGACTGCCAGGCCACTCTGTCCGTGAGATTTCCCAGGCAAGAATACTGGAGTGGCTTGCCGTGTCCTTCTCCAGGGGATCTTCCCAACTGAGGAAGATGGGATGATATACTTCAAGGTATAACAGAGTAACTGCTTTTGAGTTGCCCTCACAAACCTGAAGTATACATAAATACAGAGAGGAGGACTTTCCTGGTGGTCCAGTAGTGAAGAATCTGAGACAGGACATGGGTTTGATCCCTGGTCCAGGAACATCCCACATGCCTCGGGGCAACAAAGTCCGTGCACTACAACTACTGAGCCCACATGCTCTACAGCCTGCATGCTGCAACAAGAAAAACCATTGCAATGAGAAGTCCAGGCACTGCACTAGAGACTAGCCTCTGCTCACCACAACTAGCAAAAACCCACACGCAGCAATGAAGACCCAGTGCAGCCAAATTAGATAATACTTTCTGAAGTCTACGGGGGAAAAAAACACGAAGTAACAGCTGTCCAGCATTGAACAAGAAGCAATCCAGGACTGTGAACTTTAATAAAGAGGAATTGGTAGGCCCTATATTCACTCCTAATATACTTCTGAGAACATTTTCCTCCTAGAGTGCAGGGAGGTGGCAGCCAAGCAAAGTGGGACCCTTTCTGAGCTAAGGAGACAGAGATCAAAACCTGATGCCTACAACTCATGAGGAAGGACACAAGTCAGGAAGAATCTATAAACAGGGAAGATCTCAAAAGTATACGAGACTATTCTCTGTACTTTCATGTCTGTGGGTTGGGCAGCTTCAGGACCCCAATTAGAGTACGACTCCTGGGGCGGTGAGAACTGAAGGTGGATACCAGATACTGTACAGTGATAGAGAAGTTGAGGTTCCAACCCAGTGAGAGTAGAAAGAACTTTCCTGGCAACTCAGGTTTTCTGTCATGATTGATCCCCCAAATTCTAAGTTGTTGGGTTAGTGAAACCACCCTGGACTAAGGGTCATGCCCTAAGATTAAACCAAAAATTGAAATTAAATCACAGTGACAAACAATTATAGTAAGCTTAAGAAACAAAGGACATCTGTCAGTAATTTAGCTGCCTATCAAAATAAATTTCAGTGCCCTTTAAAGAAAGGGTAATCCAGACTCCCCATAAGGCATCATTCAAAATGTTCACTATACAACAGAAAATTTAAAATAAATGTGAAATGAAGGAAATGTGACCCAAATTTGAAGGAAAAAGAGCCAATAGAAGTAGAACCCATATTATCCTAGATATTAGAATTATCTAAGAACTACACAAGAACTACAAACCATCTATCATAAGTATATCCAAGTTCTTAAAGGAATAATTAATAACAAAAAAAATGAGAAATCTCAACAGAGATTTAAAACTGTAAAAATAGAAATTCTAGAAATGAAATTTTTACTGGATTGAATTAAAAACATTAGAGACTGCAAAAGAAAAGGTTAATGAATTTAGAGACATATCAATAGAGTAACAGCTGAGAAGCCCCTACTGGAAGAACTTTCCAACAGACAGTAATTATAAACTATGAAATACACACAAACATACACATTCTGCAAGGTAGCCAAAAGCATGAAGATACTGAAGTGTAGAAAACATATGAGGAGAGAAAAAGATACTGGGTGAGTTTTCCATTTGAAAGATGTTATCATGAGGACAGGTCTCAGACAACAAAATATTGAGTGACTACAACATGGCCATAAGCCAACTCTCACTGCTTTAAAGAATCAGTGACAACATTCAGCTGTACCTACTGCACAGAAACAAAAAAAAGGGGGTGGGGGGGGGTGGGGAGGTAATACCATAAAAGGAAGAGCCAGAGAAGATGAACCTTAAATTCCCTATATGAAATATCCCAAATCTCTGACAATCCTATAATCCTTGGATTACATGTGGAATAAATTCCAGATAAGTACCCTAAAGTTAAAAAAAACTAAATTTAAAACTCAGAACTTTGAGTTGAGAACAACATAGTTAACCACCTGCTAAAACAAGCAAATGAACAAAGCTTGATGTTCCTCAAAGGACATAAATGAATCAAGAGTCCCTATGATATATCATTAAAAATATATAGGACAAAATCCAAAATAATTAGACACACATACATACAAACACACACACCCCAAGAAAATGTGACCCATAGACAAGATAAAAAGAAGAACAACAGTAACATGAAGATAACGATAGTGATAATGGAATAAAGAGATAAGAATTTTGAATCAGAGTCAAAATTTGAATTTATAATCATAACTATTATATTCAAGGAAATGAAAAAATGTCTCAACATTAAGTAAAATGTTAATGAATGAATGATAAAAATATAAATTATAAGGAGAACCCAAATGGAAATTCCAAAACAAATATTTACGGTTGATTATATTAATTATTAAATAGGCTTTACAATAGTTTGAAAGAAAAAGTGGTGAAATAGAAGATAAATAAATAAAACTTTTTTAAGTCTAGAGAAAAGGAAAAAATTGAAAATAAATAAGCAACCAGAACCTGAGGAACCTTTTCAACAACACCATAAGGAGATTGGAATACTAAAAAAAAAAAAGAAAAGAAAAGAAGTAAAAGAGGATGGGCAAAGAAAATTGAGAAAATAATGAAGAAAATGTAGACATCTACAATGTAGACAAATAGAATAAATAAAAACAAAACCAGACTTAAACATAAATATATTGTAGTTAAAATATAGTCAAAAACACAGAGAAAACTTGAAGGCAGTCAAAGAAAATTGGCCCATTACCTACACAAGAACAAGAATTCAAATGACTGCTGACTACGTATCAATAAAACTACATTCCAGAAAATAGTAAAATGATAAAACTCCTAGAGGAGGACATAGCCAAAACACTTCCCAACATAAATCACATCAGGATCCTCTATGACCCACCTCCCAGAATACTGGAAATAAAAGCAAAAATAAACAAATGGGACCAAATTAAAATTAAAAGCTTCTGCACAACAAAGGAAACTTTAAGCAAGGTGAAAAGACAGTCTTCAGAATGGGAGAAAATGATAGCAAATCAAGCAACTGACAAACAACTAATCTCAAAAATATACAAGCAACTCCTGCAGCTCAACTCCAGAAAAATAAAAGACCCAATCAAAAAATGGTCCAAAGCTAAACAGACATTTCTCCAAAGAAGACATACAGGTGGCTAACAAACAGATGAAAAAATGCTCAACATCACACATTATCAGAGAAATGCAAATCAAAACCACAATGAGGTATCATTTCATGCCAGTCAGAATGGCTGTGATCCAAAATTCTACAAGCAATAAATGCTGGAGAGGGTGTGGAGAAAAGGGAACCTCTTACCCTGTTGGTGGGAAGGCAAACTAGTACAGCCACTATGGAGAACAGTGTGGAGATTCCTTCAAAAACTGGAAATAGAACTGCCTTATGAACCAGCAGTCCCACTGCTGGGCATACACACTGAGGAAACCAGAATTGAAAGAGACACATGTGTACCCCAATGTTCATCGCAGCACTATTTATAATAGCCAGGACATGGAAGCAACCTAGATGTCCATCAGCAGATGAATGGATAAGAAAGCTGTGGTACATATACACAATGGAGTGTTCAGTTCAGTCACTCAGTCTTGTCCGACTCTTTGCAACCCCATGAATTGCAGCATGCCAGGCCTCCCTGTCCATCACCAACTCCCGGAGTTCACTCAGACTCACATCCATCAAGTCAGTGATGCCATCCAGCCATCTCATCCTTGGTCGTCCCTTTCTCCTACTGCCCCCAAACCCTCCAGCATCAGAGTGTTTTCCAATGAGTCAACTCTTTGCATGAGGTGGCCAAAGTACTGGAGTTTCAGCTTCAGCATCATTTCCTCCAAAGAAATCCCAGGGTTGATTTCCTGCAGAATGGACTGGTTGGATCTCCTTGCAGTCCAAGGGACTCTCAAGAGTCTTCTCCAACACCACAGTTCAAAAGCATCAATTCTTCGGTGCTCAGCCTTCTTCACAGTCCAACTCTCACATCCATACATGACCACAGGAAAAACCATAGCCTTGAGTAGGCGGACCTTAGTCGGCAAAGTAATGTCTCTGCTTTTGAATATGCTATCTAGGTTGGTCATAACTTTTCTTCCAAGGAGTAAGCGTCTTTTAATTTCATGGCTGCAGTCACCATCTGCGGGGATTTTGGAGCCCCAAAAAGTAAAGTCTGACACTGTTTCCACTGTTTCCCCGTCTATTTCCAATGAAGTGATGGGACCGGATGCCATGATTTTCGTTTTGTGAATGGTGAGCTTTAAGCCAACTTTTTCACTCTCCTCTTTCACTTTCATCTGGAGGCCTTTTCGCTCCTCTTCACTTTCTGCCATAAGGGTGGTGTCATCTGCATATCTGAGGTGCTTGATATTTCTCCCGGCAATCTTGATTCCAGCTTGTGTTTCTTCCAGTCCAGCATTTCTCATGATGTACTCTGCCTATAAGTTAAATAAGCAGGGTGACAATATACAGCCTTGATGTACTCCTTTTCCTATTTGGAACCAGTCTGTTGTTCCATGTCCAGTTCTAAATGTTGCTTCCTGACCTGCATACAGATTTCTCAAGAGGCAGGTCAGGTGGTCTGGTATTCCCATTTCTTTCAGAATTTTCCACAGTTTATTGTGGTCCACACAGTCAAAGGCTTTGGCATAGTCAATAAAACAGAAATAGATGTTTTTCTGGAACTCTCTTGCTTTTTCCATGATCCAGCGGATGTTGGCAATTTGATCTCTAGATCCTCTGCCTTTTGTAAAACCAGCTTAAACATTAGGGAGTTCACGGTTCATGTATTGCCAAAGCCTGCCTTGGAGAATTTTGAGCATTAGTTTACTAGCATGTGAGATGAGTGCAATTGTGCAGTAGTTTGAGCATTCTTTGGCGTTGCCTTTCTTTGGTATTGGAATGAAAACTGACCTTTTCCAGTCCTGTGGCCACTGCTGAGTTTTCCAAATTTGCTGGCATTTTGAGTGCAGCACTTTCACAGCATCATCTTTCAGGATTTGAAATAGCTCAACTGGAATTCCGTCACCTCCACTAGCTTTGCTCGTAATGATGCTTTCTAAGGCCCACTTGACTTCACATTCCAGGATGTCTGACTCTAGATGAGTGATCACATCATCATGATTATCTGGGTCATGAAGATCTTTTTTGTACAGTTCTTCTGTGTATTCTTGCCACCTCTTCTTAATATCTTCTGCTTCTATTAGGTCCATATCATTTCTGTCCTTTATCGAGCCCATCTTTGCATGAAATGTTCCCTTGGTATCTCTAATTTTCTTGAAGAGATCTCTAGTCTTTCCCATTCTGTTGTTTCCCTCAATTTCTTTGCATTGATCTCTGAAGAAGGCTTCTTATCTCTTCTTGCTATTCTTTGGAATTCTGCATTCAGGTGCTTATATCTTCCCTTTTCTCCTTTCCTTTTTGCCTCTCTCCTTTTCACAGCTGTTTGTAAGACCTCCCCAGACAGCCATTTTGCTTTTTTGCATTTCTTTTCCATGGGGATGGTCTTGATCCCTGTCTCCTGTACAATGTCATGAACCTCATTCCATAGTTCATCAGGCACTCTATCAGATCTAGGCCCTTAAATCTATTTCTCACTTCCACTGTATAATCATAAGGGATTTGATTTAGGGTATACCTGAATGGTCTAGCGATTTTCCCTACTTTCTTCAATTTGAGTCTGAATTTGGTAATAAGGAGTTCATGATCTGAGCCACAGTCAGCTCCTGGTCTTTTTTTGTTGACTGTATAGAGCTTCTCCATCTTTAGCTGCAAAGAATATAATCAATCTGATTTCGGTGTTAACCATCTGGTGATGTCCATGGGTAGAGTCTTCTCTTGTGTTGTTGGAAGAGGGTGTTTGCTATGACCAGTGCATTTTCTTGGAAAAACTCTATTAGTCTTTGCCCTGCTTCATTCCGCATTCCAAGGCCAAATTTGCCTGTTCCTCCAGGTGTTTCTTGACTTCCTACTTTTGCATTCCAGTCCCCTATAATGAAAAGGACATCTTTTTTGGGTGTTAGTTTTAAAAGGTCTTGTAGGTCTTCACAGAACCGTTCAACTTCAGCTTCTTCAGCATTACTGGTTGGGGCACAGACTTGGATAACTGTGATACTGAATGGTTTGCCTTGGAGACGAACAGAGATCATTCTGTTGTTTCTGAGATTGCATCCAAGTACTGCGTTTTGGACTCTTTTGTTGAGAACTCCATGAACAGCATGAAAAGGCAAAATGATAGGATACCAAAAGAGGAACTCCCCAGGTCATTAGGTGTCCAATATGCTACTGGAGATCAGTGGAGAAATAACTCCAGAAAGAATGAAGGGATGGAGCCAAAACAAAAACAATACCCAGTTGTGGATGTGACTGGTGATAGAAGCAAGATCTGATGCTGTAAAGAGCAGTATTGCATAGGAACCTGGAACGTCAGGTCCATGAATCAAGGCAAATTGGAAGTGGTCAAACAAGAGATGGCAAGGGTGAACGTCGACATTCTAGGAATCAGCGAACTAAAATGGACTGGAATGGGTGAATTTAACTCAGATAACCTTTACATCTACCTCTGCATGGCTAATAGAAGGGGGAAAATTGGAAAGAGTGACAGATTTTGTTTTCTTGGGCTCCAAAGTAACTCACTGCAGACAGTGACCACAGCCATGAAATTAAAAATCACTTGCTCCTTGGAAGAAAAGCTACGATAAACCTAGACAGCACATTAAAGAGCAGAGACATCACATGGCCAACAAATGTCCATACAGTCAAAGCTATGGTTTTTCCAGTTAATTATGTATGGATGTGAGAGTTGGACCATAAAGAATGCTGAGTGCCAAAAAAATTGATGCTTCCGAATTGTGCTGCTGGAGAAGACTCTTGAAGAGTCCCTTGGACTGCAAGATCAAACTAATCAATCCTAAATAAAGTCAGCCCTGAATATTCATTGGAGGACTGATGTTGAAGCTGAAGCTCCAATATTTTGGCCACGTGATTTGAAGAACCAACTCATTGGAAAAGAAACTGATGCTTGGAAAAATTGAAGGCAAAAGGAGAAGAGGGCAGCAAAGAATGAGATAGTATCACCAACTTAATGGACATGAATTTGAGCAAATTATGGGAGATGGTGAAAGTCAAGGAAGCCTGACGTACTGCAGTCCCTGGGGATAAAGAGTCAGACACGACTTAGGGACTGAAAAACAACAACAATCCTTGGTAAACATAGATGCAAAAATCCTCAACAAAATACTAGCAAACTGAATTGAAGAATACAGTAACAGGTGGATTTATGAGCAAGCTGGATTTATTCCAGGGATGCAAGGATGGTTCAACACGTGTAAATCAACTGGTGTGATAGAACTCATTAACAAAATGGGGAATAAATATCATAGAATCGTCTCAGTTGATTCAGGAAAAAAAAAAAAGCATTTGATGAAATTCAACATTCATTTATCATAAAAATTCTCAACAAAGCGGTATAGAGGGAAGGTACCTCAACCTAATACAAGCTATATATGACAACCCAACAGTCAATATAATACTCAATAGTGAAAAGGTGAAAACTTTTCCATGAAGATCAGTAAGACAGAATCACCACTTATATTGAACAGAGGGGTCAGGGTTTGGGAAAATTTTTCTTTTTCTTTTTTTTTTTTTTTTACTTTACAATATTGTATTGGTTTTGCCATACATCGATATGAATCCAACATGGGTATACACGTGTTCCCCATTCTGAACTGCCCTCCAACCTCCTTCCCCATACCACCCCTCTGGGTCATCCCAGTGCACCAGCTTAGAGCATCCTGTATCATGCATCAAACCTGGACTGGTGATTCATTTCACATATGATATTATACATGTTTCAATGCCATTCTCCCAAATCATCCCACCTGCACCCTCTCCCACACAGTCCATAATACTGTTCTATATATCTGTGTCTCTTTTCCTCTCTCACATACAGTATTATCATTATCATCTTTCTAAATTCCATATATATGCATTAGTATACTGTATTGGTGTTTTCCATCCTGGCTTACTTCACTCTGTATAATCGGCTCCAGTTTCATCCACCTCATTAGGACAGATTTAAATGTATTCTTTCTAATGGCTGAATAACACTCCATTCTGTATATGTACCACAGCTTTCTTATCCATTCGTCTGATGATGCACATCTAGGTTGCTTCCATGTCCTGGCTATTATAAACAGTGCTGCGGTGAACATTGGGGTGCACGTGTCTTTTTCAATTCTGGTTTCCACAGTGTGTATGCCCAGCAGTGGGATTGCTGGGTCATATGGCAGTTCTATTTCCAGTTTTTGAAGGAATCTCCACACTGTTCTGCATAGTGGCTGTACTAGTTTGCCTTCCCACCAACAGGGTAAGAGGGTTCCCTTTTCTCCACACCCTCTCCACCATTTATTGCTTGTAGACTTTTGGATCGCAGCCATTCTGACTGGCATTAAATGATACCTCATTGTGGTCTTGATTTGCATTTCTCTGATAATGACTGATGTTGAGCATCTTTTCATGTGTTTGTTAGCCATCTGTATGTCTTCTTTCGAGACATGTCTGTTTAGGTCTTTGGCCCATTTTTTGATTGGGTCGTTTATTTTTCTGGAGTTCAGCTGCAGGAGTTGCTTGCATATTTTTAAGATTAGTTGTTTGTCAGTTGCTTGATTTGCTATTATTTTCTCCCATTCTGAAGGCTGTCTTTTCACCTTGCTTATAGTTTCCTTTGTTGTGCAGAAGCTTTTAATTTTAATTAGATCCCATTTGTTTATTTTTGCTTTTATTTCCAGTATTCTGGGAGGTGGGTCCTAGAAGATCCTACTGTGATTTATGTTGGAGAGTGTTTTGCCTATGTTTTTCTCTAGGAGTTTTATAGTTTCAGGTCTTATGTTTAGATCTTTAATCCATTTTGAGTTTATTTTTGTGTATGGTGTTAGAAAGTGTTCTAGTTTCATTCTTTTACAAGTGGTTGACCAGTTTTCCCAACACCACTTTTTAAAGAGATTGTCTTTTCTCCATTGTATATTCTTGCCTCCATTGTCAAATATAAGGTATCCATAGGTGTGTGGATTTATCTCTGGGCTTTCTGTTTTGTTCCACTGATCTATCTTTCTGTCTTTGTACCAGTACCATACTGTCTTGATGACTGTAGGCTTGTAGTAGAGCCTGAAGTCAGGCAGGTGGATTCCTCTAGTTCCATTCTTCTTTCTCAAGATTGCTTTGGCTATTCGAGGTTTTTTGTATTTCCATACAAATTGTGAAATTACTTGTTCTACCTCTGTGAAAAATACCGTTGGTAGCTTGACAAGAATTGCATTGAATCTATAGATTGCTTTGGGTAGTATACTCATTTTCACTATATTGATTCTTCCAATCCATGAACACGGTATATTTCTCTGTCTATTAGTGTCCTCTTTGATTTCTTTCACCAGTGTTTTATAATTTTCTATATTTAAGTCTTTAATTTATTTAGGTAGATATATATTAAGTATTTTATTCTTTTCTTTGCAATGATGAATGGAACTGTTCCCTTACTTTCTCCCTCTATTTTCTCATTATTAGTGTATAGGAATGCAAGGGATATCTGTGTGTTGATTTTACATCCTGCAACTTTACTATATTCATTGATTAGTTCTAATAATTTTGTGGTGGAGTCTTTAGGGTTTTCTGTGTAGAGAATCATGTCATGTGCAAACAGTGAGAGTTTTACTTCTCCGTTTCCAATTTGGATTCCTTTTATTTCTTTTTCTGCTCTGATTGCTGTGGCCAAAACTTCCAAAACTATGTTGAAAATTAGTGGTGAAAGTGGTCACCCTTGTCTTGTTCCTGACTTTAGGGGAAATGCTTTTGATTTTTCACCATTGAGGATAATGTTTGTTGCAGTTTTGTCATATATAGCTTTTGTTATGTTGAGGTATGTTCCTTCTCTTCCTGCTTTCTGGAGAGTTTTTATCATAAGTGGATGTTGAATTTTTTCAAAGGCTTTCTCTGCTTCTATTGAGAAAATCATATGGTTTTTATGTTTCAATTTGTTAATTTGGTGTGTTATATTGATTGATTTGTGGATATTACAGAATCCTTGCATCCCTGTGATAAAGCCCACTTGGTCATGGTGTATGATCTTTTTAATATGTTGTTGGATTCTGTTTGCCAAAATTTTGTTAAAGATTTTTGCATCTATGTTCATCAGTGATATTGGTCTGTAGTTTTCTTTTTTTGTGGCATCTTTGTCAGGTTTTGGTATTAGGGTGATGGTGGCCTCAGAGAATGAGTTTGGAAGTTTACCTTCCTCTGCAACTTTCTGGAAGAGGTTGAGTAGGATAGGTGTTAGTTCTCTAAATTTTTGGTAGAATTCAGCTGTGAAGCCATCTGGACCTGGGCTTTTGTTTGCTGGAAGATTTCTGATTACAGTTTCAATGTCCATGCTTGTGATGGGTCTGTTAAGATTTTCTATTTCTTCCTGGTTCAGTTTTGGAAAGTTATACTTTTTGAAGAATTTGCCATTTCTTCCAAGTTGTCCATTGTATTGGCATATAATGGCTGATAGTAGTCTCTTATGATCCTTTGTATTTCTGTGTTGTCTGTTGCGATCTGTCCATTTTCATTTCTAATTTTATTGATTTGATTTTTCTCCCTTTGTTTCTTGATGAGTCTGGCTAATGGTTTGTCAATGTTATGTATCCTCTCAAAGAACCAGATTTTGGCTTTGTTGGTTTTTGCTATGGTCTCTTTTGTTTTGTTTCTTTTGCATTTATTTCTGCCCTAATTTTTAAGATTTCTTTCCTTCTACTAACCTTGGGGTTCTTTGTTTCTTCCTTTTCAGGTTGCTTTAGGTGTAACATTAGGTTATTTATTTGATTTTTTTCCTGTTTCTTGAGGTATTCCTGTATTGCTATGAACCTTCCCCTTAGCACTGCATTTACAGTGTTCCACAGGTTTTGGGTTGTTGTGTTTTCACTTTCATTCATTTAATGCATATTTTGATTTATTTTTTGATTTCTTCTGTAATTTGTTGTTTATTCAGCAGCATGTTGTTCAGCCTCCATATGTTGCCATTTTTAATAGTTCTACTTCTGTAATTGAGATCTAATCTGACTGCATTGTTGTCAGAAAAAATGCTTGGAATGATTTCAATTTTTTTGAATTTACCAAGGCTAAATTTATGGCCCAGGATGTGACCTATCCTGGAGAAGGTTCTGTGTGTGCTTGAGAAAAAGGTGAAATTCATTGTTTCAGGGCTAAATATCCTATAGATATCAATTAGGTTTAACTGGTCTATTGTATCATTTAAAGTTTGTGTTTCCTTGCTAATTTTCTGTTTAGTTGATCTATCCATAGTTGTGAGTGGGGTATTAAAGTCTCCAACTATTATTGTGTTATTGTTAATTTCCCCTTTCATACTTGTTAGCATTTGTCTTACATATTGCAGTGCTCCTATCTTGGGTGCATAGATATTTATACTTGTTATATCTTCTTGGGTTGATCCTTTGATCATTATGTAGTGTCCTTCTTTTTCTCTTTTCACAGACTTTGTTTTAAAGTCTATTTTATCTGATATGAGTATTGCTACTCCTCCTTTCTTTGCGTGGAATATCTTCTTCCAGCCCTTCACTTTCAGTCCGTATGTGTCCCCTGTTTTGAGGTGGATCTCTTGTAGACAACATATATAGAGGTCTTGTTTTTGTATTCATTAACCCAGTCTTTTTTGGTTGGGGCATTCAGCACATTAACGTTTAAGGTAATTATTGATAAGTAAGATTCCATTGCCATTTAATTTTTGTTTTAGGTTTGAGTTTATAAACCCTTTTTGTGTTTCCTGTCTAGAGAAGATCTTTAGCATTTGTTGGAGAGTGGTTTGATGATGCCGAATTCTCTCAGCTTTTGCTTGTCTGTAAAGCTTTTGATTTCTCCTTCATATTTGAATGAGATCCTTGCTGGGTACAGAAATCTGGGCTGAAGGTTACTTTCTTTCATCACTTTAAGTATGTCCTGCCATTCGCTCCTGGCCTGAAGAGTTTCTATTGAAAGATCAGCTGTTATCTTATGGGAATCCCCTTGTGTGTTACTTGTTGTTTTTCCCTTGCTGCATTTAATATTTGTTCTTTGTGTTTGATCTTTGTTAATTTGATTAATATGTGTCTTGGGGAGTTTTGAGTTGGGTTTACCTTATTGGGACTCTCTGGTTTTCTTGGACTTGGGTGATTATTTCTTTCCCCATTTTAGGGAAGCTTTCAACTATTATCTCCTCAAGCATTTTCTCATGGTCTTTCTTTTTGTCTCCTTCTTCTGGAACTCCTATGATTCGAATGTTGGGGTGTTTAACATTATCCCAGAGATCTCTGAGATTGCCCTCATTTCTTTTAATTCATTTTTATTTTTTCCTCTCTGATTCATTTATTTCTACCATTCTATGTTCTACCTCACTTATGCCAAATTCTGCCTCTGTTATTCTCCTTGTTCCCTCCAGACTATTTTTGATCTCATCTATTGCATTATTCATTATACATTGAGTCTTTTTTATTTCTTCTAGGTCCTTGTTAAACCTTTCTTGCATCTTCTCAATCCTTGTCTCGAGGCTATTTATCTGTGATTCCATATTGATTTCAAGATTTTGGATCATTTTCACTATCATTATTCTGAGTTCTTTATCAGGTAGGTTCCCTATCTCTTCCTCTTTTGTTTGGGTTGGTGGGCATTTATCCTGTTCCTTTACCTGCTGAGTATTCCTCTGTCTCTTCATCTTATTTATATTGTTATGTTTGGGGTGGCCTTTCTGTATTCTGGCAGTTTGTGGAGTTCTCTTTATTGTGAAGTTTCCTGGCTGTGGGTGGGGTTGTACAGGTGGCTTGTCAAGGTTTCTGGTTAGGGAACCTTGTGTCGGTGTTCTGGTGGGTGGAGCTGGATTTCTTCTCTCTGGAGTGCAATGAAGTGTCCATTAATGAGTTAAGAGATGTCAATCGGTTTGGAGTGACTTTTGGCAGCCTGCATATTGAAACTCAAGGCTGTGTTCGTGTGTTGCTGGAGAATTTGTGTGATATGTGTTGCTCTAGAACTTGTTGGCCCTTGGGTGGTGCTTGGTTTCAATGAAGATATGGAGGCATTTGATGAGCTCCTGTCGATTAGTGTTCCCTGGAGTCACGAGTTCTCTGGTGTTCTCAGGATTTGGACTTAAGACTCCTGCTTCTGGTTTTCAGTCTTATTTTTACAGTAGTCTCAAGACTTCTCCATCTATACAGCACCGTTGATAAAACATCTCCTTCCAAAGACAATGGGCTGCTTTTCTGGGTGCCTGATGTCCTCTGCTGGCATTCAGAAGTTGTTCTCTGGAATTTACTCAGAGTTCAAACGTTCTTTTGAATTTGTTGGGGAGAAAGTGGTCTCCCCGTCCTATTCCTCCGCCATCTTAGGACTGACCCCCATAGTTCTGGAAAATTTTTCTTAAGACGCAAGAGAATTGGGTATGTTTAAATGCTAATGGAAAGGAGCCAACAAAGAAGGAGAGAATAAAGGAAAAACGAGAATGATTATTTGAGGAAGAATGCTCAAACTATCACACAATTGCACTCATCTAACATGCTAGTAAACTAATGCTCAAAACTCTCCAACCAGGCTTCAGCAATGCATAAACTGTGAACTTCCAGATATTCAAGCTGGTTTTAGAAAAGCCAGAGGAACCAGAGATTAAATTGCCAACATCTGCTGGATCATTGAAAAGGCAAAAGAGTTCTAGAAAAACATCTATTTCTGCTTTACTGACTATGCCAAAGCCTTTGACTGGGCAGATCACAATAAACCATGGAAAATTCTGAAAGAGATGGAAATACCAGACTACCTGACCTTCCTCTTGAGAAACCTGTATGCAGGTCAGGAAGCAACAGTTAGAACTGGACATGGAACAACAGACTGATTCCAAATAGGAATAGGAGTACATCAAGGCTGTATATTGTCACCCTGCCTATTTAACTTATATGCAGAGTACATCATGAGGAACACTGGGCTGGAGGAAGCACAAGCTGGAATCAAGATGCCAGGAGGAATATCCATAACCTCAGATATGCAGATGACACCACCTTTATGGCAGAAAGTGAATAAGAACTAAGAACCTCTTGATGAAAGTGAAAGAGGAAAGTGAAAAAGTTGACTTAAAGCTCAACATGCAGAACACTAAGATCATGGCATTCAGTCCCATCACTTCATGGCAAATAGATGGGGAAACAGTGGAAACAATGGCAGACTTTATTTTGGGGGGCTCCAAAATCACTACAGATGGTGATTGCAGCCATGAAATAAAAAGACGCTTACTCCTTGGAAGAAAAGTTATAACCAACCTAGACAGCATAGTAGAAAGCAGAAACATTACTTTGCTAATGAAGGTCTGTCTAGTCAAGGCTATGGTTTTTCCAGTAGTCATGTATGGAAATGAGAGTGGGACTATAAAGAAAGGTGAGCACTGAAGAAATGATGCTTTTGAATTCTGTTGTTGGAGAAGACTCTTGAGAGCCCCTTGGACAGCAAGGAGATCAAACCAGTCCATCCCAAAGGAGATCAGTCCTGGGTGTTCATTGGAAGGTCTGATGTAGAAGCTGAAACTCCAGTAATTTGGCCACTTGATCCAATGAACTGACTCATTCGAAAAGACCCTGATGCTGGGAAAGATTGAAGGCAGAAGGAGAAGGGGATGACAGAGGATGAAATAGTTGGATGGCTTCACTGACTCAATGGACATTAGATTGAGTGGACTCTGATAGTTGGTGATGGACAGGGAGGCCTGGCGTGCTGCAGTCCATGGGGTCACAAAGAGTCAAACATGAATGAACAACTGAACTAAACTGAACTGATTGAGTTGGTGACAATATTACCCTGAGGGGTTGCATGGTCTTCCAGAAGGGATCAGTAGCTCAAATGCAGGTAGCGAGGAAGAAAACTGTTGCATTAGACTTTTGACAAGTGAAACAGATAGGGAGGTGCTTACTGATTGAGTGGTAAAAGTAATAAAACATACACTGGAAAATAAGGATTGGATGGAAGAGTAGCCTAATGAACAGGCAATGTACTAACAATGTATTGAGAATCCTTTGGGAGTCTAAGCACTGTTATATTTATTAAAATGTATCTACAAACTAAAAGGAAGGAAGCATGTGGTCAGAGGGTGAAATACCTGAGACATGACTGTGTAATAATGTAGACAATTAGGCAATCTATGCATCTACTGCTGTGATAGTTGAAACCTAAGAGTCTTAATGAGGAGTATAGATGAAATACCTCTTACCTTGGGAATAAGATATTCTCTGAATTCAATGTCCTGAGTTGCTGCATGGGGTAGGTTGTTGGGGACAAGGTCAATGTATCTCTGGATCTCGTGGATCACAGCATCTGTGTAGGGCATGCGGCTCCTGTCCTGCATGCAGGGACTCCGGTTTCTGCCAACCACACGGTTAATTTCTTCCTGGACTTTAGCTGGAAGGTAGAAATCAGAATTTATGTCAAGTGATAAAGATATTTTTTATCTTCTTAATCATGATTACATTGTGGTAGAATATGGAGAGAAGGAAATATTACACGTGTTTCCCTACAGGGGAAAAGACGAAAAAGAATTTCAGTGTCATGGGCAAATTGGATTTTCATTAGAGACTTAAATACACCTACATATAAAACACAGTTACATCATGAAATTCATTTCTTAATTCTGATTCTCTCCTTTGTGTATTTTTTAAAATAAACTCAGGAATGTGGGATCTCAAAGGCTCACATCATGCAGTTTAACCATTTTGTTTATGTCAGTTTTATTTTATAAAAGTTCTAAGAGAGTAGAAGTACTCCATGCAGTAAATACTTAATAAATGGACGAACTGAACAAGATGCTTTGTTGACTCAACACATAGGAATAATAAGTTAAGGGAGAATATCCAAGATGACAGAGTAGAAAGACTCTGAGATCATCTCCTCCCACAAGCATTACAAAATGATTAATACAATAATTTACAGAGCGACTATCAATAAGAACAACCTGAAGTCTAAGAGGAAAGTTCTTCAACAACTAAAGACATAAAGATGGAATCACGAGATGCATAGGAGAAGCAGAAACATAGCATAGTTAAGACCGTACCCCCAGATAGGAGACCCATGAACAGGATAATTACAATTACAGAGGTTCTTCCTGAGGAGTGGGGGGTCTGAACCCATCACTGGGCTCCCTAACCCAGGAGTGCTGAACCAGGAAGATGAGCCCCCAGAGACCTTGGCTTTGCAGGCCAACAGGGCTTATTTCAGATGGTCTAGTGAGCTGAGGGAAGTAGAGACTCCACTCTTAAAGAGCATATACAAAATCTCACCCACTCTGGGACCCAGAAGCAGGAGCACTAATTTGAAAGGAGCCTGGATCAGACCCATTTATTGATCTTGCACAGCCTCCCAGAGAGGCACAGGGAAGTTATGGCTTACCTCTGGAACACATATGCTGGTAGCAGCTACTTTGGAGAGCTCATCCCAACACATGGACATGGATGATAGTAAGTGCATTTTCAGAATCTTCCCTGTGGCTTATTAGTGCCAGAACTTGGCCCTTCTGATCAGCCAGTTATCACCCGTTCTTGGATATGGGAGGCCAAGCAGCTAGCTAGGCTGGGACATAGTCCTACCCACCAGCATGCCACATACTATAACAGCCCTGAGCCCCAGCTGCCCCTGGACCCAACTCCTCTCACCCGTTGGGAGACACCAACCCCAGGTCCCCCTGGGCCCCCATGTAGATAACAGGCATGCCAACTGCAACTCCAGGACCCCTAGGGTCCTACAGCCAGAGAACACAGGATCTGGCTCCCCCCACCAAGATACCCAAGACCCTGCAGCCAGAGAAGCCAGGATGTGGTCTCATACACCAGAAGGCAGGTACTATCCTCAAGACTCCTGGGGCCTGATCCACCAACCAGCAGGCCAACCCTAGCCCCAGGACCACAGCAGTCCTGCAGCCAACCATGTCAAGATCCAGCCTACTCAACAGCAGGCCAGTGTCACTAGAAGACATCTTGGGCCCCAGGCTCACCCAACAGCAAACTAACACCCAGTTCTAGGAAACCCAGAACTCTCTGCCAGCCATCTCAGGAAGAGGCCCTGACCCAGCTCTAACCACCAGAGGGCCAGCACTAGACAGGACCCCATGGGGTTTCATAACCAGCTGCCACATGACCCAGCCCACCCACCATCACCCAGCAGCTACTCCACAAGTAAAATGTATTGAATACAAATGGAAGAAAAAGAAAGTTGAGGAAACAATTCTTACACAAAATAGACTTTAAAACAAAGACTGTATGGAACAAGAGAAAAAAGGACATTACATAATGATGAAAGAATCAATCCAACAAAAAGATATAACAATTATAAATCTATATGCATATAGATTTATAATAGTGCTAAGTTGTTTCAGTCATGTCTGACTCTTTGCGATCCTTTGGACCATAGCCCACCAGGCTCCTCTGTCCATGAGATTCTCCAGGGAAGAATAGTGGAGTGGGTTGACATGCTGTCCTCCAGGGGATCTTCTCAACTCAGGGAATGAACCCACATCTCTTATGTCTCACACACACGTTAGCAGATGAGTTCTTTACCACTAGCGCCCCCTGGTAAGCCCGAAAATACATATACATATAACTGGTTCACTTCGTTGACAGCAAAAACTAGTACAACATTGGAAAACAATTAAACTCAAAAAACTAAAAATAATAGGTCTTAATAGATCAAAGCACAAAGCATGATAGAGTAAAGGAAATATTCTCTTAGATGAGGACTGAATAAAGAAAAAAATGAGGATGAGAAATTACATTTTTAGGAATTTTTTTTTTGGCCAAAAGGGTGTATTTGAACAGAATTTTTGTGTATAACTTTGTAGTCTAAAGAGTGAGGTTTTTTGATGAAGAAAGATTGTGATTTTGTTCAGTCAATCCTTCCATTGCAAATGCACCTGAGTAGAATTAACTTTTGACAAAAGTACATTTATCTGGACTTGGAAGGGTTATCAAGCAATATCATTGTAGAGAAGATTCTTAACCATCTGAGCCACCATGGAAGCCCTACTGCACCTGACCTGATGCAAATCAAGGATACTCCACCACAGTAGGGAGGACAGTGATCTATGCCCTCCATAACTCTGCTGCTGCTAAGTCACTTCAGTCGTGTCCAACGCTGTGTGTCCCCATAGACGGCAGCCCACCAGGCTCCCCCATCCCTGGGATTCTCCAGGTAAGAACACTGGAGTGGGTTGCCATTTCCTTCTCCAATGCATGAAAGGGAAAAGTGAAAGTGAGGTTGCTCAGTTGTCTCCGACTCTTAATGACCCCATGGACTGAAGCCTACCAGGCTCCTCCATCCATGGGATTTTCCAGGCAAGAGTACTGGAGTGGGGTGCCATTGCCTTTTCCGCCATAACTCTGCTACTGGTTAAATATTTCATTCTCCTGTTTTACTATACTCTAATTTGAATGCAATTCATACAATGATAGAAAGATGTACTAAGGATGGAAATTTTTCTTGTCCATCTTCTAGGCAGATGAAGAGTAGAAAAGTCATCAACGTTGCCTGCCAATTTCTAACCAGAATTTCATCCTATCCATCATCTCTGATACTACCTGTGACCTCCGGGTGCTTCAGCAGGAGCAGCAGTCCATATCTCAGAGTGATGCTTGTTGTCTCTATTCCAGCAGTAAACACATCCCATACAGTGGTGATCAAGTTATCCATGGTAAACTCAGACTGTTTATTGTGTTTCTCCTAGCAATGATGTATTAGGATTACTTAATAAGTAAAAGCAGCTTACAATAATTCCATATAACAACATAACATAATTGTTTAAGTTTACGAATTTGACAAATTAAACCAAACATTAAAATATGCTATTGATGATGGTAAAGCTAGATCAGCTGTTAGAATTTCTTCAATTAAAATATAACCAGAGTTAAACTTCTAACAAGTCCTTTCTGATTCCTCACTTTCTCACCCAATGGAGTAAATCAGTTCTTCAGTAATTTCTTTCTAATCTGACCCTTATCAAATCATCACTGCTACTCACCATCGGATGTTCAGGCATCTATTGTCTATATCATCATATCTGAATTTCTCACTCAGACCTTCAGAACCACCTATCCTCAAACTGAAACACTATTCCCAAATTCATCAGTCATTAAACCCACGACAGTTCCTCGGTTACTATCAAGACAATCTCTTTAAAACTTCCACACACTTCATCACTGCACTTATCTTTCCCTGAACCAATTTTGTCATCTCTGCTAATCCTCAAAACCTACTTCATCTGTTTCCTACTGTCCTTCCAAGAGTAAGCCTTTCTAGATGCGCATCCATTTCTGCCTTCTCTCATTTCTTACATCACCCATTCATGGAATTTATTTAATGAAAGAGAATATACTATCTTATCACTTATCTTGAATGTGTGTGTGTGTTTCAATCTGTTCTCAAATAAAGAACCAGCTTTAACATAGTAAATATACAAACTTCCAAGCAATTTTCAGTAACAATGCAGAAATAATTCAAGACAACCAGTATGGTTTGCACAACAATAAGTTGCACAAGCAATGCATATATCTTTAAGAAGGAGCATTTGTTTTAATAAACTGATTCCACTAAGAATAACAAAGCTATTCCATGCATCACATCACTCCACATACAAAGATGAAGGAGTAAATCTGAGTCCCCTTTTACCTTTTCCATTTTAATCAGGAAGTAATCAATAAAGTCTTGAGGGTTATTGAGGTCCAAGGATTCTTGGTGTTCCTTTATTTTCTCCAAAATAAACTTTCTTTGCTCAGTCATGTTTTTAAATAATGTGTTATGACTCCCTGGGAGATAATGTAGTAAAGAGGGGAAAGCATTGTAGAGCTGAAAAAGAAAAGAAATAGTCAATTCATTCAGCAAACATTTACAAGCCCATATTATGGTGCAGGCATATTGCTATTAAATGAGTAAATACAGACGAGTAAGATATGCTCCTTGCACTAGAACCCATTTAGGATTTGAAGGAGAGGGAACTGATGAAATGGCCTGAGTGACAGTATGCACAAATTAACAACTAATTTCAAAACCATGCGAATTATTTTCCTAACCATAACTCTGAAGAAGTTCAGGCTCATACCACATCTTTCCAAATGAGGGTACTGAGGGTCAGAAAGGTTAGTCAACCAGTCTAAGTCACAAAACTAGTGACAGAGGTAGTGACAGTGTTTATCCCATTTTACACTACACACATGTCTACAGACAGTCACCTAAACAGCGTCCAGGGATCATACACTTTTTCTACATTTATTTTTATGAAAACATATTAACAGTTGACACATATTATATTAGTTTCAGGTGTACAAAATGGTGATTGACCATTTACATTCATTACAAATTGATCACCATGATAAGCCTAGGAATCATCTGTCATCATACAGTTATTGAAATGTTATTGACTCTTATTCCTTATGCTGTATGTTACATCCCCGTGACTTCTTACATTTATATCTGGTTTATACTTCTTAATCCCTTTCACCTATTTCATTCATCCCTTTACTTTTTCCTCTCTGAGGACAACAGTTTCTTCTCTGTATCTATGAATTTGTTTCTGCTTTATTTGATTGTTTTAACTTTTAGATTCTAAATATGAAGTAAATCATATAATATTTGTCATTGTCTGCCTGACATTCTTCCCTTAGTATAATATCTTCTAGGACTATCCATGCTGTATAAATGACACAATCTCATGCTTTTATATGGCTGGGTAATATTTCAGTGTGTTTGTGTGTGTGTATATATATATATCACTTCTTCTTTATCCTTTCATCTATCAATGGACACTTAGGGGATTTCAATGTCTTACCTGTCAACAGTGCTACAATGAATATAAGGGTGCATATATCTTTTTGAGTAAGTTTTTTTCTTCAGATAAATACCCAGAAGTTTTCTAGAGAGAAGTACCCAGTTAAGTCCCAGATCTTATAGGAGATCTATTTTTAACATTTTGAGGAACCTCTATACTGTGTGCCATAGTGACCATTGCAATTTACTTTCTTACCAACAGTGCATGAGTGTTCCTTTATCTCTACATCCTCCCAACACTAATTATTTCTTTTCTTTCTTATAATAGCCATTCTGACTGGTGTGAAGTAAAATCTTTCAGTGTTTTTATTTGTATTTCCTGATAATTAGTGTTCTGACCATCTTTCCATGTGCCTATTGGCCAACTGTTTGTCTTCATTGGAAAAATACCTATTTTAACCTTCTGTCCATTTTTTAATTAGGGTTTTCTTTTGGTTGTTGAAGTGTACGAGTTCTTTGTGTATTTTGAACACTAACTTCTTGTCAGATACATCATTTGCAAATATATTCTACTCAGCAGGCAGGCATTTTGTTTTGTTGATAGTTACCTTCACTGTGCAAAAGCTTTTACATTTGATTAGGTCACATTCCTTTATTTTTGCTTTTGTTTCCCTTGCGTAAAAATGCATAACCAAAAAAAGATCAACAAGATTAATGTCAAAGAGTGCACATCTATGATTACTTCTAGAATTTTTATAGTTCTGGTTCTTACATTTAAATCCTTAATCCCTTTTGAATTTATTTTTATATGTGGTGTGATAAAGCCATCCAGTTTAATTCTTTTGTATGTAACTGTCCAGTTTTCCCAATACCATTGATTGAAGAGGGTGTCTTTTCTACATTCTGTATTCTAGCTTCTTTTGTTGTATATTAATTACCTACTAAGTGTGGGTTATATCTAAGCTGTCTCTTCAGTTCCATTGATTATGTCTGCTTTTGTCCCAGTACCACACTTCTTTTTCTTTGCTTGCTGTGGCTGGAACTTCCAGTACTATGCTGAATAAAAGTGGGGAGAGTGGGCATCCTTGTGTTGTTCCTGATTTGAGAGGAAATACTTTCAAGTTTTCACCATTGAGAATGATGGGAACTTTATTATATTCAGGTATGTTCCCTCTCTATTCACTCTGGAGTTTTTATCATAATGGATGTTGAATTCAGTCCAAAAGTTTTCTTGCAAAACTTAAAAAATCATATGATTTATTCTTCATTTTTAATGTGATGTATCACATAGGTTGATTTGCAGACACTGAACTGCCGGGAGCCAACACAGGAGATCCCACCCACGACAAGGTCATGTGGAAGAGACCTGATGGGCAAGGCAGATCAGGACTCGAAGGACCCCCTGGACCTGCTCAGCACCTACACCCAAACCAGAATCTGTCTGTCTTACTATTTTATGCCTTTCACCAACTCCTCTGACATTAATGGGGGGGCTATCCCCTACCACCTCTCTCTAAAGGAAATCAACTTAGATCTCTAGTTAATAAGTCTCCTGGGCATAATTGGAGTGTTTCAATTCAAACCCCTCTGATGGCTTTCTAACTTGCCTGACAGGTTTATCCGGACTTTTACAACCATGCCTGTGATTGTTCACAGCTTCCCAACCACGAGAGGCATGGGAAGCTTAAAACATTTTAAAAATATAGAGCCTTTTGAGGAGTTAAAAATTATTAGAATAGTACTGGTGGAGGGTTTCATTGTTGAACCAATGCTTGCTGCTAAGTTTTCATATCTTTCATTTTGTACCTGGGAGTGCATTAATTAATATAGTTGATATATAGAAATATAAGTAGTAGCCTTGGTATTAACAACATTAAACCTTGTGTTAATAAATTCTTTGTTTGTTATACCCCACTGCACCTTTGCCCTATAGGAATGCAACTTTCTCTAGTGCTTTCAGAGAATGGCGCTAGACTTTAGAAAAATCACCTTTAGAGAAAATAAGTTTTTTGCTTGATTAACCTTTATCACAAGAAAGAGTCATAAAATGTTATCAGGCCTCCTAGCAGAAGATGATGTAAATCACCTAAGACCTTTGTAAATGGAAAGGTATGCAGAAAGAAAGCCTGGTCTTGATAAGGGTCAGGACTGCTGACCCTGCATGACTTTGCATCTTCCATTATTCTCTATGTACAACTTAAGGTATAAAAGCTCCTTTTGAAAATAAAGTTGCGGGCCTGGTCTCCCCGTGTCATTCTTTCCTTCTCTCTCTCTCTTTCTCTTTCCTTTTCAGGTTGATCCCCTGGAGTGCAGAGGCTCTCTGAGTTCACTTTCCTGCCCAGGCTTCTAAGACCCTCTTGAGAAGGTGCTCTGCACCTTCGCCACATCGAGAGGGTGCCTGAGGCCTTCGTGAACAGAGCAAGTCCCATGCAGGGGCTTTATTGGCTTTCTTTTTAAACCAAGGAATACCAACCTCTTCCTCTCCTCTACTTTCTTAACTGCAACATTCTCTCTCTCTCTCTGTCACCGACGCCATCTCTCTTGAGGGTACTCTTGGATCCTGCTGGGGCTGGACCCCAGCACTGAACCATCTTTGCATCCGCACAATAAATTTGGCTCATTTATAGATTATAACATGTTAATGTATTGCTGATTTCAGTTTCATGCAAAGATGGGCACAATAAAGGAGAGAAATAGTATGGATGCAACAGAAACAGAAGATATTAAGAAGAGGTGACAACAATAAACAGAAGAACTATTAAAAAAAAAAAGTCTTAATGACCCAAATAACGATGACAGTGTGCTAACTCACAAAGCGCCAGACATCTTGAAATGTGAAGTTAAGTGAGCCTTAGGAAGAATCACTACAAACAAAATGAGTGGAACGATGGAATTCCAGTTGAGCAATTTCAAATCCTAAAATATGATGCTGTGAAAGTGCTGCACTCAATACACTAGCAAATTTTGAAAACTCAGCAGTAGCCACAGGACTGGAAAAGGTCTGTTTCATTCCAGTCCGAAAGAAAAGCATTACCAAAGAATGTTCAAACTACCACACATTTGCACTCATCTCACATACTACAAAGTAATGCTCAAAATTCTCCAAGTAAGTCTTCAACAGTATGTGAACTGGGAAACTCCAGATGCTCAAGCTGGATTTAGAAAAGGCATAGGAACCAGAGATTAAATTGCCAACATCTGTTGGATCATTGAAAAAGCAAGAGAGTTCCAGAAAAACATATACTTCTTCACTGACTACACCAAAGCCTTTTACTCTGTGGATCACAACAAACTGGAAAATTCTTCAAGAAATGGGAATACCAGACCACCTGACCTGCCTCCTGAGAAACCTGTAGGCAGGTCAAGAATCAACAGTTAGAATTGGACATGGAACAAAGGACTGGTTCCAAATCAGGAAAAGAGTACCTCAAGGCTGTATGTCACCCTACTAATTTAACTTATATGCAGAGTATATCATGGGACTTTCTGGGCTGAATGAAGCACAAGCTGGAATCAAGATTGCCTGGAGAAATAGCAATAACCTCAGATATACAGATGACACCACCCTGATGTCAGGAAGCAAAGAAGAACTAAAGAGCCTCTTAATGGAAGTGAAAGAGAAGAGTGAAAATGCAACTTAAAACTCAACATTCAAAAAACAAAGATCATGGCATCCGGTCCCACCACTTCATGGCAAATAGATGGGGAAGCAATGGAAACAGTGACAGACTATTTTATTGGGCTCTAAAATCACTGAAGATGGTGACTGCAGCCATGAAATTAAAAGACACTTGCTCCTTGGAAGAAAAAAGATGACCAACCTAGACAGCATATTAAAAAGCAGAGATGTTATTTGCTGACAAACGTCCATCCAGTCAAAGCTATGGTTTTTCCACTAGTCATGTATGGATGTGAGAGTTGGCAAAGAAAGCTGAGCACGAAAGAACTGATGCTTTTGAACTGTGCTGTTGGAGAAGACTCTTGAGAGTCCCTTGGACTGCAAGGAGATCCAACCAGTCCATCCTAAAAGAAATCAGTCCTGAAAATTTATTGGAAGGAATGATGCTGAAGCTGAGGCTCCAATACTTTGGCCACCTGATGTGAAGACTTGACTCATTAGAAAAGACCCTGAAAAGACCCTGAAGCTGAGAAAGATTGAAGGCAGGAGGAGAAGGGGTTGACAGAGGATGAGATGGTTGGATGGCATCAGCAACTCAATGGACATGAGTTTGAACAAGATCCAGGAGTTGGTGATGGAGAGGAAATCCTGGCATGCTACAGTCCACAAAGAGTTAGACATGACTAAGCAACTGAACTGAACTGAATATTTTGTTGAGGATTTTTGCATCTAGCTTCATCAAAAGTATTGACCTTAATTATTCTCTTTTTAGTGTTTTTTTATTTTCTAATTTATGTTTAAGTGTAATGTTGGCATCATAGAAAAATTTTGAAAATGTTCATTTGGACATGTTTGGAAAGGTCAGGCATTAGTTCTTTTTTAAATATTTGGTATAATTCACTCGTGAGGCCATCTGGTCCTAGATTTTTGGTTTTGATGTGTTTTGATTTCTGGTTTTATTTCATTACTAGTGTTCAGTCTTCAGATTATCTGTTTCTTCCTGATTCAATCTTGGTATATGTGTTGATATGAATTTATCCATTTTCACTAGGTGTTCAATTTGTAGGTATATAATTATTCATTGTGGTCTCTCATAAGTCTTTGAATTTCTGTGGTATATGTTCCTCTTTCATTTCTGATTTTGTTTATTTGAGCGTTCTTTGTTTCTGATGAGTCTGGCTAGAGTTTATCCAATGTGATTATCCTTTCAAAGAACAAGCTTTTAGGTTCACTAATCTTTTCTAAAGTGGGTGACTTTATTTGGGGGGCTCCAAAATCACTACAGATGATGACTTCAGCCATGAAATTAAAAGATGCTTACTCCTTGGAAGGAAAGTTATGACCAACCTAGACAGCATATTAAAAAGCAGAGGCATTACTTTGGCGTCAAAGGTCCATCTAGTCATGGCTATGGTTTTTCTAGTGGTCATGTATGAATGTGAGAGTTGGACTATAAGGAAAGCTGAGCACTGAAAAATTGATGCTTTTGAACTGTGGTGTTGGAGAAGACTCTTATGAGTCCCTTGTACTGCAAGGAGATCCAACCAGTCCACCCTAAAGGAGATCAGTCCTGAGTGTTCATTGGAAGGACTGATGTTGAAGCTGAAACTCCAGTACTTTGGCCACCAGATGTGAATAGCTGACTCATTTGAAAAGACTCTGATGCTGGGAAAGATTGAGGGCAGGAAGAGAAGGGGACGACAGAGAATGAGATGATTGGATGGCATCACTGACTCAATGGACATGGGTTTGGATGAACTCTGGGAGTTGGTGATAGACAGGGATGCCTGGCATGCTGCGGTCCATGGGGTGGCAAAGTGTTGGACACGACTGAGCGACTGAACTGAAGTGAACTGAACTGAATATTTTCTATTGCTGTTTTAGTCTCTATTGTTTATTTAGTCTCTGATCTTTATTATTTCCTTCCTTCTGCTAACTTTGGGCTTTGTTCTTTTTTCTAGTTTGTGTTGTGTGTGTGTGTGCAGCAGTTTTATTAAAGAAAGAAAGGGAACAGAGAAAGCTTCTGACATAGACATCAGAAGAGGGACAGAGAATGCGCTCCTCAGTCTAAACAAGGGAGTTACATACTTTTTTAATTAGTTATTATTATAAATAAAAAGAATGTCTCAAGGTTGTAAAGATCTTACTAGATCCACTCCCATAATTAACATTTTAAGATAACAGGATTAGCCAGAAAGTTTTCAAGAAGGAGAAACTGTCCTCAAGCAGGATGTATTGTTGCTACATAATTCTTAGTACAGAGTTTAAACTGAGTTGTTTGTTGTGTAATCATCAGTACCAGGCTTAGAGAAAAAAACGTTTTATGTGACTAAGACTAACGAATGTAGAGGGGGGAAAGATGTTTGTCTTTTCCTCCTTCTTGAGAATTCCAGACCCCTGTCTCCACTTCATGAGCCCCAGATCCCTTTCTCCTCCTCAGGGACCTCAGACTTCTTATCATCCTGCCTAGGAATTGACTCTCTCATTCCCCCTTTTTCTTTTAGGACAATTATGTTGCCAAGAGAAAAGAACATCGTTTCCATTCTATAACTACTTCCTGCTGTTGAGAGGCATCATCCCTAAATTGTTCTCCTAACCCTCATATTGAGGGTCTCTGACCCAAGGGCCCCAAGTAATAGTTGGAGGAGGCTGTGGCACTCGTAGGAGCCTGGACAATCATTTGTAACCTAAAGGCTTTCAGACAGTTAGAAACAAACCCCTTTACAGATGTGAGGCAAAATAGTCTTTAAACCAAGTTAAAACATAATCAAAATTAAAAGTACATTATGTCCATAGTTACATCAGTCCATCTTAGGATTGCTAGCAGTCATCAGATCAAGAAGAGGTGTCACATAGGATTGTTGTGGTGAAGAGTTGAAGAAAGTCCTTTCCTTGAAGTGGAGAAACCCACCGTGGAAAGCCTTCAATTGATAAGGAGATTGAAAAGCTGAACGCTGAGTCACATGGTTAATTTTAAGGCCTCAGAGTCTATAACAATGTCTGTGTGTAAGAAGGGTCTTCCATAGATACATTCAAAGTGGGACAGACCTTCCTTTTTAGGGGCAGTTCGAGCCCTCATTAAAGCTACAGGTAGAACTTTAAACCAACTGTCTTATGTTTCCTGAGCTCACTTACACGGATGCCTCTTAATTATGTCATTAGCCTTTTCAACTTTTACTGAAGATTGGGGTCTCCAGGAACTGTGTAAGTGATAGTCTATTCATAGAGTCTTCCATGCCCCTTGAGTTACAGCAGCTTTAATGACAGAGCCGTTGTTGCTCTGAACTTTAGAGTTTAAGATCTCACTTACATCACGATGTTAGGTAGGTAGAATAGGGAAACGAAATCCAAAATGGCGGTGGCTAAAAAAACAAGGAAGGTCAAATGAAGGTCCGAGGACCAGAGTGAAGACTTCAGGTAGAAAAAACAGCACTCCTGGCTAAGCCCAATTGCATAGAGCAGGCCCAGGTGGAGGCAAAAACATATAAAAGGAAGAGCCAAAGCACTCTCTCTCTCTCTTTCTCTCCCGCGTGTGTGCACTCTTTCTCTCTCTCTCTCTCTCACTTTTTGTCTCTCTCTCTCTCTTTTTCTCTCTCTCTTTCCTTCCCCCACGCACTCCTCCACTCTCTTCTCTTCAAGTCTTTGGGTTGGTATGCCCTCACGCTTCAAGGATGGATTCTCCTGCTATCTTCTAAATAAAATAGAGCTGTAACACTGATTTGCCTAAGAGCTATAACACGGTTTGTCCAAAACCTGAGAGCTGTGACACACTGAGGGCTTTAATATCCATCGCTCCAAATCTTTGCTGTGATGAGACAAAGAACCTAGGAACATACACTCACGTAACAATGAGAAGTCAGTACAGTAAGATTTTGCCCATTAGTCAACTTATGAGCTATAGACATTAGCAAAACAATAGTAGCAATTACCCTTAAGGAATGTGGCCATAAGCTTTTTTTTAACTAAGAAACAAACTAAACTCTGATCCTATGGGCAAGCTCAAAGCAGGAGCCTGCAAGAGGGCAGTTTGAAAAGGCTTCAAAGCCTTTTGAGTCTCTGGGGGCCTAACCAGCTTGTCGATTTGGGCCTGCTGAGTTTCAGTTATAAGTTCATATAAAGCTCAGGCAAGTTCTCCATAATCCGGAATCCAAATGTGGCAGTAGCCTGTAATGCCCCCAAATCTCCTCAATTATCTTAAAGTCATATTTGGCTCATTTAGGAATTTCAGACAATAAAGTATAAGGATTAGGCACTTATTATTTGTATATCTTGAATAAGTCTCCATTTATCATTTGACATTTTTACATCCAAAATAGGAGTGTTACATGGACTATTACAGGGAGTTAATAGCCCCTTTCCTTTAAATCTTCAATGATGTGTTTTAACCCTTCCTTAACCTTGGGCTTTAGTGGGTACTGCTTTTGATGTGAAAATAGGTGAGAGTCTTTGAGCTTGATAATGACAGGAACAGCATTTTGTGTTCAACCCTCAGTTTTTCCATCAGCCCACACTTCAGGGTTTATATTTTGTTCAATTAACAGGAGAGAAAGAGCAGGCTCCATATTCATGAAAACAGAGGCCTGGAACCTTGTTCAGTATATCCCTCCCCAGAAGGGGCAAAGGATATTCTGGCACGATTAGAAACCCGACAAAATAGCACAGAGTTCTAATTGTAGTTTAAAGGACAACTGAGATAATAAGGTTTGGTGTATCCAGACAGTCCCATTACGGTAGTGGATCAGGAGGAAAGAGGACCAGCGGCTTCAGTGAGCACTGAGAAGTTTGCCCCAGTGTCCAAAAGAAGTTGACTGATTGGCTCCACACAGTTATTAATACCCAGGGTTCCTCAGGTGTAATTAGGATGGGAGCTTGTGTGGAGACCCCCAGGCACCTTCAGTCCCAATTGTCTTGAAAGTCCAACCCCTGGGACCTACACCTCGGAACAAGAGACTTTATTGACCTCTCTCCCCTTGCCTCTGTCTTTCCTCTCCTTAACCCTTCCTATCCTTCCCTGTTTTTCTAGTCCCCCAGTCCTGGAAGCAGGAATCTGGTCGAAGGGCTCTCAGCCTGAGCTGAGGATTGGAGACTGATCCCCTCCTCTTGGCAGAGAACTCAAATTCTGGTTCTGGTCTGGTCCGATTTCTGGTAGGGCTGAGTTCCAGTCCTCCCTTCTCTGGAGGCCCAGGGAAAAGTCCCATAATGCCTGGGTATCTGTAGGTGGCAGGAGACGTCTGTAAGGCCACCTCTTTCGCCTCCCCTCTCCCGCCTCCTCCCCCTTCTTCTTTCAACCTGGCTTCCTTTCCTCCCTTGAAATCTTTGATGTCAGTACTTGGATCTGAAGTTCTGTGTCTCTATAGGAGGTTTTCTGAGAGACCGTATTCTTGTCTTTAAGGTCTTCCCTGGTGGTGCAGAGGTTAAAGCGTCTGCCTGCCATGTGGGAGACCTGGGTTTGATCCCTGGGTCGGGAAGATCCCCTGGAGAAGGAAATGGCAACGCACTCCAGTATTCTTGCCTGGAGAATCCCATAGACAGAGGAGCCTGGTGGACTACAGTCCACGGGTCACAAAGAGTCGGGCACGACTTCACTTTTTCACACTTCGGAAGGCAATCTCTTCTCCATTATGGTCCTTTGCAGACTGGACATGGAGCCAGGGGCAACTTATATGCCTCAGGCCAATCCCACTTAAGATGCCCCTCCTTTACACAGTAATAACAGGTCCATTTCTTTTCACCTGGGTCCGTCTGGGCATTTTTCCTTAGGCTGTTTCAGAGTGGATCTAACAGCCATGCTGGGGCTTTAGTCTTTTGCCTGGTTCTTTTTTGTCTCATTTTCCTCCTCATATTCTCCACCAAAATATACTGTCTGAGACACTGCAACAATTGTTCTAAAGACTAATTTAGGCCGAACACCTGTTTTTGTAACTTACAGCAGATATCTGGAGACGACTGAGTGAAAAAACTACCTTTTAAGATCATTTCTCCCTCTGTAATTTCAAGATCAACATCAGCAAACTTGCAGAGAGCCCCCTGTAGTTTATCTAGGAATTTACCAGGAGTTTTCTTCTCTCCCTGTTCTATGTCAGTCAACTTAGCATAGTATAAAGTCCTTGGGCACGCCTGAGTCCTACAAGAATACATCCGGCAATCTGGCTCTGTTATTGGAACCACTTGGCTCCCAGTAGGAAGGAGCGCTATTTCATGCTCCCTCATTCCCCTTGCCTTCAAGCCATTCATCTCCAAAAGTAGTAGCTTCCCCCAAAACTCGAGTTTTTGAATCAAGAGTCAGTGTCTTTCCCAAGACATACATTATATCTCTCCAAGTAAGGTCATAAAGTAAAGTTAATCCCATAAAACCTTCTATGTACTTTTTGGGTACTCTAAATAGTCTCGATCACAGTTGGAACTGTTGGAATTTCTACTGAGACTAAGGCCACCCCTCCTGGAAGGGTACCCTGATTCTCAGCCTGTTCAGTTGGGAGCCCCAGATACAGGGGCAAAGTAAGAGAACAGGAGGCAGCTGAAGGCTTCACACCCAAATCAGCACACTTTGTACATAAGTCTGGCATGTCTCGCAGAGAGATAAAGAGCAACACATATGCCTCTTCAACCCATTTCCTTTGTTTTCTACAGAACTGGTCTAGTTGTAAAATGGTATCATAATTGAGAGACCCTTTAACTGGCCAGTGTTCCCCATTTTCCAAAGGATAATGTGGCTATTCAGTATCACAGAAGAAGAACCAGGCATGTATTTTTTAAACTCTGGGGATCAAACTTGTCCCAAGTTTTTTAACGTTTGAAAAGAGTGGTTCTGGAACTGTTAGCTCCCATCTGCAAGAGAGAAAAAAGCAGCATCCATGGCTGTGTCTTCTTTCCACCAGAGGCGTCCCTCCCTGCTCTAGATGGGTGTGCAGACAGACTTTCCACTGAAGCTTTCCTTCCCTGGACAGACTTAGTCTGTCCCTTACTGACGCAGGCATCTTACTCATCCCTCCCAGTTCTACCACCAAGGTGGGGTGGAGATGCACCAGGGGTAGACGTGATGGCATCCCAGATTGATTTCTAGTTCCTTACCACCAAAACCTTTGTTTGATTTGCCAAGTAGTTTCCCAGAATGTTTCCCAAGCTAGGACTACTAGAGGAAGCATCCATCTTATGTGTGACCATGTACATTCCTAAATACAGTCCTGACGGCAGTAGAAGTGGTGAGTCATAAAGAGACGAACAACAACCAAGCTGTCCCTTTTGAGTGTCACCATGCCAGTATATGTGATAGCAAAAGAGGTGGTAGAGGGCTGGCCAGTGAGGAAAAAGTTATTTTTGTTCTCAAGCTACTAGATCCAATCCTTCCAGTTCCTTTCCACAGATTCCATAAAAGGAATATCTAGGGAGTTGAGACAGAAGCCACTGGAGAGCTTTCTCTGGTCAGCTAACAGCTAGCACTACCAAAGGAAGAAGCCCATTGCACTTCCAATCTGAACAGATCATGCAATTCCCAATTGATATCCTCAAAAACCTCATGGGACCAGAAGTGTTTTTATCCACATAGATAGGAGGCACAGCCATGACAAAGACTTACTTTTAGGACTGTGGACCCTAAGTCAGGCAGTCAAGAGAGTGACCTCTAGCCTGAGAGACATTCTTGGAGCTAGAGCTCCTGCTTACTCCCAAACATGCTCTTCTAAATTTTGCCCTCTAGCAAGGCTAGGCACTTCCATACTTGGGGTCTAAGTACATAGTATTGGCACGAACCCCAATTCCCTTGATAGTCTATGATCCGACAGATTAGGTTCAGAATCAGTTCAGTAACTCAGTCTTGTCCGACTCTTTGCAACCCCATGAACTGCAGGACGCCAGGCCTCCCTGTCCATCACCAACTTCCGAAGTTCACTCAGACTCACGTCCATCAAGTCCGTGATGCCATCCAGCCATCTCATCCTCTGTCATCCCCTTCTCCTCCTGCCCCCAATCCCTCCCAGCATCAGAGTCTTTTCCAATGAGTCAACTCTTCAAATGAGGTGGCCAAAGTATTGGAGCTTCAACTTTAGCATCATTCCTTCCAAAGAAATCCCAGGGTTGATCTCCTTCAGAATGGACTGGTTGGATCTCCTTGCAGTCCAAGGGACTCTCAAGAGCCTTCTCCAACACCACAGTTCAAAAGCATCAATTCTTCGGCGCTCAGCTTCCTTCACAGTCCAACTCTCACATCCATAGATGACCACAGGAAAAACAATAGCTTTGACTAGACGGACCTTAGTCGGCAAAGTAATGTCTCTGCTTTTGAATATACTATCCAGGTTGGTCATAACTTTTCTTCCAAGGATTAAGCGTCTTTTAATTTCATGGCTGCAGTGACCACCTGCAGTGATTTTGGAGTCCAAAAAAATAGTCTGACACTGTTTCCACTGTTTCCCCATCTATTTCCCATGGAGTGAGGGGACCAGATGCCATGATCTTCGTTTTCCAAATGTAGAGCTTTAAGCCAACTTTTTCGCTCTCCTCTTTCACTTTCATCAAGAGGCTTTTTAGCTCCTCTTCACTTCTGCCATAAGGGTGGTGTCATCTGCATATCTGAGGTGATTGATATTTCTCCAGGCAATCTTCATTCCAGCTTGTGTTTCTTCCAGTCCAGCATTTCTCATGATGTACTCTGCATAGAAGTTAAATAAGCAAGGTGACAATATACAGCCTCAACGTACTCCTTTTCCTATTTGGAACCAGTCTGTTGTTCCATGTCCAGTTCTAACTGTTGCTTCCTGACCTGCATACAGATTTCTCAAGAGGCAGGTTAGGTGGTCTGGTATTCCCATCTCTTTCAGAATTTTCCACAGTTTATTGTGATCCACACAGTCAAAGGCTTTGGCATAGTCAATAAAGCAGAAATAGATGTTTTTCTGGAACTCTCTTGCTTTTTCCATGATCCAGCAGATGTTGGCAATTTGATCTCTGGTTCCTCTGCCTTTTCTAAAACCAGCTTGAACATCAGGAAGTTCACAGTTCACGTATTGCTGAAGCCTGCCTTGGAGAATTTTGAGCATTACTTTACTAGTGTGTGAGATGAGTGCAATTGTGCAGTAGTTTGAGCATTCTTTGGCATTGCCTTTCTTTGGAATTGGAATGAAACTTGACCTTTTCCAGTCCTGTGGCCACTGCTGAGTTTTCCAAATTTGCTGGCATATTGAGTGCAGCACTTTCACAGCATCATCTTTCAGGATTTGAAGCAGCTCAACTGGAATTCCATCACTGCCAGTAGCTTTGTTCCTCACGATGCTTTCTAAGGCCCACTTGACTTCACATTCCAAGATGTCTGGCTCTAGATTTGTGATCACATCATCATGATTATCTGGGTCATGGAGATCTTTTTTGTACAGTTCTTCCATATATTCTTGCCACCTCTTCTTAATATCTTTTGCTTCTGTTAGGTTCATACCATTTCTGTCCTTTATCGAGCCCATCTTTGCATGAAATGTTCCCTTGGTATCTCTAATTTTCTTGAAGAGATCTCTAGTCTTTCCCATTCTGTTGTTTTCCTCTATTTCTTTGCATTGATCACTGAGGAAGGCTTTCTTATCTCTTCTTGTTATTCTTTGGAACTCTGCATTCAGGTGCTTATATCTTTCCTTTCCTCCTTTGCTTTCGCCTCTCTCCTTTTCACAGCTATTTGTAAGGCCTCCCCAGACAGCCATTGTGCTTTTTTGCATTTCTTTTCCATGGGGATGGTCTTGATCCCTGTCTCCTGTACAATGTCACGAACCTCCATCCATAGTTCATCAGGCACTCTATCTATCAAATCTAGGCCCTTAAATCTATTTCTCACTTCCACTGTATAATCATAAGGGATTTGATTTAGGTCATACCTGAATGGTCTAGTGGTTTTCCCTACTTTCTTCAATTTGAGTCTGAATTTGGTAATAAGGAGTTCATGATCTGAGCCACAGTCAGCTCCTGGTCTTTTTTTGTTGACTGTATAGAGCTTCTCCATCTTTGGCTGCAAAGAATATAATCAATCTGATCTCGGTGTTGACCATCTGGTGATGTCCATGGGTAGAGTCTTCTCTTGTGTTGTTGGAAGAGGGTGTTTGCTATGACCAGTGCATTTTCTTGGCAAAACTCTATTAGTCTTTGCCCTGCTTCATTCCACATACCAAGGCCAAATTTGCCTGTTACTCCAGGTGTTCTTGACTTCCTACTTTTGCATTTCAGTCCCCTATAATGAAAAGGACATCTTTTTTGGGTGTTAATTCTAAAAGGTCTTGTAGGTCTTCATAGAACCGTTCAACTTCAGCTTCTTCACTGTTACTGGTTGGGGCATAGACTTGGATTACTGTGATATTGAATGGTTTGCCTTGGAGACAAACAGAGATCATTCTGTCGTTTTTGAGATTGCATCCAAGTACTGCATTTCGGACTCTTCTGTTTACCATGATGGCTACTCCATTTCTTCTGAGGGATTCCTGCCCGCAGTAGTAGATATAATGGTCATCTGAGTGAAGTTCACCCATTCCAGTCCACTTTAGTTTGCTGATTCCTAGAATGTCGACGTTCACCCTTGCCATCTCTTATTTGACTACTTCCAATTTGCCTTGATTCATGGACCTGACATTGCAGGTTCCTATACAATATTGCTGTTTACAGCATCGGATCTTGCTTCTATCACCAGTCACATCCACAAACTGGGTATGGTTTTTGCTTTGGCTCCATCCCTTCATTCTTTCTGGAGTTATTTCTCCACTGATCTCCAGTAGCATATTGGGCACCTAATGACCTGGGGAGTTCCTCTTTCGGTAGCTTATCTTTTGCCTTTTCATACTATTCATGGGGTTCTCAAGGCAAGAATACTGAAGTGGCTTGCCATTCCCTTCTCCAGTGGACCACATTAGCTCTTCACATCTGGTGGCCAAGGTATTGAAATTTCAGCTTCAACACCAGTCCTTCCAACGAACACCCAGTACTGATTTCCTTTAGGATGGCCTGGTTGGATCTCCTTGCAGTCCAAGGGACTCTCAAGAGTCTTCTCCAACACCACAGTTCAAAAGCATCAATTCTTCAGCACTCAGCTTTCTTGACAGAGTAGGTTCAGTTCAGTTCAGTTCATTTCAGTCGCTCAGTCATGTCTGACTCTTTGTGACCCCATGAGTTGCAGCACGCCAGGCCTCCCTGTCCATCACCAACTCCAAGAGTTCACTCAGACTCACGTCCATCGAGTCAGTGATGCCATCCAACCATCTCATCCTCGGTCGTCCCCTTCTCCTCCTGTTCCCCAATCCTTCCCAGCATCAGAGTATTTTCCAATGAGTCAACTCTTTGCATGAGGTGGCCAAAGTACTGGAGTTTCAGCTTTAGCATCATTCCTTCCAAAGAAATCCCAGGGTTGATATTCAGAATGGACTGGTTGGATCTCCTTGCAGTCCAAGGGACTCTCAAGAGTCTTCTCCAACACCGCAGTTCAAAAGCATCAATTCTTCGGAGCTCAGCCTTCTTCACAGTCCAACTCTCACATCCATACATGACCACTGGAAAAGCCATAGCCTTGACTAGACAGACCTTAGTCGGCAAAGTAATGTCTCTGCTTTTGAACATGCTATCTAGGTTGGTCATAATTTTTCTTCCAAGGAATAAGCGTCTTTTAATTTCATGGCTGCAGTCACCATGTGCCGTGATTTTGGAGCCCAAAAAGATAAAGTCTGAAACTGTTTCCACTGTTTCTCCATCTATTTCCCATGAAGTGATGGAACCGGATGCCATAGTAGTTCTAATTCCCCAGGCAGTTATGGAATGGTCAAAAAGACCAGAAAAAAATTTGACAAGAAAGGAAAGTTCACTCCACACGCTTTGTCCATTTGTGGCCACTCCCCTCGAAGGGATGTTGAGCACCTCTTGGCACTGGCAGGTCAGCATAAACCCCCAACAAGTCTCCCCTTTGGGGAGCTGCCTTCGGTCATTATGAGGCACCTCAAAACCACAGAACAGGGCTCATCACTTGCTTCGTGCAGGGCATGTCATTCATTCACACAAGCACACCATAGCGTTAGTAAAGTAAAGCAAAAAATGTGTATACTAAGAAAGCAGAGAGGCTAGAGCTCTTGAGGGTTTTGACTTTGTCCTGAACATCCCGGATGAGATGATAGCTTATGGTGAACTGTGTCGGATTCGTGATCTCAGAGGAAGATTTAGCTTTGGACCAGGGGCCATTCTTGATTAGTCAAGAGCTTTTGTGTAGCAGTTTTATTAAAAAAAGAAAAGGGACAGAGAAAGCTTCTGACATAGACACCAGAAGGGGGATGGAGAGTGCCCACTCTTTTTCTAGTTTTATGTGTAAGGTTAGATTGCTTACTTGGTATTTTTCTGGTTTCCTGAGGTAGACCTGTTTCACTATAAACTTCCCTCTTAGAACTGCTTTTGTGAGTCACATAGATTTTGGAATGTTGTGCTTCCATTTTCATTTCTCTCAAGGTATTCTGACTTCCTCTTTGACCCATTGTTGTTTAGTAGCAGCTAACAATATATTCAACAACATATTCAGCTCCTATGTGTTTGTGTTTTTTCCAGGGTTTTTTTTTTTTTTCTGTAATTGATTTCTAGTTTCATACCATTGTGGTCAAAAAGGTCCAGAGGGATTGTACGGGGAGGGAGGAGGGAGGGGAGTTCCAAATGGGGAACACATGTATACCCATGGTGGAATCATGTTGATGTATGGCAAAAACAATACAATATTGTAAAGTAATTAACCTCCAATTAAAATAAATAAATTTATATATTTTTAAAAAGATGCTCAATATAATTTCAATTTCTTGAATTTACTGGCACTTGTTTTGTAACATCATATGATCTATCTTGGAAAATGTTTCATGTGTACTTGAAAAGAATGTGTATTCTGCTGTATTTGGATGGAGGGTTGTATATAAATCTATCAAGTCCTTTGTGTCTAATGTGTTGATTAAGGCCAATGTTCCCTTATCAATTTAGTTTGGCTGCTCTGTCCATGGGGCTGCAAAGAGTCAGACATGACTAAGTGACTGAACTGAACTGTTCTGTCCATTGATGTAAATGATGCGTTAATGTCTCCTAGTATTATTGTATTACTGTTGATGACTCCTTTTAAGTCTGTTCACACCATACCATTTTTTAAATGAAGAAACTATACCAGAAAGACTAAGGAAATGCCTATATTACCTAACTTACTTTTATTTAGGCATTTTACATCTTCAGAAATGTACACATTCATTTGACCATCATAGTCCTAGAGTTTACAGAATCCTTTTTAAATAGTATCTTCATGACTTAATACCCTCAGTAGGTACTGAAGAAATTTATTCAGCTGCTATCTTAGAGAATCAAGAAATCTAGTTTTTATATCTAACTCATTCTTCTTTTGATTAGGTTACTTTGAAAGTAAGCTCAGTATTTCCAGGTGAGCTTTCTGTTCCATAGACTACTTGCTCTCTAGAGTCCTTCCCAGGTAGAAAACATCATAACATTATGATCCATGGAATTTTAGTTGTTAGTAGTACAGCATAAGTTATTGTATTTTTCTGACAGTTTACTAATAGTAAAAATACAATGTATATACATCCTATTTATACACATAAAAATCAGGGGAAAAAAGATTTCTCAAAAAAAGGAAAAACCTTGCTATAATTGTTGCACTATTTTTTATTACTATTCTTATATTTTGTTTACAAATTCATTTCAACACATTCAATTGCTTTGATAACTCACTGTTGCTCCTGCTGCTAAGTCACTGCAGTCATGTCCGACTCTGTGCAACCCCATGGATGGCAGCCCACCAGGCTCCTCCGTCCCTGGGATTCTCCAGGCAAGAATACTGGAGTGGGCTGTCATTTCCTTCTCCAATGCATACGAAGTCACTTCAGTCATGTCTGACTCTGTGCAACCATATGGACAGCAGCCCAACAGGCTCCTCCAGCCACAGGATTCTCTACGCAAGAATACTGAAGTGGGTTGCCATTTCCTTCTCCATGATAACTCACTAAGTGGTACCAAACAATAGCACAAAGAAATGTGGTAATCACTTTAGATTAAAAGTTATTTCTTATTTAAAGAGAACCTTGACCTTACCTCAATCCAGGGGGTGCTAAAAATTGTTGCATTTTCATGAATATACTTTGCCAAGGTTAGAAAGTTTTCATCACTGTATTCAAAACGATTCCGGAATATAATGGAGCAGATCACGTTGCAGGGAGCATAGGTCAGAAGGAAAGTAGGATCACATGGAGATCCTAAAAATAATATATGAAAGTTGGAATATAATTTTCAAATAAATCTTAGTTTACTGTATAAAATAATGGAGAAAGGTTGATTCCTAAGATTATTTTTATTACTAGAACAACCTGGACCTGCCATCATCACTATAAATTCAACATGCCTAGAGAGTTGGACAATAAAGAAGGCTGAGTGCTAAAGAATTGATGTTTTCGAACTGTGGTGCTAGAGAAGACTCCTGAGAGTCTCTTGGACAGCAAGATTAAGCCAGTCAGTTCTGAAAGAAATCAGTTCTAAATATTCATTACTGCTAAAGCTGAAGCTCCAATATTTTGGCCATCTGATCCGAAGAGCTGACTCATTGGAAAAGACTGTGATGCTGGGAAAGACTGAAGGCAAGATGAGAAGGGGCTGACATGAGTTTGAGCAAACTCTGGGAGGTAGTGAAGGACAGAAAAGCCTGGCATGCAATAGTCCATGGAGTTGTGAAGAGTAGGACATGACTTAGCAACTGAACAACAACAAAAACAAAATAACATTGTGTTTCCCTAAGCAAAATTACATAATCTGGTGTAATTTATTTATTAAATTTCTCCCAATTATTCTATTTATATCATTCTCCAGTTAAAGCCACAAGGTAATACACAAGAAGGAGATCATTTTGAAATGTCTTTAAAATTATAAAATTAAGCTCTTGGTGTTGATAGTCTTCAAAATACCCAGAAGAAACTGACCAATATAATAAGAAGGTAAGGAGACTGAGGAGAATTGAAATCATATTTTACAAAATGCATTGAAAATGTTGAATGTGCTTTTCTCTCAGAAGACAATAATGAGAGGGGTTGAAGACTAGAGATCGCATCAAGAAAATCAGAGATACAAAGGGAACGTTTCATGCAAAGATGGTCACAATAAAGGACAGAAACGGCATGGACCTAACAAAAGCAGAAGATAGTTAGAAGAGGTGGCAAGAATACAAAGAAGAACTACACAAAAAACATCTTAATGACCCAGATAACCAGGATGGTGTGGTCACCCACCTAGAGCCAGACATCCTGGAATGTGAAGTCAAGTGGCCTTAGGAAACATCACCACAAGCAAAGCTACTGGAAGTGATGGAATTCCAGTTGAGCAATTTCAAACCCTAAAAGATGATGCTGTGAATGTGCTACACTCAATATGCCAGCAAGTTTGGAAATTCAGCAGTGGCCACAGGACGGGAAAAGTTCAATTTTCATTCTGATCCCAAAAAAAGGCAATGCCAAAGAACGTTCAAACTACCACACAGTTGCACTCATCTCATACACTGCAAAGTGATGTTCAAAATTCCCCAAGCGAGGCTTCAACAGTGTGTGAACCGTGAACTTCCACATGTTCAGACTGGATTTAGGAAAGGCAGAGGAACCAGAGATCAAATTGCCAACATCCGTTGGATTATAGAAAAAGCAACAGAGTTCCAGAAAAATATCTCCCTCTGCTTTATTGACTAGACCAAAGCCTTTAACTGTGTGGATCATAACAAACTGTGGGAGATTCTTCAAGAGATGGGACTGCCAGACCACCTTACCTGCCTTCTGAGAAACCTGTAAGCAGGTCAAGAAGCAACAGTTAGAACTGGACATGGAATAACAGCCTAGTTCCGAATCAGTAAAGGAGTACATCAAAGCTGTATATAGTCATCCTGCTTATTTAACTTATATGCATAGTATATCATGTGAAATGCTGAGCTGGGTGAAGCTCAAGCTAGAATCAAGATTGCGGGGAGAAATATCAATAACCTCAGATATGCAGATGACACCACTCTTATGGCAGAAAGCAAAGAACTAAAGAGCCTCTTGATGAAAGTGAAAGAGGAGAGTAAAAACGCTGGTTTAAAGCTCAACATTCATAAAAATAAGATGATGGCATCTGGTCCAATCGCTTCACGGCAAATAGATGGGGAAACAATGGAAACAGTGACAGACTTTATTTTAGGGGTCTCCAAAATCAATGCAGATGGTGACTGCAGCCATGAAATTAAAAGACGCTTACTCCTTGGATGAAAAGCTATGACCAACCTAGACAACATATTAAAAAAACAGAGACATTACTTTGCCAACAAATATCTGTCTAGTCAAAGCTATAGTTTTTCCAGTAATCATGTATGGATATGAGTTGGACTATAAGGAAGCTGAGAGCTGAAGAATTGATGCTTTTGACTGTGGTGTAAGAGGAGACTCTTTAGAGTCCCTTGGACTGCAAGGAGAACAAATCAGTCCATCCTAAAGGAAATCAGTCCTGAATATTCATTGGAAGGACTAATATTGAAACTAAAACTCCAATACTTTGGCCACCTGATGAGAAGAATTGACTCATTCGAAAAGACTCTGATGCTGGGAAAGATTGAAGGCAGGAGGAGAAGGGGACAACAGAAGATGAGATGGTTGGATGGCATCATCAACTCAATGGACATGAGTTTGAGTGGACTCTGGGAGTTGGTGATGGACAGGGGGCCTGGCGTACTGCAGTCCATTCGGTTGCAAAGAGCCGGACACAACTGAGCAACTGATCTGAACTGAACTATAAACAGGTTAACAATATAAAATAGAGAATGTGACACCATTTATTGTTGTTTGAGTCCTGGCAATTTTTAACTCTTACTTTTTCTTCTACTCACACATGGACTAGCTGATGTGATTGCTTCTTTGGCACAAGCAGGAAGTTTAAACCACAGAAACCCTGGTCTATACATTGGAACCCTCTTCCCCACTCCAGCCCCTAACCATCGTTAATATTCCAAGCCAGTATCCTTTTCCGGCTTTCTCCAGGCATTTTTTGGTCGGTTTTCTAGCTACTGTGCCTTACTCCGAAAGCCTCATTATGTGAGTAATAGAACTTTTCATATCCTATTGAGATGTGTGTATCACTACCAACCTCAACAGCTATACTAAATTTTCAGTGGGAAATCCATCCTGCTTCTGCCTGGTGACTAGTACCAGAACACTTTACTACAGAATGAAAAAACTTAGTAGGGATCAAAAAGTAGAAATTACAAGAAAAAAGGTTCTGCCCAACGTGTGAAATAAACTTACAACAGTTATTTAACCCGTGACAAACTGGGCCACCCCAAGAGGATGAGGTCTCTATAGTTAGGTAGATTTGAGCAGTCTGGGTGGTCATAGGCAAGGAAGCTGAGAGAAGGTCATATTCACTATGGGAAAATTTAACCAGTTAATAATAAGCTGTTTAAAAGACACTTGCTCTTTGAAATAAAAGTTATTAAAAACCTAGATAACATATGAAAAAGCAGAGACATCAGCTTGCTGACAAAGATCCATCTAGTTAAAGCTATGGTTTTCCCAGTAGTCGTGCATGGATGTGAGAGTTGGATCATAAAGAAGGCTGAGTGCCAAAGAATTGATGTTTTCCCATTGTGGTCCTGGAAAAGACTCTTGAGAGTCCCCTGGACAGCAAGGAGATCAAACAAGTCGATCGTAAAGGAAATCAACCCTGAATATTCATTGGAAGACTGACGCTGAAGCTGAAGCTCTATTCTTTGGCCACCTGATGGTAAGAGCCAACTCTGATGCTGGGAAAGATTGAGGGCAGGAGGACAAGGGGGTGACAGAGGATGAGATGGGTGGAGGGCATCACCAGCTTAATGTACATGAATTTGAGCAAACACTGGGGGATATTTATTGAAAAACATTGAAGCCTGGTGTGCTGTGGTCCATGGGGTCACAAACAGTCAGGTATCACTTAGTGACGGAACAACAACATGCTAAAACCTAGTATTTATTAATTTGTTAATTGCATTTCCAAAATTTTACTCTAGAAAATAATCAGGGATGTTCAATAATTAATATAGATTGCATTGTTTAATATTATTAGCAACAAAAAACTGAAAGCAATCTATTTTGCCTAAAATGAGTTATGATACATGCAAAATAATGAACTGCTATTCTATTTTGTTAACAATTAATAATAAACATTTAAAAATTAATCATGTGAAAATATTTATTTAATATGTTAAATTTGAACAACAGAGTAGAGAACAATCTATGCAGGATGAGCCTTGTGTTCTTTTTCTGCCAGATCTCCCACCCATTCCTAGATAATATGGACCAAATTCAAATGAGTTCATTGACACTTTATTGCCATCTTGAGAAACTTACTCAAAAGAAAAAACCCAAATCATGCAAATATTTGTAATAATTGCATTATTTATATGAGTAACACCAAAAACTGAGGGGCAAAACCGATCTGGACAATAATATAACACTGAAAAAAATAAAAACTTGAAGTAGCACCATTTAGAATATAGTGTTATTAAGTTCATAATGTTCTTCAAATTTAAACATTTTGTTTTACAAAAGCACAGCCTTGAGATCCTCATCTTACTCCTTCCCTGCCAAGTCAGGAGACTCAACCCTTTCTTTCCTATCCCCTCTTCCTGTCCTGCATGGGCATCCACACATGTGGATGTGTGCTACTGAAGCTCCCTCCCCTCACACCAACAGGGGAGCTGTAATACAGGCCTACTCAGAGAAGGATTTAGTGTGAAGCCCACACCTGAATCACTAATTTTGTTTCAGTTTTGCTAAGATATCACTGATAGATAGGACTGTTCAAGTTTAAGGTGCTATATAGCATAATGACATGACATGGATATGTTGCAAAATATTTGAAATGCTTCTCAAGAAGTTACCTGAGAACTTACACTTTCAAGTTACTAGCAGATTACCAGAATCCATGTTTTCCTCTTCTTCCTGTGCACACAGCTAACCACATTTCCCAGCTCCTTGAACATTTAGCTGTGGCCTTGTAACTGAGTTACAGCCCATGGGATATGAAAGAACTCTTGTGTGTGAGTGCCATATCTCACCTATTAAAAACACTATTTGTTCTTTTCTTTCTTCTTTACTACCCCCCGCTCTACCATTCTAAGAGATGAACTCTGAGTGCCACAGGAAGGCATTCATATGTTGAAGGCATCAAAGGCCCTGGAAACCAGGTGCTTGAAAAAGCCATTATGCCAGCAAATTCACCTCCTGCTACTGTCATGTGAGCAGAAAGTCAACTCTGTTGTATTTGAGCCATTATCTCTCTGTAGTCTACTTGTAAAATCATTTAGTCTGCCCAAGCAGTTACTGTTAATTACTACAGAAATACCCACCATTGGTTTTTTTTAATGCTTCCACCAAACATAAGGCTTCCTCTTGAATTCTGTGTTCAATAGTCCTCTTCCCCATCCCCATATTCCTCAAAATCATGAGGGAGAAACGTCGAGTTTGCTTCCATTTTTCTCCATTGCTGAACACAATTCCTATCAGGACAAAAACCAAAAACAGAGAATAATCCATTGCCATGAATTCTAGCTGAGAGTCTTTAAACCAGGAAATGAGGAGGACACCTAAGCCGGGATTAAATATAGTAGTGACAGCTTCAGGAATTCCTATCGGGCCCTTCATCACCTGCCTCCTCCTCTCTTAACCCAGCTTGTATCTTACTGTCAAGACTCTTGATTTTACATATTACTACACTCTTCCTTATCCATTATCTCCTGCAAAATTCAGAACAACCCTAAGAATCAAGTGTTTTGTCTCCAGTTCTTATGAGGATGCTGAAAATCACAGAAGCAAGATATTCGCTCTTTGATAACATAGTTACCAATCCATAGAGTCCAAGTTATAGGTTAAGTTTTCAGGATTGATTTGTGCACTGAAAATGAACTGTAGGAGAAACAACAAAAGAGTCAATTCTTAAGACAGAGATAAACAGCACTTGTGTCTTGAAAGGGAGCGCATGCAAATCTATTCCTTGAGTAAGGGACATGGCCATAGCTTTTCTCATTTTGACATTTTCCTTCTATTTTCTAATCTCTTCCTTGAAATATGGATGTCTTCCCCGTGTTCTATCCTGCGGGTGCATGCCACCCCTTCTCACAGTCCCACGGCTAGGCTGGGTCTATGATACAAAGCATAAAGCACAAACATGCTCTGAAAAGAAGGTCATGGGGAAACACAATAATTATAAATTAGAATATTAAAGAAAATCTTTTGAAATCAAATACTTGCGCTGTCATCTGTTTTACTACATTGTACCAAAAAAAGTTCAATGTCAGACTTCCAGAGCCAAGGACAAGATCAAAAGAGACAATGCTCATAGGGACCTTCTCAAATAAGACCTTAAAGAACAATGTAAAGGATGAAGTGACCCTATTCAGGCATTATCTTTGTAAGAACCCAGTGACCCACAGAGTATGGGACAGTTTAAGTTCTAGCTATTAAAACGCAGATGACAAACAGAGCAAGTATTTAATTTCAAAAGATTTTCTTTAATATTCTAATCTATATTTATTGTCTTTCCCCATGACCCTCTTTTCAGAGCATATTTGTGCTTTATGCTTTGTATTATATTCTATTGGATGAAAAAATCTGTTGTGCTTTTTATTCTAAGAAGAATAGAAAGTTGAATGCAATGTGCATACTTCAAACCTTTGTTGGTTCCATGTATATATTATGCAAGCTTCCAAAACTAGTCTCTTAGCAACCATGACTCAGGCCAGAAAGCAAAATGTTCAGTAAATAGGATAATTTATTGTCATTTTCCTCCTTTCTTTTTCTCTCTGTCTCTTTCTCATTATCTGACCTGGCCATAATTTATTAATAGAACATTAGTGATTAGAAGATTTGCTTTCACTACACTTAATGTTTCATTCAGACTGTATCATCTTCATAATTTTAAATATGGATTAATGATCCATAGAAAACTGTTTAATGATGATGCTTTCATAAACTTCTCTATTACCTATAATTTCTCAATTCCTTAGCCTATTTGAATCTTTCCAACCTACAATTTCCACACACTCCTCAAATAGAAGCATACCTAATCCCTGGTTGATGTTGTCTGCCACTGGTAAACTACCTCTGCCAGAAAATTCCTCACTCTGATCAATCAGGACTTGCTTCACTGCTTCATATCCATGCAACACCACGGTGGGCTTCATGCCAAAATACAGAGTGAACACAGGACCATAATCTTCTGCTAGCTGGAAAAAGAACAGGAAATGCAAGAACAGTGAGCATTTCAAAACTGAAAATGTAGATAATGTAGGAAAATATAGATAATGTGGGAAATATTTTAATCTTCTTAACATTCACCCATTATAAAAGATTTCAATATCTAGAACAAGTAATCTAATATGACATCACTTTACTACAATGGTAATTATCATTATATTATTAGGAATACTGTAATTATTATCATCACCGTCAAGAGTTATTCTTTATTCAGCTCCTACTCTGTGACAAAGGCCATAGTATGAATTTTATTAGTATTATTCTATTAAGATTTTTTCTGCTAAATCTATAATTGTTCCTTCCTTCTTATAGTGGCAAAAAATGATATGTTTCCTCTATGTAAGGGAAGGTGCTCCATCTCTCGCACATGCAGACATCCCCTCATTATCCATTCTCCACATCTTTAACACCAGAGACCTCTAAACCTTCAAAAGACACAAGGACGTAGCCACAGACATTTTCCATCTTCCCAGTGTGATGATGTAAATAAGTTTCCACGAACTGAGAGAAGCAGAAGGGATGTGCACAAATTCTACACTGGCATAAATGGGTGACAACACATTTCTCCAAATATCCATAGGTTGAAATGACAGCGTGGAGATGACCCCTCTGTGACTGCAAATGAGAACAACAGCCTTAGAGCACAGGATGGTAAACCACAAGACTGAGAAGATCTGGTTCTCTGAAAGACCTGGTGGAGGAGAGGCAGCCCAGCAGCACTTAACTCTATGCCTGCTACGTGGAAGGCAGAAATAAACTGTCTTCCTTAAGTCACTGCATTATTGTGGTCTTTCTGTCATAGCAGCTTATTTAGTGTACTACATGGTATAGACTTTCACTCTTTCAACTTGTCCAATATTTGAGTTCTTTTTCGACCTTATAATTCATTCTCCCTACAGCAACCCATTTCACAAAGCATATTATAAAGAACATCATATTGTTATGCTTAAGACCTATATTCTTAAAATCCCTGTAAGATCTACATACTCTGGTCCCTTCTTACCTGCCTAATCTCATGTCACACCATGCTTTAACCTACTCTCTGGGCAACAAACAAATTGGTCCTCTTTTAGACATTCCAATAACTAAGTCTGCTCCAGATTGAAAAAAAAGATAGAACAAACATTTACCTGTATTTTATCCAGTTAATATCTAATTACTTTTCAGATCTCAGCTCCAATTTCACTTCCACAGAGAACCCTTACTGACTATGCCTCCTACCTGTAATCCTTTAAACTACATCACCATTTTCTACTGTGTTCCTATTACATGGTTCGTAATCATGCACTTATTTGCATGATTGTTTCATAAATACATGCCTACCATCTAGACTGTACATTCCGTACTGCTCACTCTTTTTTGTTTGTTTTAATTCACTGCTTGGAAAAAGAACCTGTCTGCCATGTGGGAGACCTGGGTTCAGTCCCTGGGTTGGGAAGATCCCCTGAAAAAGGGAAGAGCTACCCACTCCAGTATTCTTGCTTGAAGAATTCCATGGACAGAGGAGACTGGCTGGTGGGCTACAGTCCATGGGGTTGCAAAGAGTAGGACATGACTGAGTGATTAAATTTTCACTCTTTCACTTTGAAAATTTCCAGCATCTGACACACCTGGTACTGAAAACAGGCATTCAGTACCTTGTTAAGCTCAGGTATTAATATCTGTGCATAATAATTATTATTCTCATTTTAAAGAAATAGAAATTAAAGCTCAGAGATTTTTAAAATTTGACCAAGGCTGTGAGTTAACAAGTGTATGAGCTGGGGTGCTGACACAATCTCTTCAAAACCAGAGTCTGATATACAGAAGGAGGAGCTTCCAGGGGAGGTACTCTCATAACTTCCTTTCCCAGAGAAGTCAGATTTCAGATAATTCCTTCAAGATTTAAAGAGCTATAGAACAGTTATTCATTCATTAAGCAAATACAACAGAAACTGTGAGATCTCTTGAAACTTGGTTATTTCCTTGATTTCAACTCAATGTATTCTTTCAGGAAATTTGGGGGTTGTCACTCTGTAACTATGCAGTTTTTAAAAATTAAAGCAATTTCATTGCCATTAGAATTCACCAAAAATAAATGTTATAAAGGACACGTAGGTCCCAACATGGACAGAGAATTCCTACTTTTGACAATTTCAACAATGATCTCATTGATCTCACTCCACTCTGGCAACCTTTAGCTGTATACCATCTAAAATCATATCTGGATGTCATACATCATGAACAAGTGGGATTATCCCAAGGATACAAGTATGATTCAATATTCTCAAATTAATCAATGCTATACATGACATTAACAAATGGAAAAATAAAATCATATGATAGTTCAATAGATGTAGAAAAGTTTTTTATAAAATCCTATATCCATTTAAGATTTAAAATTCTCCACAAAGTAGGTATAGAGGCAACATACTTCAACATAATTTAAAAATCACATATATGATAAATCCACAGCTATCATCATCATACTTCACAGTGAAAAGCTGAAAGCATTTTCTCTAAAATCAAGAACAAGACAAGGATGCCCATTCTTGCCAATTTTACTTAAAATATCATATTAGAAATCAAAGCCATGGCAATCAAAGAAAGAGAAATAAAAGGAATTGAAATTGAAAAGAATGAAGTAAAACTGTTCTCATTTGTAGCTGACACAATACTATCTATACCAAATTCAAAGTTCAGTTCAGTCACTCAGTCATGTCCAACTGTGTGCAACCCAATGGACTGCAGCATGCCAGGTCTCCTTGTCCATCACCAACTCCTGGGGTTTACTCAAACTCATGTCCATTGAGTTGGTGATGCCATCCAACCATCTCATCCTTTGTCATCCCCTTCTCCTCCTGCCCTCAATCTTTCCCAGCATCAGGGTCTTTTCCAACGAGTCAGCTCTTAGCATCAGGTGGCTAAATTATAGGAGTTTCAGCTTCAACATCAGTCCTTCCAATGAATATTCAGGACTGATTTCCTTTAGGAGGAACTGGTTGGACTCCTTGCTGTCCAAAATTCTAAAAATCCCAACAAAAGCCTTCTAGACCTCATGAATGAATTTGGAAAAGTTGTAGGATAAAAAATTAACATACAGAAAAGTTGTAGGATAAAAAATTAACATACAGAAATCTGTTCCATTTCTAAACATTAAGAACAAACTATCAGAAAGAGAAATTAATAAACCAATTCCATTTATCATCACATAGAAGAGAATAAAATTCCAAGCAATAAATCTAATTAACACAGAGATGTTATGGGGAGGGAGGTGGGAGGGGGGTTCATGTTTGGGAACACATGTAAGAATTAAAGATTTTAAAATTAAAAAATAAAAAAATAAAAAATTTAAAAAAATAAAAAAAATTTAAAAAAAAAATAATAAATCTAATTAACCAAGGAAGTAAAAGACATATACTCAGAAAACTATAAAATGCTGGTTAAAAAAAAAAAGACAATACAAATAGATGGAAAGATATAACATGCTCATGGACAAGGAAAGTTAATGTTGTTATAAAGAATATATTACATATTACCCAAGGAAATCAACAGATTCAAAGCAAATCCTGTCAAAATGCCAGTGTAATTTTCAAAGTACTACAACAAGTAATTCTAAAATTTGTATGGAAACACAAAAGATCTCAAGTAGACAAAGATATCCAAAGAAAGAACAGAACTGAAAGTATCATACTCCCTGATGTCAGACTACAGTACAAAGTTACAGTAACCAAACAGAATTGTACTGGCACAAAAATGGACACAGGTCTATGGAGCAGAATATATATCTCAGAAAATAACCCACACTTACATGAACATCGAATCCGTGAAAAAGGACACAAAAATATACAGTGGGGAAAAGGCAATTTCTTCAATAAGTGGTGTGAAGAAAACTAGACAGCTACATGCAAAAAAATTAAATTAAAATATTTCACATGCTAGTAAGGTTAGGCTCAAAATCTTTTGAGATAGGCTTCAGCAGCACATGAATAGACACCTTCCAGATGCAAAAGCTGGGTTTAGAAAAGGCAGAGGAACTAGAGATCAAACTGCCAACATTCACTGGATCATAAAGAAAGCAGGTTCAGTTCAGTTCAGTCACTCAGTTATTTCCAACTCTTTGTGACGCCGTGGACTGCAGCACGCCAGATCTCCCTGTCCATCACCAACTCCCAGAGTTTACTCAACCTCATGTTCATTGAGTCAGTGAAGCCAACCGACCATCTCATCATCTTCTAGGAGAAAGCAGGCGAATTCCAGAAAAATATCTACGTCTGCTTCATTGACTACACTAAATCCTTCTACTGTGTGGATCACAACAAACTGTGAAAAATTCTTAAAGAGATGGGAGTACCAGACCACCTTACCTGTCTCCTGTGAAACCTGAATGTGGGTAAAGAAGCAGCAGTTAAAGCTGAGCATGGAACAACTGACTGGTTCAAAATTGGGAAAGGAGTAAAACAAAGCTGTATATTGTCACCCTGCTTATATGGAGAGTATATCTTAATATATATGCAGAGTACATCATATGAAATGCTGGGCTGGATGAATCATAAGCTGGCATCAAGATTACCAGCAGAAATATCAATAACCTCAGATATGCAGATGATACCAATCTAATGGTAGAAGGGAAGAGGAACTATAGGAGGGTGAAAGAGAAAAGTGAAAAGGCTGACTTAAAACTCAGCACCAAAAATGAAAATCATGGCATCCAGTCCCATTTTTTCATGGCAAACAGAAGGGGGAAAGTGGAAGCAGTGACAGATTTTATTTTCTTGGGTTCCAAAATCGCTGGGGACAGTGACTGCAGCCATGAAATTAAAAGATGTTTCCTCCTTGGAAGAAAGGCTATGACACATCTAGACAGCATATCAAAAAGCAGAGACATTGCTTTGCTGACAAAGGTCCATATAATCAAAGCTATAGTTTTTCTAGTAGTCATGTATGGATGTGAAAGGTGAATCATAAAGAAGGCTGAGCACTGAAGAACTGATGCTTTTGAATTGTGGTATTGGAGAAGAGTCTTGAGTCCCTTGAACTGCAAGGAGATCCAACCAGTCCATCCTAAAGGAAATCAGTCCTGAATGTTCATTGGAAGGACTGTTAATCAAGCTGAAGCTCCAATACTTTGGCAACCTGATGGGAAGAGCCAAATCATTGGAAAAGACCCCATAAGGGGAAAGACTGAAGACAAAGGAGAAGAGGGTGGCAGACGCTGAGATGGTTAGATAGCACCACTGACTCAGTGGACATGAGTTTGAGCAAACTCCAGGAGGTAGTGGAGGACAGAGTATCCTGGCATGCTGTAGTCCATGGGTCGCAAAGAGTCAGACAAGACTCAGTGATTGAACAACACAGAAACAAACATTTTCTCATACTATATATAAATCTTAACTCAAAAAGGGTTGAGGACTTAATTGTAAGACCAGAAACCATAAAACACCTGGAAGGAAACATAGGCTGTATACTCCTTGACATGACTCATAGCATATATTTTTGGATCTGCCTCCTAGTGAAGTGAAAGTGTTAGTCACTAAGCTGTGTCCAACTCTTTGCAACCCCCTAGACTGGACTGTAAGGAGATCCAACCAATCCATTCTAAAAGAGATTGATCCTGGGTGTTCTATGGAAGGAATGATGCTAAAGCTGAAATTCCAGTACTTTGGCCACCTCATGCGAAGAGTTGACTCATTGGAAAAGACTCTGATGCTGAGAGGGATTGGGGGCAGGAGGAGAAGGGGACGACAGAGGATGAGATGGCTGGATGCCATCACCGACTCGATGGACATGAGTCTGAGTGAACTCCGGTAGTTGGTGATGGACAGGGAGGCCTGGCGTGCTGCAATTCATGGGGTCGCAAAGAATTGGACACGACTGAGTGACTGAACTGAACTGAGACTGTAGCCCACCAGGCTCCTCTGTCCATGGAATTCTCCAGGCATGAATTCTGAAGTGGGTACCCATTCCCTGCTCCAGGAGATCTTTCTCAACCCAGGTATCGAACTCAGGTCTCCCACATTATGGGCAGATTCTTTGCCATCTTTACCATAAAAGAGAATGAAATTTTGCCATTTGCAATAACATAAATGAATCTGGAGGGCATTACACTTAGTGAAGTAAGTCAGACAGAGAAGGAAAAATACTCTATGTTATCATTTATATGTGGAATATTTTTTAAAAATAAAATGAATAAATTGAACAGAATATAAACAGGCTCACATATGTAGAGAACAAACTAGTGGTTACCAGTGTGAAACAAGAAAAATGGAAGGGGAAATAAGTGGAAGCGGAATAAAAACTATAGACTACTATGTATAAAACAAATAAACTACAGGATAAATTGTTCAGCACAGGGAATACAGCCTATAATTTATAATAAATTTCAAAGGAGCATAATCTCTAAAATTTTCTATATTCTCACTTGAAACTAACATAATATTGTAAATCAACTCTAGCTCAATTGAAAATAAACTAACAGGGTTCCCCTGGTAATCCAGTGGTTAAGAATCTGCCTTGCAATGCAAGGGAATCTGGTTTGATCCCTGGTCTGGGAAAACCCCACATGTTGCAGACAACAAGTCTGAGTGCCACAGCTACTGAGCCTATGCTCTGGAGACTGTGAAGGGCAACTACTGAAGCCCACGAGCCACAGAGTCTGTCTATTGCAACAAGAGAAGTCATGGCAAGGAGAAGCCCGCACACTACAACTAGAGTGTAGTTTCTGCTTGCCACAACTAGAGAAAGCCTGTGCACAGTTATGAAGACCCAGCACAGCCAAAAATAAAAATAAATAACAATGAATAAATAAATAAATAAAACCATGTCCAGGTGTCCAGTGGGAACTCCCCTTTAAAACCACTTTTAACAAACATGGTGTCTGGGACTATGGAGTCTGGGACAAAACATAGGGCAGTCTTATTTACTCATTACAAACAACTGGAAGAAAAGTAATCATACTTGCCTTACTTATGGATTTGCTGACATTCTTAATATTTATATGGAGAATATTTCCAACAATTGGGAGAGGAGTGGGCCCAGGTGGCAGCTTCCCTTTGGCATGCCTCTGATTCCAGAGAAAAAGGAAAATCAAAATAGAAAGACAGATCACCAGAACTGCAAAGAGATCCATTGGTGCACTTTGTGTGAGGGCAACTGAAAGCCTACAATCCAAACACTTTAAAAAACTGAGTGCAAAGAAAAAAACAAACAAAATGCAAGCTTATCACCAAACATGCAAAAGTCTTTGAACTTTTAAATAAATATTGCCTTATCATCAGTGCACTTTGACTTCTCAATAGATATTTAAACAAAAGGTTACATTAGTATTGATAAACATGTAAGCTTCAATGGAAATCTCAACTAAACATTATTTCACTTTCTCAGAGATGGCCATATTTTAGTAGTAAAATTGAAGCTATCAGAGTTTCAAAGGACTGGAATTCACAATCACAACAAATGATGAGAGCGTCTTTGCTCATCATATAAGCAGAAAAAGAAGCACTCTCTTAGAGCTTTTTCTCATAAAATCCACGGAAAGGCCAGGTGAAAACAGAAGAAGGGGGCAGGACAAATAAAGAAAGGAATAGGGGGCTGGTCTTCTCTTAGAAAAGAGTAGAGCTATCCCACGAGTTCTCACAGAGCCCTTTTTTTGTGCCAGGAGTTCTGACACCACTTACTTCCAGAGGAGATGCTGGTCAGCAGACAGTAGACAGAAAACAGGAATAACAAGTCAAGGAAAGAAATCACTCAAAGACATCAGTGGAAGGTCCCGTGGCTGCATATCGCCCGCCCCACTTCTTTGCATACCATTTCCAATAAGCATCACATAGCCAGAGCAAACATTTTATGTTCACACCTAGGTGAAAAAATACACTCCAGCAGTCAATACTATAAATATTTGAAAATGTCTAGAAACTCACAGATATGAACAAAATTTCAAGACTCAAAAGATATTTGACGACCTCCAATTGCATAATAAGCATCAAACTTAAAAGTCAGAAAACTATTCCTTGAAGGACTTAACTTAGTGAAAACAGAATAGTTAAGATAAGTGTATCATCAGATAAATTTAGCCATGAAAAAGAAAAAGTTATTAGAAAACTGAGAGGTTCTTGGTAATTATGTATGTGGTGGCAAAAAATATTTTTCAATAAATGGATATGCTGAGTAATAAAATAGATTTAGTTCCATTTTCACTTATTTTAAACAGCAGTAAGATTTAGCAGTAACATGGGTTTCCACAAGGGTAGAGTACAAAAAAGTAATGATGAAAACATTAAACAAATTAAGTAGTATGGGAAATAGTTCTATCAATAGAAATCCTAGTTACTTTATCACAGGAGTTTTGAGGAGACAGAAAAATAAGCAAACAATAATAATCAAAGGAAACTGAATACATTTTTCCTACAATGATGAAAAATCCAAAGAATCCACCAAATTCTAAACAGGATTACAGAGAAAAGATCCACACTCCCAAAATCTTGTGAAGCATGAGAATAACAAGGGAAAATAAAACCCTGAAAAGTTTTAAAGAGAAAAAGGAAGCTACAAAGAATGAGACTCAATTTAGAATAAATCTTTCCTTCAGTTTAGTTCAGTCCAGTTCAGTCACTCAGTCGTGTCCGACTCTTTGCGACCCCATGAATCGCAGCACGCCAGGCCTCCCTGTCCATCACCATCTCCTGGAGTTCACTCAGACTCACGTCCATCGAGTCAGTAATGCCATCCAGCCATCTCATCCTCTGTCGTCCCCTTCTCCTCCTGCCCCCAACCCTCCCAGCATCAGAGTCTTTTCCAGTGAGTCAACTCTTCTCATGAGGTGGCCAGAGTACTGGAGCTTCAGCCTTAGCATCATTCCTTCCAAAGAAATCCCAGGGTTGATCTTCAGAATGGACTGGTTGGATCTCCTTGCAGTCCAAGGGACTCTCAAGAATCTTTCCTTACACAATGCTTATAAATGATTAAAAACAGTCAAGTAAAATCTTCAAAAGCTCAATAGGAAATGATTTTCAAAATTGTTATTCTATACCTGATAAACTCAATTCAACCATAAGGTCGAAGTATAGACATTTGGGGGCCTTCCCTGGTGGTCTAGTGGTTAAGACTCCATGTTTCCACTGCAGGGAGCACAGGTTCAATCCCTAGTCAGGGCACTAAGGTCCTGTGCTGTATGGTAGAGCCCAAAATAAAATAAGTAAGAAACATATAGACACTTTTGGACATGTGAACATTCAGAGTTTTATAATCTTGAAATCACTTCTGAAATAATTACCTGAGGAAAAACTCCAAAAAAAATAAAAACATATCCCCAAAAGGGGAGAAAATGGGACACAAAATTAATGATGTACAAAAGGCAAGCAAAACATCTGAGTCTAAATAATGACTGAGAATGTGGTAGCAAAGCTTAAAGAAATTATCAAGTTATTTTTCCATAAGGAAAAGAGGGCTAAAATTCTAGATGTTTCTGACAAAAAACATCATGGAAGCTGATATAGAGGATAGGAAGTTGTCAGCATTTAGAGAGTGGTCTGTCTTATTCTAGTAAGGCTATCAATAGTAATTCTAATTTTTAATTATATAGACAGATACAAGCAATTACAATACCAAAATTTTGTCTGAAAGTTTAAAACACACCTAAAATAAAGTATCTTTCCTTTTAATAGAAGAAAAGCAAAATGAAATGTAGAAAGCTTGATCAGTCCAGCTAAGGACAATATAAAAGAATGAAGTTTATTAAGCATGAGGTAAAAATCATCAAGTGAGGCACTATGACTTCTCATTTCCTACAAAGACTGCATGGGTTTTTTCAGAAGCACCTCCTGAATATACTGCCCAAGACCAGCATGGACTGAAGAAATATGAAGACTAAAAGTGAATTCTGTGTACAAGAATCAAGTGCAAACAATAGCAATGATGAAAATTACCCCAAAAGTTGTATGGAAAATAGTTCTAGAATGTCCTTTATTGCTAGCAAGTACATCAATAACAGTTATTTCAGGTATATCTGGATACTTAGTTTGAATAACATTTAATTAATTTATTTAGGTAATATATGCATGCTAGGTCACTTCAGTCATGTCTGACTCTCTGCGATCCCGTGAACTATAGCCTGCCAAGCTCCTCTGTCCATGGGACTCTCCAAGCAAGAATCCTGGAGTGGGTTGCCATGCCCTCCTCCAGGAAATCTGCCCAACCCAGGGACTGAAACCGCCTCTCTTGTATTTCCTGCATTGGCAGGCGGGATCTTTACCATTAGCATTACCTGGGAAGCTCAATGTAGTTAATAAATACTTCCTAATATTTAAGAAGCCGAATTTAATAATAAAACACAACTAGCATATAACCAACAAGATAAGATTGATTGAGGAAATATTTTACTGGCTCTTTTGTGCCAGATATTTCCCACTCAGTTAGGTCACTTGATTTTCATAAGATGCTTTGAACAGATATGTTTCAGCTGAGTTACTTGATACCTCCCTGCCAAGTTAATAAAGGGTAGAGATGGAATGGAACCTAAGACATCTGCCACACCACATATGCCAAGTATAACTTTAAAAAAGAAACTGGGTGGGGCAGTCCTAAGATGGCGGAGGAATAGGATGGGGGAGCTCACTTTCTCCCCCACAAATTCATCAAAAGAACATTTAAACACTGAGTAAATTCCACAAAACAACTTCTGAATGCTGGCAGAGGACATCAGGCACCCAGAAAAGCAGCCCAGGGTCTTCGAAAGGAGGTAGGAAAAAATATAAAAGACAAAAAAGAGACAAAAGAGGTAGGGACCAAGCTCCATCCCAGGAAGGGAGTCTTAAAAAGAGAGAAGTTTCCAAACACCAGGAAACACTGTCACTGCCAAGTCTGTGGCGAGCCTTGGAACCACAGAGGGCAACATAACTGGGAGGAAAAATAAATAAATAATTAAAACCCACAGATTACATGCCCAACAGTAACTCCCCCAGCAGAGAAGCAGTGCAGATGCCTGCACCCACCACTAGCAAGCGGGGGCTGGGCAGGGAGGCGCGAGCTGCATTGCTTAGAGTAAGGACCAGGCCTGAAGGCCCTGAGAGCAATCTGAGGGAACCAACTTGGGCTAGCAAACCAGACTGTGGGATAGTGACCATGCGAAAAGCCCTAACCTAAGACACTGCCAGGCCTGCTCACAGAACAAAGGACTGAACAGAGCTAGCCCATTGAAGATCATCCCCCTCCAGTGACAGGCAGCCAGAGCTGGAAGGGGGCAATCACAGCCCCAGAGAGACATTATCTACCAAACTGCAAGCAGGCTTCTGTGCTAAGACTTCTTGGGGTTCTGGATGGTCAACATCTGCCTGAGAAGCTGCACTGGTTGTATGCCCAGAAAACCGAGTGGCAGGGACGGGGGAGGCAATAAGTCACAGGGACCGTGCTTGCCAAACACATCATCACCTGAGCTGCTCGGACCTGGGAAGGGCACAAAACGCAGGCCCAACCGAGTCTGTGCCTCTGAGGATTACCTGAGTGCCTGAACCTGAACGGCTTAGACCTGGGAGGTGCATGAAGGCCAGGGCTGGCCTTGGATGGTTCCCGGTGGAGCAACCTAGAGCCTGAGCAGTGTGGGCAGGGAGGGCACACACGCCGTGAGCAGGGGCAGACCCAGTGTGGCTGAGGCACTGGGAGCACATGCCAGTGTTATTTGTTTGCAGCATCCCTCCCTCCCCACAGCACGACTGAACAAGCGAGCCTATAGAAGTGTCCACTACTGCCCCCTTGTTTCAGGGCAGAAAACAGACACTGAAGTGACCAGCAAACAGAAGAAGCTAAAACAGAGTGTTGGAAGTGACAGATGCAATAGATTAAAACCCTGTAGTTAGTACTGAATACATAGGAAGGGGCCTATAGATCTTGAGAAATATAAGCCGGACCAAGGAACTATCTGAAAATGAACTGACCCCACACTGCCCACAACACCACCAGAGAAAGTCCTACATATGTTTTTACTATTTTTACTATCATTCTTTTCTTAGTTTTTTTTAATTTTTAAGTCCTCTATTACTCCTTTAGTTTTCATTTATATAACCTACTATTACTTTACAAAAAAAAAAAGAGAGAGAGAGAGAGAGAGAGAGACCCTATTTTTTTAAAGAAAACCTCATATATATATATTTTTACATAATTTTTGTGACTTTTTCTTTTCTTTTCTTTCATATTGTATTTTTGAAAATCCAACCTCTACTCTAGATTTTTAATTTTTGCTTTTTGGTATTTGTTATCACTTTTGTACCTTTAAGAACCCAACCATCAGTACCCATTTTTACTTGGGAGCGAGATTCCTGGCTTGACTGCTCTCTCCCTCTTTGGACTCTCCTTTTTCTACACCAGGTCGCCTCTATCTCCTCCCTCCCCCTTCTCGTCTTTACCCAACTATGTGAATCTCTTTGTGTGTTCCAGAAGGTGGAGAACATTTAAGGAACTGATTAAAGGCTGGATCTGTCTCTCTCCTCTTGATTCTCCCCCTTTATCCTCCTGGCCACCACTGTCTCCTTCCTCCCTCTTCTCTTCTCTGTATAACTTCATAACATCTCTGAGCGGTCCAGACTATGGAGTGCACATAAGGAAGTGATTACTGGCTAGCTTGCTCTCTCCACTTTTGATTCCTCCTCATATCATTCGGGTCACCTCTAACTCCCTCCTCCCTCTTCTCTTCTCCAAGTAACTCTGTGAACATCTCTGGGTGTCCCTCACTGTGGAGAAACTTTTCATCTTTAACCTAGATGTTTTATCAATGGTGCTGTACAGACAGAGAAGTCTTCAGACTACTGTAAACACAAGACTGAAAACCAGAAGCAGGTGGCTTAAGTGCAAATCCTGAGAACACCAGAGAACTCCTGACTCCAGGGAACATTAATTGACAAGAGCTCATCAAACATCTCCATACCTTCACTGATACCAAGCACCACCCAAGGGCCAACAGGTTCCAGAACAAGACATATCACACAAATTCTCCAGCAACACACGAAAACAGCCCTGAGCTTCAATATAAAGGCTGCCCAAAGTCACTCCAAACCCACTGACATCTCATAACTCATTAATGGACACTTCATTGCACTCCAGAGAGAAGAAATCCAGCTCCACTCACTAGAACACAGACACAAGCTTCCTTAACCAGGAAACCTTGACAACTCCACAATAAAGAGAACTCCACCAACTGCCAGAATACAGAAAGGCCACCCCAAACACAGCAATATAAACAAGATGAAGAGACAGGAATACCCAGCAGGTAAAGGAATAGGATGAATACCCACCAAACCAAACAAAAGAGGAAGAGATAGGGTATCTACCTGATAAAGAATTCCGATAATGATAGTAAAAATGATTCAAAATCTTGAAAACAAATTGAAATCACAAATGAATAGACTGGAGACAAGGATTGAAAAGATGCAAGCAAGGTTTAACAAGGACCTAGAAGAAATTAAAAAAAGAGTCAATATATAATGAATAATGTAATAAATGAGATCAAAAACACTCTGGAGGCAACAAATAGTAGAATAATGGAATCAGAAGATAGAATAAGTGAAGTAGAAGATGCAATGGTAGAAATAAATGAATCAAAGAGGAAAAAAGAAAAATGAATTAAAAGAAATCAGGACAATCTCAAGACCTCCAGGACAATATTAAACGTCCCAACATTCGAATCATAGCAGTCCCAAAGGAAGAAGACAAAAAGAAAGACCATAAGAAAATACTTGAGGAGATAATATTGAAAACTCCCCTAAAATGGAGAAGGAAATAATCACCAAAGTCCAAGAAACACAGAGAGTCCAAAACAGGATAAACCCAAGGTGAAACAACCCAAGACACATATTAATCAAATTAACAAAGTCAAACACAAAAAACAAATATTAAAAGCAGCAAGGGAAAAACAACAAATAACACACAAGGGGATTCCCATAAGGATAACACCTGATCTTTCAATAGAAACTCTTCAGACCAGGAGGGAATGGCAGGACATACTTAAAGTGATGAAAGAAAATAACCTACAGCCCAGATTACTGTACCCAGCAAGGATCCCATTCAAATATGAAGGAGAAATCAAAAGCTTTACAAACAAGCAAAAGCTGAGAGAATTTAGCACCACCAAACCAGCTCTCAAACAAATACTAAATAATCTTCTCTAGACAGGAAATGCCAAAAGGGTGTATAAACTCGAACCCAAAACAATAAAGTAAATAACAATGGGATCATACTTATCAATAATAACCTTAAATGTAAATGGGTTGAATGCCCCAACCAAAAGACAAAGCCTGGCTGAAGGGATACAAAAACAAGACCCCTATATATGTTGTCTACAAGAGACCCATCTCAAAACAAGGGACACATACAGACTGAAAGTGAAGGGCTGGAAAAAGATATTCCATGCAAAGAGAGACCAACAGAAAGCAGGAGTAGCAATATCCATATCAGATAAAATAGACTTTAAAACAAAGGCTGTGAAAAGAGACAAAGAAGGACACTACATAATGATGAAAGAATCAATCCAAGAAGAAGATATAAGAATTATAAATATATATGCACCCAACATAGGAGCAGCACAATATGTAAGACAAATACTAACAAGTATGAAAGGGGAAATTAACAATAGTACAGTAATAGTGGGAGACTTTAATACCCCACTCACAACTATGGATAGATCAACTAAACAGAAAAATAGCAAGGAAACACAAACTTTAAATGATACAATAGACCAGTTAGACTTAATTGATATCTATAGGACATTTCACCCCAAAACAATGAATTTCACCTTTTACTCAAGCGCACACGGAACCTTCTCCAGGATAGACCACATCCTGGGCCATAAATCTAGCTTTGGTAATTTAAAAAAAAAAAAATTTGAAATATCCCAAGCATCTTTTCTGACCACAGTGCAGTACTATTAGATGTCAATTACAGAAGAAAAACTATTAAAAATTGCAACATATGGAGGCTGAACAACACACTTCTGAATAACCAACAAATCACAGAAGAAATCACAAAAGAAATCAAAATATGCATAGAAACGAATGAAAATGAAAACACAACAACCCAAAACCTGTGGGACACTGTAAAAGTAGTGCTAAGGGGAAAGCAATACCGGCACACCTCAAGAAACAAGAAAAAAGTCAAATAACTAACCTAAATCTACACCTAAAGCAACTAGACAAGGAACAAATGAAGAACCCCAAGGTTAGTAGAAGGAAATAAATCTTAAAAATTAGGGCAGAAATAAATGCAAAAGAAACAAAAGAGACCATAGCAAAAATCAATAAAGCCAAAAGCTGGCTCTTTGAGAAGATAAATAACATTGACAAACCGTTAGCCAGACTCATCAAGAAACAAAGGGAGAAAATAAAATCTGTAAAATTAGGAATGAAAGTGGAGAGATCACATCAGACAACACAGAAATACAAAGGATCAGAAGAGACTACTAACAGCAATTATATGCCAATAAAATGGCCAACTTGGAAGAAATGGACAAATTCTTAGAAAAGTACAACTTTCCAAAACTGAACCAGGAAGAAATAGAAAACTTTAACAGACCCATCACAAGCATGGACATTGAAACTATAATCAGAAATCCTCCAGCAAACAAAAGCCCAGGTCCAGGCGGCTTCACAGCTGAATTCTACCAAAAATTTAGAAAAGAGCTAATACCTATCCTACTCAATCTCTTCCAGAAACTTGCAGAGGAAGGTAAACATCCAAACTCATTCTATGAGGCCACCATCACCCTAATACCAAAACCTGACAAAGATGCCACAGAAAAAGAAAACTATAGGCCAATATCACTGATGAACATAGATGCACAAATCCTTAACAAAATTTGGGCAAACAGAATCCAACAACATATTAAAAATGTCATACATCATGACCAAGTGGGCTTTATCACAGGGATGCAAGGATTCTGTACTATCCACAAATCAGTCAATGTAACACACCACAAAAACCAACTGAAACATAAAGACCATATGATTATCTCAATAGATGCAGATAATGCCTTTGACAAAATTCAACATCCATTTATGATAAAAACTCTCCAGAAAGCAGGAAGAGAAGGAACATACCTCAACATAATAAAAGCTATATATGACAAACCCACAGCAAACATTATCCTCAATGGTGAAAAATTGAAGTATTTCCCCTAAAGTCAGGAACAAGACAAGGGTGCCCATTTCACCACTACTATTCAACATAGTTTTGGAAGTTTTGGCCACAGTAATCAGAGCAGAAAAAGAAATAAAAGGAATCCAAATTGGAAAAGAAGAAGTAAAACTCTCACTGTTTGCACATGACATGATCCTCTACACAGAAAACCCTAAAGACTCCACCACAAAATTATTAGAACTAGTCAATGAATATAGTAAAGTTGCAGGATATAAAATCAATATACAGAAAAGCCTTACATTCCTATACACTAATAATGAGAAGATAGAAAGAGAAATGAAGGAAACAATTCCATTCACCATTGCAATGAAAAGAATAAAACACTTTGGAATATATCTACCTAGGGAAACTAAAGACCTATATATAGAAAACTCTAAAACTCTGGTGAAAGAAATCATAGAGGACACTAATAGATGGAGAAATATACCATGTTCATGGATCAGAGAATCAATATAGTGAAAATGAGTATGCTACCCAAAAAAATCTATAGATTCAATGCAATCCCTATCAAGCTACCAACGGTATTTTTCACAGAACTAGAACAAATAATTTCACAATATGTATGGAAATATATTTAAAAAAAAAAAAAACCTCGAATAGCCAAAGCAATCTTGAGAAAGAAGAATGGAACTGGAGGAATCCACCTGCCTGACTTCAGGCTCTACTACAAAGCCACAGTCATCAAGACAATATGGTACTGGCACAAAGACAGACATATAGATCAATGGAAAAAAATAGAAAGCCCAGAGATAAATCCATGCACCTATGGACACCTTATATTTGACAATGGAGGCAACAATATACAATGAAGAAAAGACAATATCTTTAAAAAGTGGTGCTGGAATAACTGGTCAACCACTTGTAAAAGAATGAAACTAGAACACTTTATAACACCATACACAGAAATAAACTCAAAATGGATTAAAGATCTAAACGTAAGACCAGAAACTAGAAAACTCTTAGAGGAGAACATAGGTAAAACACTCTACAACATAAATCACAGCAGGATCCTCTATTACCCACCTCCCAGAATATTGGAAATAAAAGCAAAATAAACAAATGGGACCTAATTAAAATTAAAAGCTTCTGCACAACAAAGGAAACTATAAGCAAGGTGAAAGACAGCCTTCAGAGTGGGAGAAAATAATAGCAAATGAAGCAACTGACAAACAACTAATCTCAAAAATATACAAGCAACTTCCGCAGCTCAATTCTAGAAAAATCAACAACCCAGTCAAAAAATGGGCCAAAGAATTAAATAGACATTTCTTCACAGAAGACATACAGATGGCTAACAAACACAAGAAAAGATGCTCAACATCACTCATTATTAGAGAAATGCAAATCAAAGCCACAATGAGGTACCACTTCACACCAGTCAGAATGGCTGTGATCCAAAAATCTGCAAGCAATAAATGCTGGAGAGGGTGTGGAGAAAAGGGAACCCTCCTACACTGTTGGTGGGAATGCAAACTAGTACAGCCACTATGGAGAACAGTGTGGAGATTCCTTTAAAAATTGCAAATAGAACTGCCTTATGACCCAGCAATCGCACTGCTGGGCATACACAGCAAGGAAACCAGAATTGAAAGAGACACATGTACCCCAATGTTCATCGCAGCACTGTTTATAATAGCCAGGACATGGAAACAACCTAGATGTCCATCAGCAGATGAATGGATAAGAAAGCAGTGGTACATATACACAATGGAGTATTACTCAGCTGTTAAAAAGGATACATTTGAATCAGTTCTGATGAGATGGATGAAACTGGAGCTGATTATACAGAGTGAAGTAAGCCAGAAAGAAAAACACCAATACAGTATACTAACACATATATATGGAATTTAGAAAGATGACAATGACGACCCTGTATGCAAGACAACAAAAAAGACACAGATGTGTATAACGGATTTTTGGACTCAGAGGGAGAGGGAGAGGGTGGGATGATTTGGGAGAATGGCATTGAAACATGTATACAATCATGTAAGAATCGAATCACCACTCTATGTCCGACGCAGTATACAGCATGCTTGGGGCTGGTGCACGGGGATGACCCAGAGAGATGTTATGGGGAGGGAGGTGGGAGGGGGGGTTCATGCTTGGGAACGCATGTACACCCGTGGTGGATTCAAGTCAATGTATGGCAAAACCAATAAAGTATTGTAAAGTAAAATAAAGTAAAAATTAAAATTAAAAAAAAAAAACAAACAAACAAAATGCAGTACTTGGATGCAATCTCAAAAACGACAGAATGATCTCTGTTCATCTCCAAGGCAAACCATTCAATATCACAGTTATCCAAGTCTATGCCCCAACCAGTAATGCTGAAGAAGCTGAAGTTGAACGGTTTTATGAAGACATACAAGATCTTTTAGAACTAACATCCGAAAAAGATGTCCTTTTCATTATAGGGGACCGGAATGCAAAAGTAGGAAGTCAAGAAACACCTGGAGTAACAGGCAAATTTGGCCTTGGAAAGCAGAATGATGCAGGGCAAAGACTAATAGAGTTTTGCCAAGAGAACGCACTGGTCATAGCAAACACTCTCTTCCAACAACATAAGAGAAGACTCTACACAGGGACATCACCAGATGGTCAACACTGAAATCAGTTTGATTATATTCTCTGCAGCCAAAGATGGAGAAGCTCTATACAGTCAACAAAAACAAGACCAGGAGCTGACTGTGGCTCAGATCATGAACTCCTTATTACCAAATTCAGACTCAAATTGAAGAAAGTAGGGAAAACCGCTAGACCATGCATGTATAACCTAAATCAAATCTTTATGATTATACAGTGGAAGTGAGAAATAGATTTAAGGGCCTAGACTTGATAGATAGAGTGCCTGATGAACTATGCAATGAGGTTCGTGACACTGTACAGGAGACAGGGATCAAGACCATCCCCATGGAAAAGAAATGCAAAAAAGCACAATGGCTGTCTGGGGAGGCCTTACAAATAGCTGTGAAAAGAAGAGAGGCAAAAAGCAAAGGAGAAATGGAAAGATATAAGCATCTGAATGCAGAGTTCCATTCTGCATAGTAAGAAGAGATAAGAAAGCCTTCTTCAGTGATCAATGCAAAGAAATAGAGGAAAACAACAGAATGGGAAAGACTAGAGATCTCTTCAAGAAAATTAGAGATACCAAGGGAATATTTCTTGCAAAGATGGACTCGATAAAGGACAGAAATGGTCTGGACCTAACAGAAGCAGAAGATATAAAGAAGAGATGGCAAGAATACACGGAAGAACTGTACAAAAAAGATCTTCACGACCCAGATAATCATGATGATGTGATCACTAATCTAGAGCCAGACATCTTGAAATGTGAAGTCAAGTCGGACTTGGAAATCATCGCTATGAACTAAGCTAGTGGAGGTGATGGAATTCCAGTTGAGCTGTTTCAAATCCTGAGAGATGATGCCGTGAAAGTGCTGCACTCAATATGCCAGCACATTTGGAAAACTCAGCAGTGGCCACAGGACTGGAAAAGGTCAGTTTTCATTCCAAACCCAAAGAAAGGCAATGCCAAAGAATGCTCAAACTACCGCACAATTGCATTAATCTCACACACTAGTAAAGTAATGCTCAAAATTCTCCAAGGCAGGCGTCAGCAATACGTGAACTGTGAACTCCCTGATGTTCAAGCTGGTTTTAGAAAAGGCAGAGGAACCACAGATCAAATTGCCAACATCCGCTGGATCATGGAAAAAGCAAGAGAGTTCCAGAAAAACATCTATTTCTACTTTCTTGACTATGCCAAAGCCTTTGACTGTGTGGATCACAATAAACTGTGGAAAATTCTGAAAGAGATGGGAATACCAGACCACCTGCCCTGCCTCTTGAGAAACCTGTATGCAGGTCAGGAAGCAACAGTTAGAACTGGACATGGAACAACAGACTGGTTCCAAATAGGAAAAGGAGTATGTCAAGGCTGTATATTGTCACCCTGCTTATTTAACTTCTATGCAGAGTACATTAAGAGAAATGCTGGACTGGAAGGAACACAAGCTGGGAGAAATATCAATAACCTCAGATATACAGATGACACCATCCTTATGGCACAAAGTGAAGAGTAGTGAAAAAGCCTCTTGATGAAAGTGAAAGAGGAGAGTGAAAAAGCTGGCTTAAAGCTCAACATTCAGAAAACGAAGATCATGGCATCCAGTCCCATTACTTCATGGGAAATAGACGGGGAAAGAGTGGAAACAGTGTCAGACTTTATTTCTTGGGGCTCCAAAATCACTGCAGATGGTGATTGCAGCCATGAAATTAAAAGACGCTTACTCCTTGGAAGAAAAGTTATGACCAACCTAGATAGCATATTCAAAAGCAGAGACATTACTTTGCTGACTAAGGTCCCTCTAGTCAAGGCTCTGGTTTTTCCTGTGGTCATGTATGGATGTGAGAGTTGGACTGTGAAGAAGGCTGAGCGCCGAAGAATTGATGCTTTTGAATTGTGGTGTTGGAGAAGACTCTTGAGAGTTCCTTGGACTGCAAGGAGATCCAACCAGTCCATTCTGAAGGAGATCAACCCTGGGATTTCTTTGGAGGGAATGATGCTAAAGCTGAAACTCCAGTACTTTGGCCACCTCATGCGAAGAGTTTATTCATTGGAAAAGACTGATGCTGGGAGGGATAGGGGGTGGAGGAGAAAGGGACAACCTAGGATGAGATGGCTGGATGGCATCATGGACTCGATGGACATGAGTCTGAGTGAACTCCGGGAGATGGTGATGAACAGCGAGGCCTGGCGTGCTGCAATTCATGTGGTTGCAAAGAGTCAGACACGACTGAGTGACTGAACTGAACTGACCAGAACTCTAAGTTGTGAGTGGTAGCGAATAGGCAATAGTCGAGGCTAAAAAGATCACACCATCCCCCAAGTAAGCAATGTTCAGTGTGGTGAGGGAACCTCCCAGGTAAAGCGTTCTCTCACCAGGAGAGGGAGAGAATTCTGAGCAACAGGCTTCTCCAGCCTTTGGGGTCATTGTACAAATGTCCTGCTTTGATTTCAGCCTACCCAGACTCACAAAGCTCAGATGTATAGAGATGTGAGGAACAAGAAGAAAACCAGGGACTACTAGTAGCAGCCACACAGTAGAAGTTGTTACAGTTCACACGGACCTACTTAAGAGACAAACTCAGTGGATTCCACCACTGATTAAACAAAGATCTTGCAAGCCACCTGGCATTTCCTGCAGATGACACCAGATTTTGCACCACAGGTATTCACATTTGCTGATGTGGCCACTGGAGCCCCTTCCCAGTCTGTCCCCAGACCCCAGCCAGAGTCCAGAGTCCCCACACCCAAAGCCAGCTCTTTTTTCTGAGGCTGTGTGAGTGCAAGATGCAAGCCTAGACTCCTTTGGCTGATACTCACTGCTGGTCTACACTTAGACTAACCACTCCAGCAGAGCACCTGCACACACCCAACCTGAGCCCTGTGTGTAGCCTCCACTGCAGTGCACATGTCTAGAGGGAGAGTTTGCAGCTATAGGAGAATTTGCCAACATCCAGGACCCCTGCAACTGCCAGTGAGCCCTTACTTGGCCTGATTCTTGCTTCCTATACATTACATATATGTCTGCACCTGGCTTCTGCCCCAACATAAGACCTTTAGCTGACTCATGCTGCTGAGTTTCTGTCCACCACTTTCTCTGGCCATGACCAATGCCTGTCCTGTCCCTAGCCACTGAGCTCTTAGGCACCACTGAAAATGGCTATTACCCTTACAGCCACTGGGCAACCCCAACAGTGTTCATCAAGGTCCACGCAGTTTGTCAGTGTTGTGGTACCATGACCTGAGCAGAAGAGATATCATGCCCCTTTTCTCAGACTCAGTGCTTCCACATGCTCCCATAACTTGCAGCACCTGACCTAGAGTAACAGCATACATCAGCATACTCCCACTCACAGGTGAAAATCTTCTCTTACTAAAGATAGTCCATAGGCCTGAAAGAGGTGGATGCTTTTTCAAATCTGTAGACTTATGTGGAAGGTTCTGGGGATCACTGAAGAATCAGGGGGAAATGACTCAGAAGACCATAGTAAATCTCCAGTAGCTGGCCCTAATGTAATGGAGATCTAGGAATTGTCCAACAAAGCATTATAAATAATTGTTCTAAAGGTGCTCAGAGAGCTACAAGAGAGCACAGATAAACAACTTAAAAATATTGGGAGACAATAAAAGAACTAAATGGGAAGTTCAACAAAGAGATAGAAAATATAAAAAGAACAAAACATTGCTTATGAGTACAATGACTGAACAATAGACAGTTTCAACAGCAGACTGGAGCAAGCAAAGAAAAGAAGCAGTGGGCCTGAAGACAGAAGATTGAAATTATATTTTCAGAGGAGTAAATTAATAAAACAATGCAGCAGCAGCAGAGAAGGAATGAAAAAAGTGATGGAATTTATTGGACATCTTCAAGAGAAATAATGTATGCACCATTGGAGTCCAAGAAGGAGAAAGGTAGGCAAAAGGAGTGAAGGATTTACTTAAAGAAATAATGGCTAACAGCTTCTCAAACTTGGAGAGAGATTTGGCTAGTCAAGTTCATGAAGCAAATAGACCACCCCAGAACTTCAATAGAAAACAATCTTCTCCAAAAAAATGTATAATGAAACTATTTAAAATCAAAGATGAGAAAGCTTTAAAAGCAACAAGAGAAAACATATTTCTCTTAGAAAAGGGACCCAACCTTAAGGCTATTGAAATATTTCTCAACAGAGACCTTGTAGACCAGGAGATAATGGGATGATACATTCAAAGTTCTAAGAACAACAACCAAAAAAAAAAAAAAAAAAAACTGCCAATGAAGAATGTTTTACCCAGTAAGGTTATTCTCCAGAAGTGAAGGCAAGATAAAGAATTTTCCAGTAAAAATAAACACAAAAGTAAACAAGTGGGGCCTGATTAAATTTAAAAGCTTTTGTATAGCAAAGGAAACTATACACAAGGTGAAGAGACAGCCCTTAGAATGGGAGAAAATAATAGCAAATGAAACAAGTGACAAAGGATTAATTTCCAAAATATACAAGCAACTCATACAACTCAATACCAGAAAAACAACCCAATCAAAAAGTGGGGGAAAGACCAAAACAAACATTTCTCCAAAGACATACAGATGGCTAACAAACACATGAAAAGATGCTAAACATCACTCATTATTAAAGAAATTTAAATCAAAACTACAATGAGATATCACCTCAGACCGGTCAGAATGGCCATCATCAGAAAGTCTACAAACAATAAATGCTGGAGAGGGTGCGGAGAATAGGGAATTCTCTTGCACTGTTGGTGGACATATAAATTGATACAGCCACTATGTTAGACAGTATGGAGATTCCTTTAAAAAAAAAAACCTAGGAATCAAAGCACCATATGACCCAGCAACCCCACTCCTAGGCATATACCCTGAGGAAACCATAATTGAAGAAGACACATATGTCCCATTGTTCACTGCAGCACTATTTACAATAGCTAGAACTTGGAAGCAGCCTCGATGTCCATCAACAGATGAATGGATGAAGTTGTGGTACATACACACAAAGGAATATTCAGTTCAATTCAGTTCAGTCGCTCAGTCATGTCCGACTCTTTGTGACCCCATGAATCGCAGTACCCCAGGCTTCCCTGTCCATCACCAACTCCTGGAGTTTACCCAAACTCATGTCCATTGAGTCACTGATGCCATCCAGCCATCTCATCCTCCGTCGCCCCCTTCTCCTCCTGCCCCCAATCCCTCCCAGCATCAGGGTCTTTTCCAATGAGTCAACTTCTCGCATGAGGTGGCCAAAGTATTGGAGTTTCAGCTTCAGCATCAGTCATAAAAAGGAATGCATTTGAGGCAGTTCTGATGAGGTTGATGAACCTAGTACCTATTATACAGAGTGAAGTAAGTCAGAAAGAAAAAGATAAATATTGTATACTAATGCATATATAGAGAATCTAGAAAAATGATATTGAAGAATTCATTTGCAGGACAGCAGTGGAGAAACAGACATAGAGAATAGACTTATGGGCATGGGGAGAGGGAAGGAGAGAGTGAGATGTATGGAGAGAGTAACATGGAAACTTACATTACCATGTGTAAACTAGATAACCAATGGGAATTTTTTGTATGTCTCAAGAACTCAAACAGGGGCTCTGCATCAACTTAGAGCTGTGGAATGGGGAGGGAGAAGGGAGGGAGGCTCAAAGGGGAAGGGATATATATATACCTGTGGCTGATTCATATTGGTTTGACAGAAAACAACAAATTCTATACAGCAATTATGCTTCAATTTAAAAAAAAAATTTAAGTAAAGTGTAAAAAAACAAGATCCTATTATATAGCAGAGGTAACCATATTAACAAAAAGAAGAGTTTTCCATAAAGTAAAGCTGGGGGAATTTATCACCACTAAATGTGTCTTACAAGCAATTGTGAAAGAACAGCAGATAAACCATCAGCAAAACAAAAAGACAATCTAATGAATAGGAAAAAATAGTTGCAAATGATATTACCAATAAAGAGCTAATGCTCAAAATATATAAACAAAGAGAACATGAGTAAAAATAAACAAACCTGACCTGATTAATCTTAAAAACTGTTGCACAGCAAACGAAACCATCAACAAAATGAAAAGCTAATCTACAGACAGGAAGAAAGTATTTGCAAATGATATGACCAACAAGAGGTTAATATCCAAAATATATAAACAATTTATACAACTTAATATCAAAAACCAAACCAAATCAAAAAGTGAGCAGAAGATCTGAACAGTCATTATTACAATGACACACTAGCACATAGGGAATTGATTACTGGCTAGATTGCTCTCTCACCTTTTGATTCCCCCTCTTCTTCTCCTGGTCACCTATATCTCTCTCCTCCCTCTTCTCTTCTCCATGTAACTCTGTGAACCTCTCTGGGTGTCTCTCAGTGTGGAGAATCTTTTCACCATTAACCTAGATGTTTTATCATCGGTGCTTTATGGATGGAGAAGTCTTGAGGCTACTGTAAGGATAAGACTGAAAAGCAGAGGCAGGAGACTTAAGCCCCAAACCTGAGAACAGTAGAGAACTCCTGACTCCAGGGAACATTAATTGATAAGAGCTCACTGAAAAGCATCCATATCTACACTGAAACCAAGCTCCAACCAAGAGCCAACAAGTTCCAGAGCAAGACATACCACACAAATTCTCCAGCAATGCAGGAACAGAGCCCTGAGCTTCGATATACAGGCTGCCCAAAGTCACAACAAACCCATAGACATCTCAAAACTCACTACTGGACATTTCATTGCACTCCAAAGAGAAGAAATCCAGCTCCACCCTCCAGAACACTGACACAAGCTTCCCTAACCAGGAACCCTTGACACGCCACTTGTCCAACCCCACACAAAGAGAGGAACCTCAACAAGAAAGTAGAACCACAAACTGCCAGAATACAGAAAGGCCACCCCAAACAGCATCTAAACAAGATGAAAAGGCAGAGAAACATTCAGCAGGTAAAGGAACATGATAAATGCCCACCAAACCACACCAAAGAGAAGGAGATAGGGAGTCTACCTGAAAAAAATTTCAGAATAATGATAGTATGAATGATCCAAAATCTCGAAAACAAAATGGAGTTACAGATAAATAGCCTGAAGACAAGGATTGAGAAGATGCAAGAAATGTTTAACAAGGACCTAGAAGAAATAAAAAAGAGTCAATCAATAATGAATAATGCAATAACTGGGATCAGAAACACTCTGGAGGAACCAACAGTAGAATAATGGAGGCAAAAGATAGGATAAGTGATGGGGATGATAGAATGGTGGAAATTAATGAAGCAGAGAGGAAAAAAGAAAAAAGAATTAAATGAGGACAACCTCAAAGACCTCTGGGACAATGTCAAATGCCCCAACATTCGAATCATAGGAGTTGCAGAAGAACAAGACAAAAAGAAAGGCCATGAGAAAACACCTGAGGAGATGATAGTTGAAAACTTCCCTAAAATGGGGAAGGAAATAGCCACCCAAGTCCAAGAAACCCAGAAAGTCCCAAACAGGATAAACCCAAGGCAAAACATCCAAGACACATATTAATCAAATTAACAAAGATCAAACACAAAGAACAAATATTAAAAGCAGCAAGGGAAAAACAACAAATAACACACAAGGGGATTTCCATAAGGATAAAAGCGGATCTTTCAATAGAAGCTCTTCAGGCCAGGAGGGAATGGCAGGACATACTTAAACTGGTGAAAGAGAAAAACCTACAACCCAGATTACTGTACCAGAAAGGACCTCATTCAAATATGAAGGAGAAATCAAAAGCTTTACAGACAAGCAAAAGCTCAGAAAATTCAGCACCACCAAACCAGCTCTTCAACAAATGCTAAAGGATCTTCTTTAGACAGGAAACAGAGAAAAGGTGTATAAACTTGAACCCAAAACAATAAAGTAAATGGCAATGGGATCATACTTATCAATAATTACCTTAAATGTAATGGGCAGAATGCCTCAACCAAAAGACAAAGACTGGCTGAATGGATACAAAAACAAGACCCCTGTATATGCTGTCTACAAGAGACCCAACTCAAAACAAGGTACATACACACACACACTGAAGTGAAGGGCTGGAAAAACATACTTCATGCAAATGGAGACCCAAAGAAAGCAGGAGTAGCAATACCAATATCAGAAAAAATAGACTTTGAAATAAAGGCTGTGAAAAGAGACAAAGAAGGACACTACATAATGATCAAAGGATCAATCCAAGAAGATATAACAATTATACATATATATGCACCCAATATAGGAGCACTGCAATCTGTAAGGAAATGCTAACAAGTATGAAATGAGAAATTAACAATAACACAATAATAGTGGGAGACTTTAATACCCCACTCACATCTATGGATAGATCAACTAAAGATAAAATTAGCAAGGAAACAGGAACTTTAAATGATACAATGGACCAGTTAGACCTATTTGATATCTATAGGACATTTCACCCCAAAACAATGAATTCCACCTTTTTCTCAACTGCATATGGAAACTTCTCCAGGATAGACCACATCCTGCACAATAAATCTAGCCTTCAGTTCAGTTCAGTTCAGTTGTTCAGTCGTGTCCGACTCTTTGCGACCCCATGAATCGCAGCACGCCAGGCCTCCCTGTTCATCACCATCTCCCAGAGTTCACTCAGACTCATGTCCATCGAGTCCGTGATGCCATCCAGCCATTTCATCCTAGGTCGTCCCTTTTTCCTCCACCCCCAACCCCTCCCAGCATCAGAGTCTTTTCCAATGAATCAACTCTTCGCATGAGGTGGCCAAAGTACTGGAGTTTCAGCTTTAGCATCATTCCCTCCAAAGAAATCCCAGGGTTGATCTCCTTCAGAATGGACTGGTTGGATCTCCTTGCAGTCCAAGGGACTCTCAAGAGTCTTCTCCAACACCACAGTTCAAAAGCATCAATTCTTCAGCGCTCAGCCTTCTTCACTTTCCGACTCTCACATCCATACTTGACCACAGAAAAAACCATAGCCTTGACTAGACGGACCTTAGTCAGCAAAGTAACATCTCTGTTTTTGAATATGCTATCTAGGTTGGTCATAACTTTTCTTAGTAAATTCAAAAAAATTGAAATCATCCCAAGCATCTTTTCTGACCACAATGCAGTACGATCAGATGTCAATTACAGGAAAAAACTATTAAAAATTCCAGCATATGGAGGCTAAACAACACACTTCTGAATAACCAACAAATCAGAAGAAATCAAAATATGCATAGAAACGAATGAAAATGAAAACACAACAACCTAATGTAGGAGATTTCTGGAGATTACGAGTGAAATGACATAAAACAAGACACACATACAAGAGACAGACACCACTCTGGCCAGAGGAAAAATAATAACTGCGCAAGCAAGCAAGCTCGCAGTCTATTTTTATATAGCCCCCCCTGGGCAGAATTCCAGACTGTATGACCAAACTTGTTCAGTACAGCACATGTGCATAAATGTTATCGTATAGCAAAAGGGAGTGAAATTCCAGCTTACTGCAGAGTCTGTCCAGAGCCCTTATCACAAGAAGGGAATGTTCCCTTATTTGCAAGGGACCATTAATCTCAAGGCTGTGTCAGTCTCCTTGGCAGAACATCCTGTTTGCAAGCAGCACATCTCCACTTTCCCTATTGACTGCATTAACCCTTCATCTCCCCCTTTTTTATTTTATTTAAGCCCTCGAGACATTTGTATCGATGTTCTGTAGAGCAAGGCGTAAAGCTGTTAGGGGACCAACCTCCAGCCTTGCCAGCCCCTCTTGCAGCTGTGCCTGTCTTAGGTTGCCCTCCTCTGAGGGTCTTACCCGTCATTGGCTATCCAGCCACCTTTTGGGGGCTAGGCGGAATCTCTCTAGATGATGGGCATCTAGAACTCTTTTTATTTATATGTCTTGGTTAATTTCTTGAAGGGCCCATGTCAAATGGTACAGGTGTTATACAAAACTGAGAAGAAGTCCAATCACATTTCAACACACTTCGTGTAGATAAAACAGCTAATTGATCTCCAAGCCAGGAAATGGTGTGTTGAAGATTGAGCACGTCGGTAGCAAGTTGTGCATCCAAATCTCGCTGTTCTTGTCATAGCAAATGAGAGTCTTTATGCCAGTCCTGAACAAAATCAGCTGTTTGAATTCCTTGGTGTAACGCAAGGTTTGCCATCGCCACTGTTGCAGTTACTGACGCAATTGCTAGAATCGAAGCAATGACCACACCAAGCATATGTCGAGATGGATGCAGCAAAGTCTGTACAGCAGTTACTAGATGAGAGACAGCAAAAGAATCTGACCATGGCCTAGTCAGATTTATAGGCAACCATACTTCTGTCCGAGCTTTAAGAATTACTAACGAAAAATTGGAGTTACAGGCTTGTTTTTCAAGTTCTTTCCACCAAGACTGATTTACACATTGAGTTAGATTACAATAATCACATGACATAGACTGCACAGTATCATTCCAGGGCCAATTCCCATATAACAATGCAAAAGGATATTTTACACATGCCATTGTGGAATAAGATTTATTAACATGTAAATTAACATGGAATGGACCCGAAGAGTCACCACTGTCCAAATTATAGTTTCCTGACCAGATAGTGAGATTACCAGAAACCGCCCATAGTTTCCAAATATCCCTTTGAATGTGTGGATATCCCTGCAATTGTAATTGAGGAGGGACAAGTGCAAATTGCTGCCATTTAATTGTTTCATTCTCATTACCCATCAAAATGATATTTGCACGATGCCACCTAAGAGATTTATTTGACCATTTTTCTAAGAATTGCCCATAATCTGGACTCCAATATACAATGATAGACCCAAAATAATTTATGACTTTAAAGGGTTGATGACCTCGGCAACGTTCCCATTCCAAAGATTCTAGAGAAGAAGAAGCAAAAAGTTAACATTTTTGAACAAAGGGATCAGCCATTGTTGATTTTGATCAATCTCGCTGGGATCCAAAACCTGTATTATTAACAGAAATGAAAGCATACCCTCGTCCCAGATATATTAATGATGCTGGGATCCAGCCTTTCTCTTTATCTTTATACCAAATATGCATATTCAAGATCTTCTTGTCTTCTTTTTTCCCTTGAAAATGCAACTCTGCTGCTGATAGATTTCCCTTGCTCCAAATATTCAAAAAATTTAGGGTAAGTAAGGTTTTATTCAAAATGTCTTTAGGTTTCATAAATCTCTCCTGTTCCCCCTTTTTTATTTTTTCAAGATATTCACGCAAGGTAAGATTAGCTCTTTCAATGATAGCTTGCCCTTGACTATTATAAGGAATACCAAAAGTATGAGTTATATGATATTGGGATAAAAAGTGAGCTAACTTCGCGGATTGGTAGGCAGGTGCATTATCAGTTTTCAATTCAATTGGTAATCCCATAACTGCAAAAGAAGATAACAAATGAGTAATAACAGCATCAGCCTTTTCAGGATGTAATGCAGTGGCCCATTGAAAATGTGTATACATATCTATAGTATGATGCACATATTTTTGTTGTCCGAAAGAATAAGTGTAAATTACCTCCATTTGCCATATTTGATTTGCTTGTTGTCCCCTTACATTGACACCTGGTGAGGTAAACAGTAAAGAAAAGGGTGCACATATGGAACAAGAACAAACACTATTTTGAGCTTGTTTTCGAGTAATAGCATGAGATTTTTGTAACCCTTTGGAATTGGCATGCTGTAAGAGAAGTTCTTGTTTTGCTGCTTCTATAGGATAAAGTAAGGCATCAATTGTAGCATTTCTGAATGATAAGGGTCTAGGAAGGGCGGAATGTGCACGAATGTGAGTAAAGAAAATTAATTCTGAACGCTGCAAGAGCAACTGTTGTACTTGGTAAAACAATTTATCAATAGCTGTTTTAAGGGTCAGTGGAAGGGAGACATGGGGAAGCTGTAGGCAAGAGAGAACAGCATATCGAGAATCTGAAACAATGTTAACAGGAATTTGGGGAAAATCTTGTAAAACTAAATAGATAGCTCACAACTCAGCGGGCTGTACAGAAGAAAATGAGTGGGGAAGAACCTTAGAACTTTCTGGGGTCCAATATCCAGCAGTATTTATATTTGCATCTGTAAAAATAGTGGGTCCCTTAACTGGAAATTCTGAAATTGGGGATAGAGATATCATAGAGTTAGTCCAGAGAAAATCAATCAATTTAGAAGACAGATAATGATTAGAAAACGAACCAGGAAATGAGGCAAGAGAAAACTGTTTTGGAGGGTTCTCAATGGTTGCAACTTCATAACTGGAAGGAAGAAGAAGCTAGAAAGCAGGCTGAGATTAATGAAGGACAGAATCCCCCTCATCCCCTCGAGGATAAATTAATAGGAGAGGGCCACTATCGGGCTTTAAGAGGACAGGCTCAATACTCTGATCAGGACCTACAACAAGTCCACCAGGTCTTTTTACGAGCATGGCGTCATGTGGTGCTTACTGGCCACGCCCGGCCCTCCTTTGTTAAGACAATGCGAGGCCCCAATGAGCCATATACTGATCTTTTAGCAAGATTGAGGATGGCTATGGAACGAGCTATAGAGAGGGATGAAATTTCAGAGATATTATTACAAACTTTAGCATTTGAGAATGCAAATACTGAATGCAAACGTATACTGGGGACTTTTCCTCCCTGTCCTTCTGCCATCCTGCCTACCCCAACCCTGTTCCCTTTTTGGCTCTTCCTAATGAACGAACAGGAGGATTTGGAAGTACTGGGCGACATATATTTTGGGAAATGCTTATCAAAGATTCTCGCCCTATTCTCTCCTTGATTATACAAGGAAAAAACTTTGAGGGACTAATAGACACAGAGGCAAATGTTTCTTAATCTAATGGAATGATTAATTTGCCTTTTCCCAATGATTCCAGCATAGCCAAAACAAAGGGAGATTGAGGACCGTATTGCACTACTGCAGCTTTAAGATCTTTAAAAATTTTATATTCCAAAGGAGTATATTGAATATTTATCACATTGCCATCTTGCTGTCTCTGGATGGGAAATAATTGTGGAGGATCGATAAAACCACTAGGGGGAGCAGGCAAGTCATCATCATGAAGCATAGACAAAGGAAAGGAGAACTGACAATGTTCCCTGGCCACATCGGGTCGACCAATCTCATTACCAGTAGATAGGCAAAGTCAAAGCCTGTATTATAGCATTACATAAAGTCCATAACTTCAAAGGGATCACATTACCCTTCTGATGTTGTTTTTTTAATTTTTTTGAATTATTTTCCATTTCTTCAAATTTGATTGTAACTTCGTTTGATATTGAAACCAATGACAATATTGCTCCACCAAGCAAAAGAGCCCACTCAATCGACGAGTCAAGGCCTTAATGCCTATGGAGTGGAGAAGTCCTTTGACTAACTCCCTGTACATGAATTCCCGTAGTAATTCTCCATGATTTTCTGAAAGTTCCCCTGCTAGGGTGAGGAATTCCCCATGATTCTGTACATGAATTCCCCTAGCAATTCTCCATGATTTTCTGAAAGTTCCCCTGCTAGGGTGAGGAATTCCCCATTATTTTCCTGAAAGTTCCCCTGCTATGGATTTAAAATCCCCCCGGGGTTACTCACCCTTTTGGTTTCACTCGAGCCCCACTCTGGGCGCCAGATGTAGGAGATTTCTGGAGATTATGAGTGAAATGACATAAAACAAGACACACATACAAGAGACAGACACCACTCTGGCCAGAGAAAAAATAATAACTGCGCAAGCAAGCAAGCTCGCGGTCTATTTTTATATAGCCCCGCCCCCCGGGGCAGAATTCCAGACTGTATGACCAAACTTATTCAGTACAGCGCATGTGCATAAATGTTATTGTACAGCAAAAGGGAGTAAAATTCCGGCTTACTGCAGAGTCTGTCCAGAGTCCTTATCACAAGAAGGGAATGTTCCCTTATTTGCAAGGGACCATTAATCTCAAGGCTGTGTCCGTCTCCTTGGCAGAACATCCTGTTTGCAAGCAGCACATTTCCACTTTCCCTATTGACTGTATAAAACCTTCAACCTAAAACCTGTGGGACTCTGTAAAAGCTGTGCTAAGGGGAAGGTACATAGCAATACAGGCATACCTCAAGAAACAAGAAAAAAATCAAATAAATAACCTAACTCAACACCTAAAGCAACTAGACATGGAACAAATGAAGAACCCCAGGGTTAGTAGAAGGAAAGAAATCTTTAAAATTAGGGCAGAAATAAATGCAAAAGAAACAAAAGAGACCATAGCAAAAATCAACAAAGTTAAAAGCTGGTTCTTTAAGAAGATAAATAAAACTGACAAACCACTAGCCAGACTCATCAAGGAACAAAGGGAGAAAAATCAAATCAACAAAATTAGAAATGAAAATGGAGAGATCACAACAGACAACACAGAAATACAAAGAATCATAAGAGACTACTCTCAGCAATTATATGCCAATACAATGGACAACTTGGAAGAAATGGACAAATTCTTAGAAAAGTACAACTTTTCAAAATTAAACAAGGAAAAAATAGAAAATCTTAATAGATCCATCACAAACATGAAAGCAAAACTGTAATCAGAAATTTTCCAGCAAACAAAAGCCCAGGTCCAGACGGCTTCACAGCTGAATTCTACCAAAAATTTCAAGAAGAGCTAACACCTATCTTACTCAAACTCTTCCAGAAACTTGCAGAGGAAATAAACATCCAAACTCATTCTATGAGGCCACCATCACCCTAATACCAAAACCAGACAAAGATGCCACACAAAAAAGAAAACTACAGGCCAATATCACTGATGAACATAGATGCAAAAATCCTTAACAAAATTCTTGCAAACAGAATCCAACAACATATTAAAAAGATCATACGTCATGACCAAGTGGACTTTATCCCAAGGATGCAGGGATTCTTTGATATATGCAAATCAATCAATGTAATACACCACAATAAAAAATTAAAAGATAAAAACAATTTAATTATCTCAATAGATGAAGAGAAAGCCTTTGACAAAATTCAACATCCTTTTATGATTTAAAAAAAAAAATCCTCCAGAAAGCAGGAATAGAAGGAACATACCTCAGCATAATAAAAGCTATATATGACAAACTCACAGCAAACATTATCCTCAATAATGAAAAATTGAAAGCATTTCCCCTAAACTCAAGAACAAGACAAGAGTGCCATTTTTCATCACTACTATTCAACATAGTTTTGGAAGTTTTGGCCACAGCAGAGCAGAAAAAGAAATAAAAGGAATCCAAATTGGAAAAGAAGAAGTAAAACTCTCACTGTTTGCACATGAAATGATCCTCTACATAGAAAATGCCAAAGACTCCACCAGAAAACTACCAGAGCTAATCAATGAATATAGTAATGTTACAGGATATAAAACTAACACACAGAAATCCCTTGCATACCTATACAGTGACAATGAGAAAACAGAAAGAGAAATTAAGGAAACAATTCCATTCACCATTGCAACTAAAAGAATAAAATATTTAGCAATATAGCTACCTAAAGAAACAAAAGACCTATATATAGAACACAATTTTTTTAAAAAAACTGCTGAAAGAAATCAAAGATGACACAGATAAATGCAAAAATATACCATATTCATTGATTGGAAGCATCAATATAGTGAAAATGAGTATACTACCCAAAGCAATCTATAGATTCAATGCAATCCCTATCAAGCTGCCAACGGTATTTTCACAGAACTAGAACAAAAATTTTACAATTTATATGGAAATGCAAAAATCCTCGAATAGCCAAAGCAATCTTGAGAAAGAATGAAACTGGAGGAATCAGCCTGCCTGACTTCAGGCTCTACTACAAAGCCACAGTCATCAAGACAGTATGGTACTGGCACAAAGACAGAAATATAGATCAATGGAACAAAATAGAAAGCACAGAGATAAATCCATGCACTCATGGACACCTTAACTTCAACAAAGGAGGCAAGAATATACAATGGGGGAAAGACAATCTCTTTAACAAGTGGTGCTGGGACAACTTGTACAACAATTCTTTTACAATCATTTGTAAAAGAATGAAACTAGAACACTTTCTAACATCATACACAAAAATAAACTCAAAATGGATTAAAGATCTAAACGTAAGACTAGAAACTATAAAACTCCTAGAGGAAAACATAGGCAAAACACTCTGACATAAATCACAGCAGGATCGTCTATTACACACCTCCCAGAGTAATGGGAATAAAAGCAAAAATAAACAAATGGGACCTAATTAAACATAAAAGCTTTTGCACAACAAAGGAAACTATAAGCAAGGAGAAAAGACAGCCTTCAGAATGGGAGAAAATAATAGCAAACAAAGCAACTGACAAAGAATTAATCTCAAAAATATACGAGCAGGTCCTACAACTCAATTCCAGAAAGCAAAAAAAAAAATGACCTAATCAGAAAATGGGCCAAGGGACTAAACAGATATATCTCCAAAGAAGACATACAGATGGTTAACAAACATATGAAAAGGTGCTCAACATCACTCATTATCGGAGAAATGCAAATCAAAACCACAAGGAGGTGCCATCTCACGCTGGTCAGAATGTCTGCTATCCAAAAACCTATAAACAATAAATGCTGGAGAGGGTGCAGGGAAAATAGAACCCTCTTACACTGTTGGTGGAAATGCAAACTAGTACAGCCACTATGGAGAACAGTGTGGAGATTCCTTCAAAAACTGGAAATAGAACTGTCATATGACCCAGCCATCCCACTGCTGGGCATACACACCGAGGAAACCAGAATTAAAAGAGACACGAGTATCCCAATGTTCATCGCAGCACTGTTTATAATAGCCAAGACATGAAAGCAACCTAGATGTCCATCAGCAGATGAATGGATAAGAAAGCTGTGGTACATATACAGAATGGAGTATTACTCAGCCATTAAAAAGAATACATTTGAATTAGTTCTAATGAGGTGGATGTAACTGGAGCCTATTATACAGAATAAAGTAAGCCAGAAAGAAAAACACCAATACAGTATACTGATGCATATATATGGAATTTAGAAAGATGGTAATGATAACCCTGTATGTGAGACAGCAAAAGAGACACAGATGTATAGAACAGTCTTTTGGACTCTGTGGGAGAAGGCAAGGATGGGATGATCTGAGAGAATAGCATTGAAACACGTATATTATCATATGTGAAACAGATCACCAGTCCAGGTTCGATGCATGAGACAGGGTGCTCAGGGCTGGTGCACTGGGATGACCCAGAGAGATGGGATGGGGAGGGACGACGGAGGGGAGTTCAGGATGGGGAACACACGTACTTCCATGGCTGATTCATGTCAATGTGTGGCAAAAACCACTACAATAGTGTAAAGTAATTAGTCTCCAATTAAAATAAATTTTAAAAAAACAAAGACACACTAAAGGCTAACAAGATCATGAAAAGATGCTCAATATTCTTGATTAATAGAGAAATGAAAATCAAAACGATGAGATATCTCACACCTGCCAGATGGCTATCATCAAAAAGACCACAAAAAACAAATGGAGCAGATGTTAAGACGTAGGAATGTAAATTGATGCAACCACGAAGAAAAATATCAATAGTAAGGAAGTTCCACACAGGGCTAAAATAGAACCAGCAATTCCACACTTGGGTATTGTGTTCTACAGTCACTAAGTCGTGTCTGAATCTTTGCAACCCCATGAACTGCAGCACGTCAGACTTCCCAGTCCCTCACTATCTCCTAGAGTTTGCTCAAACTCATATCCATTGAGTCAGTGATGCCATCCAAATATCTCACCCTTTGTTGCCCCCTTCTCCTTTGGCCTTCAATCTTTCCCAACATTCATTCCCAGTGGAAAATTCTTCAAGAGATGGGAATACCAGACCACCTGACCTGCCTCTTGAGAAACCTGTATGCAGGTCAGGAAGCAACCGTTAGAACTGGACATGGAACAACAGACTTCTTCCAAACAGGAAAAGGAGTACGTCAAGGCTGTATATTGTCACCTTGCTTATTTTACTTATATGCAAAGTATATCATGAGAAATTCTGGGGTGGATGAAGCCCAAGCTGGAATCAAGATTGCAGGAGAAATATAAATAACATCGGATATGCAGATGACCCTACCCCTTGGCAGAAAGTAAAGAAGAACTAAAGAGGCTCTTGATGACAGTGACAGAGGAAAATGAAAAAGTTGCCTTAAAGCTCAACATTCAGAAAACGAAGATCATGGCATCTGGTCCCATCACTTCATGGCAAATAGATGGGGAAACAGTGGCTGACTTTATTTTTCTGAGCTCGAAAAATCACTGCAGATGATCATTACAGCCATGAAATTAAAAGATGCTTACTCCTTGGAAAGAAAGTTATGACCAAACTAGACAGCATATTAAAAAGCAGAGACATTACTTTGCCAACAAAGGTCTGTCTGGTCAAGGCTATCGTTTTTCCAGTAGTCGTGTATGGATGTGAGAGTTGGACTATAAAGAAAGCTGAATGCCAAAGAATTGATGCTTTTGAACTGTGGTGTCGGAGAAGACTCTTGAGAGTCCCTTGGACTGCAAGGAGATCCAACCAGTCCATCCTAAAGGAGATCAGTTCTGGGTGTTCATTGGAGGGACTGATGTTGAAGCTGAAACTCAACACTTTGGCCACTTGCTGTGAACAACTGACTCATTTGAAAAGACCCTGATGCTGGGAAAGAGTTAAAGCAGGAGGAGAAGGGGGTGACAGAGAATGAGATGGTTGGATGGCATCACCGGCTCAATGTATATGGGTTTGGGTAGACTCCAGGAGCTGGTGATGGACAGGGAGGCCTGGCGTGCTGCGGTTCATGGGGTCGCAGAGTCAGACATGACAGAGCGACTGAACTGAAATTTCCCAGCATTAGGATCTTTTTCGAGGAGTCTGCTCTTCATAGCCAGTCGCCAAAGTGTTGAAACTTCAGCTTCAGCATCAGTCCTTCCAATGATTATTCAGGGCTGATTTCCTTTAGGATTGACTAGTTTGATCTCTTTGCAGTCCAAGGGACTCTCAGCAGTCTTCTACAGCACCACAATTCCAAAGCATCCATCCTTTGGTTCTCAGCCTTCTTTATGGTCCAACTCTCACATGCATACATACATGACTACTAAAAAAGTCATAGCTTTGACTACATGGACCTTTGTGGCCAAAGTGATATCTCTGCTTCTTAGTATACTGTCTAGGTTTTCGCAGCTTTTCTTCTAAGGAGCAAATGTCTTTTAATTTTAAAGGACATTAAGAATTCTCCACTCACCATCTGCAGTTATTTTGGAGCCCAGGAAAGTAAAATCTGTCACTGTTTGCACCTTTCCCCCATCTATTTGCCATGAAGTGATGGGACTCGATGCCATGATCTTAGTTTTTTGCATGTTGTGATTTGGGCCAGTTTTTTCACTCTCCTGTTTCACCCTTATCAAGAGGCTCTTTAGTTTCTTTTCACCTTCTGCCATTAAAGTGGTATCATCTACATATATGAGGTTGCAGATATTTTTTCCTGGCAATCTTGGGCATATCTTGGATATATATTGAGAATAAATGAAAATCCTAATTTGAAATGATACATGCACCCCAGTATTCCTAGCAGCACTATTTACAATAGTGAAGATTTGAAAGCAAGCTAAGTATCAGTCAACATATGAATGAATAAAGAAGACTTAGTATATGCATATAATGTAATATTGCCCAGTCATAAAAATAATGAAATTCTTCCAATTACAGAAAATGGATGGACATTAAGTCAGACAAAGACAAATACTATATGATAACCATTATATGTGGAAACTAAGAAATAATACAAACAAATGTATATGTACAACAGAAAGAGACCTACAGATATATATACCAAGCTGCTGCTGCTGCTGCTAAGTCACTTCAGTCGTGTCCGACTCTGCACGACCCCATAGATGGCAGCTCACCAGGCCCCCCCATCCCTGGGATTCTCCAGGCAAGAACACTGGAGTGGGTTGCCATTGCCTTCTCCAATGCATGAAAGTGAAAAGTGAAAGTGAAGTCACTGACTCGTGTCCAACTCTCAGTGACCCCATGGACTGCAGCCCACCAGGCTCCTCCATCCATGGGATTTTCCAGGCAAGAGTACTGGAGTGGGGTGCCATTGCCTTCTCCGCTCTTCTAAGCTAGTGGTTACCAAAGAAAAGAGACAAGGGGAAAGGTCAATCCAGGGCATGAGGTTAAGAGATACAAACTACTATCTATAAAATAGATAAGCAACAAAAATATATTGTATAGCATAGGAAATTATAGCCACTAACCTGTTACAACTTTTAAGGGAGTATACTCTACAGAATACTAAATCATTATGCTGTACATTTTAAAAATATATTATAAACCAACCATGCTTAAATGTGTAAATAAAAACATTTTCATATATCCATAAAGAATAAAGAAAGAAAAAAAAAAGAACTCATGCAACTCAAACAAGTGGTGCTGGGAAAACTGGTCAACCACTTGTAAAAGAACTCAAAATGGATTAAAGATCTAAATGTAAGACCAGAAACTATAAAACTACTAGAGGAGAACATAGGCAAAACACTCTCCGACATCAATCACAGCAGGATCCTCTATGATTCACCTCCCAGAATACTGGAAATAAAAGCAAAAATAAACAAATGGGATCTAATTAAAATTAAAAGCTTCTGCACAACAAAGGAAACTATAAGTAAGGTGAAAAGAAGGCCTTCTGAATGGGAGAAAACATTAGCAAATGAAGCAACTGACAAACAACTAATCTCAAAAATATACAAGAAACTTATGCAGCTCAACTCCAGAAAAAAAAAAAAAGACCCAATCAAAAAATGGGCCAAAGAACTAAATAGGCATTTCTCCAAAGAAGACATACGGATGGCTAACAAACACATGAAAAGATGCTCAACATCACTCATCATCAGAGAAATGCAAATCAAGACCACAATGAGGTACCACTTCACACCAGTCAGAATGGCTGCAATCCAAAAGTCTACAAGCAATAAATGTTGGAGAGGATGTGGAGAAAAGGGAACCCTCTTACACTGTTGGTGGGAATGCAAACTAGTAAGCCACTATGGAGAACAGTGTGGAGATTCTTTAAAAAATTGCAAATAGAGCTGCCTTATGACCCAGCAATCCCACTGCTGGGCATACACACCGAGGAAACCAGAATTGAAAGAGACACATGTACCCCAATGTTCATCGCAGCACTGTTTATAATAGCCAGGACATGGAAACAACCTAGATGTCCATCAGCAGATGAATGGATAAGAAAGCTTTGGTACATATATACAACGGAGTATTACTCAGCCATTAAAAAGAATACGTTTGAGTCAGTTCTAATGAGATGGATGAAACTCGAGCCAATTATACAGAGTAAAGTAAGCCAGAAAGAAAAACACCAATACAGTATACTGACACATATATACGGAATTTAGACTGATGGCAATGATGACCCTGTATGCGAGACAGCAAAAGAGACCAGATGCATAGAACAGACTTTTGGACTCTGAGGGAGAGGGAGAGGGTGGGATGATTTGGGAGAATGGCATTGAAACATGTATACTATCATGTAAGAAACGAAGTGCCAGTCTATGTTCGATGCAGGATACAGTATGCTTGGGGCTGGTGCATGGGGATGATCCAGAGAGATGATATGGGGTGGGAGGTGGGAGGGGGATTCAGGATTGGGAGCTCGTATACACCCATGGTGGATTCACGTCAATGTATGGCAAAACCAATACAGTATTGTAAAGTAAAATAAAGTTAAAATAAAATTTAAAAAAATAATAAATAAAAATAAAAAATACTCAATTTTTGAAATGGGCAGATGTTCTTATATGTGAAATCTAAAAAGAAATTATACGAATGAACTTACTTACAAAATAGAGACTCACACAGAAGGAACTCATGGTTGATGGGGGAAAGGGATAATTAGAGAGTTTGGGATGGGCATGTACACATTGCTATATTTAAGATAAATAATCAACAAGGACCTATGGTATAACATATGGAACTCTGATCAATGTTTTGTGGCAGCCTGGATGGGAGGGGTATTTAGGGGGGAAGGGATACACTTATATGTATGGCTGAGTCCCTTCACTGTTCACCTGAAATTATCACAACATTGTTAAACAGCTATAACCCAATACAAAGTAAAAAGGTTTTTAAAAAATGGGCAGATGATCTGAACAGACATTTTTCCAAAGAAAGTTTCCAAATGGCTAGAGTAAATCATGAGAAACGCTGGGCTGGAAGAAGCACAAGCTGGAATTAAGATTGCCAGGAGAAATATCAATAATCTCAGATATGCCAATGACACCGCCCTTATGGCAGAAAGTGAAGAGGGATTAAAAAGCCTCTTGATGAAAGTGAATGGGGAGAGTGGAAAAGTTGGCTTAAAGCTCAACATAAAACCAAGATCATGGGTTCTGGTCCCATCACTTCAAGGGAAATAGATGGAGAAACAGTGGAAAGAGTGTCAGACTTTATTTTGGGGGCTCCAAATTCACTGCAGACGGTGATTGCAGCCATGAAATTAAAAGACACTTACTCCCTGGAAGGAAAGTTATGACCAACCTAGATAGCATATTAAAAAGCAGAGATATTACTTTGCCAACAAAGGGCCGTCTAGTCAAGGCTATGGTTTTTCCAGTGATCATCTATGAATGTGAGAGTTGGACTGTGAAGAAAGCTGAGGGCCAAAGAATTGATGCTTTTCAACCGTGGTGCTGGAGAAGACTCTTGCGAGTCCCTTGGACTGCAAGGAGATCCAACCAGTCCATCCTCAAGGAGATCAGTCCTGGGTGTTCATTGGAAGGATGATGCTGAGGCTGAAGCTCCAAAATTTTGGCCACCTCATGTGAAGAGTTGACTTATTGGAAAAGACCCTGATGCTGGAAGGGATTGGGGGCAGGAGAAGAAGGGGACGACAGAGGATGAGATAGCTGGATGGCATCACCGACTCGATGCACATGAGTTTCGGTGAACTCCGGGAGTTGGTGATGGACAGGGAGGCCTGGCAGCTGTGACTCATGGGGTCACAAAGAGTCAGACACGACTGAGTGACTGAACTGAACTGAACTGAACTGAACTGAACTGAACATCCAGAGTCACCAGGGAAATGCAATAAAAAACCACAGATAGGCATCTCCTCATACCTGCTTTAATGTCTATGATAATTTCAGAATAATTGTGGTAATCATTCTCAATGTATTCATATATAAAACCATTACATTGCACCTTAAATATGTTCTTTTCTGCTTTTTATTCTGGCATTCTTTCTCTTTATTTCCATAATTTTTCATCATACTTACTATTTTCAGATAATTCCAATGCATAGATTTAACAGGTTCTTTCTATTTGTCTACTTTTTATCCTCATAGTTTTGTGTACATCTTGTTTTTTATGTCTATTTTTTTATTAGTATAAAATACATGCAGTAAAGTGTATTATCCTAAAGTGTACACTTTGGTGAATTTTCACATATGTGTACACCTTCCTAAGCTTTATCTACATCTAGAACATGGTCCTATACCGCAGAAGACTCTCACTTCCTTTTCCAGTCTCTCTACCCCAGAAAATAAATCACTTTTCTGACTTCTCTCAATGAAGGTTAGTTCTACCTATGCTGCTGCTGCTACTATGTTGCTTCAGTCGTGCCCAACTCTGTGCGACCCCAAAGATGGCAGCCCACCAGGCTCCCCCACCCCTGGGATTCTCCAGGCAAGAACACTGGAGTGGGTTGCCATTGCCTTCTCCAATGCATGAAAGGGAAAAGTGAAAGTCAAGTGGCTCAGTTGTGTCCAACTCTTAGCGACCCCATGGACTGCAGCCTACCAGGCCCCTCCGTCCATGGGATTTTCCAGGCAAGAGTACCACAGTGGGTTGCCATTGCCTTCTCCATCTACCCATGCTAGAAAAGAACAGAAACAGAATCTTACAGAATATACTTTTTGGTGTCTGGACTCTTTCGTTTAACTTCATCTTGGGGATTCTTCCATGTTTCCACAAGCTGCCGAGCAGTGTCTTTTTTTATTGATGGCAGTATCCTATTCCATGAATGTGATGTGATACATTTACCCACTGTTATGCTAATAGACACTGAGTTGATTCCAGTTTGGAGCTACTATAAACAAAGCTATTGTGAACACTTTTTTCCAGGTGTGATCTTAGATACAGACTGACATTTTTCAAGGATATACAGCTTAAAGTCCTCGGGCTCCAGGACCAGGCAGATATTTAACTTTAGAATATATGGTTCAACATTTCAAGATTTTGAAACAGTTTATCCTCCCACCAAAATGTATGGTAGGTCTAGTAGTACCACTTCCTCGTGAATACTTGGAATTTTCAGGACTTTTAAAAAATTCTGGTAGGTACATACTAGTAGTCCATTATGATTTTAATTTTTATTTCCCACATAACTAAAAATATTGAGTACCTTTCTTCATATTTATTGACCATATGGATATTCTTTTCTGTGAAGAATTTGTTCAAACATTTTGCCCATCTAAAAAAATATCTGACTGGAAGACTTCCATTTTACTGATGTAATCTGGATGTAAGTCCTTCATTGGATTTATTCAGTGTAAATATTTCTCCCAGACTCTGGCTAGTTTTTTGATGATATTAAATGGTATCTTTTGAAGAAGAGGAATTTTTAAATTAATTTAAATAAAGACCAATTTGTTGATCTCTTGTAATTAATGCTTTTTGTTCTAATTTTGTTAAAAGTTTGTCAAGTTCAAAGTCATAACGACTTTCTCTTACGTTTCACAGCAGAGGCTTTATAGTTCTATTTTTCATACTTATGTCCATGATCCATCTCAAATAATTGTTTGTAAGCAACTTGTAAGGAACAAGGTGATTTTTTCCTAATATTCATTTCATCTAGCATTAAGATTATTCTTTCCATGCTAATTAAGTAGCACTATCACATGACCGTATAGGTGTGAGTCTGTTTCTGAAGTTTTTCCTATTCTAGTGTATTTCAAGCTGTTATTCTTGTGCCAATACCATATTGTCCTAATTATTATAGCTTTAAACTAAGTCCTCATATCTGGTGCAAGTCTTCTAACTTTATTCTTCTTTCTTCTTGATTATATTAGCTTCTTTGTATTTCCACACAAATTTTACATCAATTGATCAATTCAGAAGATCTAATATTTACTGAGAATTCATTGAATCTCTACATTGACAGAATTGACACTTAAACAATATTGATTTTTCTAAATTTAAAAACATGGTATAACTCTATATTTGGGTATAATTTCTCCCAGCAACTTTGTGAAATTTGAAGGATTGAAGTCTTTCGCATTATTAGATTCAGCTCTAGATATTTGCGGGGAATGGTTAGCTTATTTCATCAATATCATTATTTAATTATTTGATCTTAGTATAAAGCAATACAATTCATTTTTCTAATTCATTTTTTTTATTAACCTCATAGCCAGTTCTCAGGCCACTCTACTTTGCCATGAGCAGTGTACTTCTATTACATCCTCAGGTGTAACACTCTCAAGTTCTAAGGAGGACATGCTTAACAGTTTCCTTTGTTTATTTTTGTTTAGCAGCTCCTTGGAACTCACATGAAGTTTCTATTCTTTGTCATATATGTCCACTAAAGACCACTCAATTAGCTTAGTGCTCATCTAATAATTGGACAGATATTTCCTTACTAGTTTTAGGAACCAAAACAGCACCTACTATTTGCAAGACACTTTATATATATGTTGGAGCATGCCTTCAACATGCATCCAGACACTTTATAGTTCTGCTGTATCCTTCACTTCCTTCTTGCACAGAACCTCCAGGTTTGCCAGAGGTGAGAGTTTAGGGTCTTCTCCAGTCTTTTCAGAACAGTTGTAGATTTCTAATGTCTCAGGAGGGCACCCCAGGTGCTGCTAGTGGTAAAGAACCTGCCTGACAAGGCAGGAGACATAAGAGATAAGGGTTCAATCCCTCGATCAGAAAGATCCCCTGGAGGAGGGCATGGCAGTCTAATCCAGTATTCTTGCCTGGAGAATCCCATAGACAGAGGAGCCTGGCTGGTTATAGTCCTTAGGGTTGCACAGAGTCAGACACAACTAGAGTGACTTAGCACGCACACACACGCAGTGTCTCAGGAATTCATCAGGTTTTCAAAGCCTTTCATGAATATCTCATTCCTCAACTTTTCCTTTTAAGTTTTTTGGTTAGTGTATTGATTTCTATAGCTTCGGGCATCTACAATAGTCAAAAATTGCCCCTGATTGTTTTCAACAAATGTGTCTGTGGAAAGGTTGTTCATACTGGGAAAGTTCTGAGATCAATCCTGAATGTAGTCTTCCACAGTGACCACAAGCATGTCAAATAATAATGATTCTTTGGGAACAGGGTTTTGAAGGAGTTCCATCTCCACTCACTGCCTTCTGCTTGTGGCTGATATATTATTGCTGCTTTTCACCATGATTATAGTCTGTAGCTTTTCAAGGCTACCTCAAAGCTGGGAAGATAGAAGGGAATAAGGCAAAACATGACAAACCTCACTGTTACTACTGAGGTTTTTCCATTTTCTTGAAGAAACACTCTGCAGATTGATGCACGTCTTGGCTAATGGCCAAAGATCTGAAAAAGCAGACCCCATAATTTTTACTTGTGCTTTCATTGTCATATATCAGAGAGAATTATTAGAAGTCACTACTCCATACCATATTTGCTGACATCTTTCGGTCTAATTTTGAAAGGAAGTAATGAAAAGTGGATACTCCTACTTTTTCAAACTTACGGGGAATGGGTTCAATATTTCACCAATAATGAAAATAGTTTCTAGGATTTTTGAAACATCTTTTTTCAAAATTTTTCTCAATTTACAAAGAATGTATATCATAAAAAATGTTGACCATTATCAAATTTTGTACATTTACAGAGAAGGTCACTTGTTCCCTCAGCTAGGTTTGTGTCTATGCTACACATTGTACATCAAATAATGTAATGATAACATGGGGCTCGGGTTGACATTAGTTTTCTCCTGCAGAAAGTATGTTCCAGCAAGAGGAAAATGTTTAGGGGTGAATCAATGTAATTTAAGCAATGTTTAAAATTACTTAAAGGTGAGCTCTAGTCTTATAACTACTCTCCAACTTCAGGATTATTCTTAAGGCTTGTTTGCAGATCTTCATAACCTTCAGGCTTCAGCTGAAGTTGGAACATTTACTCGATCCTTCTTACTTGGTAAGCTCTAGACTCCAATTTTTTTTCCTATGAGCCCCCAGAAACTTCCAAAAATTTTTTGGTTTCTAAAGCTCCTACACAACATTTTATAGTCACCCATTCAGACTCTCAGCTCCTGATTTCAAATCAACAATCACTTCAAAGGTAAAATCACATCAAATAACAGGCTTCCTAATATGGATTTCCCAAACCCTCTGCTTTCTTGTCCCCAGAAATCCTCACAACTTTGAACACTCTTCCCTGCTGACAAATGTATATGTACATAGGCATGTATTTGTGTGTGTGTGTGTCTGTGATGAGCCAGACAGAGGAAGAAAAATACAGACATAAATATAGATGTTATATCAAGAAGGTTCTGGTCATTGCAATTATATATTATTTGTAGAAGATAAAATTTCCTACTTGAAAAATCCATGAAAGGTAACTAAAGTTACTAAATCTACCAAAGAATTCAGTTCTCAGCATATAAAATGGTTCAGTCAAATAGTCTTTCTATTACAGTCATGGCAGAAAAATAAAGAGATACATACTTTTTAGGGTATTATTCTTCAGTATTGATGAAAAAAAATGCACATATATGTGCAGACACTTAACTGCTAGCAAACTATCCCAAAGAGATAGTACAGGAATAATAAAAGATGTATGCAGGTAGGAACATTTCTATATTAACAGAAGTTCAAAATTAATCTAAATATCCTTGAACACTAAGATAATTTTTAAGATTTTTATAGGCATGAAATATGGTATTATGAGATACATTTATTTATATAGATTGTGAAAGTACCTGTTACTATAATCTAATGTCACCAAGAAGTCAGAGATATATTATAAATAATACATACATACCCACAGAAACACACATGCATATTTCTCTGTGTGTTCAAATATAAACATAAATACATATTATTTTCCTTCTTTTTTGCTTTAATATGTCTGTATATCTGTAAATGGGTCTATGTGTGGGTCTGTGCTTAACAACTAGGAGAAAAGAAAAAGGACAGCCTTGAAAATAACCAGCAAATGTAATTTTTATCTTATGTTATTCCCCCTAGCTGGAGCAATCTTCCTCTGCTTTCTTCCTGCATGTATGTATGTATGTGTATATATATATATGTATGTATACAAATATAAAAACATATACATCACACAAATAATTACACTTTAATGAACATTGAAAAAAACAGAAGTTATACATGCCAAACTGTCAAGAGATTATTCCCTGAAGAGATAATAGCAGTAAGAGATGAGTACATTATGCATATATATTTTTAACACATGTGATAATTTTCCACTCTAATTTTTTTTTAAAGTCAAAATATGACATTTATAAGGTACCTTTCCACTGTAGAAGAGACACAGCTTAAGATCTCAGTATAGAATTACAAAAAACATTTTATTGAAGACAAAACAATCAGCTATATTTTGCAAAACTTGAACCGAATCTTAAAGAAAATCAGAAGAGACAGGGCTCAGGAATGTCACTCCTGACATTAAGGGAGAGGTGGACCATCAAGGGCAAAGAGCATCAGCTTGTGTAGATAGAGCTGCAGAGGCTTGTTCTGTGATCTGGCAGCAGCCCTTTCTTCAGAATGCAATGAAATAGACCTCGTAAAAGTGTAGTAGAGAGCCTAACGCTTTCAGAAGTTGTGTAGTGTCAATATTCTTCGGATCAACCAGAGATTTCAAGGTAAAATGCTGTAAAATGCTGACCAGGAGTAAAAACAGCTCCATGCGGGCCAAACCTTCTCCAGCACAAACTCTTTTTCCTAAAAATGAGACATAAATGAAATATTCACATAATTCTCATTTGACCTAGTGCACAGGGAGGTGTAGATAAATATGAAATGAAAGACAAGAGTAAATAAATAAATAAACTAAGGAAAGACCAAATAACCAATGGCATCTCCTATTTAACCAAAATCTGGTCTGCTTCATTCCCTCAGAACATATTTCTGTGTACATTCTATTTAAAAATCTGTTCTGTACACATGGAACTGCTGGAACTGCTTTCCTAAGGGTGAGCTGTGACAATTTTCTAGACTCACACACACTCACAGAAACATATATACACATACTCACTCATCCCAATCGGCATGAGACACACTCTCCATTTTTCATCTACCTCTAACCCAAGTCTCAACAACAGTTTTAATTCTCCTCATCTGATTCCTAAAAATAATCTTTACCTTGCCATGTCCCTTCTTTAACACTATTTTAAGAGTTTACCACTATCAGGTATAAAAAGAAATGTCACAAACTAGACACAAGTATTACTACATGTTCAGACATCCCCAGACACATAAGCTATTTCAAGTGTTAGGAATTTCCAGTCATTCCTCCAACTGAAATACTCATCCCCTCAGCTCTGCCAGCTGAGATTCTCTACATCCTTCTAGACCGACCGCAGGTGTCATTTATTCTATACAAACTTCTTTGATCTATTCAGGCAGATATAATTTACTCCCTCGCTGGTATTCCACAAGACTTATTAGTGCTTCTAATACAGAATATTTCACTTGAAGTCATAATTATTCCTCTGTCCCCACACACTGGAATATAAGCTCATAAGTTAAAGCCTTAGATCTTATAATGGTAGCACAGTGTCAGGACAAAAGCAGTCCCACAAACCCTGTAAATTGAGCAGAAATCTTGAGCAGGCTCATTTTGCAACAAGGGATCCAAAATTCAGGAAGAAGATAAGGAGATTAGCAGGTCTCTATGAGATGACCTCTGGGCATTGTTCATAGTCTGGGGATGTTTCTCCATCTTCCCAGATCCATTCTGTTTGTTTTTCTTTTGCACCTACTCTGTGTTTAGGAAGTTGATTTCTTTGGGATGCATAACCCCAGTAGTTACCGTCTTCACTGTGAGTAAACTCAGAGGATTAAACATTGAGAAGGTTAGAGTATGCCCTCCCTCAGTCCCAGCCTGTCAGGCCACAGTTTCAGCAGTGGCTGTATTCTCCAACCTGCAGACCCATCTCCTGCTGAGGCAGCCATTCTCTCTTTGCTAAAAATCTGCTTGAGTTTCAGCAACACCCTCCTTCTCCCGACCCTTTCGACATAGAATGGTAGCATTGTCCTGCTGATGCTCATCCCTGAGTACCTGACCACTCCTTGCCACTTTCCTTAATCGTGTCCGCACCTCTGAAAACAGTTTCTTCATTAAACTGTCTAAAGTATCCTACCTTTTTCTTTCAGGGACCCTGAAAAATTAAAGGAAGATACTAACTATAAAATATTTCTTCCTGCAAGAAAACTTCCTTTATCTTCTAACTACTCTGCCCTCTGCCCTGTCCCTCAAAATGCAAGATTCAGGAGCTTCTCTCTCTGGGAGCCCATAGAAACCCTTTGAAGAGTATTTTCTCTCTGGAGTATCCTTGCCTTTAACCTGCATTCCTCTTTCTTAGAGGAAGGATGCATCTGTTACTCACATTTGTATCTCTGGACCTGAGTGATCATGAGTCTACTACATATAAGGTATGTAGACCACATGAGTGAATTGACTTCATTGAGTGAATTGACTTCTCAGGGCAGGGGAGAAAAGTCGCAGTGTCTAGAAACCTAGATATCAAGGAGGAGCTCTTAGGAGACTCAGCAGCGGGTAAGAGAGCAGAAGTCAGGAAATACAGCCTCCAGTCCAATGAGAAATTATCTGCACTTTGGGAGTGGTGCCTCTGGCCTCATGCAAATGACAATTTGTCCAGCCCAGACTAGCCTCCATGCAAAGCCCTTCCTTCTCTCATTTTACCACTGAAGTACAGACAAAAATGAAGCATGCTTGCCTGCTGAAAAAGCCATGAAGTAGTCACTCTTCTTAAAGTTACCAGTTTTATCCAGGAAGTGACCAGGATCAAACTGCTCTGGGTTGGGAAACTCTTTGCCATCGTGCAGAATAGAAGTCAGAGATGTTAATATGGTTGTGCCCTGAGATAAAGAGAAACAGATTAACTGTATTTTTTTAATGGTCATGGAGCTTGAAAAAAAAAAAAAAAAACTACCTTGTCTAACCCTTTCATTTTGTAGATGAGATGCCTGAGGCACACACACAAAAAATTATTCTTTCCATGTCAGAGAACAAATTAATGACCAAGCCTGTGCTGTGCTTAGACACGCAGTCATGTCCGACTCTTTACAACCCCATGGACTGTATCCCACCAGGCTCCTCTGTCCATGCGGATTCTCCAGGCAAGAATACTGGAGTGCCATGCCCTCCTCCAGGGGATCTTTCCAACCCAGGGATCAAACCTAGGTCTCCCTCATTGCAGGCAAATTCTTTACTGTCTGAGCCACCAGGGAAGCCCAATGACCAAGCCTAGAAAGTGAAAGTGAAGTCGCTCAGTCGTGTCCGCGACCCCATGGGCAGTAGCCTGCACCAAGCTTCTCCGTTCATGGGATTTTCTAGGCAAGAGTACTGGCGGGGGTTGCCATTTCCTTCTCCAGATGACCAAGCCTGACAGTTCAGGGCACTGTTAAAACCTGACTCCAAGACAATCGTCTTCAGCTTGTAGCCTACCTGCTGCACTTGCCTCCCAGTAAATCAAAGAAGCTGCATTTTCTTGACAAAAGACAAACAAAAGAAAAAAAGCCATATTGTTTAAACATGCTGATGTCACTGAAAATCTAACTCATTCTCTTTGGAATCAACTATGACATCTTCTTCAAAACTACATGAGTGGCCATATTTTTGAAAACTATTTTCTTCTCCTACTAAGATGAGAAACTGGTAAGCATACGCGCCTCCTGCTATGTTTTTGCAATGTATTTGTTGAATATTCTTCTGGAAATATGATGGCATTTCTGGTTTCTTTTAAGGTTTTCCTAAACTCAGAGATACCATGTAACATAATGATTTAGAATTTAGCTTTCAGAATCAATTAAGCATTTCTCTCTACTAAATTAATCTCTGTGACTATAGGCAAGTTGTTTTTTGTTTTGTTTTGTTTTGCATTTCCATTCCTCATTTTCATCACAAGTAAAATATAAACAAGGAGTTCCCTGCTGGCTAGGGTTCAATCTGTAGCTTAGGTTTAATCCTTGCTTGGGAAACTGAGATCTCACAAGTTGCTCAGCATGCCAAAAAAAAAAAACTAAACTAACAACAACAACAAAACAGAAACAATAAATTTGTATTATTTTATTATATAATGAGATAATATATGAAATACTTTTAAAACAGAGGTTAATATCACAAGCTAAAATGCTCAATAAATAGAAATTTTGCTACTATTATGATAACAATGATTTTATTCACAATATCTTGGGATCATAATACTACAGAGACAAAATTCAAATTCAGATTCATTTGAATACCTTCTGGTATACTGTATGGCCTTTCCAAATATATGATATAATTCTCACTCCAAAACATCATGAACTGAAAAACAGATTGTCATTTCCATGAGGGCAAATAAATAAAAGAATCAAGATTTCTGGGAGAAATAAAAAAAAACCTCAGATATGCAGATGACAACATTTTCTTATGGCAGAAAGTGAAGAGGAACTAAAGAGCCTCTTGATGAAACTGAAAGGTGAAAAAGCAGGCTTAAAACTCAACATTCAAAAAACTAAAGTCAGGGCATCCAGTTCCATCACTTCATGGCAAATAGATGGGGAGACAATGGAAACAACGACAGACTTTGTTTTCTTGATTCCAAAATCACTGCAGATGGTGACTGCAGCCATGAAATTAAAAGGCACTTAATCCTTGGAAGAAAAGCTATGATCAACCTAGACAACATATTAAAAAGCAGAGACATTACTTTGCTGACAAAGGTCTGTCTAGTTAAAGCTATGGTTTTGCCAGTGTCAAGTATGGATGAGAGAGTTGGTCTATAAAGAACGCTGAGTGTCAAAAAATTGATGTTTTTGAACTGTGGTGTTGGAGAAGATTTTTGAAGGTCCCTTAGACTGCAAGGAGATCAAACCAGTCAATCCTGAAAGAAATCAGTCCTGAAAGTTCATTGGAAGGACTGAAACTGAAGCTCCAATACTTTGGGCACCTGATGAGAAGAACTGACTCATTGGAAAAGACCCTGATGCTGGGAAAGATTGAGGGTAGGAGGAGAAGGGGATGACAGAAAATGAGATGGTTGGATGGCATCACCGACTCGATGGACATGAGTTTGACCAAGCTCTAAGAGATGGTGATGGACAGGGAGGCCTGGCATGCTGCAGTCCATGGGGCTGCAAAGAGTTGGTCATGAATGAGCAACTGAATTGACTGAAATAAAGGAGAAACTGAACTTTCAGTCTTTCCTGAACCTGTTTCTTATGACACAGCAACTCCTGTGATTCATTTTCTGGCCTGGGTGGGCTTAGAGATATACCATAAGCATGAAGTACAGAAACATAGTATGGTCACACTACACAGGCTTTCATATAAGGTTAATAAGTGACAAAAAAAAAATTATCCTGGATGATGGGACCATTTGTTGCTGTTTAGTCACTAAGTTGTATCTGACTCTTTGCAACCCCATGGACTGTAGCTTGCCAGGCATCCCTGTCCATGAGATTTCCCAGGCAAAAATACTGGAGTGGGTTGCCATTTCCTTTTCCAGGGGATCTTCCCATCTGAGGAAGATGGAACCATCTACTTCAAGGTATAACAGAGTAACTGCTTTTGAGTTGCCCTCACAAACCTGAAATATATATAAATACAGAGAGGAGGACTTTCGTGGTGGTCCAGTGGTGAAGAATCTGCCTGCCACAGGACATGGGTTTGATCCCTGGTCCGGGAACATCCCACATACCTGAGGGCAACAAAGTCCGTGCACTACAACTACTGAGCCCACATGCTCTACAGCCTGCATGCTGCAACAAGACAAGCCATTGCAATGAGAAGTCCAGGCACTGCACTAGAGACTAGCCTCTGCTCACCACAACTAGTGAAAACCCACACGCAGCAATGAAGACCCAGTGCAGCCAAATTAGATAATACTTTCTGAAATCTACGGGGGGGAGGGGGGGGAGGGGGGGGAGGGGGTGTGCGGGGAACACAAAGTAACAGCTTTCCCGCATTGAACAAGAAGCAATCCAGGACTGTGATACTTTAATAAAGAGGAATTGGTAGGCCCTATATTCCCTCCTAATATACTTCTAAGAACATTTTCCTCCTAGAGTGCAGGGAGGTGGCAGCCAAGCAAAGTGGGACCCTTACTGAGCTAAGGAGACAGAGATCAAAACCTGATGCCTACAACTCACGAGGAAGGACACAAGTCAGGAAGAATCTATAAACAGGGAAGATCTCAAAATATACGAGACTATTCTCTGTACTTTCATGTCTGTGGGTTGGGCAGCTTCAGGACCCCAATTAGAGTACGACTCCTGAGGAGGTGAGAACTGAAGGTGGATACCAGATACTGTACAGTGATAGAGAAGTTGAGGTTCCAACCCAGTGAGAGTGGAAAGAACTTTCCTGGCAACTCAGATTTTCTGTCATGATTGATCCCCCAAATTCTAAGTTGTTGGATTAGTGAACCCACCCTGGACTAAGGGTCATGCCCTAAGATTAAATCAAAAATTGAAATTAAATCACAATGACAATTATAGTAAGCTTAAGAGACTAAAGGACATCTGTCAGTAATTTAGGTGCCTATCAAAATAAAATTCAGTGCCCTTTAAAGAAAGGGTAACCCAGACTCCCCATAAGCCATCATTCAAAATGTTCACTATAAAACATAAAAATAAATGTGAAATGAAGGAAATGTGGCCCAAATTTGAAGAAAATATAGCCAATAGAAGTAGAACCCATCTAAGAACTACACAAGAACTACAAACCATCTATCATAAGTATATCCATGTTCTTAAAGGAATAATTAATAACAAAAAAATAATAAATGCAAAATCTCTACAAAGATTTAAAACTATAAAAATAGAAATTCTAGAAATGAAATTTTTACTGAATTGAATTAAAACATTAGAGACTGCAAATAAAAGATTAGTGAATTAAGAGACATATCAATAGCGTAATGGCTGGGAAACCCCTACTGTAAGAACTTTCCAAAAGACAGTAATTATAAACTGTGAAATACACACAAACACACACATTCTGCAAGGTAGCCAAAAGCAGAATATACTAAAGTGTAGAAAACACTTGAGAAGACAAAAAGATACTGGGTGAGTTTTCCATTTTAATGATGTTATCATGAGGACAGGTCTCAGACAACAAAATATTGAGTGACTAAAATATGGCCATAAGCCAACTCTCATTGGTGTAAAGAATCAGTGACTACAACAGCTGTACCTTCTGTACAGAAACAAAAAAAAAAAAAAATGGGGGGTGGGAATACAATAAAAGAAAGAGCTAGAAAAGAAGACCCTTAAATTCCTTATATAAAATATCCCAAATCTCTGATAATCCTATAATCCTTGAATCACATGTGGAATGAATTCCAGATAACTACCCTAAAGTTAAAAAAAAAATCTAAATTTAAAACTCAGAATTTCGAGTACAGAACAGAATAGTTCAGTTCAGCTCAGTTCAGTCTCTCAGTCGTGTCCGACACTTTGCGAACCCATGAATCACAGCACCCCAAGGCCTCCCTGTCCATCACCGACTCCCAGAGTTCACTCAAACTCTTGTCCATCGAGTCCGTGATGCATTCCAGCCATCTCATCCTCTCGTCCCCTTTTCGTCCTGCCGCCAATCCCTCCCAGCATCAGAGTCATTTCCAATGAGTCAACTCTTCACATGAGGTGGCCAAAGTACTGGAGTTTCAGCTTTAGCATCATTCCCTCCAAAGGGCTTATCTCCTTCAGAATGGACTGGTTGGATCTCCTTGCAGTCCAAGAAACTCTCAAGAGTCTTCTCCAACACCACAGTTCAAAAGCATCAATTCTTCAGCACTCAGCTTTCTTCACAGTCCAACTATCACATCCATACATGACCACAGGAAAAACGATAGCCTTGACTAGATGGACCTTAGTCAGCAAAGTAATGTCTCTGCTTTTTAATATGCCATCTAGGTTGGTCATAACTTTTCTTCCAAGGAGTAAGCATCTCTTAATTTCATGGATGCAATCACCATCTGCAGTGATTTTGGAGCCCAAAAAAACAAAGTCTGACACTGTTTCCACTGTTTCCCCATCTATTTCCCATGAAGTGATGGGACCAGATGCCATGATCTTCATTTTCTGAATGTTGACCTTTAAGCCAACTTTTTCACTCTCCTCTTTCACTTTCATCAGGAGGCTCTTTAGTTCTTCCTCACTTTCTGCCATAAGGGTGGTGTCATCTGCATATCTGAGGTTTTTATATTTCTGCCAGCAATCTTGATTCCAGCTTGTGCTTCATCCAGCCCAGTGTTTCTCATGATGTACTCTGCATGGAAGTTAAATAAGCAGGATGACAATATACAGCCTTGATGTGCTCCTGTTCCTGTTTGGAACCAGTCTGTTGTTCCATGTCCAGTTCTAACTGTTGCTTCCTGACCTGCATATAGATTTCTCAAGAGGCAGGTCAGGTGGTCTGGTATTCCCATCTCTTGAAGAATTTTCCACAGTTTATTGTGATCCACACAATCAAAGGCTTTGGCATAGTCAATAAAGCAAAAATAGATTTTTTTCTGGAACTCTCTTGCTTTTTCAATGATCCAGCAGATGTTGGCAATTTGATCTCTGGTTCCTCTGCCTTTTCTAAAAGCAGCTTGAACATCTGGAAGTTCCCAGTTCACATATTGCTGAAGCCTGGCTTGGAGAATTTTGAGCATTACTTTACAGAATATTTAACCACTGCTAAAACAAGCAAATGAACAAAGCTTGGTGTTCCTCAAAGGAAATAAATGAATCACGAGTCCCTATTATATATATTATTATATATAATAATAACAATATATTATTAAAAATATGTAGGACATAATCCAAAATTATTAGACATACACACATGCACACACACACACACACACACCCAGAATATGTGACCCATATACAAGAGAAAAAGAACAGTAACACTAAAATAACAATAGTGATAATGAAATAAACATATAAGAACTCTGAACCACAATCAAATTTTGAATTTATAACTATAGTTAAGGAAATGAAAAAAAGTCTCAACATTAACTAAAATGTTAATGAATGAATGATCAAAATATAAATTGCAGAAAGAACCCAAATGGAAATTCCAAAACTAAAGTTTATGGTTGATTAGATTAATTATTAAATAGACTTTACAATAGTTTGAAATAAAAAGTTAGTAAAATAGAAGAGAAAATAAATAAAACTTTTTTCAGTCTGGAGAAAAGGAAAAAATTGAAAACAAATAAGCAAACAGAACCTAAGGAACCTTTTCAACAACACCATAAGGTGATTAGAGTACCAAAAATAAATAAAATAAGTAAGACAGAATGCACAAAAAATATTCAAGAAAATAATGAAGAAAATATAGACATCCTACAATGTAGACAAATAAAACAAATAAAAACAAAAGCAGACTTAAACTTAAATGTATTGTAGTTAAAATATAATCAAATACACACAGAAAACTTGAAGGCAGTCGAAGAAAAATGGCCCATTACCTACACAAGAACAAGAATTCAAATGACTGCTGACTACTCATCAATAAAAATGGAAACCAGAAAATAGTAAAATGAAATATTTAAAGTGCTAAAAAGAGAAAACTTATAGCCAGTTAACACAGTAATCTATATGCAGATATGCACCTGTTGTAAACAAAGTTTTATTGGAATACTTCTGTGGCTATTTCTTAAAATATTATCTATGGTTACCTTTATTCTACAATGGCAGATTGAGACCACATGGTCCACAAAATCAGTACCACTGCTTGGCCTCTTAAAGAGATGTTTGCCAACCCTGTTTAAAGCAAACATTATAACATTAATGGTAGCTTTATAATATACATACATATTATACATGTGACAACGTTGGTATAAGAGAGAAGGAACAGGTTAAATACTCACATATGATTGCAGTGTTCTTATATTTTTTAATTTAATAGTTTAATTTTAAGAAGACTGTAAAAATTTATGATTACATATTGTAATCTCAAGACAAATCACCTAAAAAATAGTTCAGTGACAATAGATATTTATACTCCTGAAAATAATCTACTAATCCAGAGGAAGGCAGGAAATGAGAAGCAGAGTGACATAAAAAAGAGGGACAAACAAAAAAAACCAATTATTTAAAAATACAGTTATTCCTAAGAGAAGACAGTAAAGGAGGAAGAGTAGAATTATGAACTTGGTGGATAAGTAGGACACAAATGATGAATCTGCAAATATAAACCCTCCATATCAGTAATTATATTAAATTGCAACAAACTAAACATTCCAATTTTAAAAGTAGAATGCACTTAATAGACATATAGGGACAATCTATCCAGAAGGAACAGAGCACGTTCTTCTTAAGCACACATGAAACATTATCCAGAATAGATCATATGTTACGGCACAAAACAAGTATTAAGAAGTTTTAGAAGACTGAAATCATATCAAGTATATTTCCAAACAAAATGTTAAAAATTGAGAAATCAATTATAAGAAAACTGGAAAATTCACAGAGATGTGGATATTAAACAATATGCTACTGAACAATCAAAGGATCAAATCATAAATCAAAAGAGAATCAAAAAGTACCTTGAAACAAAAAATAAAATAAAATGTAAACATAGCATACCAAAACTTGTGAGGTCAAGAAAAGCAGTTCTAAGAGAAAAATTCAGTGATAAATACCTACATAAAGAAATGAGAATGATATCAAACAAGCAACCTAACTTGACACCTCAAAGAACTAGAAAAAGAAGAAAAAACAAAGCTCAAAATCAGCAGAAGGAAGGAAATAGAGATCATAAGGTAAATAAAAGAAACAGAGACCAATAAGACAATTAAAAAAAAAAAAAAAACACGAGACTAAGAGCTAGCTTTTTAAAGCCATAAGGAAAATCGACAAACCTTTAGCTAGACTTACCAAGAAAAGAAGAAATAAGACTAAAATAAGCAGAAATAAGAGGAAACATTACAACTGATACCAGACAAATACATACAATCATAACAAACTATTAATATAATGAACCATACTGGAACAAATTGGAGAACTTAGAAAAAATAGATTCTTAGAAACCTACAACCTATCAAGAAAGAATCATGAAGAATTAGAAATTAGAAAATTTGAATATATGAATCATGAGTAAGGAAATTGAATTGGCAATCATACACTCCCAAAACACAAAGTGCAGGACCAGACAGTTTCACTGATTAATTCTACCAAATATATAAAGAGAAATGAATACCAATTCTCAAACTCTTCCAAAAAATACAAGAGGAAAGGCCACTTCCAAACTAACTTTAAAAAGCCAACATTACCCTTCTATTACAACCAAAAAGAATATTACATGAAGTGAAAGTTACAGGCCAATATCCTTGATATCTGGTTCCATCACTGCATGGCTAATAGAAGGGGAAAAAGTGGAAACAGTGACAGATTTTGTTTTCTTGGGCTTCACAGTAACTCACTGAAGACAGTGACCACAGCCATGAAATTATAAAACGCTTGCTCCTTGGAAGAAAAGCTATGATAAACTTAGATAGCATATTAAAGAGCAGAGACACTACATACCAACAAAGGTCTGTACAGTCAAAGCTATGGTTTCTCCAGTTAATTATGTATGGATGTGAGAGTTGGACCATAAAGAAGGCTGAGCGCCAAAAAATTGATGCTTCTAAATTGTGCTGCTGGAGAAGACTCTTGACGAGTCCCTTGGACTGCAAGGACATCAAACCAGTCAATCCTAAAGGAAGTCAGCCCTGAATATTCATTGGAAGGACTGATGTTGAAGCTGAAGCTCCAATACTTTGGCCACGTGATTTGAAGAACTGACTCATTGGAAAAGATCCTGATGCTGGGAAAGATTGAAGACAAAAGGAGAAGAGGTCAGCAAAGGATGAGATGGTTAGATAATATTGCCAACTTAATGGACATGAATTTGAGCAAACCTGGGGAGAGAGCGAAGGTCAAGGAAGCCTGGTGTACTGCAGGTCATGGGCTGAGAAGAGTCAGACATGACTTAGGGACTGAAAAACAAAAACAATCCTTGATAAACATAGATGCAAAAATCCTCAACAAAATATTAGCAAACTGAATTGAAGAATACAGTAACAGGTGGATTTATGAGAAAGCTGGATTTATTCCAGGGATGCAAGGATGGTTCAACATGTGTAAATCAACTGGTGTGATAGAATTCATTAACAAAATGAGGAATAAAAATCATAGAATCCTCTCAGTTGATTCAGAAAAAAAAAAAGCATTTGATGAAATTCAACATTCACTTATTATAAAAACTCTCAACAAAGTGGTATAGAAGGAAGGTACCTCAACCTAATACAAGTTATATATGACAATCCAACAGTCAATATCATTCAACAGTGAAAAGGTGAAAACTTTCCTCTAAGATCAGTAACAAGACCAGAATCACCAGTTATATTGAACAGAAGGAATCAGGGTTTGGGGAAATTTTTCTTAAGACACAAGAGAAATGAGTATGATCAAATGCTAATGGAAAAGAGCCAGCAGGGAAGGAGAGAATACAGAAAAAAAGAAGAAATTATTATTTGAAGAGGAACCATGAAAAAGTGAGAGGAAAGAGATCCATGACACAGATGGAAAGATTTACTTTAGACAAAAGGAAAGCCCTTCTTCCACAACAACAAAATGAAAGAGAAAATAAAGGGATGTGGATATAGCTAAGTTTGTAAATCTAGTGGAAGGGAGTTGAGGGAGTTCCCTATAATGGCTTCTGGCTTCTGAGTGGAAGACCAGATCATTTGGGGAAAAGTCCATAGTGGAGAACTGGAAGGGAATAATTCAGAGCTGAAGGTTGTTGGTGTGCTTGTTGGAGCAAGATGAGTTCAGTTACGAAGCAAGAATGTTGGATAAAATTAAGGAGACCTGTTAAGTTAGTGACAATAATATCAACCTGATGGGCTGCATGGTCTTCCAGAAAGGATCAGTTGTTTAAATGCAGGTAGGGAGGAAGAAAACTGTTGCACTGGACTTTTGACAAGAAAGTGAGACAAATAGGGAGGTGCTTACTGACTAAGTGGTAAGAGTAATAAGACATACACTGTAAAATAAGGAGTGGACAAAAGAGTAGCCTAATGAACAGGCAGAATATGTACTGAGAATCCTGTGGGAGTCTAAGCACTATTATATTTATTAAATTGTATCTACAAATTAAAAGGAAAGGAGCATGTGGTCAAAGGGTGAAATGCCTGAGACATGACTATGTAATACCTGTAGACAATTAGGCAATCTATGCATCTATTGCTGTGATAGTTGAAACCTAAGAATCTTAATGAGGTGTATAGATGAAATACTTCTCACCTTGGGAATGATATATTCTCTGAATTTAATGTCCTGAGCTGCTGCATGGGGTAGGTTGTTGGGGACAACTACAATGTATCTCATGATCTCATGGATCACAGCATCTGTGTAGGGCATGCGGCTCCTGTCCTGCATGCAGGGGCTCTGGTTTCTGCCAACCACATGGTTAATTTCTTCCTGGACTTTAGCTGGCAAGGTAGAAATCAGAATTTATGTCAAGTGATATCTCAAAGGCTCACAGCATGCAGTTTAACCATTTTGTTTATGTCAGTTTTATTTTATGAAAGTTCTAAGAGAGTAGAAGTACTCTATGCAGTAAATACTTAATAAATGGACCAGCTGAACAATGCTTGGTTGACTCAACACATAGGAATAATGACTAAGTTAAGGGAGAATGACCAAGATACCAGAGTAGGAAGACTCTGAGATCACCTCCTCCCACAAGCATTACAAAATGATTAATACAATGATTTGCAGAGCAACTATCAATAAGAACAACATGAAGTCTAAGAGAAAAGTTCTTCAACAACTAAAGACATAAAGATGGAGTCACGAGATGCATAGGAGAAACAGAAACATAGCATAGTTAAGACTGTACCCCCAGGTAGGAGACCCATGAACAGGATAATTACAATTACAGCGGTTCTTCCTGAGGAGTGGGGGTCACTGGGCTCCCTAAGCCAGGAGTGCTGCACCAGGAAGATGAGCCCCCAGAGACCTTGGCTTTGCAGGCCAGCAGGGCTTAATTTGAGATGAGCACCTGAGGTCAAGGGAGGTGGCCGAGAGGAGCAACCCCACGTCCAAGGAGCGGCAGCTGCACGGGTGCAGGAGGGCCAAGAGGAGCTACTCCACATTCAAGGTCAGGAGGGGCAGCCGTGAGGAGATACCCCTCGTCCAAGGTAAGGAAAAGCAACTGCACTTTGTTGGAGCAGCCATGAAGAGATACCCCACGTCCAGGGTAAGAGAAACCCAAGTAAGACAGTAGGTGTTGCAAGAGGGCATCAGAGGGCAGACAGACTGATACCATAATCACAGAAAACTAGCCAATCTGATCACATGGACCACAGCCTTGTCTAACTCAATGAAACCAAGCCATGTCTTGTGGGGCCACCCACGAGGGGAGGGTCATGGTGGAAAGGTCTGACAGAATGTGGTCCACTAGCGAAGGGAATGGCAAACCACTTCAGTATTCTTGCCTTGAAAACCCCATGAACAGTAGGAAAAGGCAAAACGATAGGATACTGAAAGAGGAACTCCCCAGGTCTGTACATGCCTAATATACTACTGGAGATCAGTGGAGAAATAACTCCAGAAAGAATGAAGGGATGGAGCCAAAGCAAAAACCATACCCAGTTGTGGATGTGATTGGCGATAGAAGCAAGGTCTGATGCTGTAAACAGCAATATTGCATAGGAACCTGGAATGTCAGGTCCACGAATCAAGGCAAATTGGAAGTGGTCAAACAGGAGATGGCAAGAGTAAACGTTGACATTCTAGGAATCAGTGAACTAAAATGGACTAGAATGGGTGAATTTAACTCAGATGACCATTATATCTACTACTGTGGGCAGAAAATCCCTTAGAAAAAAGGGAGTAGCCATCATGGTCAACAAGAGTCCGAAATGCAGTACTTGGATGCAATCTCAAAAACGACAGAATGATCTCTGTTCATTTCCAAGGCAAACCATTCAATATCACAGTAATCCAAGTCTATGCCCCAACCAGTAACGCTGAAGAAGCTGAAGCTGAATGGTTCTATGAAGACCTACAGGACCTTTTAGAACTAACACCCAAAAAAGGTGTCCTTTTCATTATAGGGGACTGGAAAGCAAAAGTAGGAAGTCAAGAAACACCTGGAGTAACAGGCAAATTTGGCCTTGGAGTACAAGATGAAATAGGGCAAAGGTTAATAGAGTTTTTCCAAGAGAACGCACTGGTTATAGCAAACACCCTCTTCCAACAACACAAGAGAAGACTCTACACATGGACATCACCAGATGGTCAACACCGAAATCAGATTGATTATATTCTTTGCAGCCAAAGATGGAGAAGCTCTATACAGTCAACAAAAACAAGACCGGGAGGTGACTGTGGCTCAGATCATGAACTCCTCATTGCCAAATTCAGACTTAACTGGGGAAAACCACTAGACCATTCAGCTATGACCTAAATCAAATCCCTTATGATTATACAGTGGAAGTGAGAAATAGATTTAAGGGACTAGATCTGATAGACAGAGTGACTGATGAACTATGGATGGAGGTTCATGACATTGTACAGGAGACAGGGATCAAGACCATCCCATGAAAAAGAAATGCAAAAAAGTAAAATGGCTGTCTGAGAAGGCCTTACAAATAGCTGTGAAAAGAAGAGCGGCAAAAAGCAAAGGAGAAAAGGAAAGATATAAGCATCTGAATGCAGAGTTCCAAAGAATAGTAAGGAGACATAAGAAAGACTTCCTCAGTGATCAATGCAAAGAAATAGAGGAAAACAACAGAATGAGAAAGACTAGAGATCTCTTCAAGAAAATTAGAGACCAAGGGAACATTGCATGCAAAGATGGGCTCAATAAAGGACAGAAATGGTCTGGACCTAACAGAAGCAGAAGATATTAAAAGAGGTGGCAAGAATACATGGAAGAACTGTACAAAAAAGAGCTTCACGACCCAGATAATCACGATGGTGTGATCACTCACCTAAAGCCAGACATCCTGGAATGTGAAGTCAAGTGGACCTTGGAAAGCATCACTACGAACAAAGCTAGTGGAGGTGATGGAATTTCAGTTGAGCTGTTTCAAATCCTGAAAGATGATGCTGTGAAAGTGCTGCACTCAGTATGCCAGCAATTTTGGAAAACTCAGCAGTGGCCACAGGACTGGAAAAGGTCAGGTTTCATTCCAATCCCAAAGAAAGGCAATGCCAAAGAATGCTCAAACTACCGCACAATTGCACTCATCTCACATGCTAGTAAAGTAATGCTCAAAATTCTCCAAGCCAGGCTTCAGCAATACGTGAACCATGAACTTCCTGATGTTCAAGCTGGTTTTCAAAAAGTCAGAGGAACCAGAGATCAAACTGCCAAAATCTGCTGGATCATGGAAAAAGCAAGAGAGTTCCAGAAAAACATCTATTTCTGCTTTATTGACTATGCCAAAGCCTTTGACTGTGTGGATCACAAGAAACTGGAAAATTCTTCAAGAGATGGGAATACCAGACCACCTGACCTGCCTCTTGAGAAACTTATATGCAGGTCAGGAAGCAACAGTTAGAACTGGACATGGAACAACAGACTGGTTCCAAACAGGAAAAGGAGTATGTCAAGGCTGTATATTGTCACCCTGCTTATTTAACTTATATGCAGAGTACATCATGAGGAACGCTGGGCTGGAAGAAGCATAAGCTGGAATCAAGATTGCCGGGAGAAATATCAATAACCTCAGATATGCAGATGACACCACCCTTATGGCAGAAAGTGAAGAGGAACTAAAAAGCCTCTTGATGAAAGTGAAAGAAGAGAGTGAAAAAGTTGGCTTAAAGCTCAACATTCAGAAAATGAAGATCATGGCATCTGGTCCCATCACTTCATGGGAAATAGATGGGGAAACAGTAGAAACAGTGTCAGACTTTATATTTGGGGGCTCCAAAATCACTGCAGATGGTGATTGCAGCCATGAAATTAAAAGACGCTTACTCCTTGGAAGAAAAGTTATGACCAACCTAGATAGCATATTCAAAAGCAGAGACATTACTTTGCCGACTAAGGTCCGTCTAGTCAAGGCTCTGGTTTTTCCAGTGGTCATGTATGGATGTGAGAGTTGGACTGTGAAGCAAGCTGAGCGCCGAAGAATTGATGCTTTTGAACTGTGGTGTTGGAGAAGCTTCTTGAGAGTCCCTTGGACTGCAAGGAGATCCAACCAGTCCATCCTAAAGGAGATCAATCCTGGATGTTCATTGGAAGGACTGATGCTAAAGCTGAAACTCCAGTACTTTGGCCACCTCATGAGAAGAGTTGACTCATTGGAAAAGACTCTGATGCTGGGAGGGATTGTGGGCAGGAGGAGAAGGGGACGACAGAGAATGAGATGACTGAATGGCATCACCGACTCGATGGACAAGAGTTTGAGTGAACTCCGGGAGTTGGTGATGGACAGGGAGGTCTGGCAGTTTCATGGGGTCACAGAGTTGGACACTACTGAGCGATGAAACTGAACTGAACTGAGTGAGCTGCAGGAAGTAGAGATTCCACTCTTAAAGAGCATATACAAAATTTCACCCACTCTGGGACCCAGAAGAAGGAGCATTAATTTGAAAGGAGCCTTGGTCAGACCCATTTATTGATCTTGGACAGCCTCCCAGAGAGGCACAGGGCAGTTGGGGCTCACCTCTGGAACATATATGCTGGTAGCAGCTACTTTGGAGAGCTCATCCCAACACATGGACATGGATGATAGTAAGTGCAATTTTAGAATCTTCCCTGTGGCTTAGTAGTGCCACAACTTGGCCCTTCTCATCACCCAGTTATCACCCGTTCTTGGATGTGGGAGGCCAAGCAGCTAGCTGGGCTGGGACATAGTCCTACCCACCAGCATACCAGTTACCATAGCAGCCCTGAGCCCCAGCTGCCCCTGGACTCAACCCCACTCACCAGTTGGGAAACACCAACCCCAGGATGCCCTGGGCCCCCATCTGGACAACGGGCAGGCCAACTGCAACTCCTGGACCCCTAGGGTCCTACAGCCAGGGAACACAGGATCTGGCTCCCCCCAACAAGATACCCAAGACCCTGCTGCCAGAGATGTCAGGATGTGGCCTCATACACCAGAAGGCAGGTACTATCCTCAAGACTCCTGGGGCCTGGTCCACCAACCAGCAGGAAAACCCCAGCCCCAGGACCATAGCAGTCCTGCAGCCAACCATGTCAAGATCCAGCCTACTCAACAGCAGGTCAGCACTACTAGAAGACATCTTGGGTGGTACAGGAGAAACTAATACAACATTGTAAGACAATTAAACTCAAAAAATAAATAAAAGTGTCCTAATGAATCAAAGCACAAAACATGATATAGTAAAGGAAATATTCTCTTAGATGAGGACTGAATAAACAAGAGGATGAGAAATTATGTTTGTAAGGAAAATTTGTTTGCCCCAAAGGGTATACTTGAACAGAATTTTTTAATTTAAAGAGTGAGGCTTTCTGATGAAGAAAGATTATGATTTTATTGAGTCAATCCTTCCATTGCAAATGCATCTGCGTAGAATTAACTTTTGACAAAAGTATATTTATCTGGACTTGGAAAGCTTATCAAGCAGTATCACTGCAGAGAAAGAAGATAGCTAATTCTTTCTAGACCTAAGGACAACTCTTCTTACTGCGTCTGTCAGTGTGTGTTAAATCACTCATTCATGCCTGACTCTTCACAACCCCATGGACTGTAGCCTGCCAGTCTCCTCCATCCATGCCATCCATGGGACTTCTTCCATGCAAGAATACTGGAGTGGGTAGCTATTCCATTCTCCAGGGAATCTTCTCGACCCAGGGATCAAACCCAAGTCCTTGCATTGCAGGCAGATTCTTCACTGTCTGAGCCACCATGGAAACCCTGCTGCACCTGACCTGATGCAAATCAAGGATACTTCACCACAGTAGGGAGGACAGTGATCTCTGCCCTCCATAACTCTGCTCTGGTTAAATATTTCATTCTCTTTTTGTACTGTAATCTAATTTTAATGTAATTCATACAATGATAGGAAGATGTACTAAGGATGGAAGTTTTTCTTGTACATCTTCTAGGCAGATGAAGAGTAAAAAAGTCATCAGTGTTGCCTGCCAATTTCTAACTGGAATTTCACTCTGTCCATCATCTCTGATACTACCTGTGACCTCTGGGTGCTTCAGCAGGAGCAGCAGTCCATATCTCAGAGTGATGCTTATTGCCTCTATTCTAGCAGTAAGCAAATCCCATAGACTGGTTATCAAGTTGTCCATGGTAAATTCAGACTGTTTACTGTGTTTCTCTGAGCAGTGATGTATTAGGATTACTTAGTAAGTAAAAGCAATTTACAATAATTCCATATAACAACATAATTTTTTAAGTTTACTTATTTGACAAATTAAGCCAAACATTAAAGAATGTTATAAATGATGGTAAAGTTAGATGAGTTGTTAGAATTTCTTCAATTAAAATATAACCAAAGTTAAACTTCCAACAAGTCCTTTCTGTTTCCTCACTTTCTCACCCAATGGAGTAAATCAGTTCTTCAGTAATTTCTTTCTAACCTGACTCTTATCAAGTCATCACTGCTACTCACCATCAATTCGGGCATCTATAGTCTATTTCATTATATCTGAATTTCTCACTCAGGCCTTCAAAACCACCTATCCTCAAACTAAAACACTATTCCCAAATTCATCAGTCATTAAACCCACGACAGTTCCTCGGTTACTATCAAGACAATCTCTAAAAATTCCACACACTTCATCACTACACTTATCTTTCCCTGAACCAGTTTTGTCTCTGCTAATCCTCAAAACATACTTCATCTGTTTCCTACTGTCTTTCCAAGAGTAAGCCTTTCTAGATGCCCATCCATTTCTGCCTTCTCTCATTTCTTACATCACTCATTCATGGAATTTATTTAATGAAAAAGAATATACTATCTATCACTTATCTTGAATGTGTATGTGTGTTTCAATCTGTTCTCAAATAAAGAACCAGCTTTAACATGGTAAATATACAAGCTTCCAAGCAATTTTCAGTGACACTGCAAAAATAATTCAAGACATCCAGTACAGTTTGCACAACAATAAGTTGCACAAGCAATGAATATATCTTTAAGAAGGAGCATTTGTTTTAATAAACTGATTCCACTGAGAAGAACAAAGCTATTCCATGCATCACATCACTCCACCTACAAAGATGAAGTAGCAAGTCTGGGTCCCCTTTTACCTTTTCCATTTTAATCAGGAAGTAATCAATAAAGTCTTGAGGGTTATTGAGGTCCAAGGATTCTTGGTGTTCCTTTATTTTCTCCAAAATAAACTTTCTTTGCTCAGTCATGTTTTTAAATAATATGTTATGACTCCCTGGGAGATAATGTAGTAAAGAGGGGAAAGCATTGTAGAGCTGAAAAAGAAAAGAAACAGTCAATTCATTCAGCAAACATTTACAAGCCCATATTATGGTGCAGGCATATTGCTATAAAATGAGTAAATAAAGATGAGTAAGATATGCTCCTTGCACTGGAACCCATTTGGGATTTGAAGGAGAGGGAACTGATGAAATGGCCTGATGACAGTATGCACAAATTAACAACTAATTTCAAAACCATTAGAATTATTTTCCTAACCACAACTCTGAAGAAATTCAGGATCATACCACATCTTTCCAAATGAGGGTACTGAGGGTCAGAAAGGTTAGTCAACCAGTCTTAGTCACAAAGCTAGTGACAGAGGTAGAATCTAGTGTTTATCCCAGTTTACACTACACACATGTCTACAGAGAGTCACCCAAACAGTGTGCAGGGATCATACACTTTTTCTACATTTATTTTTATGAAAATATATTAACAGTTGACACATATTATATTAGCTTCAGGTGTATAAAATGGTGGTTGACCATTTACATGCATTACAAATTGATCACCATGATAAGCCTAGGAATCATCTGTCATCATACAGTTATTGAAACATTACTGACTCTATTCCTTATGCTGTAAATTATATCCTTGTGACTTATTACAATTATACCTGTTTGTGTTTCTTAATCCCTTTTACCTATTTCATTCATCCCTCTACTTCTTCCTCTCTGAGAATCACCAATTTCTTCGCTGTATCTATGAATTTGTTTCTGTTTTATTTAAACAATGCTACAATGAACATAAGGGTGCATATATCTTTTTGAATAAGTTTCTTTTCTTCAGATAAATACCCAGAAGTTTTCTAGAGAGAATTACCCAGTTAAGTCCCAGATCACATAGTAGTTCTATTTTTAACTTTTTGAGGAACCTCTATACTGTTTGCCATAGTGACCATTTCAATTTACATTCCTACCAACAGTGCATAAGTGTTCCCTTATTTCCACATCCTCCCAAAACTTGTTATTTCTTCTCTTTCTTAAAATAGCCATTCCGAAGACTGGTGTGAGGTAAAATCTTACAGTGTTTTTATTTGTATTTTCCTGATAATTAGTGTTCTGACCATCTTCCCACAGGCCTATTGGCCAACTTTTTTCTTCTTTGGAAAAATATCTATTTGAACCTTCTGTCCATTTTTTTAATTAGAGTTTTGTTTTGGTTGTTGAAGTGTATGAGTTCTTTGTGTATTTTGAACACTAACTCCTTGTCAGATATATGATTTGCAAATATATTCTATTCAGCAGGCAGGCATTTTGTTTTGTTGATAGTTACCTCCACTGTGCAAAAGCTTTTACATTTGATTAGGTCACATTCCTTTATTTTTGCTTTTGTTTCCCTTGCCTAACAATGCATAACCAAAAAAAGATCAACAACATTAATGTCAAAGAGCACATAACCATGATTACTTCTAGAATTTTTATAGTTCTGGTTCTTACATTTAAATCTTTAATCCATTTTGAATTTATTTTATATGTGGTGTGATAAAGGCATCCAGTTTGATTCTTTTGTATGTAACTGTCCAGTTTTCCCAATACCATTGATTGAAGAGGGTGTCTTTTCTACATTTTGTATTCTAGCTTCTTTTGTTGTATATTAATTACCTACTAAGTGTGCATTCATATCTAAGCTGTCTCTTCAGTTCCATTGATCTATGTCTGCTTTTGTGCCAGTGCCATACTTCTTTTTCTTTGCTTGTGTGGTTGGAACTTCCAGTACTATGCTGAATAAAAGTGGGGAGAGTGGGAATCGTGTTGTTTCTGATTTGAGAGGAAATACTTTCACAGTTTCACCGTTAAGAATGATGAGAGCTTCTCCAACAGTGGCTTTATTGTATTCAGGTGTGTTCGCTCTCTATTCACTCTGGAGTTTTTTATCATAAATGGATGTTGAATTCAGTCAAAAGGTTTTTTTGCAAACTTAAAAAATCATATGATTTTTATTTTTCATTTGTTAATCTGATGTATCACATAGATTGATTTGCAGACACTGAACAAGCTTTGCATCCCCAGAATAAATTCGGCTTATTTATAGATTATAATTGTGATAATGTATTGCTGATTTCAATTTCATGCACAGATGGGCACAATAAAGGACAGAAATGGTATAGACCTAACAAAAGCAGAAGATATTAAGAAGAGGTGGCAAGGATACACAGAAGAACTATACAAAAAAGATCTTAATGACCCAGATAACCACGATGGCATGATTACTCACCTAGAACCAGACATCCTGGAGTGTGAAGTCAAGTGGGCTTTAGGAAGCATCACTACAAATAAAACTGGTGGAAGTGGTGGAATTCGAGCTGAGCAATTTCAAATCCTAAAAGATGATACTGTTAAAGTGCCAAACTCAATATACCAGCAAAGTTGGAAAACTCAGCAGTGGCCACAGGACTGGAAATGGTCAGTTTTCATTGCAATCCCAAGAAAGGCAATGCCAAAGAATTTTCAAACTACCACACAACTGCACTCATCTCACATGCTAGCAAAGTAATGCTCAAAGTTTTCCAAGCCAGGCTTCGACAGTACATGAGCCGTGAACTTCCAGATGTTCAAGCTGATTTTAGAAAAGGCAGAAGAACCAGAGATCAAATTGCCAACATCTGTTGGATCATAGAAAAAGCATGAGAATTCCATAAAAGCATCTACTTTTGCTTCATTAACTACACCAGAGCCTTTGACTGTGTGTATCACCACAAACTGTGGAAAATTCTGAAACAGGTGGGAATACCAGACCACCTTACCTGTCTCCTGAGAAACCTATAGGCAAGTCAAGAAGCAACAGTTAGAACTGGACATGGAACAATGACTGGTTCCAAATTGGAAATACATCAAGGTAGGAAAGAAATACATCAAGGCTGTATGTCACGCTATTTATTTAGCTTATATGCAGAGTACATGATGGGAAATTCCGGGCTAGATGAAGCTCAAGCTGGAGTCAAGATTGCCAGGAGAAATATTAATAACCTCAGATATGCAGATGACACCACCCTTATGGCAGAAAGCCAAGAAGAACTAAAGAGCCTCTTGATGAAAGTGAAAGAGGAGAGTGAAAAAACATCTTAAAACTAAACATTCAAAAAACAAAGATCATGGCATCTACTCCCACCACTTCGTAGTGAATAGATGGGGAAGCAATGGAAACAGTGACGGACTTTGTTTTCATGGGCTCTAAAATCACTGCAGATGGTGACTGCAGCCATGAAATTAAAAGACACTTGCTCCTTGGAAAAGAAGCTATGACCCCCTACACAGCATTATTAAAAAGCAGAGACATTACTTTGCCAACAAAAGTCTGTCCAGTCAAAGCTATGGTTTTTCCAGTAGTCATGTATGGATGTGAGAGTTGGCAAAGAAAGCTGAGCACCAAAGAATTGATGTTTTTGAACTGTGGTGTTGGAGAAGACTCTTGAGAGTCCCTTGGACTGCAAGGAGATCCAACCAGTCCATCCTAAAGGAAATCAGTCTTGAAAATTCATTGGAAGGACTGATGCTGAAGTGGAGGCTCAAATACTTTGGCCACCTGATGTGAACAACTGACTCATTAGAAAAGACCCTGAAGCTAGTAAAGATTGAAGGCAAGAGGAGAAGGGGATGACAGAGGATGAGATGATGGAATGGGCAGCATTACCAACTCAATGGACATGAGTTTGAGCAAGCTCCAGGCTTTGGTGACGGACAGGGAATCCTGGCATGCTGCAGTCCATGGGGTCACAAAGAGTTGGACGTGACTGAGCAACTGAACTGAACTGAATATTCTATTGAGGATTTTTGCAGCTAGGCTCAACAAAAATATTGACCTTAATTATTCTTTTCTTTTCAATGTTTTTTTTTTTTTCTAATTTAGGTATAAGGGTAAAGCATCATAGAATAAGTTTGAAAGTGTTCCTTTAGACATGTTTGGAAAGGTCAGGCATTAGTTCTTTTGTAAATATTTGGTAGAATTCACTCGTGAGGCCATCAGGTCCTGGATTTGGGGCTTTGCGGAGTTTTAATTCCTGGTTCTATTTCACTACTAGTGTTCCGTCTTCAGATTATCTGTTTCTTCCTGATTCAATCTTGGTATGTGTGTTTCTATTAATTTATCCATTTTCTACTAGGTGTTTAATTTGAAAGTGAAAGTGAAGGCCCTCAGTCATGTCCAACTCTTTGCAACCCCATGGACTGTAGCCTACCAGGCTCCTCCCTCCATGGGATTCTCCAGGCAAGAGTACTGGAGTGGGTTGCCATTTCCTTCATAATTATTCATTGTAGTCTCTCATGATTCTTTGAATTTCTGTGATATCAATTGTAATGTTCCTCTTCCATTTCTGATTTTATTTATTTGCACATTCTTTTTTTTCTGATGAGTCTGGCTAGAGTTTATCAAATCTGATTACCTTTTCAAAGAACCAGCTTTTGTGTTCACTAATCTTTTCTATTGCCCTTTTAGCCTCTATTGTTTATTTAGTCTCTGATCTTTATTATTTCCTTCCTTTTGCTAACTTTGGACTTTGTTTTTTCTTCTTTTTCTAGTTTTTTTTTTTTTCTTTGTTGTTGTTTTGTTTTTTGGTGTGTGTTGGTGTGTGTGTGTAGCAGTTTTATTAAAGTAAGAAAAGGGACAGAGAAAGCTTCTGACATAGACATCAGAAGGGGGACAGAGAGTGCCCCCCTCGCTAGTCTAAGCAAGGGAGTTATATACTTTTTTAATTAGTTATTATGATAAATCAAAAGAATGTCTCAAGGTTGTAAAGATCTTACTAGATCCACTCCCATAATTTACATTTTAAGATAACAGGATTAGCCAGAAGTTTTTCAGGAAGGAGAAACTGTCCTCAAGCAGGATGTATTGTTGTTATATAATCCTTAGTACAGAGTTTAAAATAAGTTGTTTGTGTGTAATCATCAGTATCAGGCTTAAAGAAAAAAACATTTTGTGTGACAAAGACTAAAGAATGTAGAGGGGAAAAAAAGATGTTTGTCCTTTCCTCCTCCTTGAGAATTCCAGAACCCTACTTCTGCTTCATGAGCCCAGATCCCTTTCTCCTCCTTAGGGATCCCAGACTTCTTATCAACCTGCCTAGGAATTGACTCTCTTATTCCCTCCTTTTCTTTTGGGAGAAATATGTTGCCAAGGGAAAGGGGCACCCTTTTCATTCTATAACTACTTCCTGCTGTTGAGGGGTGTCATCCCTAAATTGTTGAGGCAACATATTCTCCTAACTCTCATATTGAGGGTCTCTGATCCATGGGCCCCAAGTAATAGTTGGGGAAGGCTGTGACACTTGTAGGAGCCTGGATAACCGTTTGTAACCTAAAAGCTTTCAGAAGGTTAGAAACAGACTCCATTATACAGTTACAGATGTAAGCCAAAATAGTCATTAAACCAAACTGAAACATAATCAAAATTAAAAGTACATTATGTACATAGTTACATCAATTCATCTTAGGATGGCTAGATGTCATAAGATCAAGAAGAAGCATCACATACGATTGTTGTTGGTAAAGACTTGAAGAAAGCCCTTTTGGAGAAACCCACCATGGGAAGCCTTCAATTGATGAGGAAGTTGAAGAGCTGAAAGCTGACTCACATGGTTAATTGTAAGGCTTCAGGGTCTATAACAATGTCTGTGTGTAAGAAGGGTCTTCCACAGATACATTCAAATGGGGACAGTCCTTCCTTTTTAGGGGCAGTCCGAGCCCTCATTAAAGCTATGGGTAGAACTTTAAACCAACTGTCTTGTGGTTCCTGAGTTAGTTTACACAGATGTCTCTTAATAATGTCATTATCCTTTTCAACTTTTTTTGAAGATGAGGTCTCCAGGAACTGTGTACATGATATTCTGTTCCTAGAATTTTCAACACCCCTTGAGTTACAGCAGTTTTTTTTTTTTTTAAACATAAAGTAATTTCTTTTTTTTTTTTTTTAATTTTAAAATCTTCAATTCTTACATGTGTTCCCAAACATGAACCCCCCTCCCACCTCCCTTCCATAACATCTCTGTGGGTCATCCCCATGCACCAGCCCCAAGCATGCGAGTTACAGCAGTTTTAAAGACACAGCCATTGTTGCTCTGAACATCAGAGTTTAAGATTTCACTTTCATCATGAGAAGTCAGTACAGTAAGATATTTGCCCATTAGTCAAAATCAATAGTAGATTTGAGTGAGGTGAAGTTGCTCAGTCATGTCTGACTCTTTGGGATCCCAGGGGGCATAGCCTACCAGGCTCCTCCGTCCCTGGGATTTTCCAGGCAAGAGTGCTGAAGTGGATTGCCATTTCCTTCTCCAGGGGACTTTCCTGACCCAAGAATCAAACCCAGGTCTCCCGCATTGCAGGCAGATGCTTTAATGTCTGAGCCATCAGGGAAGCACATAGTAGCCTTCAGATCAGTTCAGTTCAGTCACTCAGTCATGCAACCCCATGAATCGCAGCACGCCAGACCTCCCTGTCCATCACCATCTCCCGGAGTACACTCAGACTCGCGTCCATCGACTCAGTGATGCCATCCAGCCATCTCAACCTCTGTTGTCCCCTTCTCCTCCTGCACCCAATCCTTCCCAGCATCAAAGTCTTTTCCAATGAGTCAACTCTTCGCATGAGGTGGCCAAAGTACCAGAGTTTCAGCTTCAGCATTATTCCTTACAGAGAAATCCCAGGGCTAATCTCCTTCAGAATGGACTGGTTGGATCTCCTTGCAGTCCAAGGGACTCTCAAGAGTCTTCCACAACACCGCAGTTCAAAAGCATTAATTCTTTGGCGCTCAGCTTTCTTCACAGTCCAACTCTCACATCCATACATGACTACTGGAAAAACCATAGCCTTGACTAGACGGACATTACTCGGGAAAGCAATGTCTCTACTTTTGAATATACTATCTAGGTTGGTCATAACTTTTCTTTCAAGGAGTGTCTTTTAATTTCATGGCTGCAGTCACCATCTGCAGTGATTTTGGAGCTGAAAAAAACAAAGTCTGACATTGTTTCCACTGTTTCCCCATCTATTTCCCATGAAGTGATGGGACCGGATACCATGATCTTCGTTTTCTGAATGTTGAGCTTTAGGCCAACTTTTTCACTCTCCTCTTTTACTTTCATCAGGAGGCTTTTTAGTTCCTCTTCACTTTCTGTCTAAGGATGGTGTCATCTGTATATCTGAGGTTATTGATATTTCTCCCAGCAATCTTGATTCCAGCTTGTGTTTCTTCCAGCCCAGCGTTTCTCATGATGTACTCTGCCTAGAAGTTAAACAAGCAGGATGACAATATACAGCCCTGACGTACTCCTTTTCCTATTTGGAACCAGTCTGTTGTTCCATGTCCAGTTCTAACTGCTGCTTCCTGACCTGCACACAGATTTCTCAAGAGGCAGGTCAGGTGGTCTGGTATTCCCATCTCTCTTAGAATTTTCCAGTTTTTTCTGATCCACACAGTCAAAGGCTTTGGCATAGTCAAGAAAGCAGAAATAGATGTTTTTTCTGGAACTCTCTTACTTTTTGCATGATCCAGCGGATATTGGCAATTGGATCTGTGGGTCCTCTGCCTTTTCTAAAACCAGCTTGAACATCAGGAAGTTCATGGTTCACGTATTGCTGAAGCCTGGAGAATTTTGAGCATTACTTTTCTAGTGTGTGAGGTGAGTGCAATTGTGCAGTAGTTTGAGCATTCTTCAGCATTGCCTTTCCTTGGGATTGGAATGAAACCTGACCTTTTCCAGTCCTGTGGCCACTGCTGAGTTTTCCAAATTTGCTGGCATATTGAATGCAGCACTTTCACAGCATCATCTTTCAGGATTTGAAACAGCTCTACTGGAATTCCATCACCTCCACTAGCTTTGTTCGTAGCGATGCTTTCTAAGGCCCACTTCAGTTCACATTCCAGGATGTCTGGCTCTAGATTAGTGATCACACCATCGTGATTATCCGGGTCTTGAAGATCTTTTTTATACAGTTCTTCTGTATATTCTTGCCACCTCTTCTTAATATCTTTTGCTTCTGTTAGGTCCAGACCATTTCTGTCCTTTAACGAGCCCATCTTTGCATGAAATGTTCCCTTGGTATCTCTAATTTTCTTGAACACATCTCTAGTCTTTCCCATTCTGTTCTTTTCCTCTATTTCTTTGCATTGATTGCTGAAGAAGGCTTTCTTATCTCTTCTTGCTATTCTCTAGAACTCTGCGTTCAGATGCTTATATCTTTCCTTTTCTCCTTTGCTTTTTGCCTCTCTTCTTTTCACAGCTATTTGTAAGGCCTCCCCACACAGCCATTGTGCTTTTTTGCATTTCTTTTCCATGGGGATGGTCTTGATCCCTGTCTCCTGTACAGTGTCACGAACCTCATTCCATAGTTCATCAGGCACTCTATCTATCAGATCTAGTCATTTAAATTTATTTCTCACTTCCATTGTATAATCATAAGGGATTTGATTTAGGTCATACCTGAATGGTCTAGCGGTTTTCCCTGCTTTCTTCAATTTGAGTCTGAATTTGGTAATAAGAAGTTCATGATCTGAGCCACAGTCAGCTCCTGGTCTTGTTTTTGTTGACTGTATAGAGCTTCTCCATCTTTGGCTGCAGAGAATATAATCAATCTGATTTTGGTGTTGACCATCTGGTGATGTCCATGTGTAGAGTCTTCTCTTGTGTTGTTGGAAGAGGGTGTTTGCTATGACCAGTGCATTTTCTTGGCAAAACTCTATTAGTCTTTACCCTGCTTCATTCTGCATTCCAAGGCCAAATTTGCCTGTTCCTCCAGGTGTTTCTTGACTTCCTACTTTTGCATTCCAGTCCCCTATAATGAAAAGGATATCTTTTTTGGGCGTTAGTTCTAAAAGGTCTTGTAGGTCTTCATAGAACCGTTCAACTTCAGCTTCTTCAGCATTACTGGTTGGGGCATAGACTTGGATAACTGTAATATTGAATGGTTTGTCTTGGAAATGAACAGAGATCATTCTGTCGTTTTTGAGATTGCATCCAAGTACTGCATTTCGGACTCTTTTGTTGACCATGATGGCTACTCCATTTCTTCTGAGGGATTTCTGCCCGCAGTAGTAGATATAGTGGTCATCTGAGTTAAATTCACCCATTCCAGTCCATTTTAGTTCACTGATTCCTAGAATGTCGACGTTCACTCTTGCCATCTCCTGTTTGACCACTTCCAATTTGCCTTGATTCATGGACCTGACATTCCAGGTTCCTATGCAATATTGCTCTTTACAGCATTGGACCTTGCTTCTATCACCAGTCACATCCACAGCTGGGTATGGTTTTTGCTTTGGCTCCATCCTTTCATTCTTTCTGGAGTTATTTCTCCACTGATCTCTAGTAGCATATTGGGCACCTACTGACCTGGGGAGTTCCTCTTTCAGTATCCTACCATTTTGCCTTTTCATACTGTTCATGGGGTTCTCAAGGCAAGAATACTGAAGTGGTTTGCCATTCCCTTCTCCAGTGGACCACGTTCTGTCAGACTTCTCCACCATGACCCACCGTCTTGGGTTGCCCTGGGGGCATTGCTTGGTTTCAAGGAATTAGACAAGGCTGTGGTCCTAGTGTGATTAGATTGACTAGTTTTCTGTGAGTATTGTTTCAGTGTGTCTGCCCTCTGATGCCCTCTTGCAACACCTACCATCTTACCTTGGGCGTGGGGTATCTCTTCACGGCTGCTCCAGCAAAGCACAGCCGCTGCTCCTTACCTTGGATGAGGGGTATCTCCTCTTCACCGCCCTTCCTGACCTTCAACGTGGGATGGCTCCTCTTAGGCCCTCCTTCGCCCACACAGCCATCACTCCTTGGGCTTGGAGTTGCTCCTCCCTGCCGCCACCCCTGGCCTCGGGCACCGCCCCTGGCCTCGGACGCGGGGTGGCTCCTCTCGGCCATCGCCCTTGACCTCGGATGGGGGGGTGGCTCCTCCCGGCTGCTGTCCATGGCCTCGGATGCAGGGTATCTCCTCCCAGCCGTCGCCCCGACCTCAGACATGGGGTAGCTCCTCTCCGCCATTCCTGCACCATTACAGCCTGGCACTGTAGGCTGCTGCCCCGACCTCGGCCGTGGGGTAGCTCTCGGCCGCACTTAGTGCACCGGCCACCACCGTCTGCGCTTGGTGCGCCAGCTGCCGCCGCCTGTAGCTTTAGACATTAGCAAAACAATAGTAGATTCCATGTCCTGGCTATTATCAACAGTGCTGCGATGAAGATTGGGGTACACGTGTCTCTTTCAATTCTGGTTTCCTCAGACATGGAAGCTACCTAGATGTCCATCAGCAGATGAATGGATAAGAAAGCTGTGGTACATATACACAATGGAGTATTACTCAGCCATTAAAAAGAATACCTTTGAATCAGTTCTAATGAGGTGGATGAAACTGGAGCCAATTATACAGAGTGAAGTAAGCCAGAAAGAAAAACACCAATAAAGTATACTAGCGCATATACATGGAATTTAGAAAGATGGTAATGTAACCCTGTATGTGAGACAGCAAAAGAGACACAGATGTATAGAACAGTCTTTTGGACTCTGTGGAAGAGGGTGAGGGTGGGATGATTTGGGAGAATGGCATTGAAACATGTATAATATCATATAAAAAACGAATCACCAGTCTAGGTTCGATGCAGGATACAGGATGCTTGAGGCTGGTGCACTGGGATGACCCAGAGGGATGATATGTGGAGGGAGGTGGGAGGGGGGTTCAGGATTGGGAACACGTGTACACCCATGGTGGGTTCATGTTGATGTATGGCAAAACCAATACAATTTTAAAAAAAAAAGCTAACTATCAAAAAAAAAAAAAAAAACACTGTAGCAATTATCCTTAAGGAATGTGGCCATGGGCTCTTTCTTTTTTTTTTTTTTTACTAAGGAACAAACTAAACTCTGATCCTGTGGGCAAGCTCAAAGCAGGAGCCTGCACGAGAGCAATTTGAAGAGCCTTAAAAGCCTTTTGAGTCTCTGGGGACCTAACCAGCTTGATTTGGGCCTGCTGAGTTTTGGTTATAAGTTTATCTAAAGGCCAGGCAAGTTCTCCATAACCCAGAATCCAAGTGTGGCAGTAGCCTGTAATGCCCCCAAATCCTCTCAAATTGCCTAAAAGTCATATTTGGCTCATTTAGAAATTTCAGACAATAAACTATAAGGATTAGGCACTATTTTTATATCTTGAATTAGTCTCCGTTTATCATTTGACATTTTTACATCCAAAATACGAGTGTTGCATGGACTATTACAGGGAATTAGCTGCGACCTCGCGCACTCAAGCGCGGGCGACGGCAACCTGGCGCACTCAAGCACGGCCAAGAGGAGTTAACCCACGTCCAAGGTCAGGGACAGCGGCCAAGAGTGCCAGGCTGCGATGGCGCAGGAACGGCTGAGAGGAGCTACCTAAGTCAGAGGTCACTGGTGGCCGGGAGGAGACAGCCCGCGTCCGAGGTCAGCGGTGGCAGCTGAGAGGAGCTAATCCGTGTCCGAGGCCAGGGGCGACTGGGAGGAGCTACCCTGCGTCAGAGGTCAGGGATGGCCGGGAGGAGATACCCCGCGTCCAAGGTCAGGGGCAGCGACCAAGAGGAGCTACCCCACATCCGAGGTCACGGGTGGCCGGGAGAAGCCACCTCACACCCGAGGCCAGGGGCGGTGGCCCTGAGGAGCCACCACGTGCTCGAGGCCAGCGGCGGTGCCCGAGGCCAGGGGTGGCGGCAGGGAGGAGCAACCCAAGGAGCGGTAGCTGCACGGGCGTAAGAGGGCCTAGAGGAGCTATCCCACATTGAAGGTCAGGAAGGGCAGCAGTAAGGAGATACCCCTCGCCCAAGGTAAGGAGCAGCGGCTGTGCTTTGCTGGAGCAGCCGTGAAGAGATACCCCACGCCCAAGGTAAGATGGTAGGTGTTGCAAGAGGGCATCAGAGGGCAGACACACTGAAACAATACTCACAGAAAACTAGTCAATCTAATCACACTAGGACCACAGCCTTGTCTAATTCCTTGAAACCAAGCAATGCCCCCAGGGCAACCCAAGACGGTGGGTCATGGTGGAGAAGTCTGACAGAACGTGGTCCACTGGAGAAGGGAATGGCAAACCACTTCAGTATTCTTGCCTTGAGAACCCCATGAACAGTATGAAAAGGCAAAATGGTAGGATACTGAAAGAGGAACTCCCCAGGTCAGTAGGTGCCCAATATGCTACTAGAGATCAGTGGAGAAATAACTCCAGAAAGAATGAAAGGATGGAGCCAAAGCAAAAACCATACCCAGCTGTGGATGTGACTGGTGATAGAAGCAAGGTCCAATGCTGTAAAGAGCAATATTGCATAGGAACCTGGAATGTCAGGTCCATGAATCAAGGCAAATTGGAAGTGGTCAAACAGGAGATGGCAAGAGTGAACGTCGACATTCTAGGAATCAGTGAACTAAAATGGACTGGAATGGGTGAATTTAACTCAGATGACCACTATATCTACTACTGCGGGCAGAAATCCCTCAGAAGAAATGGAGTAGCCATCATGGTCAACAAAAGAGTCCGAAATGCAGTACTTGGATGCAATCTCAAAAACGACAGAATGATCTCTGTTCATTTCCAAGACAAACCATTCAATATTACAGTTATCCAAGTCTATGCCCCAACCAGTAATGCTGAAGAAGCTGAAGTTGAACGGTTCTATGAAGACCTACAAGACCTTTTAGAACTAACGCCCAAAAAAGATATCCTTTTCATTATAGGGGACTGGAATGCAAAAGTAGGAAGTCAAGAAACACCTGGAGGAACAGGCAAATTTGGCCTTGGAATGCAGAATGAAGCAGGGTAAAGACTAATAGAGTTTTGCCAAGAAAATGCACTGGTCATAGCAAACACCCTCTTCCAACAACACAAGAGAAGACTCTACACATGGACATCACCAGATGGTCAACACCAAAATCAGATTGATTATATTCTCTGCAGCCAAAGATGGAGAAGCTCTATACAGTCAACAAAAACAAGACCAGGAGCTGACTGTGGCTCAGATCATGAACTTCTTATTACCAAATTCAGACTCAAATTGAAGAAAGCAGGGAAAACCGCTAGACCATTCAGGTATGACCTAAATCAAATCCCTTATGATTATACAATGGAAGTGAGAAATAAATTTAAATGACTAGATCTGATAGATAGAGTGCCTGATGAACTATGGAATGAGGTTCGTGACACTGTACTGGAGACAGGGATCAAGCCCATCCCATGAAAAAGTAATGCAAAAAAGCACAATGGCTGTGTGGGGAGGCCTTACAAATAGCTGTGAAAAGAAGAGAGGCAAAAAGCAAAGGAGAAAAGGAAAGATATAAGCATCTGAATGCAGAGTTCCAGAGAATAGCAAGAAGAGATAAGAAAGCCTTCTTCAGCAATCAATGCAAAGAAATAGAGGAAAAGAACAGAATGGGAAAGACTAGAGATGTGTTCAAGAAAATTAGAGATACCAAGGGAACATTTCATGCAAAGATGGGCTCGTTAAAGGACAGAAATGGTCTGGACCTAACAGAAGCAGAAGATATTAAGAAGAGGTGGCAAGAATACACAGAAGAACTGTACAAAAGAGATCTTTATGACCCAGATAATCATGGTGGTGTGGTCACTAATCTAGAGTCAGACATCCTGGAATGTGAAATCAAGTGGACCTTGGAAAGCATCACTACGAACAAAGCTAGTGGAGGTGATGGAATTCCAGTAGAGCTGTTTCAAATCCTGAAAGATGATGCTGTGAAAGTGCTGCACTCAATATGCCAGCAAATTTGGAAAACTCAGCAGTGGCCACAGGACTGGAAAAGGTCAGTTTTCATTCCAATCCCAAAGAAAGGCAATGCCAAAGAATACTCAAACTACCGCACAATTGCACTCATCTCACACACTAGTAAAGTAATGCTCAAAATTCTCCAAGCCAGGCTTCAGCAATACGTGAACCGTGAACTTCCTGATGTTCAAGCTGGTTTTCAAAAAGGCAGAGGAACCAGAGATCAAATTGCAAACATCTGCTGGATCATGGAAAAAAGCAAGAGAGTTCCAGAAAAACATTTATTTCTGCTTTCTTGACTATGCCAAAGCCTTTGACTGTGTGGATCACAAGAAAGTGTGGAAAATTCTGAGAGAGATGGGAATACCAGACCACCTGACCCGCCTCTTGAGAAATCTGTGTGCAGGTCAGGAAGCAGCAGTTAGAGCTGGACATGGAACAACAGACTGGTTCCAAACAGGAAAAGGAGTACGTCAAGGCTGTATTTTGTCACCCTGCTTATTTAACTTCTATGCAGAGTACATCATGAGAAACGTTGGACTGGAAGAAACACAAGCTGGAATCAAGATTGCTGGGAGAAATATCAATAACCTCAGATATGCAGATGACACCACCCTTATGGCAGAAAGTAAAGAGGAACTAAAGAGCCTCTTGATGAGGGTGAAGGCGGAGAGTGAAAAATTTGGCCTAAAGCTCAACATTCAGAAAACGAAGATCATGGCATCTGGTCCCATCATTTCATGGGAAATAGATGGGGAAACAGGGGAAACAGTGTCAGACTTTATTTGGGGGGGCTCCAAATCACTGCAGATGGTGATTGCAGCCATGAAATTAAAAGACGCTTACTCCTTGGAAGAAAAGTTATGACCAACCTAAATAGCATATTCAAAAGCAGAGACATTACTTTGCCGACTAAGGTCCGTCTGGTCAAGGCTATGGTTTTTCCAGTGGTCATGTATGGATGTGAGAGTTGGACTGTGAAGAAGGCTGAGCAGTGAAGAATTGATGCTTTTGAACTGTGGTGTTGGAGAAGACTCTTGAGAGTCCCTTGGACTGCAAGCAGATCCAACCAGTCCATTCTGATGGAGATCAGCCCTGGGATTTCTTTGGAGGGAATGATGCTGAAGCTGAAACTCCAGTACTTTGGCCACCTCATGTGAAGAGTTGACTCATTGGAAGAGACTCTGATGCTGGGAGGGATTGGGGGCAGGAGGAGAAGGGGACGACAGAGGATGAGATGGCTGGATGGCATCACGGACTAGATGGACGTGAATCTGAGTGCACTCCAGGAGTTGGTGATGGACAGGGAGGCCTGGCGTGCTGCGATTCATGGGGTCGCAAAGAGTCGAACATGACTGAGCGACTAAACTGAACTGAACTGAAAGTTTCTGGAAGAGTTTGAGTAGGATAGAAGTTGGCTCTTCTCTAAATTTTTGGTAGAATTCAGCTGTGTAGCCGTCTGGTCCTGGGCTTTTGTGTGCTAGAAGATTTCTGCTTACAGTTTCAATTTCCATGCTTGTGGTGGGTCTGTTAAGATTTTCTATTTCTTCCTGGTTCAGTTTTGGAAAGTTGTACTTTTCTAAGAATTTGTCCATTTCTTCCAAGTTGTCCATTTTATTGACATACATTTGCTGATAGTGGTCTCTTATGATCCTTTGTATTTCTGTGTTGTCTCTTGTGATCTCTCCATTTTCATTTCTAATTTTATTAATTTTATTTTTCTCCCTTTGTTTCTTGATGAGTCTGGCTAATGGTTTGTCAGTTTTAGCCTCTCAAAAAAACAGCTTTTGGCTTTGTTGATTTTTGCTATGGTCTCTTTTGTTTCTTTTGCATTTATTTCTGCCCTAATTTTTAAGATTTCTTTCCTTCTGCTAACCCTGGGGTTCTTCATTTCTTCCTTTTCAAGTTGCTTTAGGTGTAAAGTTAGGTTATTTATTTGACTTTTTTCTTGTTTCTTGAGGTATGGCTGTATTGCTATGAACCTTCCCCTTAGCACTGCTTTTACAGTGTCCCACAGGTTTTGGGTTGTGTTTTCATTTTCATTGGTTTCTATGCATATTTTGATTTCTTTTTTGATTTCTTCTGAGATTTGTTGGTTATTCAGCAATGTATTGTTCAGCTTCCATATGTTGGTATTTTTAATAGTTTTTCTCCTGTGATTGACATCTAATCTTACTGCATTGTGGTCAGAAAAGATGCTTGGGATGATTTCAAGTTTTTTTCATTTACCAAGGATAGATTTATGGCCCAGGATGTGATCTATCCTGGAGAAGGTTCCGTGTGTGCTTGAGTAAAAGGTGGAATTCATTGTTTTGGGTTGAAATGTCTTATAGATATCAATCAGGTCTAACTGGTCTATTGTATCATTTGAAGTTTGTGTTTCCTTGTTAATTTTCTGTTTAGTTGATCTATCCATAGGTGTGAGTGGGGTATTAAAGTGAAGTGAAGTCGCTCAGTCGTGTCCGACTCTTTGCGACCCCGTGGACTGTAGCCCACCAAGCTCTTCCATCCATGGGATTCTCCAGGCAAGAATACTGGAGTGGGTTGCCATTTCCTTCTCCAGGGGATCTTTCCAACCCAGGGATCGAACCCGGGTCTCCCACATTGCGGGCAGACGCTTCAGCCTCTGAGCTACCTTTTTGTTATTGTTAATTTCCCCTTTCATACTTGTTAGCATTTGTCTTACATATTGCGGTGCTCCTATGTTGGGTGCATATATATTTATAATTGTTATATCTTCTTCTTGGATCGATCCTTTGATCATGATGTAGTGTCCTTCTTTGTCTCTTTTCACAGCCTTTGTTTTAAAGTCTATTTTATCAGATATGAGTATTGCTACTCCTACTTTCTTTTGGTCTCTGTTTGCATGGAATATCTTTTTCCAGCCTCCACTTACAGTCTGTATGTGTCCCTTGTTTTGAGGTGGGTCTCTTGTAGACAACATATATAGGGGTCTTGTTTTTGTATCCATTCAGCCAGTCTTTGTCTTTTGGTTGGGGCATTCAACCCATTTATGTTTAAGGTAATTATTGATAAGTATGATCCCGTTGCCATCACTTTATTGTTTTGGGTTCAAGTTTATACACCCTTTTTGTGTTTCCTATCTAAAGATCCTTTAGCATTTGTTGGAGAGCTGGTTTGGTGGTGCTGAATTCGCTCAGCTTTTGCTTGTCTGTAAAGCTTTTGGTTTCTCCTTCATATTTGAATGAGATCCTTGCTGGGTACAGTAATCTGGGCTGTAGGTTTTTTCTTTCATCACTTTAAGTATATCCTGCCATTCCATCCTGGCCTGAAGAGTTTCTACTGAAAGATCAGCTGTTATCCTTATGAAATCCCCCAGTGTGTTGTTTTTCTCCCCTTGCTGCTTTTAATATTTGTTCTTTGTATTTGATCTTTGTTAATTTGATTAATATGTGTCTTGGGGTGTTTTTCCTTGGGTTTATCCTGTTTGGGACTCTCTGGGTTTCTTGGACTTGGGTGATTATTTCCCTCCCTATTGTAGTGAAGTTTTCAACTATTATCTCCTTAAGTATTTTCTCATAGTCTTTCTCTTTGTCTTCTTCTTCTGGGACTCCTATGATTTGAATGTTGGGGTGTTTAACATTGTCCCAGAACTCTCTGAGGTTGTCCTCATTTCTTTTAATTGTTTTTCTTTTTTCCTCTTTGTTTAATTTATTTCTACCATTCTATCCTCTACCTCACTAATCCTATCTTCTGCCTCCATTATTCTACTATTTGTTCCCTCCAGAGTGTTTTTTATCTCATTTATTGCATTATTCATTATATATTGACTCTTTTTTATTTCTTCTAGGTCCTTTTTAAACCTTTCTTGCATCTTCTCAATCCTTGTCTCAAGGCTATTTATTTGTGATTCCGTTTTGTTTTCAAGATTTTGGATCATTTTCACTATCATTATTTGGAATTCTTTATCAGGTAGATGCCCTATCTCTTCCTCTTTTGTTTGGTTTAGTGGGCATTTATCCTGTTCCTTTACCTGCTGCTCTGTCTCTTCATCTTGTTTATATTGCTGTGTTTGGGGTGGCCTTTCTGTATTCTGGCAGTTTGTGGAGTTCTCTTTATTGTGGAGTTTCCTCACTGTGGGTGGTAAGTGAGTAAGTGAGTAAGTAAGTTAAGTCACTCAGTCGTGTCCGACTCTTTGCGACCCCATGGAGATTCTCCATGGGATTCTCCAGGCAACAGTACTGGAGTGGATTGCCATCTCCCTCTCCAGAGTGGGTGGTAAACCACTATTAAAATTTTAAATAAAGTGCCTAGAATTTTAATGTGCTTTTTTAAAAGAAAATAAATGAGTTTTCTTAATTAAAAAATAGTAATCTTTTTTAATTTATTTATTTTTAATTGAAAGATAATTGCTTTACAATATTTTGTTGGTTTCTGCCATACATCAATATGAATCAGCCATAGGCATACTTATGCCCCCTCCCTCTTGAACCTCCCTCCCACGTCCCACTATATCCTACCCCTCCAGTTAAGGGGATGAGGGAGCCATTGAAACAAATGGAGAGAGTAACACAGAAACACATACACTACCATATGTAAAATAGATAGCCAGTGGGAATTTGCTGTATGACTCAGGAAACTCAAACCAGGGTTCTGTAGCAAAAAAAAATAATAATCTTTTTATTTGTAGAACCCTGAAGTTTATGAGCATTTCCGAGGCTATCTTATTATTTGAATCTCATAATCAACTCATACAACAAATATTTTAAAATTCATTTTACAGATGAGGCAAGTGAGAATCAGAACTGAAGGACTTCACCCAAATTTCCATTCCTAAGACATGGTGACGATTCCAGCTCTGGTCTTATAACTTGTGAACTCTGCATTGGAAAGCATTTCAATTTGTTTACATTCCACATTTGTTGAGTAATTCTGATGTATCTTACAATCTCATTTTGGCATAAAAATCTGTTTAAAATTACTTATTGAGTCATTAATTTCACCATGATTAACTAAAAATGAGAGTTCAGAACAATTTGGCCCTTTGTAATATTTAGAATTTCAGGAAGCCAGGATTCAAAGATTCAAAGAACTTAATTTCAAAGAAATGCAGTTATTAGCTGTCCCATCCCATACTTAATATCCACTGCCTTATGACATTTCTGGTCTTGAAAGAAGAGTAGATTTTTTTTTTGATGATTATATTTCTTCTCTCACTCTCTCTCAATCTCTGGTACTGGAAAAATAGCAAATTTTAAAACAATTTTACTCTTCCTCTCTCTTGCTCGCTCTCTCTTTTAGCATCTCTTCTAGTAATTCTTTTGCCTAAGAAACTTGTGTCTTAAGTTTTTCTATGCAGCCTTTCTGGGTGCTCATATGCCTGGCCATTTTATTCTTCACAGAAGGAAGAACACATAGAAATGATTGAGGTGGAACAGATCTTGGAAATCATATAATTAAATGCCTTATGTCCAAATTTTAAGAGCAATGTGACAATGGTTCAGAGAGGCATACTTCTGCATCTAGTCACACAGAGGGGTAAAATCAGAACTGGCAGTTGAAAAGTCTTTGCTTCTCAAATGCAAGGTGTTTTTAATCATGCGAATCTGAAGAAATTGTGTACATAATATTAAATGTAGGAAATACTTGCTATTAAATATTAACTTCTAGTACACAAACATGAGAAAGCTGAAAGGTTATGAAAGTTTATGATAACCTGTCTTACCCCAGATAGTAGGGACCTCAAAGTTTAATAGGCAACAATCTTTTACCAGATGCCCTCAGGCAGAGTTCAAAAAGCACTAGGTTGTTAATCAAAGACATACTCTCTTGCTCTTTGCTCCCAGTGACCATTAAAAGAATATGTGGGAATATTTGAGTACAGAATTTACTTTCTAAGTCTCTTACCAGGATTCTAATTTGTGAATAGGTGGAGGATGGGTGTTGCTGCTGCTGCTGCTGCTAAGTTGCTTCAGTCATGTCCGACCCTATACGACCCTGTACGATCCCACAGACAGCAGCCCACCGGGCTCCCCCGTCCCTGAGATTCTCCAGGCAAGAACACTGGAGTGGGTTGCCATTTCCTTCTCCAATGCATGAAAGTGAAAAGTGAAAGTGAAGTCGTTCACTCATGTCCGACTCTTAGTGACGCCATGGACTGCAGCCTGCCAGGCTTCTCCGTCCATGGGATTTTCCAGGCATTGGTGGAGGTTAAAAATCATGCCACACCCCGAGTCAGCAGTGTTCAGTGCCAAGAAGGAACCTCCCAGCTAGAAAGAGTTCCCTTCACCAGGAAAGGGAGAGAAGACTGAGCAACAGGCTTCTCCAGCCTCTGGGGTCACTGTAGAAATGTTCTGCTTTGATTTCACCCTCACAGACTCACAAAGCTGAGATGTATAAGGATGGTGAGGAACAAGAAGAAACGCAGGGGTTACTAATAGCAGCCACATGGTGGGGGTCACTGCAGTTCATATTGACCCACTCAGGAGACAAACTCAGCAGATTTAATCACTGATTAAACCAACATGCTGCAAGCCACCTGACATCTCCTGCAGATGAGATCAGCTTTTGAATCAGAAGTATTCACTGTATTCACATTCACATTTGTGAATTCAAATATTCACAAATTCACAAGTATTTGCTGATGCAGCTACTAGAGTCCCTCCCCACTCCCTGTCCCCAGACCCCAGCCAGAGACCAAGAACCACAAAAAGCCAGCTCAGGTTTCTGAGGCTATGTGTGTACAAGATGCAAGCCTAGACTCCCCTGGCTGATACTCACTGTTGGGCATACACTTAGACTAACCCAACCCCTCCAACTGAGCACCTGCATGCCCACAATCTGAGCCCTGTCTGTGGTCTCCACTGCAGTGCACATGTCTAGAGGAAAAGTTTGCAGCTGTGGAAGAGCACACTAATAGCCAGGACCCCTGCAACTGCCAGTGAGCCCTCAGTTGGCCCAATCCTTGCTGCCTACCCCAGCCCCTACACACTGTATGTGTGCCTGCACCCAGCCTCTGCCCCAACAAAAGACCACAGCTGGCCCCTGCAACTGAATCTGTGCCCACCACCAGCTCTGGCCACCACCAACACCTGTCCTGATCCCTGGTCGCTGGGCCTTGAGTTACTACTATTAGTAGTAGTAACTGGCCCCTATTGCCCTTGCTACCACTATGGAAGCCCAGCAGTGCTCACTGAGGTTCATATAGTTGTCAGTGTTGTAGACTCCAGTGCCTAAGCTGAGCCTTCCCAGACCCAACTGTATATCTTTTTTTTTTTATGTTGGAGTATAATTGCTTTACAATGTTTTGTTGGTTTCTGCTGTACAACAGAGTGAATCAACTCTATGTATACATATATCCCCTCCCTTTAGAGCCTTCCTTTGCTGTTGTTGTTGTTGTTCACTAAGTCATCTCTGAATCTTTGTGATCCCATGGGCTGCAACACATCAGACTTCTTTGTCCTTCTCTGTCTCCTGGAGTTTTCTCAAATTCATGTTCATTAAGTTAGTGGTACTATCTAACCATCTCACCCTCCATCACTCTCTTCTCCACCTGCCTTCAATCTTTCCCAGCATCAGGGTCTTTTCTAATGAGTCGGCTCTTACCACCAGGTAGCCAAAGTATTGGAGCTTCAGCTTCAGCATCAGTCCTTCCAATGAATATTCAGGGCTGACTTCCTCTAGGAGGAGTGACTGGTTTGATCTCTTTGCTGTCCAAGGGACTCTCAAGAGTGTTTTCCAGAATCACAATTGGAAAGCATCAATTTTTTGACGCTCAGCCTTCTTTATGGTCCAACTCTCACATCAGTACATGACTACTGGAAAATCCATAGCTTTGATTATACAGACCTTTGTCAGTAAAAAAGTGGTCCACCAGAGCAGGAAATGGCAAACCACGCCAGTCTTCTTGTTGCCAGAATGCCAGAATGAATAGTGTGAACAGGCAAAAAGATATGACACTGGAAGATGAGCCTCCCAGGGAGAAAGGTATGCAAATGATACTGGGGAAGAGCAGAGGGCAATTACTAATAGTTGCAGAAAGAATGAAGAGGCTGGGCCGAAGCAGAAATAACACTCAGTAAAGTAATGCTCAAAATTCTCCAAGCCAGGCTTCAGCAATACACAAACCATGAAATTCCAGATGTTCAAGCTGGTTTTACACATGGCAGAGGAACCAGAGATCAAATTACCAACATCCACTGGATCACCGAAAAAGCAAAAGAGTTCTAGAAAAAAAATCTATTTCTGCTTTATTAACTAAGCTAAAGCCTTTGACTGTGTGGATCACAACAAACTGTGGAAAATTCTGAAAGAGATAGGAATACCAGACGACCTGACCTGCCTCTTGAGAAACCTGTATGCAGGTCAGGAAGCAACAGTTAGAACTGGACATGGAACAGCAGACTGGTTCCAAATCAGGAAAGGAGTACATCAAGGCTGTATATTGTCACCGTACTTATTTAATTTATATGCAAAGTACATCACGAGAAACGCTGGGCTGGAGGAAGCACAAGCTGGAATCAAGATTGCCAGGAGAAATATCAATAACCTCAGATATGCAGATGACACCACCCTTATGTCCGAAAGTGAAAAAGAGCCTCTTGATGAAAATGAAAGAAGAGAGTGAAAAAGTTGGCCTAAAGCTCAACATTCAGAAAACTAAGATCATGGCATCTGGTCCCATCACTTCATGGGAAATAGATGGAGAAACACTGGAAACAGTGTCAGACTTTTTTGGGGAGGGGGCTCCAAAATCACTGCAGATGGTGACTGCAGCCATGAAATAAAAAGAAGCTTACTCCTTGGAAGGAAAGTTATGACCAACCTAGACAGCTGACTAAAAAGCAGAGACATTACTTTGCCAACAAAATTCCGACTAGTCAAAGCTATGGTTTTTCTAGTGGTCATGTATGGATGTGAGAGTTGGACTATAAAGAAAGCTGAGTGCCAAAGAATTGAAGCTTTTGAACTGTGGTGTTGGAGAAGACTCGAGAGTCTCTTGGACTGCAAGGAGATCCAACCAGTCCATCCTAAAGGAGATCAGTCCTGAGTGTTCATTGGAAGGACTGATGTTGAAGCTGAAACTCCAATACTTTGGCTACCTGATGGGAAGAGCTGACTCATTTGAAAAGACCCTGATGCTGGGAAAGATTGAAGGCAGGAGGAGAAGGGGATGACAGAGGATGATTGGATGGCATCACCAACTCAATGGAGATGAGTTTGAGTAAACTCTGGGAGTTGGTGATGGACAGGGAGGCCTGGCGTGCTGCGGTTCATGGGGTTGCAAAGAGTCGGACACAACTGAGTGACTGAAGTTAACTGAACTGTGGATGTATCTGGGAGTGAAAGTAAAGTCCGATGCTGTTAAGAACAATACTGCATAGGAACCTGGAATGTTTGGCCCATGAATCAAGGTAAATTGGATATGATCAAGCAGGAGGTGGCAAGAGTGAATATCAACATCATAGGAATCAGTGAACTAAAATGGACAGGAATGGGCAAATTTAATTCAGATGACCATTTGGAAATATAGTCAACATTTATACTCAGTTGAAGGCTGGAGGAGAAGGGGATGGCAGAGGATGAGATGGTTGGATGTCATCACCGACTTGATGGACATGAGTTTGAGCAAGCTCCAGGAGTTGGTGATGGACAGGGAAGCCTGGCATGCTACAGTCCATGGGGTCGTAGAGTCAGACACTACTGAATGACTAAACTAAACTGACCTTAAACTGACACATTAATTCATTCTAGATGCATAATATCCCAATGAAGTAAGTACTGTAGCAAGGCATTACATTTAACAGATGAAAACATAGAGTTCCAGAGACTAACTGACATGCCCAAAGTCACATGGCTAATAAGCACCAGAGATGGGCTTTGAATTGATGGACTGGCTCCAGAGTCTGATTTCTTAACTATTAAACAACCAGATGCCACCTCTAAATCAGATAGGTCTGAGAATTCCCTGGCAGTCCAGTGGTTAGGACTCTATACTCTCACTGCCAGGGGCCCAGGTTTGATCCCTGGTTGGAGGATTAAAATTTCACAAGCCATGTGACCAGTAAGTAAATAAGTAAATAAATAAGATAGCTCTATGTGAACTGGTGTGAAACCACCTCCAGTTTATCCTGGTAACTCGAAAACCAGGGCACAGATCAAGAGGCATAGTAAGTAACATTTACGATCAAAGATGCCTAATTTAGTTTGATCATTATTTCCCCTAAATTTTATGAAATGTGTTTGTTGGCATCCAATTTGCTCTTGTCCACTCGGAAAGTTTTCTGACTCAAAATCTTTACAGACGGTTAGATCACTCACAGGCATGCAGGCACTCATCCTCTCTCTATCTCTCTCTCTCTCTCTCTCTCTCTCTCTCTCTCTCTCTCTCTCTCTCTCTCTCTCTCTCTCTCTCTCAGAATTTTCAAGGTTTTGAATCTCAGCACCAAGCTTTGTGATCCTTGTGCCTTGAGATTTTTTTTTTCTTTCATTGTACTAACAGCTTGGTGGACATTTTCTATCTAGATGTCAGTATGTGGAAGTCTTTTCTCTAGACTGATTTAGTTTCTCTATGGAAAAAATATCCTACAGTATTCCCTTACTTAGTTGCAGGATTACTGGGAGTAGAATGGAGGAAGGGGCTAAGGACCTCAGAATTCAGGACAAACACCATGGCCCAAGGTCCCTATTTTCATCCCTGTACCTCATTCTGCCTTCACTCTACAAACTGTCCCAGATCCTAGGTATCTTTATTCCCCTTCCACACAATTTTTCCAGTTAATCCAGCCCCCACTTAAGTCATTCAGACCTTGCCCACCTCCATTTAAGTACTCAATTAGAGCATCTCTTTCCTCATTACTGAAATTTCCCACACCATTGTCTGCTTTCTTCCAAGTAAAGTAAGTTAAGTATTAGTACCACTCAGTCAAAACCGCTCTCTTAATTAGGGCCAACTAGGAAATCCTCCAGAGAAGGCAACGGCACCCCACTCCAGTATTCTTGCCTGGAAAATCCCATGGACAGAGGAGCCTGGTAGGCTGCAGTCCACGAGGTCGCTAAGAGTCGGACACGACTGAGCGACTGCACTTTCACTTTTCAGTTTCATGCATTGGAGAAGGCAATGGCAACCCACTCCAGTGTTCTTGTCTGGAGAATCCCAGGGACAGGGGAGCCTGGTGGGCTGCCATCTATGGGGTCGCACAGAGTCAGACACGACTGAAGCGACTTAGCAGTAGCAGCAACAGGAAATCCTGTTAATCAATCCAGAGACCACTCAGGGGGAAATTTCCCACCTTCTCAATTAAATCTTATTTATTCCTTCTTTTTAAAGTATTTCTCCTCCATTGGCTTCTTTGGGCCTGTCCAACTAATTCTGGTTCCTTCATCATCAAACTTCATCATCAAACATGAAAGTGAAAGAGGAGAGTGAAAAGCTGGCTTAAAGCTCAACATTCAGAAAACTAAGATCGTGGCATCCAGTCCCATCACTTCATGGCAAATAGATGGGGAAACAGTGGAAACAGTGGCTGATTTTATTTTTCTGGGCTCCAAAATCACTGCAGATGGTGACTGCAGCCATGAAATTAAAAGACGCTTACTACTTGGAAGGAAAGTTATGACCAACCTAGATAGCATATTAAAAAGCAGAGACATTACTTTGACAACAAAGATCTATCTAGTCAAGGCTATGGTTTTTCCAGTGGTCATGTATGGATGTAAGAGTTGGACTGTAAAGAATGCTGAGTGCCAAAGAATTGATACTTTTGAACTGTGGTGTTGGAGAAGACTCTTGAGAGTCCCTTGGGCTACGAGGAGATCCAACCAGTCCATTCTAAAGGAGATCAGTGCTGGGTGTTCACTGGAAGGACTGATGCTGAAGCTGAAACTCCAATACTTTGGCCACCTCATGCGAAGAGCTGACTCATTGGAAAAGATCCAGATGCTGGGAAAGATTGAGGGCAGGAGGAGAAGGGGACAACAGAGGTTGAGATGGTTGGATGGCATCACCGACTCGATGGACATGGGTTTGGGGGGACTCTGGGAGTTGGGGATGGACAGGGAGGCCTAGCGTGCTGTGGTTCATGGGGTCACAAAGAGTCAGACATGACTGAGTGACTGAACTGAACTGAACATCATCACACTTCTCTGCACCTCCATGGCTGTAGTGGTTGTCTGGACCCTCAAAATGCTCTGTCTAGAAATGGAGACCTCCAGCACCTTTTGAGCTCCATCCTGATAATATTCCAAACCATATTTGAGAACTCCTGCATAATTTCTGTCAAATATCATCTGTACTCACATTATTTTATCACATCTTCTTGCTCAAATTTCTATGTAATCATGTTGCTGTTTGGTAGAAACAAATGCAATACTGTAAAGCAATTATCCTTCAATTAACAATAAATAAATTTTTAAAGTAATTAGCTTCCAATTAAAATGAATAAATTTTAAAAATAAATAAATAAAAGTTTTAAATGGGTAACTAAAGAAAAAGAATATACGTTGACCCTGCAATCAGAAAAAAAAAAATATTTCTACCTAATCAAATTAAAAATTTTTAACTCAGTATTCAGATTACTTTCCAAATGCCAACTTCAACTTCATATCAACCCAAGCCCCAACTTTACCAAATCATTTAAAGCCCTTTGCTCCATCTACTCAGTCTCTTTGCCAATCTACTTGTCCAGAGTTCAGAATAGTTTCACCCATCTGAAATTTCCTTTCCTGTCCTCCATGACCAATTTATATCATTACTTCTTTTAAGATTTCACTATGTTCAATCACCAATTATAGCTTCACTTTAGAGTATGAGCTGCTTCTTAAAAGTTATGATTCTTTCATCCAAGATGTAAGAATATGTATACTCTGCCTTTCTTCAGTGAGAACTCCACCGCTTACAAAACAGGGACTGTGTCTTACAATTCAATAACATTAACAACACTGAAAATCTCCCATGATGCTTGGAGCAAGTCCATGCACACAGTAGCTGCTGAAAGTGCCTGTCACATAGTATCTACCCAATCACCTAAATGCTTCCAGAAAGAATTAACTGATAAACTTTATACATCAGTTCACATTTTTCCTGTTCCATTTTAACCAGAAAGAGTCAAAGAAGTTCCAATGATTGTTAATGTCCATGAATTTTTCTATTCATTTAACTCTCTCCAAGACAAAACTATTTGAACCAGCAGTATTGCTAAATAACTTATTATAGCTTTCCTGGATATGGTAAGCTTAATAGGAGAAGCCTCACATATCTATTTTTTTTAAATAAACTTATTGAGCACATTTATACCTACACCAAGCACTGCACAAGGCTTTGGGACTATGAAAGTATTTATTGACAAGGTCTCTACCCTTGAGCAAGACTTTTACTATGCATATAAGATAATTCTCTATACTGGATTTTTTGGGGGGAAAAGACTAATTAAAAGCAGAATCATTTCTTACACTCATATGTCCTTTTGCTGTCTATAATTAATTCACTCCAATTGTTTCACTTTTTAAATCAATTGTTACACAATCCTGAGATATTAGCTGTTAGGAATTATTACAGTGCAGAATTAGCAGCTTAAAACAGGGGTTAAGAAAAATTATGCAACTCTCTACAGAGCACATAGCTAAATTAGTGTTCTTTCTATTTCTACAAGATGACTCAGGAAATGGAATCACATTTCAGAAATAGGAAACTTTCTAAGACGTCATGAATTCCAACTTCAGATGAAGCAACCATGGACCACAGTAGATAAATGATTTCTCTTGGATCACTTAATTACTAATTATGTAGAGTACAAAGCATGTCAGGTCAGCACGGGGTAAAACTGTGACATGTGCCTCTGATTCCAATATATCCAGTCATTTTAACATTTCCCAACCCAGCTACATACTTGGAGGCTGCCAAGGTCCCAACTGGAGCATCCCAACCCAGTCTAAGTCAATATCACTTCCCACAAAGTTTCTCCTTCCCCAAAGCCCAAGTGTCCTCTGTTCAAGATGGAGCTTCCTGCTCTCTGGGGTAAGATCAGTTAAGTAGTTTGAAGATCAGGTATCTGAAGTGTTGTTTAGAAGGTAACCCCATGGAAATGGAAGCATTTCAACAAGGTAATTGGGCCACTACTGACTGGTCTAGGCAGTCCTTTGAAAGTCCAAGAATACTTTATGGAGCCTTGAGGTGAAAGTGAAAGTCGCTCAGTCCTGTCCAACTCTTTGAGACCCCATGGACTATACAGTCCATGAAATTCTCCAGGCCAAAATACTGGAGTGGGTAGCCCGTCTCTTCTCCAGGAGATCTTCCCGACCCAGGAATAGAACCAGGGTCTCCTGCATTGTAGGTGGATTCTTTGTCAGCTGAACTACCAGAAAGCAGAGCCTCGGAGTAGGGTGGAAAAATTGACAGAAGGCCTATAGTCATGGGTTATAGCCCTATTTCCTACTCTTGTTTTCTCAAAAAACTTTAAAATATTTGCTTCAAGAGTTAATTTCTTTAACAATTAAAGAACAGAATTAAGTGTCCCCAGGGTCTTTTCCATATGGTTGCCTCTGAGTTCTGGGCAGGATTTTTGTGTTAAAACACTAGAAGCCACAGGTTGGTTTAGATAATATTTAGATTTGGACAAGATGAGAACATGAAAGATGGCTCGGGAATAAAATGACTTGGCCTCACTTGGACTCATGGCAAGCTCAGACTCTTGATGCTTTCAGTTAGTAATTTCTTTATCAAGTTAATAAAACTTTGATCTTTGTAATCAAAATGGTTCTGGAAAAGTTGTGCCTGTTGCTCTAGAAGAAAAACTAGGAAGAATTACTAAAAGCACGTTTATTTTTATTTTCATCTTTGGTACAAAAAGAAAGTAAAATAAGATGTTTTGCTTTGTCTTTTTGAACTACAAGCATAGGTAAGAAAAGGAGGGGTAGGAAGCGTTCTGGATTTCTTGTTTCAATGAACCAAAAAGCATATTGCCTTTCCAGTAAAAGCCTTTCAGTTCCACTTTAAAGGGAAATGCTCGCCATCTTGTGAAATTTTAGGATATTGCCACATAGGCCCATGACCAGAACACAGTGATTTTAAACACTTTAATACAGTTTAAAAATTGACCTTAATTTTAGCTTAATTCCTCTTTTTACAAACAAACTTATAAGGAATAAGAAATGTTTTTTTTTAATATAGAGAAATTGCTTACCAGTGAGGAGAGGGAAGCAGAGAAGGGCAATATAGGAGCACAGGATTAAGAGGTACAAACTATTATGTAGATTTAAAAAAAAAAAAAGCTACAAGCATATAAAGTACAACACAGGAAATATAGCCAATATCTTACGATAACTATAAATGGAGTGAAAGTGAAGTCACTCAGTTGTGTTCAACTCTTTGCGACCCCATGGACTGCAGCCTACCAGGCTCCTCCATCCATGGGATTTTCCAGGCAAGAGTACTGGATTGGGTTGCCATTTCCTTCTCCAGAGGATCTTCCTCACCCAAGGATCGAACCTGGGTCTCTCGCATTGTAGGCAGACACTTTACCATCTGAGCCACCAGGGAAGACCCAATAAATGGAGTATAACCTTTAAAAATTGCAAACCACTATATGGTACACTTGTAACTTGCCTAATATTGTACATCAACTGTACTTCAATTTTTTAAAGACTTTTTTGGAAAAGTGCACCTGTAAAGTATTACTATAATAATATGCTAAAAACTGATTTTTACTGTCTCTTCCTTCATTTAGATTGAAAAATGAACTCAAAAAAGAGGAGGAACAATTTGTAATGCAAGATAACAATCAGAGCAACTATGTGAGTCAAGTCCAGATCCTTGCCTGAGCAAGAACCATATGGGTTATTAGAGTTGGTCTTGGGGGCTGAAACATTACCACTAAAGTTTTAACCCATTATCTAGTATGAATTTATGATAAGCAGTCCTGATACCAGAACCAAATTATAGACCATGAAGAAAGTAAAACCAATGATTCTTAAATATATACACTTATACCCTGGTATTTATTGGTGAGTAATCAAATAAATTTATGTTATTAATTTTCATTTAAAGAAAAAAAAACCACTTGATTAGGTTTGCCCTGACTGGTACCTAGACAACGAAATCCATTGAAAGGTAGTATTCCTTGTTTAGTCAGTAAGTCTGTCCAATTTTTGCAACTCCGTGGACTGTAGCCCTCCAGGCTCCTCTGTCCAAGGGATTTCCCAGGCAAGGATACTGGAGTGGGTTGCCATTTCCTCCTCCAGGGAATCTCCCTGACCCAGGGACTGAACCCTGTGCCTCTTGCTTGGCAGGTGAATTCTTTGCCACCAAGCCACCTGGAAAGCCCCAAAAGGCACTATAATTTGGCACCAAATCACCATAGGCATAGACACAGAGAAAAACATGCAAACGTGTGTCTGGTCATACAAGTACAATCTTAACATAAAAGATGGTAAATGCATCTTGTGTATATGCTTGTTTTATGCTTATTAGGATATGATAATGTCATTCCAACAAATTCCACAAAAAATAGTCACAGGTAGCTAACACACAATTATTCTGTAAGAATACAGAACTGTATTCTGTAACTGTTGTGAAAACACATTCAGCTCACTTACTGGTGTCCAGAGAACTAAATAAGGCGCTGGGTCTAACTCGCCAGCCACCTACGCCAGACAAGACTATCATCTGCATCTGCCATCCAGCTACAGCACGTGGTCCCTTGAGGCGGCCCTAGGCACTGCAGCGCTCCACTGTGCCCGCCATCTTCAGAAAGGCCGCAAAGAAATAAACCAGAACTGGTTACAACTAGTAAGGCCTAAGATGGTGGAAGATTTGCCTTCTAGTAGACCCTGAGCCTTATTGTGCACTCATTGTAATACATTAGCATAAGTGACACACCCACCAGCGCTAAGATGATGGACAGTCACCATGCCAACAGCTGGAAATGCCCAGACAAGGACTGAAAAGGAGTATTGCCTCAGTTCCCATCCAAACCACACCTCTGTTCTCAGTCATAAATGTTCCTCCTGCTACTTCCAGTTCCTCTGTTTAACCTCAACTCTCCTATATAAATGGTGTCTCTTCCCAAATCTGGTTGAGAAGTTGATTTGTGAACCAGGTTCCTACTCCATCCTTGGCCATTGAATAAAGCTTGTGTCCTTCCAGTCTTAGCATCGGTTTCGTTATTGGCTGTGCAAATATTATGGAAAAAAACTTCCCTGGCCAAGACAAGGGGTGTTGGTGGGTGCTAGGACACTGGCGCGGGTCCAACCAATTTGGTAACAGATCAGAGTTTCAAATTCACCATAAGAAGTTTTCTCTCTGCTGAAAGAGGTTTACCTAAAAGAGGTACCACTGACATAAGACCTCTGCAGCTGCTCAGAACTCACTTCCTGTGCAGCCTGCCTTGGGACTTGTGTTGCAAGTGCCAAGCCCAAGGAACCAGGGCCCACTTCTCCCATCCTGGCAGACTGGGCCTGATTAAGAACTGAGTGCACGATCAAGCGTGTTTTATGGAGCATCTGGAAGGTGTCACCAACACCTGTCACCAACAGAAACAGATGTCCCCATAAGAACTACAGCTCCATTATTTCAAGATGCATGATTGTAATAGCAATAATTTGCTTGATGGCCTAGAACTCTCCACAGCCATCATTCACGTCCATAAAAAGGAAAGGAACAAATAGGTACCACTGTTACTGAGCCCAAGTTCCTTCTGCTGGTTGCACAACAGGCTAATAAATCAGGAAACCAGCTGTTGGGACAAGCAATAATAACTTTAATCGGAAAGCTAGGAGCCCAAGATGGCAGACTAGCATCTCAAAAAACCATCTTCCTTCAGTCCAAATTCAGGCTCCTTCTGTATACAAGTGGGGGAAGGGACCCACTTTGGCACCATCCAGTGGCTAAGCCAAGCCACTAAGGGTAACTGTGCTGTGCTAAGTCGATTTCAGTCGTGTCTGACTCTTCTGTGAACCCATGGATCCTAACCCACCAGATTCTTCTGTCCATGGTATTCTCCATGCAAGAATACTGGAGTGGGTTGCTGTCCCCTCCTCCAGGGGATCTTGCTGACCCAGGGATTCAATGGAGTCTAGGCAGGATCTTTACCACTAGCGCCACCTGGGAAGTTAATTGATAGTTGTTCACTAACTGTTGCTTTCTTGGGGGAGGGGCCCACGGTTGCGCCAGCCAATGGATGCCCCGGCCCCGCCAGCAGTGTCAGCCGCCAGCCCTTGGTGGAACCAGGCACGCAAGCGGCTGAGACCATTGTGGCCACGTAGAGGTGCTTGACTAGTCCATCAAGCATGATCACCGTCTGAGTCAGTGAGTGCTGTGGGCTCAGCCCACCTCTGACCCCACCAGCCAGTCTGTGACGTCCGAGGTGGCCCCAAGCTGGTGCCCCCCAGAGTGGAGCTCCTGCCTGCTGGCTTGTGCAGGGGGTGGGCAGCAGGAGTCTGGTGAGATAGCAGCAGCTAGGTACAGAGAAGTACCGCGACAGAGTGGCTCCTGACTCAATGGAACACATAGGTGGGCCCCAGGAAGGGAAGGGCACATCAGGCCTCAGGTTCTGATTTGGGAGGCCGCCACTCTATCACCAATGAGAGAATATGAACTGATCAGCTTAATACATGGTGTTTTGAGAGACACTGACAAAATACAATGACAGATACATTGACTATACCCAGTTCACAAATCATGAAGTAGGCATGATTTGGTGATAACTTTCCTCCTTATATGCAAATGTGACCCATTATAATGTGATGGAACACTTTCAGTAACTCCAAATAATTCAGTTCCAAAATACCGCTTGGATATTTTCATAAAGACTTGAAGCAGTTTGTTACAGTAGGGTGAGAAAGAGAAACCAAGAAAAATAAAAGGAGGAGAAATGGGATATATTGTAGTCTCCAAGCACTATTAAATCTCTTATTGGGCAAAAGCTTGATTCAAGAAACATTTTAAGAAGATTAGACAGGGACTGCCCTGGTGGTCTAATCATCAGAACTCTTTGCTTCTACTTCAGGGGGCCCAGGATTCTATAATTGGTCAGTTCAGTTCCATAGCTCAGTCATGTCCAACTCTTTGCGGCCCCATGAACCACAGCACACCAGGCCTCCCTGTCCATCACCAACTCCCGGAGTCCACCCAAACCCATGTCTATTGTGTCAGTGATGCCATCCAACCATCTCATCCTCTGTCGTCCCCTTCTTCTCCTGCCCTCAATCTTTCCCAGCATCTGGGTCTTTTCAAATGAGTCAGCTCTCCACATCAGGTGGCCAAAGTATTGGAGTTTCAGCTTCAACATCAGTCCTTCCAAATGAACACCCAGGACTGATCTCCCTTAGGATGGACTGGTTGGATCTCCTTGCAGTCCAAGGGACTCTCAAGAGTCTTCTCCAACACCACAATTCAAAGGCATCAATTCTTCGGAGCTCAGCTTTCTTTAGATTCATTTTAGCTATCAGTATGTAAGAGCCCACACTGTGGTCTTTCCTCCCACCTCAAGGCTATGCTTACCTGTGTTTCAGCAATGACTGACCTTCACCCCAGGCCTTGAACAAGAGTCTCTAATCCTAGAGAGGGCTTGTCACCTTTTCCCCTAGACTCCAGGCTGGAATGAAGTGGACAACTTGGTTTTTTAACTCCTGTTTCCCCTGTAGCATCTTCTTTTAAAAAAAATTATTTATATACTTATTTATTTGGCTGCACCAGGTCATAGTTGCAGCATGTGGGATCTAGTTCCCTGTCCAGGGACCAAACACAGGCCCCCTGCATTGGGAACATGGAATCTTAGCCACTGGACCACCAGAAAGGCACCCTATGCTTAACTTTTAATTGGTGGTTGACCAGTTGGACTACAAAGAAAGCTGAGCACTAAAGAATTGATGCCTTTGAATTGTGGTGTTGGAGAAGACTCTTGAGAGCCCCTTGGACTCCAAGGAGATCCAACCAGTCCATCCTAAGGGAGATCAGTCCTAGGTGTTCATTGGAAGGACTGATGTTGAAGCTGAAACTCCAATACTTTGGCCACCTGATGTGGAGAGCTGACTCATTTGAAAAGACCCAGATGCTGGGAAAGATTGAAGGCAGGAGGAAAAGGGGACGACAGAGGATGAGATGGTTGGATGGCAACACTGACACAATAGACATGGGTTTGGGTGGACTCCGGGAGTTGGTGATGGACAGGGAGGCCTGGTGTGCTGCGGTTCAGGGGGTCACAAAGAGTCAGACATGACTGAGTAACTGAACTGAACTGAACTGACCATTTCACTATTTCTTGTCTTTTTTCAAAAGAATCAATAAAGCCAAACAACAAGAATCCAGTTTCACTGTTCTTACAATTACAAAGTTGCCCATGTTTTTCCAATGCCTTGTGCATTCCTTTCCACAAATAAGCCAAACTCATTCTCCATTGGTGAATATTTTAATAATTGCCCTCCTCTATTGCATCAGGCAGTGTGTCTACTTTCATGATTGGTTTTGATTTCCTGTCCCATCCTGTTGTCTGCTTAGTCATCATCAATCCTGACCAACCCCCCCGCTCCGCCCCCGAGGCTGTCGTTTACCCATCCATCTCCCCTCCCCCGTCCCCCCACTTGCTCTGGTCATAGCCATGCTGTGGTCCACAGCGTGTGGTCCACACTGTGTGTCCCTTTAGTCGAGTTTGTGCTTTGCCTTCATGTCTCATTAAATGGTGTTTTTCCCCCATAGCAGTAAGTTGAACTGGTGTATCACTATGCAGTTACAGGAGAAGGCAATGGCAACCCACTTCAGTACTCTTGCCTGGAAAATCCCATAGACGGAGGAGCCTGGTAGGCTGCAGTCCATGGGGTCGCACAGAGTCGGACACGACTGAAGCGGCTTAGCAGCATTGCATCAGGGCACCTGCACTGTATACCAGCAGTGACAGGGCACTCATTTCTGGACGGGCAGCAGGTAAGCTAGCTCTAAATCCTACCTTAGCATCTGCTTTCATGGATCACTCCCAATACATTGTCATGGGTTAGTATATAGGTTTATTAGGGAGGATTTTTAGGATCCTCACCGCGGGTAGGAGACAAAGTCAGGCCAAGCAGAAAGACAGATGAGATACAATGCAGCTTAACAAAGGTGTGGGGAACTCTGAAGCTATCACAGGCTTCCAGAGTCACCTAAAGTTGGGGTCTTGGCACTTTACACCTCAATATTGATCAATCATTGCCTGTGTTACTCAGGAAAAGGGAATGACATTGGGTAATGAAGAAGAGGGCTGATAGCTGGTATCTGTCAGTTGGCAGTACATCCAAAAGCTGGGCAAATAAGCCCTTTGGTCCTGTGTGAAGACAGATTGGGACAGCATCACCCAGTACCTATTGCAACAGTCTACAACACCCCACAAGGCCTGGCCCCTGGGTTCCTCTTCAAAAGTATCTGCAACGACACTCCCTTTTTTCACTTCCTCTGGGCATACTGGCTTCTCTCTTGTCCCTGGAACACACCAGCCTCAGAGCCTTTGCATGTCCTGCTCCCTCTGCCTTGAATGCTCCTTCCCCACATGGCCCTGTGGCTCCCAGGCTCAGATGTCCCTCCTCAAAGAGGGTACCTGACCCTCAGCTTAAAACAGTCTACCCATCCATGTCACTTTTCCCCTTGCTCTGCTCTGTCTTTCTCCATGTTGTTTCTCACTCTCTTACCATGAATTATACTTGTTTCTTTATTGTCTGTCTCCCCCTGCAAAGCAAGCCCCATGAGGGCCGGGCTGTGACCTATCTTGTCCACTATTATGGGTCCTGCCCTGGATCAGTGCCAGGCACAGGGTCAGGACACAGCAGAAGTTAGGGAAGTGGATCAAGTCCCTCTCTCCTCCTCCCTGCACCCTCTGGATGCTCCTATGAGGTTAGAGACGCCCCCAGGGCTGTGCCAGGAAAATGGGCAACCTGACTTCCTGGGCCCAGATCACCTCCTGCCTCTGAGTCTCAGCTGCTTTATCAGAAGCCACCACTCACTGAGGAAGAGGGACAGGGTGCCCAGTGGAGCCAAAGAGGAACTACCAGGTTGTGGTACAGTTTATCAATAGAGATGGATCGGTTGGGATGTAAACAAGTTGTAATTTGTGAGAACTAAAGGCAGCACACCAGACTTCCCTGTCCTTCACCAACTCCTAGAGCTTGCTCAAACTCATGTCCATTGAGTTTGTGATGCCATACAACCATCTCATCTTCTGTCATCCCCTTCTTCTCCTGCCTTCAATCTTTCCCAGCATCAGAGTCTTTTCCAATGAGTCAGTTCTTTGTATCAGGTGGCCAAAGCATTGGAGTTTCAACTTCAGCATCAGTCTTTCCAGTGAATATTCAGGGTTGATTTCCTTAGGACTGACTGGTTTGATCTCCTTGCAGTCCAAGAGACTCCAGCCTTCAAATAACATGCCAGCCAGGTTCATGTATGATACATAGAGTTCGCACTTGCAAGTACTTACTTACATGGGAAAGTTATACTAAAGGAGATGTCACCCTAAACTGGCCAAGATAGGGTTCTTTTGACCTTTTTTTTTCTTTTTTTTGCATATACAGCTAGAGAAAGCCAGTTATAAAATCAGATAGACTGAATGAAATGTTTAGTTTGATTATATTTAGCTTCTAAAAGAGGAAATGATAATGTAATTTCTTTGCAGGACACCAACAAAAACCTGCTTGAAAACATATCAAAATTTCAAAAGGCCACTGATGCAGGCCGGGCGGGCCCCTCCTTCTGTTCCTCCCAGTTCCTCTAAGTGTCCACAGTATCCTCTCCTCCTTGCTATCCACCTGTCCCTGAACTTCCTTTTTATAACACTGAAACTGATTCCCTTCAGAAGGCAACAATATTTCTAAAGCACTAATTAAAATGTCTGTGATTCAGAACTAGAATAAAAAATTTCACAATTTATATGGAAACACAAAAGACCCTAAATAGCCAAAGCAGTCTTGAGAAAGAAGAGTGGAGCTGGAGGAATCAACCTTCCTGACTTCAAATTATACTACAAAGCTACAGTCATCAAGACAGTATGGTACTGGCACAAAAACAGAAATTTAGACCAATGAAACAAGATAGAAAGCCCAGAAATAAACCCATGCACCTATGGGTACCTTATTTTTGACAAAGGAGGCAAGAATATACAATGGGGCAAAGATAGTCTCTTCAATAAATGGTGCTGGGAAAACTGGACAGTTACATGTAAAGAATGAAACTAGAACACTTCTTAACACCACACACAAAGATAAACTCAAAATGGATTAGAGACTTAAATGTAAGACCAGAAACTATAAAACTCTTAGAGAAAAACATAGGCAGAACACTTGACATAAATCAAAGATCCTCTATGACTCATCTCCTAGAGTAATGGAAATAAAAACAGAAGTGAACAAATGGAACCTGATTAAACTTAAAAGCTTTCACACAGCAAAGGAAACTTTAAGCAAGGAGAAAAAACAACCTTCAGAATGGGAGAAAATAATAGCAAATGAAACTGACAAAGGATTAATTTCCAAAATATACAAGCAGCTCATACAACTCAATACCAGAAAAACAAACAACCTAATCAAAAAGTGGGGAAAAGACCTGAAGAGACATTTTTCCAAAGAAGACATACAGATGGCTAACAAACACATGAAAAGATGCTCAGCATCGCTCATTATTAGAGAAATGCAAATCAAAACTACAATGAGATATCACCTTACACCAGTCAGAATGGCCATCATAAAAAGTCTACAAACAATAAATGCTGGAGAGGGTGTGGAGAAAAGGGAATGGTCTTGCACTGTAAATTCATGCAGCCACTGTGGAAGACAGTATGGAGATTCCTTAAAAAGCTAAAAATAAAACCACCATCCGTTCAGTTCAGTTCAGTCTCTCAGTCGCTCAGTCTTTGTGACCCCATGGACTGCAGTACACCAGGCTTCCCTGTCCATCACCACCTCCTGGAGCTTACTCAAACTCATGTCCATTGAGTAGGTGATGCCACCATATGACCCAGCAATCCAACTCCTAGGCATATACCCTGAGGTAACCAAAACTGAAAAAGACACATGTACCCCATTGTTCATTGCAGCACTATTTGCAATAGCTAGAACTTGGAAGCAACCTAGATGACCATCGCCAGATGAATGGATAAAGAAATTTCAGTATATACATACAATGGAATATTACTCAACCATAAAAAGGAATGCATTTGAGTCAGTTCTGAGGTGGACAAACCTAGAACATATTATACAGACTGAAGTAAGTCAGAAAGAGAAAGATAAATATCATATTCTAACATATATATGGAATCTAGAAAAATGGTACTGAAGAATTTTATCTATGGAGCAGCAGTGGAGAAACAGATATAGAGAATAGACTTATGGACATGGGGAGAGGGGAGGAGAGAGTGAGATGTATGGAAAGAGTAACAGGAAATTTACATTACCATATGTAAACTAGATAGCCAATGGGAATTTGCTGTATAGCTCAGGAAACTCCAACAGGGGCTCTGTATCAACCTAGAGAGGTAGGGTAGGGAGGGAGATGAAAGGTAGGTTCAAAACAGAGGGGATATATATATACCTATGACTGATTCATGTTGAGATTTGACAGAAAACAACCAAATTCTGTAAAGCAATTATCCTTCAATAAAAAAATTAATTTAAAAAAAGAAAATAAGAATATCATCGAGCATACAAGAAGCCAAAAATGTTGTTTTTCTTCTTACTCTTTATATAACAGGTAACTTCTTTGTGAGTTACTTGAGTATGTACTCCAGCAAGATGAGGAAGTATAATAAAACAAAGAGAAATGAAAAAAGAATGTCAAAATGAAATTTCTAATATGATAACCCTGTAGTAACTGTATACATCAATCAATCCAGATTGGAACAAGAATATAGAGGCCTCTGGGAATGGGTCAGTGGTTTGTTAAGGCCATCCTACCAGCTCACAAGAGTCTACTGTTAATTTTCAGGAATGTTGCAAGTCAGCTGTTTAAAACATTTTAACATTTCTTATCAAAAATTAGCTTCTGTAAATATATAGTTAAATAAGTTATATTAAAAACAAAGAAAATAAACATGCCAATAAAATGTCTGTGATTATTTTGGTCATTTTTTAAAAACATTTTTTCAAAATTTTAATCTTAAGGAGAAAAAGTCCTTTTAGGAGGAACTTGTATTATCTCCCTGTGCCTTTGAGATGTAAATATTCTACCTGATCTTCTTAAGCATCCTGTTCTGTGTCTTGAGGTCTTGATTTGTTGACCAGTGAGAAAAATCTCTCTGGTCTCTTCCACCCAGAAAGTACTCATGCAGTGTACATTTGGCATCCAGTCAAACAGACTGGGATTCTGAGCAGTCTTTTTGCCTGGCGTGCCTGCTTTCCAGGGTCCTGATCTATAAGGCCTTTTTTTCAGTTCAACCTCATTGCGTCTGCTTGTATGAAGGCCTTGACTTTATAGATTATTACTGAGGGTGGCAGGGGTAGGCAGAAGGGAAGGAATAAACTCCCCAGAATTTGTGAGGGCTGCATCCCTTGCACTCTCCTGTGGGAACACCTCTTGCATCTTATTGGTTTGAGTCATTATTAAGATCCTTTTTGTCAATGGTCAGATGATGGATCCTTTCAACTGGAAAAAACTTCTAAATTGGTAAATTTTTAGAGAGCTCTAATCATAAACCGCTGTTTAATTGGTATGTATGGAAAGAGTAAACTAAAAATGAATACACCAGCAGTATTTTTCACAGAGCTAGAATAAATAATTTCATATTTGTATGGAAATACAAAATAACCTTGAATAGCGAAAGCAATCTTGAGAAAGAAGAATGGAACTGGAGGAATCAACCTGCCTGACTTCAGGATCTACTACAAAGCCACAGTCATCAAGACAGTATAGTACTGGCCCAAAGACAGAAATATAGATCAATGGAACAAAATAGAAAGCCCAGAGATAAATCCACGCAGCTATGGACACCTTATCTTTGACAAAGGAGGCAAGAATATACGATGGAGTAAAGACAATCTCTTTAACAAGTGGTGCTGGGAAAACTGGTCAACCACTTGCAAGAGAATGAAACTAGAACACTTTCTAACACCATACGCAAAAATAAAGGCAAAATGGATTAAAGATCTAAACGTAAGACCAGAAACTATAAAACTCCTAGAGGAGAACATAGGCAAAACATTCTCCGACATAAATCACAGCAGGATCCTCTATGACCCACCGCCCAGAATATTGGAAATAAAAGCAAAAATAAACAAATAGAGCCTAATTAAACTTAAAAGCTTCTGCACAACAAAGGAAACTATAAGCAAGGTGAAAAGACAGCCTTCAGAATGGGAGAAAATAATAGCAAATGAAGCAACTGACAAAGAATTAATCTCAAAAATATACAAGCAACTCCTGCAGCTCAACTCCAGAAAAATGAACGACCCAATCAAAAAATGGGCCAAAGAACTAAACAGACATTTCTCCAAAGAAAACATACAGATGGCTAACAAACACATGAAAAGATGCTCAACATCACTCATTATCAGAGAAATGCAAATCAAAACCACAATGAGGTACCATTTCACACCAGTCAGAATGGCTGCGATCCAAAAGTCTACAAGGAAGAAATGCTGGAGAGGGTGTGGAGAAAAGGGAACCCTCTTACACTGTTGGTGGGAATATAAACTAGTACAGCCACTATGGAGAATAGTGTGGAGGTTCCTTAAAAAACTGGAAATAGAACTGCCTTATGACCCAACCATCCCACTACTGGGCATACACACCGAGGAAACCAGAACTGAAAGAGACACGTGTACCCCCAATGTTCATCACAGCACTGTTTATAATAGCCAGGACATAGAAGCAACCTAGATGTCCATCAGCAGATGAATGGATAAGAAAGCTGTGGTACATATATACAGTGGAGTATTACTCAGCCATTAAAAAGAATACGTTTGAATCAGTTCTAATGAGGTGGATGAAACTGGAGCCGATTATACAGAGTGAAGTAAGCCAGAAAGAAAAACACCAATACAGTATACTAACGCATATATATGGAATTTAGAAAGATGGTAATGATGACCCTGTATGTGAGACAGCAAAATAGACACAGATGTATAGAACAGTCTTTTGGACTCTGTGGGAGAGGGAGAGGGTGGAATGATTTGGGAGAATGGCACTGAAACATGTATATCATATAAGAAACAAATTGCCAGTCTAGGTTCAATGCAGGATACAGGATGCTTGGGGCTGGTGCACTGGGATGACCCGGAGGGATGGTTTGGGGAGGGAGGTGGGAGGGGGGTTCAGGATTGGGAACACATGTACACCCGTGGTCATCTGAGTTAAATTCACCTATTCTAGTCCATTTTAGTTCGCTGATTCCTAGAATGTCGACGTTCACTCTTGCCATCTCTTGTTTGACCACTTCCATTTTGCCTTGATTCATGGACCTGATATTCCAGGTTCCTATGCAATATTGCTCTTTACAGCATCGGACCTTGCTTCTATCACCAGTCACATCCACAGCTGGGTATTGTTTCTGCTTTGGCTTCATCCTTTCATTCTTTCTGGAGTTATTTCTCCACTGATCTCCAGTAGCATATTGGGCACCTACTGACCTGGGGAGTACCTCTTTCAGTATCCTATTATTTTGCCTTTTCATACTGTTCATGGGGTTCTCAAAAGATGACCATTATATCTACTACTGCGGGCAGGAATCCCTCAGAAGAAATGGAGTAGCCATCATGGTCAACAAAAGAGTCCGAAATGCAGTACTTGGATGCAATCTCAAAAATGACAGAATGATCTCTGTTCATCTCGAAGGCAAACCATTCAGTATCACAGTTATCCAAGTCTATGCCCCAACCAGTAATGCTGAAGAAGCTGAAGTTGAACGGTTCTATGAAGACCTACAAGACCTTTTAGAACTAACATCCAAAAAAGATGTCCTTTTCATTATAGGGGACTGGAATGCAAAAGCAGGAAGTCAAGAAACACCTGGAGTAACACGCAAATTTGGCCTTGGAATGCGGAATGAAGCAGGGCAAAGACTAATAGAGTTTTGCCAAGAAAATGCACTGGTCATAGCAAACACCCTCTTCCAACAACACAAGAGAAGACTCTACACATGGACATCACCACATGGTCAACACCAAAATCAGATTGATTATGTTCTTCGCAGCTAAAGATGGAGAAGCTCTCTACAGTCAACAAAAACAAGACCAGGAGCTGACTGTGGCTCAGATCATGAACTCCTTATTACCAAATTCAGACTCAAATTGAAGAAAGCAATTAAAACTGCTAGACCATTCAGGTATACCCTAAATCAAATCCCTTATGATTATACAGTGGAAGTGAGAAATAGATTTAAGGGCCTAGATCTGATAGATAGAATGCCTAATGAACTATGGAATGAGGTTCGTGACACTGTACAGGAGACAGGGATCAAGACCATCCCCATGGAAAAGAAATGCAAAAAAGCACAATGGCTGTCTGAGGAGGCCTTACAAATAGCTGTGAAAAGAAGAGAGGTGAAAAGCAAAGGAGAAAAGGAAAGATATAAGCATCTGAATGCAGAGTTCCAGAGAATAGCAAGAAGAGATAAGAAAGCCTTCTTCAGCGATCAATGCAAAGACATAGAAGAAAAGAACAGAATGGAAAGACTAGAGATCTCTTCAAGAAAATTAGGGATACCAAGAGAACATTTCATGCAAAGATGGGCTCGATAAAGGACAAGATAGACCTGGACCTAACAGAAGCAGAAGATATTAAGAAGAGGTGGCAAGAATACACAGAAGAACTGTACAAAAGAGATCTTCACGACCCAGATAATCATGGTGGTGTGATCACTAATCCAGAGCCAGACATCCTGGAATGTGAAGTCATGTGGACCTTGGAAAACATTGCTACGAACAAAGCTAGTGGGGGTGATGAAATTCCAGTAGAGCTATTTCAAGTCCTGAAAGATGATGCTGTGAAAGTGCTGCACTCAATATGCCAGCAAATTTGGAAAACTCAGCAGTGGCCACAGGACTGGAAAAGGTCAGGTTTCATTCCAATCCCAAAGAAAGGCAATGCCAAAGAATGCTCAAACTACCGCACAATTGCACTCTTCTCACATGCTAGTAAAGTCATGCTCAAAATTCTCCAAGCCAGGCTTCAGTAATACGTGAACCATGAACTTCCTGATGTTCAAGTCGGTTTTAGGAAAGGCAGAGGAACCAGATATCAAATTGCCAACATCCGTTGGATGATGAAAAAAGCAAGAGAGCTCCAGAAAAATATCTATTTCTGCTTTCTTGACTATGCCAAAGCCTTTGACTGTGTGGATCACAATAAACTGTGGAAAATTCTGAAAGAGATGGGAATACCAGACCACCTGACCTGCCTCTTGAGAAATCTCTAAGCAGGTCAGGAAGCAGCAGTTAGAACTGGACATGGAACAACAGACTGGTTCCAAATAGGAAAAGGAGTACATCAAGGCTGTATATCGTCACCCTGCTTATTTAACTTCTATGCAGAGTACATCATGAGAAACACTGGACTGGAAGAAACACAAGCTGGAATCAAGATTGCTGGGAGAAATATCAATAACCTCAGATATGCAGATGACACCACCCTTATGGCAGAAAGTGAAGAGGAACTAAAAAGCCTCTTGATGAAAGTGAAAGAGGAGAGTGAAAAAGTTGGCTCAACATTCAGAAAACGAAGATCATGGCATCTGGTCCCATCACTTCATGGGAAATAGATGGGGAAACAGTGGAAACAGTGTCAGACTTTATTTTTGGGGGCTCCAAAATCACTGCAGATGGTGATTGTAGCCATGAAATTAAAAGACACTTACTCCTTGGAAGAAAAGTTATGACCAACCTAGATAGCATATTCAAAAGCAGAGACATTACTTTGCCGACTAAGGTCCATCTAGTCAAGGCTATGGTTTTTCCAGTGGTCATGTATGGATGTGAGAGTTGGACTGTGAAGAAGGCTGAGCGCCAAAGAATTGATGCTTTTGAACTGTGGTGTTGGAGAAGCCTCTTGAGAGGCCCTTGGACTGCAAGCAGATCCAACCAGTCCATTCTGATGGAGATCAGCCCTGGGATTTCTTTGGAAGAAATGATGCTAAAGCTGAAACTCCAGTACTTTAGCTACCTCATGTGAAGAGTTGACTCATTGGAAAAGACTCTGATGCTGGGAGGGATTGAGGGCAGGAGGAGAAGAGGACGACAGAGGATGAGATGGCTGGATGACATCACTGACTCGATGGACGTGAGTCTGAGTGAACTCCGGAAGTTGGTGATGGACAGGGAGGCCTGACGTGCTGCGATTCATGGGGTCGCAAAGAGTCGGACGGGACTGAGCGACTGAACTGAACTGTACACCCATGGAGGATTCATGTTGATGTATGGCAAAATCAATACAATATTGTAAAGTAATTAGCCTCCAATTAAAATAAATAAATTTAAATTTAAAAAAGAATTTCTGCAGAAAATAAACCCTTTCTTCATTCTTTTATCTGAAAAAATGAAAAATAAATACAAAGAAATATAATGGCTTACTTCAAGAAAGTCTATAGTTAAAAAAAAAAAAAAACCTCTTTGGGAAGCCTGTTTGAATTTGTGGTCTCAGCTTCATCTCAATGGGTCTTACAGATGCCAATATAAACACTGAAAGTGAAAGTCGTCCAGTCGTGTCTGACTCTTTTCAACCCCATGGACTATATAGTCCATGGAATTCTCTAGGCCAGAATATTTTAGTGGGTAGTCTTTCCCTTCTCCAGGGGATCTTTCCAACTCAAGGATCAGACCCAGGTCTCCCAAAGTGCAGGCAGATTCTTCACCAGCTGAGCCACAATGGAAGCCCAAGAATACTGGAGTGGGTAGTCTATCCTTTCTCCAGGGGATCATCCCGACCCAGGAATCCACCTGGGATCTCCCACTTTGTGGGAGGATTCTTTACCAACTGAGCTATCAGGGAATCCCAATCCTCTGTCAGACCAGTGATTAGCACTCCAAGCTCTCACTGCTGAGGGCCCTGGGTTCAGTTCCTGGTTGCTGATCTAAGATCCCACAAGGTGAGTGGTGTAGCCAAAAAAAAAGAATAAAAGGACTCTCATACTAAAAATACAAAACAGAAAACATTAACATTGTTAATCAGCTATACTCCAATATACAATAAGAATTAAAAATTTTAAAAAATGGGTGAAAAAAATAAACCAGCTCTTTCACTCCCCCACCACAGAAAACAAACAAACAAAAATATTTGTTGGTTAATGTTAGGTTAATTAACAAGAGAATAGAAAGGATTATTAAGGGGAAAATCATGGGACTTTCCAACAGGATGGAAATCTTTAGAAGGCTATTAAGAAATGAGATAAAATGGATGTTATGGGATTAAAACAAAGGCTTTGATACAGCACTAAGGTTGGATAGGTCAAATGAACCCCCTCCATTTGTCCCCCCAATGTTAAAGGGCCCAAGAAAGTCCTCTTTATTTACCCCAGTTTGGAGAAATTTTAAAAGCTGGAAGAGGAAAAAATTACACTGAGAAGGCTAACAACAATTGCTTGGGACAACAGTTATTTAGACTAATTAATCAAGTTAAAGATTGACTGAAGAACCTGGGTCCCTTGACTCGACCCCACAAAGCCTTTTATATAGGAGTGGATAAAATGGGGACTAGAAAGGAAAGGTTTCTGGAACTCCTTTTAAGCCCAAGACTTTTGATGGGATCCTCATGGCGGCTAAAGGTAAAGGTCTAAGAGCTGATGGAACTGAGATATGAAGCTTATAAGAAAATTGGTCTATTCGAACAGGCTTTATGTTAAGATGATTGCATCTCTTTTACCTGATCATATTGTGAAGACAGACCTCATGTCTCACTGGGAATTGCTTCCCCCGCCTGGCATCATAAAATAGGGCTACAAATATGCCCTTCAGGGAGTGTTAATTAAAAATACTGAAGGGGAGCAATAGAGTTACCTAAGGCCAGTGTGAAGTAACAAATAGGGGCTAATATTCAGGGGCTATTAGAAGCAATAACAGAAACTTTTACTCCTAGTATAAATTTGTCTGGGTTTGATTTGTGTGCTCAGTAGAGAAGGCCTTTATTGAATGCCTTGTGCAAACTTTTTGAAGGCATGATACATTGAACCCTGAAGTTCTAGAACATAGAAGTCATTTTGCTTCCATTTTAGTCAGAGATCTTCCTGCTGATAGAAAGAAGCAAATTAAAGACAATGTAGTTGAGCATATCAATCTTTTGCTATCATTTTGGTGGCGGTCCAGGTCTTTTTATTTATTCATTTATTTATGGCTGTGCTGGGTCTTCTTTGTTGCCCACAGGCTTTCCCCAGTTGGAGTGCTTGAGCATCTTACTGTGGCGGCTTCTCTTGTCGCAGAGCATGGGCTCTAAGGCAGGTGGGCTTCAGCAGTTGTGGCGCACCGGCTTAGTTGCTCTGCAGCCTGTGAAATCTTCCCGGACCAGGGACTGAATCCATGTCCACTAACCACTGGATCACCACTGAAGTCCGGTAGTTCAGTTCTTTGAGGAATTAAAAGCAACTATATTTGTCCCGCAAATTTCTACAAATCAGAGATGTAAATACAGCCCACAAGGACCTGAGACAAAGCCTAGTTAATTCAATCAGGTAACTTAAACAAAAAAGGCTGGGGTTGGAGTTGGGGTGACAGGCAAGGGAGAGGAGAGGGCATTTTAAAAGTTCAAACTGCTGAAAAGACTCCCTCATGGAAACTCTAACTGACAAAGAGCTCTAATTAACCAGCTTAAATGTAAGCACTTATGAATTATATTTCTAAACATAGTAAAAACTAATCCAATTGTTTTTCAAGTTCACATGACCTAAGATTAATCTCTAGTAAAGAAAAGCAAATTTAAAGTTATTGATTTAAATAAACGTGTCTGTAGAGAAGGCAATGGCAACCCACTCCAATACTCTTGCCTGGAAAATCCCATGGATGGAGGAGCCTGGTAGGCTGCAGTCCATTGGGTCGCAAACAGTCAGACACGACTGAGCGACTTCACTTTCACTTTTCACTTTCATGCATTGGAGAAGGCAATGGCAACCCACTCCAGTGTTCTTGCCTGGAGAATCCCAGGGACGGGGGAGCCTGGTCGCTGCCGTCTATGGGGTCACACAGAGTCGGACACGACTGAAGCGACAGCAGCAGCAGCAGCAGCGACAGCAGCAGCAGCAGCAGCAGAGTTATCAAACTAAAAATAGTTTATTCTACCTGGGTTTACTAGTTAAGCAAGTTGTGTTATCTCTGTTACAACATTTGTCAGCAATTAACAACTTGGGATGATGGGTGACCCTGTTTAATGTTTCATGAATTTTCTTTGTTTTGATTTGTTTTTCCATTTGTAGAGGCTGTTTATTGGCATTGGTAGTCTGAGTTTTCTCCCCTTTTCTCTCTTCTATTTTTTTTTAACTGAAATAGAGTTGATTTACAATGTTGTATCACAAAGTTTTCATGGGTAATCAAAACATAATTGTTGAGAACAAGTAAATATAAATGGGATGGGACTTTTTAGGTGAAGTCTTTAAGACTAGTTATGTTTTATGGTATGTCTACTTAAAGAGGGAAAGGACATAGGTACATCTATGGCTGATTCGTGTTGATGTATGGCAGAAACCAATGCAATATTATAAAGCAATTATCCTTCAATTTAAAAAAAGAATTTAAATTAAGAAAACACTAGTTACTCCAAACCTTTTTGGTAACTTGAAACTTTAGAGTGTTGATGAAAAACTTAATCAGTGGTCAATCTAAGAAAGAAATGGAAATTTTACTCAAGCAAACATGAGGATTATAACCCAGGTGACAGTCTTTCCTAGAGCTTTCAGGACTGTTCCAAGGAGGTAAGAGGGGAGACCAGTATATGCATGATTGTGGAAAAGGGGTATAGGTAATCAAGCACACATCTTGGCAGAAGTTTTCTGCTATTCACAAGGAACAGATATCTTGGTTAATGGTTTTAGTGCTCTTCTAAGTATGAGAAGATGCAAAAAAAACTGAGTTCATAAAATTTTCTGCTGGAAATGTCTGTCTGAGGGCAGGTTCTGTCAGTTTTCCCAGAGCACAAAATGCCTTATCCTGATCTTCACCTGGAATTTCTTTCAGAATGTATTGTGGGTCCGTGACTGCAGTGGCTTATGACTTGATTTATTGAATTGGACAGTGAACAACATTATTTTACAACCCATCTCTTTTGGTCTTAATTTCTACCAAGGTTTGGAAGACATTTGTCCCATGGTACTAGGAAGGCTCATTCCCAGGTTAGGTGAGGAGTTTGTTAATAGGCTACTCACTGTGCTATTTATTACCAAACTGACTAGGCTCTGTTAACAGTAGCCAAAAGCCTCTGGACTGCCTATCTTACTATCCTGTTGTGGTCCAGAAAATGGTTCCCTCTTGCTGCTTCTTCCCCTTTCTAGAGTTGTTGTTGCTGTTGTTTCATTGCTAAGTTGTGTCTGACTCTTTGGTAACCCCATAAACTGTAGCCCTCCAGGCTCCTCTGTCCATAGGATTTCCCAGGCAAGAATACTGGAGTGGGTTGCCATTTTCTTCTCTAGGGGATCTTTCCAACCCAGGGATGGAACCCAAGTTTCCTGCATTAGCAGGCAGATTCTTTACCACTGAGCCACCCAGGAAGCCCTATCTAGAGTTACACAATTACAGCCATCAATCATATACGATTGTATATTTGGTCAATTGTTTCAAGTCACCTAGCCATCATTATTTTTATCAGAAGTTCAGTCACACATTTGGTAATGCAAGAAACAATAATCTTGTAAAATAAGGCAGAATACAATAATATAGCTAGTGACATTCATAAGGTCATAAGTAAGAATTTAAGCTGAGATCTTCCATTAGGTGCAGCCCAGCATATGTCCAGATCATCTGACCCAGTGCTTTCAGTACCAATCACTCTTTCTAAGGGAAACGATATATTGGCATTGTCCATACATTTCACCAAAGATATCCTCATGTACAAGGTGAGTGATGTGTTGCCCTGACCACTTACAGGACAGAGAAAGTCCACACCTTCTAAGGAGTTACATGGCTGGTGTCAGAAGAAAAAAAAAAATGGATCTTTAAGGTTGAGCAAGTATTAAGGTTAAGCAGGTATTTCTTCCATTGGAAGGTCTGGTTAATGCATAATACAGATGGACAATGCACAAAGGAGGGATGAAGGAAGTCTAAAGGGGTGGAGAAAAAAATTATGTTTAAAGTTTGCTGGTCTTGCCTTAAAATATGAATTTTATTTCATCAAGAGTTTTGCTAAATTAAATAATGAAAATTTATTGAATATTAAATAAGATATTGAAACATTAACTACTAAACATAGGGTTCTTTTCAGAAAAACTAAAGATATTTTGGATTATTGATAAATATGTTCAGTGCTGCACTGAAAATTTTTCTATAAGAAAGCACATGACTTTTTTAAAAATTATAAATAACATTTATGTTTTCATTTCTACAGAAAGCTAATGTAAAAGGCAGTCCATAATTTCTTGTTCTTAATTTTCACTAGAAATTAAGGTATTTAAAGATTTTGACTGAGAAAAAAAAACAAAAACAATGTAAGAGCTATGAGTTGAGCATTATTCAGTGTCTTACTGAAGACTAGAGCCTGGAAGACGGACTCTCAGATAGCTCTGAGGAACTTCTCTGAAGAGGTGAAAGAGGAGCCAATGTATTAATACATATGAATATCTTGGTTGGGAAATATATGTAGTCAAATATACAATTTAAAAAACAGAAATCAAGTTAATGTTTTCAGCACTTGTATACGGGAAAATGCCAGACTCTGTGGTCTTTGAAATTCTTCCTTAGATTATACACCTTAATTATCTAGGGACCCATATATCCAAAACACAGACTACCTCATCCTGAATCCCTTTCAGGATGTACTTGTAGGTCAGCAATTGCAGTGGCTAATGGCTTGATCCTTGTAGGATAGGAATAGCGGGCAATGATCTTTGTTTACAAGGTTAAAAACTCATTTGGGAGAATGGCATTGAAACATGTATAATATCATATATGAAACGAATCACCAGTCCAGGTTCGATGCATGATACTGGATGCTAGGGCCTGGTGCACTGAGACGATCCAGAGGGATGGTATGGGGAGGGAGAAGGGAGGGGTTTCAGGATGGGGAACACTTGTATACCTGTGGCAGATTCATGTTGATGTACAGCAAAACCAATACAATATTGTAAAGTAATTAACCTCCAATTAAAATAAATAAATTTTTATTTTTTAAAAAAATCTACTAAATTAATAAGGAAAACACCTTCTTATCCAAGGAAGTGTTTTTTTTTTTTAAAGATACAAGGAATGGAGATGCATTTTGTAAGAAGGAAAGAAAGGTAATTTGTCCTAAAGTTTGTTATTTCTAAATGGAAAAGAAAATAAGGAATGAACCAATAGCGAAATAGAAAGCTGTAAGGGGTCTGTGAAAAAAAAAAAAAAAAAAGAATCGTTAGAAAGGAATTTTATATGTGGTTAGGGCTGGCTAAGATTGAAATAAATTTAAGTGAATGAGCTTTGTGTGAATGAGTTTTAATGGTAAACGCAAGATGGTGCAAAACCTGTGTTTTTGTTTTTCTCTGTTAAGAGAGCAAAGTTTTCTTACACTATTGATCTACTTTTGATAACAGACTATAAAGTTTTTTTAACCTTTTACATAATCTGTTGCAACTTTCTGTATTGGCCTTTGAAATCGCTTTTTGCCACATTGGTTAAGTAAACAAGTATTGTTTCATAGTGATCTACAATCCTATCTAAGTATTTTAAAATTTGTTGACATCTTTGACAAACTTTCTGAAATCAAACTCTGATTTTGATTCTTTTGATCTTTAGCTAAATTTGGGATGCTCCAGAATTTCCCTGAAACATCTCAGAGAGGGATTAAACTAACTAGGCTTATTTGGCATGTTAATTACATGGGAAGCATGGTTAAATGAGTGATGATAAAACTTCTTGGGCTATACATTAATATAAATGTTCTAGAAATTATATGAAATTCCTAAAATTGGATATGTCCTGGCATAATGCTATGTCATAATTTTAGCTATTATCTTAATATGTTATATGTTACATAAATAACCAAACTTCTTTGTCAATTGCATTGTAATCAGGTCCTTAACCATGCCATTTTAAGTCTTTGACTATATCACTCTAGTGCTTTTACAAAAATGAAGATCTTCAAGAAGGTTCATAGAAAGGACTTTTCTTTTTACAAGTATAAGTTCTGATAACTTTTAGATCATATCACTGAAATGGGTAAGAAATTACAGAATTCTAGAGGAAAACTGATGGTTTCAGAAACTGCTAACAAGAGATCAACAAGAATAAATTGATAAATATGATTTTAAGCTTCATGACTATTTGTCCAAAATAGTACTGGCTTTTAATATTTGTTCTCCAGATATGAGGAAACCTTAAATATTTAAATTCTATCACATATTACCACTATTATACATTTTTTTAAGAGTTACCCACATATTTAATTTTATTCCTGCTTCTCTACTATGTTATCTGGGAATGTCCCCCTTCTTAAAAAAGTTTTTACTATCACCCTTTAGTTTGTTTTGCTAATAACAGATCTGTTATTATTTATTTATTTATTTATTTGGCCAGGCTGTGTCTTAGTATGGCACTTGGGATCTCTGATCCTCATTGTGGCATGCGAACTCTGAGTTGAAAGCATGCGGGATCTAGTTCCCTAACCAGGAACTGAACTAGGGCCCCCTGCACTGGAAGTTCGGACTCTTAGCCACTGGATCACAAGATAAGTCCCTAGTTTTGTCTTTCTCTAAATGATTTCATTTTTAAAAGATATACATATATTTTTAAATATTTTATTATTCCTATTTTGTTAATTTTTATATTTTGGCCATGACACACAGCATATGGGATCTTAGTTTCCCAACCAGGGACTGAACCCACATCCCTTGCAATGGAAGGGCAGAGTCTTAACCCCTGGGCCACCAGGGAAGTCCCTAAAGATATTTTTGCTTGTGTACAATTCTTAGGTTTATTATTATATCCTTTTAGCACATTAAAGCTACCTTCCCATTGAGGTCCAGTTTCCATTTTTGCTTTTACAAAATTAAATATTAAGTTTTTCTTTTTAAGTGAAACCTCTTTCCTTCTTTCTTCCTTCTTTCCCTTTCCCTCTCCCTTCCTCCCTCCCTCTCTTTCCTCTTTTTACTCCTTCCTGACTAAAGTATACCTATGTAAACAAAGATGAAACATTTATCTTTTTTTCTCTACATGATTTATCCAGAATTTGGCTTCTTCAGTGGGCCCCTTCTGAACTTGTTGGCTTGTTAGTATCCAGATTGCAACCGGTTATACTAATCATTGTTCTAACTTTTTCTCTCTGTTGTTTTTAAACTGTTTATGCTTTGAGTTGTCTCACTGCTGTACTATAGTCTTACTAATGCTATTCCTTATATCCTGCCTATTTTATAAGATTCTTGTTTCTTGCATTACCATCATGTAACCAGGTCTCTGACTAAATTAACAATGGCTAAATGTCTTGAGGCAATTTGTCACATATAGAACTCTCTGTAAAATTAATTGTAATAGTGTAATTCTAAATATTATGAGTTTGAGCAGGCTCCAGAAGTTGGTGATGGAAGGGAAGCCTGCCATGCTGCAGTCCATGGGGCCGCAAAGAGTTGGACACAACTGAGCAAGTGAACTGAACTCTAAATATGGGGAAAAGCAACATGGGAGAAACATTTCTTGAATCACAACAATCTAGTAAGATAAATGATACAGAGACTCTATAGGATAACAGGGCCTAATTCAAATATAGCACATGAATAGCCAATCAACGGAACTCTCATCCTAGGAATGAGTCTTCCTAGCCCACGGGACAAATTGGTCATGAAATGCCTCCCACATCTTGGTCAAATTTATGACCCAAAGTGGGAAGTAAACCAAAAAGAACAAAGAGCATCACTCATCACCTAGTTAAACTAGTGAGTTAAATCATAACCCACTGCAGTTACCTACCAACAGTGTACCCTGAAGGGAATTCAGGATGAAAAAAGGATGAGGCACTCTGTGCTTTGGCCCCTAGATAATTAGATGCATATCCTGGGAAGAAGTTCAAGGACTCCAGATTCTTGCATCTTCACATATGTAGAAAAGTATTGAAATCACTAACTTGAGATGTCTGTTCTTCATGATTAGCAGTGATCTTTTACCAAGATGTATGTTTAACTACTTGTATTTCCTAGTCAAAAAATTCACATATATACTGACTTCTCCCCTACCTCTTTGGAGCAGCTTACTCAGAGCTACTGATTGACTGGTTCCTGGGCAGTAGTCCTCAGTAAGACTCTGAATAAAGCTTAACCTCACAGCTCTCAAGTTGTGTACTTTTAAGTTGACATAGGGTTTGGCTGGAGAAAACAATAGAATGCTTTCAAAATAGCAGTCCTAGTGGAGGATGGGCAGAATTGAGAAGCCAGAGTGCAAGACAATTAGAAGAGACCTGGGACATATGAGAACAAGGAAAGACATGATACCTAGAAGCAAAACAGAAATCCAAGATGCCTTGTTTTAAGGAAGGTGCAGGTTGTGTGTTCTAGTAAAGGTAGCCAGTAGCTACATGTGCCTACTGAGCATCTGAAATGTGGCAAGTGGCATAGATTAAAATAACACTTTGAATATATGGTACTAAATACCATGTATTATTTATCTAGGCTGTTGTGGGTCCTTGTTTCTGCACTCAGATTTTCTCTAGTTGTGGCTAGCGGGGGCTACTCTTTGTTGCAGTGTGGGGGCTTCTCATTGAGGTGGCTTCAGTAGCTACAGCACACAGGCTCAGTAGTTGCGACACACTGGGCTTAGTTAATCGGAGGCATGTGGGATCTTCCTGGACCAGGGATCAAATTCGTGTCCTTTGCAATGCAAAGCGGATTATCAACCACTGACCACCAGGGAAGCCCAGAACAGTGTACTATTAAAATTGATTTATTGGTTCTACCTTTTCCTTTTTCATTACGGTTATTAGAGAGTTTTAAATTACATATGTAGCTTGCACTGTACTTTGGACAAGGATGAAGCATACATTTACAGATTTGTTCACCAAACATTTGTGGACTATCTCCCTGCTCAGTTGACAAAACTGATAAAGAGAGAACAGCTCCTATGGGGGCTTCATTCCTTTCAGGAGACTATGATTATGTGATGAGTCTCATGTGATGTGTGCCCTTGAGGTGTGCCCTGGATATGTGGGCACATCAGATCCTAGGCGTGGTGAACCAGCAGAGAAGCCTGTTCAGGAGGCTTCGTCCTGGAAGACCACTGATGTTAACTAACTAAATCAAGAAGTAGAATGTTGCAAATCAGAGGGAATCACTTCATCAAAGTCTGTGACTCTGTTTTTCCTCTTTAGGAAGTTGTCCAAAGGCTTAGCATTTAAAGAATGGTAGGATATTAGAGATATTCCAATACATTCCTTCTATTTTTGCCCTCATTTTAGATTAAGCATGACAGAAGAAATAAAATCACATGAACATGGTAGGCAAGGACAACAGGCCAAACCTTAAAATTACTCTTGGCTAAAATAATTCTATAAACCAATGGCTGCAGAAAAAGGAGTTCTTGGCCATAAAACATACAATTTGTACTAAGGACAGTAAAGCTGACACCCTGTTTCATTTTCTGAGGAAGTTAATTAGCCTTGGAGACAGTAGATAGCAGCCACAGTGGTCACTTGACACTCTCAGGATCTGACCTCCAATGGAAGGGAGGCACCCTGCACCTCAGATCCACTCCTAAGAATAATACTGTCATTAAACAAGTGTCAGACATTTGGCACATTATCTGAGGAAAAGAACTGGAAAAAGTTCTCAGAGTGTAATACCCATTCATCCTTTTCCAATCAATAAACCTAAATCACAATTGTTACTGTATTTGTAAATCCATCAAACTTGCTGTGCTTCAGAGAGCTTTCATTTTGTGTGGATTTGCCCAAATTAAGAACTTTCAATCATCTTGCCATTTACAAACTTAGAAAAGAGTTTAAGAATTGTGGCCAGCAGTGTCTGACTCTTTTCCACCCCATGGACTGTAGCCCACCAGGCCCCTCTGTCCATGGAATTTTCCAGGCAAGAATACTGGAGTGAATTGCCATTTCCTCCACTATGTGATCTTCCCAACCCAGAGATTAAACCCGTGTCTTTCGTGTCTCCTGCATTGGCAGGTGGATTCTTTATCACTAACGCCACATCAGAAGCCCAAAGTAAGAACTAATTGCAAACAGGAAAAAGAAAAATCAAGAACTTGAAAATAGTTTTCTGCCTGAAAGTTTTGCTTCAGGTCTTATAGACTAGAACTGCTTATGTCTAAACTGTCCCTGGTGCGTCCAAGTTTCAGAGAACTGCAAAGTAAAATCCTAGCACTACCATCTAATTAGAATCCTTACTCTTAGAAAGCTAGTCCATAAAGGACATCATCCACAAAGAATATCAGCTATTACCCATGGTGGTGAATACTACTTGAGAGACGATTTGCTCTTTCAGAGTAGGGTTGGTGGAATGACCTGTTCATCTCTTAACAAATCAATCTCTAGAGTGATGAGAGCCATTGTTTGAGCAAATGACTCCACTAGTGGTTAGTCACCAAGAGATGACCTTTGGTAACCTCAGCTATGGTTTTTCCAGTAGTCATGTATGGATGCAAGAGTTAAACCATAAAGAAAGCTGAGCACCGAAAAACTGATGCTTTTGAACTGTGGTGTTGGAAAAGACTCGTAAGAGTCCCTTGGACTGCAAGGAGATCCAACCAGTCCATCCTAAAAGAAATCAGTCCTGAATACTCATTGGAAGGACTGATGCTGAAGCTGAAACTCCAATACTTTGGCCACCTGATGTGAAGAACTGACTCATTTGAAAAGACCCTGATGCTGGGAAAGACTGAGGGCAGGAGGAGAAGGGGATGACAGAGGAGGAGATGGTTGGATGGCATCACTGACTCAATGGACATGGGTTTGGGTGGACTCCGGGAGTTGGAGATGGACAGGGAGGCCTGGTGTGCTGCAGTTCATGGGGTTGCAAAGAGTCAGACATGACTGAGAGACTGAACTGAACTGATGCTGGGAAAGATTGAAGGTGGGAGGAGAAGGGGATAACAGAGGATGAGATGATTGTATGTCATCACCAACGTGATGGATGTGAGTTTGAGTAAGCTTCGGGAGTCAGTGATGAACAGGGAAGCCTGGTGTGCTGCAGTCCATGGGGTCGCTAAGAGTCGGACACAACTGAGAGACTGAACTGGACCGAACCTCAGATCTTAAGGCTCCTTAACAGCCAGGGTTCCCCGTCTCTTCTTTGAGGAGAATGCATTTGCCACTTCCCTGAGCAATCTGCAGGTTTAGGGCTGCTGGCCACCTTCCTGAGTTTACTTCCCTTCATAAAGGAGAGGTTGTAATGGCAGCAAACCAGCCTGGGGAGGGACTTGCTAGGGAGTATTTTAAGGCCATTTGGAAAGCATTCATTTCTTCAGGTAAGTCCCAAAACAGCCAAATGTAAAGAAAATATTGTTACAACATAACTATCTTATATTAGCATCAGAGAATAATTTGGAGTAAGCTGCAAAGAAATAAAGGAACATGGCTGTTGGCACTTTCCTGGTGGTCGTTGTGGTTAGGACTCCATGCTCTCACTGTCAAAAATCTGATCCCATCCCTGGTTGGGAACTAAGATCCTGAATGCTCTGTGGCAGGGCCAAAAAAAGAACATGGCTGTTTCAAATGCCAGTGTTCTCACACCTGGAGGGAAAGGCTTGCAAATCTCAAAGGAGTGGAAACCCCAAAACAAGAGGAAAGGACTCAGAAATCTCGTCTGGCTTGAGATAAGAAAGAGGACACATGGTCACATGGTAAAGAGATACCACACTGCCTTTAAGTCTATTAATTTATTGAGTAAAAATGAAATCATTGTCAGACATATTAAATTCAGTTTGGTTTGAATTTGGCTGATGTCCATTTGCAGCAGAGATGAATGAAGGGAGAGAGAAGATACAGTGATGCTGGCAAAGGGACACCGAACAAGGCCATTTTCCATTAATTATGAAAGCAGGCATCACAGCCAGCGTGAGTCATTAGCAAAGGGGGACGTAATGCTGAATGAGCAGCGACAAAACCAGAGTAAGCAAGAACTTGGAAGAAGAGAGGCCAGAGCTTTCAGAGGACAAAATGCAGCAGGGGTTGCATGGAGAGCAGCGCTGGGCGGGGAGCTGCCCGCTCACTTGGGGAACACAGTGATCACGTCATAGCCCTCGGGTGGAGTGACCCGTTCCCGGGCATGCCTTTCACAGTAGATCTGATCCTCCACGAAGAAATGGCCCTTCTGTTTCAGATTGGTGCCACAGTCGGTGCACACGTAACACTCGGGGTGGCGGTGACGTTCCCGCAGCTTCACGAACACGCCGCTGCAGGAGGCGGGGAGAAGAGGTGCTCCATTAGTGACGAGCACCTGAAGGTGACAGGCTGGTGCTCCTCCCAAGGGGCTCCTTTCCAAGGGCAGATCAGAGCCTCCCTGTTGGCCTCTAGTCATAAAGGGGCTTCTCCTGCCGAGAGGCCAGAGACATTCCCCTTGAAGACTTCCAGAAGTCCCTCCCACTTCAACAGAGCAGCCCTGCTTTTTCTGGTTTTACATGTCCATACCCTAAGGGTTTCACAGCCAAGGAAAGCCTTCACCACGTGGCTTTGGGACACAGGACCAACCTCGCCTCTCTGCTCCGTTTTCCAGGCAGGATTTTTTTCTCCATCATGCCCACAACGGGAAACATCCAGCACTTTCCACATTTTCATGGTTTACACAACCTGCAGAGCCACTGATGCCTGGGGAAGGCAGATACTCACACAATACCAGTGCCACATTTGTCACACATGGGCAGCTTCTGGGCGTTTCCAATTGAGGCAGCCACTTTGGTGACCGGAGCCTTAACACTTCTGAATCCTGAGGGCTTGTTGGGATCCCCTAAAAGGAGGAAAACATTTGGGTTAGCCAGGAAGGGCAGGATTGTATAAGCATCATTTAGCTCTTTCAGAGTCACTTATATGTATGTTCCAGCAAGGTCATGGGCACCAGAATCAAACAGACTTGACTGCTGTGTGATCCTGGGCAAGTTACTTAACTTCTCTGGTCCACAGTTTCCTTTTCTATAAAATAGAAGAACGTTTCCCCTTCAGAGTGGAACAAAATGGTTGAAAAAGACACATGTAGCCCTCCCTGGCATATATGGTCAGCCCTCAAAACAAATTACATTACATGCTGATTAAATACAAGCAAACACATTGATATGGGACTTAAAAATACTTTACATAGATGGAAAAAATTTAAAACACCTGATAATCAAATGGCAGTGTAGTCAGATGCCAAAAGAAACCCACACTACAAGGACAACAAAATCATTATAGTACAGAATGCTATAAGTCAGACAAAAACCACCTGTCGCAGAGCAGAGACAGTAGCAGCCTTCCTGCAGTCAGCTGCTGCATGCAAAACCAGCTCCTAGTTTCCAGAGCTCTGCCTACAGCCCAGTTCATCACCTGTGTAGGCAGCTGTGAATAATAATGGTAAGCTACTAATATTACTATTATTGCTATATATTTGGCTGGCTGTGTTTCCACATCACATTTTTTTTTCCTGTGATGTTGGCCCAGTAAGTATTGTTATGTCTGTCAGCTATTTACACATCTCTGTCTGGACTACAAATTACTAGACCACCAGAGCTCTGTTTCACATATTTTTTCAATACTCCACAGAGCCTACCACAGTCTTAGCAGAAAAGAATGGTGGGCTACAGTCCATAGGGTTGCAAAGAGTTAAACATGACTGAAGCAATTTAGCGTGCACACATGCACAGCCCAAGGTATCATCTTGCCTTTCCAAACCTTTCTCCCTTCCTTGGTCACAGTCCCAGCTTTGTTCATTATAGAATCTTTTTTTTTTTGCATTAATTTTTATTTTTATAAAATATTGCACTCAAGTATTATTTCTGTCTTGATTATCAAGTTTTGGGGTACCAACTTAAATTCTATACCCAAAGCAAATGCCTCCCTCACCTTATCCTAATTCTGGCCCTGCCTGAAGGGATCTCAGAGGGGCCTGGCTGGGCAGCCTCATGACTCTGAGTGTCCCAAACAAGCTCCCTCACTTTCTGGCTGGAACCAGCTGGGCTGTCTACCTGCTGAGAAGACAAGGAAATGGCATCTTTGCATACCTGGAAAGCTTGGAGAGAAAATCGGTAGTTCTAAGGGAGCCAAACCTATGAGGTCAGGGTCTCTTATGTGATGGACTGTTTTTCACAGAAAAATTACCAGGAAAGTTAGGAAGTGCAGGAGGAGAGAAGTAACATGACACATGAGCCCCATTGTGTAGGAGAACCCACATCTCTTTTTGGAACAGAGAGAAGAGAACTGATGGAGCTGGGCACAGTGTGAGTAGAGGAGGCTGTGTGCTGCCTAATGCTGACCTTGCTGCAGCTTATGCAGCCCTGCAGCACCACCTGCTGGCTCAATTTTCTTCTCTTACCTAGTCAGCCAACACTGCAAATGCAAAGAAAATTCCACATCTTTTTTCTGTCCACTTCACTGTTCAACAGCACTCAAGGGCTCCATACTGCCTACAGAATCAAATTCACAGTCCTTAACCGCACACCTGGTGGTCCTCCATGATCTGAACTGCAGATCACCTAAGGATTCTCCGGAAACCCTGGACACCTGCCAAAATGAGCCTAGATACCTTCTGAGCAAGCCTCCAGCTGACTGCACCTGGGAAGTCCTGTATTAGATATATGTCACCGCAATTAAAAAAAAAAAAAGACTCCTTCTCCCTGCAAATTTTAGAATTTGACCTAGAGCAAGAGGGAGTATGAGGAATCCTGGACCCTTTCTCCCAGTCCAGAGGCTAAATTTCACCCCAAATGAGAAGACCCACATTGAGTCTGGAGATTTATCACCAAGCCCTGCTGCAGCCTCATGGCTCAGAAGATAAGGAATCCGCCTTCAATGCAGGAGACCCAGGTTCAATCCCTGGGTCGAGAAGATGCCCTGGAGGAAGGAATGGCAACTCACTACAGTATTTTGCCCAGAGAATTCCATGGACAGAGGAGCCTGGTAGGCTGCAGTCCATGGGGTCGCAGGGAGTCGGACATGACTGAGCGACTTCACTTTCACTTTCATGCATTAGAGAAGGAAACAGCAACTCACTCCAGTGTTCTTGCCTGGAGAATCCCAGGGACGGCGGAGCCTGGTGGGATGCCATCTATGGGGTCGCACAGAGTCGGACACGACTGAAGCGACTTAGCAGCAGCATAAAAGAAGAATTTTTCTAACTTCCTGTGCCTCTAAATTGCCAATTTCTCTAAGGAACCCACTAAAGTGGGGAGGAAGCCTGGGTGCTGGGTGTGTTCAGTAGGGGACTTTCAGCTCAGGAAGGACTCCTGGGGAGCTGACTCTGCAGTTGGGGACTTTCAGGAGGAAAGGGACTATCTTCCAGAGAGAGCTCAGTTCTGACCCTCACTGGCTGCCCTGGGCAAAGAGCCAGCCACTCTGGAGCCTGGCTGAAGTGTATCTCACAGAACCACCACATGTCCCTCCCAGAAGTACCAACTCTCTCTTCACAGGCAGGCACACTGGGAGGAAGAGAGCAAGAGAAGGCAGGACTCCAGTAAGCCTCAGGGAAAAGGACAGTGCAGAGTGAAGAGGGCTGCAAACCCCAATTCTCCAGATGTCACCGGTGGCTAGGTTGACGGTGAGAACCAGAGGTGCTTATGAATGACCACCTGGGAGGTGGGTGAGCCTGAGAACTGTGGCTCACAAGTCACCTTTTTGAGAAGAAGGAAAAGCCTCCCTTCTACAGCACACCCGTCTGCCAGCAATTTCTCACTGTTGTTGCTACAAAGCTGAGATAGCTTGCTGCCACCCGCTTGAATATTATCATAAGAAACAAACAGTGTCTGATGTATACAGGGCAGAGATGATCTCCTCAGACTTGCAGAGCCACACAGGTAGCCCTGGGCGCCTCGAGCATCAGGTCTCACATGTGGACAAGCCAAGGCTGGCCTCGAACCTCTTGATGAGGTTTCAAACATCATCCCAGTTACCAAGCACCTACTGTGTGCGCCAGTCACAACTATGGATGTTTTGTGTAATTTGATCCTCACACCAATCTTAAGAGGAAAGGATTTTTATCCCTGGTTGACAGATAAGCAAACAAGTCTAGAAAGGTTCAAAGGGTTGCCTAAGGTCAGTTCCGGGGTATGTGGCCAAACAGGGGGCCCTCAGACTTTGAAGAGGCCATCCACCCTAGAGCAAGAGCAAGTGCATGGCCCCAGAGTGAAGCCCAGAGCCTGGCTTCCCTGTGCTGCTGATTCATTCACTCTGTTGCCACAGCCCATGACCTTCACCCACTCACACGTGCCAACCACCACAGAAGCATGGTATGTGGGCTCAAACGAAACTAGTGGCCAGCGGACAGCCCCACAGAATGCCACAACCGTCAAGTTCACCCCCGCCTTCAGCCTCCCTCAGTGCCTGCAACAGGAAACAGCTAAGCAGGTGTGGCTGAGAGCTCATTCAGTCCCCCTCTTTTTTTTGAAAGAGCTTTTAGCATTTAAGAGGCTGGCCTTCCAAAGCACACTGTGCTCTCTCCACCCCTCAGGCTGTGTTCACCTGTGTTTCAGCAATGACTACCCCTCAGCACAGGCCTCAAACAACAGCTTTTCTGACCATACACACGGCTGATTACCTTTCTCCTCAGACTCCAGGATTTCCTGCAAAACCAGGAACGAAGTGGACTGTTTCGGAGGCTCATTTAACTCCTGTTTCTCCTGAAGCATCTTGTAAACTTCAGATTCTTTGTCGATGACGAGTCCGCTTGGGAGCTGAGAATGGTCTAAGCTGTAAAGAATGTTTGCAAGTTCATTAGGACACGTCAGAAGTTAGGGGAAAAAAATCCACCAGCCACCCCCTTCCAAGCGAAGACACCCCATTGTCAAAGAGTGAAGAGAAATTATCCCAATGGATGAAGCCAGCTCCTAATGCAGCCATGGATCCCCTGATGATACGGTGAGGTGTCTATAGGCAGGGCTGATTGCTGCTTCAAGTCAGTAAAAGGCTAGTTTGGGTGATTCAACTACTCTTTGGCCTAATCCCACGGAATGGGAATGCTGTGTTTCTTTCAAAATTATATAAACAATTTTATGTCGAAAGAAAATTTAGAAGAGGGAAAATGTCAACCACAACTGAGCACTGAAAACTCAGCTGGGTCCCCTTAGTCCAGGCCTCATTCTTTCCCCAGAGCAGAAATCAGTGTTTCCTGATGATATCAAAGTGCTCTCTCTGTCTCTATAAACTCTCCTCATTCTCACGGCAAGGAGCTCTGGTCTCTTCATCCACCATACAGAGGTAACAGTGTATGCCTTGTCCAGTTCACAGTGTTGGTGGCAAGGATGAGAAAGTAAGTACTTTGATTTTTTTATTGGAGTACAGCTGATTAAGAATGTTGTGTTAGTTTCAGGTATACTGCTGCTACTGCTACTGCTAAGTCGCTTCAGTCGTGTCCGACTCTGTGCAATCCCATAGATGGCAGCCCACCAGGCTCCTCTGTCCCTGGGATTCTCCAGGCAAGAATACTGGAGTGGGTTGCCATTGCCTTCTCCAAGAAAGTGAAAAGTGAAAGTGAAAGTGCTCAGTCGTGTCCGACTCTTAGCAACCCCATGGACTGCAGCCCACCAGGCTACTCCATCCATGGGATTTTCCAGGCAAGAATACTGGAGTGGGTTGCCATTGCCTTCTCCAAGAAAGTGAAAAGTGAAAGTGAAAGTGCTCAGTCGTGTCCGACTCTTAGCAACCCCATGGACTGCAGCCCACCAGGCTACTCCGTCCATGGGATTTTCCAGGCAAGAGTACTGGAGTGGGGTGCCATTGCCTTCTCCGGTTTCAGGTATCGAGTGAATCAATTATACATATACATATACCCGGTCTTTTTATAGATTGTTTTCTCCTATAGGCCATTACAGAGTATTGAGTAAAGTTCCCTGTGCTAAACAGTAAGTCCTTACCAGTTATCTATTTTATATATAGTAGTGTGTATAAGTCAATCCTGATCTCCCAATTTATCCTTTCTCCCACCCTCAAATCCCTGCCTTTTCCCTCTGGTAACTATAAGTTTGTTTTCTACACCTATGATTCAGTTTCTATTTTGTAAATAGGTTCATTTGTACCATTTTTTTTTTCTGGATTCACATATAAGTGATATCACATGATATTCGCCTTTGTCTGACTTAACTTCACTATGGCAATCTCTAGGTAAGTACTCTGAAAACAATACAGTGCTGCTCCGTGTAAGGGAGATGGGGGTGGGTGGGTGACAGTGGCCTCAGCTCAAGCCTAGGGATGGGGCAAACCAGGCCTTGCTGCCCACACCTCCCCTTGTCCCTCTGGGCTCCCCACGACAGGATGAGACAGGCAAAGTTGGGGCCTCTTTCCTCCAGAGCCCATTTTCCAGGGGAGGCACTGCTGCTGCCTGGTCTGAGGGAGGGAGGAGAGTGAAAGGGAGGCAGGCTCCAGTGAGCTTTACCTTTGAAGTCTGTCCTGCGTCCCACCCCGTCCACTGCCTGCTCTAGCCACGCCATCCATTAACAGCCCAGCTGACCAGCTTTCTAACTTGTCCCCTGGCTGCCACTCTCAGCCCCTGGAACTGTCTTTCCTCTGACCGGAGGCCAGAGAGAGATTTCAAACATAAGAATCAGACTGTGTCATGATGTGGCTCAAAGTGTTCTCATCTGACTCAGAACCAAATATTTACAGTTTTAATAACAAAAACACAAGCTTACCCAAATTCATCTTCTTTGGAGTAAATATTTGCTACAAAAAGTACAAGGGCCATAAAAGATGTAGCTCTGCTCCCCTCTCCAAGCACATCGCTTGCTAGTCCCTGCTCACTCCAGGCAGACAAGACTTCATGGGGTTTCTAGGACGCACCAGCCTCAGGGCCTTGGCACATCCTGCTCCCTCTGCCTGGAATGTTCGCTCCCCACATGGCCCCACAGCCTCCATGCTTCACTCAGGTCTCTGCTCAGATGTCCCTCCTCAGAGGGGTCCCCGACCCTCAGCTTAAAACACTGCACCCCATCCACATCACTTCTCCCCTTTCTGGGCTCCATCTTTCTCCACGTTTCTAACTCTTTTACCATGAATTATACTTATTTCTTTATTGTCTATCTTTCCCTGCAAAGCAAGCCCCACGCGGGCCAGACTATGGCCTGTCTTTTCCATCATTGTGGGTCCTGCCCTCAATCAGTGCCTGGCACAGGGTCAGAGCTCGGCAGGAGTTAGGGAAGTAGACCAAGTCCCTCTCTCCCCCTCGCTGCACCCTGTCTCTGCTCCTGTGGGGTCACAGGGAACCCCCCAAGGCTGTGCCAGGGAAATGAGCAAACCGAGGTCCTGGGTCCTGATCACCTGCGGCCTCTGAGCCTCAGCTGCTTTTCCAGAAGCTGCCACCCGCTGGAGAAGAGGGACAGTGTGCCCGGGGGGAGCCAAAGAGGAAATACCAGATGGTGATGCAATTTATAACCCACCCATTGTATAATCAGTTTACATTCCATTTAAAATGTGCCTCAAGTCACAAGGTCACTCACGTCAGTGAAATTCCGGGTTTTTGCTCTGACTACACAGCCAGGTTCTCACAGTTGAGGACAGAGCCCTCCAAGAGTGCCAGCTGCTCTGCTGCCCTCAGGGAAGGCCAGCGTGTAATGGGGAGGGGCGCACCAGCGGGTCACCTGTGCTGGCCATGGGTGCGGGAGGGGGGGCCACCACCTCTGTCCGCCCACAGTAGGTGGCCCCTGTACTTGTCTCTCTCTTCCATCTCCCCAGGCAGGTGATGGGCCACCCTGAGGAGTGACAACCACCAAGGTCCATGGTCTACCATGGGCCCACATTTTCAGCCCTATCATTTGAGTTATACGCCAGACTCCTTCTTTGGGTCTTGATTTCTGAGCTGGCCCTGTACTAAATGAATTATGTTATTTTGACAAATGTTTTTCTCTGTTACACTTAGAACTATTTTAAAATCAAGATCAGACCGTGGAATGTTCTTGGGGAGAATTTTTCCCCTTCTTTGGCGTATGTTGTTATGTCTGGAAGCCACCAAGGGACCGCTAAAAATGACAGACCCCAAATTACAAGGTCATCACATATGCTTCCAGCAAACTGTCTTGGAAAATATCTCTGTGATTAAAAAAAAGAAAACAACTTAGTGTTTCTTCTTAAATAATGACAATATCTTTCTACCACTTGACAATTTATTTATAAAGCACTTTCAACATCCATCGTCTTATTTGAAGCTATGGTTTGCCTAATTCAAAAATAATATCCTAAGACCCAAGCCTTAGACATTAGACTATCAGATATGGACAAATGACATCACAATATCTTTTTTAAAAATTCTAGGGCAAAAATATGCATGAGTAATGGAGTCCTTAAAAAAAAAAGCATTCTCATTCTGTATGTATAGTAACAGCATTGAAAGGGAGAATTCTAAAGTGATAAGTTTTCAAAAAATATTAGGTATATGACTAGAATTACCAGGAGAAAAAGCCTGTGAGGGTGGGTCACTAAAAGCAGTCTTCTAAACTCAGTCTTTACAATTTTTAAACAAAATACAAGAATTTAATCAATTTACCTCCTTCAGAGTAACTATCCATTACACTCTTCCTCTTTCCTGCTTCTTGTTGCTCCCTGCCAGACTTGATGCTGAATGTATACCACCAGTTCCCTCAGTGTTTAATATTTTCTTCCAGTCTCTTAGGCCCTGACCACAGGACCTGTCTCCCCAGCAACAGCCCAAGCCAGGCACTCTCTGCCTCATGGAGTAGCTGACATAGCCCGGTGTTTAAGGCCAGTGATTTTTCAAACATCAGGAAAAGACTCCCTTTGAGTTGGTCTCAAGAGGAGGATTTCAGAGGCCAAGCCTGCAGACCTTAAGAGAATACACAAGCCTGTTCCAGTCAAAAGAACAGCTGGGATGAAGGCTGGAAGGTCAAGGAGAAGAAAGAAAAAGCACACCTATGGTTATGGGACAGTAGAGTCCACTCCACCAAACTAGCAAAGTGCCCAGAGTGGACATAAAAGACTCTCACTTTTATTTTTTTTTGCACCATCACCTGCAGCACAACTTAATAATATGTATATAAATCTCAACTAAGACAAAGAAGCCATAAGAAAAAAAAGTCCCACTGCTGCTAGAACCTTAATGGCACCATTTTTCTCACACAGTAAGTCAACTTTGGTTCCACACTAAAACTGCCTGTTTGTGTGACAAATTTGAGACAAAAAGAGAGATGACTTGAATTATAAGATGCATCCAGAAAGAGAAGATATTCTCTTCATAAAAATAATTTTGCAGGACGTCCCTGGCAGTCCAGTGGTTAAGACTTTGCTTTCCAATTCAGGGGGTGCAGGTTCCATTTCTGGTCAGTGAACTAAAATCCCACATGCCTTGGCCAAAAAACCAAAACATAATTTTTATAACAAAATTCACTAAAGACTTTAAAAAGTGGCCCACATTTAAAAAAAAAAAATCTTTAAAAATAAATAAATAAAAACTAAAAATCATTTTCCCACTTCGGAAGATGAGAGTAGGCATAAGTGTCCCTATTCTTTCTGCTAAGTACATCTAAACACCTGGACATCAAATATAAGGTGAACATAAGATGCAGAAGGGGGACAGGAGAAGGCAGGCCAGCAGAGACCCTGGGACCCAAGGAGTGACCGTGGTGAGTCCCCAGGGTTTCCTTTTTGCTTCATATATTTCAGATGTGGAGCTAAATAAGGCAGCAACCCAGAAAGGCCAACAAGCTCAGATAAGAGAAGTCCCCAGAAAAGCGTGACCTCTCCCACAAAATGATGGAGAAGGCGACAGCCAGGATGGTGCAAGACTCAGAAACAATAACCACTTTTTTCCAGACAAATGAAGAAACAAAAAAAGAAAAAAAGGTCAGTGCAGAGTCTAGACTTCCACCCTCACTGGGCTGAAACGAAATGCACCAACCACCCCACCAGGGTACTGGAGAATGACCAGTAGGAAGCCCGTATGTCATCCCTACCCAGCTGAATGAAGCCAGTCTAGTGGGCAGCCTTGACTTTCACTACCACCCAGCAGTGAACAGGCCACCACTCACCCACTATGGGTCTCTGGAGGCCATGTGGGTAGCCACAACTCCTACTCCAGCAACAGTGAACAGGTCCCAGTAACCTCCAGTATCAACACAGACAGAGTGGGGAAACTAAACTTCTACTCCCAGCTTGGTTAAAACCACTCCTGTAGGTGGCCCATCACCTGCCCGGGGATGGAAGGCTCCCACAGTTCCCTGTGGGTAGGAGGAAGACAGACAAGGGCAGGGACCAGGAGCCGTGGATGGGCAGGGGTGGGGGCTTCCTTCTCCCAGTTGCAGCCTGGGCAAGTGACCAGCTGATGAGTCTCTTCTACGTAAATTTTGCCCTTCCCTGAGACCACAGAGCATGTTCATTCTTTGAGCTTCACTGATGTGACTAACCCCAACATTCTAATTTTCAGGATGTTACCAATGATGGAAACTGGCTGAAGGGTACAGAGGATCCCTCTGTTTTGTTCCCTATAACTGCAGTGTGCACCTATAATTACTGCAAAATAAAAAGTTAAGTATAAGAAAAATTTTCTCCAAATGATGAAGGTTAAACACTAACTGGAAATGATGTAGAGATTTTAGTATGTGACTTTTACATAGGTGGCGAGGATGCAGGCTGACTCAGATTCTTTGTATCTGAGATGCCCCAACCTGGTCACCCCAATGTTCACAACAAATACGTAATTCTGAGAAACCTGATGGAATCATTTTTGAAAGGGGATCCTGGCCAGAATCCTCCCTAAGTTTTAGTCTTCAAAGGCCTAGATGCTGGACCTCATGAGAAATATAGAAGCATACAGTAAGTTAGAGCAAAATCTTCTCCATGACATTTGTCTACGTGCTTCCACTGTACAGAGCTCCTAGTACTTGGAAGTAATGGGCACGGAGCACTTCATGCATGCTGAAATCTGTAGTAAGTAGCATCTATGGTGCACCACCAGAGGCCAGGCCCCATGGTGGATATTTTTTGCACATCTCATTAAAACTTCTCAATAACCTGGTGGTCAGGTAGTTCGCATTATCTGCTTTATAGATGAAGAAACTGAGTTTTAGAGGTTGTGTGGTTTACCCAAGATCCCAACAGCTAGCAAGAGGCAGAGCTAGAATTCACGCTCAGGTCCCTCTATCTATCAAGCTTGCACCTTTAAGAAAGCATCCAGTGGCATCATATATATACATTGAAATCTAGGCCCAAATCACCAGAAAATGACGACAGCCCCTAAACTCAGTGGAAAGAGGTCCAAGGGCAGGTGAAAGTTTTCTTTTGAACAGAGCAGAATTTCCTCCACCCTCGGTACACAGTAGGCAGTCAATAAATAACTGTTAAGATGGACATGAGTTTGAGTGAACTCCGGGAGTTAGTGATGGACAGGGAGGCCTGGCGTGCTGTGATTCATGGGGTTGCAAAGAGTCGGACACGACTGAGCAACTGAACTGAACTGAAGCTGAACTGACCCAGAGGCCCTCCCACTCAATCATGTGTGTGTGTGTGTGTTTGTGTGTGTGTTGAGAGGACAGGCGGCAGATGGTACCTTTCATATGCCTTACCAGGTTAATCTGGAAATGGCAAGGCGCCTATGTTCTTGTCTGATGGGGATGTGGCTCTGGGAAATCCTATAAGACACACACACACCAGGCTATTTTGAAGTGCATGCGACAAAAAAACTCAGAGTGCACCCCAGGGAATCCGTGATGACCTCAGATGCAAAGTATGAAGTGAGCCAATTCTGGAACCTCAGTGAATTTCACAGACTAAACAGTGGGGGGTGAGCACTTGCGACTTCTGCTGACGGAGCAGGCAACAAGACCCGGTGGCTGCTGGGTTTGCACAAGACTCTTCCTTCACTGATAAGCACAACTGGCCTCTCTTGGAATAGACCAGTAAGCAGAGATGCATGCAGAGGGCATTTCCTCTGCCAGGGGCTGCCAGTATTTCCACTGTTTCTGGATTCATCCTCAAAGAGTTTGGGATGGAGCAGAGCTGGGCCCCTCTCTGCTGCAAAAATCTGGAAGGAGACTGGCGATAAAGACTGAGGCCACTGTAGCCAAAAAGTCTGCAATAGGAGGGGACAGGGCCTGGAGGACAGGCTTGCACAGTGTCCAAACAGTAGAGATTTAATTGTTTCGGATTGGAAGGAGGGGGCAGGCGGGAAGCATGAGAGAAGAAAGAAGACACGATTGAAAGAATAACAGCCAAGGCCATACTAAAAATACTCCCCAGGCACATACTTCTCCCAATGCATAGCAGCCTTTCAGTGAAGGATGTGTCATTTCCTGGGTTATTAAATCCAGATCATGGAACATTCCACTCTGGGACAGTAAAAGAGGGTCACGTTCTCAGCCTCCCTCAGCACAAAAGCACCAAAGAGTGGAGATCACAGCTCTGGATGTTTCACCCCCAGAGAGGAAGCTGCCTGAGAGAAAGCTTCACTTCAGAGTCTGGCCATGGAAAGCTAGGGGGGGCCCAGCGTGGCACTCTTTCTCAGGTACCCCAGAAGTTCCCACAGTCACCTTGAATGGTATCATCATCTCAAGCCTGTAGGACTCAGAATTGGAGGACAAAGAAGTGTTAATAGCCACTTTGCCTTGGTATACTACAGCAAATGCTGGTGACCATTAACATCTTGCAAAGCCAAGTCACATCACAAGAAGTCTCCCCTAATAGGCTCTGTGAAGCTTAGAAAGAAATCACAGAGCCCTCTTGGTGCTGAGCCCAGGGGCCTGCATGCAGCCAAGAACCCTATGATGTCTCTCTCTCTTTCTCAGGGAGAAGGACCATATGATTAAGTATGATCAAGGAGCTCTCGAGAGGGTCCCCCAAATAGCTCTTTTCAAACATTTAAGTAGTTTGGAACCTCTCATGTCTTAACCTGTCCTACTCTGCACCTGAAGTAATGGGTGCAGATCACCCTGCCATTTTTTCACCCTACACAGCCAGGCAGAGTCTTGCTGAAGGTGAACTGCAGAGAAACTGAACAGCAAAGCTGGCTTCAGAGCTAATATGAGGACTGAGGGTTTCAACCCTAAATGAAAACAAAAAAACAGTCTAAGGAATGAGGGAAAATATTTGCGAGCAATGTGACCAACAACAACGGGTTACCTTCCAAAATATGCGAACAGCTCATACAATTAACATTAAAAAAAAAATCAAAAAATGGGCAGAAGACCTAAACAGACATTTCTCTCCAAAGATGACATACAGATGGCCTACAGGCACATGAAAAGATGCTTAACATTGCTAATTATTAGAGAAATGCAAATGAAAACTACAATGACCTACCACCTCACACTGGTCCGAATGGCCATCATCCAAAAGCCCACAAACAATAAACGCTGGAGAGGATGTGGAGAAAAGGGAATCCTCCTACACTGCTGGTGGGAATGTACATTAGTGTAACCACTATGGAGGACAGTGTGGAGGTCCCCTAAAAAAGCTAAACATAGAGCTACTCCTGGGCATAATATCTAGAAAAGACGAAAACTCTAATTTGAGAAGATACACGTGCCTCAATGTTCACTGCAGCACTATTTATAATAGCTGAGTGCCTAGCAACAGACAATTGGTTTAAGAAGATGTGATACACACACATACACCAGAATATTACTCAGCCATTAAAAAAATGAAATATCACCATTTGCAACATGAATAAATCTAGATAATATCATACCAAGTGAAATAAAGTCAAAGACAAATACTATATCACTTACATGTGAATAACACACAAAAACAGAATAACACTTAAAAAACAGAAACAGTCAAACTTATGGTTGCCAACACGTAACAAATTTATGGGTGCCAAAGGGGTAAGTGGGGGAGGGATAAATTAGGAGTGTGGCATTGACAGATACATACCACCATAAAGAAAACAGATGAACAATAAAGATTTACTGTGTAGCACAGGGAACTATATTTAATATCTTGTAATAACCTATAATGAAAAAAGAACCTGAAAATATTTAAATACACATATATAGATAAAAAACTCAATCACTCAGCTGTATACCTAAAACTAACACAAGGTTGTGAATCAACTATACTTCAATTACAAAAAAGAAAGAACTGAGGGTTCCAATGAGGAAAGATCCTCTGTGATCAGACAAGTTTGGACCACATGATATTTTCCAACAAATTTGACTGTCACTGACATCGAAAAATCAGGAGATTTCAGATGAAAAACTTTCTGACTTCTATTTTGATGCAATTATCCATCAGAAATGGAAATCCTAGGTCGGCATGTGGGGTCTGACTGGAGTCAAGAGTGGTTTCCCCTCTGGGCTGGGCATGCACTGTACAGCTCCCATGAGCTGCCCTGCGCCCCCGTGTCTGCACCCAGAGCTCTGTCCTCAAGTCGTCGTCTTCCCTGCCACCTTTGGGCAAGTGAGGTGACAACTGATGACCTAGTCCCTCCTGTTTTCCACCACCCAGAACTTATCCCATCTCTTATTCTCTCTCCATTCTCAAACCCAGTTCTTTGCCATGGGCTGCAGGATTTCCTGTGTTTTTGGATTCATCTTCAAAGAGTTTGGGAGGGAGTTGATACTGGGCCCCCTCTGCTGGGAAGACGTAGAGGATCCTTTAGATGAAGACTTAGAGGCAGCTGTGGCTGAAGGGGACAGGCCTCCCCAGCCCTGAGCAAGATGTCTCCTTAGACCTCCCCACCCGGGCCAAGGCCTCCTTTATCCCAGATCAGAATCTGTTCCAGTGGACACACATTTATACATGCACGGATGTCTCTTCTTCCTATCATTTCTACTGGAGGGAAAAAAGCAAATATTGCTTCACCAAAAACAGCATCGTGAAGTACCCATCCCTTGCCCAGATCAGATGGTGAACACAAGCAGAGAGCCCCAACTCTAAACACAGAAGAATTTTTCAGGAAGCAGCAAGGCTGTCAAGAACAGAGGATGGTCACTTGGAAGAAGACAGTGACCACAGAAATCAGAACAATAACAACAGGGTCTTAGTGAAGAATCAATTGGACATTTTACAGCTTACTTCTTATTTCACAACAACCCTACAAGGCAGGTGGTATCACCCCGTTTTCAGAGACGAGGAAAATGAATACAGAAACAACTGTGCTAGGGACTTCCCCAGTGGTCCGGTGGTTAAGACAGTCCTGTCCACTGTAGAGGGTGAGGGTTTGACCTCTGATTGGGGAACTAAGATTTCACATGCAGCCAAAAAAGTTAAAAAACAAAGACAGTGCTAAAGTAGACGTTTTTCTCTGGGCCAGTGGTTGACCCTTCTGCACGCCGCCTGCACAAGCCCGTCCTGGTGTGGTAAGCCTCTCCCAGCACTGGCCCAAGGCGGACTGCATGGGCCTACTCACGCTCTGCTATTCGTCTCCTGCCCACTGGCTGCTGTCTTTGACTCCAAGGCGTTGTTGAAGCTGGAGATATTTTCAGAGGAGTAGAGGCCAGCTGGGTTGTTGTACTGGTTTGTGATGACCCTGGGGGCAGAGCTGGAGGCGGGTGAGGCAGTAAAGGGCACGGCACTCCGGTTGTGGGCGCTTCCTATGTGGAGGGCCTCCTGCAGGCAGGGATCAAAGGAGAGATCAAAGCGGTGTCCAGTATGTACCACTAAGTGGATGGTCCAGGGGGAGTACCAGAGAGAGAGAGAGGTGTTCCAATGAGCCACGATGGCCCTGATTCAATGCCAAACTAGCTGAGGGGCTCTGACCAATAAATCCACCCAACGTGGAGCAAGACTCAGGACATTGCATGAGCTGGGAACATGTGAAGTTCACCTGGCAGCTCTGTTTCCGGATCCTTTCCTGAGGTCCAGCAGAGCCTGATCTCCTGCTGAGTACCCCTGGGCAGGACATCCCTTGATGCCCTAGGCTGTGGGATCCAAGTCAGAGCTGAAACACCCTTTCAGGACACATTCCGGAGGGATTAAGTACCAGGAGGAGAGGAACCGGCATCACTTCAGCGCAGAGCTTGAAGAGGTAGAGATAAATTCCTCAGAAAGGAAAGGTTTAGACAAGCAAGATAAGAAGGTTGTGGTGTCAACACTGAAGCGGTTGATGACTAGGTAGACAAGCCTGGGTGCACTGGCAGAAGCAGGCTACAAGGAATGACTGAGCTGTTGTTTCTTGTGAGGGAAGGCCAAGCTGATAAAATGGAAGGCTGGGGGATACCTATTATGGGGCAGTGCCCAGGTAGCTGCAGCAAAGGACTTTAAATTCTTTCTGTGCTCATCCTCCTCTTTCTGTAATTTGGGGAAGCACCCACCATCCACCTCCACTCTAGACTGCCAGGTCTCAGTAGATAATTACTACAGCTACACCACCTCAGAGCTACTCTATGAATACCCCGCAAAAGCTTTTAAATGTTCCTTTTTAAGGGAAAAAAAAAAAAAAATCACAGCTTTTCTGATGACTCAGCAAGGTGCTTTCTGCATAGGCATTCTGGGTCAACCCCTGCTCCTAGCCGAGAGCTTGCCCTGCGCAATCTACTGAACATGATGTGCACCCTACTTTCTGGGCTTCCCAGAAACCTTCCTGAAACCCGGACTCCTTGTTAACACTCAGACCCAGAACAACTGCCCCAAGAGCTCCTGTCCTCTGTTGCTCTTCCTTTTTTTTTTCTCTCTCTTTCTTCACTAAACCTTAAAGTCTTTCATGCGTTCTCAGACTTGATGATGAAAACCACTAGCTTAATTCACTGTGTACTGACTTAGCTCAGTCGGTAAAGAATCAGCCTGCAATGCAGGAGACCAGGGTTCGATTCTTGGGTTGGGAAGATTCCCCTGGAGAAGGAAATGGTAACCCACTCCAGTTTTCTTGCATGGAGAATCCCATGGATAGAGGAGCCTGGCAGGCTACAGTCCATGGTGTCGCAAGAGTCGGACATGACTTAGCGACTAAACCACCACCAGACTTAAAAGACAACATGAAAATGTGTTTATGATGATTCAGACAGGCTCCCTCTTTGACATGTTGGAATCAGTGAGGTTTGCCTGTATACCTTACACTGAGCTGACTTGATTCACATTGGACAAAAGTTCAGTACACATAGTGTGTTCACCAAAGGGAAGTATAATTAGTTCTCCAAATAACTTTAGCAAAGTTTTAGGAAAGTTTTTACTGCACGAGGAAGAACAATGAAATAAGAAGTGGTCTTTAACGGCAGCAGACTTCCCAAGGGGTGGCCTGGGACCCTGCAGCTCTGTAGGGCAGTCGCACAAGCGGCAGCCAGGATGGCAATTCTTTTCTCCTTTCTCCTTCCCTGTAGCAATTCTGAGGAGCATCTCTTGATGCTGAGCACCAGGGAAAAGCCCTCATACTCTGTCTCAGCTCAGGTTTTTCCCTGTTGCCTCCTGTTTGGCTTTGAGCAAGTTAATCTCTCTTAGCCTCTGCATTCTGCCTGGCACCACAGCAGTCAACCAGCATCATTCCCTTCTCCCTCCACAGAAACCCACATTCAACTGCAATGGAAGTCACTAGAAAATGCAGGTTGGAAATTCTGATTTTTCACTCTACAGAGAATCTCCCAAGAATGTATCTGTTTTGTACATAAAAGGAGTATCTCTAACCCCAAGTGAATACTGGTCTTTCCGGAAGTCAGGCGGTTAATTCAGGGTCTGCCTTTTGGAAGGGATGATGTCATTGTTTGGGCTTTGTATTTATCAGTCTCCAAGGAAACTCAATAATGAGGAAATATAAACTAGGTGTGTAACTGCACTGACCTCAGATAAGCTGGGGTGTGGGCTGGCCTTACATGAACGAACAGATCCTTCAATTACAGATGAACTCTGCTCTTACTCACTCCTCTATTTTCGAGTGACTGGAAGTGGAAGATTTTGGGAAAATGAGAGGTGGGAAGTTTTTCATATGAACAAAGAATTACTGGAATTCAAAAAAATAATAGTCAAATTAAATGTTAAAGTGTTTGAGGTTTTTTTTGTAATCTGAAGAAAATTACCTTCAAAATACTAATGATAAGTACTCGTGTTTAAAATGGAAATTCAAGGATAATACATATAAAAAGCATAACTGATTTTTAAGTATTGCCTTCCTGAAGTGAAAAACTAGGATTTTAGAAAGACTGCACTAAAACAAAATCATTCCTGATATATTATAAAACATACGATGACTTAACAGATTAAAACTTAACATTTATAGTAAACTTAATGAAGTGGCTGAGAACTCCCTAGGAAACTGGAATTGACTGTGGCATGTTTTAAATTAGTTTGCACAGCTACCAATTTATAAACTGAATGCCATTTCATGAACTTTCCTTAGAAGAGCTATAGAGAATACTACGGTCATGTCAGTTTTGAAATGGCAGATGCAAAATGATCCTTAAAGTGACTGTTAGGACTAAGTATTATTTTTATTCATTAATAGGAAAAATTTTGTGTGATTACATTTCTGACATTTTAATGGAAGACATTTGAAAAATACCATTCACATACAACCACACTAATGTACCAGTGAGTTCAATTTCATACCAGTTTCTGTTTTAGGTATAAAAGATAACTAGCTATATTTTATCTTTTGATTATATCTTAACATACCATAAAAATGAAACAGTGTCTGAAACTGAGAAAAAAAAATAAAACTTCAAATCTTCAATTGGGGCTAAATGTATAACAATCACAAACCATTTTAAAAGAAGTTTTCAAAAGCCATTATTGACTTACTACTAACATACCACTAACAACTCATTCATTTATTCTACAGACACACTGAAAAGTAGCCTACCAAGTGCGAGGAGTTTTACAAAGATGTTCTAAACATTCTTCTTTACATTTCCTGTCCTTATTGCTACAGAACATCCATCCATTCATTGTAAAGAAGAAATAAAATCATTATTAATGATTCCAAATATGGGATCTCCAGACAATTTCCCATCCCAGGAAATTCTATTTGGCCAACAAACTGTCCATTGACTCCCTACCCTATTTTCCAATATGAATTACCAATTAATTTTAGCAATTTTAAGGAAAACTACAGCACTTAGCATTTCCACCCTAAGACTCTTGGAAACCAGACAGTGGGATGAAGGGTGGCCAGGGATATCTGGGTCCAATACTACATGTCCCTGCAGTCTGCTAAGTTGTAGGCCTTAGGACCCAAACTTCTTTCCATCTCTAGCACAATTCATTTGCATCAGCAGTCCATCATGAGCTGAGTCAGTGCTTCTATTTTGCTGTGGTTCTGCCACTCCGTTCTACACAGGAAAGCTTCCACCCGCTTCCGTATCCCCTTCCTAACCCGAGTGTCCAGCCCAGGCCCTGACGTCACTGCTCTGGGGTTTTCCAGACCTTTCCTCCTGCAGTTCCCTTACGGGAAGAACCGAATAAGAGCCAGGTCCCAGACGTGTCAGTGGAGGGCCCTTCCTGCATCCTATCCCCAGCATCCAGGCCAGGAAAAACAGAGGTGAGCTGAGCTGTGTCAAAAGTGGATATGTCTCGGGATGCTAAAAGCAACAGCGCTGGTGAGCAAGTACTTACTTGGGGTTCAGAGGCTAAATTCATCTTGTATGGGTGACGTTTCCCTTCCTCTGTCACCAGAGGAGACCAGATTTTCTGTTCAGATCTGCAACAGATTGACAAAGCTAAGCTGTTTCATGCGTGCTAATAAATAACACACACTAAAAATGGAGTGGGGAAGTGTCCCCTCTTACCCAGCTACTAGCACTCTGCTCCCCAGCCTCCCCTCTATTTTACCACTGATGTGATTTTCGGAAGCATCAACCTCATGACATCATGTCTGATTGCTACTCTGACAGCTGCCCACTCAGCCCTGAGGGATTTCCCAGGCTGCTGGCCCTTTGTCCAGCCTCATCCCTCCCCTAATACATTCTGTGTTGCTGACCCAGCTGCACCGGCCTCCTCCAGGCTCCTGAACCTGCCTGATGCCTGCCCCCCACCTCTGTTCAGGACAGAATGAGCTTCTCTCTCTCATCCAGTGTTCTTGATCCAGACCAGACAAAACCAGCTTGATCATGGTGCCTCTTCTGAACCTGGGAAAGCATGTGTCTGTCCCATTACACAGCAACGCCCTAGGTCTCCTCTCAGTTACCTTTAGCGTTTTTGTTTTTCACTCTTACAGGTACAGAATATTCGTACTTATCCTTCTATGGTCAGATTGCCTAGCACAGGGCCAGATGTATACAAGATGTAACTGCCCAATTTAATGGAAAATGGATCAAAAATCAATCTCTGAATGAACGTCTAAAAGGAGAAGATCGCACTGAGACAGGAATGGAGAATGAAGGGTAAATGTGCTCCTGAGGGGACAGTAATAAAACAGTGCACCTCTCACGAGGGCAGGGCTCCGAAGCATATAAGCATGTAAGATGGTTTGGCATCCTGCCCCACACTTGGTCTTCCTGCCAGTCCTGGTACAAGGCAGAAGAAAGCCATAGAGCTACTTTGCAGAGGAGAGCAAAGGATTCACGATGAAGCACTGTGCAAGCTAAGGTTAATGAGACATTAAAGACAGGTAAACAGGAGATCCAAACGAAGAATGTAAACTTGATCCAACAGGAAACAGGGAGCTATACAGGTCGAACCAAATCATTTCTGAAACCATGCCTTTACAGGACCCCTTCCAAGACGAAATGGAAGAACGGGAACTCTGCCCCAATTATGACTCCCAGAGCATTCTTCTCACTCATCAGCTCTAGCTCTCCCTTCTTAAACTTTCAGCACTTTGTCTAATGTGCTTAGTGAAGTCTTTCTCGGTAACTGTAATCTCGTGCAGCATCCAGGGCTCAGTATTATGTGGCGGGAGCAGTAGATTCTCAGTGGTTTCATTTCATTATATCTGACACTATATCATTGATTTTACTTCCTCAAAATTTTTGGTTAGTTGTGTTAGATCAAGTGAAAATTCAAGTATCTTAGAAAAAGATGCCCACACAGTGAGAAGCACTGTAAAAATCAGAGAGGAAGATGAGCAATCTGAAATTCCAATTCCACAGACCTTCAGCCTACCTACACCACACATGGCACTGAGCTGGGGGTATAGGGAATTCTGAAATAGGTGAGGCAGTCCCTGCTTAAAAGCAGCTTCTAGTCACTCTGAAATAAGAGAGCATTTCCTCCTCACCTGGCTACTGTGAGAGTCATGTTGTCTGTGCAGCCTTTGATTTTGTTCTGAGCTTCCAAGTGTGTCATATTGCTGGTATTTTCCCCATCGATGGCTGTGATTACATCTCCAACACATAAATTACCTATAGCAGCCTTGCTTCCGGGAGTGACCTGGAAAAAAATGAGTGAGCAGGTTTAGGTACCATTTGCCTCCAAGGAAACCACTGAGTAAGTTACCACCGGGTTAAGGACTCACTGATATGATTTAAAGCATTTAAAAAGTAGAGAAGGCTAAAATCATAAGTTATAATGATACTGACCCCTTAAAGTTATGTAATACATTGAGGTTTACTAGTTGTTTCTATAAACCATTTCACTGGACCCACACAATAACCTTGTGAGAAAGGAAGGCAAATATCAGTCCCAATATGGTCCCCATTTTAGAGACTAGGAAACTGAGGCTTTGAAAGATCTGGGATCAGCCAACTAGTATATTACTATGTTACTAGTCATCCAACTAGTATAATACAGAGCTAGGTCTCAAACCCTAAACTAGACCCAGAGTTCTTCCCACTGACTCTTGTTGCTTCCTTTAAACAATTTACCAGTTAAAACACATAAACACACACTTTAGAGACATTCTGTATAGAAACATCCTATTTCTATAATTCATGTTATTTACACACAGAAAACAATTGGAACACTGTATACCACACTGTTCACAATATTACATTTCTATAATGTTTCTGATTTTCACAATGAGCTTAAAGTACTTTTGTAACTGAAAAAAAGCAACAAAGAATATTTTAAAGTATGAACCAGTAAACACTGGTTCCTCCTAGCCAAAAAGTTAACTATTAGGGTCAGCCCCTATAGGTGGCTGATTTTCTTCAGGCCAATGCCTCTAAAATAAGGGGTTCCAAATTTATGGGCCACCATGCTTGGGCGAAGCCAGCCAACGACTGCAGTGGGTGATCAAATCCATCTGCCTGCTGAGCATTACATGTGACCTGAATAAATATCATGCCTCATTTGGAGTTGTACAACTATTCTTCAAGTGAATACAGACACTATTGTGATGAACGAAGTACAAACTCATTTTGAAGCAGCACTAACCTCAGAGATGTGTTTTACTATTTAGAATTTTTTTAAACCAAGGTATACTAAAAACATCTAGCTTCTCAGGTGGTGCTAGTGGTAAAGAATCTGCCTGCCAGTGCAGGAGATGTAAGAGACGCAGGTCCGATCCCTGGGTCAGGAAGATCCCCTGGAGGAGGGCATGGCAATCCACTCCAGTATTCTTGCCTGGAGAATCCCATGGACAGAGAAGCCTGGCGAGCTACAGTCCACAGAGTCGCAGAGTCGGACATGACTGAAGGGACTTGGCAGCATACTAAAAACAGGACCATCATCCCAAGGTCAGTCATGACTTTGGCATTAAAAGACCTTCCTCGATGGGAAGTCCAAGCCCTCTGGAAACAGAGTACACCCAGGCTCCCAGCACCCACAGGGTTCTGGCCTCACCTTGGAAAAGGCCTTTGACTCCTGGGAGCCCAGTGAGGAAGATCTTGGGAACACTTGAGGGTCTCCATAAGGCTGAACCACAGAGAAGAGGCCCAACACACCAAATTAGGACACAGGCTTATGCCCTAAGCCTCTGTATCTGATGCAGTTTTCAGCAGCCACAGTTTCCAATCAGCCCTTGCCAGAAGGAAACACTGACCTCCTGAGGTGGCCGGTGTTATGTTGCTGTCAAGGTCTTCCCCTCCTCAGTGCCTGGACCCCACAAAATAAGGGACGGATGACTCTGGTCCCCAAGGTTCCTTCCGGTTCAGACATGCTATGACTTTATCAGGCAAAACTCTCCTGGAATGTAGCAGGATGTGGAAACCAGTGCAGAGATCCTGACCTCCTAACCTTCCTTTCTGGCTTTCCCATCATCTGTTTACCAGAGATCTGGCCTTTAGAAAATGAAAGCCCCCAATCTAAGGTTCGGACCTTCTTCCCATGCAGCCACCGGGAAAAGAAATTTAATACAGGCAAGCATGGCCGCTCTCCTTTCAGTCGACTTCAGGGAGTTAGCTCTGAGTCACCCAGTATGTGCAGTAAAAACAAATTCCGCTCATTTTCTGCTTGTCTTCCTGAGGAGACTGACCTGGTGTGACTTCGTATATGTTTTCCCTTTTCTAAAGAACAACACAGACCCCTTGCTTTAAAAATGGCCCTAAGCATCACTTTATTTACTCTGTCTCCAGGGACAGCAGCCTGATGAACTCATTTGTCATAACCAGTTCTCATGATGTTAAAGAGAAGTTCCCTTGGATAAAATCCAAAATCACTGATGAGGTGCCTAAGGCCCAGGCCATACTAAGCTCCAGCTACAGGGGCCTGCCTTCCTTCTTTCCTGCCTCAGGGCCTTGGCACCTGCTGTAGCCACCACCTGATTAACTTCTGGGCTTAAATGACCCTTCTCACAGAAGACATTCCTGATCTCCAATCTAAATTAGGTCCCGTTGTCAACCTTTTCGTACATTCTCTTCTTCACAGCCCTTGTCACATTAAGTTTGTAAGTCTGTTTTCTGAATTTGTTTATATATAATGCTTGAGAGCCGACTAAATGGTAAGTGTGAGAGCAGGATGTTGTCTGCCTTTTGCACTTGATGTCCTCAGGTGCCTAGCTGCGACCAGCATAGTATGTGGTCAATGAATATGTGTCCAATGAATGATTGAATCCAAAATACCCTGCATTGTTAAATATGTAATCATGCTGCTTCATTTCATCCTTTTTTTAAAAAAATGACTATTTCAAAAGGAATCAAATAACCATCTTCCCCAGCATCACTATCCTGGAATGTGACCACTCACAAAACTAAAATAAGATGGGGGTTGGGGGGGCAAAAAGCTTGAGAAAAAGAAAACATAGTTTCTTTTTACTTTCGTGTGCTCAGCTGCTAAGAACTCTGGAATTTCCAGCACTTGGTTTAAACTGTCTTGAAGGTGAGACATTTCTGCTCAATACATCCTGACAGATTCTGGACAAGCTAGAACCAGTCTTAAGAGTCCTGAGCCTGAGTAATCAAGGCCTGGCCATCCCATCTTTTGGTCTTTTTTTTTTTTTAAGCCAAATTAATGGGAAGTTAAATCTCAGAAAGTTATAAAACAATATCATCAGATGGAACTTGGATGGAATCACACACAAATAAAGTCCATATTCTTTTATGAGCTGTTTATTTCTAGGGGGGGGAAATGGCTTTAAATGAAATTATGGGAGTTTCTTTTTACAAAGCTCTTTCACATACTTTCTGCTACTTGAGATAATAATGACGATGAACTCACCACTAACATGTAAGATAATTTTACAGATGAGGAAATTGAAACCCAGAAAAGCTGTGACTGACTCAAGTTCACACTGCTAAAGGTTGGAGCCTGAACTTGAAACCAGATCCTCTCATTTAACCGAATTCCGTTCCTTTTCTGCTTTACCACAGTGCCACCAGCAGAAGCTCCAAACCCAAATAATTGTCAGAGTCGAAGACAAATCCAGAATTTAGGAGATTCATCTGTTGTGGCCTTCAACACCGGGAACTGGGGTGTCCCAAACTCCTACCAAGGCCTGGGTGCCTCCTGCCATCTATTAACCATCTCCACTGCTCTGTGCTGAGCTGGGACCCAGTAACACCTTCCCTTATAAAATATTCAAATCAGAAATGAAAAGCCCTCAGGAGAGAAGGCCTGCATGTCCTCAGGTTAGTTCCCATCTTGAATGGAGGACTCCGATCCTTATTGCACATTAACTATTCATCACAATCACAGAAACAGTCATCAGTTAATGAGTGCTAATTATGTGTCAAACACAGTGTAAGGGTCTGGCAAAGGTTAATTCACCAATCCTCCTGAGATGCTATTAGGTAGCCAACATTATTGACATCATCACAGAGAAGGAAGCAGAGTAACAAGGGTTAAGCAGTTTGCCTGAGGTTACACAGCTGGTGAGTGGCAGGCTGTGTGGCTCTGGAGTCCTTCCACTTAAACCAGTCTGCCACACTGTCTATTCTAATTTCCTCCTGACCATCAAATTCCATCAGAACCAGCTCATAATGGAATCAGCTTCAGCTTCTTAAAGAGAAGTCCTACCCTCTGCTCTAAAGAGACAGGCCCATTAATTATTTCAATGGACATCTGCAAAACTCTCTTCCAGCTTTCTTCCTCAGAGACCATACAATTTGATCACAACTCTTCCTGCCTGAGAATAAATGGGGTTAAGCACAATTTCCACTAATGAACAATCTGCCATTTTCTGCAGAATTCACTCAGGTCTTTCTCACCCTTTGCCCCGCCAGGCAGACACTTTGCTTAGAGGCCAACCTGTACATCTGCCCTTTCAGACTCCTGAACACAAAAGACGACGCACTGAATTTCACTTCTAAATGGCACAGAATAGGATTATGATGGGGCTCCCCCACTTTCTTCAGTTTACAACCCCTTTTCTTCAATTTACATCACAAAGAGTCGGATACAACTGAAGTGACTTACCACACATGCACGCACATCTAAATAACTAATGCTGTTATATAAACCTGGATGCATACCCACTGGCCATCGCAAATGAAAAGATGACTTTCTTCCTCTGTATTAAGGCATATACCTATTTTATCCCTCCTGTTACCTCCTTTCTCTCATTCATCCACTCGTCACACAGACATTCCTTAAGTACTTTCTGAAAGACAGTGTAGCTTATTAAGATGTGGCTTCTAAAATCATGCTTATGAGCGAAGTACTCCTGAGTGGGATATTTCACCTCTGTGTGCCTCCCTCGTCTCACCCATGAAATAGGAGTGATAACTGTCCTGGCGTCAGAAAGTTGTCGTGAGGATTATACAAGATGCCCCAGGCAGAGAACACTCTCAAGTTCACAGTCTCCTGCGGCAGACAGGCACGTACAGCAGCCGATGCTAGAAACAAGTAAATAGGCAATGAGAGCCTAAAGGTGGAATCAGGGAAGACTCCCTGGAGGAGGCATTGCTTAAAACTGTGCAAAGGGACTACAGGAGGCAGAGAGAGAGTATGCCGGCTTATAGGAACTGCATGTGGACTGGCATAGATAAAACACAGGAAGCAAAGGGAAAGGAAAGGGATGAGTCTGGAAATGTAAAAACAGATCTAGCTGCAAGAGTTCTGTTATTTTCTTTTTAACAAGGCTTTATCTGTACTCTATCTGGAAAACAATGGGGAACAACAAAGGAATTTAAACACAGCCTCTGACTCAACTGTCCAGTTATTGCCAAGAAACAACCACTTAGACCTAGCTCTACTGAGATTAAGGTGACTGCCTTTACAGATGGTGGCAGCTGAGGGAAGCAGACCCATTCAAGGGTCGGCCATTCAGCCTCTAGGACAGCCATTCGGAGGCTGGCTTCCCCTAGAGGACTTGTCCTAAGGCACTTACACTTAGTTACTTGTTTTATTGACAGCGAGAAGGGATTCCTTTAAACCCTAGGCTTAAGATTGAGGGGGCTCATGAAATGAACCTTGCCTACTACCTCGGCTTTTTAATTACTCTGCCTGCTTTAGCTGAGGCAGACACTCTCCATTCAATTAGTCCACGCCATGCTCCTCTGTCCCCAACACAGAAACCTGGAACCAGTTACCATTTATCATCCTTCTTGCTGCTATTAATTTTTCCATTACCTCACCCTCAAGTCAAAACCCTTTTGTTGCCTCCCAACCCCTTCAGGCAAATGTGCTTGTGACCACTGGTTTAGTTTAAAAATTCTATGTAGAAAAGTTTTATAACCAAGACTATAAGACACCCTGGTTTGTCCGGGACAAAACCTATTTTCCCAGCTTAATTATCAAAAGCACCCTATTTCACTCTCAACAGTGTTCCAGCCTGGATGATAAATTGTACTGCCACTTCTTTGACAGAGATGGAGGTTTTAACCAAATATAATACCTGTCAATCAGTTGAAACAACTCTGATGCAAAGTCTCCACTGGCCCCTACCCCCAACCCTGCAAAGAAAAAATTGTCCCTATTCAAAAGGTTCTCTGATGTTTACCTGTGGACAGAAATACAGGTGAATTTCCTGAATGTTCACAGAATACTGTTAACCTTGACCCTTGGGACTGGCATCTAAACTTCAGGCTAGAGACGGACCCAGCTCACCAGTAACTCAGGGGGAAACTCTGACACTGGCAAAGATGAAGCAGTGGTTCCCAAATAAGTTGGTCATTAGAGCCCCTCGGACTTTAAAAATATAAGTAGATCTCTACATCCCAATTCAGATCTACTGAAGAGGGTAAACACAGTGGGACCCAGGAATCTTTATTTTTCTAAGGCTTCCCAGAAAATTCTGATGCTCGCAGACCAGCCTTTCTCCCAAAGCTTCCTCCCTGAGTGAAGTTAACCAGGTAAATGAAAAACACTTAGACCCTAAAACCAGGGCTTCCCTGGTGGCTCAGATGGTAAAGAGTCCACCTGCAATGCAGGAGACCCAGGTTCAATCTCTGGGTCAGAAAGATCCCCTGGAGAAGGAAAGAGCAACCCACTCCAGTATTCTTGCCTGGGAAATCCCATGGACAGGGATCCCATACAGTCTGACACGACTGAGCGATGAACACACCAAAACAAAGGAAAAATAAAATAAAATCCCCTACAACGCTGATAAAGAGCCTTACATGCAAGTGGAGTACTGCAGAAGTCATTTCATTCCAGGTGCCTAAACAACTTAACATGATTCCTATTTTGCCTCAGCCAGAAAGCTCACAGCTAAATGTAGTATGCAATTACAGAAACCATCTGATATAAAGGTCCTGGCACATCTCTTCTTTGTTCCAGTTTTTTGTTACATCTTCTGATGGGTGTTTTTATGGTTGAAATTTTGTATCAATGTATTTTACTGCTGTAAATTACCTTAAATCCATCTTACAAGTTGGCTGTATTAACTAAATATTAAATAATGATACTTTAGCATTTTTAACATCATAGAAAACAAGACTGAACCAAAGAAATTTGGAATTCAAGTTCAATCTCAGTGCCATGTACCTTGAGGGACAACCTCCTTTGAACTAGCAGCTGGGTCAAAGTATTAAGAGATATCAATTTAAAAGACTCTGAGTTGGGTGACATAGCAGAGCCCAGCTCCACAGTATACCATTTAGATGTGGAATCTGAACTCTCCTTAGTCGGACTTCTGACTCAATTTGTTTGTGGGTCGAGGTTATGGCACAGACTTTGAAGCCACATTACAGCCACAGAAGCTGTATGTGCTTAGGCAAGTCGGCCTGAAAACCCCAAGAATGTTTCAAACTGTTCTTAGTTACTCTATAACCATTTTTCTTAAGAAAATGAGGCAATAAAGTAGTTCAGGTCCTTGTACCTGAGCTGTGCCTTAATCTAGCTTCACTTCACGGTTCAGTGCAAAAGGAAACTATTAATGCTAAGGGGTGACCAATTAGACAGAAAGCTCTCGCAGTCTGAAAGATCAACCATCATTTGTTACATAGGAATAGAATTAAAACACAGACAGCAAAGTAGAATGCCCTGATTAATTGATCAAGGAGTCATCAGTCTCTCAAAAGTCCCCATACAAGTCCCTCTGAACCCCATATGCTTTTTCTTTTTTTCAATATTTATTTATTTGGCTGCATCGGATCTTAGTTGTATCACTTGGGACTCTTCACTGCAGCACGTGGGCTTAGCTGCCTAAGGCATGTGGGAGCTTAGTTCCCCAACCAGGAATCAAATCTGCATCCCTGCACTGGAAGGCGGATTCTAACTGGACAACCAGGGCAGTCCAGCCATGTGCTTTTCAACAGCCCCAATAACAATCACCCACAACCCAAAGCCTTACCATTCACTAAACACATAACCTTGGGCAGTTATACTTTTTGTGCCCAGGCTTCTTCATTTACCAAATGACTTTTTTTTTTTTTTTGCTCCACCATTTGGCTTGCAGGATCTTAGTTGCCTAACTAGGGATGGAATCCAGGCCACCACAGTGAGAGCACTGAGTCCTAACCTTTGGACCACCAGGGAAGTCTCTACCAAATGAAATTTATAATAGGATCAACCTCATTTGTGGTTGGATTAAATGAAATAACATTTGTAGTTTAAAACAAAGTCTGGCTCATAATAAGCACTCAATATGCAGTAGCTACCATTAATATTTTTTCATAGTACCACTATATCCCAATGCCTTCCGTGTGTTAGTCAAACTGCTAGGATCTATCTATACACCATCTTAATCCTCGCCACAACCTTTGAAGACAAGTACTATTACTCCCACACTGAGGTTTCAGAGGCTGACCCTTCAGCTAACACAGGGAAGAGACAAGTTTTAATCCTGGTCAGGCTGATACTGAGATTTCATTTTCCCATGACATCAAGATGGCTTTAATTCTTCATTTGCTACATTAAAAACAAGGCAGAAAGCAAAAGCAATGACATCCAAATACTTCATCATGACATGGTAATTTGATTTTTAAAATGCTACATGAATGGAAAAATGTCTGAAAAGTTTTGCAGCAAACTGTTAAAAAGTGTTTACCTCTGGGAAGTAAGACTGGGAAATGGTGTGGGGAAGGCTTTTTACCGTGGGCTGTCCACATTTTTATACTATTTGATTGTGTATACAAAGCACAAGAGTTTTAATGTAAGCATTTTATTGAGGCATATTACACAAACAGAAAAGGACATGATTTGTGAATAAACAACTGGATGGATGATCACAAACAAAAAGTGAGTCCATGGAATCAGAATCAAAGAAACTGAACGCTACCAGAACTTCCATGATCCTGACTATAGATTAATTCTAGTTAACACTGTAGATTAATTTGGCTTGATTAGTCTTATATAACTGCAATGATGTGGTATTTATGCGTTATGTCTGGCTTCTTCCTCTCAACACTGCATGTCTGTCTGATCCATATTATTATGGATAGCTGTAATTCCTCCATTCTCACTGAGGCAGTGTTGCATTTCATTATTTGTTATAAATACATGTATCTATACTGGCATTTATTTTTCCATTTCACTTTTGTTAATGCATTTGAGTTGTTCTGAGTTTGGGGCTATCATGAATAGTACCGCTTTGAAGATTCTTGATATGTCTTTCATGCCATGTGGACACTTATCTATTGAGCGGTTAACTGGAGAATTGTTGGGTCATAGGGTCTGATTGTGACTTCCCTGGTGGCTCAGTTGGTAAAGAATTAGGAGACCCAGGTTCTATCCCTGGGTCGGAAAGATCCCCTGGAGAAGGAAATGGCAACCCACTCCAGTATTCTTGCCTGGGAAATCCCACAGACAGAGGAACCTGGTGGGCTACAGTCCATGGAGTTGCGAAGAGTCAGACATGACTGAGCATATAGAGTCTGATCACATTAAAGCTTTGAAAGTGTAATTTTTTAAGAAATGGATGTAAATTATTGGTACATCACCTTAATTTCATCTATCTGTATGCATTTGACCTCTTTACCCTATATAGGTCTTACCTATGTCCATATCTTCTTATCTGAGTAGTCATCTCTATTAAAATTAGGCCAAGTCCTTGGTCAAGAACCTAGCCTTCTACAAGATCAGAGTGTTCTTCAGAAAGTTGTCTTTCAGGTTGACGGCATTTCCTGAGAAGGCAGTGTGCTATACATACGAAAACACACCACAGACCTCAGTTACAGATGACCTTTCCAGTTCACCCACACTGGCGCTAACAGTATCAACAATCACACGGGGTGCTAAGTGCCACATAGAAATTACCTTTTTCAACTCAGGTTTTCATGGGTACATTTTGTCCTGGACTTGACTCAGTTCCCAGTTTACAGGCCCATCCTTCGCTGGGCAAGGTGGATCTGTCTACTCCCTGGTAATCTTCATTTGTCATAAAAACTGCCCCCAAACCCCCTCCTGGCCACCCAGCAGGCTCTTCTCTGGCAAATCGTCCAGTTCCTCTGCTCTTGTGTTCTTCCCTGCCCGCATGGCCATGGCCTCCCATGGCTGGACTGTCAGTTCTCCCAGGTGGGGCCATGGCTTGTAGCTTTTCAGGAGGAACAGGAAGAGGAGTTGCTGTTCTCTGAGATGCTCTGAGCTCTAAGAGCACTGGGGCTGAGACCAGCCCAGCAAACCCCCCTGGGCACAAGGGTCTCAGGGCTGAGGAGCCCGGGAGAGTCCTACCCCTCATGATGATACCTGTCCCACGATTAGCACTTCTCAGACCTGGGTGCTGGGTAATACTATTACCAATGAAATACTGATAGTTATGGCTTATCAGGGGGCAGAATACTGGAGTTATAGCTGGCCTGGGCGTCAATCTGCCTGGTTTCAAATCCCAGTTCTGCAATTTATCCTGTGTCCTGTGTCCCTGGGTTGTGAAGAAAAAGATAATGTAAGTTCACACCTAGCACAGAGGAGGCACTCACAAAATAATAGCTCCTGCTACAATATTATTATGATAGAGCGGTTAAGGCCATGGCCTTTGAAGTCAGATCACCCAGTCAAAATCCAGCTCTATCCACTCACTACTGCATGACAAGGGCAAAGTATTTAACATTTCTATGATTCAGTTTTTCCCATCCATAAAATGGGCATCTTAATTGTATCTACCTTACAAGCATCATAAGGATTACTGAAAGAATATGTTCATATTTAGAACACTGCTTAGCATATAAAAAGTCTTATATATACTTTAACTAGATTAACTATGACCATTGTTGCAAGTTGATTAAATAAATATTCTCATACAAACCTGTCAAGTGTAGACAGAGGCTCTTGTGATTAACACAAGAGTCATTTAGGCACAGATATTCACAGATGACTAACACAAGCCAAATTCACTGGAAAACATTTCTGAGTTCATAATACATTTTCTCAATCAACTGATGGTTAAAGATATAACTCATGCCATACGAGAGGCTGGGACACTTTTTAACAATAAAAAGGGGGGCCCTCGTATTCAAAGGGCACAAAAATCATTGGTTTGCTCACTTGTTTCTTTATTTTATCCTCACAGAGAACTGAACCCCAGAGAAGGCATGTGACATACCCAGGGTCACCCAGTGTGATGTTCAGGACTGGAGGTCAACCTGAGTTCCTGTCCCAGGCACTCTACCATGCAGCTTTTCAGGCTCTCCTCTGAGACATACTGGAAGTCAAATTATCCTTTAAAAATTAATTTTATGACATTTGCTCATTTTTAATGAGCCTTTACCTTTTCCTTTACAAAGAAGTTAAGAAATAGTTCATTCACTGAAAAATCTGTAAATTCAAATTGCCTGACCTTTGGGCATGGAGCTTCTCACCTGTAAAATGCAAAGAATACTTGTTTCCCTCTGTCCAGGGAGCAGTGACAAGGTATGCCAAGGAATGAGCACAGCTTAGAAAACAGCCCCAGGACAAAACAAATTATGGTGCTTCTCCCAGTCCTGATCAGACTAGTGGTTAGATGATAATTTGACTGGGTGATCTGACCTCAGTGGTTAGATGATAATCTCCTATCAATTATCTATCCCATTGCAATATGTTAACACCATTCTCTGCTCTCTCCTCCCCAAAGACAAGCCAACAGGCTGGCACCCAGGAGGTGGGGTAACAGGCAGTCTCTGGTTAAAGGGACCTAACACAGCTTAGACAGCTTCATGCCATAGGCTCAAGCATTCACTTCCATGACATTCCCTGTAATTTGTCCTCTTCCTCCACTCCTTAGACCAGCTGGAGCAGCTAATATTTCCTAGGTGATCAATTTCACAGAATGAGGGAGCACACAGCAAGGGCCATTAATGCATAATGAGCCTTTATGCAATCTGGCAGATAAGCCCTGCTCTTTCACCCTTAAGGACATGACGTAAGACCTTGAATCTGGAAATAACACTCTTAAAAGTCAGAAAAGACCCTCTGACTACAGAGTATCCATTATTTAGCACCCCTTAGGATGCATGAGCGAAAACCAGAGGCTCTTAACAGAGGCTTCCCCAGGACTCAAGAGGCAAATGGGCAGCCTCCTACCAAGAGCATCCCTTATCTCTGGCTCCACCCCTTCCTGTCTTTTGTCAGTTGCTGGGAGAGGAAAGACAGTCAACAAAAACTCAACAGCAATTTTGGCCAGGGTGTGGATCCTCTGAAGGCTTCCCTTGAAAGCAACTAGAGGAAATAAGAAATTGACATGCGGGTGAGAAAAACTCAAGGAGATAGACAACTGTAGATCTGACAGAGGAAAAAAAATCTCAGGGGACAACTGCAAATGTGTATCTGAATAAGTAGGGAGTCCAAGGTAGAGGCTTAAATGAAAAACTGGGAAAAGGAAGAAAGATAGTTTTATCCATTCAAATTTGGAGATCTGGGTTGAAAATTTATTACAAAAGCACAGATGAAAATACTGAGGAATAAAAGCAGCTATTCACACACATACAAATGTATTCTGTTCGTTTCTGTTCTGAAGCCAGCAAAAAACAAGGAGGCAGGTTAGTGAGCTGCTGAGGTCTGGCTATGTTTTTTTTTAATTGGTGGAAAATTGCTTTACAATGTTGTGTTGGTTTCTACCATAGAACGTCACAAATCAGTCATAAACATATATATAAATCCTCTCCCTCCTAAGCCTCCCTCCCCATCCTCCGGGTCATATTTTACACACTATCATGTGTAAAACAGTTAGTGAGAAGTTGCTATGTAACACAGGGAGCCCAGCCTGGCACTCTGTAATGTTCTATATCTTGACTTGGGTAGTAACTCTACAGGTTATTTATAACCACTTGCTGTGCATTTTTAGTTTATGACTTTTTAATTTCACAATAAAAGTAAGTTTCAAAACAAAATTTCAAGTACACAAGACTACAGAGTTATATTCAGGAACTTTAGTAGTTTAACAAAAGGATGGAGCCAATACCAGAATAATTCATGCAAGAGAAAGCAAACATAGCTATTTAAATAAAACGCACTCCTCTTCCAGCTTAATTTTACGGCTTGCTTTGGTGTGGAGACTCAAAGTCTGCATATACAAAACCACAGCAAACTGTATCTGCCCCGATGATAAATGTACCACACCTACCAACCAGGTGTGTATAACTTTGTGGACACACACCTCAATACTGTTCACTGTTTACAGAGCAGTCTCACATACCTTAACCCACAGCCAGTGGCCAGAGTTATCCCCACTGTGGAGATTAAAATAAAAAAAAAAAAGACAGCCTCAGACAGGAGACTCCCTCCAGGTACAACTCAAGTAAGAACCAAAAATCAAACCTACACCAGATTTCACACACCTGGGGACCCTTTATGACAATGACTTTCCCATGCTCAGGAAGTTCAGAGGTCCATGTTTTTTTCATGTGGAAATAATGAGGTGAATAAACGGGTAAATAACTGTCATTAAGAGGATGTCACCTCCTCTGAATCACCTTCACTTTTCAATCAAAGGACAGCCCAGGGTGTTATAAAGATTAGCTTTCCTCACTAAACCACAAACATCTTGAGAGTGGAGCTGTGTCTCCTCATTTCTGGAACTCCAGGGCTTTGCGTAGTTTCTAGAATATGGGACATGCTCATGACACTTGTGCTAATAAAAAAATAAACAGATAAGGGTACAGACTAATGAATTCACAGTACTGTGGTTTTCCACCCCATACCATCATTCCTGCACAGTGCCACTTGCATTAAGCCTTTTCAAAACCACTAAAATGACAGACAGTAACTGCCCTTTCAACAGATGACCAGTAAAATCTCTCTTCCCCTCCCTTAAGAGTTTTTTAAGTTTTTTTGGTTTTCTTGTTTTAATCACCGCTACTCTGTTCTCCTGCTGTCTTCCATTCTTAACAGGAGCCATATTCTCCAATTCTGAAGGAAAGGTTTCATGTGATACATAAATTCAGAAGCTGGAGAGGGCTGACAGGTTAATTATAGACACAAAGAGTGGGGACAAATGGACTATGAGGTAAGCGAGTCTAAATGTCTCTTCCCTGGATAAGCATTTATTAATAAGCCTGCAAAGATTTACTAGGCACAGCCAGGTTCAGCTCGGTGCCAAGCTTGGGCACGGGGGTCCAGATTTGGGAAAGGTAGTTTCTGCACTTGAGGAATCTGGCTGGTGCCTGGGAAGATTGCATGTATACCTGGGAATACTCAAAGTGGCCCCCTGGGGACAAGAGGTGGAAGATAGGGAAGAGACAGTGCCTAAGAACTGAAGCACCTGTCCCTTCTGGGAGTGGGATGGTTAAAGAAGACCTCATCAGTTCACTAGGCCCACCTGGAAGGAAATGTAGGTAGGACTATGGCTGGACAGAAGACCAAGAGGGGGCCCTGATTGTTTTTCTCCTGTACCTCCCATATTCCTTCCGGGGCTGGAAGCAGGGACTTAAGTCAAAAGGACCTGTAGGTCTTCTCCTCCCTCTCCAAACTGCCCCTCTAAAAAAGAGGAATGTTCAGATGACTGGAAAGGCAGGTCTAGGGTCACCTTCAGCAAGCAGATGAGCCCAAGAATGGAATGAGAAGCCTAGCAAAGAGTGATACCAGAGTGCTTTTGGCTCCCCTATTAAATTCAATCCAAAAAAATTCTGGGCCAACTTCCAGGTGGCACATTGAATGTGGCACCTCTCAGTGGAACATCAAGCTTGCCTTTAGCCGAGACTAGATGACAGCCTGGGCTTCCAAACGCTAAGTCTGGATCTCCCTCGGGTTTCCGCTTTATTTGGGAATGATGGATCTGGTCGTCTCCAGTTGAACCTGGGCCCTTCCAAATAGATGAGGGCTCTCTCAGAATTTTTCAAGCACCACTTCCCCCTGACATACACGTAAGGTAGGACCCTCATCGCACCCCTCCCTGTTTAAGGCTGATCGGTTGATAATCCCGAAATGCCAGGCAAAATATGTCACAGCCATCTCCCGCGAAGGAGTGGAATATCCAAGAGGGTTTATTCGGGTTGGTTTATTGCCAAAATCCCGCCATTTCTCCAAAAGACATTAGAGAGGTAAAACCTGGCCATGAATGAAGTCCAATGAGTTAGACTCCGACTGTTGTTCATTTCACTGGTCCCCCGCGAGCCGCCCCCACCACCACCCCCGGCTCAGTAAACCTCCCACCCGCTCCACCTCAGTTTCCAGGTGGTTTCTGCTATTTCCAAACTGCTTTCGGCCGCTTTACGGCGTGGTTAGAACAGTGAAGTGCTATCTCCCAGCGAGCGGGATCTGCGGGAACCCTGAGCCCCTCGGCAGCTGACAAAGCGCGTCCACACGCCCGCCAAGCTTTCAAGGCGAAGGAACGAAAACTGGCCCCAGCTGTCCTGCGGCCGCGGTAAGTGGATGCTCCGCAGCTCCTGGCTCGCCTGCGAGCTGGGCGTCCGGCAAGGGCGGCGGGCCCGAGACGTGCGGAAAGCAATCCGCACACCTGGCGCACCTGGACGCGCCCGGAGATCCCAGCTCCGTCCCGGGCTCCGGAAGCCACCGTCTCCGATCGCGCCCACGGGGCTCCGGCCGCCTCAGGTCCCCTCCGGGGCACGCCACTCCCCAGCCCGGGATGGCTCCGCTCCCCGCGCGTCTCGGGATCCTCTTACCCGGGAAATGGCGAGAGGCTGCTCGAAGTCCTTGCCCCCCACGAGGCGGAAGCCCCAGGGTCCCGGGCCCTGCAGGACTATTTGCAGGGTGGTCATGGCGCGGCGACGGCGGGTGGCGACCCGAGGGGACAGACGGGGCAGGGCGCGGAGCGGCGAACTGGGCTCCCTGGCAGCTGTCGGAGAAAGAGCGCGCGGCGCGGGCCGGTGGAGCCGGCGGCGGGCGGGAGCTGGGCGGGAGGAGGGCGGGGGCGGCTCCGCCCAGGCCGCGTCGCGGCCGCCCGCCCCTCGCGTCCTCCCGACCGCGTCCTCCCGACCGCGTTCCGCAGCACGCGGCCCGGGCAGAGAGTCTGGCCCGAGAGCCGGGGGTCAGCTCAGGGTCTAGGGATCTAAACAGCCCCGCCCCGGGCGCAGCTCCGGGAGCCCCACCGCGGGCGCTAGGTGAGAGGCGGGCAGGTTCCGGCGACCGCGGAGGAGTCTACGCTTGAAAACCAGTTTGACAGTGCTTTGCAAAGTCACCCCTTTGAGGTCAGCTCCATTTTCACATTTGCTTTCATGTAAACGACAGTGATGTTGTAAAGATGCTGTCCAGTGATCTCGCTAGAAAATGTGAAGCAGTCAGGGCATTTATAGCTCCATTTTACAAATAAATTAGCTGGGTCGGTCTGAGATTAGAAGACTCGCCCGAGGCCACGCAGCTGACAGTGGTGTAACTGGATCGTCGCGAGGCTCCGCTTGCTAAAGAATCCCACACTGGAACTTTGTTAATGCTAATGAGACCGTCGCCTGAGTTTGTAAGGGAACTTCAAAACCTTCCTAGAAACCTCTCCTCCCGGCTGGATTTGCCGTAGATTCTGACCTTCCCAACAATTCAGACCTCAAGTCTGAGGCATACCAGCTGCGTGTAGAGGTAACCCGGTTGAGTCCAAACACCTGGGTTTCCAGCGCGCCGCTATCCTCCTAAGTGGGCTCTGCCCTCCCCTCGCCCTGGAGTACATGCTCCACGCCAGATCGCACCACGTCTCATTGTCCACTTACTCGAGTGAAGCTGAATGCCCAAGATACTTGTAGGGCCACCCACGGAATGGGCTCCAGCTCCCTTTGTGATCTCATCTCCTTGTGCCACTCTCAGTCCACACCGGCCTGTCGCTCCAGCCTCAAGGCCCTGCTTCAGGGCTCCTGGAATGCTTTGCTCCAGACATCCTAAGGCTCGCCCTCTGTTCAGATGTCGTGGTCTCAGTCTGGTCATCTTCCTCTCTAGAACACCGAGTCACCTTCCTCTGCTTGTATTTCCCTATTATGTTTATCATTATGTTTATCGTCATCTGACAAAATCAGTATTTCACTAATTTGTACCTGGCCCCCACCCCTAAGGGTTAGTTCCCCAGGGGTAGGGGTTTTTCTCTGTTTGGGTCACTGCTGTATCCCAGAGCCTAAGAATAGTATTTAATGAAGGCAATACATTGGCCAACGTTATGACCTTTGAATCTCAGGTTCTTCATAGTGTTCTTGGCTCCAGTTCATACTGCCACCTGAGCCCCAGTGTTCTGTCTCCTCGTGATACTGGCCTACCTACCCAGATGCCCTGTGCAGAGATTTACACATATAGGGATCATCTTACTTGTCCAATTGTGTCACAGGACAAGTGACTGGTTCGGGAATGGTTTGCTTGAATTTACAGATTAAAGTGGATTTATGTCATCTATCCATCCCTCTCGTTTTGCACCCTGATATTCTTTTTTTTTTAATCGAAGTTTAGTTGATTTACAATGTGTTAGTTTCAGGTAGATAGCAAAGTGATTCAGATATATGTTCTTTGGCAGATCCTTTTCGAAGTTATAACAAAATAATGAACATAGTTCCCTGTGCTATACAGTAGGTCTTTGTTGTGTATCTGTTTTATATAGTGTGTATCTGTTAATCCCAAACTCCTAATTTATCCCTTCCACCCACTCCCAATCCTGATATTCTTGAATGTGAGAAAAAAGAATAGTGTTACCACAAGGAGCCAGCTACCTGTTCCATCAAAGCCAAAAATTATCTTTTTTTTTAACAAAGCTCAATATTTTTAATAATAAAAGGTACAATTCCCAAAGAATACAGATATTATAAACCATTAGACACCTAACAACAAAGAAACAAAGATACGTAAAGCAAAAATCAGAAGAAATATAAAGGAAAAGAAAAAACATATAATCATTGTGAGACATACTAACATTTCTCAGACAATAATTTATCAAGTGCAGAAAAAATAAGAATGGGAGATGCTGAATGATGTTATTAATAATTTAAGTCTAATAAATTAATATTTACATTAACTTTTATTAATCTTATATCCTACACAAATATATTTAGATTTTTGTATCTCACACATTGTTATTAGATAAAATTATACCATTTGATTAAGATTCTCCTGATTTAAAAACATGCTTGTGTTTCAAGTCCCTGCAGAATTTGGGAGACTAACCAAATTCTGGATCTGCCCGAAGATGGGGAGCAGTTTTGAATATTTTGTGTCCTAGGAAGAGAAAAAGGTTGAAGAGCCACAGCTCCTGTGCTCCCAAAGGTGGGAACTGCCTCTCATTCATCCCTACGTGTCCTGCTGGGGGTGTATAGACCTGATACATCATGTGTGCCAACAGTTCCTATTCTATACAGTATTCTTTTTGGATATAGGGCACTAGTACATCAGTTCAGTTCAGTTCAGTCGCTCAGTCATGTCCGACTCTTTGTGACCCCATGAATCGCAGCTCGCCAGGCCTCCCTGTCCATCACCAACTCCCGGAGTTCACCCAGACTCGCATCCATCGAGTCAGTGATGCCATCCAGCCATCTCATCCTCTGTCGTCCCCGTTTTCTCCTGCCCCTAATCCCTCCCAGCATCAAAGTCTTTTCCAATGAGTCAACTCTTCTCATGAGGTGGTCAAAGTACTGGAGTTTCAGCTTTAGATCATTCCTTCCAAAGAAGTCCCAGGGCTGATCTCCTTCAGAATGGACTGGTTGGATCTCCTTGCAGTCCAAGGGACTCTCAAGAGTCTTCTCCAACATCACAGTTCAAAAGCATCAATTCTTCGGCACTCTGCCTTCTTCACAGTCCAACTCTCACATCCATACATGACTACTGGAAAAATCATAGCCTTGACTAGACGGACCTTAGTCAGCAAAGTAATGTCTCTGCTTTTGAATATGCTGTCTAGGTTGGTCATAACTTTTCTTCCAAGGAGTAAGCGTCTTTTAATTTCATGGCTGCAGTCACCATCTGCAGTGATTTGGAGCCCCCAAAAATAAAGTCTGCCACTGTTTCCACTGTTTCCCCATCTATTTCCCATGGAGTGATGGGACCAGATGCCATGTTCTTCGTTTTCTGAATGTTGAGCTTTAAGCCAACTTTTTCACTCTCTTCTTTCACTTTCATCAAGAGGCTTTTTAGTTCCTCTTTACTTTCTGCCATAAGGGTGGTGTCATCTGCATATCTGAGGTTATTGATATTTCTCCCAGCAATCTTGATTCCAGCTTGTGTTTCTTCCAGCCCAGCGTTTCTCTTGATGTACTCTGCATATAAGTTAAATAAGCAGGGTGACAATATATAGCCTTGATGTATGCCTTTTCCTATTTGGAACCAGTCTGTTGTTCCATGTCCAGTTCTAACTGCTGCTTCCTGGCCTGCATACAGATTTCTCAAGAGGCAGGTTAGGTGGTCTGGTATTCCCATCTCTATCAGGAGTTTCTCATGACGCACACAGTCAAAGGCTTTGGCATAGTCAAGAAAGCAGAAATAGATGTTTTTCTGGAACTCTCTTGCTTTTTCCATGATCCAGCAAATGTTGGCAATTTGATCTCTGGTTCCTCTGCCTTTTCTAAAACCAGCTTGAACATCAGGGAGTTCACGGTTCATGTATTGCTGAAGCCTGGCTTGAAGAATTTTGAGCATGACTTTACTAGCATGTGACATGAGTGCAATTGTGCGGTAGTTTGAGCATTCTTTGGCATTGCCTTTCTTTGGAATTGGAATGAAAACTGACCTTTTCCAGTCCTGTGGCCACTGCTGAGTTTTCCAAATTTGCTGGCATTTTGAGTGCAGCACTTTCACAGCCTCATCTTTCAGGATTTGAAAGAGCTCAACTGGAATTCCATCACCTCCACTAGCTTTGTTCATAGTGATGCTTTCTAAGGCCCACTTGACTTCACATTCCAAGATGTCTGGCTCTAGATTAGTGATCACATCATCATGATTATCTGGGTCGTGAAGATCTTTTTTGTACAGTTCTTCTGTGTATTCTTGCCACCCCTTCTTAATATCTTCTGCTTCTGTTAAGTCCAGATCATTTCTGTCCTTTATCGAGCCCATCTTTGCATGAAATGTTCCCTTGGTGTCTCTAATTTTCTTGAAGAGATCTCTAGTCTTTCCCATTCTGTTATTTTCCTCTATTTGCACTGATCACTGAAGAAGGCTTTCTTATCTCTTCTTGCTATTCTTTGGAACTCCGCATTCAGATGCTTATATCTTTCCTTTTCTCCTTGGCTTTTCACTTCTCTTCTTTTCACAGCTATTTGTAAGGCCTCCCCAGACAGCCATTTTGCTTTTTTGCATTTCTTTTCCGTGGGGATGGTCTTGATCCCTGTCTCCTGTACAATGTCACGAACCTCAGTCCATAGTTCATCAGGCACTAGTACATAGGTTACATCATTTAGTTTTTAAACGTTGTCAGTTGTAGTCTGGCTCTACACAGCAAGAGCTAAAAACAGTCAACACTCTGACCAGGTCATCCCCTTTCTGGGCACTGATTCCAGGATATAATTTAAAAGAAGAAGAAAAAGCTATATGTACAAAGATATTTATAGCTGCATTATTTATAATGACAAAAAATATCTGGAATTAAGCAGCAACAGAAAAGTGGCTAAATATGGTATGGCCATGTGAGGGAGAAGTACACAGCCTAAAAATGATAATCATGAAGTCTATGAGAAGCCATGGAAATGTGTTTTCAAGATTATATAAAAAAGAATGAAACAAAATTATTTCTAAACCAAGTATTTATAAACAAAATTATTTACAGAGTTTATAAATAAAAAATAAAAATTATGTCTACCTACTGCCAAAAATTAGGAGACAGTACAAAAACTTTGAGAGATGCAATTGGAGAAAAAATTTTTTAAATATTGGGTTGGCCAAAAAGTTCGTTCAGAGTTTTCCGTAAGCTATTAGAGAAAAACCCAAACGAACTTTTTAGCCAATCCAATAATTTCTTCTAACATGATGTAAAGTTTTCAAAATAAAAATAAATGGCCTCAGCTCATTGGATGGAGACGAAATGCTAATCTTTCTCCGGGTGGGGGCTCTCATCTTCTGTATTTTTGATCTCCTTCCCCCTGCGCCAGTGAACTAGCTCTGAGTTGGACACACAACCTCTATTCAGAAAATGCCCAGTGATGGATTGACAACTCTGACCCCCAAAGACAAGCAACCTTGTTTTATCTTAAAAGCATTACTTATTAATTCAAACTCTACAGTTCCCTCAGACAAAACCTCTCTAAACTTCAGTTACCTTGTTTATTATTATTATAATGAATTCCATGGAAGTTTTTTGAGTTTTTTAGATCAAAATACCTGTGCATGAGGGGTTGAGGGTAAGGTAGAGAGGATGCTGAAGAAATGGAAGCAAGGAGGACAGGAAAAGGACAGAGGAGCAGTGATCTAGGAAGTCAGGGAATAGTGGGCCTTTCCAACTGTTCACTTTCCAACTGTTTACAAGTGGACAGGACAGGGTGGGTGGCTGTCTGCTGGTGGATTCCCCAGAGGACAAGCCCACCCCCCCTTTTGTCTTCTGCAGAGCTGTCTACTCCCACACCCAGGGTGCAATTGCCAGGAACCTTCAGAACCACTGCTTCCTGGAATAGCAGCCTCATTCCTTTTTTTAATTAACTTAATTATTTTTAAAATATATTTATTTATTTGTGTTTTGCTGTGACTGTCTTGTGAGACTAGGGCTGAGCTAGGCGTTACAGACGGTCTTATTTAGTTTCCAAGACAAGTCCTGGACTAGCTCAGGGGACTGCAGAGCTCCCATTCCTGGAGGTCGTGGCCATGACCCCTCCTCTGGGACTCAAGAGGGGGCGTAAGTGACTCCCCGATTCCAGCCTACACTGGGATCTGAGGCGGCTCTGTCCAGGGGTTAGAGAGCCGGAAGCTCTCATCTAGCCGCCTGGGGAGGGGCTTGGGCGCGCAGCAGCACCCCTATCCCCAAACCAGTGCAACTGTCCGGGGCACCCTGATCTAAAGACATCAGGGCAACTTGTTTATTCTCTCGCCGAAAAGAACTGAAACACTGAAACCCAAGCTCAGAGGTTCGCAAAACAATGACATCTTTTCCCGCCGGTCCTATCCCGCTTGTCTGGGGGTCCCAGCTCGCGACCTCACTCCCAGGGTCAGCGTCCTGTACTCAGTACGGTGTACTGGGATCCCACGCGCCCCTCCAGGACCGCCGACCCGGGGGAGTTGCCCTCCGCTGCGCCAGGAACTGGGCAGGAAGTTCAGCTCCCAATTCTTTCCTTTCTCCGGCTTTATCGTTCAGTCTGGGGGTGGGGGTGGGGAGGTGGAATCCTGAAGTGGCCGTTAGGGATTGGGCGGCTCTGGGATTCCTGTCGACAAAGAGCATGCTCCAGGGAGCGGGGAGCGTGGGCCCCCAAGGACACCTGGACACCGGAACTGGCTCAAGACCCTCCTGGCTGATAAAGGTGTGGGCAGATGAGCTGGGGGATCTAAGGCCTGCCGTGTGCCTAGCAGACAAGCAGCTATTTTGTCCACCTGCTTCCTGGCTCCCTGAACATGTGGCACAAAAATCTTCAAATCATCAAAGAGGCTGGACCACTACCATTTCTCAAGCATCCCTGAATGTTCAAAGAAGAGGGCATTCCTGGTGGCCCAGTGGTTAAGAATGCACCTGCCACTGCAGGGGAACATGGGTTCGATCCCTAGCCTGGGAAGATCTCACATGTGGCAAGGCAGCTAAACCAAAGAGCTGCAACTGCTGAGCCCACACACCTTAGAGTCCCTTCTCCAAAACAAGAGAAACCACAGAAAGAGAAGCCCATCCACCCCAAGAAACAGTAGTCCCTGATAACTACAACTAGAGAAAGCCCCGAACACGGTAATTAAAATCCAGCACAGAAAAATAAACTAATTATTTTTTAAAAAGAAATTCCAAAACAGAATCATAGATAAGGTAGCTCCTATTAAACCTCTGTATTGGAGAAGTTAAGATAAAAAGATAATGTCGTAGAGTAGTGTTATTCACAAGATAATGGATTGTTAAAAATATATAATTTATCTGCTAAGACCTGAATTTGAAGTTGGGTGATTAATATCTTTCAATACTGTTATTATATTTCAATGAACTCTTATGTAACCCATGAGGAAAAACTTCAGAAGTCTAAATTTGAGTCTTAGTGCACTTGGACCCACCTCTTGGTCACCTCCCCAAAAGATGAAAGGTAGCTTGGGGGTCAGAGTTACCCAGCCGATCCTAGCCCAATATTCAGAAAATAAACTTGGTCTTCATTACTAAACAAAGTCAGAATGTGTGCTAGGAACTTGACATATATGGTTGTATTTATCCAGGGAAGAGCCCAATGAATTGTCATGGTGCCCTTATTATAGGAGAAAGCTGAGGCACCGCTGCATTGCCCAGTTCTCTCTTCGTGGAAGGACTTAATTTTCCAGCTCCTGGGAGATGGACACCTTTTAGCTTTTAGCCCCCTCAGGGACTGACACTCCCCAGGGGCATGCCTGTCCCCAGGCTACCTGTGTTCCGTGACTGATCTTAGTGGGGATAAGGGACCGGCCATTTGTCCCAGAATGGGACCTCTCTGATGGGTCATTATGGCTTGGCTCCAGAGCTCATGGAGCTCAGCTTCTCCCTCTGCCCAGTCCAGCTTCCTGTCACACCCTCCACCAGGCACAGAGCCCAAGGGCCCTTCTTAATAAACATCCTGCCTAGAAACCCTATCTCTGGAACCAGAGAATTCAGCCTGCACAGAGAGGTTAAGAGACTTCCCTAAAAGCACTCAGTAACCAAGTAACAGAGAACAGTCTGGGCTGGGGAGGCAGAGGAGGAGCTATAGTGTTCAGGAGACTTTGTAATAGAAAAGGGAGGGACAGGAGGTTTACTCAGGGATTCTTAGGGTCCCAGAAGACTCCTCATGTTCCCAACTCACAGACGGCCCAAAGCACAGGTCTTCTTTCTTCACTAACAGGGTCACCCCCAGCCCACATGTCAGCAACTTGATTAGAAGTCTTTGGTGGGATGGCATTTTGGACTTTTTCCTTGGAGGAAGTAGAAATTGAGATAAGCTTTAAATGTATGAACAAATAAGGAGGCAGAAAGGCTATACTAAGCAGCAGAAACAGAACAAAATAGTAGGAAGGGTGGGGGATGATCTAGCTAAATGACATTACTAAATGATCGGCAGCATGGAAAATTCTGTGGGGTGGGTTGAGTGCCAGTGACCTGCTGTGGTGTGCAGTGGGGACAGGCAAAGTCTTTCCCTCCATCTCATCTCATTCCTCTCATCCTACCCATTCTCTCTGTGTGTGGGACATCCTCCCCCAAATCCATTTCCTCTCAGGGTTTGCCCATGCTGCTGGTCTGGTCTGGCCATGGCTGATACTGAAACTAACTATTTATAGACTTCGAGGACAGATGGAGTGGCAGGGCCAGTTTCCATGACACCAGGGCTCCTGGAGGGTGGCTTCCTCTCTGCTGGGTCTCCACCTACCCCCTCTGGGTCTGTCTTCTCTCCTATCTCTCTGAAGCTCTACTTCCATGTGGTCATTCCTTGGGCAGCATCAGGGCTGCCACTGGGTACCCTCGCAATGATAACTGACTCTAGGTACCACCACCTGGTGCCCGCTTCCTGCTTTAGACCACATTCCAGGCTGAGGAGAGGTCTCAGCCATCACCACTGGGTGATGGGCCGGGGGGCTTCTCCTGTTCCCAGGACTAGTCACCTAGGAGCCTTTAGCTCCTACCCACTGATCACCTGAGTTTATGAATCCCAGAGGGTAGTAAGAGAGGATACAAATTACAGATGTCTAGAGTTAAAAGAGGTCAGAAATAATGGAAAAGAATATGAAAAAAATTATATATACATAGGTATATAAACTGAATCACTCTGCTGTACACCTGAAACTAACACAACATTTTAAATCAGCTATACGTCAATGAAATAATTTAAAACAAAAAGGTATAAAACAAATTAAGATGGGAAAATGACCATGAAGATATCTGCTATCCTGCCAGATACTAGTTCCTATATTGGGTCTTGGAAGCATGATAAAAACAGGACTGTGTCATTGGTCAGCTGTGAGAATTTGGCGAATTTTTTAGCCTCTTGGGGCTGTTTCTTTCTTCTGTTGTGGTCAACAACTGTCTGTTGAGTACTTCCCATTTGCTGCACACTATTCTGTGCACTAAAAAGTCAACAGCAAACAAAACAGACAAAAATGTTCTCCTTTGTTTGGGATGGATATGTATACACTGCTGTATTTAAAATGGATAACCAACAAGGTCCCACTGTATAGCACATGGAACTCTGTTCAATGTTATGTGGCAGCTGGGATGTGAGGGGAGTTTGGGGGAAAGTGGATACATGTATATGTATGGCTGAATCCCTTCACTGTCCACCTAAAACTATCACAACATTGTTTGTCAGTCAGCTATACCCCAATACCAAATAAGAAAGCAAAACAAATTTTCTCCTTACATTTTAGTGTAAGAGATAAACAATAAGATAAATGAGTAAACTCTATGGTGTGTTTTGTGGGTAGGTATGTATTTAAATATATGTATTTAAATGTGTGTGTGCTGCTGCTGCTGCTAAGTCGCTTTAGTCATGTCCGACTCTATGCAACTCCATAGACGGCAGCCCACTAGGCTCCTCTGTCCCTGGGATTCTCCAGGCAAGAACACTGGGGTGGGTCGCCATTTCCTTCTCCAGTGCATGTAAGTGAAAAGTGAAAGTGAAGTCACTCAGTCGTGTCTGACTCCCTGCGACCCCATGGACTGCAGCCTACCAGGCTCCTCTGTCCATGGGATTTTCCAGGCAGGAGTACTGGAGTGGGGTGCCATTGCCGTCTCTGAAATGTGTGTGTATGTCTATGTTATTTACATGCGTGTTTTCCTGCCCAAACGGCCTAAGAGCAAAGATGCTCCAGAGCAATGAGTACACTTGCTTTCCTAACCTTGTTTTTCAAATACCATAAAAGGAACCAGGGCTTCTCAAGGAAATTCTAGGGCTGCAACAGGATAGGTACAAGAGGAACCTGAAATAGCTTTTTATGCAGAAAGTATGAAAGTGCCTGAATAAGTGGTGGATGCGTTGCAGGAGAGGGAAATGTCACATTCTGGGACCAGTGGGAGTCCTTAGGATGGACCACCAAGTGACAATTCTTGGCTTCTCAAGCAGGGAAGAAGTCAAGAGCAGCCGTAATGAAGAGAAAGCAAGTTGATTTAGGGAGAGACACATTCCATTGGCGGAATGTGGAACCCTCTCAAACCATGAATGCAGTCCTGTGGCATGGGGTCGTAGGTTTTTATAGGTTAAGTATAGATAGTTTCATAGGCTGAGTGGGAGGAATAGTCTTGCTATTTCAGAGTAGGGTGGAGGTTTCCCAGAAATTGGACCACTGGCTACATGGCTTTTCTTGGTCCTCTTCAGGACTGTCATGGTGTAAGGGGGAGTCTTTTAGTGTCTCAGTGAAGGTATAATGAGCTCCAGGTCAATGACCAGACTGTTTTCAAGGCCACCTTGGTTTCAACTGGTTCCAGCTGGTCTTTATCACATCTGAACAGCTGTGCCTCTTCATCATTATCTAGTGTTGGTGTCCTGCCCCTTTCCCTCTCATTCTGTGCTGAGATTTTTACTCCCATATTCTTATGGGAAGCAGAAGGTTGGTGGTCCATCTTCTATAGTTGCTTCTGGGCTGGGCAGGGGCATCAACCCTGCCTGTCAGGGAGAAAAGGTCTCTGGATGCCTGGTGTAGGGGTCCCAGGGGCAGGACAACTTCTTGTTTTCAGTCAGAGGGCAGTATGGGTTGGAATCCTTGCACGGCCATCATTTTAATGTGGAACTGTTGTCAGCCAGAAGACAGGGACTTCACCAAGGAATTAAAGAGGCATGGTCCAACGAGGAGGAAGAGAAGGATGACCATGACTGAGCCCAGGAAGGGTAAGAACCGAGGAAGGCTAGGGAGAGAGGGCTTCCTTACTGGTGGACCAGATGATACGAGGGTCTGACCCCTGGTTGTAGCTGTGTAACCATGATGCTTGCTCATAAATCTTTTTGATGCCCATCTCAATCTGGTCCAAATAATTAACAAAGGTACAGCAGGTTTTGTTTATAACCACACAAACACCACCCTGCTTCTCTAGGAAGTAATCCAAGGCCAATCTGTTGTCTATGACCACATTGACCAGTGAGTTTAAAGAAGTTGAAAGTCTATTTAGGGCATTTCTAGCGGTCAGGGTTAGGCTGTCTAAAGTGTTAGTCATATTTTCTAGGGTTACCTCATGGTAGGCAAAGCCTCTTCATGGAGCTGCCAACCCCCCTTCCAGTCATATCCCTGCCAATATTAATCTGATGGCCCTCCTGGGACAGTATTGAGTATTGTTATGTGTTGTGACTGTGAATGGGACTCAATGTCCTAATATACAGGCTCCCTTGTGCCACATAGTGTGGATATAGGGAGAAGCATTTACATAGGGGTCAAATTTTCCCTGGGGTGCCCTTGTCTTTGGGCCCTCATTCTGAGGAGTGCCACATGTGCAGACATATCCTGAAAGTACAGATATCTAAGATGTCTAGGAACCAAAGACTTTAACAAGTAAGCAGCCATTCAGATCTGTGGAAGGGACAAGTGACGAACACAGTGCACAAGGGACAAGAGCCCATTGTTCTATTCAAAATAGTAGAACCCCGGAGTATTCAGTGCCCTCAGCTTAGATGAGATGGTGTAGTAAGAAGGTATTTTTATTTTATTTTATTTATTTATTGGGCTGCACCCGGTCTTAGTTGTGGCACATGGTATCTTCAGTCTTCACTGAAGCACGTGGGTCCTCGTGTTCAAGCCCTCTGCCTCCTTGTTGGTAGCCCCAGTGGAGGACTCCTAGTGGTAGGACAGTGGGGGTCCTGGTTGGGGATTGCACTCCCCACCCCGCACCCAAGGTAGATTACATATCCTTGATTTGGGGCTGTGAGTTCATCAGCATATGCCTGGGCTGCACCAAGGACCGGCTTTTCTCTTTAGAGGTGCAACAGGTTGAAAGGTGGAGATTGCCCCCAAGTAAGATTCATGAGGTTGCAAGGAGTCGGACACGACCGAGCAACTGAACTGAACTGAACTGAAGTCCATAGAACATTGTCAGCTTAGTGAATTGCTCTGAGAACTAACTGGGGTCCTTGGGAAAATGTCCAGATTTTTCTTTGCAAGTCATAGGAAAAAGGACGTGGACTCTGTTCCTCTGTCAGCAGTTGGCACTTCCCTTAAGGGACAGAGTTTGGTATTGGGAGGCTGATTGGTAGCCGTGCTTCCTGTAGTACTGGTGGGACTCACCTCTGGTAACAGAGGATTCAGGACAGGGCTGGAAGGATAAGGTGGTAGGGTTTCCAGGCACCCAGGTGGGGCACTAGAGGTAGGCGGTCATGAAGCTTGCCCCCTATCAGAATTGGAGGAGGGGGCAGGAGTTCCCTGATGTGGACTTCAAGGAGATGGGCTCATAAGAAGATCATCTAAAGCATGAATGCCAACTAGGAAAAGGAGAGGGAGTACAAGAGTTTGAAAACCATCTTTTTGTAATATCATTGTCAAAATTAACTCCAGCAAGAATCATCACTGATGCAAAATCTAGGGTTTGATGAGGAAGAGGATGTTGGTATGGTCTTAAAGTATCTCCCCACAGATTGCTTATCAGATGCAAAGAAAAAAGAAAGAAAGAAACCAATACATAGTGACCAAGCAAGACTTCCTTTTTTAAAAAAGTATTTATTTATTTGGTTGTGCTGAGTCTTCATTGCAGGATCTAGTTCCTTTATCAGGGATCAAACCCCAGTGCCCTGCATTGCGAGCACAGAATCTTAGCCATTGGACCACCAGGGAAGCCCCAGGACTTGCTTTTGGTGACACCTCCCCCAACCCCTTTTATTTAGTAGAGGGTTGTCTGATGTTTCCTTGTGATATTTGGTTCAGGTTATGCTTTCCTGGCTGGAATATTACATAGCAATGCAGCATCCTTCTCAGGATGTTATGTTTGTCACAAATTGTTCTTTGGCCCCTCACAGTTCAGTTGCTCAGCCGTGTCCGACTCTTTGTGACCCCGTGGACTGCAGCACAACAGGCCTCCCTGTCCATCACCAACTCCCAGAGTTTACTCAAACTCACGTCCATTGAGTCGGTGATGCCATCCAGCCATCTCATCCTCTATCGTCCCCTTCTCCTCCTGCCTTCAGTCTTTCCCAGCATCAGGCTCTTTTCCAGTGAGTCAGTTCTTCATATCAGGTGGCCAAAATATTGGAGTTTCAGCTTCAGCATCAGTCCTTCCAATGAATATTCAGGACTGATTTCCTTTAGGATGGACTGGTTGGATCTCCTAGCTGTCCACGGGACTCTCAACAGTCCTCTCCAATACCACAGTTCAAAAGCATCAATTCTTTGGTGCTCAGCTTTCTTTATAGTCCAACTCTCACATCCATACATGACTACTGGAAAAACCATAGCTTTGACTAGATGGACCTCTGTTGGCAAAGTAATGTCTCTGCTTTTGAATATGCTGTCTAGGCTGGTCATAACTTTTCTTCCAAGAAGCAAGCATCTTTTAATTTCATGGCTGCAGTCACCATCTGCAGTGATTTTGGAACCCAAGAAAATAAAGTCTGCCACTGTTTCCACTGTTTCCCCATTTATTTCCCATGAAGTGATGGGACCAGATGTCATGATCTTAGTTTTCTAAAGTTGAGTTTTAAGCCAGCTTTTTCACTTTCCTCTTTCACTTTCATCAAGAGGCTCTTTAGTCCTTCTCTTTCTGCCATAAGTGTGGTTTCATCTGCCTATCTGAGGTTATTGATATTTCTCCTGGCAATCTTGATTCCAGCTTGTGCTTCATCCAGTTCAGCATTTCTCATGATGTACTCTGCATATAAGTTAAATAAGACGTGGCAATATACAGCCTTGACGTACTCCTTTCTCTATTTGGAACCAGTCTGTTGTTCCATGTCCAGTTCTAACTGTTGCTTCTTGACTTGCATACAGATTTGTCAGGAGGCAGGTCAGGTGGTCTGGTATTCCCATCTTTTGAAGAATTGTCCACAGTTTGTTGTGATCCACACAGTCAAAGACTTTGGCATAGTCAATAAAGCAGAAGTAGTTGTTTTTCTGATGCTAATTTTGCTCTTCTGGCAAGGTGGTGTTGAAGTTTGCCATGTTGTTACCAAACACAAGTTTCCTGTGCACAGTGAGGCCAAACACCACCAAAATGTTATGTTGGAGTTGGGAATCAGAAAAAGGCCCTGGCAGGGCCATACAAGCCCAAACCACCTGAAGGCTTACAGCAAAACAGTTAAAGACCAGGTGAGGGAGGGGTGGTCACAAGGTACGTGATCAGCCCATGCACAGTTATCTGATTGGTTGGCTGTTAACAGGTACTTAACATTAATCAGTTCTTAGGTGCCAGTAGGTGAGGGCTTCGTGCTCACTGTCATCAGGCAGTTAATTTCTTCCATAAGTCAGTAAGTGAAAGTTGCTCAGTTGTGTCCAACTCTTTGCGACCCCATGGACTCTACAGTCCATGCAATTCTCCAGGTCAGAATACTGGAGTGGGTAGCCTTTTCCCTCTCTAGGGGATCTTCCCAACCCACGGATCAAACCCAGGTCTCCCACATCAGATTCTTTACCAGCTGAGCCACAAGGGAAGCCAAATTTCTTCCATTTGGTGGTGGTTTTAGCATCTGAAAAACTCAAGAAATAAATGCTTGAGATCCTATTAGTTGGATACTTCAGAGAGGAGCTGTAGCAGAAGATGTGGGGGAAGAGTCTGATCCAGGAAGAACCCATAGAGTCCTGCTCAGTTACAGATGGACTATATTCTTCAAAAATGGTAATGTCATAATAGACAACGGAAGGTTTTGGATATGCTTCAGATTAAAGGAGAGTAGAGTCAGACAGTCCAAATGCTATATCAGTTCAGTTCAGTTCAGTCTCTCAGTCGTGTCCGACTCTTTGCAACCCCATGAATCGCAGCACGTCAGGCCTCCCTGTCCATCACCAACTCCCAGAGTTCACTCAGACTCACGTCCATCGAGTCAGTGAGGCCATCCAGCCATCTCATCCTCAGTCGCCCCCTTCTCCTCCTGCCCCAAACCCCTCCCAGCATCCAAGTCTTCTCCAGTGAATCAACTCTTTGCATGAGGTGGCCCAAGTACTGGAGTTTCAGCTTTAGCATCATTCCTTCCAAAGAAATCCCAGGGCTGATCTCCTTCAGAATGGACTGGTTGGATCTGCTTGCAGTGCAAGGGACTCTCAAGAGTCTTCTCCAACACCACAGTTCAAAAGCATCAATTCTTCGGCGCTCAGCCTTCTTCACAGTCCAACTCTCGCATCCATACATGACCACTGGAAAAACCATAGCCTTGACTAGACGGACCTTAGTCGGCAAAGTAATGTCTCTGCTTTTGAATATACTATCTAGGTTGGTCATAACTTTTCTTCCAAGGAGTAAGCATCTTTTAATTTCATGGCTGCAATCACCATCTGCAGTGATTTTGGAGCCCCCAAAAATAAAGTCTCTGTTTCCCCATCTATTTCCCATGAAGTGATGGGACTGGATGCCATGATCTTAGTTTTCTGAATGTTGAGCTTTAGGCCAACTTTTTCACTCTCCACTTTCACTTTCATCAAGAGGCTTTTTAGTTCCTCTTCACTTTCTGCCATAAGGGTGGTGTCATCTGCATATCTGAGGTTACTTGACCTTGTACTGGAGAGAAACATGGATACAGATGGGAGAAAAGCCTTGCAACAATGTTACATTTACTGGCTGATAACTCTGTGGTTGTGAAAGAGACTATCCCTACCTTTAGGAAATATATGCTCAATTATGTAGGGATAAAGGGCCACATGTATATAAGCTATTCTCAAATAGTTCAGGAAAAAAGTTGTGTTTTTGTGATTGTGTGTGTGAAAGAGAGAAAGAGAGACAAAGAGAATGCAAATAAAACAAATGGGATAAAATATTAGCAATAAGTGAATTTGGGTAATGGCCATATGGATGTTCTTTGTACTGTCCTTATTCTTGGAACTTTTCTGTGATTTTGAACTTAATTCCAAATGAAATGTTTTCTAAGGGAAAAAAAATTAGCATGATAGATGGTGTTATGCTCTGTGGAGAAAAATAAAGCAAGGTTGCAAATACCAAGTGATGAGGGAAGACTAAGCAGCAGGACCCTATGCCCCACGTTCTCCGCTTTAGCTCTTCTCTGAAGTACCTAGATAATAGTATCTCATCCTTTTCAGATGCTAAAACCACCACCAAATGGAGGAAATTAGCTGCTTGATGATCAGGAGCCTGTAGCCACCAGCCTTCTGGTGCCTATGGATTGGTCACCATCAACCAATCAGAGAACTATGCACAAGTTGACCATGTTCCCTGGGACACTCGGCTCTCACCTTGCTGAAACCCTTCAGGGAGTTTTGGTTTTTTGATCAAGACCCATATGTTCTCCTTGCTTGAAAGTGAAAGTTGCTCAGTCATGTCCAACTTTTTGCAGCCCCATGGACAGTAGCCTGCCAAGTTCCTCTGTCCATGGAATTCTCCAGGCCAAAATACTGGAGTGGGTAGCCATTCCCTTCTCCAGGGCATCTTCCCATGGCCCTGCAGTAAACCTTTCTCTGCTCCCAAATTCCATGAACTTGCCTTCAGTAACAAGACTTCAGGAAAGTTCTTGAGTCAAGACCTGAGCTAAGTGAGTGAGCAACCCAGGTAGCTGTTTCGGGGAAGACCATTTCAGGTGGAGGAAGTTCAAAGATGGGAACAAGCCTGGAAACTTCATTGGCAGGGAGGCCAGTGGAGCTGAAGCTGAGTGAGGGGAGGAGTAGGAGATGAGGTCAGAGAAATAACAGAGAGCGTGATGGGCATTTGAGAACCACTAGAAGGAACCACTTGGAAGAAAAGTTATGACCAACCTAGACAGCATATTCAAAAGCAGAGACATTACTTTGCCAACAAAGGTCCATCTAGTCAAAGCTATGGTTTTTCCAGTAGTCATGTATGGATGTGAGAGTTGGACTATAAAGACAGCTGAGCACTGAAGAATTTATGTTTTTGAACTGTGGTGTTGGAGAAGACTCTTTAGAGTCCCTTGAACAGCTAGGAGATCCAACTAGTCCATCCTAAAAGAAATCAGTCCTGAATATTCATTGGAAGGACTGATGCTGAAGCTGAAACTCCAATATTTTGGCCACCTGATGCAAAGAACTGACTCACTGGAAAAGACCCTGATGCTGGGAAAGATTGAGGTGGGAGTAGAAGGGAACAACAGAGGATGAGATGGCTGGATGGCATCACCGACTCAATGGACATGAGTTTGAGTAAACTCCAGGAGCTGGTGATGGACAGGGAGGCCTGTCGTTTTGCAGTCCATGGGGTCGCAAAGAGTCAGACACGACTGAGCAACTAAGCTGAACTCAACTGAAAAGGAAGAGGGACAGTCCTAAGGGCTTTGCAAGGAGGAGTAAGATGATCTGTCTTTTGTTTTCAACACTGCTCGCTGTGTTGAAATAGATGGAAAAGGAGGCAAGAGCAGGAGCAGGGGAGCAGTAAGTGGGTTGTTGCAATAATACAGGCGGGAGATGATTATTGGCTAGGACCCAGGGTGGATGCAGAGGAGTCCGAAAGCAGTATTTGGATTCTGGCTGTATTTTAAAGCATTTGCTGATGGATAGGAAGTGAGATACAGAAGGGGTGTCAAGCATGACTCAAGTGTTTTGGCCTGAACAGCAGCAACAAGGATGGAATTTCCATTAACTGAAATGGGGGAACCTGTGGGAGAGGCCGCTTTGGGGATATACTGAGGAATTTAGTCCTGGACATACTTGAAGTTTCCGACACCCATGCAGTATTTCAGTGGAGGGGTGGATAGGAATCAGGCCATAGGAGAGCCCCAGGCAAGAGATGAGTATATAAAGGACTTTTTAAAGACACAAGAGTGGATGAGGACACCGGGGAAGTAGAAAGGGAGGCAACATCCAAGGACTGGGCCTGGGAACGCCAACTGCAAGCTGCTAGCCTGGCGAATGAGCAGGAACTACCAGAGGAGGCTGAGGGAGGATGGCCAGCGAGGGAGGAGGAGAACCAAGAGGGGGTGAAGTCCAGGAAGCCAAGGGAAGAAAACATTTCGAGGAGGAAGGTGTGATCAGTTGTGCCCAATGCTGCTGACAAGATGAGGGAACTGGTTTTTTTGTGTGTTTTTTTTAATGTGGCTACTCCAGATCTTCTTTGCAGTGTGCAGGATCTTGCTCGCGGCATTCCGGCTCTTAGCAGCAGCTTGCGAAATCTAGTTCCCTGACCAGGGATTGAACCCAGGGCCCCTACATTGGGAGCTCAGGGTTTTAGCCACTGGACCACCAGGGAAGTCCTAGGGATTTAGATTGAAAAATTAACTTCAGGGTGTCATGCTGGTAAGGTCATTGAGGGTCCTGATGAAAGGGTTTTGTGGCATGTGGGGGCAAAATCCTGATTGGAGTGGGATTCTCAAGGGGGAATGAGAGGGGAGGAATTGGAGACAGCAGGTAGAAAGAGCTCTTTTGAGGCCTTTTGCTGTAAAGGGAATGAGCAAAATGAGGCAGTAGCTGGAGAGGAACAGGATCAAGAGAGGTTTTCCTTAAACGAGTATAGCAAATTGGTTATTCTTTGCTGGGTCCTCGAAAGGGACTCCATTGTTTATTATTCTCTCTCTGACCTGACCCTGCTCCCAGTTGACCCTGTAAAACACCACCCCCACTCCCTCCCCACCTCCACCACCACCAACCCAGGGTAAAGTTTAACTTGCTGTCTGTCCTGTTTCTTGCTACAGCTCTTCCTGAAAGCTCTAAGCTCTCTCTTCCCAGAGTTCCTCTTTCCCCATCTCATCTAGCCTGTTTCTCCCGTAATTTCCTACAAGTACGCTCTTAGATGCACACCAGCTGCTCTGCCTCATCCCCCTTTATGATGGCTGCCCTCCTGGACTCTCAATGCCCTAGGTTTAAGGAGCCCCACTTTAATCTTTTGGAAACTTTTCAAAAATACTTAAGACAGTCCATCTGCAATGTATTCCCACCTCTAAATCCACAATCATTCTGTGGGTAGGAAGTATTTTATTTTAGAAGAAGAGATTTCAGGAAGTGGTATCAGTTGAGGGTGGAGTGGGGCATAAGACGATGAGTTCTTAGCGACAGAGAGGAAAGAACAAATCCAAGATAAGTTCCAAGGGAGAACTGATAGATATTGTCAACAGTTGCATGACAATATGTGTGTGTTGAAGGCCTTTAATACAGCATACTCTTTGATCTGGCAATTCCACTTCTAAGAAATTAATCTAGGGGGAAAAGTAGACGAAAAGTATGCCAAAGGTTGTTCATCATATACTATCCATAGTTGCAAAATACTGGAGACATCTTAAGCATCAGCAGTAGAGGGCTGCTAAGGAAACTGTGTGATCACTAAAACAATGACAGAGAGGTGAATGTTTTGTCAAAAATGGTGCTTGTCTGTTTATAATAGATAGGACATGGAAGCAACTTAGATGTCCATTGGCAGATGAGTGGATAAGGAAGTTGTGGTACATATACATGATGGAATATTACTCAGCTATAAAAAAGAATGCATTTGAGTCAGTTCTAATGAGGTTGAAACTGGAGCCTATTATCCAGAGTAAAGTAAGTCAGAGAAACACCAGTATAGTATATAATGCATATATATGGAATTCTGAAAGATAGTAACAACGATCCTATATGCAAGGCAGCAAAAGAGACACAGACGTAAAGAACAGACTATTAGATTATGTGGGAGAAGACGAGGGCAGGATGATATGAGAGAATAGCACTGAAACGTGTATATTACCATATGTAAAATAGATGATCAGTGCAAGTTCAATCCATGAAGCAGGGCAGGCACTCAAAGCTGGTGCTCTGGGACAACTCAGAGGGATGGGGTGGGGAGGGAGGTGGGGAGCGGTTCAGGATGGGGGGACGCATGTGCACCTGTGGCTGATTCATGTCGATGTGTGGCAGGGGCCACCACAGTGTTGTGAAGTGATTGTCCTTGAATTAAATAATTTTTTTTTTAAAATAAAGGTGCTTGTGGTAAGTAAAAGAGCAGGTTGCAAACACATGTGTTACACACATGCTTGTGTGTGGAGAACATACCAAGATGTTATATCTCAGTGGTAGTGGTTATGCAGTTGCTCTGTTTTACTTCAATAACTTTATATTTTTTCGATTTTCTTTTTCATTTTTTATTTTAATTTTTTATTGAAGTATAATTGATTTACAATGTTAGTTTCAGGTGTATAGCAAAATGACTCAGTTATACACCTATCTACATATCTATTCTTTTTCAGATTCTTTTCCCTTATAGGAAAAGAAGATACCAAATATTGAGTATAGTTCCTTTTGCTATAGAGTAGGTCCTTGTTGGTTATCTATTTTATATATAATAGTGTGTATATGTTAATTCAAAATTCCTAATTTTTCCCTGCACCCTTTCCATTTTGATAACCATATTTGTTTTCTATATCTGTGAGTCTATTTCTGTTTTATAGATAAGTTCATTTGTATCTTATTATTATTATTATTTTTAGATCCCACATACAAGCAGTATCATATGATATTTGTCTTTCTGATTTACTTCACTTATTATGGTAACTGGTCTATCCATGTTGCTGTGAATGTTATTATTTCATTCTTTTTTTATGGCTAAGTAATGTCTTTGTTTTCTACATCTGTGACTCTTACTGTTTTGTAAATAAGTTCATTTGTACTATTTTTTTTAGGTTGCACATATTAGTTATAACATACATTTGTCTTTCTCTGATTTACTTCACTCAGTATGACAGTCTCTAGATGTATCCATGTTGCTGCAAATGGCATTATTTTGTTCCTTTTTATGGCCGAGTAATATTCCATCACACACACACACACACACACACACACACACACACACACACACACACACACCCCACATCTTCTTTTTTTGATATTTATTTATTTGACTGCACTGGGTCTTAGTTGAGGCTTGCAGGATCTTTACTATGTCACACAGGATCTTTTGATTGCTGCACCTGGACTCTGAGGTTGTGACACATGGGCCAAGTAGTTGCAGTGTGCAGGCTCTTTAGTTCTGGCTTGTGGGCTCGTTAGTTCCTCTGCCGTGGGAATCTTAGCTCCCTAACCAGGGATCGAACTTACACCCTCTACAGTGGAAGCATGGAATCCTAACCATTGGAACACCAAGGAATTTCTTTCATCTTTGTTTCCTTTCTCAAGATTGCTTTAGCTATTCAGGGTCTTTTTTGCTTCCATGCAAATTTAAAAAATTTTTGTTCTAGTTCTGTGAAAAATGTCATTGCTAATTTGATAGGGGTTGTATTGAATCTGTGGATTGCTTTGAGTAGTATAGTCACTTTAACAATATAGATTATTCCAGTCTAAGAATGTGGTATATCTTTCCATCTGGTTTGTGTCATGTTTGATTTCTTTCATCAGAGTCGTACATTGTTCAGAGTTCAGATCTCTTTACTTCAATAGATAAGTTTATTCCTAGATATTCTTTTTGATGCCATGGTAATTTAAGTGGTTTTCTTAATTTTGCTCATTTTTTGTTGTTAGTGTGTAGAAATGCAACAGATTTCTACACTATTAATTTTGTATCCTGCAGCTTTACCAGGCTCATTGATGAGCTCTACTAGTTTTCTGATAGCATTTGTAGGATTTTCTATCTATAGTATCATGTCATATACAAAGAGTTTTACTTCTTTCTTTCCAATCTGGTTTCCTTTTATTTCTTTTTGTTCTCTGATTGCCATGGCTAGGACTTCCAAAACTATGTTGAATAAAAGTGGTGAGAGTGGACATCCTTATCTTGTTCCTGATCTTAGAGGAGATGCTTCCAGCTTTTCACCATTGAATATGATGTTAGCTCTGTATTTGTCATATATGGCGTTCATTATGGTGAAGGAGGTTCCCTCTATGCCCAGTTTCTGGAGAGTTGTTGTTGTTGTTGTTGTTGTTTTAATATAAATGGGTGTGGGGAATTCCCTGGTGGTCCAGTGGCTAAGACTCTGCACTCCCAATACAGGGAGCCTGGATTCCATCCCTCATTGGGGAACTAGATCCCACATGCTGCAACTAAAGAGTTCAAGGGCTGCAACTCAAGATCCTGTGTGCTGCAGCTAAGGCCTGGAATAGCCAAATAAATAAATGGGTGTTGAATTTTATCGAAAGCTTTTTCTGCATCTGTTGAAATGATCATATATATATATATTCTTTTAAGAGAGTGAGAAGGTACCAGGCTGGTATGTGAGTGGCTTCTCTGTCTGACAGAGTCAGTGAAGGCCCCACTCAAAATGCAAGATGTAAGCAGAGGTCTGAGGAAGAGAGGAAGTATCTGGACTATATTGGAATATCATATGGTTTTTATTCAACTTGTTGATTTGGTATATCACATTGATTGACTTGCAGGCATTGAAAAACTCTTGAATTCCTGGGATAGATCCCACTTGATCATTGCGTATGACTTTTCATGTATTATTGGATTTGGTTTGCTAGTTTTTGTTGAGAATTCTTGCATCTGTGTTCATCAGTAATACTGGTTTGTAATTTTCTTTATTTTTTTGGCATCAGGGTGATGGTGACCTCGTAGAATTAGTATGGAATGGGAGTGTTCCTTCCTTTGCAATTTTTTGGAATAGCTTCAGAAGGATAGGTGTTAATTCCTCTCTAAATGTCTGATAGATTTATTTGCTGAGAGTTTTAAAATCACTGATTGAATGTTAGTGCTTGTAATTCATGTGCTCATATTTTCTGTATTCCTGGTTCAGTCTTGGGAGAGTGCCCCTTTCCAGGAATTTGTCCATTTCTCCTAGGTTGTCCATTTTATTGACATATAGTTGCCTGTAGTATTCTCTTATGGTCCTTTGTATTTCTGTGGTGTCAGTTATAATTTCTCCTTTCTCATTTCTAATTTTATTGATTTGTGCTCTCTCCCTTTTTTTCTTTAAGTCTGACTAAAAGTTGAATAATCTTGTTTGTCTTTTCAAAGAAGCAGCTTTTAGTTTCGTTGATCTTTTCATTTTGTTAGTCTCTATTTCATTTATTTCTGCTTGGATCTTTATGATTTCTTTCCTTCTACGAACTTTGGGTTCTGTTTTTTCTTATTTTAGTTGTTTCAGGTATAAATTTAGATTATTTGAGATTTTTCTTATTTTCTTATGTAAAATTGTATTGCTGTAAACATCCCTCTTAGAACTGCTTTTGCTGTGTCCTGTAGGTTTTGGATTGTTGTGTTTTTGTTTTCATTTGTCCCTAGGTATTTTTTTTATTTCTTCAATGATTTTCTGATTTCTTCTTTGATTTCTTCAGTGATCCATTGGTTGTTGGGTAGCATATTGTTTATCTTCCATGTGTTTGTGTGTTTTTGCAGTTTTTTTTCTTGTAGTTGATTTCTAATCTATAGCATTGTTTGGAAAAGATGCTTGATATTATTTCAGTTTTTAAAAATTTACTGAGGCTTGCTTTGCGGTCCCACACATGATCTGTCTTGGAGGGAAGCAGGTAATGAGAAAAAGAAAAACTCTATCTTTTGTCCTGCTTCTTGCCTTCAAGTATAGATGTATGAGGATGTGAAGCTTGGAGTGGCCATCATCACCAGCTGATAATGATGAGAGGCCAGGAGAATCAAACACTAACCCACAGCCCTGTCTCCTTTCCTGTGAGATGTAAGACATACCTGTGTCACATAAGCTGTTGCTTTGCATCACCTGCTGCTATAGCTGAAGTCATTCTTAACAGATACAGGCAATATGGAGAAGCACAATTTGAGCTTTGCAGATCCGCAGCACTACATACTGCAGCCAGTGAAGGGTCTGTGTGGCAGTGAGGAGGCACAGGCAGTGAGGCTGGACCACACTTTTGAGAGGCTTGTGAGTGGTAAAGAGTAAGATAACATGGATTCCTGAGGGATGCATGAAGATTTTTTCTATGCCATTGATACTGTTGTTGGCTCTGGCAGAAGACTGAGGAGGGACATATTGAATTTTCATTCAGGCACATAATAGGTGCTCATCCAACAGTTGTCTTTATTCCATGAGGTCACTCTTGGAGATGTTGTAATCTTTGAGTATACTTTTAGGTGTTCCAGAGGTATACTGGTCTGCAGACTTGTCCTTGATGGCTGTCCTTGAAAGCAGTAGAATCAGTGGAGAGGACCCTGGCTTTGGAGTGAGACTGAATCCACTTACTTGCTGTAAAACCTTAGGCTGAATTTCTGAGTCTCAGGTTCCTCACCTATAAACAGAGATAAGAATATCTCCCTTATAATTTTGCTATGAGAAATAAACGAGATAATGCATGAAAATTACTGGTACACAGAAAGCGCTGGAAAAACTGGAATGCTCTGTGGTGGGCCACTGCAGGTTGCCCTTCAAACATCACTTCTTGTTCCTTCTTCCTGACAGAACCCCCTCTTTGGTCCAGATGTCTCCCGCTCCCTGATGAAAAAACCCAGGCTCAGCTTAAGTGACATTTCTGAGCTCTCATAACCTAGTATCAGAGACAATACTTGAATCCAGGTGTTCTGACTTGCAGACTATTGTTTTTTTTTAATTTATGTTTATTGAAGTATAGTTGATTTACAATGCTAGTTTCCAGCATACAGCAAATGGGTTAATATATATATACATATACATATTTATATATTTTTTCCATATTCTTTTCCATTATGGTGTCAACTGAAAAAAAAAAAAAAAAAGAGCACAGCCTAGAAGCTGATAGTTCTGTCTCATTCAGCAGTCTTTTGGAGGACATCAAGCCTGGGAAACCGGACTCTCAGGTCACTCTGAAGGACTGCTCCCAGGCAAATTCCGATCTTAAACAAAAGCCTTGTAGGGGGAACTTGCATTTCTCTTCCTGTGTCTTTGAGATGTAAATGTTCTGCCTGATCTTAGGGTGCTGTATGTATATATGTGTGTGTGTTGAAAACTTGACCTCTGCCATGCTATTTTGGGGAGTAAACTTTCTGGATTCTTTTCAATTGACATAGTCCCCCCCATTCCCTTATGGAGAAATCTCTTGTGTCTTAGTGGTTTGAGTCACTATTAATGTATATCTCATTAATAGCCAGATGATAGATGCTTTAAATTAAACTGGAGAAACTTCTAAATTGGTAGATTTTTAGAGAACTCTCATTATAAGCACCTGTCTTATTGGTGCCAATGAAAAAAATCAAAGGTGAAAATATAAATATATCCGTATCTCTAATAGTTAACCTAAAAACTCCTTTAGTTTAAATCAAACAAGAAAAACTGGTTTTGAAAGCCTTATGGTGTTCTTGGCTTCTGCTCAATGGGTCTTACAGATGCTAATAAAAACATTAAATTAGGTCCATTAACAGGAAAGAAAGAACTTTAGGGAAGGTGCAGAGACATTTCCCCAACAAGGTAGAAATTTTAAAGGTACTTATCTTTGGGCTCCAAAATCACTGCAGATTGTGGCTGCAGCCATGAAATTAAAAGATGCTTGCTCCTTGGAAGAAAAGTTATGACCAACCTAGATAGCATATTCAAAAGCAGAGACATCACTTTGCCAACAAAGGTCCGTCTAGTCAAGGCTATGGTTTTTCCTGTGGTCATGTATGGATGTGAGAGTTGGACTGTGAAGAAGGCTGAGCGCCGAAGAATTGATGCTTTTGAACTGTGGTGTTGGAGAAGACTCTTGAGAGTCCCTTGGACTGCAAGCAGATCCAACCAGTCCATTCTGAAGGAGATCAACCCTGGAATTTCTTTGGAAGAAATGATGCTAAAGCTGAAACTCCAGGACTTTGGCCACCTTATGCGAAGAGTTGACTCATTGGAAAAGACTCTGATGCTGGGAGGGATTGGGGGCAGGAGGAGAAGAGGACGACAGAGGATGAGATGGCTGGATGGCATCAATGATTCGATGGACGTGAGTCTGAGTGAACTCCGGGAGTTGGTGATGGACAGGGAGGCCTGGTATGCTGTGATTCATGGGGTCGCAAAGAGTTGGACATGACTGAGCGACTGAACTGAACTGAATTAATCCCAAATAGATAAAGAAATCTTTAGGTAGTTATTTTAAATGGGATAAATAAAATGGACATTTATGGGATTAAAACACAAGGTTTTGATATTACGCGTGTTTAGGTGCGAAGTCAATCACGTCGGACTCTTTGCAGCTCCATAGACTGCAGCACACCAGCCTTCCCTGTCCTTCACTATCTCCCAGAGTCTGCTCAAACTCATGTCCATTTAGTCAGTGACGCCATCCAATCTTCTCATCCTGTTGCTCGCTTCTGCTCTCAATCTTTCCCAGCATCAGGGTTTTTTCAGTGAGTCAGTTCTTTGCCTCAAGTGGCCAAAGTATTGGAGCTTCAGCATCAGTCCTTCCAATGAATATTCAGGGTTGGTTTCCATTAGGATTGACTGGTTTGATCTCCTTGCAGTCCAAGGGACTTTCAAGAGTCTTCTTCAACAAAACAGTTAGAAAGTATCAGTTCTTCGGTGCTCAGTTTTCTTTGTGGTCCAACTCCCACATCCATATGTGACCACTGGAAAAACCATAGCTTTGACTAGACAGACCTTTGTCAGCAAAGTGATGTCTCTGCTTTTTAATATGCTGTCTAGATTGGTCATAGCTTTGCTTCCAAGGAGTAAGCGTCTTTTAATTTCTTGGCTGTAGTCACCATCTGCAGTGATTTTGGAGCCCAAGAAAATAAGTCTGTCACTGTTTCCATTGTTTCCCCATCTATTTGCCATGAAGTGATGGGACTGGATGCCATGAACTTCGTTTTTTGAATGTTGAGTTTAAAGCCGGCTTTTTCACTGTCCTCTATCCCCTTCACCAAGAGGCCCTTTAGTTCCTCTTCACTTTCCTCCATAAGGGTGGTATTATCTGAATATCTGAAGTTATTGATATTTCTCCCAGCAATCTTGATTCCAGCTTGAACTTCATCCAGCTTGGCATTTTACATGATATACTCTACATGTAAGCTAAATAAGCTGGATGATAATATACAGCCTTGATATACTCTTTTCCCTATTTGGAACCAGTCTGTTGTTCCATGTCTGGTTCTAACTGTTGCTTCTTGACCTGCATACATGTTTCTCAGGAGGCAGGTAATGTGGTCTGGTATTCCCGTCTCTTTAAGAATTTTCCACAGTTTGTTGTGATCCACACAGTCAAAGGCTTTAGTGTAGTCAATGAAGCAGAAGTAGATGTTGTTCTGGAAATTCCTTGCTTTTTCCAACATCCAACATACAAAAGATGTTGGCAATTTGATCTCTGGTTCCTCTGCCTTTTCTAAATTCAGATTGTACATCTGGTAGTTCTGTGTTCACATACTGTTGAAGCCTAGCTTGAGGGATTTTGAGCATTACCTTGCTAGCATGTGAAATGAGTGCATTTGTATGGGGTAGTTTGAACATTCTTTGGCATTGCCCTTCTTAGAGATTGAAATGAAAACTCACCTTTTCCAGTCCTGTGGCTGTTGCTGAGTTTTCCAAAGTGGCTGGCATATTGAGTGTGGTATTTTAACAGCATCATATTTTAGGATTTTATTTATTTTTAAATCAGTCTTTAAAAATTTTTTTATTTATTTATGGCTACACTGGGTCTTCATTGCTTTCTCTAGTTGTGGTGAGCGGGTCTTCTCATTGTGGTGGCTTCTCTTGTTGCAGAGCACAAGCTCTAGGTGGGCAGGCTCAGTACTTGCCCTGCGGCATGTGGGGTCTTCCTGGACCACGGATTGAACCCATGTTCCCTGCCTTTGCAGGCAGATTCTTAACCACTGGATCGCGAAGTCTCCATCTTTTAGGACTTGAAATAGCCCAGCTAGAATTCCATCACCTCCACCAGCTTTTTTCATACTGATGTTTCCTAAGGCCCACTTGACTTCATACTCTAGGATGTCTTGCTCTAGGTGAGTGATCACACCATCGTGGTTATCCAGGTCATTAAGATATTTTTTGTATAATTCTTCTTTGTATTCTTGCCACCTCTTCTCAATGTCTTCTGCTTCTGTTAGGTCCATACCATTTCTATCCTTTATTGTGCCCATCTTTGCAGGAAACGTTCCCTTGGTATCGCTAATTTTCTTGAAGAGATCTCTAGTCCCTCCCTACACACACATGCACACACATACAGCCTTCCTGTTATATTGTTTTCGTCTATTTCTTTGCATTGTTCACTCAGGAAGGCTTTCTTATCTCTCCTTTCTGTTCTTTGGAACTCTGCAATCAAGATGGGTGTATCTTTCCTTTTCTCCTTTGCCTTTTGCTTCTCTTTTTTTCTCAGCCATTTGTAAGGCCTCCTCAGACAACTATTTTGCCTTTTTGCATATCTTTTTCTTGGTATGGTTTTGATCCCTGCCTCCTATACAGTATTATGAATCTCTGTCCGTAGTTCTTCAGGCACTCTGTCTATCAGATCTAATCCTGTGAGTCTATTTGTCACTTCTACTGTATAATCATAAGGGATTTGATTTAGGTCATACCTGAATGGCCTAGTGGTTTTCCCTACTTTCTTCAACTTAAGCCTGAATTTTGCAATAAGAAGTTCATGGTCTGAGCTACAGTCACCTCCCATTCTTGTTTTTGCTGACTGTATAGAGCTTCTCTATCTTCAGCTGCAAAGAATATAATCAGTCTGATTTTGGTATTGACCCTCCGATGGTGTCCATGTATAGAACTGTCTCTTGTGTTGTTGGAAGAGGTTGTTTGCTGTGACCAGTGTATTCACTTGGCAAAACTCTGTTAGCCTTTGCCCTGCTTCATTTTGTACTCCAAGGCCAAACTTGCCTGTTACTCCAGGTATCTCTTGACTTCCCACTTTTGCATTTCAATCCTCTGTGATGAAAAGGACATCTTTTTTGGTGTTAGTTCTAGAAGGTCTTGTAGGTCTTCATAGAAGCATTTGACTTCAGCTTCTTTGGCATTAGTGGTTGGGGCATAGACTTGGGTTACTGTAATGCCTGTAATGCAGGAGACCTGGGTTCAGTCCCTGGGTTAGGAAGATCCCCTGGAGAAGGGAAAGGCTACCTACACCAGTATTCTGGCCTAGAGAATTCCATAGACTGTATAGTCCATGGGGTCGCAAAGAGTCCAGCACGACTGAGCAACTTTCACTTTTACTGTAATGTTGAATGATTTGCCGTGGAAACAAATTGAGATTATTCTTTGTTTTTGTGGCTGCACCCAAGTACTGCATTTGGGACTCTTTTGTTGACTAGTAGGGCTACTCCATTTCTTCTAAGGGATTCTTGCCCACAGTAGTAGTAATGGTCATCTGAATTAAATTCACCTATTCCTGTCCATTTTAGTTCACTGATTCCTAAAATGTTGATGTTCACTCTTGCCATCTCCTGCTTGATATTACACTACCTGTTAAACAGGCCGAAGGAAGCCCTATTGGTCCCCAACACTAAAGGCCGAAAAGTTCACTCTGTTACTCCAGTTTAAATTATATATGGGGCTGGAAAATCACACTGAGATACTTGACCAACAGTTACTTGTTGAGGAACAGGCCAGTTAATCAAGACTGACGAAAGGGCATGAGTTCCATGGTTCAATTCCATTTTGGAGATCCCAGAGTCTTTTATATAATAGACTTTTATGTAAAAATAGATAAAATGGACTGGGAAACAAAGACTTTATGATTCCTCTTGTAAGATCAAAAACTTGATTGAGTCTTATCCTAGTGAGAACTGAAGTTAAGGATATAAATGTTGATAGGATTGAGATAAAGTTTATATCAATTTGTCCATGGGGTTTATATAAGATGATTACAACTCTTTTTAAAAACTTTTTATTTTTTATGCAAGTATAATTAAATTACAATGTTGTGTTAATTATTGTTGTACAGCAAAGTGACTCAGATATATATGTGTGTATATATCTGGCATATTGAATGGAGTACTTTAACAGCATCATCTTTTAGACTTTTTAAATGATGGCTATTCTGACCAATTTGAGATGGTACCTCACTGTAGTTTTTGATTTGCATTTCTCTAATAATTAATGATACTGAGCATTTTTTTCATATGCCCATTGACTATCCATATACCTTTTGAGAAAGGTCTAATTAGGTCTTCTGCCCTTTTTTTGATAGAGTTGCTTTATTTTTGTTATTATTTTGCTATATGAGCTGTTTGTATATTTTGGCAATTAAGCCCTTGTCAGTTGCATCATTTGAAATATTTTCTCCAAGTCTGTAGCTTATCTTTTTGTTTATGGCTTCCTTTGCTATACAAAGGCTTATAAGTTTATGTCCCATTTGTTTATTTCAACTTTTATTTCTTTTGCCTTGGAAGACCCAAGGAAGTGTTGCTACGATTTATATCAGAGAAAGTTTTGCCTATGTTCTCTTCTATGAGTTTTATGATGTCATGTCATGTTTAAGTGTGTTAGCCATTTTGAGTTTTTTTGTGTGTGTATGGTGTGAGGGTATCTTCTAGCTGCATTGATTTACATGTGGCTGTCCAACTTTCCCAGCACCACTTATTGAAGAGACTGTCTTTTCTCCATTGTATGTTTTGCTTTCTTTGTTAAAGATTGACTGTGGGTGTGTGGGTTTATTTCTGGGCTCTCTATTCTGTTCCACTGAAACATATGTCTGTTTTTATGCCAATACCATACTGTTTTGATTACTGTAGCTTTGTGGTATTGTCTGAAGTCTGGGAGGGTGTGCCTCTTGCTTTGTTCTTTTTCCTCAGGATTGTGTTGGCAATTCTAGGTCCTTTATAAATTCCATATAAGTTTTAGCATTATTTGTTCCAGTTCTGTGAAAAATGTTCCAGCCTATTATTCATTTTAATGCCTCCTTTTGGATGTATTAGCACATTTATCCAACACAACAACTAGGACTTAGTTCTAAAGTGTAGTCCAAATAAAAGACAAAAGCCACAATGGCTTTTATGGCCTAGACTTGTTGTTGCCTTACCATCTCTTCTGCCATGTTCTAATGGCCACACAACCCATAGAATGCAGAAGGGGACCACAGAAGGGTGTGAAAACCCAGAGGTGCAGATCACTGAAGGCCTCCTCCAAAGCTGGCTACCGCAAATTATGAAAATAGTTGTTACTCTATGAATCTCCTGAAAGGGTCTGGGGACTCCTAGAGGTCCACAGACCATACTGTGCAATCCTCTGACCTTGATAATATAAGCTCTCATCAGTCTACATGATTTATGCTGATTTGAAGATGATTCTCAAATCTATCTCTTTTGTAATTTCACTCGAGTTTGTCAGAAGTCACTTTAAAAAGGAGTAAGCCAGAAAGATCCAGAGACTCAGTCTACCCAGGATTTTACCTCTGATGATGTCAGAGTGAGGGGCCTGGAAGAGCAGAGAAGTTGTTCTTTAGGACAGACTTCATAAAGTGTCACGTGGTCATTCATAGCCTCATATCACATAGCCTCACATCAGGCTTTTAATATCTATGGGTTCATCTTAAATTTTGTTTATATTTATTTATTTATTGGTACACCATGGCATGTGGGAGTTTCCTGCTCAGGGATCGAACCCATGTCCCTGCAGTGGAAATGCTGTCTTAACTACTGGACCCCCAGGGAAGTCCCCACATTTTTAAATACTTTCTTTGTTCTAGATATTTTTTTTCTTTTGATGTGTACCATTTTTAGTCTTTATTGAATTTGGTACAATATTGCTTCTGTTTTATGTTTTGGGTTTTTGGCCATGAGGCATGTGGGATCTTAGGTCCCCGACGAAGGATCAAACCCTCACCCCCTGCATTTGAAGGCAAAGTCATAACCACTGGACCACTTGAGAAGTCCCCTAATTTTCATTTTTTAAAAAATTGAAATATAGTTGATTTATAATGTCCCAACGTCTGCTGTACAGCAGTGACTCAGGTACGTGCATATAGACTTTCTTTTTTAAAAATTCTTTTCCATTATGGTTTATCATATGATATTGAATATAGTTCCCTGTGTTATGCAGTAGGACCTTGTTGTTTATCCATCCTATATTAATATTTTCAAACTGAACCACCATCTTGGCTAATGCATTCCACAGATTACCTGTTACCAAGCAGTAACTTCTTCCGTTTGTCCAAATCAGTCTCAGCCAAGTATCCCTGAGATAGGCTTGATTCCCTCATGCTAAGACTTGTCCAATACACACTCACAACATGTCCAAAATACAACAGTTGTATATACCACATGCAACTCACCCAAACTCTTCATGACTTTTGAGACACCCATCTTTGTTCTCTTTCAGAAGAACCAGTTTTTTAGTGTGTGATACAGTTGTGCCATGTCTCCTTGGTCACATCAGCCCTCTCCTCTGGATGGCTATACTCCTATGCTGTGTCCTTCTTAAGACCTTGGCTGGCAGAGCTTCAGCACAGAGAGCCAGCCTTCAGCTACACTGAATTTTGTCCTAGGACAGGAACACGGTATCTCATTTCCCAAAGTCTGTCACAACAATGCTTAAAGTCCACTTTGGGCCATTAAGTTATCTATCCACCTGGCTTCTTGTAGCAGGACACTCCCTCCCCTGGCCTTTACCTGTCCTCTATTCCATGACGTTCTGGTGGGCTTGCCAATCACACTGCCATCCCTTGAACCAAAGTGATGAATCCAGGAATGATAAACATCCAAGGCAGGCCCACCAGGATCCAGAATCATTTTCAGGGAAGCCGCAGGAAGCCCCATTTGCCTGATCTAGAGTCAGAGAACTGCAGGAATGAGGCTGGAACTGCCTGCAGCCACGGTTCCTGTCACCACATTCAGAAGGTGAAACTGTAGCCAAACGCCACCAACAGAGCCAAGACGAAGACAAATACAGAGAAAGACTGAGCCTTTGGATTCACTCCTGCTGGAGGCTAGTTCCAGCTCCTTTCTTCCCAGTGCAGTGACTCAATACCGGCCAGTAGGTTAGTTTTCCACCACTTATCAATGAAAGGAGCCATCAGACAATTGACTCTTTGGGCCAAATATTATCATAAGAAACTTGTTTCCTGAAAGAGCACATGTGGAGAGAAACTAACAGATGTGGTGAAGGTCTAGAAAGAGGACTGAGAAGCTGCCAGCTGTAAAACGCAGGCAAACCAAGGAGCCGCCTTTCATGGAAGCAGACAGTTGAGTGGTGGGGAAGCACACTCCCAAATTTGGTGGGATGAAAATCAATGCAGTTTTTTGAGATGGAATATTTCTTTAACATGTGAAATGTTCCTGCTCTTTGAGCCAACAATTTGCAATCAATGCTGCATTGTGTGTTGTGGTAAAGCTGGCAACAGCCTCAAACTCTTGCATCATTAATAGGCGACTGGTTAAGTAAATTATGGAAATGTGTTCAAGTTCCATTGTTAATAGGGAAAAGAGCATGTAAGACTGTGTTAAACATTTGCTTAGAGATGTGTTTTGTATATACATGTGCATACTAAGTCACTTCAGTCATGTCCGACTCTTCGTGATAACCATGGACTGTAGCCCACCAGGCTCCTCTGTCCATGGGATTCTCTAGGCAAGAATACTGCAGTTGCTTGCCATGCCCTCCTCCAGGGGATCATCCTGACCCAGGGATCAATATGCACAAAGCAAAAAGCTCGGAGGATCCTACATTGGATAATTAGGTGATCTGTGGGGAGGTGACTTTAATGACAGAGAGCTTTCACTTTCTATGTGTGCATGAGCCCAGAATATTGAAAAAGATTAATTTCTATTTTTGCTGCTGTTAGAAAGTGACATGATGATGGTCTCCTGCTTACACAATTAGTGTCAATATTCTGAGCTCTCTGGGCTAGAGGGGTTCATTTATCAATTCATTTGTTCAAAGGATTGAGTGACTGAGTGCCAGCTAGTTAGATGCTCTTCTTGGTGCTGGGCATGTAATAGTGAAACAGAATCATCACCCTTGTGGACTTGTATACAATTGATTGTGAAAACAAAAAGCAGATGGTGATCAATGTTTGGAGAAGCATAGAGGAAAACAATAGGGGAATAGAATGCTGGGGTGGAGACAGGAGGGTTCTGTTGTATATCAAGTGGCCAGAGAAAGCCTCCCTGAGCAGGCAACACACGGACCTAAAGGGATGAAGGAAGCCATGCAGCTCTTGGGGAAGGGTCTTTCAGGCCCAGGGGACAATATCTATAAGACACTAAAATTGAAGCATGCTTGATGAGATTGAAGCCAGAAGGACTTGTGTGGCTGGAAGGAACAATGAGAAAGTCAAAGGTAAGGAAGGGCAGGTCAGTGTCCACTGGACTTGAGGCCATTGCACCACTCTTGAGAGGAGCAGCCACCAGAGGGATCACACTGGTTGTTCTGTTCAGACTAAGAGGGGTCAGGGGTAGAAGCAGGGAGAGGACCAGCTGGAAAGTGATTGGATTGCAATGACCCAGGTGAGAAGATGGCTTGGACTATGGAGATAGAGCCAGACATCCTGGAATGTGAAGCCAAGAGGGCCTTAGGAAGCATCACTACGAACAAAGCTAGTGGAGGTGATGGAATTCCAGTTTGAGCTGTTTCAAATCCTGAAAGATGATGCTGTGAAAGTGCTGCACTCAATATGCCAGCAAGTTTGGAAAACTCAGCAGTGGCCACAGGACTGGAAAAGGTCAGTTTTCACTCCAATTCCAAAGAAAGGCAATGCCAAAGAATGCTCAAACTACCGCACAATTGCACTCATCTCACATGCTAGTAAAGTAATGCTCAAAATTCTCCAAGCCAGGCTTCAGCAATACATGAACCGTGAACTTCCAGATGTTCAAGCTGGTTTTAGAAAAGGCAGAGGAACCAGACATCAAATTGCCAGCATTTGCTGCATCATGGAAAAAGCAAGAGAGTTCAAGAAAAACATCTATTTCTGCTTTATTGACTAAGCTAAAGCCTTTGACTGTGTGGATCACAAGAAACTGTGGAAAATTCTTCAAGAGATGGGAATACCAGACCACCTGACCTGCCTCTTGAGAAAGCTGTACGTAAGCAACAGAAGTGGACATGGAACAACAGACTGGTTCCAAATAGGAAAGGGAGTACACATCAAGGCTGTATATTGTCACCCTGCTTATTTAACTTATATGCAGGGTACATCATGAGAAACGCTGGGCTGGAGGAAGCACAAGCTGGAATCAAGATTGCCAGGAGAAATATCAATAACCTCAGATATGCAGATGACACCACCCTTATGGCAGAAAGTGAGGAAGAACTAAAGAGCCTCTTGATGAAAGTGAAAGTGCAGAGTGAAAAAGTTGGCTTAAAGCTCAACATTCAGAAAACTAAGATCATGGCATCCAATCCCATCACTTCATGGCACGTAGATGGGGAAACAGTGGACACAGTGGCTATTTTTCTGGGCTCCAAAATCACTGCAGATGGTGACTGCAGCCATGAAATTAAAAGATGCTTGCTCCTTGGAAGGAAAGTTATGACCAACCTAGACAGCATATTAAAAAGCAGACATTACTTTACCAACAAAGGTCTGTCTAGTCAAGGCTATGGTTTTCCAGCAGTCATGCATGGATGTGAGATTTGGACTATAAAGAAGGCTGAGCACTGAAGAATTGATGCTTTTGAACTGTGGTGTTGGAGAGGACTGTTGAGAGTCCCTTAGACTGCAAGGAGAGCCAACCAGTCCATTCTGAAGGAGATCAGTCCTGGGTGTTCATTGGAGGGACTAATGTTGAAGCTGAAACTCCAATACTTTGACCACCTAATGAGAAGAGCTGACTCATTTCAAAAGACCCTGATGCTGGGAGGGATTGGGGGCAAGAAGGAGAAGGGGACAACAGAGGATGAGACGGCTGGGTGGCATTACTGACTCAGTGGATGTGAGTCTGAGTGAACTCCGGGAGTTGGTGATGGACAGGGAGGCCTGGCATGCTGCGGTTCATGGGGTCACAAAAGAGTTGGACATGACTGAGCGACTGAACTGAACTGTGCTTTTAAAGACATGTGTATTACTTTTATAATCAGAACAAAATTTTATAAAGAATGGCAAAATGGAGTTAGCCTCTTGAGAGTAGAATAAGTGATGTCTTCAGAGGGGGAGTGAAAATGAAAGTTGCTCAGTTGTGTCTGACCCTTTGCGACCCCATGGACTATACAGTTCATGGAATTCTCCAGGCCAGAATACTGGAATGGTTAGCCTTTCCCTTCTCCAGGGGAATCTTCCCAACCCAGGGATCAAACCCAGGTCTCCTGCATTGCAGGCAGATTCTTTACTGCCTTCGCGGGGGAAGCCAGGTATGAGTGTGCACCTTTGAAGCAGTGAATATAAGCTTCATTTGAGAAACTTGAAAGGGAAGGGAAGAAACAATAAATGGTAAGAATATGCATATGCCACACAATTTTGAATGAAGTTTATTAAATATTATATACAGCCAATGTAGTAATTCAACATCTATTTGTCAAATTGATCCACTGCATAAAGAAAAATAGATGAACAGAAAAATCTGTGTCTGCATGGTACATGCTCTTGGTGTGTAATTTAAATGGCAATACTTTAAATTAATTGGTTATATATAATGTCAGTTATTTTTCTTTCAGAATATAATCTTTTTTGTAGTAACCTAGCAATAGGACTTAATACTGCTGCAGATAAATAGGACTGCTAAAAAAAAAATCAAAAATGAAATAAGAAAAAATCACTATAACTGAGAAAACAGTTACTTTCTCTCCCAGAAAGAATGATTATTTAAAATTATAACACTTTACAATGGTATTTTTGTGCTAAAAATCTGCAGGTAAGTTTTTTGGAATTCCTTCATTTAAATATGCAAAAAACTTCATGACTTCCTTATTATACCCCCCCTCCCCTTCAGTTCAGAATTTTTAAAATTATTTTTCTATACAAAGTAGGTACATGGGCTATACAAAGTCAAATGTACATATTTACAGTCCCACTTCTTAAGCTTGTGATTTTTTTCTCTTACTGATCCCAGAGAGACTGCAAAAGGTAAGTAGTGTGGGGCTTGCTTTCACCCAGAAGCATGGCTAAGCTATTAAAATGTGTTGCAGGGCATGCCGCCAGTTAGTTACACTTGCGATTAATAAACCTGTATAAATATCTCAGCATAAAAATAGGTATTTTGTATTACTAAATGTGTGAAGACAAAGGAGCAGTTGGAACCCTTTGTTCCTTGTTTTGTCGTATGTAGGCAGCTGAAGTTTGATGCAGATTTTAACAGATGAGTTTATTAAAGATGGGCAAACTGGTGAGGCATACCTGGGATTCCGGAGATATACAAAGTTGGGAGGCTGGCGTCATATGCAAATGTGGCTTTACAAATTGGTTTATTTTCTAGCTGTATTTAAAGAGGTGTTCAAAATTAATAAGCTACTTAGTAAGCACCCCCTCAAAAAACAGATAAGGTTGTGTTATGGTTTGCATCTAAGAAAGACTAGGAAACACATTAGCCAGTATAAGAATTACATTCCAAAACATGTGAAACGCTGCTGTGCAAAGTGTATGTGGATATGCACGGGGTCTATATTCGAAGGGGGAGGACAGAAACACAGTGCCCTTGCATGGTGAGGTGGACCTTCCAAAGCAATGAGTCTTACTTAAGGAATAGCAAGAAGTCCCTTTCTACACAGGAAGCTCATCCACCCTTACCTGCACTCCCCAGCCCCACCCTCCACCATTGGTTCCACAGCCTTTCCCCTTGGAATTAAGGCTCTGTGATCTGTTCTAGTTAAAAACCAATGTTTCTGGGAAGAAGTAACACATTCTTCTCATCTGTCATTTACACTTCAGTGTGAAGAAGTCAGTGTCAGTTGCTTTCCTGAGAGCAGGATTTGAAGCAGAGGGAGTGAGGATACTGTGGCTGTCTGAAGGGTAGTCAGCTGATCAGAGGTTCTAAGATGAGTAGTGGAGACAGAAGCTGAGGCACTGAAGATGAACTTTGCCCACCTGGAAAGATTCCAGACTTTGGGACCTCAGGCCAATTCTGAGCTACCTGCGGAGAGCCAGGAGTCCTGTACACAACCCTACCAACCTGGAACTGCTTCTCCTGTGGATTTGTGGGGAGGATCAGAGTTAAAAGACCCTGGAAGCAGGTCTAAATATTTCCAGCCACAAACTACCCTCGGACAAAGGTTCTTCCAGCATCCTAGTTGTTCAAAAGTGAGCTAATGGAGAGAGAAATATGACAATGCTTTCTAGGATCCCTACAGAGAAAATTCATCTCTTCCTCTCACACCCTTCTTAGCACATATCGCAGTCTCTCTTGATTCAGTATTTTTGTGTGTCTGTCTCTCCAGTCACCTCTGAGTTCCCAGCAGGCAGGAAAATGGGTCATTTCTATCTTTATCTCTCCAAGGTGTCTAACAGAGGTCGATAAACATCCTTGAATTGGATAAAGTTGTGACTGTACACCCTAGGCATCACAGAGGCCTCCCTCCTTGGCTCTGGCCCCTCTACAAAAGACAGACCTCCTGAAAGTAGCAGAATTACAGCCTCAAATGTAGGGCCACTGCAGCTGCACCTTCTAAAGAGAAGCCTCACAGGGTGTGTCAGGATTCAGAACCCTGGATTCCTACATTCCGTGTGGTCCTTGGGCTCCTCGGGGGAGACATGGTGAAAATGGAGACGTGGTGAACCCTTTCTAAGGCCTGGAGCACGCCTTGCTCGTTGGTGGCCCCAGGCATCCAGTATACATCAGTGTGTATTACATTGAGTCACTGAACACCATCCCTTGTTCTAAGAATAAGCCTATCAACCCCCAACTGTCCTGGCCTAAAACAATCCAGAAAAGCAAGGGTAGAAATGGCATTCTGTAAATGACACTATGCTGCCCTGAAAGTGACTGCTTATACAAGCCAGTGATATGGAAGGAGCCATATGGCAGGGGACCTCAAGAGCTACAGGCTTCTCGCCTTAATCACCTGGAAATACAAATGGAACTATCTGCCTGACCACCCTGCTCCGGGGGCAAGCCTTGTGTGCTTTTCTGTCTGAACATCAGGGGTGTCAATGGTAAAGCTGCATGCATGCTGAGTGCATGGGGCGCCTTCTTTGACCTCTACTTCCCCACCTACCTCCAGTGGGGGACTTGGCCTTGGGTTGTTTGGGGTCTCCATGTCTGTTTAGGGATTGCCTCGGTGGCCCCAACTGATCTGTAGCAATGTTAGGGGACCAGGAGGCTCCAGGGCAACTGGGGGAGTCTGTGTGGAACCTTAGAGGATGGCTGGGGATCTGCCTGGTGCTCCGAGAGCACCTGCAGGCTAAATGACCCTTTTGAGCCAAAGCTGGTCAAGCCTGAAGCAGCACAAGGCAGTTCTGGCTTAACTGCTCTCTGGGACCATGCTGCCAGTCAGGTTACCCAAGCTGGGAAGAGGAGGGCAGGGCTGGCATGGCTCCCAGAAGCAGCTAAGTAAATACCGACTTGCTTCATTTCTTTTTTGCATGGTTCAGCCCTGTCCGATACACACAGTAAGCTTCGACAGGCTCAGGTTTTAAATACAACACTTCTCTGTCCTCTTTTGCTTCTTACTTTATCCACTGCATTAGTTTTCCTACTGACTCAACATTTAAATAGAGACCAATTCATGAATTATGCTTCGTCCTCCAATAAAAATCATCTCTGTGGTTTTCAGTCTTCTTATAGATACAAAGGCTTTACATAGTTGCCTGGGAAAGTACCAAACTGCCTTGTCCTTCTTGAAGTACCTATTAAAAACAAAAAAACACAGACACAATGAGAAGGCTGACTCAGAACTGAGTTCAGAGAGAGAGTCCTTGATAACAATCCCAAAGCTTGTAGAAGGACACAGGTTTCTAAATCACTTTGCCCTTTCTTATCTCGTTTAGGCTGCAGAATAGCTGGGTGATAAGCAAGACATTTATTTAACACTCCCATTTTTTTCAGATGAGGAAGCCCAAACTCTGAGAGGCAGACTTTAAACCCAGGGCTTCAGACTCCCGGCCCATGGCTCTTCCAGGACTTCTCTTTTCTGGAAGAATGAACACAGCTATCCAACTCACCAAGGTTAGGGGGACTTAGACATAGAAACTGTGGCATTTCTGAAAGTCCTCTGGATATGACCACACAGTGAAAGGAAATGTCTCTCCTAAGCCCGTGCCTATGCCCCAAATTGACTCCACGTCTTTGCTACCAACCTCATCCAGGATTCCAGAACATTGAGCTACCACAAAGCCCTTCCTGGACTGTTGCTAGGTCCCTAATCGAGCTCCTTCCCTTGGAATTTCTTTTCAAGTAATCAACTTTTAAAAATTAATTTATTTGACTGCTCCATGTCTTAGCTGCAGCATGCAGGATCTAGTTCCCTAATCAGGGATCAAACCTGGGCCCTCTACATTGGGAGTGCAGAGTCTTAGAAACTGGACTTTCCCTAAAGCTGGAGGGTGGGGCGGCAGACAGATGTTGCATCATCATTACTCTTATCAGCAGACAGCATAATTTGATCATTGCATCCTTTCCCCAGTTGGCTTGGATAGGGCTTCAGAATCCTTTGAACACATTTCAAGCAGCCACTACCACTGGGTTGGAGTTGTTGCACAAACTAAAATACCTAAAAGAATGTGTCAAAGCTGCTGCTGCTGCTGCTAAGTCACTTCAGTCGTGTCTGACTCTGTGCAACCCCATAGATGGCAGCCCACCAGGCTCCACCATCCCTGGGATTCTAAGGCCATTTAGAAGAGCTGAAGCCCCAGGGCAATGGTCAGGGAGGCTGCAGGGAACTGAGATGGTGAAGATTTTGAATCTGTGAAAAGAGGACTATTTTTGTCTTACAGGCTGTTTGTTGAAAGAACTTCAGTAAGAAAATATTATTAAGCATCTATTTTGTTACAGAATCTCAAATTCTGATCTTTCTCTGCTCTGTCCTATAAAGTTGACTCCTTTAATTCATCAGGTATTGCTTTGGTTAAAGTTACGAGAAGCCTGGAGTAAATGAGGTCTTCAGACTCTCTACATATATGCTTGCACTTCATGGCAGAAACCTACATGCACATGTTCTTGTGTTGTTCCACAGGAGTTTTAAAAATTAAAATTTCCAAATGTAGGACAGACAGATGCACAACAGAAATAGAAACAGGTGAATCCCCTGGCAGTCCAGTGGTTAGTATTTGGCTCTTTCATTGCTGGGGTCCAGGTTCAAGCCCTGGTCTGGGAACTAAGATCCCACAAGCCAGGCAGTGCCCCCCCCACCCCAAAAAATACAAATAGAACTCAATAAATGCAACTGGCAACTGCCCTTCTGTGCAGTCGATGTTGGCATATTTGGTCTTCAGGTTCATAGTTACTATCATCCACACTGATTTGAGAACAAACCTATACTGCGTGGCCCAGCATTTCTGACGGTGGTATAGGAACTGAGACGGCTCTCCTTCTGTGCAGAGAACAGTGCTCTTTTTGTGACTCATCACTCCAGGTTTTTCCTTCAGTACACAACAGATAAGAAAAGCGCGATATCACTTACCAACAAACCACCCATCATCACATTTTTCCATGACATCAACAATATCTCCATCTCGGAGTTCCAATTCATCATCATTCTGTGGTATATAGCTATACAATGCTTGGTAGCTAAATCTGTAAATTCAAAAAAATGATTAGTAGGTGACTCAAATGCTGACGGCATTAAATGAGTTTTCAAAACCTGTTTCAGTTAAATCAACATTTGGGTAGTGTTTCCTACTCATCAGTGGGGAAAAAAGTATTTTATTGGCTCTTTCTCTAATAACTTAGCATTAGGGGAGATCCATTCAACATGTGATAAGTAAATTAAGATTCAGAGGGACGGAGAATCTGAGAAGCGAGTCACGATTGGTGCTTTCATTTAGTTTCACCTGGTTGCTTTAGCCCAGCTTTTTTTATCTAGATGCTCCCCCTTGAAAGTTAATCAAGTTCTGAACACAAGATAACATGTGTAGATTGTCAAGGATAATCAGAAGTTACTTAGGTCCAGAGACAGAGATTATATCCTAGTCACATACATTGGAGAGCATGAAGCAATTGTCATGTGAATATATATAATTTTTTAAAAGTATATCCAGTTACCACACTGTTTAGCAATACTACCTTGAGTTTCTTTACATGCCAACACATATTTTATTAATTGCTTTGAAATGTGGATGCCATTTTTCTAAAACTCCTGAAGGCATATCTATCCCAGTACTGTCTGGGGTTAAAATTTTTATTTACTTGCTAGTTGGCCTAAGGCAATGTAGTCTGTGCTGTTCTGACAGGCTCTAGACAAAGCTGGCAGAGAAGACAATGGCAACCCACTCCAGTACCCTTGCCTGGAAAATCCCATGGACACAGGAGCCTGGTCGGCTGCGGTCCATGGGGTCGCTAAGGGACATGACTGAGCGACTTCACTCTCACTTTTCACTTTCATGCATTGGAGAAGGAAATGGCAACCCACTCCAGTGTTCTTGCCTGGAGAATCCCAGGACGGGGGAGCCTGGTAGGCTGCCGTCTATGGGGTCGCACAGAGTCAGACACAACTGAAGTGACTTAGCAGCAGCAGACAAAGCTGGACTACTTGTGAAATTGATACCTGCTTTGGCAACAAATAAAGCCTTGTTTTCATTTATTCTTTTGACAAATGCTTAAGAAGCACCTACTGGGACTTCCCTCGTGGCTCAGATGGTAAAGAATCCTCCTGCAATGCAGGAGGTGCAAGAGATGTGGGTTCGATCCCCTGTAGGTCAGGAATTTCCCCTGTAGAAGGGAATGGCAACCGACTCCAGTATTCTTGCCTGGAGAATTCCATGGACAGAGGAGCCTGGCGGGTTATAATCCATAGGGTTGCAAAGAGTCGTACACAACTGAGCGACTATCACACTTTCACTAAGAAACACCTAGCAGTTCACAATTCTATTTACCTGATACTTTGAAACGTAACAGTAGCAGACAAAACTTCCAAATGAGCCAATCCTCTACCACTTTCAGGGGATATCAGTGAATTCCAGGGTGTGGGTGAGAGGGATTAGAAATAAGCGGAATCAGTTTCCAGAAACAAGAGGTTCGTTGTCCTCTGCTAGCAAGCCAAAGGGGCAATTTAATTTTCCATATTTATCCAGATATCGTGAGACTTTGGTAGATGCATCTGTCTGCCAGAAGTAAGGTCTCTAATGCGGAAGAAGTGGCTCTGATGAACTTCCATTTGGTAACTGAATACACTTCAGTGTTTCTGTATTTGCCTGCTGTCTCTTGCCCAAACTGGACTCCTGATGGTGCCTCAGCCCCTTCACTGTTGTGACTTCCTTGCCTGCCTCATTTCCGCGAGGTTAGTCCTGTTACCTGCCTCTCTGCTCTCACCCCAGATAGCAGGAGACTGGCTGCACACAGTCCCGTGACCTTGCGGCTTGGGTCCCTAGTGGGCTCTGATTTTGGACAGGCCCCATGCTAACAGGGACACAGTTCTATAGAATCCTTCCCTCACTTCCTCTGCCAATTCTGGTGCCCGACTCTGAGCAGAACTTTAACTTTCCTCCCCTCCTGCCCCTGTTTCCATGTGTAAGGAAGGGTCCCTGCTCCTGGCCAGGCTAAGCTCCCTCCCCTGGGCTATCTCCTTGACTTATATCTTCTCTCTTATATCTCTGATTCTGTCAACTCCTCCTCAAGTGCTTGAGCCTCTGCATCCTGTAAACACCTCCCCTGCCCTGTTCTACTCCCTGACTCTCTAGCCCCCCATCTCCTAGCTCTTTCCACTCAGCATCACACTGACTCATCAGCCCTTTTCTAACAGAGTATCTGCCTACACCCAACACTGTCACTGCAAAGATCACCAACAACTGTTCCAACTTGCCACCTAGAGGACGTTTCTCATTTCTTACCCTCCTCGGCCTCTCTGAGGCAGGAGCACCCCTGACCACACCCTTCTTGCTCTGTTCAGTACCAGTGAACACTCCTAAACCCTCACCTGTGTCTCTTGCTGCTCCGCCTCAGTGTCCCTTGCTGGCTGCTACTCTGTGGCCTTAAAGGCTGGTTCCCCAAGGATCCATCCTCAGTTCTCTTCTCGCTTTACCCCTGTCTCCTTGGGGAATCTTGTATGCTTCCAAGCACAAGGTGCCCACTCTGTCCAAGCTCAGCCCCGCACCACTTTTTTGCTGTACTCATATCTCCAAACTACTATCTTTGTCCTTTGTCTCTGAAATCCACCCTCCATTCTATTGTCCAAGTTATCTCCCCAAAACGAAATCCAATCAGATACGTGTTCCACACATATTTTGGGGCCATGCTGTGCAGCCTGTGAGATCTTAGTTCCCTGACCAGGGATTGAACCCAGTGACCTGGCAGGGAAGCACCAAGTCCTAACAACTGGATAGCCAGGGAACTCCAAGTATGTTCCTTATTTTAAAATCCTTCATTGGCTCCTGAGTGGATACAGACTAACATCCAAATGTATTTCTATTGCATTCTGGCTTCTACAGTCTGGTCCTAACCTGCCCCTTGAACTTCATCTCCATTTCCTCCCTGAACTGTATCCTGTGGCTACAGGGGTCTCTTGGTGTTCTCCAAACACAGCACCTACCCTGGGTCTTTGTACATTTGGATTCCTCGGCTAGGAAGACTTTTACCTCTTTCCTCTAACTCTCAAATCCAACTTGTCTTTCAATGCTTATTCCCAAACCCCCTTCCCCTGTGGATGGAGCTTACTCCATTGTGCATGGAATATAGGAGATATCCAATACTCTCCTTTTTTAAGGAATGGATCAACCCTATTCATTCATCTCCAGTCAGGATTAACACTGCTTCCTCTGTACTCTCACGACACTAGGAATGAAACCAGTTAGCCCAGCTCCCCTTTGCCCTGTATGGCAGTCACACTTCCTTACCGCCTCTCCCCTCCCCGTAGAGGCCCTGACTGCCTTGATTCACCCCCCCACCTGTTTTCACATTGGCTGTTGGGAAACAGCGGTACCTAGAAGCCCTCAGAGAAGCTGGGAGTGATGGGTTCACTTCCCCTAAATGGCTGCTCCCACAGCCAGTCAATGACCCACTTCCTAAGGCCAACAGACTACGGACAATGCAAGAACCGAGGCTCGCCACGTGTACTTACAAATCCTGGGAGGTCTGACTCCTGTCTGGGGCGACTCTTCGCTGCTGGGCTTGAGGTTGCTGAGAAATGATTAAAGATGATTTATTGTCAGAAGGGGATACCTTGTGATGAAAGTCAAGGGGATGAGAAACAGTGCTGCAGTAATGAACAGATTTTTCGGCAATGTTTATGATCTCATTGCAAACTGCTTCCTGTGAGGTGGCCCCGAGATATCCAGAAACCCCCATAAAACAGTCAACATGGGGACAAAAAAGAAAAAAGAAAGAGAGGAAGAGATGTAACATTCCAGACGAAGCACATAAGTCCAAGGAAACAACAGAGTTGAAGATCCAGTTTAAAAAAAATAGATATTCCAGTAGTGGAGTGCAGGAGGGATCCAGGCGAAAGCATGGAAAAAACAGGTAAGATACAGAAGAATTTGGGATTTAGTATGAATATTAAATTAAAAAGGCAGCAGCATAAAGGCCTGTAATTAGTGAGTAACCGTTACAAATGGAGTAATTTCAGGATAGAGATGCAAGTATGTATCCCCAATCATGCACTAAAATATTAATCCCACATGTAGGCAGAGTAGAAATAGTCTCTAAATTCCTCTGCCTTTTTTTGAGAGGGGAGAGGGTAGCCTAGCATCGCTCTCTCTACTACAATAGCCATAAAATTCTTAAAAATAATGGCTCTGTGAGTCAACCAGTCTACTCCAGTCTAGACTCTAGAAATCAGTCAGAATTCTCTTTAGAAAAGCTACAGTCATATTCAATAGGCATCTTACCACATAGCTCTTTTCAGATTCTGTGAGATCAGGTCCTGCTCTCAATGAATGATGAGAAGGCTGTGATCACCAAGCAAATTATAAGGGAGACATTTTAGCAGATGTCACATTGAAAAGGATTAAAAATAAAAGTGTGAGCAAATACACATACCACACCATCACACTCGATGACACCGGATACTCGTGGCCTATGGCCACCGAGTTTCCATGACAACACGGTGGGTGCAGAGGAGAAAATGCAATGTACAGAGTTAGAAGCAAGCATCCGGGCAATGAGATGGGCAGTTGGGAGCATGGCTGCAGTGAGGTGAGAATGAACAACACAGGGACTCCAGACTGGCAGGGAAGAGACACAGAAGGGCTGCCTTAAGGACAGTCGTGTCCCTCTGTGAGCACGCACGCCAGTCCCCTCACTCTTAGCGGTAAGCATCTATGAAAGGACTGATGTACTGAAAGCCGGTTCCAGTTATTTTGTTGACAGGGAGCCTCCTCTGGCAAAGCAGGCTCATAAAACTATCAGGTATGCCATTTTCTTGTACTTGTAAAAACCAGAGAGTAACATTTTGAAAAACTCCCTGGTAGTATGTGGTGTATCAAACAAGGCTGTTCTCCCAGGAAAAACTTGTAAATGATACATTCCAGCTAAGTATGAGATAGATGAGTTCTCACATCTCATAGAGTAGGGCTTGCTTACAGAAACAGGACCGTGTGTCCTGACGCAGCAGTAGAAACCATCACTCTTCACTCACCAGCTCAGGTACTACATGATGACATGAAAATGAGGTGCAATCAGGCCAAGCAGACCTGCCTTTTAAGTAACAATCCTATAGTAGAGCTGGCCAGCCCTTCACTGGAAGAGTGTTGGGAATTATTTACCCCAGAGAAGATTCAATTCCAACTCTTAAAGTCTCCCTAATTGAACATTTGAAGAGCCATCTTTGGAGAAACCCTCCAGGTTACGTGCAATAATACTGATGGGCCACAGCAACTCCAGGGCCTTCTAGAAGAGCATTCAGATCTTTAGGGTCTGACCATTTGTTTCCCAGGAAGGCCCAGAGACACTGAGGACTTTCCCTGAGCTCATCCAACAAGTTAGCAGAAGCCCTGTCTCCTGGATTCATCTACTATCTCGTTGGACTTTCTCTTTCATCCTTGAACCATTTCCCACATTATTAATTGCCTCCACTGACATTATATTCAGTGAGTCCCACAGAAACCCTGGAGACTGGCAAGACAGGGTTATCACCCCATATTCTTTTAGATCCTAAGAAGCTGATGCTCAGAGGGGCTTAGTGCATTCCTCAGTGTCACACAGCCTGCAAGAGCTGACACTGCTCTACCACACCATCCCTTCCCATTCCCCTCTGCTGTAAATGTCCCATCCACTTGCATGCCCTGTGGGGCCAACTTCCATTCCAGACATCGCTTCCATACTCTTATTCTTTGAAAAACGGCTTCAAGTTCTCCAAACCCCTCCAAACCTCAGTCCCTTAAACCAGCCTCCCTGGTCTCTGGCAGGATTAAGAGAAGAGATAGAACTCAATTAAAAAGAGAACTGCAAGGGGTTTGCTCCTTAGATGTCTCAGAACCTACAGGCCTTTGCCAGATGACTGGGAGCTGACCTCACTGCCCATCCAGCCTCTGGATCAAGGCTTCTGTGTAACACAATGACACTCCCAAGCATCTACGATGTGAGCTTCTATGTGGCATCCCTGAGTGGGTGATCTCTACAGGCAGATTTTGACTTGACAGAAGGGAAAACTTTCTAAAAGTGAGAGCTGTCCAATAGAAAGGGCTGCCTTGAGAGGAAGCGGTTGTCGGTCCCAGCAGCTGTTCAAGCTGAGGTTGCATTGATAACTGCCACAGGGGAAGCTGTAGAGCACTGTCACAGTGCCCTGGGATCCGGTTAAAATGCAGATTCTGGTCTGACATGTCTGGGGTGTTCATTTCTACGTGGGGATGCCCATACTGCTGGTCCACAGACAACTTTGGGGAGCAAGGCTCTGGAGCATTTCATGTGTCTAACACTGAGGTTCCTTAGCTACACTGAGCTAAGACTGGTTGGTCTGGATCACACCTCATGAAAATAAAAGTTCTCATAAAAAAAAATTTCCAAACTCCAGCTGGTGGCCTACCAACCTCAGGTCAAGTGTAGTACACTCTACTGACATGACCTCCAGTTTACCGAAGCACTGTAGCATCAGTTTTAAGCCCAAAGGAATGACTGGGATCAACCACACAGCAAGTATTTCACACTTTAATTTAAAAGAGGTTTGGTGAATCAGATATATTATGAAGAACCTGATAGCTTACTATCCCTTTCTTTTGTAAAGCATCTTTTAAATTTTTTTAAAGTTGCTTTCAAAGCACATAGAGGTCCATTACCTAACCTGACTTTCATACTCACCCTTGGACTTAGGGGGGGGCGGGGGTGGGCAGAAGAGGAAAGTTTAAGGTTCAGGGAAGTCTGAAGATTTTCACAAGGTGCCAGAGCCATGGGGCACTGAAACTCTAGGGTCTAATCGCCATACACCACCTCCCTCTTAGCTGGTAATGGGAGGGCTGGGGTAAGAATGATAGCAACACCCAGCTTCTCCCACTTCTGTAACTTTCCTTGAATACTTTGTGTAAAAGGTGCAGTGTGTAGTAATGATATCATCCAGTCATTAACTCAAGGATCCAATAGTACTGAAAAGGGATCCTGACCCAGCTAGTACGTTCCTTGGACTCAGGTCACAGCCAAACCAGAGGATAATCATCACTGCAGCCTTCACATCTGGACACACTTAACATCTAGTACAAACTTAACTCCTCCCTTAGAGGTGACTGGTTCCCTACTTAATGTCTGTGGAATAAATGAAGGAAGAAGGTGAGGTAAATATTTATCCTGTTAGCTAAGATTCAGTTTCTCCCTATTTTAAATGCATTCCTTAGATTTAAACTAAACATCTCACAGAGCTGAAATGTAAACCAGTTTTTGAGGGGGTGAGTGGGTATGGCATGTGGATCCTTGTTGGAGATAGAAACCACTGATATCCACCATAGGGACTTCCCCTTTATTTTCAAGGCTGTTGACTTTCAGACTTTTTTTTTTACAAAGTTATTTCAAAACTTAGTATAAATAATTTAAAATATCTCAACAATTATCCTGATTATATATTAAAATGATACTATTTTAGATACGTTGGGTCAATAAGTCAAATATACTACTAAAATTAATTTCACTCACTCCATTTTACTACCAGAAAATTTTAAATTACATACATGATGTTATATTCCTGCTGGCCAGTGCTGCTCTAAACCCTCCCTGGGTCTCAGTGTACACCCTTCTTTAAGCCCCAAAGCAGACAAAGTTCTAATCACAATCTCAGCCAGGGCTAGGGATAAAAGGACTATTATCTCATGCTAAGGACATTTCAGACTCTTGGAAATACATCCCAGTTTTTCACATGTTTAGAAAAAGAACCACCACCCCCTCCACCCCAGCGTACCCTGCATAGCCCCATCAACAGTAAGCAGGTGATAGCTACTGATTGTGAAACTGCTTTGCTTCCATGTTTGCGCAGACACACACAAGTTGGCCCTCTTGGCCTGGAGCTTGTGTCTCATTCGTCCAAGAGAGCAACCTTGTGTGCGTCCCTGCTGCCCTTCCACCTCCAGTTCACAGTGAGCAGTCCCTCAGAAACCCGACACTGGTCTCTGGGGGCTGTTAATCCCTCTGGATCCACAAAAAAACACCTGGTGCTCCTGTGAGTTACTAAGCGTTCTCTTCCAGCTCTGGGTATTTGCCAAAGCCTTGAAGCCCAAAATAAAATGTCCACAGGCTGGAGGCCAGCAGGAAGTCCTGGAGCTGTGGGCAGGACAGAGAAGCCCCACCTCCATATGGCCTAGAGCCCTTCTAGGAGTGTCACGAGTCTCAGAGGTGGTGAGCCACTCCAAACGGTCTCCTTTCCTCAGACCCTAACTCTCTGGTGACTAACGCTGGCCTCCCAGGGGACACCGGACTAGAAGGGAAGGTTCCAGGACAGACTGTCACACTAATTCATTGTCACTTGAGCAAAATACTTAACTTCTTTGGATTTCACGTTCTCAGTAATATAAGAGGCTTGGGCATGATTTACATAAATATCCTCTTCGGCTCTGAAGTTCTCATGTAGTCAGTCATTAGTGTGCATGCATCCCATGAACTGAGAACAAAGACTGGGCCGGGCTGACCTGGTTTAGAAGGAGCAGCACTTCCTCACTGCTCACTGGAGATGGGGTGGAGGGCAGCTCTGACTGCAGCCTCCAGGGTATCTGGAGGGTTCCCTTCTGGCTTTGTGGGAGGTGAGGGGCTGCCCTGATGGCAGAGAAAGAGCCACAGCTCCTGGAGGACCACAGGCAGACTCTGCCAGAGGAGGCAGGAGACCTGAGTGATTCGGGCTCCTGGCTCTAGGAAACCTCGGCAGATCTGCAGAATAGTCTCAGCCCTTCTCTTGGGTGTACTAAGAGAAAGAACCCAGCTTACAAACAAAACAAACGATAACCAATCGGTTCAACTGCTCACCACCTAGACTCAGTCTCCTCGCAGATCAGTCCACAGACAAGCTCTGATGTAATCTGAACCTGATGCCAGCACTACACTTCCATGCTTAACCTTCTCATACAGTCTGTGGCGGGGTCTGTTTCTTTCCTAAAACAATGAGACAACTGATGCCAAATGTGTATCCAAGTACGGAGACACCAAAACTCTGCAAGAGGATGCCCTTGTACTCGAGGTGAGAGACTAAGAAGAAGCACTAATGTACAGGGTGCAAATTCTAAACTTGCTAAACTCTGGATTTGTGTGAGTAATCCAGCACATCCTTAAGGAAATCAACCCTGAATATTCATTGGAAGGACTGATGCTGAAGCTGAAGCTCCAATACTTTGGTCACCTGATGTGAAGACCCGACTCATTGCAAAAGACCCTGATGCTGGAAAACACTGAAGGCAAGAGGAGAAGGGGGCAACAGAGGATGAGATGGTTGGATGGCATCACTGACTCAATGGATATAAGTTAGAGCAAACTCCAGGAGACAGTAAAGGACAGGGAAGCCTGGCATGCTGCAGTCCACGGGGTCTCAGAGCCAGACACGACTGAGCAACCAAACAACGACAACAATCCAGTAAAAGGATTCTTCCATCTTCTACTTTCTTCTCTCCTCCAACCCCGTCTTCCTCTCTTAGGTGAAATGGAGTAAGGAGGATAAACTACTTTTCCTTTCCCTGTTACCTCGATATCACACAATATGTAATGAGTCCCAATTACATGCTCATCTCCGGAAAACCTCATTTAACTCAATAAACGAACTCCTCATAATAACTCAATAAAGTGGTCAATATTTACCTCATCTTATACAACTAAGACCCAGTGTGTCTGAATTGGGAAGTGAAGAGCCAGAATTTGGACCCTGGTCTCTCTGACTCCAGGTCCCATGCCTCCCATCATGCTTGATCTGCCGGGCTATGCTCTGCTGGAGGAAGATATCCGAATAGCTGGATGGATGTGCTGATCAAGAGGCCACCTTAGCTCACCCCGTGCTCTGCAGCTGGCATAAGCTGGGTTTCTACTGAAATCCTCCACTTCTCTCCTAACACCTCTTTTAGGGGTGGATATTGAAACTTCAGGTCTTAGTTCCCTGGGCCTTGACTATGGAATGTATACATACCTGCTGGTGATTTTTCTAAGAACTGCAACCAGCGTCTCTCCCCACCCTGTACATTGTTGAACGCTCTGTGTATATTTAGAGATTTCCCTTCTCAGTGAGTCAAAGGAAAATGTTTCCCATTATTAGGTAGGTGTTTTAACATTTAAATTTCCTTTTCATTCTTGTAAGTTGTATCACGTGCTTTCCCTTTTATTTCTGATTTCTATGCTCAAGGCAGGCCTACACCTTTTTTCTTAGTTCAGGGAACTCACCTAGTTTCCATGTGGTAAGGGCTGTTCCCTCTGAGTTCACCAAAGCACAAATTTTCTGTCCTGTTTCCCTTCCCACTCTCCTTTCTCTAAGGCTGTAGTGTTGTTCTTGTGCTTCCCAGAAGCTTTGAGGACACAGAGCTTTCCTGAATACTTTTATTTAAAAATTATTCCCCCAGATTATACTGTGATAATTAGGCAAAATTGTGTGTGTGCCACCCTCCTTCCCAAACCCCTGGCCTAGACTCAGCTAACCTAAGATTCTCAAAAGTTTTGTGATCCAGAAAACGTTACAAGTCACTAGAGTGACTTTAAAGATTTTCTTTTAAAGTCAAAAATTCTATGAAGATCTCTTATACCAGTTCTAGAAGCTCCTAACAACCAAGTCTGGAGGCTAGTCAGAGAACAGTGCTTCTCTCTTGGGGAAGGCTCAGAAAATATTGATGAATGCTGGAGAATCCCAAGACCATCTTCCCCTTCACTTTCTTGACCAACTGTCCTAAATCTTCCTAGCCAAAATTATGCTCAACAAAACCCAAGAACTTGGTTGATAATTCCAAACTCTTGGGCATTTTGTATATTTCTGTCCAATTAGTCGTCCCTCAAAAAACAAAGGAAAACACTTATTTTTCCACTATGAAGGTGCACAGGTCTATTATAAACCCCCTTCCTTAAAATTTTGTATTTTTTCTTTTTCCTTGTAACTGAAATTCACACAGGATTTTTAGTTAATCAGAGATTATCAAAACTAACAAGAAGTCAGCTTTGTCTGCATCTTTTGTCTATGGATGGTGAAGCCAGAGAAGGGAAGAGACTCACCCAGAGACACATAGCAGGCTCATGGCAAGGCAGGAGATAGAGCCCAGGAACCCTAACTTTGAATGCAGCTCTCTTCCCACTGATCCTGGCTTCCCCTAAATGCCCCTTGCCCCTCATTCACTCCCTTCTGCTGTTCAGAGAATTCCTAGTTAAAAACGTGCAACCGACCCAATGTCACATCAGGCTGGGAGTCTACAAAGGAGTGAAAAGTCAAACCCTTTCACAAGGAAGTGCTCACACGTCTGCAGAGTTGGGGGTTGTGGGATGGGCTGGACAGGTGACTCAGGAGAAAGAAAGCAGCAGAACAGGGACGAGCACCGAGTAGGGAATGCAGATGACCAGTTAGCAAGGGTCACAGGACCTGTGGAGGATGGCCAGACACTGTGCGGAGGTGCTGACCAGTATCCATGTGCACCGACCAGCCCTCCAAGCTTTGCTCACAGCCCCTTCTACCCACCTGTGGACCCACAAGCCCCACCCAAACCAGAACTCACCTGCCCTTTCACACTCCTACCCCTGGGGCTTAGCTAGGCTATTTGCTTGCTTCGAATGCTACCCTCCTGCTGTTCACCTATCATAAAACTCCCAGTTCCTTAAGCTCCAAATCAAAAGTCACTTTTCTCTTGAAATCTGTCCACCCCACCCCACACTCGCCGCCCCCCGACCCCCTGCTTATTCTCATCTTTAACTCCCCAAGGAAACTGTCCGTGACCCTCCTTCCTGGTCTGCTTACTTGTTTTTGTGAACATGTCTTATCCCCCAGGAGAGACCTACGCTCCATTACTTGGGGTCACTCATATTGTATCTCTGCTTTCACTCAACAAATACTTGTTGAGCACCTCCCTCCTATCAGGTGTCCTGGTCCCTTGCGCTCTGACGGTGACAGACAAAGGGACAAATACAACAGAGGTGATAAGTGCCCCTTAGATCAGGTGCTGGGGGCCGCGAAAGCACAAAGTCCAGCACTTAGTCTAGTCTTGCAGGGGGAGGGGAAAGTGGGCAGGAAAGGCTTCCGGGAAGGAGTGGAGAAGTAAAGGACGGGTGGAAATTTTCCAGATGCACAAGCAGGGGAGACTTGGGAGGGTGAGGCTGGCTTAGCTGTCAAAACAGGCAGTTCCATGAGGCCTTCTAAGCCCAGGAAGGAGGAGAGACTTTCCTGAGAGCAGGGGGGCCCCTGACAATGCTCACCCCTCTCTGCCTTTTGCAGCACTTCACACAGTGCCCGGAACATCCTAGACACTCAAATAGAAGAGGAAATGGTCAAAACACTTCCGAGTGTCTCTTCTTGCTCTCCGGTTAGATTCCCTTCACTTATAGATCAGAACATCTACCTAGGTTCCCAACACTGATAATAAAGTTGAATTATTGGTTCGGCTCCTCGCCCCCAGCAAGGACAAGAGCAGCTGACAGTTTTTCTGATAATACAAGCAGGTCTGGAATGCATTTGTTCAAATAAGTGACACAGACTGAGGTCACTGGGTCACGAGAGAATACCTGTCATTCAAGCCCTTCCCAACTTGGGCTCTGTCAGCCCAAGAGGGCCTCAAGAGAGGCAGAAAGCTTCCTTGGAAGGACCTCATTTCCCAAGCTGACTTCCAGGTCCCAGTCCTAGGAGGGGAAGGTGAAGGAGCTGGTGAGGGAGTGGGTGGGCAGCAGCCATTTTCACATCACCCCCTGGCTCTCAACATGGAGCAAGGCCAAGGCCCAGCTTTTTGCCGGGAGAGCAGGAGGGAGGGCATGGGAAGGGCTGCACCTGGGGCCTGGAGGCCCATCAGGAAATGAAAACCAGTTTTCAACAAGCTTGGCTTTCTGTATTGCCAGCATGCTGCCTCCTCTCCGAGTTAGGAAGTGGGAAGTGTGCACCCCCAGCCTCTCCAAGCACCGCGTGTGCTTCCTGTGTACACTGGGTCCTGGCATTGGGCCGCAATGACTCACTGCCAACCACGAGGAGGTCTCCAGGCCCCAAGGGCTGACTTAGAACCTTTCCAGAACTGTTCCTGTGTTGAGAAACTGACTTTTTTTCCATCAGTCACTTCACCGCCTCTCCCCCAGCAAATTATTTCTTTCCTTGACTGGACACACCCTTCTCTCCTCACAGAACATGCCTTCCAGGAACACCTGCCCAGGCAAAGCCTTCCCCAGGTATGGCTATTTCCTCAGCACTGGCCTCAGAGCTGGAGCAACATCCTGCTTCAGGGAGCCTTCCCGCCTGCCAGGCACCACACCTACCTCCTTTAATCCTTACACTGTCCTGTGAGTGAGAGACAAATTCCACTGCTACTTTGGACAGCAGAAAGCCAGTGGGAGGTAGAGCCTGACTACTGACCATTATCACACTGTCCTTCCCCGCAGCAATGACGCTCCAATCCCCATCATCAGGCTGGGGTCGCAGGTGTGGCCAAATCTGTGCTTCAGGCCACAGGCTCCTGCAGCCTCCAGGCAAACCTCTGCAGCTGTGTGTGCCAGTATCCCTGAAGCACAGGGCTCCAAAGGCAGAATGGGAAACCCTGTATCCTGCCCAGAGGTAGGTGACTACAATCCTCAAATGAGTATCTGTTGAGTAAATGACACTTTAAAGGGAAACTGAGATTAAACATTATCATCTACCATGGGCATTGTGCACAGTGGATAATAAATGGCTTGGAGACATCTTTAAGAATTCCATTTGGTTCAAAAGACATTCTAGAATGTTCTCAGCTCTAGAAGCTCCAAGGTGGAGAGCTTGCATTTATAAAGTGCTGATGTGTTCCATTCCCAGCCCCATGCTTAGCACTTAACATGCATCAATTCGTGAAATCCTCTCAACCAGACTGTAGAGGTAGTTGTTATCTCCATTTTACAGATGAGGAAACTGAGGCTGAGAAGGGGAAAGTAACTCAATTCCAAATCACTAGAGGGTAGAGGAGAGCAGGTATTCAGACTTGGCTACTTTGGAGAAGCTGCCCAAAGGCTCTGAATTCCGGGGTATTAAACAACATAGCCAGTATTAGAACTATGATCTAACTGCCACATTCACCTCCCCGCCACCTGCTCCCAATTTCTAAGCCCTCAAAACATCCTAGGGCCACCTCGGTCCAAATCCCAAAATCTTTGTAGTCGTCCCAAACAGAAAATGGGACAGTTGCCTAAAAACCTGGCCTATCCTTCAAGGATCCCAGCACTGGGTCGATCCCCCCAAAACCAAAACACAGGTGCCCATCAGCGAGCAGCTCAGCTCCCACACAAACACAAGACAGGACAGAGACCCAGCGGGGCTAAGCACTGGCAGGCAGAGCGCCAGGGGTTATGGAAACACAGCGCAGCACACAAACCAAACCACACGGAGCCAAACTGAAGCCTGGTGTTCTCAGCTGTGTTAGAGCAAACCGAGGGTCCTCTCCCCGGCGCGACTGGGCCAGGAGGAAGGCCTGCCTTCTTTCGAGTTTTCGTACCAGGCCAGGAGGTACCCAACAGTGTGGCTTACTTTGGAATCACTTCGAAAGGCTAGAATACACTGTCCCAGGCCTCCAGCTGTTTCAGCCCTGACAACCTAATGGATGACCCCTCCATTCCCTCCTGGGTCGTATTTTTGTTTCCAAACAAGCAAACGGGTCTTGCGGGCATCCACTTGGCTGTGGGTGAGGCCCCCGCTGCCCGAGACACCTGGGCACACACGGTCATGCTGCAGGCCTACCTGGCTCGCACCCGTCCGAGCGGCCTTCCTCTCGGCCGGCTCACCACCTCTCTGCAGCTCTGAGCGCTCAGCCTCCCTTCCCGAGAAAGGGCCCCCCGGGGGCTGCTGGCGGGGCCGGCTCTCCTCTGGGGTGTGGAGCTCTGTGAGTCTCTGTTCCGTGCTCAGGCACCTGACCACGTCTGACGGCCTCAAGCAGCTCTTCTTAGAGATGGCGGGTCCACCTGGGCATCTCTCACCCGCCTCCCTCTCTGCTTTCCTCTCACGCGCTCCATTTCCATCTCGCCATGGCTGCCGCTTACCCTGGCTGCTAAAGGCGTCGCTAAGCTCTGAGATGACCCTGTCAGATCGCCCAAGCCACGGCTGGGAGAAGCTATCCTGGAGGACCCCCGGAGATGGCACATAGGTACCACTGTCTCCATTGACGTGGAAGGAGGCCTGGGCCCCGGGCACTGGGGAGTGGGCTTTGTGCGGAGGTGGCAGGGCCAGCGGGGAGACCACTGAGTGTGGGGTGGACCGGTCCGACCAGCCCGAATGGGGAAAGTTAAGGGGCAGCGAGGAGCTGGGCCTTGCAAACAAGGCCAGGGGGTCACTGCTGTAGATAGAAGCCTCGGGCAGGGGAGGCAAGGGTGGGGTCAGGGCCAGAGGACGCCTGCTCGGGACCCCTACAGTCAACGAGATCCACTCAGAGGTGACAGCATGCATCTCCGGGGACAGGGCTCGGCGGGGGTGGGGCAGAGATGAGGGGGCTGGCATGAGGAGCTTGCTGTGACTGGGAAACTTCAAAAGAGAAGGAGAGAGAAGAAAACAAAAGAAGTAAAAGGCACAAGTGTCAGCACAGAGAATAAAGGAGGAAAATAATCACACGGGATGTCCGGAGAGGACCGAAATGGAGAGGATGAGCAGGGCACGCTGGAGTCCAGAAAGGAAATCATCTGGTCGGGCTGGGAGAGAACCTGGATGTGGATGCGTGTGCGTGTGTGTGGATGCAGGTGTGTGCATGTGAATGCATGGATGTGTGCAGGCGGGGGAGAATGGAGAAGCAGGTGGCATGGAGATGAGAGAAAGGGTCCCATCAGGACAGGAACAGATGCTGCTGGCTGGTCTGCAGAATCAGATTTAAAGGGACACACTGGGAGCTCCCTACCCCCACCCCATCCGACTGCCTCTGCAATGAACCCTGACCCGGAGCCATGAGGAGAGAAAGGTGGCCTCCTGAACCACTATGTTGTACACTGAGACAAATATAACAGTGTACGTCAACCATACTTGAGTAAAGAGAGTTTAAAAAGGTCTGCCACCACTCTGGCCCTTCTTGGGCATTTATTCTCTCTAGGGGGCTCAGCGAAGAGCCTTCCAGAGAGGTGTAGGAGCAGTGTAGCCATCTTGTTTCATAGTTGCACTTGGCTACAGTCAAGCGTAAAATCTAGCTGTGTTCCTCATGCTGTGACGAAGCAGAATGCCCTATGCCCGGCCCACACTCTCTCCCTGGGAGATCACGGGATCTAGATCTCGCCATGCAAAGAATCCTTGGGTCAGCCTGCCTCATGCTTTCAGCCAAGAACCATCTCCTGGGGTCGGGAATGGCAAGTGAGAGAGGACGATGAGAGAAAAGAGGCCCCTTCCAAGTGGCATCCTGGGCCCCCGGGTCCTGCTCTTGTTCCCCTGACCATCCTCCCTGTAACTTACCATTTACGGTCAGTCTTTCACAGAAGTCACCCCACTGTGCCTCTCCTGAACCCAAGGTTTAGTTTTTTTCCTTGGCTTTGGACAGTGGGGATGCGTTTGAAATAATTTATAGTTTAAAATAAGTTGGTTCATAATTAATGTTTAGGAAGCAAAGACCATATTATGCTTATAAATCTACTTCCTTTCAGCCTAGTATAGACAGAAATGCTGTAAATTCCTTTTGCAACCCGGGTCTTGACTGCAAAGAATACTCTGAATCTGGTCTATGTGTCTGAGGATGAGGACGTGGAATTCTTTCAGTCTTTGTGTTCTGCAGGCCAATCTTGACCAGTAAGATGACTAAGAAAACCATCCTGGCCATGGTATGTATGGGACAGCGGCGGTACCCAGACAACCAGCTTTGGTCAACATGGGATGCTGCCAGAACAGAGTTTTGGACCATCTGATAATGACAGTTATTTCTCTCCCTAATCATCTTGTCCCAAAGCAATCACCCTAAGTGCTTCCTTTTCCCTCAGATAATATTTCTCTCAGCAAATTCTTGAAAAATGCCGTTGTACACATGAAAACAAACCCTGGGGTGCATACTATCTGCACTGGTGCAGACCCACCCCAGAGGGGCTGTGTGCCATTAGCACTTAGATTTGTCGTGCTGAGTGTGAAAACCAGTGACGAGAAGCTTAGGTACCTGAGGGCTTGCAGTGGAGCTACGACTTGGGGAGGAGGAGAAAGGCAGGTCGATGTAATCTGTGGGATTTTTCACCAGTGGCCGTTTGATCACATCCACATAGGTGATGGGGAAGATGCCTTGCCGGGACGTGCCTGGGATCCTCCCTTCGTACCAGTTCTCGTCCACCTGTCGAAGCAGTGTGATCCTCTCGCCCTGCAAGACACAGTGAGGCAGTGGTCCTTGCCCTAGCAGACCTCAGCACATCTGAGGCCGCTGCCTGTACCCTGTGCTCTCCTGCATGACTTGTCACATTCTTCGATCAGAAAAACCTTCCATGCTCATCCTGGACGAAATTAATCATCACTGAGATGGAGATGCTAACAGCAGTTAGAACTGCCGGGAGTCTGTTAAGCTTGGTCTTTACATATTTCACTAAAGAAGGTCAGACTCATTACTCCAAGCTAACAGGAAAATGTAATGTCTTTTCTTTTTTGGCTGCATCACAAAGCTTGTAGAAAATAGTTCCCTGAATGGAGACTGAATCTGGACCCTTGGCAGTGAGAGCATAGTCCTAACCACTAGACCACCAGGGAATTCCCCAAATCTAGTGGTTTTGACTTGCTTAATGCAAAACAGACAGATATCCAATCTTCTTCTTTAAGGTAAAGGTTTGGGGGATTCTTTTTCATTTTTAATATAATTGTATTTTTCCTGTATCATTATAGGAAAATTAAAACATAAACGTAAGGCAGAAAATAATCACTACCCATAATATTATCACTTGAGGGTCACCCCTGGTAATATTTTGGTACAGATAATTCCACGTGAATTAGACTTGCATATATTTTTTCTTATAAAAACAATATGCACTGTATTCCCTTTTGTAATTTGCTTTTTTGGTACTGAATAACATACAGTACACATCCTTCTTTATCAAGAAATATAATTCTGTTTTTCCTACCAGTGCACAGCTTAATGGCCCACTGCAGATATTCGATTGTACATACATATAATGGTTTAATTATTGGTCTCCTGATGTAGGGCAACTAGGTTGCTTCCACTGTTTCTCTTTTCTGTAACGTGGTTCATCTTTTTTCAAGGCATACCTCACTTCCCTCAACCCTCAGTAAAATTCTTAACTTTAGTACCTTCAGCCAGCCAGAGAATTTTGACATATACAGAGTTTCTGAATTCCTGGGAAGAACAGTGTCTCTGCCTGGCTTAATTGTGTTCAAAATAAGTACAACCACCTTGAAGGCAATGATAACATTGTCATCTCCTGCTCGCTGAGGGCCAACTAAGTGCCCCGTGTCACACTGGGGACTTCCCTGAGGCTGCTTCATTTAATCTGCTCCTGGAGGCTCAGGGAGAGGGCCATTTATCTTCACTTAGCACAGGAGGAAATCACAGCTCTGAAAAATTATTTAACTCCCCAAAAGCTGCATGCCTGATAACCTATGACTCTTGGCTTCGAAGTTTTTCAGACTTCTGGTGTCCTAGGACGTCCCCTTCTCCACATTAATGTTGTATAACCTAGTTGGCAACACAGCGCTTCTCACATTACTAGGTACTCAATAAACACTGAATACAGTTAATGAAAGAGGTGGGTCTGTGATTTCAGAAATACTACCTTTCATCAGTAAATTCAGTGTATGGTCTGTTCTTTAACACTTCACTGTAGAAATCCCCCAAATGCCGTCAGTGCAATTCTTCATGGGGCACAGCTCTTGGGTATGCAACAGCCCCACCAGACTGGCCGGCACCGCAATGCCCCATCCCCACAGTGACAGCACCTCCCAAGTGGGGGGTCCCCTGGTGCAGTATGAGAGGGCAGCTTACCTTTCTGAAGGACATCTCTACTTGGGTATCACCATTAAAATTAAACTTGGCGATGGCTTCACCGTATTCCAGAACCTGTACTGGTGTCAGTTTTTTGGGTTGAGCCTTCTCAGCAGGAGGAAGAAGCTAAGAAAGGGGGGAAAAAAAAAAAGAGGCAAAGGAGAACAGAAAAGAGCAGAAGGCAAGGAAATGAGGAAACAAAACACAAGTTAGATAAATGGTGCTCTGGGCATGTCCGGGTTTTTCCTGAGAAAGAGACAGAGCCAGGGTACCTCGATGTAGGTGCGGGGGAAGATCCCCACCCGGCCGTGATGCTCTCCTTCGTACCAGTTCTGATCGATCTGCTTATAAATGTAAACGATGTCTCCCTTCTGCAGAGGAAGCTCCCTGTGGACAGAGGGTCACAGCATTTTAGGAGATGTTCCAATGAGTGTAAGACTGAGATGCTCGGTGTTTTAGCAAAAGAAGACTCTGAGTGAGGTCAAAGGGGGCAAGTTACATCAGTATTTGTGACATCCTGATATCCTTTTATCATTCTATCCATTTAGCCATCCACCTACCCACTCATTTCATTATCCATCCATCCGCCAATCTCATTATCCATCCATCCATCCATACATACACTCTTCTAGCATCATGCGGTAAAAAGGCTCTGAAATTAGGCAGATCTGGGTTCAAAACCCAGTTATTTCATTTGCTAGCTCTGGTACCTTGGGCAAGATACTTAATTCCTCTGAGGTGTTGAGTTGGCCAGAAACATCTTATGTGTGTGTGTGAAAGTCTCTCAGTCATGTCTGACTCTTTGTGATCCCATGGACTATACAGTCCATGGATTTCTTTAGGCCAGAATACTGGAGTGGGTAGCCTTTCCCTTCTCTGGGGATCTTACCAACCCAGGTCTCCTGCCCTGCAGGTAGATTCCTTACCAGTTGAGCGACCAGGGAAGCCAAGAAACATTTTATGGAAAAGCCCAAACGACTGTACAGGGTTTCTGGCCAACCCGATACTTTATCTGAAAACAGGAGCTAACTCAGAGCTTTTGGAGCAATCAGCAACAAACTACAAATAGAAGACCTAGCCTAGTGCCTGTGATAATGTTAACAGTCAGTAAATGTTCGTTCACTTCCTTTTCAACACAGAAAAGGGATCTTGGAAAAGAAAAGTGGATTTTCCCTCTTCATGCCCATTTGCAACTTTTCCATATACATCCCTTTGTTTGCCTCAATAACATGTTAATCTCTAGCCAGGACTCCATTTTTAAAAGTGAGACAGAAAAATAATAGATACATTTTAAGCAAAACAAAAACTGCAACTTGAAATTTTCTTGAATTAGAAAAAATGACCTGATCTTTTCCACGTGCATCAAACAAACAGCATGGAAAGACAGCTCTCTGACTGCAGTGTGGAGGGGGCATGCCTGCTTTGTGGTGTGCCAGGTGGTCCCACGGCACATAAAAGGGTACTGGCTAAACAACGGGGCACATCCAGAAAACCTCACACAGAGTCAGCCCTGTGCTGGATCAAAGAATAAGGCTGCCTGTGTGGGTCTCGCACCAGCAGGCAGAATTCTAAACCTAACGAGGCCTGTGAAGGGAATCCAGGGCGTTTGTCTCTAGAAAAAGAATGTCTTTCGTCAATTTTTTGCCATAGCCCCTCTCAGGGGAGTTCTGAATATCCCCCCTCCATTTACCCTCAACTATGGACACACAGATGAGCAGAATCCTCAGAATACCCACCCCTGCCGGAGAGCTACAGCTTCTCAACTCTGCTACTCTAAGTGATCGCAGGTATGGAGGTGGGTGGGAGCTGTGATTCCCACCCCCCACAATACTGCCACATCAGGTAAGCAAGGAGGAGGGGGACACTCATGAGAGGCTGAGAGGTCATGTATCATTGGGGGCTGAGGATGCCTCCTTCCTGCTCCATGGACCACACCCCATCCTCAAGGAACCAGTGGCAAGGTCTGATAGTAACAAGATTTGCAAAATGATAATGTGATATACTTTAGATCTTTTCTGGAGACTCATCATGCACTTCAGCACCCTGGCACCCTGGAGGAAGTCCTGTGGGACAGAAATCTGTTTAACTTGGTTGAATCAAGTGCTTCCACAGAACACTTTTTTGAGTAACATTTATGGGGGAAAACAGAACCCAGTGACTGGAGGTGTTTAACATATTCAAGTCTATGGATCTCTCATTTTCTCTTTAAAAAGTGTTATTATTAAGTTTTTTGGGGAAGCAACATGGTACAATGAAAGCACAGGGTCAGGAGGAAGGCACCCTGTCCCCAAAAGAAACAAGGTGGATAAATGGCACTTACTTTAGTGTCTGAGCTTTAAAGTCAAACTTGGCTCTGGCAGGTCTCATCTAAACACAAGAAACAGTGACAAGTTAAAATCGCAATTCATGTACAATGAAAAGAACACGTTCACAAGTTTCAGAAAGCAAAGCAGAAAAATCCGCCCTAACCAGTTTACTCTGGTATTGAAATATGAGTAGAATTCCACTTGTCTGACCTTAGCAGAGCACTAGATGAATATTCAGTCAGCTATGCCACGCGCGAGGATCTCCCTACGGAGGGCCAGATTTGGGGAAGAGATGGTTAGAAAAGTCCTAAAGCTGAAATGCTGGTTCTCAAAGCCGATACCGTTATTAAAAAAACAAACAAAAAACCAGCTGGAAATCCTGAGACATTCCTTATCTACTGTCTTCCTCTTTGGGGAACACATTCTGTTTGCATGACTTAAATTATGCCCTGCAAGTAGATGAACCCTGATTGACTTCTCACATCACCTCCAACTCCATATATTTCTCAACATCTGTGAAATCATCCAAAAAGCCAGATATATGAGCCCTGAGCTCATGCTCTTCCTCAAAGGCTCCCATTCTTGTCGGGGAGCCCTCTCCTCCTAGTCTCCCAAGCCTGGAAGTCGTCCGCAGCCCCGCCTCCACTTTCTCATCGAGCCTGTCATTAAGTCACGCCAACTCTCCCTCCGTCCCCTCCACAACCCCTCTCAGGTTCGACCTCTGGTCCCCACAAGCACAAAGCTTCCTTTGACTTCAGTTCTCTTTGCTCTAATCTGCTGTCACTCAGAGGCACAAATAACATTCCTCAAATGCCTCCATCACATCACTGCCTCACCCTGAAGTTGGCTGAGTCTCTCAACTATCCTTCAGGTCAACTCTCAATGCCTGAGGTAGGTTAAGGTCTCTGGGTAATTTCTCCCCACTCATACCTAACTGCCTTATCTCCTAGGACACTCTTCCTGTCCCAGTCAGGCAAGTCTATTTGCTGCATCTTGTCTCAACACCCTTCTGTGTCTGGAATTTCTTCATCACCAATTCCAGCAAAGAGAGGAAAAGGTTCTTCTTTACTTACCATGTTTACTTGCACATTTTTCTTCCCCACCACTAAGAGTAGTTACTTTTTTTTTTTTTTTTAAAGAAAGACAGAGGGGAGAAATCAAGTGAGCAAGCTGTGCATAGCTGCCAGTATAATTCTGCCCCAGCCATGAGCAGCTCCAACCTACTCAAATGCTATGACTTTTTGGTCTAGGGAAACAATGTGATGAAAATTAAGTTAGTACTTCCTACTTCAATATTAGAAGGCATGGACAAAGCAGAGGGGAATATCGGTGAGAAAAAAAATCACTTTCAGAAGCTTCATCAAACTTAGTTTTAGATCCTGATCCCTCAGTGAAATACCCCCACATTATCAGGCTCCTCGAGCTGGGGTCTTGTAGGGACCTTTTTAAGGCCATGAATTCTCTGCAGGAATTTTTTATTTTTGCATTTTTACGTGCTGTTTCTGTCTATCTCCGATACATACTAGAATTCAGCTAAATGCCAACCTTAGAATCAATGTCAGAATTTCAATGTCTGCATCTGTATCTGTTATGACTAAAGAGCATAATTTAACCACTATAAGCAAATAAGAAGAGAACAATCATGGAGTTATTTACAAATGACAAGTTCACAGAGAAGGCCAAAGGACCAACATTTTAAGGACACAAATGTCACAGTGGTTTCAATTTTTAAAAGGGGAGGGGGTGCTGGTTACCTCATGACAGCCAACTGCAGAGCTGTGTGAAATTAAAAACATATTTATACCAAAATAGCATGATATTCATACTGAGTGACAACTGAATTCAGGGAAATTATATCAACTATCAATTAAATTAGTAAAACCCAAGCCATGTGATGAACAGTCAGTGGTACCTTCTGTCACTCAAAAGATTGAGACATGAATATTAACCAACTCTCAATTAAATTAATAATTATCAAATAAAAACTGTATAGGAGTATAGTTTACTATTTAATCTGTAAATTGGCTTAGGTCAACACAGTTGGGTTGGTGAAAATTTGTCTTTAAAGGGAACCCATACGTTATTTAAGACTGAGAAGCACTGATTCCATCAAACATAAGATATAAGTCATCATTGCCTATATAAAGCATCATTTCCCTCTTTATCTTCCTCCATCTCCTTGAGGCTGAATCTATCTTTTCCTCTGTTCCCAAGGCATCGTGTTACTTACTACAACAGAGGTAACTGTTCCAAGGGTGCCTCTTCCACTAGACTGCCCGCTTCCCCAGAGCACAGTCTGAGTCTTGTTTCTGTCCCTTCATAGGGTCCTGGACAGGATTAGTGGTCACCCAAACTCTACTGAATGGGACAGAGTTCATCTACACAGCCTAGTACACTGGGACACAATGGTAATGGGACAGAAGTACGTCTACAGGGTCTGGAACACCAGGACTCATTGGTCTTTGTCTTCCGACGTCTGTCAGTCAGCATCTAGGGCACGGATTCTCAACATGCAGTCCCTGAACTGCTCAAAAATGCAAATTCTCAGATCATACCCCAGAATCAGAAACTTGGTGGATGGGGACCAGCAGCCTGTATTTTAACAAGCCTTGAGGGGATTCTGACGCTCTCAAGTTTGAGAACCTCTGCTCTAGAAGGGATGCAAGGTGGGTTAGGCAGAGTGACCTGCCTCTGTCTATGGTTACTGTGCCCTGGTTGCACTTCATTTGCATGTATTATCTACAAGGAGTAGGCAGCCCTAGGTTGCCTCTGCATGTTCCCATCTCCTCCCTCACTCACAACCAGGTAGGTCCGGGAACAAGGATAACCCATCACCAGAACCTTCAGAGCAGAGTGGTATGCAGGAACTGGAATGCTGAGGGCTGGGAGCTGTCTTTTCCTTGCATCTGAGTTACTCTTGATAACTTCTGCCTTTTTTTAAATTACATTTTATTTTTCTCTATCACCTTAGAGCCACTTTCCCCTCCCCAGCTTTCCTGTTCACCTGGTTCCCTTCTTCTCTGTCACAGTCACCTTCTATTCCTTTAAAAAAGAAAAAAAAGAAAACAAAACCCAAACCATTTGAAGAATAACCAGTGGTGCCTCTGTCACTCGAAAGACAGAGACATGAATATTAATCAGCTGTTACACTGAATGATTATAAAACTGGATACACTTTGGTGTCACTCCCCCATTCCTCCACCCCCATCCCCCAAGCCCAAGACACACACACTTCCCCAAAAGGAGCTAATCTTAGGCAGGGCTACTTAAGGGTCATGTGGCAAAACAAACTCTGACACAAAATGCAGCATTTGGCCGGCATGAGAATTTCAACATGCTGACCTTCGCGCAGGAGGCCAAGGTCCAGATAATATCACTTTAAAGGCTTGTGCCTCTTTGTTCCTTGTATAATATTAAGTTTCGTAATCTCAGCTGAGAAATGTCCAAATTAAGGGAATGGAGGAAATGGCTCTCAGAGAGTTCTTACCCTCCATGGCTTGCCCTAACTGCAAAACTCTCTGGCTTTCAAAATTCCTCAGTGAGGTTTCAGTTCTCTTGAACACTTCAATTATATCATTGTAGGATACCAAGCAGCAGTACTGCATGTAATACAAGTTTCACTAAACCATCTCTTCCAAGAAGCAGCTTGTAATTGTCCACACCATGGCCACTAATGCATATGAACTAAGGTACAGGTTTCTAAGCAGGACACACAGGCAACACAGTATCATGGTAAAATGCGGATGGAGGAGACGGGACTCATGAAGGCAGCCGATGCTCTAAGGCATGCATTCAGAGTGTGCACCAGTGGATCCCAGTCCCGCAGCCAGGCATGCTTGGACATACAGAGCACAGGACATTACGGGAATCATGTCCTCCGAGCAGCCAGAGAAGGGCCAAAGCAAGCCTAAGGGAAGCCAGGATGACAGATGCTGCTTGGAGAACTAATGTGGCCTGCAGAGGGCAATGCTGAGGGGAGGCAACTATTGCTTTGGGTCAAGCAGCAAATCGAGGTGACCAAAACAGACCTCTGACCCAGTTTTCCTTTTTGCCGTATCGTCTATATTGAGGAGGTCCCCAAAGCGCTCATTAGTGATAAATTGATGGTGCGTTGGAATGACGCCCGTGTGGCGTCGAGCTGCGATATCGGCTTCTTCTTGCTCGCGTTTAAGTCGTCTCTGGTCCGCTAAAAGTTTCTGCCATGAAATTGCATAAAATGGGCAGTGAATCATCTGGTCCAGGGCATTGGAAAACTGCCAACAAAAACAACTAAGGAAAAAGGTGCTGGGTCAATAGAGAGGAAACAGATGTTGGAGGGGCTTTATGTTCCCACTGTAACCACCCCCTGTGTGCTCTGTGTAGGGAGGAGCTGGCACTGCAGAAGAAATCCAGGCAGCACTAAAGGCTGGTCCCATGTGGTTACACTGTCTGCAGACTATCCGTCGGCTCAGCTGACAGCGTCCTGCCTCCAGATACAAGGCAGCCAAGGCCACATCATCCAGGGATCCTTCTGGAGCATTCACGAGCATGGAGCATGGCAGGAGGCCGGAAGTGCTATCCTTACCTCACTTAGCCAGTGATGAGCTCCCATAACGTATTCCCACAGTAGAACCAGGGCGGGCTCTTCCTCCTGCCCACATCTGGCCTGTTAAAACTGCTGTGGGCTTTTACTAAGGGGTTCTCTGGCCAGCAGGTCATTTTGTGCTTCCTATTGCTGCTATTTGAATATGCTCAAGAGAGGAGAAATACCCATTTCAGAAAATACGGCACCCTTCCTCCTAGGCCAGCCAACCCCTCCCCTGAGTACAATTTGAGGAGGCTTCAGCATGTGCACCAAAACCTATTTACGTGATGGACAGAAAGCATCATTTAGCATCCTAATGTACTTTTTACTCAACTTCTTCCTTAGAGAAATGAAGCTGAGTTTAAGGGAGTGCTATAGACTATACATATAGGAGATAAACTAAATAAGGTACCTGAGTTTAGAAGAAATATTCTCTCCTAAATGAAGGAAACAGTCATTCATTTCTGTTTTTAAAGGCTTTTTAAAATAAGTAAACAATATGACATTTAACTAAATGTCCTCACTGACTACTGAAAGGACCCTACAGAAGAGAATTTTAATGTTTTCTTATTCTAAACCAATCCCGGAATTATTCATTAATGCATTCATTAATGCATTCCCAGAATTAATATTGCTTGCAGGAAGGCATTAATTAGAACTGATCATTTTGAGCATTCTCAGTGAAGCATTAGCCTTCTCCTAGCAGGTAGTGAAATGCCTTAAGTGACACCTAGCTCCAAAGGAGGGTGGGCCCATCTTTCTATTCTTCTCCAGGGTCTACCAATGATAAAGCAGTAACTTGTCAAATAGCTATGGGATTTCCAGTGCACAGGTTAAGTTGGGGTAAAGATTCAGTGAGAAAAGACATGAGAAAGTGCTTTGTGAAACACCATAGGGCCCTGGTTTCCAGCCCTGCCTCTGTTACAAGGTAACTTTCTACGTGGTCTGGGGCTAGCCAGTACCCTGTGGTGGTCCTTTCCTGGATAAAACAAGGGAATTGGCTGGATGACCACCAATGTCCCTTCTAGGACTGACAGGTTCTTGTTTTCTGAATTGCATTATCATCAGTGTTAATAATAAGCCACTTGTGGGACTTTCCTGGCAGTCTAGTGGTTAAGACTCCATGCTCCCAACGCAGGGGGCACAAGCCATTCCTGGATGGGGAACTAAGATTCCACATGCTGCATGGCGTGGCCTAATAATAATATGAGTGAGTGCAAATGGAGCAGAGCTCCCCTCCCAGCTTGAATCTGACCTCAGTAAATTCATCATTTCCATAGTTTAAACATATAAGCCAAAACCCAGGTATAAGGACATCAGGATCTGTGAGCCAGTATATTCAGGAAACAAGCTGCTCATCCTCTGAATCGCTACATCAGCAAAGAAAAACCTGCCTCCCAAATGGTAGGTGAGAATTCTATCACAAAACCTCCCATGTTGGATGCTAGGGTTTATACTCCTGAAACGGAATGTCACCTCCCTTCATCATAGCAGGCCAGGTGTCAATAAGTGGAATCTCATATCTCAGTGACAGTGACAAACAGAAGTCTGTTCTGTGGCCTGATGGACATGCATTGTGACACTTTCACATTGTTATCACAAAATAATTCTGTCCAGCAAATGCTTTCTTGAGTATCTCTTCACAGGTGCAACTGTCTTACTGAGTGCCGCCTGTATGGCGCGCGGAGAAGGGCAGAACTGTGGTCTTTCTTGTCCTTTGTCTCTCCAGCTGACAGCATGTTACCCTCTAGCTCTCTTCCATGTCAGCCCGACCCTAAATTCTTAATAAAAATCCCCTTAGACTCGGAAACCACCCCAATGAAACAGAACATAGGAAAAGGGCTTTGGACTTTACAGGGAAGGGGACAGAGTTGTGTACACATGACCACCTTCCCCTGCTGCCACCAGCCTCAAAACAATTCTTCCATCTTTTCACTGCAGGAAAATGGTCCTCAGAGCTTGTTTAATCAACAGGACCCTTTCTTCTGGGAATGTGAAGTCTAGAAAGCACATCTTGTAATAACACTTCATCACAACAGCAGCTTGTGATTCTGCCCATTTAGCTGATATACAGAACCACCTCTTCCTAAATCCCAAGAGAATGTGCCCCTTTCCTGGCCCCACCAGTCAGATCACTGCTGTGCACACGTTTCAGCAGCTGCAAGACAAAGGCTGATCCTGAAGTTCTTGGGGTGGGGCACTGTCACTGTTTATTGGGGTATCTCTGAGTTAAAGGCAACTTCTTCCAAATGTTTTTATAAAGTGTCTTTATCATGGTCATTATTCTTTTTACGTTTCCTCTTTCTCCTATTGCATCCTTCTCACAATATGAACTGTGCTTTACAGGGTGAGTTTCCTTGGAGAATAATTAAGTGGGGGTGAGGGTGCTCCCCTTTCGACGCACTGAATGCAGAGGTGGGCAACCTCTTTCTGAACCTCCTGGGCAGTAGACTGGCAGGACGTGGCCTTTGGAAGTTCGTGTCTTGAAAAAAGTCAGTCCTACTTTTGGGAGAAGTGGACTAAAAAAGGAGTGATCGAGCCTGTGTCATATAAAAAGTCACCTGTGAAAATCCCTATGTTGGATTCTAACTGCTAGGTCATGTCACCTCCCCAAATATTTTTGCCTGCACAAGAGCTTAGAGAGTTCAAAGGTGGCGATTACCTCTTTATCATCATGACGCCGTCGAATAAATTCTTCCGTGGATTCCAAGTAATCAGCTGGTATAAAATGCCTTGGTGACTCTGAATCTTCAAAACAATAAAGCAGAATTAAAACAGGCAAAGATTTAGTGGGAAACCAGATTGGGAAAAGATTTCACCTTTCATCCATGATAAATATCAAGTTTTTACCATTGTTGTTTGGTGATCAGTATCCAAATTCTGAAGGAAAAAACCCAAACCCCCTCCCTCCTGCTTTTTGGATCTACCTGTGAACTAGTTTCATACACAGAAAACTAACGAGAGGCCAAAAGTGAGCAAAGAGAGGACCGTCTTAGAAAGGTGTCCCTATTAATAAGGCGTGCAGGGTCTTACAGGACACACACTGTACACTCACACACACACACACACGGCCACCGAGAGAGGCTGCCTCTCAAAAAACCTCAGCATGAGTCAGGATTGGTGTGAACTGCAAGGGGTTCAGGAGTTCAAATCAACAAATTTCTCAGATGAGCTAAACGGCCAATTTTTCTTTCGAAACAGAGTTTGGTGGTTAGTCTAAATGACATGGGGAATCTGTTTTTAAAGAAGAGCAGCCACTACGAGCCATGATTAATTGCCAAGCAAAACAAACAGAAAACAAAGGACGGACCAGAAAATGAGCACCAAGGGCACAGGGGAGGAGGGAACACAGCAAGCAGAATGGAGGGACGGGTGAGGTGAGACTGGTCAGACACACAGAAGGCAACCTCCGAGGGGCGCCCCCAGTTCCCCGCGGGGGTTGTTGTTCTTGTCCAGGCCCTGGTCTGAGTACGGCACAGAGTTCCCGTTACTAAAGGCCCTCGGGCAGAGCTCCGGGGTCGCGGGTCTCTCCTGAGGGGGCTCTGAGATCCGGCTCAGCCGGGCCATGGTGAGCCGGGAGGACAGGCGTTTGGGCACCGAGGGCCTCCCCTCGGAGGGAGGTTCGTCCCGATGAGGCTGACTGGGGGGCTCTGGCTTCTGGCCCGAGAAGTCCCCGGGGCCAGGCTGTCTGAGAGGGTGCTGGAGGGGCTTTTTCAAGCGAAAGGGGAGGGGGCTCATTAGGTAGATGTTCCTGAGGAGCGTGCCCTTGTCCCCCCGGGGATCCGGGCGCCAGTCGGGCCGCCGGGAGGCCTGCTGCTGCTCGTGCCTGCGGATGGTGGTGAAGCGGGTGTAGGAGGCCGGGCAGGTGCCCTTGCACTTGTTGAGGCGGTGTTTGGGGAAGTCCCCGTGAACGCTGCCGCTGCTGCCCTCTCGGCTGTCGCTGGACACGTTGGAGCAGCGGTCCAGCTCATCTGAGCAGGCGGAGAGGGGCTCAGAAGGCACAAGGCCCCGGAAGCCCAAGGCGGAGTCCGCCATCCGGCTACACGTCGGGGAGGCATAGATGATGCTCCCGGAGCTCAGCCCATCTACCTCCCGGGGCCGGAGCTTGGTTGACTCCAGGAGGGACTCGGCCGAGCGGGCGGACATGAGGCCGCTCCGGGCCAGCACGGGTGTGGGGGACTTGCTTAGCCTGCCGGACAGATCCAGGGACGGCATGGACCGGGATCGCTGAATCAGCTGCTCGAAAGCCGTGATGCGGGAGGAGACAGTGTGCTTGGGAATGTGCTCCGAGCCCTCCTGGCTGGGGCCCAGCTCGCCTCGGGCCAACGCCAGGCCGCTCCTCTCGAAGTGGGAGGCCAGATCCCGCACGCTGGAGGAGGAGCCGGACCCCAGGAAGAGTCCGGCCCGGTTGATGTGGTGCATGTCGCGGTAGAGCATGGTAAACTGCGGGCCGGCCTTCCTCGAGAGTGGACAGGGCCTCCTGGCAGCGGCGCCGAACTCCTGCAGGCTCAGCGTGCTGCTCGAGCGGCTGTCGTAGTCCCGCCGCGAGCGCATGAGCAGATTTTCCACGCTGCCCCCCACTGGCAGTGGGAGGCCTCTTCTGGAGTCGTTCAGAGAACCCGAGACACAAAGATTTTCGCAGCTCTGAGCCTTTTCTGACGGCAGAAGGATGCTCTTCCGATCCTGCAAGAGAGCGCTGGGAGCAGAGAGCCTGGGTTTGAATTTGGAGGGTAGGATTTCCGAAATGCAGGCTTTCGCGGCGGACAGGGGCTTCTTGTGCTTACACCCAGGGCCTAATGCACTGCTACTGTGAACTACTCGGCTATGAGCTGAAGATGAAGAAATCATGTGAGCATTCCCACCTTTACGATCCACTGGAAGCATGCAGAATAAAATAAACAGACCCATTAGGTTAAAGCTGAAAGCTGCTACCAAAAAAAAAAGAAAGGGGGAGAGGGAACATGCTTATTTGTCAGAGGGTTTTGGTGGTGGTGTTTTTTTTTTTTTTTGGTTTCTTTTGTTTTAATTTCCAGTCGATGTCCGGAAGCAAAATAATCTGTGCTGCAAAGCAGGTGCAAAGATGCAACAAAAAATGGCCACCCGGTTAGAATTAGGAAAAGCTCAGCTAATTTCTAAGAAAAGGGAACCAGAACAAAAAAGAGAGAGAGAGAGAGATGCTTCAGGGAGAGCAAGGTGGGGATTCAAAGGAAGGGAACTATTAATACCAGAAAGAAAAATGGCCGGTGAGAAACTCAGGAAGGGGGCCGGGAGGGCTCAGTGGCCTGGAAATGGATCTGAACAAGTCAACACTGATCCCAGTAGCTGGAGGTTTACTCTCACTGCCATCACCCTAGGAACAGGTACAGATGGCCAAGAGACACCCCAATAACACTGTAGATGGGCCAGAGTCTTGCAGGCTACACCTCGTTACCTTTAGTGGAGGCCGAGCTGGATGGCCGCTTGAGCCCACTCAGGCCCTGGAGGGGGATGTCTCCTCCTTCCAGGACACTTTTATAAATCTGCCTCTCATTCTCCAAGCTGGTGAGATCCCCAGGAGCCCCATCGGATTCCCTCTTCACCGCATGGAAGTTGGAAGAATATACACTGAGAACAATGAAATTTTTAAAAAGAAGAAAAAAAAAACCCAGCAGTTAGTATTTTTAACAGTTTTCTAAAAAGCACACTACTAGCTGATGATAAGGAAACATAGCTCCTGGAATCCTCACCAAGCACAGTCCTTCCTAAAGGGCATTCTTATTTAGCCACAGAGCTTGACAGACAAAGCAGGCCCTCAGGGGCCCCAGAATGTTCAGGAATTGTGTTCCAACAGCAAGGTGCTCTGAGATGACCGCATTTGTGCTTTAAAAGAATAACTGAGAAACACTGCCTGGGCACAGAGCGGGGTCAGACAGCAAGGGGTTCTGGGGCCCAATGACTGCACACAAGATGAGACAGCCAAGGACATAAGTGGTGCTTCTAACATGCCACCAGCCAGAGTGGGCCATTTCAAGTCCAGCACCTGCATAACCTTTCTAGGTTGTTCCTCACAAGTGCTTTGACCAACGGAGCATTAAATTGAACAACAAAAGGTAGTTGCCCAGCTGTCTTGGGTCTCCAGGAAAATCACCAAGTGCAACCGGAAACTGGCATTCTTTGTGCACTTATGCCATCCATTGCTTTCAAAATCTGTAACACCACCTTAGGACATGCATTATGGAGTATCAACTATCACTTGTTTATATTGCTCATTTATATTTATCTTGTTCAAAGTCTAGGTGTTTTTGCAAGTTACCACAAATCCTTTATGGAATGAGGTGGGGCACAGAAAAAATTAAGAGCACTTACTCACTGAACCCTCCCCTCCCCCTAATTCCAGTTTTCTATGCCTTCACCCACAGACACACTGACATGTGGGCATACTCACACATGTGTGCACACACACTCAGATCAGGGGTGACCGCCTTTCTCCCACAAAAGCACTCAGGCTCTCCCTAGGCTGCTTTTCTGTCCTACCGAATTCCATTTACCAGTATCAATATGGATTTTTCAACTGAAAGATATAAACAGCTTGATAACATTGATTCATTCCAATATTTTATTTATTATCAGCCATAACCAGCTGCCTGACCTCACACCCCCTCTACCTCACCAGTTATCAGGACCCACCCCCTACCCACAGCCACCTCACCTTTGGCCGTTATCCAGCCGTTATCACCATTTTTTCCTGCTTCCACCAGAACAACAAACCAGTACTCAGGAAACCTCTCAGAATGGATCTGCTCTAGCCAATTGTTTTCCTTCTGATACCAAAGCCAACATGCTTTTTCCAGATGTGTACACTTTGCTACTGAGGGGCTCGTTGTTTAAAAATAATATCTAAAAGCTCTTGAACAGTGTTTTAAAATATATCATCTCTATTAGATCTCCTAACGTTGGAAGGGCATATCATCTGACCCACTTTCTCCAAGGGAAAACCGAGGACCAGAGGGGTAAATGTATTTGTGGACGGTCACAGAGTTGTTGGATCTTGCTGTGTTCCAACAGATCAGAGAGGATGGGGAAACCAGTCAGACTGATCAAGAAAGGGCCAGTCAGGACTAGCACCCACAGATTACTCAACAAAAAAGTCAAATTCAGAAGCTCAGAGGAATCTTCTGGTATCCAGTGGTTAAGACTTGGCGACTTCACTGCTGAGGCCTGGGTTTCGATCCTTGGTCAGGGAACTAAGATCTTTCATGGTATATGAGAAGACCAAAAAAAAGAAGCTCAGCCCTTGGTAGTCTGAGTTGAGCCACTTTTGGTTCGGAAAGAACAAGCCAGGAGGAGACAGCATGGGGAACTCACCCCCTGGCTAAGATGCAGAGCTGACTGCTGAGCTTCAAGAGGGATTCAACAAAAACACTCACTCGAAGGATAAAGTGAGAGAACAGAGCAATCATCTCAGGGCCAACTGTTTCCAAACGTGCCACCAGGCGTGCTCTGGAGGAGGCAAGTTGGGTCCTGGCAGGCTGCGAGTCCAGCCTGGCTCCCATGAGGAAAGTGATCAGCTGAGGCAAGCCTGCTGTCTTTAAAAACTTGGAAACAATCTGTTTCTCTCAGCCTCAGTTTCTTTCATCTGCAAAACTAGTAGGTGTAATGAGACTGTCCACAAAATCCACCTTCAGATCCGTTATCTATACAGACATTTCTTTTGAGCTCCAGACACATTCAGCTATCTTCTACACATCCCCTACCGCATGATCCTCAGACATCTTGAACCCAGTCTGTTCCAAACCAAACCTAGCTCTGTCCCTCCGTCTTCCTTCACCCAAGCCAGAAAGCCAGTAGAATCATCCTCCTTTTCCCTCCCCAGACCTAAGTAATCCCAAGCCCTGCTTATTCCCTGTCCTGGACACAGTCACATGAATCCTTCTGCTCTCCTCCCCCCTGGGACTGCCCACGACTGCTCCACTACACCTCTGCAGGAAGTACATTGCCACTGCCCAAGTCTCCAGTCCTCACTTCCTCCAGTCATCTCTGCAAATCACTGCCAATGATATTTCTAGAGAAGATCTCAATTTGTCATTCCACTGCTCATTTTACTCACTCTACAAATATTTACTGAGCACCTACTAAAAGTCAATCATTCTCCTAGGTCGAAAGTAAACAGAGGACAAAACAAAGATTTCCTGCCTCATGGAGTCAGTATTCAAAACCATTCAGTGTTTTCAGCGGAAAAAAGAAAAAAAAAAAAAATAACTGTCTCTAGACTTTGGGGAATCTAGACTATCTTAGGTGCCTCCCTTTTAGCTCAGCTAGTAAAAAATCTGCTTGCAGTGCAGGAGACCTGGGCTTGATCTCTGGGTTGGTAAGATCTCCTGGAGAAGGGAAAGACTACCCACTCCAAGATTCTGGCCTGGAGAATTACATGGACTATACAGTCCATGGGATCACAAAGAGTCAGACTCAACTTTCAGACAATCTTAGAGTACTGCATGAAAAAAATTTTTTTGTATTTATAATATAATGCTACTGTCATTCACTTTTTTACAATATTTTTAAAACTTTTATCTATTTGGCTGTGCTGGGCCTTAGTTGCTGCATGTAGGATCTTAGTTGCCACAGGTGAACTCAGTTGTGCGTGTGAGATCCAGTTCCCTGACCAGGGATCGATGCCAGGTCTCCTGCATCGGGAGCATCAAGTTTTAGCCATTGAACCACCAGGGAAGTCCCTATCATTCACATTTTATTTGCTGCTGCACGATAAAACCTTTCTTTGATTTTCCCCTCAAACACTTCCTTGGTTCCATCTCTGAATTTACCACACTGCATTCTGATTGTCATGTACGATCATGTAATTTTCCAATGACACTTTTCCTTGAGGCCAGGCAGTTTATCTTAGGAATCTTTGCATGTCGGGTGTCTAGCACCGTTGTTCAATAAATACACATTGGTGGAATAAATGATTCAATGGAGTTAAATGCCAACATGCACACAGATTTATGACATTCTTAACGCCCAGGGGAGTTTCTAATCACTCATGTAAATCTACCCTAATGATTTGTGTTTTGATCTAAAATCAGATTAAGGGGGAAAAGTGATTTCTCTAGCAGACCATCACTATTGAGGAAAGAGCAGCTTGTTCTTGAGTGCCACCTGCTGGCCAAATAAAATAAAGCTCTTTGGCTAGGCAAAAAAAATATATTCGTGCCAAAATGCTAAGTCATGATGAAAATAATGAGTGCTGCTGCTGCTAAGTCGCTTCAGTCGTGTCCGACTCTGTGCGACGCCATAGACGGCAGCCCACCAGGCTCCCCCGTCCCTGGGATTCTCCAGGCAAGAATACTGGAGTGGGTTGCCATTTCCTTCTCCAATGCATGAAAGTGAAAAGTGAAAGTGAAGTTGCTCAGTCGTGTCCGACTCTTAGCGACCCCATGGACTGCAGCCCACCAAGCTCCTCCATCCATGGGATTTTCTAGGCAAGAGTACTAGAGTGGGGTGCCATTGCCTTCTCCAAAATAATGAGTAGTCTACACTGTTGACTTACAGATCTGACAACTCCAGGGAAATAAAATTCAAAATGGGATATACACTATGGTCACAAGTATGAAAGATACTTTTTGAGATGAAAGACTGACAGCTCTATTAGGATATTGGGACCATGGGTGAATTTCTTTCTCTCTCTTCCCAGGTTCTTCTCACATTGTGATAAGGAATCACGCTGATAAAATTCTAAACTGCAGTCTGCTCACGATGTGAAAGTGGATTTAAGACAACACCATCACTTCTTACAGACTGACCACAGAATTTTTGATTCTGGGCCATTCGGTGACTTGTCTTTCTCTGGTGCTTAGGTTAAGTCAAGTCTTGACATTTCTTTCACATGTGATTCGCATTCACAAGCTGCCTGCCTCAGTGCTAAGCAAGCTGGATTCCAATTAACTGAGATTTATAGGTGCATTCATTTATTCAGCAAACGCTTACTGTACATTTTCCTACATGTCAGGCCCTGCACTCAGGCTGATTCACCCCAACTGCAAACACCGAAAAACCTTACTCATTTGAACAAACTGGGAGAGAATCAAGCCTGAATTACTGAAAAGTCCCCACAAGGAAGAACAGCAGGAGGGAAAAGCTCATCTATTTCTGTCAAGATGAGAACTGGGCTATGACTGAAAAACAGAAGTCTCCAGAGACCCATTTCCATGATACAGACAGAAAGTGAAAGTGGCTCAGTCGTGTCCAACTCTTTGCAACCCCATGTAGGCCATGGAATTCACTAGGCCAGAATATTGGGGTGGGTAGCCTTTGCCCTCTCCAGGGCATCTTCCCAACCCAGGGATGGAACCCAGGTCTCCTGTATTGCAGGCAGATTCTTTACCAGCTGAGCCACCAGGGAAGCCCAACAACAGAGTACTTGATGAAGTAACACATCAAATAGCTTCATGTACACAAGTACTCAGAGTGTCTGACAGCAACTTGCTCTTTTAAAAGGCCTGCATGGAGGGGATTCCCTGGTAGCTCAGTGGTAAAGAATCCACCCACCAATGCAGGAGACACAGGTTCAATCCCTGGTCCAAGAGGATCCCACATGCTGAGGTGTGCCACAACTATCGAGCCTATGCTCTACAGCCTAGGAACTACAGCTGCTAGCCCATGTGCCTAGAGCCTGGCCTCTGCAACAAGAGAGTGTACCGCAGTGAGAAGCCTGCAAGCCACAGCTGGAGAGCAGCCCCTGCTGGCCGCAACTGGAGAAAAGTCTGTGTAGTAACAGACCCAGCACAGCCAATAAATAAATTTAAAAAATTATATATATTTTAAAAGTCTGCATGGAAACTTCCCTGGTGGTCCAGTGGTTAAGACTCTGTGCTTCCACTGCAGGGGATGTGGGTTTGATCCCTGGTTGGGGAACTAAGATCCCACATGCCATAGGGCACAGCCAAAAAAACATTCTTTATGCCCTCAATCCTGCTCACATACTATTACACGAATGGTTCCTTGTTTTTTCTTTCTTTTTTTAGTCACTCAAAACAGTAAACTCTAGCATGCCTTTCTTTGGTTAATTTAACACCCAACTTTGAATCAATACTGGTGCAGATGAGAGTTTATAGATGGCACCAGTAGACCTCAGCAGTTCCCTGGCCTAGCATGTCATTGCTCCTACTCTGGCGGTGGCTCTGCCACGCACAGCTCTGGAAGCCAGGCACACACTACCTTCACGTGCCTGTCTCCTCACCAATAAAATGCAGAATAAAAATAACAACTGATCCTAGAATGCTGAGGACTAAATGAGGTAAAGTATAATACAATGCTAAGCACAAGACTTGGCACACAGTTAAGTGTGCAAACAACCATTCAAATTCTTTCATTCAAGACCTCTTCATTCAAGATCTGTGTTCTTAACACTGACAGCCTGTGGGAGCTGCCTTCTGAATACTTTTAACCTCTACAATCTATTTTATTCAGTTGCCACAGTTGCCTTTTCATTTATTTATTTATTTATTTTGGCATGTTTTGCCCCTGAAACTATTAGGGGGCTATATGTTATGCTTCTATCAGAATACCCGGCATAAAGCCTTAGATCCATTAGAAATTCACTCAGCCAGCCACCTGAAACACTCTCACCAACACACCCTAATCCCAGATGGTTGGCTTTCAAATGAAACTACTCTTGCAAAATGTCTTCCCTGGCCAGATATGATAGACTGGATATGCCCAAGTGACTGTAATATTTGACCCCCAAATCCATAAACTCAGCATTCTCACCAAGTCAGACTTCTATCTGCACAGCTAAACTTTGCTCTGTGCAGAGTTACCCAACCCAAATGGAACAGGGAATAATAGTGGGCCTTTCCTCTCCGTCATATTTCAGAGTGAGATACGGATTATAATCTCATGGTGACAAGAAGCTGCTTCTACCAGAACAGTCCCCAAATCTACTTTTCGGGTATGGAGTCCTTACCCTCCTGGGGTTCAAAGTTTATTGTAGTCACAAAAATACAAGAGCACCAGTCAGGTATACAGGCACAGAAGGAAGCGCCAATAAGAGGTACCAACACGTTTGTAAGGGGGTGGGGCAACAATGAAACATTTCCAGCTGGGTTGACAGCTGCATAGCAAAGTGTGGAGACAAGAAACCTTGGAGAGGATGTAGGCTGGCTTGGGGGAGGGGAGGAGAGGCTGTAGTTACTCTACGTGGAAGCGCATGGGGTGTGCATTCACCCCCCAGGCAGAATTCCAAGAACTGGTATAGGGGAATAAACCCGGATCTCTGCGAATGAGACAAGTTGGCCCCATCTTTCCTTGTGACAGGTCCAGCCTGAAGACTTCACCCCCTCATCCCACTCACCTTTGTACCAGATGCACCTCAGTCACACACCCTTCCCCCCCCCCCAGGAATCAGCTTCTCAATTCAGACAAATACGCTTACGGCCAAAGGTAAAGAAGCCAACACAGGGAAAGGCTTATCAGAGGTAAGATGAATCATCACAACATTAATTTTGAAAAGGAAGAGAAAAAAAATAATTTTAAGACTATAATTGCTACTTATCACCAAACTGTACATCATTCGAAGCCACTAGACTGAAACAAACGAAACACAAGCCTTCCCCATTTTGGACATTTCATACATCAAGCCATGTAAACGATAACTTACTATCCAGGAGGCTCTGAAGAAATTTCTGGAGTCGGGCTGACTGCTGAGCTCTGTAAACATTAAAAAAAAAAAAAAAATTACTTTGACTCAGTTATTTCAAGCCAAGGGGAAAACAGAGAAGTCCCTTTCTTGTCCTAGTTTAGATGAAGCCCTCCGGGAAGCAGGGAGCCAAACTGAGCTGGAAAGGGCTCAGTGCAGGTGGATGGTGGTGTTCTTTCTCTGGGAGGAGGATTTCTGGGCTTTTGCCTCCCAGGGGCTGCACCCAAGGCTCTCTGCATGGGTCAGGAGATGCCCACTCCTCATGTGTATCTCCAGTCGCAGGCCCACTGGGTGGATGGCCCACCACTTCGCAACATGCATTAGTGATATGGACAGCACCTTGCACCAGCTTATCCTCAGCCCTCGGACCCCTTGCCAAGCCCACCAGGCTCCGTCATGCACCCAAATGCCACAACCAGAGAGTGTCACCCAACACTTCATCAGGTACATAACATACGAAAAGAAAAGCATTTTAAAAGACCATACTTCTAGATCATTCATTTACCCCTGGAAATGGGGAGCAATGCAGTTTCACAAAACCTCTTAATGCCTGTTTCACCAAGTAGGAGAGCGTGTTATCAAATGACAGGCCACTATGCAAAAGGGAGAAAACCAAGAGCTCTATGCAGATAAAAAGCAGCATAATTACAGAGTTTGGGGTGTCTATCATCTTGGAGAAGGAAAGGCAAAGGGTGTGATATATTTGCTTTTAAAAATAACATGGTAGCTGAATAAGTCAATGTACAGCTTCACTTTGAAAGATGCTCCGATGTCTGCTAATGACCACTTCAAGGAGAACAAGCTCTCTGGAAGAGAAGAGGCACTTGGGGAAAGGAGAGAAAGAAAACAGCAGGAGGAGGAGAAGGAAGATGCTGGGAAAGGAGGCGGAGATGGTGGGACGGGAGGCAGCCTTCTTTGGGGGCTCACGCCGGCTGTCCTCCGGCCCTTGCCCCCAGTGCTCCTGGGAAACCACTGCTCTCCCCTCCACGTCCAGCCCCGGTGCCCACACTGACCTCTCCCGCCCATCCTCTCCTGGAGCCTCCCTCAGCACCCACCCATGCTGGATTTCCATCGTGGAAGAGCTTCGGCACAACCCCGCTGGGTCCTCTGGAAACACCCGCTTCCTGCCTTCCCCTGTCACAGCTTGTCAGCCAGCGCTATACCTCTGGGGGCTCCCCTGATTCTTTACCGCATAACTCTAGCTCCCATCAGCTACTTTCCCAGCAACCTCTAAAGTGTTTAGAAGCCTGCTTGGTTATCAGATGCACTGAGCCTCCCTCAGAGTCTATTCTGGGGGGACCCCTCAGTTAGCGCTCACATTTGCCCCACCTTTCACTTTTCCTCCTTGCTCTGTTTTGCCCTCCTCCTCTGTTCTGTGTCAGACAAGATCCGCACGGGGGGCTACTGGTCCCCCACCCTCTCCCTTCCTTCAATCCTTGCTCTGCTCCCAGGCCTTCAACCAGCACTTCTCTTCGGGTGACTCTGACTGACTTTCAAAGCCCCTGCCTCTCACCCATTTCCAACTGTTGCCTGGATAGCCCCCATATGATCCACAGTCAACACCTCAGAAATACCTGAAACTGCCTCCTTCATCTTCCTTCTGCAATGACTTTCTCCCCATCTTTCTTATGTGACATACTGACATCCCCATCCCTCCTGCTTCCTTCCCCAAACCCTACACTTGTGTCTCCGTTCCCTACCCTCAGTTCTTTGTTCTTTACACCAATTAGTTAAAATGTCTCACTGTGGGACTTCCCTGGTGGTCCAGTGGTTCAGACTGTGCAGACTCTGTGCTTCCAATGCAGGGGGCAAGGGTTCAATCCCTGATCTGGGGACTAAGATTCCACATGCTGTGTGCCCCCATTAATAAAAAAAAAAAGAAAGAAAGAGAGAGAAATAAAGGAAGTTTTAAAAAAATTTTAAAATAAGGCATTGGCTAAATAATTCTTTCTAAAAAGTTCTCACTGCAATTTCCTCTGTGAGTTCTCTCTCATATCCACCCTCCCCCTTGCTTCACGCTGGTGCCAGTGGAGTAGAGGCTCTCGCCCCTGCATGCCCAGATCACTGTAGCAGTCTCCTTGTCCTCTCAACCTCCAACTGGAGGTTTTCCCTTCCTCTTGAGAGTGAGGACACTAAGCTTCCTAAAACACTTCCTGAATTACATTATTGGCTGGAAGGCAAAATCAATCATCCTCTTAACCATATTTTCTGAGCCTCTATAACCCAGGGTCAACCCTCTTTTCCCAAACCTGCCTCCCACTATTATCACCCAAAATGTTCTATTATAGCTGAATTCATCTACTTTATTCCTGAATCTATATTAAATATGTTTATTTTGTGCCTTCTACCATGCCTCCCATGGATGGCCCCCACTTTCACCAGGTACCTAAATTCCATCCATTCCTTAAGATGGGGCCCAACTCCTGAGAAGTCTCCCTTAATTTTCTGGAAGATTTCCCCCTCTCCTGAGCCTTTAGAGCCCACAGTGGTCATTCAGCTCTTACCAGGTTCTGCTATGTACTACTGGAGCTCTTTTATTTATGAGTGTGGCTAGCTGCCATGTTCCTGAAGGCAATGCGTCCACTCTTGTGCTGACTTAGAACCTCTCTCGGCACGTCTCACGTGCCTTAGCTAAGGGCAGTGGGTAACACATAACTGAATCAGGGTCAAGATGGCCCATCCATGCAACCTCTTCAGGCCCATCTAGCCACAGGCAGAGCTGTGGGTACCAGACGCCATCTCTGCCCAAGAGAGGCTGCCATGAGCTCAGTAACCTTTGGCTGCTGTCCATCCTGGCACCCGTTGCAGAACCACTCTCCCTAGGCTACTTTGACGGGCTGGGGCTCCCGTCCTGCCTCTTGACTCGCTTCAGGACTTACCTACAGCCACAATTCTTCAGAACCAGCTCAGGCCTCCATTCCCACAAGAGCGACAGCTGCTGCCAGTCTTTGCCCTGGGTGGAGACTCAGCCCCCTACCGTGCCGCGCCCCCAGCTCGGTCACCTATCCGCCCTGTTGCGAGCACTGTTGCTCATCTTCTGCGTTCCCCTGGGCCTAACCCCTGGTCCCTGCAGGCTAACTCTTCCTCTGGGGACTCTGGACTCCCCAAAGCTAACTCCTCTGCATTTGCTCACAGTCCCTTCCCTCTCTTATCCTGGTCCCCTTGGCTGTAGACATAATCACCGGTTTGAGTCTCTGGCTCTACATGACTTCACACCCAAGTAACCTATACTGGTGGCCTGACCCTGCTTGTCTCAGTTCTGTTTAAGAATAACGTGGTCCACAAGCATTTTCCATGTCTCTTGCCATAGTCTGTGGATGTCCTAGCTTCTTCAGCAGTGTTTGCATTCCTTTTTTATTTTCTGTAAAGATACCCTTTCCTGGTAAGAGTCTCCTTTGTTTTGTCAGGCAGCCATGGGGAGCCGTTCTCCTAACATTTGGTATTTTTCTTTCCCTTGGGAGCCCATTTATCTTGGACTCTCTTTTCTCTCTGACACATCCTTTAATAAACCACACTGGGACATAGCTCCCTGTAAAAATATCAATGCAAGCTGAGTTTCAAATGCATGTGGCCAGGCTGTCTGGCCTCTGGAGTACATTTTTTCAGTAATAACTTTCTGACCTTGCAAATTACAAATACTACTACTCTGACGGTGCCGTCCACATAAGAGGCACTCGATTCACAGCAGCTCTGTTTTTCAAAATGATCTCTGAGGTTTCTTTCTCCCAGGGCTGCAAAAAAATATACGGAAGTTGCCCACAAAGGCTCCCTGAAAATTCAGAGAAGGTATACACCCAAGAAGGCAGAGGGGAGCTATAAGGGTGACCCCTTGAAAGCAAAGAAAGAGGATGGTAAGAGCAGGGGAGCAGTTAAATCACCAGCCAGCCTGCATATATATATATATATATCTGAAAAATCCCCTGTAAGGAAAATGCCAAGCTCAAAAAAAAAAAAAAAAATCCAAGCAAAAATTAAGTTGAGGGTAAGGGGGATCTAAACCAGGACTCAGAGAGCCATGCAGCTTAAAAATAACCAGCATAACCATTTATCACCCCGACTACATCAAAAACCACAGAACAAAGAAGAGAGCAAAGGGAACTGAGGGCATGAGAAAAACTCAGAAATACCTGTGACAGGTTTGTACTGGGTGCTTTATTAAGCGTCTCCATTTTTTCTAAATCTGCCTCTAATTCTGTTTGGCAGAGGTTGAGATCAGTTTCTAGATTAGTCTGGTTCAAGAAAGAAAAGATGGGAAAGAGCGTTTTAGTTAGGAGGAAAGGCAGACAGCATGGAAGATTACATTAGAAAAATGAGTTTGTTTAGTATCATACATTAATAAGGCAAAGATGGGCACAACTGAAATACAAGAGCTTACTAGAAAGGAGTTAAAGGCAGGAAAACCGAGAAGGCAGCATTAGGCAGCGAGAATGTAAATCCTGTGGCAATCAGAGCTCCAAACGCTACTCTACTTGCTAAAGAGAGGAACTACACATTCCACAAAAACCTACCTTTGAGGAAACACCTATTTTTCTCTCTTTTCAGAGTATGGTGACTATGACACATACTATATGTCAGTAGAATAAGTAATTGCTTTTAAAACCTCTACATATTAGTATAAGTCTTAGAGACTTTGTTAAACTGTTTTATCCCAAGCAAAAAACAAAAAGTTATCATCAAGTTTTTTTTTCCCAAAAAAAAAAATGGGAGGGGGGGGAGGAGGGGATTTATTAAAAGAAGAACACCCCACAACACACTCACACTAGTCAGGCCAGCGCATACACACAGCCCGCAGGAGGAGCGCAGCGGAATTACCTTTCTATCCTCTCTAGGAAGGATAGAGCAGTCGCCAGGAGTATAATCCCATATCTTTTTGGGAGGCTGACGGGAAGCAGAGGAGGAAATGAAGAAATGAGCATAGAGACACAAAGACAAACATGGAGACCGGCTCAAACAAAGAGGGGCAACACTAGGAGAACTGTCTCAACACAGAAAAGTGTAGAAACAGAAGGAGCAGGCCCGCTGCCTCCTGAGGCTGCCTGGGGACCCCACGGAGCTCTTGGGAGCCGGAAACGTGAAGTGGGAGGTTTGCTTCTACATCTAGGTCTCAGGGAAATCACTGTTGGATACGAAATAATGAAAACTTTTAAAAGAACAGAGAAAAAGCATTAACACCACTTTAAATGAAAACAGAAACACTTCAATTCCACATTGTTCTTTTCCAACTAAGACTGACACTGTGAGCCTACCCTTTGGAGGCAGTCTTTCCCGCTGTAAACTTTATCATGTCTTCACAAATGTGTGAATTTGGAGATCTAACCAAGGGTCGGTAAATGGTGCTAAATGTGCTTTCGGTGATTTGTGGCAAGGGAATCCATGCATAAAATGGATGTTAAATGTTGCGCTGTATAACTAGATAATTTCATTAGATAATTTTTTTAATCTTTTACAGTTTAACAAGACTTGATAACATTGCTGACGTGAGAGTCAGACCTTCCATCTCTCTTAGAAGAAAGAGTTTATACTTTGAATTTAAACAGTGAACTGTAAGGTTATTTTCGTTTTCTCCTTTCACTCTTCTTGTTAGAATGAGCTGCATTTCCAAAGCAGCAATCTGCCAGGAGAATTGTTTTAAGGGGGATTCAGTGTGGGCACTTAGTTGCTTAGTCGTGTTCGACTCTTTGCAGCTCCACAGACTGAAGCCCACCAGGCTCCTCTGTCCAGCAGGATTCTCCAGGCAAGAATACTGGAGTGGGTAGCCAAGCACTCCTCCAGGGATCTTCCCAACCCAGGGATTGAACCCAGGTCTCCCGCATTGCAGGTGGATTCTCTACCATCTGAGCCACCAGGGAAGCCCAAGAATATTGGAGTGGGTAGCCTATCCCTTCTTTAGGGAATCTTCCTGACCCAGGAATCGAACCGGGGTCTCCTGCATTGCAGGTGGATTCTTTACCAGCTGAGCTACCAGGGAAGCCCCAAGAGGGATCCAGAGGACATCTGGCAGTTACAAGGTACTTCTAAACCTGCAATCTCTTTCCCACTCTGTACACCTTTTTGTTCTGCCTGTTTAGACTTGAAATTTCTTACACAATGACCTCTGAGGACACGAGTTCATTAGTAACTCCTATCATTCTGCACAAATTTCATCATAAACAACTCTGTGGCAGCGTTCAAATTAGTTTTAAATTTCACCTTGAGCTTACTTACAGAAATCACATCAATTTTGTCGAAATTTTAGCGGGGAGGGAGGAAGAAGAAAAGGCTGACACCCAGGCCCTTTGTAATGAATTTATAGATGAAAAGTAACCTGATTCCAAGGCGCCTTCACCACTAACATCAGCAGGTCAGTAATGTGATCTCGGTATGCTTATATTCTGCAATTTGTAGAGTAAGTGCCACTGACAATTATCACTCATCTTTAAGCACTTAATACACTTGAATCTTATTGGGGATGGAGACTTTTTCAAGTCACTGATGGTAGCCCTACTCATTTACTTCCTGCAAAATATTAGACAGTGCTTACAAATAAAATTAGTTTTAAATCATCTTCCCCGAATGGTCCCTGAAGTCTAAATCAGCTGATACTCTACAATTTGTTAGACCTAAAAGGTATTATAGTCAGGGTTTACTGAAGCTTTAGCTCACTAAATCAGGGTGGCTTTAAGTGAAGGGGCTGAGGAAAAAAGGAGTGCAGGGTAAACATCTACAGTTCTGGCTGGCTGGGACTGCAGGGTAGGGACACTGCTGGGAAGTGTGTCCTAGGTTCACGTGGAATAAAAAGGAGAAACGATGATCCACACGATTTGACTGGAGTTTTAATTTCATTCTGCTCCCAAATGACTGAAAAACCCTCCAAAACAACTTCCATGGTTTATACCCCTCTTATTTCTATCTCTTAATGGCTCAGAGTTGGTTGGGGTAGGAGAAGTGAAGAGAAGAAAACAAATTCTCCCCATCACACCTTCCTCCCAAGCCCTGGGAGTACTATCCAGTCATCAATCTGGTTCAACCAGGTAACAAGCTCACCCTTATGCCTCACACCATAAGGACCTGTTCATCTCAATGATATTCCTCAGGATATGGGCACTGATTAAGCTATTCTGGCAAGTCTTCAAAAGTATCATCTTTTATGACTTTAAAAGACTTACACAAGAAGTAGTAATCCCATTTAAGAAATCTAAGGTCTATGTTAGGAACATTCTGGCTTCAGAGAAAATGACATTTTGGAGAAAAGTATCTCTAAGTCTTTAAATAATTAAAAGTCAGTTGGGACAACAGGGCAGGAACACAAATTACAGGAAGGTCCCAGTACACAGATGGACTGTTTTCTCAACATTTGTCTGGATTGGCTGTGTGGTGTTCAGACTACCATTTCCCATAGAGACAATTAATTCACTGAGCTAGTCACAGAGCCTATCCAGGCACACTGTGGCTGAAATGCTGTCAATTGCTAACAGAAAGAGTATTAATTACAATGACAGATTCCGGCTTCATATCTTTCCCTAAAAGTTAATATTTCAGTAAAACCAGTTATCTGGCAAATGAGGAGATGGCTAGAAATTATAGATTCTCAACAGGGTTTAAAAAATCAATGGTACAGGCTCCTTATTATCAACAATTTAATGCTATGACTTTCTCTTAATATTTGGCATTTTTTACTTTGTAATATAAATTAGTCTTGGTTTCCGCTGCTACTAGGTCTTGTACATGTGTGATGATTCCTCTTCTTTGACTTAAAATATACTGTTAAATTATAGCCTCACCAAAGACTTAAAATTCTGGTTTCCCTCAGGGAAAAAAATACCTATAACTGGAGTTTATGAAAAATTGTTAGTTATAGCTAATCCTGGATAATAAATTGGATTTTTGAAAAAAATAATAAAGCTAATATCACTTTCTCTGATGAAAGTATGGCATTGTTATTGCATGTACTAATCATCGTCTTTTGGGGTGGGGGGAACACATTTCCAAAGGTTTTTTTCTATTGTGAGACAACTGAGCAGGTTTTAAGAAAAAGATTAGGATATTGCTAAAGTTCTGCACGTGGAAAAGACTGTGAGAGGTCGACTTCACTGGTGTGCTAATGGTGGACAGCAGAGAAAAAACGGAGAGCGGAGAAGTGAGGTGTGCACCAAAGTTTTGGGGAGGGGAGGAGACTGGGCACGCTTCGGGTTGGATGCGTCCCTCGCTTCTGACCACGAGGTGGCACTGTTCATCCAAGGCTGCCTGGCTGATAGTAGGTGAGAGAGAAGACAAAGTTGGACTGCCTGTTCCTACAAATGGAGTGTTTACAAGTCAGGTGCTCCTCACTCTGAAAATGCCTGAACATTCCAACAAAGCTCATCATGGCTAAATCAAATGAGCAACTTCAGAGCACCAGCTAAATTCCTCTGTCTTCATCTTCATGAAAAGTATGCTATGAAATTTAACATTTTCTTGAACTATAAAGTTATTGCTATCTACTAAAAAAAAAAAACCCCACATTATTCTAAATCATGTGATTCAAATGCCAGATTCAATGCTTAAAGTCTCATACAAACATCTAATAAAATGTTTTATTTTTATACACTTAATCTCTCTACCTGTAAATTCTTTCTGCAGCTGTCATAATTGAGACTTTATAGTAACTGAAATTTTAAAGTCAGTTTCCAGTCATGTCCAGTGGAAAAATGAGCTCAGTTCTCCCTTCTGTTTGATACTCCTTTGGGTGCAAGGCCAAGAAAATCCTCCTTGAAGTGCCCAAAATCAATTTGTACCAAAGCCAACTCAGATCCATCACAGGGAATTTGTAGGCTATTGGGCTGAATATTAAGTTTGCTAGAATTCCTAACTCACATGTATAATTTTGGGAAATAGTATCCCTACCTCATAGAGATCATTCCTTAAAAGTTGCCTGTAACAGGGGAGCATTCTCAGACCACCTGTGCACAGAAAGGCCCTTTTCCTTTTGCTCTGTCACTTCTGTTACATGTGTGTTTCTAAAATTTCTATTTAAAACAGGGACACTGCTGGCCTTTCTCAGTGTATATGCTTTTTCCTGCTTGTCTTCAGCACACTGTGAAGCCTTTGTTCAAGGGACTGAACCGAAGCCTGAAATCATGCAGTCTACAAGGTGTGTGACATTTGTTGCTAGTGGTGAGAGGTCCTAAGACAAGCAATGATTTAGCCGTGTCTCCCTGATATCTTCTAGCAAGAAACACTTCCCAGAGCTCACTGTCCCTTCTTGGTGAAGTAAAGCAGTGGAAAGCTCACAGGTTGTAGTGAGAACAGACAATCCCACCACTGACAGCCAACAAAACTCTTTCCCACTTCCTGAACTCTTTACAAACAGATCCGGTTCTTTGGCAGCAACAATGCATCAACAGCATTATTTAAAAAGGTGTCTATAACCACTGAAGCTATTAAACTTACCGGTTTCCCAAACTCCAATTCCGAAAAGAATTTATACCAAGGTTCATTCTTTAAATCTATCTCTTCTGGGCTTATATCCCGACTCTACAGGGGTTGGTGACAGGGAAATGGAAGAAAGAGAAGGATAACATTATGCAGAGATTACATAGGAACCGGCCAGTAGAGATGCAGTGGTTTCCAGAAATATATAGCACCTGCATTCAACAGCAGCAATCATCTTTTTTTTTTTTTTTAACAGACATGAGCAAAATCAGGAGCTGAAACGGGCAGGAAAGGATGTGTTTATGAAAACAGGCACACTGAGGTAGGCAGCAGTGAAGGAACTGTTCACTCGTCCCCAGGCAGAGGGACACATATGGAGAGCACTGTACCCCACGGCTGCCCTCTCAACACATCTGAACACGGGCATGACAGTTTTCCTTAATTGTCAGAGTGGTGGGAGAAAAGAGAGCCCCTCTTTCCTCTTTCCAAAGAGCTAAGAGTTACAAGCAAATAACCTGGTGAACACACCAAACATTTAGCCATCTACGTCAGATGAGTAGAGCAAACACTTTTTATGGGCTAGTATGGTTTTAGTGCTTATTTGCAAGGCTGTCTTCAGGTTTTCAAAAATCAACAGCAAATACTGACACTTTTATAAAAGCCAATTTGTTAATACTGCATCTTTAATGGCACATGAGTAGGTGAGAAACCAGTCCCACACAGAGTAAAGTGAACGATGATGGAAGTAAAAACAGAAGACACAAGTGAAAAAACATTTTAAACAAGCATCCATGGGGGATGAACACAGACAGATATACCTTGTGCTTTTAGAGATAAATGTTAAAGAACTGGGGGGAAAAAAAGGAAAAAGCTGAACAAGACAGATAACAGTACAACACGGGGGAGAAACTTCTGGGTTATGTTACAAAAATAAGTTAGCTTTCTCATTTTATACAGCTCTAAGAGGTAATTCACAGACTGATAATTTGATTCCTTGGGATTTCATGTTTCGTCAAATATTTATAAAGTTCTGGTACCTTGCTCTGTGGAAGAGCATACGTTTCTGGAAATAATTAGTTGGAAAATGAGTGCCTGGAAAGCAAATCAGTTTCCCTTTAATAAACTGGAGATATGATCACATCAGATGAAAGTGTTAGAGGCTCAAGGCTTAATTCTTATGTGTATATGTTTCAAAAAAGCTTAATAGTCACAGAAGAGAGAAATGGTGATATCCTGACGATATGAAATAGAAAATATACATTTTCCATTGAGATTGAAAACATCGTAAGAAACGTGCCCTCGGGGCCACAACACATAGAAAGGAAATCACACGTCCTGTGGACACATCTCCAAGTGACTCCTTCACAAAGCAGTTCCTCTGGACACATTTTTCTTAACATTCAGGTAACGGGGCTTTTGCAGCTTGTTGAAATGGCCGTAAACTTTCTTAGCAACCTTCACCAGTCTCTAAGATCCCTAATAAGGATCTTTACTATTATTTCTACTTTTGCTTTAAACCGGGGAAGATCTGATAGATAACTTTTCTTTAACTGAAATTAACTGAATAGAAGTTAGTTGAAATCAAAGGAAAATGTGTATTGAAACATTCTGTCCTCTTGCATCCAGACTAAACCTTCTTCCAACTGTCTTTAGGGGCAGAGGAGCTTAAAATCTGGAGAATGTGTGTTCCATCTCAGTGGATTCTGTAATTCTGTAAAATACTGGAATCTATATTTATTCAGCGAAATGAGGTGCAATACTGACAAGGACACCACCATTTAGGAGGGTCAGGTTAGACATGGGGACACCCTAGGTCCCTGTATGATGGGGCTTCGTGAAACCTATTTCATGTTTATTACTTTAAAAGACTACTTATGAACTGCTCCCTGGGAATAAATTTTTTTTTTTTTATAAAATGTACCAACTTTTTCAGACAACTGCCTGAATGTCCTGGTACTCAGTTCTGAAAGAATCAACCCATTTTATTGTCAAAGGTTTTCACAGATTGTTTTATTACCAAGGTTAATGATGGGTTGAGAATTTAATCAGGAGGCATGTCAACCAGCTTGCACCCAGAGCAGCCAACCTTAGCCCTTGGAGCTGCCCAGTGAGAAAGCTACAGAGGTAATAAATACCACGCAGCACTTGATTCTGCACTGAAAACTCCTTTCTAGGTCCAAGCACAGAATGGACAAATAGGGGACTGTCCTTCTGGATGGTCCCATCACTTCATGGGAAATAGATGGAGAAACAGTAGAAACAGTGTCAGACTTTATTTTGGGGGGCTCCAAAATCACTGCAGATGGTGGCTGCAGCCATGAAATTAAAAGACGCTTACTCCTTGGAAGAAAAGTTATGACCAACCTAGATAGTATATTCAAAAGCAGAGACATTACTTTACCAACTAAGGTCCGTCTAGTCAAGGCTATGGTTTTTCCTCTGGTCATGTATGGATGTGAGAGTTGGACCGTGAAGAAGGCTGAGCGCCGAAGAATTGATGCGTTTGAACTGTGGTGTTGGAGAAGACTCTTGAGGGTCCCTTGGACTGCAAGGAGATCCAACCAGTCCATTCTGAAGGAGACCAACCCTGGGATTTCTTTGGAAGGAATGATGCTAAAGCTGAAGCTCCAGTACTTTGGCTACCTCATGCGAAGAGTTGACTCATTGGAAAAGACTCTGATGCTGGGAGGGATTGGGGGCAGGAGGAGAAGAGAAGGGGACGACCGAGGATGAGATGGCTGGATGGCATCACGGACTCGATGGACGTGAGTCTGAGTGAACTCCGGGAGATGGTGAGGACAGGGAGGCCTGGCGTGCTGCGATTCATGGGGTCGCAAAGAGTCGGACACAACTGAGCAACTGAACTGAACTGAACTGAACTTCTGGATGGAGAGCAGGCTATCTGTTCTGGCAGGCAGAGCAGATTTCACAAAGCCAGGCTGAGGTCTCTGCGACAGGGAGCTATCTTTTCCCAGCTTGGCAAAATCCTCAGAAAAGGCAGGGGACTCATGAGGAGAATGCCTGATCGCTCAGAAGAATAGTTCTGCTGCTTGGATGGGAGCTGGAGACTAGCTTCAGACTGTAATTAAAGAATCTGAATGTGGTGTGTTCATTTACATGGCACTTTGTTATGCTCACAGATCTTTTTTACCCACATTATCACATGTGACCCTCTCACTCAATGCTCCGGTGAGGTTGGCAGGCCAGATAATAATTCCATTTTACAGGTGAAAAGGCTGTGGTTGTTCAGAAAAGTTAAGTGATGCCCCCAGACATAAGGCAGTGTCCGAATTGGAACTTGGAACTCAGAAACCTTCCAATTCCTAGTCCAGTGCTGCTTACCTTTCTCATCCTCCCCAGGAGAAGGGGGTGGGGCTGCTGAGTTTGCAGATGATACCAAGCTAACATAAGGGCAAGGGACAGACTTGAAAAGTCAGGAAGGAGCCCAAGGTGACTCTGAACTGGGAAGAAACTAAGTTGGGTAAATCCCCAGGTTTTACACTTCCAAATAAATACTGTGTTTATAATAATGATTTTTACATTTGTCCTTCTCACGTTATCCCTATGGGAGCAGGAACCCCAACATCTAACCCAGGGCTTGGGACATAAATGTTAATTCTACAAGCGGACCCTTGAACAACCTGGGCCTCAGGGATGCATGCAGTTGAAAATCCGAGTATAATTTACAGTATAATTACAGTATAATTTACTGGCCCTTAGTATCCAGGCTTCCTCCACATCCACAAACTCAACCAACTGCAGTTGTGCAGGGCTATAACAGTTACTACTGAAAAGAATCCACAATTAGGTTGACTGTGCAATTCTTCCAGCTGGAGGTGCTTGTGTCTGCTTAAGCCTGTGCAGTTCAAACCTGTGTTGTTCAAGGGTCAACTGTACATATTTACTGAATTGAGCTGAGGTTCAGTTCTGTAAGGGACTTGGGAGGGAAGTATGTAGAAGGGCCACAGCCTAAAAAACATCTATTTCTGACAAAGCAGGGACCAACCAGTAGCTCTCCAACTCCAAGACCAGAAGAAAATGGGCTCATACGACAATAAGAGGGAGGCCAAACAGTAACAAAGAACTTCATATGAGTTTGTCAAATAGCTGAACAGGTCACCACGGCTGCGAATCTCCTGCGAATCTTCTGAAGGTAGCACAGTGTTTGTCTGGGATTCTGTGGGTTTGCTGCAGGGACAAGATGAATGCTAAGGCAATCTTCAGAGTCTACCCTTCAGCCCTTTGTGTGAACAGGACAGATGTGCCTGTGAGGTCCCAGTTCAAATTGCCAGGCTTAAGCAGACACAAGCACCTCCAGCTGGAAAAACACTCGGGGGAAATAGGGATTCTCCCCCATAAGCAAAAGATGTGCCTTTCTGGGAGAAAATTTAGATCCTCTATCTGTCTCTAGTTGGTACACTTATTCACAGCTAACCACGACAAAAACGTGTGCACGTGCTCATGTGTGTGAATGTGGTGGTGGTGGTTGGGGAAGAAGGGGCCCCTCAAATTCTGGCAAACCAAACACTGAAACCAAGAGGCGGGACTCACACTGAAACTCCCATTCCAACTTTCCTGTTCACTTGGCAAAAACAGCAGGAAGAAAAATTCAAAGATGAAGGACTGATGCCACCTCTGTGAAGAACAGACTATGAAAAGATGAAGATTCTCTCTAAAATGAAAAACTACTCTTTGGGAAGAAACAGCTGGACAGCAATGTTCCTCTGCGGCCGGCCTTGGGTGTTATGTCCTAACTGGTTGGCCCAGGCCCTGGTACAGCTGGAGGGGCTTCCTATGTGGGAACAGCCAGAGGGTGCTTGAACATCTACGTGTAGGGTCATCACAGCTCTCCAAAGTGGGGCCCGTGGGCGAGTGAGCTACTTCTCAGGGTTTGTGAAAACAATATAAATGCTCCCAAGGACTATGAGATGGAGGATACTGTGACTGCTGTGGTATCAATGAGCACAAAATTATGGATTTGGGGTTTTTTTCCCCCCTAGTTTTGAGTAGTGGTCAAATTACTAGGAACCAAGGAAAGGAAGAGGAAACAAAGGAGAAATTAATAATAATATCGCCAAAACAAAAGCACACAGGGGCCTACAGAGTCTGGAAGCACGAAGTGTACGGATACGTGATGTATGTCCCTTGCTTGTTATTCAAGTATCAGGAACATACTCAAAGGACATAGCTTTCTTTCTAGGAAGACCTGTGTGGAAGGTTACCTTCCGTGTTTATTATCGTCTCACAGAGAGAGAACCTGCAGTGAAGGGAGGAGACAGAGGCAAAATTCTCTACTCCTCTCAGAACTTTTTGCTTAAAATAACTTTGGTGCACAGTAAATGCTGGAGAATGACAACTCTGAAGCATTTTGGTGAACTGTTGAACCTTTTTTCCTAACTAAAATTACTTACCCCTTTGTGCTTTTAAAGATGTCACCTTTGTATTTTAGTAAAAGTCAAATCAATTATTCCTTAAAAACATGTAGAGCGAAAGAGGCGGAGGGAGAAGAATTTGAACCCACATTTCAGGGGCCTTCTTATTCTGGACTCAGTGTGGTAACCTCATTTTAATGAGAATCAGTTCCCAGCATGACAATTCCCTCCTGCTAGAAAGGCCGGGAGGGCTGCAGGGTTTATGGAGCCTTGGAGGTCCCTTTAACCATGATCAGAATTCTGAAACCAGCTTGTTCTAATGAAGGGTGAATAAAAGGAAGTGTGACAGGCAGATATGAAACTCATCAGTCTGTAAAAATTCTCCCTTGTCTTTACAGGGTGGCCTCCTATGCCCATACAGGCCATTCTCCCTACTGATAACTGCTTGGAGATGTGAACTTGTGTAGCAAACCACAAATCAGATGGAACATGCAATGTGTCCTCTCTATTGAACTTGTCAGAAAAGGAAGACCTAAAAGCCACAGTCTAACAGCCTGGGGCTTTTTTCCCCCCAAGTAACATCATCATATTAATTACCTGGTTTTTAATGATGTACTTGTAACTTCAACAAAATGTATGCATGTTCAAGTAAGAGTCACCTCTAAAACTACAATTTTAGTCCGGTTAGTAATAAGCCTGATAAACGAATGGTTAGATGTTTTTTAAAAAAGCAGCAAAATCAACCTTTATACTAGCAGACTTAAAATTAGTGAAAATCACGCACAAAAAGAGCAACAAAGCCACAATGAGAGGATTCTTTCAATGCAGACTCTCAGCACTTATTTGTGAACACCTGCCAAATGAAAAGAGTAAAAATACTTCATATTGCCACTGTCTTCTAAACAAAGCAAGTCTATCTCAATGGAGAAAGAATGTAATCCAAGCGCACAATGCATCCGGATTAAAGAACTCGGGCAGGGCGAGACAAAAGCACTTCAATATGCACATTACCATCTTTTCGTTGGTCAGAACAGAGGACTTGCCCGGCTGATACTCGTAAATGCTTCTGGGCTCTGCGCGGTATTTTCTTGTATCCACTTTCTTATCTGGAGGCTCCCAGTCAGTCCTGTAGAAAGAAAATCCTATTAGAGCTATTCTCATGAAAATTGGCATCCAACTGTTCTGACGACTTTGGCCGACTGTAGTTTAATCAAGGAATTTTTATATCCGAGGCACAAAATGGGACTCTGCACAGAGCGGTCAGTTGTGCTGCTTTCCTTCTTCAAATAACCAGTTAGATCCCTGTGTTTGCTTCACAAAAGGCTTGAGGTGTCCTGTACTCGCAACCAGGCACCGGGAAGCAGGGAGACAAGAAAGGGAAGAAAAGCAGCAGCTGTAGCTGCAAAGTGTGCTCTGGAAAAAATCCTTCACCTTGCTCTGCTCTCAGGGGCTTATCACCTCCCAGACATGCCTGTACTTCCCACTCAGGCTGGTGCAGTGAGAGAGAATGCAGGACCTGGAGCCAGGCAGCTGTGGTTCCAACCCTACTACAGCCCTTGCTAGCTGGCTCTTCTGGGCCAAGCACTCAGCCTCTACTGAACTCAGTTTACTCAGCTGCTAAGTGCGGTTGTTGCAAGGATTAATGAGACAGTATGTCTCAGCATGTAAATCACTTTGCAAGAGACCAGGCCCACAGTAACCACTCTATAAACACTTTGGTTTGGTTTGGTTTGTTTTCGGGCGCACCGTGTGGCATGTGGGATCTTAGTTCTCCGATCAGGGATTGAACGTGCGACCTCTGCACTGGAAGCATGGAGTCTTCACCACTGAGCTGCCACGGAAGTTCGAAACGTTACTTGTTTTTATAACCATGTTCTTCTTCCCTATTCCACACCCTACCCTGGTAATCACCCAAAATGCAGCCTTTGGCACAAGTACTTAACCTGATCCAGTGGGGAATTTCAGAGGATACATGAAGCCTTGGAAATTACTTGCAAAATTTTCATGTAGGCACATAATTGCATTTTGCACTGTGATTATAATCAGTTTTTCCTGCAAGGCTACAAACTTCTTGAAGGCAGGGACAATGATCATGTGTGCAATGTGCCTCCATAGCATCTTGTTCAATCGCACACAGAATGCACCCAGTAGATGCTTAATGAATGCACTTGTAAGGATTTGCAGGTATACCCAGCCTTCCTTTCAGATTAGTTATCAAACTCTGAGGCAGATGTCATGTACATATACGTGGGATTTCAAAAATAGCCATTCATTTGTCATGAAGATGGAAGAAGTTTGGAGGTATGAAACAGTGTATATTTAAAGGGAAAATAATTTTGTTTAGCCAGAACCTATTTTGGGTTGAGAAGTGTTAGAAAATGGAGCTGGGAGATGCCTGGGACACTGGTCCAGATACCCTGGAGGCTGTTCCCAAGGGTATGCTGCTGCTGCTGCTGCTAAGTCGCATCAGTCCTGTCCGACTCTGTGCGACCCCATAGATGGCAGCCCACCAGGCTCCTCCGTCCCTGGGATTCTCCAAGCAAGAACACTGGAGTGGGTTGCCATTTCCTTCTTCAGTGTATGAAAGTGAAAAGTGAAAGTGAAGTCGCTCAGTCATGTCCGACTCTTAACGACCCCATGGACTGCAGCCCACCAGGGTCCTCCATCCATGGGATTTTCCAGGCAAGAGTACTGGAGTGGGGTGCCATTGCCTTCTCCGCCCAAGGGCATAAATAAGACTCAGTAAAAGACAACTGGGTCATTTAGTGTGGGCATTAACAAATGACAAATATCATTTCAACCGTCAAGCCTTATGTTTTGATAATGTGTTGAATAAAGAGATACTAAAAACTGTAGCTTCATTTTAAAATTATATTCTCTGCTATGGGCCCCATCAGTATGCATAGAGAGTATTAAAACACATGACAAATCTTATAGTTCAATATTCCTCTTGTGAAGAGGGAAAGAGTGATGATAATTATTGTCAACATTATTTAAGCCCATCTGATGAGCCAGGACTACAGGATATGTTACATGCATTATCTTGTTTTAGCCTTGCAGTATCCAGAGGAATGTAAAATGTTTCCCCATTTTACAGATGAGAACATTGAGAGTCAAAAAAATAAATCACTGCTAGTAAGTGATAGAGCAGGGATTCGAACTCAGGCCTGGCTCCAACACTGCCTGACTTAGAGAAAGAGATTATGTATTAGAGCCTAAAATCATGGAGCTTATGAGAACACTTACCTCTCTGGGCTTGATTTTAGCGAGGAAGAGCGGGTCGGGAGGGGAAGTGTGGCCGACCTCTTAACTACCTTCTCACCATCAATGCAGCTCATCTCACTTTTTGAGCGAGGCACAGAAAGGGGAGATTTGGCTGGAGAATGAAAAAGTGGGTGCAAAAGACTTTTAAAATGGATGAAAACAGGAAGATCCTTCCCTCGTCCACCACCCTGCCTTCCACCCCCACAACCAAGAAATTCTAAGTCACTTACTGTCTTCAGAAAAGGAATATCGAGGAGAGTACAGATCTGAGTCATCATCTAGTGAACAAAACAAGACGTAATCAGGAGACATCCGGCTCAGGTTAGAGAACTGCCACCATCCTACACCAACCGTTGTCCAGCCACACCTGGGAGCCCAGAGAAGGAGCCAAGCACCAGAAGCTACACCATGGCAAACCACACAGTTCAGAGCTGGGTTTGGAGAACCCACCCAACAGAACAGACCCGTAGTCAGAAAGGTACACTCACAAATCCTGTGGGAGGACTGCCCCTGACACCCAGAAACGCATGGGAACAAAGAGCCAAAGGTCCTCTCGAGAGAATTTCCACAAGCAAAGCTGGTCCCTAGCCTGGCTGAGTGGGAAACAGGCTGAGATGGATGCCTGGGTGTTGGCACTGCCTCTGGTCGATGCTGCTGAGTTTCAGAGTCCCCAGGCCTGCCCGGTGGGATGGGGAGGCCCCAGGTGCGGTTTCTAGTTGCCTGGCTCAGCTGTGACTCATCTCATATGCTAAGGTTCCATATATTGAGTTGGCCCCAAAGTTCATTGTTTCTTCCATAACAGCTTATGGGAAAACCTGAATGAACTCTGGGGCCAACCCAAAACAAAATCATTTAGCAAAGTGGTAGTGCAGCTAAGAAAACAGTTTGAGAAACCCCCTGTCATCATTTGTTTTGATTCCACTGTAAACGAGTCCCTCGAATAGCCTTCCTTCCTTGGAACCCCACATGCCCTTGGCAGATCCTCGCATAATCTGCTCTGCAAAAGTGCCACTTGGGGTCAGTGTCTAAATTGTGACTCTGGATTGAGTCAAACACGCAGGTTTCTGCGGTGGGAGATGACTCTCCAAGGGTGGGGGTGGGGTGGGGTGTGTGTGTGTATCTTGTTAAGTCACCCTATGGACTTTAGCCCACCAGGCTCCTCTGTCCATGGAATCCTCCAGGTAAGAATACTGGAGTGGGTTGCCATGCCCTCTTCCAGGGTATCTTTCTGACCCAGGGACTGAACCCATATCTCTTACGTCTCCTGCATTGGCAGGTGGGTTCTTTACCACGAGTGCCACTGTAAGCACAGGTCTCCAAATAAGCTGAACACCGACCCGGGCACCAAGACTTGCAGAATCAAGACTTGAACCCTTCGCAGACATGGCTGCGCGGAACTAAAAACAAGACCACGGGTACTCTCACTGGAACAGGTTTTTCAGCTGGGACTGCCCTGGAAACCCAGGATATTTAGTCACTATACCCATGATGACCCCTCCAAAGCATTTCTCCAACAAGAGTTAGGCTGAAATAGCCTCTTGCATTTTCTACTAGCTCACTAACCTGAATTCAGAATTCATGAATGTGGAATAAAGACCCAACTCCTCTTAAAATCAGTACAGCTTTAAATAACAAAGCACGAGAACTAGCTTGCAAAGACAAGTCAGAGAACCCAATATAATATGTTGATGGCCAGTCCTTGTCTCCATGTTAAGTTTCAAAGCCGAAAAGGCAAGAATATTTTATAAAATGTACATAAAGCTAACACTGCTATTCTTTCCAGTATTATTCAAAAACAGGATCTCTATTTCCCTTCCTACCTCCCCTCCCCTCTCACTATTGTATCTGTCCCAGGTTTTCCAGCTCCAAAAATGGAAAGGTTTTGGGTACTGAGATGTCTTTTCTCCTCCCTCCCTTCCTCCTTCTTTTTGCTTTGATATTGGCTAATTCTTATCCTTAAAGTTGAACAGAGCTTAAGGTTCTTCTACCAATATAGCTAAGCCTTTCCCTGCTATAAACTGAACATGAGAGCTTATTTAACTTTTGAAAATAGGGCAGAAGAGATAAAGTGGGATCCAGAAATAGATGTTTCGGAGTACCCTTCTGAAGACTTCTGTGTTGCCTGCTCTTGTTTGTTTTGCTGCTTTTGTTTTTCAATAGAGCTTCTGATTATTATACACATAAGAGACCACAGCATCAAAGAAAACTAAAAATTAGCTTTGATTGTAGTGATTTGATTGGAAAAATGGTGCCTGCCAAATGAGAAATTAGCTTAGTTAGGAACCAATGTAGGTATTGTTTAAAATCCAGCCTAGCACTCTAGCTCAAAACCCTGTCTATCTTTGAATCATGGAGAAGTTATAACCTAGCAACAGATGATAAGGTAAGGGTTAATTTATACCTATTATCTGGTTCTAAAGGTAAAAGCAGAGTTTTCACGGGGGAAAAACAGCATTTAAATATTCAAGGCTTTTTCTTTTTTTTAATTCTCAGCTTTTTAAAGATTTTTGCTCCCTAGAGCTTTCTAATGTGGAATTCCAGAACACTTGTTAAAAGAAAGTGAGAAATAGTTCTGAGATGGAAAACAAAAAACAAAAACAAAAGACAGCATGGCTGGGGGAGTTAATCTGTGTATTTTGATAGTGTGAATATGGAGGAAGGGGATTTCCCTGGTGGTCCAGCAGTTAGGACTCAGTATTATCGTTGCCAAAACCCTGGGTTCAATGCCTGGCCAGGTAACTAAAATCCCACAAGCCGCACAGCAAGGCCGGAAAGAGAAGTAGGAAAGAAGAGGGGTGGAAGGGGGTGAAGACAAGAGAGAAGTGTGAATGCCTGAACATTCTTAAAGCAATTTCTTTATCTGGTATAAGCGGAAAAAGAAATCTCCTCCATCTCAAGGTAGCACAGGACAGGGGCATCTCCATGAACAAGCTTTTCATTTTTCCCAGTGTCCATGGGATCCACCTCTGACATGTGGATTTCAGTTCACTGACTTTCAGGTGGGCAAACTCAAGTTGCCCAGATTCATCTGAACATTAGTAATTTGGACTAGTGCCAGGGGGGTGCATAATTTATTCCTTGAATTTTTGTCTTGCAAATCTAACGGAAGAAAACTTCACGTATGTTTACGAATAAAAATAATAGGTGCTGCCATTATTAAATGCCTAATAGTAACTGGTCATTTACTAATACTGCCTCACTCAATCCTTGGAAAAACTCCTGGAGGTATGTAAGTATATATCTCAGAGACAAGGAAATTAGGGCCCAGGGAGGTTATGAAAATTTGCCCCTAGCACAGTGCGGAAGACAAAGCAAGAATGCATTCAGGTCTTTCCAACCCCACTTCCCTACCTCTGCTGCTCCTCAGCCCTGAGATGATGATCAGACTCTTGTAACCTTCAGCCCAGCCTCATCTGCCTGATTGCAGGGAGAACTGTAGCTATTCCACTGTAATAGAATAGACTCTGTAATTGAGGAGGAGGCAAGGGAGGGTGTTGTGAAAGTCATACGCTGCAGTGCTGGCCTGGGTGACTTCTAGCCCTGGAGGCCTTTGCTCTTATATTTTCCACATCACCCCTTCCCTGGTGACACTTGAGCAAGTTTTTTGAGTTACCCCACCACCCGTCTAGCTTTCTTCCTGCTCTTCTCTGGGAAATGGGTAAAACTGAGTCACGCTTGCTACATCTTCCACTTGCTGCTTCTTGTACCTTCTCCTGGCAGGCTATGTCTATGCTGGGACAGATGGGGATGCAACTGGGTGTAAGGCTCACCTTCTGCATTTCTATACACCGGAGCCAGCCAAATGTGTGTGTGTTTAACCATAGTTAACACACACTAGACGAAAGAGCCAGCCAAATGTGTGCGTATTTAACCATAGTTAAGACACACTAAACAAAATGTTTCTCCAGTTGTTTATGAACACAGATATTGTCTATGCATGAAATCCTGCTTTACTATTTCTCCGAGTCCTTTCAAAGAAAGTCCCAGTGGGCTCAGCGGAGCTGGATCTTGTGATTGCTGCTAGTGGTGGAGCCACATGCTGTGTCCCCTAGAGCCCCAAGCAGCAAGCAGCAAATCTTGGCAGCGACACCAGAACTTCCTGTGCCAGTGACTTGCAGAAAACTCTACCGCCAAGCAGTATTTACTGGGTGTGAACAACTCACCCCAGGGCCCTGAAGACCCCTGCTGGGCTAAGATGTTTACACACCAATGGTTTCCCTCTGGGCTTTGGCAGTTGTCCTTGGAGGCTCCATTTGGGGATAGCTACTCTCCTAAAACTGCCAGGAGGCACATAACTGCCTTTTCAACCACAGTACTTTAAATAGACTAAAAAAGATTTCCTCTATTTTTTCAAGAATTTATAATAATCTTAAAGACACTGGAGAAAATGCTGGTTGTTCTATTTAAAAAAATATGTAATTGACCAAAATGAGATGATGGGCAAAAAGCACTATTTGCATAATCGCTTGCCTATATCAATTAAATTTCAATTTTATGCATTTTTTAGGCTTTAAACTTATTTTTCCAATTATCAGTGGTTCATTTTTAACTCAATCTTTTCCCACAGCTCAAGTTAATTCTTTTTCCTGCTTTACCCCACACACTTAAAAGGAAGGAGAAAGGAGTCAAGATAGACCCAATGCACCCACCCAACAAACAAAATGGTCAAAGAAAAGCATATACAGAGGCACATATACAGTCTGGGTGGGACTGGGGAGCAAGAATAAGAAAAAGGAGGAGCAGGGCAGGATGGTCAGGAAGAGTCCAGGGGGCTTGGGAAAGAGCCCCAAAGCTGTCTGTGCTCTGAGTGTACGCGAGTGTGCTAAGTGACTTCAGTCGCGTCTGACTCTCTGCGACCTTATAGACTGTAGCCCGCCAGGCTCCTCTGTCCATGAGGTTCTCCGGGTTAAGAATACTGGAGCGGGTTGCCATGTCCTCCTCCAGAGGATCTTCCTGACCAGGAATCAAAGCCGAGTCTCTTACACTTCCCGCATCGGCAGGCAAGTTCTTTACCACTAGCACCATCTGGGAAGACCCAAGTTCTGGTTAGACACAATCAAATTCTAAATAATGAAAAAAGATCAATATAGGATACAGAGTAGCTACAGAAGACAAACTTAGGGGAAAAAAAAATTGAATGTGAAGGAGTAAAGAGAAGGAGGTAGAACAGGACAGGAGCAGCCAGAACAGGAGTCTGAAAGGGCCAGAGGGCTAGAAGACGACTCACCGGCCTCATCTCTGAAGGCATTCGTTCCTCCCTTGAAGATGGAAAGGGACCAACGGTTACCTCGCTCCGCTATCTCACAGGTCAGACTTCTGCACTTACTCAGTGGAGGCCTTCTGGGCAGCTCTAGTTAGGGGACCAAAGGTGACCGCTGCGAGCACTCAGCTCCGCCTCTGGGCAGTACTCGCTGGAGCTTGGGCAGAGGATCCTGGCCAGCCACCCTCACAACAGAACCATTTGCTCGAACTCAAGCAAAATAAGGCTATCCTAAGAAATCCTGAAAGGCCAGTGGAGGATTATTTTAACTCAGATATAGATATGCCTAAGAAAATAAGCCTCCTAAATCCTTGCCTGAATGCATCCTCATCTAAGAATGGGGAAAAGGTCAGTGAGATGGATGACTGTGACGTGATACATCCCCACAACCTGAGGATGCCTTGAAGTGGGGTCTGGAGTCACTTCACCAGGAGATGGCAGTGACCGCCATCAGCCTGACAGCCTGAAGACGCATCCACAAGCAAGGGGAAAACGCTGGTCTCTGGGACTTCACCCTTGGCTGGTATAACAGCCCTTACGCTGACATGGTCAGACGGGTTCTCACTGGCCATGGACCACATGCTAACATTTTAGGTACTTGGTTTTGCTGATCTGGAGGCACCATTTGAAAATATCTCCCATCTTCTTGACATGAAGCATGTCAAGAAAGCCAACATCATCTGGCTACATTCAGAGCAGACAGGCTAGTTCTTTTCAATCTGTATTCCCCACTCTCATTCTGTATTCAAATCCCCCAAACTGCACTGGCAAGTATGTGCTTCCTGTTGTAGAGGGTGGAAAAGGGGGAGGGGGTCCTCCTCCACTGCAGTGGTCCCCAGTCCTGACCACGTGCCAAATCACTCGGGGAGCTCTCCTAACTTCATATTCCCAGACACCACCCCTGGAGCTGCTGGCTCAGCCAAGTGGAGCGTGACTGACTAAGAAGCAGGCCAGTTGGATGCCTGAGTTAGGCATCGGAGGGTCCTGGCGAAGGGGACAGCCAAGAACACAGAGTGCAACAGGAAAGGGGAAGGAATCCACAGAGTGAATAAACACCCATGTCTGGGGGGCCCCAGAGACCTGGGTTGAATTCCTCACTTTGCCACTTGCTGTGAGATCTTTCACAAATTGCTTAACCTTTCTGAGCCTCACGCCCTCACAAAAATGAGGACTTAGTTCACGGAGCTGCTGGGAGGATGAATACGAGATAACAATTGTGATGCAGCCAGCATGCAGCCTTGTATTCAGTAAGTGAAAACTGAAGTGTTAGTTGCTCAGTCATGTCCAACTCTTTGCGACCCCAAGGACTGGAGCCTGCCAGGCTCCTTTGTCCCTGGGGATTCTCCAGGCAAGAATACTAGAGTGGGTTGCCATTGCCTTCTCCGAGGGATCTTCCCGACCCAAGGATCGAACCCAGGTCTCCCACAGTGCAGGCAGAGTCTTTTACAGCGTGAGCCAGGGAAGGGCTCAATAAATGGCAGTGGCAGCAGTTACTGCGGTGGCTGTGCTATTATTAGTAGTAGTAGGATTATGAGTGTGAGACGCAGAGGTACTGGCCACCACACTGCCGTTTCCTAAAGCAGGAGGCAGTGGCGGGGCTTCTGAAGTGGTTTCTCTATAGCATGTTCCTGTGGCTTCCACTTCAGGAGGAAAATGTGGACAGGATGTCCAAAGACTCAGTCTAGCAGACCCTCTGCGGTCTGGGTGCAACGGTGGGTAGTGCTGGCTCTGGTCTCTGTCAACATTCCCTCTCTCCGCTCTCACAATCAAAAGACCTAGTAGCATCTCAGATGCTAGGAAAGGACATGTGCCTTTAAGAGAGAGAGTATGCTCCATGCTCACTTAGTCGTATCCTCCGACTGTGACCCCAAGGACTCTCTTTGTGACCGCATGGACTGGAGCCCACCAGGCTCCTCTGTCCATGGGATTCTCCAGGCAAGAATACTGGAGTGGGCTGCCATCTCCTTCTCCAGGGAATCTCCCTACCCAGGGACTGAATCCAGGTCTTTCGCACCTCCGACACTGGTAGGCAGATTCTTTACTATTGAGCCACCTGGGAAGCCCTTTAAGGGAGAGGCTGGATGGTAGGTAATTCATAGGCAAGTAGCTCATAGGCAGGGGAGAGTGGGTCAGGTGAAGGTTTAAAAGAAAAGGGAAGCAAAACTCATTTGCTTATTAGCCTTACTTCAGGGTTATTCCCAAAGGATTTCTGGTAAATTATTTTTATTTTTGTAAGCTTTCTAGGGACCAGGGTATTTTAGAGAAATTATAAGAAATAAGTCTCCTGAATTCATTCTACTCTTCCCCAATTTCCCAGCCTCAACCCCTCCCAGCTACCCCCTTGAAATAAAGAATGTAACATTGCTCCTTTCCCATAGAGTGGTCTGAAAGATTAGAAAATGATTACAAGTGACTGACTGCTCCTTGGTGGGATTTACGGCTTTTTAAAAGTACATTTTAAATCTCATTGATTAAGACATGATGATTCTACTTATCCTCTGTAAAGTCCAGCCAGAAGTTTACTTTTTCACTCTAGCTTGAGGGAAGGATGGGGTGGCTAAGCTTGACATAAACTTTCACATAGTCCTTTACTATTTGGAGAATCAGCTTTGAGACACTTAGAAATGTCTTTTATACTGTATAATCAACTAGAATTTAGGAAAAAAAAAAAAGCAGTAGCCCTTAGGCTAGGTTTTGATAGGTTTATTGCAAATAATTCTAGTTTCAAATTCTGCATTCAAACAAAACAAAAAAAGCAGCAACAGTCTTCTTCCCTCAGGGGACAGACTCAGAATGACAGCTCACATTTCTCAGTAAATCTGTTTTTTAAATGTTTGTTTAAAAAGGCTGCCCTTGTGGCTCAGCTGGTAAAGAATCCGCCTGCAAAGCAGGAGCCCTGGGTTCGAACCCTGGGTTGGGAAGAGCCCCTGGAGAAGGGAAAGACTACCCATTCCAGTATTCTGGCCTGGAGAATTCCATGGACTGGATAGTCCGTGAGGTCTCAAAGAATTGGACACGACTGAGCAATTTTCAATTTCAATGTTCATTAAAATCCACGAGTAGAGCCTGCCTTGATTAGGCACTGCACTGTGCTAAGTCGCTTCAGTCGTGTTGACTCTTTGTGACCCCATGGGCCGTAGCCCACCACGCTCGTCTATTCATTGGATTCTCCAGGCAAGAATACTGGAGTGGGTTGTCATTCCCTTCTCCAGGGGATCTTCCCGACCCAGGGATCAAACCTGTGCCCCTTATGTCTCAGCTTTGGCAGGCAGGTTCTTTACCACTAACGCCACCTCAGTTAGGTGCTAATCTGTCTTTGACACTCTTCTTAGAAAGGTATAAATCTTTCCCATATTAAGAAGGGTGTGCAGATCCCAGGGTCACTGACTGGCCGCACAGAGCTGGAGAGGTACTAAGGAAAGGGCTGATGAGGACCTGCCGAACGAAACTCACAGACATCAAAACCACAAACCAGAAGCTCTCTCATTACTTAACAAAAAATTAAAATGAAAACTTTACAGTGGGATAGCTCAAACAATGCACTCATTTGTAAAAAGCCGTCATCTAATTGAATACATCTGTGATCTAAGTCTGGCTTTGTCTTCCAGGCAAGAGCGGGGGCGAGACACAACCAACTCTGTTTTTAAAAAAAATCTCCAGGCAAGAAGACTTCTGAGAAACTTGCGTTAAAATCTAATCATCTTGGTTATTATGAATCTTTTATATCCAATCTAACTTTTTCCTCTTTATTCTTTAAGATGATTTCTTCCTTGTGGGTCTTTGAAAATAAAAACTAGTAAGGTCTGCTTCATAAACTATAAGTGAAAAGTTATCATGTCATCCCTGTTTATACCTCATGGTAAAATAAGCCCCACTCTCTCTCCTGTACCCGACTTGATGTGAGCCACCAAACAGACATCATTGTCAGCCAGGTTTGCTAGGTGTGGCAGTTGATGACATGGCAGCTCTGGTGTGAGGCTAGAAGGCAAAACTCTGCCTGCAGCTCAACAGCCAGGCTGCCTGGACACTGCTGGCACTGCCTGCGACAAGCTAAGGCATTCTTCCAGGCCAACGGGAGTCACTGTTTTTCTCCACAGGCCTCCTCCAGGTGGCCTTCCCCTGCCCATGTCTATGGGATTTTGCACCTTCAGGCATGCTGTGTGCTGGTCATCTTCCCTAGAAAGGAATCCTATCTTATGAGAGGGTTGGGTACTCATGTCCAAAAAAGCACAAATCAAAAACTGCAGTTGATTAAAAGTACCCTAAAAAACTTTCCCACTCATCCTGTTCAGCCCACTGTTTCTGAAGCAATGTTTTCGCTAGAATCAGCACCCCAAAGCAAAAGTGTGGGTTATCCCACACTAGAGACTCTTGCTGAAAATAAGGAGGTCACTGATTAAAATGAAATCATCAGCTTTAAATTTTTTAAGTATTGATTCCTTTGGCAGACTTTTCTTTTTGTTCAAAATAGGCCCCAGGTGTGAAAGTGCTGGAAACCACTGATGTGCACACCACAGGGAGACCGAAAATGGAATATAATATTTTAACTAAAATTGTATCTAATACAGCTCAGCGCATCATCTCACGTGCATTAAGTGATCGATAAAAGTTTGGTGAATGATCGAACAGACAACTTCACCAAAGATGAGAAGGGTTGAGCAGGGTGACATGCTGAGCTAATTAGAACAGAGATGAACTGAGGAGGGGGCGGCACTGGGCTTCATCCTTAGGAAAGAACTCAGATTCTGTGGTCCAAAGCCTTCACTCACCAACATTCTCCAGGCAGGTACTCAGGACCCACTGTGTGCCCACAAGATTTTCTGTGGCCTTCTGGACACGTGGTCTTGCAACTGCCACTACGCTGGACCTAGTACCATGAAGGAGCCTTGTCTAATTCCCTGCTTGATGTGAACTTTGGAGGACAGATGACATATCTTATTCATAGCACTAATCCTCAGTTCCCAGGACAGTGTCTGGCACACACAAGTGCTCAATAACTACTCGATTGGATGAAGCTCAGAGCATTCAACATCTTATCCTAGAAGAGAACACAGTCCAAGTTCCTTCTGCCTACTCCACCCACTCCCCCTTTCCTGGGTCACTCATCTGAAGAGCAGACAATCCTGGAGACCAGAATAATTCTCAGAATGTTGCCCTTCACTCACCTTTCAGAAACTTTGACACTTAAGACTATATACTCCAGAAAAGAATATTTTCTAGATACAAGTATAGCCATTCTCCCCTAGCAGGTCCAAATTCCTAGCCAGCTCTTTCATTAAAAGGTTTCTAGCTTGGCCAAAACCCTTATTATTTTTCAAGGGATATCATCTCCCACCGTGACTGAATTCCATACCTGGATACCTCTTGGGGAATTCCCTACCAAGGAAATATACCTGGAGATACACTGAGGACAAGAGGGGCCCAGTGGAGAGTGAGCTGCACTTATGGGAACCTGGTGATGTTTCTCTTGCTGATGCTGGCTCGTCCAACTCCCGCCCATGAACCCTAATGACTCAGCTTCCCTGAGTCACTGCCCAGCCACCAGCACCACGTGACCACCCCAGATACAAAGCCCTGGGTAGCTGGGCGCAGCCAGCTTTTCCCAGAGCCCTAATGTTCAAAGCATTACAACAAAGCCACATTGGTTACCCCATTAATCATGTCCACTTCAAGGGAACAGGATTAAAATACCATCTGGACAGACTCCAGTCACACAGTTAGCGAGGACTTGAGAACACCACAAAACACATGGTTACAGGGAGGCAAACGATGGGGAGACAGCTCTCAGCCCCCAGCAAGAGCCCCACGGTGAAAAAGAAAGTGATAGCACTGCTACGGAGAGAGGCACGTGATCTTCCTTTAATTACCTTCAGATTTAGGACTAGGAGTAGATGCAGGAAACTGGTAGGTAGGAGTGTAAGGGTTGTCCTCTGTAGCAGAGAAAAGCAGTGGATTTTGAAACTATCCACCACCCAGTGGAGGAAGTAACACATCTCCAATTGACTCTTTCAAATGACCGATTACCTATTTTAGTGTTATTAAAGCACACGGCATCACACTTGAAAAGAGATTAATGAATTAGAAAGGATTTGGTTATTTTCATATGGCACATCATGCAAATGAGTGAAATAAAATTTCTGCCAACCAAAAACGACTACAGAAAACAAAATCTAAAAGCCAAATCTTATTCCTAAAATGGAACTATAAGAATTTAAGGCTAGATACACTCTCTAAGTTCATGGTACCTTCAGAATTTTGCTGGATTTCAGGAAGTTCAGGGAATTTGTACGTAGGGAAATAAGGGTTTTCTTCAGGAGTGTCTAGGGAGAGGAGAGGGTTTGGGAGAGAGAATAGAGGAAGACACAAATGGAGAGAATGAACAAACAGAAATCCACACACAATTCAGGCTCCTTGAATTCTGGAACATACTAAGCTTCACCAGTGATGGAAGAAACTCAAACTGCTTTTAAAAATCCAGTCCTTTTGCCTGAATTACTGAGACACCTTTAAAGACACAACATCACTTCTCTTCTTAGACAAAGAATATATACAGGCTCCAAAAGGGAAGAGGCATTCAGTACAAAATTTCAAACTTTCCCCTTTTATAGGCAAAAAAAGGAAATATGCTAATAAACAGTGTGTAAAGAAAACACTATCATCAAATGATTTTTGTTTAAAAAAAATCAAAGCTTGTGCCATAGATATTAGAATCGGGGCAAATAAGTGGATTCTTAATGTTTCAAACACCTCTCTGCCTAGGGCAGGTAGTTTTGCTCAGAATCTGTAATTTAGGTTGAGTTAAAAGCTATAATATATGAGAAGACCAATGCTGCCAGAGGAGCAGAAATACATATTTTTCACATAGGCACCTGTGTCTCAGTATTCGGGTCACCAAAGCTGGGTCTAAATGTGAGAGAGACACAGAGTGCTGGAGGAAATGGATGTTGGCTTCTACAAGTGACCAGTAGAATGGGCATCATCTGAGAGCCAGCATGTAGCATCTCCACCATGACTGAGCTCATCTACCTCAAAAAAGAATGAATTTACTCCTGGCTCAGAAACACTAAATACTGAGCATCTCAATATTTACAAAACAGTTTGAAGAGGGGCACCACCAGTTTCGTTCTGAACATTGTAGGAGCTGGCATCCACAGTTAACCAGAGAGACCAATTGTCTGCAGCACAGGCTGACCAGACCCTGGCCAGAGGCTTTTCCTCTGCCTTCATGTGTCATCTGTGCCAGGCGGCCAGACTGGATTTGGCCACAGGGAAGGACAGGATGCTCTGCCCACTGGAGCAGTGGTACCCTTCCCATGGCACAGCTGCATCCCTGCCCAGCAGCTGACTGGCGCATTGGAGGATGGGAGCTGTGTGGGAGCGCTGACCTGGGGTTCTCCCACCATGCTGGGTCCCCTGCTGGCAGCCCGGCAGGCCCCTGATTAGGAAGCACGACTCCCCCAGCGTAAGCAGTTTTGTAGTGTCAGCTCTTGACTGTCTCTTGGGGCTACCTGCCAAGTTCTGGCTCCCAGCCGAGGAAGCTGATTTTTCATCTTAACACCACCATACATCCTACTTCACAAGGCAGAATCTGCTCTCATTCGGACCTTGCAGCTTCCCTCAGAGGGAGGCAGCAAAGGGGTCAACACACAGAGAGGGGAACACGATTGGTCCAAGGTCACCTGAGTACTTGGGGAACTAAACCCAGATGAGAACATTTTTGACTCCCAGTTCATGCCTTCTCAGCTCGCTCTGCCTACAAGGCAGTCATGGGCTGACACTGGGAGGTTCACCTAAAGCCAGAAGCGGGTGGGAGTCGAAGCTGCTTGCAGCCCAGGCAGGCAGATGCTGAAGAGCACACACAGGATGCTGAACTCGGCCTGCTGCGTCCCCAACATCTGGGAGGGAGGACCTGCGAGCTGCCCTCAGCTCCTCCCACACGTGGGGCAGGCACACAAGTTCTTCTGCCCCCTCTGTCCTGAAGGTGCACGGCTGGGTTCAGGCAGGTCAGGGCCTAATGAGGTCAAGCCGCAGGGCCCAGTCTGCCAGCCAAGTGAGTCTAGGTCCTCACTGCAATAGTCAACATATGGGCACAGCACAGTTTCTACAAATGAAAATCAGTACCTCTGTTTAGTTTGTGGATCTGTTTAAACATGGTCTTGTACCAGTCTTTTGATCTCTCGGTGTTCTGGAGAAAAACAAAGAGTAAAATAAAATGAGAATCTCAGCACACTTCAGAACTTTCGGGATTATAGAAGCAAAATGCAAAATGACAACATCTCAAGTCAAAATGCACGTAAGTCTATATATCTTTGTGATCTCTCGTTTAAACCTTTCTTAAGAAGTGTATTCAAGCCACCTCCATAGGGCCAGGTATAGAATGCATACATCAAGACCTAATCCCTTACAGCATCCAATGCTGGAGAATTTCCATCCTAACCACAAAGCTGGGTAGTTTTTTAAGATAAAAATAAAACAAGGAAAGAGACAGATAGGTGGTTAGATCAAATACCTTCACTTCCACTTAACAGATGAGAAAATGTGATAAAGAAAGTCAAAGCGATTGCCTGAAGTCACAGAGCAGGTGAGTTGGTCAGCGGGAAGGCTGCCCAACACAAGGGTTAGAAGGAAGTGTCTGCTCAGTTGCGCAATCGGGGCAAGTCATCCTTCCTTAGTTCCCATTTCCTTATCTATAAAATGGGAATGGTATTAGTATCTACCTTGTATGGTGAATCATGCTTAAATGAGACAGTGCATTTGGAAGTGGAAGATGCAATCATTATTAGTAACAAGTCTTCCTACCACTTATTATTATTATTTCTTAGGAACACATAACATTTTCCCCCCTCCCTGTGGTGCATGGCCTGTGGAATCTTTTGTTTCTCAACCAGGGATTGAACCTGTGCCCCCTGTATTGGAAGTAATGAGTTTTAACCGCTGGAACACCAGGGAAGTCCCATATAACGGTTCTTTTGAGGCTTAGTCCACTACTGTTTCTATCAGCCTCCCCCGCAAGGGACACAAAAACCTGTCCTTTGCTCAATGGAAATCACAGAGAAACACACTCCAGGCAGTGGTCTGGTCCTGGCACATGGAGAGGGATGGGATTCACCCCAATCCAGCTTCAAAAGTGAGGCATTCCTGGGAGCCCAGGCCTGCAGGAGGCTGGTGGATCTGCAGGGAGGGGAGGGCTGGGGCAGGGCTGCTAAGAGACCCACCCTGTCCCAGGCCCTGCAAGGGGAATGCACCCTGTGAGTCACTCAAGAGTTTCCTACTTTCCCGGATGACGAGGTTATCTCCCACCTCTCCACTAGGGGAACTTCTTCCTGAACCTGCTGCAGCAGGGACACTAAGCCTCACACCCTGCCCAGGGTTCTCTAAGCTTGGACCACAGAATGATGATAAAGGAGACAGGAAAAAGGGCCCACAACCTTCTCCTCTTGAACATGCATGTGCCTGCAGCCTCTCAACAAACAAATAGCCTTTCTGTTCTATTGCATAGAAACTGCTCTGCCATTGTTCCACCAGCTTCTCCCCACATTCATCTGACCACAAAAGCCTGTTCTCCTGGATTCAGTAACAGCTAACATATGCCTTGGGAAAAGCTGTCGCCAAGCTCTTAGAGTCTCCACCGGCCTCCGTGGGCTTGGAGAGGGGACAGTGGTGAGGATCCTCCTTTTGGGGTCTCTGCCACCCACAGAGGGAATTCACATGGACTCAGGAGTGTACACGTGTCACCAGCTTAGGACAAAGCCTAGGAAGGACTTCCAGGTCCACACTCGTACCCGGAGTGGGATGCCCACTTCATCCATGCAAACATCGCTTAGGTCCTGAGTGCTCTTGGCCACCCGCCGGCTGTCATCCTTCACCTTCCTCTCAGCTGCCCTGCTAGGGGAGGTGGGTTTTTCCTGAGCTGGTGCCGAGTCCTGCTCTCCCACTCTTCTTTCCGAGACAGGATCTAGAAGAGAAAAGCAACCATTAGCTGAAGCTCTTGTGGTAGCGCCAAAGCAAATTCCCCCCCAAACAATCCAGCTGGGGGAGAGTGTGTTTGCCAATTTGCAACTGGAAGGAGCTGTGCTTTGAGCACACCAGCACACCAGGGCCCAGCCCCTGGCTTCTGTAAATAAAGTTTTATTAGAACATAGACACAGCCTGCGCCAATACATTATTTATGGCTGCTCTGGAGCTACAACGGCAGATCAGAGTAGCTGCGACAGAAACCATATGGCCTGCGAAGCCTAACATGCTTACCATCTGGCTCCCCCTTCTTTTTTTTTTTTTTGGTATTTATTCTTTATTTATTGAATGAAAGATTCTTTAGATTCTGCAGTGTTTTACAAATTTTTAAAGTTTCACACACATGATTTCATATAATCCCATAACTCTTTTTCCCCCTGCCCTTAAATTCTGCCCCTCCCCATGCTGGTAACCACTAGCTTATTCTCTACATCTGTTTGCTCTGTTTTTTTCACTAGTTTGTTGTATTTTTTAGAGTCCACATGTAAGTGATATCATCAGCATTTGCCTTTCTCTGACTTATTTCACTTAGCACAGTGCCATCCAACTCCATGAATGTTACTGCAAATTTTCACTTTTTCTGGCTGAGTAGTATTCCACTGCAGGCGCACACCACATCTTCTTTATCCATTCATCTGTTGATGGACACTCACACTGCTTCCATACCTTGGCAACTGTAAATAACGCTGCTATAAACGCTGAGGTGTAAGTATCTTTTTGAATTGGTGTTTTTTTTGTTTTTTTCTTCAGCCATATACCCAAGAATGGAATTTCTGGGTCATGGGGTAGATCTATTGTTTAGTTTTTCCAAGAAACCTCCATACCATTTTTCATCCATTTGACCCTTTAAAAAAAATATGTAGACAGTGTGGTAAGTGCCCTACAGTGGTCTGTACCTGGTGCTCTAGAAATCCAGGTAGTTCTGATTCTTCTAGGAAGTCAGGGAACAGGTAAACCCACAAGAGGGTGGCCAAACACTACTTGGAAGTTCTTGTTTCACCTAGGGGAAGTCACTTAACTTTTCTGTCCCTCTGTTTTCCCATCCAGATATGGGGATAACACTTCAACTGGCCAGCTCACATCCACGTGGGAAGGCCCTAATAAGACAGCGTCTACCAAGTGCTCAGAAAACAGTAAACTGCTAAAAGGACATTATGGTTTATTTAATCCAATTCAGGAACAGAAGTTGCAGAGAGCTAATAAACATAGCACGTGAGGTCTATAGATTATAAACTTAGTGTATTCTGTTATTCCAAGGCACGTTATTTATTTACAGAGGGCATTTACTAAGTAAGCACCTGCCAGGTGCTGTGTGTTCACATGCACTGTGGATGCTATGCATTCACAGCAGGTGTACCTTTCCTAGCCTGGCCTTCAAGGAGCTCATGGGCTAGTGGCAGAAAGAGCAGGGCAGCCAGCAATGAGAACAGAGGCGACCAGGGCTGACAGAGGAGTCTGCACCCAGGTCAGCCAAGGAACTGGGGTTCAGGGCCACCTCTCAGAGGAGGGCTCAGTCAGACACATACAGGAGGGGAATAGTGCTCCCGGCAGAGGGAACGGTGCTCCCGGCAGAGGGAACAGTGTAAGCAAATGCCAGGGGCCCCTGAACTCCTCCTCTGAGCTTATCCTGTGCCAGGCATTGTGTTAAGCTCTTCAAGTTCATAATCTCGTCTCATCCTTCCAATAACCCTGTGTGGAAGAAACTACCATCATCCCTCCATCTACAGGTAAGGGGAACCAAGCACAGAGAAGTCAAGCTGCCTTCCTGAAGTCACACGGCAGCACATGGTCAAGCTGGGATTTGGCCTCGTGTCCACCTGACTTCAGCGGTCCTCCTGTCTGGCCACATCCTGTCTGGCCTTCCTTGCTCAAAGAGGGGACCAAGGTTTTGCCCTTGAGAGACTGACCTGATCTAAACAGAGAAGTTGAGAGAGAGAAATGGGCTGGAGAAGGCAGGGAGACGGCTACCTCCACTCTTTTCGACAGAGTAGAAGGGCCATGGAGACCCTGAAGAAGCATGAGAGCAAAGCCCAGGAAGAGGTCCCAGCAGAGGGTGATTATGGAGCCATCAGCACGAAAAGTGATGGCTAAAGGTAAAGAGATGGGTGAGGTCAGCAGAGGAGATAAGAGCAGAGTCAAGGGCCAAAGTCACATACTGAAGAATGTCATGGTTACAGGATGAAAAGCAAAAACAAGGCATCCCAGAAGCTTGCAGGAGTCACTGGAGGAATAGGAGATGAAACCAGAGAGGAACAAGCAAGTGTCACCGAAACCAGAGAAGACAGAGTTCCAAGAAGTGGGATGTTAAATGCGTCAGAGGAAAAAAGAAAAATAAAGCTGAGGCGGCAGCATTACCTTAGGCAAAAAGAGAGTCACAGGATCACTCTGGAGCACATTTCAGGAGGAGTGAGGGGGATGCCAGGTGGCAGGGAAAGGGAGGAATCCGTGAGCAGGAAGTGGGCAGTAAGTAGGAGCATTGAAGGAAGGAGTATGTCAGGATCTGCCCAATCTCCAACAAGCTTCTAAAACAAATACTCATTCTGGGGCCACAGAGAAATTTCTAAATGCTCTGTGTGAGACAGCTTTGCGAGTGCTTCAGAAAACCCCATCATTTTTTTTTTTTTTTTAAGATATAGGGATTTTCATTCATTAAAATGATTTCTCACAGCACTGATTTTTTAGATTTTTTATACAATTTTCAAAGGTTATACTCCATTTATGTGTGCTAAGTCACTTCAGTTGTGTCCGACTCTTTGCAACCCTTGGACTATATAACTCGCCAGGCTTATCTGTCCATGAGATTCTCTAGGCAAGAATACTGGCGTGGGTTGCTGTGCCCCCCATTTTTAGTTACTACAAAATATGGTGTGATCCCTCCTTGGAGCCTATCTTACCCCCGGCAGTTTGTATCTCCCACTTGCTCTTCTCCTCCCAGGTCACCATTAGTGGGTTCTCTACTTCTCTGAGTCTGCTTCTTTCTTGTTTTATTCACCAGTTTGTTGTATCTCTGACATCATCACCTTATGCTTTAAAGGATGCTAAGATCAGACTGGTTTTATGGGATGAGTTCTCAGGCTCCCAGGAAATTCTAATAGGAGGTCTCAAGGATTTGGCAGGAGGCCTGGGATGGTGGGGGGATGTCAGGGTGGGTGGATATTGACTTACCAGAGTTCACCCTTAACATGGCTCTGCTGAACACTCTCCTCCCCTCCCTGGAAAAGCTTTGTCTAAGTGTGATCAGGCAACACAGATGAGGCTGATTTCAGGCTTAGAGACGCTCACAGTCTGCAACCTCTACTGTCATCTTTTCAGGGAAAGACCACAGATAAGCCAGTCTCGGCATTTCCAGACCCAGAGTGACTCTTTAAGAAACTGTTAGGGCAGGTGGTTTGAGCAACAATCACTTAATTGCAAAACTCAGGCTGACAGTCCATGGATTTGCTCCCAAGCTGCCAGCATCCTTTTGATCTACAAAAATTAGCTCTGAATGATTTTATTTTAGAAGCCTGTGATCATGTGACTCGTGACTGACTGGGTTTCAATACACAGAGGGCTGAACTGCAGCCTCTAAAGAAATGTTTCTTTATACAGTGGAAATCCAAGGTGGCACTTCACTGAACCACGCAGGTAACAGGGCCACCCTCCGACATCTTAGGGGTTACAGCGAAGTCTTGCTGCTTTTTCTCACTAGGCAAACACATGACATCCTGGAGCACTTCCTTCTCGTTTTCTACTGTGCTTTCAAAGGCATGTCCTGGAAAGGGCCACTAAGTGAAGGATGCTGCTGACAAGCTGGACAGGGCATCTGTGTCTGTGAGAAGTGGAAAAGCATTTCTATTCTTCACACCCAAAGTGACTGAGGAACACAGCCACACTTGCACTTTCCTCGGGGAAGGGAGGGGGATCTCTCTGTACCCTATGCTGGCCCCTCTGTCCCAGCCTTTGTTTTCTGGTCTTCCTACAGTGGGCAAGAGCTTCGTGAGGCCAAATCCCAGGTCTCATTCCAGGATGAATCTCATTGAACATGACTCCCCTTAGAGGTTCAATACAAAATCTGTTATGAGAGGGAGGCTGGTGGGCCTTTCAGGGCCCATCACCACTGAGGTGAGGGGCAAAGCCCCACTCTCCTTACTCCAGAGCACCAGCCCCACCAGCCCTCTCTCCTGCAGGAGCTTCTGAACAAAACAGTGCTTTTTCTTTTTAAACAAAACTACTTTTAGTGAGTACCTACGTCACGTCCCATGCTATCAAACACGATTAGGAGGTCTGTCCCAAAACTAAAGGATGGAAGCGCTGGGCTTATTTTAGAGCAGAGGAAGTGGCCTGAGTCTGCCAACATTAAAGAGAAGCCGTGATATTCACAAAGCATCTTCCGGGGTGCAAAGCACATGCCCCCCTCCTATCACACAGGAGCCCTTATTGTTGCTGTTGAGTCACTCAGTTGTGTCTGTCACTCTTTGTGACACTGTGGAAGTATAGCCCACCAGGCTCCTCTGTCCACAGAGTTCTCCAGGCAAGAATACTGGAGTGGCTGCCATTTCCTTCTTCAGGCGATCTTCCTGACCCAGAGATCAAACCCACGTCTCCTGAACTGGCAGGTGGATTCTCTACCACTGAGCCACTTGGGAAGCCCCACAGGATCCCGACAGTGACTCTCTGAGGCAGGAGCGAGGATTACCAAGCCTATTTCCCAGATGAGAAAACTGGTTCAGAGAGGTAAAGTCACTTCCCCAGGGGCAAACAGCTACTATAAAAAAAGGAAGAATAAGGACCAAATTCTGTGTCCCTAACTTGTGTTGAGGTGCCCTTTCAGACTCCCAGAGGCAGGAGGGCGCCCAAAGGAGCTCCTTTTCAGAGCCACCCTATTCTCAGCCACCTGGGCTGAAGCCAGGGAATGAAGTGGGCTAGAGCAAGGCAGCTCCTGGAGGGGCCACAAAGGGCACCTGAGCTCAGCCACAGCTTGTCCTAACCCTGCAGCCAAGTACCGATAAAGTGGAGAGGGTGTGAGAACCCTGTATCTTCTCCACTGGGCTCTCCACGGATCACAAGGACTGCAGTGGGAGGAAGGGACCCAGAACTCACGGAGCAGCTGCTCAAGAAAACAGTGCTTCTATTATCCACCAGATCAGGATCCTCAAGCCCTGAGTTCATGAGCATCTGCAAATCCACCACATGTCATGTGTTTGCATACACGTGGTTTTTCCTTGAGACTGAATCTACTACCTTGTTTAGAGCCTCCAAATGAGTCTATGACCAAGGTTACAAGCCATAAGCCCACACCATAAGCTGCTCCAGGGAAGCACAGTTCCCTGATATAGCCCCAGATCCTGGCTTGGTGCCTGACGCCGAGGCGCTCAATACAATAACAAGTGAACCAACCGACTGACAACAGTAACTCGCGTCTATCAAGCACTTTCGAGCACCAGTGCTAAGCTGTTGACAAGCAGAACCCAGGGGCACTACTGCTTTCCCTATTCAGCAGATAAAAACTGATTTCATAGTTTAGATCATCAGGAACCTGCCTAAGGACACACCATCAGTAAGTGGGAGAACCAGGATTCTGGCTAGGCAAAGTCGGAAGGAAATGCCTAAAACATTCCCATTCCTGGGTTCCCTCCCCACCCCAACCATGCCCCAATTCTGCACACTTATCAGAGTGAGCCCTGACACATGATTATACTTGCAGTCACTCCCTGCCACTGTTGACCCTTGAAGACACTTGCAACGCTGGTACAGTCAGTACAGAGGGCAGCTCTAGGGCCACCGGGGAGTGAGAAATGCAACTTCTCGTCTACACCCATGACACCCAATCTCTGGAGGGGTGGCCCAGGAATCCGGGATTTGGCCAGCTCTCCAGGAGGGTCTGATGCCCCCTCAAGTTCAAGAGGCAGTGCTCTTCTGCCCTCTTCTAGGCACTGCTTGTCTGGAGGCTCTCCCCTAGGTCCATCATCCCAGGGTCACCTACTAGCACTTGGGGTTGCCAGCCAAAAAGAAGAGGACTTACCCACATTCCCCAGTCCCAAACCTGTCACATTCTAGAAGACAGACAGAAGCAATAGGAAGGTGACTTCTTCAATGACACTGGCCAGGAGCACTCCATCTAAAGCACAGTTCCTTATTGCTTTCATTCAGAATAGAATGTTCTTACCCATCAAGGTATTTGTCACAGCCCCACGGGACACATGTACCAGTTTGTACCATTAGGGTACAGCTACCAATCTGCAAGTTCCAGGGAGGCAGCAACCATGCCTGTTTTGATCACCCTTGCAGCCAGCAATAAGCTGAGTTCCCAGCACATCAGAGAAGCTCATGAGACTTCACTGATGCACACATCAGGTGGTGGGCAGATGGCTTTAGCAGGAACACGTGTTAATGTGTAAATAAATATTTCTTACCTACCTGAAAGGCTACTGAGTCGTTTCTGCTGTTCTGTGATAAAACAAACAAAAAAAAATACACAGTGTAAGTGAGATTTACACAGACACAGTAAGACCAAGAAGTCCTTGCACAACTCGTTAGGATCCCCAAATCTGTGTCTCACTGTCCTTTGAGCTTAGAAGCTAAACTGGTGTGTAGTCCAGCTGAATACAGGGGTATTAATGTGGCTCCATCATCTGGGTGTAGCGTCTCCTGTCCCTCCCCCACCAGGACTCAGAGAACTGTCACTGTTTTCTGGTTGTTTACATCCTGTATTAAGATGGTCTGATCACTGAAGGAGACCCTCAGCTCCCCTGGTCTCAAGAGAGCAGGACCTTATGCATCCCAGTCTTGGTGCCTCTGAGGAAATGGAATCATAACCATGGCAGCTACCATCTGAGGGCCTCTACACACCAGACACTGTTTCCAGAGCTTTCACTCATGTTAAGGGTTTTAATCTTCACAATAATCCTAGCAGGTAGGTCAGCACTGGCTGAGAGACCTCAGTCAAGAGGCACAAACTGCCCAAGATGACGGTGAAAATCAGAGCCGTGTCTAGAACCTGGGTCTCCAGGTTTCTTTTCAACTCTCTAATCACCAGGCCCGGCTATTTCTTAACATCAGAGGTCCATCGGTTTTCCCATCCTCCCAGCACCCTCACAGAGGGGGAGCCAGCATCTCCTCTGGAGAGTTTGGTGTGTACGTGCTTTGGGATAAGCACAGAAATGACCTTTACCTTCTACAGATGCTAAATATAAAGCAGCCACAAGTATAAAAATAGAACACTTGCCAGCCCCTGGGTGCTGTCACCATCCCCCTTGGCTGCGTCCCCACCCTCCTTCCAGAACCAGCGTGGCAAGAAGTAAACAGAGCAGCAGGGGAGCTCGCGGCCGGTGGAAGCCGCCGTGTTCGTGTCAGGCACACGGACGAGGTTCGCACCAGCTGGACCACAGAAGCTCAGCAGAGCCCCAGCTCAGCTCTGCTGGCAACCTGTCAGATGGCACTGACCAATCACGTGATGCCTCAGCCTCAGTTTCCTTGTCTGTTAAAGTGCTCATTGAATCTATGGTTCCCGAATGCTGGTCTCCAAGCTGCAGGCAAGGCCTTCCCCAGCAATCAAGAGGATGTTTATTCAACTGACGAGATGACGTGGTGTCCTGCCTCTGAGGTGTGGGAGGGCCTTTCTTTCCAAGGAGGAGATGTGTGCAATGTGGATCACAGCAGTTGCTTTTCAGGAGTGTTATTTAGGGCAAAGTTAGAAATGAGCAATCCTAGGGTGGTCCCCAGACTGTTTCACGTGACCATGAGATCCAGAAATTAGGGACCACCAAGCTCCTGTCCCCCATGTGGTCCATGGATATGTCTTGCAAGCTTGCTAAAATATGCAGAACTTCTCCCCAAACCCTCCCCCGTCACACATCAAAGACCTTCTGAATCCAACTCCCAGAATTCTGTGTGCACTGTGACTAAGAGCCTCCCGGGCACCCAGACCCTCTCTCAGTCCTCAGGGTTTTCCAGTTCAAACTCTCCTCCCCAGACTGATGGTAAGCCATCTGCCCTCCGACACATGTGGGATGGGAAACTCCAGAGGGAGTGATGGGGGCGACGTTTACACAACTGTGAGAGCCGAGCCAGAGGTGCAGCTGGGGTTACTGTCACATTGTGCCCCTGGGCAGGAACAAAGGGAGCGTTTTCTACGATGACCACACCAGAACTCTAGAAGTGGATCAGAGTTATCATTCCCTCAGGAGACTTTGCAATAGTTAAACTGCTTTCACGGGTTCTGTTGATGGGGCAAAGCAGGGCTGTCAGGCCGGGTACATTCCAAAGCAAAGCCCAAAACGCCTGACCTAAAGCAAGCTGATGACTCCCACTAGGGGCTTCCATTCTCCTGCACTCTTCTCGCCTCCTTAAGGAGGTTACGGTTTACTCTTTATGGGAAGTTACCTTTTAATTCCAAACAATGAAGGTATTTGAACCCTTTTCGGAAGGACGTGTGATTCAGGCTGCAAGGTTCTGATGTTTAAGCCCCAAGGCAGGACATGGGACAAAAGAGAAAGGCAAGAACCAAAGGCATCTGAGCAAACAAGAAGATTCCATTTGTTCAGGGAAGAAACAAAAAGGAATTGCAGGCACCACTGTGCCCAGAAACATCTCACTAGGTGTCATCAGAGGCAGCTGGCATTACACTTGGCATTTCCCAAAAACCAAGTTGCCTTGGGAATAAATCTTGTCTTTAGAGAAAATGCCTTTCCTTCTGGGAACTAAGTTGCTTCTTTTTGAGTGAGTTTTGTTTTTTGTTTAAAAAGATGAGTCATAAAGAAGTTCATAGAGAACCAAAATTTCACTTTGTCCTGCATAACGGACACTTTCTGGGCAGAAAAAGCTACTGCCAGTAAGGGGTATCCCACTGCTGGAAGGAAAATGGGCTCTTCTGTAGCTTAGTGTGGGGTTGGGACTCTTCATCTTTTGAAGGACACAGATTCATGGGTGAAAATTAATAGCGGAGCCCCACAAAATGAAAAAACAGGATTACTAAAATAACTTAAGATTTGAGTGGGAAGATTTTAAGTGAGAGAAAATGTTTCATTCATCTGCTTTTCCAGTTAGAGACAGGAAACAGAAGAACTCCATTTAATATGGAAAACAATTAAAAATAGACTCCAGTCGATTTTCATCCAAGTGAACACAGAGAGGGAGGGGCAGGGAGGAAAATTATGAAGTGGGTGAGCAGGCAGTCAAGGAAGATTCGGTACTGAGCAGAGCTCTGAATACAACGATTAAACCTCCACTGTGCTTTGAAATTCAGACTCAAGAGCCCCCTTTACATTAGGAAACTGCTTTAAAACTTTACATTTTACAGTGAAAAGGACTTTTGTAAAGGGAAAGTTCATTCCTGCATGGAATTTCAAAAATGAAAACTTTCAGGACCTCCTAGGTAACCAGTGGCTAGAATTCTGTGCTCCCAGCGCAGGGGGCCCAGGTTTGTTCCCTGGTCAGAGAAACAGATCCCAGCATGCTGCAACCAAAACCCAGTGCAGCCAAATAACTAAATTAAACTTTTACAAAAAGGAAAACTTGGGACTTAGAATCATCTTCTGGAATTTTAAAGCAGAAAGGTCAACATATACAATGATTACCTCAATGATTACCTTACCTCTTGTTTCCCCTAAGACACCCCTTCAGAGAAGGGGAAGAACCAACCAGAAGCAGTCAGAGAAACTCTAGAAAACAAACAGGAAAGCCCTCAGCAGCGCTGTCTGGGGCCACTTAGCATAAGGGACAAAGAATCACCCCAGGCCCAAGTCCCCAGAGGGCGCTGCTGAGGGGGCGCCCAGTGCAGCGACTTCTGGAGAATGAAGCCCACGAGTCACTAAGAGAAAGTTCAAAAACTTCTGTTGTAGAGATACAAAAGCAGTTTCTATTTTAGAAAATTTCCCATCCGGTAGGTTTTATTTTTAATTTTGGTGTTCAAAATTTTGCTTTCTAGAAATTCCATGTCACAGAACTTCAGGATTTAGAATGGTACTTAAAAGAGATGACGGCACCAAGATTTTCCCAGCAAAGCTCTGACTAGAATTCCCATGAGAGGAATTAAGGGGCAGACATTGTCCTTTCTGTCTTTTCTCTCTTTTTGGAGCTCCCATCTGAGGAAAACTGAATACCCAGGCTTTGGGACACACGTCACCTGCTTATTCAGACACCTGGCCTCATCCCCATACGGGGGCCTCTGTCTGCTGTTGCGATCTACTTTGTGGGTCATTGGAGGAAGTGAGCTGGGGCAGGCGGCCTTGGGGGAAGAATGGGATTTGTGAAAAATTCTGTGGAATGGCAGAATCCTTGCCGCAGACATCACAGGACAGCTAGGCTGATTCTGGCCAGCTGGGGGCGGGGTGCACCTCACAGACCCCTTACCTCGATTGTGTTGCAAGAGCACAATAGTGGGATTGACAATTGTCGTGGAGGGGTAGGCAGATGATGGCTTGCTAACTGATGCAAAGGTCTGGGAATCAGTTCCAGCGTGGGATGAAGAAACTTCATTTAATAGAGGGCTCGAGTCCTGAAAAGGAAGCAATCATTGTCACTCAGTGCAACTACATGAAACCGAGAGATAAGGCTTTCTAAAAAGAAGAGATTTCAAGCTTTACAAGGACCTTAAATATAAAAAGAAATGTAACCAGTGAGACATGTTGGTTCCAGTTAGGAGTTTAATGTGGAATGTTTATTCTTTTTGTTGGGATTAGTAAGGGGAGAGAAGGAAGGTGAATGTTACTCGAAGTCTCAGCAACATCATTCGTTATTTTCATCTGGTCAAAACTGTGGCTCAATCCGGTTACTGAAAAAGCAAATTCAAATCAAAGTAGCATAACATGCGAAACTCATGCAATCCACAATGCAATTTCAGAATGAGAGCTGGTTTAATTGGGGGAAAATCAGGAAAGTTTAGTACTTATGTAAAGAAACACTGAGACGCTGTGAGGACGAGAAGCCATCGACATATTAATAAGAACAGGGAAGAGTTAAGTATTGGAGCTCTTGGAAAGCTGTTCTCATCTGTACCACTGAACAACCCTACCAGCACTCACTGCTAGGACATTATCTATTCCTACTGCGGCATTTTTTCACGCCAATACTGAGTCACAAAGATCTCTGAAGACTTATGAAAATCCTGATTTTGAGAGTCTGAGGTGTCTGCCAGAAGTACCAATAAAATTATTACTACTGCTATTACAATCTGCATAATGGGAATCATATCGGTCTTCTTAGAGACATGAAAATAAGATCTCAAAATGTAGTAAGGATATGTAGTTTCCTCTATCACTCCTATAAATTTTGCAAAGTTTCTATTTTGAAGCTTACAGACCCTAAAGCCAGAATAAAAGGTTTGAAGAACAAGACTGATAGTTACCTTCCAGATAAAAGTGTAGCTCAAAGCAATCAGTATGCTCCACCAGAGACCAAGGACTCTATAAGCACCTGTGGGACGGGGGCCCCGCCTCCCTTCCTTATCTTCCCCCCGCACCTAGCACAATGACCTGCAGACCCCAGCGCTCAGTAAACGCCACAGGAATGACAGGAGACATCTACCAGCTACTTCTGTAGCAAGGGAACACGTGCCCATCAAAAGAGAGGATGTGCGTGTCAGCACCCAGGACAGCACCTGACACACAGTAGGGGCTTCCTTAGAAATACCGGCTTGATCAGCCCACCTTTTAACAGCTGTTAGTTATGAGTGGCAGCTCAATTTAGTGAATAAAACCTTTCTCCAAGACTCGAGAGACAAAATATGATCTTGGACAAAAGTGCCTCAAAAACAACTACACCTGTACTCATTTACTTCCAAAGTGATGTAATAAAGATAAATGACACAGGGGTGTCAAAACTCTGCCACAATTCACCCAAGAAACACACACAAAGTCAGGCATACAGCTCTTTAAAGTGTAAGTGCCTGGGTGGATCACATGAACATTAAGCATCTCCTAGATTTTACTCTGGCATAAATCTTATTTCTGGAACATCACAAAAATGACTATTGGCTAAAAGAACTTGGATCGATTAACATGAAATTTTCTTCCTTCTTACTCTTCAATCACTGCAAATGGAGCAGATATAAACTCACGGTTTGCCCACCATCCACAGGAGCTCCTGGTTCTCTTGATAATTCTCACTCAATGCAGGAACCTGACCAGTTTCCTTTTTCACCTGTTACTCTGTACCCAAGGCCAAACCAGAAGTTATCAGGCCAAAGGAAGTCCACACGAGGCTGACCAGACAAGTTTGAGAAACTAAAGATACTGGCCAACTAATCTTTCCTGGCACATCTGAAAAAAACTCAATATGAAAATCTAGATCTAAGCAAAGGACAAAGGTAGAGTCACATTTGTCACTGCAGTCATGTGACCTCTTTGTGACCCTACGGATTGTAGCCCACCAGGCTCCTCTGTCCATGGGATTCCCCAGGCAAGAACACTGGAGTGGGTTGCCATGCCCTCCTGCAGGGCATCTTCCCAACCCAGGGACCAAACCCACATCCCCTATGTCTCTTCTGTTACAAATTCTTTTACCGCTGAGCCACCAGGGAAGCCCAAAGTGTAGAATACACAACAGCGCTACTCATGATGATACTCTGGTGCCATAAAAACAAGACTGGCTTTACATGCTGCTCCAAAGAAACATTCCCCTGCCTGTACTTTCCAAAACAAGAGTGGCTTCTAAATTCATCTCTAAGTTGAGCTGGGGTGAGGAAAGCGCATCAGTGAATAATCTAGCACCTTTCTCCAACAGAGCTGAGGGGCAAGGCTCGAAGCTAGGATATCTAAGCCCCTGGGCCACATTTGGCCAGGTCCTCACCTAACCATTGGGTTTCCCTCGTGGCTCAGAGGGTAAAGAATGCCTGAGATTCGGGAGACTCGGGTTTGATCGTTGGGTTGGGAAGATCCCCTGGAGAAGGGAATGGCTACCCACTCCAGAATTTTTGCCTGGAAATTCCATGGATGGAGGAGCCCAGCAGGCTATAGTCCATAGCGTCGCAGAGTCGGACATGACTGAGTGACTCACATTTTCCATTTAACTGCATCACATTGTATCTAGAGGTCTGAGCAGAGGACCAAGCCTGGGATGTAGCCTTTCTCAGCTTTTCACCTGATAGCTCACTGTAATTTCTCTTACAAGCCAAAAAAAACAAGTTTATTCCCGGCTCTCTGCATGACTGGCTGATGTTTCATGAGCCACTGGAGCCAGTTTTGTAGGCACACCTCTTTAAGGAACATTTAGTTACATCAGCCAATTGCATGACCCACAAGGTCACTACATCTTAAAATGCGGTCCACAGATCCTCAGCATCAGAATTCCCCCCGATGCCTATTACCAAGCCTCAGTCCTCAGCCCCTCCCCAGACCCAGTCAATCAGAAACTCTAGGAGTATAACCTCAGAGGACTCCATGAACACTATACTTGAGCACCTACATACCACTCAGATAAATCCTGTTGATGGTTGTGCCTGCAGCATTTAGCAGAATACCTAGAACACAACCGGAACTCAATGATGAATGGTTAACTAGCTACATACTTATTTTTGAGGGGCTCTGGCTCATTTGCTAGGGCACGCCCTCAGCACCAAAGCCGACATTTGCTGAGCACCGTCTCTGTGCCAAGCCCTGAAAGAGAAACTTCTCTGTACTTGGTCCCACTGCGCCCACAGCCCCAGCAGATCATGCGTCCCCATTTTATGACTCACACTGAGGCTCTTTCAGCCTCTCGGTTCCCAGGGCTCCTGAGGAGAGAACAGACTTAGTCCTTTGACTCAGTCTTTCCTCTAAAGCTCTTGGCTTTGCCACTACGATGGGACGCGTCCCTCACAGATCAGGACCTGAAGTATCAGGACACTTAACTTCCCGTGACTGCTGGAGCACTGTTTTGCCTCAAAATTCCCTGGTGGCCACTATGCAGGGGCCTCGACAACATTCTTCCTTTTGAGGAAACGGTGCTAACACTTGTACCAGGCTTGTCTCTCCACATACTCAATTAAACTCCTTTTGTAAAACCCAGTCTCTGCCATTGCTGTATATAAAAGAAAGCCTGCTAGCTAGCAGAATCAACAAGAGTGAATCTCTGCCTTCCCTAGAACCTCCCTGCTCCCTGCTAGAGAAACGCTGAGCACCGGGCCTGCTGCTGGCTTTTCCATGCAATTCTGCAGCTCTCCTCAGCTCTCCATACTACATCTGCCCGGCCCCCCAAAGAGCACAGCTAGTCCAAGGAAAGGCCACGGAAGTGGTTTTCTCTGCAGGAAGATGTGCATTCCAAACAGGACAGAGAGGAAGAGCATCTCGACAGACTGGTGGACAGCCACGGGGGCCCATGGAACACACAGGGGAGGCATGCGCTAGTGGGGGTCATCACACAAACACAGGGCGGCCGACGTCGCTCTCAGAACTTAGTGCTTCAGTGAGAAAGGGGTTGGGGGTGGTTTGCTGTTTTCTGACTGCCGGGAGCAGACATTCAGGAAAGCTGGGAGAAAGGGGATCCCGCAAGGCTTACGGTACTTGAAACAGCTCCCGTGAGGTCAGGCTCCGAGACTCTGCGGAGGCCCTCGGGGACCGGAGGGACCAGCGGAGGCGGCGGTGAGAAGGACGGTGGAGTCTGGCTAGCTGGGGGGAGGGAGCCAGGGGCGCTGGCTGGCTGGCTGTGGTGGGACCGCCTCTGCAGATGAGGGGGAATGAAATCGTCTAGAGTCGGGAAGGTCAGAGGTGAGCCGGCAGGGGCAGCCGCCGGGACCGGGGGGCCGTGGGGCCCCAGAGATGCTGGAGGTCTGTCAGTGCCTTCGTGCCCTCTGTCGGTATTAACCCGGTAGAGAGGGACAACTATTACCTCAGGCGGGGCTGGGCTGGAGGAAGCGGCGTCCTGTGGGAAACAAGGGGGTCGTTACGTGAAGGGGAAGCGCGGGGAAGAAGGAATCCCATATTTAAGCAGGCGAGAGTGGACATGCAGTGAGGTACTCTGAGAAATATTTAATCAGTGCCCTTTCCTCCGAGTACACGAGACAGTCAGCGCTGGCCAGCTGGCCTCCTGACACTCTATGACACAGAGGGAACCCCATCCAACTTCACTTTCCATCCATCTATTTTTGAATCCTTTTAACACTTGAGAGAGAGAGAGAAAGAGAACAACAGGCAAGCAGGCTGTGTTTAACCCCCAAAATGGCTTGCAGAGCCTGAAAGCTTGGGAGTGAAGACCATTTCTCCGGCATCTTGATACAAAATGTATAAAACATATAATATCTCACCATGTTATTAGTCTACGGATTCCACGCTCCAGCATACTTACATATTTACAGGAAAGAGGCAGGGAGATCGAGAGGACTGTGCTGAGATGTTTAGAGAGAAGAATTTGGGATCAAGCTGCAGCATTATTAACAAGGAGAGGGAGGGTAGGGTGGCCCAGTAAACAAAAAAGAGCTGCTCACATGAGTTTTGAGAAGAGACGGTGGAGAAGACACACACACATTCCTAATTTCTTGCCTTGGCTGGATAACACGGCTGCAAAAGGTAAGGTTCTTTTTTCTTCCGGTTTTCGGGATCAGAGGTAACCTGGGGGCCTAGCCCAGGTGCTCTCACTGCGTCTGGGAACGAAGGCCAAGGCCCCAGGGAAAGACTCTGGCCACAGCCAACGGCATCTTTACGGATGTCAAAGGACAGCTTGGGAGGGCTGGGAGGGGCAGCAGAGGGCGGCGTCCCTGTGCCGGCTGTGCGGGAGACAATGGTGGGAGCCGGTGCCCGAGCGCCTGCAGCTTCAGTGCCTTTGGCTGGGTCACGTGCAACACCAGAGAGGTTTTCCGATGCCACCGGGCAAACGTTACGGGATAAACAAGGTACATATAAGCTGCTGACCTTTTTATTCCCAACTGCCTCATGATGTGGGTTAGAGCTCACATTCTCTCTATCGACTGTCCTGGCGGCTGCACAGCGCTGCTGGGGTTGGGACCAAGCGCCAGGGAATGTGGAACCTGGAAGCGGGGGCCCAGGACATGGCACACCTCGGGGGGCTGATCCGGCTGCCAGGGGTACAGAGATGAGCCGGGGTAGTGAGGGGCTCTGCTGGCTGAGGGTGCCAGGTGGGAGGTAAGGCTTTGGTGAGCTCAGGTAGAGTGAGTCCCTGGAGGGACTGCGGGTGCTGGGGGGCTGCCATGCAAAGCGGTCCTCTTTGCGGAAAGGAGGGCGTGGGAGAGAGAGGACCTTCGCAGTATTTTTGAGACACAGTAAAAAGAAAGAAAGAGGAGGGGAAACGGGAAGAAGGATGACCATTAGAAACAGCAGCACAACATGATCTGAAGAAAAAACAATTCCCGACATGACTGTAAGCAAACCCTCAGCTTAGACTCCTCCTGGCTTGTTCATTTCTCCTCACGATAAAGTCAAGAACTGGATCATACTCACCTGAAGAGGCAGGCTGGCTCCCCCCTACATCACACGATGCTGAGCTCGGCCCAAGTGCTAAGTCAGTCTGACACTAGTTCTGGACTGACCTGCACCCCCTGGGACCTCCTGACCCAACAAGGGTGCCCAAGGGCTAAGTGCCAGTGGAAGAAGCCTACGAGCTCCCAGCCTTCTCCCATCTCCTTTCCTCAAAGACTTTCCACTCCATGCCTTTGGCTTCCAAGCTTTGAGTTCCCTCAAATTCTTGAGCGTGTTTCATTCTTTTCCCTTAGGAAATGTAGGACCGGAAGAATCCTTCAGAGCTGTGTTCACCAGTCTCAGCTGAGTCCCTAAGATTCAGCACTAAATCCCACAGCAAAATAAGTTAAAGCCTACCAAGAAGAGATTGCTGAAGACTTAGAATCCATGAGTGCTCTTGTCTCCTAGGAAACAATTTGATGGAACCACTTATTAGACGGAAGACAGTCATGAGATTACAAGCATGTTGTCTTCTATTTTTGATGCACCCAGAACAAAGGGGCAGGCCATGAAGCAACTGACTGGCCGGATGGATTGGCATCTGATGGTGCCTGGTTTACCTGATTTCAGCCCATTCCCCATCCCCATCCGGCCACGAGGCACAGAGAATCCTAGAAAAGGGTGATCAGCCTCAGGCTCGTGGTTTCTGTGCAAAGCTCTGGTTCCAGGCTCAGAGCTAGAAAACTGCAGCCCTCATCTCATTTCCTCTCCCTCAACACGGCCCCTAGCTCCTCTTGGGGCTCAGTGGGGCAGAGGGTCGGGGAAAGGGATAAATCTCCAGATGATCTTCATGTCAAGGAGAGCCATCTATGAACCTGTAGTTCAGCTGGGAATTAGGCCATAAGGAAAGTTTATTTCCTGGGATGTGTGTCCCCACAAAATTCACAAGTTGAATCCCAAACCCCAAGGGATGGCATTTGGAGGTGGGGCCTGTGGGTGGTTACGAGGGTTAGGTGATGTCATGAGGGTGAGACCCTGTGATGGGACTGGCATCCTTATAGGATGAGCCAGAGAGACCAGCGCCCTCTCCTTCCATCAGGTGAGGTTACAGGAGAAGGGGGCCGTCTGCACTTCAGGAAGAGAGCCCTAACCAGAAACCTAACGGACAAATGCCTGACCTTGGACTTCCCAGCCTCCAGACATGTGACAAATAAATGTCTGCTCATCGAATCACCTGCCTTTGTTATTTTCTTACAGCAACTTAAGACACCCAGACTTTCTCCACTGGCCCCTATCTTTAAAGATCACCCACTATGAGAAGAAAACCAGAACCTTCCACTAAACTGCACCGGTGAGGCAGAGTTTGGATGATAAATGGATTATAACCCTAAACTGGGAGAGTGGAAGGGTGTGGTCTATTTGGGGGTTATTTTGTATTTCCTTTTTATTTTTTTGCAGAGTGCAGGCAGCAGGGGAACAGATGTTAGCGAGGGTGAATACGTGAAATAAAGTATGGGCCTGGACTATACTCTCAACCGAGAGACAGTAAACAATCTACCCCTTAGGCTAAGTAGATGCCTAGCCTCTCCACAGGGAGCCCAGGACAGTGCCCGTCGAATGTGGCCATATATCCACCAACCAAAAATACAAAATGTATTTTCAGCCACCGGCAGGAGCAGAACCTTCCAGGTGTACACTCTCCTGGTGAACTTAGGCTGGAAGTTGGGGTGTGCTACTGGACTAAAACAATGCTCTCTAGAAACAAAACACTTGAACGAGCATGCACCAAGGCGAGCTGATGTTGGTGGTCAGGGAGGTCAGTAAAAGGCAATTTTGAGTGAGGTTCAGAATTATTTTGAGCTCAAGTGTCCCCCATGCGATTCCTTCTGGTCCAAAGATAGCAATTGGTTTCATTGAGTTTTTAACTTAATGTGGCTGTGGCCATATAAGGGGCCAGGGCTGAATTACATCAGGGCTGAAGCTTCCCAGGGCCCTGACCCTGTAGAGAGGATGCTTCCCCAGAGTGCTGACAACGTTCTTGGAGCCAAGGCCTTCCTGTCCTGGGGCTCCTTTTAGCTCTGAGAAGGACGAGGGTAGGCACAGTCGCTTTACATGGAAGGAACTACTTTCTCTTTTATTGTAAACACGGTGGGAACCACCTAGGCAATTGGCACTTCTCCCCAGCTAGCTACTAATGAAATTCCATTTATCTTTTTAGAAGATGGGACAGTGAAAACCATGAGGCTGCTTGAAGAATCTGCCATGATCCCAGTGTATACAGTTTCAGAAACTACCAGTCCCTGCTCCATTGGGGCCCGCTACAATGATGCTGTCAGAGGTGGGAAAGCCCTGGTTGCCTGTCCCCGGGGGTAAGGCGAGCAGGGCAGTGGGAGGAAAGGCAGAGGTGGGAGCAGCAGGACACAGGATTCCCCTCTGGCCCATGAGTCCCTGGACTCCTCCTTAGGAAGAGATGCTAGGTCTGCAGGGGTCTGAGAGCTGTCTTCGTCTGAAACCAAGCCAGGGCAGTCAGCAGCCCAATTACCCAAGCTCCATCTATTTCAGCATACTCTATTAGCTCTGGCCATGGCTATGGAAACAAGAAGTCATTTTTGCATTCAGAAAACAAATCTATGACCTAAAGGCTCTTGAAAGCTGGACGGTCAACTTTACACTGAACATACAGAAAACCTCTTATCTCAGCAACCTGCCAGGTATCGTTTCAGACACCCCACTACAAAGAAACTTCTCAGACAGTAAGAGATGAGAAGATGCGTACACAATTCGTAGGCACTGTTACAGAATGGTCATCCTTCCTTTGAGGCTCACCCTCACAAACTCCTTGAGGGCAATGTTTCACACAGTGATCTGAATTCAACAAATGCTCGACAAAGTTGCCATCAGTAAGTGTATTTAAAGGGGATTTTTGTTCACTTGACATGCTCTTAAAATCCTCTCTATAGAAGAACTGTTTTAGAAGCCAAAAGGACTTAGTGAGCTACCCTTCGGGCTAAGTCACTGATAGTGGAAGAGGCTGTGCTTCTACATGCGCCCGGGGTTAATCAGCACTATCTCCTACCCCAGGTACAGAGCCAACTGTAGCCAACCTGAAGAGTGCTAAGAAGGAACTGTGCCCGCCACCAGCAGCAGACTTAGATGCTGGGAAAGGGCTTAGAAACGATGGCACATCATTTGCTGGACAAGGGAGCTCCCACGTCCCGAATCTAATGAGGCCTTCAGGAGGCCAGGCCCATTTGCAGCTCCTGGTTCTCATCAGTGGCCCTGCACCAGGGGTGGGAGTACAGGGGGGAACTTTGATCAGGGAACAGGGTTCTGAGCGAGGCTGCACACAACTCAGAAACCTCCTTTAAGCCTGTGGAGATGGGGTCTGCAGAGGGGAGGGAAGGCATCATTTCCGACTCAATTTCATTCCAGGGAAGAGTGTAATTTTATGTCCCCACGAGCAGAACCCAGAGAATCACTGGAAAAGCAGGGTGGGAAGTAGGAAGGCACGTGGATTCCCTGGGTTCCTGGGGAGTTCTGGGAGTACATGCACAGAAGGCGGGCGTGGGGAGGCGGACTGCGTAAGGAACACATTTCTGCTGTTTTTGAGCAGCACAGCTCTTTTTAAAAGAATGGATTGCTCCGTTCGATGGCTGTTACTCCGCTATGTAAAAACACTCTTTACGGATTGCCTGAATTACAACAGGGTCTATTCCTTTCGTCAAGCTGGCAAAGTGGCAACAGGGAGGGGAAGTAAGAAAGATCAGGAAAACAACTTGGGAGGAAAACTTCAGCAAAATTATCCCTCCTCCCATGTGTACCATGTGGGGGATTTTCTTTAGTGGGGTAGTGCTAGGCAGTTTTAAGCCGTTTGAACTTCCGTCTGCTGCTTCTAGGTTGCTAGATTAAGCGCTGGCCGCAGCTCCCTAATCTAAAAGCCATAAGGACAGAGTTGCTGGAACTCTTACAGTTCCAACTCTAGCAAATTAATGGACTAAACACAGGAGTGGACTCTCTTTTTGAATATTATACTCTAAAGAGTTGTTATAAAATAGGTTCAGACCTTTTTCCTGGCTTGGCATTCCCTCTTTCAGATCATTTCCATACACGTTTCAAACCTAGGAAACACTAGGCTGATATTTCTGATGCTCGGTACAGACCAGCCTCACCCTATGCTTCCGTTATCCTTGACCCCAACTCCTGTCTAACTCTGGTCCTCCTGGGGCTTTCCCAGAGGTGATCAAAAGTGCAACTCAGAACCCAGTCCATCATCCAGCCGAGTGAGTGGGCAGGCACAAGTGTAAGCTATCTGGCTCAAGAGTGGTCCCCATCCTGCCCTTGGGCACACGCCTACCTGGGGCTTGCTGGAGGGAAGGCTGGGATGCACACTTCGGTAGCCCTTGGCAGCAAGTGAAGAGGGCTGGGCATTTCCATTGGCATCGGCATTGGAAGAAAGCTTCCACTCATCTGAGGGATGAGAAAAAAAAAAAAGAACCCTTCACTCTCAGGAACATTCCTTGGGTCCCTCTGATTGAAGGGTTCCCAGTGGAAGGCAGGGATAGAACAGATACAAGAGAAACCATACCTGAGGAATTCTCTGACTCCAGAACTACGTGTGGCGCAGAAAGGAGGCAAACAGGCAGAAAAGAGGGAAAACAGAAATGGTTACATTTGCAGGAAACAAGCACGCTGTGCCCAGAAAGACGAAAATCCAGCACCCCGTTGCCTGACACAAAATGCCCTCAGTCACGATGGCCTAATTACCATAGGAACCCACTCTAAACCATGATGTGCTCACAGGCGCTGACCTTTGAAAACACAAGGCTCACATTCACAGTAATGAAGAAACAATTGTTCTTGACATTCTTACTTTACAGACAAAAAGGCCACAGAACTCTCCTGTCCAGTTCTGACTCACTGACTTGCACTCCCCTGTTTTTAAGCCTGATGTGGGCTCAGAATGACCTCCCCTCATTAGCAGGCTGGGCTAATGAACAGACCCGGAGAGGGAGACGTCCATAAGCACTTTTTCCACGGCTACTGGCGCTACGGGTCGGGAAGAACGTGATTTAAGCCCAGAGGTATCTGCTGTGATAAGGGCTTCTCTCTCCCTGCCTGCCCCTCTTCTTTCCATTAAACAAACCCCATAAACATTTCAAAATCTAGTCATGAGTTTTCATCAGACTACAAGGCACCCCTGTCTCCCGTCAGCCAGCTACCAACCTGCCCTCCATCTATTGCCTGGCACAGCTCAGAGACCCTAAGTCTCTTCTAACCTGACCCACTTAACCCCGCAAGGCAGGAGAGCACAGTGGTTCCAAGCTTGGCTGGGAAGGCAACTGGACCTCAATTCAAATCCTGGCGCCTCTGCCTATAGGTTCCGTGGCCCTGAGCAAGTTATAAGCCTCAGTTTTCCCACCTGAAAAATGGGGATAATGATATACTTGTGTTAAGAATTAAATGGTATAAGGTGCAAAGTGCTTAGCACAGTGCCTGGCAGAGCTCAGCAATGTGTGTTATCATCTCCATCTTCTGCATCGTCTCTTGCGTCTATTCTCTATCTTCTATGCAGCCCAGGGGTCAGCAAACCTTTTCTATAAAGGGCCAGATAGCAAATACTTTAGGCTTTGATGGCTACACGGGCTCAGTCACAACCATTCAACTCCGCTGCTCTAGTACAAAAGCAGCCACAGACAGTATCAAGTGAATGGGGTGGCTGTGCTCCAATAAACCTTCATTTATGGAAGCTGGAATTTGAATTTCATATAATTTTCACATAGCCCATTCTTTGATTTTTCTTTAACCCCTAAAAATATAAAAACCCAGATGCAAGGAAAAAATATGCTTATGCTTTCTGTCCAATTGTGGCAGCCCAGTTTGAATAGGAACTTTTTTTTTTTTTTGCAACTCAGAAGTAACCCTCTGATCAGTAAACAAAAGCCTGCTTTACTCCAAAGAAGAATTTGAGTTTACAAGTATTGGAAAATTACTTCCCGATACCCATGCCTTCTGATTGATTTCACTTTTAAAACTGCAAGAGTTCAGTCTAATTAAAGGCAAGCCAAAAAATAAAAATACACACACACACACACCCCATTCCAGGTTTACCAGCTGTACAAAAACAAGCATAGGCCAGATTAGGCCCAACCACCAGTTTGCCAACCCCTCATGGACTCAATCCCTCAGGCTCCTCCTCCTGGCTGCCACCTCTTATCTCATCCTATATAAAGAGGGGAATAATAGACTGCAGCTCTCACAGCCCATGGCCCCATTTCAACATGGGTCCCTCAGGGATTAGAGATATGTCTTCTGGATGTCTAGCTGAGATTTTAAAAAGCTATTTATTGAACACCTTTCTAAGTGTCAGATGCTGTTGGCCACTTTTACACATATTAGTATTTAATTCAGTGTACACAAGTCTGTGAGGTAGGTAACCACTCTGCTTCATGGATAAAGAAACAGAGAGGCCAAGTGACTTGCCCAAAGTCACAGAGCCAGGAAGTGACAAAGCAGTCAGCTCCGGTCTCTAGAATCAAGCGCGGCACTCTGTCTGCCACCCACAGCCACCAGTCCCACCATCTGCCACAAAGCAAAGCCTGCATTCCAGGGAGGTGGTGGAAGCCAAAGGGTGTCAGGACGAAAGGCTGGGCAGGAGAAGGGTTTCTAGTGGTCTGCATCCGTGTACAGCAGTCTAGCTGCATCAAGAACAACCAGGAGTGCCTGTTAAAATACACTTCACGGGGCCCCATCCCAGAGTTTTTGACTCAGATGAGAAGTCAGCCTTGAGAATTTACATTTCCAACAGGTCTCCAGGTTCTATTAAGGCCACTGGTCCACAGCCCAGAGCTCCCTTTGAGAATCAGTGCTATAATAATATATATTCAAAAACATCCTTATACTGAGGAAATGGTTATTTTTGCAAATTTCTTCCTCCTCTGAAGCAAAGCTTTTATAACCTGTTCCAACTGAATTATTTTTTGAGCAGATGGCCTGTCACATTTCTGCCACTACCTTAGGGACAATTCCTAGATATCTGCCTTCTTGTCCCAAACACGTAGCTGGGAAATTTATAGGACTTGATTTTTACTCATGTTACTGCAACATACAGGCTTGTGTGATCAAGGCCAAATATAATCCTCACCGCCTCGCACACCTCACAGGGTTGCTGAGGTCAGGGACGTGACATGTTTTAAAAGTGACCATTTTTAACACTTACTGGTGTATCCATCCAGATCTCTGGCCCCCAGATTTCCTTGCACACGAAGGCCTTCAAACATCAGAGGACACGTTGTGGCAATGGTTCTCCCTCCACCCCTGTACCTGTCACTTTTACTACCTTATTCTTCCTTTCTAGGTTATTTCTAGTCAGGTTTTGTTAAGTCATTCTACGAAATCTATCAGATTGACACACACGTTAAGTGTCAATAGATTCTGAAGAGGGGCTATCAGTAAAGGATGTGAACTTTGTACATGGATGTGGGGGCAGGTTATTTTGTCTGCTCTGTGGTTTGTTGGTTGGTTGGTTCTGTTCAGGTGATGCTGGCACACAGAGGTGTCATGGAAAGCCAAGGTAAGTCTGCTCCTCCAAACCCCCAGGTATCATAAAGGGACCATCACTGTTGAATCAGACAGCCTTGTTTGAGTCCTGTTTTGCTCACTTCATATCCTGAAGCAAGGGACAGAGCCTCCTATGTGAAATGGGAGATGATCTCTTTTAAATATTTACTGATTGTATTTTGGCTGCATTGGGTCTTCCCTGCTACTGGGGGACTTTTCTCTAGTTGCGGCAACCAGGGTTACCCTCCAGTTTCAGTGCACAGGCTTCTCACTGTGGTGACTTCTCTTGTTGCAGAGTACAGGCTCTAGGGCACAAGCGCTTCAGTGGTTGCAACCCCCTAGGCTCTGGAGCACAAGCTTAGTAGTTCTGGTGCACAGGCTTAGTTGCCCCGAGGCACGTGGGATCTTTCTGGATGGGGGATCGAACCCCTGTCCCCTGCATTGGCAGGAGGATTCTTATCCACTGGACCACCAGGGAAGCCCTATCTATCTCTTGAGTCACAAGGACTGAATGGAAGTATCTGGCATTAAGTGTGTGCTTAGTAAGATTGGAATCCAAAATATAAGGAAAAAGAAATTTCCCAGACATAGAAATTAGAGTGGTTGACTTCCGCCATTTGATAGGTAGTCATAAGAACATAATATCCTCAGGGATCAACCCATTTTTTTTTTTTTTCATTCCAAGTCTTTAAGACTGTTCCCCTATCTCCATCCCCAAAAAGGCAGTTCCCAGGACCCTACAGAACATTCTTTTCTTCCTTAAAAGAGCTGCGTTCCTGACGTTTCATCAGCCTTCATCTGGTACCTAGTCCTCTGAACCTTCAAAGCTGGTAGCAGCCCAGGGCCATTTGCGTCTAAGTGCGACAGGTGAAATTTTATATACATGGTCATCAATTATTAACTCCTGGTTAGGTATACTGTAAAAAATGCTTCTCTCAATAAACGTTGGCTCAGAGTTCCAAGGTGGAGGAGGGGATTAGAAAGCTGGATCCTCAGTTGCAGCTCTGAGGAGACCAAGCCTTTTCATGAGAAAAGTTCAATTTATTTTGCTTTATCTCTCCCTCCATCTGTTCTTGATACACAATCTTTTCTGGTCCGTGGCCACAGCTTGCTTATTTTCCTTTCTCTCATTCTGTGCTAATTTCATTTTGGTCTCTTGTAAGGTTGTTTGGCTGATCATTTCTCGGGATCTCAGGGCATTTTTCATTGAGTTAGTTCTGTTTCCCAGTAGGGTATCCAAGAGTTAGAGGAAAAGGTGTTAAAAGTGGGTCTAAGAGTGTTCCAAATCTTATTTAATTTTTATTAATGCTGTGTGGTAAAGAATTTACCCCTCTCCAAAAGGAGGGCTGGCCTTTGCTCTCTGGCTTCCAGGAGTCAATCTCTAAGAGCCTGGGATGTCATCTTCACAGGACTGTGTCTATGCTATGCCAACAGCATGACTGAGGTTGGGGGGACTTTTGAGTCCACAGCTAAAGGACTGGAGAGTGAAGCGAACCACTTGGGCAGTGGATGTGTTGCGTGTTAGTCGCTCAGTTGTGTCCAGTTCTTTATGACCCCATGGCCTGGAGCCCACCAGTCTCCTCCGTCCATGGGATCCTCCAGCCAAGAATACTGGAGTGGGTTGCCATCACCTTCTCCAAGGGATCTTCCCAACCCAGGGATCAAACCTCACGCATTGCAGGCAGATTCTTTACCATCTGAACCACCAGGGACACCCCAATGTAAAAGAGCCCCAATAAAAACCAGGGACACCACAGCTTGGATGACCTTCCTGATCACCACCGCTCTGAGTATGTTCTCACACGCAATGCTAGGAACTGACGCATCCTGACTTCACAAGTGAGAACCCCGCCAAAGCCATGTGTCCTTCCCCAGACTCCACCCTATACACTCCTTCTTTTCGCTGATTTTCATCTGCATCCTCTCACTGTTCACCAGAACTGTAAGTATAACAGCTTTCAAATGAGTTCTTTGAGTCCTGCTACCAAATTATCAAACCTGAGGGTGGTTTTGGGAATGCCCTGACCTTGCAGTTGGCACCACAGTGAGAGTCTTCCCTTGTCAGGACTTTGGCCTCCACTGACTTCTCATCTGGCCCCTTTTATCACATATGAGCTCATGAAAAAGACTCTTAGTTAATGGGGGTAAGGAATGTCTAACTATTTTAATGTCAATTTTCTTATCTCCTTGCTACTGCTATTTCTGGAGAGCAAATGCGAGGAAATGAGCTGGTTACAGGTCCAAGAATCTCTACATCCAAAGCTAACTTTGCAGTCAAGAATCAGACAGAAAGGATGAGAGCCAACAGGCACAGAATAAAGGATAAGGGTCGAACTGAAGCTTGGCTTTTGAGTCAGAACAAAGGGATTGATGGTCTCCAGGCCATACCAGACAGGATGACTGGCATCACGCCCACCACCAGTTCAGGCTCCCCATCTCCTCTTGAGTAAAACCACCCTGACCTGGGGACACAGGAGGAGCCACACCTGAACCAACAGGGCCATTACCCAAACCCAGCCAGGATATCACACCAGCAAGCAGGAAGAAGCTTCTCTTGGAGGCAGAGAATCAGCATTAAGATTACTATAGTTCTTTCCAGATGGTTCTGATCCAAAACCAAAGTCTACATTCAAAGACTAGGAGGGTGGTCAAGGATCCAGAGTCAAGCTGCCACTAAAGGCAGGAGTCTGGAGGCTGAGTTTTTTGTTTGGTTTTTTAGGTTGTTCTGGTTTTTTTTTTTTTGGCAGAGGTGCCAGGAACAGAACTGAGGGCCTCAAACACGGAGGCTCAGTTTAACCTGGGCAACTCTGAGGGCTCCATCTGTCACTCTACCTCAGAGAGCATCTCCACCCTCCCAGTGTTTACGTGGATGCCGACGGCTCCCAAGTCTGCAACTTAAGACTCCAAATTTCCGAATGCCTATTAGAAACTTCCTCCTAGAAGTCCTTCTCTTGCCAAGAAACTCAATACATCAAGGAATGGAATTCAACAGTCCTTCCGACTCCCCTATACCCAGCATCTCCATGAGTACATTTATTCTCCTGGTCAACCAGGGAAGGCGCCTCCTGCTCGGCACGGAGTCCCACCTCTCCAGGCTCCTGAGACATTGCGCCAGCCCTGCCGCTCCACTCTTCCAAATAAACGCCTCGCCTGCCCCCCATCACCACACTGGTCTAGGCCCTCAGAGTCTCTCACAGGAATTACTGTAGGTCTTTCTGCAGCGGGCTCCTGATTTTTAGTAACTAGGCTGGTTCCCATCCAAGAGCTCCTCGTGCGTGCCTGGCTCTGGGCTGCGTCCTGATATGGATGAGTCTGCGGAATCCCAACAGCCCTATGAAGTTCATCTCCACTTTACAGATGGGAAACTGAAGCTCCCCAAGGTTAACTGGTAAGTAGCAGAGCTGAGCCTTAAGAGAGGACTGTGTGATTTGAGAACTAGACCACCTCTCATAGGACAAGGGAAGCAAAGCAAGGACAGGGAATAGGGGACATCCCTGAAATGTGGATGTCAAGGGGCCATACAGAGAAGGAAATCAGGCCACAGGGGGCAGTAACGTGAGAACAAAGCTTCTAGTCCAGGCAAATGATCAACATCTTGGAGACTGGCAGGGATGGAAGACGGTGGTAAAGCCAAGGAGGAAGGCAGAGAGAAGCAGACCTAGAGGCTGGGGCACACACGCTGGGCCTGGTGGTGCAGGCGGAGCAGCTGGTATCTGACATGCGCTATCTGTAAAGACACCAGGAACAGGAAGCACACCTGATCCTTAGCAAGAGCCAGGCAAGGCGTCCTGCCTCATGCTTGGGCTCCCAGTCCAGGCTGGCATGGCTGCCTGCAAGCACAGCTGAGAACTGTTTTCATGAGGCGATTCAAGGCCCAGTGGCTTGGTGTGGGCCAGCAAGCTGTCATTCAGAGGCTCAGGTGAAGGGAGTAGGCAGGGGTGAGTAGGGCTGGAGAGCCACACACACCCAGCAGAGTCGAGAGACAGTAGGATGCTCACCAAGGACCCGAAGGATAAGAGAACAAGAATGTCCCTCCAGTCCTTAAAGGCTCACAGGAGCTGCATCCTCTTTTAAACTCACCTCCAGTGCTAACTTATTGCTGTTGGACACCCAATCAGTGTATTTCCCTGGCCTCCCACTCAACCCCAGCTTTTTCCTTTCCACCCAAACTGGCCTGGTATACGACCCTGAATTTGTCTCCAGTGAAGAAGACCCTGTATCAGTTTAATTTCCAAACTTCTAAATTTACAAAATATTTTGGAACTAGAAAGGCTTAGAAACCATTGAACCTTCACCCTTCACTCGTCTTTCAAACGTGTGACATTACGCATGGTCAGAAAACAGTGAAGCAGGGGCCCACACCTGATTCTCCTGTTGGAATAAACTGCTTTTTGTGCTCGCATAATGCACCTAAAATTTTTTCCCTTTTCTCCCTTTCTCATCACAATTCCTGGTGACTCCTGGTGATGTTTAGCTCCTATATGCTGCAGAATGAATGTCTGCTGATTTGGATTTAATGATCTCTGTTATCTGGCAGAAAATAATCTACAAAGATTAAATTTAGTGTAAGATATGGCTTCCCTGATAGCTCAGTTGGTAAAGAATCGGCCTGCAATGCAGGAGACCCCGGTTCAATTCCTGGGTCAGGAAGATCTGCTGGAGAAGGAATAGGCTACCCACTCCAGGACTCTTGGGCTTCCCTTGTGGCTCAGCTGGTAGAGAATCCGCCTGCAATGTGGGAGACCTGGTGGCTCAGATAGTAAAGAATCCACCTGCAATGCAGGAGACCTGAATTTGATCCCTGGATTGGGAACATCCCCTGGAGAAGGGAATGGCTACCCACTCCAGTATTCTTGCCTGGAGAATTTCACGGGGTCGCAAAGAGTCAGACATGACTGAGGGCCTAACATCTTCACTTTCATGTGAATGACTGATAGCCATCCCCTAATCCTTCATGGTATTTCCATTTTAAAAACAAGATCCTTTAAAATTCAAATTAGCTGTTACAAATCTGCAAGATATAGAATTATCTGGGGACTAGAGAGAGCTTCCTAAAGTGCCCAAACCACTGCATAGTACTGGAGTGCAAGCCTACAGATGGCAAGGCAGAGTAACATCGGGGCTCTGTGTTGTGCCACATTGTGACCACCAGGGGGAGCTCAAGGCCGCTTCTCGTCCCATTCACCACCAGAGGAAGGGCCAGGCAGTTGACTGGTTATTTTATCAGAACATGGGGCTGCAGTATGTTCTTTCTCTTCAAATTATCCCTTAGGGTTCTCTCTTCCCCAGAGGTCCTCCAGCTTGGGAGCTGCATCTTCCCAATGTCACCACCTTTCCTGAGACCAGAATGGCAAGCTGTAGTGGGGCAAGAGTTAGGTTCAGGAGGGCAAGAGTTAGGTCTAGGAATACAGTCAAGAAGCTGCTATCAGCCTACAGTGCTGGAGGCCATTTACACCTTCCCCTGAGCCTAGGGATAAAGCAGCTTTCCATGGGGACCAACACACCAGAATAGGGCTTGTACTCAAACCCCAGCCTGGACTTGTCCTTGGATATCTGCTTTGGTACCTGTTCCATGGGCTGGGATGGACAGAAAGTCAGGTTTCCAGGATGCTGGACACTAACCATCTTCATCCTATATAATTCCATCTATCACAGCACACCATTCCCCACCATACCAAGAGAGTCTGCATGTCTCTGGCCCCAAGGAAGTGGTCATCACCCCAATTCATTTTCTCTCTGCATTTCCTTCCTTCAAGATGGGAGAAAACACCCATCCCCTATAGTGAGAGTTCTCAGATGTGGTCCTGGGACCAGCAGCATCAGCATGACCTGATGGCAAAACCTCGGACCCCACCTCAGGCATACAGGTAGGAATCATAAAGCCTAGCACTCTGAGCTAGGTTCTGGGAACTTGGCTCTCCACTCAAGGTGATTCTGATACGATCGGCTGAAGTATGAGAAATACTGCCCTTCAGGTTGGAAAGGGGCTGCCCCAGCCTAAGGTAACAGTGCCTGGGGAACCTCAAAGTCAGCCTTTCCCAACTCCCAGAAACACCTGGGCTGCAGAAAGGGCTCCCCAGAGAGTTCCAAACCATCATAACCTGCTAAGAGCAGGTTAAGGTCTGCCAGCTCATCTCATGCCACCAGGTGTGGCACGAAACACTTTACACAGTTCATCCTCACAACAATGCTGGGAGGCAGGTATAGTTCTCAACCCCATTTTTCAGATGGGTTCACCAGAGTTAAGAGAGACCACCTATCTCATCCATGGCTGAATAGCCAACAGGGGGCGGAGGCAGGACATGAATCCCATCTATAATGTTCCAAAATCCCAGATCTGGGCAGTGGCTCAGATGGTAAAGTATCTGCCTGCAATGCAGGAGACCTGGGTTTGATCCCTGGATTGGGAAGAGCTCCTGAGAAGGGCATGGCAACCCCCTCCAGTTTTCTTGCCTGGAGAATCCCATAGACAGAGGAGCCCGGTGGGCTACAGTCCATGGGGTCTCAAAGAGCCAGACTCGACTGAAGTGACTTAGCATGCACGCACTTGTGTCTACTGTTTCTTAAAAATAACCAATCCAAAGTCCCAGGTCTCCACCACAATGTGGAGCTCTAGGCACCCGGGTTTCCTGAGAGACAGGATGGGGCGGAGAGGGGGCTTCGTTTGTCTCCTCCCTCGGTTCCTGGTCTGCACTGGCCTCAGACATGCTCTGCAGACCTGCTGCCTCAGGTTACCTCCCTGTCTTCTTGGAAGCTAATGAGGCCAGAAAGCCACCTACACTTCTCAGTCTCCCTGGGATTCTGCCCCTGCCCCACCTGGATGGTCACAGCTGAGCTCCCAGAAGTGGGGATGGGCTCCGAGAAGCCTAACCTGGAGGCTATCTCAGCACTCCCTCCCAAGACCCCTAAGCCTTCTCTGTCCTCCTGAACACAGTCTGCAGAGCTGCAGACTGCCCACTTTCCATCAAAAGCTAGAATACAGTGGTCGCTGCCATGCCTTTGCCTGAAGCCAGTGAGAACCTGTTCATTTAGGGCAGTGATCATCACCCACCACAGCAGGGACAGGAGCAGACTGTGCAGGGGCCCCTGAGAATCAGGAGGCAGCCGATGGATTCCACGCCCTCCCACCCCCACCCCTAGGTCTCCAAAGCAGCGCACCTGTTTTCCTCTCCTGCTTCGGGGTCTCCTGGGGGCTCACAGGGCTACTGCTTGGGATCTCCCTGTAGGAGGACGAGGCCCGGAGAGTCACCGCTCCCTTCCCAGTGCAGATTCTTGTCGGATCCATGTCTGAAAAGGAAAGATCCAAAAGGGGAGACTGAATCCAGGGCGCCTGAAGAATTAAACCTATAATCAGCCAGCAATTTGGTCCAGCTGGGGAATGAGATGAACCTGGTTACAAACAGGCAGAGTCTTGCAGTCAATGAAAATTAATCTGTGGATGGTGGAGAGGGACAAATCATATTTTCAGGGTTTCCCACCCATCATGAGGTTAGGAGTGAATGGAGGCACAGTGAGTTCTGAGTCAATGGATGCGTTACAATGTCGGCTGGGAATATCTCCAGACCAAAGAGGGTTGATTTCTTTTATTAAATGAAGTTTAGTCTGGTGAGCAGATTTCTGACCAATTAGTAAGGCACAGTTCAAGTAAGAATTTATAAAAGATATCTCAAGTTCCCACACCATCCTTCTAATAAAAGAGCAAGTTGACAGCACAGGGCATTCGGTGAAGGTTCAACAGACAATCATTGCTCAGAGCAGTCCCTCAGCGGAAAAAGCAAGACAATCTCCTTGTGCCAGCAAGCCAAGCCCCCTGCAGGGGTGAGACAGGATGTGCTGCCTGGGGAGAAAGATCACGAGGCCCGGAACTTCACATTCCAAACTTAATGAAGAAAATTCACACCAAAGAAAACGGCTAGAAACGCTAAATCCTTCGAGGAACAGTGTTTGCGGCACTTCCAGCCGAGCCTTCCCTGGGCCTTGACCCCTCCTACAGTTCACAGTGGCCTCACAGCAGACCCAGGTCATCTTTCAGAACTGCACTGAGGATTTCAAAATAGGCTTCAAAACAGGCTGTTCACCCTCCAGGAAAATCAGTAGGAGGAGGCAAGAAAGTCAGCAGACCACACAGTCTTGGGAGGCACACGTGCTGACCGTTTCTCTCCGTGAGGCTGAGTGGAGCTGAATTCCAGTTATCCAAGTTCTTAAGGCCCAGCCTGGATCTCAGGCCTAAAACTGTCACGAGTGGGATTGTGGGGAAAGTTAAAGGTGGGCAGCAGGCAGGATGTGGGCTCAGATGTCCACCTCCTCCCCGTTCCTGTGCCACGGCTGAGAAATACCAAGTCTTTTGGCTCCTCCTTCCCACTCAGCAGCCCCCTTTCCAACAGCATAAACAGAACGATCATTAGTCACAAAATGGATTGATCAGCTCCATCAGCACCTCTTGCACAAAACACACATTCAGCAGAGCGGGCAGTGGCCTTGAAGAGCATCTGACTTGTCCAATCCTACCAGGATAAGTGACCAATGTCAGGGAAATACTGGGAAACGTGATTCATGGGCTTTTCAAAAGGGTGAGGGGCACAGTGACAAAGCCAGCCCATCCACAGGGTCCTGTGTACACAGCCAGGTGGGCCCAACTCCTGAAAGCACCACCGCTGGGAATACAGAGCCACCTGGGCCTCACTTGTCCCATGCTGTGCAGGAGGAAGCTACTGAAGGAGGAAAGAGACATAACAGGCTCCATTTGGAAAGCAGGACTGCACCTTGGGCCTGACCGGACTTTGAGCTATATGCCCAGAATCTATGGAAACAACATACCAACTAGAAAACCAGGCCCCTCAGATGGAAGAGCCCCAGGGCCCATACCTAGATTCTCCATTGCCTAAAAGAATACCCTAATTATCTGTGTAACCAAATAGAATTATACATTCTATTATGCTTAGTGGGGTATGACCACAGGCCTATGGATAACTGTCTACTGTTAACTACCTAGGCTTAAGGCATATGAATCACGGGTTAACTTTGATTGTATCTTTCTCTTCCTTTGTTCAGACTAGTTTCAAGGAATTTGGGGAGGTGGGTTTAAGCAAGTACACTTAGGGTATATAAGGTTTTCACAAAAACTGGTCGGGATCCTTGGCTAAGAGGAGACTCTGCCTTGGGCCCGCCGGTGTAATCAACTGCACTCCACTATCTGCACTGTCCTTCTGAGTGAGTTTGTTTCCCGAAATGCGTGGCTACAACACTATGAGCTATGAGCTACGACCTGACATCTGAACTCTACCAGCTCCGAACTGTACCGGCTCCACAGAGAGGAGAGGCACGGAGCGAATGCGGGGGCGGGGGGCTGGAGGGGGCTGCGGGGGGGGGGGGGGGGGGGGGGAGGGAGTGCTCAGGGAAAAGGCCCTGCCAGCATCCCAGAGACACAGCCTGATCAGGCAGCAGCTTGAAGTCCAGCCCAATTCAGAAATGCCCTGGGCAGCCACGTTAGTTCCCGGGGACAGTGGAACTTTAAATAAACTCTGGGGAGCTGGCACCTCTAGGAAGAACCTAAGTCGCCCAAGGGGCTCAGACCTGTACCAGCTGGAATCAACGTTCAGCCTCTGGACTGACCTTCTCCCTAAGCAGGGAAGGGCAAAGCACCTGTCAGCCCCTTTCCACATTTGCCCGCGGCACACAGAAACACAGAAACACACACACACACACACACACACACACACACACACACACACACACACACGCGCACGCGCGAAAGGAAACCAGCCAGAGAAGTGAGAGGGAATGGCTCCTAAACATGCAAGAATTAAGCCTCCAAGTCTTTGTTAGAAGGAAAGAAGATCATGCATGATCTGCTAACAATGAAAAAATAAAAATAAAAAAGAAACCAACCCAAGGAGAGATACCTGGAGGGAGTACTAGGCCTGCAGAGTTTTTCACTGTCTTCACAGGGATTATTTTAACAGCAGAAATAGAGCGTGCACGTAAAGGGCCGGCAGTTGCTGAAAACACAAAAGGGTAAATGGTGCATCCAGAAAAAAAAACATTTGGGAAACCCTCAGGCAGTGGAGGAACCGGCAGGGACAATAGGAGGAAGTCACCCGCAGAGAACAATGGGAAGAGCAGTGGACGCAGGAACTTAAAATAGCCCGCTTTCGCTCTTCAGTCCTTCGCCCGGGTGGGCAGAACCCTCCCGCCGCTGTACCCCAAATGCAGCTGGCCAGTGCCTGTGCCGCCTGGCACACCAGGAACCTGCCAAGGCTCTGGGCAAATGGACTTACAGAGACGCAGATGGCCTGGCAAACAGGAAGGGGAGACCAAGTGGGGCCCACGGGGCCCCTGGGAGACGGCTGGGCTGTGTGTTGGGAGAAGGCTCCTTGGAGGAGAGTTACAGCTCACGGGCCCCAGAGGAGTGGAGGAAGGACAAGTCTGAGAGTCGCCTGGTGCTTTCGGCCCTCATAGTTGCTACTCCAGGATCTTAACTCCTGGGGTCTTGGGCCTGCTCTGACAACCATAGCCCTCTGGCCCCAGGCAAATCAGAATGGCCATCTGTTGGGCAGCAGATGGTCTACTTAAACCCACCCCTTCCTGGGCAAGAGTTTGCCAAAGTGTCTGAATGCACACTTAAGACTCTGGGCAGTGCCCACGTGTCTGGCCCAGGACGCTGACAGCAGCTGAGCTCCCTGAGTTGGGGTACTGCCTGGTATGCGGGCAGAGGCTGCTGACCTCAAATCCAGGTGCTCAGACCTCCCTGAGCCCCCTGCCTCCGCAGGTTCTGGAATCACAATGGTGGGCATTTTCCCAAACCCGCCTTCTCACAACAAGCATGTTGTGAGACCTCCTTCCGTGCCAATGGCAGCAAATAAAGAGAGGCGGACGCTCACATGCTATGGACCAACATCACACCAACAGGCAACACCCAGAGGCCTCAGGGCCCCAGATCCACATCATAACTGAGGAGGGGGTGGTTGGGCTGTTTGGGAACCAAGCCTGTCACGGCTGCATCAGTATCATGCTGACGGGCTTGCCAAGGGGACGGGAGGAAGGAGGGACCCCTGCAATGGGCAGTTCACCTTCCAGCCCACCAGGCCGCCCTGCTGGCTCCAGGGTGCGTCTGCCTTGACTTTCCGACCAAAGGTGGGTCTTAATCGAGGAGAGAGTAGAGTGGCGCGCACCTCCACCTGCCAGCCTGCCGTACACCCCCGAAGTCTCCTGACGGATTCACAGGGCTGGGGTTGACAGCGAGCATAAGACACCCACGTCTCCCTGCTTTCCTCAAAAGATGCTTAAACACTCCCCTAAGGGCACCGCCCTTCAACATCCCCTTAGCAACCTGGCCCAGGTTGGGAACACTGCCCCACACCAGGTAAGGAGGAGGGCAGCCAGGCAGGGAGGCACAAAGGGCAGGACAACAGGACCCCTCCTGCACAGGGACCCCTAACCCACCAGCCCAGGCTCCCCACCCCTCCTGTCTCCACGCCTTCACTCTTGGCTGCTCTTTCTGACTTTCCACTTCACCCTCTCTCAAAGGCAATACTTGGCTGACCCAGACAGTAATTACAGACAAAGTCCAAACATGTCAAACTGTAAACGTACTCTGAGAGAGGCTGCACTGTGACTCAAAAGCCCGATGACAGGACTTCTACCCTCCCTCTCTGATACCATAAGACATAACGGGATGATAGAATCACTGGAACCTGTGTTTCAAGAAGGGAAAAATACTACAGATCATCAAATTTCTTCATTTTCTACATAAGGAAACTCATAGCCATAAAGACAATGGGCCTCCGGAGAGGTGTCTGTTTCTGAGCGGCAGGCCAGGACTCGAACCCCTGCCTCCTCTCACTGCAGAGTGACATGGGAATCTCGCTGCTTGGCTGTTCAGGATAAGAGAGAGGATGACAGACAGGACCTCAAAGGTCATCCTATCCATCATTCCTTTCACACTTGCATCTTTTGTCCTAAAATTTTAAAAATTCAAAACCTGGGAGGATGCCCATGAAACGAATGTCACCAAAATGATTTATTTCAGCTATTTAGGCTCCAGCCTCAGGGTCAGGATGCTGAATACGTCACTGTTTATCACCGGTGAAGGTAAGATGCCAGGTAAGAGACACTGCGGGATGATAAACACCATATACATGAGGCCTCTGTGATTTGGTGGGTGGTTCGCAGCATCCTGTGAGCTGGGAACAGTTTAACATGTCATCTCACAGTGGGAAACGGCAGCCTCAGACTCAAGTCTCAGAAAGCCTGGGAACAGGTCTTCAGGTCATAGCCTAACTAGACCAGTGACTGTTCCCACCAGGCAGGTGGCCCTGGGCCCAGCTCTTTCTAAAAATGCCAGGCTTCCCTTCGAGAGCCTTACCTTTATCTTGCCCATTGCTGCCCGGTGCCAACCCATTCACCACGGCTTTGGAAGCACCCACGTCACATTCTGCAAGAAAGAAAGAATAAGAGCATGAGGCTTGTGATCACATCTCCCACCCTTTGTGAGTCCCGCCAGGGAAAAGTTCTGGGTCCCAGGGGCTCTCTCAGGCCTGGAAAGGGGCCCCGGAGCGTCATGGGAGAGCTCTGAGAATGCTTTGTGGCTTGAACCAGGGAGGATGCAAAAGCTGTTTGGATGGGATGTGTGTTGTGATTAATATTTTCTGGTCTCCTGGCTTGGTTTCACTTCTGACATTAAAAAAAAAAAAAATCTTAATTCCCTCAAAGTGGTATCTCCTGCCTGGCAAAGGCTTATCCACCATTCCAAGGCTGCTCAAAAGCATCCCTGTGAATCCTGAGAGCTGTCGGACAGTCAGGATAGAACCTCAGGCTCTGTGACACTTCCCTCCACACCACCCCACACCTACAGCCAGGGAAGCCACGCTGGCCCAGCCCCCCGCCCACAGTCCCCAGCCACGGCTCTTGTGTTCTGGTTGTGGAGATGACCTGGCTCCCTGACCGCTCTCCCTGGCTCCGTCCTGCCCCTTTCTCCACCCCAGCCCTCAGTCTGCATCACTAAGACCACCACCTACACCCCATAGGGCTGAAAATCCCCGGGGTGCAGGACAAAACAAGATGGGACAAAGCAATGTGATTTTCTAAGACCCTCCGTTTTAAATGTACTGCATTTCACTTCTAATTTGAAAATAAAAATACTACTGGAGTCTAGAGTTGGGAAGTAAATCTTTTTTTTTTTTTTAATTTATTGGGCTGCACTGGGTCTTAGTTGTGGCACACAACTAAGGATGTTCAGTTGCGACATTCGAACTCTCTCGATCCTGGCACGTGGGATCGAGTTTCCCAAACAGGGATGGAACCCAGGCCCCCTGCATTGGGAGCTCAGAGTCTTAGCCACTGGACCACCAGGCAAGTCTCCTGGGAAGTCAATCATTTACATTATCATTTCTACGAGGAAAAAAAAATTGAACTTGGAATCAAGTTCCCCCAAACGTACAAATGATTGTTCGGAATATACTTCTTTTAGTAAGTGAGATGGCCTGTATATTGGCATAAGTGGTTATATTCAAATTAACAAATTGACCTTCGTGATGATTAAAAGCAAACTGACATGCAAGACCCAGGGGCCAACAGCTACCCAGGGACACAGCCTGGGTACTCACCCCAGACTCTACGCCCTTCAGCCACTGGTCCCAGCCCTTTTCCGGCAGCAATTCCCTCCTGCGCCTGCCCACCGTGACGGTCTCCTCACAACCTCTTCAGTAAATCAGATGCTTTCTGATCTTCAGGCCTTGGATCTTGAGAGGCCCTCAGCCAGGAAGGCCTGCGCCTCCTCTTCTACCTTGGGGAAACCCCCTGTACCTCAAGGTTTACCTTGAATGTCACCTCGTTGTTGGTGGAGACCTTTCAAAGTTCTGCTCAGCTGAAGACACCGAGACCCTCACTGCCCACTGGCAGCCTGAGCGCCACCCAGTTCCCCATCCCAGAACTGATGGTGGAAGCCGGGAGAAGACAAGGGGCAGGACACATGATCAGCAAAGTTGGGGTGACTCCGCTGCAGCCAAGAGCCAAAAGTGTTAGCTGCTCAATCATGTCCGACTCTTTGCAGCCCCACGGGCTGTAGCTCACCAGGTTCCTCTGTCCATGGAATTCTCCAGGCAAGAATACTGGAGTGGGTTGCCATTCCCTTCTCCAGGGAATCTTTCTGACCCAGGGATAGAACCTGGATCTCCCACATTGCAGGCAGATTCTTAACTGTCTGAGATACCAGGGAAGCAGCCAAGAGCCAACCAAGTCACAGATATAACAGCCATGGTTTTATAAAGCCTCTATTTGCCTGATCTAAGGGCCCTTGCTAATCATTCCATAATTAGCACCTGATTTTTATCCTTAATATCCAAGCCCCTAGATTTAGGAGTTAAGAACTCTAATTTTATAGGTAAGAAATCTAAAGCTCAGAAAGGATGCCAGGCTCTAAGATCACTAAGAGGGGATTTGAAGTCTGTTCTGGTCCATCCCATGACTTATCTTCTTTGTACCCAGCTGGGATGAACATTTATTTTTAAAATAAAAAATGGCTTTTATATATAGAATACTCTCTATATACAAATCAGATATACTCTAATAATGGCTTATATAAATTCTACTTCCCCAAATGCCCCAAACCCCAATACCGAATTTGGCTGAGACTCAGTCATCCTACCTGAGCTCTTAATAATCAGCCTCTGTGACATCAACTACACCAACAGGTCAGCCCGGGTACTCCTAGATCCAGAGGCAAACAAGGCCGCTGCCCTCTCCCGCCCCCTCCAACCATAGCAGCCAGGACCACCTGATACTGGCCCCACAGGCCAGTCCTGTTCACTGCCCCCAATTCATCTACAGAAGGTTAGTTCTCCAAAGTTCCCTTTGCACCTACATTTCTGGGATAGATGGAAAGAGGGTGTTGGCAGAAAGCCAGAAATAAAAGTCAAAGAAATATCATCCATTTTCCTTCCCCATCTTTTCTCTCTGACTATTTTCTTGGGCTCCAAAATCACTGCAGACAGTGACTGAAACCATGAAATTAAAAGATGGCTTGCTCCTTGGAAGAAAAGCTATGACAAACCTAGATAGCATATTAAAAACCAGAGACATCACTTTGCCAACAAAAGCCCATATGGTCAAAGCTATGGTTTTTCCAGTAGTCATGTACAGATGTGAGAGCTGGATCATAAAGAAGGTTGAGTGACAAAGAACTGATGCTTTCAAATTGCTAGAGAAGACTCCTGAGAATCCTTTGGACTGCAAGGAGATCAAACGAGTCAATTCTCAAGGAAATCAACCCTGCATATTCATTGGAAGGACGATGCTAAAGCTCCAATACTTTGGTCACCTGATGCTAAGAGCCAGTCATTGGGAAAGACCCTGATGCTGGGACAGATTTGAGGGCATGAGAAGGGGGAGAGAGGATGAGATGGTTGGATGGCATCATCGACTCACTGGACATGAATTTGAGCAAGCTCCAGAAGGTGAAGGACAGGGAAGCCTGGCATGCTGCAGTCCGCGGGGTCACAAAGAGCTGGACATGACAAAGTGACTGAACAATGATCCCAGCCCCATGCACCTGCCCTCATTTCTCCTGATGGTCTCCTTCTTAGGACTGCAGGCCTGGCTTTAAGCATCCCTATCTGGCTGAAGTAGCCCCAGGGTGTGGGACAAAGAACAAAATGGGACGAGCATCCCCAAGCCAGCCGCCTCAGAGCTTCCACAAGGCCCAGACCCATGTTCTTCCTTTCCTGTTTTTTTTTCCCCCCCTTAAACTCAAACAACCAAACTTGAAGAAATTTGGAAAAATAATTCCATCACCACAGACTCTCACTTCTGCAGCACAGTGTGCTGGTGACCAGCCGCCTGGAGTTGGTTGCCTCAGCAGTCACTAGCCGGATGACCCCAGACAAATCATTGCCACACAGGGCCTCAGTTTCCCCATCTCTAGAATGGGAGTGGTAAGCCATGCCCACTTTTGTGGATCTGCAGGAGAACAAAAGGAGATAAGCAGGTAAAGCCCTGCCCTGATGACTGGCAGCTCAGCTCAAACTAGGAATAAAGACAATGCATTGTCTTCATGCTGCCCTTTCCATCAAAGGTTAACAAGTATTTTCTGCATAGCTGCCTTCTTTCTGATGATCATTGTTATGAGTGGTATAATCTCCCATCAAGTAAACACACAAAATGAATCTGCTCATTCCCCACCTTCACGGGGGTGATGTTTTTGTTTCCTTCAAATTAATACAGACATTCCCAAGAGGGGAATTATCGTGTCAAAGGGTCCAGATTTCTTGGACTCTGCCTAGGAAATGCCTCCTTTCAGGACCACGCCTAAGGGAAAACCTGGGGAGAAGTCCCAAGGGCATCTCCTCATCCTCCACGGCCCCTCCCTGCCCACCTCTTCTGCCCTTATTTCTGCCAGGAATGGTGATGCCAGTTCAGGTTAATCCTGATATTAGAAGGACAAGAAACTCTGGGTGTTGGGGGGAAGTGCTGGCCTATTTTAAATTACAGCAAGAACAAAAAGCCCAACGAGAAGAAAAATTGAGTTACAGAGTAGGGGCTACTGGTAATGCCCGAGCCCCTGTGGAGGGGAAAGGAAGGGGTGCAGCCTTTTCATGAAGCAGAAACATCACGGAGTCAAGGACCAGCCCAGTCCTGCTCCTTGCAAGGCTGGAAGCTGGGCTGATGACCCACGGATGGGACACTGGTCAGGCCTTGGGCAGCACAGAGCTCAGCACTTCAGAAGTGTTGCCTCACTTAATCCTCACAAACCCCCATTAGGCGATTCTTTCCTGATGGCCATCTTACAGAAGGGTTCACCACAAGCCAAAGCCTGCAGGGTGGTACTTGTGGCCCTGAGCTGACCCACCCGGGGCCCTTCTCCTCCCAATAAGCCCACGCTGTCCGGCAAGGGTTGGGATTCAGCTGAAAGGGCGTGTGAATGTGAACACACGGAAGGATTGGTTTTCACCTCCAGAGGTCTCTGATAACACTCTGGAGACATTGCAGGATTCGGAAGCGCCTAAGCAAGCTATCCACTAGGTCAGCCTGTGGCCCACCCGGCCTGCAGGCCTCGGGAGGTGCCAGGGAGCACACAGTAGCCAAGGTGGGCCTCGATCTCCAGATGGAAACTTCTCTGCCGCACATCCTGGCTGGAAAGCTGACAGCTCTTGGCTGCACCACAAGCAGGGACCTACCTATTCCCTTCTGTCTTCCCTAGCCCAGGTGTTCCGCCCCAACTTTAAATTAAAAACTGCTCAGTGTAGGTTTTGATTTTTGCTACCAGAAACATAGCAAAAGGGTGGCTTTGCCCTGTTAAAGGAAGCGATGGATTAGCTCATTCCTTGGGGCAATTATGGTCAATACGTTTACTTTTGCTACAGTCACTCAGATTAAGAAATGCCATCAGGTGTATACACATGTCAGCATTGATCAAATAGGAGCCTGCTGGGCTACAGTCCACAGGGTCGCAAAGAGTCGGGCACAACTGAGTGACTGAACACACACACACACACTTAAAATACCTAGTTTACTGTCAGCTCAGTTCAGTTGCTCAGTTGTGTCCAACTCTTTGTGACCCCATGGATTGCAGCACGCCAGGCCTCCCTGTCCATCACCAGCTTCCAGAACTTGCTCAAATTCATGTCTATCGACACGGTGATTCCATTCAACCATTTCATCCTCTGTCATCCCCTTCTCCTCCTGCCTTCAATCTTTCCCAGTATCTGGGTCTTTTCTAAGGAATCAGTTCTTCCCATCAGGTGGCCAAAATATTGGAGTTTCAGCTTCAGCATCAGTCCTTCCAATGACTATTCAGGCCTGATTTCCTTTAGGATGGACTGGTTGGATCTCCTTGCAGTCCAAGGGACTCTCAAGAGTCTTCTCCAACACCACAATTCAAAAGCATCAATTCTTCACTGCTTAGCTTTCTTTATTGTCCAACTCACACATCCATACATGACTACTAGAAAAACCAAAGCTTTGACTAGATAGACCTTTGTTGGCAAAGTAATGTCTCTGCTTTTAAATATTCTGTCTACGTTGGTCATAGCTTTTTTTCCAAGGAGCAAATGTCTTTTAATTTCATGGCTGCAGTCACCATCTGCAGTGACTTTGGGGCACAAGAAAATAAAGTTTGTCACTGTTTCCATTATTTCACATGAAGTGATGGGACTGGATGCCATGATCTTAGTTTTCTGAATGTTGAGTTTTAAGCCAACTTTTTCACTCTCCTCTTTCATTTTCATCAAGAGGCTCTTCAGTTCTTCTTCACTTTCTGCCATAAGGGTGGTATCATTTGCATATCTGAGGTTATTGATATTTCTCCCAGCAATCTTGATTTCAGCTTGTGCTTAATCCAGCCTGGCATTTCTCATGATGTATTCTGCATATAAGTTAAATAAGCAGGGTGACAATATACAGCCTTGACGTACTCCTTTCCCGATTTAGAACCAGTCTGTTGTTTCATGTCCAGTTCTAACTGTTGCTTCCTGACATGCATACAGACTTCTCAGGAGGCAGATCAGGTGGTCTGGTATTCCCATCTCTTGAAGAATTTTCCACAGTTTGTTGTGATCCACACAGTCAAAGGCTTTGGCGTAGCTAATGTAGCAGAAGTACATGTTTTTCTGGAACTCTCTTGCTTTCTCAATGATCTAGCGGATGTTAGAAATTTGATCTCTGGTTCCTCTGCCTTTTCTAAAATCACCTTGAACATCTGGGAGTTCACAGTTCATGTACTGTTGAAGCCTGGCTTGGAGAATTTTGAACATTACTGTGTAGCGTGTGAGATGAGCAATTGTGCGGTAGTTTGAGCATTCTTTGGCATTGCCTTTCTTTGGGATTGGAATGAAAACTGACCTTTTCCAGGCCTGTGGCCACTGCTGAGTTTTCCAAATTTGCCGGCATGTTGCGTGCAGTACTTTCACAGCATTATCTTTCAGGATTTGAAATAGCTCAGCTGGAATTCCATCACCTCCACTAGCTTTGTTCATAGTGATGCCTCCTAAGGCCTACTTGACTTCGCATTCCAGGATGTCTGGCTCTGAGTGAGTGATCACATTATCATGGTTATCTGGGTGATGAAGATCTTTTTTGTACATTTCTTCTGCGTATTCTTGATACCTATTCTTAATATCTTCTGCTTCTGTTAGGTCCATACTGTTTCTGTCCTTTATTGAGCCCATTTTTGCATGAAATGTTCCCCTGGTATCTCTAATTTTCTTGAAGAGATCTCTAATCATTCCCATTCTATTGTTTTCCTCTATTTCTTTGCACTAATCACCAAGGAAGGTTTTCTTATCTCTCCTTGCTATTCTTTGGAACTCTGCATTCAAATGGGTATATCTTTCCTTTTCTCCTTTGCCTTTAGCTTCTCTTTTTTTTTCTCAGCTATTGGTAAGCCCTCCTCAGACAACCATTTTGCCTCTTTGCATTTCTTTCTCTTGGGGATGGTCTTGATCACTGCCTCCTATACAATGTCACAAACCTCCATCCATAGTTCTTCAGGCACTCTATCAGATCCAATCCCTTGAATCTATTTGTCACTTCCACTGTATAATTGTAAGGGATGATTTTGGTCATACCTGAATGGTCCAGTGGTTTTCTCTACTTTCTTCAATCTAAGTCTAAATTTTGCAATAAAGAGTTCATGATTTGAGCCAGAGTCAGCTCCCAGTCTTGCTTTTGCTGACTGTATAGAGCTTCTCCATCTTTGGCTGCAAAGAATATAATCAATCTGACTTTGGTATTGACTATTTGGTGATGTCCATGTGTAGAGTATCTCTTGCATCGCTGGAAGAGGATGTTTGCTATGATCAGTGCATTCTCTTGGCAAAATTCTGCTAGCTTTTGCCCTGCTTCATTTTGTACTCCAAAGCCAAACTTGCCTGTTACTCCAGGTATCTCTTGACTTCCTACTTTTGCATTCCAGTCCCCTATAATGAAAAGGACATCTTTTTTGGGTGTTACTTTAGAAGGTCTTGTAGGTCTTCATAGAACCGTTCTATGGAACTGTACTGATGATGGAAGTAAAGTTCAATGCTGTAAAGAACAATATCGCATAGGAACCTGGAATGTTAGGTCCACGAATCAAGGTAAATTGGAAGTGGTCAAACAGGGGATGGCAAAAGTAAACATCAACATTTTAAGAATCAGTGAACTCAAATGGACTAGAATGGGCGAATTTAACTCAGATGACCATTATTTCTACTACTGTGTGCAAGAATCCCTTAGAAGAAATCGAGTAGCCCTAATAGTCAACAAAAGAGTCCAAAATGCAGTTCTCGGGTGCATTCTCAAAAACGACAGGATGATCTCTATTTGTTTCCAAGGCAAACCACTCAATATCACAGTAATCCAAGTCTATGCCCCAACCAGTAATGCTGAAGAAGCTGAACGGTTCTATGAAGTTTATTGTGTATCAATTATATCTCAATAAAGTTCTCAAATAGGGGGAAAGGGAACCCATTATAAAGATGAGAACATAGTACATGTAAAGCGTAGAGTGTAGTTCTTAATATACAGTAGGTACTCAGTAAATCATTACTAATAAAGCTGATGATGACAATTTATAACAAAGCTCTGGCACCTTCCCAGGACTCAAAAAATAAAAAAATGAAACACAGTTGGGGCCTTAAGAGTAAGTGAGAATTCTGAGCAAATGGTCCAGCTTTGTAGATTTGTCAAGAAGAGACAGACAGGATTTTAAATGACTTACCAGAGCTCATGGTGGTGACAAGTCTTCCGCAACTGGGGCTCTGTACTGCTCTGCATAAAAATACAAACATACAATGGAATTGATGAATGGCAGGTTCGAGATAAAGCCCTATGGTTCACTTTAAAAAATGCAAACACCGTATATACGCCTTGATAAAACCAGGGGGCTGAGCCAGGAGTCACTTAGCCAGGCTTCTGGTTCTTAACTGGCTGTGTACTGACATGACCTTGGACACATCACACAACCTCCTTGACCTCTGTTTCATCACCCATACTTGGTTTTGATACTATCCAAGAATCCATTCCACCTCTAACATTCTATTAAAAACCTCAAGTTACACAAGTCCCTGTGGATCGAGGAGAGGGTGAGGAAAGGACAAACTTTCAGGACAGAGAAGTAAAGTCACGACACAAACTGGTTACTGGGGACTAATAATAACATTATATATTGCTTACTATGCTCAAAGAAATGCTGTAGGTGCCTTAATTACATTAATTCACTTGATCCTCACAAAGACTCTACAAGGTAAGTACTAGCATTGTATTAGTTTACAGAGATGAGGAAACCAAAGCATACAGAGGTGAACAGCTTGCTGCCCATGTGACAGCTGCTTCTGGAATCCAGAGAGGCTGACCTGAAGGCCCAGGCACGTAGGAAAGACACTACTGCCTTGAGGTGGGAATGCAGTCCACTTACTCACTGATAACCCTCTCATTTAATACGGTCCCATCCGAAGTCCCCCCAAACCACTGGGCTGCTGTCACTATAGTTGCACCTCTTCTAGACTCTTATCTAAATGGTTTCATAGTATATGTAACCTTCTGTACTTGGCCTCTCTCATTTAGCATAGAACAATTTAGCAGCTGGCCATACACATGTGGGTCTATCTCTGGACTCTGTTCCATGGATCTGTCTTCATCTAATCCATGTCTTGATGACAAGAGCTTTATAGTAAGTCTTGAAATCAGGTAATGTGAGTCTTCCAGTTTCATTCTTCTTCAAAACCATTTTGGTTCTTCTAGGTCCTCCACATTTTCATAAAAATTTTAGAGCCATCATATCAATTCTCACCAAAAACAAAACCTACAAAGAGCCTGCTGGAATTCTGAATGAGAACATGCTGAGCCTGTATATCAATCTAGGGAAAATTAACGTTTTAACAATATTGAATTTTCCAGTTCATGAGAATAGACTCTCTCCTTTTATGCAGATCTCCTTTAATTTCCCTCAGCAGTGTTTTGCAGTTTTCAAGGTACAGGTCTCACACTTATTTTGAATACAATGTCTAGCTGAACACATCTGAAGGACAATCTGAAAAGCAAGTCTTCAAGAAATGAAGAACCTTGCTATTTAATATGTGGTCTGCAGACCAGCAGCACCAACATCAGCTGGGAACTTACTGAAAAATGGAGAAAGTTAGAAATCAAACCCTTCATCAGCTGCATCAGAACCTGCATTTTAACAAGATCTCCAGCGGGTCTCTCTGTACTTTCAAATGTGAGACATAATGGTATAGAGGCCATCAGCTTCCCAGTTCATGAATTCTGTAATAAGGTCATGGTATGGTCCCAGGGTCTTCACCAAGGGATATGCTTTAATTTCCTCTTTTAACACTTAAGTCAGGCACTGGTTTCCTTTCTGGGCAGTTACCTGGTTCACCGCCCTTGGAATTGACTGCATAGAGCCTGGGGGCAAAAGGGAAATCATTCTAAGTCCATCTCAGCTCAAAAGAGCAGTAATTCTGCCTGTCACTGTCAAGTACACCTGGGACTGCCCGTGACCTTCAACTGCCCCTCCAATTGTTCTCTAAGCTGTGGAACCATTCACTCTTTCAGTTAAGAACACATGCTGTGTTCTGCATGCTCGGGTGGTTTCCAATCTTGGTTATGATACCTCCATTTGCTTCCCAGGGCCAAAAAGGATGTCAGGATATCATCCAAATGCTTTACTTTTTATATAATTGTAATAATTATGCTACGGTTTTATTTAACATTTAAAGCACAACTGAAGAAACATTTTTGTTTCAACCATGCAGTTATCTTAACAGAGTATTTTTCTTTTACAATCCTTTCTAACCTTTATCTGTATAAACAGTATTTACATAGTTGTAAGCTATGTCTGGACAGCTTTGTGTTCCAGTTCTCAAATATTTCATGAATAGTTTTCTGGATTTTTACAGTCATATTCATCATTTTAATGGCTATAACATTCCATAGTTCATTTATCAACTCCCTCTGTACAGTTTGTTTAAATTTTTTAAATAAATACATAAATGGAATACTACTCAGCTATAAAAAGAATGAAATAATGCCATTTGTAGCAACACGGAAAGACAGCATCCATATTGAGCAAAGTAAATCTGACAAAGACAAATATCATATGGTATTAATTTTATGTGGCATCTAAAAAATGATACAAATGAGCTTATTTACAAAACAGAAATAGCCTCACAGACATAGAAAACAAACTTATGGTTACCAAAGGGGTAAGTGGGGAGAGGAGAATAAATTAGTTTGTGATTAACAGACACATACTACTATATATGAAATAAACAATAGGAATCTTCTGTATAATACAGAGAACTACATATACACACAATATACACATAAAACCGAATCATTCTGCTGTACACCTGAAACTAACAACACTGTACATCAACTACAGTTCAATTTTTTTTTTCAGAAGTACATAGCACAATAGCATTCTTAGGCTGGAGAAGAAATTGGAGAACTGGAGATTCTCCAATTGGAGAACTGGAAATGTCTTATAAAGCAAATAAAAAAGGGACAGAGGAGCCTGTTGGGCTGCCGTCTCTGGGGTCGCATAGAGTTGGACACGACTGACGTGACTTAGCAGCAGTAGCAGCAACTCATACGTGTTGAGTCTTGACCATCTGTTATATGTGGGTCACCCTTTGTACATTTTATATTTCTTAGTACAGATTCTAGTAGCTTCTACATGTCAGCCCAACCCTTATTTAAAAAGTGGTCTAAAGTACATATGGGCAGGGACAGAATCCCAAATACTACCTCAAACATCTACCAACCAGAGTAGATGCCAGGTGTAGCGCCCTCGGTGGGGGGAGGGGGGCCCTCCCCAGGCCAAGTGCTTACAGTTTAGTGGCTGGATGGCAAGAAGATGGAAAGAGAATGGGCCCAGGGTGATAGGACACAATTCCAGTACCTTAGGAACTTGTACGACAGTAGGAGGCGGTGATGGCAATGTCTAGGTAGTTACCAGCTCGGCACAGAGACTGTGGGGGCAGTAGATTCTGCTCTGCGCTCTCACTTGACTGTTTACACAGGCAGCAGGTGACACGAAGCAGGGGGTAGTTTAAAATAAAACCTGCAGCAGTAGCACCAGGGATGGCGCCTGGTATCCCGTCCCCGGCAGTGGCTGCAACAGCAACAACACCCCACCCAGGCTATTCTAGGGCCTTGCGTTGGCTCTGAGTCCACCAGCTCAGCCTCTCTGAATTTCTGCCCCTGTTCTGAGGGTGATTCTCCTGCTTCTGGCTAACTCCAAACTACCTGAGATCTTGCCAATAAATCCCCCTTTCAGTCTGAGTTAGCCAGAGGCAATGTTTGGATGTTTGCAACCCAAGCAGCACAAGATGAGGGGGAGGAGGGGGCCCCCAAGGTTTTGCTAGAGAAATGAGGCATCATTCCTCTCTCCTGAGTAAGGCCATCCACAGCTGAACCCCAAGAGGCTCAGCAATCGGTTTTGTCCCTATGGCCTGAAGAGCTCAGAGTCAGGGCGGTGGGGATGCAATCAGGAAGCGGCACAAACTGAGGCTGAGCAGAACACTGAAGGCTTTGGAAGCCTCAGTCTAATCCAGGCAGTTTATTTAGAGATAGTCCGAGTATTACCATCACATGTAGAATGTGAGAGTTTACTTTACATAAAAACCTCTGACACTTACTGTTTATTTAAAAATGAAGCTGTAAAGGGTTTGAGAACATGATGGCACATCTTTGGAATTTCTCCCCCAAGTCCCCTCCAAAGGAGGCAGAGAGCCTTTGGGTAAAAGCCAAAAAGATGAACAGTGCTGCCTAGTGGCAAAACTGGACCATTGCAAGGGAGCAGCAATCCCCTGGGGGGTTGCAGGAACCTACAGTGTCTCAGCTTGGGTGGGCCAGGTAGGGTCAAGCCGCCATTCCACCCCTTGGACTGTTGGGACATCTGTACTTGGTCAAAACACCACACATCAACACAAACATTCCACCAAAAGAACAAGATGTGAAGTAGCCAGTCTTGTTACGAATGCATCCCATCAGTCTGATTCCACAACCCTATAATTCTGAGATAAGTCTTAATGACACAGTGAATAATTACTAAAAAGCGAAAGTTATGCTCATGTTTCCAGCTGAAGCAGAATCCAATAACTAAATATGGACTGTTTATTGGGAAAGGAAAAAAGGTCCTTCCTTATATGGATGATTCAGGAATATATAACAAGGGAGGAGTTGAACTTGTCTGTAAAAATGAACTCAAGGTCCAGCAAAGATTCTTGGAAGAGAACGAGCCCCTGGGTGACCTCTCACACAGCATGCTCCCTATGACTTTTGGTGTTTTGTCTCCATTGCTTCTTCACACACACACACACACACACACACACACACAACTGCAAGATACTAGAAGGGTGACACTGTGTCATCCTCGGAACTGAGCATTTACTGTTCAGTTATGAACTTTGTCCCCATCTCTATTTAGTCTTCAGAACCTAACTTTCAAGTCTTACGTTCAAAATAATCAAAGACTGTCTTTAACTCCACTATAGCTTGGCTACAAGAAACTAGTTTCCCATTCAACCAAACTATGATAATATTCCAGCTTTGAAATCCAATCTGGGACTTCATATCTATACTGATAGTTACTTATCTAGAACTATCTATCTATAACTATGTTTGCAGGTACTTCCAATGGCTTGAAAAGAATAATATAGACAGCTCACAAAGCCCACAGTACATGCTTGACCTTACTGCTTTTATACCTGCTGACCAACCAGCAAAGGCATGTTTCTCCAATTTGACAGTTCATCCTCTTGTCAATCTCTAGTTGAGTCATTTCTCTTCAAATGTATTCTTGACATTATTAGAGAGGGTACAGAGACTCTTCAGAAAGCCAGAAAGGATAAACAATGAGTTGCTAACACCTCCTTTCAAGGGGAGGAAGTTAGGATACACTTGACCCTGACATTAACTTCAGCCTGGAATTCCATGACACGGTAGGGGGCTCAGAACACAACAAGCGCATGGTTTCTGTGAAAAGACTGGTGCTTCTGGAGAGAGAGCAATAGGAAAACACATCAGAAAGGCCATCCCCCCCATCCTCCCATTTCCTCCTGGAAACCCTCCAATATGGTTTCCGTTCTAACCAATTATCTAAAATGGCCTTCAGAAAGGTTTCCAGCGCACACACACGGCCAAGCCCAACAGTTTCTGCAGTGGTCGGGGCCTCACTGACCTTTCCACTGAATTTAAGACAGTTAACTCCTTCCTCCTCCCCCAAGCACTTTCTGGTACCAATTTACACTGAGTCATGAGGCTTCCTTCTACAACAGAATGGGACCTCTGCAGTTCTTCTAGGAGTTTAAAGATCTAGAGGACCCTGGGCTGTGTCCTCATTCCTTTCCAACTACATGCTCACTTCCTGGAGGATTTCACATGGACTGTTAGAACCAGAAGGATCCGTGCAGGTTACCTAGCCCCTTTGCCTGGTTTTCCACCTGTTTTGGAAGAAAATTCCATGAGCCCCTCAGGCTACTAGGATAGCAGTGCAATTATGGATTTCATTCATTTACTCTTGCTGAGCTTTCCTTGGATGAATGGGCTCTACGGCTACTAAAGAAACAGAAATCTAACACACGCCCTCATTATTTCGGTGCAAAAACAGATTCAGAAAAAGTCTCCCATAGTCTTGCTCTTCATTCCATCTACTAAGCCCTTGTTTCCCTCCTACTCCTCTTTTTTTCTTTAATTTTTACTGGAGTACAGTTGATTTAGACTTCCCTGGTGGCTCAGACGGTAAAGTGTCTGTCTACAACGCGGGAGACCCAGGTTTGATCCCCGGATTGGGAAGATCCGCTGGAGAAGGAAATGGCAATCCGCTCCAGTACCATTGCCTGGAAAATTCCATGGACAGAGGAGCCTGGTAGGCTACAGTCCATGGGGTCACAAAGAGTCAGACACGACTGAGCGACTTCACTCATTCATTCATAGCTGATTTACAATGTTGCGTTCGCTTCTGCTGTACAGCAAAGTGAATCAGTTACACACATACAGATATCCACTGTTTTTTAGATTTTTTTCCATATAGGCCACTACAGAGTATTCAGTAGAGTTCCCTGGGGTATATAGCAGGTCTCTATTAGTTATATATTTCATATTTATCTTTATTTTATATACAGTAGTGTGTATATGTTAGTTCCAATCTCACAGTTTACTCCCCCCACCCTCACTTCCCCCAGGTAGCCATAAGTTTGTTTCCCATGTCTGTGAGTCTGTTTCTGTTTCATAAGTAAGTTCATTTGTGTTGTTTTAGACTCCACCTATAAGGGATATCATGCGATATTTGTCTTTCTCTACCCGACTTACTTCTCTCAGCATGACGATCTCCAGGCCACCTCTGCTGCTGCAAGCGGCATTATTCCATTGCAGCACTATTTGCCATAGTCAGGACATGGGAGCAACCTAAATGTCCATCGACAGAGGAATGGATAAAAATGTGGTGCATATGCGCAATGGAGTCTTACTTAGCCTCATACCCTTCTTCCTCCTCAGGGCACCTGTGGTCTCCTGGCAATGGACACTGAATTCCAGAGCAGAATCAACCCTCCACAGCTAACGCATGAACTGGTCAGTGCCCCTTTCCCCTTCTAACTTCTGACATCACTCACCAAACGTGTCCTGTGTACTGTGTACTAAATGTTCACCAAACGTGCAACGTGACCTGGTAATCAGTTACCAAAACTGGCCAAGGCTGTTACTCATCTTTTCCCACCCTGCCTTCCCAGTCTCCACTCCTCCAATCAAGCCCTCTGGACAGTGAGGCCCCTCCAGCAGGGCAGGGTCTTGCTCATCTCTGTCTCCTAACGTCCAGCGTGATGCCTAGCTCAGAGCAGGCACGCATTAGTGTTGGTGGGGTGAGCGTCCCTTGTGCAGGTCTGAGTGCACTGCTTTCTCTCCCTCCCCCTGGCCTTCCATCCCGCACCTGCTGCATTGTCTCGTCAATTCTTCTGCCCTCATGACTCATGCTCCCCAGCCACCTCTGCTTTTCCATCCTCACACTCACCATTCCATTCCACTGCCTCATTCCCAGACCATTCAGTTCAGTTCAGTCACTCAGTCATGTCGGACTCTTTGCAACCCCATGAATCGCAGCACGCCAGGCCTCCCTGTCCATCACCAACTCCCGGAGTTCACTGAGACTCACGTCCATCGAGTCCGTGATGCCATCCAGCCATCTCATCCTCTGTCGTCCCCTTCTCCTCCTGCCCCCAATCCCTCCCAGCATCAGAGTCTTTTCCAATGACTCAACTCTTCGCATGAGGTGGCCAAAGTACTGGAGTTTCAGCTTTAGCATCATTCCCTCCAAAGAAATCCCAGGGCTGATCTCCTTCAGAACGGACTGGTTGGATCTCCTTGTGGTCCAAGGGACTCTCAAGAGTCTTCTCCAATGGCACTGAAACATGTATACTATCATGTAAGAAACGAATCGCCAGTCTATGTTTGATACAGGATACAGGATGCTTGGGGCTGCTGCACGGGGAAGATCCAGAGAGATGATATGGGGTGGGAGGTGGGAGGGGGGTTCAGGATTGGGAACTCATGTATACCCGTGGTGGATTTATGTCAATGTATGGCAAAACCAATACAGTACTGTAAAGCAAAATAAAGTAAAAATAAAATTTTAAAATAGAAAAAAAAAAAAAGACTCTTCTCCAACACCACAGTTCAAAAGCATCAATTCTTCGGCGCTCAGCCTTCCTCACAGTCCAACTCTCACATCCATACATGACCACGGGAAAAACCATAGCCTTGACTAGACAGACCTTCATTGGCAAAGTAATGTCTCTGCTTTTATATATGCTGTCTAGGTTGGTCAAAACTTTTCTTCCAAGGAGTAGGTGTCTTTTAATTTCATGGCTGCAGTCACCATCTGCAGTGATTTTGGAGCCCCCAAAAATAAAGTCTGACACTGTTTCCACTGTTTCCCCATAAGCCTCAGAATCACCGTATAGCCCATTGGAGGGGGAAAAAGAAAAAATCCATGGGGGGTCTATAAGCTCAGAGGGGCTGGTTGGACAGGACAGGGCAAAAGGAAAAAAGGCAGTGAACCTCCTAGGGAAGAAAAATGTTTATCTAAAATGCAGGCCAGATGATACCATCCAACAGCGTTTCTTTACACCTACTATGCATCCAAAATAGTGCCGAGCCCATAGGAGACCAATGTGAGTCAGACAGTTGCTGTCCCTGAGGCCATCATGGAGTTGCAAGAAAACAGATATGTCCCATTTAATATAAGATGGGTAACGCTCTGCTAGTGATCTGACCCAAGTGCTACAGGAACATAGAAAGAAGAGGAATAAATTCTGTAAGGAGAAAGAATCAAGGAATGATAAATACTAAAATGTTTAAATGTCCAATGGCACATATTCTAAAATCACCTGGAATGCCACACTTTGGGAAACATTGGTCTAAATGTCCAAACTCCTTAACCTACCGTAAGGCCCTGTAAGATGAAGTCCCAATGACTTTTCTAGTCTCATCTCCCCCAAGTACTCAATAAGCCCTAAACTCCATGTGTATAATATTTGTCATTCCCATGGAATCCTGAATGAGATTTCCCATTTCCAAGTCGTTAATCTCATTGTTGCTTCCCACTAAAGCCTGCTCCCTTATTTCCCCAAACATTCAGACCAATTCTAGTTGCCAGATGCACTGACCCAACAAAAATGGAAGATTTTAATTTTGGCTTTAGTCTTCCATTTTTAGTCACTATTAAGAGAGTCATGATGATAAGGAATTCATTTAATAAGACTTATTTAATAATCTTGGAATTCAGAAATCCCATGCTCAAGTTCCCACTGAATTCATCACACTTTCATCCCAGGCCCTTGCCAGAGGTAAGATCAAGCAAGATCTGGAGTTGGAAAGGTAGCTGCCGATAAATCTGCAATTACTGTTTTCCCTTTTATACTTATATGAAGTCTTTCAGTAAATATGCAAAGTTGATTCTGCCAACAAAATTGGCAATAAGCAAAAGAGCCCAAAAGAGTTTCAAGTCTTATACATGTAAAATTATTTCATCTTTGGACAACAGAATTTAGGAGGTAATGCATGATTACAAGTTATGTAGTACAATGGATGGTTGAAAATAAACACAATAGAGCGGTTTAATGTCCTTCTTTTACAGTGTAGTCAATACTTTTTGCAAGAAAAATTGTTAAAGGCATGAAGAAATTCCAAGGAAAAAATATGACTAATCATTTTTTCCACTTCTTAAATCAGTCCACAAGTTTAAAAACATTAATGCTCAGTGTGAACAAATGCAAAGCCACTGACATTTTCCTACAGTCAGTGACACTGTAAACTGTTACCATTGTTTTCAGCATAGAACATCAAGACTTTATGTAGCTCACATCCTTTGTGCTTTAGGGGAACCTAGCTCAGAGAACGGAGAAGGCAGTGGCAACCCACTCCAGTACTCTTGCCTGGAAAATCCCATGGACGGAGGAGCCTGGTAGGCTGCAGTCCATGGGGTCGAGAAGAGTCGGACACAACTGAGGGACTACACTTTCACTTTTCACTTTCATGCATTGGAGAGGGAAATGGCAACCCACTCCAGTGTTCTTGCCTGGAGAATCCCAGCGACGTGGGAGCCTGGTGGGCTGCCGTCTATGGGGTCGCACAGAGTTGGACACGGCTGAAGCGACTTAGCAGCAGCTCAGAGAAAGAACGCCAAATGACAATAAAGCTACGTAGACAGAAATGTTTACTACAGCTTTATTAATCATGAAAATCTAGAAACACTGCTGTGTTCAGTAACAGGGAGCCAATTACAACAGCCACTCACCTCCTACGTGGACTGAACCATTAAGAAAATAATGGTTATGTAGAACATACAACATGGGAAAACACTTCTTATAATATCCAGTGAATGCCACAATATTATAGAGTAATTAGCCTCCAATTCAAATAAATTAATTAATTTAAAAAGATTAGGTGAATAAAAAGCAGTAACAGGTCTGCATGACATTTCTGATTATAAATATGTAAAAATCAAAACACATGCACATACTACAAAGAAAATATGGCCAAACTCTAACAGTGATGTGGTGGAGTAGAGTTACAGGCAACTTTGAAATTTCATTTCTATTTTCCGAACAGTAGATAATGTGGTTATAAAACACTCCTTCTTTCATGATGGGAAATTGTTTTTCAATCTCATCCCTGGCATTTGATATGCAATTGTGTCATCTTTAGAACTTTAAAGAGCAAATTCTAGCAGACAAGCTAAAAAAAAAAAAAAAAAAAAAGGCCACCAACAATCTTGTCCACTAGAACATGGCAGCCCCACATGATGTAATCTTTTCTCACAACCCATAACAAACACCCCAAATATGGAATTACAGCATTAATTGCCAGTGTTTGCGTTAATGAAGCCAAACTACTCTCACGCAGTTCCTTATGAGGACAAGGGGGGCAATAAAATGACTAGAACGTTCAGCCAGATTTCCTAAAGAAGCAATGGTTCCAAAATATTTTATCTTAAAATAGTCCACAGAGACTGCCAGGTGACAACATGCACAGCAGCCCATGGCTCCTCCTCGCTGCCAATCCCCGACTCCTAAGTTGAGTCCATGGCATTCCAGAGCCCCGAGCTCCTCAAGCTCTTTATATGTACAACTCTGGGCACACACCATTTCTGAAGCATGCATTGTTCACCGAGACAAGTCTTAAATACAAAAACTGGCCCATTTGTGTTTCCCAAATATGGCTGCGTGTACAGACCCAAAACAAAGCTGTCTCATTGCAGCATCCAGTACACTCGAAAACTTCCACTTAGGAGATCTAGATAATTGAAACAAGGGCAGATTCCCAAATTTGTTAGATAACAGCAAAATATCTTAGCTCTGCTTAAATTGTAAATACATAACTTCAAACTAATAGAGGCAAGCCCAGCATATAAATGACACCTTTCTTCAGAAGTCGGCACTACACAATGTCTCCCTGAGGAGACTGCACAAATGAAAGCATTTTGAATTCTCAGGAGAGTGAAGGTTGAACCACAGGCTATAGGTAGAGAGACTAAGAAGTTACTGTGTGTGGCTGAAAAACAATTTAAAACAGCTGAAAGGGGGTCTTTTAGAGGTTGAGAACGAGAAAGAAGGGTGAGTTTGATATGGCAGGAGAGGTGTCCACTCTTAATCCCTAATTCCCACTCAACCTCTCTTTTAAACCACAAAATTCCTAAGGCTACGTATTCACCACATCATATATCATACAGACATCTGCAGTGCAGGCCCATACCACGCTCAGGAATGAGGGAACAGAAGTTCCATTCAGTAAAAAGACTCTGGGTCTTTTGCAAATACATAACTTAAATACCTCAATTCATAATACTGGCTTATTCAGAAATTGTTTGTTTTCTTTAGGTGTTCTGAAATTTTACTCACAGTACACTAACCTAGCAAAAACCCAGTAGAAACACTGAAAACATCATATTTTCTGAGAAAACCTCTCAGCAGCATTTGTCTAATAACTGAGGTGGAACACATAGTCTGACCAGAATCAATAACCCCTGAACCCAAGCCTTGGAGGCTGAGGACTGCATCAGACCCTTGGTGCCTAACAATAATATATGTGAGGTGCTGATTTCCATTCATCACGCGGTGAATTGCAGTACTTTGGCTGTTTTTCTTTTTTAATTGCATTCTGAACTAATTTTAGACAAATTTTTAGTTTATCAGGTATAAAAGCTACATCCAAGCATTTGAGAATACAGTGTAAATTTCTGAAACGAGTTTTCCTCCAACTAAGCTAAAATCACTAAAAATATTCAATATAGTGTCAAGGTCATAGCAAACATTCAATAAAAAGTTTTTGGTGTTTTTTTTTTTTTTAACCTATGTTATTTCTCAGACCAGATTACCTGGAAATCAGTTGGTACCTATTATACATTTATATATTAATAAACATTATATGTATGCATATATACACACACATTTATGACTTCAGTTGTTCTATGCATATCCAACTATATCAATAGTCACTTTGAATATCAATGTTCTAAATGCATCAATTAAAAGAGATTATTGCATGCTTAGTCACATCCAACTCTGTGACCCCAGGCTCCTCTGTCCCATGGATTCACCAGGCAGAGAATACTGGAGTGGGTAGCCGTTCCATTCTGGGGTATCTTTCCAGCCAGGGAGTCCTGCATTGCAGGTGGGTTCTTCACCGTTTGAGCCACATGGGAAGCCCAAAAGAGATTATTGGAGTGGATCAAACAGCAAGACCCAACTATGTGCTGTAAGAAAGCCACTTGAATTATAAAGACACAGATTAAAAGCAAACAGATGAAGAAAAATATATTGTGTTAACAGTTTCTATGTGTGTTTAGTGGCTATGCAAAACAACCACACACACAGAAAAAAAAAAAGTTAAGAGAACTGGATTTAAACCCAAACTCTATCAGCCTCAGTTTACTCACCTACAAAAAGAAGCAAATAAAAGCTAATTTCATAAGGTGTTTCTAAATTGTAAAAGCTATATGAAATATTGTAAAGTGCTGTTACAAAAGGAAAAGTATTCTGGTGAAGAGATGCCAATCTAGTCCTGTTATCCATTATTGCTTTAAGAGATGGATGAATATCTTATCACAAAGTTATTATCAGTACTTGATCATATAAAGCATCAGGCTATACTGAAGTAGCATCCAAAAACCAAGAAATTCATCTCTGGTTCCGCCTTCCTATGCAAAGTCAGGCAATGAAGGACACTCTGGACAAAAGCATCATATTTCAAGATACTTCAGAGTTGCTCTCTAAGGTTGGGTCTCAGGGAGCCACACCGTTATTTCAAGACCCATTTACTGTGCACGCATACTCTGCAGGCCTTCTGCACATGCTTCAGAACGGACAGATGAACCATCTCTTCGTTTCCTAAATGCCAACTGTGAGCCAGACCCTTCTGTACATTAGTTCTACTCTTAAGAACCCCTTATAAGGTTTCCAAACCCTTTTTGCAAATGAAGAAACTGAGCCTCAACAGATATGAAAAGACTCATTGAAAAATCTTGCAGAAGTAAGAAAGATCCTGGCACTGGCCCCCAAGCCTGGGTTCTTTCCAACCCATGATCCTCACCCAAAGAGGCACGACACAGTCCCTGCCAAAAGCAAGATGCCCTTGTGCGAAGGCTGTTCAGAGATCTGACATGCCTTCAAATGAGATGCATAATTTTCAGGGGGCATTTTTACCCAGCTGCGGTAATCAAAATTTATCAACCAAGGTAAGAGACGGTGCCTGCCCTCAGAGAGCTTACATTCTAGTTGAGAAGACTAACAGCCTTGAAACCCTGACGAGGCACTAAATACAGCATGAAGGAGCATTTCTGGACTGCCCTCCACTGTAGGAATATGCCAGCCAAATGCCAGCCAACAGAATGCCAAGCTTCGAGACTCACCTGGGAAAGACCAGGGGACATGCTGACAAAGCCACCCTCTGACTGTTTAAAATATCCTTGTAGTTCTTACAATATTAACTTCTCTGGAGAGGGTTCACTGGGGAGATTAGATCACACACAGTACTTGCTGGCAGCCTTTAGGAAGCAATGGCACCCATCAACACCCCCTTACCCACACACACCTGTAAAGACTTAGACGGACTCTAGAATAAACAACCTGGCTTTCAGCTGCTGCTCTGCCACTTAACTAGATGCTCCAGCCGACTTCTGTCAGCTAACCTTGGTAAGACTCAGTCTGCTCATCTATAAAACAGGAATAATAGCCATCAGCCTCAGAGGCTCATGGTGAGCATTAAATGAGGTCAAACGCATCAAGCGATGATCACAGTGTTCAAAGGGTTCAACAAATTCGAGCTTCTTTCAGGAGGATGAGCATCATCCAGGTATCTGAGGATCAAAACCACTTGGTTTCTCTGAGTAGGAGCTGATGTTCTCTTTTCAACTGCAGGTAGATTAGACTCTTCAAGTTAATTTAAATGAAAGTCTCACCCAGTTCTCCTTTCAAGACTCAGCTCACTGTATGCTCTTCCTGTCCCTCCTGAAGTCGCCTGGCCTGTCTTTTCCCAACATCACAAATCTCAACACCTCAGCTTCCCATAAGAAACAAAGTAGTAGCCTACCTTTTCTCCAAATAGTAAATTCTCACGGATAGTTGTGCTACTGCCTAGGGATCACTTAATTTCCATATAAAAATGATCATCTTCCATGTCTTCTGCTACTCACAAGGCTGTTTTACTCACGAAGTTGCTAAGGTGGAGATTCCAAGGTGGGCTGGGTAGCATTTGGTACCCAGCACTGAATGTACACAGAAAAGTATATGGAAAGAACCCTGGGTTGGCAGTGTGCCTCAACCACAAAATGGCCTTGAGTGCAGGCAATGGCATCTTTGCTGGTCTCTTCCAGGACACAGAATGCAAAATAAATTCTTTGGAAGTTTCCTAATTCAAGATTAATCTGCCTGGATGGGTGGGGAGACTGGGGGAGAATGAATACATGTGTATGTATGTCCACCTGAAACTATGACAACATTGTTAATTGGCTATACTCCCATGCAAAATAAAAAATTAAAATTAAAAAAAATTTTTGAATGATTAACCTGACTAAGGCATGCAGGATGAACCACAGAAGTGGGGGAGCAGGGAGAATATGGGGGCTGACTTCTGTGAGCTGAGGTCAAGCCAAGGGAGGGGACAGTGACATCAGTGATTTTTTTATAAGCCAGCCCCCTCCAAAAAAATTTTCCCTCCACCGTGGACACCCTCTCTACCCAGGAAAGCCACTCCCAGAGAACTTGTTTTGCTCATCTAGCTGGGCAAAAAAGCTCCATGGAGGCTTTGGTCACACCAATCACAGGTAGCAACTTCCACATTCATCTTGTCTTGCGTATCTGCAGCAATAACTGCAGAGAATTTGATTTTCTGAGCTTACTCCTTACATGTCATTCTGCCACATTTGCCCACAGCAAATTTTCTTTTTTCTGCTCAATTGCTTTGGTGGCTGACAACACAGAATTATCAAAAAGTAAAAGATGTCAAAAATCCTTTTAGAACTCAGACCAGCTTGCTAACCAAATAGGGACACAACAGCAACCACGAAAATAAAAGATGGCTGGGGTGCTTAAGAGTTCATTTTCAAACAAATGTCAAAGAGAACAGTTCTCAACACAAAATGACCTTGCCTTCACAACTCACACAACATAATGTACAAATAAGACACTGGAAGAAAAGAACGAGGTATTCAATCACACTCATCGTAGGACTGGGGACAGGAGAATGAGATGATGACGCTGAGCTCCTAAGAGAACATTAAATCCCTCACAGTCAACTATCAGCAAAAAGTTCTAGGTGCTCAGGCAGTGACTTTAACATTATGAACCTCAGCTTTCTGCCACATGCAAAACAGGGATTAAAATAGCACTAACTCGCCTCCTATAAGGATTAATTTCCCTCCTGTGCATTACCCACATAGCACAGTGAGAACTCAATAAATGGTCACATTGACATAACTGGTCTATTTCCCATCTGTCTCAGTCTCCCAATATTCGGAGACTTGGAGGTGAGTAGAAATATGGTTTAATAAAAGGCTTTAACTAGTCACTACTTTACTGTAACAGTTTGTCTACTGGGATTCTGCTTGAAGCGGGGACGGCAATGCCAAGAAATGAGGCTTTGTGCCTTGAACAGAAAGCATAAAACGTGTGGCAGCCCCACCCAGCACCCTACTTTTTCATAAAACTTTGCAGGTTACAGAACATCAGTGCCAGCGGTGGCCTTGGCCACCTACAATCTTTTAAATAAACAAATAAATAAAAAAAGAGTGGGGTGGGTGGGAATGCAATATGATCTGTCTTTAACAAGGTTTCATGGGGCCGAGGGACTCAGAGCATCACAGAATTTCAGGGCTGGAAAGGACCACAATTTCCAAATGTTATGAGTCTTGAAGTCCAGACCAATCCATCAAGATGAGAGAATACTACAACCAGTCACACACGCTCCCTGAAACAAAGAATCTCCACCCTGCCAAGCCCTTCCAATAGGACAAAGGGGAAAGCCAAGCCAGCCATACGTGTCATAGCTTCTATGCCCATTGTCCCACTGTGCTCTCTAGAATCTAAGCTCCCTGAAGCTAGGCATCTGTTACCACATGAGTCTGTAAGTCAGGAGGATACGACAATATCATTTTAAATTCCTTCTTAAAATTTCACTTTGCTCTTCCCTCTGAAAAAGCAGCAGCACAAAATTAACATCTAAAGTTTCATAACATTTATAGTAAGTCCAATGTCTCAAACTAAAGTAAAAAAATCGTATATACAAGTACAAGGCTAGGAAATAATAGCTTTCTCTTCGCAAAAAAAATAAATCATTAAGGCAAATCTGCCATCAAATGCCCTTTGGTGTTTCTGAACCCATTATTTCATTCAATAAAAGTTCACTAATGCGAGGCACTGAATAGTGTGGTTCTTCTATTTTAAATTTACAGTAAGTCTTACATGTCTGGAAATCAATCCCTCAAAATTCTAAACAGAGGGCATTTTAAGAAGACTGCAGAGATGGGAGAAAGGATAAAGGCCCCATGCAGAAATCACTCCCACCCTTTAAATATGCAACAAAAGTCTTTCATAAATATGTAACTTTAGAACTCTTGGGTTGGTTTCCACAAATACCAAAGCTCCCTTTTGGGGGACTGAGAATATAATACATTGGCGAATATAATTACACTTCTGAAGGGAATCTAGTTTAAGAACCATATAATTATAGACTCTTCTTATCTAATAATAAAAGTGCAAAGATAAATAAGTTTTCTCTTATGTAAAAATGTAAAGCCAAGCTAAACACACTAGATTATAAGGGGGGAAAAAAAACTAAAAGATGAGCTAAAACTCTTGAAACAAAAATGAAAAATACTTGAACTCTCAGCATGGTATGAAGCATTTCTAATTCCCATCTGCTAACATCACAGCTCAAAAAACTAGCCGGCAAATTTAAACGCAGAGAAATCTGGTGCAGTGAGATCTTGGGAAGCACAAAATCCAGGACGACACAAAGTTCTCTGACAAGGCTTTGCTAAATTGTCAAGTCCAACCAGTTGAACAGGGACAGAAAATCCCAGTTACATATACGTGGAATTGAAAATACTCACACTCCTACTTCATTGCCGGGAACACCGAAGTCCAAAGAGAGAGGAGGGAGGAGCAGGAGGGTTCAGGAATGTGCCCGAGACGCTGAGCAGAGGAGAACTGGCTGGAAAGGTCCTTTCTTGGGAGTCTCCCAGCAATCAGCATTTACTCACTTAACATGGACAAGTAAGTGCCTGAGCCCTTCCAATGAAATACCAGGCGGGAAACCCTTCTCTGGCCACTCAGCTCAGCTCCCTCATTAAATTCAGAGTGAAACCAGCTGCCGGGAAAGGCAAAGGGTGACCCCGCCAAGGCTCTGGAAATTCCTAGCCAAGAGTAGATTGAGTGCCTGGATCAGTGCTAGAAGGGAGATTTCAGGCCGGCTTACAGAAGATAAGGAAACCATCCTCAGAGTTCTGCTCTGCTCCTGGCTGGAAATAAAGTGTGGTTCTCCATAGAATGTGTTGGGTCCACATGCCAGTCCACTTCAGCCTCACTGTCATCAGGGAAGAAGGACAGATGGAGGAAGAGGGGCAGGGAAAACCCAAAGATGAATAAAATGAGGCAGATGAACAGACCAGCCAGGCAATATTTTAACAGGGGGAAAAAAGATCAATTCTCTACAAGAATTATTTACATTATATAGACAAAAATACACACAGAATTCTTCACTAAATAGAAGGGCTTGTTTACTATTTGTTTTTGTGGGTTTTTTGATCCTTGCAGCCTTTTTCTTTTTGATACTCTAAGATTGGACGTTGGATGTTTAGTCACTAAGTCATGCCCAACTCTTTGCAACCCCATGGACTATAGCCCACCAGGCTCCTTCTCTAGGCAAGAATACCAGAGAGGGTTGCCATTTCCTTCTCCAGGGAGCTTCCCTGACCCAGGGATTGAACCCAAGTCTCCTGCATTGCAGGTAGATTCTTCACCACTGATTTTTAAAAATTTATTCATTTAACTGGAGGATAATTACTTTACAATACTGTGATGGCCTCTGCCATATATCAACATGACTAGGCCATAGGCACACATGTGTCCCCATACATGTGTCCCCCCCACCGCTCCTCACTTCCCCTCCCCATCCCTCCAGGTTGTCACAGGGCACTGGCTTTAGGTCCCCTGCGTCATACATCAAACTCCCCCGGCTATCTGTTTTACATATGATAATGTGTATGTTCCGGTGCTGTTCTCTCAAGTCACCCACCCTCTCCTTTTCCCACTGCTTCCAAAAGTCTGACTTTCTTTTTAATTGAAGGATAGTTGATTTACAATATTGTGTTAGTTTCAGGTGAATAGCAAAGTGATTCAGTTATATATATATATATATATCTTTTTCAGATTATTTTCAATTATAGGTTATTACAAGATATTGTCAACAAAGATCCATCTAGTCAAGGCTATGGTTTTTCCAGTGGTCATGTATGGATGTGAGAGTTGGACTATAAAGAAAGCTGAGCGCCGAAGAATTGATGCTTTTGAATTGTGGCATTGGAGAAGATTCGAGAGTCCCTTGGACTGCAAGAAGATCGAACCAGTCCATCCTAAAGGAGATCAGTCCTGGGTGTTCTTTGGAAGGACTGATGCTGAAGCTGAAACTCCAATACTTTGGCCACCTGATGCAAAGAGCTGACTCATTTGAAAAGACCCTGATGCTGGGAGGGACTGGGGGCAGGAGAAGGGGACAACAGAGGATGAGATGGTTGGATGGCATCACCGACTCAACAGACATGAGTTTGGGTGAACTCCGGGAGTTGGTGATGGACAGGGAGGCCTGGCGTGCTGTGGTTCATGGGGTCGCAGAGTCGGACACGACTGAACAAGACATTGAATATAGCTCCCTGTGCTCTACAGTAAACCCCTGTTGCTTATCTGTTTTATGTATAGTGGCTTGTATCCATTAATCTCACACCCCTAATTTATCCTCCTCCTCCTGTTCCCCTTTGGTTTCTATAATTTTGTTTTCTATGTCTTTGGATCTGTTTCTGTTCTGTAAATAGATCCATTTGTATAATTTTTCTTGGATTCCACATATTAAGTGATATCATATTTGTCTTTCTAAACATAGGTTAAGTTGTATTTAAATCTTTATTTCATTTGTTTTGCCTATCTTTGAAGTCTACACAAATGACAGTACGAAATTATATTGAAATATAGATATGTGAAATCATTTTGAAGTCAAAGAACTTTAAGATAATCTAAGTGATAGCTGCTCTTATGTCTTGATCTTTTTTTTTTCCTTTTAAAATAAAGATAGATCTGTAACCAAGTATGGCAAGACAAAAACTGACATCTTTTGGCTTTCATTTCATTACTACAGAAGCCAAAAATGCTGTTTTGTGTAACTATGTGGTTGGAAGACCCCTAATAGAACAATCATTGCCTTTTTTGTGGAGAACTGTCTCTTCTCGTCTATCCCTAAATTAAATAAAATACTGGTTTTAGCTTTTGATTGATATGAGGTAGCAATTTCCTCCAAATTCAGTAATTTCCTCCAAAGATACTTTTATAAATTCACAAGTGACTTAATAACCGACGATTTTCTTAAATGTAAGTTTTCTTCTTATGGCTATTGAGAAGGTATTTTAAAGTCCAACTTGCAATGCTATTCCCAGTCAACTCAATGAATTAGAGAATTCAGAAAAAAGCAGGAGGTATCTAAAAATTGTTTTTCGTATGTGCCTTTCCACCAAATTTTTAATTTGTATTTTAATTTTCATTATAAATTTGAATTATCCAGATTTTAAACCATTTTCAATTCTGGTAACTAAAATAATTTTTGCAGGTCTCAATACTGCCATAGGTTGATAAACAGGCGAGGTACCTGTTTAAAATGGAGACTGTAGGTTCTGCTCTCAGATATGTTGACTGAGAAGTTCCAAGAAGGCCCCGGAATCTGCTCTTCTGACATACAGTTTCAGACCATCATTTGAGAAACACTGGTCAATGTGCCCAGCTGAAGCTCCAACACTCTGGCCACCTGATGTGAAGCACTGACCCATTGGAAAAGACCCTGATGGTGGGCAAGATTGAGGGCAGGGGCAGAAGGGGGCAGCAGAGGATGAGATGGTTGGATGGCATCACCGATTCAATGGACATGAGTTTGAGCAAGCTCCGAGAGATGGTGAAGGACAGGGAGGCCTGGTGTGCTGCAGTCCATGGGGTCGCAAAGAGTCGGACACCACTGAGCGACTGAACAACAACTGTATCACCAAGTATGAGACGCCCACAGCTCTCGCACAGAGCTGACCACAAAGCCGAAAACTACCATGAGCATGTTACATCACTTTAAACATAATTTCTAATTTGTACTGATTGTGTCAGAACTTCACTTAACCAGGGTGACAGTTTTTCATTTTTTCCCTGCAAAATGTTCACAGTGAATAAAACAATGTGCAAATGTAATTCCACTTGCAGGGCCTGCCAGGCATGACTGCTCCCCATCTGTACACAGTCTGGCACAGGGTTTCCGAATGAGGAAGTAGCTCTGCGTACACGAGTCTATTAGCTTAAATATTCCTAAACTGGATGTCTGAGAAAGCAAAGAATTCAACTGTACACAAAAGATAGGATGATTTCATACCATAACTCATAAAATGACTCTAACCTAGAGAAAGATGTATTTGGACACATCCAGCAACACATCTAAAGAGCAAATGTTTATTTTTTAATTAGACAGGCTTTGATTTCTAATAGTCCATTAATAATTTATTCTATCATGCTATTGTTAGGGGACAGTTCTCCCCTTATATCAGACTCAAACTCCCAACTTATAATGTGTTTCCACTAAATACAGTCTTATTAATTATACAGCAACAGGAAAGTTTCTTACAGAAAGCAATTAAACCCCCCCCAAAAAATCAAAAGTGGTTGTTTGAGTACTAAGCTTTTTAAGAAGAATTCCCTTTTCATCTCATTTCAAGAGTAATTTTTTTTTTAATCAAGTTCATTTTTTAAAACATGAAAGAAATATAAGCACAGAACTAAACATCTGAACATTAAAGATCCAAAATGTCAGCACCCAGCACAACCTCTTAATCTGTAGGACCAAACTGCCACAAATATCACTCATACCCGGGTGAACTTGTTTCTGATCCAGGTAACTGCTAGGTATTCAGGACTATACCTCTGTAACACATAAACTTTAATTTGGGGGTAAGAGGGATTCCCTGGCGGTCCAGTGGTTAGGACTCTGCCCTCTCACTGACAAGGGCCCAGGTTCAATCTCTGGTCAGAGAACCAAAATCATGTAAGCTTTGAAGCTTGGCAAAAAAAAAAAAAAAAAAAAAAGTAAAATTTGGGGATGGGGAGCATATATTCAAGCTCTGCTTCACATTTCTTTTTAGCCCAGTCTGATCCTTTTTCCTTAGTAATAAATTAAACACAACTAATGTTATCACCAAGAGCCCCCTCTTAGTACGGGCACTGTGCTTCACATGTCACATACAAGGGCTCATTTAACCCGCTAACCTTATGATATATGGACTGTGCTGCCAACTGCGAAAGCAGGCAAAGGCCCAGTGTCTTCTCTGGGGTCACACAACCAGGATGTGGTGGAGTCATGACAGAAAACCCCACCTGACCTTAAATTCCAGGCTCTTTTCTACGACCTCACTCTGTAAAGGTGTGTCTACACTGCTCTGCTCATTTTAAGGACGCCTTCCTAGTACACTCGCTTTTGTAGTAATGACTTGAACCTGCTCAACGGCATTCTGCACTATCACCCTGCCTTTCCGAAGTGTCTGCTTCATCCCCACACTGTGCTCAGTCCAGCTGCAGACAGGAACAGAGGCGCTGCCCTCGAGGGGCTTGCATTCCAAGCCCTGCAGGCAGCTTAAAAGCAGGACAGGGTTTGGGTTGTATTTTTTTTTTAAAGCCACGTGATGCTTGGCCTTGGTCCACTGCTGGCTGCTGAGAGTGTGACAGTGAACAGAAGCCTGGACTGAGGCTTGTGAGCAGAGACAAGGGACCCCTTTGGTCCACGACACAAACTGAGAGTTAATTAAAGACTCTTCACAGTGTTCACTCTGAGCCTTTCTCAGCACCAATTCCAAAACTAGAATTGCTTGTCTCTGCAAATTTCTAGCCACAAGCAAACTGAGTGCCTGAATCAGTGCTAGAAGGGAGATACTAAAAGGAAAATATTAAGGTTAAATCAAGTTTGTGGACATTTGAAGAAAAAATTTTAAACCTGTTCATAGTTACGATGCTGGCATCGTCATCAAATCCCAAACAGACCTGTTTACTCCCTTGACTCTTGTCAACTCAAGTGGCAAAGATATCGCAAGTTCCAGTAAACACATGGCTCATTCTCATGCTGGCAGAAGTGCTGGAGGGGGACTGGAAGGAGTGTCCATGGTCAAGCTTAGGCTACAGCCTTCACAGGGGCAGTATTCCCTACAGCCCAGCAAGGCAGTTACCAGTTATCAAGGGAAGAGGACCCTAACGTAATAGGTCAGTGTAGGTAGCCCATGGTCATAAACGTCCCATTTCCTCCCACCACTAACTCTTGGCAATTCCATGCTTCTCTTTAATGAGAAGCCTGTTGCCTCTCTACCCACACCCCTGCCTTCCCTCAGAGGCACTGATTAAGAATGCAGCCTCGATTTGCAGTAACATGGATGGACCAAGAGATGATCACAGTAAGTGAAGTCAGAAAGACAAACACATCACTTATACGTGGAATCTAAAATACGACACAAATAAACTTATCTACGAAACAGAAACAGACTCAGACATCGTGAACAGACATGTGGTTGCCAAGGGAGGAGGGAGCATGAGGTAGGATGGACTGGGAGTCTGGATTAGCAGATGCAAACTGCTATATGGAGAATGAACAAGAAGGTCCTACTGTATAACTGAATCCCTTTGCTATACAGCAGAAATTAACACACTATAAATCAACTATACATCAATTAAATCTTTTTAAAAAAGAATATAGGCTTAATGACAATTATCATTTCCACTTAGTGGATGTGCAACCGTGGGCAAGTTACCTGGGTTCCTCATCTCAAAATGGGGTGATCGCAAGTGGCTACCACAAGACTTGATTGGGATAATACAGGTGAAGCACTTGGCACAAAGCCAGGCATAGTGCACAGGCTTGATCAATGACCGTGGTCCCTCAGGAATCAGGGCACCCACAGTCTTGTCCACTCTTTGTCCCACTCACGTGACAGCTCCTGTAGCGTTTATTCCTCTGTAAAGCAGAGATGACTCTGAAGGGGGAGAGGTGAGAACTATACACATTCTGGCATTTTCTCTGCTCTTTGCAGGGATCTCTTCTTGCAGGATGGTCAACAGATGTTTTGAGTTTTTGCTTTATCTAACAAGGAAGAACCTTTTAAAACTCTCAGCAGACTCACACTTCTTTGGAATTCTCTCAGTACCTTACATAGTGGAAAGCATTCAGTAAAAATCATCATCGGGTCTGTTTTGATACGAAGGACCTTAGAATCTTTAGAAATAATCTTTACTGTATTAGATAAGAAAACAGTTTAGGTGGGGAAGGAGAAGGCTGCCCATGATGTCAGAGTGAGTTTGTGACCCAGACAGGAATGAAACTAGGGCTTTTAACTCTCATTTCAGCACTGCTTCCCCCCAAAAGATACTGCCCCGAGTCAAAACACAGCTAACCAGCTTTACCGTTCTACAGACCAAATGGTAAGGTCAGTGTCATGCTACTGTCACGTTTCAAGAGAAGCAAAATTCTGGGAATTCACTGATGGTCCAGGCGCTTTCACTGCCAGGGCCCGGGTTCAATCCCTGGTGGGGGAATTAAGACCTTGCATGCTGCGTGTGATGCAGCCGAAAAAAAAGCAAATGATACTAAGAAATATATCCTCACTATGAAAAATTCTTCATGATACTAACTTTCTATATACAAAGAAATAACAGAATGCTCTAGATAGTGAAATATACTGATTGCTAAGATTTGCAATGTTCTGTTTCCCCGCAAAAGTCACATGTTGAAAACCTCACGCTCAAGGTGATGATATTAGGAGGTGGCACCTTTGGAAAGTGCTTAGATTCAGGGCAGAGCCTTAATGAATGAGATTAATCCCCTTATAAAAGAGGCCCCACAGAGCACCCAGCCCTTCTGCCATGTGAGACAATAACAAGAAGCAGGCAACCTGGAAGAGGTGAGGGCCTTCTTCCAGGTGGAAGACCTTGCTGGAACCTTGACCTTGAAGTTCCTAGTCTCCAGAACTGTAAGAGGTAAGTGTCTGCTGTTTATAAGTCACCCAGCCTGTGGCATTTTGTTACAGCTGCCTAAGAAGATGAAGAAGTCCAACTTTTGAAGAATAAGAAATATTATGAAATGAAATACTCTGGCATCCTCAGTACAATTTCCCTTCTATGGGCCAGAAGGTATCTAGAGAGCATTACTTTAGGCGATGATGACAATCCTGGCTTGTGTCATATGTTCCAGACTCTTAGGACAGCACAGTCCGCAATCTTCTCTTTGTACCAACTCACAATGTAAAGTTCCACCCAGATTCCAGTTTTTAGTAACTAAATGAAATCAGTTAAGCATTTTAATTAAAAATAAACATAAGATTTAAACAATGGGGAACCCATAAAGAGAAGGCTCACAAGCTCACTCCCAGCAGCATCCACCCATGAACTTAGAACCGAGCCTGTGGACAGCTGTAGTTGCAACGCATTATCTGTCAAAGCCCTCCATGTATACCCAAGGTGACAGCAGACCCAGCTTGAGCAGCAATGTAGATTCCCCAACCAGAATCTTTAATTACCTATTTCCATGAGAAAGAAGCAAATGACAAGGTGAGTATCACGAATTTCTTTAAAAAAATTGTTTCTAGATATTTTTTTGAAGTCAGAAAACACTGAACTCCGACTCCTACACTTTCTATGATTACCAGACTGAACCATTTCAGTGGCTCTTTTAATTCAAAAATAGTCAAGTATTGGATTATCACACTGATCTAACATATGGCATTATAAGGATAGAACCCAAGATCTCGATCATCAAGAAATAATTTTCCTGAAACCCTCAAGTATGGTTTCAGGAAGATTATTTCATACTAACTTTCTTCAGTGAGTTCTGGGGTGGAAAAAGTGGGAAGATCTGGGGCTAACAGTTGTCCAAGTTACCAACAACTCCATTGACTAGAACTCAGAATTTCCTAAGCATTCCTATTAAAGTTTTACTGAGGAATAATTTATGAGAAGTCTGTGGCATGTTGTTAAAAAAAAAAATACATCTGACATTTAAGACCATTTTAAAACATCTCTCTTGTAAGAGGAGCTGGAGGTGCGGCAGGTTTCAGCCTCGCTCATGCCTGGGGGAGAGTTGAAGATTTTAGCAGTTCTGGGCAGGAGCCTGGCACTGCTTCAAAGCTCCGAGGCCTGGGCAGGCTCTCTTTACAACCTGAGGTGCTGTTGGGCAAACAGCATCTCCATTCCTATCTGGGGCCTCAGCACTGTTTGCCCTTCAAGGTTCCCTGCTGCCTAAGGAAACATGCGAAATATTTCCATGAAGGACTGCTGTGTGGAAGCAACAGGAAATAAAGGTTTACTCCAGTGACTCCCTGCTAATGCAGGGGCGGAGGTCGCATCTGAGAATCACAGTTTTCCAACTGACTTGTTATTTTTACCAGATGTGTTGTGCACACTATTTGAGAGGTGGTTTTGTTTTCTGGAATAAAGGGGACTTGATCATAAGCTATATTCTGGTTAAGCATTAAAAACCAGCCCAAATTCAAAGCGACAGGGAAGAAAGGAACCTCCTCAGAGACATGACTTTTATATTTTATTAGGGCATAAGAGACATGAGACATTCATGTACTCTGAAACTTCCTGAAGGAAGTAAAATGTCAGTTCTTAGAAAAGTCAACCTTTACAATCTTCTAACAAAGGTATTAGACTAAAGAGACTTTACTGGACCAGCGTGACCCCAATATGAAAACTGGAGCCAGGGGCACCCTGAGAGGCCCTCATGACATCTCTTGCTTCTCCCAACCACTTGCCCACCTCCCACCACTGGCACCATCTCCATTTGGATAAGGCACCTATGAATAGAGCGCCCTTTCTTTCCACTCCCACAGCCAAGCCTTTCCCAAGCTGTGCCATATGTTTGAACGTTCCTCTACCTTCTCCTAGCCCCTTCAAGCTAAGCTGTCTCATTCATGCCCTTCCAATGGTTCCCATATCCCCCCAAAACATTTTCTAGAATGGGACGGATCCCCCAAAAGGATGGAAGACAGACTTCCATAGCCCCAACCCACCTAGACGTGGAAACTACAGGTTTACATCTTTCTTGCCCATATATGTAATCTGCATACTTTTCTTATTAATTTATATATTTGTCCAAAGCACTATTTTCTCCCGTCTGCTGGTTCTAGCTCAGAACATGAGCTTCAGAGAGCAGTGTCATCAGCTTCCCCACATGCAGAAAGACTGACGACACAGGGGATATTCTGCCTACAGAAGTGTGGAGCGGAACCCGGGGGCTGAGAGGCTGGCAGGGCAGTGTGGAGTTTGCCTCCATTTCCCAGCTGCTACCTCCGGGTAATATGCCTTGCCTTTATAAGCTTCACTTTCCTCCTCTGCAAAGTGTGAAATAATAGGAACTTATCCTTGAGATCAGTATGAGGACTAAATGCAACATACATAAACCTTGCATACACAGAGGAATCCAAGTCCTGCACTGACCAAAGCCGCTTTTCCCAAACTCTGCCTACACCTTTTATAAATAGTTCACTTATTTAGATCTTCTTAAATTACCCGATTTGACTGTGGTGTGTTTCCTGCCAGGACTCCAATATGCTCAGTAAGTGACATTTTCCTTAATTCGTCTTCCCTTGCTCTCCCCTGATATCTGGCTTTCTACCCTGAGAAGAACTTGCTGCTTTAAAAAATATACAACCCTGTATTCTTCAACATGTAGTTACACAACACCTTGAACACTGACATGATATGTAAGTCTGGTTGACTCAAACCATAAGTTGTCATCATGGCCAGCTTGACCCCTATTTCAAGCTTCTGAATTCCTCACAGATCGGCAGGGCCATAAAATCTCCAGCCTTGAGGTATAGATCACCTAGACCAGCATCTCCCAAAATGTGTCCCACAAAACGCCACTGCCAGAGAAGTTAGCAGGTATGTAAAAGAAAAGGTATTACAGAATCTAACAAGTTTGCAACAACTTTCCATGTGACCCTCAATGACACTTAGGCATCTGAGAAGCACTGTCATAAAGAATCCTGTTGAAATTCACTAAAACAGCATTTCACCAACTTATCTGGCCACAGAACCCCTTGCCCATTCTTATTCTTGGAGCATCCATTAACATCGTGCAGAACAGATTTCTGAAAAACACCCCAGGATGGGGAAAGAGGAAAAATTCACTTTCCTAAAAACAGGTCAGTTATAAAGGGCAGAGCTGGCTTCAAACCCACGCCTCAGACCCCAAACCTCTGCTCCTCCCACTACGGCTGAGGCTTGCTAAGTTCACTGCCCAGCAGAATCACCAGGTGTGCTTGTTAAACTGCAGATGGCCGAATCCCACTTAGAATTTCTAATTCAGCGAGGTTGGTATGGGTTTCCAACTAGCTTTCAGGCAATGCTTGAAGCAGTGAGAACCCCTGCACTACACCCACCCGTAGTGGTACAAGGGTGAAGAGGGCCTTGGCCCAGAGACTGAGGACCTAGTGGGGAAGCCAGGGCATAAACACAGGAAAACGCCTAAACGGCCACAAGGTTAATAGCTAACAGCTCAGCACACAAGGCTACGTCTAACCCATATAGCAAATCCAACAGCCCAGAGTCCAGACTGAAAAACTGGACATTGGGAGCTAAACTAGACCTTAAAGGACAGGAAGGCCCAAGTGAAAAAGGAGGAGGGGAGCATTCCAAGTGGCAACGATAGTTGGTACTGCCCAAATATTTGTTTGTAGAGTCACAGCCTTTCGTAGCTGGAAGGGACCTGGCCTCATATCTCTTGAGAGCACCCTGGTTCTTACATTTGAATATGGGTGTGACTGCTATTTAAAAAATCCACAGCAAAACACTTAACACAGATAGAGAAGCTCCTCTCCAAGTAAGTGATTTGGAGGATCCAGCAAAGGTCTTCCTGCTCACTTACCGTGCTCATCCTCTCACCTGGTACCCAGCAGCCCACCGCCAGGACATTAAAGCAAGGCCCAAGGTCAGCTGGCCACTACGTCTGCAAGCTCATTCTTTTCTTAGAGGGTGTGAAACAGTCAAAATTGCTGCAAGTGCCGTTCTAATGGGGCTTTGAGGACATGCAAGTTTCTAGACATCTTCTTCACCCCCCACCCTTCAAATAAAAGACTATCTGGGAATATAAGCTTCCGAAGTTGGCTAAAGCAAAGTTGCTCCAAGGAATGTGCAAGAGTGAAAATGCCATTCTCTGTGATCGGGTCCATGTGGCCCCTAACTCCGGTCTTGCGATGCTGTCCCTAGCTGCTGCTTCCAGTGAAACAGCAATGCCCTCACTGGGGTAGGGATGCAGCAAGCCGGCCTTTCCCTCCTAACATTCAGTGAACCTAAGACAGAATGCAAGGGACACTAATTGAGACACGAGCCACCCTTTCAGTTAAGGCAGAGAAAACATGGGATAAATCAGAGGGCAAGTCCTGAGGAGAGTGAAGATGAAGAGCTGAGGGTGGAGGTGGTGATTTCCAGGGGAGTGAGGAAGAGGGATGCAGGAGGGGATGGTAGGATGGCAGATGGTTCATGAGCACCTGCCCACTCTCTGTCACCCTCATAACGTCCTCTGTGGTGGATCAATGCTTCCATTTACAGAGAAGGAAACAAGTGACTTGCCCCAGGTCACACAGCAAGCAAATGCCAACATGGGGGTTTTAGCTCTGGCTTGTCTGAATCCAAAAGTGGTGGCCTTCGATGATGTGAGATGTACAGGTAATACAGACCCTGTGACTTCCAAAGTCAACTAAAACAGTAAGTATATGCTCCAGTCTTTGCCAAAGAATGGACTTATAATTTAAAATACACTGAAATTAAATAAATTTGAGTCAGACAGACATAGACACACACAAACTATATATTTGCCTAAATGTAAAATGTAAGGATTCATTAAGCTCTACATTAGATATGTATGAGGGGAAAGTTTGGACCATTTGTTAAAAATTATCACCACTGGCAATACACTTTATGCCTTTGAAGGGATTTGGGCATATTAGTACGATAGCCTGAAATATAATCTTCTGTTTTCTCCTCCAGGATACTACACAAAAGCAACACAGAATAGAGGGAGGGAAGGGTGAACATTTCAGTATACTTAGGAGAGAAGGAACCCACAGATTCAAAAACTATATTATGCTTCTGAAAGCCACTAGGAGTGGTTCAGAAACAGGCAGAGGTAAGTACAGGATCCATGTGTTCCCACATCACCCAAAATGACTAACATTACTAAATACAGACCTGTCTACATGCCCAGCACTGGTCTGTAAGCTTTACATAAATCAGTGTCTTTAATCATTACCTCCTACCTATGAGATAAATACTCTCTTAGAAATGGGGCACAGAAGGATAAAGTAACCAAGACAAAATAGTTCAACAGTAAATGGAGAAAGGAGGATTTAAATCCAGGCCTTTGGGCTTCAGTGCCCACACTTATCAGCACTGAGACAGGTTGCCTATCCTACAGCAGATGTACGAGATAACACTATTCCATGATTTCACCGGCAAAGGATTAAAACAACCGAAACGACATTCCCAGGCCACTGTTGGTGTGTTATGACATCTATTCAATGGAAATAACAGATCATGAAGTAGCTCAAAATACAAGATGGAATGATTTCTGAGATGATGATTAAATAGAAAAGCCAAGTCCAAAACCCCGTGGACAGTATGTTGTCCTTTGTAGGAGGAAAATATACATACATACATATTTAAAACACAGAGAACATTTCCACAATAGTACACAAGAAACTGGTGCCCACAACTGATGCTGAAACAACAATGGAAGAGACAGAAGATTCGCTTTTTACTACAAATCTTTTTCTAATTTTTGAATTCTGAACATGGTCATATCTATGTTTTTAAGGCAAACTCAAAAACAAAGATCATTTGAAGAGAATCATGGTGAAACGGTTTCCAACCTAATTCCCAGTAGAAAGGATGAATACATGTATATGTATAACTGAATCACTTTGCAGTACACCTGAAACTAACTGACACAACATTGTAAATCAACCATATACTTCAATAAAATTAAAATTTTTTAAATAAGTCATCTTAAAACTAAAAAAGAAAAAGGAAGGGTGAGTAAACAAAAAGGGATCAGAACAGTCTTTCTGACAATTTTCTATTCATTCCATAGAGAGAAGTGAATAACTTCCTCCAATTTTTCATAATAGATTCTGAAATGCTGAGAACTAAAAAGGAAAAAAAAAAAATTACACCATTCACTTTCTTCAACTCAGGCATTTGTTTCTTAAAAATGCAGTGGACACGTAGCAATAAAGAATTCTTCGTGTAGCTGGCAATAAAAGGTGTTTCAATGCTTGGGCTTGGGGTGTGCATGAGAGCACGTGAGAAATCCCTAAAAAATAAAGATGACACAGGTAGAGACCCAGCACAACCGTGGTGTGGCCAAAATAGAAGTGGGCATGTCACCTCCATGCCACTAAAGAAGCGGAGTCGCTCATGTCCTACAAAGCATGCAAGGCATCTTGCTTTGCCAAATTTAACCAGGGACATTATTTTTAAGTTACTATAATTAGTTCACATTTGTCTATGAATCAGCCTTTATGAGGCAATCGTATCTAAGCCCCATCACATGAAACCTGAGGCGACATCATCTCTGTTTATTATTTTGAAAAGAAAGAAAGGGTGCCAAGTTTCCTGCAACACCCAACTCAAACCCTGAAATTTGGAGGACAGAATGTCCTGTTGTCCATGTTTGAAGATAGGAATATATTTTCATCTAATACATCAGTCCCAGGTTCAGCTGGCAACAGGAAGGAACTGAATTCCAGAGGTCAAAAATAGGACTTGAGTATTAAAGCACCTTTCAGTGCTCATATAGGATCCTATTTATGTTTTAGCCCTTTCCACTATGGCAGTTCTAAGAAGTGCTCATGCTTGTGAACAGACATGAAAACATTTCAATCTAAAGCTCTCTGCCTACAGATTGACAAGAGATTGGCAAATGTGAGCATTTCAAAGCTATTTTTACATTCCCTGATCCACGGCTTTCATAATTAAGTTTCTCACAAAGAATGAAGAGTTTCAACAGCAAATATAAAGGCAAGGGAAGGGGGAATGTTCCTGTTTAGCCAGGGCTTCTGCTGAATGAAATGGCTCATGAAATCAGGTACATAAATACAGTAGGATCTCCAAAAGGAGCCCAGCCAGGGAGCAGGCAACACTAAGGCAGTGAGCATCCGGAAGAGGTTTAAATGGGCAACATTAAGTCCCAGAAACAAACTGGAGGCTCAATGCTGTAATTCACAGAGAACATCAGCATGGCAGGAACCACAGCATGTTTGAGTGAGGCCAGGAGGTGCAGGAGAGAGATAGCTGCTATTCACCTGTCTAGAAATTATACTGAAGTATTAAAATTTGCATGTACATCCATGTGTCCTTGAAAAATACATATAGAAGTACCATATGCTCTTTTATGGCAAAGACCATGGGTTCCGGTTTTGATATTTACCAGCCAGATTCGCTTTTAACCCAAAAGAATTTCATTTCTTCCCCTCAAACATAACAAAAAAAAACAAATAAGCAACAGGGAATGATATGTGCCCTGTCTAACCTCACAGGAATTCTATAAGAACTCAAGTGAAATAGTTTTACAGTTTTTTAAAATTCACCAAACATTTATATGACACGATATGCCAGGCACAAGGTGCTGAACAATTCTTACTTTTAACAGACTGCTGACACAGGTACTGTTATTATCCCTGTTTTAAGGATAAGAAAACAGAGGCTCAATAATGTGCTTCTGGTTGCACAACTAGGAGGTGGGATCTGAGCTCTGGCAGACTAACTCTTTCCAGGTGAGGGCTCCACAGGTAGCTCAGTGGTGAAGAATCTGCCTGCCAATGCAGGAGACGTGAGTTAGATCCCTGAGTCAGGAAGACCCCTGGAGGAGGAAATGGCAACCCACTCCGGTATCCGTGCCTGGAAAGTCCCATGGGCATAGGAGCCTGGCAGGCTACAGTCCACGGGGTCGCAAAGAGTCAGACACGATTCAGCAACTGAGCACACACGCAGCCTGAGTCTCTAGTACGTGCTGCTATGCGCCACACTATGTAGCCCATCATAATTATCATGAATTCCTTCCCTAAATCCCAGTTTCACAAATGAGGAAAAGAATGCCCAGAGGTTAAGTCACAAGCAAGCCAAGATCATAAAGAATGCATGGCAAGGAGCCAGGATTTGAAATTGGGTCTGTGCCTCTCCAGACCCTGCACTTTCTTTTTTTTCTTTTTATGCCACAAGGTAAGGAGATCTTGGTTCCTGGAGCAGGGATCAAACCTGTGCCCCCTGCAACAGAAGCTCACAGTCCTAACCACTGCACTGTCAGGATATTCCCCAGACTCTGCACTCTTACTGAAGTTAAAAAATTTCAATCCACAAATATTTATCCTGCAACTCCTGTGTTCTAACACACTTCTTCAAAATGGTAAGGAGGTGGTGGTGGAACCGAAAGGCTTTTGTTATCACCTAGTACTAAACTAGCCCCACCCACGCTCACCAAGTCCAGACGCTGCTCACAGCAGGTGCCCAGCGATAGCTGATGCCACTGAGGATGAAGATGACGACAGGAGTATTTCAAGTGTTGGCATATAGTTTCAAAGGGGAATTAGACTCCTCAACCTGGAGGGGAAAAAGCCCTACAGGTCAGAATGCTGACAGTTATTAAGATGAACAGGTGTGACCGAGCTAACAGGTGGGACCTTTGTAGGTACTTTGTTAATTCCTACTCAGCTTTCAGCTGCAGAAGCCGGCTGACCAACTCATCCTGATTCTCCCTGGACTTCCCTAGTAGGCTCATGTCACCCTGGAGGGGTAAATATCAGGTTGGCCTTCCACCCCGACACCCCTGGTTCCAGCACAGGTGCTTGCAAATAAAAGGCACTCACTCACACTGTGGATCAGATGCATGGAAGGAGCAGTGTTTTATTACTCCCAGCGCACTCGCACTCCACAAGAGTTGCCAAGCAGCAGTTCCCACACAGCAAAAGGACTATGTGAGAATCATTTTAATTAGCACTTTCATTGTTTGTATGCAAATGTACATTCCTAAAAAAAAAAGAGCCCTTTATTTTATTTTTTTTAAACAAGCCCTTAAAAGAGCTCTCCCCTAGGTTGACATCCCTGAGATTTTTCTGTAAATCCTTTTACATAGATAGTAAAGAGAAACTTCAATCTAGCTTGAATCTGTAATAATGGAGTTAAGGTGCTTTTCTTTACAGGAATGACAAGCCTAAAATGAGGAAGGGGGAGACACAGGCGCCAGGACAGAGCTGCTCCTTGACTTACTCATCCCAAAATAGCATGCGCCTCAGAGCACTCTTCCAATACCCGCTTCCAGAAAAGTGACATGCCCCCCTACCTGCATCCCCCTGGATTAGAGAGCCCTCAAAGTTATCACAAGCAAACTTGCCAACCTCCCCTTCTGTTCCCTTCCCCAAATGCCCTGCTACAAGCTCAGGCAGTCCGTTCTCTCTGCTGGCCCATCCCTGGTCTGTTCCCTTCCTTTGGTTCTGACCCAGGGGCTTGGCAGCTTTGGTTCTGTGCCTTAGCTCAAGGAGAGGCCCAGATGCTCCTTGAGAATTCAACCCTGGCAGAGGGCTCCGTGGACCCAGCCCAGGCCAGCCCAGGCCAGCCCAGCCCTGGGTGGGTGTTCCAAAAAGTTCGTCTCTTGGGGAGTCAGGGTGGGAATAAAAGTTCTGGGTGGTCAGCAGGACTGAACCCTGTCGTGAGTCACTAACCCAGCCCTGTACAGTTATACCAGGCAGCCCAGGCAGCCAGTCACCACTTAAAATTAGAGAGAATGTGACAGCAAGAAGCAAACTTCTCAGAAGGGCACACAGGGAAGGCAGCAGTCGGTTACCTGAGCTCGGAGGGAAAACTCCTGCAGTCCAAAAGGGTGGGGAGGACTGGAGTCAGGAAAGCCCCGGAAAGTTCTTTAAAGGGCTGCAAAGCACTGGGAATGCTCAATTTGCATGTCTGGGCCACAGGAGGAGGGAACGCTTAGACACTGAACAAAAGGATGGTACTATCTGTCAGAAGATAAGTCCAGAGGCTAATGTCTGGAATGACTTAAAACACAGGAGAAATGTGAATAACTGTGAAGGGTGGGTGTTTGGTTTTTTTCCTTTCTTTTTTTTTTAAACCTATGATCAGAGCCAGAAGCAAAGCAAAGAAGTAACAGGCCTGCTTAGGGAAGCTAGTGTAATGCGACAGCAGGCAGAGAAACAGCTGCCGACCCGGTACTGCGCACCTCCTCCATCTGAGAGATGGTTCCTCATCCAGGAAGAAGCACCTCTGGTAAGAATGACTGAAAACTGAAGACAGGTGTGGAGCCAGGAGCACAGCCACAGCCACTTTAAGTCAAATCAGGTCTTCAGGCTCAGATGAATCAGAGCCACAGAACTGACAGCCACAGTCGAAGTATCAGCAGATGTCAGACATGAATCACTTAATCCTTCAGAAACCTCTGAGAAAGGAATGGTGTTGAAAGATGAGGAAGTGATTAACAAGAGGAAGGTTCTAGAAGATACCCAGAGAATCTCTAGCCTGGAGACTTCACAAGATCTGACAGGTTCACTAGGAATAAAAACCAAATTAACCATTCCGTTTTAGATTAGATTAGACTCATAGTTCAGTTGAGTGTAACTTCACTTGAGTCCCATAATGTCCTTGCAAATACCATCAAAGAAATGTGAGCAACTAGGCGGGTTTATATAGAGACAACTGAGCCACCAGGTCACCCGCATGTGGATTTAGCCCGACCCTCTTCATTTTGGTCAAGAACATGCATCTGGAGGTGACACAAATGAGGGAGGGACCATCACCTTGTAAGACGATAAAATTGCTCATAGGTTATAAAATGAATCAAATCTAACAAAATGAAATTAAGGTGAAAACGTGAAGGCTACATCTCTTTGGAGGAAACTGGAGAGGGGGCAGTACTTTGGCTGACCATATGCTTCATGTGACCAAGAGCCTGAAGTGGTTACCAACACTGGCAGCCAAGTCTTGGCTATCTCAGGGTCCTTATGATGAACCCCAGAGAGCCTCTGGGTAGGAGGTCCTTTAGCTTCAGCAACCAACACAGCTCTGGAACTGCAAGAGAGCCCCTTCTCATTTAGGGAGTTCTTGGAGGAGAGCTCAGCTCTGGCTGGGGCTACAGACAGGACCCCACTTGAGATACCTCTTAGGATACACCTTCAGGTAAGATGAGATGCTGCAGTGAGACGCTGACACCTTAGAAACACCTGCCAATTGACACCTGCTATCGTCAAGGCTGGTTCTGTCTCAAGGTGGTCATTCTCAAAACTGGCCAGCATAAGGACCACTGCTGATGATGGGATGGGAGAGGGAGGAGTGAGTGTCAGGAGCGTTGCAAATTTGGTGACGTCCTTCTCACCCAGTGACCCTGACTGACAAGCCAAGATCCCTGAATGGAAACGCCTGGTTGGAATGTCTTCTTAGCTCAGTGAGACAAGCACCTCGGGAGTCATTTATTCCAAGGAAGGGGACGTCCCTAAAGGAAATGAGTAGATGCTAAGCAGAGAATACAGCAAATCAAAATACTCCTGATGCAGTCCAAACCCTTGGCTGATGTACTTTCAGTTCAATACCTGGAACTCAAGACCAGCCCAGAGGGAATCCGAAACAGACTCCCAAGTGGCTGGGAGCCAAGAAGGTCTAAAGTGACTTCATAAACCTCTAATATCAAAGACGCTGGGCTCGTCTGAAGCCAAAGAACCTTTGAGCTGAAGTGGGCTAAAGGGGGCATTGGACACCATCTAGCTCTTACTATTAAAAGTGGGGAGGAGAATATGGAGGTGCTTGTGGAAGGCACTGCTGGAGAGTTCCCTAAAGTAATGAATTTGAAGACCCTGGTCTTCAGAGTACTTTTCAAAAATGAGCATTTTTTTTCCATCGTATGCTATTTGGTTAGTTAACAGAGGAACCAAAAGGTTCAAACCGGTCAACCCATCCCTTGTGCTCAATGACTGGACCTTCCATTCCTGGAACTGACCCTGAGATACTTTGGACCACGGGAGATGGGCAGAGAGTTCAGCCGATCTGCAGTGAACTGAAACTGACCTCACAAAACTGCATCATTCACGAACAGGCAGTAAGGGAACTAGCCACACCCCACCCTCTGTCGCTCCCAGACTTTAACCCTAAAAAGAACATTCTAAATCTCTGATACTGTCCAAAAGCTCAGAGACACATTTTGGAAATGGAAAATATACAAACAAGCATTTCTAGACACTCCACCTGGTATCCCATACTCCAGGGATGGGTCTGGAAACTGAGAGGTAACTTTCTCTCTTTCCCCCAAGGCGCCTCCTTTCAGTGCCCTGACGGTTCTGCTTGCTCCAAGAAGGAAACTTCCACCGGATACTACCGGTCTTCAACACGCGTTGAGGGCAATCTGGAGTCAGGCGCAGGAGTGACAACAGCCAGGAGGGACAGGCTGAAGCAAAAGCACTGAGTATTTGAAACCACAAGCCCTGAATCTGCAATTCCTCTGTTTACTTAGAAACAGTTGCTGATGCTCACCCCAAAGATAAACAAGGACAAACCCGGAAAGGGAAGGGGAAGCAGTGAGCTAAGAGCTGCCGTAAAGCTGGCAGCACGCGGAGGAAAAGCGCTGTCAGGACGCAGTCTTCCTGCCGACAAGAAGAATGAGATGACTGCTATGAATAGTGATTAGAGGCTGCACCCGGGCGCGAAGCAGACGCAGAGACTCACCACCTTCACACCCTGGAAAGTCATCCGCAGACAATTTGGAGGTTGCTATGCTAGAGCGGAAAGAACGTAGCATGTGAAGTCGGAAGAGGTGACTGAGTCCCGGCTCTGCCTCGAGCAAAGCTGTGTGACATCAGGCCTGGCACTCAAACTGTAAAATGAAGGAGTAGATTTACAATAGCCAAGACATGCAAACAACCTCAATGTCCATCAACAGATAAGTGCGAAAAGAAGACGTGGTGAAGGCCTACGATGAAATATTACCCAGTCTTAAAGAATGAAATGCCATTTGCTGCAACACGGATGCAACTAGAGATTATCACACTAAACAAAGTAACTCAGGAAGAGAAAGACAAATACCATATGATATGTGGATTCTAAAACACAAAACAAATGAACCTATCTATGGAATAGAAACAGGAGGTGGAGGGATGGAAGGGTTGGACTTTGGGGATTAGCAGATGTAAACTATTATATATAGGATGGATGAACGACAAAGTACTACTGTATATGCAGCGCAGGCAACTATACTCAGTATCCTGGATGGGAAAGAATATATGTCTATAAGAAAATAGAATTAAATGAATGAGTTAGACTAGCTGCCATCACAGTTTTCTTCCAGTTCTAACATTCCATTATACTATTATACTAAATACTGCCGCTCAACCAGTCATGTCCCCTTCTACTGAATCCTTCTGTATGTCCAGTGCTCTGCTTAGTACTAGAACAGTCTTGCACTCAAGGAACCATCCAATCATTTATGCCAGCAGCCTGTAAACAAGCTTCTACAGTATGCAGGGAGAGACATGTGGACAGGGCAAAGAGTCAGCTGACCCAGCATAGAAAGAGGGCAATCAGGAACAGCTTCCCAGAAGTGATGCCCAGCCCAGTAGTTGATAGACCAAAGGAAAGGGAAAAAGGAATCTTATGTACAAAATGATCCCCAGAGAGGAATGGCCCAATAGGGCACGCATGATGGGAGTTCAGAGAGAAAGTAGTAAGAAAAGCTACCGTCAGCACCCCAGAGCTCCTACAGCCCTCTGCCGTTCATCCTAACACCTCCCTATACAGCCACACTCTCAGGGTCAGCGCACGCCAACACAAGGCCAGTCCACCAAGCAACCATCCAACTCCTGCCCCCAGCCTGTCCCTCTTCCCCTGAGTCACATGGCCAAGCCACACCTGCTTCACACACAGGCTTCCTCCCTGTCACACAGCAGGCCTTGCTTTCAGCTCCTGCTCGGTCCCTGGTGCCCAACCCACAGCAGCTGTTCCAAATAGTTTCCATCTTCCTCAGAGCCACGGCCGCAGCCCACCCACCCCACTCACACTCAGCAGACCACCCTCCCCACCTCCTCTGCTCCTGGGAACGCCTGTCCAAGCACTGCTCTGTAGCAGCCTTTCTGCCCACCTGTCTCAGCTCCTTCCTGCATAGCCTGGGCCAAGCTGTGGGGACCTCTGCTCATCAATACAGAAGAAAGTAAAAGGAAATAGAAACCACAGTCATCCATTCATGCAGGCTGTTGCCCATGCTTCTGACTGGACTCTGAAACAGCACACCTAAGTGGGATGAGGTCTGTGTGTGTACCCACATGCCAAAAGGTTTTATGCAAATATTATTAGCTACTCCATAACCATTGCTTGAAGAAACAAGTAAACAAGATTTTGCTCACTTTTTTTGGGGGGGGGTGGGGGGCAGCACCATTCAGCATGCGGGATCTTAGTTCCCTGACCAGGGATCGAACCTATGCCCCCTGCAGCGGAAGCACAGAGTTCTAACCACTGAACCGCCAGAGAAGTCCCCAAACAAGTAAACAGATTTAGATGTTGAGTTGCAAATACACAGTATCTCCAGTCATGTGAACCAAGAACATAGCCTAGGACTCTGCCAAAAAGATCCTTTGTATTAACACAATGCCAAGGCCTTCACCAGCTGGTCCCTGCTTTGTTCCTACACACACAGTCCATTTAATGCCAACCCAAGCAGCACTGAATCATGGTAGTACCACTTAGTTCTGAAATAAATTTCCTAAAAACACAATATAAATGCTTGTAATATAAAAAGCATACTCCTATAGGTTCCATATATTGTATGTATATTAGACTAAACTGTGTGTATAGTTATTTATTTTTCCATGTTCTTGGTGCCAGCATAAGCTCTCAGCCAATGGACAGCATAGCACGGCCTGAGCCAACTGCTGATCCAGCCCCAAGCAAAACACCCTAGCGGCCTCTAGGGCATCGCCCTGTGTTAACATGTTTACCCCACTAACATCTGTCTGTCACTCATTTATTTTTTTGTTCTGGTCAACAATTTTGACTCATAATGGCCAACAGATGGTTCGCAACTGGTATTGGACCTGCTAACATGAAATAAAGGAAAAGCATCACCCAGGATTGGTAAATTCAAGTGTCCAAGAGACTGACCAGTTAACATGGGTCAGCTTATAGGCTGGGAGCTGATCAATGGAAATACTCTATAGAATGCCAGGAAGATAAATCCATCTGCCCACACCATCTACTAAACAGAGCTAGAGAACTCTCTTGCAAGCTCAGGGTGACACTGTGAGCTCCTGAGTACAGAGCTCCTTATACATTGTTCTCTCGTGTTTATTCCAGGTAACCACGAGGAAGAAATGGCATTAGAAATCCTCCTCCATTTGACAGGGACAGAGTTAAGGGACAAAATAGGTGATTAAATAGTTAATTCCACTAAGGAATTGAAAATTAAAAATATATATATATATATAAAATATATGGGAGACCCCTGAAGTTAATGAACACTCAGGAAAGCAGGGTTGCTGCTGCTGCCGCTAAGTTACTTCAGCCGTGTCCGACTCTGTGCGACCCCATAGACGGCAGCCCACCAGGCTCCGCCATCCCTGGGATTCTCCAGGCAAGAGTACTGGAGTGGGTCATCATTGCCTTCTCCAAAAGCAGGATTGCTTAGCAACAAAACCATGCAACAGAAGCACAAGACATGCCCAAAAACAATGGTGGCATGAGCCCCACATCCTGCCCAGTGAGCTCAGTAAGTTAATGACCCCAAATCATGCTGCTGCACACATGAAAACCAAGTTTATGGAAAGGTGACATTTCAGCGTGAAAGACCCTATCCACAGCCAGGACAGTATCAGCTTGACCATATAGAGACAAGAAAACTCCCCTGCTCAACCTGGAGGAGGAGCTAATGATGAAAGTGTGATGTCAACTCAAGAATGAGAAAGAAGGTGGTCTTTTTCCCCTCCCTGCTTTTCCTTTGATTATAAAGGAAAGTTTTCAGGGTGTGGCACTCTCTCACCCTGATGGCTTGTAAGTTACATGAACATGCTATTCATTTCTTATCTACCACTTTGCTTCTCATTGAATTCTTTCTGCGCTGAGACATAAAGAACTGGAGCTCCTCAGCACTTTCTGAAACACCACCTAATGGTTTCACATTGAGATGTTGGTCCTCTAACCCCCTAGAACTGGTTATGTAGTTGGTCCCCAGAGTTTCCCAGAACTCATGTGCAGGCAGCTCTGCGTGTGTGGGCACGTGACAGAACATGATAATTCTAGACTGTTGGGGTTTGAGTGAAATTCAAACACAGTCTCATTACATATAAGAAACAAAGCCTAGGAAGGGTGGGTTGTCCCAGGGTAGGTGGCCAGTAAGGGCCCAGGAGGTTACCAGAATGAGAACTACTGTCTCTTCCTTGACCAGTCCAGCAGACCAAGAGTGTCCGAAGAGCTTTCACCCAAAGCCAAGCAGCTAAAAATGAAAAAGGATTGAGAGGCTATCTCCATTCTGGCTAGCATTTAGTTTTCGGAAGTTTACAGGAATAATTTTAGGAGGAAAAGGGTGTTATTAGAAACAGACTGATCACAATAGCTTGTAAAATGGGAATGATTTAGATTAAATTCACATGGTTATTGAAGTGTTAGGATTGCTTGTTGGCTTTTGTTTGTATGACACTCCTTTCCTATAAGGTACCAGGGACCAAAAACCGAACAGCTCTGCTTCACCAAAACATCAGGGACTTCTGTCATCCATTTTTATATTTTTGTCTGCTCATTATAAAAAGGGAAACTAAGAAATGTTCAAGTTCCTTCAAGTTCAGTAGTTCAGCTCCATTTGAAAGAAAGAAAAAAAAAAAAAAACTGGAACTATTTAAGAGTAAATATAATTAGTAGATTTGTATAAATGTTTCCAACATGGTAATTTTATGAGCAAACCACATTATACAGAGTACATGATATGTTTCAAAATTAATATAATGATTGCATATCTGTAAAGAATACTGAAAAATTACATTATTGCTATCTTTCCTTCCCCTCTTATTTAAAAAGGCATAAATCTCTTCAAGGGAAAAAAAAAAAAACATGTTTCACTCCACAGTCAACTATGTTTCTATCACTGTAAATGTAGTTTCCACATTTAAAAAGGGGGATACCAAAATGATTCTTTGCTGAACCTCAAGATCCTTTGATCTGTCAAGATAAGATTTTAAACTGATACTGAAAGTAAGGAGTTACAAAGGCTGGAGTTATACAGGCTGAGAGGGCTAACCAGATAACAGAAGATGGTCTGGGGACTGCAACAAATTGGGACTCAGACGCTCTCACATGATGGGTCAATGGTTGTTCCACTCCAGCCCATACTATTCCATGTAAGAATATGGCTCAGCACTGTTAGATATTCTCATTGTGCACAGCAGCTAGAAACCCAATCATGTGAAATTTCCCCAACTTTGAAAATTCTGGTCACTTTCTTTAAAAATTTTTTAAATACTGGTGTTTTATAGACAGTTGCACCCCCACTCCAGTACTCCTGCCTGGAAAATCCCATGGACGGAGGAGCCTGGTGGGCTGCAGTCCATGAGGTCGCGAAGAGTCGGACACGACTGAGTGACTTCACTTTCACTTTTCACTTTCATGCATTGGAGAAGGAAATGGCAACCCACTCCAGTGTTCTTGCCTGGAGAATCCCAGGGATGGTGGAGCCTGGTGGGCTGCCGTCTATGGGGTCGCACAGAGTCAGACACAACTGAAGCGACTTAGCAGCAGCAGCAGCATAGACACTTAGTTTGAAGGACAAAATGCTATAAATATGATTAATTCACTGAAGCAAATTCAGTGTCTAGAAACACAAATTTATTGGAAAATGAAGAATGGATTCATATCACTGTTTTTTTTTTAATATGCTCTTTAAACCTATATTATTCCCTTATAATAGCTTTTCTCTTGCCCAAGGGGAATGAGGATGGGAGAATACATAAATTTGAGGGAAAAGATTGAAATTAGCTGTTAGAAAGCAAGAAGGGTAAAGATACCTTTACTTCCTTCTTTAATTAAAACAACAGAAATTCATTTAAGAGTATTTTCAGCTTTTGAGTCCATGTTGGGACAATTCCAGAAGTTGCACATTTCATCAAAGTCAGGCTGCCTTGAACATAGCAATTTTCCCTAAACTTTTTGTCTAATCAGAAATGCCACCCAGAGGTACCCAGAGGCAGCCACTTTTATAATGGTATGCTAATGGTTTATGTGAGTAAGTTAAAAGGCATGATAACCAGATGGGGGAATGTCATCTATTTAAAATGTGAAAGTACTATCTATGCAAATTATGTTGGTACATGTGCATCTGGGGTGGGGTGGGGTGGGTGTTCTTGACCTTTCCTCTCACAAAAGAGCCTAAGAATCAATACCTGATTAGAAAACTGAAAGTTCAATTGTGCAAGTTCAAGCACAAATAATGTAGTCTTTTTTTTTTTTTTTTCAAACACACTCCTGCAGGAGCCTTTTTTTTTTTTTTAACTTTTAAATCACTGATGGAATCAGCAGACCGGAGAAAATCTCTCTTACTGAGGAAAACAGAGTGAGTCATCTCTATGCTGATAAGAGACTGAAGGACGAGGGCACTGCTGAGAAGCAGGTATCAGGTGGTGGCTAGTCTAAATTAGTCAGTGGAGCAATCAAGATCATTTCTTTCCGTGACATTCAGTGATCACTGGAGGTGATGTTGATGGCCTTATCTCAGTGGCATCCCCAAGCACAATCTAACATTTTATTCCCCAAATCTGGTGAGGAGGATGAGGGACTGAAAATATCTCACTATTTGTAGTGACTAGATAGAAAAGGAGAAAGTATCTTGTTTTTACACATGGTTGGCTGGCAAACATGATACAACTCCCTGTTTGTTTTAAAAGTATAAAATCGAATGTGTGAATCTCTTGGAGAAACATCAACACCTAAGAAATGTGGCTGCTGCACGGAACGAATGTCATGCCTCTGTAGGACACAAAAACGTTGGCCGGAAAACAGTTTCATGAACCTCTGGGAACACAAGCGAACATGGTAGCCCAGGAAGATACTTTTAGACAATGACCCCTGTAGAAACGGACCCCGAAAGATCACACACTCCAGTGTGGTGATCCACTCATTAGTCCTAGACATTGGATTCAGGCTCTGCTTTCAAAAAAAGTTACAACTTGGGCAAATTACTGACATTTTCTGACAGGTACTGAGATGTTTAAAACAAGGAAAATGAGTTTGGGAAGATCATTTTGAATGAACTCTGGGGTTAGGAACTATCAACCACAACTGATTCCAAATCCCATGTTCTGATCCACAAAGCAATAGTAAGACTTTGCTCTACAGGGCAGCAGGGAGATGGCCCACTGAAACGAGTATAATTTGTGCCTCAACTCATGGCAACGACACCCCATTTGAATTCACATTTGTCTAAGGTGGCTGAGTAAAATATTAGCCAGAAACAGCCTTGATTCCTTTCTGAAAGAGCGAAAGAGGAAATGAAATTGGCCTGATTGACATTTTTGTAACACACAGAAATGTGAAGGTCAAGTTAAAGAGGCCGTAGGCGAACAGAATTTGCCACCCCAAAACATATCTCTTTGGCATATTATTTTAACCCGGTTATAGTTTCTAAGAAACAACAGACATGGGAAAAATTCTGAAAACCAAACAGAAGTGACCCTTTTAGAAGAAACATTTACAGGTAAATCTTCATTTGTAAGGGTGTCTCCCTGCTGTACCAGGGAGAGGAGGATGATCAGACCTCTAGAAACTCTTATCAATGGATAAGATGATGACTAATCTACGTAACAACCTTACCTTAGCTTACAGTCAACTCCCATAACTGACTCTCATCCTCTTTTATCTTTAGCTAAGGACAGTATCGAAAGCTAGAGTATTGGACACTTAGGGGAGTTAACTTGAGTTTTCCTGGGTTTCTCCCTTGCATACAGGTTGTTACACTTTTGTTTAGTTTTCTCCTGTTAATCTGTCTGATGTCAGTTCAAATCTTAGACCAGTCAGAAGGACCTAGAATAGTAAAGGAAAATTTCTTCCCAAAGCCTCACACCAAGTTGCTGATGATGACATGAAGCGTTACAACAAATAAAGGCAGTGGAGATTGAACCAGCAGTGACCTTGGTCAACATACACATCAAGCAAGAGTCCCGATAAAAACAAGTAGTGAAGGAACTTTAGATTTGTCTAGGTCATTTGTTAAGCCCAGAAGAGGTACTATTATTCTTTTGAAAGGTAATACATAAACCAAAAGGGTGGAGATTGAAAAGTAAGTTCCCTTCACATACCACTGCCCTCCTCCAAGGTTACTCATCTCCAGCAGCTCCTCCTAAGACGGCCCACATGCACATGAGCAATGAAGCCCTATTCTGCACACCTGGCTTTTTCAAAAAAACATAAGGCAGATAGTACCATTTTTAAATGTCCCACCACTCAAGTCTCTGGGGGCATGGGAAGGTACCAAAAAAACTTTTTTCCCCTCATTCCTAAAACCACTTACTGAAAAGGAAACAGGAGAAATCCTCACCCTATGACTGCCAGTACGTTTCATTCTTTTTAATGTTATTTAGGTTCCACTCTGAGAAAAGATGACGAGTGAAAACCAGGGTTGCAGTCAATCGTCATGAACATTCCACTGAAACCTTCGTTTTGCCATAAATCAGTGGTTTCAGACATAGAACGCTACCCAATAAGTGCTCATTTTCCAGAGATTAGATACTCCCTAAGGCTCACTGAGAGTATTTTCACTGAAACACAAGGGTCTTGAGATGCAAGTGAAGGCAGCCCATTACCCTGGGCAATTGGAAACAGCACATTTCAGCATGCTGCTTAGCCCACTGCCCTCAACAGCTGCACAGTTCTCCATGCTTTTGTCATTTGCACAAAGAGCCTATTAAAAAAAAAAAAGCCAAGCCTGGAGAAAAAGTGGAAATGTTTCAAAGAAGAGAATCTTGAAGATATCCAAGAAGGTCTGGGGAGGGCTAACCTGAGGCTCACAGGGCAGCCAGAGACGGTGGGACTCTAAACCTGCGAGAGGGAGGAGGCAGACAGGCTTTGAGCTGGTAACTTTGGAAAGGGGGCAAAAGTGTCTCTGGGGTCTCGAGATAAACAGACTAGAGATTTCCCAGGTAATGCGGGAACAGAAAAACCAAGGAGCCCAGGGAGAATATGCAGGAAGCTCAGTGGGGTGTTTTCTCTGGGAAGAGGACAAAAACAATATAGAGCTGTCTTCTGTGCCAGAAACCCACAAATAGATGAAAATGGAAAATGTGTTTGCTCAAAACATGACCTTCTCATATCAGTGGCTGGCGATTAAAGGTGTATGGGTGGCCCTGAAACACATACATCTACTACAACCATCACTGTCGGTTTCTGCTGCCTTATTATCTGGTAGCGGAGAAGGCGATTATCTTGCAGCATTTATCTTTGGTATTTCAAAGATATCAAAATATTTCATAAATTATGGTCCTGCAAATCAAGATTGTCTGTTTGGCTTTTTCATAAAATTATATCACAACTTTCACCGCCAAATTACTGATTTTCAGGGACTGCTTTCCATTTAACAAACCTTCATTTAATGAAATTTTGTGATCAGAGAATGAAAAAAATCTGTGATGTATTAACTAACAGTGAATTAAACTTCATCAAAATGGCTTGTCGAAGTTCTAGTGCATATAAAGAACAGTGTAACTTACAGGCTATTATTGGCAAAGGATGCTGGATCCTTCTGCTTGCCAGCCAAAGACAGCCATGTGCCAACTGCATAAATGCAGTTTATAATTCACTCAGCTGGCCAGATTTTAAATCATGCAATTCTAAAACTAATTTTCTTGATTTGGAGGAGTCACTGTATTTCCATTTTTTAAAAAAACATAAGGTGAGGCTTTATTACTATTTTCATGTCATCTCACTTGAATCATTTTTATTTGTATTACATGAACTTATCCCTTATTCAGCAGTTTACACCCTGATGCTGGGAAAGACTGAAAGCGGAAGGAGAAGAGGGTGACAGAGGATGAGATGGTTGGATGGCATCACCAGTTAAATGGACACAAACTTGGGCAAATTCTGGGAGATGGTGCAGGGCAGGACAGGGAAGCCCGGCGTGCTGCACCCCATGGGGTAGCTAACAGTCAGACACCACTTGGTGACTGAACAAATCCCTTATTCATTAGGGATGTGTCTTCATTCACCTCTTAGTAGGAATTTTATATGGAAAATCAACCCTTTGCCTTTCTTTTCTTTGTCCAAATTCTACCTATCCCTTCTTTCTCTCCCTGAATCATCATCTCCAGTCTCATAACTTAAAATACCATCTACATACTGATGACTCTCAAAGGTACCATTTCCAGCTCCAGCCAACTCTGAATTTCTAAATCTCTAAATGACTATTGAATGGGCATTTCAAACTTAAAATGCCCAAATGGAACTCTCAGGGTCCTCCCCAAACCTCCTTCTCTGTTCCCCATCTTAGTAAATAACACCACCATTCACCTAGCCAAAAACACTGGACTTACCCACTTTCCTTTTTGCTCATACCACACACTCAATCTAGCAAGTTCTACCTTCAAAATATACCCTGAGCTTGACCAGATCACATCATTGTATATTCACCATGTTAATCCAAGCCATGCCCTTATCTCTTGCCTAGACCACAAGGGCCACCTACTGATTCTATTCTTGCCCATTCAGAACCCAGAGAAATAATTTTAAAGCTCAAAGAAGATCATATCACTATTTAACTCAAACTTCTCAAAAGGTATCCAATCACACACAAGGTTTTGGAGTAAATCTCAACTCCTTATCATGCCTATAAGATCTACCACTGACCTCATTTCATATCACTCTGCTCCCTAGAACCACTCCCCAGCTCAAGGCCAGCCAGACTGGCTGCCTTCCTGCCCCTCTATCCTGCCAAGCTCAGCCTACACCAAGGCCTTTCTTTTTGCCTTCTGTTTCCTCTGCTAACCACTTCTCCCCAGATTCCTTCACCACATTCAGATCTCTGCACACAATTTCTACCCACCCCTCTCCAAACAAAGACCTTCTTAGACCTCTTTCAAAAGGAACCCCTCAGGTTTGGGGCAGAATGGATACATGCACATGTATGGCTGAGTCCCTTCACTACTCACCTGGAACCATCACATACCTGTTCATTGGCTATACCCCAATACAAAATGCTTCTGGTGTTAAAAAGAACTCCACACTTCTTTTATCGCACTTATCACTCCCTGAAGTTTTATTATCTATTTAGTTATTTCCTTCATTCATAAAACACTTATGTCATGAGCACCCACCACCATGTACAAGGTGCTCTTTTAGGAGCTGGGTAGAGAGCAGTGAATAAGTAAAGACCCCTGCCCTCATGGAGGTCACGTTCTTGTCACCCCACTCAAATCCAAGCATCAGTCCACTGAGTCCCCAGCGCCCAGAGCAGTGCCTTGGCACAGAGTGGGCATTCATGTATGTTTACTGAACGGAGGAAGTGTCCCACCCACCTGAGACCACCTGCTTCCCCGAAGACTCCACCGTAGACCTCTTCCTAAAAGATGGGACTCTGAGGAAGCCAGAATGTCCACTGTGTCCCTTTAGGCACATAATGGGGACAGTCAGCTTCCCATGTTTCAGTTGGGTCCCTAACCTTGGGCCTGACCAACTGCCCTTGTTTCCCGCCCCACCCCAGCAACCTGCATACTCCCCAGGTGGCCATGCCTCCAGGTCATGTCTCACTGGGTCATAACAGCATCTGATTCACCTAGTTAGGAGTGGACCAGGTAGTCAGCAGCAAACAAATCAGTTTCTCTCAATCAATAAAGAATGGCTGGAATCAAGACGCATGGGTCATACTGCCTTCCTGGCTCATGGTCCCCCCAGCTCAGAACTCACGTGAGACCTTCACCATCAACTAGCTAGTATGCCTCCAAGCACTCTTAGCATTAGAACCCACTGGTGTTAAGGACATATTTCTGCCTCTTTCAGCTGCCACACATGCAAGACATTTACCTGCTGTGATGAGTAATTAAGTTTCTTTTGGAAAGCGGAAGAACATTTGTTAACTGTGAAATTATCTGATGGCAAATAAAAATGAAGGTAATTGTGAAACAGAGTTAATTTATCTTTCTAAAAAATGGCAGCTGGAGTGGTAGGAAGGAAAAAAACGAAAATGCAAATCCCTTGAAGAACCACTCTGGAGGACTTGAAATACGTATTTAAAAATCCATGTTTCTAACATACACGTTTACTTCTCAACTTGTTAGCACAGAATCAACCGGCTCTACATCTCAGAACCAAACAGGATTACTCCATATTTGCTCAGCATTTGATTCCCTTGGAAGCATTTTCATATAATCTTTCAGCAGAGCAGGAGTCATTTCACTGTCTGCAGGCCCAGGGAGGTAAAAAAAAGAAAAAAAAAATGCACCTAAGAACCCACAAAAAATAGCAGGACCAAGGAGGTAGCGGAACTCATATATGCCTAGGCCAGCCCCAGTTTCCTTCCTTCTATGACAGAAAACGCAGTGTGGTTCTCTGAAAATCCCATTCTATAGTCCACTGAAAATATGGGCCTCCGTTGTAGCAACAGCAGCAACAAATAAAATAAAACACGTATTTACCAGTGGTGTAAGGTGCTGGAAAGATGCATTGGTCCTGGGGCTCTGGGCAGGGAGAAGGTCTCACAAACTCTTCCAGCAAATGCCACTCCTGCAATGACAAACATAAAAGACATCTGAAGCAGGCGCCCTGTGGCCTCTCTCCAAGGAGGCCTTCTAAATACCAATGGTTAGGCATTCTGTTTAGACTCAAAACCTCCCTCATCTTCCAGCCCCACTTCCTTCTCACCCTGACCTCCCCTGGTAGAAGCCGAATCTTTAGTTCACTGGCTGAAAAGGTCCTGTGAGAATCGATGGATCTCAGGCAGAAAGAAGCTCCTGAGACCATCTATGACAGGTGCCAAGTGGGTCACCTCTAGCCTGTAGACGTATCAGTAATCTGCAGGATATGTTCAGAAAATTTGAGCCAAAAATTCAAAAATCAAGAACTGTCACATAAAATCCCAGATTTCTGGCTTCTCTTTTCAAAAAAGAGAGGATCTGTCAACATGGCCCCTGTTCATGTCTGAAAATAATCAGCTGGTGCTAAGAAACAGCTGCCCTTCACAGCCAGGTTTGACTATTCCAATATGCCACAGTCCCTATCGCTCCCCTTCGTCTCAACACAGAGAAAAGCTGTGGTGATCACTGTCCTTGTGTTATTTTGTTTGAGATACAGAAATATTTCCCTCTTCCTGTGATTCTAACAAAAGTGGAAAATTTTGTTCTAAAGGGTTGAGCTCTAAGAGGGGGAAAAAAGGTATAAGCACATATAGCAACTTAAGTTAGTGACCTCATTTCTGTAGACATTTGCAACCCCTGAACAAGAATATCACTCCCATTTTACATAAGTGAAAGGAGGAAACTGACTTACCTACTCCTACAGTTAGAACTGGCTCTGTCTCTAGAACTAAGGTTCAACCCAGGACTCTTTCAGTATGCCCCCCTGCATAGCATCTTCTATTACAAAGCAAAAAGTCAATTTTATATATATATAACATACACACAGGGGTATGTGTGTGTTTCTCTCAAAGCTAAATACTCAATTCAAGGAAACACAGTTGAAGTAGCCAATCTACTCTGTACTAAAACGCTTGCCATACCTTCATTTGCCAAAGAATGTAAGAGTAAGTTATATCAGATTTCCTATGGGCCTGTTTCCTAATGTGACATTTTCAATAAAATTGTGCTGCTTTAAGTACAGAAGTAGTTCTCACAAATACCATGAACTGGCTACTTCAAAAGTGCTCAGTTAACATTCCAAACTGTCTGAAACACTCTTTATGCTAGAAAAATGTCCCTGAATATGCATCTAGAATGCAAGGCTATCCATAAGCTTATATACAGGTACAAGCACTGTAATAAATTAACAATGTTCAACTATAAGGTCAGGGAGTTATTTATATCATTCCCCTCAAAGAATGTATTGATTCTCTCACTCAGCAGGTATTTACTGAGTCCTATTACACGCCAGGCAGCAGGCGAGGTGATGGATACATGAAAAGGCTCTCTTTGGGCAAGAGATTCAGACACTCAGAGACTTCGACAACAACAGGCGGATGTAAAGATCTGGGCAGGCGCAGGTGCCACGGGAGCCCTGAGTAGGGGCTCCGAGAGCAACTGAGGGGGAGAGACACACCCTAACATGGCCAGGGGTCAGAGGAAAGCCTGAAGCAGGGATGGGAGTGCAGCAGGCAGGGGGCTAATCAAGGGGAGGTGGGAATGACAGGGACAGTGTGGGCTGGAGCAAAACTTATGAAAGCCCCTTCGATTTATACTGTCCAGACCTTGTATTATCTTATAGGTCTTAAAACACTCCACCTTATGCCACCTGACCCAGCAGCATCTATCAAGACTTGATGCACAGCCCACATGTGCTCTCTTGAAAGCTGACCTTGCCAAGTGCCCAGACCAAAAATGCCACTAGTTTCAGCCCCGCTGCCAGGCAATGCCCTCTGTCACTCCCTCAGGGCAATCAATGCTGTCCCAGAGTCTGCAGGACCCTAGAAGCAAAGGGGTCGAAACACTCAACCCTCCTGTATTTCCAGAACCTCCATGATGTCTGAGAAGACAGTAAACAGATTTTTCCCTGTGCCTTCACAGGATGGTCCTGTTTCTACCTCGAGACCTGGATTTCTACAGCCAGAATCGACTATGCAGTCGAGACTCAGGCAGCAAGTTTTGTGAGAAAACGTTCCCAAATATCTGCCCATCAAAATGCCCAAGTATTTGCAGGGCAGCAATGGAGACATAGAGAACAGACTTGTGAACACAGTGCAGGAAGGAGAGGGCGGGATGATTTGAGAGAAGAGCACGGAGACATATACCTCACCATGTTATAACAGATAGCCAGTGGGAATTTGCCGTGCGACACAGGGAGCTCAACCAGTGCTCTGTGACAGCCTAGAGGGGAGGGATGGGGAGGGCCACGGGAGGGGAGTTCAGGAGGGAAGGGACACAGGGATGCCTATGGCCAATTCATGCTGATGTATGGCAGAGGCCAACACAATATTGTAAAGCAATTATCCTCCAATGAAAAAAAAGAAAAAAAAAATGCCCAAGTGGAGGTTCCCCTTTCTTCACGGATAAGAAAGAGAGGAGCCGCTGGCCCTGATCCAGGTGTGGCAAAGCCAGGGCAGCATCCCCAAAAGACAAGCTTCGGGAAAGGGACATAAAGAGGAGTGAAGGCCAAATACACGGCGATGGTTAGGGTTCAGGGTCAAGGTCTGTACAAGGAAACAAGGACGCATCTCTGGATCTGTAACTGCGGGGCAGGTTCCCAAATCTGGCTGAAAATTAGAATCACTTAGAAAATGAAAACAGCTTCTTGGGCCTCAGACCTATCAAATCAGAATCTTTGGTTTGGAGGTCTAGGAATTATATAGGTGATTCTGATGCCCAGATTCTGATACTCATTTAGAAAAGGGTTGCCTCTCACCTTTTTCCAGAACAACCTTTCACCCTTCAGAACAATGTCAAGGGCATTAGCTGAGCATCTTTCTGGCAGGATTCAAGAATGCAGGCTTGGGGGGAGTTGTACATCCTTAGTCTGTTTATTACTATCCCTATCGCATACTGTCACCACGACCACTTAACTCCTCTTTACTTTAAATAAAAATAGAATGGCAGCAGCCAGGATGGCAGCTGGGTAAATGAAGCCAGCCTCCCTCTCTGCCCTAATCCCTGTATACCATGACCCAATGCCAGGGCACCCAGACTACTGGAATTGTCCAGTCTCAGCAAATCTGAGCCCTTTTACACCTGTGTCAGCTCACCCTGACAGAGCAAAGGGTCTGGGAGCATCTGATCACCAACATGGCCTTTGAAGAACAGCTCCAAGGCACACAGTACTCTGATCAGGTCTCTACTGCCCACCAAAGAGCAGGACACTGCAGATCGATGAAATGCCTGGAAACCTGCCAAGCTGGCCCAGCACTTCTCTTCCCAGATTCCCACTTGCGGTCAAGAAACGGCCTGAACAATCTCAAGCCAAGAATGGCAAAGTAAATGCTGTGTACCACAAGGATGACAGATCGGAGTAAGCCTGTTTCCTGAATGGACCAGCCTAGACAGATCTCTTCCCTGACATCAACAGATGCTACTGGGTGACCTTCAAACAGCCCAGCACTGGAGAAAACCACAGCTGACCAAGGTCAGTCTCCCTGGCTGCAAGGCCCAGCAGCAATCCATCGTATCCTTTACCAAAACAAGGAGACAAGCAGCCCCTTCAGTCTAAGGGCTCTCCTCTCTGGCCATAATGCAAATCTGGAAGGGCCCAGTGGGGCAGGAAGTCTAGCAAAAGCACCAGATGCTTCTGGGGGGATAAGCAATCCAAAATTTCTTGCAGTACCTTATATCCTTGCATAAAACAAGAGCTTTCTCTGACCTAACCCTCCAAAAGACACCACAAGAGTTGCCCAAAGCCCTGCCAAATACCCTGAACCATCAGCTCCCTCATCTATATCCCCATCTCTAGCCCAACCCAAGAACATTAAACAATCCTGGATGTTGGGAAAGTCACCCTGGCCACCTTCATTCCTACTCAACACCAATCCAGACCATCCAACCAACTCCGGACCAACAAAAGCCTCTCTGGACACATTCATAACTACCGCATATGTCTCCTTCAGAGCACAAATCATTTATTTTTATATTGTTTTCCCACTAACATATGGATAAGGATCCATGCTGCTGTCTGTTTTGTCTTTGTGTCGTTGTTTAAGCTCTTTTGTTTGTTTGACTGGTGATCTCTGTATCCCAAGTGACTTCAAACTCTCTAGGTTCCTTCAATGTATACCACAAATTTCATGCCTTCCAACTAAAGGATGACCAAGTCAATCCATTCCCTAACCGCTGAGTCTGGCCTCTGGAATCTAATTAGTCACATCCATCAGTTAGTCCACTAATTCAGTAGACTAGGGAGGACCTTGCTCAGAAGGTCAATGTAGGATTGGTAAAGTACTAATCCAGTTGTATTCCCAAGGTCAAGTTCAACTGCAAAAGCTGAAGTCAGCAGGGAAAGGTTTACCAAGTGATGAGGAGAGAAGAGTCAAGACATGCAATCTGAGGTTCCTAATGGACCCTAACCCTCAACCTGATGCTGAAAGCACCTGTCCTCTGCCTTAGAGGGATGGTGGGGCCTGGCTCCTATCTCCCACCAGGAATCTGATCATAATTCTGGCTATGAGGCATGATATGACACAGCTTCAAAGTTCTGGGACTGCTCAATTGCCAGAACTGTTCCCTGTTACTCTTCAGCTCCTGTGAACTTCTGGGTCCCTGACCATTGCCTGGAATTCTGGTTTCATGCCCTCCCCAACCCTGCTACTTCATTCGTGTGTGTCCTAACTCCACCTGACCTTGAGGCATCCTGCCCATGACATTCACCCAGATCCTGGCTCTACCCCCTCTGCACACACCCCTCCAAAGCCTGGCACACAGGAGTGTCCACTGAAGGTAACTCGAACTCCAAGGCCCAACTTTCTTCCCAAGCTCATGGGAGACTCTCCACCCTCACAAACTCCAACTCCTCCATCAATAAACCCAGATGGTCCAGGCGAGACAAATCAATCCCCAGCTGGCCTTCAGGCTGACCAGTTCAGGAAAGAAACAAACCACAATGATTATCTTTCCTTTTTATGCAGATTTAAAAAATCATATTGTATTTATTACTTTAAGATGTCTTTAATATATACGAAACGAACTGTTTTGACCTCTGAAAGCTCTTCCCTACTTCTCAAAGCAAATCCCACTGGGTCCAGGGCCACACCCTCAGGACCTGAGTGTCACTGAAGCTTCCAAGATGCTCAGTACTCAGCTGGCTCCTATCTCCCAAACCCTGCTCACCTCTGGTCTTATTGCCCAACTGTCCCCCTTCCACACCCAGTGACAGTAGAAAGATATCTTTGGGAGCTTTTTATAGCTCTCCCACCTACTCCACAGATTCAGTAGGAAGGAGAATGAAGTTTCCAAGTCCTCTGAATGACACAAAGCTCTTAAAGTAGAATAAAATTAGTCAAAAAATAGCAAAATGATTTTTAGCTCCCTTAAAAAAAAAAACAGCACACCTACTTTATTTAAATGACTCACAGTGACTTCATACTTTCTTCCACTGGGATATGCTCTCCTTCCTCCCAAAGGTGGTGGGACCCTCCTTTCTTCCCATCCACTCCTAAGATAAGATATCTCCACAAGACACTTGTTCGGATTTGGGGGCTCCCAGGGAAAATCTTGACAACGAACAAGTCAGGCAATATTCCTGCTCCCAGGATGTGATAAATAAGATAATTATGGATTGAAAGTAGTTTTTGCTGGTAGGATTGAAGTTAGGTAGTCAGGGCTGCTGCTGCTGCTAAGTTGCATCAGTCGTGTCCGACTCTGAGCGACCCCATAGATAGCAGCCCACCAGGCTCTGCCGTCCCTGGGATTCTCCAGGCAAGAACATTGGATTGGGTTGCCATTTCCTTCTCCAATGCATGAAAGTGAAAAGTGAAAGTGAAGTCGCTCAGTCGTGTCCAACTCTTCAGGACCCCATGGACTGCAGCCTACCAGGCTCCTCCATCCATGGGATTTTCCAGGCAAGAGTACTGGAGTGGGTTGCCATTGCCTTCTCCAAGTCAGGGCTAGGCTTAGTTAAGAAGCGATATTTGACCTGAGATCTCCCTGGTGAGAAAAATCCCAGCCACAATAAGAGACAGGGAAAGAGCTTTGCAGACAGAAGGAGGAGCAAATGTAGAGACTCACAGGGAACGAGCCTTGGGCCACCTACAAGGAGACTCTTCCAGCTCATCTCTCCAATACCCAGCTTTCCATGCACCTCCACAACACCACTAAGCTCAGTCTAATAAACCTTTGCTCAAGTGCTTCCCTAGTGGTACAGTAGTTAAGAATCCACCTTGAAATGCAGGGAATGTGGGTTCAATCCCTGGTCTAGGAACTAAGATCCCACATGATGCGGAGCAACTAAGCCCATTGCACTGCAATTACTGAGCCCAGGCTCTAGAGCCCACGTGCCGTAACTACTGAAGCCCATGGGTCCCAGAGCCCACGCTCCGCAACAAGAGAAGCCGGTGCAATGAGAAGCCTGCATACTGCAACTAGAAAAAGACGGCACGCAGCAACAAAGACCCAGCACAGCCAAAAATAGCTAAATAAAAATTTTTTTTAAATAAAGAAACCTTTGTTCAGGCAAACTCTGCTGCCTTAGTAGCTGTTAGCTCCCTCTTGTCCCTCAAGGTCCCTTTGGTTGTGCCCAGTGCCCTTCCCCTCTATCCCAGGGTGATATATCCTGAAATCCTTTAGTCTGTTTCCCCCGACCGACTGTCCCCTGATCACTGGGGTCCAATCTAACTCATCCCTGTTGGCCTTAAACCTGGCACATGGGTGGCACTTAGTCAAGGTGCACTAAATTAAATCACCTCGCACGCACACACGTAAATGAGTGCCTCTATAAACTGGTGAGATCTGAATAAGGAGAGCAGACTGCAGCAGTGCCCACTTCCTGGTCTGGATGCTGTACTAGTTATGTAAGATGCTACTAGGCGGAAGGGCACACGAGAACCCTGCATCTTTTGCAGTGGGGAGGAGGGGGAACTTCCTATGAGTCTGTATCTCTAAGTTTTAAAATTCTTTTAAAAACCTCAACAATTTTGTACCTTTTACATACTCTAGCTTTGTGGTTTCTCCTTAAAAATGGCACGATCTGGTGATACTAGGTTTCAAGACAACGGCAGAGGGGGCTGTGCAGTGACTGTCCTCCCTTAGGTGGGCCGAGCTCTCAGATTCCTCTCCCTAAACACCAAAGCCAAGTGTCAGCTGCTATTCCTCGGGGTGCCTGCACTGCATTTTCTCCTAGAAATATTTCTCTATCAAAAGTAGGGAAATGAAAGGCCAATAGGGTCTTCTACTCCCAGAAAAAAGAGAGACTGCCACATTTTGGTGACAAACATCCCCGTAAGTTTGGATTTGAAACCCCTCCACCCTTCGTGGCATGTTACCTGCCCGGCCTGAGGCACTTGAGGTTTGGACCCTGGACTGTAACTTTCTAGGATCAAAGTTTTTACTCTAAGTCAGCAAATAAATTTAAAAACCAAACCACTGGAAAAGAACGCAGTTTAAATACACAGTATCCCCTTTGGCCCTAAATATCAATATTTTGGTTCTCTCATCTCACCTTTCCTGAGCACACAAGATGCTGCCCTCAGCCACCAAAAAAGAAGGCTCTACCTCTTATGCATAATCACACCCAGATATATAAGCAGGATTTTGTTTTTCCACTGAAATGGCAGTTCTGTTCAGCAGGGGGAGGGAAAAGGCCCTTGGGGCATGCCTTTCCCCCACCTTTCCCATCACACCTCCACCACCACCTCCCAAAAGGAACGTGCTTGGAATGCAAGTGTCCCTGAAAGGGGGTGGGGCCAAGGCACAGAGCCCCGGTGAACTGCCCAGTGAATGTTTTCAGAGCAGCCGTTTCCAATCAGGCTAGAGAGTCACCTGGGGCGCTAGACGATGCTCCTCAGGTGACACTCTTGCAGACAGGCACAGCACTGATTCATCCCTTGGTGTTTTGAAACTATTATTTTAGAAAAACCCCTCACTAACCTGGGCACCAGGGCAGAACACACCTCTCCAGCCAAGAGATGCCAGAGCTGCGTGGTCCTGTAAGGCAGTCACTAGGCATACATGGCCACTGAGCCCTTGAAATGTGGCTGGTGTGAACTGAGACGTAAAAGGAACCTACACACTGGATTTTGAAGACTTGGTATGGAAAAGAACATAAAATAGCTCACTGATTTTTAAAAGTACTGATTATATATTGAAATAATGTTTAAATACACTGGGTTAAAACAAGCATGCATGCTAAGTCACTTCAGTCATGTCTGATTCTGTGCGACCTCATGAACTGCAGCCCACCAGACTCCTCTGACCATGGGATTCTCTAGGCAAGAAAACTGGAGTGGGTTGCTGTGCCCTTCTCCAGGGGGTCTTCCCAACCTAGGGATGGAACCTGTGTCTCTTATGTCTCCTATATTGGCAGGAGGGTTCTTTACCACTAGCACCACCTGGGAAGCCCAGATTTACAAGTATACAGTTAAAATTAATTTTATTTCTTTTTACCTTTTTAGTGTGGCTACTAGAACGTTTTTTAATTTATTTTTAATTGGAGGATTAGAAAATCTTAAATGGCACACACGGTTCACATCTATTACACAGCCACACTTGAGGAGACACTCAACGTTCTAGGGTAGGGATTAGAATCCTAATGGAAAAAAATGAGGGCTCTGGTCAGGCTTGTCAAGGCCTACCAAGGCCTACCAAGTACATGATACTCAGCAGGTTCTCGATGTCTCTGAAGCTCAGTTCCTCTCCAGATACAGGCATGAGAACACCCAGCACGCTGGGCCCAGGGAAGTAAAATAAGAGTATCTGGAAGCATCAGACTGATGTCTTCCTAAAGCTGGTACTCAACACTTGTGCCCTTCTTCCACTAGCAACATACAAGAGGGACCAGGGCAGGTCTTCTTTCTGTCCTTGCCTGATCCCCAAAACACCAACATTTCCTAGAACCTTCTGGATGTCAGGCCAACCCTTCATGCTTTTCTGCAGAAGTGTTTCTCCCGTGTTCCTAGGAGCCCAGAAAGGGGCCAGGATGCCCATGCACAAACCTGCAAGTTCCAGCAGCCTTTTTATTCTTCTGATACCTTCAGTCACTGGAAGAAGTCATCCTAATGAACACAAACACTAGACAGCAGAGCACATGGATCAATTCAACCCGGGAGGGGCTCTGGCAGAAGACAGCACCTTATCTCAAGCAAACAGTCACTGCTCCTTCCCTTCGATTAAAAACCTCCCCTGTGCTAAGCCATCTCTGTCTCAAACCAGTACAAAAGAGTAATTCTTGAAGAACAAAAATTTAAATATCCTTCCCAGTATTTCTGTCAGTAAAATATGACCATGAAACTCAACCTGTTCTTCCTTCTTAGGGCAAATCTCTCTATGGGGGGGAAAAAATACTACGTGAATGAATCACTACATTTTCCCCACTGAGTCTGAACTGTCTCATATTTTTTTTGGAAATAGGGTACAAAGTGAATAAGCACCAAATCTGAAAACTCGGATACATTTTTAAATTTTTCAATGCAGAAAAATGATCCGGGGTTTGTTCACTGTAATACAAACTACACGTTGACTCTGGCACATCAGCCCTAAGCCCCTGCACCCAAACCACAGAGCATTTTCCTAGATCACTTCCCCCAAGTCTGCTTCCCACATTGCTCTGCTCCATAACTAGCCTCCATCTCCCAGACAGAACGTGCCGGAGTAGCATGAACGTAACTGTCTCCATGCAGCCTTGTCTCACTCGGGAGTCATACTCACAATCACATAATCATAATTACAATCCAGCCCAAACAAAATTCAAAATGTTATTGATCTCTTGAATGCCAGTGGGAGGGAATGCAATTCTTAATGCATTGGAAAACATCTTTAAAACCCCTTCTCCTTCTCTACCACTTAGTAACCCATACACAGCCAGTAGCCACCCTTCTATAGATTCTCCTCTTCATCTCCCTCCAACCCCCAACTCGTACACACTTTCCCTCTCTTTTTCTTTAGCCTCTGTTTCTTCTTCTCACCACAAGTATTGGGCCTTTTCAGACACAAATACAAGCCCTCCTCGCACACATTCACACATACACACTCACACAAACTCTGACTGACCCATCTCCAGCACAGCCTCCACTCTACATGAAAAAGGCCCAGGAACTGAGCTAACCAGGAGAAAATTCTCCTTAAAAGGTAGAGTAACTGGGAAGGCTGAGTAATAGACAACAATTTTGTTTAGCAGAGAGAAGAGAAAGTCCATGAACACTGACAGTGGCATGTGGCCAAGGAGTGTTAAATGTTACTCCTTAAACCAGCCAGCCCAATTTCAGAGAAGATGCTCTTTATTGACACCCAGATTATACTAATACCTCTGCTGGAAAGACAGCCCAGCAGAGCCATGAAGAAGCCAGCCCACCCTGACCTCTAAAAGCTTCCAGCACATGTTGACTGTGTATATCCATCATTATATGAATGGGAAAAAGGAGCAAATGGAGAGGGGGAGTTCTGAGGTCTCTGCCTACAGCAGAGAGTCATCCTGGTGCTTGGAGAAGTTACCATGACCTGAATGTGTGGAACAGGGGGCCGAGCACCATATAAAGGACTTCAGAGATAGCTCTGTTTATGCAACAGCTTTGTGCCTTCATTCACCATGCACAGAGGCAGCATCAGATGCAGCGAGGAGGAACAAGGAGAAACTATGATGAGAATGACCCAGCCTCTACTTTCAAGGAAACAAGCAGAGGGGATAAGAGCTATACAAGGTCAAAACTGATGAAGAGTTATGTCTGCTCATGAACAAGGTAAGAAGACAGATAGGACAGCTGTTGGGCAGGCACAACTGAAAGAATGCCAACCTACAGCCTGGCTCTGCTAAGGATTCGCTGTGTGGCCTTGGGCAACTTCCTATACCTCTCTTAGTCTATCTCCACGCCTGCAAAATGAGAAGACTGGCCGTAGGCGATCAGTGTTCCCTTCCAGCACTGATGTTCCACAGTTCTCTGATTTTAAGGATACCTGCCATGTGGGTCATGAACAGGTGGAGAACAGAACAGAACAGCAGGCAGGACAAGGAGTACAAACGATTCCAAAAATCTGAATTACTAGGATCACTGTCACTCTGTGAAAATACTCACTGTACCTTCTAGAGCTACAAGCGTGGTCAGAGTTACAGGTCCGTTTCTAGCCCTCTAATACCAGAACAACATGCACACTGTACCTTGAGTAGGCTGCTTGCTAATGGGCCACACTGAAGACACATTAAGAGCACTGCCTTCCTCCCACAGTGGTGAGACCCTTCCTTGTCCTAATGAAAGTCAGAGTTCATCAAGCTCCCTAGTTGGCAAATGAGCAGAATGCCTCCCCACAAGTCACTGAGCTTGGAGAGGCAGAACCAGGAGAGAAGCCCAGATTGTCTGACTCCACACCTACTGTTAAATGCCAGTAAGTAAACTGCGTGGGAGCCCTGCAAAGCGTGGACACTTAGAAACTCCACGCAGACGCACCTGACTGGCCTAAGAGGATGGGGGAGGATCCTGTAAAGGCGGAGCCAGGAGCCACCTCTCCTTCCTCCACCTCCTTGACAAGCAGAGTCATCACCAGCTGCAGGGGTCGGTATCCATCTTATATCCCGTTACATGTGTATACATATCCCGTCTTTCAGCAATGCACGTGGTGACTTGTACTCTAGACTGAGGTACCCCAGATCCTGGGGTCCCACTGGAATCCTATGCAAATCTGACCACTTTCTAAATGCACATACATGGGCAAGTCATTAAACATCTCAGGGCCTCAGTCTCCTCATCTGTAGAATAGGGATAATAGAACTCTACACCTCACAGGGTTATGAGAAGGATTCGAGGAGGCGATACACATAAGTGCTTAGTACAATGCCTACAACCACATAAATGTTACAGTTATTACCACTGTACTTTTTCTGGGGAAGAGTCCACAAAGTTTTCATCAGCTTCTCAGACCCAATAAAAATTAACGTCAGCCCTCTTCCATGTGCTATCCTTGGAATGGAACCGAGGTCATCCTGTGGGAGGTTTCTCCCCTAGCTTCCTAAGGCTTCCTCACTGTTCCAGAAGGAAGGGATGCAAGGCTTTCTATGCTTCCTACTCGTGGAGAGCAGGAGAAAAAGAACTCTGCTGAACTGAATAAGCATTTCTGTGGCTGGGAAATGCCTCCTCGGACCCTAAGGCCCCACCCTAACAGTGGGAAATTAAAAAGGACAAGACCAGACCCCAACTCCAGTTTCTACACAGCTGGGAATAAGCCCACTCTGTCCTGACCCACTGGGGTGCAGGAGGAGGGCTACAGGTGCTGTGGCCCAGGCCCCCCTCCATCCCAGGTGTCTGGCCATCTTTCCTATACCCCCTGCTAGGGAGCTGTGAAGAGAGAAACCACTAACTCCAGGTACACAACAAGGTGATATACTTCCCCCAAGGTGACGGGACGCCAAGAAGATCCGAAGCTGAGGCCCTAGCCGAGAAAGAAAAGCTTGAGGAGGAAAGAGATGAGGAAAGAGATGAAAGTTTGAGGAGGAAAGAGATGAAAGAGACGGGAAGCTACTCGGGTCCAGGCTTGGCAGCTCTCTGGTCTCACGACCTTGGACACGTTACTCAACCTCTGAGTCTCAGCTTCCCTGTCAATAAAATGGAGGGGGTGGTGCTAATTAACAATCCTTGCTTCAGAGGCGTTATGAGGGTCAAATGAGGTCATCAGTGCAGACACTTAACACACATCCGACACACTGGAAGTGCTCACTCAGCTTGATGACCATGAGGAGGATGAGGATGATGAAGGCGGAGGCAGACGAAGGTTAGCACGGCCACGAACTCTTACTGTCCTACTGTTGTTCACATGTTGTATTAAATACAAAATCAAGGCCGGCTTGTGGGGGGAGAACTACCAGTACCAGAGGGACACACAGGGTCCTGAACCCAAAATACAGAAGAGCTCTAACTGCAGAACCCCAGCCCACCTTGGGTAACAATGAAGGTGGAGAACACAGTGCCTAACGAAGGGCCTCAAACATCACGCTTTACCCTCAGTGGGAACAGCACCACTTCACAAAATAACCCAGTAACTCACTAATAGGCATTTAGTCTTTGATCAACAATGAGGGAATTACTATTCAACAAACACGACACTGGCTTAGATGAAATCTTTTAAAGCAAGGGACATTTAGAAGAAAACTAAATACATGTGAAAATAAAAGAGGCACTTTTTTGACAGTAAGAAAGACTGGGGATATCAGTTCCCAGGGCAGCCCCGGCTCCCACCATCTCCGTGTTCCAATCTGTCATCCTTCCTGAGTTCTCTACCTTGTTACCTTGCTGGCAGACAAGGAGTAAGTTTGGAAGCAACCATGCCTTCCCAAATAATTTCCTCCAATATAAAAGCAATACATGTTTATCCTATAAAGCTGGGAAAACAAAGGAAATCTCAAAGGAAATGATAATCCAACCCCCAGCATTACCATGTTGATCTATCACTGCCTGTTTCTCAAAGTCAAATCTTTTTCAAAGAATGATATTCTATGGCTTTCCTAAGATAGCCAGCACGTCTGCAGATCAGTAAAAGCTGTAAGAATCAAGAAAAGTTTAGAACTAGTTGACAAAAGGGACACAAGACACGTGCACACACGCACACACACACGTGTAAGACCTGCCTCTCAGAGATCTCTCGAGCTTACAACACAGGATGGTCGCTGTGGCCACCCCTGAGCTAAGAAGTATAAACTCAGAGGATCAAACAAGAACTCCACCCACTAAAACAATGCTCTTTAAGTATCAAAAAGTCTAGCATTTCAAACAAGTGTTTTTTAAACACACATTGGGAAAAAAAAAAAAAAAAAAACCCAAAACCTAGGATGTGTTCCTTGGCATAAATCTGGGTCAGTTCCTGGTGGGGTTCCAGGCTAGAATTTCAAAAGATATGTAATTATTCCTCATGACACTGATACCATTCTATCAGACACAAATAAATCAAAATCATAACAATAAAGAAAAACAAAACTGAACCTCTCTGGCAAACACACTCAGTGCTTAGAAAACATGTTTTTACCAGCATCTTTCATGGCTGCCTCTTAAAACCACTTTCAATATCACTTATGCCAAAAAAATAGGAAGAATAATTTGTTGACAAGTTTCAAGGTTGCCCCCATTTGTTTATTGGAGGGGCATCTCAGACGAGGTTGTTAGCTCAGCAGGAAAAGACTTTGCAATAGATGAGCGCCGAGTTTTGGAACAGGGCAGCTCCTTGAGTGAGCAAGCTTCTCACTGTTGCAGGCTGTAAGCAGAGGTGTACAAACCATGTGGCTTCCAAGGTCCCTCACAACTTTAAGATTCGGTCTTCATTTCAGAGGGCACTGCCCTGTGGCCTTCCCTCATTCCACATTAAGGAGAAAGATGGCAAGATCACTAGCATGGATTCCAGTAGTCTTTTCCAGAACTCAGAAGGGCCTCAGAGACAGACAAGGACAAGAGGCGGGGGTCACTTCCCAGCCTGGAGGAGACAGGCTGGCCCAGAAGAATGGTCTCTAAGAATGAACAAAGAATTCAGAGGTGTCTGTGGGTGGCTCTGGAAACAGAGTGGAATGCCAAGACTTGGGAGTCCACAAGCCATATGCAACAGCTTTTCCGGAAAAGGCAGCACTTTTGGCACTTAATACAGATCGCTCTGGGTCCCCAGGACACAGGCAGCTCTGCCATTGCCCCACAAACCCCAGACATCACCAAATATAGGCAGAAGTCACTTCCTTGAGAATGTCCTGAAGCTCAGAGCTCAAGAAAGTTGCCTCCTAAGACCCCCAAAATAACCAAGCCCAGCAAACAATGACCTGCAATTAACTAGGATGATGTGTTTTCTCTATAATCTACAGTAAAAACAAAGAGTAACAAAATAGTTATTGGTCCAAAAAAACCACATCCAGAAGACGGCCTAATTCAACCCAGCTTCTTGGCCCTTGGTTACAGTTGATCCACGGACCTAGTAACAACACATGGCCCAATTAAAACCTAAAACTTAGAATTTTGGACAAACTTTAAAGTTTCATTGGCAAAATCATATAAGGCCAAAAGGTTTGCATGTTATTCCAAGTAAGGACCCTCCATGTCCCTTAGAATAAGGTATGACACTTGTGACTTTTGGAGAAGACAGGAATTTTTCCTCTGAAACTAAAGTGCGTGGGGCAAAGCACACAGGGTGGAGAAGAAGAGCAAAATCCTCAGGAGGAGTCAACAGATAATACCTTGAAGTAGCAAAACATGCAAGCTATTAAAAAACGTGGAATACCAAAAGACAGTGGCTACGACTTTTAAGTGATGCCATTGGGCTGTGGCAGGTGAAAGTGAGGCAGTAAACAGTTCTGTAAGACCCATCTGGTTCCTGAAACCATGCATGCACACACGTGTGTTTAGTCGCTCCAGTCGTGTCCAACGCTTTGCAACCCCCTGGACTGTAGCCCACCTGGTTCCTGTGTCCCTGGGATTCGCCAGGCAAGAATACTGGAGTGGGCTGCCATGCCCTTCTCCAGGGGATCTTCTAGATCCAGGGATCAAACCCAGATCTCTTACATCTCCTGCATTGGCAGGTGGGTTCTTCACCACTGTGCCATCTGGGAAGCACAAATGAAACCATATGCATGTGTCAGTTCAGTTCAGTTCAGTCGCTCAGTTGTGTCCGACTCTTTGCGAGCCCATGAACTGCAGCACGCCAGGCCTCCCTGTCCATCACCAACTCCCGGAGTTCACTCAGACTCACATCCATCGAGTCAGTGATGCCATCCAGCCATCTCATCCTCTGTTGTCCCCTTCTCCTCCTGCCCCCAATCCCTCCCAGCATCAGAGTCTTCTCCACTCTTTGACAAAACTACAAGTTATAAAAAGAAGAAAATGGGGGTGGGACTAGGGTACCTTGGATGCATGTATTTCCCAACTTAAATACTTTAGGGAAATGATAACACTTAACTGTTGTTTCTCCATATTTACTAACCAGAATATTATATTCTAGTAACTTTTCCTTGATTAAAGAAATATTGTTCATTGTAAGAAAAACTTGGAAAGTAACACCCCCTCCCAAAAGTGGAGAAGGAGGAAAAATAATTATACAATCATTCTCCAGAGAGAATTACTGGACGATTTGGAGGTAGTTTCTTTTTATACATATCTATAGGTACATATATCAGTAAAAAGAGAATTTGCTTTAACTCTCTGGAGTTATCCAATGACCATAAAGTTTTCGTTTGATTTTGGAGAAAGAACATTTTATTTTTTAAAGCATTAAGTAACTTAGGCCTTTGCTTCTTTTATTAGTCAAAATTAAGATTTTAAGGACAGGCATGCCAGGTTGTCATATTTTGACTACAGGGTGCATTTACAAAGAAAAAAAAAGTACTTTCTGGATAGCGGTGTGGCAACTTTCAGAATTCTTAGACATCAAATTGCAGCAGTGGGGTGAAAGCCTTACTGAAAATTGGTTTCACCTCAAAGGGTTTTCCAGCTCTCTGCCCGTGTGCCTGGTTCCTTCCCGTGCATGTCTTGCTTCTCTCTCCCTGCCCACGGTCACTAGCTCTCCTCCCTCCTCCACACCACTTTCCTGTTTCATCCGTCTCACACCTATACCATTCTCCCCGACACCCTAAACCTGACGGAATACGGACTTGAAGTCATATTCTTCTTACTTTTTGCATTTGCAGAATTGTCTTTAAGTTTAAAACAGGAACATAAAACATTCCATTCATCCATTTTCTAAGGTCCCTGCTGCCTTTTTTGTTCCTTTTTTTGAACAAAAGCAGCTGTAAGTCTGACTAGAAAACCCTCAGAAATAAGAGCTTTGACCCCTGTCTGGGAAAGCCAGTGTAGGCACAGAACGGGCCTTGTGTGGGCAAGGGAGTTTCCCAGAGAAGCCAGGGAGGGGGACTAAAGCCAGAGTCAGCTCACACTTCCCCTGGGGACCTGCAAGAGGAAGGGCCAGGCTCCCCCACACAGCACCACCCCCTGTGAGGACATCAATAGATCCAGAAGGCAAACCTGGGCTTCCCTGGTGACTCAGTGGTAAAGAATCATCTGCAATGCAGGAGACTTGGGTTCAATCCCTGGGTGGGGAAGATCCCCTAGAGAAGGAAATGGCAACCCATTCCAGTGTTCTTGCCTGGAGAAACCCACTGACAGAGGAGCCTGGCAGGCTATGGCCCATATGGTCGCCAGAGTCGTACATGACCTAGCAACTAAACTACCACCGAAAGGCAAACCTAAAACCATCAGGGTATCGAGCTAAAGAACCACCTACTCCTCCATCCCTCTGAGAAGGACCTGCATGTTTCTCTGATCATCCGAAACGTTTTGAGTCTTTTCTCCCCTACAAGAGCTTCTTCTAAAATCAGGTTACCCTCATGCTATACATATAGGGCTTTTGTAACTCAGATGTTGGATACATCTTAAAAGAACTTTCTGGTTCAGATTAATCTGAAAAACTGTGAGTTCTCTCTTCCAGCCCTAAGAGAACTGCATACTTCACACAGCTGACTTCAACAGCTGCAAGGGTCTGATGAAAAAGAATATTGACCAGGCACAATCCTAGGACGGCCTCCCATAGAAAATACAAATCTGATCTGATAACCCCGCCAGCAGTGAATTCACCTGCAGCTTTATCATCTGGCCCTCACTTTCCATTTTAGTTTTAGGCTCCTAATGGGATCCTTCCCCTTAGATGCTTCACTGAGCTCAGACATGGGTCACATACACATAGTTATAGCATCTATTGCAGGTCCCTGAGTCCATGTCAAGAAAGGGATAGATTCCATTTGACAGGCTTGCACTCTAGTATCAGAATGGTTCTTAGTCACTGCTGCATTCTTCCTGGTAACAGTTCTAAGCCATTTCCTTGTGAAGATATATGAACATATTTTAAAGAAAGAAAGGAACATAAATGAGGCAGTTCCGCTTTCCCCCAAGTATTTCCTGAAAAAAGGCTCCTGTTCTGAGAGGTATACCAGTAATTCCCATACCGTGAGTTTTTGGCAAATGAAGCCGGAAACTGGGGGAGGGGCGCAGAGGGGCGACCAGACGAGGTAGTTCGGTTCTCAAAGAGCAGCGAGACAAGTTTTTATACAGTGGCAAATGTTCCTTTTGGACTTGCTTCAAACCTGTGTGTGGGCCGATTCTCTGAAATAAACAAAATCCTCTTGTATAACAGAGGTTATGGGGTGATTAAAAGGGTGAAGATCCTGATGGAAAGGAAGTCACCCACGAATCACCTCTGACTTTAAATAAGATCACCTCATGCCTGCATTGCGTCTCAACTCGAAAAACCTGGTTAGCAATGTGGAGGGATATCAAAGGGTCTGTGTAGCCCTGGATGGATGGATGGATGTTGTCCCCCGCCCCCTAGCCTCCCCTTAAGTCCAGTGACAACCTGAGCTTGTCTAGCTTTTGAGAGCATTGAAACACCCTGATCCATCCAGCAAAGAGCTGGGATGCCAACCCTGGCTCCAATCAGCCCCCATACACCGCCAAGGGAGGCACAATGTCCCAAACAGCAGTTGGCCAAACACGTGAGAGGGAGGTGCAGCTGCCGAGCTTTCATATTTATCAGGAAGAAAGAATGTTGATTTTGCAGATTTTTGATAATGTTTTCCCAGCCAGTGTTATTCCCAACCCATTTAAAAATGCAATCAGAACACCACCCCTTTCCTCATCAGCCTCCTTGAACTTAAATGGTTCCATCCACCTCGGCCCTGGAAACCCTTCTCTCTCTACTAGCCACACCTCAGTTTGGCCATGTGGAGTAGCAGAGGAAAACCAGGAGCTTTGCAATGGCAGTTTCAGGGCAGGAGGAAGAATATTAAATTCAGACTTGGGCTTAAGACCCTGGCAGCACGTGGTTGCAAGATCTCTGTGGGCTAGCCAGGTTTATCCACAAGGGACTCTCGCAGCTCTGTCCTTGGGTCTGTGGTTGTACTGAATTGCTGCCATGGTCTCACTATAAATTTAGTAACCCAGATGCAATAAGCTACAAATTAAAAAAGACTAGAGTGAACCAAAAAGTTACTTTAGACTGAGAGCAAATAATGGGCCAAGCACCGGCCATCTTGCTGGAGGGAGCTGGCACGCCACCGCAGAAGGGATCCGGAGGAGAAAGAGCCCTTTAGAAAATGCTGAGACTTTGCCCAGGCCCTTTTGAAAACTGGGTTCTTGGGACATTTCCTGAATTTCCTCTCCACAATCTTGAACACTGACTATTATGTGGAAAAAAGAAACAAACATTTAAGAGGACAAAAATATATCCTTGGGAGACACAGGAAGAATGCTGTTTGAATTAAGGACTTTTTCTCCCTCATACACAAAAACTCATACTCAACCAGCCTTATGAGTAATCTACTGCCATGGTGGATGCCCGGCAAGCTCTGTCATAGCCAGCAGCCTCTGCCAACAAGTGGTGCAGTGGAAGAGTTGTCTGTCCAGCTCCCTTTCTGATGCTAGTCTATTTTTGGTTAAAAACTTCGTCTTCAGTTAGGGACCAGACTTGCCTGAGGCTCCCTCCTTGGAAATACTATTTGATGACAGCAATCCTCAAGAGCCTGTACTAAAAATGGCTTTCCAGCTAAGAGGCACTGTGGAGATCAAGGCAATTCTAGACCCTTATTGCCATGGTTCTGAGCTGAATGTAAGGATCAAGGGGTGACCAGCCCAAAAACATCATGGAAAAGCTACCTACCCCACCATTGATTAAATGTCTGTATGCCCATCACTATGCACACATCATAGCTTCTAAGAGGCTTATAGTTTGAGATAAAAATCATTCCAGTGACAGCTCATCAGACAGCCATATAAAGAAAAACTTAAAAACCCATTATGAGTCACAAAAAGTTGTGAGAATGGAGCAAATGTGGGCTACAAAGGTCACCCAGACTTTGCACTCGGAGAAGGCAATGGCAACCCCACTCCATACTCTTGCCTGGAAAATCCCATGGACAGAGGAGCTTGGTGATCTGCAGTCCATGGGGTCGCGAAGACTCAGACATGACTGAGCGACTTCACTTTTACTTTTCACTTTCATGCACTGGAGATGGAAATGGCACCCCACTCCAGTGTTCTTGCCTGGAGAATCCCAGGGACGGCGGAGCCTGGTGGGCTGCCGTCTCTGGGGTCGCACAGAGTCGGACACGACTAAAGCGACTTAGCAGCAGCAGCAGACTTTGCACTAAGAAACAGACTCCAAATAAGCCCTGAATATTCACCAGAAAGACTGATGTTGAAGCTGAAGCTCCAATACTTTGGCAACCTGATTCGAAGAACTGACTCATTAGAAAAGACCCTGATGCTGGGAAAGATTGAAGGCAGAAGGGAAGGGGACAACAGAGGATGCGATAGTTGGATGGTATCCCTGACTCAATGGACATGAGTTTGAGCAAGGTCTGGGAGTCAGTGATGGACAGGGAGGCCTGGCATGCTGCAGTCCATGGGGCCACAAAGGGCTGGACATGACTGAGCGACTGAACTAAACAGACCTCTCTTAGAGGACAAAACCAATATTCTGAGGTTTTCTTCTACTCCAAGAAGCTACAGCCCAGGTCATCTGCTGGTCGACCAAGAAAGAAACCATTAAGCAAACCGCATCCCCTTCTAGCTGTAAGTGTCTCCTGGAGCTAGAATACAGATTTAAAAGGGGGAGACTTTAAGGAGGACAGATGGCCAAGCAGCACTCTGGGGTGATTAGAATAAAAACGGTGCCCACCACACATTAGCAGACTAAAAAGCAGGTTAAAATCTCTTCAGTTATTTCCTTAAGTATCATTCTTCAATGCAAGCATCAGAATCCCTGGAATCTCTCTAGACCTGAGAAATCAAAGTCTCTGAGGGGCGTGGCCAGGGAATCGTTTTTAACCAGACACTCAACATGGCCCACAAAGTGTGAGAATTGCTGCTAGCCTATTCCAGCCTGTCCTCTTCTGACATGGGAGTAATTTAGGAAAAGGCTGGGTGCTTCAGTTAGGAAAGAGGTTTAAACAGAAACCACACATGTGAAGAGAGGGAAGAGGCTGGAACAATCAGAATCTCTTAGAGGGACAGACAGAGAATGTGCTGATGAGCCATAAAGCCCAGCAGGGAGACTCTCCCTCCCCTGCAACCTTGGAAGATCATAAGAAAGAAGGTGATTTCTTTGCAGGCACCAAAAAGGGCTGGAGTGTGGGTGGGTCTGGGCCAGCCTCAAGAATGGAGGAGCTCACCAATGTGGATGGGACTGTCCAAGTTAGGCCCAAAGCACGCTGCAATAAGTACCTTTTGCCCCACACACCGCAGTCCTGAGAAGCATAACTACCAAGTCCAAAGGGATCCAAGGGAACAGTGAAGTTGCTTCCACCCAACTCCACACATCACAGCCACCTGGCCAATGCCCACTTAGCTCTGGCTACCACACGGCCTGGAACTGACAGCTACACTCACCATTTCCCATCTCTCTCTCTGTTCAGTTCAGTTGTTCACTCGTGTCTGACTCTTTGCGACCCCATGGACTGCAGCACACCAGGCCTCCCTGTCGCTCACCAACTTCCGGAGTTTACCCAAACTCATTTCCATTGAGTTGATGATGACATCCAACCATTTCATCCTCTGTCATCCCCTTCTCCTCCTGCCTTCAATCTTTCCCAGCATCAGGGTCTTTTCAAATGAGTCAGCTCTTCGCCTCAGGTGGCCAAAGTATTGGCGTTTCAGCTTCAACATCAGTCCTTCCAATGACTATTCAGGACTGATTTCCTTTAGGATGGACTGGCTGGATCTCCCTGCAGTCCAAGGGACTCTGAAGAGTCTTCTCCAACACCACAGTTCAAAAGCATCAATTCTTCAGCGCTCAGCTTTCTTTATAGTCCAACTCTTACATCCATACATGACCACTGGAAAAACCATAGCCTTGATTAGACAGACCTTTGTTGGCAAAGTAATGTCTCTGCTTTTTAATATGCTGTCTAGATTGGTCATAACTTTCCTTCCAAAGAGTAAGCATCTTTTAATTTCATGGCTGCAGTCACCATCTGCAGTGATTTTGGAGGCCCCAAAAATAAAGTCTGCCGCTGTTTCCCCATCTATTTGCCATGAGGTGACAGCCCTGAGGCAGTGGCAGAGCCAAGCAGCTCCGGGTCTGGGCGGTATGTGCCAGTGGGTCTCAAAGTGTGGTCACCAGTATGGCAACATCAGCATCGTGTGGGGACGTATTAGATATACAAATCCTCTAGCCCCACCAGAGAGAGAGCTAGTAAATCAGAAATTCTGGAGAAGGAGCCTAGCAATCTGTAGCTTAATGAGCCCTGAAGGTGATTCTAATATAGCTGAAGTTTGAGAACAAGTATGGTATGCTATTAACATGAAGCATAATGGTGAGTCAACAAAAGTGACATTCATTTACTTAAGCCTACAGAACACTTTCAAATTTGGTATCTTAGGGATGCTCTCCTCTAATCCTAAGATCCTATAATTCATTTGAATTTCATAGCAATGCTGAGGTAGATAAAGCAGAATTAGTATCTCATTTTACAGGCAAAAGGATTGAGGTTGAGAGATGGGGTGACTGACAGAGATTACCTTACCCAGAGCCCTCACTGATGAGTCACTGGGAAGTTAGCAAGATTCACCTCTAAGTAATTAAGAGTTACCAGCCCACACCAATTTTTCTTCCCATGGCCCACAGGGACACTGCTGGCAGCAGCAGTGATATCAACATTACTTTTTATCCAGCCCACTGTCACTTACTTCAAGTGACTATTTCTATGACCTCCCTCCATTCACTCTGGATGTGAACTCAAAAAGCAATTTTAAAAACACCACAAGCCAAATTCACTTAGTCTCAGTGCTGACCTGACACAGACAGCAGTCCTCGACTGATAAGTGGACCATGCACCAAAAGCTCCTGTACGGACTGGAAGGCTGGACTCCAGATTGCAGAGATGGAGTTGGATCCTCAAGATGCAATCACAGAAGTCCATCCACAGAGGGAGAGGGAGAAGAGCACACAAGCAGATCTGGCAGGAGGCCAGAAGGTTTAAACCCCAGTTTTCCCATCACTGACCAAAAGGAGACAGACCCCAAGTCACTGAGCCTTTCTAGGCCTCCATTTCTTCACCCATAAGTCACAAGACTCGCCTGGCAGGGTTGGTCAGAGGATTAGATGACAATGTTTGTAAACCACAGAGTAGATCATATGCATGCCACAGAGCAGACATGTACCAAATGCCTGAAGATTATATTAACTCCTAAACCAGTAGCCATACTATATCATTGTCCTGAAAACTACGCAATTTTTAAAAATACGCATACATTTGGGACTTCCCTAGCAATATACCGGTTAAGACTCCGTGCTTTCACTGCCAGGGCCCTGGGTTCAATCCCTGGTCAGGGAACTAAGATTCGGCAAGCTAAGAGATGTGGCCAAAAATATAAATATATATATATATATATAGCATACATTTGAAATTACAGTAGGACTGACTGCGGGAGGATTAACTGCCTCCTAAAAGACCAACGGAAAAAGGGAGGGTGACAGGCTCAGAGGGTGTCACAGAAGGTCAGATCACCCATCCCATCCACTCCCCTAGTCTTTTTTCAGCTCAGTTCAATTGTCACTTCTTTGTGAACCTTTACTGGCCTCCCAGTCTGGGTTAACTCTCTCCAGTGTATCTAGACTGTAAGGGTAAAGTTCTAATCATTGTAAGGCAATGAAGAAGTCTGTCTTACAGTCTGTCTTCCCCATAACCACATAAAGCCCATGGAGTCAAGGCCCAGGTCTGTTTCTGCTCCCCAGTGTCTCCCTGATACTCTGTCCTGTGTCTGGAATACACTGGGCACTCAAATATTTGAGAAATGAATCATACCAGTCTATGTTCAGCTGGCTGTGCACATGAACAGATAAGTCACAAGGTCTTGACTCACAGTTACCTGAAAAGCATACAACTCTTTTGGCCCCAGTTAAAAAAAAAAAATCAATCTGCCTCTGCCAAATCAACTAGCTAATAAAGGCTGATTATAAAACCTGCAATGCTATTAAACCCACAGGCATCCTCTTCCAATGGGCACAGATCTCCCAGGGCCTTGGTTTGTTCACAGGGCAAGTGCTAAATGAAGTCAAGATCCAGGCAGGTTTGGAATTTGTTGGGGCTCTTCCTTCCTCAGGATCAGTGAAAGAGGGACAGATGACTCCAACCTCATCCTGGCTTGAACTCTGAAGGCATGGGAAATGCTGCTGTGAGCTGCAGTGTACCCAGTGGCTACATCCAGGAACAGTCCAGGGTGACCCTCAAAACCTAATGGAGCAGGTATGGGTCCCACTCTGCAGGTGAGGAAACAGACCCTCGTCGGTCAGGCACACACCATAGTTAATCACATAGTTGATCACATAGTTAATAAGTACCAGAGCTAGAATCAGAACCCAAATTAGATTGCAAAGGGTCTGCTATTAGCCATATTCAGGTTCCTCTCCCCACACTGAGTGTAAGTTCCTCCAGACTGAAGGGTATACAGGCTTCGGTGAGTCAATGCAACATGGTTAAAATACACTTGCAGAAAGACAACTGTTCTGGGTTCTTCCATGACTATACAACCCAGGATAAGTCCTTCACCTCCCTGGGCCCCAGAGAAGCTGTTTCCCCAGTAATATTGAAGTGGGCTGGATGGTCATTACAAGAGGAGACCCACTGAGCACATAACCATGCCTATAAGTCAAAACCTATCACAAAATCACATCTGCCTGGCCCCTGCCACGAGCCCACCATGCTGTGGCTCAGCCCTCCATCACCCAAAGTGAAGGTTAACTAGAGACTTTGAGGTTTCAGGTGGGGATGGAAGGAATGACAGGCCACAGACTTTCCTACTAGGCCCCCTGAAACTGACTTGGAATAAAGCAAGGATAAGCAACAAGCTGGGACTCTGGGGCTTCCCTGGTAGCTCAGATAGTAAAGAATCGGCCTGTAAAGCAGGAAAGCCAGGTTCGATCCCTGGGTCGGGAAGATCCCCTGGAGAAGGGAACAGCTACCCACTCCAGTATTCTTGCCTGGAGAATTCCATGGACAGAGGAGCCTGGCAGGTACAGTCCATGGGGCAGCAGAGTTGGACACAAACCAAAGCCAGAAACACTTTCTTTTCACTTTCAAGCAACAAGCTAAAGGAGGCTGTTTACCATACACTTAATTAAGCCAGAATCACTGGAACCAGCAGGAAATTGAAGGGAAAAAAAAAATGCTGTGAAAGAAGCAGGTATATATCCCCAAGCTTCCCTTGGGCTCAAACCCACCAGTTTTCCATGCAGCATCAGCTCCCTCTAAGATGTGTTCAACATACACTCAAGACCTACTGCAAAACAGCCTTCAGAGACCAAGGCCATCCACCCAAGCCACCTCACTCCCTAGCGTCGGCCCCGGCTGTAGAGAGTGATCTGGAATTTACAGTCTCTTCTACAGAGCCTTACAAGGTCAAAAATGTTCAAGCTGTATAATTCCAATGATGAAAAGGCTGTGGAACAGCACAGACTAAATGGCCAGTATGAACGACACTCCAGGAGCCAAAATACAAGAGCTGAAGGTGAAGTCAGCGGTGGGCACAGTGGGAGCCGAGGAGCCCAGCTGGCCAGGCTTCAGTGGCACTCGAGCCTGTGCTCCTGCCCGCCCTGGTGAAAGTCACCACCCCCTGCCGGTCCCCGCCAAGGGTGAGCACAGTCACCTCCCAGCACCAAAATAGGAGTCACAAGCAGCTGGCATCCATCCTGGAGAAGGCTGCTGACCCCTGAGCCATCACCCTCTTTGCAAAACCCATACTGACTTCTACATGTATGGCAAGACATGGGGAAACGGCCAAGGACATTATCTAAAATGTTCATCAAAATAAAGTCTGAACTATGAGGAGGAGCAGAAAGGGGAGTGAAGGCAGGCACAGCCCCCTTCTTTACCACAAGCCTAGGTGCACAAAGTCCAATAATGTATACAAAGTATTGCAGCGGCTGGAAAAGTAGGGGAAACAAGGGACACACAGCAAGAACAAAGGAGAAGGGGGTGTTCCCTGGAGGTCCATAGTTAGGTCTCTGCGCTTGCTGCCAAGGGCCTGGGATCAATCCCTGGTTGGGGAATTAAAATCCTGAAAACCATGCAACCAAAAAAAAAAAAAAAAACACAGAGAGAATAAAAAGTAAAGAGGAGAATGATGGTAACAGGAAGCCTAGTGTCAAGTTGCTCCTACCTGACGCTGCCTCGGTAGCCTTGGTCTTGCTCCCCTAGCCCTACTTACCAAGGCTGTTCAAGAGAGCAGTGTGTGATTGCCCTCAGCCTTGCTGCCAAACAGCAGACATCAAAGACATAACAAACCTAACCAACCAACTCCATGACATCAGCACCCAATCTCCCGCAAAATAAGAAAAGCAAACTGACAAACGTTGAGCAGACCCACCACCCAGGAAGATACCAGACAGAGTTCGAAGACATTTTTAGCATCTAAAACAAGCTTTTAAATGCCTAAATATACTTAGGCAAGGGCTTCCCTGATAGCTCAGTTGGTATAGAATCCGCCTGCAATGCAGGAGATCCCGCTCCAATTCCTGGATCGGTAAGATCCCCTAGAGAAGGGAAAGGCTACCCACTCCAGTTTTCTGGCCTAGAGAATTCCATGGAGTGGACAGTCCATGGGGTCACAAAGACTTAGGCAAAACCTTTCAAATGGAATGATAAAATACACCTTGATTTATAAAACAAACACTTTAAGTTATTTAAAAACAAATGAAGCATTATGTTTGTGCAGTGAAGAGTATGAAAAAGCAAAAAGCATTTTGCAATAAATGCTGGAAGGTTTAAGAGACTGCAGTAAGACTGAGGATAGATCTAATCTACGAGATCTAAAGGTATGATTCTGCAAATTAACAGAAAGGGTAGTAGGCAGCTAAACCGAGACCAGATATTTCATTCTTTGTAAAATGTGTTAAAATTGACATTTCTGCAAAAAGATCATGTTTGTTTATATGTATATATATGTGTGCTTGTGTATATTTATATACATACACACTAACCTTAATACTCCGAATACCACCTACTCTGTTAAAAAAGACACAAACAAAAAGGATGGTTCCAGTTCTATCCACACCCTGAATTTGATGTACTCACCACAGATGGGTCCTGTACCGGATGAGACAGAAGAATGTTTATTAAACAGCTACTGTGTGCCAGACCTCAGAGCTAAAATTCCCCCTTTTGCTTGACCCCTTATTTTTCCAGTCTCCAAGGAGTAAGAATGGAGGGAGAGGGCTGAAGGTCACACCACGCCTTCAGATACAGCTGATATTTAACAGCAGGCAGAGGTAGAAGGCAAACACAGAGCTCCAGCGACTGAATAGGTCAGCCCTAATTTAGAGATGACTTTTTCATCTTAAGAGGAAGACAAACAGAGATGAGTTAACTCTTCCATCATCCTTTCTCTGGCAGCTTCTGAGCCAATCTTCTTACTCTTCAGGTTCTCCTGATGAAGGGCACACCTTCCTTCCCTAGTTTTATCTTCTTTCTGGTCACCGGAAACACTGATTCTGGAATTCAGCAGGACCTCGGTGTCAGAAAAGTGAAAACTGGGGCTGCTCCAGCAAAGAGTGTGAAGTCATATCACTAACTTCAAGACAAGCTTCCAGTCCTCAAAGCTTAGAGCCAGGTCGCAATGCGGTGGCAGGTCAGAGAGACAGAAAGGAAGGAGCAATCTTTTCCATGTCCCAAGATCCAACCCACGGGGGCCTCCTTTTCTCCCTTTCCTATTGCTAATTATTCCCCTTTTCGTTTTTCTTTTTCTAGTCAAGTGACACATAGTTCTTGAGGCTTTACTTAAACATGCACATTTCCCATTTTAACACAGCTTTTATCAATGTAAAGGGAACACCTGAAACATCGTGAAGTCGCCCCTGGGGGATCTTGTAGAAAATCTTTTGTTTTAAAAAAAATTGACCTCTGACGTGAAATTGTGCCAAACACTATTTTATGTTGGACCACAACTACTAGCACCCTACTCCCTGCCAACTTTATGTCAATATTCAGAATCGTGGGTGCAAAGTGCTGATAATGAGCCTAGGCCCAGGGTTTTTTCTGCATGACCACATACAGGGCATACCTGAGTGACTGGCAATCAAATAATAATAATGAATAAGAGCAGCCACCATGTATCAACACCTGTTCATAGGTCAAGCATTAGACCAGTGCTTAAGTACCTGGTTCAATCCTTACAACTGTGAGCTCAACTTTATCAGCCCAGTTTAATGATGAAAAAAGCTGAGCTCAAAGACCTTGCTTACAGTTTCACAGCCAGTAAGAAGAGAAGCCAAAATGTGAATGCAGGACAGTCCAACAATTCTTCTCTTCCTGGTGATGGAGAAAAATCAGATAGGACTCAATGTCTGGAGGACATGTGGCAAGACCCTTCCCAGTTCTGGGGGCCCCTCCCTCCTGTGTGTGGGTCTCGTCAGTGGAAATCAATGCTGGGGGTGGGAAATCTGCATGCTAGAAATATCAAGGGAAATGACAGCAGTAAATACCTGTTCGATTTTCATGATTTTTGAGTGAGGGAAGGAGAAAAGGAGAAATCTGCATGGAAACATTCTCTATGCCCCCAAAGACGTCATTTACCTCCCCACTTATCTCAAGCTTTAACACTAGAACATCCTGAAAGTAACTTGCTTTGTAAAACTTCGGCACAGAGAAGCAAGGGCTGACCTTGCATTATTAGCTTCTCTACTTCAACTTCAGGTCCCACCGATGGAAACGACAGGGCTGCAGGAGCGCTGCCAGCCTGGCTCCCAGCTTTTGACTCTGCAGCAGGTCTCTAGCCAAGTTCTACAACCCTGAGTTGCTGAAGACTGTGCACATGTGCATGGTGTTAAGAAAAATACTAACAAGAGGCAATATACTCCCATTTGAGAAACCAGAGAAAATAAAACCAACTTTCCTATCGTGGTATTATTTGGGGACATTTCCTGGCAGCTTTTTTCATCTACATTTAGCGCGTGGTTCTGACTGTAGCTTACATAAAATTCTGTTGCTTGTTTCTCCACCTACCACCACTTCTGTTTAACTATCAAGGGTCCCCTGTTCTGTTTAGCCTTTCCTAGCCATCCCCTTGCCCAGGTGAAGCTGATCCCTTTCTTCTCTTTCGATGCTTCCACTACCCTCTGAACACATCTGAGTCACATTCCTCTAAAATTTTACTAACGAGCTTACACATCAGGCTCCCCCTATAAACCACATAGTCATTTCAAGCAGTGTGACTGTAAGCTTTGATTATTTTTCACATAGTTGGAAGAAACACCACCAAAATGTTAACAGGGGCTGAGCTGCAGGGTCGTGCCATGACCGATTTGTTTTAGCATTCTTTCCATTTTTTGATGTGGTTCCAAATTTCCCTTAGATAACATATAATTTCTTTCATGCATATTTAACTGACTATAAAACTTTCTTAGAACCGCAACTGATAAACTTCAAAATCAGACAAAGGAGAAAGGGGCCGGATGCCATGAGACATGGGCAAATGTCCCGATTTCAAAGCAAGAAGGAAGGCGATGCTGACACCTACAAATAAAAGGCCCTGATAACTACAAACCAAGAATGACTTCTGGCACAACTACAGAACAAATGGTTTGAGGGCTTTTAGAAAGGAATGAACTTTGGGAAAAGGTACTATGGGTCTATGGGTCCACAATGGCCAAATGACCAAGCTATATCAAAATGCAACCAGTTGTTTCTTGTGATTACCAAGCTCACAGATCAGGTGAAATGAGATTTTATATATATATATATATATATATATATATATATATATATATATATATATATGTATTTTTTAATTTCAGCAAAGCATCTTAAAAAAGTCCCATGATTCACTTGTGGCTAAGTTGGTGAAATAGTCAAGCATCTTGACCATTTCATTCACCTGAACAACTACCCCAACAGAATGTTCATCACTCTCTCTTTGGGCTGTCACTGTACTTTGTGTATGTCTCACAGCACTTACTACACCTGGATGAGCTCCTGGTCTCTCTTCCTATTAGCCCTGGGGTCAGCACTCTATCAGAGAAGGCAATGGCACCCCACTCCACTACTCTTGCCTGGAAAATCCCATGGATGGAGGAGCCTGGTAGGCTGCTGTCTATGGGGTCGCTAAGAGTCGGACACGACTGAGCGACTGCACTTTCACTTTTCAGTTTCATGCATTGGAGAAGGAAATGGCAACCCACTCCAGTGTTCTTGCCTGGAGAATCCCAGGGACAGGGGAGCCTGGTGGGCTGCCGTCTATGGGGTCGCACAGAGTCGGACACGACTGAAGCGACTTGGCGGCGGCAGCACTCTGTAGATGTGTACCCTGGTGTCTCCAAAGGCTTGATGATGATCTGGAGAAACAAGCTGTCAGCACAACACAGTGTTTTATTCTTCTCCACACCTTGTCCATGTCTTCTCAGCAATGACTTGACTAAAGATAGACCCAAGAGGCAGGTTCATCAATGCCCCAGACAGCCCAGGACAGGAAAAAAGAGTTAATGCTATATAGATGGCAGAATCAAGATTCAAACGATCCTGACAGCCCAGCATTCTGGGCCAAAAACAAAGCCGGTTGTGCCAGTCCAGGCTGGGTGGGGGCACTTTGAAACTTCCTCGCATCCACGAGACCTGCCCGGGCAATCATCCACGTGAAACAGAGCTGGTGCCGTCTCTGACTGTAAGGTTCATCGGAGCCCACAGTGCCAAGAGTAATGCAATCTTAAATGGCATCAAAAGTAGGCCAGTGTCCAATTCACGGAAAAATGGTAATACTCCCACTGTACCCCACAGTGGTCAGGCTCAAGTGCAGGATTAAGCTCAAGATGTCACACTTTTAATGATACTCTTTAATGGGTTAAAATCACATAATTTGAAAAGCACCCAATGGTTTATCATGCAAACTCTCTATTCCACCCAGCCCAGCAGTCCCCTAGTGTCCTCCTCAGAGGCAACCAACATTACCCATTTCTTCTGTACTCCAAACACACAGCATCCACATGTAAGCAAATAACCATACCCTCCTTTTGCACAAATGGCAGCACACCATATATGCTGCTCCATACACTGCCTTTTTCACTTAAAAAAAAACATATTCTAGGGCTTCCCTGGTGGCATAGTGGATAAGTCTGCCTGCCAGTGCAGGGGATGTGGGTTTGATCCCTGGTTCAGGAAGATCCCACATACCAAGGGGCAACTAAGCCTGTGTACCAGCAACTATTGAGCCCACATGCCTAGAGCCTGTGCTTGCAACGAGAAGCCACTGCAATGAGAAGCCTGCACACCACAATGAAGAGCATCCCCTGCTCACAGCAACTAAAGAAAGCCCACAGATAGCAACAAAGACCCAGCACAACCAAAAATTTAAAAATGAAGATATTAAAGATACTTAATTATATATATATATACATGTATCGTACATAGTTTTACGGCAATTACCTGAGAAGCAGTCTCACTCTCTTCTGTGGCTGCACAGGATTCACCTGCTTGGAGACCCTAGCCTGATGAGCATTTACGTTATCCCAGCCTTGTGCCACTGTAAACCACACTGTAAGAAACAAACATCATTTCTCACTTATGCGGACATAGTCATAGAACAAAGAATTGGAATTACAAGAACAAAAAGTGGATGCATTTGTAATTGTGATGGATATCGTCAAATGGGACACTGCTTTTTTTTTATCTTTTTTAAATTTTATTTTTAATTGGAGGATAATTACTTTACAATATTGTACTGGTTTCTGTTGTACAACAACATGAATCAGCTCTAAGTATATTCCCTCCCTCTTAATTTATAAAATCTTTTTGAGTGGGGAGGGAGGTGGGAGGGGGGTTCAGGATGGGGAACACATGTATCCCCATGGCTGATTCATGTCAATGTATGGCAAAAACCACTACAATATTGCAAAGTAATTAGCCTCCAATTAAAATTAATTAATTTAAAAAATCTTTTTGAGTAGCTGCAAGATTTATTGAGTATTTATGGTATGGAGAAAATATTGGTTGGTGTCAAAGTTGAATCTCAAAAGCTGGAATATGGGACATTGCTTTTTAAAGAGAGTCATGGACAAAATGGAGTTTTCCAAAAGAGGGGGCTGGAAATTATGTAGCAAGAGGTAAAGAGGCTTAGTGCAGAGAGATGAGCACCATCAGCTTCAAAAACCCAAGGCCACCACCAAGAAATTCCAACCTAGCTCACTTACCACAGCCCGGACAGGTCCTCGGGGACTTAACACACATCATCTCGCTTGACTGTTACAACCCTGAGGGATAAGCATTTCTATCCTTATTATGAAAACGAGGAAACTGAGGCCAGAGTCCTCTTGCCAAAAGCCACAGAGCCAGCAAGGGGCAGACCGGGGACTCACACCAAACTGGGCAGCTCCCCTATCCGTGCTCCTCACCCTCCCAACCTCTGGCTCCTCCAGCTCCAGCTGCACAAGTGAATCACACAAGTGGCTTCCACAGGAGCCCTGCCCAGATTCTGACCTGACTTGTCAGGACACAGAACGTACAGGCTTAAATGCCCTCCTCTCAGGTGACTCCACTGCGCAGTCAAGACTAAGAACCACTGCCCTAGTCTACAGTAGCTCTTCAACGGGGGCGGGCATTGGACTCCCCTGGAGCCCTCATAAAAACTCAGGCCCCACCCGCCCTGAGTTTCAGAATCAGCAGGTCTGGGGCGGTGCTGAGGAGTTTGCAGCTCTAGCAAGTTCCTAGTGATGCTGATGCTGCTGGCCGGAGGACCAATGCTGTGAGAACTGCTGCTCTAGAAGCAAGAGCTACCACTGCTCTTAGTAATAGACAGCAATTAACATTTTACAGGACACCATCACCCCAGTGAACTTCCACTGTTTCGGAAGGTCCAATGGGATAATATTCTCTGCGAGATGAAGTGAGAACAGATGCTCAAGTGTCTTAGCCAAGTTCACACAGGTTGCAAGTGATACAAAACTTTCATTCCTTTTTTTTTTTTTAGTAAATGTCTTTGCCTTGACTTGCTGACATTTAGTTTAATGATCCTCCTACTACACTAACATCAGACTCCAGGAGGTAAAAACCTTGTCTCTTGTTAACTCTTTTTTTTAAAAAAACGATTTTTTTAATTACTGATTTATTTGGCTACAGTGGATCTTAGTTGCAGCATGCGGGATCTTTAGTTGCCAAATGTGGAATCTAGTTCCCTGACCTGGGATCGAAGCCATGCCCCGTGCATTGGAAGTGTGGGGTCTTAAGCCACTGGATCGCCAGGGAAGTCCCAACCTCTTGTTTACTCTTATTTCTGAACTTGAAACCATGCTGGTGCTCAACACATATGCCTGAATGAATGAAGTAATGAATCACGGTGTGTAGGTACACTGAGATATGGTGCCCAAAGGAGAAAATTATGAGACAAGTTGATGACAGCTCATATTGAAGAATTCTAACAATTAGAAGTATTCAAAAATTAAATGAACTGCCTCAGTGAACAGTGAACTCCCCATCCTCAGAGAGACCAGCAGAAACCAAAAGGCCAAGGCACAGAAATGTCACAAAGCAGCTCTACACTCCAAGGCGACCTCCTTGATCTCTAACAACTTTTGTAAAGCTAAATTTTGATTCTGGTGCATTCCAGCAAAGAAGAGGTACCCTCTAAATCCTTCTTTTTAAAAAAATGTATTTCTTTATTTATTTTTAGCTACTCTGGGTCTTCATTGCTACACTCAAGCTTTTTCTAATTGTGGTGTGAGGGGTCTACTCTTCGTTGCGATGCACGGACTTTTCACTGCAGTGGCTTCTTTTGTTGAGGAGCACGGGCTGTAGAGCCTGAGCTCAGTAACTGTGGCACACAGGCTTAGCTGCTCCGAGGCATGGGGAATTTTCCCGGACCAGGGATCAAATCGGTGTCCCTTGCATTGCGAGGGGAATTCTTAATCACTGGACCACCAGGGAAGCTCTCTAAATCCTTCTTGATTATGGGTCAACCAGCCTGTCAACCGGAGAAAGCAATGGCACCCCACTCCAGTACTCTTGCCTGGAAAATCCCATGGACAGAGGAGCCTGGTGGGCTGCAGTCCATGGGGTCGCCAAGAGTCAGACACGACTGAGTGACTTCCGTTTCACTTTTCACTTTCATGCATTGGAGAAGGAAATGGCAACCCACACCAGTGTTCTTGCCTGGAGAATCCCAGGGACAGCGGAGCCTGGTGGACTGCCATCTATGGGGTCGCACAGAGTCAGACACGACTGAAGCGACTTAGCAGCAGCAGCCTGCCAACAGCTATACTATGTAAATTTAGGGAAGTTACTTCACTCCTGTGCCTCAGTTTCCCTGGACACAAAATGAAGGGGTGTGTCAGTCAGTCCCTCGGGATTATCTAACAAAAAGACTGGCAAATAATAAACAACGAACAGATGTACCAAAGTACTTAGAATCCATACAACGTCTGCCTCTTCTCTCCGCCATTCTGCACTGCAACTAATCCGGCATCTAATTGGTATTTCCATGAAAATTAAACTTCACGAAGAACCAAGGGCAAATTCAAAATCAAACTGATTCCCCCTGCCTTTGAATTCCATGCCTTTGTCAGTTTAACAACTGATCTATTATATTTTTTAAATCCATTCTTCCAGCAGCCACCTATTGGACATCCACTGTGGGCCAAGAATTGTGCAAGACCCTTGGGGAACACAGGAAAGAGTCACACCAGCCCTGCCTTCTGGGGTACACGCCTACATCCACCTCCTTTCATAGTTCCAAGACAGCTCTGCATTTCTCCCAGCTGGGTTGTGTGGAGGGCGTCACCATAATTTAGTAGTGTAAAATTCTGTGTTTACAGATCAATTTTGACAAAGAAAACCACAGCACAGAATAACAAGATGAGAAATGAACTAAGATCCAGAGGGAAGCTTTTAATTTTTTAAGACCTAAAATACTAGGTGTCAAGGTTTCATCTTCATGATGGAATAAAATACAATGTCCTCACTTAAGACCACTGTATTCACATCTGAGTGATATGAAGCAGTCAGGTTGAGAATGTCTTCAGGAAGCAGCTTCTCAAAATTACCAACACTGTGACATCCTAGGGGCTTTTAGGAGATTTCTGAGGGGAAAGGATAAGAAAATGGGGGAGACTCCCAGCAGACATCTATTACTAGCCCTTAGTTACTGGCTCTGAACACTAAAAACTGTGTTTTCAGATACATCACCAGAAGAATGAGGACTGCTATTAAAGCCGTGTGACCCTCCCTTAAAAACCTCACAAAGATGATCGGAGGCGACCCAGAGCAGAATGTCATTTGTCAAACAGAGGATGAAGCCTTTGGCTCCAAGTTAGACAACGCGAACGACCCCGTCAGAAGACAGGAGCCAAGGGAGAATGACTCAGAAGAGGGAAGCCGGGCAAACACTCCAAAGCCAGAGATGAAAAGTTAAGGTGGGTGTTTACTGTAACGATTCAGCTCATAAACAGATTCTGACAGCCACGTTCAGGTGCATGTCAACAGGGCTTTTCTTCCTCAAGGAATATCAAGGCCAGCCTGCTGATCCACTCACAAGCACACGCCGTCAAGATTCGGGACACCTCAACTATGCAGCAGTTTGCTGAAGGCATCAGAGCTAGGATAAAACATCCAGAGAACTAACATTTTATTTTTGCAGTTCCTGTGGCCATACCTATGGCTGAGGAGCTTAGGGCTGGAAAGAATAGAGGCTGAAGTCATGGAGCCCAGCTCCTCAAACTTCAAGATGTCCAGGCATCACCTGCAGAGCCTGTTAACAGCAGAATCCCAGGCCCCACTCCCAAGAGTCTGACTGTATGACTGGGGAGAGGCGCTACCCCCACCCCCCAGGACTCGGTATGTCAAGGAGCACCCTAACATTCTAAGGCAGGTGATCCCTAGGCTGCTGCATGGAAAACCTGACCTAATCCAACTGCTGTTTCTTCATTTGTTTTTTTTTAAATAAGTGAAAGTAAAGCTCAGAGAGGTGAAGTACCTTGCCCAAGTCCAACTTCCTAAATACAGGGCTGGCTCCACCAGGAACAGATCCATAAGTACAAAGAGATGCCACAAGTTGTGAAAGGGTACAGTCAACCCTGAGGGTAGCAGGCAGCAAGCTAGTTTCTTAAACAGAGCCTTTCACTGGTGAGAAGTAATGAAAGAACCTGCCAAGAGACCTCCCGCAGGAAGACTGATAGGCAGATACAGTTGAGTTATATGACTGAGGGCCTATCTTCCCACAGGACTCTGTCCTGTCACCTGCATGGTCATTTCCTGTGGGCACCTGCAGGGCAGGGACTGAGTCTCTTCCACTTGTCCATCACCCTCTTAAATAGGGTGAACTTGGTTATGAGCTTGGTTACTGTCAGACGAATGCTATTACCCACCTCGGCCTAGAATGCCTTCCAAAGGGCTGGGCCACCTGGCACATGTCCTGCCCAGCTTTCAGCCCCTTTCTGGTAGCACAGCCTCTGAGAAGTAACTGTCCTTTCCTCCTACCTCTCCCAGAGGACCCTGTGATGCCCATTAGCACCCAGGTTTGTAATCACCTTTGTTTACCTAGGAGACTCCTCAAGGGCAATGATTTTGGTCTTTGAAACCTGGGCCCCAAGCTCAGCTTGCCAAGCATAAGTTGTTCTAAACAAATGTTTAGACGGTGTCAACAAAGGAGGAGGGGCCGGAAGGATGAGAGGGAGAAAGGAATCTGAAATACTTCACTGCAGACTCAAAACCCTGCAAAGTTGCAGATGTACTTCCGTGGGAAAATGAAAAAAAAACCCTATTATTTCCTTTGTTCATATTTGAAAAGTCAAGTCACTGTCTCTCCAGTGCCACCACCATCAGAGAGGTGTGGTGGCTGCACTGGGAAAGAGCCTCACCTGTCGATTCTCCCAATCCCACACACACCTGTGGTCCATGCTCAACACACAGTCAGCTCCCTCCTCCCAGTGTATCCATGGCTTCCAGAGACCCCAGGGTCCTCCTGCACCACTCATGGTCTGTACCTTCTGAACAGAGCCTGGGGCACTCACCTCTGCCCACTTGGTCCTGCTGCCCTCTCCTCCCAGACAGCTGTGGGCAATACTCCCCAAGGCACAGGCCAGGCAACGCACCCTTGGAGGGACTCCAAACATCCAGAGCTTAAAAGGGAGGCTTTTCAGGCAAAGCTGATCTCTCCTTGAAATGAGGCCACAGCCAGACACCTTCCCTCCCCCCGCTGTGAGGCATCCCTGTGCTGGATATGACTAACAGTTCACCACCTTAAAGCAGCACTAAGGTTAAAACTTCAAGCTCTACTCTGTTCTGACACCCTGACACTCTCACCTTCACAAGCCCAGCTGGCAAGGCTTGCCCCACCCTTTACCTCTCTGCTCCCTCGGCCTGGGGAGCTGCAGCTAGGACCCCATCTTGCTCTGAGAGGCTAAGTGACTTGCCCAAGGTCACACAGCACGAAAGCAAGACAGGGGGGAAAGCAAGGCGTTTACACTCAGACCCTGCAGCCAGCTCTCCTCCTTGCTGCCACACTGACCACCACTGACACACCATCTCCTGAAGCCGGGGTGGTTCTCCTACCCTCTCAGTCAGGACCTTCCTTTTTCTTTTTTTTTGACTGTACCACGTGGCCTGTGGGATCTTAGTTCCCCAACCAGGGATTGAACCCATGCCCCTGCACTGGAAGAGTGGAGTCTTAACCACTGAACTGCCCGGGAAGTCCCTAAAGCCTTCCATTTTCAAATCCAACAAACCTTTGGGTTCTTTGGAGAGTTTATCCTATTCTCATTTTAGTGGCTATACAACAAAACCAGATTTCCTGTTTCTTTCTTGTGTTTATTATGCTCAGGATATTTTTCCTAATGCCCTGAGAATTATTCCTGTAGGAAACATTCGGCTCCTCTGAAGTTGTCTGGACTCTGAAACCCCTTTCCCTGAGAACTTGCCTTCAGGGACGTAACAGGGCTGGCGGCTGCTGATAAGCCGCAGCGTAGAGCAGGAGCACTTGCTCTGACGCTGGGTGTTCACTGTCCTGGCTCTGCCACCACCACCGCTAGGACCCACCAGCTTCACCTTCCTGAGCCTCAGGGTCCCCAGCCAGAAACACACAGATAACACAACCTAACTTACGAAGTTGCTGCCAAAATTCAAGATGATGTAGCCACTATACCCAGCACAGGGACTGACAGGCATAGCCCCCTATAAATGGAGCTGAGATTATTTTTTCAACTGCTTTCAGGCACTGCCCACAAGGACGTGGGGGAAGCACAATATACAGTTTTCCTGGTGCCCAGAGAATTCTTCCTACAGGCCCCCTGCCACGTGTAATTGCCGTTGGAGGAGAAATCAGAAATGAAGAGGGCTGCTTTGACACTTCAGGAAGGCAAAATAGGATGATTACGTACTCTCCTAGGGCTAAAAAGCCCTCACAAACACTCCAGCTCCCTCACTCCCAGCCCACAACCTTCTGGCGGTGTGTTATGTACAAGTCACTGGAGCTCAGCTGAGTCTCATTTCCTCATCTGCAAGACAGAGATAACCTTACCCACAGCCCGAGCCCTTCAGGGTGATGGGAGGCAGTGTTTCTCAGTCTGTGATCTGCAAACCACCTGTGTGCTGGGCGCTGATGGACTCCTCCCCAGCCCCTAGTCCTTCTTCCTTCCTACCGGAGACTCTGCTGTATCCGGATTCCCACCACTGCTCCAGATGGCTCCAGGAGTGTGGTCACCCCCAGTGAACAGTGACTGGCCCACTCCAGCCAAGGAGGCATGGTGGAAAAGAGGTGGGGGAGCCAGGAGTCGACCTGTGTCCTCGTTCGTCCTCTGGATGTGGCTGTGTCCGACTAAAACCTTTGGAAATGCCACAGCCGGCAGATGAAACCAGCATCCAAGATGGCAGAGATGGGAAGAACCTGGGGCCCTGTTGACATCACGGAGCCCCTGAGTCAACTCCAAGGCCCAACCCACCTCTGGATTCAGAATCGCCCCACAGCACAGCTCAGGGGAGGGGGGCATAGTCACACTGCAGGCCATGTGAACAGCGGGTCACGCAGCTGTGTGGAGCACCCCCTCCTGTCTGAGAGACAATGAGTTTCCCTACTGCTGGCCAGTGTGAGTTGGAGTTTATAACTTGCAGCTGAAAATATTCAGAGAACCTGCACAAACCTACGGGACAGAGTGGAAAATACAGATTCCTGGGGTCCCCCCCCGGGGAGGAATAGGCATTTTTAACAAGAACCCCCAAGGGATCATGATGCTCCCCAAATTGGAAGAACTACTGCTCTAATGGAATGTTAGACACGCAGAGCAGGGCTAGGCACACAGGCGAACTCGAAGTCCCAGTTCCTTTTGGGTCAGACCAGGGCCCTCCTATTTCCTGTGTAAAGCTACTGCAAGTTGTCAAACAAGCCTCACCTCTTCCCACGAAAGGCTGCTCAGCACAGTTTTAGGGAAACGTCTGCTGACACTCGGCCAGAACCCTGTCCCGTGACTCTACTGGTTTCCTGTGCAGCAGCGCCCGGAGCCGTTACCTGCATCCCCTTTCAGCGCCATGCACACCACATGGCAGAGCGGCTCGCGGCCCCTCGTCCCACCATCCCCGCACTCCCTGTGGCCCTTCCAACTTTATTAGAAGGTCTGGCTATTTCTTATCGTGCACCAATCACCCCCTGCGGCACCAGGAAACTCCAAGGGAAGCTGGATTTATTAGCAGAAGATAAAAGAAGGCGCTGGCAGAGGCTGCCCGCTGAGTCCTGAAAGCACGGTTTCCGAAATGTCAGAGGTGCAGTGTCCTCAGGGGTCGGACCCCAACCCCCTCCTTCCAACGGGGAAACTAAGACCCAAGAGGGGGTGAGACTTGGGACTCTATTCAGGCAGCTCTTCAGCATTAATCAGACAGGGTAGAGGCAGTGGAGGAAGTGGGGACAGAGAAGGCTTCGTGTGGGGAAAAAAAGGACCGAAGGGAGGGGCAGGCACTTATTTAGAGGGACCTTTGAGGATACTAGTTGCCTAGATAAACCATAATGGCCAAGTCTGTTTTGCACTTAATATCTGAGTGGTTATTAAATGCAGAGCACTTCACCAGGGGTAGAAGTGACAGGAGAAGGGTCTAGAGCTGAGAAGATGAAGAACCTCGGTGTACCAGTGAAAATGAGGCAAATGCAGAAAATAAAGGCAAGTCCCATTAGAAGAAGTGTCTTCAGAAAGCCTCCCCAACTCCCCCGAACTTGATAGTAATCAGGCGTCCATCTCTCTGTGCTTCACAGAGAGCAATGCTGAGCAATGCTCACAGCTGAGCAACGATGATGCTGTCACCCCAGCTACGACCCTACACTGAAATCGCCTGTTTGCTCATCTCCGTCTCCGACAGCAAAGAGGTTCATCACCTGGTTCATTTCTAGCACGGGTCCTGGCACAAGGAAGAACTCAGTAAAGGCTGCTTCATGAAATGGATAAATGGATGGATGGATGGATGGATGGATGGATAGATAATGGGTAAGTGAATGTGTGCGGATGTCAATGAGTTCTGGCTGGGGAATCAGGGAAGATTTCATGAAGGGCTGAGGCATCTAAGCTGGATATTGAAGCATGTGGGCACGTGGCAATGAAGGGGAGACCCACTTCATCCAAAGTGCCTAGCACCATTTTAGGCATAAAGCTGGTGCTTCATAAACGCTTCCCGGATGAGTTTACTACTGAACTGGCCTTCCTAAGTGAAGGAAGCTCGTTTCATTTCCCACAGCCTTTTGTTTCTCCTGAGGTAAACAGAAGCAACTCTTAAAGAGCAGTTAAACTGATAAACCAAGAGAAAGGTCATTGCCTACCAGTCTCTGCAAACATTCCTATGCAAAGACAGTTTAACAGCATAAGGAAATTCCATTTCTACTGATGTGGAGTTTTCCAGGATATACTGTTCCATGACAAAGGCAATTTATATCACCTCCTTATATATCTGCACATAAAAAAACTGGGAGGAATATATAAGAAACTTAAAAAAAAAAAAATCACCAACCTTTAGAGAATATATCATTTATCACCTAAACAGGGAGGATAAAATCAGTTTTGCCAGTGAAAGAGGATGTTATTGATGATTCCCAGGGACAAAGAACCTAAGCTAGGACTGCTGTGGCAAGCTGGAATGTATACTCAGCCCACCTAATGGGGACCAAGTCTGGGAAGAAAGGGAAGTGGACCTGGCAGGGATGAGAATGAAATTTTTCAATGTATACATTTTTATAGCACTATTTTGACTTCTGAACAAAGTGTATGTATCAACCGTTTTTAAATGGGATTATCTTTTCAATGGGGAAGAAAAAAAAAGCCAAAGAATTTAACCTTCCAACTCTCCTGAATAAAGGAAGCAAGCTCATTTGGGGACACCATCAAATAGCCACCCTGAAGAGCAGCCCTAGAGATTAAATGAAATCCCTGCTCACAGCACAACCCTTTTTGCAACAGACAAGAAAACAGCCCTGAGAGAAGAGCGCTGTGCATGGCCTAAAAAGGCTTTGACTCCATTCGGGGCCAGCTGGGATGGGGAGCACTGGGGGAACGTAAACAGTGCGACAGACATAAAGCAGTTCAGGTTTTACACAATCATGGCAACAAAGTGAGACTGATTCGGGTCTGAATTAAGCTCTTTCTATTGTTTCTACTTAAAAAGGAAATGTATTGACTACAGTCCTCCTCACAGATTTATCTTCCCTGACATCAGGCACATTCATAACCTATTTTAAATTCCAAGGAACAATGCTGGGGTTTAGAAAAACGAATACCAGTGTGTTGCACCAGAATGTTTTGGAGGCTGGGAAGAAGCTTCTCTGGCTTTTAATTGCTCAGGAAACAGGCGCGTTGGAGATGGCTTTCTTATCAGCCCTAACTTCCAGTTAGAAGGCTGCCTGTCCAGGATGCAGGAGCTTTTAGAGCAGGTCTGTCTGTGGAAGATTCACTTTGGAGTAATCTTAGAGACCACGTGTGGTGTCACTTCAGCTTTTCTTCTCTCTCGTAACCATCTCCTCCTTTCAGGCGTCACCACAATTTGTCAAGCTCAGGCCTGAATTACCTGAACTTGGGGCTGTCTCATCTCCTGCCTCCAGGCTTCACCAAGGACTGTGGGCACTGATTTCCCCAAGGCCAGCCTGACCATGTCCCACCCAGGGCTCCCCACAGCCTTTAGGACAGCAGGACCATCTGACCATCCCCCAGAGAGGGACACCTGAGAGAGGGGGCTCCATTAATAATCACACTGGAGTAAGAGGCAGAGCCTCCCTGGAAGCAAATCGGAAGGTGAGGTCATCAACTGTAGAACAAATCCAGCCTCTTTACCCTAAGCTTGAATTCAAGACTCTCCACCCTCTGGCCCCAACTCACCTTTCCAGTCTTTCTGCATTTTGCATTGTCCAATTCCAATGGACCTGCAGTTACACCGCACACCCTGAGCTTTACTATCCCCGTGCATTTGCTCCCAACATTTCCTCCTCCTGCCTCCACCCCACCCCAGCCCTGGCCAGAGCGCCATCTACAGAGGCCTAACTCCTACCCTCCCTGCAAGGCTTTTGTGTGTTAGTCACTCAGTCATGTCTGACTCTTTGTGACCCCATGGACTGTAGCCCACTGGACTTTCCTGTCCATGGGATTTCCCAGGCAAGAATACTAGAGTGGGTTGCCATTCCCTTCTCCAGGGGATCTTCCCCACCCAGGGATTGAATCTGGGTCTCCTGCATTATAGACAGATTCTTTACCATCAGAGCCACCAGGGAAGCTCTACTCTCCCTGCAAAACCCAAGTCAAATGGTGCCATTCTTGACGGCATTCATTCAACAGTATTTACTGACTGCACAGTATGTGTTAGGCACATAGTGAAGAAGGCTGAGTTCCACCTGGTGTGTGTGGTGGGGGGTGGTGTACACAATTGTGACAGCAGGTAGTAAGGATGGACACAGGGTGATATGCTGGAAGCTCCTTGATTAAGTTTTTGTACAGACACACCCAGTATCCCACAGCTGAAAAAGTTCCACCTCTTATGGAACTTTGGTGTATGTGGTGGGAGGTGGTGTACACAATTGTGACAGCAGGTAGTAAGGATGGACACAGGGTGATATGCTGGAAGCTCCTTGGTTAAGTTTTTGTACAGACACACCCAGTACCCCACAGGGCTGGGGCTCCTTGAAGGTCGTGCCCAAGAGACCCAACTTACAGCCCTGTTGAACCCCACACACACCTCTAGACTCAACAGGTACTCAACAAACATTTGATGAGCAAAGAATTACTATTAGAGAAGTTTCCTCATTTAGTCTGGAGACAGCATTCCGACAAGGAGTTCCAAGTTCTCCACAAATCTGTATGGGATCCAAGGGGAGCCTAAATTTCCACCAACCTTAGAGAAACGCCCCACAGCCAAGAGCTGTGCTTCCCCTTCCACACTGAGGCTAGGAGGGGACTAAGGTTACCTGCTTCGATATTACGTTGCTTCTCCAGAGGTTAAGTGACTCACCCAAGTCCACACCACTAGGGAGTGAACCCCTGGAGAGGTCAGAAGATGACACAGCAGTAGTAGGACGTAATGACCGGATAAACAACCAGAGGAGTCACTGGGCAGAGGGTGTCTGGAGTGTGGAGGTGACTCTGGCAGCTCAAGCGGCCAGAGAGCTTCAGGAAGGAGGTCTTGGGGTGGGGCCCAGGTGATGGAAGGCTGGGAGGGCCAGCAGGGGAAAGGCGCTGCGATGGAAGCTTGGCGACGGAGGGAGAGCCTGACACGGGGGTCACAGGGGAAGGCCTGCTGCTGAGGCCAAAGTCTCACCTGGTGACATATACCACCCAAAACAAGAACACACACCTGCTATGCCTGTACCTGACCTGGAAGAGGGGGCTCCACCACTGGTAACATGCAGATAAAACGGCTCAGAGAAGCTCAAGTAAGGGCCGTGGGTGCCCAGGCTTTCCCAAACATGTCTGCAGCTCTACCCTGAGTGGCCCTGGCGGACAAGAGTCCGATTAAACAGTAACTAGTAACAAAGGAGCTTGGCGAGCGTCACGGTCACTTCCAAGGGCAACTGCAACATGGGTACCCCCTTCTCAGACATTCCGGTGGTGAGTGGTCATAGTGACCACTTCCTTTTACGAAGGAAAAAAATAGACAATTAGCTGCACCTGTTCTTATTTCAGTTATACCCAGAGACAGCCAAATGTGTTCCTAGCAGTCGGGACTGGACCCCACCCACCTCTCACCTGCTGCAGCTCCGCAGCCCTGGGCCACCCTGGGCTTACTGGAATTTTTCCTCTCGGCCTCCACTCACCACAACCACCACGCCAGCCCCTTGGGACTCAGTGAGGAATCCAAACTGCAAACATCCCTAAGGTTCAACACAAGTCCCTGGAGGCAAGGGAACAACTCAGGTGGGCTTTGCAGGTGGCCTTCTACTCACCCTATGCCTGAGATAAAGACACACCCAGGCCCCCCTAGGGGCAGGAATGCTCAGCCTCAGCACACTGACATCTGGTGTGGGGTAACTTGGTGGTGGGGCCGTCCTGCACTCCAGGATATACGAGGAGCATGCCGGCCTCTACCCACCAAAAGCCAGGAGCACCCCCTACATGACAAGCAAAATCTCTCCAGACATCACCAAATGTCCCATAGGAGTAAAACTGCCTCCACAGAACCATGGCTAAAGGGCTTGCTCCCTAAATGGGCTATTCTGTATATCCTCAAATACCCAGACTCCTGAAGCTCCCAGTACTATAAAACAGCTTAGGGGTTAAAGGCAGAGCTTTTGATCAGGTGGATCTAGGCTGGAGTCCTGGCTCTACGTCTTACTATCTCTGTGACATGAGGCACATCACAGCCTCTTGGAGCCTCAGTTCCTTCATCTATAAAATGGGAGCAAATCAACAGCACCTAGGCCACGGCAGTTACATAAAAATGACACGTAAAGATTGCCAGGCACAGTGAGGATCTGATAAACGTTAGTGAGTTTTTACAGGCCTGGAAAATTCCCTTTAGCCAAGCCTAGAGTTTAATCTTCTATTTCTGTGGTTTCTGATCTCCCTCCCCACCCCACTTCCTATGCCCTTTCCACCTGTTAAATGCCTTTGGTCTTAACCTTTGGTCTTAAGGAATCCTTCCTGCTGGTTCAAAGGCATCTGAGGTTAAAGTGAAGGAAAGCACACACACACAAACACACACACACACACACACACACAGAATCTTTCAGCTCCAACCCTGCCCAGACCAACTCTCCAGACAAAGGCTTCCGTTGTTGTCTAAAAACAAACTTTTCCACAGGGAGGCCTTAAAAGAGCCGTAACAGTCTTGAAGTCTCCAGACTCTCCTAGTTTTCATCCCCATTCTGCCCCCAATCCTGGCATAGCCCTTCTCCTCCTGGGCCTCAGTTTCCTAATCCATAAAGTGAGGGGTCTAGACCCTGGGGATCACCAAGATGCTGTGCTATACTGGAACGCCGCAGCACAGAGGGTGGCTGGACCCACATTTTCAGTAAGTGCTTAAGAAGGAATAAGTGTCATAAAAACATATCTTTCCCCCTTTTCCCTAGGTTCCCCTGAGAACACAGAATTTGCAGAATATAGAAACAAGTTTCTGTTGCCCTTGGAGGCAGGAGTCAGAGGCCTGAGTAAAATGAAATCCTGCTGTTCTGAGACCTTGGGCAAATTAGTTCATCTGTCTTATCCTGCTGCCTTATCTGTAAAATGGGATAATAGAGGCAGAAATGATGTAAAGATTACGAGACAACGATCATGAAAGCACCTGGCACAAGAGCTAATACACACGCTAGGTATTCAAAATACGTATGCCTTCCGTTCTGGGCTCTCCATCTGAAATCCTGTACTGTAATTCCAGGTCACTCTCCTTCTCTGGAAGTCCTTCCATCTGCCCTTTCCCCAGGCTCTATCCAAGCCCTCCTCTGTGAGGAAACCTTCTCCACACAAACTCTTTTTTCTAAAGGTCCAAGGCCACAGTTTCCCAAAAGCTGACTTGGGGAGTGGGGTGGGAGGGGCAGGTGGAGAGGAGGGGGCAGGAGTTCACTAACAGCCAGTTCCCTGCCCTGAGAATTTCCTTTCTGTGAATTCAGGAAGATTAACCCCTCCCCTGCTCCACTGAGAATGGAGCAGAGACCTCAACACTGTCCTGGCTGAGATTTTATATGCCCCTTATGTCAGGGTCTTATGAGCACCCTAAGAGGGCAGGGTAAATCAGAACATTCTTCTCCCCCAAATTCTTCATCTAACCTGATCACCCAGAGCCTCTCCCCCACACCCACTGCTCACTCCAGGAAGATGTTTCTTTGCTCACCCCCATAGGGCAGCCTCACAAATTCACAGATCTTCAGCCCAGATCCTTCCCCTTGCCATAAAGAGCTCAGGAGATCAGGAAATTGGCCCAAGATCTCTCAGCTAGTTCAGAGGCAGGGCTGGGTTAGAACTGGGGACTCAGAGCTCTAGACACACCAAGCCTCTGCTCACAGCCTCTTGCCCATCAGCCTGGCCCCCTCCTGTCTCAAGCGTCACCATCCTCCCAGGCTAGGAAGCTCACGGTCACCTCCACCTCTCCCCCTGCCTCGTCTCATCACCAAGACCAGGAACCCTGATAAAGGGCCACCGCCTGGTCCCTATCACATCAGGACAAGGACAACATGCCTTTTTCATGCCACTCCCTTGTTTAACAACCTGCCACAGCTCCTCAGTCCCATCAGATCAAACCTTTCCTGCCCTACAGCCTCGGACCCCAGGCACCAGCTCCTCCAGCTCCTCAACCCACCCGGGCCTGGCCCTGCTCCCCTCCACAGCCCCTCCCCTCTCTCTTGGATCCTCTCGGCTCCCTCCCCAGACTCTGGCCCATGTGACTCCCCTCCTTGGAAAGTCTTCCCTTCCCACCCTGGCTCCCCATCCTGTTGCCCTTCAAGGCTCCCTCTCCAGACCTCAGCCTGGCATTCTCCTGGCCCCCAGGGTCACTGCACTGCTGAGCTGTCTGAGCTTACCTCCTCACCAAACCACAAATGCATCACCCCACAACCTGGCTACATTCCTTCCCCCTCCAACCTCAGCCTGGCATTCATTCCACAATCATTACCTGAGTGCCTCTAAGGTGCCAGAAAGTTCTTGCACCTTTTAGGGTAAGGAGAGTTTCAAGAGCAAGGACATCTTACATGCTACCTCCTCTGTGACTACCCCGAGCCCAGCATCCCATCACCCCCAGGAGTCCTCCCATCTCCATTTCAGGATGTCCTAGTTGTCCTCGAGCCCATGTCCTCCCGAAGTCCTCCCTAAATTCCAGACCTTCTCTTCCTTATTCATGGCCAGACCTCCTATGATACCCACACCAAGAGGATGCTCACTGAATGGCTTTCACAGGAAACTGAAGCATTCTGTCCAGCAGGCCAGTCCGGACTCCTGGGTGGCCTCAAGCTCTGTTCATCCAAGTGACCTCTCACTGTTCTTCCAAGATTGGATTAGGGCCCAGAATGAGTCAAATGACCTCTTATCATTCTTCCAAAATTAGGCTTTCCTCTTTAATTACACCTTATCTAGCCACACTATGTGGATTCTAATTACATAATTACTTCAAGCCCTGGGACTTAAAAAAGAAAGGAGTGCGCAGAATTACACAGGTAAGTGAATGCACCAAATATTCATACTTATATATACCATGCGCCATGGTGTATACAATGTTTGTGTACAATTATTCATATACAATTTTATAAGCCAGAAAATATAGCCTATGAGTGGGTATCTAAATCACATTAAGCAAGTCAGCATAGATGAAGGAGAATATCATGGAGAAGCCTAACCCTGAGGGAGTTTTTGAAAGAGGCTAGAAGTCACTCCCCAGCTCTCTCCCCTTCCCCTTCTGCAACGAAAAGAGGGAGTGGTGTGACCTTCATGGGAGATTTTTCAAAGTATGACCAGGCCTGATCTCTCCTAAACAAAATACACACTCTCTTCTGAATTCCAGGTATTCACTGTCTGACTCCTAAGGCACGTTTTATACAGTTCTAGAAGAAGACCCCACCTAGACTGTGTCCATCCTGCAGACAGGGGCTGCGTCTCACTCATTTCAGCATTCCCAGTTCTCAGCCCCTGTCAGTTCCAGGAGGGCCATCCAGTAGGCCCGCCTGTCTTTACTCCAGCCTTATTAAAAAGTCTTTGTCTCTCTCACACCACCCCTATCTTCACCAGGAGTGCTCTCCCTTATATGGGCCCAGCTCCCTCCCGTGCAGCTCCCCTTGCCCACTGTACTTGCCCTAACTTGTTGCTCATCACATATTGGCATAAAAGCTCTTCTATGTGCCAACCTCTCCTTTTAGACCAGTGGTCAAAAACCTTTTGATCATACCTTCCTATTGGTAAATAGCTTTGAGCATATTTACTTATAAGTTAATGATAAAATCTGGACTACTATAAATAGGAAAGCTACGTCTTGCTCTTCTGTTTGAGTTAAAGAATAAATAGAACTTCAACTGATAATGTTTTCTCTTGTTCCTTCAATAGCAATCCTGAGAGCTCACCCACTGTTCTAGGCCAGGAATTCTGCAAGGACAGCAGGAGTGTTTGATTCCCTTTGTATTCTCAGAATCTGGGACAGAACTAAAAACTTAATAAAGGAATTCATTTGCCCCATAGACAGGGAGCTCCTCCTGTGGGCCAGGCACATGCTAGGTAGGCACCAGGGATAGAACACCCAGCTGTTAGCATCTGGGTCCTACAAACCGCTGGGTGGGCAGACAAACAGGATCAGCCAAACAAGTCTGACAAAGTGGCTGACACAGATGCTTTGCAGAATGCTCTGTCCAAAACCACTGAATCAGGACAGTCTCAAACAGGGGGGTGAACATGCTCCAGAGGGTCCGAGAAGGCTTCCCCCCAGGAATATGCTGCCTTCAGCTGAAACCTGAAAGATGAGCAAAGCTAACTGGGTGAGGGAGAAGAGAACACTCCAGGGTAAGGAAACCACATGGGCAAAAGTCCTGAGGCTGGACAGAGACGTGTAAGCGCCAGGGGCCAACAGAGGCCAATAAAACAAAATGAATGAACAAGCCCCTAAAGGATGGCGAGTTTCTCCCCCTCACTCCTCTCTACTATCAAAACAGACTGCCCCCAGCTTCGTGCCTCTGAAAGGGTCACTCAGCCCTGCTACGTGCCCAGCCTCTGAGCCAAACCGAGCAGGTGGGCTCTCTGCCTCCCAGCCAGCCCTGCCAGTGGCAACCGCCCCCTGCTTCTGAGGAGCTCCAAAGCCACAGGAAGACACTCCTGAAAACCATACATGTTGCCATGGACACCACCAATCAAAGGCTCCTGGGCAGTTTAATTTTTTAAAGAGAGTGTTAAATATTTTACATCTTCTAACAGCACAGCTTCTTCCTTGCCTACAATGCAAAAGAAAACCCTATACTCCTTGAACTAAAGATTCACACAAAATAAACACCAATGTGTAAGACAGTCCTTGGAGATGTGTACCCACGGTCAAGGGGATCCTCTGGGTATCCTGGCTGCCTGGGTGTATGTTCCTTGCAGAAGCAACCTGGACAATCCAGAAAGAAGCACAGCCACAAAACGTCTTCCCTACTGGAGCTCTTCTGATCCCAAGAAGGGAAAATTATTTACAATGATGCTTCAGGTGTGTTTAAATAGCCCATGACTTTAATAATTTTTTAAAGATAAAACCAAGACCATGGATTGTGATGCAGGCTAGCGGCTGTAGGGCCTCCTCTAGCAGCAGCTGTCCCCAAGAGAAGCTGTGTCTTCCACCAGTGCTCAGGCATGACTAACATTTCCCAGTTCCTGGGAGGCCTCTCCCCCTCACACCTGCCAGGACTGGCTCACTAACGTACCATGTCCAACAGAAAAGCCCCACAAAGCAAATCCAAAATAGTCCTCAAAGGCCTGAGCCCATGCTAGCCTAGGCTCATGGGCCTGGCAACCAGGTTTTCAGCAACTACCACCAAAGCCTACCTAGGCCCTGGACTCTCCCGACCCTCAGCGTTCTCCAGCTACTCTATTTTCTGTCCCAACTGGGACTGTGCTTTCTCCAGGGCCTGATTCGTTCTGTCCTGCTTCACGTAGCCCAGTTCCTACTTTTGCCTGGCTCCTCCATCCAGATGTCTGGCTTGCTCCCCAGCCTACTGCCCGGGCACTGGGGCAGCAACTCAGATCTCCCAGATCCAGTTCCAGTCTTTCTTACCTCATCCCTGGCTTCCAGATCCAGCCTCCTGCATGCACTGTCTACAAAGAGAGACCCAAGCACAGACAAATCAGCAGTGTGTATGCTACAGCAGCCTTGCAAAGACTCCCAAAAGCAATGTACCATGAAACTGTTCCCATTTTCTCTCCTGTTAATTTGTTATCAGCAACTACAACCCCTGGCCATCATTCTGTATTGGTGAGAAACAGTCACCCAAAGCTGGATCTGCCCTGACTAAAGACAAACTCTGAGTAGAGAAGAACAATCGGCAAATGAATTGTCTATTTATTTACAACGTCCGACAAGGAAACTGTTCACGTGCACAGCCACAATATAGACACACATTCCAGGCAACAAGAGAAACAGGATTTCACACATTATGTCCTAGTGACCCTTCATACTGGGAAACCAAGCTCAAAGGTGGCCCGCAAGCAGATGGGAATAATCAATTCATGTAGGGACTTCCCCGGTGGTCCTAGTGGCTAAGACTCCACATTCCCAATGCATGGGACTTGGGTTCGATCCCTGGTCAGGGAACTAGATCCCTCATGCCACACCTAAGACCCAGTGCAGCCAAATAAATATTCAAAATTAATAATAATCAATGTTTAAGGCATGCTAGAAATGAGGAATGAGTTTCCTCATCCGGAATCAACTGAGCGCCTGTTCCTGTTACAGCTGCCATGAGCTAGAAGATCCCTCTGATGATGAAAAGTCAAGGCCCACGTGGGACTGACACGGACAGAGCCAAGTGCAGGTTAAGGTACAGCAGTCAATACTCCTCCTGCTCACTGGTGTTGGAACTCAGGCAGTATCTTTATGCCATGTTGAGAATCCGGGTTGCCAGGAACAGACTCCTCACAGTCATTCCTGCATCGGTCATGACTACAGGTCCATCACTGGCCTCTCTCTACTGCCTCCCACGTGGGTTATATGCATGTCTAGAGCATCCTCACTCCCCCGACAGCCCACACACTTGTCACCCAAAACTTTCCTACTCACAACCCAAAACAAACTGGAATGCCTGCTGGGGAAGACAAGAGCCCAACCCTCTGAGTGTTAATGAGGAAATAAACTCGAGGAGGGTGGGGCTTATGTCTACACTGTTCACTAGTTATTTGTTTAATGAGTGCAATGAGACTACGGTTATTAAAGTACTTCTTAAACAAAAGTTCCACATGTAAGCAGGGACTCACCTCACAAATGGGCACCCTCCCGTCCCTGGAGCTAACAGCAGAGCTCTCTCTCTCTCTTTATCCAGCAAAGTGGGCTGGATGGACATCAAATGGACCTGCCTGCAAGGCTGAGCTATAGTAGGAATGCAAATCACCAAGGGATAGAAACTTCCAAGAAAAGACCCGGATCCCAACCACTAAATCACCTGGCTCTGACCCTTTTCTCTTCTGCACTCCTTTGGAACATCCCTTTGGCTCCATGGGTAATGGTCAACATCTGTGACCTCATCCTTCCAAGGGGGAGATGTCGGCAGAAGAGGGCAGAATGTTTGGGGACAGGAGAAAAGGTTATGGGTAGAAGCAGACCAGGAGGAAGGGGACATCAAAAGGATTCTTGCTCCGAGTACCAGACACCAGTATTGGGGCTTCGTGAACATGCTGGCATTTTCACATCAGCTCACATGACCGAAGAGGCTTAGAAATACTCAGTTCTATGTCCCTCTCCAGATGGTTGGTCAGCTCTACAAACACAGCTTCACTGGCCAATGTTCTTTTTCAACTCCACGGTTGAAAACATCCCCTTGACACTACCAGTAACTTCTGACCCATTCTCATTCGCAATGCAGCCACCAGCATTAGAGTGATGACTATGTGTCAGGCACAGCTCTAAAGATTTGTACAATCCTGTGACGTGGGCACTATTATTTTCTCCATTTTACAAGTGAGGCAACTGAGGTGCAGATGCATAACTTATAGAACAAGGATGGGGACCCAGGCAGCCTGAGCACAGAGGTCACTCCCTTCATCACTCTGCTCCCCGATCTCACTTCCAGAAGAGAGCCAAGCTCCAGCTCAGGCCCATCCAGCTGCAAGACCTTAAACTAATGGCCCTTCTGTGCCTCAGAGGCGTGTGAAGCAAGGCTGATCACAGACACCTGGTCTGCTGTCCACAGGGCAGCCGCTAGTCTCACGTGGCTATGGAACACTTGAGACGCCGCTAGTGTGACCAAGAACCTGCATTGTACGTTGTACTTCATTTTAGTAACCCACTCCAGTATTCTTGCTGGAGAGTTCCATGGATAGAGGAGCCTGACGGGCTATATAGTCCAGGGGGTCACAAAGAGTTGAACACGAATAAGTGACCAGCTTTTAGTTAATTTCAACTTATAGAGTCACATGTGGCTAGTGGCTACCAGATTGGAAAATCCAACTCTGGTCTCTAAATTCTAGGATGCCGGGTGCTGTTTCTTTTTGGTCACTGCTATAGTCACAGAGACCAGCACAGACCCTAGCACAGCCTGTAGTCAGAGCTCAGTAACTATTTGTTGAACAAGGGCTTTTCAGGTGCCATAGCTTCAGTGCCACACAAGCATCAGTTGTTCGGGTTCCCTGCCCACTGGACATCTAGCCTCAGCTTGACCAGGAGCTCGGGCCTCCCAAAGCAGATCAGGAGGGAGAGGCTCTCAAGATGAAAAACTATAGAGGCAAGTCTTCTAAAGGTTCAACAGAAATAAATCTACCTCCCTGAAATTTCCACTTACTCATCCTGGCACTTCAGCTCACAGATCCGGGAAAACCAAAATAAGTTATGAGACAGCACTTAAACATTTTTAAACACTATAAATACAGTATAATACCTCTAATTCATTTTCTTAATTAGTATGAATACAAATCTTAGTTCACTGTGAGGCTGGTTAAACAACTACATGACTGGGATCTGCCTGGGGGAACAATCCCCTACTGTCAGGGCTACGGCCCAGGACTGTCGTCTCCGCTGACAATGCATCCACATCCCCCCTCTCCATGAGCGAGCCAGGGCGTATACAGCTAAACTCCCAACCAGTGAGGCGTCGTTCTGCAAACAAGGTTTGGGGATCCTGGCAGAGCAACTCACATTTTCATATCTCCTTGATGTACTCTTTCTAAGTGGAAAAATCTAAGTCTGCACACATCTCCTATGAGCTGAGGACTGTAGCAGACACAGGAGATATTACAGCTCCACGCAGCCCGCACCAAGAGCCCACATCTAGAAAGAGTAAGAGGTGAACTCTGCAGACTACTTACCCCATGCAAGTCACTGAACCAGATCAGGAGAAGGACATATAAACCAAACGCGATCAATTCAGTGTGACACACGCTGTAACAGACACATGTACAAAACACTGAACTAAAGAGATACCCGGAGGGACCCTGCACCGTGGCTCACACACAGCAGGCACTCAGGGCAATGAACTGAATCAAATTTTGACCAACAGCTCAATTGAAGGCTGAGGAAACCACAATCCAGACAGGTTAAGTGACTGCTCAAGGTGACCCAGGTAGTTAGTGACAGGGCTGGACATGACAGGTGGGCCTCGTCACTTACCCGCCCAACAGTCTATAATCCATCTCCCGGTGCTTCTCCTCTGACCCCTCATGGGGAGGGAGGCAGGATCTGCCCACTGCTTGTTATCACATCCATCTCAGGATAAACAATGGATACATTTTTGTAAGATGGTATGCTGGGGACTCTCTTGAAATCTGAGGAGTTACTGTGTGCATGCCATCCTAGAAACATACGTTCAATCATCTAACAAACATTTCTTGGGAATATACTATGTATCAGGCACCTGTTTAGAGGCTTGGATAAAGAGATGAAACAAACTCTAGTCAGATCAGAACACCCACATTTATCTCTGCTCTCTCCCAGAACCCCACGAAAAGGACAGCAGAAGAATCTGCTTTTTAATGGAAAGGAGACAATGGCTGATGAGATATGCTAACAGAATTCTGAAAGACAGAGAGCCAATTGCCAGGCAGGCACTGATTCAGGTTTCTGCTTCATCTGCTCTCCTGAGTACAAGCAGGGTAGAAAACCACTGAACCAATGGTGCTTAGGCCACAAAAACAGGAGAAGGTTCAGGAAGGGAGGGGGGCGCCAAGGACTGTGAGGGGAGAAGGGGAGCGGACTAGGAAGAGGTGAGCCTGCTGAAAGTTGGCGCGGGGAGCGATCAGACTCCAGGGTCCCTCTTTCAATCTGCTCAGTCTGGTGACCTCCATCCCTAGGCCAGCAGGACGTGGAGGATCACAGTTTAGGCAAATTACACCAGACACTCTGATTCAGATTCAGACACAGCTGAGGGAGGTAGGGAAAGCAGGGAGCAACTTTCAGAAAATGGACGGAGTGAAAGTCTGCACACCAACCAGGGTACCCTGCCTCCTTCCCCATCAAGGCTCCTAGAAGGAACAACACACAGCCTGTTACACCCCCCAGACACACTCCTCTCCAGGAACACCCAACATTCCCTGAGAAAAGATCTACAGACACCAATATCTAGGCGTCTCCAGTGAAAAAAGGGGAGGCTCTCTACTGAATGACCCTACAGTGAGGTTCACAAGCCCCCTTCCTTGTCCCACAGATCCCCAATCAGCATCTTGGTGGCCACTCTTAAAATATAAACCATCAGGGATCAGCCTGCATGGAAAGATGGTTCCAATGGGAAATACAGTAACCAAAAGAAGCAGGAAAAGGGACTGGACAGAAACAAAGACAACACAGGAGAGGCAGAAAAGCAGCAAAACAAACAAAACACAACATATATAAGTGAGTTCACTGCACCCATGAAGCAAGAACAAGATGCTATTTCGAAAAAAAGAAAAATGAGTCTTCAGAGAACTAGGAACTTGCAGAAAGTAAAACGTGCAAAAATGTTCCAAGCAAAACCATGAAAGCATAAACTAAAAATTCAAAAGGATTATTAAAGCTGAAGATGTCTCTCAAGAGGTAAAACAAAAGTAAAATGGAAAACAATCAAAGATTTTAAAGTTACAAACTTGACCCAGGATGTCCAACATCTAAGTGATGGGAGTTCCAAAGACAAAACACGAAAAAGGACAAAAGGAAATTAACAGAGAAAAATATAAGAAAATGTCCCCAAAATGAAGAGCGTGAGTCTTCAGATCAAAAGAGCACAACAAGGACCCGGCATAGTAATTTTCAAAACAAGAACAATCCAAATACAGGGAAAGGGAAAGGATTCTAAAACTTTCAGCAAAAATAAAAGGTTATCCATAAATGATCAAGAAACAAAATAGCATCCAAATTTTGACATTAATATTGGAACCTAGGAGACAGTGGAGCCATGCCTTCAAAATTCTAAGGGAAAAGAGCTTTTAACCTAAAGTGACCCCATGGACTGTAGCCCACCAGGCTCCTCCATCCATGGAATTTTCCAGGCAAGAGTACTGGAGTGGGTTGCCATTTCCTTCTCCAGGGGATCTTCCTAACCCAGGGATTGAACCCGGGTCTCCCGCATTGCGGGCAGACACTTTACCGTCTGAGCCACCAGGGAAGCCCCAAACAAATCAAACCACCAATCAAATGTGAACGCAGAATAAGAATAGTTCAGACAAGCAAGTTTAAGGTAACTGATTTGTACAGACCCTCTCTCAGAAACTCCTGAGGAATAAATCAAGAAACAGGAAACGGAGGCTCCCACCAGAGTAAAGTGAGGGAATCCCCAGGACGAGTCATGCCCTAGGCCTAGAAGTCAGTCAGCTTGGAATAAAGGGGAGGAACTGAGGCCTCTGGGAGTGAGACCTCCAGCTGAAAACAGACTGCAGTAAAAGAAAAAGAAACACGTGTATAAAACAGAGAGGGTTTCAAAAGCCTCCCAGAAACTCTGGGAATCAGTAATAACCACAAAGGAAATGAAATAAATAGGGAAAAAGCAATTATTAACTCAAAAAAATGTACAAGAAATTTCATTACAGTACAACTATAAGGCTCAGCCAGGAACTCTATTTACACAGTCAAAATAATATAAGTGTTGACTATCAGTGTAACAAAAAACTGTGATAGACCACACTGGGAGGACATGTAGGAAACCAAGCATGTGGGGAGAAGAGAAAAGAGGGGAATAAGGGCTCCTCTAATCCACAGCAGGACAATAGTACTATCAGCAGAAACAGCTAAAAGGCCTGGAAGTGACTATGGTAGGCAGAGTAATGGCCCCTCCAGGATGAAGATGCCCATATCCTAATCCCCGAACCCACAAACATGGTATCAATACCTGGCAAAAGGGAATTAAGGCTGCAAATGGAAGTAAGGCTGCTAATCAAATGAACTTCAAACAGGGAGATTATCCTAGATTATCCAGGTGAGCCCAAAGTAACCACAGGGTCCTTAAAAGTAGAAAAGGGAAGGGGAAGGCAGTCAGGAAGGTGTGACTATGTTAGAAGGTCAGTGATGGACGGAAGTACTCAACTGGCCATTGCTGGCTTTGAAGATGTTGAAAGGGGGCCATGAGCCAAGGAATGCAGGTGGCTTCCAGAAAGTGGAAGACACAAGGAAGAGAATGCAGCCCTGGCACCATCTTGACTTTCACCCAGTGAGACCCTTTTCAGACTTCTAAGCCAGAGAGCTGTAATTTAAATTTGTGTTGCTTTAAAGCCACTACGTTGGTGGTAATTTGTTCCTGCAGCAACAGAAAATCATGTTCCGTGACTAGCCCTGGGGAGTGGATCATCAGATGAGGAGTGACACAGCCTTCTTCCTAAGCCTTGCAGTGTTATTTGACTTTTAAAGTCATATATATGACTCTGATACAAATTAAATTTTAATTTTAAAAGAGCTGGGACACAAATTCTCTCTTGCCAGAGCTCATAATCCAGTAGAGACAAACAGGGCCCCGGCTACTGCTGATAGGCAAACACGGGAAGAAAGCACCTCTTTGAGATGTGAGGACATCTGAAAGGAGTAGGCGTTCACTGGGCAAAGGAGAAACAGGCCTGCTGGAGAGGGATCAAAGACCAGGGGGAACATGAAACAGTTCTGAATGATGGCACATCAGTGGGTCTCGCAGAGTCAGCAGGAAAGGCTGGGTGGACAGTGCCCAACACCGCAGGTGTGACACCTGCCCCACTGCTGGCTTCTCTGACTGGGGTCTAGGGCTTGCTGTGTATATTTAGGGCTGGTATGGACAAAAGAAGACCCCAAACAACGTGTTTCTGGAACATCAATTGCACCCAACAGTGAAGTGTTTTAAATGCTTTTACACTAAAAATTAGCACAGATGTATTACAGAAGACAAAACTCATGTGAATTTTTAACATAAAAATTGGTGACTTCTTGCTTGAGAGGCCCACTGTAGACACTAAGCTATCTGCTGACCTCTGAGCATCAAGATTCAACCATCTCTATAATTATTACAAGAGTCAGAAGAAAGGTTAAAGCGCCATCGCATGCATCCATCAGAGCACCTGGGACTTCACACCAGCAACCTCTCAAGGGCTGCCTACCCTCCCTGTGTTGGGTCCCAACATGAATGGGAAAGTTGAGAAGCATCTCATTCTTTTCCAAAGTGGTCTGGGTCCTGCTATTGCAGGGTAACTTAGCTCTGCCTGGGGAAACAAACAAAAACTACCACACTGAATGTTTCCTGCACATCTTCTCTTGGTCATAAGCCTGTCCATCTTTCTCCCATCCCCCCTCTAAAGATTACCAGGATCACTGAAAAAACCCCAGCTCGACCATCAGCACCTCCGACCCCTTACAGCACAGGCCTCTGTTAAAAAATACATTGCAGACACTCTTTCCATGGAAGGAAGTCAAGAAATAGGGCACATCTCTTGGGAGAGGGTGTCCCTTGTGTGCACAAACAAGGGTGGAAACTTTTTCTATTGTTGTGGCTGTTTTTGTTATAAAAACAATAATATCCACGTAACAGTGAACTGGGAAATTTTTTTTTCTGTAAAGACCCACTACTGACCACCGAGGAGGATTAGAGAGGGAAAAAAAAAAACCATATATATATCTCAATGGAAGACCACACAGAATTAAAAACCAATTTAATTGCATTTGGTTTGTTTTTTCGTGTGTAAAACCCATACACACATTCAAAAAAAGTGAACTCAACTGATTTCAAACAGAGAGGATGAGATTTTAATAACACCTTAAATATATTACAATTAGTTATGTCATTGACAGAAGATAAAAGATGGGAGAGGCGATCAAAGAAAAAGATACAATAGGAGGAGAGAAAAAGAAATGGATAGAGGAGGGTATGGGAGAAAAAGGACGGGAAGACAGCAAGACACAGGGACAGACAGACATCAGTAACCACACACAAAAAGAAGGAACAATTAAAGCATTCACAGAGACACTTTCTAGGCCAAAATAAATGACACTGCATATGCCAGGGTAGGCTTGGGCTATAGACTTCAAAGTAGTTTCACCTTTTATCCTTGCCTTCGAATGGTTACTAATCTGGCTTACCACTGTTCACAGCTCTTTAATTGCTCATTTAAACATTCTGAGGCTTAGCTCAGGTCAAGGGCTAGAAGCTCCCTTCAGACAAGCCACAGTCAAGCAAATCATTTACCTCCAAGTATCTGCTCTACAAAGGGAGTACGTGAAACACTCTTACACAAATCACCGTCTCAGAAAATGTACAAAGCACCAATGACAGACAGGAGAAAATGCTGTTTGCATTGAAAAGAAACTCCATAGAAAACTTTTTAGTTTTGCATTTAAAAAGCAAAAACAACAACAACAAAAGCAACCCAGAACTGGTACTTCAGCAGAACGGGTTCCCACCTCAGCATTTTCCAGCATCACTCCCAGCACATTTGACTTTCCACGTGTTCAAGTTCTGCCCGCCCCACTGGCTTCAAAGGCTTGAGTTGGCTCTGAAACCAAACACTGCAAGCTGAGGGTCAACGGAAAGATCTCAGGGGACTGACTCCCAAGTCAGTCTCAGCCCTGCCTGTACTTTCTATCCATCCTCTCCAACGATTATCTAAAGCAATCCCTTACTTCACTCTAAGGGCTGCAGAAACCTGCTATTTCACAGCTGATAGAGCCTCCCCCTTTCAGCTCCATCTCTTTTTCCTCCAAGTCAGGTGTCTATGTTTTCCCCTTCCTTACCTGACCAGCCCCCAACCTCCTACCTGGTCTATTTCCCCAACCTCTCCCTTCTGCCCCTAATCTCTCCTGGCTCTTCTCTACCCTGTCTTAGTATCATTGCTCTCAGAGGAAAAAGGGGCATAGGAGGTATATTTAGAACACAAAACCTAGAGTCAATCCACCTGAGTTTCTGCCCGGCTCTGTATCTTGCTAGCTGTTTGACCTTGAACAAACAGCCAAGCCACCCAACCCCTCAAATTCCCCAGTGAGGGGGATGAACCTGGCAACCACAGAGGTCTTGTCCAACTCTCAGGTCCCAAATATTCAAACACCCACCTGTATAACCATAAATAAAGCAGTGAGTTAAACATACACAGGCAGAGAGAATGAATAGAAATTCCCTTTCCTCAGCATTCTGTCACCCCAGCTAGTGTCCCCAATCAACCCCCCACACTGAGGGGCTGTACCTCATTCTGAGCTGTTCGAGCTCTAAATTACTTAGATACAGCAAAGCCTCCCCCGATCACACTAATCAAGGGACAGATGAATCTGAATATCCAACAGAAGTCTGAGTCCTGGAATGTTTCTTTCATGCCATAGAGCAATACTGTGAATTTAACATCAGCTTAGCAAACAGAAAAGAATCTAGAAATGCCATCGAAAACTGTCTTGTGAATCTAAGAACAGTTATGTGTCGGGAACCCTGGAAAATAATCCACTCCTAAGTCCTCCACTTTCCCAACAAGGGCAGAGGCCCAGAGAGCAGAAGCCACAAACCCAAAGCCCAGCGCAGATCCATGACCGGATCAAAGCCAGAGGTCCTGCTTCTGGCCCAGAGGACTTTCACCAAAGCTTTTGAGACCATCCATTTCCTTTTTCAAAGAGACAGATTAAACCCCAAATTACCAGTGAGTTCTCTCTACAACAAATCTATTTCCAAATCCAGGGAAGCAGACCAGAGCTAAGTTTGGATGGCCAGATGATCACTAACACTGCCTAACAAGCTTTCTTCCCTGAACCCTGCCCGGTCATTCTCTGCAGAGAAAACCCCAGACTCTGCTATCCATATGGAACTCTATTTTGGAGAAGTGGGAAGCGAAGACCCGTACAGTTCTTTGTTCTGACGCTAAGAAGCATCTGCTTTCCGATAACTCCTACCTCACCTTCCAACATTCCAAGTAGCTTCAGAAAAGTTCTTAGAAACTCTCCAACTAGAATAAAAGCAAGCAGGAGGTAACAGGAGGAAAGGTCCAACTGAGGGTGGGTGTGTAACAGACGATGATAATACCCTCCCAGCTCTTCACCCTAGGGGTAGAAAGCATCTCTTCTCAGCTGCTAATACCCTGCACCAGAGACAGTGCCACTCAGCGCCCTCCAGCAGAGAAATGAGCTCTCTGCAACCCCTGAAGAACTAACCCTTTCCTAACCATCCACTCTAACAGTGCCCAGGACAGAGGTACCAATAGACCAATCCTCCCCAGCCCTCCCCTCCCACCAAGAGCCTGAAACATCAGAGCTCTGATGGCAAGGAGCTATTTAAGGCAGCATCAAGAGGGTGGGGCAGAAAATTGCTGGCAATATCCTCCTCCTCCACCCCTCCCTCCCTCACAGCCAACAGACACAGACACAGACACAGACACAGACACACACACACACACCCTGTGGCTCCATAGACAGCCATTAACCTCCCCTATGTCTCTAAGGTCTGGACATCTGGAGTCCCCAAACGTTCAGCATGTTTTCTCTCATTGAGGCTGCTCCACCCCCTTCTCTTCCACCACCACCAAGCCACCTTTCCAATCAAAAACACAAAATTTAATCTAGAGTTCAACAACCAAGGGGCTTGGAGATAGACAAGCCCTCCCTGGCCTTCACTTAGGAAAGAAAAAGGGCACCCGGGGTAGCGGGGGAGGGGTGATGTCAGAGGCCTGATAAGCTAGACAGACTCCATGCTATCGCTAAATGAACCTCCCTCCTATTGATGGTGAGATCAATTCGGGCAATTTCGGCAGGTCGGCCCTGTGACAAGAGGGGCATCCCAGCGCTCAGTTTACAACAAAAATCCAAAGGCTCAGCCAGAACATGCTGGGAAAATCCAGGGTCTGGATAAAAAGAGCTACACTCAATGGGATCCTTTCTGCTTTTATGTAGCAATGTAATAGCGTAATAAATTCTGTCTGCCTGAGGAAAGCATGCACTGGTGAATTTCAAAGCCATTTTAAGACAGCGGATGCACCGGGATGCAGAATTCAACAGCACATTCCTTCGTGGAAAAGAAAAAAAAAAAACGTAATGATTTCAAGCTTGTTTCCCCCTCTATCTTGAATGGAGCTAGCGCTTATCAAGGAAGCCACCTCGGAAAGCAGCCAGAGGAGAGCCGGGGATGCCCGGGGAATCCGGAGAAAGGAATCGCTTTCTGTTCATCTCGGTGAGGAGCTGGCTAGCACGAAGCTGCCAGTCACTCTGAGGGACGAAGGATGAAGAAGCATGGCCGGATGGGCAGGCTCCGGCGTCCCCGGACACACATACACACGCACCCGCTCATTCTGGCGGGTCCTAGGCCAGGCCGATAGTCCTTGCTCTCCTCCCGCCGCCCTCTCCTCCAGAGGGATGCTAATGAATGAACACACCTGAGAAGCCTCCATCCTGCCGCTCGCTCCCTCCTTCTTCCTCTGGCTGCTGCAGAGGAGCCTCTCCTCGGTAGTTTCACTTTACAGCGTAAACCCACTCGGGCTTTGATGTCTCCTCCACCCACCCATATTGCAGCCAGCCTGAAGCAGGCGGACGTTCTCCTCCTTGCAGAGGCCATGATCGCACGTACCCCCACCCACCCAAAAAAAAAAAAAAATCTGGAATATCCCAAACCCCGGCACACTGGGAAACTTTCCCTTAAAAACTGAGGATCCACCAAGCAGGCAGGAAGGAGGGATCGACCGAGGGGGGCCACGGTTTCCCCCGCGACCACGGAGGATGCTCTGGGGGGAGGGGGTCCCCCAAGTCCTTCCAACAGCTGGCCCTTTAAACGCACCTCTTCCGAGCGTGAGACAAAGGCGCCGCCCGCGGGGGCCGGGCTGGCGCACGCCCCCAGCGCCGGTGCTGGCGATCAAGCAAGCGCTGGCCGAGGGGCGGCTGGCGCGGGCTTACCTTGCGGGTCTCCGGGCTGGCGGGCAGGCAGCGCGCGTCCTGCCCCACTCGCACTACACGCTGCAGTTGGCCCCGCTCTGTTTTTCTGGGACTCGGCGCTGACTTCACCGACACTCCGCGGCCGGCCAATGGGCTGCGGCGCCCGCCCCCTTATTAGCATGCGTCTGGAACCGTCCACTCCGGCGGCGCCTGGGAGGCGGGCGGTGCTAGGGGGCGGTGCCGGGCTCCGCAGTGACAGGAAGGGGCGTGTGTGCCAATGGGAGGCGATGAAGCGCCTCCCCGCCCCGCCTCGCTGCACTGTGAGCCGGGCGCGCGGGCCCGCGGATCTCCGGCCGAGAACGTGCCCGCAGTCCCAGTAACCCTGTTTTTGTCCTGTGCAGCCTCGGGCTGGGCTGGAAGGTGGCCCGGCGGGCCCTCTGATTCTTCTGAGAGATCATCCCAGGGGAGCTGGGAAGGAATCTTAGGCATTAAAAAAAAAAAAATGCTAACCTGTCTTGAGTACATATAACTTAACCCCTGTACCCCAGTTTGCTCATCTTTAAATGGTCTAATAACCAGTACCTATTTCGTAGGACATAGAGAAGATGAATATAATTAATGTATGTAAAGCTCTTCCCAGGTGGCGCTAGTGGTAAAGAATCTGCCTGCCAATGCAAGAGACAAAAGAGACACAGGTTCAACCCCTGAGTCGGGAAGTTCCCCTGGAGGAACTTCAGTATTGGCAACCCACTCCAGTATTCTTGCCTGGAGAATCTCATGGACAGAGGAACCTGGCGGGCTACACAGTCCACTGGGTCGCAAAGAGTCCGACACGACTGAGGCAATTTAGCACACACACACTCATTCATGTAAAGCGCTTAGATGGGTGCCTGGCCGTCCGGCCGCATGTTTCTACTATCAATACACCTGACCAGCCAATATGCTTAATGCTTCCTAGTTTTTCTCTGTTTTGATCCTCATAGTCTTAGAGGAGAGTCGCTATTACCAATCCATATTTTTCAAGTGAGAAATCTGAAATGGTTTAAGTGGCTTGGTCAGGGTCACACTGGTGCAATCAGGATTTGAAGCCAGGCTCTGAGACTTCATTCATGTAATATATTATTCAGCTAGGCCCTGGGGTTACTGCCGAAAATAAAACAGACAAGCCTCCTCTGCTCATGAAGCTTCCATTTTAGTGAGGAAGACAGGCAAATAAACAAGTGAATAAATAAACAAGATTGGAGGCAATGTGTCAAGTAGTGTGAATAAAACAAAACAGGGTCAAATGCAAGTGGAGAGACAAGGTCTTTGCTAGATGGGTTCAGAGATAACCTCTGTGATATCCTGACCTCTTCCAAGCCCTCTCAGTGTTACAGAAAGAAAACAGGAAATTCAAAGAGGAGAAACCCTCCTGCCCAAGGTCATTGCCGGCAAGTAACCAGCCTGAAAGTTGCTCCTGCCACACCTAGCTTCCTGCATCCCTGGGGCATCCTTGAAGGTGGGGCAACCATCCCTTAGGCTAAACACCACTGATTTTTGTCACTGCCCTTGGGAGCATGTTCCCAGTTAGCAGACTGTGTGTGCACAGGAAGGAAAGACTCTGATGACTGCACAGTCTCATGGGAAACACATCTGCTAAGGTGCTTGGATATCAAGGAGCAGTGACAATTGTTTGCTGAGCACCTGCTGTCCTAGGCTGTGTAAAGAAAAAAAAATTCGAAGTCTCCTAGCTGCCCAGGAGTTTATTCTACAGTTGAATAAACAAGAAACCACTAGAAAACTTATTAATCTAAGGAGCCCCCAGTCCAAACCTCCCCCAGCTTGCACCTCATCCTGTTGTTGTACAAAGAACATTAGGCTAGAAGTCCAGCTTCCCAGGCTCTGCTATGAACTTCCTCCACGATCTAGGCAAGACAGTTCCTCCTGGGCCAGTAAAGTAATGAATGAAATAGCTAATACACTTGTCCCTCTGTATCCCTGGGGGATTTGTTCCAGGATCCCTCTCAAATACCAAAAGCTGCAGATGCCTCAATTCCCTTATCTAAAACGGAGTAATACAAGGACTGTGATTCTCTGGTGGCTCCAGTGGTAAAGAATGCAGGAGATATGGGTTGGATTCCTGGGTTGGTAAGATCTCTGGAGAAGGAAATGGTAACCCACTCCAGTATTCTTGCCTGGGAAATGCCATGGACAGAAGAGCCTGGCGGGCCACAGTCCGTGGTGTCACAAAGAGTTGGACAGGACTTAGTGACTAAAGAACAACAACAAACAATACAAGGAATACAGCTGACGCCCCAGGATCAGTGCGCTTCACATCTCAGGATTCAACCAGCTGTGAAGCAAATTTCATCACATTTGATTTAGTTGAATCTGCAGGCACAAAATCGTTGATACCACATTGCAACCCCAGGAGGAACTGTTACTATTATCTTTAGTTTATCCTCAGAGGAAAAGAATGACAACTGGAGAAACTAAGTTAATTGCCTACCCAGCAAATTCAGGGTAACACCATTTAAAATAGCTTAAAAAAAAAAACAACCAAAGATTCAGTTTGAGAGGTTTAGTTAAGAAAATTACAGTACAACCAAATGACAGAGTATCACACTGCCATGAAAAATGAAAAAGTATAATGATTCATTAACATACAAAGATGCTCATAATATATCACTGAATAGAAAAGTAAGTTGAAAACTCATTTTGTACTGCAGTCTCACTAGAACTATTTCTTATGGGTTATGAATATCTTCTCCTCATCTATATTTTTTCTTTTTTTTTTCATCATGAACATCTACCAAACTGTTCAATGAAAATAAAACAAAAGCATCTTACAATAAAAGACAAGACTCTACCCATGGAGACTTGATCTCTAGGCAAAGCCTTCCCCTGTAAGTGGGAAACTGCCTGGAGAAATCTTTAATGAGGCCTCAGTCTTTGAGTCATCCCTCAAGTGTTACACTCCTCTGCTAGTTCCAGTATGTAAGTCATTAGTGTTTATGAGATAAATGAGAACATACTAGAAGGACAGATAGGAAGGGGAAAGGGTAGACAAAAAGAAGGAAAAGTCTTACTACCCTGCAACACTCATCTGAAATGTCTCCTCCAAAAAGTGTTCGGGTAATGGCGTATATGGGAAAAGAATCTAAAAAAGAGGGGATATATGTATGTGTGTAATTGATTCCCTCTGCTGCACACCTGAAACTAAGCCAACACTGTGAATCAAATATACCCCAATAAGCTTTTTTTAAAATAACAAGTGTTTAGAATTGTGATCTAATAACATTTTGACACTGAAAGTGACCCAAGAAGTCGTCATGTAAATTTGCTGTTGTCTGCAGTCTTTCACTGCTTCTTCCAAGTAACAGGCCCTGTGCTCAGTGCTGGTGAGACCTGCCTCCCCACTACCAAAGGTAACCCCTGAGCAAGCAGAGGCCCAAGGAAGTCTAGCTTCACTGGGGTGCTGAGAAGTTTCCCACACTTGGTTCTTTACTCTCGCCATCCTGAAATTCTCCATTTGTAAACAAGAGACCACATGTTTTCATTTTGTATTGAGTCCTATAAACTATGTGGCCAGTCCTGGGGAAGAGAAATACCCAGACCTTATTAGTAGCCTATCAGTGATGAAGCCTGGAGTAAGGCTCAAGGCTTTCTACTCTCATCCCAGCCATTCTCATATCATACAGTCTCATTCCTTGGTCCCAAGAGAAATGTGAGCACTCCCTGCTTTCTAGTCCTACAGCACTTCATTTCTTCCTTTCTCATGGAATTTACCATATTTGGCATGAACTTATGCATATATGTGCGTAGTCTTATTCCTCACCCTCTCTTCCCACCAGATTGTAAATTTCATGAGGACCGTGACGTCCTGGCTTGTGTCCGCTCATCTCAGACAGTGCTTAGCACTGTGCTTTACACACTGGTAAAAATGTGCTTACAGTTAATTTAATCTTATTAGCAACTCCTCATTTTCTCTTCACGTACATCAGATTATTCCCAGCAGTCATTCTGCTGTTGGAGAGAAATTAAAATATCAGGCAGAAGGGTCGAGCACGTAAACCAGGATCATAAACACGTTGTAGGAAGTATCATTCAAGCAGGCCATAGGGTGAGGAATTGGGAGAGGAGCTAACAGGATTTTGAGGAGGGCAGCCCAGAGATGTCAGTCTTTCCTCCATCTTCAGGGTCACACATCCTGGGAGAGGGGGATAGGAAAAAGGTGATCCAGAGATACCAGAAAGCATAGTAAAGCCTGTGGGCAGAAGAATCCCTGCTCCAGTGCCTAATGTGGAACTCTTATGCAAGTTCTCAGGTCCCTCATCTGAAACAGGAGGGAGACATAACCCTCCTAAGATTTACTTGTGAGCTGTAGATGACAGCAAGTGTGTAAAATGCTCGACATATAAGCACTCACTAAGCAGATATTATTACCAATATTACTAGGAGACCAAGTTGAGAATGATGCTTCTTAAAACATGTTGATTTGGGTAACTTGTTTCTCCAGTTACCCGGAAGATTGATCATAGTCATTTTCAGACATTTCAGCTGGAAAACACCAGGAGGGAAGAAGAAAATCGAGTGAGAGAAAAGGAATTATGAATCAAAGAGCTTAGCTGTTAAATCACTAAAATCTCTGGTGGTTGTTGGTACCTAATTTCTTCTGTATCACCTTGAAGAAAATGAAGCAAGTAGTAGAAAGTAAAACTTCCTTAAAGAATGGATTTTCTTGCTTCTTCCTAATGAATTACTAAGAAAAAGCAAATCTACACAGTCATGCCTGAGGGCACAAAACTGATTTGAGTATCATGGAATGCTAGATCCAAGAATTCCACATATTTTGGAGGTCAGGGCTGGCAGATGCTACATTTGGGGATTTCGGAGAGATGAGCAGAGGCTGGTCAGGAGTGGGGCCACATAGAGAATGAGAGGAGGCAGGGACCAAGGACATCACTGTGGTTAGGAAGCAAGGTCAAGATGAGAATGAATCAGTCACCCCAATGGTCTAGCCACCAGGCCTCTGTTTATCGATCTAAAAATGCTTGCTCCAACATGTCTTATTGTTTGCTATAGTTGTTCAGTCGCTAAGTTGTGGCTGACTCTTTTCGACCTCATGAACACCATGCCAGGCTTCCCTGTTTGTACTCCACTGTCACCCGGAGTTTGCTCAAACCCATGTCCATTGAGTCGGTGATATCATACAACCATCTCATCCTCTGTCTCTCCCTTCTCCTGCCCTCAATCTTTCCTAGCATCAGGGTCTTTTCCAAAGAGTTGGTTCTTCTAAATGAGGTGGCCAAAGTATTGGAGCTTCAGCTTCAGCATGGGTATATCCAGTGAATATTCAGGGTCGATTTCCTTTAGGATTGACTGGTTTGGTCTCCTCGCTGTCCAGTGTAGAGGGGGTGGGGATGGGGACAGTGCAATTCCTGCCCTCCAGAAACTCACATGGGTAGAGAAAGAAAGTAACAAAAAAACTGTATTAAATGGTTCAAAGAATGAGATGATTGCCAGGGAGTTTTACGTCACAGGACAGAGGAGCTGAGAGCCACTTTCAGATCCTAGAGTCTTAATGATTAATCTACAGAAGGGGAAATAGAGGGGTAAAGAAGGAAACTGATTTGATCGTGTGTTGTTGCTTAGATGAAAATATGCGTACATAATAGAATCCCAGTTCTATACACTTGTGTTTTTTTATTTCCCGGGGCATAAAGTTTGAGACTGCTTCATAAGAGGCTTCCCTGGTGGTGCAGAGGCTAAAGCTTCTGCCTGCAATGTGGGAGACCTGGGTTCGATCCCTGGGTTGGGAAGATCCCCTGGAGAAGGAAATGGCAACCCACTCCAGTATTCTTGCCTGGAGAATCCCATGGACGGAAGAGCTTGGTGGGCTACAGTCCATGGGTCACAAAGAGTCGGACACGACTGAGCGACTTCACTTCATATTATTAGATAGCGGAAATGAGACATTTCAGTGTTGACCTGGGTGGACCTTTGGGAGTAACCAGATGCACAGCACGCACTTCTGACCACTTCCACTGTATTAATGGAAGGGTCTGTCCTAGGCTGGGGGTTGGGACGTGGAACAAGAGGAATAGGCAGTCTGAAGGAAGCTGCTAGGAGATAATTTTTTCCTGACTAGGCAGGGGATTCATTGAATACAATATGCTGTGTTTACTTGAGAAAGACTCACTATTCTAAAGTAATTCAGTTAGTGAAGCGTTTACTTGAGAAAACCATTTTTATAGCTGGTGGATAGAGCTGACCATTCTGAGAGGTGCATTCTGGCTGAGGTTGGAGAGATCAAAAGGGGGAAGCCAGAAAGAGGGAAAAGAAGGTGGTACAGGAGAAGTGGGGGAGAACAAGAGAACCTGAGAGAGATGGCAAGAGAGAGAAATACAGACTGTTTTAAATGGCCTGCGGGAAAATATACAGCAATTGTAGAAACGGGGCAACAAGCCTCAGTAAACTAATGTAGCCTTAACAAGGTTTAAAAATCAACAACAATGGTGTTAAGGGAATAACTGACATTCTGGAAGCTGTTGGAAGCTTGTCAGAGGTGATTGGAAGAGTTCACTGAGGGAACTCATTACACAAGGCCAGATTGAGTCACCTGGGTGCCCTGGGCAGGTTAGCAACATTTTGTCAGCATTCACCAAGAGGAGACACCGAGCCCTGGGGAAAGGGCAGTAGGGAAGATGGCAGGCATGCCTATCAGGTGTCAGCCATTCTCCATTACCTCAGCAAGTCTGTCCTGTCTCCAGACTCGCTTGCCCTGTCTCTTAAACCTGTCTTCTAAATCTTCAGTTACCTCGACCCACTTTTGTGAATGGTATTTTAGTGACCATCTCTAGTTACTGGGCCATGCCTCTAAGGGATCTTTCCACCTTGCTGCCCCAACTGGCTAAACTAGGCAACTCTCTCAGACGTGTGTGCCTCTCTGTGAGAGGAGGTCTCAGAGAATTACCCATTTCCCGGGATGTTTGGAACCCTCTTTCAATGGGCAATCTAAGCTGTGCTTGCTTGGGCTACCTGTTTTTCTGACTCTGTCTGTAGAAAGGAGATAATCTGAAAGAATCATGTCCTTTGGCTCAGGAAGTGAGGTCAACTGAACTTTATACAAGGAGAAGTAGACAGAGATACATATCTCCTCCCTTAGGCCAAAAGAACCAAGGGCTTCTGCATTTGACATTTATTAGAAATAGGGAAGCCCTAGAAATATAACAGAACCCGAAAGCATGCTAGACTCAGTTTCTCAGAATCTGTTGCAGCCCAGTCTGCCACCTCCAAAGATGGAAAGCACTCTAACAAAAAGAAAGTGAGGACCCCAAAGGGTCAGTAGCAGCCCCTCTGTCTGACCCAGTGTGACCCCTGGACTAGGTTCAATGGGGTTAAACAATGTGACTCCACCAGTTAGTATTTCAACTGTAGGCTGAGGGACTTCCCTGGTGGTCCAGTGGCTAAGACCCCCACACTCCCAATGCAGGGGGCCCAGGTTCTATCCCTCATCAGGGAACTAGATTCCACATCTCACAACTGTAAATTCTACATGCTGCAAGAATCTCAAAGATCCCAGGTGCCACAACTAAGACCTGACACAGCCAAATAAATAAATAGTTTAAAAATAAACTGTAGGCTGCTCCAGTCTTGGGTTCCAAAGAATTCTATACCTGGACTAGGGCTTCTAACACTTAGACAGTTCATTGAAGGGGAGAACAGCCAGCTAGGTAGCCCTGGGATCGTGGGGAGAGAACCCTCCAATCATTCAATTAACAAATCATGTGTCCACCCTGTCCCAGGTCCTCTACTCAGGGCTGGAAAACCAGAGAACAAGGATAGGCCCTCATCTGCTAGATGTTCACAGTGAAGTGAGAGAGACTGATAAAGACATGGATGATTACAAGACGGTGTGATGGACACACTTTTTTTTTTTCTAAATTAAGATAAATTCACATATCAGAACATTTGCCCTTTAAAAGTATACAGTTCAGTGGTTTTTAGTGTATTTGTGAGGTTGTGCAACCATTGCCACAAACTAATCCCGAACATTTTCATCACTGCAGAAAGAAACTTGTGTCTATTCGCGGTCACCACCCTTGGTCCCCTGCTTCCCTCTCCCCTAATCCCTGGTAATCACCAATGTACTTTCTGTCTCTATAGGTTTAGCTGTTCTGGACATCTCATATAAATGGAGTCATACAACATGTGGCCCTTTGTGTCTGGCTTCTCTCACTTATAATAATGTGAAAAAGGTTCATCCTTACTGTAGCATGTATCAAGACTTTGTACTTTTTTATGATTAAATAACGTTCCACTATACACATATACTACAAATTGTTTATCCTATCATCAGTTGATAGACATTTGGTTTGTTTCCACTTTTTGGTTATTATGAACAATTCTGTTATGAACATGCACGTACAAATTTTTGTATGAACATGTTTTCAATTCCCTGGGATATATACCTAGAAGTGGAATTGCTGGGTCTTACAGTAACTTTATATTTAACTTTTTGAGGGACTGCCAAACTAGCTTGAGTTAGTTTTCTGTTATTTTAACTGGCAGAACCAGTACACCTTGCTGAATGAAGAGCATGGGCCAATTTATTATTTTATGTATGTATTATTACCTTATATATTTCAATAAAATTTTTCTGAGGATAAATATATTTGCAACTAATCATTTTAGGCAATTTTGAAAATGCAGAAGAGTTTAGAGGAAAAAGAAGGCATCCATATCCCCAAAGTCCAAAGCTACCACTATCCCCATTTGGCTTGCATTTTTCCTTTTAATCTTTTTTCTATGCACATATATTTTGTATATTCTTTACAAAATAATGTCACATTGTATATTCAGTTTTATATTCTGCTTTTCTCTCTAATCATTATATTGTAAGTAGCTTGGCACTCACTGTTTTATAAACTGGTCTCAGTTTTATTTATTTTGTGTTTTTCTTTTGAAAATGTTATCTTTATTTCCTTACTTTTGAAGAGGGGGCTAAGATGGAGGATGGGGAGACTTAGGGGAAAGAGGAGAGAGAAGACATGGAGAGTATGTACTTGAGAAAGAGTGCCAACAGAGTGGAGATGGCCCGAGTTTGCTTTCTTCAGGTCCCTATTTCATCCTACCTGGTTCTGGGAAAGGCCTAAGGCAATGCTGTCCTCCTGGCTGTGGCTCAGCTCCCCAGGCTCTTGCTGGTGGCAGTACTGCAGGGGCTGCTGCTGCGCCCTGTGCCTGTGCCCTGAGGCTGAGCCAGAGCTGGCTCCTGCAGGCTGCAGTGCAAGACGGCCAATTCGCAATCCTAGCAGAATCAATCTATTGGAAACTAATGAGGCACAAATAGTTCATGCACTTTGAGGCTGATCTGCCAGATGAGATAAACAGGGCTCAATCAGCAGGGAGAATCAATGATGCAAACATGCATTTCAATCTAGCATTATCCCCCCCGAGTTGCCCACGACATCACATTCTATTGTTTTGGTGCTTCTGTGGCAATTCTTGTCTAAGCTCCTGTGGGCCAGGCCAGGAGAACTCCCTTACCCAGGGTTTCATGTGCCCAGGGGTTGGTACATGCCAAGATTTGGCAACTGTGACTGAGAGGCCTGGACAGCCAACATGTGTGAGAAGTGGGGACTTTCAGTTGTGCAAGAAAATGCTAAATTCTATGTTTTAAAACCACCCTCTGTAATAGGTGATATAATTAGCAAGGAACAGCATTCTGAACTTTCCAAGAGAATAAATCTCAAAAGCATTGTTCTATTAATTCATTTATAAATGAATTTATATAATTCATTTATAAAACACAATATATAGTGATCTGTTTTAAAGTTCTATTATTTCTGTGCCACTAAGCTCATTTTCCCTTAAATAATCTGCTAGGAAGATGTGATCATTGTGAAAAAATTGAAAATAATTGATAAGCGAGAAGAAAAAATTTAAATCATCTCTATTAAATTTCATCTTGCAAAATTTTCTCACCATGCAGAATTATTTTGAAAATAATCCATGTAATCCATGTTGTTTTATAGCCTAGTTTTTATTCCAGTCAGGCCTTTTCCACAGTCACAACATTGCTTGGGAAGGTCTGATGACCTCTCTGTTTGGTAACCTACTTGGCCCGTGGGAGGACTGACTGGGATGGTTTGGCTCAGGTAAGTGTGGAAGGAACTGGTTAACATAAAATCTAACCACTGATGGGAGGTGGGTGTCCTGCAGGAATTGGGGCCCAGGCAAAAGGTGAGCCCCACAGGCCTGGCTAGTCCGCTAGCTCCAAGGCAACCATTAGGAATAAACAATGGCCAGTGTCTCCTGTTGGAGAAGGGAGTGGCAACCCATTCCAGTATTCTTGCCTGGAGAATTCCAAGGACAGAGGAGCCTGGTGGGCTACAGTCCATGGAATCTCAAAGAGCTGGACATGACTGAACAACTAACACACACACACAATATCTCCTGTGAAGTCAGCAGGTTAAACCTAAGAATGGCTAGAAAACCAAGAAGGCCCAGACTGAAGGCCCAGTCTGACCAAGAAGGTCGAGGGTGAGAGCATCCCAAGGTCCCGGAGGGATGGCCTGAAATAGTGAGTCTCACCCTCAGAGGAAGGCCTGGATCCATTTGTGCCGGCCCAGCACCCAGAAGGGTGGAAATTTAGTAAATATTTGTTAAATAGAGGAATGGGGCTTCCCTGGTGGTCCAGTGGTTAGGACTTCACCTTCCACCGCAGGAGGTGCAAGTTCTATCCCTGGCCAAGGAACTAAGATCCCGCATGCTGTGTGCAGAATGGGAAAAAAAAAATTTTTTTTAATTAAAAAAAATTTAAACAGAAGAATAATGGTTTTACTTCATCCTAGTCACACTTCTAGTTTTAGCTCAGATATTACGTACCCTGGAGAACAGATCAAAATGGGAACATCCCCATTTCCCATAGGGAAATGGCCTGAGGATGGTCTTGGAGATGGTCAAGGGCAAGATGCATGAGAAGAGTAGGGTTTAGAAATGTGAGTAGTTTTAGGTAAATGGTTAGAGATGTTAATTGAAGCTAGAATGTAGTGGCCTTGAAGCCTAAGATCATGAGTTTGAATTCTATCTGGTAGCCAGTGAGGAGTCACTGAAAGCTTTTCAACAGGGGAGTGGTGTGATGTAAATGGCAGGCGAGCATGACTTGCCTGGTGGCAACAACAGGATGAACTGAAGCCTAGAAAGATGGGAGGCAGAACAATCAGTTGAGAGGTTACAGCAATAGTCCTGGTGTGAGGCAACAAGGGCTGGGAGGTAACCATGGGCGATGGAAAGGAAGAAATATTTCATTCATCTTTTTGTTCATCGTTTCAAAAAATACTTAGTAACCATCCAGAGCCAGGAACTGTGCTAGATCCAGGAACTGAATTCATAAAGGAATTCAATGCACGACTTGCCTTCTACTGAGATACAGAGTCCTAAGTAAAAGGAGTTAAAAGATGATTCCTCCCCCTCGCCCCCGCCCCGCTCAGATGGCTAGGATCATAGTGTTGCCATTAAGAGAAATAGAAAAGTCAGGGGAAAGATCTAGTTTGAGCTGTTAAGAAGAAATCATTCTGAATTTAGTTTGATGAGACAGCAGGACAGGAAGAGGGAGCCATTCAGCAGACAGGTGGAAATGTAGGACTTGAGGTCAAGAGAGAGACCAAGGCAGAAGGTGGGGAGCGTGGGTACCTCTCTGAGGAGGGGGCCTTCAGGTCCACAGGAGTGCTGTGACTTAGGAAGTTCTGAGCAAGCCTGACCAAATTCCATTCCAAGCTCAGAACAGAGAAAGAAAAACACAGACCTGGTAAAACCTGCTCCCTCTCTCCTGTGATTCCTGACACTCTGGCCCCGTCACACATGTTGAGATAATTTTTCGGATTATTCAAAGCCTCCGATCTGACTCCCATTTCACCTCTGGCTTTGATAGTGCTCTTCCCCCTCTCAGCTAGGAAAGGGTGTACTGCAGCCAGATGGCAAACTGTGAACAGAAATAAACTCTTTTCACATGTAGCAAGTATATTTATATCCGATCCTATAATATCACTGCGAGCATAATTATAACCAATCCCGTAATTGCGTTGCGGGTATCAGGCATCAAAAACCAGCTCAATGTTGGTGATCAGGAAGATGTGACTACTGGAACAGGAGCCACAGGGCCAGTTGCTGCCTTTCTGTGAGACAACAGGAGTTCATAGGGCAGGGCTGTTTACAGAGTGTCTGGGGACTCTGCCAACAGAGGTGGGGAATAAGGTGACAATTTCATGGGATACATAGCTCAAATTCCCATGTTAGTAGGGCTGCATGCTTTTAGCCTTACTTTTTAAAAAATTATTAAATGAAGGCTTATTTGCTGTATAAGTTTAGGAAATATGAGAAACTATCTCTAATCCCACAATCCAAAAGTAATATTGTTTATGTTTGTAACATTTTTGTTTGCCATTGCAGCATTTTATTGTGTACGCATGTGTTTTATGTCATTGTTATTGTTTAGTCACTAAGTTAACTCCGATGTTTTTGAGAGCCCATGGCCTGTAGCCCGCCAGGCTCCTCTGTCCATGGGATTTCCCAGGCAAGAATGCTGGAGTGGGTTACCATTTCCTTCTCCTGGGGATATTCTCTGACCCAGGGATCAAACTCGCATCTCCTGCATTAGCAGGTGAAATCTTTACAACTGAGTCACCAGGGAAGTCCCTTTTGTGTCATACTGTAAGTAAGATTTTATATCTCTTTTTTCTCTCTTAATATCTTGAGCACTTCCCTATATCATTAACATATGTATGTGTGTGTGCTAAATCGCTTCAGTTGTTTTCAACTCTTTGCAACCCTAGACTGTAGCCCATCAGTCTCCTCTATCCATGGGATTCCCCAGGCATGAATAATAGAATGTTGCCAGGCCCTTCTCCATGGGATCTTCCTAACCCAGGGATCGACCCTGCATCTCTTATGTCTCCTGTATTGGCAAGCTGGTTCTTTACCACTAGTCCCACCTAGGAAGCCCCTATCATTAACGTATATCCCCAAACATTATTTTAAACCTTGTCATTATTTTGGTATATTGTGGAATATTATACAGTAGTTAAAGTGAATGAATTGGAGCTTCATGTATCAACACATAATTCTTATGACAAGATTAATAAAAAGGTAAATTTCAGAGTCAAGTATATAATCCCATTTTTGAGAAGTAAAATATAAAAAATATATCTATTATTAATGTTGACAAGCATGCAAAAAAACAGGAAAATGGATGGAAGGAATTTTCTCTGGTGAGGGAAGAAAGAAGTTGAAACTAAATGAAAGTGATGTAAGGAGGCTTTGTTTCTGTAATTTCTTTAAAAATTAATCTAAAACAAATATGCCAAAATCTTAAGGCTTATTAAATCTATGTGGTAAATAAATCTGTGTTCACTATATTCTCTGTATTGTTCTGCACATTTGAAATACAGAATAGATTGCTATTTTTTAAAATAATAGACTGAACCTCCCTGGCAGTCCAGTGATTAAGACTCCCCACTTCCACTAGCCGGAGTGGGGATTTGATTCCTGGTCAGGAAACTAAGATACCACATGCTCCACATGCTGCCAAAAAAAAGAAAAGAAATTAACAGACTATTTTTCAGAGCAGTTTTAAGTTTACAGAAAAATTAAGCAGAAAGTACATGAGGTTTCCATATACCTTCTTACCCTCATCCCCAACACTTACATACAGTTTTCCCTATTATTAATATCTTGTCTTAGTATGGTCCGTTTGTTACAATGGAGTCAATATTGATATATTGCTGTTAACTAAAGTCCATAGTTTACATGAGGGTTCATTCTTTGTGTTGTATATTCTATGAATGAATGAATGAGTGAAGTCAGTCATATCCAACTCTGCGACCCCGTGGACTGTAACCTATCAGGCTCCTCTGTCCATGGGATTTTGCAGGCAATAGTACTAGAGTGGATTGCCATTTCCTTCTCCAGTGGATCTTCCCAACCCAGGGATCAAACCTGGGTCTCCCGCAATGTAGACAGACGCTTTACTGTCTGAGCCACCAGGGAAGGTTTTGACAAATGTATAGTGACATGTATCCATCATTACAATATCACACAGAGTAGTTCCACTGCCCTAAAAATCCCCTGTGCTCCACCTATTCCTCCTTCATTCCTCCCTACCTCCACCCAAACTCCTAGCAACCATTGATCTTTTGGCTATCTCCACAGATTTGCCTTTTCCAGAATGTCATGTAGTCGGGATGGTACAGTATGTAGTCTTTAGTCTTCTAAATACATTATTTTAAAATCAAATCTTTCAAGCCAATCATAAGATGAAAACAAAATCCACCATAAGTTTCACTATTTCGAGATAATCACTATTAACCATGCATGATATGCTTAGTCGCTTCAGTTGTGTCCAACTCTTTGCAACCCCGTGGACCACAGCCCGCCAATCTTCTGTCCGTGGGATTCTCCAGGCAAGAACACTGGAGTGGGTTGCCATCTATTCCACCAGAGGATCTTCCCAACCCAAGAATCGAACCTGTGTCTTCTGTGTCTCCTGCATTGCAGGCAGATTCTTTACCCTTGAGTCACCAGGGAAGCCTGGTGACTTAACTATGCATACAATGTATCTTTTTTCCCATGTAAATGGCATCACAATTTGCAAAATGTTATACTACCCCCCCCCCCACCCCGTACTTCTCAAAAATATATTATGAAACCCAGGTGATTCAGAATTCTTCTTAAGGACTTTGAGAAATGTCTTGTGGTGTGGAGAAGTACAACGTATCAGTGAGTTAACTAATCCTTTATTATCGGACATTTATTATCTTGCCACACATTCTTGTGTGGCAAGAATCTTTTCCGGCTGTCAGTAAAGAATCTGTCTGCATTGCAGGGGACCCGGGATTCGATTCCAGGGTTGGGAAAATCCCCTGGAGAAGGAAATGGCAACCCACTCCAGTATTCTTGCCTGGAGAATCCCATGGACAGAGGCTACAGTCCATGGGGTCACAAGAGTCAGACATAATATAGCGACTCAACCACCACCATCTCCCTTTTTAAACTAGAAAAGGCCCTTCAGGTCTCTACAGAATTGGGATTATTCAGCCTTCTAGACCTGTGTCACTTGGATGACGTGCTTGACACTTGATTTACTTCCCAAAGACACAGATTGTGTATTTCTTTTCCTACTCTCATTCCCAGCCGCAAAGCCTAGCACAGAGCAGTTACTGGGAATCATGAGTTGAATGGATCTCAGTGTCCCTAAGCAAGCTATGCTGGGGTCAACTCTAATGAAACTCCTGAAGCCCAGAAGGATGGACTTTTTCAAGAGCATGTGTTGCTCACTAGAAACCCAAGGAAGAAATCAGAGAAGCCTGTTTTGTAGAGCAGAGCTAGCTGGGCTCCCTGAAGAACTGGGACGATGGGATTGGGCAGGAACAGAGGGCAGTTGGCATGGATGCTGAGTGGCTCTGGTGTGTGGGACAGTGAGAATCAGCTCCAATGCCCTGGGATGACTGAAGTTTTGTGTAGGCAGAGGAAGTGCTCAAGTTCCCCTAAGAGCATTTTCTTTTCCTCTGTCAGTTTAATCATCATAACTTAACAATTAGAACTTGGGGTGTGGAACAGGGCTTCTGGTTCAGATCCCAACTCAGCTACTGTCAGCTATTTGACTTTGGGCAAGTGGCTAAGCCGTGATGGCTTCAGCCCCCAAAGGAGAATCAAATACAAAAGCACCACCTGAAAGAGTCATTGTAAAGGGTAAATGAACCGCTAAGCATAGCGTCTTCGATTCAGTGGAGACGCATTTGGGCAAACTCCGGATAGTGAAGCATAGAGGAGCCTGGGATGCTATGGTCCATGGGGTTGCAAAGAGTCAGACCTGACTTAGCGACTGGATTCCAGTAGGAACAAGAAATGGAAATCCCTTACATTAGATCATTCAAAAGAAATTTGTATAATACTTTAATGATTTTTGCAAGCTACCTGCCAGTCTATGTATACTCCCTGTGTTTTTTATGTTTATTCTCAGGTGTTGCCATCTTTAGCTCCCATCTCATTTGGTTGCTAAATCCAGCCATTGCAAATGGATTTTCCAGTGGATACATGGTTTGAATTCATCCAGTTCTACTTCCCACTCAGCGAGGAGGTTTCTGTCTGTGTTATCAACACATGGCCTCATTTGATCTAGGAGACATTTTTGATTCCTTTTTTTCCTTCAGTCATTTCCAAGCAAACCTTGTCAATTCTTGTTGAGCTCCTAAATCTCTCCTCTTCCCAGTATCACCCCTGGCATCCACCTAGAGCAAGCCTCCCTCATCCCTCGCCTGGATTGCTAGGACCCTAACTGGTCCCCTCACTTTCACACTTCCAGTCTCACAGTCTGTTCTCCCCCAGGAACCAAGCTACCTTTTAAAATGTCAATCAGATCATAACTGTGTCCTCAACTTGGGTCAAGTTCCTCAGAAGCAGATCCCAAGACAAGGATTCATAAGCAAGTGTTTTGTTTTAAAAGTGCCCCCAGGAGAAACTGGTTAGGGAGTGGGGGGAGCTGCACAGGTGAACAGAAGACCCCACGGGAAGAAGCCTAGGAGAATATTGTTCCTGGGCTTCCACACTCCACTCTTCCACACTTCACTCTCCACTGAGTCCTGGGCTAAGAGCAGTTTGAAGTCGTTCTCTGCACATACAGGCAAAAAGCTCCAATGGCCCAAAGGCTTTCCTTGGAACTAAGTACCAAGAGCCGAATCTTACAGCAAAAGTACACAGAAAAAGCGCCAGGGGACTGGCATGCAGTAACCAGGATGGGATCCGGGAGCACCCACAAGAACCGCTGCAGCTTCCTCCCTTATCGCCTGTCTCAGGCCCTGTTTATTTCCTTCATAACACATGTTGTGATTTATAAGCAGTTCATACAATCGTTCATCTCTTTATTTGTTGCCTTTTTTCCCCACTGAAATGCAATCTCCAGGAAAGGAGTGAGCCGATTTGCCTCCCTAGAATAGAGATGGCACGTTGTGGATCCCCTGCAGGAATCAAAATGACTGGATGAATGAACAGTGGGCACCCTCAGTATCAGGGAGCTTCCACAGCCTAAAGCAGCTCATCCCACTTTCAGAAAGTCTTGACTGAAAGTTTGACCCAAGACTGAATTGTAATCCACTTCCCATCATACTCACGGTCTTCTCTCTTGAATGACTCAGGAGACGATTGCCTCTTCCAAGTCAGTCCCACAAATATCCAATGTCTCACCTTTCTATCCTCCAGACTAATCAACCAAGCCTCTCCAAAGACTCTTTGACGTGGATTTTAAAACACTGGCATCTGTGATTTCACTGGTCTGAGAAAATTCTTCTTAACTGCCTACATGATGCATAGCAACCCCTCCCATCCTACCCTTTGAATACACCCAATCTTGGGTGGCAAACTAGGTCAAGTCAGATAAGAATTTGGAGAAGCAAAGCTGAACATCACTCAGCCAAGGCTCTGGAATTAGCAGTCTTGGGTTGAATCCCAACCTACTTTTTCTTAAATGACTGATCTTGGGCAAATGACTTAATTTCTCTGAACCCCAGTTTCTTCACCTGTACAAAGGGAAAAACTAAGAGCACCTACCTAACAGAAGTCGGGTAAGGGTTAAATTGAATGACCCAGTGGATGTAAACCACTTAGCAGAGTACCTGGCATGTCTCTAAGGACTTGGAGCTTCCACAATCTATACTTAGGATGTAATAGCGCTCTACTTTGCCAACAAAGGTCCGTCTAGTCAAGGCTATGGTTTTCCCACTGGTCATGTATGGATGTGAGTTGGACTATGAAGAGGCTGAGCACCAAACAATTGATGCTTTTGAAATATGGTGTTCGAAAAGACTCTTGAGAGTCCCTTGGACTGCAAGGAGATCCAGCCAGTCCATCCTAAAGATCAGTCCTGAATATTCATTGGAAGGACTGATGTTGAAGCTGAAACTCCAATACTTTGGCCACCTGATGCAAAGAACTGACTCATTGGAAAAGACCCTGATGCTGGGAAAAATTGAAGGCAGGAGAAGGGGACGACACAGGATGAGATGGTTGGGAAACTCCGGGAGTTGGTGACGGACATGGAGGCCTGGTGTGCTGCAGTCCATGGGGTTGCAAAGAGTCGGACACGACTGAGCAACTGAACTAACTAATAGCACTTTATGCCTCTGCAAGCTACTTTTTTCCCAGTCAAATCTTCCTGCTAACCCAGCTCCAAATCAGACACCGCCAAACTCCTTCAGTCAAGATAAGACATTAGGTCCTGCATCCAGATGTTTTGCTGGCTCTTATTTCTTCCCATTTTCTCCAGCTCAGGCTTCTACCTCTCCGTCCTACCCCTGGCTACTCATCCATCATCCACGTGTTGATTCTCCTTCTCTTTTTCTTGTCCTTCTTGCTCAATTCTTGCTTTTTGTTTCTCCTCCCAGCTTTATGGTATCTTGGAAACTAACCAGTAAAGTCATTTTTTTCTTTCTCTTTTTAATTTTCCTTTTCTATTTTGTTTCCTCCCTTGGCTCCAGACAGCCAAGAGGAAATGATCAACCTAGTAACAGTAAAGTCAGGAAGTGCTACTAATTGCCTTACCACACAGGCATCTTAAACTATGGGCTGTTTTCCATCTGCTCCTTGCCACAGACTGAGCGGTAAAATCAAGACTGGAGAGGAAGCCATCAGCAGTGAGGAAGGAGGGGAAACAGGAAGCTCTCTTTCCCTCTCCACTCTGTGTGTGCTTCCTGTTCCTTTCCTTGTATATTGCATTACTGCACCACAGTGAGTTGCCTGTCTTGTTCCTGACTTTAATGGAAATCCTTCAAATATTTTGCTATTAATTATGATTTTTTTCTAACTCTTGTACCAAATAACTTTTATCCAGTGGAGATAATGGGCTCTTTGATGTCCAGTTTGATAAACTTGTACCATAGGCAGTTGTGAATTTCTAGATTGGAAGTAAAGCAGGAAAATCAGGGAGGCAGGGTGTAGGCAAGTAGGTTGACCTGCAAGGCGTCCTGGGAACATCAGAAGGCAGAACTGAGGCCAAGCGTGCAGGCTGTGGGGTGATGGAGCATCCTGTCCTGAGGGATTTTTCCTGGTACTGATAGTTACTCCTCATATTCAGCTCTTAAACTGTGGTGTTGGGGTTCAAAGACTCTCCTGGACCCTTGAATGTATGAGGGATAAAACTTGGCTCTACTTATAGCTTGTGTTTCTTCTTTCATTAATTTAAATAAGAAATTCTGGATTTTCGAGAAGCTTTTGGGCCCTCTCAAATTGGAGCAGATAACTGAAACTTCATCCCTTTTCACGTGAGAGCTTTTTGGAGGAGGATCTGATCCTGGTTTTCCATTCCAATCAGCTGCTGTGAAAGCCACTTCTTGTTCTGGCTGGGGGCAGATCAAGCCTCTTTTTCTCCTTGATAGAAATTCAGGAAGGAAACCAAGTAATTCCCAGAAGAGACAAGGGCTGACCACAGTACCATCCAAAAGGGCTTTTAAAGATTTCAATCTTGAATATGAGAACATTGGCACTCAAGGTTGATTATTGGCTCTACAGAGTCAGCTACATAGAGGCTTGGGAGGAGGTGTGTGGTCCTGCCATTTTGAGAGGAAAATCTTCGATGGACAAGAGGTTGCACCTGAAGCATTGCTAAGGTGCCCTTTAAGACCAGAAAACTTCAGTAAAAGTGTTTGTGACAAGCATTCAAAATAAAATACTGAATTCTCATATACAGACATTTCTCAGTATACCAACCTGTACACACTGTGGGACTGGTGAAAGGACATTCTAATATTAAAGTTAATCCATGTGGCATCTATTGATTGCTGTTCTATGCCTATTGTATGGTGGCTCTGGGAGTTTTTTGCTTTGTTTTTACCATGATTAACAGAAAATTGGCCAACCTGCCCCCAGATAACCATGACTGTGCTTGACATTTGCACTTAGTTCCACTCTTAACTGAAGAGGGGTGAGGAAAATAAGTGCTAAGAAACCTGCCATGGAGGAAAATTTTAAACAAAGTGGCAGTGTGTCAGACAGCCTGAAATAGTATGAGAAGGTGGTGAGTAAATAAAATCTACGAAGAAAAGTTGAAAAAAACTGGCATAGCTGAGCCTTAAAAAAAAAAAAAAAGTGACAGCTCATATATGACTGTTTCCAGTACAGTAAACTAGATAATACACACACTACAAAAATACCTCCGATAGTACACTGGAAAAAACAATGGACTTAGGAGAACTAGGCCCCAGTCCCGCTTCTGCCGACCTATGGCCTCAGCAGCCTTTTCGTCTACCTCATTTCCATCTCCTTAAAATTTTAAAGCTGGACAACTCTGTGGTTCCCAGCCAAGGCTTCCTTTCAGGCGCCATAAGAGCAGAATGTTTGAACATTTCAAGCCATTCAAGACCTACAGTATTTTTATTATTTATTTACTTATTGAAGTATAGTTGGTTTACAATGTTGTTCTTATCATTTATTTTATACTTAGTAGTGTATATATTTTAATCCCAAACTCCTAATTTATTCCCCCTTCCCCCTTTGGTAACCATAAGTTTGCTTTCTATGTCTGTGATCTACTTTTGTTTTGTAAATAAATTCATTTGTTCATTCATTTGTCATATTTTAGATTCAACATATAAACAATATCATGATATTTGTCTGTATCTGACTTACCTCACTTAGTATGATAATCTCCAGGTCCATCCACCATACAGAGATACAGTAATTTTAAATTATTACATGATAAATAGCTTTATTTAGTGATCAGAATCATTTGAACATGGGGCTTGCCAGGATAAAGAATAACAGAAAAGGTGCTTGGTGATAAGAGTTTTGGAACCAGGCTGTAAGATGCTCTAGAGGAGGGATGGTATCTGCTTCATCTCAGAGTCCTCAGTGCTGGCACATACCTCCTTAAATGCTTATTAAGTTTCAAACATATACAGTACAGAGAACACAAAATAAACTCACATGCACCCATTAACCAGTTCCAAGAATCATCCCTTACGGCTTATGTAACTTTCCAGTGCTCCTATCCAACAAACCCCTAAACCTTCTCACAGGTTATTTTGAAGCAAGTCTGAGACATTGTATAATTTTACCCATAAATATTCTAGTATGTCACTCTGAAAGATAAGTATTTTATAACTACAACATTATCACATCTAAAAAATGAACAATAATTCCTTAAATATAATCTAGGGACTTCCCTGGTGGTCCAGGGGCTAAGACTGCACTTTAAATGCAAGGGCCCTGGGTTTGATTCCTGGTCAGGGAACTAGATACCACATGCATCAACGAAAATCAAAGATCCCATGGGCCACACTACCCGTCCCAACCAAACAGATAGATACAAAAAAGAAGAAGAACAAGAAGGATCTTAGACATTATCTGGGAAATTGAGTCCACAGAAAGTAAGAGCCCATCAAACTCTACTGGATTTGGACCAAGAGGGATTAGGAACAGATGGGAGGCTCCCACAATCCCACTGGCCAATGACAGGATAGTCAATAAGTATTATAACTTCATTGAACCCAAGCTCCTTAAATATGCTTAAACTTATGAGTTCCTAACAGCACTTAACAAGCAAACAAACAAAAACACCCTTCTGAAACAGTCACAGCAATGGCATGAGGTCCATGGATGCTGACCACAGAGGTATCTGGTATTGTCCTAATTCCTTCCTTAACTAAATTTTCTTTGTTCATCTCTTTCTTCATTTAGGTGACATACTCCATAACCTTCAAAAAATCATTTTTTTGTTTGAACTAAATTATGTCAGTTTCTATTGCCTTATACCCACATACCAGCAAAGAAAAACTCTAAACTAAAACCACTGTTAGAAGGACCACTGGATGAGGAGCCAAAGTACCTGGATTCACCTCCCTTCCTCTGACACCTTCATCCCTATCATCACATCTTTAAATCCCAGACTTATTTTTCTCTGCCTATAACCAGAGCTGAAGCAATAAGGTGAAATAAAATAATAATGATACTGATGATGGTGGTGGTATAAAAATAATACCTGTTATTCTTTTGAGTACTTTAAAAAATTTTTATTTATTTATTTGGCTGCATGGGGTCTTAGTTGCGGTGTGTGGGATCTAGCTTCCAGACTAGGGGTCAAACCAGGGCCCCCTGCATTGGGAACACAGAGTGTTAGCCACTGGGCCACCAGGGAAGTCCCTTAAGCACTTTTTATACCAGGAACTATGCTAAGTGCTTTACACAAATTATTTGATTTAATCTAATCTTCAGTAACACAATCCAGAGTTCATTAGGAAGTTTTTGACTCTGCATAAGAGAAATCTCAAACTCACAATAAGGAAATTAGTTATTTCATATGTAATAGAACTTCCCTGGTGGCTAGGTTGTAAAGAATCTGCCTGCCAAAGCAGAAGACGTGGGTTTGACCCCTGGGTCAGCAAGATCCCCTGGAGAAGGAAATGGCTACCCACTCTAGTATTCTTGCCTGAGAAATCTCAGGGACAGAGGAGCTTACCAGGCTACAGGCCATGGTGTCACAAAAGAGTCGGACGTGACTTAGTGACTAAACAACATATGTAACAAGAAGTCCATAGCAAGGGCAGCTTTAGGGATAGTGATAGTGAAGTCGCTCAGTCGTGTCCGACTCTTTGAGACCCCACGGACTGTAGCCTAACCAGGCTCCTCTGTCCATGGGATTTTCCAGGCAATAGTCCTGGAGTGGATTGCCATTTCCTTCTCCAGGGGATTTTCCCAACCCAGGGATCGAACCTGGGTCTCCCACATTGTAGACAGACGCTTTACCATCTGAGCCACCAGGGAAAGGCAGCTTTCAGTTCAGTTCAGTTCAGTCACTCAGTTGTGTCCGACTCTTTGCGACCCCATGAACCGCAGCATGCCAGGCCTCCTTGTCCATCACCATCTCCCGGAGTTCACTCAGACTGACGTCCATTGAGTCAGTGATGCCATCCAGCCATCTCACCCTCTGTTGTCCCCTTCTCCTCCTGCCCCCAATCCCTCCCAGCATCAGAGTCTTTTCCAATGAGTCAACTCTTCACATGAGGTGGCCTAAGTACTGGAGTTTCAGCTTTAGCATCATTCCTTCCAAAGAAATCCCAGGGCTGATCTCCTTTAGAATGGACTGGTTGGATCTCCTTGCAGTCCAAGGGACTCTCAAGAGTCTTCTCCAACACCACAGTTCAAAAGCATCAATTCTTCGGCACTCAGCTTTCTTCACAGTCCAACTCTCACATCCATACATGACCACAGGAAAAACCAGAGCCTTGACTAGACGGACCTTAGTTGGCAAAGTAATGTCTCTGCTTTTGAATATACTGTCTAGGTTGGTCATAACTTTTCTTCCAAGGAGTAAGCGTCTTTTAATTTCATGGCTGCAGTCACCATCTGCAGTGATTTTGGAGCCCAAAAAAATAAAGTCTGACACTGTTTCCAATGTTTCTCCATCTATTTCCCATGAAGTGATGGGACCAGATGCCATGATCTTCGTTTTCTGAATGTTGAGCTTTAAGCCAACTTTTTCACTCTCCTCTTCCACTTTCATCAAGATGATCTTTAGTTCTTCTTCACTTTCTGCCATAAGGGTGGTGTCATCTGCATATCTAAGGTTACTGATATTTCTCCCCATTAGGACTGGTTAAATTGGAGGCTCGATGATGTCATCAGGGACCCAGGTTCTTTCCATCTTTTTGTTCAGTTGGCTTCAATATCCAGGACAGCTCCTCTCATGACTGTAAAATTTTTGCTGAATTTCCAGGCATCCAATTGAACAAGACAATGTTTAGCAGAGGCACGGGCTCTTTTAAGTACAAGAAAAGCTTTCTAAGAAGCTTTTGGTTGATCACCCCTCTCATCTCAATGGCTGGAACTGGGTCATCATACACACATGCTTAATTCAAGCACTGACCAGAGTGTAGAATTACTACAGTGGCCTAGACCAAGCATGATTCACCCCTGAGTTGAGGGGGAAGGAGTAAAACACTCTGAAAGAACAATGAGGCCTTTTTCAGCAAAGAAGGGAGGACACGGTTAGGCAGTTAACCAACAGTGCCTTCCACCAGCCTATGAGACAAACAGGAGGCAAAGTGACTCGCCCAAGGTCAAACAACCAGCTGACGGCAGGCGTGGGTTCTGAACCCAGAATTATCTGTTTCTGAAAACTATTCTCTGGCCCTGCACTCTGAAAGGCATTTAGTTCTCACCAGATTCTTTTGCCTTTGAGGAAACCCAAATCTCTGCAGCTTTCCTTAGTGTTCCATGAGATGAACTGGTGTGTGAGCTGCCACTCGATCAGATTCCAGAGACCAAGCAACATAGCAAACACATCTAGCTAGGCCAACTCATCGCTCAATCTCTTCTCCACAGCTCATTCCATTCTCCTTGGCCATGGTAGATACAAAATTTAGCACAAGGTAAATTCATCAAATAGCAGCCTTCGGGTCCAGATTTCTGGCTCTGTTAGTGAACCTCATAGTGAACAAACACCCCTTTCTATGTTGTTTCATTTTTCCTTTTATTCTGGTATTGCCCTCTTTGAGAGATTCTTTCTTCCCAACTTCACTCACTTGTTTCTGGTGGGGACTTTTAATGACCAAGTAACATCAAAGCAGTTGACAAATGGGAAAAGCACAGACACCAACCAATCAGAAGGAATCCTTGCAGCAGTGGTAATGCAGGGTCCTAGAAGCCCCAGGCTGGGTCAGCAGTAAACATTTCAGTTGTTGGATCATAGGGAAGTCCAGGGTATTCCAGGAAGGGCCAGGTGGCCATGGAGGCTTGGACTAGTAGGTATTTACCAACTAGTAAGGAAGCATTGGCTGGATGGCATCACCGACTCGATGGATGTGAGTTTGAGTGAACTCCGGGAGTTGGTGATGGACAGGGAGGCCTGGTGTGCTGCGATTCATGGGGTCGCAAAGAGTCAGACACGACTGAGCGACTGAACTGAACTGAACTGAAGGAAGCATTTCATTTAGTGAGTTCTTAATTTCGGATATTGCATTTATCAGTTCTCGAATGTCTGTTTAATTCGTTTATATATATACATTCCAGTTCTGCTAAAATTCTTCCTCTTTTCACATGCTGTGCTCTTTTCCTTTGCTAGATTTTCTCTCACAAGTTTATAACACTTATTACACTGTCCTAGTCTGCTAACTCAAAGGTCAGAATCATTTGTGGGTCTGCTTTTATTCTCTACTTTTTCTTTTAATTACTAGTCACATTTCCCTGCTCTTTGCATGTTTCTTAATGGTATAAAAGACTGATCATCTCAGTCTAGTCAAGGGTTCAGCTGAGCCGGGGCTGAATTGCTGTTGTAAGAGTCCCAGTACAACTCTGGGTCATCTTGTTCCTTGGATGGAGCCCACTTGAGCTTTTGACTCACAGTCTGGTGGATCTATGTCTTCTCAACTCTGAAAGCCTGTGGAAGATTTAGTTCTGTTCTTAGGAGCTCAGGCTCTTCGTTCTGCCCCACACTGTTTCAAAGCTCAGCAACTGTCTTGAGGGGACAGCTGCCATATTTGATGCGGCCCTCATCTCTCTGTGTTTCATCGCTACTGGAAGCCTGTGGGAAATTTCTCTCCGCTGTGAGACACTTATAACCCAGTCTCTCCTGATGCATCCCAGAGTTCAGCAAGTGCTACACGGGGAACACTGGCCATGTGTTTAGAGCTCCTCTAGATTCCAGCGTTGGCCAGATCACACTGATCATCCAAAGCTCTATGAGTTTTTTTGTCCCAGGAAAGACCTTATGCCTGGGTCAAGCTCTATCCTAGCTTTGGCAAATGTCTCCAAGGAAGGAAATGGTCAGAGATCCCATTTAGAAAAAGCTCTTTCCTCTCCAGAGTCTTATTAGTCTTTGTTGCTGCTACTCCTCTCCAGTGTCTTTAAAAATATAATTTTTATAACTTATCCAGTTTTTTCTGGTTGTTTCAGCAGGAACATTGGATTATTGTTGCATACTACATCCTATCAGAAAAGGAAGTCCTATGAAATGATCTCAAGATTTAATCATGGTACAGGTAAACAGGTATGTATGGCTGAATCACCCCAGACCATGCCATAGCCCCTCCTCTACAGAGTCACTACAGTGGGGGGATAAGTGGCCTGAGTAGACCAACCAGAGTCTTTCCACACTGAAACTGGGAGCTGAGAGTCTTTTTATTTTTGTGGCTAGCCAGGAGAGGGTGGTGAGACAGAGTTCTGAGAGTAAGTCTGCAAGCTTTCGCTGGCTATGTCCCATGTTCACGGAAGTCTCCAGTAGGAGGAAAGGAAGCCCTTGTGCAGAAAGCAGAGGCACGGGAGCATTGAGGGGATGTTGGGACCCCTGATTCTAGTCACTCACCTTCACTGTGGTTTGCTTACCTGAGGCACAAATTTCTCTTTTTGGCCTGAGCTAGTTTCAGTCTCTTGAGAGGGTGGGCCAGCTCTAAATTGTTTTTGCTTCTGGGCTTTGTGAGACACCCCGTGTCCATATAACACATTATCCTTCTCTTCGTCAGCAAGGTGGAGCTGGTTTCTGTTACCTGTAACTCAAAGAGTCTTAACTAAGACTGCTTCTTTAATGACAGGCAGGTTTATAAGAGCCTGGTGAAACGTATCTCCCTCACTGCATAGAAGGAAGACAGGGAGGATGCATGGTGAAATCGCTGAGACCTCAGCTTTGGATCACGAATCCTCACCACGAGGGGCAGTGGATGCTTTTAGATTCTGGACATCCAGCCCATCATCGGAGGAATTTTGGACTTACCTAAGAAGTTGGCTGAATCTTTCTGCCAAATCCATGCTGTTTCATTTTAACCAAACAAGGAAACTGAATTCTTGCCCTCAACAATAGTCAAAGACGGGAGAGAATGGAAAGAGGGACATTCCTGTGTTCGCACATTTTACCTACTCCTGGGGCTCTGACTTGCAGACAAGCCTGAAGTTTACACCAGAGGGTAAACAAGATAGCTATTTGGACATCACACACCACTTTGCCAGTTTCCGTTCTCTTGAATTATTTACCATCTAATTGTCTGCATGGAAACAGAATCTGGCAACACAGAGATGTAGTCTTATTTGTGAGTCAGGGAAGGAAAACTTGAGTTCAGTGGAGGACCTGAAGCAGAAACACTTCATGGCTTTTGGACATTTCTTTGCTTTGGGAGGGCTCTGAGCATGGGAGTAAAACCAGCACAGCAACAGGCAAACCAGGAGCCACTGGTTGGAGGTGCCCGAGAGCTGACAATCTCCCTAGCAGGCAGAGGCCCAGTTCCAGGACTCAGTCCCCTGAGTCTTGATTTCTTCTCTGCAAAAGACAGACTACAATGTGGGATGGGATGGGAATAAAACGCCTGGAGAATCCCAGGGACAGAGGAGCCTGGTGGGCTACCGTCCATGGGGTCGCACAGAGTTGGACACGACTGAAGTGACTTAGCAGCAGCAGCAGCAGAGTTAAAAGACTGTTATCATAAACTTTATTTGCCATCATACCACTAATTTCCCACAGGAATAAATATTAGTAGCTATGAAAACAAGAAAAATGTTCTAAAAATATTGCAAGTAGGAAAATAGAAACTTCGGAAAACGGAAAAGTATAATGATGAGTAAAACTCACTATTAGTCCCAGTGAAGGACAGGGAAGCCTGGCATGCTGCAGTCCATGGGGTTGCAAAGAGTCGGACATGACTGAGTGACTGAACAATGAAAAGAGCAACTCAGCAAGAATCACTCACAACAGAGAGTGTGGAGAGAAAGGAGCCCTTCTACATTGTTGGTGGGAATGAAAATTGGTGCAGCCACTATGGAGAACAGTATGGAGGTTTCTTAAAAAACTAAAGTTACCATATGATCCAGTAATCCCACTCCTGGCCATATATCCAGAGGAAACTCTAATTTGAAAAGATACATGCACCCCAATGTTCACAGAAGCACTATTTACAATAGCTAAAGGCATGAGAACAACCTAAATGTCCATCAACAGATGAATGGATAAAGAAGATGTGGTATATATGCATAGTGGAATATTACTTATCCGTCAAAAAGAATGAAATACTGATATTTGCAGCAGCATGGATGGATCTAGAGATGATCATACTAGGTGAAGCAAGTCAGAGAAAGACAAATCAATCATTTATATGTGGAATCTAAAATGTGACACAGATGAAGTTAAAGAACAGAAATAGACTCACAGACATAAAAAACAAATTTACGGAGAGAAAAAGAGGGGGAAGGGGTAAATTAGGAGCTTGGGATTAAAACACACAGTACTATATGCAAAATAGATAACCAACAAGGACCTACTTTATGGTACAGGGAACTATAGTCAGTACCTTCTAATGACCTATGATGGAAAATAATTTAAAAGACTATATACATATATAAAACTGAATCACTTTGCTGTATTCCTGAAACTAATATGACATTGTAAATCAACTATATTTCAATAAAAATAAAAAAGAATCATTCATAATATTTTGATACATTTTCTTCCAGTCTTTTTCCTAATTGGGAAATTTTAACTATCCCCTTTAAAGCCAAGATTTTCTTATTTTATTTTTTAAAATAAAATACTTATTATTTACCTACATTATTCCAGACATTATAATAGGGATATCAGAAAATCTGATAAAATAACTGGGTTAAGATGTCAATGTGAACAATAAATATCTTTTCACTGTTCTTTTTTAATTGTGAAAGAATTCAGAGAGAGTAATGTAACGGTTATCACTGTTATATTACTAACCAGCATCAAGACCAAATGTTAACATTTTGCCATATGTGCTTCAAATATTTTTTTATCAAAGATAAAATACTATAGATATGAACCTAGAATAACTACAGTCAACCTTCCGACAACATGGATTTGAATTGTGCAGGATCACTTATACACAGGTGTTTTTCAACAGTAAATACTACAATACTACGTGGTCTATGGTTGGTTGAATCTGTAGATGTGGAGGAACTATGGATATGGAGGTATAGACAAGTTTTTTCTTCAACATTTTGTAGTGAGCCTCTTCCCCATGTCAATCAATATTCTTTACAAACAAGGTTTTCAATGGCTAATTGTTTTCAAATAGTTCACTGTAAAGAGACAGAGACTTAAAATATTAAGAGTCAATGGTTTCAGCTTAATTTCACATTAAAATCTAACTGGGTTACTACATAAGATATTGAAAACAACACAGAGTTACAGATTAGATACAGAGGATCAGGAACAAACTTGGAAGCAATTCTTCACCAGGACAATTTCAGGCTGCACAGTGACCTCACTCCTGGCCTATGAATAAGAAATGAGAGAACGGAATCGATGGATGATGGATGGATGGTCTAGGTAAGAGGTGCATGTGAGGGGTACATAAGGATGTGTGAGTGGGGAGCGCACCCTATTACCGGAATCATTGAATTCATTAATAACTGCCATCATGTTATTCCATATGCTAATATGGTGTAAAAACTATAGGCCAAGTGCCACTTTATATTTCCTTCCGGTCTTTTTTCTAAGCATAGTTTTTTTTATGTGATTGAAATCCATAGTATGAATATTTTTGTTACCTGGGTTTTTTTTCCCATTTATTCAAATTCAGTCTTTTGGTTTGACTTGTACAACTTTAGGATAAAGGAAAATGCACTGTGTGTGTATCAGCAGAAAAAGACAACTTATCCATTGACTAGTTAGGGTTCTAGTTACATAAATTCCAACTCAAACCAACAGTAGTTTGAGATTTTCAAGGAAAACAGCCTACTTCTTATGGAAGATGTTCAGGAGAGAGAATGAAGGAGGTAGACAAACGCAATGTGGGAAGGCCGATGCTTCTTTTTTCCCTCATAGGCAACTAGGGGAGGCGGAGAGGGTCAGTAAAGGCATGTTTGGGGGAAAGTTGAAGAAGCATCCACACCTGCTCATTATATCAAATGTCTACGGACTTTTTAAATAATTCAGGTGCAGTCGGCTCCCTCCAGGGCCAGGTGTTGAGGAGAGTTTCCAGACAAGCATCTCCTCTTGCAAAACTGGAGCAGACCTAGGATCTGATTACTTGAAAAGGGGTCTAGTTAGTAGCTATGGCAACCTCCTTCTTTTGCCTTACAACCTGCCTTGGGCTAAGGTATAGGAACTTCTAGGAAAACACTACTACTGTAGCCTGCTGTGGTGGTGAAGAGCTTTGAAGCCCAGTTATCTGGTTCTAATCTAGGTTCTGCCACTTTCTAACTGTGTGACCTGGGAATTTACTCAGACTATCAAAGGCTTTCCTTGTGGCTCAGCTGGTAAAGAATCTGCCTGCAGTGTGGGGGACCTGGGTTCGATCCCTGGGTTGGGAGGATCCCCTGGAGAAAGAAAAGGCTACCCACTCCAATACTCTGGCCTGCAGAATTCCATGGACTGTATAGTCCATGGGATTGGAGAGCTGGATATGGCTAGCAACTTTCACCTCTCTGAGCCTCGGTTTCTGAGCCTAGAAAAGAGAGATAATTCATTCAGATTGCTGTGGAATCATCTGTAAGGCTCTTGCTATAGTGCCTGTTAAGTACTAGACTATCTCCCAAGAGTGTTCCCCACTTCATTTCCTAGCAAGAGATGTTTGGACTTAAAATAGAAATGTCCAGAACTAAGTGAAAGCTAGAACAAAATGAATAATACAGCTAACAGTATTGACAGTTTACTGTAGGCTGGCCATTGCGCTGAGTGCTTTATATATAATTTCACAAAGCCCACTTACGGATAAGTGTTATCAAATTCAAAGACCCTTTCCCCACCTCAAACAGCTAGCAGGTGGTGCAATCAAGGCTCAAACTCTGTTCTGCTTCTTATCACCTGAAGCCCATGTTCTTATCTTCTAAGTAGACGGATTTCTGGAAGTCACTGGGCTGTGCAGCACTTCTTCTCCAGCTGGATAGTCTGAGGATGCTGGTAGAGTGCAGCTCATCCAGACTTGAGGACAGACCTCCTTAGGTCTGTGGACCCTGATTGCCCTCTAGTGTCAGAGCATTCTTGGGGCCAGCTGGAACCCAGAATCAGGTGTCTTTTCTCTGAAGTGGTAGGGAACTCGCCTCCCCTACAGTCCAGAGCAAATCTGTTTAGTCTGGTGTCTTCCTATTGGCTAAAGGGTTTCTCCTAGGAATGGGGGTAAGACAGGTTGCAGAGATTGGTAGTTAAGAATTACTGGGGGTAGAGCAGTATGCTGAGGTTAAGCGTTGAACCACTGGATGGGGGAATGTCTCTTATACTCAGCAGACAACACACAATTGGTGCTCACTGAATATTGAATGAAGTTTTACCTCTCATTCTCACTAAAGGGTGAGTGCTGCCGAAAGAGCAGTTACAAAGGTCTTCATTGATTTTTGCCAGAAACACCAGCAGAAAAGACACTGTAACATTAACCCCACCTTCCACTTCAGTAGACTCCGAGGCATGTTTATGTCCATGGCTAGGCAAGAATGAAGACGCTGGTTAGGAGAGGAGTTGGAGTCAGCAACGACATATAGTCAGTTTAGGCTGCTAATGTCGCGAATGATCCATGGATCTCAGAGAAGTGCCCCCTCCACCTCCATAACTCTGCCCAGGTAGTCCACGTCACCAGGTGGTCAGTCAGCACCTAGGCGCACTGTTTATCATGGATAGTAGGGAATCTAAAGACAGGCTCACCAGGTGGCTTATCAGGGGCAGATAAGCTCCCCCCCCAACCATGCCCCTTGAATCACAGGAACTCAGCAAGATTACTGCAAAATAAGGGAGAGATGGTTTCATAAAATATAGAGCAAATAGTACCTGTAAGAATCCAGTCTTTGGCTGCCCAATTTTCTTTCCATATGAATATTAATAACTTTGTAAATGCCCCCATAATGTATGACTATATTGTCAGACATTATTTTTATTACTATTATAACTACCTTTGTTATCATTATTTCTAAGTAATAGAAAACCTAAACCCAAGTAAACACATTTGTTGAGGGCTTTTCACCCCAGTGGGGAGGTGGGAACTTCAGGATTGGTTTGCTCAGCAGCTTGTGTTGCCAGAAGTTGGTAGCCAAGAAAGGGAAGTAGGAGGGTAGGACCACAGAAAGGATTTTGGAATAGAAAGCTGGCTCCCAGAGCAAGGACTAGCCAAGGGCTGGAAGACCGTCTGGGTGGGAGAACTGGTGAGGCTCCAGCTGCTCCCTGGTCTTCTTTGGGAAATCGCTTTGCTTCTGAGGGAAGAGGGGAGAATTCTGACGGTCCACAGTCTCTGCAGAAATGGACTAAGGAGGCTCCCTGTGGTTGCATAGGGAGCATGGACTCATGGATGACTGAACTTCAGCTGCACCTCCTGCACTAAACTCAGCCCCAATCCAGGCCCTAAGAAGGGTAAGGTTACACCTCCCAGCTGTCTGGGATGTACTATCATGTCTACCCACATGAACTTCAGCTCCAAATTTGTATATTCATTGCTCTCTGACTTGCATTTCATCCCCTCTCCAGCTTTTGCTTCCCCAGTCCCTGCCTGAACGCTCTGGCCTCTCCTTACCCTACAACTTGTCTTTCTCAGGGCCCAGTTCCAGGCCTGCCTCTTCAGTGGAGTCTTCCCCAAGGGTCTGGCCTTCTTGGGTCACTTTCTATTTTTGATTCCAGGGGCATTTGTTGTCTGGTTGGGAGCTGATTGTGGTACTTGCCATACAGTTTCAGGCAGCTATGTTTATTGCCTTTTCAGGCAAGCTATGCCAGAACTCCTCACTCAGGGGGGCAGGGCAGGCAGGGTAACGTGGCCGACCATGTAAGGGTCGGGATGAGAGGTAGCATCTGGAGCCAGCCTGGGAACATGCTCCCCATGACACCATAATTCTTGTGCTCATAAAACATCCTCAGAGGATAAGAAGAAACATGTAAGTGAATGCTTATTTCTTTGGGAGGGCCCCCATGAGAGAAGAAATCTTTCAACTGCAGACTATCAGGCACCAAGGGCGTTAAGAACAGGATGGAAGGAGGGAGAGCTCAGAGCTGTCAAGGAAGCAGGCGACCCTAAGGCCGTGCAGACCCGGCCCAAGGACAGCACGCTCAGCTTCAGACCCATCTCCATGTTTTCAGTCCCTAGGGTCCTGGGGCTTCATCTCTCGTTTCCCTCCCCTCTCTCAGGCTAAGTCCCCCACCGTGGGGATCTGCCTGTGCTGCTCCCACCAACACCTGACACCGCTGAGGCCAATCAATGTTCAGAGAAGAGGCTGTGTCAGAGCAGGGTGTGAGAGCACAAGGCGGGGAGAGGACGAGGGCGGCACGGAGTGACAGAACTTAAATAGTGCACACAGGCTTTTCATAAGAACTTTATTTCTCAAAAAGGGGGGAAGAATCCAAAGTATTAAAATAATTCTCTAATTTTTTGTTTTGGAGAGAAAGGACAGGATGACAAAATAACTCATATAAAAATTTCAAGCATTATGGCGGCAGGTACTTCATCCTCAAACTTGCACCTCCCATCCACAGCTTTGGCTCCAACCGCGTCACAAGTAGGGCTGAGCTCTGGATCCGGAGAGGCTACCAAGCAGCTAGGAAGCTTTTTATATTCACTCCGCAAATAAATACAGAAGGCCAACCTGCCCAGTACAAATGATTCAGTCCATCTCTGTGACTGTTTCTGATGAAAATGCTAATAAGAACTGCCCCTCTCCAAATTCCAAATCTCTCATTTTTGAAGACCAAGAATGTGAAAGAAATGAAATGTGGAGAGACTTGTCAGGTACGACTGGCTCTTGTAACAACCACATGCCAAGAGAGACTCTACCTCATTGAGGTGATAAAAGGTAAAAAGCGACTGTGATTTTTCCATTGCCTTTTATGTGGGAAAACCGCACCTTTCTATTTTTATCATCAAAAGGAATTGCACTATGTGAAGCAAAGTCCCTCTCTGTAGCAATTATGCAAAATCCCTATCTAGAGCAATTATTTTCTAACTTAAAGAGAAAAGAAAAAAAGAGAAGGGGGGGCTGGAACGCGAGTCCTTAGCCTAGACTGATCTTGCCACACAGCCCAGAAGCATGGAGGTGCACTTTCCAACAGGCAGGTCCTACCAGGAGGTGGGAGACAACCAGGCTCACCCCGAGATGCTTGAGATGAGCTTCACTGTGAAGACCCCTCAGAACATGCCCAGCTCTCCTCTGAAGGCTCTCAGTTGGTGTTTCGCTGAGGAATAGGGAGGTTCTCATGAAGGTACTTTAAACTTCCGTGCTCTGAGAAGTCCGAGACCACGTGGTCCTGCCCTCGCAGCAGCCACTTGGTAGTCAGTAGTCCTTCTAGTCCCACTGGCCCCCGGGCGTGGATCCGAGATGTACTTATTCCCACTTCAGCTCCTGCAGGAAAGCAAGGATTGAGGAAGCAGCTTTGCCCAGACTGCTTCCTGTCTACCCACCAGGCCATTTCTTCCTTCTCCTCACTTGGCACCCTCTCCCTTCCCGCTCCTGACCTACCCTCCCTAGGTTGGCCTGACTTCCACTCTCCCCATAAACATGTTCTCTGCTCACTGTAAATCATGGTCAGGCCCCTTCTTCTAATGAAACAGACTCTATCAGTGTCTCTTTCATATTTTATTTGCAGCGCATTTTGACAATTCTACAAGTGCTGTCTCTGACATCTGTCTGGATTGTATACCATTATCTGATATCTGGGCATTGTTTGAAGTGTACAACAATGTACAGAGGTTTGATCTACCCAAGTATCCTTCAAACCCTAGATAGTAAGGGATATGCTCTAGATATTCCCCAGAATGCTCAGCTGGTAGGTGCTCATAAGACAGTGACTGAATACAGGAAAGGATACTGTTCCTTTCCCTCCCTCCTGCTCCAGCCTCAGACATGGGGCATCGAGGCTTTTTCTGGGTCTGGCGTGGTGTTCGGCACTGTGTGCAGTGGAGGCAGAGCTCCCCTGCTCATCCCAACTTGACTGAGCAGGCACTGGGCTAGGCCTTGGGGATAAAGTATGTGAATAATTGATGCAATTCATGGAGCTTGTATTCTTGTAGGCAAGGCAGCCAAGAGAACACCTCAGCAAATAATTGCATGTGGTGATGGGGTGCAGTGGATGCTGGGATAGAGGCTGGCAGGGTGGCAGCACCTGGGACAGGGTGGTCAGGGGGAGCCTCCCTGAAGAGTTGTCTTTGGCTGAAACCTGAACAATGAGAAGCAGCTGGCTAGTGGACAGCAGTGGAGCGGTGCTGCAGGCAGCAAAGAGGTGCCTGGGGCAGTGGTTGGCAAGGAGACTAACCACTGGCTTCAAACTCTGGTTTAACAGCATAGAGAACACATGACTTTGGGCATACTGCCTAACCATCTCTTGCTTCAGTTTTTTCTTTTGGAAAAGCAGGAAAATAATAGAATCCATTATGTAGAACTGAGATAATGCATGTGATGTATTTATGCATGGTGCTGGAAATCTAGTAAATGCTCAGTAAATATTATCTGACACAATTATTCATGCATTTCACAGGAATTTACTCAACCGGAGCCTGAGCTTTTGCTCTGAGTGACTGATGGGAAGACAAGGCAGTGGTCTTTGCTCCTCCCCCATCTTGGACCTTCACTTGAATGCTGGGAACCTCAGCCCTTACAAGTGTGTTATTTCTTCTTTAAAAACATGGGAATTAAAAATAAAGAGCCCAATGACTAAGAATAACTAAGCAAAATTCCCCTTAACAACGTTTCATAATTCAGTGAGAATTATTCCTCTAGGCAGTTCTTTATTCAAATGATCAGAGGAGTTAAAATGTTTTAAGTAGCTGAAATAATTGTCAGATGTGCCATAAATGCCTTACTGGAGCTTTGTATACGGGTACCCCTGAAAATCAGAGACTGTCTGAAAAATCCTTATCCTACTGGGGGAATGGAGATTTTACTAGTAATGATGGAAAAGGGGAGGGTGCCTTTCCAAAGCTTTGTATTTCAAAGTCTGTTTTAGCCCCGGATGCACGCCTGTCACAACCCATGCATGCAGACATGTTGTGGTCTGCCAAACGTGGAGGGAGTGAGCCAGGCTCCGAACTCAAGCAGCTCTGGGTCTGAACACCAGCTGTGTGACTTTGGGCAAGTTACTTCATTTCTTTAAATCCTAGCATCCTCATCTATGAAAAAGGAAATACAAGTACCTACCTTCTTAGCCTGTGAAGTGCGTAGAACACAGGACTTCTACCAGTTCATGGTAGCTGTGACCATTCTCTCTCATAAACCCACTTTCCCTCAGTCTGTCTCCATCATCCTGACCACATTTGTGACTGTAAATGCCAGGTGTCTCCTTCACCCTCACTATGCTCCTTGGGCCACAAAGTGATCCAGAAGGGACTGTTTTCTCTCTGACCAGACTCTTTCTTACCCAGCCCAAAGCGGTAGCCATCAGAGAAGCGAGTGCTGGCATTCCAGAACACACAGGCACTGTCCACATGTTGGAGGAAGAACTCAGCTGTCTTCTCTGCAGCGTAATGAGAAGAAATTGAGTTAGGATGGCCTGGGAAAACTATCCCTGCTTCCAGCCACTCAACAGGGCCTGACTAGGTCAGGGCCCAGGCCCCTGGGGTACTTCCCTGAATATTAAACATACAGACTTGTGAATATCTAAAACAGGAAGAAAGCAAACCCACCTCATTAGTCATGTTGCCGAAGCAGTAGGCACATGGGAAAGACTGGGTTAGAATCCAGATCTCCCTGTAGACATACCCTCAGTGTGGCAATGGCCTGTCTACACTATCTGTTTCTAGGCTCTGAGCCAAATCCTTAAGTCTCAACTCCAACTTCACACCCATGAGCTGGGTGACTGTGGGCAGGTCTCTGAACCTATGCCTGAAGTCAACGAGGGCTGACACCATTACCTCGTTCCCAGCTTGCGGAGAGGACATAATGAACTTACAGCTGGGGAGTACTCGTCCCAGACCTAGCAGATGGCAAGCGCTTGGTAAGCACTAGCTGTTCTCACTGGTGGTGCTGTGATTCCTCAGTAAACTGACTGGAAGTTCCCTGAGGGGCCATCCTGGCTTCTCCTTGACCCTAGGTCAGCCTCCCGGGCCTGACACCCAGGCGTGCCTTTCAGTGATCACATGGGGAAGGAACGAGTGACTGTGCAGAGCTGGTTTTGCCCTACGCTAGTTGCTTCTCTGCCTAACCTCTGGAGCCTTGGTTTCCTCACCTGTGTGCATGTGTGCTAAGTCACTTCAGTCGTGTCCAACTCTTTGCGACCCCATGGACTGTAGCCCGTTAGGCTCCTCTGTCCATGGGATTCTCCAGGCAAGAATACTGGAGTAGGTTGCCATGCCTTCCTCCAGGGGATCTTCCCTGACCCAGGGATCAAACCTGCATCTCTTACGTCTCCTGCATCAGGCAGGCAGGTTCTTTACCACTAGTGCCACCTGAGAAGCCCTTCCTCAGCTATAAAATGGGCTTATTTCAGCAATCTGGAAAGACTGCTGCATGGGTTAAACAGTGATGACTCTGGCACATGATTAGCCCTGTTTAAAGTGGAGCGAATTACTTCTTCCCTGCTTCCTCCCACTGTGACAACACAACAGGGTAACAGATATACAAGCACTCAGTGAACCAGCAAGTGCCGCCAACCCCAGGCACTATCAGCAGCCCACTGAGACTGTGTTTTCCTGCAGGCCCAGAGGGGCTGAGCAGAGCAGGGCCAGCTTGGAGATCAAGGCAGACAAGGTAGACCCTGCATGCTGTTGCCTGTGCGCACTGACCGTTTTCAGTGACGATGACGTCCGTGTGTGAGCTGCCATACTTGTGGATGTGGTCGATGGCGTCCTGCACGCTGTCCACCACTTCAATGCACAGCTCCAGGTCCCCGTACTCAGTTCGGAGGGACTTCACTTCAGATGGGCTGAAGGTCAGATAAGAAGCGAACTTGGGGCCTGCATGAATCTTCACCTGGGGCAGAGGAAGTTGGGGGCAATGACATAAACCCAGTAGGAACAGGCAGTGCACACTCCTCCTTCTGGATCCAACAGCAAGGTGAGTCTAGAGATGATGAGCCTAGGGATCCTGGGGCCTAGACACCAAAACGGCTCCTGCTTCCTTTTAGAGGCAGCCTCCATCCTCCAGAATGCTCTGCTTTGGAAAATGCTGATGGCCACTTGCTACCAACGGCCCCCAGTAAAAGCAGAGCAGGGATTTAAGCAGGAAGTTTCATAAGCCCTTGACTGCTGGCATTTTATGGAAATGAACACGTGGCTAAAGAAATACCAATCCCCTGCATGTGGGATTTAAGTACTGGACTCAGATGGAAAGAGGGAGATGCTCCAAATAGACCTCTCTTCCTCTGCCAGAGAAGTCCTAGGTGTGCTTTAGAGGAAAACAGTACTTGACTGGGAGCCACTTCAAACTCTGGTAAGTTGTTAGATTTCTGACTTTGTTAGGCTGGGCGCCATATCCAGGTTCAGCTCAGGCCCAGATTTTGGGGCTAATCCCGCTCCTGGCTAGAGAAATTTAAGGATCCTGAGGGCTGGTCACTGAGGATGCACTCACAATTCTTCAAGATCAAGCACTGGCTCAAGTACCAACAAGCCCCATTTGTCTGGTCCCTATTGCTCCCAAGGTCCTGCATGGTTTCCCATCTGGGGCCCCACATCCTCCAGGCCTGGGATCCAACCAGGTTCCCTAGGGGCCGGAACCCTACCCCTGTGCAAGGTGCCCTCTGCTTTACTTCCTGCATTACAAGGTGCTTTGAGAAGTACACACCCGGGCTCATTCTAACTAAGGAAGGTCCAGGGGATGCTGAGAAGGACTGGTGACATTGTGGGTCTGTCTGAATCAGAACTGGAGGTTTGATTCCTGGATACAAGAGAGCTTTCCTCTTGTCCAGTCCAGTCCAGCATGGTGCCTGGCACACACCAGTGCTCAAACAGGCCACTAGTGTGAGGTCAGGCCCTAAACATAAGTGGTCATGTGATCTAACTCCCTTGTAATCTGTGGGGTACATCTTCATTTTCTAAGCTGTCCTTGCAGGTTCCCATGCATATCTGTAAGCTGACTGAAGCCTTCATTTCCAGCAAAATGATGGAAGGGAAGAGACACATGCTCAGGGTCAAAGCAACCAAGGCCAGCAGTCACTCTCTCTACTGCTGTGCCAGTTCACACAGTTCTGAAAGGACGCCAGGACACCAGATATTAAAGCTTAAAATGCGTCCTGACAGAAAATTTTACATTGTCCATTTTTACCTGGAGAGTGTCTGTTTCTTTGCAATTAGGATTTTAGGATGGAATATACATTTTTATTCAAAACTTACTGGCACTGTGGTTGTTTATCATCTTAATGATACGGTAAGAGAATAATCCAGAGCAGACATTATACAAATTGCTCACTCCTAAAAATCACTGTACTAATAAGCACGTTAATATTGGCAACTGAAGACATTTGTGGAGGGGAGGATATATGTAAATTTTTGGCTTGAAAACATTTCTGCATAGTCTTTCCAAGTCAAACCCAAACAGGAATGTGTGTTCCGAAACATAAACTTAATGCCAGGAAAGAGTCCATTCAGTGGGCTGCCATGTGATAGGCGTTATCTTTGAACCCTCTTAGCCCTGAACACACTCCACTTTGGAATGAAGCTATTTGTGTATGGGTTTCTTCCAGCCTCTGGAGGCACAGGCGTGGCTCACTCACTCTGTGTTCTCAGCACACAACTTTGTATATGGCAGATGCTCAAAAACGTTGCTTCTCAGATGGCCTTAAATGGAATGGCAGCCGCCCCTGGTCTAATCCCAGAGGCTTCTAAATCTCGGGAGTGAGGACAGGAAGTGATGGCCTTGTCCTACCTGTTCCACTCTCAGCATGTCAATGATCTGGTCAAACAATGGTGTTCTCAGCAGGTCTCGGTGGATTAACAGAGTCTCTAAAGCATTACAGGCAGCTGGATATTCACATTTAGAGTCTCTAACTGAAAGAGGAGGATATAGAATTGTTTCCATTAATATGAACCAGGACCACTGAGGACATGAGAACTATTCTGCGCACGTAAGATGAGACCTGATCGAGCTCACCTAGCCTGGTGACCTTGTCGACACTGGCCTCTGAATCCACGTACATGTGGCAGATGCCTTCACTGTGCCCCATCACTGGGATGCCCTTAGCAGCTTTCTGGATGTCTCTAACCAGCTGAGAAGAGCCTCGTGGAATGATCAGATCTATCATTTTGTCTAAGCGGCAAAGATCTTCTACTTCTTCTCTGGTATTCACCTGAAGAGGTAGAGAATAAAAAGATGAAGATGACTTTTGATCACACAAACTATGGAAGTAGCAGCATCCCTTTCAGAGATAAATGCCTGTACCTCCTGAGAACTAAGTCTGATGCTGTGAGAACTTATTCCAAAAACAAGGAATCATGGGAATTGAAAAGTTGTCCAGCAAATGCTTAAACTCTACACATCAGGTACTGTGCTCCACATTACAAAACATGCAGGATAGGATCCCTGCCCTCAAAGAACTTAGGAGTCTGGTCGGGAAGACAGGCTAGGCCACAATGAGCCAAAACACAGGATGGATACTTTTAAAGATGACAGAAGAGGTACAAAGTGTGATCTCTGGAAGTTCAAGAAGATACAGAGTATGCCAGGCTGTGAGGGTGACAAAGGGAAGGGGCTGCTCCTCTGGCTCCCTGATCACAGCCTAATGCACCCTGCTGGGTCTTCCTAGGGAGTCACGGTTCTCCATGACTTGGGCTGACAACCTCTACCCCGGGATGCTGGCTGGACTGACTGAAGTGCATGTGTTAGACCTTGAAGATTATGGGCATTTTTTCCCTTCCCTTGATTTTTAATTACCCCCCATATGGTTGTGTTACTAACAACAGAAGTACAAACATATATTTACAAGAAGGTTCACAGCAACTTCAAACTGGAAACAACCCTGATGTTCATCAACAGAAGAAAGGATAAGCTGTAGTACATGCTTATAAATGGAATACTACACGACAGTAAAAAGGAAAACTACTGCTGGATGAAACAATGAGAATGAATCTCGAGGACATAATGAATAAAGAAATACAGATGAAAGAGTGCATTCTGTATGATTTCATTTACCTGAAATTCAAGAATAGGCAAAAGAAATGGAATGTGAAAGAAGTTAAAAAAACAATGGTTTGATGGTGGGAGGGGGGCATGCTGATGGGGAAGGGCACAGGGAATCTTTCAGGTGTCGGCCATGTTCTGTGTCAGGGTGGTTTATACATGTGTGTATATATATATGGACACAATTATATGGGTTTCCCAGGTGGCTCAGTGGTAAAGAAACCACCTGCCAATGGAGGAGACACAAGAGACACGGGTTTGATCCTTGGGTTGGGAAGATCCCCTGGCATAGGAAATGGCAACCTGCTCCAGTATTCTTGCCTGGATAATTCCACAGACAGAGGAGCCTGGTGGGTTACATACAGTCCACAGGGTCACAAAGAGCAACTAAGCATACATATACATCACATAAGATATACGTTACACTTCTTATACATGTTACGCTTCTTTATTTACGTTACACACCAACAGGAAGGAGGAGAAGGAGGAAATCTGTCACATTAAATGAGGATATGGTGCAGCTGAGACCTAAACCCCTACAGTCTGTGCTCTTTCCATCCATTATGTTGCTGTAAGAATAGCCCAGCTTCTTGGTGGGGAGCACATAATGAGGCAGGTTTGTAGATACACCAACCCCTCTCCCCATCAGCAGCCAACAGTATTCTAGAATGTACGCATGAGTGGGCCTCAAGGGAAAAAGAGAAGGATCTGGAGTCTGCTTGGGTCCAAATCTCAACTCTGATTCTGGGGTGTTATTTTACCAATAAGCCTATTTTTCTTCCATCTATAAAATGGACCTAATAATTAATGGTATCCTTTTCACAGGGTTGTTGTGAGGATTAAATAAAATGATGGATGAAAGTGCTGTGTCCACAGTAGGTGCTCAATAAAACGATCTAGTAGTTCAAAACCTCTACTGGATGGTTGAGGAGAGTGACACAGCTGTTAAAATAATGGCCATAACAATAACAATGTTAATAGCAGGACCTCATACAAGCTGCATGGTTTCTGACAAACTTTCATAAAACATATCTCATCAGGCCTGGCCTAAATCACTGCCAGTGAGCAGAGCCCAGGCCTCACACTCTAGGTCTGGTATTCCTGCTGCCTATGACCTCAAGAATGATTCCTGTCAATCAATGGTACCAGAACACAGCTGTGAGAGAGAACCTTCATGAGCCCCCCAACCTGGGCCAAGGCAGCACCAGCACTGTCCAACATCACAGACACACAGGACCTGCTGCTCCTCCAGTCAAGCCTGCCTACACAAGTGGCTTGGCCTTTTCTGCAGCCTGAGCTTTGCTTCAAACACCCAAAGACCTGGCCCGGCTCCTCTGGGCCTGACCTAGCTCATTCCCAGGGACGTACCAGCTGTACAGCTTCCTTGACTCCATGGATTGAGAGTGCCTCCTGGGTCAGGAGGTGAAGGATTCGGTTGCTGTGTGAGGCCTCCTTCCCTCCTTTGAGTAACAAGCCATTACCACTTGCTATAGCCAAGGCTGCCACCTGCAGATCAAAGAGGAATACAGTGAAACACTGAGCATATTTTCTGTGCCAAGCACCGTGCTAATCACTTTATAAGGTCTACCGTGTTTCATCTTTACAACGTTCCAGTGAATTAAGTATCTGCTTTATCCACTGCTTTACAGACAAGGACACTGGAGCCCAGAGAGGTTGGTAACTCCTCAAGGACACACAGCTTATAAGTGGCAGGGCTGGGGACTTTACCCCAGAGCCAAAGCACAGATCTTGAGAAACTGTACTATACAGCTTCCTCAGCACCATTACAAAGTAACCCAAGTGCCCAGGGTCACACAGGCCCTACCCACTCCAGCAACAGGTGCTCAGGAGCCTCCTGACTTAGCTGTTACTCCACCTGACTCAGCAGCACCTGAGGCTATGCAGCATCTCTGGTCACACCCTACCGTGGCCCTGTCATTGCTCTGAGAGCTCTAATGAGCCCCTGCACTGCTGTGGCAGAGACTGCTGGCAGGACAATGCAGGCCATCTAGAAGGAGAGTTAGTTACCCTCTGGGAGTGAAGGGCTAATGACACTGATCTGATGAGGCCTGAGGCTGAATTTTCTGAATGCTCTAGGGATGAATGAAAATCTTCGGGCTCTTGTAATGTATCAAAAGAAACTTTACAAAATAAAACTTGCTTGAACATGTTTATCTCCAGAATAATAATTCTTACTCCTTTTTTGTTTTTGTTGCTCATGAACCACTTACAAAAATTATGTCAACTTTTCCCAGATAAATGCAGAAAGAGCATTCTGCATGTAATTTTCAGGATTCATGGATTCCGTGATGCCGTCCAAGGTTAAGATCCCTGGTGAGAAATCTCAGCTGTACTGGATAAGAGGAAACTTTTTCCTAGTGAAGTATTCGTTAGTATGGATAAAAGATGGCAGAGACTTCATGGACACGGACTGCACAGCAACTTAGGACCCGTTTCTACCAGCTGACAGTTATCTCTGGGGGTTCTTCACGAGACAGATATGCGCACAGAAGGGACTGTGTGACAGCACCTGCCACAGGCTCAGGACAGACCCCAACGGCATGCGAGTCCCTTAGTGGGCCAGCTGGTTTTAGATCATGTCAGGGAGCAGCCTCAACAAAGCATGTGGGACTCCCAGGGTCACATAAGCCCTAGAAGAAAAGGTTCTGTTCTCTCTTTGAAACTCTGGGGCTAGTGCAAAGAAAGAGCTGGTATCATCCTGCTGTCAGTCCAGTGCGGAACTGGTTCCAGATTTCTGGGAATTATTTAGGGCCACAAACAAAGCCACCCTCTAATTCCATCTTATACTTCAGAGCATGGCTGCTTGGCAAGATCTTTGCCACATGGTTTCTCCACAATTATAGCCTGTGATTGGTCAGATTTCCTAAAGGGCTCACATGTTAGCCTCCATCAACTACTGAAAGTTCCTCCTCCTAAGAGATGTACCTACAGGAAGCCATCTGTGTCACTGATATTAAATGGTCTTTTTCAAATGAGCAAAACCAGCTATTAGATGAATGAGCCTACAGCAGGGTAGCAGACACTCTGTGGTCAGGGAACAAAGTGCTCTGGTGAACTAAGTTTTTGTTTTTGGGGCTGTACTGCGCAGCATGTGGGATCTTAGTTCCCTGACTAGGGATTGAACCTGTGCCCCCTGCAGCGGAAGCATGGAATCATCACAGAATGGGAGATTCATCTGGGCTCAAGGTTTAGCTCCATCCTTAAAAGTGTGACAGGAGTATTGACTTCTATAAGCTTAAGGTTTTTTCTACTGTAAAATGGACATATGAATTACTGTTTTTAGAATTACTGGAAGGATCAAAAATACAAATTGCCTTAAGAGCAACCTGAGAATAAAGTCTCAAAAGCTATCTCTGGGGAAAGAAAGGAAGGAAGGAAGGAAGGGAAGGAGGGAGGGTGAAGGAGTGGGAGGAAGGGAAACGAAAGGCATCTCGAGTCCTGAAAAGACGTTCTTCCTCCAATTCCCTACTCCAATGGCCGGCATTAGTCACATACCTGGGGTAGGCAGTCAGGGCGAGATTCGAAGATGACCAATAAAACTCCAATTGGGACAGTGACTTGTTCTAGTTCCAAGTCTTTCGCAATTCGCGTCCGGCGCAAAACCCGCCCCACACTCTCCTGGGAGGAGGCTGCGATCTGCCGCAGACCGATGGCCAGGCTGTTCAATTTAGACGTGGAGAGGCTCAAACGTTTCAGCAGAGGAGTTGCAAGTCTCCCTGAAGAGGTGTGAAGAGTACACGATGAAGCAGTAGACCGGGGTGGGTTACAGCTGTTTTACTGAACACGTGGCACTGTGTTAGGAGCAGACAAGGAACTCAGGGGGTCTCGGGGAGACAAGGATATGTCATTTACACAGCTTTGCTGGGAGGGGCAGTTTGGCAGCTTACATCATCATGTAAAGGTGTGGACACCCATGAGCTTGGTGCCAGCGACTTCAGTTCCAGAAATTTATCATTTTCATGTGCAAATCTGCATGTAGGGTGGATACTTACCACAGCATTTTTATAGTAGTGGGAACTGGATTCTACCTATAGATTCACACAGTGGGCTACAATGCAGTTACTATACTGATATGGAAAGCTGTCTAGGATATAGTTTGTGGAAAAGGCAAACCATAAAACAGCATGCATGATATGACCCTAATTATCACATATTGCACATACATGTGCACAGACACATGTCAGAAAGCTTTAAGAACAGTGATGATCTATCTTTCTGCATTATTTTTTTTATAACAACTGAATTTGTTTTATAATAGGTAGAAGTAAAGCTGTTTTGTTTTAAAATAAATAGAATTATGGTAAGTTCATATACAGAATTTTGTTTAAATTTAACAGTATGCATTGTGTGATTCTCTCTCTTAACACAAACATACACACATTTATATATATATACATGTATACACATGCAGTCAGGAAAACCATTTGGAATTACATATCACAAATAATCATTGGGCTTCCTTGGTGGCTTAGATGGAAAAGAATCTGCTTGCAATGCAGGAGACCTGGGTTTGATCCCTAGGTTGGGAAGATCCCCTGGCGAAGGGAATGGCAATTCACTCCAGCATTCTTGCCTGGAAAATGCCACAGACAGAGAAGCCTGGGGGGCTAGAGTCCATGGGTTTGCAAAGGGTCATACACGACTAAGCACACACACACATCACAAATCATTATTATGATGAATGTTGAATGATACTATGAAAAATTTCCCCTTCTTTGTTATAGTCATAACCACCAAGACAAAATAATAAAAAGACTTTTACTTTGGAGTGGAGGAACCAACCTTTTATTAAGAAAAAAAGAAAAGAAACCATAATTTCATCAACCAATTATATTAATTTTCTTCATTTTCCCCCATGTGCTAAAAACCAAGTTTTAATTGTAGTGCATATTAAATATTATACTCTAGTTTGTCACCTCATAATGCATAGACATTTTCCATGTTGCCAAAATAATCTAATTACTACTAAACATCCCATTGACTTGATACAGTTCAATGCACATGACTATACCAATGTTATTAAACACTCAGGTTGTTTCCAGTTTCCACTGGAATAAATAATCCCGCTCTAAGAATCTTTTTCTTTTAAAGAATTTTTACATGCAGAGCTGTTTTTCCCTCCTGCAATCTTATCTTAGGATAAACTTCCTGAACTGGGCTCGCCGAGAAAAAGGCAATTACTATGCTCATGTATACACTAGACTTTGCTCTTAGGTCATGTGTGTCCTTATGGATTCCTAGAGAGAGAACTGGGATCAGAAGTCAGAGCTCTGCCAACAACCAGGTGTGTGGTCTTAAGCAGCAGCTTTAATCTCTCCGGGTCTTAATTTAAAACTAAAGATTTCAGTAAGATGTCAAAAAAGATTTCTTCCATTTATGAAAATTTTTGTGGTTTTCCAATACTGCAAAAATTCAAAAGACCAGATGTAAAGTCCAAAGAAAGTTCCAAGGTAATGGCTCAAAAATGTTTTAAGGAATGAGAGTAACACTGATGAGCCCTGCAAGGTTTTTTTAAAGGGAATCTACTAATTTGGATGTTTGATTTGAGGCACATTTATTCACAAGGATATATAAACTCCACAAAATCAAGCCCCATTATTTTAGGATGGAAAAGACAGAGAACTAAGAAAAAAAGAGACAGACGAGAGCCTGTCTGACTCAACACGTAATTTAATTGTCTGTAACATAAGTTCAGCTTACTCTATCATTAGGACCTCCAGGGCATTTCTGGATGGCAGACTACATGCTGGTTAAGGAGATAGAAGCTATCTTTCACCACAGGCTGCACCAACTATTTCCACTATTCTTATATACACTGTCCATCTGGGTTTGGCTCCCAAATCTGTCACTGACTGTGTGGTTTTAGGCATGTTAACAACTTTCTACTTTAGTTTTCTCCTCTGTATAACAGGGATAATAAATAGTAGCTACTTTATAGGCACCATATTCTAAAGAGAAAATGAGATCCTGCCTGTTAATTCCTTAGCATAATGGCCAGCAATACAAAGGCCTCAGTAAATGTTATTTGCTATTAGCTGAATGTCTAAAATAGTGCAGTCCTCAGTCTTTTTCCTTTCTGACTTGTGATGTGTGGGGAACGCAAAAAGCCCCTCAGCAGGTGAGGGGTGGGTGGGTGTTATACAGAATATCTAAGAAAGGGGGTGGAGGTAGTAGGTGTACTTCAAAAAATCCCAACGAACACCAGCCACCAACCCTCAATAAAAAATGATGTGTAATCTGTAATTTCTTCCATAACGATCTTATCTTTGGGCAGACTATGATGTAAGAATTATTGATAAAACAAAGACTAAAAACCAAAACAAATCTCTCCATAACACTGACTCGGCTGTCTACTCTTTACCTTCGGCCTCCTCCAAGTCTTTTTTGTTGGCTAACAGGATCTCATCTCGCTGGTCTGTCAACAGATCGGCCAGGTGATGGATAATCTCTGCTCTCTAGGAAGAAAGGTAGAAGATTAACACAAATAAGCAAACATGTTAACTCATGAAGAATGCACATTACACTTTTAGACTTACTCTTCTGAGTGTGCCAGGCCTTGCTCCTAAATCAAATCTCCTTACTTCATTCATTCATTCCCTACCACCACTCCCCTCATTCTTCCTTCCTCTCTCAGTAGTAATCTTTCCACTTTTCTTCCTCTTGTTCCACTCCTGATCATGATGATTAACACACCCTGGCCTTGTGTTTGGGGAGAAGGCATGTATTATTTGGCTCACTGATGAGATGGGCCAGCACTTGGAATCAGCATGATATACACACTGCACTTATTTAACAGCATCAGCTGTATACCTGATTTCCCAGGTTAAGTTTTTGCATCTAGTTCTTCTTTTTGGACAATTATTACTGACAATTAATGTAAAAATCCAGTCCTGAATGCTGGAGGAGACCCCAATCCTTACCCACCTAGATAAGAAGACATAGGAAATCAGACTAGTGATTACTAAAGGAGTAAAAGAAGTGACTAAAGAGAAAGAGAAACTAGGGTCCTCTTGGGCTTTCCTTTCTTTACTTGTAGTTATTTCAAATTTTCTTTTCCATTCTCAGGCCAAAGAACTCCTCAGAAGAAACCTATATACATCACTTTCAAATCTAGCCTTAACATCACAACTATCAGGAAGCCAGGCCCCGCTTCCACCCGACTTTCTCACGTTTTATTGCATCTGCTACTTCAACTGACTGAATCACTGTGGACAGGGCAGGGCTAAGCTATGGAGCAGACTGAAGCTTCCATCTTGTAGGTAAGCTACGTGATTTGGGTGAGTTGGAATAAGTTACTTTCCTACATTTCCCTGCCCAGTATGTGGCAGGATTAGGGAGCCTCTCTAGTCTCATGATTTTCATGATACTTTTGATCAAAACATCATAATTATGCCAAGCTACCTCAGGCTTCAGCCTATAAAAGACAGAGGAGAAAATGAAATCGAGAAAAAGGGCAAACAAATCTGAATCACACTTATTACCCAGATTTAAGTCTATGGGACCTGAGGAATAGATGGAGAAACAGCAGGCTTGACTGTGCATGAAACCTCACAGCATGACTTGCTCTGAAAATCAACAGAACTATCAGCAAAGATTATTACCTGCTCAGGTTCCAAAGTGGCCAACATCCTTCCTCCTGATCGAGCCATTTCTCCCTGCTGCTCCACAGTAGGGCCTGCAAGAACATGTGCAGACATCAGCTCATGGTCATGATATGCTTGCTTCACATCCAGAGATCACTCTGACCAATAAACTGGCAGACGAGCATACCAGATTAACTCAGGCAGAAACACAAGAACCTGTCTGCACGCAATAGGATTTACATCTTTTGGAGTTCTCAGTTCCACTTTGGCTTAAATTTTCTCATGTGTTTGCACTGCTGAATGTAGATTCTATGACAATGCTGACCTTCTGAACATCTGAGAGCACATACACCATTTCTTATGCATCCTTCCATCTCTAATGTTCCCTAGCACCTGGCATCCAGCGTGGGCCTAGCAAATGTTTCTTGAGAAAATGGATACTTATATTCTTTAACTTGATGATTTTAGCAGGTTAGTCAGGTTAGATAAGTTTTACAAAAACATAGGAGAATCCAATTTTGCAAGCAGCATTCAAAACTATATCATATTTCATACTATTAGCACATCAATTTTGTGAGCCCTCCTCCTAGGAGAGCTCTGTCTTCAGCCCCATCTAGGCCATGGAGGCACTAGCTATCATCCACAGACCACGGGACACTATGCAGAACTACTTACCTGCAGGTTTTACTTCGGAAAAGAAGGTGCCAACTTTCTTTCCCTCCACAATGTCTGTGATGACATGCCCGGACACCTTGGGGTGGGTCCCATTGGCAATGACCACAGAAGTACCACCTTGTAAAGCCCAGAGAGCCGCTTTCACCTAATGGGAGAAGTTAGATCCATGGATGAGATTCAGACCTTTATTTATTTAAATTTTTTTTTACCAGTAAGTATAGAAACAGATTTTTATTCCAAATCATATCTAGAAATTTTACTAATGTTTTAAAAGAACAATTAAAATGATAATAATATATCCAAATGGCATTTATTCATTACTGACTATGAAATTCTGGTTAGGTCCAAGTATAACATACATGTTGATATGACCATTAATCACACAGGTTCAGGGATATCTGAAAACGGCATTCACTTAAGTATTCAATACTTCGTGATACAGACCTTTGCAGGGTCTAGACCCCTGCACTTTAAATGTAAAAACAAAGAAAATACAATGTGATACTAAGCAATTTAAGTATCTGTAGGAAGGTTTTCAAGGAGCTCAGAAGCTCTGAAGACACACTCAGCCCATGTGTTTGTCTCAGCCCAATCCTGGCACGCGTTGTCTAAAGAGGGACCAATCTGCTCTTTGTGCTCAGTGTGTTCTCCGAGACACTGGTACTGAGACACGTGGCTTCTACATTTGACTTGTCGTGCCTCAACTCAAGTGTCCAGCTTGTTGCTTGACCAGAATATGATCGAGTACTCTGAGCTACATACATGGGGTTGTGGTCTTCACCTCTGCCATTGCTACAAATGATGCTGTACCTGAAGGGTAAAACTTCTTAGAAAAATTAATGGGAGAGAAGAATTTTGTAAAAGATTTTATCAGAAAATATTTGAGCTTTAATAAAAACACTTAACAGGATTTATGAATTATAAAAAATACACTCTGTTCTTTAAGAGGTTACAATATGAACACATTCTTTATACATCACTAATACATACACAGAAAGACATGACTAAATACAGGTACACAATATTCATTAAACCTTTATTTAAATATGCATCTTCGTATATATACATCAGCCCTCAAACAATTACAAAAGCAAGAAGGATAAAATACTGTTTGGTTTTAAAATTGTTATGGGCAGTAAAGGCAACAGAGTCCTACCTTGGCTTCCATGCCACCCATTCCAACTCTGGACTTGGTTCCAAATGTCACAGACTGCTGATCACCAGGATAAAATATATCAATGAGCTTTGCATCATCTGACCCTGGGGGGCTGTCAAAGAGACCTAAAAAGCAAACAAGAGGCAGTAATACTGTTTAGCAGAAGTGAGCAACCCCCAAGAGAGACCTTCCCGGGGACCTGCCAACCACTCTGTACTCGACTCATCCAGGTAAATTCTGCTATTTGGCCAACTCTGATGAGAAAAGAGGTTACGAGGTCCGTGGAGCCTACCCACACTGGACATCAGCTCCAGGAGGACGTATCTTACATACTTTTATTAACTTTGCCTGGTAAATGAATGTTTGCCAGCATCAGAGCACGGCCATATCCCTGGCACAAAATTTACTGGTCCTGCCTATAGTCTACAGTGAAGCTGTCCTCACCTTTGCCATTGCTACTTATGACACTGAACCTTAAGGATGCAACTGAAAAAGGTGAGTGGCTTTTGCACAAGCAGTGCAGCAGCCGGATACTGTTTAATGTGACTATTTCCAAGGGCATGAAATATGAGAGGCTCTCATTCACTCTCAGAGTACCCTTTCAAAAAGTCACACTGCACTCCCCACATTACGGTTAAGCCTCTGAAGGTCAGGCTGAGTTAGCAGAAGAGCGCAGATCTGTCACCACAAAGCCAATGTCCTCTTTAAAACTGAGGAGACTGACATAAAATGAGAGTTACACAAAATGTTATATGCATACCATCCAAGATTAAAAATTTTTACAATTTCACTTTGAAAGGCGAGGTCTAAGGGGAACACAGGCAGAGGGAACTGCTAGTAGTCAGGGGCTGGCTGAAGGACATTTAGGCAGTGATGTTTCTGGTTTCAAGTTACTGCTTTTCTTGTGCTAAAATACACCTCTCTGCTCCAAATCTTTAATACAATCAGGCCATATGCATCCTCTCTAAGAGAGTAAGGGAATCAGAGTGGTGAGAATGGTCAGTGTCCAGGGCACAACAAAGCAGTGCAAACCATAAGCAGCAATTACACAGAGAAAGAGAAATAACCTCTCATAACCCCTGTCTGCCTCAACCCAGCAGCTCACAGCTCTGGGGGTTCAGGGCTGGGTTTTTCTAAGAAGGCATTATGCTATGGGATCATAAACAGTATTTGACAACTTAAGCCAAACCTCCAGACACCTTGAGTTCCTAGCATTCTGATATTTCACCTACTTTTCTTTTTCGTTATAGCAGCCTCTCAAACCCACTAAGAGTGTACTTAAAATTCTGGCATCTTTCTAAAAATCAATATTCAGTGGATAACTAATCAGAGTTAAGAGCACAAGCCTGCCAATGGCCAGTTTTGGTGTTTGAGGCTACATTAAAACTAAAAGGTATACTAAAGTCTAGTTCAAACTGGGTTTTATTTTTATTCTTATTTTTTTAAAATAATTTTATTTATTTCTGGCTATGCTAGGTCTTCGTTGATACATGCTGGCTTTCTCTAAACTGGGAACAAATCCTGCCATATTAACCTGCCATGGGTGTGGTGCAGGGAACTAAATAGGTTTTTTCCTAACTTGCTGAGAATGTAATGAGGGACTTTTGAGATCCTGAGGTTTGGCCCACTTTAGATACCTCTACCATCTTCTCAGACATCCTGGAATGTGAAGTCACATGGGCCTTAGAAAGCATCACTACAAACAAAGCTACTGGAGGTGATGGAATTCCAGCTGAGCTATCTCAAATCCTGAAAGATGATTCTGTGAAGGTGACGCACTCAATATGCCAGCAGGTATAGAAAACTCAGCAGTGGCCACAGGACTGGAAAAGGTCAGTTTTCATTCCAATCCCAAAGAAAGGCAATGCCAAAGAATGCTCAAACTACTGCACAATTGCACTCATCTCACACGCCAGTAAATTAATGTTCAAAATTCTCCAAGCCAGGCTTCAGCAATACGTGAACCGTGAACTTCCAGATGTTCAAGCTGGTTTTAGAAAAGGCAGAGGAACCAGAGATCAAATTGCCAACATCCGCTGGATCATCAAAAAAGCAAGAGAGTTCCAGAAAAATATCTTACTTCTGTTTTATTGACTATGCCAAAGCCTTTGACTGTGTGGATCACAATAAACTGTGGAAAATTCTGAAAGAGATGGGAATACCAGACCACCTGACCTGCTTCTTGAGAGGCCTATATGCAGGTCAGGAAGCAACAGTTAGAACTGGACATGGAACAACAGACTGGTTCCAAATAGGAAAAGGAGTACGTCAGAGCTGTATATTGTCACCCTGCTTATTTAACTTATATGCAGAATACATCATGAGAAACACTGGGCTGGAAGAAGCACAAGCTGGAATCACGACTGCCGGCAGAAATATCAATAACCTCAGATATGCAGATGACACCACCCTTATGGCAGAAAGTGAAAAGGAACTAAAAAGCCTCTTGATGAAAGTGAAAGTGGAGAGTGAAAAAGTTAGTTTAAAGCTCAACATTCAGAAAACTAAGATCATGGCATCCGGTCCCATCACTTCATGGCAAATAGATGGAGAAACAGTAGAAACAGTGTCAGACTTTATTTTTGGGGGCTCCAAAATCACTGCAGATGGTGACTGCAGCCATGAAATTAAAAGACGCTTACTCCTTGGAAGGAAAGTTATGACCAACCTAGATAGTATATTGAAAAGCAGAGATATTACTTTGCCAACAAAGGTCTGTCTAGTCAAGGCTACGGTTTTTCCAGTAGTCATGTATGGATGTGAGAGTTGGACTGTGAAGAAAGCTGAGTGCCGAAGAATTGATGCTTTTGAACTGTGGTGTTGGAGAAGACTCTTGAGAGTCCCCTGGACTGTAAGGAGATCCAACCAGTCCATCCTAGAGGAGACCAGTCCTGGGTGTTCATTGGAAGGACTAATGCTAAAGCTGAAATTCCAATACTTTGGCCACCTCATGCAAAGAGTTGACTTATTGGAAAAGGCTCTGATGCTGGGAGGGATTAGGGGGAGGAAGAGAAGGGGACGACAGAGGATGAGATGGCTGGATGGCATCACCGACTTGATGGACACGAGTTTTGAGTGAACTCCGGGAGTTGGTGATGGACAGGGAGGCCTGGCGTGCTGCAATTCATGGGGTCGCAAAGAATCAGACACGACTGAGTGACTGAACTGAACCATATTCTCTATGGATCAAAATGGAAGCAGGTTAAGAACGTGAACAGAGTGAATGGGAAGCCAAGTTGGAGCTGGGAGGGCCCCTCCATGAAGAGGGGGAATGCAGAGAGGAACAGAGTAACACACAAAAACACAATGGTCACACAGCCTAGAATTTCCATAGTGGAGCCAATTTAAAATAATGTATCTCATGATTTACATTAAAAACTAAAAGTGATCAAGACCACAAGGCGGTATCACTTCACACCCACCAGCATGGCTATAATCAAAATGGCAGATACCAGGAAGGAAGGGCTGGTGAGGATGGGAGAAGCTAGAACCCTCATACACTGCCGGGAAAATGCAAAATGGCGCAGCTGCTCAGGAAACAAGCCTGGTACTTCTTCAAAAGGCTGAACAAATGATCCAGCAATTCTACCCCTAAGTAAAATAAAAAGTATGTTCACACCAAAACTTGTGCACAAATGTTCACAGAATCAGTAGTTATAATAGCTTAAATGTCTACCATCCTGACAACTAGGTAAATAAAACTTACAAATAGGTAGTGTATCTACATAGTGGAATATTATTTGGCAATAAAAATAAATGAAGTACTAATATGTGCTATAACATCAACGAACCTTGAGAACATTAAACCAGTCATGAAGGATCACATACACATACTGTATGATCACACTTATGTCTAGAATAGGCAAATCAATAGACAGAGGGGGGACTTCCCTGGCTGTCCAACCGATAAAACTCTGCGCTCCCAATGCAGCAGGCCCAGGTTCAATCCTTGATTGGGGAACGAAGATCCCATATGCCACAACTAAACCACGCATCTTAACTACTGAGCCTGCGTAATATAGGCCCAGGCAGCACAACTAGAGAAGCCCACGTGCCTCACTGAAGACCCAGAGCAGTGAAAAAAAAAATAAAAAAAAAACAGAGACAGAAGGTAGACTCGAGGCTGCCAACGGCTGGAGGGTTTCGAAGGATGTGAGGAGTGACTGCTAAAGGGTTTGGGTTTCTTGTTGGGGTGATTAAAAATGTTCTAAGTTGTGGGGAGGATTGAACAACTGTATGAATATACTAAAAATCATTGAACTGTAAATTTTAAAAGGTAAATTATATGTTTTGTGAATTAAAGTGCCTGGAAATGACAACATTTCACAGCATTCAACTTCATCTCCCCAGGTGCCTCCCTTCCACCGTCACATTTTTTGAATCACAAAACCCTCTTGAGACCATATGGCTCAGAAAATAATGGTCTACAGTGAAAAGATCAGGGGAACTCATGCTCACATATACAGTACTTAAAACAAAGACTGGACATAAAGTAAAGCATTTCTTTGTACCTTCTACATCTGAAAGAACAATTAAGAGGTCAGTCTTCATTTCCACAGCCAGACGGGCAGCCAGGCTATCATTATCTTTAACACTAATAACCTAAAATACAGGTATAAAAAGTTGTGAGTAAGGGACCTATGCAGTTCAAACAGAAGTTCACAGAAGTACTCAGCTAGGCTCTGGCAGGCAAAATGAATGAATCTGGGCATGTGCATGATAGCTCTTAAAGGCCCTTTCAGTCTGCAAAACATCATGCCAACTGGCAACCCCCTCTCCAAACATGCCCCCTTCTCTCCACTGACACACACAAGCCATGCTCACAGCACCACCTTAAATCCATATTGCACCTCACCAGTTGAATGAAACCCCCTGATTTTACAAGAGCTTATGCAGCCTTCCAGGAGGCCAGCTTCTCTCCCATTTCTCCATCTTGTTTATGCCCAACATCTGGTGTTAGTAAATGCAGCACAGCATGGCATTAGTGTCTACAGCATGCTAACCCTCATGAATACTTTACCCACATTTACCCCCTGGAGATCACTATTGGGCTCTGCTGGAGGGACAACGGCATCGTTTGTGTTGACAATGGGGACGATGTTCATTCGGAGAAGCTCATGAAGAGTCCCATTGAGGTTCCGGCGCTTCTGTTCATCATGGAAATCCAAATTGGTCACCAAAATCTAAACGGATTAAAGAAATCGAAAATGTGGGAGACAGGAAAATAGGGAACTTCCCAGGAATAGCACTCATACAAAGGATGCTAAGAGTATAGGAGTTAAACTTTAGGTTTCTTGGATCCTGAAAAGTTCAAAATGGAGCACATCTTTGGAGACTTATCTAATTCTTCTAGAGATGAGAGAAAAGAATCACCTGGAAGATTTTAGGATGCTCAAGCCATCTTGCAAAAATACTTTAATCCTTAGCTATTAAATCTCATCCATTTACAAAATTAAGAAAATGAATGTACCTACTTTAGAGGGATCTGGGGACAGTAATAACTGCCATTTCTAAATAATCTTTGCATCCCAGCATTTGATTCAAAGTCTGGCCATACACACAGTAGGTGCTGAAACATGTGAGTGAGTGAATGAACCGTTACTCTGCCTTGAACATGTACTGAATGAAATGGAACAGGGCCGTACTGTCCCTATTTTTGCTCTGTGGCTGACCACTGCCGGAGTTAGCAAAGACTGTATCTGAACAAGTAGGATGAGTCTGAGAGGCTTATGGAGATGAGTCTTTACACAAACTGAAAGAAGGGCTCAGCATAACTAGTTCAGGGACAGATTTACTCAAGCTGCTCAAAGGCAAGAGTGGAGAGCTGGGTGTGGGGGCTGGCTAACAGCTCCCCCTTGCTGGAATCAGAATATTAGCCAATGTTTAGCAGGAGAGACGGAGAAGGCGATGGCATCCCACTCCAGTACTCTTGCCTGGAAAATCCCATGGACGGAGGAGCCTGGTAGGCTCCAGTCCATGGGGTCGCGAAGAGTCGGACACGACTGAGCAACCTCACTTTCATGCACTGGAGAAGGAAATGGCAACCCACTCCAGTGTTCTTGCCTGGAGAATCCCAGGGATGGCAGAGCCTGGTGGGCTGCCGTCTATGGGGTCACACAGAGTCGAACACAACTGCAGCGACTTAGCAGCAGCAGCAGCAGGAGAGAAAGATAAACGGGTATGACAGCAGGAAACAAAATGGTCACAAACTCCTAAGCTCATGAATTAAACGTTTCAGTGAAATCCCTCTGATGTTCATGGAAGAAGGCTCCTGTGATACAGGACAGAGCTGAGGTAGGAAAAGCTAGAGGCAAACGGGTCAATAAGGAAGGTATTGAAAGAGTATAAGTGGGAATGGTTAAGTCCTGAACTAGGGTCTGCTATGGTAACTGAGAAGATAACAGCAATCTTAATGATATGTGATATCTGGGCGATGAAGACAAAAATGGTAACATCACCAAGGGAAGTAATTTTACTCACTCATCTGATAAACTGTTTGTGTACCTCTGAAATGCCAGACCCTGTACTAGCTGTTGGGATGGAGAATAAATATACTGATGATTTGGGGAAGATAGAATAGGTTAGATCATGAATGTCTTTTCAGAAAGTTTAGTCCTGTAGGAAACAGGTCTGGGTCAAAGGTGAACATATAGATTCTGGTCCTGGTGGTGGAAGGTCAAACAATAAAAGTAAACACATGTGTAAATAGGAGAGGCAAGCAGGAGGTATAAAGGTCCAGTGAAAATATCTGTTGCTCAAACAGTTTAGCAAATAAGAGATGAAGACAAGAAATCAGAGAGAAAAGTATGTGTTTGGACAAAGTCGATCTGTTAGGATGAAAATCAGGTTCATTTCCATGAAGAAAAAATAGCTGCTGTTCTTGTTTAAGTCTTTAACCTGACAACTTATGGGAAACTTTCAAAAGCCCCCAGTAATGGTCTTAAGAACAGGATTACTAAAGAAAACAAAGAACCATGTGATAAGGTGCAAAGAGCAAAGATTTCCTATAGATCAGATATTGGGCAAGGCAAAGGTGTTAGGAGTAAAGGGGCCCCTAGATGAAGGCAAACAATAGCTAAGTTCCTGGACTTTACTTTCCTCACCTGGTTCCAGGCACTTAAAAAAAAGAAAATTAAAGACTGAAACTGTCATTGGACTATGGAGGAAAAAAGAACTGATAATAAGAGGTGCCCAAAATTGAGATTTCCACTGCATTTATGTGACTGAAAAGAAATCTGAGACTTCAGAGTGGGGTCCCAGACACAAGCAAAAGTGAACAAGTCCATGCTTTTCTGTTTCAGCTCCCTTATTCAATGACACTCTGAACATCATTGTGGATAACAACTGGGAAAATGATGGAAAAACAGAAAAAGTGATAGGAAATGCAAGAGCCAAACCTGAAAGGATGTATAATAACATCATCTGTATATAAAAACATCTGTGTAAATGATAGGATCAGAGGCAGCAAATCTGAAAATAACTTGGGAAGTTAGGTTTTTTTGTTGTTGTTGTTTGGTGATATTTAAATGTTTCTATTTGGTGTACAGTTGTATAGTTGATTAAAAAATACAACTGACAAGGATTCTGTAAATTAAGGTAAAAATGAAATAATGTAGAAAGAAGATTCTAGAACATTCAGGCGGTAACCTCATGTTCCATGAGGACTGGAACATGGCTGATTTGTGCGCTGCAGTATCCCCGATGTCTAACAGATTCCTCAGTACAAAATGGTGCACAATAAGCATTTGCTAAATGAATTAAAAACCAACGAACCAACAGCATTGTCCTTCAGTGGTTAGTAGGTATGTATTATATAAGGTAACCAGATGCAAAGAGAAACAAGCCACCCGAAGTCGAAGAAGTCAATAAAATAAAGACATCTAACCTATCTTCAGAGGAAGTATCGGTTCTTGGAGCAGTCCTAAGAGTTACAAGTATAGCAACAAGAGCTAACATTACTGAGAAAAGTATGTGTTGTACCAAACACATTAAATGCTTTTAATAAATTTTCTCATTGAGCCCTTCTGAAAACCCTCTGCAAGGGGCACTGATGACATCCTCATTTTTCAATAAGGAAACTGAGGCACAAAAAGGCTAAAGACTTTCTCCAGATCTTCCATCTAGCAAGTGCTGAAGCTGAGACTGTATCCTGTCAGTCTGGCTCCAGAGCCCGGCCGGCAATCACCTTATTCCACGGGAATCATCCTCACAGGTCCCATCCCCTTGCAAAGGTCAGTCTCTCACCTGGGCAGCACAGATGCTGTACTGGGTAAACATGGCTTCATACAAGGCCATCAGCCCACTCTGTCCAGCAGCTGCACAGGCTCGGGCTTCTAAGACTGGAATTGCCTGTAACATGCCAACAGACAAGGTGTGGTTGGGAGGGTGGGGAGAAGGCCTAAGGGACCCTGTTATAGGGGGTGGGGAAGCCACACTCACCATCTCTTTCAGGTGGTTCTGCCCTGAGTGTAGGGCCTGCCTTACACTCTGAGACAGAAGGATTTCATGGCGCAAGCGTTGCTTGCCAAAGGCTACAGCTCCACTTGTCACCAGCATCATCTCTCGGCCTTGATTCTGCAGCACTGACACCTGACGATGACAAAGGAAAAGGCACAAGTCCCTGTAATATCTCTTGCCTCTCGTCACAAGAGATTCAGGCAGGGTAGACTAATGAGTGGATCCCAAGTGTCAGCTTATAGATCAGCACTGGGCTGGCTCTGGAAGAAATCACCCAGGTTGTGTGATAAAAATACAGAGTTCTACACATTTCCTCAAATCTGATAAGTAGATGGCAGACAGAAATGACAAGTTTTAATAACGGGATTCTGGTATGCATCCAGGTTTGGTACCGACGGGACTTGAAGAAACATAGAACAGTCTATAATGTGGAAGGCCTAGCTGTTTTGAGGAAATGAAGCCCAGAACACAAGTTTGGAGCCAGGAAATGCAACATAAACTTGGCAGATAGCTTCTCATAATTCTAAGGCATGCCCTGGGGAGATGGCACGTCTGACTCTCGTGGGCCGCCTCTGGCTAGACCAGGGACAGATGCTGCTGCTCTTCTGCGCGGTCTGCCTGAAACAGTGCTGGTTACTTTGTTTCCCACCTAGGAGGGATCCACATGAGAGAATCAAAGAGTCGACATTCCTAACCTGTCCATTCCTCCTGATGCTTGAACACTAAAACCTGGATCAGGAACTTATGAGACAGCTACGATAAATCATAATCTAAAAAATTTATTTCTTACACAACATAGTAAATCAACTGTACTTTAATAAATTTTTTGAAATGAGAAAAAACTTTTTATCATAGAAAATTTCATACTTAGGCAAAGTGGTAAGAATCAAAAAATAAATTTCTGTGGACTCATGACCCAGTTGCAGCAGCTGTCTCTCATGGCCAATTTCTCACTCTCCAATATTCCTTTTATAGCTCCATTGTTATTTTAATATGAATCCCAGACTCCAGACACATTATTTGCTGGTTTGCAAATATTTCTGAAATTGCTAAAACACAGGGTAAATGCATATATCCACAAAACTAAATTTATTATCTAAAATATTTCAATAATTCCCTAATATCAAATATCAAGTCAGTGTTTTACATTTCCCCACTGTTTTAAGCTTGCTCAAATTAGGATGCAAATTAAGCCCACACACTGCAATTAGTTGAAGGGTCTCTTAATTCATTTTTTTTTCTTAATTCATTTTTAATCCATAGGTTCCCCTCTATCATTTTCTTCCCTTGTAATTGTTCGTTAAAAAATCTGGGTTGTCCTTCAAGGTTTCTCAACCTTGACTTTCCTGCTTCTGTCCCTGTGATACAGTTTAATGCTGTATTCTATTTGCTGCAAACTGCTGTTAGGTATGGAGTTTTGATCTTTTTTGTCAAGAATTCTTTACATGTCATGGTGTCTATCAAGGGGATATAGAAGGCCTGCACATCTTTCTGTGATGTTAGTTACTGTTGATGATCATCATCAAGGGTGGTTAATTCATTACGGGCTACACTGATATTCTAATCCACTCATTTCTCCCCTATTTAAAGGCCGGAATACTTCCATAAAGGGAAACTTTCCTTCATCAACTATTTGGCTACCTTGAGGTATGATTTATATGTGAAAGGCAGCACAGATGTGTCTTTCCCTTTATTCACCAGTTTCCTAAATGAGTAGGCTCTCTGGAATCCTTCAAAAGTAACCAATGAATATTTTTTAAAGTATCATTGTCATTCATAGATTCAAATATATTTCACATGCTTAAATTCAGTGCAATAATTATCGATATTCAGATATTCTCATCTTTGGCCAATGAAATCCACTTTAAGTTGGCTCCTGAGTCTACCTAACGTGATCAGATCCTTGGACAAGATAGTGGACTCCATAAGTCAGGACTGCCCTGGCCCAGAAAACTGTTCCTTAAGGTCCATGTGCGTCCCTAGAAGGAGAGCTGGCAACCTAAGCAAACTATTACCAGGTTCTCCCCACTTCATTAAGTTTCTCCTTTGCTCAAAATCTTCAATCTTCCTTTTAGGCACAAACCTAATTCCTCCACCCAGTGTCAAAGCCTTAACTAATGGAATTAGACACATTCTCCCTGAGGAAATCACCTCCACTGCCTTCAAGCTCAGCTCCCTCCCTGGCCCATCATCCAAACTCATTCCTGCTTTTATTTCCTGTCTGGAGACCACTCCTGGAGCCTCCCTGTTCCCAGGACCACCAGGCTACACAATTCCAGGGGCACCATTCACAATGTGCACTTAGCAGCATGGAACACTTCTCTTTGCTGCTTCAAATCCTGTCAGTCACAAAGGCTCACCCTGAGGCTCATCCCTCTGAGGAAGTTCCAACAGTGACCACACTTTCATCCGACCTTCCCACCTCCAGACCTGTCAGTACCTCTCATTTGGATATGGTCTGCCTTGAACAATCACCTAATTATTTGGGGAGTCCCAGTTTATTCTGGTTTCTCAAGGGGAGAGACTACAGTTAGAGGCAGCCCTCTATTTACACTGGGACCAAACTCTGTCTCCAGATTGAATTACCAAGAGTTTTGTGCAAGGAATCTTGGCTGTGGAAGGCCTCCAAGCAGAAGTAGCCCTTTGATAAACATTTGTTAAACTGAACTGAACTGAGGGATTCAATCTGAAAGGCAGATCTCATGATAAATGCTTAGAAGAGAAAACATATGATGAAAATTCCATCAAGTTTTAGCAGTATTCTAATACCCACTTCAGTAAAAATGTTTTTTAAAACTGAAAACATAGCTATGGAAGACAGAGCTGAGTTACAGCTAGGACAGAAAAACTCCAGCTTTATCTCAAGGATATTTGGATGTCTGGGTTTTTGACTCTTGGTCAAGAGTTGACAAACTATGACCTGCAGGGCAACTCTAACCTGCGCCTGTTTTTGGAAACAAAGTTTTATCAGAACACAGCCACACTTGTTGTTCACTTACATACTGTCTAAGGTTGCTTCTGTGGTACAATGGTATGTGAGTAGTTGAGACGGACACTGAACGGCTTACAGAGAGTAACACATTCAGTACTGGTCTTTTACAGGAAAAGTATGCTGATCCCTGCACTCCCAGAAAAAGACATGGGTAGTGGGATTTGTGATGTAATGTTTAAAGTCCAAAACTCACATGTTGACCCCTTAAGGTCAGTTTCTTTACTGATAAACTATCAGCGGTCAGTCTGGCAAAAAATTCCCACTGAAAACTCTGCTTTGAGGCCTTGCAAAGCCAAGATTCCTTGCACAGACCTCCTGGTGATTCAATCTGGAAACAGTATGTCCTGTGGAGATAAGGACCCTGGGGGGCTTGTGCACAGGATTTCTCTCAGCCCCTCAATGCTTGCTTACCTTCCCTTCTGTGGCCTTGCATCCCTCTGCCTTTAAATGAAAGTCTTACATGGGTATTCTCTGTGGAGTCTGGTGAGTCTTTTCAAATATTTGAACTTCAGAAATATTTGCAATGACAGCTCCTACTTATTTCAAAATTACTGGGCTAATTTAAAAAGATAAAGCCTAGCAAAAAGTGGGGGGAAGTTCAATATTCACACAAATCCAGAGTTGGGTACTCAACTCTGACTACCACCACGACTAACCCTAATTTAAAAACTTTAAAAACACAGAGGGGTGAGTGCCATCCCGTCTTCACTTATTAAGCAGCTGAGTGTGAAGCCCAGGCATCACCAAGCCCCTCGGTGATTTTAATGTGCAGCCAGGATTAAGGACTACTGACATACACAGCTCCTTCTCCCTAAGAAGCCTGAGGGATGAACTGCACGAAATCAACTCCGCTCCTTGACATTCCCTCTGCTTGCTCTGGGATACTGTCTCCTGGTGGCACCTTCTTCAGGAAAGGGAGTTTTCAGATTGGGTTAAATCTACTGTAGTCAAATGAGGATTATTTTTATAAGCTAAGAAATCTGAAATGACAGCTTAAAAAATGGACTTTGTTTTAGTTCAGCTGAATTTTCCATCTTGAGAATTACCTGCTCAACAATAGACGCCAGGCGGCCCAGGGCCAGGCCACATTCATCCCCTCGGGTCACCACGGCACTTCCGAGTTTCACCACAATTCTCTTTGCATGCTTCAGCTCACTGCGGTGGGCAAAAGACTTGCCATGTGTACGACTGAGGGGCACAGTGATAAAGGGGATGTTGCTCCAAGAACGGACATGTCTGATGGCTGAGGGCTGAATACGACCTGCAGAACCCAAAGTCAAATGCAAGAAAAAAAGAGAAATACGCGATATAATTTCTCATTGAAAATATGCATGCAAAATAGTAACCAGTTCAGCCACCAAAAAATAGTTTTACCATTCTCAACTGAAGAAAACCAGTATATCAAAAGCCACATCAAGCACGTTTTAGTCCAATATTGTGTGGAGTTTGTATCCAGTACACAGTACACTCCAATATTGTGGGTCAAGAATTTAAACAAAATCTTTCCTGAAGACATGTTGGCAAAATGTATTAAAAACCTTAAAAATATTCACATCTTTGATTCAGCAATTTCACGTTCAGGAAATTTATTTTAAGGAACTAATCAGAGATAGAGACAAAGAAATTTATCAGCAGGCTATTCATCAGCATTATTTATAACAGGAAAAATCAGAAGCAGAGTAAATGTTCAAAAACAGGCAGGAAGATTTAACATTTTTAGAATTTTTAATAATATGGGACAATGGTTATGATATGTTGTTTTGCATACATTTCTAAATGCATACAAAAAGGTAAATAAATAAAAATATTAATCTCATTTTATCTCATGATGATATTATGGGTGACTTATTTTTCTTTATTCTTATCTATGTTTTCCAAACTTATGCAGCAAAAATGTATTGCTTTCATAGCCAGAAAAATATGTGTGCTTTTAAAGAAACCACATTGCTATAAGGGTCTGATTAGCTAAGACAATATAAAGTAACTGGTATAAGTAATAAAAAATCATAACTAATCTCCCTCTAAATTTTCTCTCAAATATGGCAGCAAGAATTCAGATGTCTATAACAAGGATACAAAAAACTGGATAGCTTTCTGAAGTAATGTTGGAGTCAGATCCTTCTTCGTATCCCTGTGGACATCTGCCCCTAATCAATTCTTTCCTGATGCTTCTTGTAACACTGAACAAGATTTCTAAGAAACCAAACAAAAACAAACAAACAAACAACCCCCAAAAGAATCCTCACCACAACAAAAACAAAAAACTTGATTAAAAAGCTGAAATTAAGTCACACCTGAACATCAGGCACTGAACCTCCTTATCAAACTTCTCGTGAATCCAACTTCCTGCTGACTGCCTTCCCTCACAGAGTTCTCTACGTATCACCACAGACTTAATAAATACTGGCATGAGTTACTAAAGTAATCATTCTGAGCCACTTTTCAGACTATTCTTCTATAATTCTATTATTACAGAGTAACCTCCTTCACTTGAATCAACTACTCTTACCTCCCTTTATATTTACAGACAGATTTCTCAGAATTTCTCTACCCAGTGCCTCTATCTCCCGACCACTGACTCCTCTAACTATAACTGAGCACCCGCTGTCTCTGTCTACACTACAAAAATCAGGGTAAAGCAGGCAGATCCCTATCCTCATGGACTGGAAGATCACTGTGTTTCTCCTCCCTCTCTACCTCCTTCACACACAAACATGAGAAAGAACATTTTAAATGAAGTCATGAAGAGCCCTTTCTCTCCTCTCTTAAATAACCATTTCTTTAAGTGACAATGTTTCAGATCTTTGGCGATTAAAGAAAGACGGTATGGTCTTTTTTCACAACAGACTTGCAGTCTGGTTTCCAGCAGACAGCTGCACAGTAAGCCCATCAGCTGGGATAGAACTGGAGCTTGACACTCTTGCTGGACCTGTTCCTGGTGAGGGAGTCCTAGGACCCAAAGGACCGGTGTGTTGTGGGGGCTGCTCCCTGGACAGCTTTCTTTCTTCATCAGGTTCGTCAATATAGGTACCCGGGCCTAGTCTTCAAGGATACTATCCTAAGCAATCCACACACCTGAGTCTAAGCATAAAAGCTGTATACCTGATAGTCTTGGCCCCACTGACTTGATGGAGGAAGGGGTGTAGAGGGAGAGACTTACTCTCCTGGAGTTTGGACCTGTGATCGTCAGTGGCTGTATGCAGCGCTCAGAGCTGTACCATGTCGCATGCATCTCTCTTGACAGCTCTCAAGGCCTGGTGGCCACTTTTCTCTCCTGTGCATTGCAGGACATGTCCTGGCCTAGAGAAGTGCTGCGCATGGGTGGGGCAAACTGAGAGGGCACCTCAGGGACACAGGTAGTGGCAAGCAGGTAAGTGCTAGCAGGCCAGGTTAGCATAAGTGAAACTCCTGATCCATAGTCTGTATCAGCATGGCTGAGGAGGGTGGCATGGCTTGGTGCCAGGCAGTCAAGGGTCACTCTGGCGACAGGCAACTGGGTCACAGCACATCAGGTTTAAGGAAAGGTTCAAGAAGAGGCCACATCTATGAACAAGGTTTTAAGTAAATAAAACCTCAGCCATATCCAGCGGGCTCCGCACCAAGGAGCATTCTATGGAGCCCAGGGCTTTCCCAGGTTTCCTATTCTGTGACAATGCGGTCACCCTTCTAGATTGATCCCATCTTCCTTGAGGACATTTTTTATGTTCTGGAGTGTATTATACTTTTTGGGGTTCATATGAAGGACTGAGAAGGCCTTGATTAGTTAGGAAAAATCCACAGCTTCTGAATAGATAATCTCTTCCCATCTTCTAAGGACCTTTAGGCCCCAAGTCTCAAAGAAAAGCCATCTACTCCTGTTAAGGATGAAGGGATATCAAGGTACATATGTATACACATGTGCTGGGGGGAGGGGTTGCCCATATTCATCAAAAGTGCCATGAGTCACACTTCAAGGGAGAAGCCCTTTAGCTTTTCAGCATCAGAGTCCTAATACTCAGTAATGAGGCTGTGTTTCAGGCCTGAACAGGAAGGGACCTGGACATGGTTTCTATCTCCCTTTCTGCCCTTCCACTTCTCTCTGTTTGTATCTATATGCTTTCTCATTTGCCTTTTCTCTTTTTTGCTCTTCTGCTCATCATGGTCAGTGAACATGGGGCTCCAGAAATAACTGAATACAAAGAAAAATCTAGGGATAAGATCAGAAAGTGTCTCCTGTGAATGAGTATAATAAGAATAAACAATAATATCAACAATAAAAACCCTAAAGTGAATACTTACTATATACCAGGAACTGTGTTAAAACTATTCCTACACCTTATACAGAGGCACAGGAAATATGAAGGGAGGGTCTGACTCTGGAATCAGACTTCCTGGGTTGGACTCTCAACTCCTTTACTCACTTGCTGTTACTTCATTTTCCTCATAAGGTTTTTGTGGAGGATGAACAGGGACTGCCACAAAGTAAACACTTAATAAATATTAGGTGATATATAAAAATGTATTAGCTATGACTATCATCATCATCTTTCTGAATTCTCATGAGTTAAGACTCAGGAGTTAGGTATTACTACGCGTTAGTTTTTATTATTCAGTTCAGTTCAGTCGCTCAGTTGTGTACAACTCTTTGCGACCCCATGGACTGCAGCACACCAGTCCATCACCAACTCCCGGAGTTTACTCAAACTCATGCCCATTGAATCGGTGATGCCATCCAGCCATCTCATCCTCTGTCGTCCCTTTCTCATCCTGCCTTCAATCTTAGTCTCATTTTATACATAAGGAAGCTGCGGCTCAGAGAAGTTGAGTAACTTATCAGCATTATCAGACTGCAAAAATGGCCACAATACTTGAAGCTATTCCCATCCACAGGTGGAATCTATTTTCTCCTCTCCTGGCCCTATGACTTGCTTTGACCAATACAGTGCAGCAGAGCCTAGCTGTTTGCAACACTGTTTACAAGCCTGATTTAACTTTGGCGAGATCCAATTTATCAGTTTTCACTTTATGGGCTGTACATGCGTGCTAAGTCTCTCTAGTCGTGACCTACTGTTTTCTCCAAGCCTGTTTAAAACACGCCTGGCTCTGTATAAACTCTGAGCTTAGGTCGCAGAGACCTTGGCACTCCCAAGCTTGCTGTTCTTGGGAAGCACCATGTGAAGAAGCCATGGATGGCCTGCTGTAGCATGGGAGACCATGTGGAACAGAGACGATCTGTCACCCCAGCAGATTCCCCCTGGCCTTCAACAATCAACCCTGACCTGAGCCAAAGTTGAGAGCTGACAAGGACATGGAACCACTGTGTAGCTGAGCCTGATCCAAAATGCCAGCTCATGGAATTGTGACCTAAATCCATAGCTGTGGTCACTAAGTAAGTAGCAAAGGTAGTTTTCAAACACAGGGAGCCTAGTTTCAGACCCTCAGCTTTTAAACTTTACACTCTTCTTTGCATGAAAGCTTCCCTTGTGGCTCAGACGGTAAAGAATCTGCCTGCAATGTGGGAGATACAGGTTTGCTCCCTGGGTCAGGAAGATCCCTTGGAGAAAGAAATAGCAAACCACTCCAGTGTTCCTGCCTAGAGAATTCTATGGACAGAGGAGCCTGGTGGGCTACAGCCCATGGGGTCGCAAAGAGTTAGACATGACTGAACAACTATACTTGCATGAATGGGAAACAGATTTTTCCAATGGTGGTAAGTTTCATTAGCTGGTAAGCAAGTCCTCTTATAGAAAGGTTTTGAGATTTGTTGGTAACATTTAGGTGTTATCAAGGAGACAAGTAATTCAAAATATCATAAACAGCCTTTGTAACTAGACCTCTATAAGCAAAAAAAAAAAAAAAAAAGAATCTTGACCTAACTATCACACCTTATACAAATATTAATTCAAAGTGGATCATGGGACTTCAAATGTAACCACAAAACTTGTGGTAAAGAAAGAATCCGCCTACCAACGCAGGAGATGTCAGTGACTCGGGTTCAATCCCTGGGTCAGGAAGATCCCCTGGAGGAGGGTATGGCAACCTACTCCAGTATTCTTGCGTGGAGAATCCCACGGACAGAGGAACCTGGTAGGCTATAGTCCATGGGGTAGAAAACAGTAGGTCACGACCATAGGGACTCAGCACACACATGCAATCCATAAAGTGAAAAACTGATAAATTTAGTCTCATCGAAGTTAAAAACACAAAGATCACTTCCCTCTATGAAAGACCCTGTTAAGGGACTGAAATGGCAAGCTACAAACTGGGAGAATATATTTTCAAGGCACAAATCCAACCAAAGACTAGTATCTAGCAGACATTAAAAAACTCAAAGTTCAAAAGTTAGAAAACCAAACGATCCAATTAAAAATGACATTTCACTGATGAGGATATTCAGATGGCAAATAAGCACATGAAAAGATGCTCAATCTCATCAGCCAACAGGGAAAAGGAAAACCACAGTGAGATATCATTATATATCTATCAAAATGGATAACATAAAAAAGAGCGGCAACATTGGATGCTGTTAAGGATGAAGACAAAGTAGATCACTCACACACTGCTGGTGTGAATGTAAAGCGGTACAGCCACTGCAAAAACAGTTTGCCAATTTCTTATGAAACTACCTACCACACTGCATTGAGCAGCTTCACCTGCAAGCAACAAATTCTGGTAAATTCTCTTTTCATTTCCATTCTGTTATGAATATTTTCTAATTTTGCTTCTTATGGTTAGATATACCCATCATTTAAAAGTGGACATTTAATTTCCAAATACATGGGATTTTTTAAGTATCTTTAATATTAATTTCTCATTTTGATACTAATTTCTCATTTAAATGTTTTCTTCTCTGCAATCATCCTCTGTGTTTTTTCAGTCTTCTAACTTTATTGAGGCTTTCAATGGCTTTCAGGGTGATCTCTTTTGTCACACTACACTTGAAAACATGTGAGTTATTTTCAAATATCTTTTGATATTGATTTCTAACAGAATTCCATAGAGATAAGAGAACAGACTCTGTATGATTTAAATACCTTTAGACTATGAACTTTTTGCACCTTGTTTTATATCCCTGGATATCTTTCAGTGTCTCCTAGTTATAGTCTATGGGAACTTGAACAGGATTTGTATCCTACTATTCTGTGAAAATTGTGTAAATCTTAATTATGTTGAATTCATTCATGGTGCTTTTCAGGCATACCATATCCTTCTACTTTTCTGTATATTCACTATATTAATTTTTAAGAGTGATATTGAAACTCCAACTAAAAATGTATCTACTTAAAAAATTTTTAAATATAATGGAACTACAAGTAACTTTGTTCTATATTTTCCAAGTCTCCTGTAAATGTGTTAAGCATAGTTTCATAATTTAAAAAATAAAAAAGAGAGAAAAAAACTAACTACCACAGGCAACCAACATACAACCCAGAAACTGAACTACTGGACATTTATCCCAAATAACCACAACTATATTCACACAAAATCCTGTACACAAATGTTCACAGCAGTCTTATTCACCACAGACAAAGAAAGTAACCAGATGTCCTTCAATGATGAATGGTTACACTAACTGTGGTACCCCCATACCACTAAATACTATTCAGTCATAAAAATGAACACAGTGATACAGACAACAAGAATCTCCAGAGATTTATGCTGAGTAAAAAAAGTCACCCCCAAAGGTCAGATACTGTATGATTTTATTTACATAACATTTAAAATTATAAAAATGAAAAAAAATTATAAAAATGGAGAACAGATTATAGGCTGCCAAGGGTTAGGGACAGGAAGGAGGATGGCTAGATAAGAGAAAACTGAAGGATTCTGTAGTGATGGAAATCTTAACCTGCTTCTGTCCACATTGATACCCTGGTTGAGATACCGGGATAACTAGGTCTAAGTGCTCTCTTTGTATTCATTCTTAAAGCTGCAAGTGAATCTATAATTATCTCAAAATTAAACACTTCATTACAAAAAAGGGAATGAACAAAAATAGCCTGCAAAAAATCTTGCGGGATTAAATAAAAGTAATATTTTATCTTTAAAAATCTTTTTAAATTTTGAGGTTTTTTTTTACATGCCAGAAGCTATAAAATTAATGTACACAACTTCATGAGTTTGCAGCTAAGTATACACTTGTGAAACCACTGCCATAATCTATGCCATAACCCGTCTATCCCCTCCAAAAACTTCACTTTATTGATAAATACAAACACAGCATTTCAACAGTATGCTGCTTCCCTGCTTACTGTCTTTGTCCAATTCTGCCAAATAACATTTTTTTTCCTTTTTAAAACTTTGTTTTCAAACACTCTTGGACCAAACCTCCCACATACTTATGTTTCCTAGGATACCTACGAGATCTGGAGAGTACTGTGGACTGGACCCAGGGCAGGAGACGCTGAGGGAAGGACTGGAACCCAGAGCGGCAGACTTGACTCAACATGCTGTGAGGTGGTCACTGACCAAGGTATCTGCAGAATTCATTTTTTAAAAATAAATTATCAAAATACTAGATAGTTCATTTTACTTTCATCCACCTCCCCACACCAAGAGTAAAAGCTTGATTCTCCTGATCCAAATTCTGTATTAGAGGAACTACTACCTCTTCTACATACAGAAAAGAGAAAAACAAACGGCGCCCCAAGCTCTGACTCTATTCTTCCTTGTTTAGGACCATCTTAAGTTTGCTGCAGTAGGTCTTCACTGCTGTGCATGGGCTTTCTCTGGTTGTGGCGAGTGGGGGTTACTCTTCATTGCAGTGCATGGACTACTCATTGTGGTGGCTTCTCTTGTTGGGAAGAGTGGGTTCTAGGCACGCTGGATGCATGACTTGTGGCATGCAGGCTCAGTAGTTGTGGTGCACAGACTTAGCTGCTTCGAGGCAGGAGGGATCTTCTTGGACCAGGGATCAAACCCATGTTCCCTGCATTGGCAGGTGGATTCTTAACTACTAGACCACCAGGAAGTCCCAGGACCATCTTAGTTTTTATGGAAAAAAATGGGAACTAAGTGTTATGAATACTTTGAGTGACAAAAAACATCTTCAAGGGATAATGTTTATCTACTGATATTAATCTTCACTACAATTTCTACACCATTAGGGAGTCTTCAACCAATCAAAACACAGATTCCATATTCCATAAGCAGCCACCTTTACCTTCCTTCTCTCATCTCCCAAAAGAACTCTGAAAACCACATATGTGAAATATCAGCTTGATCTCTGCTGACAAAAGGAGAGGGAGGAAAGGTCGGAGATGGCGGCTTTGTCTTTCTTCTTGCTGTCCAGAGGAATCCAAAGCATACTCTTCAATCCCTGGAGGGAGTGGCAACACCTGTAAATGGCTGGCATCTGGAACGACCCTGGGCACACCTCATGGAGGATGAACACACAGCTAGTTTTCAGAGCTGGGTTGTGGGTATTTTCCCACTGCAGGTCAAACTTAAGATTTTATAAAAAGAATAGTTTATTTCATAAAAAGGCAGGAGGCTTCTTCCTATGTGTGTGTATATTAATATATAAATATACTCACACAGAGAGACTATGCCATTCATTATTTCAGCTCTTACACTACAGGGACACGGTTGTTTTCAGGAGATAAGAAAAATCCTTCATCTTGCTTCTGGGCCTCCTTTTAACTTCTGCTCTACGTGTTAACAGATATATTCCAACTCTCTTACACATGCCTCAGGGTGTTTAAACATGCCTAAAAAGACTAGCATTTTGCCCAAAAGTGAAGAGAAACAAGGAATGGTTAATGTTCTTCAATTTATACTGCACAAAGGTACAGAAAGAAGAGAGAAGAGACTGGCAGGATACATCTGTCATACAAAATATGCATCTATATAAGCAAGAGAAAGTGTTAAGTGCTGTCTTTGTTGACTTCAGTGTTTGTGACAGTAAGGAAGGTTCCAAGAGAAAATTATTTGCATAATACTGAAGCATGCTATGAGGCCATGATTTATGTTTGCTGCTTATACAAATTCCTTCTGAAATTGCTGCTAAACAATTATTTATACATGAATTCACCAAAATAATTCTAGTAGAGCCAAAAGGATAAAACAATCAAATAATGACCCTAAGATTCTAATTCCATCATCTTCACAAACTTTCCCCAGCAACCCTAGCATTCAAAGTTGGATATATTCCTACAGGTTAGTTTCCAACTGGTTCATGCTATTGCTGACTTTCCCAAAAGGATTATAAACTTCCCACCGAAGGCATGGGAAACATGAGAAACAATCAGGATTTGTGCTTGCTAGCTGTGTGCCTTCCAATCTTTTAAAGTCTCAGTCTCCTCATCTGTAAACCAGGGACAATAACAATAGGACCTCGTGGAATCATTGTGAGAGAATGCAGTAACTGCGTTCCAAGAATGGAATGCCTGGATACAGGAGATGCTCAATAAACATCTACTCTCCTCCATCTGTCTTTTAGGCACTAATGTTATTATATCTTACAACCACTTTCTTCCTTACTTCTTTCAGGACCTGTCACTGGAACAAAGAATTTCATAGTCTCTGATGGGCAGACATAGTCACAAATTATACTTACTATTTATCTCTCTCTTATCTATGAAAAACCAAAAGCTCTGAATGTTTAAGGTCAGTCAGTTATCACGTTGAAGACTGATGTAGAAACCAGGCCTCCTGGCCTCTCCCATCACCTCTGCCTGATCCCGCCCTCACTGCAAAGGATAGTTTATCCTGCCAGAATTTATTATGCCCTTGTAAGATAGCTAGCTAATCCCAGGGAGCAAAGGGTATGTGTGTCTGTCTAGACCCCATGTCACCAAGTGAAAAGTTCCCATGTTTTGACTCAGGACATTTCTCAAGTAGTTCTTTACAGGTTCTGAACAGATAGTCCTTATCTTACTTACTTGAATAGAGAACTGAACTTTAGTCTGAACAAACGTCGCCCAGAAATACAGGCTTGCTATATGGTTCACCAGTTAAAGACAAAGCCCCAATGATAAACCTCACCTCCTCTAGAGAGAAGAACGGAGATGGGGGAGGGGGGTGGATCTGGGTCCGCCCAGCCCTGATGAGCCACGGAAAGAATTATCCACAGACCTCCCGCCACACTGCAAAAGGCGGTCGTGAGCGAGCTCTCCTGCTGCGGGGTCGGGGGTGGTTATCGAGAGGGGATCACGAAGGCCCAGGCAGGCCGCGCGGGACTGCACACATAGGCCCCTGACAGCTGTGTGGGCCGTTACAAGCAGGGTGAAACCCCACCACTCATGCAGGTGCACTTGAAGCTGGTTCCGGGATCCCGGGCCGAGAAGGCATCAGGCGCTGGGTCTTCAAGCTTCCATATGGATCAGTTTCTGCATCTGGGTGTATCCGAGGGGGTCGGGGAGTTCGAGTGCCCACAGCCCCCGCAGCCCTTCAGCCTCCGCGCGCCGGCGTGCGGCGATGCAGCGCGCTCTGGGAGGCCCAGCCCGCCGCCATCCCTCCGCGCGCCCACTCCCACTTACGGGTCCGACCCCCGTCACTCTGCTCCCGCTCAGGCCGCGCGCCCCGGCAGTCCCCACGGTCGCCCGCGACCCGGCGCGCACACCTTCCCTTGCCTCAGCCCGGGTGCCCCCTCAGCCCTCACGCAGGCGCCGGCACCTCGCCATCCCCGCCACCGTCCCCGCCTTCTTTGTGGCCCGCTCGTACCTGCCTCGCCTCAGCCGCTGGGCCCCACCACCCGGCCCGCACTCCACGCCACGCGTCTCTCGCGCCGGCTTACTCCCCTTTTTCTTCCGTCCACGTCCCGCAAGATGACGTTACGTCAGCAGCGCTGGAGTAAACCCAGGCCGCAAGGCCTCCGCTGTTGACGCGAGGAGGCTGGCTGACCCCGAGCTGCGCTGCGGCAATGGCGTAGGTGCGTTTGGAGAATCGGGCCCGCGCTCCACGTGGCGAGCCCCGCCCGCTGAGGCCCGCAGACGCCAGGGGGCGGAGCTCGAGTGCTCTGTGTGAACGTTCACGTCCCAGCGGCAGACCCGGACAGGGGCTACGGAGAGTCGCCCCTCGGGCCTTCCCTGGGAAGCAGAAAGGACGCCTGGATTCCTCAGCTGCTGGTAGATCCCATACGATGTGTTTGCCAGTATTGATCGTTGTATCTCAGCCACATGTCGGTAATAGATTGGATCAGTTTGCACCTATTTGAGGATCTCGCACTCCAAGCAAACTAATGCTGTTTAAATGGAAATATTTTGACAGAGATTAAATGATTTGCCCACTAGCCCCCTGGAGCTTTTCCCAAGGGTCCCAGCCCAACTGTCGTTTAGCAAGGGCATTGGTGAGGCTACTGTATTTTAAAATAGTAGTATTTAATCCTGATAGTTGGATTCACCCTTAAAATTAGAGTTCGGACTCTCTCCTTTTCTACTTGCAGCGTTTTTCTCAAAGGGCATGTTTCTGCATAGACAGGCCTAGACGTAGCGCTGGGCATGTAGGTGATTGGGGTTGGCAGAACACTTTGGTGGAGGTTTGTTAGGAAGGCATCTTGCCGATTGTGGGGTAGTTTCTGAGAACAATGCTGAGCCTATTCCTCATTCATTAAACTTTGGCTACTTTGTGGCAGGCATTCCCTAGGTTCAGAGGAAAACATGGTCACCTTATGGGAGAGACAGACATGTGAGCAAATGATTACACTATTTGATTAATGTTAGAGGAGGGGTGTCTGGGGATTCAGGGAAGTCTTTGGAAAGAGTAGACATTCGAATTGGGGGAAGCGGGGAGCAGGATGGCAGGAGGAAGACGGAATGGACTATCTGGAGGCAGGAGACGCCCTGTGAGGAGAGGCTACATGTGGGACGTGACAGGAAAGGTGTTTGGGGGAGGGAGAGGGGGCGCTTGTAAAATTTCTGTGACACGCCAAAGAATTTGAATCTTTTCATCCTCAAAGTTAGAGAACCCTGACTTTCAAAGTACTGGAGGGACATGATCAGCTTTGTGTGTCTGAAATGAGTAGAGAGGGGTTTAAGCTGGGAGCTCACTTAGCCTATTGCAAAGGCCCAAGTAAGAAATGATGGCTGGGGAAAGGGCTCCAGCAGCAGACAGGGAGCATAAAGGAGGGAGAGCTGACTTTGTTCACTACTTGGAAGAGGGAGAATGAGAGACAAGGAGGTGGTTGTTGCTGTTCAGTCGCTGAGTTGCGTCTGACTCTTTGTGACCCCATGGACTGCAGCAAGCCGGGCTTCCTTGTCCTTCACCATCTCCCTGAGTTTGCTCAAACTCATGTCCATTGAGTCGGTGATAACGTTCAACTGTCTCATTCTCTGTCATCTCCTTCTCCTCCTGCCTTCAATCTTCCCAGCATGGGGGTCTTTTCCAATGAGTTGGCTCTTTGCATTAGGTGTCCAAAGTATCAGAGCTTCAGCTTCAGTCCTTCCAATGAATATTCAGGGTTTATTTCCTCTAGGATTGACTGGTTTGATCTCCTTGCTGTCCAAGGGACTCTCAAGAATCTTCTCCAACACCACAGTTCAAAAGGATCAATTCTTCAGCGCTTCTTTATGGTCCATCTCTCACATCTGTACATGACTACTGGAAAAACCATAGCTTTGACTATACGGACTTTGTTGGCAAAGTGACATCTCTGTCTATGTTTGTCATAGCTTTTCTTCCAAGAGCAAGTGTCTTTTAATTTTATGGCTGCAGTCACCATCTGCAGTGATTCTGGACCCCAAGAAAATAAAGTCTGTCATTGTTTCCACTTTTTCCCCCATTTATTTGCCATGAAGTAAGAAAAGTTATGACTAACCTAGATAGCATATTCAAAAGCAGAGACATTACTTTGCCGACTACGGTCCATCTAGTCAAGGCTATGGTTTTTCCTGTGGTCATGTATGGATGTGAGAGTTGGACTGTGAAGAAGGCTGGGCACCGAAGAATTGATGCTTTTGAACTGTGGTGTTGGAGAAGACTCTTGAGAGTCCCTTGGACTGCAAGGAGATCCAACCAGTCCATTCTGAAGGAGATCAACCCTGGGATTTCTTTGGAAGGAATGATGCTGAAGCTGAAACTCCAGTACTTTGGCCACCTCATGTGAAGAGCTGACTCATTGGAAAAGACTCTGATGCTGGGAGGGATTGGGGGCAGGAGGAGAAGGGGACGACCGAGGATGAGATGGCTGGATGGCATCACTGACTCGATGGACGTGAGTCTGAGTGAACTCCAGGAGTTGGTGATGGACAGGGAGGCCTGGCGTGCTGCGATTCATGGGGTTGCAGAGTCGGACACGACTGAGCGACTGAACTGAACTGAATGGGACTGTATGCCATGATCTTTTTGAATGTTGAGTTTCAGGCCAGTTTTTTCACTCTCCTCTTTCACCTTCATCAAGAGGCTCTTTAGTTCCTCTTCTCTTTCTGCCATAAGGGTGGTGTCATCTGCCTATCTGAGGTTGTTGATTGCAAATCAAATCTGGTGGTGCTACAGCATTTAGGAAATAGATGAGGGGAATAGTTCTTTTGGGTGAAGGATGAGAACACCAAACGTGTTAAGTTTTGAGCATTTTGGATTTAAAGCAGAAGACACAAACGAAATAAAACTGCCCTCCAGAAGTTTCAGTGGGTACTTCAGCTTTTAAGAGTCTATGAACTTAGAACAAAATAGGTATCTGCTGGTATAGCTAAAGCCATTAGCTATAGCTTTGGCTATAGCTTTCTCCACTATAGAAAGAGTGGGACAGAGGCTTTCTCCACTCAGGAAGTTCTGTTCTTAATGTGTCGTGGTGGTTCAGACAGTAAAGAATCTGCTTGCAATGCAGGAGACCAGGGTTGGATCGCTGGGTCGGGAAGACCCCCTGAAGAAGGGGATGGCTACCCACTCCAGTAATCTTACATGGAGAATCCCATGGACAGAGGAGCCTGGTGGGCTGAAGTCCATGGGGTCGCAAAGAGTTAGGCACAACTGAGTGACTAACATTTTCACTTCAAACCACACATCACCTTAAACAGTAATGGCTTGTCTGCTTTTCCTGCTAGAATATAAGCTCCTAAGAGCAGGAAAGTATATTCCTGGCACATAATGGCCAATAAATACTTAATAAATGAATGAATTTAATTTCTTTGGGCTTAGTAATACTGTCCTTGTCTACTTCCTATACTTGCCTATATTCTATATAGTATATTCTACATATACTAGCCTATAGCATTGCTAAGATCAAATATGAAAATTCTTTAACATGGCCCAAACATTTTGTTTGTTTTCATTACTATGTTACTGTTAATATTCTACTCCACCAATAAAGATGAGTGGGATACAGGACTGTGGATTGGGAAAAATCAAATACCAGAATTATAATCGTTTGCCTCTTGAAAGAAATAAAGGAAATAAAAATAGTGAATATAAGTAAAAAAAAAAAAGAAAAAGAAAAAGAAATCAAGGAGAATAGTTTAGCCATGGTATCTTTCCTGAATGTGACTTAAATTAAAAAAAGATTCTCTTTTGATTGGAGGGATTTTTGTCTCAGCAAGTGGAAATAGGGCTAGATATGACCAGAAAGTTACATAGGAAGTGGCTTATTTAGAACCCAAGTATAAGGCAGGGTTGAGGACTGCTTCTTCACATGCCAGAGAGTACTGCTGCTGCTGCTGCTGCTAAGTCGCTTCAGTCGTGTCCGACTCTGTGCGACCCCATAGACGGCAGCCCACCAGGCTCCCCTGTCCCTGGGATTCTCCAGGCAAGAACACTGGAGTGGGTTGCCATTTCCTTCTCCAGGGCATGAAAGTGAAAAGTGAAAGTGAAGTCGCTCAGTAGTGTCCGACCCTCAGCGACCCCATGGACTGCAACCCACCAGGCTCCTCTGCCCATAGGATTTTCCAGGCAAGAGTGCTGGAGTGGGGTGCCGTTGCCTTCTCCGCCAGAGAGTACTAGGTTAAAGCTATCTTAGTCCCATGCTCTTTACTTGTAATAGAAGCTTATTCAAACAAAACGATTTACTGGAAAGAAGTTTTCAAAAGCAGGAGGTAAAATTGGATCTCTCAAGAGGTGGATACAAGGAACTAGAAGCTGGGAACCAAGACTCTCCCCTATCTCTGGGTTTCCTATTTACACTTATATCTGCACATCTGCTTCTCTTTTTCTCTTTTTAAGATACACTCTTCATTAGTGAACATTGGTAAAAAATGGCTTCCTCGGCCCTAAAACATCTTCAGTGCCTATTCCCCACTGACTTTGAGACTTGGTCCTAGTTTCATATTCCTAGAGAGAAAATCTTACTGGCCTAATTTGCCCCAGGTCTCCATTTTTGGTCTAGTCAGCTGTGGCAGGGAGAGGAGGGGTCACGCAGACCCCTCTCTGTCAAACACAGCAGAGCTCTACGTGATGGGGGATTCTCAGAGAAAGGGGAGTAGGCTAGGCCAGTAGACATGTTATATGAGCTGGCAATGTTAGGACAAACACCTAAACCAGTTTCGGCCACACTATGGAATATCCTTTGTAGTTTCACAAACCAGGCTGAACATCAGAAGCACCAGAAAGGCTTTTAAAAAGATACAGATTCTTCTAGCAGGTGAATTAGAATTTCTAGATGCAGGGCCTAGGAATCAACATTTTTAAAGAACCCCAGATTATGATGTGACTACTTTTGGGAACTCCTGCTTTAAAAGACAAGCTTAAATGTCAAGCAAACAAATACATCAACAGAAATGGGAAGTTATTCATAAATAAGAAACATCCCTATATATGATAAACAGGGAGGGTTTTTTCCTGAAGCGCAAATTATTTTTTTTTAAATAGTTTTATTTTCTGATCATAAAAATCAGAAATGCTTATTAAAAGAAAGATTCCCATTTTAGACATGCTAGTCTTTCAGACTTTTGTCTGTCTCTTGCCTGGAAAATCCCATGGATGGCGGAGCCTGGTAGGCTGCAGTCCGCAGGGTCGCGGACAGTCGGACACGACTGAGCGACTTCACTTTCACTTTTCACTTTCATGCATTGGAGAAGGAAATGGCAACCCACTCCAGTGTTCTTGCCTGGAGAATTCCAGGCATGAGGGAGCCTAGTGGGCTGCTGTCTATGGGGTCGCACAGAGTCGGACACGACTGAAGCGACTTAGCAGCAGCAGCAGTCTTTCAGACTTTTGTTTGTCTAAGTACATATGTATAAATATTTTTGTTTTACAAAATTAGGACTGTAAAGTATATGTACTATTTCATGGCCTATTTTATTCACTAAAAATAGATCATGAGTATTTTCATATGGCAATAAGGACTGGTGTAGTCAATTTTCAGTGGTTGTATGACATTTCAATCTATGGTTGCATCATAGTTGATTTAACTAATCCCCTATTGTTGGGACATCCCCCCACTCCATATTTAATAAATGGAATTGTTGGGTTAAAGTTTATGAACATTTTTAAGGCTTTTGATACATATTAGTTATTTGCCCCTCTCTCCAAGTGTCTTACCAGTTTACATTTTGTCTAAAAGTATTTGAGAGTACCTGTTTTTCTACACCTACAATGGACTACCTGGGATTTTAGTTTCATTCTATCCAGATTGTACATACCCCTTTACAGTAAAACTTGTTCCTTAAATTGAATACAAGATGACAGGAGAGGACTTGTGCAGTGAGAGATGTTGTGTATACATAAAGGGAGGCAAGAAGACTGCATTATTCTTTAGATGAGAATAAAGTTTCACATAGGTCTGTTATAAATAAGAGGAGTGACTGAAGATAAGATCACCATAAAATCTTATCTATGTTAATTAAGCAGCTTTCGAATTGGAATCTTGGCTTATAAACTAAACTTGGCTTATAAATCAAATTAGCAGAGAGGTAGGGAGGAAAAGAATACTTGGGGGCATTCCTGCCTTGGAAGAGCAGATGTGCTCACTTCTGGTATAAGATCTATCAACTACAAATTGGCACTTATCAAGAGCATTGCCAGTGACTGAACAACAGAGGCGTGTGCCATCTGCCTGTGCGGAGACTGAACCCCATGCTGCTGTAACTGATGACCTTCAACAACCCCCGAGGGAGTTCAGGGTGGAGGGGGGCACTCTGTGCTCCAGGGAATCTGGTGGCACAGGTCTTTAGATAGTTGGATGTTTTTAGGAATAGATTTTATGATCTCAATCTCCTCATAACTAGAGAAGCCCTAAATCCCTTCATGGTGACATCAGACCCTCATGACTAACAAAACGCCTTTTGTAAAATGAGTGCTTCATGGTATTGAACTCCCCCTTCACCAAAACCTTATATATTTCTTTCTCCCACTGCCGCTTTGGAGCAGTCTCTTAGAGCTATCTGAGATGCTGCCTCTTGGGCTGCAGTCCTCATTTTGCCCCAAATAAAACTTAACTCACAACTCTAAAGTTGTAAATCTTTTTTTTGTCGACAGATCTCATATACTATAGTTTAAAAAGGTATGGTAGATCACAGTGAGACCATTTTACACCCATTATCCAGGATGGCTAAAATAAAAACAATAGCAAAGGATGTGGAGAAGCTGGAACCCTCATATATTGCTGGTGGCACAGCCACTCTGGAAAGTAGTGTGGCAGTTTCTCAGTAAATTAAACATAAAATTGCCATATGGCCTAGCAATTCCACTCCTTCAGATAGGTCCTCTGTTTTCCTAAATGCTGCCCTCTGGTCATGAGTAGGTGAGGATCTGTTTAGCCAAAATAAGCAGGCTGCTTCAGAACTTCCCATGGGGAAAACTGAAATCTGATTCTTCTCCTTTCTTCACTCAGTCTCTAGGTTGAGAACTCCAAGCAGTAAGAGACACAGGATAATAATGGCAAAGATGGAGCCTTTTTGAGAGCCTTCTCCTCTGCTAAATGCCATTTTGAAGGGAAAAAAGAAGTCAAATGGATATTTCCAGTCCATTCTGGGTTGGCCTCTTGGAGGCTCTGGCTTCTGGGTAATGTCCACAAAGGTCACCACAGTTTTCAAAGGTACTTCTGTTTCAGGCTGGGAATCCTGCAGGAAGAATGTCCATGACAGGTCAGTGCTTAGCACCCATTCAAATAGCCCTCCAATTTGAATGTTATTATTACTTCCCTGAATAAAGACCCATAACAAACTGCTATGCAGTTCTCTTTCTGAGACACAGGAAATTACTTACTTAGCAACAGTTGCACCACAACTATGAACACTTACACCTACCAAAAGACTAACTCCAGCTTCCCCTGGCTGGGGAGCTGGCCTGGTAACAGAGAAGCCACTGCTTCTGTTACATGTTTAGCAGCTCTACCTTATCATGTCCCAAACGCTCCAGGCTCTGAAACAGTACACGTGTACTAGTGCATGTAGTAGTAGCAATTTTCTTCCTTCTTCAGTTGTAGAAAGAAACATGAAACTTCATGGAAAAGGTAAAGAGCTTCAGCAATGTAGATTTTTTTTAAAAAATCAAGATTCACAGAATCTCAGGGTTAGAAAGGATCCTCCTAATCAATTCAAGTCAAATGAAAACGATGCTCCCAGGAAAAGGGACCTTGTCAAGCTGACTCAAGTATCTAATCTAGCAGGTGTAGCTTTGGGTAGATATGGTTGCAGCCTGATGACTGGAATTATGTTTATCTAAACTGAATTAATTCCCTTTGTTCCAACTCTGTTCACCAGACAGACTTTTGATTATAATTTGACAGTAAGTAACTATCTTGTTTCTGTCTTCACTCTGATGCCACATATTATCTCAGCTTTGGCCTTTGGCAACAGTAAATGTCAGGTTCTAGGAACATAATTTTGCTTGGTATAACCTTTCTATAGATATTTTTAAAATGAATGTGGGGCCAGTGCTGTGATAATTTTGCATGTCATACTAACTCTTTGGACTTTTTTTTAAAACAGTGACATTCATGCAGGGCTTGGTATACAATTAATGTAACTTCTGTGGCTTCCCTGGTGGCTCAGAGGTTAAAGTGTCTGCCTGCAATTCAGGAGACCTGGGTTCGATCCCTGGGTCGGGAAGATCCCCTGGAGAAGGAAATGGCAACCCACTCCAGTATTCTTGCCTGGAGAATCCCATGGACAGAGGAGCCTGAAGGGCTACAGTCCACGGGGTCGCAAAGAGTCGGACACGACTGAGCTACTTCACTTTCACTTTCTGTGGCTCTGAAAGCCCCCACATGCATTCTAAGTACAGCCAGCTTAGGCTGAAGATGCCAAGGGTTTCCTGATTCCAGCCACTGAAGACTGGCTGAGACTAACCAGATTTAAAAAAACGGGGAGGAGTTTATTACTGAAAGTGAAAGAGAGACTGGAAAATTTAAACCAGAGAAATTCTGGATTTCAGGATATATAGAAAGGACAGAGTGAAGTAAGGAACCAAAAATAGGGAAATTACTCTGCATAATGAAATACCTTGCCCAAGTCTGGCTTCAAAATGCTAAGAGATGCTCTTATCCACATACCCTTTAGTTGGGAGCCAGCAGGGTTGTTTTGTTGTTTTTTTTCTTGAGAAAAGTAGCATTCCCAACAAAAAGACAAAAAGACAAAAAGATACTGATATCTGGCAGTCCTATAATCTTGTAAAGGCCCAATTAGTACAAAAACATAAATAGCAGAGTATCATGTAAATAAACTGTATTTACTTAATGGGTTTGTTATGAGAATTCAATACTTATTTAAAAAATACTTATAAAAAATATTACCAGTGCCTGTCATATAGTAAATATTCAATAAATGTTTTTCTATTATTATTATCATACAAGAAGATCTAAGTCTACACAATGTTTTGCTTAAATTCTTCTTTATTTTGTAGTTTGTTCTTGGGAACATTCCAAACATGCTCCTATTTTACTTTTTGTAGTGAGAGGAATTTAAAGTGTTTCCAAAGCTACATTTATACAATGAAAAGTCATTTTGACAGTTCAGTTCAAACTTCAGAGAGCCTTCACTTCAAGGTGTAGAAACATAAATACCTACCAGCCTAAACAGATAACCTAAATGGGAGAAGTGGGGCAGGTAAGGGTGGGTAGCTGCAGGCTGTGTGAAGGAAGTATTTTATTAGTGGCAATCACATTCAGTATGACTTCCCTGATAGCTCAGTTGGTAAAGAATCTACCAGCAGTGCAGGAGCCCCTGGTTCAATTCCTGGGTTAGGAAGATCACTGGAGAAGGGATAGGTTACCCACTCCAATATTCTTGCTTCCCTTGTGGCTCAGCTGGTAAAGCATCCGCCTGCAATGTGGGAGACCTGGGTTCGATCCCTGGGTTGGGAAGATCTCCAGGAGAAGGGAAAGGCTACCCTCTCCAGTATTCTGGCCTGGAGAATTCCATGGACTGTATAGTCCATGGTGTCGCAAAGAATCAGACACAACTGAGTGACCTTCACTTTCACCATTTGGTGGCAGATTTTATGCCATGTAGGAGTGTAGGATCTCTTATCACCAGATTTTCAAGACAAGTCAGAGATCTGGATGTCAAGGTAAAATTTCGTGATTTTTAAATGCTGACACAAATTTAAAAAAACAAAATGCTTTTCAGATCAAACAAAACAAGTCTACAGGCTAAACAGGTTACAGGCTGCTTGTCTGCTACTCAGCTTTAGTTTTATGCCATCATTCAGACACACTGAGCTGCCTGACACAGCCTAGGTGAGACCACTGTCAACTACAAACTTTAAAAGGATGGCCCATGGGGTAAGGAGAAGAACTGCAGAAGATATACCTTCAGCAAAATATCTCCTTAATTAGCTCCTCCTCTTATTACTTTAGACACTTTGGAACATGTATACTAGTTTTCTTTGAATAGGCTCTTGCTATGATGAGAAAAAATTGCACAGAAATTCCTGAGAGACAGGCCTGTGTGGATAAAGCAAAGTGATTTAAAATTAAGGACAAATAATCAGTATAAACACATAAAGAAAAAATGAGTGCTTATGTGACTTCAGGAGAAAATTTCCATTCGAGACTGCAGTAAAAAAATGTCAATACAGATGATAAAACTGCCTATTATAGAATTATTTGCATTTGCTATTGGAAGGACTGATGCTGAGGCTGAAACTCCAATACTTTGGCCACCTCATGCGAAGAGTTGACTCATTGGAAAAGACCCTGATGCTGAGAGGGATTGGGGGCAGGAGGAGAAGCGGACGACAGAGGATGAGATGGCTGGATTCGATCCACATGAGTTTGGGTGAACTCCGGGAGTTGGTGATGGACAGGGAGGCCTGGCGTGCTGTGATTCATGGGGTCGCAAAGAGTCAGACATGACTGAGCGACTGAACTGAACTGAACTTTCTGTGATATGACACTATTGAGTCATAACTCCTTTTACTTTTACAAGGGCATAGTATCATCTTTCATGGAAGCAAGCTTCTCGAGTGAACATTTTTGTATAATCAAAATTACCTTTGCAAATCATTTAAATCACACTAAGTAAAGCCACATGATTTGGCATATCCCAAATCAGCCCTCAATAAATTCAGCAGGGTTAAATTTTGCTCCATCACTGGGAATAGAAATTGTGTCTTCAGTTATGCACAAATGAAGCACAACTGAAATTCTCAGCTGTCAACCACTTAGGACAGTTAGATGTGAAAGACTGTAAGTGTGATTTTGTAGAGGGGACAGACTAACCTGAAAAGCTAACCTCTATTAAATACTAGAAAAATACAATGATTAATAATACCTGGAAAAGACAGAGGCACTGGGTAATGTCAAGGCCTAAGAAAACCAGAGATTCAGGAAAATAAAAAGAACAATCCTGTAGGTATATTCCCAAACTACACAGGTATTCATGAATAAAGATACAGTTCATAAATATAAAACAATAGATTCAGTGCCATATCTGTAACAGGTTAAATGAATCTTACAGAAAGAGTTCTGTTTTATTCAGTAAGCCAACACAGAAAGAATGGAATGTTCACATTAACACAGTTTCTGGTAACGAGTTTTAACACATTTATAGGCATAAAGAGCTAAGGTGCTCAACTGTGTAAGGGAAGAGCTAAAGGTATTTTACTTCTGACTTAAATGTAGTCTCTAGTTTCTCTTCTGGGAGGTAAAATCAATGACTTACAGGTAAAAATTTCAATTAGTTTTAATTTCCATTAAAAAATAATAATCTGGCATACCAGTTCATACATGAAGTTCACCAGGACCTAATCACTTTATTTTTGAACTTCCCTTAGCTGTAGGCAGTTGCTAAACTGTCCTAAGGCACATCATAAACAGCAGGTATATGTTTACTACATATTAAAATTATTTATTTTAACGGAGTACAATCAGCCAAGAATTGATGATTACAAACTAGCCACAGTAGTAACTTTAACAGCAACCAACAGGCTGGAGACTAACAAATGTGTGACTGTCACTGAATACATAGAATGTCATAGAATATCTTTTCTGTGGTTGAATCAAGCAGTATATAGTAACTATAGTATGATAATTTAAAACAAAGTAACCTATACTGTAGTCATGAAATTTAAAAAAACACGGGGCAAAAATATAGATTGTATTTACCATGAAAACATGTTAATTTCAGTAACCAGGCAGGGAGGATCTACTTGAAAGTTAATTGTTCCAGCTCATTCTGACCAAACATTAGATTTTGGCTGATAGCATAAACTGACTCTCAGGAAGTTAAAAAATTAACTGGTCATCAAATGACTGATATAATAATCTAGGCTTTGCAAGGCTTACCTGTATGGACTGGAATTGGTATAGAAATCGGGCTCCTGACACATGAGCTTGTGGGTTGGACTGGAGGCCTATATATGCCCACAGTATCTGGATCTCCAGGGAAACTGGGACACAGCAGGAAGTACAGTGCATAGCCTGCAGGAGAGTAAAGAAGCATCTGATGTAATTGCTCATGGTTGCCTATTGTTATTAATATTTATCATGCATTAAGTAGCTGTTGTTTCTTAAACATTACACAATAACAGAGAAGACAGTGTGGCTTAGGGAAAGGACACAAAAGTTCATAAGAGGTCATGTTATTGTTCAGTTCAGTTGCTCAGTCATGTCTGACTCTTTGCGACATCATGGACTGTAGCTCACCAGGCCTCCCTGTCCATCACCATCTCCTGGAGCTTGCTCAAATTCATGTCCATCAGGTCAATAATACCATCCAACCATCTCATCCTCTGTTGTCCCCTTCTCCTCCCACCTTCAATCTTTCCCAGCATCAGGGTCTTTTCCAATGAGTCAGTTCTTTGCATCAGGTGGCCAAAGTATTGGTGTTTCAGCTTCAGCATCAGTCCTTCCAATGAATATTCAGGACTGATTTCCTTGAGGATGGACTGGTTGGATCTCCTTGAGTCCAAGGGACTCTCAAGAGTCTCCTCCAACACCACAGTTCAAAAGCATCAATTCTTCGGCACTCAGCTTTCTTTATGGCCCAAGTCTCATATCCATACATGACTACCATGGAAAAACCATAGCTTTGACTAGACAGACCTTTGTTGATAAAGTAATGTCTCTGCTTTTTAATATGCTGATTAGGTTGGTCATGGCTTTTCTTCCAAGGAGCAAGTGTCTTTTAATTTCATGGCTGCAGTCACCGTCTGCAGTGATTTTGGAGCCCGAAAAATAAAGTCTCTGACTGTTGCCACTGTTTCCCCATCTATTTACCATGAAGTGATGGGACCAGATACCACGATCTTAGTTTTTTGAATGTTGAGTTTTAAGCCAGCTTTTTCACTCTCCTCTTTCACTTTCATCAAGAACCTCTTTAGTTCCTCTTCACTTTCTGCCAAAAGGGTGGTGTCACCTGCATATCCGAGGTTATTATTGTCCATGATCTTAAAAAAGATAATATTCTAAAATGGAAATACTAAAATAGAAAATAAAATGGAAATACTAACATAGAGATAAATAAAACACAAATAAGCTGATGTACAGTAGTTATAAGAAGTGCTCAGTGAGTGGTGGAGTCACTATTGTGGAATGCCAGAAGCAGCAGCCATTGCCGGTTGAGGATGGCTTCATAGAACCGGGATGAGTAATATGTGATGGAGGAAATGGTGTCTAAAGGAAAATTTAGGTAGAGAGATGGCACATAAAATGGTACGCAACTAAAATAGCACATGCCATGAAGGGGCAGTTACTGATTTAAGTACAGTTGTTATGTCTCCTACGTGCCAGGCATGTGTGAGGCATTGGCCCTGGGCAGACCACTTGACTGAAGCAATGGATCTGAACGCAGGAACAGAGGAAAGATTAAGGAAGGATGTTTCAGGGTTACATTATGAAGCCCAACTAAGCAGTCTGACTCCAGGACAATTAATTCTATGATGCAGGAAGGACTGGTGGAAGTGAGGACATAAATCAGGAAGTTACGATAACTTAGCAAAACCAATTATCCTCAAATATGCCTTGCTTTTCTAACTTAACACTTTTTATTTATAGTAAGACTTAGACATAGGCAATAACACGTCTAAACTAGGAAGAGGGGAAGAGACCGTGTTTATGTTCAATTTATTCAGGAACTGTCAAACTCTTTTCAAATTGGCTCTACTATTTTGTAGTCCCACCAGCAATGTCTGAGGGTTCCAATTTCTCCACATTGCTGCCAACTCTTGTTATTATCCATTTTTAAAATTATAGCCATCCCAGTGGGTATGAATTGGTATGTCTTTGTGGTTTTGCATTCCCTTAATGGCTAATGATGTTGACTAATGACCTTTTCATGTGTTTTTTCCAAATATTTTAGAACACTTTTCCTTTCATTTATTCTATCTATATTAGGAAAATTTTTCCATGTTATCAAATATTCTACAAAAATGTGATTTAAAAATGTAAATAGTAGGTTTAAGAACCATAGAGTAAATTCCGCTATAATCTCAGTCCTGTTCACTAACCATTTCTTAATACTCAGCTATGTATCACCACAAACCATGCTCCCTAGGTATGGCTTTATGAGGTTTAAGAAAACTTAATTTGACTACAGTTGTCCAAGGGCTGCATCAAGTACATGCATCTACTTATCCCCCAAGTCTCACTAAAAGGAAAGAAGTATACAAGGCATAAAGTCATAATAGTGCTGAGAAAGGGAAAGGGGGCACTTTAAAAATAAAATCTAAGAGGAAAGGCCTTCCAAGTCTGAACCAAAATTCAAAAGTTGAAAAAAAAGACTGATAAATCTCACAATATAAAAATCAACTTCTGTGTGGCATAAAAACCATAAACAAAGTCAAAAGACAAATGACAAACTGGGAAATAATATCTATAAATCACATAACAGAAAAGAGACAATTTGTCACATACTCAAAGATCTTCTACAAGTCATAAGGCTAGTAATTCAATAAAAATGGCTAGTAATTCAATAAAAAGATATAAATAAATCATAGTGAAGAAAATAAGAATTATTCAAGTGTATGTCAAGATACTCAACCTTACTCAGAGTAGGAGAAAAAGAAAACTAAAATGGGATATTAATTTTCACTTATCAGATAAGCAAAGATTAAAAGCTTGATAACCCAGTATTAAGGGTATGGGTAACAAGCCATCCCATAGATGGATAGTGGGGCTGTAAATAGGTACAACCTGTATGGGAAATAAATTTGTAATATATATTAAAAATGTAAATGCATATACCTTTGGATCTAGCAATTCTAAGATTTTTCATATAGGCTTATTTTCACATGTACAAAATTGTGCCTGAACCAGGTTATAAAATGCCACACTGTGTATAATGGCAAAAGGCTGAAAACAACCTGCATGTTCTGCCTAAATAAATTAATTTATGGTTTATCCATATAATGGAATAAAATGCAACTATACCATGCAAAGGATGAGGAAGCTTATTATATACTGATATGGAACAAACTCTCAAGATCAAGTGAAAAAAGCAAAGTGCAGAGCAGTATTTATGATCTTACATCATTTGGATTAAAAAAAAAAAAGATGAGTATTTTCTTGTGTAAGCATGTAATATCTCTGGAAGGAAAGAAAGTAATAACTGCCTCTGTGGAAGGGAAGAGCTATCTTGAGAAAGAGTTTTATTTTTGTACTTTTGGAATTTTGAGCCAAGCATATGTATTACTTACACAAGAAATAAAAAGCTTAAGTGGAAGGAAATAAAATTAAAGATACAGTTGATTAAAGCCAGGAGGGAAAGTGAAAGGACAGTCCATGGAATTCTCCAGGCTAGGGGGGGCAAAAGAGGAAGTAGATTTCTTTCTTTTGCTCTGACACACAAGATTTCGCTATTTTACTTAAACTGGAATCAAGAGGTACACCGGCCAAGCGCTGATGTGACCACCGGAAAGAATAAAAACAGAAAAGAGCTGAATGAGATTTCGTCAGGGGTAGTGGGTACTGAGGCTTTTATTTTTCGTTAATACTATTCTCTAGACCTTCTACCTTGAGATTTTTCTCTAAGGAAAGTTTTATATATATATATATATATATATACACACACACACCTGACCTGAAATGATGACTTCAGATGGCCATGATTTCTTACAGTCTTTCTTTTAGGACAACCACATTATATTTCTTCTGTGACAACCAAACCAACTATGGAAACAGGTCTGGTTTTAATCTTAATAAATAAAGGAGGAAAGTAAGCTTTTGTCAGAATGTGTATTTCTTTCCTTACTGAAACACTGTAGTTCCTGCTGAGGATCTCGGTCCACTCTCCCTTCTGGGCTGGGTCAGCATTTCCAAAGATGGCAATGTGCTCTGGTCTGGGACTTCCGTGAAGAGCCTGATAAATCTCCTGCTGCAAGTTGCTGCAGTCCACCCTTTTCAGCCTAAAATCAAACACCTCGGAGTCTGGAGTCCAGTGCTAACATCATAATGTAATTCATTCAAACATTAGAAATAATACCAAAAAATAAACTGTGGGAAATAATCCTTCATAGGTATAAAAGACTCAAAAAAAAAAAAAACCCTAGCAACATTAGTATTATTTAAAGACTATTCCTAACATTCTCTGAACTCTAATTCAAAATATAAAAGTTGCCACATCACATATTCCCTACAGGTAGAGACAAATTTGCTAGAAATGATGTGGAAGCAAAGAATTACCTGAGCTTGCATCCAGATATTGCATTCACTCCAAATTGTACTTCGTGTCTCTTAACAGAGCAAGTTCCATCACCCTGGCTCTGTAAGAGGGTCATCTGAGGTGGAAAGGGATGGTCAAGGAGATCATAAAAGAAAAAGTAGGCTGATTGGAAAATGTATGCTTCTTAATATTTGCTTAACACTTTGGTACTTTACTAATACCATGATATTATTCAAGTAACATTTTTGTTTCCCTCTGGCAATGAAAACATAAGAGAATTATTGTTTTTCCAAAAATGAACGTATACCTTAAATATCTCATTAAACACAATTCAGTCAGGATCCTCACCTTCAGCCAGTCTAATATAAGTTCTAAAGCCTTTGATAGCATCTGCGTTTGAGAACATATTAATAGTTCGGTAAAGGAAGTCCTTGGGGCTTCCCTGGTGGCTCAGTGGTAAAGAATCTGCCTGCCAATGCAGGAGACATGGGTTTGATCCCTGGGTCAGAAAGATCCCCTGGAGAAGAAAATGGCAACCCACTCAAGTATTCTTGCCTGGAAGATCCCATGGACAGAGGAGCCTAGCGGGCTATAGTCCATGGGGTCTCAAGAATCAGATACAGCAACTAAACAACAACAAAGGAAATCCTCACTACCTAAAAAATGGAGAAATCACAGAATTGGAAAAATCCGAAAGATCAGTAACTAAAGCTTTTCACATTAGGCTGTAGGCCACCCAGATACCCAAAAAGGATACTGAGTGTCTTATATCACCAGTTAGAACCAGGAGTGGCTTTCCGACAATATAGCCAGGATTCCCACTTCTAGACCCAGTAAGAGAAGCAGCTGTGCTCTGCTGGAAAGCCTGCAGAAAGAGTGAAGGAAAGTCAGTATGAAGAAAGTCATGCTCACTCACTTTTCCGGTGTGGCCTCATACTCTTCCTTAAGGCAATGCTGCAGGTTAGCTGCACTGAACAATCTGGCCTCCTTCCAAAGTGTAGCATTTTGCAAAAATTGCTCCTCCAGCATCTTTTACTTTTTTTAATTCACTAAAATAAATCCTTATTCACATCCATCTGAACACTCCTTCTACCAAGGATTGCAACTAAAGATCTATCAAAGATCTCTCAATCCTGTTTGTCAAAATTACTATTAACTCAGGGCTATGTTCAGTGTAGCTAGAATCAGAGGAGTTTAAATGTAATTTAGAACTATATTTTAATTAACTATATTTGTTCCACAGATGAACTCTGAGTGACATGGGATTCAGTGAATCACTTGAGGGTAGAGTTGAGAAGAAACTGGATTCTGCTATGTTCAAAAGGAAAGAAAGTAGAACAAAGTCAAAAGGTGGTGATCAAGACTAGAAACTTAAGCACGACATGAATAAAATGCTGAATGCCCAGAAACATGAAAAAAGCTAGTTAAAGAATTTGTGTGGGATTTTAGCTGAGTTTATGATTCAAAATGACTATTTTAAAAAAGTGTTTGGATTTGTAAGTAAAGTCCTGCTTTGCTGGGGGAATATGCTAATGAATAAACATTGTTGAATCCTTATCACTCGAAGTTAAATTATAGAATATTAAATGTTGAGACTTCAGTTGACAGACTGAACTAGGCCTTCATATTCTTATTCTATCTTACATGTATTACAGAAGCAGGGGAACTATTTCTAACCCAATACTTCTTTCTTCTTGGTCCTCTATAAGAGAAGAACCCTAACCCTGAAGTGAATGACGAAATCTTGCTGTAATGAAGTGCCTGGCTCAACAGTCAGGTTCGTTTGTCCAAAACTGACAGAGACTTTCTGGATTCCAAAAGTCCCATTGGTCTCTATTTCATAGATGACCTGAAATACAAAAGTAAAATCAATTAATAAAAAATATTTTGTGGGTCAATTATGTTTAGGACAGATTTCTTGTCTTTAAGGGTTTTCCTATAACTGAATAAGGGAACAGAATGGTGACTATAGTTAACAATACTGCATTGTGTATTTGCAAGTTGCTAAGATGGCAGATTTTAAAAGTCTTCATCACAAGAAAAAAATTGTAACTGTGTGGTGATGAATGCTAACTTATCGTGGTAATTGTTTCACAGTATATACACGTATCAAATCATTATGCTGTACACCTAAAACTGATATAATTTATATATCAATTATATCTAAATTAAAAAAATAACCGGATGAGGGAGACTAAAAGTGTTATCTTAAAAATGCCAAATACAAATATTATGAAAAGATAAAAGTTGACTTCATATTGTATCTACACATGAAAAAAGAATAGAGCTCTTTGAAAGAGTTCATGGGAGAGGTGAATTTATGGTAAGAATTGAAAGGAAAGAAACATAAATTTTGATTGCATGCAGAGAAAGTGAGTAGGAGCACAGGCAGAAGTGAACATGGAACGGAAATCTGGTTACTTCGCTTTCACCATGTCTGAGGATAAGTTAAGACAGTAGCTGGAGATGGAAGTCATAAAAAGGTAAAGGTAACCTTAGATTTCTGAGCACAGGTTTTAAAATGATGCTTTCCAATAATTCTTACTTTTGTTTGTTGATTAGAAGAGAGAGAATAGAGGAAAAGAAGTTGATGAGTCTATTTCAGACTTTCAGATGATACTGATTTTGTCAACAAAAGAAACTGTGGTCAGTAAAAACTGGAACAGACTGCACATGGGCAAAGAAAGAAGAATGATAAAGAATCTTAATATTCTGGACATGAAATGACAGAGGACAGTAACAATAGAAACGACTGAAACACGTTGGGCTCAGTTTTTGACATGTTAAGTTTCAGATAATGCACACAAATTCACGTGGGGTTGGTCTGGTACTTAATGGAAGATGAAGCACCTCGGTAATGCTGATCAACATACATTAGTCCAGAATCTGACGTCAGTGTCCCTACCTGGGAAACAACATTCTGACAAGTGTTTCCGGCCAACACAGGAGGGCCAGCCTGTGAGACAGGTGTTACAGGCACCTGGAACTGGAAAGGGAAAGAGGCAGAAGAAAGCATTTCCTCTTCTAGCTTATGTATTATGCTGAAATGAGTATTTTTCCTTTTTTGACAATCACCTTCCTTTCTCCTTCCGTTGCCAGTCTACCACTTCAGGTCAAAAGTCATTGTTATTCAACACTTTCCAAAACTATTTTTGGGAACATTACTAGTATTAGATATAAAACAAAGGCTCCTTGGTCAAATAAGTTTTAGAAATACTGTATCTGACACATCCCTCTTAGAGATTGAGAAGGCTTTCTAGTATATTAAAAACTTTAAGAACTACATCCTAAATATAAGGTTTAAATTTATTTAACCCAAAGTTTCTCAAACTTAGCTAATACCTTATGAACTCTTATTTCATATGATACTTACTAACACAGAGACACTGTTTCAGACTCATTCTTGAACACTTGATACATCACATATAATTCTCTTTTACCATTACAATCTAGAGTGAAACTGCCTCAGATGCAAAGGAATCAAATATTCTCTTTTTCTTTTTCCTGATAAAAGCCATCATACCTCCATGTTCTGTAGATCACTCATACCTCTTGGAACCTAGTATAAGAGAACAGCAAGGACATGAGTGTGTGTATATCTTACATAAAATCTCCAGGAGCTTGTGGTTTCACATTTGTGGGAGGAAAAAAAAAATCAACTTTTTTTTTCTACCTGATTCTTCCTTACACTCAAATGCCAGGAGTAGATTGAGGGGAGGCTAGATGGACTACGATGCCCACCTCCTCTGAGCAGAGCTCTAACAAACAGCAAAAGCAGGACGTTTTGGTGAAACAGTGATGTCCCCCTCTCCTACCTCCCCTAGTGAATTCCATTAGCTGGGAGGGTGAGAATCTTTCATCCTGGCTACCTAACCCTACTTCTTTCATCTTTCTTCAGATAGTAGGGCTTCTTGGCCTTCTGCCTTTTATGTAGCTCAGGCATTCTGACTTCCAGTTCAGTGCTTTCCCCACAACCCAAAAGTGGGAAGCATGGTGACTTTTAAGTCCACAGTGATGACAGTGGGGAAAGAAGGGACACCCACCTTCAAGACTGTGAAGTTATAGTAAGAGGCAGCATCAAGGGCAGGATCTGAGGTACAGCTATCTGCCAGATTCTTGAAGAAACGAGCACAGGTTGTACTTTTACTCTCCAAGAAACCTTAGAATTAAGGTAGCGGTAAATAACAAAGCCTATTTTTAAGTTTAACAAAAAGGGTAGCACTGGTGTTCAGGACTCACCTGCAGCATTACTCTTAGCACAGAGTCCCCCAGCTCCGACTCCTGCAGGCTGCCGCAGCAAGCTTATTACGGACCACTTGGGGAAGTAAGTCACAATGGGGTCGCCAGCCTAAACAAAGGAGAGCAGAAATTTATTCACAGTGAGATTGGACTGAACTCCACCAGAAAAGAATAAGAAACAAAAGTTAACTCAGTTAAAGTGGACAATACTTCCCTCCAAGAGAGCTGACAATGGCTTACCTAGGTAATGGCTAGGTAAAGGTCATGGCTCACCTTAACTTTGAGGTGGGCACCTCAAAGATACTAGGTCCGTTGTCAGTATGAGGAGAAAAACCAACCAAGCAACCCCTCCCCTTCCCCAAGCTCACCCTGTAGAAAGGTGGCGGAGATTGGGTTTGGGATGTTGAAGTGAATGATTCACCTCCAAATTCTGTAGCCAGGGCCTGGAAGTTGGTTGCATTGACGTTTTGGAGCTTCTGGAGATAGTTTAATCTTGCTAAAATATTTTTTAAAAGAAAGGTGGGTTAGATAAAAGAAAATTGTTCATTTTTATGTAACTGGAATACCAAGAAACTAATCTTTAAAAATATTTTTATTCAGGTATAAGATATACACAATGAAGTATGCAAGTACACTAATCTTAAGCATAGACTCAAGAATTTTTAAACATTTATACACTTTTTTAATTACCACTCAGATTAAGTTATAGATTTTCCCCAGAAGTTTCCCAATCAATGTGCCATCTTCAGAGACAATAATGATTTTGATTTCTGTCACTTTATAGTTTATTTATAATCTGTTAATTGAATTACTGTTTAAGTATTAAGATCTGAGACAAGAATATGACCAATGAGTGCCAGTCAGTTCCAAGTCTCTGATGTCAGGAATATGTAAGGTTAGCAATCTATGATGAAAATAGGAGTCTTGGTAATGTGTGCATCTGTCCCATTCTAGGTGAGTCTCTAGAATCACAAAATGGTACTGTTTCCATAGGAATATGGCAGAGTTGGAGACAATATCTGACTTGTCCTCTCCAAGTCTTCCGGTTTCCTCTAAACTTCAACTGACTAGTCCTCATAATAAAGTTTCCATCCTTCAAATATATGGATTTGTCATCTTTTATTCTTTTCACATTATAATGTCTACATTCAGGATTTTTCAAATACCCACCCAACGGTTATTTGGTAACAATTGTATAATTTATATTATAGCAATGTATAAATCTTTCCAAACTCCTGCAGCCATCTTCTTACGGCACTTCAGAACCAGGAAAGAGATGCAGATAAAGGCCTCTGATATTGTCCCCTGCCCAGAGCATGGCTTGTGATAAACAACACTCAGCTTTACCATCCAAGCTTTCTCCTAACTTAAAAAAAGAATGTAGCAGACAATGGTCCATACTAGTTTCTTTCATTCTTCATAATTATGGTCATTTGCAGATGACACCACTCTTATGGCAGAAAGTGAAGAGGAACTAAAAAGCCTATTGATGAAAGTGAAAGAGGAGAGTGAAAAAGTTGGCTTAAAGCTCAACATTCAGAAAACAAAGATCATGGCATCTGGTTCCATCACTTCAAGGCAAATAGATGGGGAAACAGTGGAAACAGTGTCAGACTTTATTTTGGGGGGCTCCAAAATCACTGCAGATGGTGACTGCAGCCATGAAATTAAAAGACGCTTGCTCCTTGGAAGAAAAGTTATGACCAACCTAGATAGCATATTCAAAAGCAGAGATATTACTTTGCCAACAAAGGTCCGTCTAGTCAAGGCTATGGTTTTTCCAGTGGTCATGTATGGATGTGAGAATTGGACTGTGAAGAAGGCTGAGCACTGAAGAATTGCTGCTTTTGAACTGTGGTGTTGGAGAAGACTCTTGAGAGTCCCTTGGACTGCAAGGAGATCCAACCAGTCCATTCCGAAGGAGATCAGCCCTGGGATTTCTCTGGAGGGAATGATGCTGAAGCTGAAACTCCAGTACTTTGGCCACCTCATGCGAAGAGTTGACTCATTGGAAAAGATTCTGATGCTAGGAGGGATTGGGGGCATGAGGAAAAGGGGACGACAGAGGATGAGATGGCTGGATGGCATCCCTGACTTGACGGCCGCGAGTCTGAGTGAACTCCGGGAGTTGGTGATGGACAGGGAGGCCTGGTGTGGTGCAGTTCATGGGGTTGCAAAGAGTCGGACATGACTGAGCGACTGAACTGAACTGAACAGATTGAAAAGGAAATCAAGATCTGCATTCCCAAAAGCTAACGCCATATTACATAATGCCTGACCTTTATCCTCTGTGATCCTAAGGTCCTAATCATTTGACTTTTCAGCTTTCTAATGGAACAGGAAATGAAGAAAACTCAATTGTGGGGCCTTTCACACTACTCACTTTCTGTGTATCTCCTAGGTCTGTGTTACTCAAAGTCCGGTGCACAGACTAGCAGCCCCAGCATAACCTGGAAGAGTGTCAGAAATTCAGAATCTTAAGACACACTCCAGACCTACTGAATCAGAACGTGCGTGTTAGCAAAGAGATCTCCCAGGTGATGTGTGTGCATATTAGAGATCGAAAAATCTTTGCTCTGTAACAGGTGATGCTAAAGTTCCTGGTCTGCAGACTACCATCTTCCATCTCTGATCTGAAATCTTCACATTTTGAAGCTTCCAGAAGCTGTTTAATATACTATTTCTTTAGAACTCATACCCTGAAAACCACATGGAAGAAATACTTACCTCACTTAAAAAAAAAAAAAAAAAGTAGTTATATCTATCTTTACAAACAAAAGAAGAAAAGTTAGAGTTAAGCTAAAAGAGAAGTTGAGATAGAAAATATCCATCTGGACATTTTTTCATGGCTTAACTGAGTAAGAGAAAGTTAACCTTTTGTCTCTCACTTCACTGCAGGGATACTGGAGGTAGTGATGGTAAGCAGGAATCATGCACCTAAGGAGCATGGGTAAGGATAGAAATAGAATTTTTGCCTAAAATTTCCAATATTATATATGGAATATTATACATAACAGGGCTTAAAGTATTTAGACTTAGATTGACACAATTTCAGGTGTGGAAGGAGGCTAGAGGTCCTGTGGCCCAATCCCATTAGGAAATTCGGATCCTGAGAGGTAAATGAGTTGCAAAAGGCCACAAAGCCATCTGGCAGAGCCAGGAGTAGATCAGAGATCTTCTGATTCCTGGTCTAGGGTTTTCCCCACTTGGTCAATGTTGTACAGTCTCTGACTAATAATGTCTGTTACTGATGGTCATTATCAGCAAATATTAAGCACTGTGGACAAATTCATGGTCCATCCTGTCTATGTGCTGACAATTTACCTGGGGAGACACAACATTCATATAAAATGACAGCAATGGGAAGTATTCTATATGTCCTAAGGGACTGGCTCTCAGGTGTTGTTGGGGAAAGAAAGTACAGAAACATCGGTCTGGAAACTGTGCAATATAGCATGGAATGCAGGAGGCATTAAAAACAGGAAGCACCAGTTTGGATATTACTGTGATATCCCTGGAGTGTTTTCACAAGGCTGGAAGTAAAAGGTAATAGGAAATTTGGGAAATTAGGAAATAGGAATAGCTGCAGCCTTATTTTATACCTTAATTTTTTTGGTCGCACCTCAAGACAGGCAGGATCTTAATTTTCTCACCAGGGAATGAATCCGGGTCCCTGCACTGGAAGCACAGACTTTTTACCACTGGACCACCAGGGAAGTCCTGCAAACTTATTTTAAAATGGACCATTTGCCTTGCTCCCTTTATCTTCTCACAACCTGAATGGCAGCAAGGCTCCTGCTAACTGCTTCCAAATTCAAGTCCCCCAAACCCCAAACCAGTTGTTTTAGGAAACAAATACAGTTTTGCAGTTTATTTTCTAACAGTCAGATGAAACCAGGATAAGCTGACTTCAGAGTATGAGGGACATTTAAGTCTTTTATGTGAAAACATTATTTTTCTTCTTAGACAATAAATTCTAAAAATATATATCAGATGTATATCTTTAGAAATGTTATCATTATCACTAGCAAATTTCTAAGTCTATTTAAAAACTTTAATACCAACCACTTTTCATGTTTATTACACTCTGCAGTTACTGAGCACTTTCACATTTAGGATTAGTGATATTTCTCATTTTCCTGCTGAAGAAATAAGCCTGGAAATGCTAAGGGATTTACCCAAGTGTGCATGTGTGCTAAGTTGCTTCAGGCATGTCCAACTCTTTGTGACCCTATGGACTGTAGCCCTCCAGGCTCCTCTGTCCGTGGGATTCTCTGGGCAAGAATACTGGAGTGGGTTGCCATGCCCTCCTCCGGAGGATCTTCCTGACTCAGGGATCAAACCTGGGTCTCTTGCAGCTCCTGCATCACAGGCAGATTCTTTATTGCTGAGCCACCAGGAAAGCCCACCAAGTCTGTGCAGCAGTAAGTAGATGGAGGGCTGAGACCCAAATCGAATGTTCTTTCCCCCGTGCTGTTGCCTCATGAAATAAAAACAAGGTTGATATAGACTCATCTGTCAAAGACATTCATCCAAATATTAATTGTTGCCTCCTATGTCAGGCACTGGGAATTCAGTGAGTGTCTTCATAGAGGTTGTAGCAAGTCAGGGATATAGTTGATCTGTAATTATCTGAGCTAAGAGGGTGGACAGAAATTAAAGTTCTCTATGGGTTTGCTGATCCACAGCCAGTAGGGCAAAAGAGATTGCCAATGTTCACCAATAAGAGAAAAAAAGAGAGGGTGGGGGGACAGGTAGAGGATAGGGAGGATGATAGACATCCAAGGGGGTGGGGAGGGGAGGTTTAAAAAACAAAGAAAAGGAAAAAAGTCAAAAACTAAGCTAACTCTCAAAAAATGTTAGGCAATACAAAGCCAACACATTTCTACTCACAATTGTTCACATGGACACAAAACTGCTTAATTCCATTTGAATCCATGAAAACTCTCGAAGGAAATGGGGAATTACTCCTGAAGATAAGAGAGTTGTCTACACACACCCAACTTGCAGACCTATCAGGAAACCGGAGGAAGAACAGGTACATTTAGAAGGAAGATTATATCCAAAAAAGGGTGCCCCACCGCTGTCAGATGCCAAAAAGAGGACTCCTTAGGCAGCCACGGGACAACACGAAGGTTCTGTTCTATTGGGCAGCCCTGCTTTAGAGCATCAGAAGAGGGACAGCGCTCCTGGGAAAAACCAAGGGAGTTCCATTCCTTGGAGTGGACGTGGGGGTGGGAGGCACGAAGGCAAAACTCTTCCTACGTCCAAATATTACTTAATCCCCTTTAGGATTCAACCTGAACATCGCAGCTCACCTCACGCTGCCTGGAAGGCAGAAGGAGAAAACTGTCCTCGGATGGAGAAGATAGCAGTCACTGTCGCAGCAGCAATTTATATCGCAGGCACCGGGAGTCAAGTCACAGACACAGATCGGTAGGACTATGAAAGTACAACATAAAACACAGCGAGTGCGGTGAGGATCCCTAAACTCTTCCAAGGCTCTTTCGACAGCCCCACTCCTTACTTTATGGGAATTCACTTGGATCTAAGTCGGTAGTTTCCATCCCCACATCCTCTCCCCTCACCTGGGAAGAGGTCCGCGGTCTTATTCCCCGGTGTCGAGGAGGTCACGACAGTAGGACCCACCGTAGAGATCCCAGGCACCTCCGAGGATTGAAGGGTCCCGCCCTGCGTCCTTGGCCCCAGGTCCGAATGGGTGGGCACTGCCCTAGACGGAGACGGAGAGGGCTGAGAGAGGACCCTCTCGGGGACCATCAGGAAGAACACCTGCAGTAGAGAGAGCTGCAAGCCAAACATGGGGCAATACAGACCACCCCCACCCCGCCCCAAGCGGTTTGAGGTAGGTTTCGGCGGTCGCTAGACGCGTCGCTAGAACGTGGGTGGAAGGAGTCGCATGGCGTCTAACGTCATCCGTATGCGCCTACCCATTGGCTCGTGGCGATGGCCGGGAGCTCTTCAGCCAATGGAAGCCGGCGCTGTTACAAATCCTCAGCATCTTTCAGTCGGTGCCCTCCTCCTGCGACCAGGCTCTGTTAGGTCTCCGTCGCTTGGCAACCGACAGACGTGCAAAGGCGCCCTTGCCTCTTCTCTCCGCTGAGTGGCAGTAGGAGTTCAGCCAAATGCCCCGTGCAGCTCTGACTTCCCTCCAAGAGGGCCGAGTCCTTCCTTGATAGAGGGAACCCCAGAGGCTGCAACTAGAACTTCATCTTTTTCACTCCGGATTCTAACGCTGAGAATCCTTTTCTAAAGGATATTCTCAAGGAAGAAGGTACACTGAAGGTCACATACCTTAAAAAAAAATAAAAGTCTCATCTAACTGTAATATTTTGGCGAAAAACATATTAGAAAGATTCAGCTCCTTCAGTTTTAACACTGAGAACATTTTCTTTAAATTAAAAAAATAGCCAAGGGACCGATAAGACTTTTTTTTGCTGTTATTATAAATCGCAACATTTTTTTTTTTTTGACTGCGCCGTGGCTTGAGGTTCTCTGACCAAGGATGGAACCCAGGCCCATTTGATAGCCAAGGCCCACTGGACTGTCAAGAAATTTCCTAAATTGCCGCTTTTGGTAGCCCTCTTTAGAAAATTTTGTTTCTTTCCCAGGAGTGCTGTGCCTCTTCTGACTCCCTAGTGCAGCGGTAGCCAATAGAACTTTCTGCAATGTAAGAAATGTTCTGTGTCTACACTGCTCAGAATGGCAGCTTCAGGCTATATGTGGCTACTGTGCACAGGAAAAGAAAGTGAAAGTAAAAGTTGCTCAGACGAATCGGATTCTTTGCGACCCAGGCTAGAATACTGGAGTGGGTAGCCTTTCCCTTCTCTAGGGGATCTTACCAACCCAGGGATCGAACCCAGGTCTCCCTCATTACAAGCAGATTCTTTACCAGTTGAGCCACAAGGAACCACAAGTGTGACAACTGCTGCTGCTGCTGCTGCTGCTGCTAAGTCACTTCAGTCGTGTCCAACTCTGTGCGACCCCATAGACGGCAGCCCACCAGGCTCCTCCATCCCTGGGATTCTCCAGGCAAGAACACTGGAGTGGGTTGCCATTTCCTTCTCCAATGCGTGAAAGGGAAAAGTGAAAGTGAAGTCGCTCAGCCTTGCCCAACTCCTAGTGACCCCGTAGACTGTCGCCTACCAGGCTCCTCTGTCCATGGGATTTTCCAGGCAAGAGTACTGGAGTGGGGTGCCATTGCCTTTCCCGAAATGTGACTGAGGAGCTGAATTTTTAATTTTTAATTAATTCAGAGTTAAATAACCACGTGTGACTGGTATTTAGCGTATTGTATAGTACAACTCTAGGGTATCAAAATCTTGCTGTTAGACCCAGTATTTTTGTCAACCTGCATATTCCGGATACCTAGATTATTTCAATTGCTTGGTTAGGGATATAAATTAAGACCTGTTAAGAGTTATAGGCCTTCCCTAGTAGCTCAGACGGTAAAGCATCTGCCTGCAATGCCAGAGACCTGAGTTCAACTCCTGGGTGGGGAAGATCCCCTGGGGAAGGAAATGGCAACCCACTCCAGTATTCTTGTCTGTAGAAATGCATGGACAGAGGAGCCTGGCGGGTCACAGTTCACGGGGTTGCAAAGAATTGGACACGACTGAGCGACAAAACATGCACACGCAAGAGTTGTCTAATGTCTAATACACTTATCAAAAATTAGCCAATGCTTCCTTTTCCACAGGCAGGTAAATGTTAGGGCACCTGGACCTTGCTCACATTCTCGAAGGTACTGATAGTCTAGTGTTTTGAATCCAGTAGCTAAATTTATCTTTGTGCTATAAACATTCTCAAATATGTTTTTATGTGATTGTGTGATGGACTTTCATAAGAGATATCTATATTTGAGTTTGGGCATAAAATATCTGCCTTTTTAGTAATTTCCATAGGAAAAGGCCAAGTTCATATTACTCAAATTATATGTATTTACTGACTATAAGCTCCAAAAACAGAGGGTTTTTTGTTTTGTTCACTGCTTGTATCCAATGCCTAGAACAGTGCCTAGGACATGTTAGATATGCATTAAACATTTTTAAAAATATTGTTTTGTTGAACTCTTTAGATTTAGCTCCTATGAATATTTAGTGTTTATATTAATTATGAACTGCATTTCTTTATATACAATTTCTATAACCAACTGGAGACTATTTTAGATTTCCAAGTTTGCATTTTACTCTTTAATTCTAATCAATGATAAATCAATGATGTTATTATTGAATTTATTAGTGTTGAAAAAAGAGTCTGTTGATTGAAGTAGTTTCAGGGTTGAGTGTAGGGAAATAACATTAATGGATTACTGAGTTGTTTTTTCTTATTTTTGGATTTTAGCACTTTACATGCTTTTTAAATACTTGTTTTCTCTTTTTTGTTATAGTGGAGCAAAAATATTATTTGTACTTTTGTTGTGATATGTTTGTAGCAAACTCTAATACAGAACTCTCAGTTCTTTTGAGATATTAAAATCTGGAAGATAATTTTGAAGGACAGGAAGTCTATTCACATGTTTCACACAGATGCCAATTTTAACATGAGGATTATATTGAACTAGCTTAATGTGTCACCTCAGAAGCAGAGATTCCCAGAAAAGATCATATGATACTGGCAGATGTCTGGGTTTGGTACTAAAAGAGAGCAGTGTGTACTTAGAAATTTAACGAAGAGATTGAATCAAGATGGCAGACTGAGAACAAGTTCTAGTCTCTCCTGACTCCTCCCCTCTTTAGATTATCCCCAGAATCTTAAAAAATTACAAGAAAGTTACATGAGCACACATAGTCGTGTGCATCCATGCACACACACTGATACTGGAAAACATGAAAGAGTGCTCTCAGAGGACCAGACATTATGACAACCTTTGAAAAATAGAAGGCTCTCAGGACAGGATTATAGTTGGATAAACAAAGAGGCTTAATATTGAAATAGGTGTGGCTCTTGGGGATGTTCTAAGCACACAAAAAGAAGCTACTGATATCAAAGGGCCCTTGGACAATAGAGTTACTGACTGAGGTACCACTGTAGGAAGAGTCAGGTAGGTCAGCCTTTCAGCCTTGCTTCCAGGTACAAACAGTGGCTACAAGAACTTGCTCCTAAAGAAGGCAGAGACAGCCATGTACACACTTTTATTAAAAAGATAGGACAGGGCCCTGGATAGTTTTTGACATCTAGGAGGAAGAGAGGCCTCACATCTTGAAGGCTGGTATTAGTTCCCCTTCTCAAGGTGTACACCCAACATTCCCTCCTCCACAAATCTACCAAAAACATAGGTTAAAAAGGATGCACTACTTTCAAAAGAACAATAATGAGACTCACACCTGACTTTTTAACAGAAATAAGGAAAACGGAATAATGTCTTGAAAGAAGTTAACCTAGAATTCTGTACTCAGCAAGGTAGCCTTTAAAAATGAAGATGCAAATGTGTTTAGAAAACAAAAATTAAGAAAAAAAATTTTATTACAGATCCTCACAAGGAATTGCTAAAGAGAATTGTTCAGGCTAAAGGAAAAATGACCTCAGATGGAAGTGCAGAAATGCTGGAATAAATTAAGAGCAATGGAAAGAACAAATGCAAGGTCAGTATATAAAATTCAATTGTATTCTGATATTATAGAAATAAAAAATTAGACAATAAAAAGCTTTAGGTGATAAAATTTATAACATAAGAAATGAAATGAGTGCAGTTCAGTTCAGTCACTCAGTTGTGTTCGACTCCTTGCGACCCCATGGACTGCATGCAGCACGCCAGGCCTCCCTGTCCATCACCAACCGCTGGAGTTCACTCAGACTCTTGCCCATTGAGTCAGTGATGCCATCCAACCATCTCATCCTCAGTCGTCCCCTTCTCCTCCCGCCTTCAATCTTTCCCAGCATCAGGGTCTTTTCAAATGAGTCGGTTCTTTGCATCAGGTGGCCAAAGTACTGGAGTTTCAGCTTCAGCATCAGTCCTTCCAATGAATATTCAGGATTGATTTCCTTTAGGATGGACTGGTTGGATCTCCTTGCAGTCCAAGGGACTCAAGAGCCTTCTCCAACAGCACAGTTCAAAAGCATCAATTCTTCGACACTCAGCTTTCTTTACAGTTCAACTCTCACATCCATACATGACTACTGGGAAAACCATAGCTTTGACTAGACGGACCTTTGTTGGCAAAGTAATGTCTCTGCTTTTGAATATGCTGTCTAGGTTGGTCATAACTTTTCTTCCAAAGCAAGCGTCTTTTAATTTCTTGGCTGCAATCACCATCTGTAGTGATTTTGGAGCCCCCCAAAATAAAGTCTGTCACTGTTTCCATTGTTTCCCCATCTGTTTGCCATGAAGTGATGGGACCAGATGCCATGATCTTAGTTTTCTGAATGTTGAGCTTTAGCCAACTTTTTCACTCTCCTCTTTCACTTTGATCAAGAGGCTCTTTAGTTCTTCTTCACTTTCTGCCATAAGGGTGGTATCATCTGCCTATCTGAGGTTATTGATATTTCTCCCAGCAATCTTCATTCCAGCTTGTGTTTCATCCAGTCCAGCATTTCTCATGATGTACTCTGCATATAAGTTAAATAAGCAGGGTGACAATATGCACCCTTGATGAACTCCTTTCCCTATTTGGAACCAGTCTGTTGTTCCATGTCCAGTTCTAACTGTTGCTTCTTGACCTGCATTCAGATTTCTCAGGAGACAGGTCTGGTGGTCTGGTATTCCTGTCTCTTGAAGAACTTTCCACAGTTTGTTGTGATCCACACAGTCAAAGGCTTTGGCATAGTCACTAAAACAGAAATAGATATTTTTCTGGAACTCTCTTGCTTTTTTGATAATCCAGCAGATGTTGGCAATTTGATCTCTGGTTCCTCTGTCTTTTCTAAATCAAGCTTGAACATCTGGAATTTAACAGTTCACGTACTGTTGAAGCCTGGCTTGGAGAATTTTGAGCATTACTTTGCTAGCATGTGAGATGAGTGCAATTGTGCAGTAGTTTGAGCATTCTTTGGCATTGCCTTTCTTAGGGATTGGAATGAAAACTGACCTTTTCCAGTCCTGTGACCACTGCTGAGTTTTCCAAATTTGCTGTCATGTTGAGTGCAGCACTTTCACAGCATCATCTTTTAGGATTTGAAATAGCTCAACTGGAATTCCATCACCTCCACTAGCTTTGTTCGTAGTGATGCTTCCTAAGGCCCACTTGACTTCACATTCCAAGATGTCTGGCTCTAGGTGAGTGATCACACCATCATGATTATCTGGGTCATGAAGATCTTTTTTGTACAGTTCAGAGAAGCCTGGTAGGCTACAGTCCATGGGGTCTCAAAGAGTCGGACACGACTGAGCGACTTCACCTTCACCTTCTGTGTATTCTTGCCACCTCTTCTTAATATCTTATGCTTCTGTTAGGTCCACACCATTTCTGTCCTTTATTGTGCCCATCTTTGCATGAAATGTTCCCTTGGTATCTCTAATTTTCTTGAAGAGAAAAATTAGTCTTTCCCATTCTATTGTTTTCCTCTGTTTCAAATGGACAGAAACTCAAATTTTAATGAGCACAATGTAGCCAAAATATGACATTTTAGCTCCTTTGTAGGGAGTTGGGGTTATGTACATAGTTCTGATCCATGAGCTATACATTAAAGAACTGATGAGACTTTAGGAAAATTTCTTTAGAAAACAAGTCTTTTTCCTCCCTTCTCCATGTTGCTACTTTAATTTTGAGTAAAATGGCTGGAGCTCCACCAGTCATTTTGGATCATGAGAAGAAATATAAGCAAAGATAAGCAACAAAAGGGAAGAAACCTGGATCCCTGACAACCATGGAAACTTCATACTTGCCCAGGACTTCCTACCCCTGGATATCTTTCATACAAAGAAATAATTTTATAAAAGGAGTTTCCCTGGTGGCTCAGATAGTAAAGAATCTGCCTGCAATACAGGAGACCCGGGTTCAATCCCTGGGTTGGGAAGATCCCCTGGAGAAGGGAATGACAATCCACTTCAGTATTCTTCCCTAGAGAATTCCACGGATAGAGGAGAATTTTATAAAAGACCTCAACAATTTAAGTCATAACATACTTTAGTGGCTTACCCATACTTATGTAATAATTAGAACTCTCAAAGATTAATTTACATCATTGCTTTGAATATATTTACGTATTTAAATTAGAATTTGTACAAAAAATGAAAGCAGAATTCAAACTAGAATTAAACTAGAATCTCTGTGTTGGCATTTGTTATTTTTTTGTCATTCAGTTTGTGATCTTCCTAGTTGTAGATATGGTGGATTTGGGGTCAAAACGTGAACATTTTGGATATTATGTTACGGGTGGGGCTCTGTATCTTAATTAACTTCTGTTTTAGCCAGCCTCCTCTGACACTGCTCAGAAGGGATGTGCATACCCCTGGCAGCACACCTCCATCACTACCAGATGGTGATGAAAGCCCCAGTTCCCCACCCAGCCTCCACTGATAGTCCAGGGGGCAGCACTTCTTGTTACTGCTGGGTGGGGTAAGAGCCAGCTCTCTCAAAGTGTGCGATGCATAAGGCAAAAAGAACTTTCGTTCTTTGTGTCATTTCTAGAGTTTCTGGGTTGCTAGCCAATCTGCCTTCTTCTCTCCAGCTTTTAGAATCTCTTTCTATATATACGTATATATATACACACACATATACATATACATATATATATATATATATATATGCTTCCCAATGGCACCCCACTCCAGTACTCTTGCCTGGAAAATCCCATGGACGGAGGAGCCTCGTAGGCTGCAGTCCATGGGGTCGCAAAGAGTCGGACACGACTGAGCGGCTTCCCTTTCCCTTTTCACTTTCATGCATTGGAGAAGGAAATGGCAACGCACTCCAGTGTTCTTGCCTGGAGAATCCCAGGGACGGGGGAGCCTGGTGGGCTGCCGTCTATGGGGTCGCACAGAGTTGGACACGACTGAAGTGACTTAGCAGCAGCAGCAGGTGGCGCTAGCGGTAAAGAACCTGCCTGCCAATGCAGGAGATCGAAGAGACATGGGTTCAGTTCCTGAGTGGGGAGGATCCCCTGAAGAAGACAATGGCAAGCAACTCCAGTACTCTTGCCTGGAAAATCCCATGGACAGAGGAGGCTACAGTCCACAGGGTCATAAAGAGTCGGACAGGACTGCAGTGACTTAGCGTGTGTGCATGCATGCACACACACATGTATATAGTGTCCAGAGTTTTCAGTTGTACTTAAGCAACAAGAATAGGGGAAAATATATCTATTCTATCTTCCTCGAAGGATATATTTGTTTTATTACAGAGAAGCGTTGCTGAATCCCTCATGCTGCCATAACTGAAAGTCTCTCTACTTTTCTCTTAAACATTTTTTCTTTCCCTCTACTTTTACAGTTTCTATTACTAGTTTAACTAATAATCATCCTCAATAATCTAAGTTTAAAAATAGAATTTAAATGCATTCAAAACACTCTAATTATCTCTTGGTGCATAACAAACCATACCAAAATTTTGTGGCATAAAATGACAACTGCTTTATAATCACTATGGATTCTCTGGGTCAGGAATTTAGGCAGGGTACAGCAGAGATGGCTTATCTCTGGTTCATGATATCTGGGGTCACTGCTGGTAAGACTTGGATAGTTGGGGGAGACTACTGGATGAGGTCCAGAATCATCTGTAGGTCTCTTCACTCACATGTCTGGTGGCTGGGCTGGGAATGCTTGAAGGTTCAGCTCAGTTGGGCCTGCTAACTGGAGTGCCGATGACATGGTCTCTTGTGACTTAGGTTTCCTCACAGTGTGGTAGCCTCAGGATGGTCAGACTTTTTCAGTGGTGGCTCAGAGCTTCAGGAAAGAGTGTTCTAGTGGACAAGGCAAAAGTTGAAGGGCCTTTTTGGATCTAGTCTTAAAAGCCATTTGATGTTACTTTAGTCCATTGGCTGAGACGTCCCATCCCCCTCCCCTTAACCCCTCTATGGAAGGGCTGTAAAAAAAATTTAGGCCAATTTTTTAAACTGCCACAAAATGTATAGAAACTTTGAGTATCTTTTATATAAAAAGTATAAAATAAATGGAAAAAAGTTTACAAACAATGGCTTCAAGAAATTATTTTTCTTCTAGTATATTCAATATTGGGCTTCCCTGGTAGCTCAGAAGGTAAAGAATCCACCTGCAATGCAGGAGACCTGGGTTCAATTTGATCCCTGGGTTGGCTGGATTCCTTGAAGAGGGCATGGCAGCCTACTCCAGTATTCTTGCCTGGAGAATTCCCATGGACCAGAGGAGCCTGGTGGGCTGTAGTCCATGGGGTTGCAAAGAGTCGGAGACGACAGCAACATGTACATATTCAATATTATCTGCTAAGTACAAAGGCCAAATACAATGATAATTAATGACAATCAAAATTTAAATTAATTTAAATATAATCAAAAGTTTTAACTGTTTCCTGAAATTTAACTAGGTATTATTATTATATAATATAAAGTTTATATTATTATAAAATTATATTATTATATTTTATAATAATAGTTATCATTATAGCTACCAATGTGAAGAATAAGTGTTGTGTTTAATACATGTTATATCTAGACTTACATATATACGAAGGGAGGAGGAGAAGGGGCCGATAGAGGATGAGATGGTTGGATGGCATCACCAACTCAATGGACTTGAGTTTGAGCAAGCTCCAGGAGATGGTGAAGGACAGGGAAGCCTGGAGTGCTGCAGTCCATGGGGTTGCAAAGAGTCAGACACGACTGAGCAACTGAACAATTGTTTACTATTGTTAAGTTTTCCTCAGATGCCACATGCAACTGTTGTAAAAACTGTTAAATATTGGATATAAAGAGTTTAAGAAAGTGAGCACTCTGCTTTATGACATATTTTACTGTTCAAAAACCTACTGTGGTCATGAAATTTGAGAAGAAAGATACAATGAGCTAAATTTTTTCTTAATAATTTCTCCAACTCAAATGCTCCTCATGCTTTGACGCTTTGTCCATCTCTGATGTCAGCAGTGCCACAGTCTTCTCTTCTTCGTTTGGACACAGGGTAGGGTGGCAGAGTGTTCCTCTGGTGCTTAAGTGGTGTGAATCACAGCAGCAGGCGTGTTGGATTGTGAATTGCCCAGTGTCATCACTGAGCACTGGTCCTGAGTGACAGAAGTACCCATGTGATTTTTGCCAAATTTGTTATTTGTGGTTTTCTGGTTTACGGGTCCCTCTAAGGTGCAGAACTAGAGCAGGAGCCCTTTGCCGAAGTTTGAAGGCGTTACCACTTCTCTGGGAGCATGAACTCTCCAACTCTGTCTAATCACTCTCACTGCTATCTCCAGTTCTGAGTTTATAATCCAGGGAGCTTCCAAGAACATGAAGTTCTTTCAGTGGTGTTTCCACAGTAAATTTTGCCCCAGCTCTCAGGTTCAGAAGTTGATGGGATGCCAGTTTGACCCATAATGTGAAGCTCTGACATCTGGAGGGTGTGATCACACTTGGTACTCACAATGTTTCTTGACCTTTAGAGGTGAGTCATAGCTTCACTATATTGAATTTTCTTATTCTCAGGGGAAGGGGATTCATTTAATCAAGCAGAGCCGTTGTATCAGTGAGCCTAGACAACCTCCAAAACGTAAGGCCTCTATGTATATTTATTCTCTGGAATTTCTTCTCCATATCTGAGAGCTGTGGTCAGAATTCAGTCTAGAGATGATCTCAAGGTCTCGACCTCCTATTTGGAAGCTGTCTAGGGATTTCCTCCAGAGAATACGCATGCAGCTCATACTTTACGGCCATAAAGAGTTATTTGAATGAATACCCATATCTTTGGGAAAGAGCTCTTTCACTAGTCAGTCAGCTATAGAAGAGCTCAAAATATGTTGTGCAGAGAGCATAATCTCTCTACCCCTCTTTCCCATTCATTAGTCAGATCCATACTTATCATTCATGTCAGTATCAGTATTTGTAATTCATTTAAGTGCATACATTTATTCCTTTTTTAAAACCTGGAAATGGTATCTGATGTTACTTTTCTCATGGCTATTTACAACTAATTGTGGAGTAAATCATTTGTCCACATTAAAGACATCTAAGATTCCAGAAGGCAGTGGGCAGAAGCACTTGAATTTTGATTGAGGCTCTCTTAACAGTACACTGAAGATGACACCCAGATAATGTCTGTCTCATTATTCCTAGCAGTCTGATGCCAAAACCCACGCCAATCTATAGAGTTTCCACATTTGGAATGACCGTTGTATAAGTAGTAGAGTATTTATATAACCATCCTGTATAAATTAAATTATTTGAATATCCTTTCCATCCAAAAAATGTTTTAAATTTTAATATGTTTTTGTTTTCAGTATTACAAATTGGAAAAATCTTTTAGCAAGTTTATGAATATAAAAATAATAGCTTATTAATGCCAGCTAACCACTGAATATATTTGATTTCACTTGTGCTTTCAATTCTTCGCCCCATCTCGTCTCTCTCCCTCTTTGCTCCCCTGCCTTCTCCCTCCCTTTTAAAACACATGTCAGATATTGTAGTGTCTTAAATGGAGTTCCTAGCAATTTTACTCAGAGAATTGTAAATATCGACAATGGAAATTACCTACATGGAAAATGGCTTATCATTTCCTAGAGAATTTTTTTAAAGTAGTTTCCTTTAACCTTACTGGGAGGAGAGTCTATGCAAAAATTGTCTTTCCTGGAGTAGTCATTTCTGAGCTGTCATGTCTGTTATGCTTCTTTGCCAAAGTTCAGAAGGGCAATATCTCTTTCCTCAAGACGGTGTGATAATGGGATGTTACATTGTTCTTGATGTGAAGGAAAGCGGTAATGCCCGAAGGTTAATTAAAATAGAGTTAACATGCTTTAAGGAAAAAGCCAAAGCCTTTTCCTTCCCTCTACTTTTGAGTCTTCCTGTTCCCACCTACCACAAAGACTTGAAACAATAGAGTCAGCGAAAAGAATGATATTTTTATGTTCACTCTTTTTTTAAAAAAATTTGTTCATTCTTCTGATATATCTTATTTTGTTTATTTAATGACTGTCTCCACCTTCTTCTACCCTGTGGATGGGTAAGAACTATTAAGTGCTTATTTTCCTAGGGGTGGTACCTTTGAAAACAGCCTCCTCTCCCCCACAGTTCCTTCATGAAAACTTTAGGCCAGTCACATGAGTTACTACGGTGGTTTTTAATCCAAGGCAGTAACAGTGTGATAACCCCAAGGGAAACACTGCCTTTTGTTTCATGAATTTCTTTGGGTTACTGATAATCTTGATTCCTGGTTTTTAGCAAGGGAGCGACTCTGACATCTCCATTTAGGGGCAATAATTGTAACTTTATTCATTCCTTAGACTGATGACTGCACCTAGAAGATTTTCTATCTAGTATTTCTTAATATAATCAAATGGTGCTTCCATCATTAGGCTTATTTTCTACATTAAAAGGGAAGTGAAAAGAGAAAAGATGTAGAATTGTGATCTTGGGCATGATTACTAGGTCATCAGAAATGTTGAAGCACGTAAGGACAGAGAGGAAGTGGTTAAAAGGGTCAAAAGCACGCTGTCAAAAATAAAAGGAAATAACTAGAGAAAAATGACTATGACTATTTATTAGAATAGTAACTGATGTAATTAAAATGAATGTAGATTTTTTGTTTGGGGGATTAGTGGTAAGAAAATCACTGCAAGTAAATACATGCTAATTATTATACCTTGTCTAATTAAAAAATATTTTGTGTGTGGTGGTAAACATGTAAATATCTTCCTAACTGAAAGAAACACACACAAAAATAGGGGCATTTCCTTCCGAAAAGTGTTTAAAAGTGGTATGGCTTCCTTTCTGTCTGGACGGTGAAGGTATACTAACTCCTCACTGTATAACCCTTTTAACCACAGGGTATTTTATATTCTTTTGATTTTCATAACAGCTTTGTTCAGTCAATAGGAGCTTGCTGATTATAAGAATGAGGAAACAGTTTGAAGTGCAAAATGACCTGCTCAAATTGTCATCGTTCATAATTATTAGAACCAGAACGAGAACTTAAGCCTCCTCTCATTTTCCTTGTGCTCTCTCTGCTGCTTGGACTCACAGAGATGTTTTCCAAGGTCCTTTCCAGTCGCACGTTTCTTCAGTTTTAGTGAAGATACAAATGTATCATGACATTTTTATAGTCAGAGAGTGCTGTCCTAGATTTTAAATACAGACATTTGGAAACGGTGGAAGGCAGATGTGTCGGGTACTCGCTGCTTGCTGCACAGGCCACTGTTCCTCCTCCTCCACCCTGCTCTGTGCCACGGGAGACGGTCCAGAGTGAACTGCATCAAGGGGCATCTGATGAGGTTCAGCAGGAGATTGGGGGAGGGGCCGAGAGCGAGGTCAGCTATTTATTTATTCTTCTGCTCCTTCTCTGTGGGGCCAGAGTGGCAGTGGCTACGGCCCTTACCTGAGGCATAGCAGATGCCATGGTCCCCACCCAGGTTCCTTCAGCCCTCACCACCGCTGATGCACAGTGGTGGCTCCTTCCTGTGCAAACTCTCTGCCTGAGGGCTTTTTCTGGCCATGGAAACATGCCTACTCTATGTTCAGGGCAGGCCGAAGGTGCTGGACAGTTGATAGTCTCACTGTTGTATGGGAATTGGTGAGTAGACATCCCCATATCTTCTCCCCTGGGTTGGGACAACTCTAAGCCGTGTTCTTCATCATCTCCTGTCCCTATGGAGACTGAGCCACATTTGCACTCAGTGGCCATCTCTGCCGATCAGTGCACACTGTCTTGGCCTCCTTCCCTGCCCTGTCTCACTTACCCATCTCTTTCCAGGACCTCCTGGGATTGCTTCCAAATAAACTACTTGTGCTGAAATCCTACTCTTGAGAATGGCTTTGCGGGGACCCCAACCCAAAGTAGAAGCCACCGTTCTTGTCAAGCAACTGTCTTCTGTAGCCATCATTACTCTGTGGGTTCCAGGAACCTCTTCTTTCCTCCTGCTGCCCCTTCGGGCCAAGCATAATCATGGACATCCATCGTTGCTACTGCCAGAGTGAGTCACTGCTTTTGTACACACAGCTGCAGAATAGGTTGCAATGTAGTCTTTATGCCGGGTGGCTAAACAATGGATATTCTTTTAGAATAGGGAGAAAATGAGAGTAAGAGAAGTGAACGTGTAGCAGACTTCAGAAGAACACTTCAACTTCTAGAATTTTTGGAGACATATTGTCAGATAATTAAATGATTGACAGCAATGCTAGTCAGGCCAGCAGGGATTATAATGCAGTCACCACCATAATGTCAATAAAGGTATCAGGGTCATCTATGGGGTGCTCTTCAGGGTTGCCATTTGAAGAAGAGCTGGAGGCAGAGTTCTTGGAATTCCTCCGTAGTCCTATCTGATGACATGTTAACCTCATCCTTCTTAGTTACAGCAAAGCTGCTCCACACTCAGCTGCCTAATGTGCTTCATTTCATGTCTTGGGCATTGCTGTGACGCTATTTCTACTCAATTGTAGGAAAAGAATTTTTAAAACATCAATAAAAATTTGGAGGGACTGCTAGGCAGGGATTTGATTTCTTTTTTTTAATATATTTATTTTAATTGGAGGCTAATTACTTTATAATATTGTATTGGTTTTGCCATACATCAACATGAATCTGCCATGGGTGTACACGTGTTCCGCATCCTGAACCCCCCTCCCAGGGATTTGATTTCTTGTGTGCCCTGGTTGAAAATTCCCGTGTGAGGTATTTTAGAGGACATAAAATGAGTAATAACCTGTCCTTTTCCTGCAGAACTCCAAGTCAAGTAGCAATAGAGTGTGGAGGGAGGGCTGGAGGGAAGTTTGGGGTGGGAGGGAATGACACCACCAGTGTAAAGTGGCGGGATGCTTTGTTAAGGTGTTAGTTATTGTGAGTCCCCAGTCCCTTCCTAGCTTGTTGTTGAAATTGCACAAGGTGCCCTGAAGAGTAATAGATAGATAGAGTACTAGAGTAATAAGGGGGTAAGCCTCTGAGGGCCAGGGAAGAGTGGAAATTCTGGAGCGCTGGGGAGGGGCTGGAGGTCGGTGGGTAGTGGGCACCCTTGCTTGTTCTGTGGTTGAGTCCTGCTCATCAGGATGGTCATACGATGCCTGACGGAGACTCCACTCTAGACACCAGAGCTTCCAGCAAAGATGAACCCCCCTCACCAGACCACCTCCATCCCCACTCAGCAGTGGAGCAGAAAGCCTGTCATGTTTCAGGGTTGGGCAGTGAGAATTTCAAAAGGGCTCAAAGCAGAGGAGAGATTAGGAGTCCTCCCCCTATTTTCTCATCTATGCACTTCTCCCTGATTGTGGTGTAAACCAGGGAGGTAAGGGGATTCCAGTAATGACTGCGATCGACTTTCTTGCCAGCTCAGAGGGAACCAAGATGGGCTTAAGTTAATATAAAGAAAATGAAGGTACCAAAACCTCTTAGGTACCTAAACACGATGGTTTGAGAAGGAATCTGCTCCATGCTTAAATAACCAAAACAAAAAGCAGAAAATGACAGGGGCTGGCACTATGGGAGGCTATGGGATTTAACATAGCTGTGATAAACCACGGAGTATTATTTTCTGTTTGGGAGCAGTCTCTTTTTCACAGGGCTTTTTCCAGCTAGGCAGAGGAAGGAACTGGAGGGAGGTTAAGTAGAGAAGGAGAAAGAATTCTTTTTCCTCATTGATCCTCTAACTTACTCCCTTTTTATAACACAAAGCACAAAACATAGCTGTACATGTGGTAGGCAGGCCAACTCTGCGCGACCCCATAGACGGCAGCCCACCAGGCTCCCCCGTCCCTGGGATTCTCCGGGCAAGAACACTGGAGTGGGCTGCCCTTTCCTTCTCCAGCGCGTGAAAGTGAAGTCGCTCAGTCGTGTCCGACTCTTGGCGACCCCGTGGACTGCAGCCCACCAGGCTCCTCCGTCCATGGGAGTTTCCAGGCGAGAGTACTGGAGTGGGGTGCCGTTGCCTTCTTCGAGTTATATATTAGACAAGTATTAATGAAGTATAATTTCCTGGTAATTTCTTCTCCTTTCCTCTAGTTACATGTCACACTTGAGTATATCCCGTGTTGTCCATGTTGTCCATCCTCTGGATTACGGTGGCAGAAAAAGCACTGCCTCATCAAACAGATGTTGTTGACACACAGAGCACAGATCCTTGTGCTCCCCTGTCTGTCCCTCCCATAGATACTTTTCTCAATCAGCAGCTTTCTCTTTGCCATTGTAGAGGCTCTGGAGCAGGGACCTCTATGAAATTTCCATTTTTCCTGGAAAAAATTAAGGTGAATGGTTGCGTGGATAGGCTTCGAGACATTTTCTATATGCAGTCTGTATATCCTTAATCCTAAAACACGTGATAAAAACAGATTTTTAATGTTCTGAAAGTAGGCATGTGTCTTAGAATTAAATGTCAGAAGAAATCCGTCTGTTTCCAGGCAGAACTGTAAGTTATGCTGTGTTTGTCATTGTGCACATATGTGCTCAGTTGCACGGAAGATCTTTTTATCTGATCACCAACTCAACGGTTGATCGCCAGCTCAACAAATTTGTAACAATGCTTAACGTAGGTGTATTTTAATTTACATTCTTGATTCCCAGTTGGCTTTCAAAACCTTTTAAAGATTACAATTCAGCAAACCTGCCTTTTTTTTGTTTTCAAGGTGGCAGATTAGCTGTCATATGCCGAGTATTGAATTTAAGAAACAATAGGATTTGTTATATACTTTGGACTAGATCAGAAAATTTCAGTTGGGAGAGATTTGTATGACCAAGTCATGAGCTGAGAAGGAGTTTTGTTTGAGAATGGTTCATCTAGTAAAAGATTCTAACTAACTTTTCCCCCTAAAATTTAAGCACATATGCAAAACACTGGCTTGGGTGCTCTGGGATTTGAAAGGATGTATATGGGGAGGGGAGAAAAAGAATTTGTAGTCAGGCTCAAGAATTTGAAGTCAGACTCTTTAGTTGTGTATATGAGATACAGTCATGTTAGCCACTCAGTCGTGTCTGACTCTTTGCGCCCCCATGGACTGTAGCCTGCCAGGTTCCTCTGTCCATGGGGTTCTCCAGGCAAGAATGCTAGAGTGGACTGCCATTCCCTTCTCCAGGGGATCTTCCTGACTCAAGAGCTGAACCTGGGTCTCCTGCACTGCTGGCAGATTCTTTACCATCCAAGCCACAGGGAAGCCCTTGTATGTGAGACAGATCACACTTGAAAAGAAGCTGGACGTGCAAGGCATTAAGCAAGTGCTGTTACTTAGCAACTTCCCTTGTAGTTCAGTTGGTAAAGAATCCACCTGTAAGGCAGGAGACCGGGGTTCGATTCCTGGGTTGAGAAGATCCCCTGGAGAAGGTAATGGCAACCCACTCCAGTAGTCTGGCTTGGGAAATCCTATGGACAGAGGAGCCTGGTGGGCTATGTCCATGGGGTCGCAAGAGTCAGACATGACTTAGCGACTAAACCACCACCAAATTACTTGGCACTTTGAGAGGAGAATTATGCTCTCAGAATTTGGAGGAGCTTGGAAGCCTTTAAAAATAACCATGCAATTAATAATCTCAAAAGTAGAAAAATCACTGTTATCTTTCTCTACCCTTTATTTTTTCAGGCTCTGCTGGCCTGGAATGGACGAAGGGCCTAATGTAAAGGAACGCAGGATGCCTGACTTTGGCCTTGTCTCCAGTTTGTCACCCCCACTAAGCTCTGCAGAGGCAGAGACATTGACAGCAACATGAATACCTCTTGCTTCAGACTGGCCTGGTATTGTGGGCTATTACTGTCTTCAAAAAACGAGTGTGTGAGCCACCATGTTGAAGTCTTGAGCATAAGACTCTAGAAGCCATGTGTTCTATAGGAATTTCTCCTGCCTCCTAGCACTAGCAGTGTCCTGAATTAGAAGTTTATGTCCTTGGCAGTCTTGATTGCCTAGCAAGTATGGTCCAGCACTTAGGGTCAGTTAAGTGTGGTGAATTTTTCTTAAGTACAACTTGTCTCCTTCTCAGAGCTACTTTAGGCTCCCCAGGCAATGTTCCCATATAAGGGTGGTCGTCTGGAGAAGCGTAGGCATTCTCCTCCCTTTTTTATTATTTTTTCCAGGTTCTGGAACCAGGAGTCAGTTCTCCTTCCTGCCTTCCCCTGGCCCCAGAGTTTGTGACTTCTCCCTGGAGACACTTACTGGAAACTTTTTGAGCCAGTGAGGCTTTTTGCCTTTAGACCAATGGGAATATTGTGTGTCATGGATGAAAAGATGTGAGTACTACCATTATCACATGGAGTCTGTGTAACAAGACTGTTTCCGTGTCTTGGCACAGAGCCTGAGTTAACTTTGCTTTGCTGGATGTAGGGACAATGAATTCTGTTTGAACAAGAAATCATGTGTAACAAATACTTTTGCAAAACCATGTCCTTCTAGCAGTTATTTTAGTAAAGATGTCCTTCAGCATTAGTTTCAGTACAACAGATGCATTTAAACACCTATACAATGCTTAACAACATATTTTTTAAAAATCAACTTTTAATTTTAGAATAGTTATTGATTTACGGAAAAGTTATAAAGATTATACAGAGACCACTCATATACTCCATATCCAGTTTCCTCTATTATCTTAGTGTGACCGATTTGTTATAATCACCCCTACCCTTGCCTGTCTGTAACCTTCCACTCCCACAATGAGACCCTCACTCATATTGTCATCTGTTTACATAATTGTCCAATGCCATTAAACATATGTAGTAGTATATGAACTTTGAACCCATATCCCCGTGGGAAACAGCTGTATCAACAGAGTCATTAGTTTTTGTATGGTTCCTTCTGCCTTTAGTTTTACAAACTTCACTCATTTCCAAAGTGACTCAGGGAAGTAACCTTTTCCCTACTCTCTTCAATGAGGTTCTTTCATACATTTGTAATAGAGTTAGATTCTTTTGTCATAACCGACATGGCATTCAGGGATCCCTTAACCTCATGGATGATTTCTTTTTTTAATTGTGTACATTAAGTTGCATTCTTTGTCCTTTAAAGTTCCACAGGTTTTGACAAATATTGTCACGTATCCATCATGATAGTATCATACTGAATAGTTTCACCACTCTAAAAAAATCCCCTAAGCTTCACTTATTCAAGACCTCCTTCTGCCCCAGTGGATCTAGGGCAGCCACTGATCTGTTTACCATCTCTATCTAAATTTAACATTTAAAAAATATTTTAAAATTAAAAAAATTTTTTAATAGTTGGAGATTTTATAAATTAAATGGGTTTCCCAGGTGTCCCTAGCAGTAAAGAACCTACCTACCAATGCCAGTGATGTAAGAGGCACGGGTTCGACTGCGTCGGGAAGATCCCCTGGAGGAGGACATGGCAACCCACTCAACTGTTCTTGCCTGGAGAATCCCACGGACAGTGGAGCCTGGCGGGCTACATCCTTAGGGTCACAAAGAGTTGGACATGACTGAAGTGACTTAGCACAGCACGTAAATCAACTGGACTTTCATAGATAGTACTTTCTTTAGAAGTGAATATCTTTGACCTTAAAGATATTATGATTTTTGTTGTTTGTGTTTAGTTGCTATGTCGTGTCCAACTCTTTGCAACCCCATGGACTGTAGCCCACCAGGCTCCTCTGCCCATGGGATTTCCCAGGTAAGAATACTGGAGTGGGTTGCCATTTCCTTTCCCAGGGGATCTTCCTGACCCAAGGATTGAACCTGTGGCTTCTGCCACATCTCCTGCATTGCAGGCAGATTCTTTAACCACTGAGCCACTGGGGAAGCCCAAAGATATTACAGCTGTTATCAGTTATTATACCTGAAACGCATGGATTTGGGGCTGGCCTCTTGAAGTAGCAATACAATTTTATCATTTTTAATGAAGGAACATTTCACTCATTACATCTGCAAACCTCTGAGACATTTAGAGTAATCAGGATCCTTTATGTGGGGGGGGGGGGGTAGAAGGATAAAAGAGGTAAAGGGGATGTTTCAACAGAAAATATAAGAGATTTCAGCTAATGCAGAAGTGAAGGGTAGCTGTAGCTCAGAATAGAGTGGTTATGAATCAGTTGTTCAATACTTGCTGTAAACAAAGATAATACCTAGACAGCAGAGACTTTATCAAGTACTGGGATCAGGTTAGGCATTTACCTGTAGCTCAGGATCTCTATTTTAATTCTTCAGATCCCTTGTTGAGTGTCTGCTCTGCTTGATTCCCATGTGCCATGTGCCCGGAGCATGCCTTCTTCTTGGGCAACTGTTTGGTCACGTACTTCCCCTTTGGAAGAGCTGGCCCCATTCTGCAACATGCAAGGGCTTCCCTGAACTCAGAGTCCAGGGCATTCCTCCCTGACTTCCAAGGCCACTTGCTTATCCTTGAAAGAAGAAGGCATGAGTGACCCTTGGTCATACTTCCCTCTCCAAAGCCCTATTTCAGCATGCCCCTAGTCCCACAGTTGCTGTTGAATATGTAAGATCACAGTAAGTTTGGGGAAGGGTGGTAGAGAGGTCCTGTGTACCGGAGGAGGGAAGGGGCTTCTGTTCTCTGCAGGGAAACTGAAGTTGCCATGGGGTTACTTCTGAAAAATAAATGGAAGGTGTTAGAGCGGGGAAAAGTAAGGGACACAGGAAGAGAAGACAATATTTTATTTAATCTGAACCATATACCTAGCATACAAGTGAAGAGGAAAGAAACGGGAACTTGGTGAGTGCCAACTATGTGCTGGGGTCTCTGTTGGGAGTTCTTATCATTTATTTCCTCCTTTCCCCTACCGTGGCTCTGTGAAGTAGATTTTTTGAAGAAAACTTCAGTTCACAGATAAACAGGTTCAGAGAGGCTCACCAACTTGTCTAATTTCACACAGTGAGGATTTAAATCTAGATCGCCTTAACTCTAAAGCCCTGGCAGCACATTAAAATGACCTGAGCCCTTAAAGAGAAATCCTTGCTTGAACCTTAGACCAAATTCCAGTCTCTGAGAATGAGGATGGGCATTTGTGTGTTTGAAGCACTGCCAGTGATAACAATTTGTATAATGTGCAGCTGGGGTTGAGAGCCCTGGCTCTGCTCTGAGCAGAGCTTTTCCTTGTACTCAGTGGGTCCGTCGTGTATGACTCTTTGTGACCCCCGTGAACTGTAGCCCACCAGGCCCCTCTGTCCCTGGGATTCTCCAGTGAGAATACTGGACTAGGTTGCCATGCCCTCCTCCAGGGGACTCTTGCTGGGCTCCGGCGGTGCAGGCATATTCTTTACCACTGAGCCAGTACCTTTCCTATTCTCCTAAAAGAAGGGAAGGGGTGTCTTCTGAACCAGTGTGCACTCTAAACACTCCAAGAGTACTTTTAGGTCCACCCCATGCTCTGTTTCCTAGCCCTCACTGTGGTTCTTATCATCACTGAATACCTGTAAGCAGGCAGATGGAGTAGGGGCAGAGGTTATTATCAATGATGAGTGAGTGAGTGAAGTCGCTCAGTCGTGTCCGACTCTTTGCGACCCCATGAACTGTAGCCTACCAGGCTCCTCTGTCCATGGGATTCTCCAGGCAATAGTACTGGAGTGGATTGCCATTCCCATCTCCAGGGGATCTTCCCGACCCAGGGATCGAACCTGGGTCTTCCGCATTGTAGACAGGCGCTTTGCCCTCTATATGATTGAGTTAATCTAATCCATGTTTGTTTGTTTTTAATAAAGCATGTGCATGTGGTACTGATAGACTGTCGAGGCACAGTATCAGATACTGGCGAGAAACTATAATGATGGATATGTCAGTATATTTTCGTCAAAACCTGTAAATGTACAGGGTTTCCCTGGTGGCTCAGATGGTAAAGAATCTACCTGCAATGCAGGACACCTGGGTTTGATCCTTGGGTCAGGAAGATCCCCTAGAGAAGGGAATGGCTACACACTCCAATATTCTTGCCTGGAGAATTCTGTGGACAGAGGAGCCTGGTGGGCTACAGTCTATGGGGTCACAAAGAGTCAGACATGACTGAGCGACTAACATACATACACATAGAATGTACAACATCAAGAGTGAACTCTAATATAAGCTATGGACTTTGGGTGATAATGAGGTATCAGTGTAGGCTCATCAGTGGTAACCAGTGTATCACTCTGATGGGAGATAGCAAGCAAGGCTATGGCAGTGACAGAATTATATATGGGAAACTTCTGTACTCTGTTCACTTTTGCTGTGAACCTAAAACTGCTCTAAAAAATAAAAGTCCATTAAAAGTGAAAAAAAATAGTGTCACGAAAATTTGATATGATTTTCAAAAGGTGCTGGTAAGTTTTGTTTGTTGAATATTCTTACAGCAAATACCAAGTAGTACTGATTTAGTACTTGGTATTATAGCAGGTGTAAGTAGATGGGGTTTGGGTGTATTCCTGATGGGAAAAAATTTTATAAATTTCTAAGATTAGATTTTAAAAAGAACTAAAGAGCCTCTTGATGAAAGTGAAAGAGGAGAGTGAAAAACTTGGCTTAAAACTCAACATTCAGAAAACTAAGATCACAGCATCTGGTCCCATCACTTCATGACAAATAGATGGGGAAATAATGGAAACAGTAACAGATTTTATTTTGGGGGGGGGGGGTGGCTCCAAAATCACTGCAGATGGTGACTGCAGCCGTGAAATTAAAAGACGCTTGCTCCTTGGAAGAAAATTATGACCAACCTATGGGGTCGCACAGAGTCAAACACAACTGAAGCGACTTAGCAGCAGCAGCAGCAGACAGCATATTCAAAAGCAGAGACATTACTTTACCAACAGAGGTCCGTCTAGTCAAGGCTATGGTTTTTCCAGTAGTCATGTATGGATGTGAGAGTTGGACCATAAAGAAAGCTAAGCGCTGAAGAATTGATGTTTTTGAACTGTGGTGTTGGAGAAGACTCTTGAGAGTTCCTTGGACTGCAAGGATCTCCAACCAGTCCATCCTAAAGGAAATCAGTCCTGAATATTCATTGAAAGGACTGATGCTGAAGCTGAAACTCCCATACCTTGGCCACCTGATGCAAAGAACTGACTCCTTGGAAAGGACCCTGATGCTGGAAAAGAATGATGGCAGGAGGAGAAGGGGACAACAGAGGATGAGATGGTTGGATGGCATCACCAACTCGATGGACATGAGTTTGAGTAAGCTACTGGAGTTGGTGATGGACAGGGAAGCCTGGTGTGCTGAAGTCCATGGGGTCACAAAGAGTTGGACATGACTAAGTGACTGAACTGAACTGAAGATTAGATTTGTTAATTGCCATACAGCATTTAACCTTTTACCTCATGTTTCTTGAAGTATGATTTACCATGTCTAGGACATCCCTATCAATTATAAAACCCCATCCTTTTGCAGTCTCCTTTTAGCCTTGAAACTAACCACAAGTAAGAACTGTTTAATATCAAAATGACATAACATTCTGAACACTGTGTCAAATGTTATGAAGAACATTTTGGCATATTCAAAAATAATAAAAACTGTATAGATAAACACAGGCATTCTTGAAATTGGGGAAACATGTCATTTTGCACAATAGTTACCCTGGCCATTTCTTTTAAGATACATAAAAGTAGAGTACCTCTTTTCATGAGTTTTATCAATTGACTTTTGTTTTAGTGGAGAATTAGAAACAGTGTCAAGACCAGAATGCCCATTCTCCACCCTATCCCAACCAGCTACCCCTGCCCCCCAGATGCAGAAACTACCATCATTACTCTGTCTAGTTAATGTTATTCCTATTTGGTCACTGTTGGGTGTATGGAGAGTGCCTCAAGTAGTCAGAACACGCTGTGGATATTGCATGTTGGATAGAGTATATAGTCCTTTTTAATTTCTACATCTAATGTTATGTTCCACAAAGAAATCTAAGAAAATCCTGATATAGCTGCCTGATTACTGTGCCACAGGAAAAAAAAAATGCATAGTGAATATACTTTTCTGGCTTATGCTGGTATAACAACTTTTTAGCTTTGACCAGTTTGTTGTTCAATTTCTTTTATTTTTCAAATAAATCTTACAAATAATCTCTTTCATCAGACTGTTTGCTTCTTAAATGAAATGTTGAGGCTTCAAATTATAGCAATTTAAAAAACCCAGCTGAACCTTGTCCTCTTTCAACCCCCAAGCTGATTTTACATATGGCTACTGTCTCAGTAAATATGAAATCATGTCTTTAAAACTCTGGAACAATTCCCTGATAAAACTATTGCATATCATCAGTTTCCCACTTTTTCACCTAAGATTCTTTTTTTATCTTTTATTACAGAAATCTCAAACATACTAAATGGAGAAAATAGCAAATCCAACCCCCATGTACCCACTATCCAGCTTCGACAATTATCACTTCATCTGTAATCTTGCTTTATTTATACCTAATCTACTACTGCTTTTTGAAGCTAGTCTCAGACTTCTTCTGTAGATATTTCAGCATGTATTTCCAAAAGATACATACTTTTGAAAAATAACCACAATATTATATGTATCTTTAACAGCTCTTTAATATTATATAATATCCAGTGTTCAAATTTCTTCAGTTGTCCTGTCCTGAAGTTTCTTTCAAATTGGTTCAAATCAGGATTTCAAGGCCCAGTTACTGCATTTTCTTGGTGTATCTTTTAAATTTCTTTTAGTCTATAGGTGCCCCATCCTCTTTTTTCTTCCCTGCAACTTCCTTGTTAAAGAAATTGAGTTACTTTATAGTGTTTCCTCCAGATCAAGTTTTACTGACTGCATTCCTGTGGAGCCTTTTAATTTGGTTTTCAGTGCCCCCAGGCCTCCTGTGAGCTGGTAGTTATATATAGAAGCTTCGATGTTAGCAAGACTGCTTCAGAAGTTGTGCTATATACCTCCATCAGAAGATTGTCAATGAATGTTTGTACCTACTTTTGTGTTATAAGCAATCATTGGTGATTATGCTTAGGTTTATTCCTTTTTTTTTTTTTTTTTTTGTAGGGAGGTTGTTTGCACAATGGTTATACTCAAATTTTTTTCAATTATCTGGAATACTTGAGGGAGGAACTTCTCCCTCTTCGTCAACTATTTGGCCCTTCTATTGGTGCAGTTTGTGCAGCAAAGGCAGGTTGAGTGTTGATATTTTCCTTTTTTATTTACATTTTTTTGGAATAATGAATTGGTTCCAAAGATGAACAATGATTTCTTTATAGTACTATCATGAATATGAGTGTCAATATATCTAATGTGTTTCAATACATTTCAGTTATTATTTATTATTGCCACTCAAATTTTTTATTACTTTGGCTAGTAGAAGCCACTTGAAGTTGGCTCCTGAGTCCTTTTGGAATGACCCTAGTAGTTTTAGATGGTGTCCTTTATTTCTGGTATGACAAAATGTTCCAATCTCATCTTACACACTTCCTGCTTCAGACTTGGAATTTGCCATCTTTCCAAAGAACCTAGGTTCATTTTCATGGAAAACACTAGAGATCACTATCTTGTGCTAGGATAGAAGACAGTAATTTATTAAAGACTTAGGAATGAGCTCTGTGGATATTTGGGAGAACAGTACTATAGGCAGAAAGAACAGCTAGTGCAAAGACTCTGAGGCTAGAGAAGAGGCAACATGAAGAGAACAGTAGGAAAGTCAGAGAGGTGATGGGGAACAAGCCAGGTAGGAACTGGTTTATGCTTGGAGTGAGATGGGAGCCACTGGAAGGTTGAGCAGAAGAGTGATATGCTTGGTTTGGTTTTAACTGAATGACTGTGAGTACTGGGTACAGAATGACTGAGGAGGATTGAGAGCAGGATCTGGGAGACCAGTGGGAAGGCTATCGTAATAAACCAGATTCGAGATGATGTGGCTTGGCCCAGCGTGGCAGCACTGGGGGTAATGAGAAGAGGGCATGTTCTGGAGGGGGCTCTCCTTGACATGTTCACATGCTTGTCTTTTTCTCCCACATGACCTCTCACTCACTATGGATCTAGATCCTTTTTTTCCTCCTTCTAGCTTTGACAGTCTTTTTTCCATCCTATAGTTCACAGGATATTTTGTAGACATGTTCTTTTTGGAACTTTTCTCTGAAACAATGATGCCCAGACAGTCATAAACCCATTATAAAATTGTTGATTTTTACAGATATATCATCACATCAATTATAAACAATTTTACCACAATAGGACAAATACCAAACTAACATTTCTTATTAGAAATCTTGGTATCTGGAAAAGGCATCCACTGGATTCTCATTTAGTATAACTAGCTTTTATTATAAATGGCAAATGCTCTAACTCTGAAACCTTTAGTAAGGTAAAGAAAGAGTCTTGTGCAGACTCAGATTTATTAAAGCACTAAACTTTTTTGGGGGGGGCGGGGGGGCGGTGGGCGGGCGCTGTGCCATTAGGATCTTAGTTCCCTGACCAGGAATCAATCCCATGCCCCCTGCAATGGAAGCATGGGTCCTAACCACTGGACCACCAGGAAAGTCCAGCATGAAACATTATTGAGCACACAGTATGCTGCTGAGCACTGAGCAAATAACAGAAACACCTAAACTGAAAAAAAAAAAAAAACAAAACCTGCCTTTATTAATGTATGATTAAAAGTATAGTGGAGAATATATTTTTATAGAGTAAAAAATAGCCTTTAGTGGTCACCAATTTAATAGCTTATGGAATATATATGGAAGTAAAATGATAGCTCAGCTGGTAAAGAATCCACCTGCAATGCAGGAGACTCCGGTTCAATTCCTGGGTTGGGAAGATTCCCTGGAGAAGGGATAGGCTGTCCACCCCAGTATTCTTGGGCTTCCTTGGTGGCTCAGATGGTAAAGAATCCGCCTGCAATGCGGAAGGCCTGGGTTCAATCCCTGGGTTGGGAAGAGTCCCTGGAAAAGAAACAGCTACTCACACCAGTAATCTGGCCTGGAGAATTCCATGGACTGTATAGTCTGTGGGATTGCAAAGAGTCAGATGGGAATTAGCAACTTTTCACTTTCACTTTCAAAATGTTTTATGGTGTAACTGATTTTAGACACAAATTCTCACGTGGAAGAAACAATGTAGAAATCAGATTTATGTTCTGCTTTGCTGCTATTTATTAACTCAACCATTCATCAAAAATCTACTAAGCACCTACACTGTGGGAGAAACTGTATCAGGTGCTGGAGAGCATGGTAACAAGTAAGAGAGAGCAGCTCCCTGCCCTCAACGCGAACATGAACTGGTAGCTTAACATCCCCACATCTCTATCTTCACTTAGACTACATGTCAGGTCTCTTTGAAACCTAAAATGCTAAAGTTTGACAGCCTCATGGAGGGAGAAGGTGCCCAAACACGTTGCCTTAAGACTTGGGAACTTACCTTCCTGTGGGTTGTCTCTTATCCTGATTTCAAAATAACTTCATAGACACCGTTTCTTTTTAATGCTTTGGTCAGTCTGTATTTGGGTCATCGTGGCAAAGCCTGGGTGTGGCAATTCCTGCCTATAAGACTTCAGAGGTAGGGGGTAAAGGTTTGGAAAAGGTAGACAATTCGCATCAGCACAGCTAGACAGCTGTTCCCAGCGAGCAGCCTTCTCTGCCGTCCCACCATGACTTCCGACCAATACTACGGTTTCTCAAGCCGCAGCGTCCTTTGCTTGGGTGACCCAGTGCTCTTCTGGCGTAATGAACTCCAAAAAGGGATTGCTCATCAGGGAACCAGAAGTAATCGGATTTGTGGGGCCAGCAGATCTGTTCCTGAGTCCCATCCTTTTTCCAGTCGGTATCAAGGTAACAAGTTTCTTGTTAGCTTGCTTCAAAATTGCAGAAAGTAAATCGCGCTTTTTTTTATTTGCTTGCAGACAAGATACATTTTTCAAGGGGGGAAATGGATTTCTGTATCAAAGAGAGAGGGGAAAATCTGAAGCGAAATCTGAACACACATTGCCTCAAGATAGAAAAAGTTACAGCCCAGGCAAGCTTTAGGGGAATGAGCTGCTGAACTCCTCGGCATTCTGTCCTTTCAGTCAATGAAAAAGACATAGGGTTTGAGGTTCCTTCCGAAACGGGGCAGGCTAATTTAGCCCCTCCCATGATTCCGAGGGTCTGTTATATCTCTGTTCCTTGAGTACCTCTTTCACTGAGACCGACCACAGCAAGCAGAGGCTGAAAAGTAAAGAGCAAAGAGGAAGAAAACAAAAGCTGCCAGTTATGGAAGATAGAAGGGGTAAGAGCAAAATTGATTTGATCTGAATCCTTAAGACCAGGAAAAAATAAAAATAAAAAAACAAAAAAAGGAAACCAAAAGCCCAGACCAAAAGCAAGTACTTGAAAGAGCAAGAGGCAAAAAGCCCTATATACACTTTCCCACCCTCTCCTTCCGAGAGGAGGCAGAGAGAAAAAACTTTGGGGAATATTTTACAAAGCCAAGCTCCAGGGTTACAGTCAAGGGTGACTCTTGAGCAAGCTGGAGCGGCTCATGAATATTTATGAGCAATTGGTATTCAGATCTGGTTTTTTAGAGGCAAAAGACTTCTTCCGTCCCCTCACAGTTTAGGAGGCAGCTGCCTCTTTTGCAGTCCGGAGTCGTCTTGCTTCGGGTCAGTACCTCACCGCGTTTGCTGGAAGATGCTGGGCTGCTCGTGTAGATCTGCTTTGTTCTCGAATTTCCTGTGTGCTTTCCTGTTGTGAAATTAGCAGACTTCTCTGCCTGGAATTAGACAGAGAAGTTAATGTGGCAAGAGGCTGTCTCAACAGGACCCCAGAGTGTGTCTTGCAAAAGGCTAAACGTTTCTTGGGAGGTGTGGGGGAGTGTGCGTGAGTATGGGGGTGGGGTGGGGTGAGGGGAGGGAAGTCTCCAAGAACAGTTTTATCTTAAAAAAAGTAAGGCTTATCTGACTGACTGACTTTAGATTCTGTCTAAAAACTAGGAGAGCAGCCTGGTTTGCACAGATGGTGTGTGATCTCTGTCTTTTACCTCTTTTGGGCATTTTCTGCCAGGACAGAGAACACAGAGAGCCAGCTGCTTGCCAGCCCATGGGAGCCAGGAAGAATGTCTGCAGCAGCGTGCTTGTGTAGGATTGTAAACCTTCATCACCTCCGGTTTCTAGTATCCCCATGTGTTTTTATCCCATCGAATGTGGAGGAATGGGATGAGTAGCCAATAGAGTTCCTAATAATGATAAAAATGATAGCTGTTAACATTTTCGTCTTTCCTCTGTGCTGGGAGCCGTCCTAAGCCACTCCCCGCGACTTTTTATAAAGTGAGTGCTATCATCACCCCCATTTCCCAGATGATGGCGTTGAGGTAGTGAGAGAGTAGCTTGCCTTGGCATCACACAGTAAGCGGTGAGTTTAGATGCAGGTGATGGACACAGGGTCCAAGGGGCTGTTTCCCCATTCTGTTGCTCCAGTTCAGAGTCTCCTGCTACCGCCCTGAAACTGTCGATTATGTTTGCAAATCTTTGAAGCTACTGGGGAAATGATACTGATGAAATCCCAAGTCTGCGAAGCAATCTGCGCTTTGCTATTAAGTTTACATGCATTTTTTCCTATTTGGTGCCTGTGGCCATTCTCTATGGTAGAGTCCAGGCATTTTTATGATTGCCTTTTATGAAAGGGCAATTACTGCCTTTTATGACTGAAGCCAAGAAGGGTTAGATGACAGGAGTCACACAGCTAGTTTTCAGAAGTCCACAGCAGACTGTCCCCTGCCTCTGGTTTCCCTTCTAACCTGCAGATGGAGCTGAGTCATCTTGGAACTTCTGCCCCCACCCCCAGACACTTTTAGTTCCTCAAGGGACTTGGGGAGCGTCTTTCCTCCTTCGAGACTGTTGCAAGACACTTGTCTCTGCCTTTAAGGCTGATTTAGCTCTCTCCTTCCCGTTTAGTCTGGAACCAAGCTGCTCCAGCTTGGTTTGAATCTAGCTCCACCATTTACTTTAAGCCTCAGTCTCCTCATCTTTAAAATGGAGAGAATAATGTTATCTACCTCACAGGGTGCTAAATGAGGGTTCTCAAGCAGGCTTCTCAGAACAGGGCCAGATGTATATAGTATGTGCTCAATAAATGTTAGCTGTTGTGATCACTCCTTGGTTTATCTTGGTTGTTAGTCCCTCCTCCAAGCCTCCTCCAACCCTTTGAGCCTTATATTAGCCATCTGTTGGATGTTTCTACTACCTCCGTACTCACACCTAAGGTGGCACTTGTTGTACCTGTCCATATTCCTGCTTTCTGCATCACTTCCCAGCCTTCCCCGACTGTAATTTCTTTATCCTTTGGATCTGCAGTGTCAGGCACAGTGTTTAGCACATAATGGGTGCTCAATAGATAGTAAGCAAAGTGACATTATTTTAGTTGATATTCATCCAAGTGTCAGTAGGCTGGTTTTCAAGGGGCCCTCTGAGTTTGCAGGGGAGTCCTGCTGGTACAAACAGCTCTTTTGTGCAGTATGTAGAGACATCCCTCTAAGTGAATACACTGAGAATCAAAACACATCTCTTCTAGGTGGGTGATCCTCAGAGCTGATGTGACCCTATGCTAGCTAGGGCACCCAGTTTAGCCAGTCTAGCTTTGGCTGAACTTCAGCCCCCAACTCCCCTTCCAGCCCAGGACCAAACTGGAGATTTCAGATGCCTCATAGCACTACCTCATATCGCTGAACAGAGCATCTGGTTGCAGAAATAGTGTTCTTCCAGCCCCATTTACAGCAGCCAAAGTCTGAGACAATGTGCTCTGGAAATGGAAGACAAACAAGTATCGCAGAGGTTGGTCCTGGATAAAATCAAAAGTACATTAAACTTGTTTCCAGCACCCTCCCTTTCCTCTTCCTGGCATACCTTCAAACCCATTTGACAAATATTATTGTATCTTCCATTTGTAAGACCCTGTGGCAGATGTGGGGTGTAAACAATTTGCTCACAGTCTAGCAAGGAAGGCAGACATACATACAACCAACTCTAATTGAAGCCAGACTCTGCGAAGTGCTAATAATCATAGCTAACACTGGAAATTTATTACGTGGCAGGCACTGTCATTTTTATGTGCGTTGTGTCATGTAACCTTCACGAAAACTTCCTATGATACAGGTTTCTCCATCTGACAGCTGTGGAGGGAAGTTACCTGGCCAAGGTCACCCAGCTAGTAATATTCATAGACAAAGGGGGGAATTTAGACCCTTATAGTCCAGCGGCAAAGCCTGGATTCCTAATAGATTAAGTTCTCGTACTTCCTTCCCTAAGAGCCATACTAAAAGTTTCAGGAAAATCTCCTGGGAACCAGAATAGGGAGTGATGATTTTGGGGAAAAGTTCTCAAAGGATGGGGCACTTCAGTGGGACCCAGAAAGATGAGTAGAGTCTGGAGCCCACAGTAAGCATCTTCCAAGTCCCTCGGTGCTTAAAGACCAGTTTTCTCTCTTACCTAAACTACAGGCTAGATTTAAGAGTAAAAAGCTCTTTTCCACGTTTTCTAAGTTTCAAGTAGGGAACCTATTTACATGTTCATCCTGGAGATTTGAAGGCAGAAATCCAAAGTTTGTCTTGCAAGATCATTGGGCCCATTTGGTAAACAGTTTTTACAAATGACAGTGACTGGTCTCGCTTGTACTTGGCCAAACCACATTTTAAGTGTGTTTTCTCCCTTGTGTGGTCTTTTGCTTGCTTCTGATTCCATAATCAGTGGTATGCTCAAGAGAATTAATGTTTAATCCCACCTGCCTGCGCAGAGTGGGGCACATCCCCTGGTCTGTTTCCTGTGAGCTCCATTCCCTGAAAAAGTTTGGAGGGAGACCAAAATTGAGGGCAGCCCTTGCAGGGAAGAAACATCAGACCTCCGGATGGTCTGATGAAAGTGCAGATTGGCTGCGGTGCCAGCTTTGCCTTGGTGAGCGTGTGTGTGTGCTCTGAGACAGTGTTTCTTATACGTCAATGTGCAGTGGTGTGCATCCCTGCGGACCTTGTTAAAGCGCAGTTTCTGGTCCAGCAGCTCTAGAGTGTTGGCCTGAGATTCTGCATGTCTGACAAGCTCCCAGGTGGCAGTGAATCTGCCCCTACTTAGGCCGCATTTCAACTGCCACGTCATAAGTTCATTGTGTGTCTTAGTCTCAGGACTTCTTTTGGTACCGAACAACCAAGCCCTCCCTCCCCAGACCTCCACCCACTGAAGCTACCACTTTGAGTTACTGATCAGCTCTGTCATTGCAGGATGATAGGAAACCTAATTCTTTCATTCATCTGTTCTTTCAGTAAGTGTCTATCCCAGAATTTTGCCACACAAGAAACAAAATCTGAATCTTAATCACGTACAATCTGTTATTACACAAAAAAGGCCCTGCGTTGGATTTCCTGACTATCTCCCACCTTTTATCTGTGTCTCCAAGATTCCTTAAGCGGCTTTCATTCTCTGCCTCCAACCTGGGAAGTAGTGGCTGCCCGAGTACTTTGCTGGGTGTCTGGAGTGCCAGAGAGCTGGGGCTAGCAAGGATTCCGAACTCTGAGGCTGGGAGCAACATGGCAGGGGACACCCTCTGCACTGCAGAATTGAGGTGAGAAGGATCCCAGACACAAAGGAGGAAAGTGAGTGCAGGGAGGATGGATGGAATTTCTTTAGGTTTGGAAACTTGAAGGAATTATAAGGAAAAGAGAAGTTGTTGGAGTAGAGAAGGCAGGAAAGAGTTTGCCTAACATACTTCCATCCCACAGTTTTTGTGCTGGAATTTCAAAATGAATTTAGAGACCCAGGAACAATGGCAGTACACGCCCTACATAAAGAGGTATTTCCTTCTAATCCACAGAAAGGATGTGGACAATTCCTTTATATCCATGAGGATGTAAGGAATATGGCGCATACTTGTTTTAAAAAAAACAAACACATGAAATATGAATTGGAGAAGAAAAGAAAAACAATCACTCGTGACAGTATTTTGGTGTATTTCCTTGCAGCTCCTTTTTCTAGCCCGGGTTCTCTCCCTTTTAGCACTTACTAGATTAGGACTTTGCAAAATTAAGAGATGGCACTGTGATTGTGAGCTTGAATATACAATTTTAAAGCCAGACTTCTAGTGCAGTAATAAAGGACAGGTATTTTCTGCCTCATAGCATAGTCTTTGTTAGCATAATTTTTATAGTCACATAGTTTAACCATGTCCCTGTTATTGAACATTTAGTCTGTTGCCATTTCCAGTAAACAGCTTTGTGTGTGAAGTTTTTCCATGTGTGGGGTTGCATGCTGAGGATAGATTCCCAGAAGCAGAATGACTGGATTAAAATTTGTAAAATTTTTTAAAGTTCTTGGTTACTGTCAGCAAGTTGCTTTACCAAAGTGAGACCCTTCGTGCTTCCGCAACAGTTCCTGTTTTGCTACATCCCTGAGAGACTAGGGTTTTTTTTAATAGTCTTACCCACTTTTATGTTGTTTTAGTTTGTGTTTGTTTAATTGCCAGTGAATTTGACATTTTACACATAGTGTTCTCCTTTTATATGCTCTCTCATTGCTTGTTTCTTACTCAATGGATTTTATGTTTGAAATTAATTTATGTGAGCTCTTGATATAATAAATATATTCAAGTTTTTAAGCTATATTTGTAACAGTTTTTCTGAAATCTTAATGTTTTTATACAGAGATTTACAACTATGAATAGATCCAATGCATTTCTAATCTATGGTATTATATTTCCAAAAAAGTTTGATATTGCATTTATTGTCTCTTAACTCAGAATAATTTTTCTAAAGTGCCAAGTAATTGTCATTTTTATTTAAATCATTACTTTTAATTAATTTTTCATTTTATTTCACAAGGATTAGAGAATATGGCTTTAATATTTCTGAGGTTTCTTTGAACCAAAGCATGTAGTGAAGTTTTACAAATTTGTGAATGCTTGTGAATAAGATATATTCTGTTTTTAAGATATGAAATTGGATATTTGTAAATTTATCCAGTCATTTAAATTATATGGTAATCCCTCCTCAACCATAATTTTCTCCTATGTGAAATTATAGTGTATGTGCATTAACTTTTATATGCTTTTATTGTTACCTACGCATTTTCATTCCAGGAGAAAGAATCCAGGGAATCACTTTATATTATGGCTTCTTAGAAAAGGATGGGGAGTGGTGATGGAGACTTAGGACTATAAAAAGAAGTAAAATAGATGCAGAGAAGGAGTAGTTCAATAAAGTTTTGAGAATGATGAAAGAAGAGGAGATAAAATTCTCAGCATCTTAGGCAGAAGAACTTTATAGAGCTACATAATTTTAGGAAGTATTGAAGTGTGGTGTGAATGAAAATTGCCAGATCTTTCCCTTCCAAATAATAATTGCAGGCCCCAGGTGGCTAGAGCCAAGAGGTGGATCTGGTTGGCAAGATTTAGGAGGTGAGGGTCAGAATTTCTGAACTATAAAATTGAAACAGGATTGCTCAAGTGGATAAAGACTCAGACACGCATGCACAAAAGACATCTGAAGCCATGTGTCATCAGCAAAATAGTTTTTTAGGCATTGCACTGAACAGGCAGGATGCAGAGGACTTTAAAAGCTTCCAGTGAACAAGGATTGGTAAATAGAAAGTAATAGTGCAGTGGGCTTCCCTGGTAGCTCAGCTGATAAAGGACCCGCCTGAAAGGCGGGAGACCTGGGTCTGATCCCTGGGTTGGGAAGATTCCCTGGGGAAGGGAAAGGCTACCCACTCCAGTATTCTTGCCTAGAGAGTCCCCATGGGCTGAGGTGCGTGGTGGGCTGCAGTCCGCAGGGTCGCAAAGAGCCAAGCATGGCTGAGCGGCTAAGCACTGTGTACAGCACTCGTATTTTCTAATGTGAGCTGTGTCAGATGCTCCTGATACCGTCTTTTGCTTAATGTCTTTTTTATTTATTGCTTTTGTGTGTGTGTGTGTGTGTGTGTGTGTACTTGCAAAGAATCATAAAGGCTTTTTCATACATTTATTTTCTTTTTCTTCTTTTTTGGTTGATATAATAATGGTGGTAGGCTGCGAAGATGGCAGCGCTGAATCCCTGGAATTTATGAATGTTTCCTTATATGGAAAAAGAGTCTTTGCAGATGTCATTCAATTAAGGAATTTAAACTGGGAAGATTATCCTAGATAATCATGGATGGTCTAATAAGAAAGAGGAAGAAGGAGACCTGACACAGAAGAAGGCAGTGCAATCACTGTAGCCACATGTTGTGCTACTGGCTTTGGACAGGGAGAGAGGCCACAGCCAAAGAATGGGGAATGCACAGAATGCCGTCAAGCAGATGGAAAAGGAAAGGCAGCCCTGCCCACACTTTATTTTAGTCCTGTGAAACTGACTTCAGACTTGGTAACTTCAGAATTATAAGAGTAAATGTGTGTTGTTTTAAGCCATTGAGTTTATGGTAATTTGTTATGGCAGCCGTTAGGAAACTAATACAGTAAGTATTTAATACATGGGTGTGATGATGGCTTAGTTCATTAACCCACAGGTTTATAGACTGTATTGAGCCACATGCTGTTCCAGTCCACTTGCAGTTCTCAAACAACTATTTGAAGTTGGTACTGTCCCTCTCTTACAAAATGAGAAACCAAGGAATAAGTAGTTTATTGACCTTCCTAAAGTCTCTCAGTTGGTAAGTGCTGAGGTTGACATTTGAAGCCATAGTTGTTGATCTTATTATTTTGAAATATAGTTCACACACCATGTAATTAACACATTTAAAGCCTATGATTCTTTTTTTTTTTTTTTTTGCTGTCTCACATATAGGGTTATCGTTACTATCTTTCTAAATTCCATATATATGCATTAGTATACTGTATTGATGTTTTTCTTTCTGGCTTACTTCACTCTGTACAATAGGCTCCAGTTTCATCCACCTCATTAGAACTGATTCAAATGGGTTCTTTTTAATGGCTGAGTAATATTCCATTGTGTATATGTACCACAGCTTTCTTATCCATTGGTCTGCTGATGGACATCTAGGTTGCTTCCATGTCCTGGCTATTATAAGCAGTGCTGTGATGAACATTGGGGTACATGTGTCTCTTTCACATCCAGAGCCCCCCAGCTACCCCTTCTTTCCAGAACTCACTTATCTGAACATTTCAGCTCTCCCTAGAAGACCTTCCACGTGTTGGTCTCCAGAGCCCCCATGCTGGAGTTCCTAATGAGGAGCTGGCCTGAAGCATGCCCACTCCTTGGAGTTTATTTGAATATGCTGGCTGCCTCAGTTTAGGGCTCTGTAGAAGATACATAATGAAATTGCTCTTGAAATGAATTACTGTAAGAGAAAAATTATATACATATGTTTTTTAAAACAAAATACCTGTATATAAGCTTGCTTAAACAATTAGAGAAATGATACTTGCTTTAAAAAAATGATTCATTGTTTTTAAACACATTTACAGAATTGTACAGATATCACTATGATCAATTTTAGAACATTTTAGAACCACAAAAGGAAACCCTGTACCCATTAGTGTGAATTTAATTAATTTCCATGTAGTTCTTTTCTCACTGTCTTTATTTTTGAGTTCTTAATTTTAGTTCCTTTCATAATGATCTGGTACCTATGAAAGTAATTTTTTAGAAGGGCTGAGAGTGACAACTTGTCTAAATGTAGACACCTTATCCCCTTCAAGTAATTGGAGGTATTCCTCTATTGTTTTGAGGAGTTTGATTCTGTAAAGAAGTTTGAGGACACTGTTTTTCAGCTTGAATAATTTTCTGTTCTCTACTCCTGACATAATTTTCACAGTAAGACAACCAAGTATAGACTTTCTTTTATAGATTTTGCTTAGAAAATGGTAAACCCTCTTGATTTCCAAATTCAGAACTTCTTTAGGGCAAGAAAGATTTCTCTGGTCATAACTTGAATCAGTGTTCGTATTTTGTTCATTTGCTTTTCTTCAGTGACTTATTATTGGGATCTCTTATCTCTGAACTTACTCCATCTTTCTTCCTTTCTTTCCTTTATTTTTCTTTGTATTTTAGCAATATTTCCCTAAGATTATTCTCTATATCACTGATTCAATTTTCCTTAATTATCTCTAGTATAAACTTCCATTCAATTGCAATATTTTAGATTTCCATGAAATCTATCTCAGTGTATTCTCTTCTCAAAGCAACATCCTCTTATATCCAACCAAAAAATAAATAAATATTTTCCTCTCTTTCCTGCATCATATCTATTCTTGGAAGCAGGCTTTCCCTGTACCATTTTTTCTACCTTATTGCAAAATTTATTTAATCTTGATGCTTTTGAACTGTGGTGTTGGAGAAGACTCTTGAGAGTCCCTTGGACTGCAAGGAGATCCAACCTGTTCATTCTGGGATTTCTTTGGAGGGAATGATGCTAAAGCTGAAACGCTAGTACTTTGGCCACCTCATGTGAAGAGTTGACTCATTGGAAAAGACTTTGATGCTGGGAGGGATTGGGGGCAGGAGAAGAAGGGGATGACAGAGGATGAGATGGCTGGATGGCATCACTGACTCGATGGCTGCGAGTCTGAGTGAACTCCGGGAGTTGTTGATGGACAGGGAGGCCTGGCGTGCTGTGATTCATGGGGTCGCAAAGAGTCGGACACGACTGAGCGACTGAACTGAACTGAACTGAAGGCCTTATCCTTGAAAGAAAAGAAAAGAGGTATTTTCTGTATGTGTGCAAGGATGAATGTGTTTGTTGTAACTACACATTGGCCCTTGCCATCTACCTTTACAAGCATAAAACCATGTGCTGCTGCAGCTGCTGGCTTTTAACATCCCCTGAAGGGAGTTCAGAGCAGAGAGCAGAAATGAGGCTCTGGAAAAACTGGCAGAACAGGTCTTCAGATAGATACTTTCAGAAGCTGATTTTATGAGCCCAGTTCTCTTATCTCATCTAGAAAAGCACTAAATTTCTTCTTTTGTTTCTGCTTCTTTTGATTAGCAGAAACCTTCTGCAAAAATATATGCTTAAGTGCATGTACTCCCCGTTCACCAAAATCACATATGTACTGACCTTCCACCTCACTCTGTGGAGCAGTTTCTCAGGGCTGTCTGAAATGCTATTTCCGCATCTATATTCCTCATTTGGCTCCAAATAAAACTTAACTTGCAACTCCCACGTTGGGCATTTTTCTTAAGTCAACAGTGTTTTTCATCTTATTCTAAAAGGAGTTTAAGGAAGCATTAAGGGAGATTCACCGTCGTTCAGTGTTAGAGATGAGGAATGAGTGGTCTCCCCTTGACTCCCTTAGACCCATTTGGATCCTGAAATAATACAGTCACCAAATTCTAGGTCCCCCTTCTGTGAGTGGGAAGATATCTCAGTCCTTTACCCATAAAATCTCACTAGGATCCAGGAAAGAAAAATTCTGTTGCCATAGAGTCATATTTCAGAGGATAGCGAGACTAGTGGTGTCAGGATTCTGTCAATATTTTTGTCCGGAGGCATAAAGGCATTCAGGAAGGACCCTTCTCTGGGCCCATTTTCTTGCTTTCCCCCTTTTCTACTGAGAACAAACTTCCATTAAACTGCAGAGTGAGCTCCTGTCCCACTGCTTAGTGTCTTGGCCAAGTAATGCCATTTTTGGAGAACAATTCTAAGTCTCTGTATACTCATGGTAGACCTCAGGTCACCAGTTCACAGAGGCAAAAACCCCCACACAAACAAGCAAAACAAAGCAAGACAAAACAGCAAACACGGGGGCTTCCCAAAGAGTTCCCTCTCCCCTCCCATCACGTCCCACTTCTAGTCTCCCATAGTGCACTTAAAAAAAATTTATTTAGTTTTGGCTGCACTGAGTCTTCACTGCTGCGCAAGGGCTTTCTCTAGTTGCGCAAGTGGGCCTCTCACTGAGACCAGGTCTAGGGTGCACGGACTTCAGTAGTTGTGGCTCACAGGCTCTAGAGTGTGGGCTCAGCAGTTGTGGTACATGGGCTTAGTTGCCCGGCAGCATGTGGAATCTTCCCAGACCAGAGATCGAACCTCTGTTCCTTGCATTGCAAGGCAGATTTTTAATCACTGGACCACAAAGGAAGCACCCACAGTGTGCTTTGGTTGGCTCCAAGTTAATGAGTATCGTGAGGGCCATCTGAGACCTCTGCTTATTTGCCCTGGTCATGCTGTCTTATCTCAGAAGAGGTGATGCTTGCCATTAATATCATTTCTTAATACTAATGCACTGACAGTTTTTGAGGGAAAAAAAATTTTTTTAGGATGCAGATACAGATTTTTACAAGAATGTGAGAGCGTATATCAAAGTATTTTCAGTTATGCAATCATCATACTTAGTGGTCATAAGACTTGGCTTTGTGAGATACTCTGGCAGGAATGAACCAAGAAGTTGGTGAGCAATGGGAAGAGACTAGTATTGGGCTTTGGCAATAGTCCATTAGGTGAGAGATGATGGGGACCTGCCTAAGGCATTGATGGTGGGTAGGGGAGGAGGGTGGGTTTCTCTGGTGGCTCAGCAGTAAAGAATCCACCTGCAATGCAGAAGCTGCAGGAGATTTGGGTTCGATCCCTGGGTTAGGAAGATCCCCTGGTGGAGAGCATGGCAACACCCCACCTCCAGTATTCTTGCCTGAAGAGTCCCATGGACAGAGGATTTTGGCAGGTTACAATCCATGGGATTGCAAACAGTCAGACATGACTGAAGCAACTTAGCACGCATGCACACAGGGGAGGGGGATGGATGGGAGGGGCTGGATTTAAGCAATATTTATAAGGTAGAGTCTGAGGTAGAGTGTGGGTGGTTTTTTGGGAGAGAAGGAGATGGAGATGTTAAGATTTATTCTCAAGTTTAGCTGTGGATGATTGGGTTAATACATATTTATGGATAAGACTAGGAATGGGGGAGGGAGAGAGGATTTGGCAGGGGCCAAGAGAGATAATAAGTTCATCCTGGCACATGCTAAATATGAGATGTTTGTAAGACATCAAGGCAGAGCTATTTTGTTGGTTGCTGGAAACTTGAGTCTAAAGCTTGTAGAGGTTTGAGCAAAATCAAGAGATAATGGGAGCTGGAGTTGGAGCATGGAGTCAGTGGTTGAAAATATGAACATTTGAAGTATGAGTCACTCTGGAAACTATAGGGAATGAAAACAGAGAGGCTGAAGAACGGAACCCAAGGAAACACCAACAATAAAGGGATGGAAAGAGAAAGGACTTAAGAAGAGAGATTCAGAAAGAAAGCCTAGAAAGGTAAGAGAAAGCCAAGGAGAGTCTGAACCTGGTAGCCAAGAAAGAGAGTGTCTTGAGACCAAAGCTTCTAGAAGAAGTGCCAAAGAAGGAGAATGAGAGGAAGAATCGTATTTTCTCTTTTTCTAGCACACTTCCCGCCTCGACCCCTGCCCCATAGTTTAATGTTTTTGGGAGTTGGGAGGCCCTCTATAGTATTTCCTACCCACAGACCCTTAATCCCTCCAGCAAAACCCTTCAAACTCTAATGGTACATTTTACAGTGGAAGAGATGTGATCAGGTTTGGGAATTTGGAGCTTACGAATATTCTTGGTGGAAACTGACTTAGTAGAATATTAAGAGGTTAAACAGCAGATATTAAGAAAGTGGGAACATTGAGCTTATTACATGACTCAGGAAGTGAGGTGGTGGAGGGAAAGAGAGCTGACTTGAGGGGTGAGTTAGGTCAAAGGAAGAATGTTGCAGACTAGAGTGGCCTTGATGATGTTTAAAGGATAAGAACCAACAGCAGGGGATTCCCTACTAGTCCAGTGGTTTAGGACCCTGTGCTTTCACTGCTGAGCCAACTGAAGGAAGATGGACTCATTCATTCAATAAGTATTCACTGAACAAAGAATATATATCAAGCACTGTTCTAGCCACTGAGGATACAGTGGATAGCAAAACAAAATCCTTAACCTCACAGGGTTTATGTTCTGGGTGGCATACAGATAATAAGCAAAGGAAAAAGATAAGATATATTTTAGTGATGAAAAGTAATCTAAAGCAGGGAAGAGGACTGAGGAGTCTAGGGAGGTTATAATTTTAGATGAGGATTTTAGATAACGATCTCTTTGAGTAGATCCTTATTTGGGACTTTTTGTGTTCCCTGGACCTGGAGGTTTGTTTCCTTTCCCAGGTTAAAGAAGTTTTCAGCTTTTGTATCTTCAGATATGTTCTCTGCCCTTTCCCTCTCTCTTCTCCTTCTGGGAACCCTATAATGCAAATGTTAGAATGCTTGATATAGCCTTGCTGCTGCTGCTGCTTAGAGGTCTCTCTATTTAAACTTTCGTCATTTTTAAAATTCTTTTTTTGTTCAGCTTCAGTGATTTCCTCCACCCTTCTCATTAACTGATCTGTTCCTCTGTATCGTTTAGTCTGTTGTTGATTCCTTTGAGTGTATTTTTTGAATATTTATTTGGCTGCCTTGGGTCTTGGTTGTGGCATATGGGATCTCTGTCATGTCAATGGACTCTAGTTGTGGTGTGCGGGTTTACTTGCTCTGTGGCATGTGGGATCTTTAGTTCCACGACTAGGTGTCAAACTCACATACCCTGCGTTGCAAGGCAAATCCTTAACCACTGAACCAGCAGGACAATCCCTCCTTCTGTATTTTTCATTTCAGTTATTGTACTCTTCACCTCTGTTCCTTTGTTGTGTTTTCTCTTTGTTAAAACCTTCTAACTTCTCACTCTGTCATCCATTCTTCTCCTGAGTTCTTTGATCTTTGTAATCATTACCTTGATTTCTTTACTGAATGGATTGCCCATCTCCAACTTCACTTAGTTTTTCTTCTGGGATTTTATCTTGTTTCTTCCCTTGGAACATGTTCCTCTGTCACCTATTTTGCCTAACTTGCTGTTTTTATTTCTATGTATCTGGTAGGTTGGTTATATTTCCTGACTTTAGAGAAGTGGCCTTTCGTAGGAGACGTCCTATGAGTCCCAGCAGTGCACTCCCCTCTGGTCGCCAAATCTATGTGCTCTCGGTGTGCCCCCAGGTGGGTGCTGCCTGTCTTTTGTTTGTGGCGGGCTGACTGCTGTGGATGGTCTGGTAGGTATGGCTGGCTCCCAGGCTGGTTGGTTACCAGTCCTGCTTTGTGTGGAGGCTGCTAGCTGTGGGTTGGTGGGGCTGGGTCATGAAGCAGCTGATTGCAGAACCCCAGGAGTCTCCAGGCTAGTGCTGGCTCAGTGGTGGGCAGAGCCAGGTTCTAGAATAGTGATTGTGGGGTCAGGGTTCCCTGATCTAGTGTTGGCCTGCTGGCAGGAGGAGCTTGCTCCTGACACAGCTGGCTGTGGGTTCTGGGATGTCCTAAAGCTGGTGCTGGCCTGCTGGTGAGTGGGGCCAGAAACTGGGGCAGCTAGTTGAATAGCCAAGGTATCTCAGAGCCATCGTTGATCTGTTGGTGGGGGAGTGGTCAGGGCCTAAGGGGTCTCAGGGCTAGTATTGACCTGATAGTGGGTGGGGCTAGAGCCCAGGGGATCTAGGGGATCCTGGATCCACTTGCATGGACCTAGATCTCAAAGTCTCTGGTTATAGGGTCCTGAGGGTGTCCAGAAGCTAGTGTCAGCCTGCAGGTGGCTGGGACTGGATCTTAGGGTGTCCCAGGGCTGGTGCTGGCCCACTGGTAGATAGGACCAGGTCCCAGAGTCTCTGACTGCAGAACCCAGGGGTCTGAGAGCAGGTGTTGGACTGCTTGTAGGTGGGGCCAGTTCTTCACACAGTTGGCTACAGGATCTGGGATGTACTGAAATTTGTGTTGGCCTGCTGATAAGTAAGGCCCAGTCCCAGTATGGCTGGCTGAGGGGCTCAACTTGCCCCAGAGCTGGTGTTGATCTGTCGGTGGGCAGATCTGGGACCCACATTTGTTTCTCCAGTACCGTCTTCTCCTCTGAACTCCAGACTTGTATATTCATCTGCTTATTTCAAAATCTCCGCATCAAATGGGCGCTTCTCTCCTTTCCTTTTTCACCCTGCCATGCGGCATGCAGGGTCTTAGTTCCTTGACCAGGGATTGAACTTGTGCTGCCTGCAGTCGAAGTGCAGAGTCTTAACCACCGGACCATAAGGAAGTCTCCAAATAGAATTTCTTAGCAAAGGCATCTCAAACTGAAAACATCCAAAACTGAGATCCTGAGCTTCCCACTCAAACTTGTTTCTCCTACCGTCTTTCTCAGCTCAAGGCCACTCCATCCTAGTTTTTGGAAGGCCCAAAACCTTGGAATTAAATTTACTTCTCTCTTTGCTTTCTATCCATATCCAGTCAGGAAATACTGTTGGCTCTCCCTTCAAAATCCAATCACTTCTTGGAAGAGTTCTCAAGATGATGGAGTAGGATGCTCGTATCCTCCCAAAGGCACACCAAAATTACAAGTATTTACAGAGCAGCTATTGATGAGAAAGGCCAGAACCCTCCAGAAAAGATCTTCAGTAACTAAAGATATAAGGAAGGAACTACGGCGAGATGGGCTGGAAGGGCGGAGACACAGTTTTGTCAGGAGCCATGCCTCTGGGTGGGTGACCCCTCGGCGGGTGACCCCCAAATGAAAGAATAACCACAGTTACAGAGGTTTTCCCCCAAACATGAGGGATCTGGGCCCCACATGGGACACCCCAGCTGTAGGTCCTCTTCTGGAAAAGTGAGCCCCCAGGGTATTTGGCTTTGAAAACCAGCAAGGCTTACTTTGGAGAGACCCAGACAGCTGCAGGAAATGGAGGCTACAATCTTAAAAGGCTCACATAAAATCTCATGTGCTGTCAGACCCAGGGCAGAAGCAGTGATTTGAAGAAGCCTGGGTCAGCTCCACCTCTTGATCTTGGAGACCTCCCAGAGAGGCAGGAGACAACTTAGATCTCACCCTGGGGCCATAAACTCTGGTAGCAGGCATATTGGGGATCTTATTTTATGAATGGACACTAATGCTGGCAAATGCCATTTTGGAACCCTCTCTCTACCTTTTTAGGGCTTCCCTGGTGGCTCAGATGATAAAGAATCCTCCTGCAATTCAGGAGGCCTGGGTTCGATCTCTGGGTCGGGAAGATTCCTATGGAGAAGGGAATACTCCAGTATTCTTGCCTGGGAAATCCCATGGACAGAGGGGCCTGGTGGGCTCCTGAGATCCATGCGATTGCAAAGAGTCAGACACGACAGCGACTAACACTTTCTCTACCTCATTGGTCTTGGAACCTAGCCCCAGCCCTGCTTCGTTCATGCCTGTAAGCATGAATACTGGAATGCCTTGGGCCAAACAACTAGCCAAGCAAGCACACAGCTCCACCCACTGCAGGTAGGCTGCCTTAAGATCCCGAGTCCAGAGCCATCCCTGGACACAGCCCTGTGCACAGGGGCCCAGGACCTAGCCTCACACACCAGTGTGTAGGTACCAGTCCCAGGACGACCACACCAGCCCCAGGAAAACCACTGCTCTGCATCTGCCATGGAAGGACCCAGCCCACCACGAACAGGTAGTCACCATCCCCAGTTGTGTTAGGTGGTGTTGAAACTCAGTGATACTGGATTTAAATGCAGTGAGATTGGATGAGACCACCATGGGAGTGCAGATAGAATAGTATTCCAAGGACGGAGCCTTGGAATGCTACAAATTTAATGACTAGGAACAAGAGAAATCATCCAAGAAGACAGAGAAAGTGTGTATATGTGCGTGTTTGTGTTGGGGTCGGGGGAGGGGATAAACTAGGAGAGTATGTTGTCCTGAGAGCCAAGTAAAGGAAGTGTGTTAAGAGGAGAAAGGGACTTTCCTGCTGGTCCAGTGGTTGGTAATCTGCCTGCCAAGGCAGGGGACACAGTTTGATCCCTGCTCTAGGAAGATTCCATGTGCCGGAGAGCAGCTAAGCCCATGCACCACAACTACGGAGCCTGCTCTCTGGAGCTGGCATGCGGCAGCTACTGAGTTGCCACAACTACTGAAGCCTGTGCACCCTAGGGCCTGTGGTCTGCAACAGCAGACACCTGTGTGCTGTGACTGGAGAGTAGCCCCCACTCACCACAGCTAGAGAAAGCCAGTGAAGACCCAGCACAGCCAAAATAAAATAAATAAATATTTTTTTTTTAAGGAAGAGGAGGGAGTGGTTGGCTGGATCTAATGCTGCTCATGGGTCAAATAAAGTGAAGCTGAGAAGTGACCGTTGCATTTAGCACAGTGGAGGTCCGTGGTGGGCTCCGTAAGAGCCCGTTTGGTGGAGTGCTGGGAGCCAGATTCTCACTGGACTTCATCCTGTTGCCTCTCCTCTCCCCTTCCTCTTCCCTGAACTAAAGAAGAATCAGTGATATCTGGAGAACGTGGTGGAGTGTGAAAGGGGCATGGTTCCTCAGGGGAAATCCAGAGTCCTGGTACCAGAAGAAGGGGAAATGGATTTTTGGCAGACAGTAGAGCAAATGTTCACTTTAGCTAGAAATAGCCAGTTTCTGTCCTGGGTATCCTATTTACAGCCTCTACCATCAGCTGTCTGTGAAGTTTTTTGAGAAAGGCAACTCTTATAGGAAGGCTTATAACTTGGTGCTGATAAACCATCCATATGGCAGTCATTTTCCTTGAAAGGCAGAGGCCCTACAGGGCCAAGAAGTGTGTACGCTTGTACAAATGTGTCTTTCTCAGGAAGCTCACTCCAGGATTCAGACTATGAAGACAGCCCAGACACCAGGCTCCTAGTCACTGTTGCACTTTCCAGAACTGCCTTATGGTTTCATATGGTATATCTGTTTGCAAAATCCAATGATTTGGAGAATTATGCATCCTAAGACAAAATAAGGGCAGGATAGACATGGAGAAAGTCTCAGTTGCTCAGTCCTGTCTGACTCTTTCCAACTCCATGGACTGTAGCCCACCAGACACTTCTGTCCATGGAATTTCCCGGTGAGGTGCCATTCCCTTCTCCAGGGGATCTTCTTGACCCAGGGACTGAACCCAGGTCTCCTGTAGGAAATCACAGTTCAAGTGTGGTCTAGGTATTTCTGCATTTGGCAGTTTAAGAAGACTCAATGAACGTTCGTGCTGGAAGGCCACTTGAGTCTTCTCAGATCTCTTCATTAAAATATAATTAACTGAATTGCTGTCTTTTAAAATTACACACATGATACAAGTTTTATTACAGAAAATTTGGGATATATAAAGAACAAATAAGAAAACAAAAATCCTGCGTAAGCTCACTGTTCATACATCATTGTCATGTAACTTCCCTTTTCTGTTTTCTCCTACTTATTGTTATTACTTATTTTCTAAAAATTTGGAGCCATGTTATCCATACTGATTGTAATCTTATATTTTACTTTATAATTTGCTAGGACAATCAAATTGTTTTGGGGTGAGATTTTTTAAAATCAGTTAATTTATTGTTGGCTGTGCTGGGTCTTCGTTGCTGTGCACGGGCTTTCTCTAGTTGCACCGAGCGGGGCCTACTCTAGTTGCGGTGCATGGGCATCTCGTTTTATTGGCTTCTTTTGTTGTGGTGCACGGGCTCTAGGAGAAGGAAATGGCAACCCACTCCAGTATCCTCGCCTGGAAAATCTCATGGACAGAGGAGCCTGGGGGGCTGCAGTCCATGGGGTCAGGCACAACTTACACACACACGGGCTCTAGGGCGCACAGGCTTCAGTAGTCATGATGGATGGGTTTAGTTGTACCTCAGCATGTGGAATCTTCCCAGACCAGGGATCAAATCCTTGTCTTCTGCATTGGCAGGCAGATTCCTAACCACTGGACCACCAGGGAAGTCCACCATGATTTTTAATGACCATATATAGTACTCCATTATTTGAAGATATACCATATATTTATTTAACCATTACCTTTTGTGGAATATTTAGGAAAATTCCAAATATTTCACTATTACAAAAACTGCTGTGGGTCATCTCACAAGGTTTCTTTAGGATAAATTCCTAAAGTAGAATTTGTAAGTTGATCTCCAAATTACCGCAGTATCTGAGGGACAGAAGTATTGAAGTCCTGAGTTGGGAAGGAATGTGCCCAAGCCGCCTTGTCAGTGGCTGAGTGTTTTGGAGTCCAGCTGCTCTGTCTTTTGAAAGATCCGTTTCCTTGACACCATGCCTCCTGTTACACTCAGCTCCTTGTTAGTGATGTCCTCCAGAACTTCTTGACATTGATGACATATACTTTTTTCCTGCAAACTCTGCAGCTCCCACTCATGCCAAACTGGTCCTGTAATTCATCTGTGCACATGAACTCTGAACAGTTAGAGACACTTTTTTTTCATGGGAGAAGATGGTACTCCTCAGGTGCCTTCTCCTTTGGGGCTGTAAATGCACACCCCCTGGACATTCCTTCACACACATGAAGTGTTACTGAGGTTCCTCTGACTTCTTTTTACCCTTCCTGATTTTACACTTTCTTTCTAGAGTGCTGCTTCACAGTACTGCTTCTCTAAAGCAAAGCCACCTGTCAGTGGACTCCAGTGACCGAGTCCCCCTCCTATGCCGGTCATGGTTCACTTTGAGTCACCCCACCCCATCCAGCCAGTGGGCAGAAACACAGCAAGGCTTTCACATTAGAGCAGGTTGTACAGGTGGCTCTTCTGTAACTGAGAAACTTTTAAAAGGCATTGGCAGTTTGGCCAGTTCTTAACCTAAGAGACCTTCCCCAATTGACAAATAAATTTATTAGGTTGAAGCTTTTGAAACTGACAGTATTGTGAGATCAAAAATTGTCAACTCTTTGCACTTTCTTATGATTCATCCTAATGTGTAAAATGATCTTAGATGTCAAGGAAACATAGATGTCATGTCATCTATGATCTTAGATGTCATACCACTTGCATATCCCAGAATATCCCCAAGACAGATTCTAGAAGGTCTTCCACTGACTCCTAAACACCCAACGAGGGCTGCATTTCTCACATATTAATAGGAAAAGTTTTTCATTAAAAAAAATGTCCATTGTTGTTGAAGAGGTGGGAAAATTAATATTCCCAAATTGTTGGCCAGAATGCAGTGGGTAAGCTTTTCTCGAGGGAAATGTGGCTATACTTATTCAAAACCTTGTAAATGTGTACACTTTGACCCAGCACTAAGCACATCAGAACTTACCCTAAGTGAAGCAACCTGGATATGTGCATAGATGTACCTTCAAGGATACTCATTAGAGCATGGTTGTGATAGTGAATGATTAGAAATAACATAAAGTAATGTACATGCCTCCACTCCAGTGTTCTTGCCTGGAGAATCCCAGGGACGGGGGAGCCTCGTGGGCTGCCTGTCTGTGGGGTCGCACAGAGCTGGACATGACTGAAGCGACTTAGCAGCAGCAGCAGCAATGTACATGCCTAGGTGAAACAATCGAATAATTAAATGATATAGTAAAAGAATTTCCAAGGACCAGAGGAAAAAAACCATTGTTAAGAAAAAAACAAGTTATAAAGTTGATCAAGACCCATTTTGTTAAAAAATTTATAAATGTAGACATTAAATATACACAGGAGGAAGACTAGCAAAATATATAATGAAATATTAAAAGGACTATTTATGAGTACTCAAAAGAGAGTGGGTTTTTATTTTCCTCTTTTATTTCTGTGTTTTCCAAATTTTTAAAAGTAAGCATATAATATTTTGCACTCATAAAAATTGTTGTGGAAAATTTTTAATGTTAAATGGAAAGAAACTTACTGACTACTAAATAATTAAGCAGATAAGAAATAAATCTGAATTTCAAATAACAGAAGCAGATGAAAGTAGGAATGAAAATGAAATGAGAAAGTTAAATTGGATTAAAAAAGAACAGGTATTTGCAAAACTGAAAAATCACTGAACTCTTAGTGTCATAATAGTAAGATTGGCTACAATTCTCCTTTGTCTGCCTTGTAAATGAAGTTTCTCAGCACAGATCAACAACTCCACTAGGGAACATGAGGACATCAAATAAGTCTCAAAGAATTATAGACCTTGATAATCAACTAGTTCGGTGGCTACAGGAGTTTTTAAATTTGATGTACTGGTAGGATTTCTCTTTAAAAAGTCAATATCAATTTTTATCAAAGTAATGCATGCAGCTGCTCAGTCCTGTCCAATTCTTTGCATAGTCCATGGAATTCTCCAGGCCATAATACTAGAATGCATAGCCTTTCCCTTCTCCAGGGGATCTTCCCTACCCAGGGATCAAACCCAGGTTTCCCACACTGCAGGCAGATTCTTTACCAGCTGAGCCACAAGGGAAGCCCAAGAATAGTGGAGTGGATAGCCTATCCCTTCTCCAGCAGATCTTCCCGACCCAGGAATGAACCAGGGTCTCCTGCACTGCAGGTGGATTCTTTACCAACTGAGCTATCAGGGAAGCAAGTCCACAGGTGGATTCTTTACCAACTGAGCTATCAGGGAAGCAAGTCAAGTTTAATAATCATAGCAAAGAACTGCAGTCACCCATACCACCACTTTCTGCCCGCCCCCTTACCCTTAAGCCTTGTTCTGCAGATTAACCCTTTAAATCTTTTCAGGATTTCTTTTGGCATTTGTGCTTACTCTGCTAATTAACATAGCAAATCTAAGTTAAGTGTTGTTTGTGGCTTAGATTTCCTTTCCTGTGTGACTTCACTTTTACTGGTGTTAATAAGGTCTCATTTTTTCATCTATGTCTCTGATAGCAATTCTTTTTTGGTAAAACTTCTGATATAATTTCCTGCATAGTCAATAAATCTTTTCTTTGTTGTCCCTTTTCTTTTCCTGTCTGTTCTTTTTTAAACCCCCCTTTCTGAATCTATTGTCTTGTTCCAGTCTAAGCTGGCTGGTCTCTTGGCCTACTTCATAGTTGTCTTGCTGGACTTCCCTTGACCTTTCTCCTGTGTTAATTCTTGATTTGTACTATATCTCTTCCTCTTTCTAGGTTCACTACCTCATCTGGGTGGAGCACATCCTTCAGTAACTTCCTGAGAAAAGGTGCCCTTGAGGCCTTTGTGTATCAGAATTTTGAAGTTCAATGTTATTCTAACTCCCAATTATTTTTATATCACTTGTTCCTTCAACCTCACCCTTTGTTTCCAGGAAGCGTCTAGGATTTTTATTTATCCGTTATGTACTGAAATTTATGCTGGTGTACTTTGGTGTGTGTTTTTCATCCATTGTGTTGGGCATTCAGCCCCTCCCATCTGGCAATTTAGATCTTTCTGTTTGGGAAAATTTTTTCATATGGTTTCTTTGATAATTTCCTTCCCACGCTGTTCTCTTTTCTTCTTTTCTGGAAGGCCTATTAGTCAGATGTTGTCTCTCATATTAATTAAATGTCATTTATTTCCTCTCGTTACTCTTTGACAGTTGGCTCTACTTTCCAGGGGTATTTCCTCAACTTTATCTTTCAACCATAACATTTAAAAATTTCTTATTTCAGCTTTTATGGTTTCAATTTCTAAAAGCTTGTTTTTATTTCCTGGTGCTTTCTTTAAACAAAGCTGTACACTCTTTTGGCCTCATAGATATAATATTTTCTTATTTCTCTGAGGCTAAAAAGTGAAGTTTTATTCTCTCTGTTTTCTCTTTTTGTCACTGTTGTTTGTTTTCATTTCTGCTTTTCATGTTGAAGACTTTTTTCTGTATGTGTTATTATTATCATCACACAGTTCTATCAGATTAATATTATTATTATCCTCTTTTTATTGTTAATGGTTCTTAGGTCATTGCTTTATTTCTCCTACTGTGGATGTCTGAAAACGTTATCATGGACTGGGCATATCCACCGTCCAGCTTCTCAGTCACACTGGGCTCTCTTTTGAATCGTTAAGATTTCTTCTTACTCTCCTATACTTTGCCTCCCCCACCTCCCAGAGAAAGTTGTCTTACTATATTAGACAGCTCTGTTAGAAAGATATGATCATTATACAGTCTCATTGAAACATTTCTCCTTCCCTGCATTTTCCTCTGTCAGTACCACTAGTTCTGTCCTCTGGGCCAAAGAGACGGACCAAACCTAAATCTCCCTCCGTAGGATAGACCCTTACATATTTGCAAGGATATCATCATGACCCTTCCATGTCTGTCATTCTCCAATCTGGAGAGGCCTAGGTCTGCTACTGTATTTCCCTCTTCCGTCAAGCTCTAGTTGGCTAATGTTTTGGAAAGCTCTGGATCAGCTTTTAGCTGTCCAGATCTCACTCTAAGCATAGTGTCTGTAACTTAATGCAGACTCCAGATGTGCTCTGAAGCACTGACACTTGAATAGAATATTCTCATTAATGTTTCCTACAATTGGTTTAGTTTTAACCTGGGAAGTTTCATGTGCTTCTTTTCCTAGTAGGTGATAGTTTTGAGAAGTTTCTCATAAATTTTAATTTCTGGGCGGTTTTTGATTAGGGTTGTGGGAGTCGGACTCAACTGAGCGATTTCACTTTCACTTTTCACTTTTCACTTTCACGCATTGGAGAAGGAAATGGCAACCCACTCCAGTGTTCTTCCCTGGAGAATCCCAGGGACAGGGGAGCCTGGTGGGCTGCCGTCTATGGGGTCGCACAGAGTCGGACACGACTGAAGCGTCTTAGCAGCAGCAGCTGCTAAGTTTATCCCTTTTGTTGATTACTGTTCTTTTGTGGGAGTGCAGGGAGGTATGGGTACCAGGGAGGTAAGGGTCAGGGAGGTGAGGAATAAAGAGGTAGAGGGCTTAGGGAGGTGAGAGGGTGCAGGGGGGTGAGAGGGTGAAGGAGTGTGGGGGCAGGGAGATGGGGCACAGAGTCTGCATCTGAGTCCTGTCTCCACAGGTCATCCAATTATTGGTGGAAAGCCTCTATGGGGCTAGACGAGCGTCTGTTGCAAGGACTGAATAAGAAAGTCCATGAAAACAGTCATTATAGTGTCAGGAGAACAGCAGCTACCCAGCAAAAGTGAGGTACAATTAAGTGAAATGAAATGAAGATCTAAGAAATGAGAAGGCAGAAGCTGGGTGAGACAGTGGCAAGGGGAACACAGAGCAGAAAAAGGGAACAGCATATGCCAAGCTCTGTGTCAGGAAGAGGCATGGTTTGTTTAAGGAACAGGGAGGTAGTCAACGATAGAAGTCTCTAGTGAAGGGTTCGGGGTGGGAGACTCTCTGTTGGTTACTGTTTTAACTTCTTAGGATTTTCTTTTCAAGGCCAGTTGCACTTGACCTTGTTGTTGTTGTTGAGTCTCGAATTCATGCCCAACTCTTTGCGACCCCATGGACTGTGGTCCATCAGGCTTCTCTGTCCATGGGATTTCCCAGGCAAGAATACTGGAGTGGGTTGCCATTTCTTTCTCCAGAGGATCTCCTCGACCCAGAGATCAAACCCACATCTCCTGCATTGTAGGCATATTCTTTACCACTGAGCCACCAGGGAAGCCCCTGACCTTAGATATTATTAACCCCAAATAGAGGTGCTAAGATAAAATTGAAAAATGGAAAGATCTTGTTAATATTAGGTGCATAAATAAAACTATAATATGCATATTTGAAGAGGAAAACACAACAGAAACAGGGTTATTCCAGGCACCATGTTGGGCATTTTGTATACACTGCCTCATTTGCCCTTTATAATAACCTTAAGAGATGAGAACTACCATTATTCTCATGTTGGAAGTAAGGAAGTGAGGCCAATGCCTGGTATAACTAGGAGGGCCAAAAGTGAGATGCAGGCCTAGAAATGCCAGATTCAAGGCTGACAGTACTGTTCCTAAAGAAATGAAGCCCACACATGACATTTTGTGCTAATTATAGCTGATACTGTTGATGGAATTATCTAATTTACTGAAGTGTATTGCATCTTTCTCTTAACAGCACACCAAGCATTTAAAAATGTGTTTAATAGGTCGAGATGATGACATTGACATTCTGAGCGTTAATTTTTGTGTTCTTTAAGGGCAGGGATTAAGTCTTATTCCTATTTATGTATCTAGAACCACTCACATTCCAGGCAATCAAATATGATTCAGATCAGTGCAAGTATGAGTGAGTACATAATGAATGAATGGATGAATGAAATTATGGAATAGCACCAATCAAAGTTTTTCTATTAGTATTTTTAGACTTATTTGCCCCTGTACTAAATCCTAAATTGCCGGCTTTTCTCTGTGAGCTCACATGTCTGCTCTTTGTATGTTTTTTCCTTCCTGTCAGTGTTCTAAATGGAATATCCGTTAACATGAGATTTGCCTGCATCTCTGCAGATGGGGGAGAGTGAAAGGAAGTTGCCCTGATTAGTTCAGGTCATCACGTCCAAGGGAGGGGAATAAACTCATGTTTGATCCAGGCCACGGCCATGTTGAGGGTTTGGATCTGAGGAGTGGGGTCCAGCTCTGGGGCTGTCTAGGGGGTACATTCTTGGTCTGTGCCACATTGTCAGGTAGGGAGGTCTGTCTGCATGAGCACAGAGAGAACATCAGAAACTGAATTTAGGTCCTATGTAAAAGGAGCGGACTGAAACCAGTGGACGGAGTCAGCCCCCTAACAATTTGGTCAACATATATGGCCAGACTCTAGTCCTCGGGTGGAAATGAAATGAGGACCAGGACCTGGGTAGCCAGACAGACTGTTACAGACTTTGGGATGGATTTAGCTAAGGAAGTTTGCCCAGATTCTTCCAGAGGGGAGATGAGATTCTTTCCAGAACACTTAACACCAGGCATGGGAGCAATCATGATTTTCCAGATGCTCTCCCACAAAGGTAAAGAAGTTCCTAATATATTCCAGAAGTTAGATGGGGTTCCTAATATCTTCCAGAAGTTTTCATCCTCAGGATGAAAACCAATGATATCTTTGGCAGAGCAGGACAAAGCTGGACAGGGCAAACAGAGAGGGACAAAATGCTGGTGGAAGTTCAGTGAGTAAGAGCTTCTTTGTTTTCTTTGGATCTTCTTTCCTCCAGTCTGTTAATGTCTTTCTCCGAATGCACTGCCCTGAAGTGTGTAGGTAACACTGCAGAGATGGTGCCGTGAAGGCACTGATCTGAAGTGATGCGTAAAGGAGTTGGGCTTCCCCAGTGGCTCAGCGGTAAAGAATCTGCCTGTAATGCAGGAGATGCAGGAGATGGGGGTTCAATCCCTGTGTCAGGAAGATCCCCTGGAGGAGAGCGTGGTGACCCACTCCAGTATTCTTGCAGGGAACCCCACAGACAGAGGAGCCTGGTGGGCTGCCATCCATGGGGTTGCAAAGAGTTGGACGCGACTGAAGCAACTGAACACAGCGCATGAAGGACCCTTTTAAGAGCTTGACTTCCACTATCTCGTTTATCTTTACAACAGCCCTTTTTGTCCCCATCAAGATATAGAGCATTTCCATCACCCCCAAAGTTCCCTCGTGATTCAGTACATATCAATTTACTTTTGATTGATTTATGGAGTGAAGAACTGAAAATCACATTATGGGTGGTACATTTCCTCTGTGCATCACACCGAAAGTGAGATGTTGACAAACTAGGTGGGTGGATGTGTCCAGAATGGGGAAGGATCCAGAGGCCATGTAATATAAGGAACATGTGTCAAAGGAGATAATGACATGAATGTGACTGGTACTGATATGGTAGTTCCAAGAAAACATTGGAAACTTACTCCTGGTCAGTCAGGAAGGTTCGGTTCAGTTCAGTTCAGTTCAGTTCAGTTCAGTCGCTCAGCCGTGTCCGACTCTTTGCGACCCCATGAATCGCAGCACGCCAGGCCTCCCTGTCCATCACCATCTCTGGGAGTTGACTCAGACTCATGTCCATTGAGTCAGGTTAGCCAGAGGAATTTAAGAGACTATCCAATATTGGATGAAAGGGTCATTTGGGGAAGTCCTGAGTCTTAGAATAGGCCCTTTGAGGAAGTTCTGAGTAGGGAGGACATGAAGGAGGAAGAGAGAGAGAATTTCCCTGTTGCCTTATTGACTTCATCCTGCCTTAGTTCATCTGAACACTTCCTGTTTGTTTCTTCACAATCTTTCTGTTGTTTTACTTCTGAACTGAATTCTCTAAAAGCTCCAAGGATGGTTTTTAAACTTCCAGTCCTCTGTATCACAAATTCTATTGGTTTTAGGATTCTTGGATGATAATGGGAATGGTGAGGTGGAGCCATAGAGAACATCTAAGATAAAAGGACATGGGGCTGGACATGGAAGCCTTGGTTGAATTGTACAACCCTGCCACGTACAGGGTGGACAAGTTTCCTTGCTATTTAGCCTCAGCTTTTACATACCTGAATATGGGATTTGTGTGTGTGTGTGTGTGTTTCTTCTGTGTCCTGTAGAGTTTCTCTGGAGATCAGAAAAGAGAATGGACATAAATGTGTGTTTGCAAACTCTTGTCAAGACCATCAAAATGTAAAGTTTTGTGAGTATCACTGTTGCCATTGTGACAATGCCATTTGTTGAACCTCATTTAATTTGACAGCTCCCTAACTCACAATAATTTGTGTAGTAGGGTCATTACCATGTTGGAGCCGTAATAGAGACTCTATCCATCATTCCCTAAAGGTCAACCACTCCAGAGTCACATGAGAACAGAAAACCAATCGTGTTTGTGAATTGGTTTCAAGTACTGTCAGCTTCAAATGGAGGTCTTTGGGAGTCCTTGGCTGGCACATCAAGGGGGCATTTCAGCAGAAAGAGGCTAAACCTCGACTAGACCTCAGAGCAAATGTTCCCTCTGCTCTTCGCCTCTCCCTTTCTAAAGGAAAACATTTTCTACTTGTTTGTTCCCTTGTTTGTTTTACTTGTTTGCATGTAAACTTTATCTGCTTATTCTAATCCATTTTCCCCAAGCCTTCTTTTGCTTGTTCCATTTTAAACATGGAGCAATCCATTTTAAACATGGAACAATCTTCTAACACACCCAGCTTTTACATTATTTTCTGTTTTAGGACTTTCACAGTATTCCTAGAAATTTTGCCTAAGTGGCATTGTGCCTTAGTTATTTTACAGGTATGCATAAAAAACCAATATCCATTTACATTCTTCCTGTCATTTTGATAGTAGGAAAGATATCTGAGTTTATTTTTAGGGCAAGTCACACGACAAAAAGAATAACAAATATTTGTGGTTGTCTTGGGAACTCAGTTTCTAGATATTGCTGATTATGGAAAGGAGGAACAGATTTGAAGATGGGACGTTTGGTAACCAACAAATAGAACAGCAGGAGGCCCTGGAATAGGGGTGGAAGGAAATAGACCATCTATGTGAAAAAAAAAAATACAGGTTCCTAGTCAATTTTTGCCTTTTTTTTCTGTTTCTGATTACTATATCCTGTCTTCCTGAGGGTGGAATGCTTTATATAACCAAGTGATTTTCTTGTTCAGTTTTGTGTGTGTGTTTGTTTTGTTCGCTTTTCAGTAGGAAAGATCTGGGTAGCAATTTGTCCCTTTGCCAAACTGTCCATAAGACAGAGTTTCAAAGGGAAGAGACTTGAAGCCAAGAAATCCTGCTTTTTGTATTCCTGGATCTTTCTTGGAATAGCCCATCGTTTGTGGTATGTATACGAGATCCTTAGAATACACAGACTTTATGGGTGCACTAAAAACGCACTCCATGGTTAGTTGTCAGCATTCCCAGCACTTACTCTCACCAGAAACTCTTCACTCGGGCCGACCTCAGAGATGTGGGGATGTCTGTGAGCTCTGAGGTCCCTTGTAGAGAATAGGGGCTCTACCTGCAGGTGTGAAAGCTGGGGAAAGATTCTGGATTTACTCCCCACCACCCCAAGACCCTGGTAGACCCAGGAAGTGGAAATGCTAGAGGCCAATACTTGTACGGCCTTCTGAGTTGCCCACTACATCCGACTTGCTGTTCTCCCAGGCAACCTTTGATGTCCACCCAGGGCACCGAGGGCCTGTTGAAAGCACCTTAGGCCTCCGTATCCTCTTCCTGAAGCTGGCAGACAAAGAGGAAGGAGGCAAGAGTTACTTACCAGGAGAAGAAGTAAAGCTGGAGGCTGGGGTGAAGGTAGGATTCAAGGATCAGGATCTGCAAGGTTCCAAGGTCACTCCATCCTTCAGACCAGATTTGGGATGGGGTGTGTTGCAGGGAGTTTAAGCCTAAAGAGTGTGTCTGTGTCAGGCACAGGTGGCAAGGACTGGATTCTTTTCCTGTTTACTTCCCCATATGGATTAGTCAGGAAATACAGATAACAGACTCTACTGCTGCATATCAGCTGGACTGGGGGCCCCTTTGATGAAGGTGTAGCACCAGCTCACACGACTGGACAGCTACTGTGGAGGTATCCCCCTCCGATCTCTCTTCCACGGAAAAAACTCCTCTCTTCTCTGATTCTGTTCTCTGCTGTGGTGGCTGGACAACTCCCCTCTGTTGTTACAAACTGATTTCAACAGGGTTTCTTGTTCAGGCCAACTCCGTTGACCTTTCTCCCGAAAGGAGATAGAGCAGATGGACCAACTTCCACTCCTAGTTTTGCCCTTTACTAGCTGTTTGACCTCAGGTTGGTAACTTAACTTCTCTGAATAGCAGTTTTTCCACCCATACAATGGGATTAAAATATGAGTACCTAGTTTATAGTTTTGTTATAAATATTAACTGAGATCATGAAACCCAGCCTAAGCTTTGGCTTAAGCAGAAATTGCTGGAACAACCTCTTGTGGCCAAGATCATAAGATCACAGGATATGAAGGTCAGCCACAAAACCCAACCTAACAACTTACGAGACAGAAACAGTCCATTGCAACTTTTCTCAGAGGATGGCTACGTAAACTGGTTCTGCTTGGCTGAAGGAAGTGGGTGGGTGGTAGGTGGGGGTGGGAGGGATAGAAGAGAATTAGATGAGTATCAGTTCCTCCTGATAATTAAGAGCGTAGACTTGCCAGACTCAGACAAGCTTGTGTTCAGATTCCAGCTCTGCACTCAGTGTCTGTGTGACCATGAGCATATTCTGACTCCCAGTTTCCTCAAATGCAAAAAAGGGTCTGATGTTATCTACAGTGTTAGAGGCTTTCACAAATAATGCATGTAGAGTGCTTAGCACAGTCCCTGGTACCCAGCAAACACACAGCAAATGATGCTGGACATGACTGTGAGGGTGACGGGAGCTTTTCTGGTCTGTAGTCCTTCTCTTTTCACCTGAGGAGGTGGGAAGGAGACAGGGTGAGTGCTGGGTAAAACTGGGTGCTGATGAAGTAGATGTGTTACGTGAGGGCCTCACTTCTGAGCCTCTCATCTACCTCTGATCCTGTATGTCTTTACCACTGAGCCACCTGTGAAGCCTTCATTAGTGCCCTTCTTTCTTGATTTAATTTGGATTGAAAAGAAAAATATGGTCAGAAATGTAGGAGAAATAACTAGTTTATTTAGGCATTAATAATCCTAACGTTGAGAAATACAATCAGAAGGCAGATTAAAAAAAAATAATCAGAAAGATGATAGGTTAGATTCCATGGCCAGATTTGGTTAAGAATATGGCTCAAAAAAGTTGAGTCTAAAAATGAAATAATCAACTAAATGAGAAATCTACTTATATAATCACAAGTAATCTTAATACATAAGAGAAGAGAAACATTTAAAACATTCATTTGACCAGAGGGAGTTTGATAAGGAGCTCAGAAATTATGGCTGAGTTTTTTATTTTATGTGTTTCTCTTTTTTCTGAAAATGTCTGTGATGACCATAACTTTTATGAAATAAAAAAAAAATTTCCCCAGATATTTGTACAATAGAGAAAAAATAGCAAGTAATTGAGAAAATGTTTAGAGGCTAGGAGAATTCTTTTAAAAATAGTGTCACTTGGGCCAAGTATCATCTGGAGATTAGGCAGGCAGGAAAAAATGCTAAAGATAACAAAAAAAAGTTATTTTGGTTATGATTCAGTTCAAGAACATGAGCAGGAAGGGAGATGTGCAATGACAATGGATTTCACAAAGGAATTGGAACTCTGAACTTCTATTTTGCTTCAGTCTAGAAAAATGCAGTTCAATCAATTCAAACTAAAACTTGCATTATTAAGTTGTTAAGAAAGCCCCTGACTTTTCTGAATGAGTTTAAAGAACATGACAGAGATGACCTTTAAACTCTCAGAGTTAGCAATCTAAGTTATGAAATATGGGAGAGACTGGATTCAGGAAATTCCACATGAAGTTAATTCTTAGCAAAACCTTAAAATAAATATGAAAGATTTGTTAGAACCTAGGAAAAAAAGATCCCAAACAGTTGAGCTGGCATGGAGTTTTTAAATCAAGTCATATCAAATCACCCCCATTTGGGAGATGGATAGTTGGGGGCTAGAATTAATAAATTTTGGCAGTCTCTCAAATTTATACAAATAGTGTTCTTTACTTCAGCAAAAGAGTCACAAAATTTTTAGTTATAGAAAACATCAAACAGAAAACAGTGTATTATAATAAACCTCTGCATACCTATTACCCATCTTCAACAATTATCAATACATGTTCTGAGATTTTTGTTTCCTCTGTTACTCTCCCTTCCACCAAGTCTTTTTGTTGTTGGTATTGGAATTTTTTATGACAAATCCCACATATTATATAATTTTATATGTAAGTATTTTAGGATGAGAAAGATGTATAGCAAAGTCTTTCATGATATGCTTAAAGATGAGATGGAGAAATATGGACTGGATAAGAATGAACTGAGAGGATTAGCATTAGTATGAGTCATGGCTAAATCATGTCAAATGTGTGAAAGTGTTAGTCATTCAATCATGTCTGCCTTTTTGCGACCCCAGAGACTGTAGCCCACCAGGCTCTTCTGTCCATGGAATTCTCCAGGCAAGAATATTGGAGTGGGTTGCCATTTCCTTCTTCAGGGGATCTTTTCAAGCCCGGGATCAAATCTGGATCTCCTGCATTGCAAGTGGATTTTTTATTAAAAACTTTTTTTTTCTAATCCTCAAAGACAAAACTATTTATATACAAAACTATGTTCTGTTGGCCAATCACACTTTCTATGTTTTCTGAACATAGATTGGTCTGAGCCACCAAATCATGTCAAAGATGGTATGAAATCCACATTGAAGAAAGGTGATAGATCAGCAGTCCCCAAATTTTTAGGCTCCGGGGACCGGTTTCATGGAAGACAATTTTTCCATGGACTGGGGACAGGGTAGGAATGGTTTCAGGATGATTCTCATAAGGAGTGTGCAACCTGGATCCCTCTCATGTGCAGTTCACTGTAGGGTTCCATCTCCTGTGAGAATCTAAAGTTACTGCTCAGGCGGTAACACAAACGATGGGGAGTAGCTATATATACGGAGGAAGCTTCACTTGCTCACCTGGCGTTCATCTCCTCAGTTCAGTTCAGTCTCTCAGTTGTGTCCAACTCTTTCAGAACCCATGGACCATAACATGCCAGGCCTCCCTGTCCATCAACAACTCCCGGAGTTTACCCAAACTCATGTCCATTGAGTCGGTGATGCCATCCAACCATCTCACCCTCTATCGTCCCCTTCTTCTCTTGCCTTCAATCTTTGCCAGCATCAGGGTCTTTTCAAATGAGTCAGCTCTTCGCATCAGGTGGCCAAAGTATTGGCGTTTCAGCTTCAACATCAGTCCTTCCAGTGAATATTCAGGACTTATCTCCTTTAGGATGGACTGGTTGGATCTCCTTGCAGTCCAAGGGACTCTCAAGAGTCTTCTCCAACACCACAGTTCAAAAGCATCAATTCTTCGGCACTCAGCTTTCTTTATAGTCCAACTCTCACATCCATAACATGACTACTGGAAAAACCATAGCCTTGACTAGACGGGCCTTTGTTGGCAAAGTAATGTCTCTGCTTTTTACTGTCTGTGATTTGAATGAAAACAAAGGAAGTGTGATTAGCAAATTTGCCAACAGAACATAGTTTTGTATATAAATAGCTTTGTCTTTGAGGATTAGAAAAAAAATTAATAAAGAAATAAACATACACTGTGTTGCTTCATAGCTCATTGGGATCAAGGGATAGGATTTAGAATGTAACAAAGCTTGAATCAAGTTAAGAGTTTCTTGATAATTACAGATGTCTGTCAAAGGCTAGGACTACATGGACACATAGTGTAGTCCTGACTCCAGTGACTGTCCCCATCAATGGAGAAGTTTACTGAAGAGGTTAAATATCCATCTTTCAAGAATTCTGTAGAACTGAATTTGCCACTTAGAAGAAGTTTTGAAACCTTGGTTGTGCATTAGAATCACCTGAAGGGCTTTTAAAATGACCAGTACCTGGGCTCAGTCCCAGCGATTCTGATACAATTGCTCTGGGTAGGACTGGAAAAAGTCCCAGGTGAGTCTCCTGTGTAGTTAGGGCTGGAACCTTGAAGTGCAGAAACTCTAGGGATCCTTTCAAACTCTGAGATTCTTTCTAATCTGAAAAAGATAAATCCCATTCATTCCCCCAAAGTCAGAATGGTGGGAAGCCTGAATATGATGCTGAAATCAGACACAAAAATTACTTCAGGGAAGGAAAAAGAATGGTTTAAGTGAAACTAAAATTGCTGGAGGTTCCCAGGAGGGTGTGTGTCTTAGAGGAGAGGGTGCCTGTGTGGTTGTGGAGAAGGTGGGAGTGAAGCTGAGTGGGGACGGTACAAGGGGAAGGGAGTGGAACTGAAGGTACTGAAAAGAGGTCTGAAGATATATTAAAACCAGGATGGTCCTGGGCACCGTTAGCGTGCCCCACCGGCCCCCAGATTAGGACAGCACACAGAAAACCTCTGTTGTCCTAGTCGCTCCTCTTGAAGAGAGAAGATGTCTTGTCTGCACATCTGAATATATCACACTGACATGCTGAGCAGTTGCTAAGGCTAAAATCTACGTGCACTCTAGCTATTTTTTCCAGTGATAGTGTCTTGCTTGCTTGCCTGGCATCTTGCCAGGGTGCTGGTGCTAGGCTCAGTAGCTTGCTTTGGGATACCTTGAAATCCCTTATCCTATCCTTCTCCACCAACCTCTGCTGAAACTTCCTAGAGTGACTGTGAAGTTTGTTTCTTTGAAGAGCTTCTTAGCAATTCCCTCACTGCTATTTTAACCCCTCTTCCACCGTTGTGTTAAACAATCCTGAGGGTGGCTTCACAAATCTGGCTGGCTGCAGAAATGGTGAACCAGGGCTGCCTTTAAAAAGGAGCCTGGAGGTGTTTTCTAATTTCCCTGTTAGGAAGAAACTGGAGGCATGCTCCCCCCACATAGCTTCACAATCTCTTCTAAAAAGAGAAGTATATGCACGGTATAGTTGTTTACAGAATAGCACAGAGAAAATCCTTCTGAAATCATGGGACAAAGACCCATGGTTGTGCATATTTTTTCTTTATATTTATAAAGAATACGTTGGATATAGTCTTTACCCACTGTACCCCTAAAAGCCCTCATAGCTTCTCTCTCTATTTTAAGAAAATATCAGCCATTAAGTGGGAGGTAGCAGTGATTTTCAAAGTGTGGCCCCAGAGCCAGCATTACCTGGAAACTTGTTAGAGGTACACATTCTCTGGTCTCATTGCAGACATACTGAATCAGAAACTCTGAGGGTGGGGTCCAGTGATTTTTCTTCAACAAAACTTTCTGGTGATTCTGAGCAGGTTGATGACTGAGGCCTGGGCTATGGGACTATAGAAACTATATCCTTAGAAGGTTCTCTAAAGGAGTTAGTTATACAGAGTTTGCCCTCTGACACAGGACTTAATAGGAAAACTGCAAGCTGAAGAAACTTCAACTGCCATTGAGCTAGGGTGGTGAGTGGGTTTGACGTTTGCTTAATAAGAAAAGGTCATGTGGCAGGAGAGAAAAGCTACTAACAGAGAGGAGTAAAACAAAAAAGAATCAGAATGACAAAGCAGTGGGCAATCCAATTAACTCTTGTCATTACAAAACTAGAAAGTTCCTATTCAAGTGACTATAATTGCTAATGTATATACATACATAGAAAAGAATTTGAAGCTATGAATTTTTTAATATGCTGTATTTTGTTTCACCTTGGAGAGATAGCTTGTTGTGAAAATATTTTGTCAAGTAAGCCTAGTCAGTTCTTAATTGAAGCTCTGTGTTGACAGGAAAATAGAAATTTGCTGAATTTTAAAAGCATGGTTTGGCTGCTATTAATACGTAATTGGGATTTTGTGGTAAAGGATCACAGATGCCAAAAATGTGAAAAAAAGTTATAATCTTAATCATAACCATATTGACCATGACAATAATAATAATAATCATAGCTGCATTTACCATTTATTGAGTGCCTACTGTGTGCGACAGTGCCGTGTGCTTGGCTCTAGGGATAAAGCTGTGGATAAGCAGACCTGGTCCTTGCCCTCTGAAGCAAAGGTTCCCAACCTTGGCTGCATGTTAGATGCACCAGGGAACCATTAAAAAATAGCAATGCCCAGGCTCCACCTTGATGATTCTGATTTAATTAGTCTGGGATGGGATTCGGGGGTTGGTATTTTCACAAAGTTCTCCAGTGACATTAATGTGCAGCTAGAATTGAGAATGACTGACAAGGTAGAAGATTTCAGCATGTAGCTAATGGACTGATTGATTTTTGTTAGTCGCTAAGTCATGTTTGACTCTTTTGTGACACTATGGACTGTAGCCTGCCTGGTTCCTCTGTCCATAAGATTTCCCAGGCAAGAAAACTGGAGTGGGTTGCCATGCCCTCCTCCAGAGGATCTTCTGGACCCAGGGATTGAGCCCACATCTCTTGTATTGGCAGGCGGATTCTTTACTGCAGAGCCACCTGGGAAGCCCAGCTAATTAATTACAACAGCCTTAAGCAATATGAAGAAACCATTTAGAGTGCTGTGAGGAGTGCCAGTTAGTGAGGAGTTCATGCATGGGGTTTCTGAGGCATCCTTGAGGAGGTGACTTTCACCTGTAATCTAGAGAGTGGGAAGAGAATGTTCCAGGCAGAGTTAAAAAATTGTGCTAGGACCCTGTGGCAGGGGAAGAAAGGTGAAGTGAGGGCTGAAAGGAGGCAGAGTGAGGGAAGAGAGGTGATAAGAGAGGCTGGAACCTGAGGAAGGGCAGAACCTACGAGTTAGATGAAGGATTGTGGTCTTAGAGTAATGGGAAGCTATGGAGGGTTTTAAGTAACTAGTGGGTTTTGTGATCATATAGAGACTTTGAAAAGTTCACGCTGCAGTGTGGAAAACAAGTTGTCAAGAGGCAGGGGTGTATGCAGGGCGACCAACCTGCCATGGGAGGAGGTGGCGGTTGAAGTAAGAAGGTGGCAGAGTGGTGGCGGAGGACAGGGGATCAGAATCTTTGGGCGGTGAATCCCAGGGTTCGACACAACTCTCAGTTACACTTGCTGGATGGGCAGCTCTTAGGATGTGGACAAGGATGAGGAGGGGGTGGAGGATGATGCCATTATTCTTGGTTCACAACTGGATGAGTGGTAGAGATGCTCACTGAGGGCTATGGAGAGCTGGGTGAGGAACAGGTTTGGTGAGAAGGGGAACGCATGAATTCCGTTTGGGCAGAATAGATTTGAGGTGCCTGTGTGTCAAGGAGACAGTTGAAATATCAAGAATCCATATGTCTGGACTAAATATAAGTTAGAGTATTTCCCACATATGGATAGTAGGAACTGAGCCCATGGGGCTGGTTGGGATCACTCAAATCATTTTTTTCATACAGAGCTCACTACATCTTCACATCAGCTTCCCAAACTAAGTGACAGATGTTTTAAAATGTTTAGTCTAGAAAATGAAGATTTAGAAAGATCAAGTAAGTTGCCCAAGTCACAGAGCTAGTTAAGAGGCAGGGGTGAGAGTCCATCCTATAGGATGATTATATAATCAAACACAAGGAAATAGATGGATTGTTACCTAATCATGAAATGCTTCTCTTTAATCAGAATGACTCACTCTCAGAGACAATATAGTTAACCATGCTAGCTTAGAAAGGACAAACTAAATGTGTAGTTCCTTCTACTACAAACAAATCATTTGAATCTATTATTCTTGGTAATTCAGCGAGAGAATATTCCATGGAGTTTATGACTAAGCTCTGGGATCCAGATTTGGGACTTACTGCCCAAACATCTGTCCTCTTGCTTCCTACGATACATACAAACTGAAGTTGAGTTGCCTGGCAGCTCACTAAAAATAGTCAGAACCATAAAGTTGAGAAGTTAAAACACATTTGGAAAGATCAAATAAATCTCCCCTTTTCTTGAGGGAAAACGCTGTGTACTAGAGATTCAAATCCATCTTATCCATTCATTTATTCAGCTGACATATGGAATACTGACACAGACCAGATCCTTTGCTGATTTCTGGAGATCTAATACTGTGCAGTGTTCTCAAAGCGTGTTGGTCTCATAGAGGGGACTGGCACAGAGAGATGCAAAGGAGGGTATTTAATCCGTCATTAGAGAAGGGTCCAGAGACTTTCAGGAAGACTTCCTGGAAGCGGTGACACGTACACTAATTATCCTCGACTCCAATTTCTTCGTAAGTTAGGAAAAGATAAAGAAGAGAGGAGAGAAGAGTGCTTCAGGCAGAATAAAGAAGCAGGACGTGTGGCAGGAGAGAAAAGCTATGAAGACACAAAAGACACGGAAATACGAAAAAGAAGGGCCAATTTAGAAACTAACACTTTGAACCACGCACGAATTGTGTGGGGACTTGGCCTTTAAATTGTGGTTAAAGTGTTCAACTTTTATTTTGAGACATATGGGAAGATCTCACTGGTGGCAGTCATGTAATGAGGTTTGCATTTTTAGGATGATAATGCTAGCTTCAAAGTAGAGGATAGCTGGAAGAGGAAGAGCCTAGATGTGGAAAGGCCTCTACAGAACCTATTGTAGAAGTCAGGGAATAAATAGATAAAGGCTTTGGGAGATATTTAGTGGGTAGAATCAATAAAAACTTGAAGTTTGATTGAAGGGAGAAGGGAGAGTCTAGGGAGACTAGGGGAGGAGGCAATGGCACCCCACTCCAGTACTCTTGCCTGGAAAATCCCATGGACGGAGGAGCCTGGTAGGCTGTAGTCCATGGGGTCGCTAAGAGTCAGACACGACTGCTGCTGCTGCTGCTGCTAAGTCGCTTCAGTCATGTCCGACTCTGTGTGATCCCATAGACCGCAGCCCACTAAGCTCCACCGTCCCTGGGATTCTCCAGGCAAGAGCACTGGAGTGGGTTGCCATTTCCTTCTTCAATGCATGAAAGTGAAAAGTGAAAGTCAAGTCGCTCAGTCGTATCCGACTCTTAGCGACCCCATGGACTGCAGCCTACCAGGCTCCTCCGCCCATGGGATTTTCCAGGCAAGAGTACTGGAGTGGGGTGCCATTGCCTTCTCCGCAGACACGACTGAGCGACTTTAATTTCACTTTTCACTTTCATGCATTGGGGAAGGGAATGGCAACCCACTCCAGTGTTCTTGCCTGGAGAATCCCAGGGACGGGGGAGCCTGGTGGGCTGACGTCTGTGGGGTCGCACAGAGTCGGACACGACTGAAGCGACTTAGCAGCAGCAGCAGCAGCAGGGAGACTAGGGGCATGATGATGACGTTCACCGAGCAGATCGTGCGGAACAGGGAAATTTAGTTTTAGGCATGGCGATTTTGGCTGTCGAACATCAAAGCAGGTATGTTCAGTAAGTGACTAGAATTACAGATCTGGGGCTCAAGACAAAGTCCTGGACTGGAGACATAGATCAGGAGGTCACCCCAGTAAAGCTTGGGGAGCCATCACCATTCAGTTGGTTGTATGTGTGTGAAGCAACATGAGCCAAGTTTCCCAAGATGAAACACTGTGGCACATCTCTGTTGAAAGAGTATGATGAGAAAGAGGTGCCAGGAAAGTAAGGGTCAGAGAGATCAGAGGACTACAAGAAGAGTCTGGTGTCATGGGAGCCAAGAAAAGGGAGAGTTTGTGTAATTAACAGTATCAAATTCTATAAGAAATGGAAAAACATCCATTGGATACTTGTGTGAGTGGCTTTAATAGAATGGTGGGACAGAAGCCAGGTGTTGTGAATCAAAGAATAATGTGGGTTGTGGAAAGGTGGAGTTTAGGCATGCACAGAGTACAAGGAGGCAAAAAAACAACAGCAAACAAAAACAAGTCAGAAGAAGTCAAATCTTTAGAACTGGTGTGGCATGGATCAGTTCACTGGGGACACTAAAGGCAAGAGAAGTGGAATAAACGTATCAGCGCTGTGTAAAGGTCTAAGAAAGGAAGTGGCCTTTCTCCACCCAGCCCTGAGAGACTTAGTGGTGAGCCAGCCCAATGGTGTCTTTGTTATCTAATTTAGCTATCCACCCTCTAAAGATGGGTCTACTAATGTGGCATTCTCAGCGGTCAATTCTAGGAAACAAAGACTAGCAGAAGGTGGAGTAAAAATTTCCTCTTCAACTCTTGCATTCCCCAGAGTCTTTGGGTTTGTAAGCATCTTTATAAAGAATTTAACTGTCTTAGCCATCATTTCCAAAGACTATAATGTATGGTTCCTAGTATGGTATCCTTATGTGGTGTCCTTAGCTTTTGCTAACAGACACTTTCCCCTCCATTCAGCACATTATTATGATTCCGGAAAAGGGAAAGCACATGGGATCTGTCTTGTCTGTTTTGAGCCCCTAGAGTTGCCTCTTTGTTTGGCTGCACCCCTCCTACCTCTGTGAATCTGAGCAAATAAGAAAACAGACCTCTTGGGTGTGAGCAAGAAGTGCATAGACTGTGCTGTACCCATGGCCTGCGGTCTCCGCATTGCATCTGTATTCTACACGCAGCCTGTGTCTCATTGTTGTAGTTCAGTGGCTAAGTTGTGTCCAACTCTGTTCCACCCCAAGGACTGCAGTACACCGGGCTCCTCTGTCATCTACTAACTCCCAGAATTTGCTCAGATTCATGTCCATTGAGTCAGCAATGCTAACTGTCTCACTCTCTGCCACCCCCTTCTTTTGCCTTCAATCTTCTCTAGCATCAGGGTCGTTTTCAGTGAGTCAGCTCTTCACATCAGGTGGCCAAAGTATTAGAGTTTCTGCTTCAGCATCTGTCCTTCCAGTGAACATTCAGGATTGATTTCCTTTAGGACTGACTAGTTTATGGCATAATACCACTATTGTTTAACAATGATCAGCTCATATTTTTTTACCTTGTAGACAAATCATGGCAAGAAAACTTGGTGAACATGAAATCATAGTGGGGGGTTAGTTTGATTAACTTAGAGGAATTATCCTTCATCACTATGGAGAAAGAACTTTCAGGGAAGTGACCGTGACCCAAGACATCGTCCCCTCCCAGACTGTGCTGGAGGGACCCTGCACTGACCAGTTCTTTAAGTTGCCTTTTCACTGCGTGCAGACGGCCCTGCCTCACCATATTCTCACATCTTTCTTCATCCAGGATACAAAAGTGAGTAGGATGCCACTTTCTTAGTTGCATTCTGGATTTGAGGAAATACTCAAGTCACAGGACTGAACATACATTTTTTAAAGTGTGGGTGGTTTTGGTAGGAGCTGTTTTCATCTGTTATGGGTTTATCTTATTAGTTTTGCTCTAAGGAGGACACGCCTTTCTCCAAGGCCCAGGAACCTTTCTCTAACTCCTGCCTTCCACCTCACTAAATGAGTACAGGAAATATGCTTTGAATAATCTAGGGTACTCTCAGATTGCCCCTCCCAAATAAGTTGTTATCTGTCACTTCTTTGACAGGAACTACATATTAATCAATTTAGAACTGAGTTCTCACATAAGCATCTGAAGTGCAGGTACTCTGCTTTGATGGTTGAAGAGAGTTGCTTAGATACCAGCTGATCTGTGACAGTGACAGTTACCATGGATGTTTAGAAGCTTGATCATGCCTTATCCAGAGAGCTGTTCCCTCTTGCATTAATACATAACAGCAGAGATGCCTGAGCGTGTGCATACTCAGGCATGTGCATACTCAGTCAGCGTTGTGGCTGACTCTTTGTGACCTCCATGGATTGTAGACCGCCAGGCTCCTCTGTCCATGGAATTTTCTAAGCAAGAATGCTGGAGTGGTTTGCCATTTCCTACTCCAGGGGATCTCCCCGATGTCAGGGACTGAACCCGTATCTCCTATGTCTCCTGCATTGGCAGGCAGATTCTTTGCCATTGGGCTACCTGGGAAGAGAGGCCTGAAAAGAGATGCCAAATTTCCCTCAGAATAAAGCTTTTAATCCACCCAAAGCCTGGTGAAATGAGATCCGACAATTTTTCTGTAAAGAATACAAAAGAGATGACGTTGATCTGGGAAGACTGAGTGAATGGGGACCCAGAGATGGCTGCTTGGACTGGTTACGTTAGTGAGTGGCTGGCAGGATGGTAGAGAGGGCAGGGAATCAGCAAAGGTGACATCAGATCACAGACACATCTCTTCCCATTTACCCGATGCCCACTTGCCAGGCTCCTAGCATCTTTATCACTTTAATCCCAACTGGAAACCCTCTGTAAATTCTTTCTCTTCAACTCAGAACCTTTAGGTTTTCGGGAATTTTTACTAAGAATTTTTAATTACTAGAGAAGAAAGAAGGAAGAAAGAGAGGGAAGGGGGAGAGGAAAGAGAAGTTAACGAATGTATGTCGTTCTGTAATTACCACCACAGTCTAGATGCAGAATGCATCCAGCATTGCTGAAAGTTCCCTCGTGGACTTTTCAGTCCGTCCTTTGTCCCTGAACCTCTGCCTGCTAATCTGATTTCTGTCCTTAGTTTTGCCTTTTCCAGAATATCATATAAATGAAATCATGCACAGTTTTCTGAGTCTGGCTTCTCTCTCTCAGCATAATGCTTTTGTGATCCATCCATGCTGTTGAGCTCATGAATAGTTTATACCCTGTTTGTTGCTGAATAGAATTCTGTTGAATCACAGTTTCTGTGCTTTCACATTTGGGTTGTTTTGAGTTTGGGGTGATGAATAAAACTGTTATAAATAATCAGGTACAGGTTTTTGTATAGACACATCTCCACTCTTTTTGGGTAAATAGCTAAGAGTAGGACTGTCTGGTTGTATGATAAGTATATATTTTAACAAGGGGCTTCTCAGGTGGTGCTAGTGGTAAAGAACCTACCTGCTAATGCAGGAGACGTAAGAGACGTGGGTTCAATCCCTGGGTCAGGAAGATCCCCTCAAGGAGGGCGTGGCAACCCATTCCTGCATTCTTGCCTGGAGAATCCCCTGGACAGAGGAGCCTGGTGGGCTACATTCCATGGGGTCACACAGAGTCGGACACAACTAAAGTGACTTAGCATACACACCCGTGCACACGCACACATGCAGACACACACGTGTGTTTTAACTTTATAAGAAACTCCCAAATTCTTTCCAAAGTGGCATTTCCATTTTGCATCCCCAGCAGCAGTGTATAAGACTTCCAATCGCTCTGTATCCTTGCCAACACTGCATTTTTTTTGCCATTCTAATAAGTATGTAATATTATATATTAAAAAACTTTGTTAATATCAAAAACTTTAAAAAACATTGTTATTCTGAAAAGTAATAAATAGTATCTCATTTTTCATTTAGTACATTTAGTACATGCTTCTAACATGTTGACAGTATTTATTTCTTTTCCTTTAAATTACTTATTTATGTTCTTTGCCCTTTTTAATTTTTTAACTTATTTATTTTTTAATTGAAGGATAATTCCTTTACAGAATTTTGTTGTATTCTCTCAACCCTCAACATGAATCAGCCATAGGTATACATATGTCCCCTTCCTCTTGAACCTCACTCCCATCTCCCTCCCCATCCACCCCTCTAGGTTGATACAGAGCCTCTGTTTGAGTTTCCTGAGCCATACAGCAAATTCCCATTGGCTATCTATTTTGCATATGGTAATGGAAGTTTCCATGTTACTCTTTCCATATAACTCACCCTCTCCTCCCCTCTCCCCATGTCCATAAGTCTGTTGTCTATGTCTGTTAAATTCTTCGCCACCATCTTTCTAGATTCCACATATATGCGTTCAGTTCAGTTCAGTTCATTTCAGTCACTCAGTCGTGTCTGCCTCTTTGTGATCCCATGGACTGCAGCATGCCAGGCTTCCCTGTCCATCACCAACTGCCAGAGTTTACCCAAACTCATGTCCGTTGAGTTGGTGATGCCATCCAACCATCTCATCCTCTGTCGTCCCCTTCTCCTCCCACCTTCAGTCTTTCCCAGCATCAGGGTCTTTTCAAATGCATCGGCTCTTTGCCTCAGGTGGCCAAAATATTGGAGTTTCAGCTTCAACATCAGTCCTTCCAATCAACACTCAGGACTGATCTCCTTTAGGATGGACTGGTTGGATCTCCTTGCAGTCCAAGGGACTCTCAAGAGTCTTCTCCAACACCACAGTTCAAAAGCATCAATTTGTCAGCACTCAGCTTATATGCGTTAGTATATGATATTTATCTTTCTCTTTCTGACTTACTTCAATCTGTATAATAGGCTTTAGGTTCATCCATCTCATTAAAACTGACTCAAATGTGCTATTTTATGGCTGAGTAATATTCCACTGTTTATAAATTCCACAGCTTCTTTATCCATTCATCTGTTGATGGACATCTAGGTTGCTTCCATGTTTTAGCTATTGTAAATAGTGCTGCAGTGAACATTGGGATACGTGTGTCTATTTCAATTTTGGTTTCCTCAGGGTATGTGCCTAGGAATGGGATTGCTGGGTCATCAGTTCAGTTCAGTTCAGTCGCTCAGTCACGTCCGACTCTTTGCGACCCCATGACTCGAAGCACACCAGGCCTCCCTGTCCATCACCAACTCCCAGAGTTCACTCAGACTCACGTCCACCGAGTTACTGATGCCATCCAGACATCTCATCCTCGGTCGTCCCCTTCTCCTCCTGCCCCCAGTCCCTCCATATGGTGGTTTTATTCCCGGTTTTTTAAGGAATCTCCATACCGTCTTCCATAATGATAGAATCAATTTACATTCCCACCAACAATGCAAGAGGGCTCCCTTTTCTCCACACCCTCTTCAGCATTTATTGTTTGTAGACTTTTGGATAATGGGCATTCTGACTGGTGTGAGGTGATATCTCATTGTAGTTTTGATTTGCATTGGCTATGGTTTATCCTGTGGTCATGTATGGATGTGAGAGTTGGGCTGTGAAGAAGGCTGAGCGCTGAAGAATTGATGCTTTTGAACTGTGGTGTTGGAGAAGACTCTTGAGAGTCCCTTGGACTGCAAGGAGATCCAACCAGTCCATTCTGAAGGAGATCAACCCTGGGATTTCTTTGGAAGGAATCATGCTAAAGCTGAAGCTCCAGTACTTTGGATACCTCATGCGAAGAGTTGACTCATTGGAAAAGACTCTGATGCTGGGAGAGATTGGGGGCAGGAGGAGAAGGGGACGACCGAGGATGAGATGGCTGGATGACATCACGGACTCGATGGACGTGAGTCTGAGTGAACTCCGGGAGATGGTGATGGACAGGGAGGCCTGGTGTGCTACGATTCATGGGGTTGCAAAGAGTCGGACACGACTGAGCGACTGAACTGAACTGAACTGAATAATGAGCGATGTTAAGCATCTTTTCGTGTGTTTGTTAGTCATCTGTATGTCTTCTTTGGAAAAATGTCTGTTTAGGTCTTTTCTCCACTTTTTGATTGGATTGTTTATTTTTCTGGTATTGACTTGTGGTAATTCTGAGGGGTTGTCTTGATCATTGTCTTATCGATTTTTAATGACTTCATATATTAAGGAAACCAACTATTTCATAGTTGTTACAAACATTTTCCTCAGTTTGTCATTTTTATTTTGTTTATGGCATATTTTGTTGCAGAAATATTTTTATGTTGCTTCTGACTTTTGTACTTCATAAGTGAAAAAATGAGGAGGTAGAAATAAGATAACTTACAAATGAGATGCAGAAGACAGAGGTAGGGGTGGGGTGGAGGGGCGGGCTGTGAGGCTGGGCTACCTGGGTGAGTCAATGCACCCCATCCCCACTTTGACTCCCACACTAGTGATATATGGCCAGCACAGATTTTCTGTCTTTCTCACCAGCATAACCAAGGCTTGTTGACAAATGCAGCTGATTTGAGAAAGCATAGAATCCCCAGAGCACAGTTCTTCAATTTCAGATATGGAAGAGGATTTGTTTAGTGGAAGCAGTGTGTTTATTGCAGAGACCATCAATACACGTGGTTATTATCCTTGTTGGCTGGGTCACAGGGAATTCCTGTCTGTGATCTCAATGATATCACTCTGCCGGAAACAACTCTGTACTTGAATATGGGAATCCACAAAGATCTATTGTTCTCCATGCAATCTATGGGCAAAAGAATTCAGGAAAGGCCAGAGGGGGTGGGTGAGGAGGTAGGTGGTGTGGTGGGAGGAAGTAAGAAGGAGAAAGGGAAGGGGATTCCTTTGCTTCCTTATTTCCCATACGCAGATCCTCTGCTATTCTTTGATTTTTGCAGTTATTAACAGTTTTAGAGTCAGGCACACCAGTGCAAAGTCAATCAGTTACTTGCTACCAATCTGAGAAGAGCATAGCTCACAGCAAGAATGGTTGGGTGATGAGTTTGAGGTTGGCTGAGTCTGACTAGCAGGAAGAGCTTATTCTGTTCCCCAACCCCGGTTCCACTGCCCAAGGTCACCCAATGGGCTCTTCCCACCCAAAACTGAGCCTCTTCGGGGACCACTCAGGATCAACCAGGCTACTTTGTTAGGATAAATGCATTCTTTTTCTAACTAAAGTACAGTGAACTGAGACTAACCAGCTAAGTAACATTTCAAAGAGCAGAAACAAAGGATTATAAACAAGTCAAGTAACTTTCTCTGAGGGCTTCCCTGGTGGCTCAGATGGTAAAAAATCCGCCTGCCATGTGCGAGACCTGGATGGATTCCCTGGGTTGGGAAGATGCCCTGGAGGAGGGCATGGCAACCTACTCGAGTATTCTTGCCTGGAGAATCCCCATGAACAGAGGAGCCTAGCGGGCTATAGTCCATGGGTTTGCAAAGAGTCAGGCACGACTGAGCGACTAGGCACATACAACTTTCTCTGAAGTCTGTGGTTCAAGAGATCCGTGGAACTGGACTTGGGTATTTATTAACCTGTCTCTCTCTACCTCTGTTTCTATTCCCCCCGCCGTCTCCCTTCCACTCGTGTTCTCTGTGTCTATCTGATTTCCCCTCCTTTCCTTTACTTTTTACCCTTTAACTGATTGACCATCATTGAGGCCTTGAAGTGCACTTTTAGCATTTGTCTATTTATTGACATTATACTGACTTCCTTGACTTAAAAATAGGCAGGGAAAAAACCTCACCAAAGTAAACTGCTTTATCTTCAAACTGACTCTGAATGTATTAATTGGGAAAATATGGGGTGGGGGTGAAATTTAAGATCTATTTGAACAGAACTTTAGGTTCTTTTGCATTGTTTCAGCCAAGAAAGAATGAAGCTGAGTAACTTCTATGCGTCTCTAATGCAGGACAATAGTTGAGGCAGCGGAGCGGAGTTGGGAGACTTGGATCCAGTCACTGTTCTGCCGCTTACCAGCTGTGTGACTTTGAGCAAATCCCTTAACCTCCCTGGGAACCATAATCCCAGCCTCTGTCTCTTAGCTGCTAGCTTCTGACCATCAGGGACCAAAAGACTCTATATTTGAAAAAGTGCGACGTTGTCTGACGTCCAGACAACCCCTTCTGCCAAATCCTCAAAGTCAGTCATGGTTCGCTCCCTTCTGGATAATGGGATTGGCTCCCACATTCAGCATTTGTACCGCACAGCAGGCACAGTCATATAGTGTAGGGTAGTGTGTGTGCTCAGTTGCTTCAATCGTGTCCAGCTCTTTGAGACCTTATGGACTACAGCCTGCCAGACTCCTCTGTCCATGGGATTTCCCAGGCAAGAATACTGGAGTGGGTTGCCGTGCCCTCCTCCAATCCTCCTGACCCAGGGATCAAACCCGCATCTCCTGCATTGCAGGCGAATTCTCTGCAGGCTTCTGCAGAGCCACTGAGGAAGCACCATGGTATAGGGTAGTGAAAGTGAAGTGAAGTTACTCAGTCGTGTCCGACTCTTTGCGACCCCATGGACTGCAGCCCACCAGGCTCCTCCGTCCATGGGATTCTCCAGGCAAGAATACTGGAGTGGGGTGCCATTTCCTGCTCCAGGGGATCTTCCCGAACCAGGGATCGAACCTGGGTCTCCCACACTGTAGGCAGACGTTTTACCGTCTGAGTAGAGTGGTGGCTAAAATCTTGATTTCTGGACCCAGAATGCCTGACTTTAGTTCCTGGTCCCTACGTTTATTTCACTGTAACTTTGGGCAATCTACTTAACCTATGACTCAGTTTCCTAACCTGTAAAGAGAGAGCAGTGAGGATAATAGTCCCTGATACTGCAGTCTTATTTGGAAATGAAGTCTTTGTAGATGTAGTTAAGGATCTTGAGGTCGTTCTGGTTTTAGTATGGGCCCTAAATCTAAAGACTGGTAGACAAGAAAGAGAAAGGAGGGGGAAATCTACTGCACACAGAGACTGGGGAAAGGTCATGCACAGACCGAGGCAGAGAATGGACGACGTAGCCACAGCCAGGGAATGCCAGGAGCCACCAGAGGCTAGACAAGGCAAGAAAGGAATCTCTCCAGAGCCTTTGGCCCCATTGACACCTTAATTCTGGACTTTGAGCCTCTGGAATTGTGAGAGAATAAAATTCTATTGTTGTCAGTCACCCACATTGGTGGTGATTTGTTGTGGCAGCCATAGCAAGCTGATACAGATGATGAAAATAGTACCTCGAAGGAGTGTTGTGATGGTTAAATGAGTTGCTGTGTGTAGAGTGCTGAGAACGTAATCTGGAATACAGTGAGGGTTCTTTTGTAGGTTGTTATGTATTGTTAGCTCATTGACTCTCACCTAGCAACCCTATGAAGTCCGTACTATTATGAGTCATCTTGCATGCAGGGAATTGGAGGATTAGACACTGAGCAAAGGTGAGGTTGTCTGGACTGTGCTCCAGTTTGAGCCACCCCTCAGAAGTCTGTGGAGTTTGGCTTTGGGGGATGGATCCAGGTGACTTTCGGTTTGGAGGCCCCCCATAAGGATGTTCTCTCCGCGAAGATTTAGCAGCTCTGAGCTACCAACGAGAACAGAAGGTATAGAGAAGATCTATCACGATGTGGTTCTTACTCCTCCTGGCCATGTCTTCCCAGCCCTGGTCTTGGCACAGGCTCTACTCTAGCAGAGCCAGGCTCTGTCCGAACTTGACTAAGTGGTTGTCCTGAGAGCTGACTTCACTGAGAGACCTGCCACCTAAGAGACCACACCCTCCTTCTTCGGGGTCTTCAAAGGTCCCTGGTGGTCCCTTGTTTACCATGGTGCTGAAGATAAATTATACCAATGATTAGAAAGAAGTCAGATCACTTAAGAGTAAGACCAAACCCTCACCAGAACCTGCAAAGCCCTATGAGCAAGGCACCCAGTGGCCCCACCCCTGACCATCTCTCACTCTTTTCCCCTTCCTCACTCTTCCAGCCACACTGGCCTCATGCCCAGGTACTGTTCCACCCTTGGGCCTTTGTACCTGCAGTTCCAGTTTAAATGCTCTTGGCTAAGTGGTGTGCTAGCTGTCTCTTTATCCCTATCGCTTTTAATATCACCATCTCAGGTTTTTTCTAATCACTCTGTGCTGCCTCTTTACCTGCCTTTTCTCATTTCTTAGCGCTTATAATTATTAACATACTATAAACTTTACTTGTTTTATTTTTTCAAACTAGAATATAAGCACCATGAAATGGAAACATTTGTTCACTGCTGTAACTTTAGCCTCAGGCAGGTCTAGTGAATAGTGTAATGCACTGAATAAATAATTGTTGGCTGACTAATAGAACAATGGATGAAATAACAACTACAGAACTCCCAAACCAAAATAGGCCAATCCGTTAAATATCTAGAGGTAAGCACGTGAAGAGAGGAGTACAGGAACCATTGAGCTTTGAGGCATATGGAGGGAAGCATAGCCTCTATTTGAGCTTGATTTTGAACGTGACAAGGAAAAAGATTTGGTGGAGAAAGAGGGGAATAGGATTCCAGCTGAAGGAAATCTCATGTTGAAAAATATCAGCATCCAAAATTCATTTATTCATTCAAAATAGGACTATAGCAATGAACAAACCAGAAAAAAGTCGTGGCACTTAGGGAGCATACAGTCTAGTGGTAGTAATGTCAGGCAGCATGATCTCGGACACACACATCTGCTTATTGGAATGGTGAGATGCGAAGTGCTTAAATTTCTAAAGGGCTGAGAGGGCTGGGTTGACAGTGAAGTTTTCATCTGGCAATCAGAAGGAAACTACCTTCATTGTTAATCAGGAAGAGCCCTGGGAATATCAGTTATGGAGGAATTCTGCAGGTGCATGAAGGATGGATTCTGATAGGAAAAAGAATTAGGGAGATACCAGAAAGGGCTATTATAGAGAAGCGGTGGTGATTGGAACAGAGGGAGGGATGTTGCCATAGAAGAGATTGAGTCTAAGGGACCTGGAATGAAGCAGCTGAGAAAGGATCTTAAAGCCCCTGAATGTGAGAACAATCTAAGTATGTGTCACCAAGAACTCCCCAGTGGAAAGGAAGGAAGAGGCAGAGAGGGGGCAGAGACTCTAGGAGCTGGAGAAATGGCAAAGTCAGATTAGGACCAGTGCCCTGAGCTTCAGTGAGTGTCCCATCACTGCGCTGTGTAAACACAGGAAGGGGCCACAGCACTCCACTGATGCGCACTCTCCAGTGCTTGTCTGTATTGGCTGTTTTGTTCTCTATATGACAAGCCAAGCTTGGTCTGGATGTAACCCATCAGAAATTGGAAACGATTTGAATCTAATGCGTCACACTGAATCTGCAGAGCAAAACTTCTGTTTTTCTCTTTTTGCCTAAAATCCACCACATCTGCCAACACCCCAAATCTTTCTTACTAATAGAGTGAAATTTTAAAATAAAACATCTTTGGTATCATAAAGTAGAGAAGCTGGGATTTCTCTGTATTGCAGAATTTTGACTAAGGACAGATTACATAATTTTCATCTTTAATAGGATGCCAGCTCTGGATGTCATGATAACTGTTTCTGTTAGAGTTAAAAAGAATCAGCTTTTTTGCCTCTGACATAGCTAATTGGCTTGAAATCAGCCTGTTTTGTCAAAGCTTGGGTTTCCTTCAGTTTTGTCTCTGTCAACTGAAGAATTGACATTTCTACCTGGCTCTTAGCCAAAACAGAGAAACTTTCTCATTCATCCTGTGACAGGAAGGGAATAAGAGGGCAGGGGCAGTCTTAAGTTCCTCAGGATAGTGGGAAAATTCAAAGCAATATAACACTTCATCGTTTAGATATTTTTGGTAAAAATGTTTCTTGAAATTGTTTTTTAAAATATAATTTCACATTGTATGTTACAAACCACGTTTCTTTTATTCACAAACAAAATGAGGAGCTTTTCACGGGGATACAGTCTTTGTGAATTTTCCATTATAGAACTTGACTGTAGCAGACATGACATCTGAAAGAGCTCTGGGGCCTAGGAAGAAGGACAAGTGGCTCCCTTTTATGGAGATGTCTTAGATAAGCCCACCTCTGGACCCCCATGTCTGCTGTTTTGCTCAGTCTGTGTCTGACTCTTTGCCACTCCGTGGACTGTAGCCTGTCAGGCTCCTCTGTCCATGGGATTCTCCCGGCAAGAATACTGGAGTGAGTTGCCATTTCCTTCTCCAGGGGATCTTTCCGATCCAGGGGTCAAATCTGTGTCTCCCGCATCTCTTGCATTGCACATGAATTCTTTACTGCACTGAGCCACCTGGGAAGCCCCCACATCTGGTAAACCACTTCCTAAGAACCTGGCTTCCTCCCATGTGATAATGACTTCTGAAAACTATCTGCATAGTTCATAGAAAGCATAGTATTTTACTTATTCCTAAGTAACTTAGTTCACATGAAAAACAGTCATTATTTTTTTGATAATACAGCTTTTGAAAAATTCTAAATTTCCTCTCTGATTTAAGTTCTTTTTGTTATCATATCTTCGATAAGACTAATGTGATGAAAGACTTGAATATATTCTAATAATATGGATATCACTGCAAAAGCTGGGCAAATGTGGGAAAGTATACTTTCTTTTTTAAATTATTTTTTATTGAAATATAGTTGATTTACAGTGTTGTGCTAATTTCTGCTGTACAGCAAGGTGACTTAGTTATACAATACATACTTTTTTAAAAAATATTCTTTTCCAGTATAGTTTATCCCAGGAGACTAGATATAGTTCCCTGCACTATGCAATAAGACCTTGTTAATATCGATTCTAAATGTGACAGTTTGCTGCTGCTAACCCCAGACTCCCAAACCGTCACTGTCCTTTCTCCCCTCCTCCTTGAAACCACAAGTCTGTTCTCTGTGAGTCTGTTTCTGTTTTGTAGATGGGTTCATTTCTGCCATATTTTATATTCCACGTGTAAGTGATATCATATGGTATTAGTCTTTCTCTTTCTTCCTTACTTAGTGAGATAATCTCTGATTCTATTCATGTTGCTACAAATGACATTATTTTGTTCTTTTTTATGGCTCAGTAATATTCCATTATATATACCACATCTTCATTATTCATTCATCTATTGATGGACATTTAGGTTGCTTCCACATGTTGGTTATTGTAAATAGTGCTGCGATGAATATTGGAGTGCATTTATCTTTTTGAAATATGGTTTTCTCTGGATTATATGCCCAGGAGTAGGATTGTGGGATCCTCAGTTCAGTTCAGTTCAGTCACTCAGTTGTGTTTGACTCTTTGTGACCCATGGAATGCAGCACGCCAGGCCTCCCTGTCCATCACCAACTCCCAGAGATTACTCAAACTCATGTCCATTGAGTTGGTGATGCCATCCAACCATCTCATCCTCTGTTGTCCCCTTCTCCTCCTACCCTCAATCTTTCCCAGGATCAGGGTCTTTTCAAATGAGTCACTTCTTCACATCAGGTGGCCAAAGTATTGGAGTTTCAGCTTCAACATCAGTCCTTCCAAAGAATATTCAGGACTGATTTCCTTTAGGATGGACTGGTTGGATCTCCTTGCAGTCCAAGGGACTCTCAAGAGTCTTCTCCAAAACCACAGTTCAAAAGCATCAATTCTTCAGTGCTCCGCTTTCTATATAGTCCAACTCTTACATCCATATATGAGTACTAGAAAAACCATAGTTTTGACTAGACAGACCTTTATTGGCAAAGTAATGTCTCTGCTTTTTAATATGCTGTTTAGGTTGGTCATAGCTTTTCTTCCAAGGAGTAAATGTCTTTTAATTTCATGGCTGCAGTCACCATCTGCGGTGATTTTGGAGCCCAGAAAAATAAAGTCAGCCACTGTTTCCCCGTCTATTTGCCATGAAGTGATGGGACTGGATGCCATGATCTTTGTTATCTGAATGTTGAGCTTTGAGCCAACTTTTTCACTCTCCTCTTTCACTTTCATCAAGAGGTCCTTTAGTTCTTCTTCACTTTTTGCCATAAGGGTGGTGTCATCTGCATATCTGAGGTTATTGATATTTCTCCCGGCAATCTTGATTCCAGCTTGTGCTTCCTCCAGCCCAGCGTTTCTCATGATGTACTCTGCATATGAGTTAAATAAGCAGTGTGACAATATACAGCCTTGATGTGCTTCTTTTCTTATTTAGAATCAGTCTGTTGTTCCATGTCCAGTTCTCACTGTTGCTTCCTGACCTGCATACAGACTTCTTAGGAGGCAGGTCAGGTGGTCTGACATTCCCATCTCTTCCAGAATTTTCCACAGTTTACTGTGATCCACACAGTCAAAGGCTTTGGCATAGTCAATAAAATAGAAGTAGATATTTTTCTGGAACTCTCTTGCTTTTTTGATAATCCAGCGGATGTTGGCAATTTGATCTCTGATTCCTCTGCCTTTTCTAAAACCAGCTTGAACATCTGGAACTTCACAGTTCATGTATTGCTGAAGCCTGGCTTGGAGAATTTTGAGCATTATTTTACTAGCATGTGAGATGAGTGCAATTGTGTGGTAGTTTGAGCATTCTTTGGCTTGCCTTTCTTTGAGATTGGAATGAAAACTGACCTTCTCCAGTCCTGTGACCACTGCTGAGTTTTCCAAATTTGCTGGCATATTGAGTGGAGCACTTTCATAGCATCATCTTTTGGGATTTGAAATAGCTCAACTGGAATTCCATCACCTCCACTAGCTTTGTTTGTAGTGATGCTTCCTAAGGCCCACTTGACTTCACATTCCAGGATGTCTGGCTCTAGGTGAGTGATCACACCAGTGATTATCTGGGTTGTGAAGACCTTTTTTGTATACTTCTGTGTATTCTTGCCACCTCTTCTTAATACCTCCTGCTTCTTTTTGGTCCATACCATTTCTGTCCTTTATTGAGACCATCTTTGCAGGAAATGTTCCCTTGGTATCTCTAATTTTCTTGAAGAGATCTCTAGTCTTTCCCATTCTATTGTTTTCCTCTATTTCTTTGCACTGATCATTGAGGAAGGCTTTCTTATCTCTCCTTCCTGTTCTTTGGAACTCTGCATTCAAATGGGTATATCTTTCCTTTTCTCCTTTGTTTTGTCTTCTCTTCTTTTCACAGCTATTTGTAAGGCTTCCTCAGACACCCATTTTGCTTTCTTGCATTTCTTTTTCTTGGGGATGGTCTTGCTCCCCGTGTAATTCTATTTTTATTTTTCTGCAGAACCTCCATACTGTTCTCCATAGTCGCTGCACCAAGTCATATTTCCACCCTCAGTGTAGGAGGGTTCCCTGGAAAAGTACACTTTCAACTGTTCAGTGATAATAATGATTTAGTAAATATTCTCATTTGAAAAAGGAAGAAACAGATTCACTTCAAGCTATTTTCCATCTCAGGGCTTTTTCAGCTTGTGCTTCCTCTTCTTAAAATGTTATTTCTCCTTCTCATAACTGGTGTTTTCTCACCTTTAAGGTCTAAGCTTAAATGTCATCTTCTCAGAGAGCCTTTCTTGACCGTTAGTCTCATCTCTCCACCCCAACTCTGCTGCAAGTCACTCTATAACATTTCTTGGTTTGAATTTCTCCTCCACACTTTTCATGACCTGAAGTCCTTATCTGCAGACTTCTTTTCTGACTTATCTATCTTCCCAACTAGATGCCAATTCCAACGAGCAGGACCTTTTTGGTCATTTTCATTACATCCAAATGGATGAAAGGAAAATGAAATAATCAAAATTGTCATATTTACAGAAACAAAAGAATAGGTAGACCTTTTGAACAGTTTGAGGGAGTATTCACAGTTCTGTTATAGTAGAATTATTATTGCAGTGTGCAATTTTTAGATTAGATTTGTAATTTTTCATCTAAAACACGTGCTGCTTATAAGCTGTGTTTGTCAGTATCACCACTTTGGGAACCAAGATAGGTAAAATTAGCTAAGGGGCTCTTTTCCAGATCCCACAGCCCTGGCAGCAAAAAGGACATTCCTGTCACAGTTGTATCAGGATGTTTTAGCTTCAAGGTATTTAAATCATCATTCTAATTGGATCAAAGCTTGAGTCTCATGAGAGGATCAGATCAGGATAAGTTGTTTCAGCAGCTCAAAATGCTTCAAGAACTCAAATTCCTTCCATCTCTCTGGTCTACCATCATTGGCTGGACCATGTCTGATGAAGAAGAGAGAATGCTTCCTTTCTTTTCCTAGACTTGTCCCAGCAGTCTTCCTCCAGGGTCTCACAGGCTGTTTTGGGGGTATGTGCCCACTGTTGAACCAGTTACTGGAGAGGGAAGGAGATTATGTAGAACAGTCAGCCCCTTCCCAGGAGGTGTATGAGGTGCTTGGGTGAGCGGCAGGCATCTGAACAAAACTGAGATTCCTTTGGGAAGGGAGGAGGGGGACATTTCATTTATTGTGTATTTCATTCATTGTTCCTTTGTTTGGAAGAAGTAGATAATGGTGTTGCTAGAACTTCCCCCCTAAGTTTTGTACTGTTTGGCTTGATGGAAACAGACTGATTCAAGGTTCTAGAGGTAGGTGCAGACTGGAGACCCAAGCAATCACCACCCTTTGGATTAAGTCCAAGCTTGTGCTCACGAGCTCAAGGAGGAGCTCCTGTGTTGGCGTAGCTGCCGCTGCTGAGCAAGAGGGAAAGAGGAGGAGGGGACTCAAGTTCCTCTTTCAGTTGCTTTAATCCCTTGCCTTCTGTCTTAGGGACGTGCAAACTATTTTGGAGAGCCCATCTCATTTCCATATGCTTTTTTTTTTTTCTCTAACGTGACCCCATCCTTTTTCCCCAAAGGCTTAGGAAAAGGTTTGGGGATAGTTTGGGAAGCTAGAGTGGAAGGATGAGAGTTCACCACTGCCGCAGGCTCTGTTTATCCTGCTCAAAGTAAATTTGCCCTTTATAGAATTCTCCTTCTGGAACTTTTTTATGGCCTGTGATGATGAAAGTATTTACAAGATAGATAAAATAATACAAATGATGAAATGTTTAAAACTCCACAGCCCCTATGTTATTACCTACAGTTATTTAACATGTAAGGGTGGTTGAAGTTGAAGGTCAAGCCAGGAAATGTCTTGAAGCAGAGGGACTTTGATGTTTGCTTGGTGATACATTCTGAATACTTTTTAATATTGTACTCATATTTTGGTAGATTTTAAAAATGAGGAAGGCCATCTTTGCTTTAACCTTGATAGATCTATGTGAAGTAGTGAAGTGAAGTGAAGTCGCTCAGTCGTGTCCGACTCTTTGCGACCCCATGGACTGGAGCCCACCAGGCTCCTCTGTCCATGGGATTTTCCAGGCAATAGTCCTGGAGTGGATTGCCATTTCCTTCTCCAGGGGATCTTCCCAACCCAGGAATAGAACCCGGGTCTCCCGCATCGAAGACAGACGCTTTACGGTCTGAGCCACCAGGGAAGTCCCTATATCTGTCTGACCTAGTAAATAAGCTGCCCGTTTGGGATTTTCCCTTCTTATCTTGTATCTCATCACTGACCTAATTCTGCCCATTCTCCTTACCACAGCCACTCACTCAGTTTTGGCCCTCATCACAGTACAGACACATACTTTTGTTTTTTAACTTTTACCCAATTACTTTGCAAGTGCCTCTTGGATAAAGTTCACCTTTTATCTTCTTTGCTGTCTCCAGAAAACCAGCACAAGGCCATACAGAAAGGGGAGGAAAACCAATGTCTGGTCATCTCTTACTGATGTTTTCTCTTCTTCTTTTGATTTTAGAATCTGAACTGAAGGTATTTTGCTCTAAAAACATACTGAGCATCCTTGGTTTCTCCTGCATCATCGCTGTGATAGCGTTGCTCGCTCTGGGGCTGACCCAGAACAAAGCACTGCCAGAAAATGTTAAGGTAACTCAAACCCCTGAGTATGTGTGTGTGTGTGTACATGTGTTTTAGGGTCCCTGGATGGGGCAGAGGGAAAGGGGAGTTATGGTAAATCGGAGCAGTAGGAGTTGAGGTTCTGGAAGCCCAGGAGCGAGTCAGGCTCCATTGAACTAGGTGAGTAAAATGGTAGCGGATGCTTATTCTGGAGGAGAGAATGCCTTGGATCAATTTTAGGGGTGGAAAGATAATTGTCTTTACGATTGTTCAGCAAACTGATTAAATCTGTATTCTAACAGAGACAAGTGCTTTATTCACCACATCCAGATCTGTGATATACTGTGTTGGTTTCCATAACTCTAGTACTGTCTCTGCTTCCTACTGTTGGTCTCCTTGTGGAAACAATGAACCCTTTGTTTACTGAACACTGCATTCTTTGTTCTTACTCCATTATTATCACTATCACCAAAACAATAAACTTTACTAGACAGCTCTGTATGAAGCACTTTGGAAGTCAAAGATTCTGGCGAAGGCTTCTTCCTCATCTCTAAAATATTAAAAAGAAATCAACTTAAAGATCAATTTTTTAAAAAGCCCCTGGAGACCACATACATGTATTGAATATAGTAACTTGAAATGAACTCATGGATGTATAGATTTCTTGTGAAATTTCCACATTTGAAGAGCTAGTGTGTGTGTGTGTGTGTGTGTGTGTGTGTGTGTGTGTATCATTAAAAATAATTAGGGTCATTAACTCTGCTGTGATTTATTTCTGCTTCCTTTCAAATTAATCAAAGTTCAATTCCAAAGACATGAATACCTCACTAATACCTTGTAATATGTTCATTATTTAGGCCATTAATTTAAAAACATATGGTAAGTTTAAGTTTTTATTGTAAATACATTGATTTTAAACTTTCATTTGAATTATAGTTAATAAATCTTCAAGAGCCCAGAGACCAGTGTGCTAATAAACACATATATATGTGTGGGCAGTGACATATTATGGAAACCCTGAAATACATATGCAGAAGTATATATATTTTTGCATTTGAATATACTAAACTTTGAGCCTGGAAAGATGGGTGCATATGCCAGGCCTCTGAAACTACTGCCACTTACTCAAATCATTTGCTCTATAGCAGAGGCCTGGATGTTACATTGGCATCTGTTTGCCACACACATTCAACTCAGTGGGGCTGTGCACAGCAGCCCCTTTGTCAGCACTGAAGGCTGATACTATCTCACTGTCAATGGTCTCTTGACTTTAAATATTCAGTGATGCTGGCTCTCTTGGCTAAACTTCACTCACAATTGAAGCCTCATGACATCTTGGTTGTGCTATTTGTTTACCAGCTCCAAAAGTATGTGATTGCCTTCTTGATTTGACCTTTTTATATGTCCATTATTGCATCATTGGTGAGGGAGATGGCTTAGGAGGCAAAATCCATGACAGACTCAGGCTCTGTGTTCTCAGTGAATACTTGTGGTCATGGATGACTTTTTGTCATTCATGATGGTTGTCTTCAAGACTGTTGTGATTCTGTGTTATTTTGTTGGCCTGGAAAAATGGAACAAGGTCTTTGTCATCTAAAGTGAATCTTTATAGTAGTATGACTGGCCCAATCCCACTAGGACCCTCTGAAGAGCTGTGGAGAAAGCACTTCTGAATTACTGCTGTAGGGATTTATCCCTGCGTCCTCATCCCTGTTGGTCAAGGGTTGCCCCAGAGGTTAGCTCCTTGTCACTTCCAGGTTTACGCATATGTCAGAGGGGCTGTGTGGGACCACGAGGTAGTAGGAGAGAAGACTCTGTGAAGAAATAGAGAGGTAAGATACAGGTTGAGCTAGAAAAATGCTGATCAAAAGCATGAAGTGGCCACCAAAGTTATCTGAAGCATCACTGTTCTGGTACCCTTTTGTAGGAGAGAGAGTCGTTTGTACACATAGTTTCAGAACAACAGAGACGTGTGAATATAGGTGTGCTACAGCTGCCCAGAGGAAGGAGTCACCAGTTGTGCCTGGTCATGTGAAGACTTCACGGAGGAGGTGGCCTTGGGGCCAAATAATGAAGAACACTAAGGAGTCTGACAGGAGGTGAGCTAGGACATTTTCTGGACAAAGACCATACCATTTGTTGCAGAGTGGCAGCTGAAAATAAACAGATGATCCTGGGGAATCACCAACAGTTCATCATGGCTAAAATATTGAACATAGGGCAGGAAGGAATGGTGGGAGAGGAGACTTCCACCTGAGTATGCCTAGCTCAGTGATGGATATCTCATTCAGCTGTAGCAGTGCTCAAGATTGGCTCCTGGGGAGCTTTTTAAAAATACTCATTTCTGGACTCTACCCTGGGTCTGTTAGAATCTTTGGGGGTATGTTTTAGAACCTTCCCAGGTGATTTTAATGAGCAGTCATGCTTGTCAATCACTGCTTATATTTCAAACAGGGTGTGTGCCTGTGTGCTCAGTCGCGTCTGACTGTTTGTAACCCATGGACTGTAGCCTCGCAGACTCCTCTGTCCATGGAACTCTCCAGGAAGAATATTGGAGTGGGTTGCCATGCCCTCCTCTAGTAAATCTTCCCAAGCCGGGGATAGAACCCGCGTCTCTTATGTCTCCTGTGTTGGTGGGCAGATTCTTTACCACTGAGCTACCTGGGAAGCAAACAGAGAGGTGGGGCGCAGATTGTGTTTCTGAGATTCTTCTTGGCTGGAGAGCAGATTAGAAGAGAGATCAGGTAGGATATTCCTGACGTTGTGTAGACAAGGCAGATTAGGCTGGGACTAAGGCATTGCCATGGAATTAAGGTATTAAGGAGATACTGTGAGAGACACTGAGGTCCACCAGATTTTAGTGATTAGATTCCTGTTAGTTCAGTTCAGTCGCTCAGTCATGTCTGACTCTTTGCAATCCGATGGACTGCAGCAAGCCAGTCTTCCCTATCCATCACCAATTCCTAGAGCTTGCTAAAACTCATATCCATCAAGTCAGTGATGCCATCCCACCATCTCATCCTCTGTCGTCCCCTTCTCCTCCTGCCTTCAATCTTTCCCAGCATCAGGGTCTTTTCTAGTGAGTCAGTTCTTTGCATCAGGTGGCCAAAGTATTGGAGTTTCAGCTTCAGCATCAGTCCTTCCAATGCATATTCAGGACTGATTTCCTTTAGGATGGACTGGTTGGAGCTCCTTGCTGTCCAAGGGACTCTCAAGAGTCTTCTCCAACACCACAGTTCAAAAGCATCCATTCTTCAGCACTCCGCTTTTTTTATAGTCCAACCCTCACATCCATACATGACTGCTGGAAAAACCATAGCTTTGACTAGACAGACCTTTGTTGGCCAAGTAATGTCTCTGCTTTTTAATATGCTGTCTAGGTTGGTCATAGCTTTTCTTCCAAGGAGCAAGCATATTTTAATTTCATGGCTGCAGTCACCATCTGCAGTTATTTTGGAGCTCCCCAAAATAAAGTTTCTCACTGTTTCTACTGTTTCCCCACCTATTTGCCATGAAGTGATGGGATCGGATGCCATGATCTTAGTGTTTTGAATGTTGAGTTTTAAGCCAACTTTTTCACTCTCCTCTTTCATTTTCATCAAGAGGCTCTTTGATTCTTCTTTGCTTTCTGCCATAAGGATGGTGTCATCTGAGTATCTGAGGTTATTGATATTTCTCCTGGCAATCTTGATTCCAGCTTGTATTTCATCCAAGCATGATGTACTCTGCATTTAAGTTAAATAATCAGGGTGACAATAAGTAGCCTTGACATACTCCTTTCCCAATTTATTTTTTCATAATTATTTATCATTAGATTCTTTAGAGGACCTTTTAAGATAAAGATGGAACACCTTGGATGTCATGTTGAGAACAATCTCTCCATGCTTCTGTTTAAAGAGGGTGGTGGCCATATGCTTCTGAACGGGAAGGCTTTCGGCTGTCTCTACACATTTCCTGACTCTTCATCCCTGTCTTATTGTGGGGATCATCAATTCTGTCTGCTTGGAGTGCAACATAGCAGGGGCCATGGATTCATACCACCTGGGTTTAAACCTCAGCTCTGCCCTTATAGAGATAGGACATAACTTCTCTGAGCCTCAGTTTCTCCATTTGTCAGACAGAGCTGATCACTGCTATCCTGTAGATTACTGTAGGAATTGAGTGGGATAAAGTAAACGCAGTGTGAAGTGCAGAACAGGATACTGGCCCGCCACACACCCTTGCTGTTGGCAACTTACGTGTTATCATTATCATCTTTGCAGCCTGTCTACCTGGTGACAGATCACCACTTATCTTTTCCCTGCCTCTTCCCATCTGACTCGCCCTCTTCTAGCCCAGTTCAGGTTAGCCCTCCAGTTCCAAAGATCCAGTCTTCTCATCTTCCTGCCTGATCCAGTTTGGGTTCAGCCTGGTTGGAAAGTGGTTGCCTCATGCCTGACCATATCTCACAAAACACAAGAACTCTCTTTTGTACTGATGGCCTTACTTGCCCAGCCACCCAGGTTGTAAGCATTCTGAGGCAAGGACTGGGTTTCATTCATCTTTGCATATATCAATATTGTCTTAACCTTTCACTCCATTCATTCGTTTAATAAATAGTCGTTGACCATCTACCCTGCTTTAGGCCCTAGGAATACAGCAGTGAGCAAGACTGGCCAGGTCCTGATCCTCACGAAGCTATAGTCTAGTGGAAGAGACAATCATTAACTGAACTGTCAACAGAATAAATGTTAAATTACGGCCAGCACAGCATCTGACTGGGGTGGCCTCACAGAAGTTTGCTGACTCAGTGAGTAGAGTGGGCTCCCTGCTTGGATGTGAAGAGGATGTGAAGAAGGACAGCAGAATTTGTCAGTGTGGGAGGCAGGCCTCTGCCTCAGGACGCCCTCTGGGTCCTGGCTCCACATCCTCATTCCCAGAGCCTACATAATTCAGACCTCCAGTGTGTAGGGCCCAGGAATCCACACACATAACAGGCATCCTGGGCCGTTCTTGTGACATTAAAGTCTGGGAACTGCTGCTGGGTAAATATGCAGTGACCACATTAAAGCAAACAAACTGGGACCTTAATATACTGAAGAATCATTATCTGTACCTGTATGTCCCCTGGGAAAGTGTTTTTGTCCTGTGGACCTGGTGGGGAGGTAGCTTTGAGGTCTGTTTGGCTCACCACTTCCTAAATTGCAGTTATCGACCTGTCAGGATATTGCTACAGCACAAGCATTGCACATTCTGGCACACACAGAACCTCACAGGTTTCTTTCTAAGGCACCAAACTGACCCTGTCCAAAACCACATGCCTTCATTAAAACTTGCCGCTTCCCTGGAATGCCAGACAGCTTTGATTTCAACCCCAGATCTGCCATTTGCTAGCTTTGAGACTTCTGGCAAGCAAATTCTTTCCACACATCAGTTTCCTTATATGTAACATGGTGATAATAGCTACTTGGAAGATGGCTGTAAGGATTAAATGGAATAGGACTGCCAGCTCACTTATCAGAGTGCCCAGTGCATCAGAAGCTCTCAGTGGAGACCAGCTGTCTACACTGCTTTGGGGATGAGTTTAAGGAAAGGCCCTCAGCTCTTGGTGTGTTGTGGTCACTGAAGCCGGTGCTCCCAAGATTTCCAACTGCTGCTAACCTGTGCTGGGCATCTGCTTTTGTTACTGGGAACTAAAGTTGTATTTTTTAGGATAGTGCTTGTGATTTTTTCTTTTTTTTTAATGGAGAATTTGGAAGAATTTGCATCAATTTTCAACCTCAAATACTCTTGGAAAATATCTATAGTATTTTTACTCCACTGGATTTAAAAACAAAACAACAAAAACAAAGCAGCAACACCTGGAGATGAGAGGTGGTGATGGCTACACAATAGTACGAATGTACTTAATGCCGCACTGTGCACTTAAAAATAGTTAACCTGGTCAGTTGTAGGGTCTGTGTATTTTACCACAATTAAAAAATAAAAATAATAGACAACAAAACTGCAGTTTGTATTAAAGGTCTAGTAACTCCAGCTAAAGAAAAAAGAAGAGAAGAAAATGGTCCCTAATTGTTTCCAGGTGCTTCCAGCATCCCTGTAGCTAATGCAGACCTGATTTGTTTACAGAGCGCTAGAGTCATTCAAAAGGACAAGCTCTGTTTATTCTAAAGCGCTCACAGAAACAGAGCGATGAGGTTGCTGAAGTTACCGTTAAAACTACAGGGCTTTTAAGAAAGATTCTGAAGGACCAATATGTGTGAAGAAACCAAAAACAGTTAATTCACACTGTAGCCCATGTTACCTGACTTCTGGGGTTTTTGTCGTGGGGGAGGGATGGAACTCAAGCCAATGGTATTACTTGATATTAGACTGTGAATATTCACATCTTTTAGGACTGGAAGGAGTTTAGGGACCATATAGTTCTAACTCCCCTCATTCGTTCATGTGACTCAGCAATTGTCTGTTGAATTCCTTCTTTGCACTTAACACATGATAGGATCTACCATGGTAGATACTGGATATACCATAGTAAGCAACACAGACCTGCCCTAACATGGCTTAGAATCTAACAGGGAAGACAGATATGAATCAACTAGTCATGTAAATATGTAAGTACACATTGTTATAAGTACTGTCTTTAGAGGGAAAACACAGGCAACCCGAGGCATGGATTAAGAGGGCAGATCCGAATCTGAGAAGGCCCACCAGGGCTGGGTCCCAGGTGAAGGGCTCTCGGGGCCAAGTCTCTGGAACAGAAATCTCATGGCCAGTGGGGAACTGGGGGTCGAATAGTATGAGGGCAGTTTTCTGAGCAAGGAGAGGGTTGAACATCCCAGTTCTGCCAAGTCAAGGGTAGAAGCGCGTCATCTGATGTTCCAGTTTTCTTTCTTTTCACATTGAAGGAGACTTACTCAGAAGCTGGGCTTATGACATTTGCAGAGGTAGAATTATTTCCATCCTAAGATAAGATCTTGCCCCCCTCCACATGGCCTCTAGTCTCCCTGAGCTCAGGCTTGTTGCCACCCTATCCCCAGATCTTCACCAAGGCTCCAACATTCGTGTCTCAAGAACCAACACCCTCTTTCTAGACTACTATTTCTATTCACTCAACATAGCTCATCAAGACCAATTATCACTGATAAAATCATGTACACGACCAAAAACTAGCTTAAGATCAGGATTTACACAGTCTGATCACAACTATATAAAAATTACCACGAATTGAAAAAGATCAGAAGGGAATAAAGGAACAGTGACGTCTAGTTGGTGAAATCGTAAATGTCTTTTTTCCTTTTCTCTTAATTTTCTAGATGCTATTTAATAAACTTGTAGTACTTTTAAAAAATGAAGTAATATTGAAAATAATATTAAGAGGATGTCAGATCTCTAGCTCGCTACTCAAATCTTTGATTTTTCTTTGATGTGAAGGATATATGGGCTTTTAGAAATGTCTTAAATATGAGCTACAGAGACACACTGGGTAGAGTGATAACATGGCAAGCATTTCACAAAGCATTTCTATAGGGTGGAGATTGTATTTAAAACATAATTCTGTTGTCACCGAGTCTGGGGGATGCCAGCTTAAACAAGGTTAAGCGGGTTTCTCCACTGTCAGACTTCTCTGAAGTAGTCACTACATAGTGGGTTCATGAGCCCAGGATGGGGAGCAAGCATTCCCCAAACTTCTGGGAAGCTTTCTTCACCCGGGTCCTTGCAGGCTTAGTGCTTTGGAAAATGCTGGTGTAAGGAAAGAGAACAAAAGCTAGTGGCTCCTGGGGTTCTAGATTGGTCAGGTGAGGCATAACTATTAAAGTACCCATTCAAGTCAAACTGCTCTGGAAATGAACTGTGAAAGTTCATTTCAGTTAGGGGAAATGAACTTCTAACTCTATAATGAGCCAGCGATGAACGGCAAATGAATATGCTTTTAGTGTTGCAACAATGAAAGGCAAACACCCCATATGTTCAAACCTAAGAATTTTCAGACAATCAAGCTTTACCTATCCATAAGACAGCAAGCGATGCCAATTTTGTGTGTGTGTGTGTGCAATCCATTTTGGAAGACAAAACACATTTAGTACAATTCAACAGTTTAGCTGCTATATATATAAGGTGAAATGTATACGTCAATTCCTGTGTTAAAATCTGTCTACCAGCTCTTCTCAAGCACTTGTCAAATGAAATGTGGTGAAAGTTTTCGTCTCTCAATCACCTCACTGTGTAAGGCCTTGGTGAAACAGGCTGATAGGAGCAAGCCTGGTCCCTCTGTTCTACTGGAAGAGTAAGTTTCATGTCAACAGAGTAGACAGAATAGAATATCCTGATTCCAGAATAAGGCTGCTTGCGCTGCTGCCTAGCTAGGCTTTATCATGTACTTCTGTAGTTAGGACATTTTCTGGCAGGGAGAATTCAGGGACCCTGCTAGGGAAAAGCAGGGTTTTCTGCCACGTAAGTCCTGAGGCTCTTTCTCCACACTGGGAGGTTTCCCATGGGTTTAAAGGTCCCAGATCTCAGTTAGATTTCTCTCTGTGCACAGAGGTCACCACCTTAGGCGATTCTTGGTTTGATCTCACTGCAGGCCTAGTTGCACAGGAGTCTGTGCCGTTTCCTTCATCACCATGCCCAAAACCAGCATGCCGGCCCTTTCCTTTGTAAGGGTGTAATGCTGGTCAGCATAGGGAAGTCCCACTGTGCAAAAGGGGGCAGAGAACATTGTGGAGGTTATGGAAGGTCAGGGAGGCTCACACAGCAGGACAGTGGCACTCCCTGGTGGCGAAATGGAAGAAAACTCGACACCTCAACAAGCTTGACATTTAGCTCTCCGCAGTGGTTCCCAGTGGCTCAGACGGTAAAGCGTCTGTCTACAATGTGGGAGACCTGGGTTCGATCCCTGGGTCAGGAAGATCCACTGGAGAAGGAAATGGCAATCCACTCCAGTACTATTGCCTGGAAAATCCCATGGACAGAGGAGCCTGGTAGGCTACAGTCCATGGGGTCGCAAAGAGTCGGACATGACTGAGCGACCTTCCCTTCCTTAGTGGTTCAGGTACTCTTACCTGGAAAATCCCATGGACAGAGGAGCCTGGTGGGCTGCAGTCCATGGGGTCTCTAAGCTAAGAGTTGGATACGACAGAGCGACTTCACTTTCACTTTTCACTTTCATGCATTGGAGAAGGCAATGGCAACCCACTCCAGTGTTCTTGCCTGAAGAATCCCAGGGACGGGGGAGCCTGGTGGGTTGCCGTCTGTGAGGTCACACAGAGTCGGACATGACTGAAGCGACTTAACAGCAGCAGCAGCAGCAGTGGTTCAGGGAGGTCAGTTAATTCTAATTCTTCTTTTCTTCCTGGAGGCTCTTAGGTTCTTCGCAGGTGATAAGACAATACGAGGCGATAGATATAAAACTGCTGACTTAAGCAGTATCAAGTGGCAGACCACACTGTGAGGTCCGCAGCTCAGATGGGCAGCAAAGTGTGACTCAAGTGAGTGGCTGGCTCACACTTGAGAAGCACCTCCTTGGTTTCTCATCCTTTACTTCCCTTTCCCTTCCATTTACTTTGCTTGATGTTTCTTTCTAGGATAGGGGTGACAAATAAAAGGCACCCGAGCCACCATAATCTCCTCACAAGCCTGTGGCAGACATTGATAACCATGTCATTTATTTTCCTGATTAAACCCAGGGGCGTCACCAAAGATGAGTCTTAATCGCTCAAAATGGGCATTGGGCAGTCTGCTTGTGTGCTAAGTTGCTTCAGTCTTGTCCAACTCTTTGTTACCCCATGGACTGTAGCCCACCAGCCTCCCTTGTCCATGATATTCTCCAGGCAAGAATACTGGAGTGGGTTGCCATGCCCTCCTCCAGGGGATCTTCCTGACCCAGGCGTTGAATCCACATCTCATATCTCCTGCATTGGCAGGTGGGTTCTTTACCACTAGTGCCACGTGGGAAGCCCAGTGGGCAATCTACTCCTGGGAGATACCTGAAATAAATGGGTGCTTAGGCCCACAAAATGTTTTTCACATTTGGAAACCACTCCAATGTCCAACCGTGGAATGGATAAACATACAGTGCATGCATATAATGAAGCACAGAAGCGACGAGGGACAAACTATGGATACTCACAGCCTGAATGCATCTTAGAGACTTGTGGAATGAAAGAAGTTAGACATCGGGGTGCATACAGTGTGAGCCCATTTACTGCCGTTCCAAACAGGCAGAACTCCTCCATGGTGACAGACGTCAAGACTGGCCTCCTGTGGGGGAAGCTGGCTGAGAGGGACACTGAAAACGACCTGGGGGCTAGAAAATGTTGCATAGCTAAATCAAATCCCTTATGTTTACACAGTGGAAGTGACAAATAGATTTAAGGGACTACATCTGATAGACAGAGTGCCTGAAGAACTATGGACAGAGGTTTGTGACATTGTACAGGAGACAGGGATCAAGACCATCCTCAAGAAAAAGAAATGCAAAAAAGCAAAATGGCTGTCTGAGGAGGCCTTACAAATAGCTGTGAAAAGAAGAGAAGTGAATAGCAAAGGAGAAAAGGAAATATATAAGCATCTGAATGCAGAGTTCCAAAGAATAGCAAGGAGAGATAAGAACGCCTTCCTCAGCGATCAATGCAAAGAAATAGAGGAAAACAACAGAATGGGAAAGACTGGAGAAGGCAATGGCACCCCACTCCAGTACTCCTGCCTGGAAAATCCCATGGACAGAGGAGCCTGGTAGGCTGTAGTCCGTGGGGTCGCTGAGGGTCCGACACGACTGAGCGACTTCACTTTCACTTTTCACTTTCATGCATTGGAGAAGGAAATGGCAACCCACTCCAGTGTTCTTGCCTGGAGAATCCCAGGGACTGGGGACCTGGTGGGCTGCCATCTATGGTGTCGCACAGAGCCGGACATGACTGAAGCGACTTAGCAGCAGCAGCAGAGATCTCTTCAAGAAAATTAGAGATACCAAGAGAATATTTCATGCAAAGATGGGCTCGATAAAGGACAGAAATGGTATGGACCTAACAGAAGCAGAAGATATTAAGAAGAGGTGGCAAGAATACACAGAAGAACTGTACAAAAAAGATCTTCCACCCATATAATCACGACGGTGTAATCACTTACCTAGAGCTAGACATCCTGGAATGTGAAGTCAAATGGGCCTTAGAAAGCATCACTACGAACAAAGCTAGTGGAGGTGATGGAATTCCAGTTGAGCTGTTTCAAATCCTGAAAGATGATGCTGTGAAAGTGCTGCACTCAATATGCCAGCAGATATGGAAAATTCAGCAGTGGCCACAGGACTGGAAAAGCTCAGTTTTCATTCCAATCGCAAAGAAAGGCGATGCCAAAGAATGCCTAAACTACCACACAGTTGCACTCATCTCACATGCTAGTAAAGTAATGCTCAAAATTCTCCAAGCCAGGCTTCAGCAATACATGAACCATGAACTCCCAGATGTTCAAGGTGGTTTTAGAAAAGGCAGAGGAACCAGAGATCAAATTGCCAACATCTGCTGGATCATGGAAAAAGCAAGAGAGTTCCAGAAAAACATCTATTTCTGCTTTATTGACTATGCCAAAGCCTTTGACTGTGTGGATCACAATAAACTGTGGAAAATTCTGAGAGAGATCGGAATACCAGACCACCTGACCTGCCTCTTGAGAAATCTGTTTGCAGGTGAGGAAGCAACAGTTAGAACTGGACATGGAACAACAGACTGGTTCCAAATAGGAAAAGGAGTAGGTCAAGGCTGTATATTGTCACCCTGCTTATTTAACTTATATGCAGAGTATATCATGAAAAACGCTGGGCTGGAGGAACCACAAGCTGGAATCAAGATTGTTGGGAGAAATATCAATAACCTCAGATATGCAGATGACACCACTCTTATGGCAGAAAGTGAAGAACTAAAGAGCCTCTTGATGAAAGTGAAAGAGGAGAGTGAAGAAGTTGGCTCAACATTCAGAAAACTAAGATCATGGCATCTGGTCCCATCACTTCATGGCAAATAGATCGGGAAACAGTAGAAACAGTGAGAAACTTTATTATTTTGGGTTCCAAAATCACTGCAGATGGTGATTGCAGCCATGAAATTAAAAGACGCTTGCTCCTTGGAAGGAAAGTTATCACCAACCTAGACAGCATATTAAAAAGCAGAGACATTACTTTGCTGACAAAGGTCCGTCTAGTCGAGGCTGTGATTTTCCAGTAGTCATGTATGGATGTGAGAGTTGGACTATAAAGAAAGCTGAGTGCCGAAGAATTGATGCTTTTAAACTGTGGTATTGGAGAAGACTCTTGAGTGTCCCTTGGACTGCAAGGAGACCCAACCAGTCCATCCTAAAGGAAATCAGTCCTAAATATTCATTGGAAGGACTGATGCCGAAGCTGAAACTCCAATACTTTGGCCACCTGATGCGAAGAGCTGACTCATTTGAAAAGACCCTGATGCTGGGAAAGATTGAAGGCAGGAGGAGAAGAGGACGACAGAGGATGAGATGGTTGCATGGCATCACTGACTCAGTGGACATGAGTTTGGGTGGGCTCTGGAAGTTGGTGATGGACGGGGAAGCCTGGCGTGCTGCAGCTCATGGGGTCGCAAAGAGTCAGACACAACTGAATGACTGAACTGACCTTCACCTTGGTGGTGGTTTATATGGATGTGCGTACGAGCAAAAATTCATCAGGACACTCTGCTACAGTCATCCCTGTTTAGAAGTCCTTTCAGTGGGGCGCCAACTGGAAGACTATTTTCCTATACCTTGCTCCTCTGTCCCTCTGTACTAGAAACACAAGGCCTTAGTTAGGTCTAACTCTGATCCAAATCCAGGCTCCATCACCTAATCACTCTGAATCTTGAGGAAACTACTTAACCTTTTGGTACTTTCTTTTCGCATCTGTATATTGGGGATGAGAACAGTATGTCCTTTATAGCAGTGAAGGTTAAGTCAGCCAATTCTTATAGAATACTCCTCACAACCCTTGCTGGTGCATCCCCATCCTCGTGAAATATGAAGAGGCAGGTTTCTGTTCTGGCCACCTCATTCTTTCTCATATTGTCTTCTTACCCTTCCTCCTCCACCCTCTTCCTTTGCTTCATTCTTCTTTCCATGCCTTCTATGCTTAAAAGCCAAAATCGTGAAATCAAAGTAAAAATCTTTTAAAATTTATCGAATACAATTTATAGCTATATTTGTAATAAAAAAACAGGTACATTTAATATTTTCGATATCTCTCTTCCAGACCTCATACATACTAGACCAATCAAATCACAAATCTGGGAGCCAGACACTAGCAGCAGTAGCCTTTGAAACTCTTCACGTTGTTGTCACATGATTCCAGGCTTGGGAGCTGCTGGATTAATTGCTTTCTATTCACTTTCTATTGTCTCAGCTACTTCAGTATACTGATCACCTGAGAAGCTTCCAATGGCAGGCCCCTCCTTGGGTAAAGCCTGGATGTTGCTAACGTGCAGCCAGCACTGAGAGCCACAGTTCTAGAGGGACTGGTGTGTTGGTCGATCTTGTGATCAGCACAGCTCCAGACACTCACTCCCCCAGCACCCAACCCACCCTCACCATGAGTTGAAATACTTTCTCCTGTTTCTGAAAGCCCCTGTCTTTTGTGTCCTTTCTGTTGCAAGCTCAATGTGGAGAAGAATGATGTAATGCTGACAAGTTCTCGGTTTGTTTTGCCCTCAGTTTGGGATTGTGCTGGATGCGGGCTCCTCTCACACGAGTTTGTACATCTATAGATGGCCGGCAGAGAAGGAGAATGACACGGGGGTGGTGACTCAGATAGAAGAATGCAAGCTGAAAGGTAAGACGAAGAAAAAGGGGCCGGGAGAGAGTGGGCACAAGAGAACAAGAGGCATGTGAAAAGTGAAACACACGAGGAAAAGGGAAGTCAGGTGAGAACGTAGTGGAGCTGCTACTGTTGCTATTTTATAACTAATGTATTATCATTATGAAATAGTATTGGAATTAGTCCTTAATGATATAGCCCTTGAAAAATAAACTTCAGAATAATTCGGTAATAGCTCCTGTCAACAGGACGCTTCTGTGTGCTCTGCACCAAGTACTGAAAATGCGTTATTTCATCCTCATAATCTCCCTGTAAGGAATGTATTCCCGTTTTTTTTTTTTTTTGTCAGTGCGGGCACTGAGGTTTCAAGAAGTTATGCCACTTGTTTAAGGTTACTTGAGCTAGTAAGTGATGGAACTGGAGCTCAAACTGAGATCTCCAATTTAACTAAACCCTTATCGGTCATCTCATTAGCAAATATCTCCTCCTATTCAGTAGGCTGTCTTTTCGTTTTGTTGGTGGTTTCCTTTGCTGGGCAAAGACATGCACAACTTTAAACCCACGTGTTAGATAGTGGGTCTCACATTTGAGCCTGCATCAGAACCACAGATGCCTGCTCTCACCCCAGAGTTTCTGGGTCAGTAGGTCTGAGACAAGGTCTGAGAGTTTGCATTTCTAACAAGGTCCCAAGTGATGCTGATGCTGCTGGTCCAGAGAACTGCTGCTCTCAATCTTTGTCCTCTAATTCGAGGCTTGGAAGAAATTTCTAAAAGCCTTTAGCTTCTGTATAGGCAGGCAAATCATAGACCCTTAGGGTTGCAAAAAAGACCCTGTGGATCACTGAAATCTTGTTTTACAGAAAAGGAAGCAAAAAATCTGAAAGTCTAGTGACTTGCGAGTAGGAACAGACCTAGGGAAAGAATCTCTCCTCCTAGTTACAACTCCAGGCTCCCTGCTACTCTGAGTCACTGCATTGCATGCTGAGCTTTTTCCTAGTCAGTTTTCTTTCCAGGTCACAAAACAAGACAGAGTTGTTGACAACAGCTCCCTCTGCTCCCTCCCATCTAACACTCCAGCAGGCACTGAATGTTACCATATGGCACTGTCATCTTCGGACTCCTCTCTTGGCCTTTGGAGCCAGGGACCTACTGTTTAGTTTTAGTCAGACAGAAGATAATTGACTTTTCATAGTTTGTCAGGAAAGCTGTAAATAGGAGGTGTTTCTAAGACAGCAAGTCATGGTATCCAGTGCCTGATGTCCTCAGTTTGGTCTCATAAATTCTGAGATAGTATTTCAAACATTTCTTAAAACCCGAATCCGTCATTTTATTGGCTTCTATTTAATTATTCATTGCCTTCCATTTCTGAAAGTCGTGTTGCTGTGTTAACCTCGCAGCTATCTATGGAGATTTATCCCGTGCATATTTGGTCTAATAAATGCCGTAATTTTCCCTTCTCAAAAGAGAAAGAGGGAGAGAGTTCTCTAATCAAATATTTAAACAGAAAAAAAGGTTGAGTTGAGAGCCACCAGTTACTGAAGGCCAGACTTTTTGGAATCAAAACAGTTAGCTGGTAACTTGGAGCTGATTTTTCTTATTACAGTGAAGTGGACAAGCTGTTTAAAATTTGGCGAATGATACTGGTGAATGATATGGGTGAGATAGAGGCCTCCCAGGTGGCTAGGTGGTAAAGAATCCCTCTGCCAGTGCAGGAGATGCATGTTCAATTCCTGGGTTGGGAAGATCCCCTGTAGAAGGAAATGGCAACCCACTCCAGTATTCTTGCCTGGAGAGTCCCATAGACAGAGGAGCCTGGCGGGCTACAGTTCATGGGTCACAAAGAGTCAGATACCACTTAGCAACTAAACAATAGCAGCAGCATGGATAAGATCTGGATACTTACTGTTAAAGCAAATCCTCATTATAAAGCATTGAAAATGTACATTTTTAACTTAAAATGAGCCAAAATTGTTGTGCTAACTTTAAAAAATTTAAGGAATCTTGGCTCTAATCCTCTCCATAGCAACAGTTTAAAAGGCTCTAAAACTGGATAAACAGTTTTGCAAGGCAGTCAGGATATCAGAATGGGAAAATTGCTGAGGAATCATGAATACTATTCCTGTTTTTTCTAACGAAGGAAGAAATTTTGCTTCAGAAATTCTAGGGGACTGGCCACAATTATATAGCCAGTTAGTAGCCATTCCTATCTTTTCAGTAAAAGCCCATGTGCCTGGTGCATATTTTAATTTTTCTTCCTTTAAAAAAATTTTTTTTAATATAAATTAATTAATTTTAACTGGAGGCTAATTACTTTACAATATTGTATTGGTTTTGCCATACATCAGCATGAATCCGCCACGGATGTACACGTGTTCCCCATCCTGAACCCCACTCCCACCTCCCTCCCCACGCCATCTCTCTGGGTGCCCGGCTAGCTCAGTCGGTAGAACATGAGACTCTTAATTTTTGTTCTAAATGTTACCTTTCACCTTTCTGGTCTTCTAGGAATTAGTGTTTTTAACTACAGCTTTGTGGAAGAAATGTCATAAAGCAGCTATATATAGAGTAGTTATCTATAAGATACCCATTAAAATCCGAGAGCCTGTTTTTAGGAAGGTTATGTCATTGAATGTGAAAATTGCACCACCCAGTGGCAAAATTATTGAACAGCAAACAAAACTAGCTCGAGGTGTGACAATAAATCCTACCAAGGTTAGATTCAGTGAGTTATCCTTTAAGTACCAAAACCTAATGTTGTTGTTTAGTTGCTAAGTCACATCTGACTTGCAACCGCATGGACTGTAGCCTGTCAGGCTCCTCTGTCCATGTGATTTCCCAGGCAAGAATACTGGAATGAGTTGCCTTTTCTTTTTCCAGGGGATCGTTCCAACTCAGGGATCAAACCTGGGTCTCCTGCTTGGCAGGTGAATTCTTTACCACTGAGACACCTGGGAAGCCCACCAAAACCTAATAAATACCAAAAAAAGAAATTATCTGCTTGCATTTTCTCAGAAAACATCACTATTTTCTCTAATAATGTGACGATATGTCCTTTACTTTTAAAAACTATTTTCATCTGCTTCTACATCTTTCTCTAGGTCCTGGAATCTCAAGCTTTGCTAAAAAATTAAATGAAATCAATGTTTATCTGACTGCATGCATGGAAAGAGCCAGGAAAGTGATTCCATCAATCCAGCACACAGAAACGCCTGTTTACCTGGGAGCCACAGCCGGCATGCGGTTGCTCAGGTATAGCAGCCTGTAGGGACTGAGCGCGGCTGGGAGTTGGGCTTGGTTGCACTAGAGCCTCTGAACTATGAGCAAATGCCACACTACTTCTTAACACAATTCTAGAGATGCTAAACGTCCACACCGAAGAAAGAAAATGTCAGTGAACAGATAATATTCCCAAAGTCTTTGAATGTATAATAATGGGAGTTTACATATGTAAAAAAAAAAAAAAAAAAAAGCCCTCGTGCTGATCTCCCCACAGGGAATTCAAGGGAGTGATGGCACAGAGAAAGATGGAGCCTGTATACTCTGATATTTGGGGTAACAGATTTAGCCATTCCATATCTGGGAGGAGGAGACCCAGAGGAGATCACAGATGTCCCAAGACACAAATTGTCCCAGCACAGCATTACTGGTCACCACTTGGCACCTATCGGCTTAATTTTTCATTTGTTTGTTCACTCATTGATTGGGTGTGTAGTGACCGCCTCCTCTGTCCCAGGACATGGGAATAGACTATTCATCTCCCAAGATCAGAGTTTTGATACAGGGTGGCCAATTCTTTGCTAGAGGAGTGCTCAGAGCTGCTACAGGAACATACCTGTCCCTGCCAAGGATGGGAGGAGATCAAGAAGACTCACCAGAGGAGGAGTGCATGAGCCAAATCATTGAGGGCTTGTTGGGGGTTGGGAGAAGGGCATCACAGGCCAAGGAGATGTTATGTAGTCCATAACCTATGTTTGCTACTGCTACTGCTAAGTCGCTTCAGTCGTGTCCGACTCCGTGCGACCCCATAGATGGCAGCCCAGCAGGCTCCCCCATCCCTGGGATTCTCCAGGCAAGAACACTGGTGTGGGTTGCCATTTCCTTATCCAATGCATGAAAGTGAAAAGTGAAAGTGAAGTCGCTCAGTCAGGTCCGACTCTTAGCAACCCCATGGACTGCAGCCTACCAGGCTCCTCCGTCCATGGGATTTTCCAGGCAAGAGTACTGGAGTGGGGTGCCATTGCCTTCTCTGATAACCTATGTTTATTGGACACCTATTACATGTCAGACACAAGTCCCTCCTATTCCTGGATCTTGTATTCTAATCACTGTACCCAAGAGGGATATGTGAGAGACCAGGGCCTGTTCAGAGGACTATAGATAGTTCTGCACAAATGGAACACAGGGTGCATAGGGTAAATATCAATAGTGACAATAATAGTGGTAGAAGCTTGTATTTGTTGGGCCTTTTCTATGTTCTCAGCACCATGTTACGGAGGTAACTCTATAAAGTAAGAGGTACCATTAGCTATTCTTAACCAGATTAAGAAAGCTGTGGTGCACAGATGTTAAGGAACTCACCAAAGGTCACTCATCTGGCAAGTGGTAGAGCCAGGTTCTGAGTGGGATTCCAAGAGGGCAAGGTTCAAATCACAGTGTGCCTCATGGGCCATGCCAAGGAGATTGGAGTTTATCTGGGAAATAATGGGAAGCCATGAAAGGATGCTACACAACCGGTGACACTCAGTTACCCAGTCGAGTCTGACTCTTCGCGACCTCATGGCCTGTGGCACGCTAGGCCTCCCTGGCCTTCACCATCTCCTGGAGCTTGCCCAAGTTCATTATCATTGCATTGGTGATGCCGTCCAGTCATCTCATCCTCTGACACCCTCTTCTCCTTCTGCCCTCAATCTTTCCAAGCATCAGGGACTTTTCCAATGAGTAGTCTGTTAGCATCAGATGACCAAAATACTGGAGCTCCAGCTTCAGCATCACTCCTTCCAGTGAATATTCATTTTATCTCCCTTACGTTTAACTGGGTGAATCTCCTTGCTGTCCAAGGGACTTTAAGGACTCTTCTCCAGCACCACAGTTCGAAGGCATCAATTCTTTGGTTTTCTATTTTCTTTGTGGGCCAACTCTCACAACCGTATGTGACCACTGGGAAAACCATGGCCTTGACTATACAGACCTTTGTCAGCAGAGTAATGTCTCTGCTTTTCAACACACATCTAGGTTTGTCGTAGCTTTCCTACCAAGAAGCAAACGTCTTCTGATTTCATGGCTGCAGTCACCATCCACAGTGATTTTGGAGCCTAAGAAGAGGAAATCTGTCGCTGCGTCCACATTTTCCCCTCTATTTGCCATGCAGTGTGCCATGCACACTGGTAGAGAGGTGGATTGGAAGGGAGGAAAACTAGGGATAAGGAGGCCCGTTGCTAGGGTATGGAAGGGATTCAACTGAGAGATTATGGAGTCTGATGCCAGTTGGAAGGCAGCATTTTCTGACCCAGAGGCTCTCAGTATTGTATTAGCTAGATCTTGGAAGGGCTTCCTAGGTGGTGCAGTGGTAAAAGAATCCACCTGCTAATGCAGGAGACACAAGAGACATGGGTTTGACCCCAGGTTGGGACGACCCCTTGGAGAAGGAAATGGCAACCCACTCCAGTATCCTTGCGCGAAAAATCCCACGGACAGAGGAGTCTGGTGGACTACAGTCCATGGGGCCGCAAAGAGTCAGACATGGCTGAGCATGCAAACCTTGGTGAAAGCAGTTGTTGTCCATCTTCATTATGACAACCCTGGAAGATTTCTTCTTTAGATCTCAAGATTTCAAACCCAAAAACCAAGGCACAATATGAGAAAGTTGTTTTATTTTTTAACCAATCTGGCACCAACTGAGTTTGGGTATCTGTCTCAGGACGTTTACCACCTGGAATTTACTAGAGCCCTAATTAAAAACCTCAAGGAGAGTCCTCAGGCTGTGTAAGCAGCTCAAAGCCTCCATTAATAGCTAATGTATCACAGCTCAGCTCTAGGTTTGGTGATCAAGCAATATCCAGCTACCACCACCGTAATTAAAATTACTCTGATAATTTCCTGGAGCCAGGCAACAACAATGCAAATGGTCTTTTAAGAGGACCAACCTATGTAGGGATTGAAAGGATTTGGATTTGGAGAGAGGGGGCCAAGAGTAGTTATGCCTCACCCCAAGGGAGGGCTCCTCAGACAGCCATGTGTGGGGATCTCCATCCATCTGTTTAGTCCATGAGTCTGTGGTTCAGCTTCCTAGTAGAACAGGCTGGAAGCTCTGGCTGCAGTAGGTAGTTGTAGTTATTCAAACAAAACCAGTAACCTCAGCTCTTTGTGCAGGATGGAAAATAAACAGATGGCAGACAAGATCCTGGCTGCGGTTGCAAGCAGCATCAGCAAGTACCCCTTTGACTTCCAAGGTGCCAGAATCATCAGTGGCCAGGAGGAAGGTGCCTATGGCTGGATTACTGTCAACTATTTGCTGGGCAAATTCACTCAGGTGATTATCTCAGAGCACCCTGGGAGGTGGCTCCATGGGGGTCAATGCCATTGATATATCTCGGAAATACCTGGATCACTAAACAGAATGAATGATGGATAAATGAACAAATTAACTTCCTCTCATATTTGCAAGGGTCACCAGAGGTATAATTCTCTTACAACTACTCTTACTATTGGAGAATAAGGGAGCCATATCTTCACCTTACAGAGATACAGAAAAAATAAAAAATAAAGAAGTGTAGAAAAATCAGTCTTCCTGGGTGGCACTAGTGGTAAAGAACCCGCCTGCCACTGCAGGAGACACAAGAGACACGGGTTTGATCCCAGGGTCCGAAAGATCCCATGGAGGAAGACATGGCAACCCACTCCAGTCGTCTTCTGGAGAATCCCATGGACAGAGGAGCCTGGTGGGCTATAGTCCATAGGGTTGCAAAGAGTCGGACAGGACTGAAGTGACTTTGTATGCACACACGCACACATAGAAAAATTAAAAATCTATCATTGAAAATAAAGGTATCTGTTATCTTCCCGGTGCTGTGTGTCTTGTGCTATATGCAAAGTATTTTTCATATACCATTTGATTTAATCTTCAGAATACTTATAGGAGATGTTCTCTCATTGAAAAGCCACAAATGGAGGCCTAGAGAAGGTAATTATTCTGCCTAAGGTCACACAGCTAATAAGCAAATGAGTGGAGATTGGAATTTTAGTCTTTCTGCCCCCCGGTTGTAAACTGGCCCTGTATTGCTACAATCTGAGCTGAGTCTCTGAAGCCCCTCTTTTCTTGCTGTTGATTTGATGCAGACTCAGGATCCTCTGGTGAGCTTGGTGTCACCCTTATGCTCCTATGCCTTAGGAAGTCCTTGAGTCCAAGAAATCATATGAAAAGCGAGATGTACAGAGGCTTCTACAGCTGGTGACTATACTCTTTTTCAGAAATTGAGTTGGTTTAACTTGAAGCCAAGCAAAGACGATACTCAGGAAACCTATGGAGCTTTAGACCTTGGGGGAGCCTCTACACAAATCACTTTTGTGCCCCGAAATGAAACGATTGAGTCTCCAGACAACAACCTGTACTTTCGCCTCTATGGCAAGAACTACAATGTATACACACACAGCTTCCTGTGCTATGGGAAAGACCAAGCACTTTTTCAGAAACTGGCCCTGGGACTTCAGGCAAGTATAACTGAATCCAGACCACCCTCCCAACAGCTGGGGGCCTCCAGCCCCCACATCTTGTTGTTTTCTATTTCTACTGCATAATTGGTCTGAAGTTGGTTGCTGTACTTTCCAAAATTTTTCAGGGAGGATATCTATGAACATCTGGCCAGTTCCTGTGAACTGTCCCATCTAGACATCACCTCCTATGTTTGTTTACTGCACTGTCTCCAAGAACATGACTCAAATCCTTTCTTTGGAAATAATTTCTCATCCCTGTAGAGCTGACAATGAAAAGCCTAGAGTATTGCATGTGTGTGTGTGTGCATGCTTTCCTCCCAAGCTTTCTGCACTGTCAATAAGATGACTGCCATGAGTGGAGGGGCTGCTGCCCTAAGGCTCCACTAAGCCTCTCATCCATCGCAGCCCCCTGTCTTCTCTTGAACAGACTGAGCTGTGGGCTGAAAATCATTTTGATCCTCCTGTGTCAATATGATTTATGGCACTTCTAGTTCTTGGGATTTTTGCTTCTGGCTTAGACGTGGGGGCAGGAAGATAAGCAGACCCCCAGAGAACTACCTCAGGCTCAGAATTTTGAGACCCTTGAGAGTGTTCCTTGTGGATCTGCTTCTGACCTAAGCACTCAGGGCCAATCCAAACAAGTGGAATCTCTGGGCCCAGCTTCAGCCACATTAGCTTCCTATGAGTAGCAAAAGTTCATTTACATCTGATACCATTTCTGGTGCCTGTTAAACAAATACGACTATTCCCAAGGGTCAAAAAGACAGAGCAGGGGCCTACTGATGCCAGTGCTGAGTGCCTGGATGTTGTTCAGTTGCTATACATTAATGAAGTCAGACTGGTGCTTTTGTCCAAAGCATTTGCACGTGGTGCCTTTAAGTGATTTTTTCCCCTTCAGGGTACAAGTGGAATCATCCGTGAGCCATGCTTTCACTCCGGATATAGAAGGAAAGTAAAGATGAGTGTCTTCAACGAAGGTTCCTGTACCAAGAGATATGAGTTGAATTCTTCATTTTATCCACTCTTTGACGTTGAAATCCGTGGCACTGGACACTTCCAACAATGTCAGCAAAGCATCATTCAACTCTTTAACACCAGTTATTGCCCTTACTCCAGTTGCTCCTTCAATGGGGTTTTCTTACCGCCACTCCAAGGGCAGTTTGGGGTAAGTTTGTGAAATCATGATATACTTGTTAGAATGATTTTGGTTGTAAATTATAGAATATGCGCCTCCAAAGGGTTTAAATAACAGGATTCTTTATCTTCTCACATGGTAATAATCCTTGAGATAGATAGTTCTGGGCTAGTTCTTTAGCTTAACAATATCAGCTTTTCAATTATTTTCTTGGCTTTATTGTGGTGCTAAAATGGCAGCTACTGCTCTGTGCAAAGCCAATGCAGGAAAGAAAGAAGTTTATCTTGCATACATCTCTCTCCAACTCTGCAAAAGTGTCAACAGACATCTTTTTAGATACCATTAGCCAGAATTTGGTAAACCAACCTGTGATAAAGGGGAATGGGTTACCATGGTTGGTTTAGACAATCACTGTTCATTCCCTGGAACCGGGGAATCTTCTTGAGCAAATTGCTTTCCTCTACCAGGTAAAATCATGAATCTGTAAGCCAGATGGTAAGGAATCTGTAAGGCTGTTGAGTAGGCACCCGTTAGAATCTGCCACAGGTGGCGTCTCAGATGTCAGAAGAATCAACAGTTAGATGTCTTAGGTAAGGATATTCCTCTATAAAGACACTTAGGAAGTAGAAACTAAGTAAGTCCCAAGGAAACAAGAAGATAGTGTCATTTTCATTACATCTTGAAGAGTTGGGGGATCATTTGAATCCTGACTCTAAATTCCTTCTTTTCTTCATTATTCCAGAATAAGAAAAAAATTTAAGCAGAGGCTGAAAGAGGTGCCCCTAGATCTACTCATTATTTCAAATGTCATGCGTTGGTCCTGAAGACCAAAAATTATAGTACTCACAGTTTATAAGTATATTGTTCCATTAGCTCCCATCAGCTGAGTTGCTCAGTCATGTCTGACTCTGCAACCCCATGGACTTCAGCACTCTAGACTTCCCTGTCCGTCACCAACTCCTGGAGCTTGCTCAAACTCATGTCCATCGAGTCAGTGATGCCATCCAACCATCTCATTCTCTGTCGTCCCCTTCTCCTCTTGCCTTCAATCTTTCCCAGCATCAGGGCCTTTTCAAATGAGTCAGTTTTTCCCATCAGGTGGCCAAAGTATTGGAGCTTCAGCTTCAGCATCAGTCCTTCCAATGAATATTTAAGACTGATTTCCTTTAGGATTGACTGGTTTTATCTCCTTGCTGTACAAGGGACTCTCAAGAGTCTTCTCCATCACCACAGTTCAAAAGCATCGATTCTTTGGCGCTCAGCTTTCTTCACAGTCCAAATCTCACATCCATACATGACTACTAGAAAAACCATAGCTTTGACTAGATGGACCTTTGTTGGCAAAGCAATGTCTCTGCTTTTTAATATTCTGTCTAGGTTGGTCAAAACTTTTCTTCCAAGCTACCATCAACTGAGTTCTAATTATTGACTAATATATATGTTATCTCAACTACTTAAGATTACATTCAAAGAAACAATAGGCTTTTGTCTGCCTTCACAGTCTCCCTTTTTCAGAAAGTAGATCAGCATGTGAGGAAGGGGGGTTCAACTCCTCTCTCAGACCTCAACAGAAGAGGCTCCTCCAAGGTCTCTTGGCCCAATTCAGTGTCGCAGAAAGAACTTCCTGGAGAAAGCACAGGCCCTGTAGTAACCATACCTGGCTTAAAATCTGGCGTTACCATTTGCGAATGATATGGAGGTCTTCATTCCCTTGGTCTCTGGAAAACAACAATGGGTAAAATCATGGATCCTGCTTACCATGGCCTAGACCACAGTTTACCTGCCTCTCCAGCTTTCTGAGGGAAATACATGACTGCACAATGACTGGCAAGGTAATATTTGGTCATTAGTTGGCTCCAAATACAAATTCAGAACAAACTACACTCTCATCTGGATGCTCCATAGCTGAAATAGGACTGGCTGCCTGTTTTGGGTTTTTCTGAGCCAAATTCCTTGCCTTGGATCTAGCTGCTGGAAGAGAAAGGAGGGTGCCACAAAAGGGAAGAAGGTTGCCAGAGATGCTGGGGACAGCCAAGGGCCCTTTCTATTCTGCTCACTCCTGGGAACTACATTTGAAAGAAAAGGGATATATTATTTTGTATTTGCTTTTTAACTTTTTTGAAACCTTTACCTCCTGAATAACATGGCCCAATTCTTGCTTTCAAGCTTGACAAGCCCTTTTGACTTAGCACAGTTGGGGGTGGAAAGATGGGGGTGAGGGTGGAATGTAATTTGAATGTAATTCCCCCAATCAAGGTAGGACAGGGCTAGAAAAGCATGGATGAGCCTTGAGCTTCTCCTGGTAGCTTTTCTGTTTGGTCCCTTAGTTCCTCAGAGAAAGACCTGTACACTGAAACCACAAAGCACTGATGAAAGAAATTAAGGAAGACACAATGGAAAGACAGCCTCTGTTCATGAAAGACTTAATATTGTTAAAGTACCCATACTGCTAAAAGTGATCCACACATTCAGTGCAATCCCCATTAAAATCTCAGTGGTGTGTTTTACTGAAACAGAAAAAATATATATGAAATTCATTTGCAGAACAAAAGACCATACAAAGCCAGAACAATCCTGAGAAAGTAAAACAAACCGGGAGGTATCAACTTGTGGATTTTAAAATATATTACATTTAATTTAATTTAAGGTGCTGTAATAAAAACAGCATGGTGCTGGCATAAAGACAGGCATGGAACAGAATAGAGTCCTTAAAAAAAAAAAAAACCCACATATATATGATTAACTGATCTTTGACAAGGGTGCCAGAGTACACAATGGGGAAAGAATAATCCCTTCAGTAAATGGTTTCAGGGAAACTGTGTATCAGTTCAGTTCAGTTAAGTCACTCAGTCGAGTCCGACTCTTTGCGACCCCATGGACCGCAACACACCAGGCCTCCCTGTCCATCACCAACTCTCGGAGTTTACCCAAACTCATATCTATCAAGTCGGTGATGCCATCCAGCCATGTCATCCTCTGTCATCCCCTTCTCCTCCTGCCCCCAATCCCTCCCAGCATCAGGGTCTTTTCCAATGAGTCAACTCTTCACATGAGGTGGCCAAAGTATTGGAGTTTCCGCTTCAGCATCAGTCCTTCCAATGAACACCCAGGGTTGATCTCCTTCAGAATGGACTGGTTGGATCTCCTTGCAGTCCAAGGGACTCTCAAGAGTCTTCTCCAACACCACAGTTCAAAAGCATCAATTCTTCAGCGCTCAGCCTTCTTCACAGTCCAACTCTCACATCCATACATGACTACTGGAAAAATCATAGCCCTGACTAGACGGACCTTAGTCGGCAAAGTAATGTCTCTGCTTTTGAATATGCTATCTAGGTTGGTCTTAACTTTCCTTCCAAGGAGTAAGCATCTTTTAATTTCATGGGTGCAGTCACCATCTGCAGTGATTTTGGAACCCAGAAAAATAAAGTCTGACACTGTTTCCACTGTTTTCCCATCTATCTCCCATGAAGTGATGGGACCGGATGCCATGATCTTCGTTTTCTGAATGTTGAGCTTTAAGTCAACTTTTTCACTCTCCTCTTTCACTTTCATTGAAAGGCTTTTTAGTTCCTCTTCACTTTCTGCCATAAGGGTGGTGTCATCTGCATACCTGAGGTTATTGGTATTTCTCCCGGAAATCTTGATTCCAGCTTGTGCTTCTTCCAGCCCAGCATTTCTCATAATGTACTCTGCATATAAGTTAAATAAGCAAGGGGACAATATGCAGCCTTGACGTACTCCTTTTCCTATTTGGAGCCAGTCTGTTGTTCCATGTCCAGTTCTAACTGTTGCTTCCTGACCTGCATATAGGTTTCTCAAGAGGCAGGTCAGGTGGTCTGGTATTCCCATCTCTTTCAGAATTTTCCACAGTTTCTTGTGATTCACACAGTCAAAGGCGTTGGCATAGTCAAGAAAGCAGAAATAGATGTTTTTCTGGAACTCTCTTGCTTTTTTGATGATCCAGCAGATGTTGGCAATTTGATCTCTGGTTCCTCTGCCTTTTCGAAAACCACCTTGAACATCTGGGAGTTCATGGTTCACGTACTGCTGAAGCCTGGCTTGGAGAATTTTGAGCATTACTTTACTAGCGTGTGAGATGAGTGCAATTGTGCAGTAGTTTGAGCATTCTTTGGCATTGCCTTTCTTTGGGATTGGAATGAAAACGGACCTTTTCCAGTCCTGTGGCCACTGCTGAGTTTTCCAAATTTGCTGGCATATTGAGTGGAGCACTTTCACAGCATCATCTTTCAGGATTTGAAACAGCTCAACTGGAATTCCATCACCTCCACTAGCTTTGTTCGTAGTGATGCTTCCTAAGGCCCACTTGACTTCACATTCCAGGATGTCTGGCTCTAGGTGAGTAATCACAACATCGTGATTATCTGGGTCGTGAAGATCTTTTTTGTACAGTTCTTCTGTGTATTCTTGCCACCTCTTCTTAATATCTTGTGCTTCTGTGAGGTCCATACCATTTCTGTCCTTTATCGAGCCCATCTTTGCATGAAATATTCCCTTGATGTCTCTAATTTTCTTGAAGAGATCTCTAGTCTTTCCCATTCTGTTGTTTTCCTCTATTTCTTTGCATTGATCGCTGAGGGTGGCTTTCTTATCTCTTCTTGCTATTCTTTGGAACTCTGCATTCAGATTCTTATATCTTTCCTTTTCTCCTTTGCTTTTCACTTCTCTTCTTTTCACAGATATTTGTAAGGCCTCCTCAGACAGCCATTTGCTTTTTTGCATTTCTTTTCCATGGGGATCATCTTGATCCCTGTCTCCTGTACAATGTCACGAACCTCTGTCCATAGTTCATCAGGCACTCTGTCTATCAGATCTAGTCCCTTAAATCTATTTCTCACTTCCCCTGTATAATCATAAGGGATTTGATTTAGGTCATACCTGAATGGTCTAGTGGTTTTCTCTGCTGCTGCTTCTGCTGCTGCTAAGTTGCTTCAGTCGTGCCCGACTCTGTGCGACCCCATAGACGGCAGCCCACCAAGCTCCCCCATCCCTGGGATTCTCCAGGCAAGAACACTGGAGTGTGTTGCCATTTCCTTCTCCAAGTGGTTTTCTCTACTTTCTTCAACATAAGTCTGATATAACTGTGTATGTCCATATGCAAAAGAATGAAATTGGAACTATATATTACAGCATCCACAAAAATCAACTTAAAATGAACTGAAGACTTTAACACAAGACCTGAAAGTGTAAAATTTCAAGAAGAAAATATAGGTGAAAAGCTTCATGACATTGGTCTTAGCAATGAGTTCTAGACATGACACCAAAAGCCCAGGCACCAAAAGCAAAAATAGATAACTGAAACTACATCAAACCTGAAAGTTTTTGCACAGCAGAGGAAATAGCAGAGTAAAAAAGCAACCTGCAAAATGGTAGAAAATATTTGCAAACTCTATATCAGATGAGAGATAGATTTCCAAATTATATAAGGAATTCTAACAACCCAACAGCAAGAAGAATACTAACTCGATTAAAAATGGGCTAGAGAGTTGAACAGACATTTCTCCAAGGACAACATACAAATGGCTAGTTGGTATATGCAAGGGTGCAGAACATCACTAACAATCTGGGTAATGAAAATCAAATTCACAATGAGGTATCACCTCATACCTGATAGAATGGATATTATCAAAGGAAAAGCAAAAGACAAGTGTAGTGAGGATGTGAAGAAAATGGACCCCTTTGTATATTGTGGATGTGGCCACTATGTAAAGGAGTATGGAGGTTCCTCAAAAAATAAAAAATGTATCTATCATATGATCAAGCAATCTTTCTTTTGGGTGTTTATCTGCCCAGGTGTGGAAACAACTTCAATGTCTATGAATGTTGAAAGAGGAATGGATTTTTTAAATGTGGTATACACATACAACAGAATATTATTGAACATTAAAAAGAAGGAAATCCTGTGACATGAAACAAAAATGAACCTTGAAGACATTGTTGTTCAGTTGCCCAGTCATGTCTGACTCTTTGTGACCCTATAGACTGTAGCACACCAGGCCTCTCTGACCCTCACCAACTCCTGGAGCTTGCCCAGGTTCATTTTCATTGCATCGGTGATGCTATCCACCCATCTCATTCTCTGACACCCTTTTCTCCTTCTGCCCTCAATCTTTCCAAGCATCAGGGACTTTTCCAATGAGTCGTCTGTTTACATCCGATGACCAAATACTGGAGCTTCAGCATCAGTTCTTCCAGTAAATATTCAGGGTTTACCTCCCTAAAGATGGACTGGTTTGATCTCCTTGCTGCTCAAGGGACTTTCAGGAGTCTTTTCCAGCACCACGGTTCAAAGGCATCAATTCTTTGGTGTTCTACCTTCTTTACAGTCCAGTTTTCACAACCATACGTGACCCCTGGGAAGACCAGAGCCTCGACTATACAGACCTTTGTCAGCAGAGTAATGTCTCTGCTTTTCAACATACTGTCTAGGTTTGTCATAGCTTTCCTGCCAAGAAGCTATCATCTTCTGATTTCATGGCATTTGAAGACATTAGCTATGTGAAATTTGCCAGTCACAAAAGGACACATAATGCATGATTCCACTTACATGAGATATCTAAAGTAATCAAACTTACAGACTCAATCAGAGAATAGAATGGTGGTTGCCAGGGGCTTGATGGAGGGGAGAGATGGAGAGTTACTAATCTGTAGGCATAAAGTTTCAGCTAAAGATTAACTTCTAGAAATCTACTGTACAGCTTTGTCCTTCACTGTATACATTAACATTTGTTGAGAGGGTAGATCTCATGTTAAATTTATTTATAACAAAAATGTAAAGTTTACAGTAAAAACTTAAGTCTTTCCTTCCTTCCTGACCCACAATCAGTTCACTGGAGGAAAACACTCTTAATAGTTTTAATTAATAGGGGAGAACCTTTTCAGGCATCCACTATGTATATTATGCTTCCCCAGAGGCTCAGCAGTAAAGAATCCACCTGCAATGCAGGAGACTTGGGTTCAATCCCTGGGTCAGGAAGATCATTGAAGTAGGAAATGGCAATCCACTCCAGTATTCTTGCCTGGAAAATTCCAAGGACAGAGGAGCCTGGTAGGCTATAGTCCATGGGGTTGTGGAGAGTGGGACACGACTGAGCATACACGCGCCTCAGAAATGAGATTTGCCAAGTGTCTCTCACATTCTAGCCAGCGCTCTAGGAATTAGAGAGAGGGTGGTTTTCTGCCATTTACACATTTATAGAGCTCTTCCATGTCCAAGTGCCATGTTAGTGCTGCAGATTCATCTGAGAGGCAAGGCCGATGTGGCCCTGACAGTATGGAGCTGGTGTTCTGGAGGGCAGGCAGACAAGAGACCAGAGATACCGACAAAGCAAGTCAAACTGTGGCAACTGCTGGGGAGAAAAAAAGTACTGTAAGAGGGATTAATAGAGCATCCTAGTCTAGGTGGGTGATTGAAAGATCTCTCTGAAGAGGAGCCAAGGACGTTAACTCCACTAGAGGGAAGAGCAATTATATAACTGAGGGGGAAGAAAAGTTTGGCATGCTTGAAGGCCTGGGTGGCTGGGATGTGGTGGGTGGGTCAGCAGTGGTATGAGATGGTATTGGCCTAGAGGGTGGGGTTAGAACATGCATGGCTTTGAGACATCTGGTAGAATTTGGTCTCTGAAGGCTTTAAGCAGAAGAGATCAAATTTGTTTTTAAAAGATTCCTATGACTGCCAGTTCAGGATGGGTTGGGATAGGACTAGAAAGGTAACATGGGAGACCAACAAGAGGTCATTGCAGTGTCCACACAGGAGATGATGATGGCTTGGGTTAAGAGGATAGAAATAAGACTATACCATGATCTTGTTCTGTAACTGGCATACAATATTTAAAGTGTTGAATTCCCGAGTTCAAAGTATGTAGAGGCTGCCTTTTCCGACGGAGCTCATCTTCCACTGAGGGATGAGCGCACCAGTTCACAAGCTAAATGGTTGTTGATAGCAACCTTGCTTATAGGAAAAAATACTGGAATCAAAGGAATGCTCACCAGTAGGGAGCTGTTGAATGAACTGTGATACATTAACATTGTGGACTCTCATGCAGCCATTAGAATGTTCCCATTAGCCATTAGAGTGATTTTATTTATATATAAATATTCTTTTTCAAATTCTTTCCCACTATAGGTTACTATAAGATATTGAATATAGTTCACTGTGTTCTGCAGTAGCTCCTTGTTGTTTATCTGTTTTATATATAGCAGTGTGTATATATTAATAACAAATTCCTAATTTATCCCTCCCCATCTCCCCAACTCTCCCTTTTTGGTAACCATAAGTTTGTCTTCTGTGTCTTTTGAGTCTGCTTCTATTTTGTAAGTAAGTTCTTTTGCATGATTTCCTTTTTAGATTTCATATATAAGTGATATCATTTGACATTTTTCTTTCTCTTTCTGACTTACTTCATGTAGTATAGTATGATAATCTCTAGCTCCATCCACGTTGCTGCACATGGAATTATTTCATTCTTTTTATGGCTGAGTATGTTTCCATTGTGTATATATACCACATATTCTTTATCCATTCATCTGTTGATGGACATTTAGAGTGCTTCCATGTCTTGGCTATTGTAAACAGTGCTGTTTTGATCTCTGGAGTGCATGTATCTTTTCAAATTAGAATTTTCTCTGAATATATGCTCAAGAGTGGGACTGCTGGATCTTATGGTAACACCATTTTTAGTTTTTTTTAAAGACCCTCTTGACTATTCTCCATAGTGACTACACCAATTTACATTCCCACCAACAGTATAGGAGAGTTCCCTTTTCTTCATACCCTCTCCAGCATGTATTATTTTTAGTGATGGCCATTTTGACTGGTGTGAGGTGATTTTGATTTGCATTTCTCTAATAATTAGCAATACTGAGCATCTTTTCATGTACCTGTTGTCCATCTCTATGTTTTCTTTGGAGAAATGTCTATTTAGGTCTTCTGGCCATTTTTTGATTTTTTTTTTTAATATTAAGCCTTACATTTGTATATTTTGGAAGTTAATCCCTTTTTGGTCACATCATTTGCAAATATTTTTCCCAGTCTGCAGGTTATCTTTTTGTTTTGTTTATAATTTCCTTTGTTGTACAAATGCTTTTACATTTTAAGGTCCCATTTTGGTTATTTTGGGTTTTATTTCCATTACTCTAGAATGTTTTCCTTTTAACTCACTTTTAAACTTTTTATATAGTTTTCACATATTATGATGATTTTTTTAAACTTTTAAGTTGTGCCTAGCTCGTGATAGACCTGCAAAAAGTATCTGTTAAATAAACATTGGCTATTTAAAGAAAGTACTTGTACATTATAAAAATAGGCTCAAAATTGCATAAATAAAAAGAAAAAACTACCTTATAATTTTGCTAGAGATCACTCCCATTACCTCTGTGTAGAATTTTCCAGGCTTTATTTATTAAAAATTCATACATAATAGCTTTTTAAAGATGGGATTTTTCTGACCTATTCCTCTCTCTTTTATCTTCTCTTTTCCCTATCTTTCTTTCTCCCTGATTCTCTTTCTTTCTCCCTGATTGTAGAGAAAATTAGCTACCAAACAGCTCAGAAATGCCTGTCAGTGGCAAAGTGACACCTTCCAGGAAGGAAGCAGTTCCTGGGTCTGGAATATCACCTGATCGATGATTTAACCTCAGAGATTTCTAGGCACTTTCCCTAGGGGTTTGGCCTTCTGGAGAGTGAATCAATGCCCCTCTGTGTTGGACACTGCACCAAACTCGGCACCTTTCTCTTGTAGGCATTTTCAGCTTTTTACTATGTGATGGAGTTTTTAAACTTCACATCACAGGAAACAACATCTGTGGAAAAGTTGACTGAGAAGTTGGAGGAGTTCTGCGCTCAGCGTTGGGAAGAGGTAAGCAACTGGAAACAGCAGCTGTTATCATTGTTACCGTTGCCCTGTGCCCTTGACAGAAGGGAGGACGTGAGTCTGCTCTTCAGGTTGTGCTAATGTGACCAAGATCCAACACACGTGTTAGAGAGGCCCAGACGGTACACTCAGTTAGGGATAAACTCAGTGGCATTCCATGATAACTGGCCATACAATGGATTAAACAAAAAAGGTCTTAATGATTTTCACCTAGTTTGAAGTATGGCAATAGGCAGTTGCTGGCATGGGTTCAACAGGTTGACTATCTTCAATCATTCTTCGGTTCTTGTTAGGCCTCTTTCCTCATGGAAACAAGGTGTAGCTTCAGCGATCACATCCAGATACATCAGTTCCTTTTTACAGGAAAGCAAAAGCTAGCCCAGAAGCTCCTTAGTAGTCTTTCCTCTTACATCTCATTGGCCAGGGCTGGCTGAGAAAGCAGGATGCAGGATTTTACGAATGGCTTCAGTCAGTTCAGTCGCTCAGTCGTGTCCAACTCTTTGCAACCCCATGAGTCGCAGCACGCCAGGCCTCCCTGTCCATCAGCATCTCCCAGAGTTCACTCAGACTCACGTCCCTCAAGTCAGTGATGCCATCCAGCCATCTCATCCTCTGTTGTCCCCTTCTCCTGCCCCCAATCCCTCCCAGCATCAAAGTCTTTTCCAATGAGTCAACTCTTTGCATGAGGTGGCCAAAGTACTGGAGTTTCAGCTTCAGCATCATTCCCTCCAAAGAAATCCCAGGGCTGATCTCCTTCAGAATGGACTGGTTGGATCTCCTTGCAGTCCAAGGGACTCTCAAGAGTCTTCTCCAACACCACAGTTCAAAAGCATCAATTCTTCGGCGTTCCGCCTTCTTCACAGTCCAACTCTCACATCCATACATGACCACTGGAAGAACCATAGCCTTGACTAGATGTACCCTAGTCGGCAAAGTAATGTCTCTGCTTTTCAATATGCTATCTAGGTTGGTTATAACTTTCCTTCCAAGGAGTAAGCGTCTTTTAATTTCATGGGTGTGGTCACCATCTGCAGTGATTTTGGAGCCCCCCAAAATAAAGTCTGACACTGTTTCCACTGTTTTCCCATCTATTTGCCATGAAGTGATGGGACCAGATGCCATGATCTTCATTTTCTAATGTTGAGCTTAAGCCAACTTTTTCACTCTCCACTTTCACTTTCAGCAAGAGGCTTTTTAGCTCCTCTTCACTTTCTGCCATAAGGGTGGTGTCATCTGCATATCTGAGGTTATTGATATTTCTCCTGGCAATCTTGATTCCAGCTTGTGCTTCTTCCAGTCCAGCGTTTCTCATGATGTACTCTGCATATAAGTTAAATAAGCAAGGTGACAATATTACAGCCTTGACGTACTCCTTTTCCTATTCGGAACCAGTCTGTTGTTCCATGTCCAGTTCTAACTGTTGCTTCCTGACCTGCATATAGGTTTCTCAAGAGGCAGGTCAGGTGGTCTAGTATTCCCATCTCTTAGAATTTTCCACAGTTTCTTGTGATCCACACAGTCAAAGGCTTAGGCATAGTCAATAAAGCAGAAATAAACGTTTTTTTGGAACTCTTGCTTTTTCGATGATCCAGCAGATGTTGGCAATTTGATCTCTGGTTCCTCTGCCTTTTCGAAAACCATGTTGAACATCTGGGAGTTCATGGTTCACGTATTGCTGAAGCCTGGCTTGGAGAATTTTGAGCATTACTTTGCTAGCGTGTGAGATGAGTGCAATTGTGTGGTAGTTTGAGCATTCTTTGGCATTGCCTTTCTTTGGGATTGGAATGAAAACGGACCCTTTCCAGTCCTGTGGCCACTGCTGAGTTTTCCAAATTTGCTGGCATATTGAGTGGAGCACTTTCACAGCATCATCTTTCAGGATTTGAAACAGCTCAACTGGAATTCCATCACCTCCACTAGCTTTGTTCGTAGTGATGCTTTCTGAAGCCCACTTGACTTCACATTCCAGGATGTCTGGCTAGATACGACCAGCTTAGGGCCCTAGATCCACGACGAGCTACCTCTTGGAGCTGAGCACATTGTCTTCCACTACTTCCCTTAACCCCCGAGGAAGACAGGCAGTTCACAGAATCTGCCACAGACACCACTGTGGTCAGACCATTTTTCCATCAGACAGGTTCAATATATATCCTGCTTATGATAGAAGCACAAGTTTTTTTCTGGTCTGAGGCACTGAGTCATTCAAGATCCAGTGCTACCTGGTGAAAATTTCCAGGGACTCAAGAGAAAGATATGGAGTTTCAGTTCAGTTCAGTTCAGTTCAGTCGCTCAGTCATGTCTGACTCTTTGCAATCCCATAAATCATGGCACGCCAAGGCTTCCATGTCCATCACCAACTCCCGGAGTTCACTCAAACTCATGTCCATCGAGTTGGTGATGCCATCCAGCCATCTCATCCTCTGTCGTCCCCTTCTCCTCCTGCCCCCAATCCCTCCCAGCATCAGGGTCTTTTCCACAAGTCAACTCTTCGCATGAGGTGGCCAAAGTATTGGAGTTTCAGCTTTAGCATCAGATCTTCCAATGAACACCCAGGACTAATCTCCTTTACGATGGACTGGTTGGATCTCCTTGCAGTCCAAGGGACTCTCAAGAGTCTTCTCCAACACCACAGTTCAAAAGCATCAATCCTTTGGTGCTCAGCTTTCTTCACAGTCCAACTACGAGACCACTGGAAAAACCATAGCTTCAACTAGATGGACCTTTGTTGGCAAAGTAATGTCTCTACTTTTCAATATGCTATCTAGGTTGGTCATCACTGTCCTTCTAAAGAGTAAGCATGTTTTAATTTCATGGCTGCAATCACCATCTGCAGTGATTTTGGAGCCCCCCAAAATAAAGTCTGACACTGTTTCCACTGTTTCCCCATCTATTTGCCATGAAATGATGGGACCAGATGCCGTGATCTTAGTTTTCTGAATGTTGAGCTCTAAGCCAACTTTTTCACTCTCCTCTTTCACTTTCATCAAGAGGCTTTTTAGTTCCTCTTCACTTTCTGCCATAAGGGTGGTGTCATCTGCATATACTCTGCTCTAAAAAAACCAGATCATCTAGGAGTGGCTAAAAACAGCAGCTGTTTTAAGTCGACACTGTTGCAAAATGCATGGTTCTTTCATTCTGAAGATATGTGATTAATTGAAAATGAATGCTGTTCTCTTGGGCACTGACAACCGAGGAAGGAAGATTGTACAAGAGCCTGGACATTTGGAATTTTCTCTTAAGTATTTTGTCTGAGTTGCGACATGAAGGAGGATATTCAGGGCTTTCAGAAAGAGCAGTTCAGATATGCCTCAGCCCTTTACAAGAGGGGAGGCTTTTTGCAGCTGTTGGTGATCTGTGGAGAAAGACGAGCATCTTGGATTCTTGAGCAAAATGCTTCCTAAACTGGGTTCCAGAGCAGTGTTTGTTGAATGTAACTGTGCCAACTCACTGGAAAAGACCCTGATGCTAGGAAAGATTGAGAGCAGGAGGAGAAGGGGAGAAAGAGGTTGAGATGGTTGAATAGCATCACTGACTCCATGGACATAAGTCTGAGCAAACTATGGGAGATAGTGGAGAACAGAGGAGACCGGCGTGCTGCAGTTCATGGGGTTGCAGAGTCAGACACGACTTAGTAACCGAACAACAACAAAGGGCAGGAAGCTGGGATAGAGTCAGGACTCCAACCCTAGTTCTTTTGATTCTACATGTTGAAATGTCTTAATAAGATCAAATTTTCCCCGCACTTAAAGATCTGTAAGATGAAAATACAGATACTATATTTATTGAATAAATGTGTGTATAAGTGGACAAGCTCATTAAACAAAAATTAATGATTTCTTTCATGTAACATTTTTTCAGTTTTGAATATATGTGGAAAATGTTTCACAAGGGATGAAAAATATAGTAAAATCCCGTGTTACTGAACCTATTAGACTGCAGAAACTAGATTTTTTTTTCCTCCTGGAGCATTTATTAATGTGTCATAGAACCCTGTGGAGGAAAAGATTCCTTAACAGACCTTAAAGTATGAACCCCTGCACCTGTGGAAGGCGTGCAGCACCATTCCCAAAGCCCTCTGCAGAGGCCAACCCTCAGGCCCATGTGAGCTGGGGCTTTCTACTCCCTTGATCCGCTCAACAGTGAACATGACGGCTATCGAGAAGGGCCTGTTGTACAAGTAAGACGTTTTCTTCACTTTGCTTCCAGGTGGAGAAGAATTTTGGTGATGTGAAGGAGAAATACCTGAGTGAATACTGCTTTTCTGGCACCTACATCCTGGCTCTCCTCCTGAATGGCTATCATTTTACAGCTGAGTCCTGGAAAAATATTCACTTCATGAACAAGGTTTGTTGGGTTAAAGGGGAAGTCGGGTGGTAGTGACTGAGAGAGCTTTGAGTTTGAAAGAGGTAGGAGTCAGCCTTATTTAAATTTTGGCCCGATGTCCTGTTCTGCCACCTCACCTCTAACCCAAGCTGGCATTTTGTGCTTGGCATGTTGACCAGCCAAGTTGTGGGCATCCTATCTAAGGAGGTCTACTTACATTCTCAGCCTCACCTTTCTGCTCATATAACAATGACTAACCCTTTATAAGATAAAATATAAGATATTAAAGTAATATAACAGTATTTCAACAGCCACAGTGATTCTATGTGCTGGCTTCAACATCCATCCCAAAGGCCCCTTCATGAATCCAGAAAGGATGATCATGGTTTCTTGTAAGGGGTGAAGGCCTTGTTAGTTGCAGCTTTAAGAATGACCAATCTGAAAGCTCACTGTGAGGAATGAGAGGAATGACTGTGCATGGGGGCCTTTGCTTAAGAAATCAGGCTTAGCATAAGCCTTAAAGAAGCAACCTCATGGCTGTGCATTACCAAAGCATCACCTGCAGGCATTCAGGCCTGGAGCAACATTTACATTGGCAGTGAGACACATGAACACACTCGTCCCTGATGAAAAGTATTCAGGACAGTGTTTCTCTACCTTTTAAACTCATACCAATTAATGGCAAAAACAATTTACCCCTTTATTAAATATGGTGACTTCAAGCAAAACAAAGCATTAAGGCCGAGGACTGTGGTGGCCGTGAAAGTACCAGTTTCACCACACTCTTGTCAATATTGCCTTTGCTAATTTGAATCTTTTCCTCGTTTTAACATCCAAGTTTTCCTTCTGTCCCATCATAGTTTGTCTGTTTGAGAAAGATGTCTATGTCAGACTTCTATTCTCTGAGGTACAACTCTGATCTGTTATTTCTAAACCCTAGGTGATAACTCCAGTAACTCTGGAGGCTTCTTTGACACAGGCAGTCAGACAAAGTTCCAGTTTCCCATAAAAGGAAGTGGGCATTTTACAAATTATTAATTCCTAGTACTGGTAAAGGCGTAGGGGAGAGGAGCATTTCACATGATATTGGCTGGGATGTAAGCTGGCATAACCTTTGGGAAGACTGTTTTGGCAACAGGTGCTAGAAGCCTTCAACATCACTTTGTCCAACTACTCCATCTCTAGGGTTTATAAATAATTGAATAAAGTGAGTAAAAATGACCATATAAGGTATTCATACCAGTGATGATGCTGCAGAAATCCCTTAAGAGATGTGGGATAATATTTACCAAGAATTGTTAAGTGAATTCTACATGCAATTTAATTCCACTTTTTTTCTGTGAAAAACATGCACAGAGAGATTGGTAGGATATAACACAAAATGATAGTAACAACAACTCCGAGTGATGAAGCAGAGGTGGTTTTATCTTCAAAAAAAGAAGATATCTGTACTTTGTGATTTTCCTACCATGACTATATATAACTCATGTAATAGAAACATTTCCACAATTATTTATTATTCACAGACTACCTATATTTCAATACATTTTAAGGTGATTTGAAAATATCCCTAGGAAGATGGCAGGGTTGGAGAATGTTTTTTCACTTGAGAATAATCCTTTCTCATGCATACGCAATGTCTTTGAACATCCGTCGAGTAAGACTGACTTGATGGGGATTATTCCCCAGGTTTTCCCCAGTTGAATTATAACAGAAGCCCTGGTTTTGTATGGATTAGATTCCTGGGCCTGACATGGTTGTAGAAGGACAGGGACAGTCATTAATCTCTCATCTTTTCCCTGCTTCCGGTCAGCCTCCAGCCCCCTTCCCCACCTCACCCACCCACATTCACACAAACAGCAAAAGAGGAATGCAAACTTCCAAAGGCCTAATTTGAATTAAGTTCTTCTTGGCAGGAGACCTGAGCCATCATTCACCAAATTCTTCTCTGAATTTGAGGAATACAGTAGTGAGGCCCCACACTCTCCTAATCACTTGCTCCTGTCTCCTCACAGCCATATTCCCAATTCAAAATATAGAAGGAATCCCTTTAGAGAACCGAACATGGTGCTTTTACTTCCTAGTGGTTCAGTGTTACAGGTAGGGTTGAATGAAAGCTCATTTAATCCTCAAACCAGAAACAACACTTTCCCCACTGTTTGCAGGTCCGGAGCACCAGCGTTGGGTGGACTTTGGGCTACATGCTGAACCTGACCAACAAGATTCCAGCTGAGCAGCCATTGTCCGCACCCCTCCCCCACTCCACCTATGTCTTCCTCATGGTCCTCTTCTCCCTGATCCTGCTTGCAGTGATCATCGTAGGCATAGTTGTCTTTCACAAGCCTTCGTATCTCTGGAAAGACATGGTATAGCAGGAGCAGCTGAAATCTTCTGGCTGGAGTGAGAAAACTTGCCCAGGAAGCACTTTCCTCCACAGTGGTGCACAAGGTCACCACTCTTGCTCACCAAGGCCAGTCTTAACCAGCATGAGGCTTCTTTGGCTTTTGCTAAAGCCTCTCCGTGGGAGGTATTCACCACCTCTGCTTCAAGGACTTCCTGGCAGACACTGTCTTTTCTGTGAGTCTTTCCAAACTTCTCCCCTTTCTCTTTTGTACTCTCTGTGTGGGTCTTAAAGATCTGCCTCCTTTCATGATCATTGCTTTATAAAAGAACAATATTGACTTTGCCCAAAAGAACTGAGAATCTTGAGTCCTGTGCTGGGAAGCTGCCCTGGCTAAAAGAAGAATCTTGGGAACTAATTTAGTTGTGATCTTACAGACCTGTTTCCCATTTATTAAGAAAGCCATACAGTGCCTTTGGAGAAGACAGACACACACCCAAGACCAGCCTGCCCTTTCATGGGAAAATTTTCTAGACTAAGCAAATGTGTGCTAGGGCAAAAGAGTCTTGCAAAGGAATTTCTGTGCTTATGCAGTAATAGTTAATCCAAGCCAAAAGAGGGTTTTTGCCTAAGTCACATATTCCTGGGTGATGCCAAAAATGATACAGAGTGGGACACCCATACCAGAGATTATTTTAAAAGCTGCTGTACATATATATATAGGCATTCAGATATCAGGGCATATTATTTAGTTAGGTGTACACATGTCAGGAAGAAAAATACAGTGGCAACATAAGGTTGGAAAAATGCGTCCTCCAAAACATCTCCTGGGGTTGGTTTTCATTGTGGTAAAAGGCACAGAACCTAAAATTCACCATTATAACATAAACAGTGTAGTGGCACTTAGTACATTCACAGTGCTGTGCGACTGTCATACTATCCAATTCCAGAATATTTTCATCACCAAGAAATTGGTCAGGTATAAGATCATCCTGAGGTAGACATGAACCATCAACCTTTCCATTTTGCTAAACATGCTAACCACAAAGATGCTCCCTGAGATGCTCACTAAAGCCATGCTATATCTTACTGTCCCAGGATCTAATTTAGTGAGGGAACTTCATGAGTGAGAGTGGCATGCCTTTTTGGTGTCATGGTATTTACACAACAAAGTGTGCCAGGAACCACATCTACAAGTATTACTGCTGGTTCTAGGTACTTTTGCTTTAAGCATCTTTGCCATAGACATCTTTGCCACAAGCACTTGTGGCCACATTTTCACTGTAGTAATTGGCTTGGAAGCAATTTTGCCATAAAATATAAAATAATGGAAAATAAAAGAGGGGCAATTAAAGGACACAAGGAAATGAATAACAAAATTCAAGACACTATGAAATATAAAATGTTTGCGTACATTTAAAATGTGTGTAGATTCATGGCAATACTGTACAAATAGCTTATTTTATTTTGCAGGTTGTACCTAAGCACTTGTCTTCCAAGTCTTTCATTCATAGCATTTTCTATGGGGTTTATTTTTTTGGCTCATTGGTTTGTCTCCTCATTCTGCATCATACTTTTTCTTGTTCACTAAAATTTCTTCCTTCATAAAGAGTGATGTAAGTTTCCAAGTACTTAGAGGCATCTTTGTAACTGAGCTTTGTGCTGTGCTGTGAAAGCTTCTACACAGCTGTTGTTTGCTCTTGGCATACTATCACGTGTCCGTTGACAGACATTCCAAAGTCATGTGGGAAACGTGGGTTTCCCTCTCCACCTTCTAGGACTGTGGCCTCTTTCTCCTCCAAAGTAGTGTTTCAAAATAAGAAACCAACTCTTGGGACAAATCAGTGTCATATGCCAGCTGAATAAAGCCATCGATAATGTTGCCAACTAGAAGAAATGCTAACACATTTTAACCGGTTGAAACCAAACTGTCAAACCAAAAACTCTCACCTCGGTTATTTTATCTTTCACGGAGAATGTGCCTTATAGGCAATGAGTTATTTGATGAAAATGTTTGCCGCAAAAACGCTTGTGGCAGAGGTGTCAATGGCAAAGATACTTATGGTGAAGGCGCCTAGGACCCATTTCAACATGTAATTAATATGTAATTAATGAGATTTCTTATTTTTTAATATTAAGTTTTTGAAATTTGTTGTGTATATTACACTTAGAGCACATCCTAATCAGGACTACATTTTAAGTGCTCAATAGCCATGTGTGACTAGTGGCAACCATATTAAACAGCACATATCAAAAAGTACATTCAAAGCTAAAAAACCCAGGCAATGTACTTTGTCTTTCATTGGTGGGGCGGACTTCTTTAAACAGCTATAGATGCTGTAACATCCTTGCTATTATTTATTATATATGAAGTTTAACATTATCCTTAGCAAGCTTTTAACGTCCCAGCTCAGAATTTCACATTATTCCTCAGGTTTTGTTGCGTTTTTTTGTGACAATAGAGATGCCTGTCATTCAGACCAAGATGCTTGATGACTAACCCTAAACTTTAGAAAACTTAATCTGGATTTAAAGATAATACAAGATAATTTGGATGCTTATATTCTATAGTCAAAGTGTAAATTTGAATATTAAAAAGATTAGTCTCTTAAGAGCTCACAAAGTTTACCATATAATAGTAAAATTACTATTAAAATATATTTTCATGTATTGTTGGTTTGAAAGATGAGTTGAATTTCACCAAAACGGTTTCATCCCTCTCTGATTCAGAGTCTGATAATTGCTATCTTGTTTGAACATAACAAGTTGCTCACAATTAGCCTGCACTAGCCAGGTATTTCAGTTTGTACTAGTTTTTTCTTTAATCTCTTATAACGACCTCAAAATTTCAGTGGCTTACCACAGTAAACATTGATTTTCATGTTCATGGGTCTCAAGTCAGCTAGTATCTCTATTTCCGGCAGTAGGTCAAGTTCAGGCCTGCTCCATGTATCTCCCACTCTTGTCTGGTGGCTTCCTGAGCCATGTTCTGAGTAGAAGGGACATGAAACGGACAGAAAATGCAGGATGCCTCTTCAGGTCTTGGCCCAGACTTGACCCTGTCACTTCCATTCACATTCTACTGACCAAAATAAGTCATATGACCAACCCCAACTTTACCAACTGAAGAAACACTGGGAAAAATTGCAGAGTCATATGGCAAAGGACATGAATGACTAATTGTAACAGACAATGCATGAAACACTGGGCACAATGCTTCAGTCTACCACAGCTTCTCATTACCTAAAAAGCATGTTCTCCATAAACTGAAACCTACTTATCTTGCCAAAGAATATCCTTTAAAAAATGTCATTTCTTCCAAAACATCACCAATTCCATCTTCTTTCCACAGCCTTAACCAGGATGCTCTGGCACCTCCCACATCAGTCTCACATTCTCCAAAATGACAGATTAACTCAGAGACCTTCTATTTATTTTCCTTATATGTTTAAGACAGTGTATAGTTAACTACTCAAGTTTTTATTTGCACAAGAATCTAATACAACTGAACATAATTGGTTTAATCACAATAGTCTTTTAATAGTTATTTTAATATTTATTTAATTATTTTAAATGAATTGGGGAAAGAATGTCTCCATAAACCTTCTTCTTTCAAAGTGGCATTTAAGACTACATGTTTTAAAAGTGTTGTTATGCCTTTTGTATTTCTCTATTTTAAGTAAATTAATTTCTAAATTTATATTGATGATATAATGATGGAATCATCCTCATCAGCACCTGAGTTGACTTTTTATTTCTATTTCCCTTTTGCATGATGAGTATCAGAGAACATGGATTAGTCAATGAAAAGTGAGATACAGTCTCCTAAGAAACAACGTCATTTCTTATAGCAAGGTTCTAAGAAGAGAGGGGAGGAAAGTCCTGTGATAGGGAACAGTGTGTATTTAGGATGACTTATACTGAGCTCTACCTTTCCTCATAAACTTGCTCCTCCTCCTGCATTTTATCATGATTAACACCACCACTTCCTTAAGGAACCAAGATCAGAATCAACTTTATCAGTGTTGAAGTGACAGGGGCTTGTCCTGGCCAAGACCTGCCCATTCTGCCTTTATATAGCATTTTTCATTTTGATTCCCCTTTCCAATCTTGTGATTACCACCCCAGTAGAAACCTGATATCAAGAACAATGATCTTGTCTGCAATATATTACTTTCAGATTAATCAATATTTGCTATGCAGTTTGGAGACAATTAGTGTCCCATGTCATGTTAATGCTTGTCCTGTGGGGGAAATAAGAGTTCTGTGCTCAAATAATTTGGGGAAATTCTGGGTTAAATAAAATTTAATAAATTATTTTTTTTAATGTATTGAAGTATAGTCGATTTACAATTTGTGTGTTTCTTGTGTATGGCAAAATGATTCAGTTATATATATTCTTTTTCATATTCTTTTCCATTATGATTTATTACAGGATACTGAAATAGTTCCCTGTGCTATACAGTAGAATCTTGGTGTTTTTCTATTTTATATATCATAGCTTAATAATATATAATAATTATATAAAATATATAATAGTAATTAGCATCTTCTAATCCCAACCTCTCAATCCATCACTCCCCCAACCCCCTCCCCTTTGGCAACCACAAGTCTGTTCTCTATGTCTGTGAGTCTGTTTCTGTTTCAAACATAAATTCATTTGTGACATTTTAGATTCCACATATAAAAATTTAATAAATTCTTCAGGAATCCTAAGGGCTTTTTATAAAAAGTAATGCTCATGCTGATTGCAGTTTGCATTTCCAAAATTTATTTGACTTAAACACTTTTTACTCCTGTAAAACAAATAATATCTCATGAAATACTAGTTTCAGATATCCTTATGATGCATCTTAACAAGAGCTAACTGATCTGGTCCAATTGCTTTAGGTTACAAATTAAACAAGAGTGGCCTGAAAGGTTATGTCGCTTATTCTAAATTATATACAATTTCTAAGCGGTAGAGCTAAAGCTTTAACGCACATTTCCTGATTCTTAGTAAGTATGTTTCATAACATTTATAAAATATTAATATAAAATCATGTCTCTTTTACCCACGAAAGCCTTCATTTTGAGGGTCAATCCATGGTTTAGTCCATCGAATCGGATGGGAGATTGGCTGCTTCATCAGAATCCCAGATATCCACTCCAAGATTACTAGAGGAAAAATACCAACTCAAATTTTAAAAATTCAATCAGAAAGAGGCTTATAGGCTTTTAGGCATAAACGCTGAGCACAAAGTAAGAAGGAAAAAAAAAAAAAGCAAATGGGGGTGGGGCGGTGCGAGGGAGGCAGGGAGGGGCGCCAGGGACGGAGGGCGGGCGCCTAACCAGGAGCAGGTACACACTGGACCGGCTACACACACGCTATAACCGCTGTAACCGGGACCAGGTGCCCCAAAGAGGCCCTGCCCCGGCGGTTAACCCCAGGTCTACCCCAGACGAGGGCATCAGCGCACATTCCCGGGCAGAGTCTGATTCATCCGCAGCGCTCAAAACTGGAGCCTCGGCTGGCGGCGGGCGGGGAGGAGGGCGCAGCCTGATGATGCTATCACAGCCTGGAAGACCGGGAAGAACCGCGTGATATGGAGCCTCCCATGGTCTCCGGGATAGCAGTGGGAAGAGAAGAGGAGGAAGTGCGGTAGGAACTGGGGCCGGGAGGAGAACGAGGAGGCGGCCAGGAACCCAGGAGGAAGCAGCAGCAGCAGCCAGAGCTGACCGCCCAGGGTCCGGTCCTAGAGGAAGGAGCTTGCAAGGCACACGGATGAGACTGCAGCCAGGGTGCAGATAGTGACTGCAACCATGAAATGAAAAGACGCTTGCTCTTTGGAAGAAAAGCTATGACCAGCTTAGAATATTAAAAAGGAGAGACATTACTTTGCCAACAAAGGTCCGTCTACTCAAAACTGGTTTTTCCAGTAGTCATGTATGGATGGAAGAGTTGGACCATAAAAAAAGCTGAGCACCGAAGAATTGATGCTTTTGAACTGTGGTGTTGGAGAAGACTCTTGAGAGTCCCTTGGACTGCAGGGAGATCAAACCAGTCAATCTACAGGAAATCAGTCCTGAATATTCATTGGAAGGAGTGATGCTGAAGCTGAAGCTCCAATATTGGGGCCACCTGATGCGAAGAACGGACTCCTTGGAAAAGAACCTGATTCTGGGAAAGACTGAAGGCAGGAGGAGAAGGGGACAACAGATGGCATGGTTGGATGGCATCACCAACTCGATGGACATGAGTTTGAGCAAGCTCGGGGAGTTGGTGATGGACAGGGAAGCCTAGTGTCCATGAGTTGCAAAGAGTTGGACATGCCTGAGCAACTGAACTGAACTGACATATATTATTATATTAGTTTCAGGTGTACAACATAGTGATTTGGTATTTTTATACATTGAAATGATCACAGTAAGTCTAGTTAACATTGTCACCACACCAAAATTTTTCTTATAATGAGAATTGCTGCTGCCGCTGTCACTTCAGTCGTGTCCAACTCTGTGCGACCCCTGAGACGGCAGCCCACCAGGCTCCACCGTCCCTGGGATTCTCCAGGCAAGAGCACTGGAGTGGGTTGCCATTTCCTTCTCCAGTGCATGAAAGTGAAAAGTGAAAGTGAAGTCACTCAGTCGTGTCCGACTCTTAGCGACCCCATGGACAGCAGCCTACCAGGCTCCTTTGTCCATGGGATTTTCCAGGCAAGAGTACTGGAGTGGGGTGCCATTGCCTTCTCCAATACTAATGACTTTCAAATAGACAATACAAATATTATTAACTGTGTTACCACACTACACATTACACATCCCCCTATGACTTAAGTTTGTACCTTTGAACCCTTTCACCATTTCTCCCTCCTCCGGCAACCACCAATCCAATGTGTTCTGTTGTTTGAGCTTTTTTCTTTAATTTGTTTTTGGCTGATTGTTGTTTTAGAGTCCTCTATGTAAAAGTGAGGTCATACAGTATCTATGTTTCTGATTGATTTCACTTAGCATAATGCCCTCAAGGTTCATCCATGTTGTAGCAAATTCAAGATTTCTTTTTTGTGGGTGAATAATATTCCACTGTATATACAAGCATATCTCATTTACTGTGCTTGACTTTACTGCACTTTGCAGATATTGTGTTTGTTTTTTACACATTGAGGTTTGTGGCCACCTTGCGTCAAGCAAGTCTAGTGGTGCCATTTGTCCAAAAGCATTTGCTCACTTCTTGCCTCTGTTACATTTTGGTAATTTTGGCAATATTTCAAGCTTTTCCATCATTGTTCTATTTGTTGTGGTGGTCTGTGATCAGTGATCTGATACTATTGCAAAAATACTACAACTTGCTGAAGGCTCAAAAAAAAAAAAGCAAATGGGTTCATCATTTGCATCTTGGAAAAATTGACAGATATTTTGCTATTTTGCCTTAATGGAAAGAATAAAGCTTAAGAACCATGAGGTAAAGGTCATCAGCCAAGCCAAATTTTAGAGAGGATTTTCAACTGTTAAGATATAAATATTATTTCCTGTGGCCAAGAGATCATAAAAATTAAGGGTTTAAGTTTAAGAACAGGCACCATGAGGAAAGGGTGACAGAAGAAATAAAGGTGGAAAGGGAGTAAGGTCAGGAGTACTAAAGTACTGGACATCAGACCTCCCTGACTCCACCCTTCCATATATTTTCTCTGAGTACCCACTCTTTCACTATCTGAAATTACCTTATTTGTTCAATCAGCACTATCCATCTATTCATGAGTTTATCTATTCAGCAAATATTAGTACTTATTAGGAGCCCTAAATGTGCCAGGCACTGTTTAAACACTTGTGTGTATTCTCAGTTGCTAAGTTGCGTCAGACTCTTTGTTACCCAAGGACTATAGCCCACCAGGCTCCTCTGTCTGTGGGATTTCCCATGCAAGAATACTGGAGTCTGTTGCCATTTTCTTCTCCAGGGGATCTTCCTGACCCAGGGATCAAACACAGATCTCCTGCTTGGCAAGCAGATTCTTTACCACTGCACACCACCTGGGAAGCCCATTTAAACACTTAAGAGATATAGTAATGATCAAACAAGGCTAAGTCCCTGTTCTCAAAAGAGAAGTAATAGTTCAGTTCAGCTCAGTTCAGTTCAGTTGCTCAGTCGTGTCTGACTCTTTGCGACCCCATGAATCGCAGCATGCCAGGCCTCCCTGTCCATCACCAACTCCCGGAGTTCACTCAGACTCATGTCCATCGAGTCCGTGATGCCATCCAGCCATCTCATCCTCTGTCGTCCCCTTCTCCTCCTGCCCCCAATCCCTCCCAGCATCAGAGTCTTTTCCAATGAGTCAACTCTTCACATGAGGTGGCGAAAGTACTGGAGTTTCAGCTTTAGCATCATTCCTTCCAAAGAAGACCCAGGACCGATCTCCTTTAGAATGGACTGGTTGGATCTCCTTGCCATCCAAGGGACTCTCAAGAGTCTTCTCCAAAACCACAGTTCAAAAGCATCAATTCTTCGGTGCTCAGCTTTCTTCACAGTCCAACTCTCCCATCCATACATGACCACTGGAAAAACCATAGCTTTGACTAGATGGACCTTTGTTGGCAAAGTAATGTCTCTGCTTTTCAATATGCTATCTAGGTTGGTCATAACTTTCCTTCCAAGGAGTAAGGAAATTCAAGTTAATGCAATAGGCAGTGACTGGTGGAGAAGGACAATATTAAATAAGACAACCAGGGAAGGCTGACTCTAAAGTGGTGATATTTAAACTAAGAGGTCAGCCATGCAAAGATAGAACATTCTAGGTAACAGGAACAGCAGTGCAGAATTCCTTCATATAACGCCTTGCTAGTCCACACAAAGACAAGATAAGAGAAGGGATCTGGTCTTTCTTATTCAATATTGACTTCTCAGAGCCAAACAGAGTTCTAGGACACAGTGGGTGTGCCATAAATACTTATAGAATGAAAAGGAATAGGCAGTGTGTCCTGTATTATAGCACCTACTCTATTATATTTGCTGGTTAACTTACCTATTTGAAGGTAAGGGCTCTTCCTGACCTCTGTAGCCATGTTTAGTACTATATCTGACATGTAGAGATCTTAGGAGAACTGCTAAGCAGCGTATAAAAGATGCTGAATGAATACTGTATCTTTATTAAAGAAGAGAAAATTAAACAGAAGATATTCTTTAGGAATGCCTGCTGAAAATATGCTAAGATACATAAGATTTTTGGACTGTTCCAATGTTGCTTAGGTTTTTTTTTTAGGGGGGTGGGTGTGAGTGCTGTGCCACACAGTTTACAGGATCTTAGATCTGGGACCAGGGATTGAACTGGGCTCCCAGAAGTGGAAGTGCAGAGTCCTAACCATTGGACAGCCAGGAAATTCCCTGTTGCTTTGTTTCAAAAAGAAGAAAACTGACATCTGGACATGTTATAAAGGAAATTTTCTCAGAGATAATGGCTAGATAAAAAGATGGGAAGAATTATATCTTAGTTTAAGAACAGCAATCACTACCGTAACAGAATACTGAGTTCAAAAAGTGACTTTTCTAAATTCTAGTAAAGTGTTGATTTTCTGGTACTTTGCCATCTGTTGGGAAGAACATTTCCTCAGGTAAGGGCTATAAATAAGCACAAGCAAAAGGTTTCCAAGAGAAGGAAAACATGAGAGAGATTTAATTGAGGCATTCTTATAAGAAATAGAAATTAGTTAGCCAGTAAATTTTCTTCCTAGAATACTTGAATAAATACTGGGAAGGAAATTTCTAACTCCCAGGCAAAATTCAGTTTCTAGCTAAACTTTATTTAGCCTCTGTGTGCTAAGTCGCTTTAGTCATGTCCGACTCTTTGTGACCCTATGGACTGTAGCTCTCCAGGTTCCTCTGTCTATGGGGATTTTCCAGGCAAGAATACTGGAGTGGGTTGCCATGCCCTCCTCCAGGGGATCTTCCAAACCCAGGGGTCATATCCAGTCTCGTGGATTGGCAGGTGGGTTCTTTACTGCTAGCGCCACCTGGGAAGCCCTTTATTTAGCCTGCTGCTGCTGCTGCTGCTAAGTCATTTCAGTCGTGTCCGACTCTGTGCAACTCCCTAGACGGCAGCCCACCAGGCTCCCCTGTCCCTGGGATTCTCCAGACAAGAACACTGGAGTGGGTTGCCATTTCCTTCTCCAATGCATGAAACTGAAAAGTGAAAGTGAAGTCGCTCAGTCATGTCCGACTCTTAGCAACCCCAAGGACTGCAGCCTACCAGGCTCCTCTGTCCATGGGGTTTTCCAGGCAAGAGTACCGGAGTGGGGTGCCATTGCCTATTAAGCACTAAAAAAAAAAGACTTTAGTGCATTGTAGAATAAAACACATGTGGTCTCTAAAAACAAATATAAAAGTCATTCTTCTATGAACTATTAAATAAGCTTTACCAAATACTTATGATTTGAAAAGAAAATGTGATTTTAAAAATCGAGTATAGGAATAAAAGCACAAAGCCAAAGCGAGTCTATAAAATATCTACAGTGAGAAGGAAGAAGACAACTTAAGGTGACTGATAGCTACCAGAAAATTAAGAGACAAGCTTGAATAATAGTGTGCAAAACTAAAAATACAAAGTATACATGGAGAGTGGTTAATGATCCCAGAGATCATTAACAAAGAAAAGCTGCAGGATTTGACTGGATTGTTGGTGATCTCTGGGAAGGCAATTTTAATTAAATGGTAAAAACAAAGTAGATACAGTAATCCCTGCTTATTTGTAGGGAACACATTCCAAGACTCCCAATGGATGTCTGAAACTGTGGATAGTACTGAACTATATATATACTATGTTTTCTCCTATATCATATATATGATAAAATTTATAAATTAGGCACATAAGAGATTGACAACAGTAATCAATCATAACTTTTATTACAGTATATTTCTGTAACTTTTATTTTATTACTGGTTACTGTCAATCTCATGTGCCTAATTAAAAAATAGAACATTACAGCAATATACTGTAATAAAAGTTATGTGAATGTGGTTGGTCTCCTTAATCAACTTCAGTTCTCTTGGAAATGTGGCAGTGCTTCTTCACTAGCAGACGCAGCCTCTCCAGTAATTGTTAACATTTTTCAGTACAAAAGTGTTCCTAAATCTGTATGACCATCCCTTACTTGCCGTAAATGGCTTGGGGTCATTTGTTTAGTGGGTTCTTTGGCTGAAGCCTTTGTACAGACTACATCGCAAGTGATGGTACAGCACATTACTCAAATTGTGATAAGACAAAGTGCAAATTCATTTTGTCTCAACCCTGAGGAAGGAAATAAAATTAACCCACAGCAGATGGGGACTGTATAGAACAGGGGTTGGGAAGCTAAGCGATATGTTTTTGTAAATAAAGCCTTACTGGAACACAACCTCGCCCATTTCTTTATGTTGTCTATGGCTGATTTCAGGCTACAGTGGTAGACTTCAGTAATTGTGACAGAGGCTATATGGCCAGCAAACCTAAAATATTTACTATCTGGCTTTTTAAGAAACATAATCTGTTAACTCTGTATAGAATATGCTGTCTTTACTGCCAAACTAGGTTCACACTGGGGCCTCTCTGGTAGCTCAGCTGGTAAAAAGTCTGCCTGCAATACAGGAGACCCTGCTTCAATTCCTGGGTCAGGAAGATCCTCTGGAGAAGGGATAGGCTACCCACTCCAGTATTCATGAGACTCCTTGGTGGCTCAGATGGTAAAGAATCGACCTACAATGTGGGAGACCTGGGTTCAGTCCCTGGGTTGGAAGATTCCCTAGAGGAGGGCATGGCAACCCACTCCAGCATTCTTGCCTGGGGAATCCCATGGACCGAGGACCCTGGTGGGTTACAGTCCATGGGGTCACACAGAGTCAAACACAACTGAGCGACTAAGCACAGCACAAGTTCACACTGAGACAAAGACTCAAATGGAAAAGAAAAGAAAAATAGCCCATAATCGTGATGTCCTATGTGAAGAGTTTCTGGAGTATTCAAAGCTTAACCTGAAGAACTAAGTGGACAGGATTAGGAGCTGGTGAACTCAGAAGACACTGTATTAATATAATCATTATTAATTAATTATTATAATTAATTATTATATTAATTAATTTTTTATTCCAGGAGTTAGGTGTACCTAACAGATTAGATATTATTTGCACATGCCCACATACTCCATAACGTTGCTATTTAAAGGAAGTATTTCTAGACTTTTTCTCTCTTTCTCCACTATCATTTTTCCGAAATTCCTACACAGAAGAGCCCTAGAAAATCAAGATGGGAGACGCAGTAAGGATTTTATTCAGAATGACAGTTTGGCCAAATGATTTCAAGGTTTGGACACGTTTATCTGTGTGCATTATTTCAGATTATTAGGTGAGTAGAACTTCAGGTCTATTTCTGCTGCTGCTGCTGCTGCTAAGTCGCTTCAGTCGTGCCCGACTCTGTGCGACCCCATAGACGGCAGGTCTGTTTCTACTTATGTCATAATGCACCAGTATAACCTGGAACATCAGCTTTGCAGCAGTTTCTCTACTTTCACATCTCCCCTCCCCTAAATGAACAAGGTTTGTTAGAAGTTTTAAACACTTTCTAGTTTCTCTAGAATTAAAGCGCTAAGCACAACGCCTTACAGAGAAAGCAGCTAATAAACATTTGCTAAACGTTTGAATGAATGAAAGCGTACAGATAGCACCTCGGTGCGGCTTTCCGTACTAGCAAATTTCCTCCATCCCCGCTGCCTATGCCCCCGCCAAGAATTTGCCAGGACAAATTTCCAACCACAGAACATTTTATTTAACTCTTTATTTTAACACGGCGGTCAATCACTGGGAAAAGAAGATAAGACAATGTAAAGTTTATTATTATTATTAAACAAAGATGACATGACATGAGTGAGCGTGTCCAGCATGCCCTATTCTAAGCTTGAAAAATAAATTTGTTACACTAATAGCAGGCTCCGGAAAGAGAAAGACCCCCCGGCCCTTTGCATATTCCGGGCGGTCTTTTGAGATGCCACACCCAAAGCGCCTGAACTCAAAGAATCTCTCCTCGCGGCAAGGCAGAGGCAGCGCAGAGCGAAGCAGGTCGCAGGCTCCCAGGCGCACCTGGACGGCGTGGGCGACCGCACTTCCACGGCCAGCTGGGGAGCATCCTCCGCCAGGAACACCTGCTCAGAGGCGACTCGGGTGGTCACCCCCGGCCTGCGCAGGCCGGGGGGCGTGCGGCCAATACTTACCGGTTTGGGGATACAATTCTTCACCGGGACGAGAGATGTGGGGCTGTCACGATCCAGGCCAGCCCGCTTTCAGATCTCTTCCGGAACAGCCACCAGGGCAACTGTGGCTACTGAGACACAAGCTCAGCGGCGGGTGATCAAAACCTGCGGCTCCCACCAGACACGCTAGGCTGGGACGAGGGTGAGTCTCAAGCCGTGACAGCCAGATGAGCAGAAGTAGCGCACCGAAGATTCCGGAACACACAGGCTCGGCGCGCGCTCCCGCCAGGCTGGCCGAGAGGCCACATCGCGCATGCTCCTGGACCGCCTAGCCGTCCAGCCCTGAGGAGGAAGAGCTCCGCAGGCTTGGGGTGCGTGGGGTGTAGACGTCGCGAGCGGTGCGGGGCGGTTGGTGACAGCTCAGAGTCCGTGGTGAACTGCGCGTCCTGACTTCGCCGCCCAGGCATAGCAGAAGGGCACCGACCATCCAGGTGAATGTCTTAATGACCCATAAAATGTCCTTTCCCTTCCCTGTAGGACAGTCCAATATTTTGTCTGGTTGCAGCCCTACTCTGTGGAAAGAACCCGCGGAGTCCCCAGACTACCAGGTCCAGACCCGCATGAGCCACTGAGACTTGTAGTCCCCAAGATCTGGCCCATCCATTAGTCATCACCTTTGGGAATTGATAAGGCTGAGAACCATTTCATCATACAGCGTTCGAGAGCAGTGCTTGATTTGTTTCAAATCCAGGTTCATATTATTTATTGAGTCCCTACTGTGTGCTGGATACTTGCTAGGATTGGTGGAGGGCAGATGAGTTCAGTGCCTAGCTCTCGTCCTCACTTTAGAGCAGGCAGAAAGTGAGCTTGCAGGGTAGGCTGTAATGAACAAAAAATACGGTATTATTAGTGCTAGTGGAGATCACAAAAGGACCACAGTCAGAAAAAAAAAAAATTCCGGAGGTGTGACCTTTGAATGAGGCTTTGAAACGTGGAATGCCCTAGATTAAGGGAAAGGTGGAAAAATCAAACAGTGGAAATGCCAGGAAATATAAAGAAGAGTTTGATCTGAGTATAGCTGAAGGTTTATTTTGGAGAATGTTGAGCAGGGCTTAAAGTGGGGAAGTGGACAGAAGCTTTCTTGGCCTCACTTACAGAAAGGTGCTCCATTTTGAGTTTCTCTCCAGCAGGGACTGTAAGTACAGGCACCAAGATACATGTTCAGGTTTAAGTAAAATGCAGCATCATAGGACTTGTGTCCGGTTTCTAGACCTCATGGTTCTCAGTGCTATATGGATTAATACGTTTTTATCAATCCTGTGATGAACTTTGTGGGTAGTGAAATTATATTGCATTGTGTGTTGGATATAATCTTTGAAAATATACTACAGTTTTTATAATTTGTTTTGTCACCTTTTCAGTTTTATATATATTATAATACCAGAAGTTTCAAGGGAATTAGACCCAATCTTTCTTGACCTACAGAAACAGGTTGTGATGTGAAATTTTCAGGCTTAGTTCTGAGAACAATGGAGGATTTAATTTTGATGCCTTTCAAAGACATGTACAGATTGATGGATCAGAAAAATCCTTTGTCAAGACTTGGTTCCTAGGTTTTCTTTTAGAAAATAAGATCACAGTTAACTAAAAGACACTAATTTTCAAACTTAGGTAATGGAATACATGGAATTCATGCTAGTTTTTGTGAAACACTGTGAAATAATGCTGTCTCACACTTAATTGTAGAATTTTTTGGTTAAGTTCCACCTTTTCCATATGCCAGTACCAGTAAAGATTAAATATTATAGATAATCAATAACTAAATAGTATTAAAGGCAATAGTGTGTTTCTTTGTTTAGTTTTTAGTTAAATTTAAAAATTTACATAGCATTAAGTTTATCTTATGCATCAAAATAGTTGTTTTCTCTCAGTACTTATATCATTCTTAAAGATATTTCTTATTTATTTAGAAAGTGGAAATGAGAGAACCATCATGAAAAAGATTTCAAAGAGAAAAGAAGATATTTTTAGAAAGGTATTAATGGAGTATTAATGGAGTTTATAAGGATTTTGATTATACAAAATAGCTCAATTATAAATGTAAGATAATCTTGGAAAAAATGATATATTTGATTTTATATACAAATCATACAGTTCATATGTTAAAAAATAATATGAAAATTTAAGGGTGATATACTGTTTGATCTGTCAATTATGTAATTAAGAGTATTAGAGGTGAATTATTTATATATTTACTTATTTATTTGTTCCCTTATTTAAATATTTATTTATCTGTTCTCTCAGCCAGCCAGCAGTCAATTCCCTACTTTGCTAAAAAAAAAAAATGTTTTTCTTTTTTTTAATCAGCAAGTGAAACATTTTTAGGACTGGCATCTACATGTCACCTACAGTAATTCCAATTAAGATTCATATTTTATTCCTGTCTTCTAAATGGGGATGGGCAGTTAAGCAAAGTATATCCAGCATGTTGGGTGATATTATTAGGAATTAAAGGAGACCTCTATAACTCACTTGGTGGCATTGATATTCCATCACACCTTCAAGGTTTGCTGTCCCCTTGGTCAAGAATTTAAGTATTTTTAATTTTGTTGAGGAAAATGCTAAAGGTTTAATAAGAACAGAACATCTTAATTCATATTGACCTTATTTAGCCATTCTTAACTGTGGTATAGAAACCACTGGTGGATTTTGGAGTTCTTTCAGAAAGTGTATAGACTAAGCTTGTAACTATGGTCATGTCAATACCCTGCTTTGGCTTTTGACCCGAATCCATGTTTTTACTGTGATTATAAATCTAATGTGTGTCTGCTTGCTCCTCCCACTCCAGCTGCACACTAGTTTGATTAGCATGTACAGTTGTTGTTTAAAGAGTCTTTTGCTATTCTATTTTTTTAACTTAAAATGAAAACCAAACTTATCCTTATTGTGCTGAAAAAGAGTTTAACATTGCTCGGATGGTTTCCTTTTGGAATATTGAAGTTTAAAAAGTGGTGAAGGAAATAAATGCTGATTTTAACATGTTGAGTTTTTGATGATCGTAGGATATTCATTTAGAAATACCACTAGGCAACTAGAAATATGGTATTCAGGAAAGCAATCAAGGTTAGAGACACATTTAGGAAGTCATGGGAATATATACATTCTGCAAAGCCTTTGAATGTACCCCACATTTAAATTATTAAGAGAAGTGTGACCAGTGAAGCATACAAGGAGTTAGTGACCAGAGAGGTAAATGATAGAGGACAAGGATCTGGAAAGCTTTTAGAAAGTTATCACATGCTACAGAGTACTCAAGTAATAGCTAACATTGATATGCTGTTGAGTTTCAAAGTATTTTTATTTGTTTGATCTCATTTGATCTTCCTAAAAGATACATGAAGTAGGCAATATATGAACACTAAGAACTAACTACTGGATTTTATCATTAAAATGTCCTTTTAAATATTACAGAGAGCAATTTCTTATTTAAAAATCTCCTATGTGTAAAGAGCTCATGCCTGCATGCTAAGTCACTTCAGTCGTGTCCACCTATTTGCGACCCTATGGACTATAACCCACCAGGTTTCTCTCTCCATCGAATTCTCCAGGCAAGAATACTGGAGTGGGTTGCCGTGCCCTTCTCCAGAGGACCTTCCCAACTCAGGGACTGAGCCTGTATCTGTTCCTTCTGCATTGGCAGATGGAGTCTTTATCATTAGCGCCACTTGGGAAGCCATAAAGAGATCATACCAACTGATAAATGAGTGAAATTTAAGAAAATGGGCAAAAGATATGAATTGTCATTTTAAAGGAGGTAACTTTCAAAGGGCTGCTGCTGCTAAGTCACGTCAGTCGTATCCGACTCTGTGCGACCCCGTAGACAGCAGCCCACCAGGGTCCTCTGTCCCTGGGATTCTCCAGGCAAGAATACTGGAGTGGGTTGCCATTTCCTTCTGCGTTCGAAGGGCTGATGAACTTACGAAAAGATATTAAATGCTGGAACAAAAAGATGCGTGGTAACCCTACCGCTCTTTTCTTGCAGATGTCAGAAGACGCAGATAACGTTGCAGTAGAAGAAAATGTAGACGAGCGTATCCCGAAAGGTTCTCAATAAGTACACCACAGCTCTGATGCTGCTGGGCTTTACTTTTTTTAATATAAATGACTGATCCTACCCCACAGTTTCATTTGGGAACACAGTTCCTTAAAAGATGAGTTCAAACAGAAGCTAAACTTCCTATATAATATTTAATACAAGTGGGCACAAGGAAATAATGGTAAAGTCAGTGCATGTAATAAAATTAAATTTTGTTTCCTCTCTTTTTCTCTGCAAACATGGAAAATCTCCTCATGATTCAGGCTGTGTTCAACCATAAAGATACAGAGATCTAGAACATGCTTTAGTAAACTTCAGATCTCAGGAAGAAAGATATATAAACAATGGTTTATCCCTGTTTCATTCATCCAGCACATATTTATTAAACACCTACTATATGCCATCTGTCATTCTAAGTTCTGGGAATAGAGTATAAACAAACCAACTAATAATTTTTAAATTATATCACAGAACACTACAGTTAAGAATGAAGATGTTTGGGGACTTTCCTGGCGGTCCAATGGTTAATACTGCACTTCCAACTACAGAGTGCATGGGTTTGATCCCCGGTGGGGAAACTAAGGTCCCACATGCCTTATGGCCAAAAAGTTAAAAGAAAAAGAAGAAGATTCGCATGACCTATACTGATTTAGTTTTATGCTCACCATTTATTTCCACCATTTTTTATTTATCATTAAGTACTCAAAGGCAGGGAAAAGAAAAAGAAAAATACAAGGCAAAATGACCATTAGGTCCTCCATTTTCTATACCTAGGACTGCATGACTCCTGTCCTCAGTACATATGGTAGATCATCTGATGGATGAATCAAAAATAATATGTGGCTTAGAGTGCACTCGACAGCTGGAGCAGTCTTCATACTCAACAGGATTGTTTCATGTAGGAGCTGGCAGGAATTGGGGTCAGCAGTATTACACCGAATTTTCAACACTGACATAAGTGGTTAAAAATGAGTGCTTGAAGAGTTACCTTTCTTTTTTTCAGATTCCTTCCTCTTCAGTTTAGTCACGTTGAAGTATTGATTTTTATATATTTTGTAGACTATAGAGCAGCTTATATAGAATGGCTTTGATATTTATATATTTTGTAGACTGTCTACAGTTTATATATAGAATATTACTGTTTTCATGGATTTCTTTTTCCTAAAAGGTAAAAAAGGTTTCTCAACAATTTTTTTTTTTTAAGCCTGACTGCAAAATTCAGTCCTGATCATGCATGACTATTCCAGATGAAAAGGAGGAAGGTTCTAAGCTCTGTTTCCTAGATTCTGAACTTTCATGGGGCAGTGATTTGGTCTTCATAATTGTCATGATCCAAAGAAATGCATGTTAGCTAGCTATTTAATAAGGACTCTATTGCTGTTTAGTTATACTTTAAGAAAGTGTCATGAGCTCTGTATTCTGTTGGCTTCTTGACAGTTTTGAATGTAGAAGAAAATCGAAACATAATAGAAAGTCTGAGGGGCAAAGTAAGAGAAAAGCTAAAAAATGCCAAGGTAATGCTAATTTTTTTTTCTTTCTCATTTTCAAATTTACTGTTTAAATGCAGCATGTATCATGGTGAACTTTTCTTTGTCAGAAAAGAGCTAAAATTCAGTTTTAACATAACTCCTGAAATCCAAAAAGCTTTAGATTCTTTTCCTCGCTTTTTTTCCCTTCAAACCTAAAGCCAAGAAAAATTAGATGATTTGCTTGTGGTCACTATATATGACATCTCAGGAGAGAACATGTATATACTTTTTTAAAAAAGAAAAACATTGAGAAGTCTTTGTTTTTATCCATTTTGGGCCGAAGACTTATGAACATGATTAAATCTCTATCTGTAGAAATTAAGTTTTCCATACTCTTCATTTGCATTTTGTTTGCATTGTGTTTCAGATTAATCAAGGTGAAAAATCGTCAACTCAACTGCTCATTGATAATAAGATATATCAGTGGTCTAAGGTGAATAACTCTTTTTTAACCTTTTTAAACAGCTTTATTGAGATGTACTTTACAGAGCAAAAATTCACCCATTTTAAGTGTATGATTCAGTGAATTTTAGTAAACTTACAGAATTATGCAGTCAACACTGTAATCCAATTTTAGACCATTTTGGTCACTCTTGTGCTAGTTTTCAGTCACTCTATTTCTACTTGACATTCTTTTTTATCCTAAAAAATTATAATACAATATTTTAGGTGATCCCTGACTTACAGATTTTGTTCTAAAATCCAATGTGTAATCGTATATTTGAAACTTGAAATGAAAAAACAACTCAAATTTTGAAAGAACTGTGTTATTTAGAGTAAAGGCAAAGCAGCTTTAACAAAAAGATTCAAACTAAAATGTCTTCTTTATATTCCTCTTTAATATAATAGATAAGTAGTCCAGGCTGCTAGGTGGAGAAGGGCATGGCAATCCACTCTAGTATTCTTACCTGGAGAATCCCATGGACAGAGGATCCTGGCAGGCTACAGTCCTTAGGGTCAGAAAGAGTCGTACTGAAGTGACTTGTATGCACACATGCCAGGCTGCTAGGAGAGTTCTGCCTCTTCAACACTTGGTTTCCATCCCTGAGTCCAGTGGCAAAACTCCAGGGTATTCATTTGCTGGCCAAAGGCAAGGCAGGAGGAAGAGAGCCATAGGATTGCAGACTGATCTCTTGCAAGACAAGACCTGCAAATTGCACACAGGTTTTCCACTAAAAGAACATGGGTGCATTGTCTAGCTATCTAGTTAAAAGATTCTGTTATTAGAGATAGGAAAAAAGACAGTCATGAACAACTAGTCATTTTTGCCATAAGCAATGAGAGTATTAAACCCTACACACTTTAAAATGCAATGATCGTTTCTTGGGTTTTTATGAAATTCATCTTTGTCCTCTTTGTAGGGTCCTTCTTGGATTCTTAGTACAAATTATTTTAATTAAAGTAAAAATAGACTAAGGAAAAGATGTTTGTATATATGTTATTCATTCAACAAATGAATAAAAGTGTGCCTAGATTGGATGTAATTTAACTATGAATAGTTTAAAAAAAAAAGGGAATTTGTCAACATCACTTCACTGAATGTCAAGAAAAGAGGTGAAAAGGAAGAGAAATTGGCTTCTAAGAATTTCCATTACAAACTACTAAATTGGCATAGCTGCTCAGGAAGTTGAGGATTTTAGCAAATGATTTTGCAAAGAGCAGAGACAAAGGGAAGTAAAAGTATATCCTGAAAATTTATATATAAGTATTGTTGAAAGTTAATGAGTCAGCTAAGTTGTAGATACAAATATATAGGATAAGATTTTATATTTTGCATATTTTAAAATTCTTTGACTCCTAGGAACTAGCAGTTTGATTGATTGATTGATTGATTGATTGATTCTTCTCCCAAATCTCTCTAAAAACAATCCATTAAATGTACGTGTGAAAGAAGTGATAGGTGATATACATTTAAAAGATTCCTTTATGGTATTGAAAAGTAAGAGTCTATTTATATTCGTTTCAACACTGAATACTGGCTAACTGTTGCTTAACCCACAGGCTGAAGTTCCACTGGATGAAGGTCTTTCATTTTTCATTCTGAGTGGTGAAGAAGACTCAGCTATAGGCCAATCTGCAGAGCAGGTTGGATTTGTTCCTCCTGAAAATATAGGCAGATTTAGTAGGAAGGGTTAAAAAGCTGGGATTTAAGATGAGAGCTTGGTGTAACTCAGCTGTCGGGGCAGATCTCAGCTCTGAAGCCAGGTTTAAAGCCCTACCAGGGGTGCAGTAAAGGTAGCTTGGTAATGGGAGCTCTGGAAGGTACAGAGTCCCTCTTTGTGCCTTGTGGTTGAAATCTTCAAAGAGATCCCCTATGTGAAGATACCTCAAATCTTGCTCGAGGTGTCAGTGTCATATCTTGTTTGACTTTTTAAAAAAGAAAGCCACAAAAATATCTGATTTTAAAATCTTTTTTGATTTCATGACAGAAATATATACAGAAAATATGATGATGCGATGACGTGATATGAACCTAGATGATACTTAACCATGTTACTCAATTTTGTCAAGTTGATCAAAGCCATGTACTGTTATCTATTCAAAGGAATTCTGTGATTAATTCTTTTTATTTAATTATTTGTCCCTAAATGTATGTTTTCAAAAGTTAAGGGATTTTTATTTACATGACTCGCATACCCTGTCTCCTTCTTTCTTTCAATATATGTAGATTTTAAGTTAGACGACTATAGTCATCTAAAATGGTGATCTTTTTTGTGTGTGTGAAGAGACATATAAAATTTCTGATACGATATATAAAAGTGTACGTTTTTACATTTAGTAATATGTTTACTTCAATATCTCCATTGTTTGAAACTTTTATATATCATATTTCAGAAATAATTGATCATCTGTCACAGACTTCTACTTGTATTGTTACTTTTCTTTCTTTTTTTCTTAAATAGCATCCAGAAAAGAACATGACTGCTCCACATTACCTTAGGTAGTACTGCTTTCTGAATGGTGAAAAAAATGGGGCTGAAGACCACATGGCTTGATGTCCCTAGACTTTGCCATGTACTGTAAATTCTCAACAATTGGACTATCATAGACCAATATCTTAGAACATTCTTCCATAGGAGAGGAGAGACTTGAATTGTAGTTCTTTTTCAGTAGTATTTTGTTGAGAATTGCAATGAAGGGCTATAGGAAAATCATAGTTTATGATATTAAGCCTTAAGTGAGTTCTTCAATGTTCAATGAAAGTTCATTGTAACATGGTTTCAGCCTGAACTTGAACTAGGTGGCATAGATCAGAAAGACTTCATGGCAGGATTTTAGTACATTTTATTTATCTGCACATTAATCATGTTTCTTTTGGGATTCAACAGAGATCAGTAAATGGTAGTTACCACAAACATTTTTCACTTGGTGATGATTTACAGAACTTTGCTGAGGGCCAAGATGAAGATTTTGTGGAAGAAGTCATTTTCCCAGATTTACTTGAAGTAAAGGCTGCTGATTATAAAGATGACCAAGAACAAATAAAAAAACAACAGGCAAATATTTTTGTTCCAAGTAGTTCTCCAGGTAAAGGAGATTTTTTTTCATGATATTTTTTTCATGATAAAAGTATTCAAGTCATTAATGAATGATAGTGTAGGATAATAGTTTCTTTGTATGGTGGGTAGATAAAAAGTAATGATCTAAAATTATAGAAAGCTATCTGTATTTATTCTTTGTGCATTATCTGAGGTTAAGGGAATTGGTTAAGAGAGCTCATTTGTTGTCGTGTGTGTGTCTGTGTGTCTGTGTATTTGACTTTCTGGTAGACTTTCAGTTAGTTCAGTCTCTCAGTCGTGTCCAACTTTGCAACCCCATGGACCGCAGCAGGCCAGGCCTCCCTATCCATCACCAACTCCTGGAGTTTACTCAAACTCATGTCTATTGAGTCCACGATGCCATCCAACCATCTCATCCTCTGTCGTCCCCTTCTCCTACACCTCCAATCTTTCCCAGCATCAGGGTCTTTTCAAATGAGTCAGCTCTTTGCATCAGGTGGCCAAAGTATTGGAGTTTCAGCTTTAACATAAGTTCTTCCGATGGACACTCAGACTGATCTCCTTTAGGATGGACTGGTTGGACCTCATTGCAGTCCAAGGGACTCTCAAGAGTCTTCTCCAACACACAGTTCAAAAGCATCAATTCTTCGGTGCTCAGATTTCTTCACAGTCCAACTCTCACATCCATTTATGACTACTGGAAAAACTATAGCCTCGACTACGTGGACCTTTGTTGGCAAAGTAATGATTCTGCTTTTTAATATGCTGTCTAGGTTGGTCATAACTTTCCTTAAAAGAGGAAGCGTCTTTTAATTTCATGGCTGCAGTCACCATCTGCAGTGATTTTGGAACCCAGAAAAATAAAGTCTGACACTGTTTCCACTGTTTTCCCATCTATCTCCCATGGAGTGATGGGACCAGATGCCATGATTTTAGTTTTCTGAATGTTGAGCTTTAAGCCAACTTTTTCACTCTCCTCTTTCACTTTCATGAAGAGGCTCTTAGTTCTTCACTTTCTGCCATAAGGGTGGTGTTATCTGCATATCTGAAGTTATTGATATTTTTCCTGGCAATCTTGATTCCAGCTTGTGCTTCTTCCAGTCCAGCATTTCTCATGATGTACTCTGCATAGAAGTTAAATAAGCAGGGTGACAATATACAGCCTTGACCTACTCCTTTTCCTATTTGGAACCAGTCTGTTGTTCCATGTCCACTTCTAACTGTTGCTTCCTGACCTGCATACAGGTTTCTCAGGAGGCAGGTCAGGTGGTCTGGTATCCCCATCTCTTCCAGAATTTTCCACAGTTTATTGTGATCCACACAGTCAAAGGCTTTGGCATAGTCAATAAAGCAGAAATAGACGTTTTTCTGGAACTCTCTTGCTTTTTCCATGATCCAGCAGATGTTGGCAATTTGATCTCTGGTTCCTCTGCCTTTTCTAAAACCAGCTTGAACATCAGGAAGTTCACGGTTCACGTAGTGCTGAAGCCTGGCTTGGAGAATTTTGAGTGTTATTTTACTAGCATTTGAGATGAGTGCAATTGTGCGGTAGTTTGAGCATTCTTTGGCATTGCCCTCCTTTGGGATTGGAATGAAAACGGACCTTTTCCAGTCCTGTGGCCGCTGCTGAGTTTTCCAAATTTGCTGGCATATTGAGTGCAGCATCATCTTTCAGGATTTGAAATAGCTCAACTGGAATTCCATCACCTCCACTAGCTTTGTTCATAGTGATGCTTCCTAAGGCTCACTTGACTTCACATTCCAGGATGTCTGGCTCTAGGTGAGTGATCACACCATCGTGATATCTGGGTCATGAAGATCTTTTTTGTCCAGTTCTTCTGTGTATTCTTGCCACCTCTTCTTAATATTTTCTGCTTCTGTTAGGTCCATACTATTTCCGTCCTTTATTGAGCTCATCTTTGCATGAAGTGTTCCCTTGATATCTCTAATTTTCTTGAAGAGATCTCTAGTCTTTCCCATTCTATTGTTTTCCTCTATTTCTTTGCATTGATTGCTGAGGAAGCCTTTCTTATCTCTTCTTGCTATTCTTTGGAACTCTGCATTCAGATGGGTATATCTTTCCTTTTCTCCTTTGCTTTTTGCTTTTCTTCTTTCTACAGCTATTTGTAAGGCTTCCTTAGACAGCCATTTTGCTTTTTTTGCATTTCTTTTTCTTGGGGATGGTCTTGATCCCTGTCTCCTGTACAATGTCACAAACCTCCATAGTTCTTCAGGCACTCTATCTGATCTAGTCTCTTAAATCTATTTCTCACTTCCACTGTATAATCATAAGGGATTTGATTTAGGTCATACCTAATGGTCTAGTGGTTTTCCTCACTGTCTTCAATTTCAGTCTGAATTTGGCAATGAGGAGTTCATGATCTGAGCCATGGGCAGCTCCCTGTCTTGTTTTTGCTGACTCTATAGAGCTTCTCCATCTTTGGCTGCAAAGAATATAATCAGTCCGATTTCGGTGTTGACCATCTGGTGATGTCCATGTGTAGAGTCTTCTCTTGTGTTGTCGGAAGAGGGTGTTTCCTATGACCAGTGCGTTCTCTTCGCAAAACTCTATTAGCTTTTGCCCTGCTTCATTCTATATTCCAAGGCCAAATTTACCTGTTACTCCAGGTGTTTCTTAACTTCCTGCTTTTGCATTCCAGTCTCCTATAATGAAAAGGACATCTTTTTTGGGTTTTAGTTCTAAAAAGTCTTGTAGATCTTCCTAGAACTGTTCAACTTCAGCTTCTTCAGCGTTACTGGTTGGGGCATAGACTTGGATAACTGTGATATTGAATGGTTTGCCTTGGAAACGAACAGAGATCATTGTTGTCGTTTTTGAGATTGCATCCAGGCACTGCATTTTGGACTCTTGTTGACCATGATGGCTACTCCATTTCTTCTAAGGGATTCCTGCCCACAGTAGTAGATAGAATGGTAGACTTTAGTGATAGAATATATGATAGTCCTCTTTTGCTTCTTGTTTGGTTAATCCCAGTTTACTGTTTTGGACTTGAAAGTAACATCTAGGTTTTATTATTAAGTGATCAACCAGCTTAAACTGCCAGAAGATATGATGCCACGCATTTTAGAAGAAGAAGGATTCTATATTCAGAAAAAGCCAGAAATATATAAAAAGACCTGCAACAAAATGGAAAATCGTCTGCTTAAACTAGAAGAGGCAAGTTCACTACCTGATAAGCTAAATCACTCACTTGCAGTATGTGACATTTGTTTTTAGTGTAATATTTAATTACTCTATTCTTAAATATTTTTAATAGGGAAAGTGTTGGTTTGAAGAAAGTGGAGAAATAATGTCATTACCTTCACCTATTAGACGGTCATGGAATTTCAGACTAAACATAAACAAGGAACCTTTAAATCCAGCACTGAAGACCATGTATAGAAAGGTAACCAACAGTTTATTTGTGATTATGTTTAGAATTCTTGTAACATAAATTATAACTTGTATATTTACTTGTATACTTATTTTGTTAATTCACCTTTTGAGGATATTAGTAAGTCTAGTAAAGGCAAAACTATGATGAAGTATTCAATAGTCATTAAAATTATGTTTTCAAGGAATATTTAATGATCTGGGGGAGAGCTCAGAATGTGAAGTTTAAAAAAAGGCAGAACATGAAATTTCATATGATCCTATCTTTATAAAAACAGATAATGAGTGAATGAATTTATCAATGAATAAGTACAGACATATGTGTGTATATAGATTAAAGTCTGGGAAATATATCAGAGTTAATTATCTCTGGATAGTAGGACATAGGCTTATTTTTATTTTTTTTCTTATACTCTCTTCTAGATTTCAGAAATGAATATATATTGTACTTATAATCAAAGGAACAAATTTTATATGTATTTCGGAGCACCTTATGAAAATTAGCAGTTCATTAACCTAATGAAAAGAAATATTTAGACAGCAATAGTTATATTAAAAATCTGGCATAAAAAATTTAAATAAGAATTATGTACAAAAACTTAATTGCTCAATCACTTGCCTTTGTTGTTGTTCAGTCACATAATTGTATGACTCTTTGCAACCCCACGGACTGCAGCACACCAGGCTTCCCTGCTTTTAATTATCACCCAGAGTTCACTAAAACTCATGTCCATTGAGTCGATGATGCCATCCAATCATCTCATCTTCTGTTGTCCCTCTTCTCCTGCTTTCAGTCTTTCCCAGCATCAGAACTTTATCCAATGAGTTGGCTTTTCACATCAGGTGGCCAAAGTGTTGGAACTTCAGCTTCAGCATCAGTCCTTCAGTGAATATTCTCAGTTAATTTCTTTTAGGATTGACTGGTTTGATCTCCTTGCTGTTCAAGGCAATCTCAAGAGTCTTCTTCAATACCACAGTTCAGTTCAGTCGCTCAGTTGTGTCCGACTCTTTGCGACCCCATGAATCGCAGCACGCCAGGCCTCCCTGTCTATCACCAACTCCCGGAGTTCACTCAGACTCGTGTTCATCGAGTCGGTGATGCCATCCAGCCATCTCATCCTCTGTCGTCCCCTTCTCCTCCTGCCCCCAATCCCTCCCAGCATCAGAGTCTTCTCCAATGAGTCAACTCTTCGCATGAGGTGGCCAAAGTACTGGAGTTTCAGCTTTAGCATCATTCCTTCCAAAGAAATCCCAGGGTTGATCTCCTTCAGAATGGACTGGTTGGATCTCTTTGCAGTCCAAGGGACTCTCAAGAGTCTTCTCCAACACCACAGTTCAAAAGCATCAATTCTTCGGCATTCAGCCTTCTTCACAGTCCAACTCTCACATCCATACATGACTACTGGAAAAATCATAGCCTTGACTAGACAGACCTTAGCTGGCAAAGTAATGTCTCTGCTTTTGAATATGCTATCTAGGTTGCTCATAACTTTTCTTCCAAGGAGTAAGCGTCTTTTAATTTCATGGGTGCAGTCACCATCTGCAGTGATTTTGGAACCCAGAAAAATAAAGTCTGACACTGTTTCCACTGTTTCCCCATCTATTTCCCATGAAGTGATGGGACGGGATGCCATGATCTTCATTTTCTGAATGTTGAGCTTTAAGCCAACTTTTTCACTCTCCTCTTTCACTTTCATCAAGAAGCTTTTTAGTTCCTCTTCACTTTCTGCCATAAGGGTGGTGTCACCTGCATATCTGAGGTTATTGATATTTCTCCTGGCAATCTTGATTCCAGCTTGTGCTTCTTCCAGTCCAGCGTTTCTCATGATGTGCTCTGCGTATAAGTTAAATAAGCAGGGTGACAATATACAGCCTTGACCTACTCCTTCCCCTATTTGGAACCAGTCTGTTGTTCCATGTCCAGTTCTCACTGTTGCTTCCTGACCTGCATACCAATTTCTCAAGAGGCAGGTCAGGTGGTCTGGTATTCCCATCTCTTGAAGAATTGTCCACAGTTTATTGTGATCCACAGAGTCAAAGGCTTTGGCATAGTCAATAAAGCAGAAATAGATGTTTTTCTGGAACTCTCTTGCTTTCCATGATCCAATGGATGTTGGCAATTTGATCTCTGGTTCCTCTGCCTTTTCTAAAACCAGCTTGAACATCAGGAAGTTCACGGTTCACGTACTGCTGAAGCCTGGCTTGGAGAATTTTGAGCATTACTTTACTAGCGTGTGAGATGAGTGCAATTGTGTGGTAGTTTGAGCATTCTTTGGCGTTGCCTTTCTTTGGGATTGGAATGAAAACGGACCTTTTCCAGTCCTCTGACCACTGCTGAGTTTTCCAAATTTGCTGGCATATTGAGTGCAGCACTTTCACAGCATCATCTTTCAGGATTTGAAATAGCTCAACTGGAATTCCATCACCTCCACTAGCTTTGTTCAAAAGCATCAGTTCTTCAGTATTCAGCTTTCTTTACAGTCCAACTCACATCCATACATGACTACTGGAAAAACCATAGTTTTGACTAGATGGACCTTTGTTGGGAAAGTAATGTCTCTGCTTTTTAATATGCTGTCTAGGTTGGTCATAATTTTCTTCCAAGGAGCAAGCATCTTTTAATTTCATGGCTGCAGTCACCATCTGCAGTGATTTTGGAGCCTCAGGAAATAAAGACTGTCACTGTTTCCATTGTTTCCCCATCTGTTTCCCATGAAGTGATGGGACCAGGTGCCATGATCTTACTTTTCCTCTTCTAGTAATTATATGCCTTTTGTAGTCAATGCTTTTTCTTAAAAGATGCCTTTCTGTATCTCTTTCTTTTTTAAAAAAATTAATTATTTTAGTTGGAGGCTAATTACTTTACAATATTGTAGTGGTTTTTGCCATACATTGACATGAATCAGCCATGGGTATACATGTGTTCCCCATCCTGAACCCTGCTCCCACCTCCCTCCCCATCCCATCCCTCATATTCCACTAGCTGCAACATTTTAACAGCAAGAGCATTTCATTCCTTATAATGCTGATACTTCTCAGCTTACACAGAAAATAAGGTTTCTCCCTAAACTGAAGAGATTTATACTTTCGGAGGTCTCCTTATCTTTCTTTAACATGTGATAATCTTCTTTCTACATAATATATGCTCTCTTTTCTTCTGCATAGTCTCTGTTTATTTCTCAGAGAATCTAGAAAAGTTTTTTTAAATTCCTCATATAATATGTTTTTAATATCTTTATACCACTTATAAATTTATTTCAGGATTTTCTAAAAATACACCAAAACTTCTTGCTGCTAAGAAAATCTTTTACCATTTTACCATAAAAAAGTGCATTTAAGGTTTAATTAGTTGTCCTACTTTTAAAATTAAGACAAATACAAAATTTTTTTAATCATGAATGAGTGTTGATGTTTTTACCAAAATTCCTTGCTGTTACCCATACTTTGAGTAGACAAAACCCGTAAGAGTTTTACCTTCTTTTTTAAAATTGGCTTGTTTTACTTTCTGATGAGTATCTGTTGGTTCTTTCAGGTTCTCTTAACAGGATGGTCAGATGTTTCATTGCTTCTTTCGACTTTTATACAGTCAGCAATACTATGCAGATCTTGCTGTTAGTGGTTTTTCTCCACCCACTTGTATTTTGGATTCGGTGGAGATGTTTTCAGATGCAATTTTGTTTAAAATCTTGTCCCTGGATTTTTGGTCTTGCTATCTAGTTACTCTGCTTGTTTTGTATAGATATTTGGGAACATAGGCATATCTCTGAGATATTGCTGGTTCACTTCTAGACCACCACAGTAAAGCAAGTCAAATGAATTTTTTGGTTTTGAAAAATGTCAAAAGTGCATGTAAAAGTTATGTCTACACTAATCTGTAGTTTATTAACTATTCAATAGCATTATGGCTAAAAAACCCAGTGTACGTATCTGAATTAAAAAACACTTTATTGCTACAAATGCTATTAATAATTGTCATCGGAGCTTTCTGCTCTTTTCTAATTTCAGTCAAGCTAATTTCAGTGTTTCATGGACTCTTAGAGTTGGAATAAATATAAAAATGTCACTTCACCATGCATGTAAACTTGAGTATTAAAATTCATTCTGTAGCACCATCCTTAGCAGGTAATATTCTGGAATTGCTGCTGCTAAGTCGCTTCAGTCGTGTCTGACTCTGTGCGAACCCAGAAACGGCGCCCATCAGGCTCCCCTGTCCCTGGGATTCTCCAGGCAAGAACACTGGAGTGGGTTGCCATTTCCTTCTCCAGTGCATGAAAGTGAAAAGTGAAAGTGAAGTCGCTCAGTCGTGTCCGACCCTCAGCGACCCCATGGACTGCAGCTCCTCTGTCCATGGGATTTTCCAGGCAAGAGTACTGGAGTGGGGTGCCATTGCCTTCTCCATTCTGGAATTGGTGTCAGACAAATACCTCTGCCTGCCTTTCCCTTCTGTCTCCTCTACAGTTTTTATTATGCACAGCCAGCTATGGAGGCAAGGTTCATTTGGGGTTTCTCACTGGGAAATAAAAATCTCAATGCTGTAAGGGCCACTGAAGCAGAGATAATAGTTTGCGGTTTAAGTCTAGCTCCAGATGATTATTAGATTATCACATTAACGAACTATTGACCCACCAATTCTAAACACCATTTTTTTTTATCATGATCCTTTAGGAAATTACTTGGGGGCTTGTAACTTGAAAGTTCAGCCTGTGTCAGCACATAGTAGTAAAGTAGATGACCATTTATAGTAAGGTGATTAAAATGCTCCAATATAAATATATGAAATCAAGGGCTATAATCAGTTTTAGAAAGAAGAAGCAAACAATTGTTTTTTTTGCTTTTGTCTTCATTTTCTTACAGTTAGCACATTACTTTTATAAGGAGTTACTTGTAATTAAAAAAATAGAATTGAATTAACATTGTGTGAATACTTTTCTTTAAAAGGCAGTGAAATCTGATTTAGAAAGCTCCATTAGGAACAAAATGGAAGGTCAAAGGGAAATGTACCAATTAGATCTCAATATAGTGGGTTTGCAATTCAGTCATCATCCTCTCTTCAATCAAGAACAAGTATTATGTGCTAGGCTGCTCCAACTTTATGAGTGTTTTCAGGACAGGCAGCAACAGAATTTACCACAGCTGCTTTATGAGAAGGTAAGCATGGTTTTCATTACGTTTACAGAGCTGAATCTTTAATATTGAAAGAAAAAAAAAACTTAGTACAGAGCAAGTTATGGTGGAATATTCCCTTAGCACTTCAACTATTTAACCAAATAAAAGAAAGCTTGATTTCAGTTTTTCTGAAAAGAAACTGTAGGAATTAACTGACCAGGGAGACAGACTCAAACATATCCTTCAGGATGTTTAGCATTTATAAATAGTGTGCTAATCAATGGGTATTTCTTGATCCTATGACTCAAGAAGAATATTTGAAATGATTACTATTTAAAAGAACCAAATGACTATTTCAAGTCTTGTAAGAAAGTATTTTTGATAAAAATATTAATGATCCTGAACCTTCTACAGAGTTTAGTATGAGAATGATTTAGCCAACTAATCGTCTAATGACACGCATGCGTGTGCACACGTGCGTGTGTGTTTGTGTGTGTGGCGCATGCACTCAGTCGTGTCCAACTCTTTGTGACCCCGTGGACTATAGCCTGCCAGGTTGCTCTGTCCATGGAATTCTTGCATGCATGCCTGTTAAGTAGCTTCAGCCGCGTCCGACTCCTTGCAGCCCTGTGGACTGTGGCTCACCAGGCTCCTCAGTCCATGGGATTCTCCAGGCAAGACTATTGGAGTGGGTTACTTCAGGGGATCTTCCAGACTCCAGGATCAAACCTGCATATGTCTCCTGCTTGGCAGGCAGGTTCTTTATGGAAGCCCAATGACATCATAAAGGGTACATAAAATCTGAGGAGAAATCAAAGAAATATACCCACTGACTACTTTTATAGATATGTACCTCTCCTTTAGACTGTATGCTGAGTTTTTGATACATGAATATTTTGTTAACTAGTGTTCTCTCTGAAAAGATATTCTGATAGGTCTCATTCAGCTAATTAATACACTTAAATATTTAGTGAGGTATTTAGTTAAATAATCAAGCCTAGTAGGGTCACCAAGACATTTCAATACACTAGAAATGAATTATACCTTAATATATTTGCTTTTTAAAGTACAAGTGCAGAAACAATAGGACTTAATCCATTTGACTGAGTTTTCATGTAGCAAATGTGTGGGAGTACTTCCTAAATGAAGCCTATGAATTAATAAGGTCAGAGTATTTCCTAAAACAAAAGTTGAATATTCTAACTTTTAGTTTAATATGACCATTGTTTTTTTGAATGAAAGAACCAACTCTGAAACTAAGATGTAGGCCATTGAAAATATGATTTGTCTATTTAATAGTTTTCCAGCACTGTTGTGTAATCTTTGAATCCTGATCTAGCAATAGCAATTTTGTTTCACTAGAATACTACCTGTTACTGTACATAAAAACTCATTTGTTTTTCATGTAGCATGGCTTTCTGTGTAAAATAATATTGAGGGATCATTATTTGCAAAGTTTTTATTATGTTAATGATTCTTAGGAGCCAAAAGTAATTTCTTAGCTGTTTTTTACTTTTCTTTGCTTTATTTTAAATGTGCACATAAAAAGTGCACGTTTATTTATTTAAAATGTGCACATAAAAATGTGCACATTTATTTATTTTAAATAAATATGCACATAAACATTTTCTCCAGTTTCCTGGTAAATTGTAAAAAGAGAAATTTGATAGGGCATGTGTATGCCCTTCTAAAATGAAAGAGAACTGTAGGAGGAAGGGAGAAAGACCAAGAGTTGCAGGGTGTGACCATTGGTCTGCCAAAATATTGATTTATAATTTTTGCATCCTTTTAGTCCCTTCGTGTGAAATATATGGCTCTGCTTGTTCTCAGTGTGTTCAAACCAAGTTCAAAGTAGTAGGAGACTCAGTGACATCCAGGGATTTCTTAAACTGCAAAGTGTCCTGTTATGTGAATGTGAATTCCACTTAAAGAACACGGAGGAGTGTTGTAGACAGTATAAAAGAGTGGAACGGATCCTCAGTTTTGCAGAGTTCTGCTGTTGTGCCCTCTAGTTTACACAGGAGGGAAATTGCACAAGTAACCCAGGAATTCATTCCCACTGTAAGAGATTCAGTGTAGAAGTTTCATACTGTGAAAGTCCCACTTCAGTCTTCACCTCATGGTTTAAACTAAAGATCTCTTTTCCATGTTTCTCTGTATATACATATTCCATGATAGATTTTAAGAGAAATTGGATCTTCTGGTATGTATTATTTGGCAACTTGGCTTTTTAAAATTACTTCTTTTTTAAAGTAATTTAATTACTTTAAAATCACTTGTAATTTAAAATTACAAGTCTTGGAGCTTGTCCCATATCTCTATATATAGACCCATAATAAACATGTGTTTTAATATGTTCAATCACTCCTCATTCTTGACACTTCTTATGGTCATGAATGACTTCATAAATTACTTCTTAGGTCATTTCCATCTTATGATTACAAGTAATAAAGCAGTGAACATCCGTGTATCTGTGTATTTGAGCACATGTGTGAAAACTTCTGTAGGCTAGATTTGTAGAAGTGAAAGTTCTTGGTCAAGAGTAAGGGTGCATGAAGTTTAAATTTTTATCAGAGAGTAATGAATTGCCTTTCCAAGAAAGTTTTTCAGTTTGAATTTCCACTGATAGTACAGGACGGAGCTTACTTCCCAGAGTCCTAACCAATAGTTGATATTACTTGCCCAGTTTTCTGTATAGCTTTGTTCATCTTTATAAGAGTTTTCATATATATATATATATATGTACAAACATATATACACATATAACTATTTACACGTGTACATACACACACATTGCATGTACAAAATGTATATCTTTTGAATATGTTTTAAATATTTTTTTCCCATTCTGTTACTTGCCTTTTGACTTCATTTTTCCTATCTCGTGGAAATATTTAAAATTTTATGAGGTCAAATCTGTCAGTTTTTTTCTTTGGGGACTTTAGGTTTTGTTGTTCATTTATTAAATTTCCTAGATTTTTATCAGTTAGCATATCTTTGGTTACTTAGCATATCTTTGGTTACAATTCACAGAGAGCTCTCTCAGTTGCTTTAAACCATAGGGAAAAGGTATGACTTTATGTATCAAAAGTTCTAAGTTAGGGCAGTTCTGTAGTTGGTTAATTTGATGGCTCAACAATATGAACAACCCTGACTTCTCTAAGGACAAGTATCTCCTCATTGGTTTTTTTCCTAGAATAAAATTTGTATATTCTTATAGAGTTAATCTTCCATATGAACATTAGAATTAGCTTGTCAACTTCTATTTTAAAGATTCCCCTACCATTTTTACTGCAGCTGCTTTGAAAATGAAAGTGTTAGTCTCTCAGTCACGTCCGACTCTTTGCAATCCCATGGACTGTAGCCCACCAGGCTTCTCTGTCCGTAGAACTCTCCAGGCAAGAATAGTACGTAGCCATTCCCCTCTCCAGGAGATCTTCTGACCCAGGGACCGAACCTGGGTCTCTTGCATTGCAGGCAGCTTCTTTACCATCTGAACCACTGGCTATTATATCGTGAAAGAAATTTTATCTTTAAAAAATTGGGTTTCCTCATCCAGGCATTCAGCATGTCTTCACAGTTGTTGAGGTCTTCTCTTGTGTCTTGCAGTAGAAGTTTATATCCATTGACTCCAGTCTTGGAGTTCCCACAGACTGTCCCTAACTGTGATAGGCTTTTTCTGCCTATCCCTGTTGTAGAGAACAGTTTCCCTGGTTTTATTTCTTTGTCAATATTCTCTGTGAATAGTTCTCTTTGTTTTATAGTTTCTTCAGTACATTTTGTTGATTTTATTTGATTTCTTTTCCTATGTTGCTATATATTTATTCTTTTATAGATGTAGATATAATTATAAAATACTTATATAGATATGGTTGTGATGATTGCAGTGGATATGGATAAAGACAGATAGATATCTTTTCTGTAACCATGGGATATTAGGTAGAAGATAAAATAGATTCCTGTGTTCAATCTTCTATCTTGATTGATTGACATTTCCTTATGTTAATTGATCAAATGACTACCTAGAAGTTGCATGGTATAAGGTTTATTTCTTAGACAAATATTGAGGCTCTTTTTCAGTTCTGCCTGAAGGTACTTTTATGAAATATATTTTGGACAACAAGACAGTAATACAAAAAAAGTATACACTTGTGTTTCTGATGCACATACTTAGACCTACAGGTGAATTGGAGTGATAGTAACAGGTGGATGAAGTGTACCAAAAAAGCTCTTTCGTTTTAGCTTAAAGCACTGATGGATGCTACCAGATTAGCAAATGAAAATTCGGAAATAAGCCAGCTGACCAGAGAATCTTTGCAGGACTATTATTGGCAGATAAGGTAGGTTTTAGGACATTCTTGTATTCATCAAGCATTTATTAAGGAGCTTGTTTAAACAAAGTATTGTACTATGCTGTGGAAGATGTAAAATGAGAAACTAACAATATCCTTACTATTTTAAAAATTGAAATATAGCTGATTTGCAATATTTTGTTAGTTTCAGGTATACAGCAAAGTGATTCAGTTGTAATTTTCTGATTATATTCCATTATAAGTTTTATCAAATATTTGCCATTATAAGATTTATCAAATATAACTCCCTGTGCTAAGCAGTAAGTCTTTGTTGCTTATCTATTTTATGTGTAATAGTTTGGGTTAATCCAACACTTCTAATTTGTTCCTCCTTCCCTCCTTTCCCCTTTGGTAGCCTTAAGTTTCTTTTCTATGCCTCTGAGTTTGTTTCTGTTCTATATACAGATTCATTTGTATTATTTTTTAGATTCCACATATATGTGATGTTATATAGTATTTGTTTACTCTTTTGACTTGCTTTACTAAGTAAAATACTCTCTAGGTCCACGTATGTGTGCTTGCTAAGTCGCTTCAGTCGTGTCTGATTTTTTGCGACCCTGTGGACTGTAGCCACTAGGCTCCTCTGTCCATGGGATTCTCTAGGCAAGAATACTAGAGTGGGTTGTTATGCCATTCTTCAAGGCAATCTTCCTGACCCAGGGATCAAACCCGCATTTCTTATTTCCTCCTGCATTGGCAGGCAGGTTCTTTACCACTAGCGCCACCTGGGAAGTCCCTGTAGGTCCGTATGTTGTTGCAAGTTATAATATTTCATTCTTTTTTATGGCTGAGTAATATTGCATATTTGTGTGTGTGAGGGGATATATACATCTTAAACCAATCATCTGTTGGACCCTTGGGGCTTGTTTCCATCTTCTGGCTGTTGTAGGTACTGCTGCTATGAACACTGGGTGCATATATCTTTTCCAATTAGAGATTTCCTGTTTCCTGGTATATACCCAGGAGTGAGACTGCTGAAGATCCCTAGTCTTTAGGCAGTTAAATAAATGGTTCCAACTTTTTGTAACATTTCTGGGTAAAAATATTTAATAGAAGTATCACATGAAAGTAGTTGTGGTTTTATTAATATGATCTATTTATTTAAAAAATATATGTTGATTAAAAACTATTACAAACTTACTGATACCTTTCAATTGACTTGAATCATGTTTATCTCACGTGTTTGTATGTTTGAGAACTAGTCTGCATACACATATGTACAAGATATATTACTAATTTAATCTAAAAGCAATACTCAATGAGTATGTAGAGTTAAGGACCCTTATTTTTTAAAATGGTCTACAATTTGGGAATCATTAGCTAATAGACTAGTTAGGAAGAGAAATTAGGAAAGTATAAAATAATTGGAAAAATAATTTAAAGACAGTACATAATTATGTGCCTAGGAATCTCCAAAAGCAGGAAAACTCTCTGGGAGGTACTTATTGGGTAGAAAGTTAAACTTGCACAAAGATATGACAACTCTGAGTGATTTGATAGTTAAAGAATTTCTCTGACTCCCTGTCCGTTGACCTAAAATGGCTCTACAAATTCTTAACCATTGGAGGCAAGTTAAATAATTGGGTTTCCTAGAATAGCCTGCTGCTGCTGCTGCTAAATCACTTTAGTTGTGTCCGACTCTGTGTGACCCCATAGACGGCAGCCCACCAGGCTCCCCCATCCCTGGAATTCTCCAGGCAAGAACATTGGAGCGGGTTGCCATTTCCTTTTCCAATGCATGAAAGTGAAAAGTGAAAGTGAAGTCGCCCAGTCGTGTCCAAATCTTAGTGACCCCATGGACCGCAGCCTACCAGGCTCCTCCGTCCATGGGATTTTCCAGGCAAGAGTACTGGAGTGGGGTGCCACTGCCTTCTGGAAGAATAGCCTAGTTCCATATAAACATTGTTACTTGTTCAGTATAAACATTGTTACTTGAGGAAGTTGACATATGCCTTGTACAAGTACTGGCATATAGTGAACTATCTCTGTAAATAGTAGCTGAATGAATGAATAGAAACCAGCAGTATATACAAAACAGTAAATTACTGTTGTTTATAAGCTGAAACTCCAGTACTTCGGCCACCTCACGCGAAGAGTTGACTCATTGGAAAAGACTCTGATGCTGGGAGGGATAAGGGGCAGGAGGAAAAGGGGACGACAGAGGATGAGATGGCTGGATGGCATCACCGACTCGATGGATGTGAGTCTGAGTGAACTCCGGGAGTTGGTGATGGACCGGGAGGCCTGGCGTGCTGCGATTCATGGGGTTGCAAAGAGTCGGACATGACTGAGCGACTGAACTGAACTGAACTGATAAGATTAACTAAAACTTAAAGCCAAAAACACTTATTGACATAAAGAACGCTGAGGAAGTAAGGAAAGACTAAGGAGCAAAAAGAGTGGTAAATATGTGGCTAAGTCTTAGTGAGCAGTCATGTAATGATGTTTTAAGGGCATAAAATTAGAGAGTTCACAAAATGGCTTAGACTTCCCTAAAACTCCTAGAAGAGAGCATAGACAAAACATTCTCTGACATAAATTGTACCAATGTTTTCTTAGCTCTGGCTCCCAAGGCAAATAGAAATAAAAAACCAAAAGTAAACAAATAGGCCCTAATCAAACGACAGACTTTTGTACAGCAAAGGAAACAGACAAAAACAAAACCAAAAAACCCCCAAAACACAATTTATGGAATGAGAGAAAGTATTTGCCAATGATGTGACTGACAAGGGCTTAATCTCCAAAACATATAAATAGCCTGTACAATTCAATAACAAAAAACCAAACAACCCAATCAAAAAATGGGCAGAAGACCTAAATAGAAATTTCTCCAAAGAAAGTGTATAGATGGCCTGTAGGCCCATGAAAAATACTCAACATCACTAATTATTAGAGAAATGAAAATTGAAACTGCAATGAGGTACCACCTCATACCAGTCAAAGTGGCCATCATTAAAAAGTCTGCAAGTAACAAATGGTGGGGAGAGTATGGAAAAAGGGAATCCTCCTACCCTGTTGGTTGAAATATATGTTGGTGTATCCACTATGGAAAACAGGATGGAGGTTCCTCAGAAAACTAAAAATAGAATTACCACATGATCCAGCAATCCCACTTCTAGGCATATACCTGGGTAAAGCTATAATTCAAAAAGATGCATGCACCCCTGTGTTCATAGTAGAACTATTCACAATAGCCAAACATGGAAATAACCTGTAATAAATGTCCATCGACAGATGAATGGATAAGGAAGGATGTGGTCCATATATACAATGGAATACTACTCAGCCATTAAAAATGATGTCATTTGCAGTTTCATGGATAAAACTAGATTGTCATACTGAGTGAAGTAAGTCAGAAAGAGAAAAACAAATACCATATGATATCACTTCTATGTGGAATCTAAAATGAACCTATCTACAAAACAAGCAAACTCACAGACATAGTGATCAGACTTGTGTTGCCAAGTGGGGAAGGAGAGGAAGGGGCTGGGAATTCGGGGTTGGCAGATGCAAACCATTGCATTTAGAATGGATAAACAATAAGGTCTTACTTCATAGTACAGGGAACTGAATATAATTTCTTGGGATAAACCATATTGGGAAAGAATATTTTAAAAAGAATGTATATACGTGTAAAACTGAGTCACTTTGCAGTATAGCAGAGGTTGGCACAATATTATAAATCAACTATACTTCAATTAAAAAACAGTTAAAATATAAAATTTTTAGAATGGAGTAAAGAATGGAGAAGGGTAAGAGTAATTAAAGATATTTGCATTGGCGATTAAGACTTTAGTAAATCAAGGACTTAAATTTTAACTTATAACCTCTAAAGGAAGAGAATAAAAAGATGTCGTTTCCAAATCAAGAGGAAAATGAGATAATAAAAAATACTCAACCGATCCAAAAGAAGGCAAAAAAAAAAAGAGAGAGAAAACGGAACAGAAAAACATGAGACAAGGAGAAACCACAAAAGAAAATGGTGAAGTTAAACCTAAATATATCTAAATGGGTTAACCAATCCATTTTTATATAGACTGGATTATGTTACTTTGATACTCAACTAGTATGCTCACTACCCCATCAGGCAAAGTACTTCTAAATTTGAAGCAGTAGTTCTGATTGTTAATCTGAAAAAAGTATGATAAATATACTACAGAATGTCAAGAAAACCTGGAAATACGTGGATTTTAGTAGAGTACTTTTGAATAGTGAAAAATCTTAAAGATGCATAAATCTCTAAATGGAATTTCATTCTCTATATGAAGATGTGAGTGAAATGAAAAAAAAAAAATGAGGTGGGGAGCCCAGAAGAGTTAGTGCAATAAATTGTTTGAAGCCATTTGTAATGACTTGTAGCTCTAATCCACTAACATGGTGGTTTTTTATTTTTTTCATTTTTATTGGAGTTTGGTTGCTTTACAGTGTTGTGTTAGTTTCTACTGTACAGAAAAGTGAATCATATATATATATGATTATATATATATATATGATTATATATATGATTATATATATATATGATTATATATATGATTATATATATATATATATATATATATCTCCCCTCTCTTGGATTTCCTTCACTGCAGAGCACTGAGTAGATTTTCCTGTGCTATGCAGTAGTTTCTTGTTATCTATTTTATACACAGTATCAATAGTGTGTGTATGTCAATTCCAGTATCCCAATTCATCCCACCCACCCTCCTTTCCCCTTTGGTATCCATATGTTTGTTCTGTACACCTGTATCTCTGTTTCTGGTTTGTAAATAGATTGCCTATACCATTTTTTTCAAATTCCATATATTAATATATGCGTTCCTGTGTGAGACTTGTTTTGTCTCTCAATCCATCCATGTCTCTACAGATGACCCAATTTCACTCCTTTTGTGACAGTAATACTCCATTCTATATGTGTACCACATCTGCTTTATCCATTCCTCTGTTGATAGAGTTAGGCTGTTTCCATGTCCTGGCTATCGTAAATAGTACCGCAGTGAACATTGGGGTGCGTGTGTCTTTTTGAATTCTAGTTTTCTCTGGGTATATGCCCAGTTCACTAATGTATTTTTAATCTAACATTATTGTTGTAGTGATACAAAACAACTCTATGAGTTAGAAAAGGAAAAGGACTTTTCCCTACTACACAGTATATTACGGACTTGGAAACAGATAAAATCCCTTCGACAACGACAAGGGTTTACAAGCACTTCAGTAAAGTTACAGTTTCAGAGGTGAGTGGCTGCTCTGTTTGTTCTTATAGGTCTCCTGAGGAGCTGCCCACTAATCACTGGGAATTAACGGAAACTGGGAAAAAATCCAGAAGTCAGTCAACTGCTTGATGTAGTCAACAAAGAATTTGTGTCTTGAGTATATAAACAGTAGTTACGGCTTTAAGACAACTGTTTTCCGGAGCAACTGCACCATTTTCCATCCCCAACAGAGCATATAATATCAAAGAATCTCCTTTTTAAAGATTAAAATTTAAAGACTAAACTTTGTACTGAAAAGTGTAAACGCCTGCCATCTGAAAGTGTTCCAGATACCTGGGGTTTTGCTGGACTACTAATGGAAGAGGAATAATAGTAATCCCTACTTCGTAGGGTTGCTGTGTTAAGTGAGTTAATATGTGTTCAGTACTTAGAGCATTGCCTGGCATGTACTTGTCAAGTACAGTGTTTGAGGTAGCTAGTAGTAACAGTAGTAGTTGTAATAGTTGTCAGTGATGGTGGTGGTAATGGCTGGAGAAATGATAGTAGCACAGTAGTAGTCGTCGTCAGTGGTGCTGGTGGCGGCGGCAGTCACTGTATTGGTGGTAATGTCATGAAATCCTTACTGTTTACGCATAAACCCCCAGGAGTATAACTGATTTACCACTTACTGTTGCTGTAGTGTCTTGCCCTTACACATGCTCATGTTCACAGCTTAAGAAATATGAGAGGGACTTGCTTGGGCCACTTGGACTGCCACTTGCTTGGTGGTCCAGGGGTTAAGACTCCACACTTAACCATGCAAGGGGTGTGAGTTCAATCCCTGGTTGAGGAACTAAGATCCTACATGCTACCTGTTGTGGCCAAAAATTTAAAAAAAATGAGAGGAAGCACGGGTTATGCCCTTACATTTATATCTTCCATCCCCATTGGTTCCTTATTCTCATCAGAGAGGTTTCTTAATATCCTTAGAAAGGGTGTAAAAATACTAACAGTAAATTAACTGGGCTTCCCTGGTAGTATTTAATAAGTAGGGAGAAATCTGTGAAAACTGAGGACAAGCTTATGAAATTTTATATTTATATGCATATATATGTATGTGTATCATACTGATAAATTCCTTGGGATGTAAAATTATTTAATGTAAGAAATTGGGATGTATGTGTGTAGTGTGTTGGCAAGATCTCTAACAACTCAAATAATTCCATATTTCTGCTTTAAATAATTATTTTTTATTAATTAGGTTAAAAATGAATAAATGTGATGAACAAAAACAAGAATTGTCAAAAATGTCTGAGACTGAGAAGAAAACTGAAGGAAAAGCATTTAAGAACAGGAAGAAACAGGAGGTATTTACACTGCAAAATAACATTCAACTCATCCTAACTGGTTATAATATTTGTTTGATAGAATAGTGATAGAATAGGAAATCTTGATATTTATAATAGTTACCCAACAAAATGACAGATAAAAAAGTTTAATTTTAAGAATAATTGTCCTAAACAGTGAACTTACATTATAAATTATTCATTTTTCTGTTTCTAGAGCTTCTCATGTTTAGCTTCAGAATTTGAAGAAACGGATGTTGAAATAGTAAATCCAATTACTATGATACCACAACTTTCTTTCACAGAAGAATTAACAAACTTATCTAGATGTTCACTGTAAGCATCTTCAAAATTATTTTAAGCATTTTCAGATTATTTTTCTTCATTATATGTTATCTGGTTACTGTATTGTTTCTTTAATAATGTTAGATTTCCTGATTGCTGAGTTTAAAAAATAAATTTGCACTTTAAATTGCTACCATAGTTCTATGATATTATCCTCATTTTAGAGATGGGTATTGAGCTTCTAGTTTATGACTGAGGTGGGACATAAACCAGTTTGGTGTGATGATTGGTTTTTGTTTTGCTATGGTAGTAATTTTTGTTCAGGTGTAAATAGGTGGACTATAAAGCCACTGTGAAAAGTAGGATTATATGGTCATCCTTGCTTGTTGAAGGATCTCCTGGCTTTCATAGAAAATGTTCTGATTAGAAAGGACCCTCTGGAAAATTTTTTTACTTGGACAATACAAGCTTCTTTCTTTCCCACTTGTGACTTCTTCCTTGACCTTTAAGGTTTTCTTTCTACTCCTAGGAAATCCATGCATAACAGATACCATGCTGATCCCCATTTCTCCCATCTCTAAGCCTTTGGATCTCATCTCCCTTAAAGAGGTTGTAGCAACTTAGAGCCCTGAACTAGGTACAGCTTTCCAATCTCTGTCCCATGAAACATTTGGTACCAGCTCATCTTTGAGTACTGTGAATGTGCACCATTTAGTGCAGTGTTGGAAGATACTGGGTGTCCAATAAATATTCATGCTCACTAAATGAATGAATAAGTGGTTAAACTTTTAAATGAACATAAAGAGTGGCAAACACAAAGGCAAAATGATCATTACCTTCTTTCTGACTAGAGAAGTAGACCAGTGAAGCCATGTTTTATTTGTTCTGCACCTACTTCCAAGAAGGGGCCCAAGATAATTTCTTGTGTAAGATGCCCACAAAGTTCAGTTCAGTCGCTCAGTCGTGTCCAACTCTTTGTGACCCCATGAATCACAGCACGCCAGGCCACCCTGTCCATCACCAATTGCCGGAGTTCGCTCAGACCCACGTCCATCGAGGGACCGTCTAAATAAGGATAAGAGGACAGCCATAAAATGGAAGTTGGAAATAAAGAGGAGAAAAAGAAGGAAGAAGATATTTGGGCTGGAAAGGCTAAGCTAAAACTTAGAGGAAGTCAAGGCAAAAGGAAATTAAATGCTTTATATCTTTTCACAGCTATTGCTGTCATGGGGCATTGCTGTCATTATCCACTGAAAATGTCCAGTTGAGTAAGAATTGAGTCTTTAGAAAAGAATAATATGCTTATGTCAAAGAGAGAGATAAAAGGAGTACATGGATTAAGGGAACATTAAAAAGAGTTTACAGGTGCAAAAAGGCAAGATTTCGTGAAGATGAATATAATCCCGAATTAACAGATTCTCATAATCAGTAGATAAGCTCATTATTTAAACTACTTTCAGAGGGCAACGTAAGGGACATATTTTATGAAACTATTAATATTTCTTTAAAGGTAATTGGGAGGAAGGTAAAAAAAGACCACCAGGGAGATAGGAAGAATAAGTAATCTTTTGTCCCATACCCCTTTGAGAAGATTATAGAGAAGATGGGCAGCTATGCTGGATGATCAGGGTGGAGAACAGAAGGGAATTTTATGTTTCAGCCTATGGCTTATCTTCCAGCTAGTCTTTTACCTTCTGAAAATCAAGGTCAAATCTTAACTATCATTAGGTCAATTGACTTGTATCTGAGAAGATAGTCAATAAGTGTTGGTTGAGAGAATGAATGAATGGATGCCTTAGGAGTTCATATTATTGAATGGATCCATTTTTTCCCCGACAAGTGTTGTCATAGTAGCCCCAAGAAGTTAACCTTTCTGGCTGGCCTCTGATCTTTGGGTTCAGAGAAACAATGTCCTAGAAAAAAAGAATATATAACCTAAAGCCTAAAGAGATTCACAAAGATCTTTAACAGGACACAGCAAGGCTGTTGTCTTAGAGTCACCTGCTTGAGGTTATTGAGAACATAATGTGTGTGTGTGTGTGTGTGTGTGTGTGAGTTTTAAAAGTTTGAAAATATTTTTGAATTCTTGATGCAAGCTCCCTCACCCCCATTCCTAAGTCCCTCAGTTTTTTCCTCTCATAAAACATCTTATAATGGGTGTGTTATAATCTCTTTAAGTTCTAATTTAGTAAAATAAATAGTTGAATGATTTATGGTACTTTAATTTTAGTTCTTTTTCTGTTTTTGAGTTAACATCTTTTTAAGGAAATTTCTTGATAGGCGAAATTTCTTATCTGTAGATAAAGGATAGGCAAATGTTATTGGGCTTAAAAATAGCATTTGTCCTCTAAAATTACCATATTTTAATATATTGAGGTATATTTTGAAAAGAATAATATTTTAAATCTGGTTTGCTTTTCAAGGGTCTCTTAAAGGTTTATGTAATTTTTAGGTACGAACAAAAGAGGAGAGCCAAAATTCAAAAGCTTAAATATTTTATGAAAATCTTATACAACGATAAACAGGTTTCTTGCACTTCAGTATCTCCTCTACAGTTTGATTTTAAAGTCATGTTTCAGCAAATTTTCAATATTCAGTTAATATATTGGCCTGAAACAATTTGCTTGGAGGTACGCCATTGTCATTTAATTTTGTACATTATTTTATACAATACATAATTAAAAATTTCTTGTCAGTTACTATTATAAGTAAGCTTTTTATATTAAGATATTAATATTTATAAATAATATACTTAAAATTCATCAGTAGTCTTTTATGCTTTAAGTACAAAATTATTTGATTTGCAGTTCTAAATACATCTTTCCTGCTATAATTCTTGCCAACCCTAGACATGCAGCATTACTCATTTATTAGTGAGGTGCAAGAGGTGAAAGAAGGTTGTTTAAACTATGAGTAGTATAGCAATTGTTAGTGTTGAATAATTTCTTCAAATTGCCCCAACCTTGGCTTGGTGATTTCAGTCTTTTGATATATTTGTTCATCTTTTAAAAAAATTTTTTAAAGAATCTGATGAAGAAACACACATGTAGCAGACCCCTGATCCCTTCTCAAAGACCCCCTCATAAGAATCCCGGCACTAAAAGAAGGAAATGTGATAATGAAGACAAATTAGAAACAGTAATGGAGTCTAGACAACAAGTCTTGATGGCTAATGGAAGAGTTAAACTTGAACCTAAACCTGAAAGAAAAGTTAGGAGGAGTAAAGATTTGTGTTATATGAGCATGGAGTGGAGTCTGAGACATGGGGAGATTATTATTACAAATCTAAAGCAGTTATTTTTCAATGCCTAAAATAACTTTGTGCTATCCTTGATCAAAAGCTATATTCATTTTATTCATCTGTGCTATTAAGTTACTGTCATTTTTAAATGTACCTCTGTTGAAATTTTTAAAATTAATTAATTTTAATTGGAGACTAATTACTTTACAATATTGTAGTGGTTTTTGCCATACATTGACATGAATCAGCCATGGGTGTACATTGTTGAAATTTTTATTTTGAAAATATACTGACTACACTTTCCTACTATTGTACCTAAAATAAATTGTGATATCATAATCTAACTTTTGGAAGTTTAAAATCGCCCCCTCTCCCAAAATAGGTAAGTGTAGATTTTGAATCCTTCATCGTCATCAATTAGTACATTATCCTAACAAACTAAGAGGCAGAGAAAGAAATGAATCTATCTAGGGACAATTCACACCATTAACAGCTGCATGAATAGCTAAATAAATCTATATGCCCTTGATGAACACATACAAACCTACATTTCTAATTTTATTATTATTTTTCTTTACTCCTTCTTCACTTCAGCCAAACTGAACTGAACTTCTTCTTTGATTCTTTCCCCATATATTTTTGCAATTCCCTACTTAGGCTTTTTTAATATTACAGTTTCTCCACTTATAATGCCTGTTTTCATTCTCAACACATCATCTCAACTACACAGGTGTTGATAGCTGCCACTGGGGACAGGTCGTCTCCTGGGAGATTACAGGTGTCATACTCGACCTTTACATCTGCTGCTGTCCAGGATCTGGCCTCCAAAGTGAATTTGACAGTTCCATGAGAATGCATGGACATACCCTAAACAAGTCTGCAAGATTGATGTGTAAAATCAGAATGCCAACTGAACATTTGAATATATTTGTCAGTTCATTGTCTCTTTTTAGTTAGCCAGTTTACTAATTTACAATAAGAAAGTTTTTTCAGAGATGTAAATACTTAAAATCCATTAGCTATAATTAGCTATAACCGCTGCAAACTTTTCTGTATTAGCGATGCCTTTGGCAAAGGGACCAGTGTGTTGGCTTAAATTCACTCTTCTAGGAACAGCATTTAGATGACCAGAAAAATACTTGTCTCTTTGTCTGTGTTTCTCTCTGTCTTCTTGGTTATCTACTGTCCTTTTGGTTGGTACATTCTTTTTTATCTTTTAAGGGGCATTTACCCTCCTTGATTTTCTTTTCTTTAGAGCACATATCACTGTTTCCCGAGACACTGATAACAGAGTATAAGTCAAAATAAGATTTTCCTATTGAAAAAATTTGGGTTTGTAGTTATGGCATTGATGGAATTCTAGTAGAAAACACAGCATACAGAATCATAAGACCTAATCAGTAGATGTCTGTAGAACAGCATACTCAGCGCCTCCCTTATTCCTTCTTCTAGGACTTTTCCTCCTTTCCCTGCTACATAGCTTATTTAATCTGTCCTTGGACTCCATGAGCCAACAACTCTCCCTTTTTCTTAGGCAATTCAACCTGAGTTTCTGTCACTTTTAATAAAAATTAATAGAGTTTCATATAGAGATTTCATTTCTTCATTTATAAAATGGGAAGAGTAATGGCCATTTCCTGTAATTTTTATCAGGTTTAAATAATATAAAGGACTTTTAAAGTGCTACACAAAAGTAACTTCTTTGGGTATTGTGTTATATGTACTGAATTCCCAGAAGTATATTTCTAATCCTTTTATTCAATTGATTTTCTTTGAAACCAGTGAAAGGCACTGTACTTTTAAACACATAAGATTACCTAATTTTATCATGTGGATCAAAGGCTCTAGAGAAATACCTATTTTACATTCTAGTATTTTTAAAAGAATTATGTTAGTGATGATCTTTGTTTTAGTTTTTTTCTATTTTGTACTTTCAGTGAGTTATCAATCATTTCTTTTACATTTAGGTTTATGAAATAAGTAAAAGGACGTGCTTATTGGCAAAACTATATTTACCCTTACCTAACAGCACAGAGTTGAAAAGCAAAACTATTTTGGAATATCTAGAATTTAGCTCTGATAAACTGGTCATACCTGCATATGGAGAAGTGGGAAGCAGTAAGTTTATTAAAAATATGTCTTCCCTCCTATTTCCTTCATGAGTTCTATATCCTAAATGACCCTGGGTCATTCATATGAATAAAGAATCCTATTCATAGAGTCATAAAATATGTTGGTAGATGCCAGGGGCTGGAGGTGGTGGGTTATGGGGTGGGAAGGGAGAATGAGGATTTAGGGTTCAGTGGGGACAGAGATTGAGTTTAGGAAGGTGAAAAATTCGGGAGATGGTGAGAATTGCACAGCAGTGTGAGTGTACTTAGTGCCACTGAAATGTACAGTTAGTGAAGTGAAGTCGCTCAGTCGTGTCCGACTCTTTGCCACCCCGTGGACTGTAGGCCACCAGGCTCCTGTGTCCATGGGATTTCCCAGGCAAGAATACTGGACTGGGTTGCCATTTCCTTCTCCAGGGGATCTTCCCGACCCAGGGATTGAACCCGGGTCTCCCTCATTGCGGGCAGACGCTTTAACCTCTGAGCCACCAGGGAAGCCCAATGTACAGTTAAATGTTTTTAAAATAGTACATTTTACATTATGTGACCTTTACCACTATTAAACATTAAAAAGGAATCCTGTATTTACAGTGTTAGGTTAAAACTAATTAAGTTCTTCCAGAGAGTAAAGCAATTTTTAAAACTTTGACTTGAATCAAATCTTTGGGAAATCTAAGCTTTGGGACAAGCTCCTTTGCTTTTCCTAGGGCATCTGGGACAAGAGCACTGTGCTTCGTATAATGTGAGCTCCACACCTAAGTGGGGAGATTGCTCTGCCCCTACCTGACCTTTGAAGTGAAGTGAAAGTCTCTCAGTCATGTCCGACTCTTTGCAACCCCATGGACTATACAATCCGTGGAATTCTCCAGGCCATTCCGTTCTACAGGGATTGAACCCGGGTCTCCCGCATGGCAGGTGGATTCTTTATCAGCTGAGCCACCAGGGAAGCCCACCAGATGGTCTGACCTTTAGTAAAGCCTGAAGATGTTCCAGGACATGTTGATTCATCTTTGAACTGAAAAGGGGAGGAAGGAAGAGGAGAGAGAAGAGAAGAGATAAGAGAGAGAGGAAAGAAGAAGGGACTTTTTTTTTTTTACTGTCTTTCAATTGATTTTCCTCCTCCTGCAGTTTAAGTTAGCATGTCTGCCAGAATGCTGTCATTGCTCTTCTCCCACAGTTCCCTTCTCTCTCGCCTTCCTTGGGGTGTTGTAATTGCTGTGTCCATCTGGTGAAAAGAAAGGGAGTATGAATGAGTGAGCAAGGAGGAGAGAGAAGGAAATAAGCAGGCAAAGGAGCAAGGAAAGTAGAGAAAATGAGGGAGGGGTGTAGTCTGCTTAGATAAAGTCCAGATGAAGCAGAGAAGCAGGTTGTGGAGACCCAGGAGAAAAGACTTGGAATATTTAGGATGCACTAAGTACTTGGCAGAAGTTTCAAGAAATATCACTGAGCTCTCTGGAGACTGAGAAAGAAGATGAGGAGAGGGAAAAAATGGAAGAATGTAGGAAAGGAGCCAAACAGTAGCTCTTTTTCTGCTCGCATGCATGCTCAGTTGCTAGTTGTGTCAGATTCTTTGTGACCCTATGGACTGCAGCCCACCATGGAGTTTCCCAGGCAAGAATACTGAAGTGTGTTGCCATTTCCTACTGCAGGGGATCTTTCTCCCCACCCCCGTACCTCCTGTCGGGGATCAAACCCACATCTCCTGATCTTACATTGGCAGGCAAATTCTTTACTACTGAACCACACTGGAAAGCCTTTTTTTGCTGCCAGTGGTTTTTTCCTTGCTGGCAGCCACTCCCAGAAAGAATGGTTAGAAAATGTGTTCAGATAAATTCTCTCCCCTCTTGTTTGTAGTCTGTTTGAAACAGTCTGCCTTGAGGGATTTTGGGTAGGAGTTGAGGGAGAGCTGTAAGAATAGAGCCTGCAGTCAGCATAAACTTTGTATTTCTGGGGTTCCAGGAACACGTAAAAGGGGAAAAAACTGTAATGTGCTCAAATATTCATATGTTTTTAATGCCGTTTTTAAACAGATGTGCCCTTTCTTCTTGAGGAAAATGGGACTGAAGAACTTTGTCTTTTGACATCAGGAAAACTAAGCTATTCTCTGTCATGGGCCTTAGATGAAAAGGGTGTTCCTCTGACACCTCTGTCACAGTCGTTACGATCTGCTTTCTGCAGGTAATAAACTTTATGCTTGAAAAATAATGCCAGTCCTCAGCAAAGCATCACACAAAGCCTACCAAAGGGAAACTCTAGATAAATGGTAGGAACAGTTTAGTTTACTTGGATGTTGCTTTATTTTTATTTGTGTTTGTAAATATATAAAATATTTATTTTATTTATAATCACGTGTCTTTATGTGTAAGAGAATGTGTCTTTTCAATGTTTAGGATTACAGCTACATGGATGATGACAGAAGCAGTTCCACAGTCCTTAGACTGTGTAGGCAAAGGCCAAGACTCCCAAGGATTTGATTTCTAGGACCTTTATCTCTCCCAGTCATTCTGGATTATGTAAAAAAAAAAAAATGATTTTTTGCATTATCAATTTGCTGGAAGAAATTGCCGGATATAGAAATTTCATGTATATCCCACAACTTCCTAGAGAAATTGGAGTTAACTTCTAGACCCTATCCACAAACAGTATTACTAGAAGTACAGTAGAATTCTATAAAAATGGTGATAATGCTGGCTTATATACTGTGCTGTGTTTGAGTAAGATGACACATATAAAGGGCCAAAAGATCTCATCATTAAAGAAATTAATGAATGATAATAACAAAAGGATAGCCTTTTCCCTCCCCATTTAAACACATATTTTTATTTATTTTTTTTAAACACATATTTAAAAAAAAACAGGCTAGATCCAACTATATGACATTATGGAAAAGGCAAAACTAGGGAGACAGTAAAAATGTCATTGTTCACAGGAATTAGGAAAAGGGAGGGATGAATAGGCAGAGCACACAGGATTTTTAGGGCAGTGAAACTACTCTGTATGGTACTGTAATTGTGGATACATGCCATTATGTGTTTGACAAAAATCCGTATAACATAGGACACCAAGAGTAGACCTTAGTGTAAATTATGGATTTTGAGTGTTAATGATGGGCTAGTATAGGTCCATGAATTATAACAAGTGCAACTCTTTTATTGGCAACAAACATAATAAATTATAACTCTGATGCAGGATGTTGATAGTGAAGTAGGCTGTGTATGTGGAAACTGTACTTTATACCAATTTTGCTGTGATCCTAAAACTCCTTTTAAAAAATTCCTATTTTTAAAGTAAAATAATAACATTAAAAAATATTCCTATAAATAATGTGAATTAAATAGGAAATCAAAACTGAAGTTAGAGACAATTTTTAAAATAACAATGAGAACACTATCTACAAAACTTGTGGCATATAGCCAGAATCATAGCAAAAGTTCATAAGTGGGTCTTCTTGCATACATGAGTGCTAAGCTGCTTCAGTCTTGAAGGAGGGTTGCCTTGACCTCTTCCCGAGTGGTCTTCTTGGTAAATAATAAAGAGTTTTAGAGAAAAAACTAAACCAATGTCAGTAGTACTCAGCAATTGATGTTGAAGAAACAGGAAGTGGATGTAGATCACTTATCAAAAAGCTTGACATTAAGAAGAGGCTGAAAATAAGAGAGAGAACAGAATCAAAGTATGGAGTTCTTAAAAACTGGGGGCAGTACTTATCTTCTAAAAGGAAGTGATGAAATTCATAGGAAAAGAGCCAGAAGGTATTAGAAAGAATATGAGATAAAGAAGCCACCTGCCAATACAGGCAAGGCAAGAGACTTGGGTTTGATCCCTGGGTTAGGAAGATCCCCTGGAGGAGGAAATGGCAACCCACTCCAGTATTCTTGCCTGGAGAATTCCATGGACAGAGGAGCCTGGTGGGCTACAGTCCATGGAGTCCCAAAGAGTCGGACACAACTGAAGCAGTTAGCACATGAACTCCTTCAGAGTCAGGATGATATTGAACCAGAACATAAGACAATAGCTGTGGTTCTAGAGAAGAGGAAATATCTTTCCAAAGCAGAGAATGAGACAGAAATCGCAGTACACACAGAAATGTAATTTTGATGGATATGCCTGTTTTGTTAAGTAAATCAGGTCATCTTAGAAACCTGGAGCCAGGGCATTTTAGGAGAAAAATGGGTTGTCATCAGTCAGTCACTCAGTCATGTCCAGCTCTTTGTGACCCCATGGACTGCAGCACACAGTGAGGAAGAACTAAAAAGCCTTTCAATGAAAGTGAAAGAGGAGAGTGAAAAAGTTGGCTTAAAGCTCAACATTCCGAAAACGAAGATCATGGTATCCGGTCCCATCACTTCATGGAAAATAGATGGGGAAACAGTGGAAACAGTGTCAAGACTTGGGCTCCAGAATATAGTGCTTACTTAGTACAGAGTTTAAGATGAGTTGTTTTGTTGTGTTATCATTAGCTCTGGGCTTAAAGGGAAAAAAAAAAGGCTGTAATGGGATAAGTTTTATGTGACTAAGACTAAGGAATGTAGAAAAAAAAGTTTGTTCTTTTCTCCCCTTTGAGAACCCCAGTCCCCTATCTCCTCCTCGGGGACCCCAGACTTCTTATCAACCTACCCAACAATGGACTCTCTCAGATTCATCATAAAAAATATGAATAGATACTGATGGAAAGTGGACAGTGTAAAATGTGCGTCCATGTTTGGGCTGACATTGTGGAATCTGAGTCAGACTGTATTATTGAAATCCTGGTTTATAGACTGGAATTTTCCTTGAGTACTACATAGAAAGGATCTTAGAAATCTTTCGGTCTGAAGCGTTCTAATTCCACAAGGTGAAATGAATTACCCATGAAGAGAGAGATTAAGTAACTGGGATAATTGATGGCTGAAAAGAAACCCTTTCTGTGTAGGGTTGAATTTCCTCTGCACTTTGCCTGTAGTTGAGGTCACTAAGATTGCACTCCCAGGTGTGCTAGTGGTAAAGAACCTGCCTGCCAGCGCAGGTAGACATAAGAGAGGTCAATCAGGAAGATCCCCTGGAGGAGGGCATGGCAACCCATTCCAGTGTCTCGCCTGGAGAATCCCATGGACAGAGGAGCTTGGCAGGCTGCAGTCCATAGGGTTGCACAGAGTCGGACATGACTGAATCGACTTAAGAACGCACTTAAGAGTACACTCTAGCCTGTCTTTCATAGCTCTCCAACTTCTAAAGATATGGCCTCATAGGACCAAACAAAGATATTCTTCTGACTCATACTTCCCAGTTAATTGTATTACATACTCTGTATTGTGTTTCAGCTATAAAGATATAGCCTAAAGATTCAAAGACTTTGATGCTGGGAGGGATTGGGGGCAGGAGGAGAAGGGGATGACAGAGGATGAGATGGCTGGATGGCATCACTGACTTGATGGACGTGAATCTGAGTGAACTCCGGGAGTTCGTGATGGACAGGGAGGCCTGGCGTGCTGCGATTCATGGGGTCGCAAAGAGTTGGACACAACTGAGCGACTGAACTGAAAGATTCTTTTTATATTGTGTATTTTAGATAGCAAAGAGGAATATTTATGGACTTTACCCTTAAGACCTTTGTCTCTTAAGGGAGAGGTAGACATTTATCAAAAAACTATCATACAGTTAGAATGTGAGAAGAACCAGAGAAGATAGCACATCTGAGCCTTCTGTTTTATCCTTAAATGCAGAGGATGGATAAGCTTAATCTTCAAATAACTGTAATGGGTTGGTTTTACCCCATATAACAGATGTATCACCTGTATATTACATACAAATTCACAACATATTTTTCCTTATGTTAGTGTGTTAAGGAATGTAGATGCAAGAGGTGTTCCTGAAATTCCACGGCTTATTAATGCACAGAAGCTTTTTGAGTGGGCCAGTGAGGTCAGAATTGACCCAAATAACCCAGAATGTTCTGATTTAATGGAATTTATTACGGTAAGTTGTAGCAAAATATCTGTACTGTAAATATATTTATTAAGCTCTATACTCTTATGCTCCTCCATAGTTTGCAGTGTATTTTTCTAGGCACTAAGAGTCATTAAAAGTAAAAAAAGACAGAGTTTTCAGCCAGTTACAGTATTATGAGGCAGTTAGAAATTCAACAGCTGGGAAAATGATTGGTACTCTGCTCCACCACTATTTAGCAGCCCTTGCTTGGTGCGTCCAGCAAAATAATCTCCAGGTTGACATCAGTTGTACGTCTACTGAGTACCAGCCATATTATTAATTGCTGAGGACTTTAAAGATGATTCAAAGACATCCTCCTTCCCTCAAAGACTCTATTCACTTCTCCTACTCCTGCTCATAGCCAACTGAACTGCTCTGTGCGCTCCCAAAATGCTTTCTTCATACTTTTATCCATGCCATTCCCTCTGCTTAGAAGGGCACCTATATCAGCTATCTTACCCACCCTGCAAGTCTGGTAAATACTTCCTTGGCAACCTTGTTACCGAGTCCAAGCTCCCTCTGCTTCCGCACAGGATAGGCCAGTGAATCGGGCAGATAAGGTGTTGAGGCAAGGAATATGGCTTTATTTGGAAAGCCAGCTGATGGAGAAGATGGCAGACTAACATCTCAAATTACCATCTTGTCAGCATCCGGATGCCAGTTTCTTTTATGGATCAGAGATGGGGGCGTGGACATAAGGAAACAAAGTAAAAAGGCCATTTAATCTTGCAAGTATCTCCTGGAATGGCAAGCCTCAGGCAGGGGGATGTGTTAATTTCTTTCTTCCTGCCAGCCAGGTGTTGAGGGTTATGAACAAAGGCAGTTTAGCTTAAGTCCAGCAAAGGGGCAGGGTTCTTTGAGGCAGGCCATTATGTGTGATTATAATAACAATATCAACGGAAAGGAAGTCAAAGAAACAGTTTCAACATGGAGTCAAAATTGACTTCTCCCTGCAACAACTTCAGTTAGATATGGGCTTTTCTTTTCTTGCCTTCCTGTTCTTTTTTTTTTTTTTTTAATAACTTATGGATCTATTTATAAGACAGAGTTTGAGCAAGCTCCTAGAGATGGTGAAAGACAGGGAAGCCTGGCATGCTGCAGTCCATGGGATCGAAAAGAGTCAGACACGACTGAACAGCAGCAAATGGATCTATCATTCTGCCTGTACTGTAGTCGTTTGCCCATGTGCTTTATCTTACCCTGTGGAACAACAGCTAGTAAATCTCTGTCTCTCTTATGGCACTAGCACTTTGCCTCTCATGTACTGTGTACTCACGTTTGCATTTATTGAATAAAGCAGTGCATAGATTATTGCAGTTAAGTTTCCTCAGATCATAGCTTCCCAACTGACATGCTGAATTGATTACTTGTACATAAAACTATTGAACTTCTCAGCTCATATAGCAACCGGATATAAAAAGCATCATCTTTTAACCCATTGTACAGTAACATGTTTTCATTTTCTATATAAATCATGACCAACCAGGAAAAGGTTGAGAATCTATGTAGGCTAGATTCTGCATTTATTTTTTTCAGATTTTCTATTACAGATTGAGTTGTTCCATTTCCTATTTATATTGCAATTCTCATTTCTCACAGTTTCAACTGTTTTGAGGTCTTGAATTTTAAAAAAATTATTTTAAGTAAAGACTTTACATTATTTGTATTTTACAGTACATAAAACATAAAGGACAGGATATCCCAAAGTATTTTCGTCTTGAACAGTTGCAAGATGAATTTAACTTTGCTTCTGAAGAGGAAATGAAAAAGAGTAAACGTTTCCAGCTATTGCAACTTAGAAATGCTGGTCAATTAGATGTTTTCCTTCTGCAGCAAATGCCCCTTTATGATACAGAGATTCCAGATTTAGTCTTCCAGGTACTTGGTTTCTATTTGAATATTGCATTTTCTATGATAAGTTAACGTTTTGCTGCTTTAAATCTGTCTTAATTTTTTTTAAACTGATTATCTGTAGACAAAAATTTTCCTTCTTAATTTTTTTTTACTTGAAGTATATTTGATGTACAATATTTATAAAAGATTTATAGGTGTATAGTATAGTGATTTATAACTTTTAAAGGTTATGTTCCATTTATAGTTATTCTCCAGGCAAGAATACTGGAGTGGGTTGAAAAGGAAATGGTAACCCATTGCACAGCACAGCACACCAGTACTCTTGCCTGGAGAATCCCATGGACAGAGGAGCCTGGCAGGCTACAGTCCATGGGGTCGCAAAGACTTGGATACGACTGAGTGACTCTCACTCACTCGTAGTTATCATAAAATACTGACTATATTCCCTCGGTTGTACAACATATCCTTGTAGTTCATTTTATACATAATAGTGTGTACCTCTTAATTTTTTATCCCTCTATTACCCCCCAATAAAATTTCAATAAATCAAAAAAAGCAATATGTTATATATAAATATATAATTGCACATCATAATCTTGTAGGGTTTATTTCTAGGTAATGGAGATAATCTGATTAAGGAATCCATTAATATAATTTACCACATTAACAGAATTAAGGAAGGAAAAAATATGCTCCTCTTAATAAATGCCCAAAAGGCACTTAATAATTTCAGTGCTCATTCATGATGAAAGCTTTTCACATCCTAGAATTAGAAGAGAACTTCTTTAAACTGATTTAAAATATTCAGTATTTTGGATTTTTCTGCTGATGCAAACTGCTTTGAAAAGAAGTGTTTCAGGTCAATTGTAGAATTGCGGGAATGGGAGGAGAGATGAGGACACCTACACACCCACTGGGTAATTAGAGGGAGTTTCAGAGTTAATTAGCCAGGAATGCAGAAATATACAGAAGTTGGGCAGAGCACAGGGCAGGACAGTGAAGCAAATTTTGCGTTGGTTTTTCCTGGACTCTGGTACTATGGTGGGGGTTTGGGAATATTAAACTTCTTGTGACATGTCCACATAGAGTAGGATTTTGCAAGAGCTAAGAACAAAACAAAAAACAAACCAAACCAAAAAACCTGTACAAAATAGGCAAGGTTTACATTACCACTCCAGAAAAAGTAATATGTTCATGGTAAATGCACTTCCATTTAAGGGAATGTTTACAAATGTTGGACTCCTCTAGTTCTTAAACCCAATTCAAGGTCAATAAGGCTATATCATCCTTCAAGAGAAGAAATAGAGCCAGTGCCTAGGTGTCCGTGAGCAAATTCTCTGTCTCCAGCTTTCCAACATTCTGGAAAACCAGTTCCTTATAAACTATCCCTTGATTTGATTCAGTGCCTGATTATCTGTGTGGCTCTGAAACTGTTTGGTATAATGATCACTATCAGAAATCAGTTTCCTCATAGACTCCCACACAAACATTGTACTTAGTAGTTAAACATCAGTTTTCCCATTAATCGCAACAACTTGAAAATGCCTGCTATCATCTCTACCAGTAAGAGCCAATGCCTTAAGCCAGAAAGAAGAAAGGAAAGAAGAAAATTAGAATTGGAATAGAAGAGACAAACTGTCCATGTTTGCAGGAAATTCATTTGCCTATGTGGAAAACATAAGAGAATCTACAGCTAACTGTGCATGCTGACCATGCTAAGTAGCTTCAGTCATGTTTGACTCTTTGCACTCTTATGGACTATAGTCCTCCAGGCTCCTCTGTCCATGGGATTCTCCAGACAAGAATACTGGAGTGCGTTGCCGTGCCCTCCTCCAGGAGATCTTCCCAGCCCAGGGATTGAACCCATTCTCTTAGGTCTCCTGCATTGGCAGGCAGATTCTTTACCACTAGTGTCACCTGCACACGTAATAAATTTGCTGAAGATAACATCCACTTTTAAGAATAAATAGCTACTTTTTTATTTTAAAAGGAAAATTGTACCTCTATAATAGAGAAATCTAGTTGTTACCACCTTGGCTTAGTGATCCAGCTTAATCTTATTAAGGGCGGTAGGCAGAATAATGGCTCCCTAAAGATGTCTACTTCCTAATGCCCAGAACCTATGAAAATGTAATGTACCTTACTTAAAATGGGGAGATTATGGTTGATTATCTGGGTGGACCTAATTTAATTGTATGAGCCTTTACAAGCAGAGAAAACTTTCCAACTAAGAGCAAAAGAAAGATCGCTTTTGCAATAGCAGGAGAAATCAGAGGAATTCCAATCATGAGAGGGACTCAGCATGTGGTTGCTGGCTCTGTGATTTAGTGGTCCACCTGTGAAGATTGGAGAGTGATCTAAGAGTGGGCCTGAACTGACAGCCCGTGAGGAAACAAGACCTCAGTTCTGTAACCATGAGATATTAGATTCTGCCAACCATCTAGATGACCGTAGAAGCAGATTCTTCTCAGAGTCTGCTGGTGAGAACCCAGCTGGCCTAAACCTTGGTATTAGCCTCGTGAAACCTGGAATAAATAGCTACTGCTAAGTCACTTCAGTCGTGTCCGACTCTGTGCGACCCCATAGACAGCAGCCCACCAGGCTCCACAAGTGGATTGCCATTTCCTTCTCCAATGCATGAAAGTGAAAAGTGAAAGTGAAGTCACTCAGTTGTGACCGACTCTTAGCGACCCCATAGACGGCAGCCTACCAGGCTCCTCTGCCCACGGGACTTTCCAGGCAAGAGTACTGGAGTGGGTTGCCACTGCCTTCTCCGATAAATAGCTAACACCACTGTAAATAAGTCCATTTGTATCATGAGACAATCTAGGCTTCTAACCTGCAAAACTCTGAGATAATAAATTTGTGTTGTCTGGAGCCACTAAATCTGTGATAATTTGTTCCAGCAGCAATAGGAAACTAAAACATTGATAAAGGACAGGCAAATATTATTGCCTCCTAATGTGATACAACATGAAATACACAGCACTACGTGTTTGAAATACCCTTGTCAAAAATGTATTACCTGAATCAAATTAAGACTTTGTTTTTTTACGAGAAATATGAGGAATAGAGAAACAAGTTAAATAGCACCACAAGAACCAGTCAGACCAATATGAAATGTGGGACTACTGGCTAGGAAGTGCAACTATTTTTCTGTTACATTTTGATCTGTTTAAAAAGCCATCATATTTAGACTTAAATAGACATTTCTCCAAAGAAGACATACAGGTGGCCAACAATTACATCAAGAGACAGATGTTCAATATTGTTATATGTTCAGTTCAGTTCAGTCACTCAGTTGTGTCTGACTCTTTGCGACCCCATGAATCACAGCATGCCAGGCCTCCCTGTCCATCACCAACTCCTGGAGTTCACTCAAACTCATATCCATCGAGTCGGTGATGCCATCCAGCCACCTCATCCTCTGTAATCACCTTCTGCCCCCAATCCCTCCCAGCATCAGGGTCTTTTCCAATGAATCAACTCTTCTCATGAGGTGGCCAATGTATTGGAGTTTCATCTTTAGCATCAGTCCTTCCAATGAACACCCAGGACTGATCTCCTTTAGGATGGACTGGTGGATCCCCTTGCAGTCCCAGGGACTCTCAAGAGTCTTCTCCAACACCACAGTTCAAAAGCATCAATTCTTTGGCGCTCAGCTTTCTTTACATTCCAACTCTTACAACCATACATGACCACTGGAAAAACCACAGCCTTGACTAGACAGACCTTTGTTGGCAAAGTAATATCTCTGCTTTTGAATATGCTATCTAGGTTGGTCATAACTTTCCTTCCAAGGAGTAAGCGTCTTTTAATTTCATGGCTGTTATATGTTAGAGAAATGCAAATCAAAACTACTATGAAGTATCACCTCACTCCAATCAGAGTAGCCATCATTAACAAGTCTACAAATAGAAAATGCTAGAGAGGGTGTGGAGAAAAGGGAACCTTCATACACTGTTGATGGGAATGTAAATTGGTGTAGTCGCTATGAAGAATAGTATGGAAGTTCCTTAAAAAAACTGAAAATAGTGTTATCATATGATCCAACAATTGCACTGCTTGGCATATATCCAGAGAAAACTCTTAATTCAAAAAGATACATGCATCCCAATGTTCATAGCAGCAGTATTTATAATAGCAAGGCATGGAAGGAACCTAAGTATGCATCTAATGGATAAAGATGTGGTAGTGTATATATACACTCGGCCATAAAAAATAATGAAGTAATTCCATTTGCAACAACGTAGATGGACCAAGAGATTATCATACTACATGATAATCATGTCGTAAGTCAGAAGGAAAAAGACAAATGATACCATCTTCAATTTAGGAAATGCATTTCAAAGTCTTAAAAAAGAGCTGTGCATTTATGTGCTCATACACGTACATCCCTTGATTTGCTAGGAATTTCCAGGCTGTAATCAGTAGCAGTTTTCTAGAATTGGTAAAGCTATCATTTGGCCGTCTTATATAAAACTTGTTCTCAGTAAAATAAGATGAAAAAAATATATATGATACCATTTACATGTGGGATCTGAAAAAAAGATAGAAAGGAACTTATTTTAAAAACAGAAATAAGACTCATGGACATAGAAAACAAATTTACCAATACCAAAGGGGAAAGGAAATGGAGGAGGAGTAAATTAGGCATTTGAGATTAGCAGATACAAGCTACTATATAGAAAATCAATAAACAACAGGTTCCTACTGTATAACACAGGGAACTTTATCCATATCTTGTAATAACTTATAATGGGAAAAAATCTGAAAAAATATGAACAGTGATTGGTGGAAAAACAGCAGCAGTTGGTGAAATTTGGATATTGGAATATTAAGTATATTGATAATTGAATTATAGATATATTGGGAAATTGTTAATTTTGTGGTCTGTGATTATGGCACTGTGAGTGTGTCCATAGTATTTGGAGATTCATGCTGAAGTATTTATTTAAGAGTGAAGTGTCATGGTGCTATAATTTACACTGAGATATTTTAGCCGAAAAAAGAAAAGAAATAAAGATTAAACAAATGTGGCAAAATGTTAATTACTTAATCTAGAGAGTAAGTACATAGATTTTAACAGTCTTTCTCATTTTCTGTATGTTTGAAAAACTTGAGGAAAAATTAGAGACAAAAAATAAATAGCATTCTATACACCAATGAAAACCCACTAAAAATGTAATTTAGCAAAGATACACCTTACAGTAGCAATAAAAACTCTTAAATACACAGGAATATGTTTAACAAAACATGTACAAAATTTAATGGAGAGAATTGTAGAACATTTTGAATGATGTAAAATTAGATTCAGACTTCACAAAAGAAACAAATACCATGTGTAATGAAGATTACCCATGAAATGCAAAACTCTATTTTTAAAATTAATTTTTATTGGAGTATAGTTGCTTTACAGTGTTGTGTTTCTACTGTACTGCAAAGTGAATCAGCTGTATGTATACATATATCCCCTCTCTGTGGGATTTCCTTCCCATTCAGGTGACAACAGAGCATCAGGTAGAGTTCCCGGCACTATACAGCAGAGTCTCGTTAGTTATCTATTTCATACATAGCATCCATAGCATCCATACGTCAATCCCAATCTCCCAATTCCTCCTCCCGCCCCACTCCCCTCCTTGGTATCCATACATTTGCCCTCTACATCTGTGTCTCTACTTCTGCTTTGAAATGCAAAACTTCAAATGGATATCTTAATCTTGGACAGGAAAGTATTTCTTAAACAAAGCACAAAAAGTATAAATTATAAAGAAGTGGAATAATTAACTTGATAATATTAAAATTTAAACCCCACAAATTAGGAAAAGAGATTTGTAAGTTACATATTAGTTAATAAAAATTAACATCCAGAGTATTTAAGTAATTCTTATAATTTAATACTTTTTAAAGAAAATAAAGTGATATGAAATAGTAATATAATATGTTGTTTGTTTAGTCGCTCAGTCATGTCTGACTCTTTTGTGACACCATGGACTATAGCCTGCCCAGCTCCTCTGTCCATGGGATTTCCCAGGCAAGAATGCTGGATTAGGTGGCCATTTCTTTCTCCAGGGTATCTTCCTGACCCAGAGATGGAACCTGCATCTCCTACATTGGCAGGTGAATTCTTTACCACTGAGCCACCTGGGAAATAATATAATGTTGTTCATTCACTCAGTCATGTTCGACTCTTTGCAACCCCATGGACTGCAGCATGCCAGGCCTCCCTGTCCTTTACCATCTCCCGGGGTCTGCTCAAACTCATATCCATTGAGTCTGTGATGCCATCCAACCATCTCATCCTCTGTTGTCCCTTTCTCCTCCTACCTTCAATTTTTCCCAGCATCAGATCTTTTCTAATGAGTCAGCTCTTCACATCAGGTGGCCAAAGTATTGGAGCTTTAGTTTGAGCATCAGTCCTTCCAATTTATATTCAGGATTGATTTCCTTTAGGATTGACTGGTTGGATCTCCTTGCTGTGCAAGGGACTCTCAAGAGTCTTCTCTAACACCACAGTTCAAAAGCATCAATTTTTCAATGCTCAACCCTCTTTATGGTCCAACTCTCACATCCATATATATAATATAATATATCCTTAGGTAAAAGTGGTTACTTGAAACAGAATTAATTTCACGGTTTCTTTGGATAATTAGAAAAGCAAATTACGTTCAGATAATTTGTCTACTTTAAAGATACTTCATAATTTTTGTGTTGTCTTTAATGTTCTCTATAATATAAAATGATTTTTTGTGTGCTTTAGGAACGCATCCCAGAAATGCAGATGTAATAGATGCTGGTTTATTTTAAATTATATAAACGAGGCATCCTGACAAATAATCATACCAACTGCTATATGTAAAGTTACTGATTATGGTCAACATATTTTGATTACTTACTACATGCCACACACATTATAAATATTGTTTTAGTTAAATCTCACAGCAATCCTGTGACATGTTAATAGTAGTAATATTATTACCAAAGAGGAAACTGAGATCTTCAGTAGTTAATTAACTTTTCCCCAAACCACACAGTCAGTAAATGGCAGGGCCAACTTGAATCTAGGACTGTGACCTTCAAAGCCCACCAACTTGAACATTATACTTTAATGTTAATACTTCCCATTTCTTTTGTTTCTAATGATACCAGGTAAATGGACACATGAAGACTAGTTCTCAGTTGTCTTTACATCTTCTTACCATTTTCTCAATTGCAGTTTTTTTTTCCTCAATCATTACTTAGTTTTAAAAGATAAACGAAACTCCTCCTAGAATAAAACAAAATATAACGGTTCTTTGCTAATTCTCAGATGGAAGAATCTTAAAGAAACATTCTCTCCTCCCAATTCCATTGTGTTGCCAATATCTCTTACAGATAAACTGAAATGAGTAGTTAATATTTCATTGCAGCATATCATATCTAAACTTTGTTACATTCAAGAAGTGAAACTAGGATATTATCCTGGTGGTCCAGTGGTTTAAAATTCTGCACTTCCTGGGCAGGGGGCACAGCTTCGATCCTTGGCTGGGGAACTAAGATCCTGCATGCTGCATGGCATGGCCAAAAAAAAGGAGTGAAACTAGTTTAATTTCTCTACTTACAGGAATATGAAAGTCAGATAGAAAAGGATATGTCCATTTCAGATGTGAATTCTATTACTGCACAAAGGATTAATTCTGCCAATTTTCTGAAAAAGGTAAACAACAACAAAATAATATTGTCAGTGTGTTTGAATTTAGTTTTGTGAAAACTAGTCTGCTGGATGCATAGCATAGTACTATATACTCTTCCCAGAGAGTCAAGTGGGCAGACCTGGTTGCTCCTCACCTCTTTCTGATCACTAAGGGGTTTTCTGTTCTGTTCAGACTTCTTTTTCAGAGTGAGTTATTGACCATCTGTAAATGTACACAGTTGACGTGTATTATTGATGCAACAGTTACTTCAGTTGACAGCAAACTCATTATTAGAGAATATTCCAACTTTTTCTGTTTACACCCATCTCTTCTTGACCCTGAAAATTCACTTTGAGAAGTACACCAGCATTTTGCTGGATTCCCTAGTTTTATGAACAACTCATAATGCCACACACCACAGCAGTTCAGCAGACAATGGATGGAGGACCTGCTAGGGGCCAGGAAACAGTAGAGAAAGACATGCTTCAGATATTTACAGAACACCCTGCCAAAGCCTAAACGAAGTTTGAGGTGGAATCCCTCAATCAAATTCACTCCTGATTTCTTTCCACTGACCCCTCATCCTTCCACCCTAAGCTTCCAGAGCACAGGGACTATATCTATAGATCCACGATGCCCGGCACTGTGCTCTTCACTCAGGAAGTGTTGAGACATGTTTGAGCAGTTAATGAGGTTAGGAATAAAACCAAAAGGCTGAGGAGATTTCTAAGACTTCTGCAAGAGTAGAATTGATAGCCCTTGCTATAGAGCACCAGAGAAGCCTTTCAAGACAACTTGAAAGCAGAGAGCCATGGAAAGATCTAAGAGATACACACCAAATACCTTGTAAAGACAGGAGAGAAGGGACCTTGTGTGGCTAGGTGAGCCCTAGGCAGGTATGTGCAGACCTGTTCTGACCACCCCATCTGTCTTTGGGCCAGTTATCTCTGCACTGAGTCCTGCTTTATTGTTTTATAAAAGCAGACCATCAAAATGCCCGCCTTGCTTTTCTTCTGAAGTAAAACGATGAAACTGCGCGTGCTGTGCTAGTTTATACTCTGTCCCTCTGAGAGCATGGCGGAAATGCCGACCACCGTAGCTGTCATAGTCTGTTTCAGTACTTCCTGTCTATCATTGGCAGGTGTTTTTCCCCACTCACCCTTGCCCCTCCTACACCTTCCTTGTTAAGTCCATGCGTGTGTGCCAAGTCATGTCAGTTGTGTCCGACTCTTTGTGACCTTGTGGGGTTTAGCCCACCAGGCTCCTCTGTCCATGGGACTCTAGGCAAGAATACTCTAGTGGGTTGCCATGCCCTCCTCCAGGGGATCTTCCTGACCCAGGGGTTGAACCCGCATCTCTCATGTCTCCTGCATTGGGTGGCGGGTTCTTTACCATTAGCACCACCTGGAAAGCCCTACTAGCTCCATATTTCTTTTAAAAAGAGTTGAGAGGTCATTTAATAATGAGATTTATGTCTTAGGAGATAAAGAGGTGTTCTTCTAAGAAAAGGGAACACATACCCTACTCATCCCTGCCCTTCTTTTGGATGGATAAGGAAGCCCAGGAGGGAGGGTAGCGAGGATCAGGAAGATGGTAAGAGCGCAAGTGTCTGAGGATTCTGGAGCTTCATGCAGGATCCTGCAAAGGAGTGTCAAGAACATTTTGTGATTGTGTTTCAGCTCCTTGTGAAGACGTCTTTGTTATCCAGAGATAGTTTCACACTACAAGTTGAAGGATACTGACTCTAATTATAGGTGCTGGAATCCTGGTTTGACATTGGAGGCCTCAAAGGGCCATGGGTGTTTAAATCTGATCGTGAGTTATGTGGGTTAAACTCACTGCTGTGTTACTGGGGTCAGTGGTACCTGAGACTAGGGTTAGAGCAGTAAAGTCCCAGCACTCTCATGGATTGCTAGATAAAGTTTTGCTGAAATATTTGTATCTAAGAGGCCTGCAGCTCTCCTCAATCTGTCCCTTCCATTAATTTACTCAATAAATACTTACTGAGCATCTGCTCTTAATCAAGCATTATACTAGAGATTGGAATTACAGCAGTAAACAAGAGAGACTAAAATCCTTGACCTCCTAGGCATTCTAGTGGGAGAAGTCAGATAATGAACAAAATATTAGTGTATTAGATTGTGGTATGTGCTCTAACAAGTTGGAAAAGGGCACAGGTGTGTGTGTGTGTGTTGGGATGTGGGGTACAGTTTTCAATAAGATAATCAAGGAAAGCCCCCCAGAAGGCATCACCAACAAAAGACCTGAAAGCTGAGGGAGCTGGAGTTGGAGCTCCAAAAAGTTGGAGTTGTCGTGGGAGAACATTGCAGGCTGATGGAACCGCATGTGAAAACTGAGACAGGAAGATGCGGAGCCTGTGGCAGGAACAGCAAGGAGCTCAGTCTGTGTGCTGCCAGTGGAGCAAAAGAGAGAGAGAGAATGAGAGAAAGGGTGGGAGAAGGGAAAGAAAGAAGGAAAGGGAGGGAAGGCTCAAGCACAATAATAAGGTCAGAGGGGAGAGGGATGTGGTTCACCTTCAAGGCAAGCAGTTTGTTGCTCATACAGGCTTCCCTGGTGGCTTAGACGGGAAAGAACCTGTCTGTAATGGAGGAGACCTGTGTTCAGTCCCTGGGTTGGGAAGATCCCCTGAAGAAGGGAATGGCAAACTACTCCAGTATCCTTGCCTGGGAAATTCTATAGACAGAGGAGCCTGGTGAGCTACAGCCCATGGGGTCACAAAGAAAGTAACATGCACACACACACACACACACACACACACACACAGCAGAGTAATTCTTAGGAATTCTGTTTTTCCCATTCTCCTACCACCTCATTTTCCTATATAATTTAAGCAGATCACTAGTCTCTAGGTTGGGCTTCCCAGGTGGTGCTAGTGGTAAAGAACCCTTCTGCCAATGCAGGAAAGGTAAGAGATGCAGGTTCGATCCCTGGGTCGGGAAGATCCCCTGGAGGAGAGCATGGCAACCCACTCCAGTATTCCTGCCTAGAGAATCCTGTGGACACAGGAGCCTGGTGGGCTACAGTCCGTAGGGTCGTAAAGAGTCAGACACAAGTGAAGCGACTTAGCACACGTGCACATTGCACAATGTCTAGGCTACATTATCTCCAGGATGATTTGTGGCAGGACGGAAAGCAGAAATTTGCCTCAAGACACGCTTCTTCCTGGTTTCATTTCTAAAAGTCTGCACCTGATGTGAAGGATGGGATCAGAGTAGAAAGGGAGGAATTTCCTTAGACTATAAAGAATTTCAGAGTCCTCAGAGGAACCAATTTCTGTGGGTTCTGCAAGCAGCACAGGCTTAGGGGAATGGCTCTGCTGAAGCACTGAATATCTTACCAAGCAGACAGAATGAGGACTTAAGGTCAGAATAGGATGAACTCAAAGGACATACAGAATGCGATGACATTTCTTTGGGGATTAAGATTTTTATGTATACAAGTGACTTCTGTAAAAACAGATTCACAGGTAATCATCTTTGGTGAAGACTAATTCTATCTATGTGAATACTCTGAGTTAGGTTGAAAAAGAGATGAGAGGGTCATAATGAGAGTGTTAGGAATGATTTTGATAATGGTAGAAAACAGAACCATACTTTCACTTATCTAATTCCCCTTCCCATTCCTTACTTACAAAAAGTAAGAGTAACAACAAAAAAAAAGTGATACCAGTAGCATTGTGTATACTTAATCTTAAAATATGAACTCTTCATTTCTTAAAAATATTTTTTGTAGATGAGAAGGTTGGTAATGAGAAGAATTGTCAAAGTTAGCAAATTTAACTTATCAGATATTGTGGCTGATTATGAAGAAATTATATCTGCAAGGTATATATTAAAATTATTATTATTTAAGTCTGAAATATAAAGCTATAAGCTAGTTCCTTCAGAGTTCTCTTTTTATATTAATGTCAAAATCCAGTTACAAAGCATAAAATGAAATATAGTGGTTTAAATATTTTTAATAATTTTAAAATTCCATTTTGGACATATCTGTATGATTTATATTTTCAATTATATAGTGTTTTAGTTTTTAACCCTCTGCTTGTGGCAAGAAAAAAAAGAAAGCAAAACACCTTTGTCCAAAATTAGTTTTGCTCTCAGATCTCCCTGTCCTGGGACTGATTCTGGAAAAATCATTGGTGGTAGCACCAAGCACTAAGCCTATAATCTCCCCCTTTCAAAACTGAATCCTCAGCAAGGACTGATAAAAGGACTCTGTGATCCACAAGCAGCTGCGGGGGAGCCTTTTGCTGAAGGAACTCAATTCTCATACTGTCTTATCTGTGAGATTTAAGGGTAGGATCAGGAATTAGGGATGTTACATATCTGGGAAACCACTCTGGGGCCACTTGCAGATTCTTCGTATTAACAGGAAGGTTTTAATTGGTTTAGGATGCTGAAATATATTTGCGGGGAGGTGTTTCTATTCTAAAATATACCTTGAAGTAATTCTTCTATGAGCAAATGTTTTTTAAATGAAAACTTATTTAAAAAAATTTTTATTGGGGTATAGTTGATTTACAACGTTGTGCTAGTTTCTGCTGTACAGCAAAGTGAATCTGTTATACACATGCGTATATCCACTCTTTCTTAGATTCTTTTCCCACATAGGCCATTACAGAGTATTTAGTGGAGTTCCCTGTACTATACATAGGTCCTTATTAGTTATCTATTTCATATTTAGTAGTCATAAATAGTGGTGTGTGTGGTGATGGACCGGGAAGCCTGGCGTGCTACAGTCCATGGGGACTGCAAAGAGTCAGGCATGACTGAGTGACTGAACCGAACTGGCAGTGATGTGTGTGTGTCAGTGATGAAAACTTATTCTTTAACTTTTCATTTTACATTGGAGTACAGGTGATTAACAATGTTGTGTTAGTTTCAGGTGTACAACAAAGTGATTCAGTTAGACACATACGTGTACCTATTCTTTTTCAAATTCTCCTCCTAATTAGGTTGTTACAGAATACTGAGCAGAGTTCCCTTTGCTGTACAGTAGGTCCTTGTTGTTTATCCATTTTAAATATAACAGTGTGTACATGTCAACCCCAAACTCCCTATCTGTCCCCCTCAACCCTTCCCTGCTGGTAACCATAAGTTTGTTCTCTAAGTCTATGAGTCTGTTTCTGTTTTGTAAATAAGTTCATTTGTATGTTTTTTTGGATTCCACATATAAATGATATTACACCACATTTCTTTCTCTGACTTACTTTCCTCAGTATGACAGTCTCTAAGTCCATCCATGTTGCTACAAATGGCCTTATTTCATTCTTTTCAATAGCTGAGTAATATTCCATTATATATATTAAGAAACATATATATATGTGTATATATGCTACATCTTCTTAATCCATTCTCCTGTATATGGACATTGTGGCTGCTTCCATGTCTTGGCTATTGTAAACACACTGCAATGAATACTGGGGTGCATGTTCCCTTTCAGACCATGTATTTCTCTGGATACATGCCCAGGAGTGAGGTTACAGGATGATACGGTAGCTCTGTTTTTAGTTTCTTAAGGAGCCTCCATACTGTTCTCCATAGTGGCTTCACAAATTTACATTCCCACCAACAGTGTAGGAGGGTTCTCGTCTCTTTCTACCCTCTCCAATGTTTATAGTTTCTGGGTTTTTTGATGATAGCCATTTTGTCTGGTGTGAGGTGATATCTTCTTCCAGTTTTGATTTGCATTTCTCTAATAATTAGCAATGTTGAACATCTTTTCATGTGCCTCTTGACCATCTATATGTCTTCTTTGGTGAAAATGTCTGTTTAAGTCTTCTGCCTCTTTTTTGATAGAGTTGTTTGTTTTGATGATGTTAAGCATCATGAGCTGTTTATAAATTTTGGAGACTAATCCCTTGGTCACATCGTGTGCAAATATTTTCCCCAGTCTGTGAGCTGTCTTTTCATTTAGTTTATTGTTTCCTCTGCTGTGCAAAAACTTTTGAGTTTAATTAGGTCTTATTTGTTTATTTTTGTTTTTCCATTTCCATTACTCTGAGAGAGGGATTGAAGAAGATGTTGGTGCAATTTATGTCAGAGGGTGTTCTGCCTATGTTTTCCTCTAAGAGTGTTATAGTGTGCAGTCTTACATTTAGGTCTTTAATTCATTTTGAATTTATTTTTGTGTATGATGTCAAAGAATGTTCTAATATCATTTTTTGCATGTAGCTGTCCAGTTTTCCCAGCACCATTTACTGAAGAGACTGTCTTGCCTTCATTGTATATAGTCTTTCCTCCTTAGATTAATTGACCATAAGTACATGCGTCTATTTCTGGGCTTTCTGTCCTGTTTCATTGATCTGCATTTCTATTTTTGTGTCAGTACTATGCTTTTTGTGTGTGCCATGCTGTTTTGATGACTATAACTTTGTAGAGTAGACTGAAGTTTTTATTTTCAGTCTTTAGAGGAAAACAAGTGTGACTATAAAGTTATAATTCCATATAACTTTGTGTTTCCATGTAGGTTCCTATAGGTTTGTGTTGCCAGGAGTTGCAGCACTTATAACTAACTCCTACTCAGAACTGTGTAGAAATGATCAAGAGAATAATTCCTAAGAAATGAATACTCTTTTGAAATAACATCTTGTTTCATGGGATTACCTCTCCATGCCCTATATCTTCTTGGACCATATACCCAAAGAGAATGGGGCCATCAGATGCTCTCTTAAAACACAGAATCCCTTCTACACTCAGAAAAAGATCATTTTCTGGAGTCTAAGACAACTCTGTCTCTCCTACACAGTAAAGAGAACATGGTTCAGAATAATGACCTTATTTATAATAAATTTTAAAAATCATTATCTTTCAAATCTTAAGTTATTTTATATCAATCTGATTGACCACTTTTTAGCCAGTTGACATATGCAGTTTGTAAACTTCTTGAACAACGAAGAAAGTTAAAGCCTCAGAGGAAAGAAAGGAAAAAAGTGGCAGCACAGACTATCTGTGATAGAGATATTAAGATTCTTATCAGAATACTGAGAGCTTATAATATTCCTACAAGGAAAACAACAGTTAATAGGTAAGGCAATTGCACCAATTTTTGGAGTTACAAAAAATGTCTTAAATGTAAATTTCTAAACTATCTTTTTAATAAAACTTTGTATTTTATTCATGTTCTACATACAAAAGCTGAATGAGAGTTGAAATCTTCATTTGAATAGTCAAACTTAACGTCATTGCTATGTAGTAAAAGTTTGCAGAAGTTTGAGATGCCCAAAGTATCTTTAACATGTGTATTTTTGGGTGCTTTATTCAATAAATGCTTTCTGTCCATATTCCCTATTTTGAAAACTTAAGCAGCTATTGCCAATTAATTATACTGTCCACTCACAGTGTTGGAAGTAGAATAGTAGAATACAGGAGAGAATAGGCTCCATTTTGGACTTGTCATTTTAGGTGACTTCTATAAAAATCAGATCTTACCATCTCTTTTGCAGGCACTCAGAATGATGTGTTTTATCGGTGTTTCTTGGGCAGAGGATATGTGGGGTCAGAATGGTCAAATGAAGTCATCCTGAATATTTAGTATATCCTCAATATCAAGTGTCATATATTTAATCTCATATATAATTTATATATTGTAAATATTTCATACCCAGGTACCTAAGGGATACTGAGTATCCCTATCTACATTTAACACAGGTGTGTTCTACTTGCTTATTTTATGTTTTATCCCGTGAATTCTATCTATGAGAAACATTTTGCTTACTAGCTACTAACCTACAGTTAAAACCTCTTAAAGATTTTGCCTGTGTTTTGTAAATATGATTTTATTTATAATTCACTTGATATTCTCAAAACAAATGCACATTTCAGGGCTGTTTTGTGAAATAAGGACCTTTTAAAATTAGTACCATTTTCTGCAATAATTGGGCTTATTGGGCTTCCCTTGTGGCTCAGCTAGTAAAGAATACACCTACAATGGGGAGACCTGGGTTCAATTCCTGAGTTGAGAAGATTCCCTGGAGAAGGGAAAGGCTACCCACTCCAGTATTCTGGCCTGGAGAATTCCATGGACTGTATAGTCCATGGGGTTGCAAAGAGTTGGACATGACTGAGTGACTTTCACTTTCTGCAATAATTAATCTGTAAAAGAAAGAATACTGTAACACCAAAAATAGGAATAATACAGCTCCAAGTATTACCTACCCTATTTTTCCCTTTTTGCTGAGGATCAGTGAAGACTTTACTGCAGACTGGTTCCCATCCATAGCTTAGCACTGAGGAGCTACCCTTTCAGAGTAGTGATATGAAGACCCAAAGCAAACTGTAAGATCCAGGGTAACTGACTTATCTATCTCTATAAGCATAAGCAGAAACCCAACAACATAGCACAGAAGCATAAGCAAAAACACACCTACTCGCACCAAAACAAATACTGAAATTAATTAAAATGTATGTTCCTATATTGTTTTTCCTGAAGGTCCTTGGATATGCCCACTTATTTGATATCATCCATGTCTCGCCTCAGACATAAAGAAACAATCAAATCATTAACCTCAGATGAACTCTTAAATGAGGTAAGTATTTAACACTTCTCTAAAGCTCAGTTTTGATTACGTTTTCCCTGAATTGCAACTGGCCCCTAACTGGACTATCCATCGCTACTCTCTTGGGCTTCTAGTTTACTCTCCATAACACAGTCATGGTGCTGTTTACATAATGTAATTCTAACCATTTCATTCTCTACTACCCTGCTCTCAGTGTCTATAGAATAAAATGCAAGCTCCTTAGAAAGTCTACCAAAATCTGTATTTACCTGGTTCTTATCTACCAATCAGCCAGCCACATTTCCCTCCACCCCACAGCAGTATCATATCACACTACTGCGTTCTAGAAGTCCTCCATTCTTGCCCTTTCCTTTGCCTGGAATGGCCACCATACTAAATGTGCATGTGTTACTGGCCACATGAACTACTATTTAATGTTTCAAAGCTCAAGCCCATGCAATGTGTTCTCTGTGAAGTTCTCTTTGTCCTCACCCCCAAAAGTTTAATCATTCTCTCTCCTGAGTAACTGTTATATCCTGAATATATTTCTTATGTTTCATTGCCATTGTTTGCTTAACTGTTTGTTTTCTCCAGACAGACTTAAGATAAAAATCTTTACTGATATCCATGTATTTTTGAATCCTAGCAAAATCGTACCTGATATTAAATAGAATGAAATCTTAATTGAACGAATGAATGAATACATAATGGTTGTTTGAAAAACCAGAAAAACCAAACCATCTAGTTATCAGCCAGTAACTAATTTCTACCTTTAATCAACTATATAAAATATTACAAAAACCTAGTCAGTGTTTATCATGTGTTTCAGGATATTGTACACCCCTTTGTGGAAGTTTCTTTTCAGCACACTGTATACCAAACCAGCATTGCCAGTGGATCTCATCCATGCTGGAATGAAGAAATTAAAGTAGATTTTATGTAAGTTGGAGTCCATTTTTCCTTGACTTCTAAAACAAACCAATAACAGAATTATTTTCTTGAGCCATTTATTTAAAATAATGATTGATACAGGCTTAATTTTTAAGTTTTTAAATTATGAAGTGTGTTTACATAGATAATATATGCATGTGTGCTAAGTCGCTTCAGTCATGTCTGACTCTTTGCGACCCTGTGAACTGTCGCCCACGAGGCTCCTCTATCCGTGGGATTCTCTAGGCAAGAATACTGGAATGGGTTGCCCTGCCCTTCTCCAGGGGCTCTTCCCGACTCAAGAATTGAACTCGCGTCTCCTGTGGCTCCTGCATTGCAGGAGGATTCTTGAGTCAGCAGGGAAGCCCCTATATAATGTACATGTAAATATAAGTTCTGAGGGAAAATGAATATTTGCGTATCTACCATTTAGCTTTAAAAATGGAGTGTTACCAGTAACTTTGAAGGCTCCACTGTGCCAATACCTAACTGTATCCCCTTCCTATCTCCCCAGAGATAACAACCATATCACCCTTGTGTTTATCCTTCCTTCTCTTTCTTTATGATTTTAAATCATAGATATTCATCCTTAGCTATGTTTTATTTATTTATGGATGCCTTTCAACTGTATATATATTGAATTATCTTTTGCAACCTGTTTCTTTACTCTTCATTATTTTGAGAGATTTATCCATATTCATAACTATTTCTTCCTGCATTTTCACTTCATTTTAGTATTCCACTGTGTTAAAATGCCATAATTTATTTATTCTTTATCCTGTTGATGCACATTTGCCTGGTTTTAGTGTTTTGCTATTATGAATAGTGTTGCTCTGAACATTTTTGTACTTGTTATCTGGAACACACATCTAAGAGTTTCTTTTTAAGACAGTAGTTCTCAGGCTATTTTGTGCACTGAAATCACCTGTATGACTTCTTTAAACAAATTGCTGGGCCCAACTCCATAGTTTCTAATTCAATAGCTCTAAAGTAGGGCTGATACATAATTCCATTTCTAACAAGTTCCAGGTGTTACTGATGCTACTAGTCAGGAGACACTTTGAAACCCTCTGCTCCAGGATCCATATCCAGGAGTGGAATTGCTTCAACTTTACTATGTAATGTCAATTTTTTTCCCAAAGTGATTGTGCCAATATACACTCTCAGTATATAAGTTCCTATTGTGCCACATATTCAATAATATTTAATATTTTTTCAATTAATTTTTCTAATCTGGTGGATCTAAAGTGATATTCTTACTGTGATTTAATTTACATTCCTGGATTTCTAATGATATTGAGTTTCTTTTTCTTCCATTTTAAACAAACTGATAGAGTTTAGCATTTTTAGAGAGTTTAGGTTCCTAGTAAAATTGAGCAGAAAGCAGAATTCTTACATATCCTCTCCCTTCAACACACACACACACACAGCTTCCCTAAGTGCCAGTGTAATACATTTCTTATGAAACAGACCATATTATGAGACAAAGTCCACAATTTACATTACAATTCATTCTTTGTGTTGTACATTCTATGCGTGTGTACTCAGTTGCTTCAGTCATGTCCAACTGTTTGTGACCCTGTGGACTATAGCCCACCAGGCTCCTCTGTCCATGGGATTTCTCCAGGGAAGAATACTGGAGTGAGTTGCCATGCCCTCCTTCAGGTGATCTTCCTGACGCAGGAGTCGAACCTGCATCTCCCACCTCTCCTGCAGTACAGGTAGATTTTTTTACCACTAGTGTCACCTGGGAAGCCTTGTATGTTCCATGGGTTTTGTCAAGAATAGCAAGGAGAGATAGGAAAACCTCCCTCAGTGATCAATGCAAAGAAATAGAGGAAAACAATAGAATGGGGAAGATTAGAGATCTTTTCAAGAAAATTAGAGATACCAAGGGAACATTTCATGCAAAGATGAGCACCATAAAGGACAGAAATGGTATGGACCTAACAGAAGCAGAAGCTATTAAGAAGAGGTGGCAACAATACACGAAGAACTATACAAAAAAGATCTTCATGACCCAGATAACCACGATGGTGTGATCACTCACCAAAGCCAGACATCCTGGAATGCGAAGTCAAGTGAGCCTTAGAAAGCATCACTACGAACAAAGCTAGTGGGGGTGATGAAATTCCAGTTGAGCTATTTCAGATCCTAAAACATGATGCTATGAAAGTGCTGCACACAATATGCCAGCAAATCTGGAAAACTCAGCAGTGGCCACAGGACTGTAAAAGGTCAGTTTTCATTCCAATCCCAAAGTAAGGCAATGCCAAAGAATGCTCAAACTACCACACAATTGCACTCATCTCACCCACTATCAAAGTAATGCTCAAAATTCTCCAAGCTAGGCTTCAACTGTACATGAATCATGAACTTCTAGATGTTCAAACTGGATTTAGAAAAGGCATAGGAACCAGAGTTCAAATTGCCAACATCCGTTGGATCATCGAAAAAGCAAGAGAGTTCCAGAAAAACATCTAATTTTGCTTTATTGACTATGCCAAAGCTTTTGACTGTGTGGATTACAACAAACTGGAAAATTCTTCAAGACATGGGAATACCAGACCAGCTTGCCTACCTCCTGAGAAATCTGTATGCAGGTCAAGAAGCAACAGTTAGAACTGGACGTGGAACAACAGACTGGTTCCAAATCGGGAAAGGATTACGTCAAGGCTGTATACTGTCACCCTGCTTATTTAACTTATATGCAGAGTACACCATGCAAAATGCCGGGCTGGATGAAGCACAAGTTGAAATCAAGATTTCTGAGAGAAATACCAACAACCTCAGATATACAGATACCACCCTTATGGCAGGAAACAAAGAAGAACTAGAGAGCCTCCTGATAAAAGTGAAAGAGGAGAGTGAAAAAGTTGGCTTAAAACTCAACATTCAGAAAATTAAGATCATGGCATCCAGTCCCATCACTTCATGGCAAATAGATGGGGAAACAATGGAAATGGTGAGAGACTTTATTTTGGGGGGCTCCACAATCACTACAGATGGTGACTACAGCCATGAAATTAAAGGACGCTTGCTCCTTGGAAGGAACATTATGACCAACCTAGACAGCATATTAAGCAGAGACATTACTTTGCCAACAAAGGTCCGTCTAGTCAAAGCGATGGTTTTTCCAGTAGTCATGTATGGATGTGAGAGTTGGACTATAAAGAAAGTTGAGCACTGGAGAACTGATGCATTTGAACTGTGGTGTTGGAAAAGACTCTTGAGAGTCCCTTGGACTGCAAGGAGATCCAACCAGTCCATCCTAGAGGAAATCAATCCTGAATATTCATTGGAAAGACTGATGATGAAGCTGAAGCTCCAATGCTTTGGCCACCTGATGCGAAGAACTGACTCATTGGAAAAGACCCTGATGCTGGGAAAGATTGAAGGCAGGAGGAGAAGGGGACGACAGAGGATGAGATGGTTGGATGGCATCACCAACACAATAGACACAAGTTTGAGTAAACTCCAGGAGTTGGTGATGGACAGGGAGGCCTGGCGTGCTGGAGTCCATGGAGTTGCAAAGAGTCGGACACTACTGAAGAACTGAACTGAACTGAACTGCTACTCACTCCAGTATTCTTGCCTGGAGAATCTCATTAACAGAGGAGCCTGGTGGGTTACATTCCATAGGGTCACAAAGAGTTGGACATGACTGAAGAAACTTCGCGTGTGCGCACACCTGGGTATGTGCCCATAAGTGGGATTGCTGGGTCATATGGCAAATCTATTTTTAGATTTTTAAGGAACCTCCATACCGTTCTCCATAGTGGCTATACCAATTTACATTCCCACCAACAGTGTAGGAGGGTTCCTTTTTCTCTACATCCTTTCCAGGATTTATTGTCTGTAGATTTTTTGATATTGAGTCTAATGAAAGATAACAGTCATCTTGAAAACACATAGCTTTTCTTAGCTTACACTTTATAAAAGAAAATAACACAGGTAATTTTATAGTCCTTTATGAATAATGATTTTATAAAATCAATTAAGCATCTGAATATTTTTTCTTATTTACAGCTTACCAGGACATGATTGTAACTTCTCAAGTTTATCTAAAATAAAAGATAATATATATATCAACATTTTTGATGAAATGATTATTGAAAAGCATGAGGTAAAGTAGAAAAATTATAATAATCAATGTTGAAATAATTCTAGGTTCAGACTGAATGAAGTCTGTGAACATATTTGTTAATTTGCTTTTAGATGCAGTGTCTATTTACAACAATTTCTAAAAGGGATATGGAGCAACATGAAATAAAATCAGACATGTGACAAGTCAATTCAAAAATAAACAGAGATCATAAACCACACATAGGAAGAGGAGGGATAAATATACCATGAATTTGGGGAAACTAGGTTTCTGCAGTTGAACCTTATATCTACGTGTGAACTTCCTGGTAGCGAAGCTTTAGCATGTTTTCAAGGTTTGCTGCACTAAGCATATTTGCTATGATATATACTGAATGTATATACTACGGTAAAGGTATATACATTAAGGTGCTTTACATTGTTTACTGAGATGTAGGTAAATCTCAAAAGCAATGGCTATGAACTGCAGACAGGAATCAGGTGTACTGGTAGCTTTTTTCAAACTTCAGCGATTTCCCAGATTCAAGTAAATGGTAGCAACACATCCAGGGCTTAGAAACTGAATACCATGGCTTCCTAGCTGGCATGTGATCACTAGAATCTCAATATTGTCTATTATGACCCTGAACTCCCTGGTATTTGTTCTTAGAAGAAAAGAGAGATCAGATTAAAATGGGAGCCAGAATATATTGCACTTTCTTTTGCAAGGTTTTTACATTTCTAAACTGGACTGTCTGCAAGAGGACCATTCAGTGAATTTTCTTAGTCAAGAAATGGCCCATGTTAACCTTTGTTGTGGTGGCTGTTCAGTCAATAAGTTGTGTCCGACTCTTTGTGACCCCATGGACTCCAGCACACCAAGCTCCCCTGTCCTTCACTATCTCCCAGAGTTTGTTCAGATTCATGTCCACTGAGCTGGTGATGCTATCTAACTGATGCCATTATTTCTTGGCAGTAAGCCAACATAACCCATAATTATGACAGCAAGGGAAAGGTGATTGATGGCAAAGCACAAAATGAAGAAGAAAGCAAGACAGTATATGGGGAAAACTACAATGAATTGTCCTTTTTATCTCCCTTCTTTTTTCCTAGCTCTTTACTTCAGCCCAGATTAATAGTGTATATCTGTAATATTAACAGAAAATTTGAGTTTATAGATTTAAAAGAAATCACATTAACATCAATAATTTAAGGTCTTATTCTTATTCTACCTTCTACTCACAAAACCTCCACCAGTCCCTCGCAAAATTTTCTGGAAGCCTCCGAGGAGTCCTCATAATTGTGCTTAGACATGACTGTTAGCTATAGTCGTCAGTATGTGTGTTCTTTTGACTCAGCCCCCGAAGCTCTCAAAGCCACCGAAAAGAATCTCACCACCAGCACTGTTGACACTGCCCCTGATTATGATGCCACCATCTGTGCCAAGGGTGTTATCCCTCCAGTTATCCTTGAGCCCAAAGCTATCAAACTTCTGAATACTCAAGAGGCACTGGATTCTGTACAAACATGGGCAGAACGGGCCTATTTTCTCTGAATCCATACCACATATTATGTATCTAGACTTCAAAGCAATAGTGTTTGTACACAAAATCTCACAGTAGAAGAGCTTCTCCAGCCACTGACCCTAATCATCAGGGGCCAAACCAAGGACAAGGGACCTAGTGGGGTTCAGTGTGCACCAACCCTTTCCGTGTCTTCATTGTCCTTTCTCTTCTTCTTGATTCCTAAACTCAACCCAACTGCTCTCATCTTCCCTAATTACAAGTAAAAATCAGTGGATATAAGTATATACTAGTACTATGGAGCAGTTTGTTGCCTATGCCAGTCTTAACTCAAACAAGCAACATGCCTATCCCAAGAACTATTCTCTAACACCTTTCCCATATTCCCCCCTATTTCAGCACTTTGGCTGATGAAATGAAAAATGTAAATGGCTAAAAGTGAAGTGAGTTACAGAGTAAATGCCAGTGGGGTTAGTGGTATTGGCAGTAAATGCCAAACCTTTTTTTGCCCAATACCCCACTACACTGTCTCTAATTTTTAAAAATAGCATTATTGAGAAGTAGTTGGCATACAGTAAGCTGCACATAAAGTGTGTATTTTGACAAATTTTGACATATATGTATATATATACATGAAACCATCATCAAAGTCAAGGCAATGAATATATGCATCACTCTCAAAGGTTTTCCTCTGTCCTGTTAGAATACCTCCATCTTTCCCTTCCTTCCTCCCACCCCAGGAAACGATTCATCTGCTTTCAGTAACTGTAGTTTATATTTTCTGGAATTTTATAGAAATGGTATCATACAGTTTTCACTCTTTTTTTCCTTGGCATGGCAGCTTTCCTTCAGGGAAAAAAATTATTTTTAGATTTGTCTATGTTGTGTTATTTATCAAATAGTTCATTACTTTTTATTGTATAGTGGTAGTCTGTTGAAAACACATTGTATTGTATGTTTAAATATTCACCTGTTGATGGACAAGTGGGTTTTCTATGGCAGGGGTGAGAGGGCTATTATAAATAAAACTACCATGAGGATTTGTGTAGAAGTCTTACCTACAAATGCTTTAATTTTGGGGGCGGTAAATACATAGGAGTGAAATGACTGGATCATATGGTAAGTGGACACTTAAGAAACAAACTTTTTTCAAAGTGATTGTACCATTTTTTATTTCTACCAGCACTGTATGAGACTTCTAGTTCTTTCACATTCTTACAAGCATGTAGTCAGACTTCAAAATTTTAGCCATTCTAAAAAGCCTGTGGTTGTATCTCATTATAGTTTTAATTTGCATTTCCTAATGACTAATGAAGAGGAACTAAAAAGCCTCTTGGTGAAAGTGAAAGAGGAGAGTGAAAAAGTTGGCTTAAAGCTCAACATTCAGAAAACTAAGATCATGGTATCTGGTCCCATCACTTCATGGGGAATAGATGGGGAAACAGTGGAAACAGTGTCAGACTTTATTTTGGAGGGGGCTCCAAAATCACTGCAAATGGTGACTGCAGCCATGAAATTAAAAGACGTTTACTCCTTGGAAGGAAAGTTATGACGAACCTAGATAGCATATTCAAAAGCAGAGACATTACTTTGCCAACAAAGGTCCGTCTAGTCAAGGCTATGATTTTTCCTGTGGTCATGTATGGATGTGAGAGTTGGACTGTGAAGAAAGCTGAGCGCCGAAGAATTGATGCTTTTTAACTGTGGTGTTGGAGAAGACTCTTGAGAGTCCCTTGGACTGCAAGGAGATCCAACCAGTCTATTCTGAAGGAGATCAGCCCTGGGATTTCTTTGGAAGGAATGATGCTAAAGCTGAAACTCCAGTACTTTGGCCACCTCATGCGAAGAGTTGACTCATTGGCAAAGACTCTGATGCTGGGAGGGATTGAGGGCAGGAGGAGAAGGGGACGACAGAGGATGAGATGGCTGGATGGCATCACTGACTCAATAGATGTGAGTTTGAGTGAACTCCGGGAGATGGTGATGAACAGGGAGGCCTGGCGTGCTGCGATTCATGGGGTCGCAAAGAGTCGGACATGACTGAGTGACTGAACTAAACTGAACTGAATGACTAATGATGTTGGATGGCTTCCCTGGTGGTTCAGATGGTAAAGAATCTGCCTGCAATGCAGGAGACCTGGGTTTGATCCCTGGGTTGGGGAGATCCCCTGAAGAAGGGAATGGGAACCCATTCTAGTATTCCTGCCTGGAAAATTCCATAGACAAAGGGGCCTGGCGAGTCGCAGTCAGACATGACTGAGCAACTAACAACACACAATGATGTTGAGCATTTTTTAATGAATTGCTCTTGGTGTCATGTTTTTTAGCTCTGATTTTATAACTCTTTATTAGAGTTACAGGGCTTCCCAGGTGGCGCTGGGGGTAAAGAACCTGCCTGCTAATGCAGGAGACATAAGAGACTCAAGTTCCATCCCTTGGTAGGGAAGATCCCCTGGAGGAGGTCATAGCAACCCACTGCACTATTCTTGCCTGGAGAATCCTCATGGACACAGGATCCTGGAGGGCTACAGTCAATTGGGTCACACAGAGTCAGACACGACTGAAGCAACTTAGCACACACACACACACACACACACACACACACACACACACTGTTAAGATTATATTCCTTCTTCATGAATTGATTGCTCTATTATTATGAAATATTCCTCTTTATCCCTGGCTACATTTCTTAATTCTTAAATCTACTTTGTATGTTATAAATATAGTCACTTTGGCTTTCTTTTCATTGGTGTTTGTATGTATGGTGTATCTTTTTCTTTCTTTTCTTCTTATTTTCTCTTTTAATCTGTGTCTTTATATGTAAAATGAGTTTACTTTAGACAGTGTATAGTCTTGGGTCTTCCTTTTTTACTCAGTTAACAACCTCTATCTTTCAATGAATGGGTATTTATGTTTTGTGTAACTATTGACTTGGCTGGGTTCCATCTTCCTATTTGCTTTCTACTTGTCCCATCTGTTTTTTATTCTTTTTTTCTTCCCTTTTTTGGATTAATAGAGTACTTTTATTATTCTGCTTTATTTTCACTATTGGCTTATTAGCTGTACTTTTTTAATTTCTTAATTGTTGCTCTAGGTTTTATTATATATTACTGCACTTATCACAGTCTATAATATTATGCCACTCCACATACAGTGTAAGGAGAGGATATTATTACACTTCCGTTTCTACTCCTATGCTTTGTGTTAGTATTATTTTATCATATATTTTGCTTTTACGTATGTCATAAACTCTGCAACAGGTCATTATTGTTGCTTTAAATAGTCAATTATCTTTTAAAGAAACTTTTGAAAGTGAGAAAAAAACTTTTCTATTTACTCTTTGGTTTCTTTTTAAAATGAAAGAGAATTTATTATACTTACCTGCAAGTTTGTGTGAAGTTATTCATCACATGATATAGAATAGTAATAGAAAACATTTATTTTAATAGGATCGCTGTTTCAAGAGCTGCAGTGCTCATTCATATGTAAGAAAGAATTGGCTTGGATCCATTGTCTTCCCTTTCTCTGCTCTCCTACAACAATCTGAGGTAATAGAAAATGATTCTTTGCTAACTCTAAATTTTTGTCTCTGGCTAATAGAAACACTTACTGTTTTCTTTGAGTCAGATTTTGATTGGCAGGTTGATAAGTCAGTTGAAATGATCCTGTATGCAAGTGCCTCTTAGGTGTTGGAGTATTTGAAGATTTTAGCCATCTCTAGGAGATACCCACAAATTTATTTCATATATTTTTAGTGTTCATTGATGAAGAAAAGGAAAGCTAACCATAGGTCTTAAAGCAACATTCATATTTGTTTATAATAGTTACATAATTCAAGATTCATACATTTTCTGAATAATGACATTGCTTCGTAACCATGGATTCCATGATTCTATGCAATCACAGCATGTCACGTGGGAGCACGTTACAAATACAGGTGCTGCAGATAAAGAGCAAGGGAGATTTTAAGTTGTTGGAGGTATAGGGCTTCCTGTTATAATCCCTGCAGTTACTTCTCAGTCTCAGGCCAGATGCTAGGATAGAGAAGCAGTTAGGAACGTGAGCTTCAAAGGTAGACTCGTCTGCATTGTAATCCTGGCTCTACTACTCATTGGTTGTGTGACCTGTCACAACTTCCTCACATGCTCTGAACTCATTTCCTTATCTATAAAATGGAGATTAGTGGTGTCTACCTCATTGAATAATGTGATCTATATCAAGCACTTGGAAGAATGCCTTATACATGCTGCTGCTGCTGCTAAGTCGCTTCAGTCGTGTCAGACTCTGTGCGACCCCAGAGATGGCAGCCCACCAGGCTCCCCCGTCCCTGGGATTCTCCAGACAAGAACACTGGAGTGGGTTGCCATTTCCTTCTCCAATGCATGAAATTGAAAAGTGAAAGTGAAGTCGCTCAGTAGTGTCCAACTCTTCGCAACCCCATGGACTGCAGCCTACCAGACTCCTCTGCCCATGGGATTTTCCAGGCAAGAGTACTGGAGCGGGGTGCTCCGCCTTATACATAGTAGGTGCTTAATAACTATTAATATTAGTTATGTTGTTAGTAGTAGTAGTTATTATTTTAAATTATCTCTTCACACACACACAAACATACACACACATACACACACGGTCCCTCCTCCAGTGGACTTTGGGTCATCTCTCCTTCTGTTCCATTTTTTTTGTTTCCAGACCCAGTGCAAAATGTAACATGGTCTTTTAGCTTTTTTCTCTGCGCTTAAATTTGATTCTCTGAGTTTCTATCACTCTGGTATGTTAACTTGCTTTCTCATTTCATCCCTTTCTTACTTCTGCCTTTTCCACATACTACATATTACAGAGGGACCCAGGGTGTCAAGGTTGCTTGTGAGCAGACCATCATGGAAAACTTTATCATTCTTTGCAAGTCCCTATTAGTCGAATCAGCATGAACCCATGCAAGCCCATTTCCTGCAATGGAGTAGACTGAACTGAGCTATCTTTGACTGATGTTTATTTTCATCATGCAGAATCCATTCTGTTCATATACTCTTTCAGATTAGCGGAACATTTCAAGTAAATATTCCACCCTTTTTGCTTGGGTATACTTGGAGTAAGACTTATGTGTCTCCTAAAGAAGATTATAATGGACAGAATTTAAAAGAATGTACCTTCTTAAATATTTTTGCTACTATTGAACCTCAAATATCATATGCCATCTGTAGTCCGGCACTAGACAAGGTAGGCTTTCCACTGAATTATTTTCAGATGTACTATCAAAGGAGTGTTAATTTCAAAGATGACAAAAATAAATGTTGGTTCAATTTGTTGGTGGGAACAGTATGGTAGCAAGTTGAAATATTTTGAACTTGATTCTAGTTTTCAGATCAAATAGACATTTTGGAGAGAGCACGGATTTTTACAAAAGCTTGTAAGGCGTTATTTCCTAAACGAAGAATCACCACTACTGTTTTTAATGATGAAGGGATACAGATCTTAGTGATAAGATACATCAAGGCATTGAATCCACCTCAACAACTCCTGGATATGTTTCTTCATGATTCTAATGCAAGACTTGTAAGTGATATTTATGTTAGTAACTTTATTGAGATATTCACAAACCATATAATTTGCCCTTCTAAAGTATATAATTCCGTGGTTTTTACTATATACACCAAGTTGTGCAGCCATCACCACAGTAAATTTTAGAACATTTTGATCACTCTGAATTTATATTTATTTTAATTGGTTTATTGTTTAATATTAACTTTGAGTAAAACTTTCTTATTAAAATCGCTTCATCTTCGGAGACAGTTTCCTGAGAGAGATACCATCTGTGTTGCAGTGCGTGCTCCTGAGTGCGTGGTGGAAGAAAACATTCCCTCCTGTTGCCCTTCACTCTGCCCACGTGTACTGAAGGTCACTGTTGCCACATCACTTCATGCGACCATACCAACTTCAAAATCTTTCTGTCAGACTTTGAAAAACGATGCAGAAAAATTCCTTTGATTTTCAGGCAGAATTGAAAGTTGTATTTCTAAAGAGATTGTGTCCTTCTAAGGATTGCTTCTTGTTGTAAAGAGGCTATATTATCTTTTGCTCTGTAAACTGCCAACATAACACTTCTCACCTTATGTGGCTTTATGCATATCTGTTATTTACCAGCTGACAAAAGAGACATATACAGGTGTTCATTATGAACTCAGAAGAGGAGATAGCTTCTTTCACTTTGAGAAAGGGAAATGTGAAAGCAGAAATCTAGTCTCCCCTTTAAGGAAAAAAAAAAGCTTTGATTAATGGACATCTATGAAACATCATTTATACCTTTTATTTATTCAGGCCTGATTGACTCAATTGACTCTCCTTAGAATATTTATATTATTCTTCCAGTATGAAGCTCTCACCTGAATTCTTGAAGCCAAAATCAAAAGTCCTAATTTAGATCACATTTTATTACACTCTGCTTTTGGGTTTCTTCTTTTCCTATTTCCTGATACCAAAAGTCCAAGGAGATAATGATGCTCTCAGATTTCTTTTAAAGACAGTCTTTGTCTTTTAAAAAAAAGTAGAAAAAATCCTAGCTCTTTTGCTTATCAGGAATTGTGAGCCATGTTTAATTAACTGCATGAAGTCAGAAACACGATTAGTGTAGGAGGTCATAGTAGTGCATATATGGTAGCTACTGTAAATCAGTGAAAATGTTGGTGAACTGTCTGTGTTAACTCTTGAGTCCTTATCTCCAGCCCTATAGGGGTAGGAGGCCACAACAGAAGTTCTGTTGTTTGTAAAAATAGGCTGCACCAATATCTTCTTGCTTCAGCAACTTATAACTGGATTTTATTAATAAAAATAATTCTGATGGATTTTGAACCTGAAAGAAAATCAAACTTTTGTTACTCTTCTACACGTTTTTTCCAATTTTCTTAAACAGTTGTATTTTAAAGTATACATGTAATGTATCGCATTAAAATCTTTAATTTATTATAGTGAAATGTAATGATTAATATACATGGTCTGGAGTCATGCTAACGGGCTTATTCCCAGAGACCCATATGTTGTGTTAGTGTGTGACCCATATATTATGTTAGTGTGTTAGTGTGGGTGTTAGTGTGGGTGTTAGTGTGGGCAGGTTATCTTAGCACTCTAAGCTTGTTTCTTCTTTTGTAAAATAAAATTAATAATAGTGTGTTTTTCAAAGGCTTGTAGGATATACTAAATTTGGTGATAATGCATGTAAAGCACTATGCTTGGTGATGGGCATATAGTATGCTCTTAATAAATCTTAGTTAATATTATTTTAGGACCTTGTTGCTCACTTTGTATCTTTGATTCCTATTATGCCTGATGCACTGGATGAAAATGATGGTTTTGATATATGGATGACATCAGAGGTAACCAATTACAATTTACAAATTTAAATGTATAATGTTTGCTTTTCTTTTAAAGAAACATTTCAAAAATATTATGCACTTATGTAGTAGCTTTCCTTATGCAATTTGAAGACATTTGATAATTTAATACACTCTTCATTCAGCTCTATAACAACCCATAGAAATAATTCTTAAAGACCAAAAATCTTGCTCAACTCTTTAAGTAGCTCATAATATTCAGATTCAGCAGGAATTCCAGGAGTACAACATTATGACATTCTCCAGAGAGAAATATGAAATATGCCTTGTTCGCTATAGAGGTGGTTAGACCCAGAAGTCTAGGGGAAATACCACCACTTCCCAGAAGCTTTCCCTAGTTTTCCCATATCTGAATGAAGAGCTTCCTTGGCACTTGGATTAAAATTGTATTTAGACTGGTTCCCATGCAATATTTGGGACATATTTAAACTAAAAACTATTTATTTGAAATTTAAATTGCTTTAGGCATCCCATCTCTCCCCCCAAAATCTGCCAATCCTAATTAGAAGACTTTTTCCATTTCACCTTAAATTATATTTCAGTTCAGTCAGTTCAGTTCAGTCACTCAGTCGTGTCCGACTCTTTGTGACCCCATGAATCGCAGCGCACCAGGCCTCCCTGTCCATCACCATCTCCCAGAGCTCACTCAGACTCACGTCCATCAAGTCCATGATCCCATCCAGCCATTTCATCCTGGGTCGTCCCCTTCTCCTCCTGCCCCCAATCCCTCCCAGCATCAGAGTCTTTTCCAATGAGTCAACTCTTCGCATGAGGTGTCCAAAGTACTGGAGCTTCAGCTTTAGCATCATTCCTTCCAAAGAAATCCCAGGGCTGATCTCCTTCAGAATGGACTGGTTGGATCTCCTTGCAGTCCAAGGGACTCTCAAGAGTCTTTTCCAACACCACAGTTCAAACGCATCAATTCTTCGGCGCTCAGCCTTCTTCACAGTCCAACTCTCACATTTAGTTGGCCTAAACTAAATATACACTGGCCCTATACCCACACACTATACATATACATCCCAAGTTTAATCTCCTTGAATGAAAAGGTAAATTTGCACTTATCTAGAATGCTTAGAGGCTGGATTTGAGCTGAAATGGATTTAGAGAGCACAGGACTAATTTAATAGGTCAGTTACCCTGCCTTCTGCTAAATGAGAATAAGAGAGACACAAGCATGTAGTTTGTTTTAGGACCCAGTGGTTCAAATCTGGTAAAACTCAAAGAGATGTATATTAACTCTAGACTCTTCTGAGACTCTTCAAACTAATCAGAATGTGTTACAATCCTGCAGAATATTGAAAGATAGCCTCTAAAGTAGCTAAAAATAACTATAAAAATAACCATTCTGGCAAATACCAGTGCTTCCAAGTGCCCTCCAAGCCAAACGGTACTCATAATCAACAGGTCACCACCGGCACAGGCTTCCTTTTGCCATGAACTCTGGACTTGGGAACTCCCTGAGTGAATGACTAATTAAATCATCACAGGAGTTATTTCCTCTACCCAACATACAGTCTTTGAACAAACCTTGGTTCAAATCCTACTTCAACCACCTGATACCTGATACCTTAAGTTATTCAGCTTCATTAGACCTCACTTTGCTCATCTGTGTCATAGAGGGATTTTTGAAAGGATAGGCAGCTAGAACGCAGTATGTTAGTTACCTTGTTGTTGTTGTTCGGTTGCTAAGTTGTATCCGATTCTTTGCAACCCCCTGGACTGCAGCAACCAGGCTTCTCTATCCTTCATGATCTCCTGAGTTTGCTCAGATTCATGTCTTTTGAGCTGGTGATGCTATCGTGCTAACTACCTCATCCTCTGCTGCTGTCTTCTCTTTTTGCCTTCCATCTTTCCCAGCTTCATAGTCTTTTCCAATGTTAGTTACCTACTCTCATTCATTCCCTCCTCCTCTTATGAGATGCAGTCAGGGGAACCTCCTTAGCCTGACATTGAAGACTGCTCATGTTCTGCTATTCATTCTCCTGTTCATGACACGTATCTTTCAGAAGAGCCGTGTTACCATTCTTCTTAACCTCTATCCCTCACCATCACATCCAGCCAGTGTGTACTGATGTGGCCACATCTGTTGTTAAACCATTGAAACACTGCCCGACTGACTGGTAAATAGTCACTCTGAGAGCTCCTGAGCTCCCCCTCCCCAAGCTCCCTGGCCACCACAGCCCTTTCTCTGGGACTAAGGAAGCGGAAGCACGTGTCCAGTCTAAATGGTGCAGCCGAGTCTGCATGTTGCAGCTGCTACTAAGCAGCAACACAGTATTGCCGTATGAACATGTGGGCCCGTATATTTTGTTGGATCCTTTGATTCTTCAAGAGAATCCAGAAATTCAGAGTTGTATGTGTGATCTTCCAATTTTTAAAAGCATTTTGGGGCCAAGCAAAACACACCTATAAACTGGAGCTAAATCATAGGCCACTGGTCTGCCACCTGTGCTGTGCTTTTTCTCTCCTGCTGCAACTGCCTTACTAGGCACTCTGCATTTGATTACACTTACCCCTGCTGTTCAGGTCTTTCTGTTAAGGAAGTTTGCATCACTTTTCTTGATTGGGCTCCAACTCAGATCTCTTCTTCTAAGTTGAGAGCATTATATTGGTACAGGGCAGAGAGTGACTCCATTGACAAAAGGATCCTTTCCTCCAAACACAGGTGATTTCCTATCAGGTGAAGTTCCTTAAAATATTAGCCAATTTTGTTATTCAGTCACTGAGTCATGTTCAACTCTTTGTAACCCCACAGACTGCAGCACGCCAGGCTTCCCTGTCCGTCACCATCTCCTAGAGTTTGCTTAAACGCACGTCCATTGAGTCAGTGATGCCATCCAACCATCTCATCCTCTTTTGTCCCCTTCTCCTGACCTCAGTCTTTCCCAGCATCAGGGTCTCTTCCAGTGAGTCAGCTCTTCACATCAGGTAGCCAAAATATTGGAGCTTCACTTCAGAATCGGCCCTTCCAATGAATATTCAGGATTGATTTTCTTTAGGATTGATTGGTTTAATCTCCTTGCTGTCTAAGGGACTCTTAAGAGTCTTCTCCAGCACCACAGTTCAAAACAATTTATTCTTTGGTGCTCAGCCCTGTTTTCCCAGGGTATTTGTCCCCCAAAAAAGCTGCCTCATTTTGGATGATAAAATTATTGGGTCGCAAAGTATCCACATTAATTGTCCCATAATAAAGGTGACCCTTATGTTCCAGGTTAATGTTCTCTCTTTCTAATGCCCTAATGTTTTAACAGGAAAAGTGTGTCAGAGTTTTAGGCTTTGTAGTCATCTTAGTGACCTGGCAAAAATGTGTGTGTAAGGGCGTGGAGGGGCCCTGAATCTGTTCGATGCTTGCACTACTCAACTCTCTCTCCTCCCCTCCCTTCCTTTTTTTTTTTTTTTTTTTGTCTTTGTTGCTTTTGTTTCACCTTAGCGCTGCATCAGTTTAGCTATTGGAAATAAGGAGGAGCATGCCATACTTCTCTGTAATTTCTTCCTGTATTTTGGAAAGAAAGCTTTGGTCCTTCTAGGAACCTCAGTGTTGGAAGTAAGTGTTGGACTTAATATTTAAACAAAATTGGGAGAAGGCAATGGCACCCCACTCCAGTACTCTTGCCTGGAAAATCCCATGGATGGAGGAGCCTGGTAGGCTGCAGTCCATGGGGTCGCTAAGAGTCAGACACGACTGAGCGACTTCACTTTGACTTTTTCACTTTCATGCATTGGAGAAGGAAATGGCAACCCACTCCAGTATTCTTGCCTAGAGAATCCCAGGGACAGGGGATCCTGGTGGGCTGCCATCTATGGGGTCGCACAGAGTCGGACACGACTGAAGCGACTTAGCAGCAGCAGCAGCAAACAAAATTAATTAGCTTTCAGTTGCAAGTTTTAAAGACTTCAACTCCAAGTTTCCATTTTTTCACAAATTAATTAGGAAATTTAATAGGCAAACATATTTACTTAGGAGAATAATGTTGCTTCATCAAAATTTCCACAGTGTAAAGAATGACTTCCTTTTGTTTTTCTTCTTTGTAAAGTAGTACAAATAATAGTGCTACTTCATGGCAGCAAATTTGGAAAACCCAGCAATGACCACAGGACTGGAAAAGGTCTGTTTTCATTCCAATCTCAAAGAGAGACAATGCCAAAGAATGTTCAAACTCCTGTAGAATTGTGCTCATTTCACATGCTAGCAAGGTTATGCTCAAAATCCTTCAGCTATGCTTCAGCATTATGTGAACTGAGAACTTCCAAATGTACAAGCTAGGTTTCAAAGAGGCAGAGGAACCAGAGATCAAATTGCCAACATTTGTTGGATCATGGAGAAAGCAAGGGAGTTCCAGGAAAACATCTACTTTGCTTCATTGACAATGCTAAAGCCTTTGCCTGTGTGGATCACAACAAAATGTGGAAAATTCTGAAAGAGATGGGAATACAAGACCACTTTACCTGTTTCCTGAGAAACCTGTATGCGGGTCAAGAAGCAGCATTAGAACTGGACGTGGAACAATTGACTGGTCAAAACTGGGAAAGAAATATGACATGGCTGTATATTGTCCCCCTGCTTATTTAACTTCTGTGTGTGAGTACCTCATGCAAAATGCCGGAGTGGATGAATCACAAGCTGGATTCAAGATTACTGGGAGAAATAGCAATAACCTCAGATATGCAAATGATGCCACTCTAATGGCAGAAAGTGAAGAGGAACTAAAGAGCCTCTTGATGATGCTGAAAGAGAAGAGTGAAAAAGCTGACCTGAAATTCAATGTTAAAAAACTAAGATCATGGCATCCAGACCCATTACTTCATGGCAGATAGATGGGGAAAAAGTGGAAGCAGTGACAGATTTTCTTCCTTGGACTCCAAAATCATTATGGACAGTGACTGCAGCCATGAAATTAAAAGATGCTTGCTTCTTAGAAGGAAAGCTACGAGAGACCTAGACAGTGTGTTAAAAAGCAGAGATATTGCTTTGCCGACAAAGGTCTGTATAGTCAAAGCTATGGTTTTTCCAGTAGTTATGTACAGATGTGAGAGTTGGACCATAAAGAATACTGAGTGCAGAAGAACTCTTGCTTTTGAATTGTGCTGGAGAAGACTCTTGAGAGTCCCTTGGGCTACAAGGAGATCAAACTAGTCAATCTTAAAAGACACCAACCCTGAATATTAACTGGAAGGAATGATGCGAAAGCTGAAGCTCCCATACTTCGGCAACCTGATGTGAAGAGCTGACTCATGGGAAAGACCTGATGCTGGGGAAGATTGAGGGCAAAAGGAGAAGAGGGTGGCAGAGAATGAGGTGGTTACATAGTGTCACTGATACAATGGACATGAGTTTGAGCAAACTCTGGAAGACAGTGGAGGACAGAGGGACCCGGCATGCTGCATGTAGTTCATGGGGTCGCAAAGAGCTGGACATGACTTAGCGACTGAACAACATGGGGTTACTAGAAACACTAAATTACGTGGTAAATATATGACACTGAGAGCAGTATCTGGTTTATGGAAAATGCTCAGTAAGTGATGGGGGTAGGTGATGTAGCAATAGTTCTGTAGTGGTTGTTAACCATCATCACCATCATCATCTTTATATGTTCCTAGAATTATATTTTAAGATAATTAAGATGTGCCTCTCCCTATTTTTCACTGCTCAAATTTTAATTGTGCAAGAAATGGGCCAGAAACTCACTAATTTGTACAGCTTAATTATCTGTTCAGTTCAGTTCAGTCGCTCAGTCGTGTCCGACTCTTTGAGACCCCATGAGTCTCAGCACGCCAGGCCTCCCTGTCCATCACCATCTCCCGGAGTTCACTCACACTCAACGTCCATCGAGTCAGTGATGCCATTCAGCCATCTCATCCTCTGTCGTCCCCTTCTCCTCCTGCCCCCAATCCCTCCCAGCATCAGAGTCTTCTCCAATGAGTCAACTCTTCGCATGAGGTGGCCAAAGTACTGGAGTTTCAGCTTCAGCATCAGTCCTTCCAAAGAAATCCCTGGGTTGATCTGCTTTAGAGTGGACTGGTTGGATCTCCTTGCAGTCCAAGGGACCCTCAAGAGTCTTCTCCAACACCACAGTTCAAAAGCATCAATTCTTTAGCGCTCAGCCTTCTTCACAGTCCAACTCTCACATCCATACATGACCACAAGAAAAACCATAGCCTTGACTAGACGGACCTTAGTCAGCAAAGTAATGTCTCTGCTTTTGAATATGCTATCTAGGTTGGTCATAACTTTTCTTCCAAGGAGTAAGCGTCTTTTAATTTCATGGCTGCAGTCACCATCTGCAGTGATTTTGGAACCCAGAAAAATAAAGTCTGACACTGTTTCCCCATCTATTTCCCATCAAACCTCCAGAAAGCTGCCTTATTAGGACTCTATTTCTATTTAATAATATGAACTATATTGTAAGCGTTTAAAACGTCCAGATTTTTTTTTGTCACGATCATTTATTTCTCTGTATTTCCTTTGCAAAACTGATTATTTCTGTGTCCTGTTTGTTAGCTGAAAGTTCAGTTCAGTTCCCGACTCTTTGAGACCCCGTGAATTGCAGCACGCCAGGCTTCCCTGTCCAAAATCTATGCTAACTTCCCCGTGTGATCGCTCTGCTGTAGCTTTGAGCACCACTAGATGGCAGTAAACAGTGAACAATACTTGAACAAACATTTGTATTTGTACCTGTGAGTCAACACTGGGTGTCAGCACTTACCTATACAGTTCACCTTGGCTGTGTGGTTGAGGTGAAGCCTCTTTACCTGGGAAATCCCATGGACAGAGGAGCCTAGTGGGCTACATACAGTCCATAGGGTCACAAAGAGTCAGACACAACTGAGCAACTTTCACTTCACTAATAATGTTTACTAGCTGTATGATCTCAGCCTTATTTATTTCTCTGAGCCTCACTTATCTACCCCCTCAAAGTGAAAGTGAAAGTCGCTCAGTTGTGTCCGACTCTTTGCGAGCCCATGGACTATACATTCCATGGAATTCTCCGGGCTAGAATACTGGAGTGGGTAGCCTTTCCCTACTCCAGGGGATCTTCCCAACCCAGAGATTGAACCCAGGTCTCCCCACATTGCAGGTGGATTCTTTACCAGCTGAGCCACAAGGGAAGCCCCCGCTCAAAGGAATAATGCTATTTACTGTTACCCTAGACATGTTGTTAACCTCTTATTCTTCATGTGAAAGGTGGGCATGATAATCATACCTACCTCACAGAATTTGGAATTAATTAAAGTGAGAAATTAAGTAAAATTAGCATGAGCAGTACAGAACCTGAGGTACATAAATGATAAATGTTAAGCAGTTATTATTATCATTACCTGAGATTTTTATTTTTTGCTAAATAAGAAAGGTTTACACTTCAAAAGTATGTGCAGAGCAAAATAGTAACATAGTGACTACTTTTATTCCTCAAGTGGTTTTTTGTTTAATTTCTCTCTGGCCTCTAATTCTAGATCTTGTTCTCAAAATTAATTTGATGGCTTTTTAACTTCACCTAGCTTTTCAGAGCCTTGGACTAACACCATAACTCTACATGGTGTTCACCCTTGATCTCTAAATATATTCTGCTTAAAGCAGGGCTAATCCATATAGCACCTTTGTGTGAGTTATACAAAAGTACCCCTACGCATTAGCACTAACTATTAGGAAATGTTCTTCATATACTGATTTCATCAGAACAACATATTTTATTGCTATGAGGGTGGCAACACTGGCTCATAAGTTCTCTCATTTGAACCCTCATGATAGCTTGGGCCTGTGGATTTCTATTGCTTTGGCTTTTCCCTTTTCAAAAAAATTGTAAATATTCTAAAAAAGGCTTTTAAAAGATCAGAGATACCAGGGAGTTTCCTGATGACATAGTGGTTATGATTCTGGGCTTTCGCTGCTGTGGCCCGAGTTCAGTCCCTGGTCAGGGAACGGAGATCCCTCAAGCCGTGCAGCATGGCCAATAAATAGATAAATCATACAGAATAAAGAATCTATAGGGTGATTGATAATATTATCTGTAAAAAGTCAGAGATAGCATATGCTTACACTACAATTTCCAATACAAAAATGAGTTAAATCGATCATCCACCAGAAATAATTTTAACTCTTTCTTCGGACAGGGGCCTGTGGCGTATGTACTAACTCAGGAAACTGATGAATATTTGCTTTGGAATCCATTAACTGGACAGTGTCATAAGCAGTTTGACCCATTTTGTCCGTTACAAGGTGTAGATTGTTTGTTTGATGGTGAAAACGTAAGTGTATTGGGTGAGGAGGGAAGATCTTGAGTTCTCTCCTCAGGAGTCAAACTTGTGGCTCTCTACCCTGACTATACATTAGAATCATGTGGAAACGCTGAAGGAACCGTAGACGTTCAGTTAGAATCCCTGGGGTGTGGGGCCAGGGAAATCTTCCATCCCCAAAGCTCCTTGAGGTGATTCTGTAGTGCCTCCGGGGCTGAGAAGCAATGAGCAGGCTCGTGTTCACATGCCCCTGCAGTTCTCTGCACCTCCTGCCTCAGAGCTGTCCTTGGTTTCTGCCACTTCACTGGGTAGAAAGACTGTAACCCACTATGGGCTTCGTACTCCCATGGGCCTACGTTGATTCTGTGTTAATGTTTTAATAGGTCTGGTTTAATCTTCAGCAGAATAATTCACCAATGGCTATGTATTTTGACTATTCAAAGGAAAGTTTCTGGAAACAATTGCTTCCAAAAAATTATCAAGGAACAAAAACACAAAGCATTCAGGTAAATCACACTTTTCCAGGTGTGTCTCTATGAAAGTTACCATTGGTTCTGACCTTAGAGTTGTGATAGCTCTTGTTACATTTATATAGCTGATTGCTTATTGAATGGTTTAGCAATATCAATAAAATCCAGTTTTCTCTGCCATCCAGCCTGACTTTGGGCTACGCTGGTCCTTTTCCTCTACTTGCAAAAGAAGAATTGGAAGAAGGCATCATCTTAATTGTGAATTTAGGTTTTAGAGTAAAAATTTTTAAGTGTTCATCATGAAACAGAAAATATAACGTCCAGATGGTGTAATAAGTTCTTACTTTGACCTTGCACTTCTACTACACATCCATGACAATAATAAAGTATAAAAATTGAAAAACAAAACGCTTATCTGGGCTCTGAACCATGATGGGTATCTCGTGGAATAGAAATAGGACAGAAGCACCATCAGTGAGCAGGGCCCAAAGAGGATGGGAGCAAAGTCTAAAAGTGAGTCACGAAATCCAGGGAACCAGAGCCAGTCTCAGTTTTTGAAGCCAGGACTGTGATGGAGCTTCCCTACTTTACTCCTCTTGAGAGAAGATGAGAAAGGTAAGCTGCAGGAGCTCAGGAGGTAAGAGACCAAAGTACAGATCAGAGCATTAGGAACCAATCTAACCACCAGACGACTTGGCCAGGGACTCTGTGGTGTGCTCAGTATCACTTTGGGAAGACACCCAAATTCCATTGCAACAGCCGTTTCTGGATTGGCAGCCATGGTATATCAATGTGCAGGCAGTTGCAAAATTCAAAAACCGGGAGCTATGACCCAGAGGAAGCAAGAGAGGGGGGATAAGGGAAAGAACAATGGAAAAATAGGAAGAAGACAATTCACAGAAGCAGAAACTCCAGAGCTCAGCCTCACTTGTACTGAGGGAAATATTTAAAACAAAACATAATTTCACATGTATAAGATTGGGAAACATTTTTTTAAGTGTGATCATATCAAATATTGGCAAACAGGCTGAGAAATAGTGGGAGTGTAAATTGCTATAAACTCTCTGAAAATCAATATGGTAAGGTTGCTAAAGTTGAAAAAGCTCAACCTTTGATCCTCCAATTCAGCTTCTAAGTATGTACCCTAGCACAGAGAGACTAGTACAACAATGGTCATTACTGAATTGCTTGAAATAGGAAAAAAAAAAAAGGAGACAATTTATCAACCAGAAAATGGGCACATAAGTTGTCAAGAACCCATACTGTGAAATCTTATACGAGTGTATGTGTAAGTCGCTCAGTCATGTCCAGCTCTGTGACCCCATACGCTATAGTCCACCAGGCTCCTCTGTCCATGGAATTTTCCAGGCAAGAATACTGGAGTGAAAAAAAAAAAAAAAAGAATACTGGAGTAGGTTGCCATTCCCTTCTCCAGGGGCTCTTCCTGACCCAGGGATCAAACCCAGGTCTCTTGCACTGCAAGCAGATTCTTTACTGTCTAAGCCACCAGGGAAACCCAAAATCTTCTATACAGTAATAAAAAAATATATGGAACTAATTTACTGTAGCTCTCAACTTGACTGTACATCCATGACATCAGAATCTCTGAGTGAAGAGCCCACACATTGGTGTTACTTAAAGCTCCCCAAGTGATTCCCACAGTTGAGAACCACTGACCTAGAGCTGTTGTATCAACATGAGTGAATATAAAAAATGTAATGTTGAGCAAAGTAAAGAAGATGTGAAATGACAGATATATATGAAGTTTGAAAAATATGTGTTTATATATAGATATATAAGTGAAATTGCTAGTTGCTCAGTCATGTCCAACTCTTTGTGACCCAATGGACTGTAGCCCTGCAGGCTTCTCTGTCCATGGATTTCTCCAGGCAAGAATACTGGAGTGGGTTACCATTTCCTATTCCAGGTGGTCTTTCCAACCCAGGTGTCAAACTAGTGTTTTCTGCTTGGCAGGCAGAAAGAATACCATCAGAACCATCAGGGAAGCCCATAGATAGGTAGTGATAGTATAAAAGCTAGCATGAGAATGATAAACATCAAATTTAGGGTAAAGATTACCTTTGGAGAGAGAAAAAAGGGAAATGAGATCAGGGAGCAGTATATAGAGTACTTTAAGTCTATCAGTAATGTTTTACATCTTTAAAAAAAAACATTTATTTATTTGGCTGTGCATATGGGATCTAGTTCCCTGGCCAGGGATCAATCCCAGCCTCCCTGTGTTGGGAGGGCAGAGTCTTAGCCACTGGATCACCAATGAAGTTCCTACATCTTTTTGAAAAATCTAAAACAAATGGAGGACTGGTCATAGCAAACACCCTTTTCCAACAACACAGGAGAAGACTCTACACATGGACATCACCAGATGGTCAACACCAAAATCAGATTGATTTTACTCTCTGCAGCCACAGATGGAGAAGCGCTATACAGTCAACAAAAACAAGACCAGGAGCTGACTGTGGCTCAGATCATGAACTCCTTATTACCAAATTCAGACTTCAAGAAAGTAGGGAAAACCGCTAGACCATTCAGGTATGACCTAAATCAAATCCCTTATGATTATACAATGGAAGTGAGAAATAGATTTAAGGGCCTAGATCTGATAGACAGAGTGCCTGATGAACTATGGAATGAGGTTCGTGACATTGTACAGGAGACAGGGATCAAGACCATCCCCATGGAAAAGAAATGCAAAAAAGCAAAATGGCTGTCTGGGGAGGCCTTGCATATAGCTGGGAAAAGGAGAGAGGCAAAAAGCAAAGGAGAAAAGGAAAGATATAAGCATCTGAATGCAGAGTTCCAAAGAATAGCAAGAAGAGATAAGAAAGCCTTCTTCAGCGATCAATGCAAAAAAATCGAGGAAAAGAACAGAATGGGAAAGACTAGAGATCTCTTCAAGAAAATTAGAGACCAAGGGAACATTTCATGCAAAGATGGGCTCGATAAAGGACAGAAATGGTCTGGACCTAACAGAAGCAGAAGATATTAAGAAGAGGTGGCAAGAATACACGGAAGAACTGTACAAAAAAGATCTCCATGACCCAGATAATCATGATGATGTGATCACTCATCTAGAGCCAGACATCCTGGAATGTGAAATCAAGTGGGCCTTAGAAAGCATCACTACGAACAAAGCTAGTGGAGGTGATGGAATTCCAGTTGAGCTATTTCAAATCCTGAAAGATGATGCTGTGAAAGTGCTGCACTCAATATGCCAACAAATTTGGAAAACTCAGCAGTGGCCACAGGACTGGAAAAGGTCCGTTTTCATTCCAATCCCAAAGGAGGGCAATGCCAAAGAATGCTCAAACTACTGCACAGTTGCACTCATCTCACATGCTAGTAAAGTAATGTTCAAAATTCTCCAAGCCAGGCTTCAGCAATGCGTGAACCGTGAACTTCCTGATGTTCAAGCTGGTTTTAGAAAAGGCAGAGGAACCAGAGATCAAATTGCCATCATCTGCTGGATCATGGAAAAAGCAAGAGAGTTCCAGAAAAACATCTATTTCTGCTTTATTGACTATACCAAAGCCTTTGACTGTGTGGATCACAATAAACTGTGGAAAATTCTGAAAGAGATGGGAATACCAGACCACCTGACCTGCCTCTTGAGAAATCTGTATGCAGGTCAGGAAGCAACAGTTAGAAGTGGACATGGAACAACAGACTGGTTCCAAATAGGAAAAGGAGTAGGTCAAGGCTGTATATTGTCACCCTGCTTATTTAACTTCTATGCAGAGTATATCATGAGAAACGCTGGGCTGGAAGAAACACAAGCTGGAATCAAGATTGCCGGGAGAAATATCAATCACCTCAGATATGCAGATGACACCACCCTTATGGCAGAAAGTGAAGAGGAGCTAAAAAGCCTCCTGATGAAAGTGAAAGAGGAGAGTGAAAAAGTTTGCTTAAAGCTCAACATTCAGAAAATGAAGATCATGGCCTCCGGTCCCATCACTTCATGGGAAATAGACTGGGAAACAGTGGAAACAGTGTCAGACTTTATTTTTTTTGGCTCCAAAATCACCGCAGATGGTGACTGCAGCCATGAAATTAAAAGACGCTTACTCCTTGGAAGAAAAGTTATGACCAACCTAGATAGTATATTCAAAAGCAGGGACATTACTTTGCCGACTAAGGTCCGTCTAGTCAAGGCTATGGTTTTTCCAGTGGTGTTGGAGAAGACTCTTGAGAGTCCCTTGGACTGCAAGGAAATCCAGCCAGTCCATTCTGAAGGAGATCAGCCCTGGGATTTCTTTGGAGGAAATGATGCTGAAGCTGAAACTCCAGTACTTTGGCCACCTCATGCAAAGAGTTGACTCATTGGAAAAGACTCTGATGCTGGGAGGGATTGGGAGCAGGAGGAGAAGGGGACGACAGAGGATGAGATGGCTGAATGGCATCACGGACTCGATGGACATGAATCTGAGTGAACTTTGGGAGTTGGTGATGGACAGGGAGGCCTGGTGTGCTGTGATTCATGGGGTCACGACTGAGCGACTGAACTGAACTGAGGTGGTATGTAGGGTGGATGTTCATTACATTATTCTCAGTGCTTTATCTATATGTTTGACATAGTTCACAATATCGAAAAGAAGGAATGGTGGCTGTGGGGGAAAAGAAATCAAACAGTACCACAGTATATAAAATGAAGAGTTTCTCCCCTCTTCAGCGTTTTTTCCCCACTCTCTAAGAAATAACCACAGTCAATAGTTTCTTGTGTATCCTTCTAAACATTTTCCTTGCAGATGCAAGCATTTATATGTCTGTAAAGTCATTTTAAGTAAGGGGAAATGTGCTTATCTCTCTTGAGCAAGCCACATTTACAGCATCCACACAATGCCTTGCTTGCCTATCCCAAAGTTGTGACCAAAGCATTTGGTTGCAGCCTCCTAGGGAGAGAACAGTATATTCAGAGATGAGAATTTTTGTTTCTTTAAATCATTCTCTTATTAATTCAGGTCACATTTATTGAGTTCTGCAATGGGTCAGCACTGTGTTAGGTATAGGTACCACAAGGAAAAAGAGTTTGATGTTGGGAAAGATTGAGGGCTAGAGGAGAAGGGGGGCGACAGAGGATGAGATGGTTGGATGGCATCATCAACTCAATTGACATGAGTTCGAGCAAACTCCGGGAGATGGTGAAGGACAGGAAAGCCTGGCATGCTGCAGTCCGCAGGGGTGCAAAGAGTTGGACAAAACTGAGCAACTGAACAGCAACTGTGTTCTTGGAGCTTGTGTTCTAGAGGAGGAAACAAGGAAAAAGCGCTTGGAGTAGAGAGAGAGAAATACCACTAAGAAGAAATGAATGTTCTCTGGGGAGCACACAGCAGGAAACATGAGGGGAAGGGGAGCTTCAGGGGCTTCCTGGGGAAAAAAGTGATGACCAGTAGTACAGTGGAGAGGGGTGAGCAGCAGGAGCTGGTCTAGATGAAGATTAGTGAAGAGAGTAGTCCCAGCACAAAGCAGAAACAGCAGGCTTGAAGACCAGCTGTTTGTGTGTTAGTCGCTTAGTCATGTCCGACTCTTTGCAACCCTATGGACTGTAGTCTGCCAGGCTCCTCTGTCCATGGGATTCTCCAGGCAAGGATACTGGAGTGGGTTGCCATGACCTTCTCCAGGGGATCTTCCTGACCCAAGGATCAAACTCAGGTGTACTGCATTGCAGGCAGATGAAGACCTGCGGGGCCAAGTGTCTGTCACAGAGCTGAAAGGCCAGCTTGGCTGCTACCAGAGGGTGAGTGGAGGTGAGCTGAGGTCCGGGTCAGGATTTGGGCATTTATTCTCCATTCAGCATCACCAAGGAAAAGGCTGCCGTTATCAAAATTGTATTTTTAAAAGCGACTCTGACTGAGAGTGGAAACTAAACCTTTTGTCAAGTTGAGTAATTAAACAGAAAACTCATAGTTGCATTTGACTTTCATCTTTACTGATTTCTTCTCTGTGGGTCAGTGGCCCTTGATCTTCTGCCTTGTCACACACATAACAGAATAAACCACCATTTGTAGTGAATGCTGTTTTTTTTTCCTGTTAATCACAATTGAGAACATAAATTTGTGAGAGTGAAATGGAGTTACAGGGAAGTCCTCTTCAAGTTTCAAAGGTTATGAATTCCCTGAAAGGGGCCTTTGCCCAAATGGGAAATAAACTAACACTCCATAAACGTATTGGGTCAACATAACCCAGGCCTCTTTTTCAGGCCTGAAGGTGGTCTAACTAATCCACAGGAGTTGCCAGGTTAGGGGCACAGGGCAGTATTTTGGAGGAGCAGACAGTAATTGAGGACAGCAGTCAGGATTTGTTTTACCTGCCCTGTCTGCAATAGTTGGTGACCTCTGCAAGATGATGCTGGGTTTTAAGCTTTACTTTCTCCAGTATCTCATCTTCTGCCACGTTCTACTCTGGGCAAATTCACTGTGTCTGAGCATATTCTCTAATCTAGTGGTTCTCCAACCATGGCAGGCATCGTAACCCTCTGGAGGGCTTGTTAGAAAGCAGTGTGCTAGGCTGTACCCTCAGAGAAGGCGATGGCACCCCACTCCAGTACTCTTGCCTGGAAAATCCCGTGGGCAGAGGAGCCTGGTAGGCTGCAGTCCATGGGGTCGAGAAGAGTCGGACACGACTGAGCGACTTCACTTTCACTTTTCACTTTCATGCGTTGGAGAAGGAAATGGCAACCCACTCCAGTGTTCTTGCCTGGAGAATCCCAGGGACGGGGGAGCCTGGTGGGCTGCCATCTCTGGGGTCGCACAGAGTCGGACACGACTGAAGTGACTTAGCAGCAGCAGCAGGCTGTACTCTCATAGTTTCCGAGTCAGTAGGTCTGAGGCTGCTGACTCAGCAACATTTTGCTGCGGGGGCATCACATTTTGGGAGCCACTGACTTAGATCAGGACATGATAGACTGACCCTCCTCAAATCACCCCCGAGATTTTCTGAGACCTGGAGTCCTAGCAAATGTTTCCTCCCTTACACTCATGAGGGGGAAGCATCTGTCCCTGTCTCTACAGAGCCTCTATTTCTCAGCTCATAAATATTCAACGTAAAGACTCTAAACCCAGTCCCACTCCTCCATTCTTGTCTATGTGAGCCCTGCAGGGTGTTTGGGTAGGAGGGAGGGGGTTGGAGAAGTCTGCTCCTTGTCCCAGAAAATCCAGCTCAGTGGAGCAACATGGGGAAACAGTAGAGCCTTGCTCTCTGCTGTTGCTGGGGTGCCTGAAGCAAAGACTTGAAGACAGCAGAGACTGAAATGGACGCTGTGTGTATGCTTGCATGTGTGTGCATGCACACCTGGGAACATGGAGGCCTGGCTCCTGCCTGCTGAAAGAAACAAAGGAGGAGGATGATAAACCATGTTAGAAGAGTAATATCTGGCCTTATTGAGCAATATGTGCCAGGCTTTACATGTATGACTTTATTTTAAAATCTTTGCATGACCCCAGGGAAGTAGATGCTCTTATTGTCCCTCTTTAAAAGATGTGGTAACCAAGACTCAAAGCGGTTAAGTAATTTCTCCAAGGTCACAGTTAATAAGCGGATGAGACCAGTATAGCTTCCAAAGATTGTCTGATGGAATGAATAAGTATGCCAGGTTCTTATTTGAATAAACAAACAGTAGAGCTGTCTCATGAGAAATATCTTTTGTAAATCCATTTCCTGTTCCCTGCCCTGGTGAAGTAGTATTAAAATCAAAGGAAACACTGTGATCTGTGTTAGCTTTGCGCCCCTATTATTGAGTGTTTCTGCCACATGAGACAGGTTTAGGTTGCCCCTCTCCATTATGATCAGCACTCCAAGGGGTGACTGATATCCAGATGGCCTCCCCAGAATCTTTTCTCACTTTCAGTTTTCTGTATTTCAGCCTGAAGAAATAATTTATTCTGATACTAATAAGAGCATGGTAGAAGATCTAAAGAACAGGTATGATCTCTATTTATATGCTATGATTATCATGTTTTCTCCCTAATCTCCCATTCGGCCACCCTTCAATTCTGTAACCCAGTCTCTCAAAATACCTATTAGACTCAGCAACAGAAGCATGAAATGGAGATTTAATAGTTCCATTGAGTTGTCTGCCTCTTGGCCCTTGCATAAAAAAATCAGCCCCTCTGCTATCCACAATACTCCTTGAAAAAACATGCCAAGTTAGATACAGTTGCATCTGGACAACACTGTGGGCTGCTATTGGGAAGTTCTCAACACACACCTGTTGAGCCTTATAGTAATAATCAATAGCTAACACTTCTTGAAAGAACAACAGGGTGTGGTAAAAAATCCGAGCTGGGTAGTAGAAATATCAGTACTGTCCCTGGTAGCCACCCTCATATACGTACTCCACACACACAAACACACACACACACCCTGAGGAGTTGCTCAGTCAAGCCCGAAGTGTCACAGCCTTTGCAGCAGACTTTGCTCCTACTCCAGATATGTCAGAAGCTTCTAGATCTGACTACTTCCAGTGACTCATGCTGACACAGCAGGCTGGCATGTAAGCTGCTACCAACTAATCAAAACTGAAAAGGACAGAAAGCATTTTGCCACTCCCTTTTCTCACTAGCACATGACCCCCACCTCTTACTCCCCTTCTTCTTCCCCAGCTCTTAACCAAAAAAAAAAAAACAAAACAAAACAAAAAAAAGGAAGAAATGCACTAGGGAAATTGTCTCCAACTTTTAGTTTTCATCAGAATTGCTTCTGGAACTAAATATAGGTGCTAGAGTCCAGGATCAGACCTGTTGAGCCACTATCTGGAGGATAGTGAAGTATTTTGATAGAGTCCTACAGGTGATTCTGGTGTGTAGCCACGACTGAGACTCTCTGCAAACTCAATACTTTATTAGACTCAGCCAAAAGGAGAGGCTCAACACACAATAATCCTCTGCAGAGGAAAGGCTTCCCACCAACCAGCTCAACTGGGCTTCACTTTCTCCCTCCCTGGAACAGTTCCTCAGCAGGCACTGTTTCAGAGGCGGGGTAGATAGGTGAAACTCCCTGCCAGCATAGAGCATACATTTGGGGGAAATGATCAGATCAGGAGAAACTGATCATCATACTGATCAGTCCAGTGTCTCATTTCCTCCCAATTCCACTTGCTGGATTAATTGATCTAATAACCCCATTCCTACTAACATTACCTCAGATAAGATACCTGGATTTTTATAGAGCATTTCTTGGAAACAAGACATCTTATGTCAGAGGAGGCTCTTGGAGAACAAGAATGCCAACCCAGTAATCAGACGGTAGCAAATCACACCTAGTAGGCAGCTGTCTACACACAGGGAACTGGAAGAAAGAAGTGCCTTTGAGAACTAATTGCTGGCTACCCCAGGAAGCATCTTGCTTCCTCAAGCCAAGCAAGAGCCTGATCTCTCTCAAACCAGATTAATATGGTTGATGGCAGATATCCCTCACCACAGAGGTCTGGTTTTCTCCTACATCAAAAATGTATCATTTTTGAAAATTGTGAATGACTACATATTTTTAAAATTTATTGTTTTTATTTGGCTGTGTGGGGTCCTAGTTGCACCGTGAGTTGGGTCATGCGGGGTCTTTGGTTGCAGCTCATGGCCTCTCTAGTTTTAGCACATGGGCTCCAGAGCGCTTGGGCATTTTACTCAGTGGGAGGTCTTAGTTCCTTGACCAGGGATTGAACCTGCGTCCCTTGCATTACGGTAGATTCTTAATCACTGGACCACTAGGGAAATCCCCACAAAGTATCATTCTCATACTTGAGTAAATGCGACAAAACTTTTTTTTCACATTTATTAAATGAGTTGCATTTTATCATAAAATGACCTTTGCATTCTTACTAATGCAAGAAATCCCCAGGGAATTACTCCAAAGTATTATTCTCATACTTGAGTAAATGTAACAAAACTTTTTTTCACATTTATTAAATGAGTCGTAATTTATCATAAAATGATCTTTGCATTCTTACCTTAGGATTGAAAGAACTCTGAAGTGTAAAATAATGGAATGGCGGCCTAAACAGCCAACACGTTGGAATAGACAGTGTACTTTCATTTTACGACAGATTCTTCCTAAGTTAGAACTTGGTACTGGAAGCTTTGTTTCATCTGAAGAAGAGAGTGAATTTGAAAGACTACTACAATTTTATTGGGTTTGTATATGATTTAATGCATTAATGACATTTGTTTTATCTATGATGTTAATTGCCAGATGATAGTAATCTTTAAAACCCCTGAGATATCTTTTATCTTAATCTCATTGGGCTTCCCTTGTAGCTCAGCTGCAATGAGGGAGGCCTGGGTTCGATCCCTGGGTTGGGAAGATCCCCTGGATCTGGTAGGAAAGGCTACCCACTCCAGTATTCTGGACTGGAGAATTCCATGGACTGTATAGCCCATGGGGTCCCAAAGAGTCGGGCACAACTGAGCAACTTTCACTTCAAATCCACTTATGTTTAGACTAAGACTTTTCAAATGTAGTGAATAACTAGTACTGTGACCAGATTGAATGACATTTTCTTGGAATCAGTTTTATGATACACAAACCACAAACTTTGGAAAGAGATGCCCAAAAGGAAATGACTTGCAACTAAGAAACTAAGAAATGATCTCTAGATGGTAGTAATAGGATGGATTCCCTGTCCTTGGTTCTGGGCAAGAGGACTTCAGGTAAGCTTTAATTACCTTCCATAAGCAAATTATTCTCAAATTTATACATCATAGCCTGGACTTCTGTTTTAACCTCCTCTCGTATATTCACCAGCACATTTGACGTCATCCTGGATGGTAAAAAGGCCTATCAAACTCAAGTCCATAATCAAACATGGCAGGCATTTGGTGTATTTTAAAGTCCTTGTTTTCTTCCCCTGAGTTCTGAGAATCCTCTCACCTCCTCTTGCCTATGAATTGTTGCAGTAGTTTTTGGAAGCCCTAGCCTCCCAAGAGTGATATTCCTTCCCCCTTCCATCCTGTAGATCAGAAAATGCCCCCTAGAGAAAGCCTTGGGAAGAGGAAAGGAAGCTATCTGTTGAAAGTTGATACTTAGGCTGCCAGGGAGGGGTCTACAGGCACTATTCATGAATAGCGAGGTAGTTGTTTTGTTTTGCTTTCTTTTTAATTGAATTAGGGGGTAAATAGATAAGCAAAGTATTATTAAGTATAAGCCAAGGTTTTAAACTTAGAGTTCCTTTGTAAAATTATCTGCTGTTTAATAACACAGATTCATAAATCTAGACTGAATCCTGTGGCTTGGGTTCAAATCCTGGCTCAACCACTCACTAACTTTGGCCAAATTACCCAACTTTTCTATACGTTCTTACCCCATTGCACAAGATAAACAAGGATAAAACTAGTTAGCTATTTTGTGGTTGTGGTGAGGATTAGGTGAGTTGCTTAACCATAGCACCCACCACTTACTAAATGTTAACTGCTATTTGTATTCCATGTGGCAGTCATTGTGCCATTCACTTGGGGTCATGACAGTAAATGAGACAGACAACATCTTGAGCATTCGCAGAGACAATGGGCTTGTTAGATCAGAAAACATGTAATTGCAGTGTAATTTATTAAGTAAGCTAAGGAAGGATAGTGTACTATGCAGTCACAAGGGAGGAGCACGTGAAGAGATTTAAAGATCAGAAAAGTAAGCAATCTGAGGCTTGAAAGCAGCTTATGATTGTCCTTTGTAAATTCTTTAATAGATAATTTTACATGAGACCCATGTCCCATATCCTTTAATCCTGTCATGAGGAGATGAAAGTGAAAGTCCCTCAGTCATGTCCAACACTTTGCCACCCCATGGACTATACTGTCCATGGAATTCTCCAGGCCAGAATACTGGACTGAGTAGCTGTTCCCTTCTCCAGGGACTCTTCCTAACCCAGGAATTGAACCCAGGTCTCCCCCATTGTAGGTGTATTCTTTACTAGCTGAGCCACAAGGGAAGCCCAATCCTGTCATAGATATCAATAAATATAAAGTAAATCAATGTGAAATAAATTCTTCCGAAATGCTCTTTCAAATCATTTATATGACAAAGAATTTTCCTTCTTGGCAGTTTGCCATTGCAGAAAAAGTGCAAGTATGTGGAATGTTAAATGTGTAGACTCTGGCATTAGACAGACCTGGCTCGCTGCTCTCTCTATAAAGTGGGGTTATAGCAAAACCTGCCTCAAAGGGTTGTTTGAGGGTTAATTATATATGTGAAGTATTTAGCACTGTGCCTAGAACATAGTACATGCTCAGTCACTTCAGTTGTGTCTGACTCTGTGTGACCCTATGAACTGGAGCCTGCCAGGCTCCTCTGCATGGGATTCTCCAAGGCAAGAACACTGGAGTGGGTTGCCATACCCTCCTCCAAGGGATTTTCCCAGCCCAGGGATAGAACCTGTGGTGTCTCCTGTGTCTTCTGCATCACAGGCAAAGTCTTTACCGCTGAGCCAACCAGGAAGTCCCCTAGAACTTGGTAAACACCCACAAAATGATAACTATTATTATTATTTTATGACTTCCATTTCTTTGAGGCTTCTGTAATCTCTTTTCATCCAGTAATTCCCAACCACCTATATGATTGTAATGTGGGTTTATGTATTATTGTCTTTGGTCCAGGTCACAGGATTTCCTATCCAGATGCCATACACTGATGTACAGTCAGTTATTGATGCTGTGTATCAAACTGGAATTCATTCTTCTGAATTTCCACAGCCAGAATTTGCTCTAGCTGTGTACATTCACCCCTACCCAAACAACATATTATCTGTGTGGGTCTATTTGGCTTCATTAGCTCGACATCAGTGAAAAGGAAACAGATAGAAGAAGATGGTACGTGGGCCCCCAACCAGGAGACAGACTTTCCTGGTGCTTGGGATTTTTCTGTTTATCTTCAAGTCCAGACAAGCGTGAGCCCAATTTCTGGCTCACTTATAGAGTAGGGGACAAGACTCACTGCCTGAGTTTCTGGGGACAAGTATAAATGACCTCCTCATCAGAGACCACAGCAAGGAGGACCCTTCGGAAAGTCTGGCACCTGGGGTCACTGTCTACAGTAGGTGTATTCTGGGAAAGAAGCAATTCTGGCCTCTCTCTAAAGCCAGTGTTGCTCTAACTGGGGGGCCCCACCACCTCCATCAAAATCACTTGGAAAGCCCTATTGAAAATGCAAGTTCCCACATCCTATCCAGGACCTACTGAATCAGGATCTCTGAGAGTACAGCTCCAGAACCTACATTATTTAAAACAAGCTTCCCAGGCAATTCTCTCAACCAGTTAAGAATGAGAACCCTGCCTTACAGAATGCTATCATTACTAAAGTGAGGCTGATAACTTTGATGATGGTTCTGATGGAATTCCAGGCAGGAGTTATTCAAATAGAAACCCATGAGGTAAAAGATTATTTCACTGGTTAAGAATAAGAAGGAAATATGCCATGTTGGGTTAAGGACAGCTTCTGGGGGCTTCTTCAAAGTTTTCTCTTTATATACTACTGACCTAACATCATTTCACCTCCAGGTATTTAGAAGGGACTCTCAGGAAACACTACCTAAATTCTTTCCTAATTCTGTGAGAAAGGGAGATAAAAGTCTTACCCGAATTTCAGAGTCCTCTTTATCTTAATGAGGAGCTCCCCATTCTGCCTCTGGCACTTTCTGCTGCTTTTCTTTTACAATGGTGCCCCAAAGAGACCCATCCAGGGCCTCGAGAAAGAACGGATAGGGATCTAAGTAGAAAACACTGTACTTTATTGTATTTTTTCTGTACTTCATTGAGAAAAGTGTTCAAATAGTTTATGTAAATGTTACATAACAACTTATTTTTTAATCAAAGGATAGATTTCCAAAGGTTTATGAGAGAAATTTTATGAGGTTAAAGTAGGAAAAAGAAGATTGACTTCTCCCACTGTAGCAGCACTGGGGCCCCTTGAATCACTCTCAGAGAAGCAGAGAGCAAACCCCCAAGTTCATCCTCAGGGAACCCTCAGCCTAGATCCCCTCTCCCAATATGCCTGCAGAGGCCAGAGAAGACCTCATTTATTTGCAGGATGTTAGTCTCAGACCAAACTCAAGATTACTAGAGAAAAAGGGTATGTAGGTAAAGAGAATGTTTTTTCTGCAAGGTTAAAACTTTGTTATGTATGTCTTCTGGCATGCATCAGAAAATGATCAGAATTGTTTTTATTTGAATGTTTGTGTTTAAATGCTGTAGGAGGTTTTCTTATTAACAAGTTTCCCACATCAACTGGGGTAGCACAAAATGATATCTATGGAAAGACAAGTTTGCCAAATAAAGGCTGAACTCATGCGATTCATTTCTGTGCCATACTGAATGTTTACATAGCTATTTTGTTAATTTTGTTTGTGGTTTTAGAATTGATAGACCACTGAAGAGTAAGGTGGAAAATGTTCATAGGCAAGTGTGCATTATATTCTGTATTGTATTCATTTTGAAATAGGTGTATGTGTTTTTCAACTAAAAATTTTTCCTAAAAATTATGTGATTGTAATGAACCATGTTTTTTTATTTGACTGTTTTAAAAGTACATGATATTAGATGTAATGTATAATTTTAAATTTTTTTGTTGTTCAGTCACTCAGTTGTGTCTGACTCTTTGCAACCTCATCCACAAATAATTACAAAGCATCCATTATGTACCAGACACTTCAGTATGTGCTAGAGGACAGTGTGAAGACATTCTTACAAGGAAAACAGATAATAAGCAAATAAACAGTAAGTAGGTGAGATAATTCCAGGGTATAATGAGTGCTATAAAGTAAAGAAAAATGTTGGTGTAATGGAGAAGGACTTTGATGGGGATGGAGGGTATAAGCAGAGTAGTGGGAGAAGGCATCTCCACAGAGATAATGTTTTGAGCTGAGATTTAAAAGATGATTTATCAATTAGAATTGCATTCAGTTGCAAGGAACAGAAACCTAATCACAGTAACATAATCAAATAGGGATTACAGCACCATCAAATGCAAAGGAAGCAGCCCAGTTCTAGCACAATAGCTTTGTGATGTCAGAAGTACATTAGCCTTCATCCATCTTTGCCACCATCTCTAAGGAACCTTCTGTCTTCTTCCTCAGTGGCTCTCAAACTTCAGCATGCAGAAGAATCACCTGAAGAGTTTGTTGAAACACACTTCTCTGGGCCTGACCTTCAGAGTTACTGATTCCCTGAGATCTGGAGTGGGGCCTGAGAATTTGCATTTCTAACAAGTTCCCAGGTGATACTGAGTCTGCTGACCCGGGAACCACAGAGGCTCTAACCTTACAGTCATTTCATTAAGAAAACGCAGACAGGGAGGGAGGAGGTAGAAGAGGCAGCTGGTTTAGCTCTTTTAAAAAGTTTTCTAGGAGACTGTGCCCATTAACTTCTACTTACATCCCACTGGCCAAAAGTGCATCACTCCTAGCCACAAAAGAGGCTGGAGATCAAGTATTTTAAATAGACCCATTTCTCTCCCAATAAAATCAGTGTTCTCGTGGTGAGGAAGAGGGGAGGATGGCTATTGGATTAGGCATCTGTGGCTTCCATAGTTAAGAGGAAGCCAATCATGCAAAGACTTTTAGCAAAAGCATTTCAGGCAGAGGAGACGACCTATGATTACAAAGCCCTCCAGTCCAGAAAAAGACTCACATGGAGAAGAAGGAGTAGTAGCCCATAAGGCTGGAGAGGCAGACAAGGACCAGGTCACATAGGTCATGGTAAAGAGCTCATATTTTACTCAAAGTGCAATAACAAATCAATCAAGTAACAGAATAAAGTAGTAGTTTTTCTTTTTTATATTTTGGAATATAAGCCCCTTTCAGATGCAGTGCCAGGTCCCAGCTCTGTTTTCCACAACTGCCCACTCGCCTTAGTACAAGCAGCCTTCGCCCTAGTGGGCAGCCGCACCAGGGGTAGAGGTGCCAGAGCAGGCGCTTGGCATGCTGAGGTGGTCATGAGAAACTGACCAGGGTCCTGGATAGTTTCAATCTGCCTCCTTCGCCATTTCCAGTAGTAAACAGCATGGGCGCACTTTTCTCAAGCAGAGTCTAGGTTTCTTAAAGCCCTCCTGTTAGTCCACTGGTTTTCATACCAGCTAACGAGACTCTTCCTGGTGTCAGACCCAAGGACTGGGTTGCCCAATATGTGGTTCAATCTGTTTCCTCCACAGGGAAGCTCTCTCTCTCTCAGCCCATGTAATCCCCTGCTTTTCTGTGTCCCCTCCTAGAGGGACAGGTCCTGATTCTCTTCACTTCTTACCTAACTGAGTAGGGACCCTTCTTTACAGCCTTGATTGTATACGAGACTTTCTGACACTCTTCAGGTGTTTTCAATGAGATTGCTCCACAGGTCAATGTATTTTCAATGTGTACATAAGGGGAGGTGAGCTCGTTGTCCTTCTATTACACCATCTTAACCTCAGGCCACCTTGCTATGCTTTTAACTTAAAACATTTACACCTGGATAATGATCGGAGTACATCATGAGAAACACTGGGCTGGAAGAAGCACAAGCTGGAATCAAGATTGCCGGGAGAAATATCAGTAACCTCAGATATGCAGATAACACCACTCTTATGGCAGAAGATGAAGAAGACCTAAAGAGCCTCTTGATGAGAGAGGAGAGAGAAAAAGTTGGCTTAAAGCTCAACATTCAGAAAACGAAGATCCTGGCATCTGGTCCCATCACTTCATGGCAAATAGATGGGGAAACAGTGGAAACAGTGGCTGACTTTATTTTTGGGGGCTCCAAAATCACTGCAGATGGTGACTGCAGCCATGAAATTAAAAGACTTACTCCTTAAAAGGAAAGTTATGACCAAGTTAGACAGCATATTAAAAAGCAGAGACATTACTTTGTCAACAAAGGTCCGTCTAGTCAAGGCTGTGGTTTTTCCAGTAGTCATGTATGGATGTGAGAGTTGGACTATAAGGAAAGCTGAGCACCAAAGAATTGATGCTTTTGAATTGTGGTGTTGGAGAAGACTCTTGAGAGTCCCTTGGACTGCAAGGAGATCCAACCATTCCATCCTAAAGGAGATCAGTCCTGGGTGTTCATTGGAAGGACTGATGCTGAAGCTGAAACTCCAATACTTTGGCCACTTGATACAAAGAGCTGACTCATTTGAAAAGACTGATGCTGGGAAAGATTGAGAGCAGGAGAAGGGGACGGCAGGGGATGAGATGGTTAGATGGCATCACTGACTCAATGGACATGAGTTTGGGTAAACTCTGGGAGTTGGTGATGGACAGGGAGGCCTGGCGTGCTGCAGTTCATGGGGTCACAAAGAGTCAGACACAACTGAGTGACTGAATTGAACTGAACTGAATGATCAGAGCTTTATGAGGAGTGTTGGGCCTCTTTCATTGTAGAGAACTTTGCAGAATATCAAGTAACAGTGGCCTGCTGCAGGGGCAGGGGCGCTGGGTGCAGCAGACCTGGGTATGGCATAAGCCCTCATGAGGGAGGCAGCCATTAACCCCACCACAGAGCTGCCAGAATTTACACAGGACTATGGAAACAGACTCTCTGAGGGCACAAACAAAACCTTGTGCACACCAGGACCCAGGAGAAAGGAGCAGTGACCCCACAAAAGACTGACCCAGACCTGCCCCTGAATGTCCAGGAGTCTCCAGCAGAGGCGTGGGTCAGCGATGGCCTGCTGCATGGTTGGGGGCACTGAGTGCGGCAGTGTGTGCATGGGACCTTTTGAAGGAGATCGCCATTATCTTCATTACCTCCACTATAGTTTGGCCTCAGGTCAAACAACAAGTAGAGAACACAGCCCTGCCCATCAACAGAAAATTGGATTAAAGATTTACTGAGCATGGCCCCAGCCATCAGAACAAGACCCAGTTTTCCCTACAGTCAGTCTCTCCCATCAGGAAGCTTCCATAAGCCTCTTATCCTTATCCATCAGAGGACAGACAGAATGAAAACCACAGTCACAGAAAACTAATTAAACTGATCACATGGACCACACCCTTATTTAACTCAATGAAACTATTAGCCATGCCTGTGTAGGGCCACCCAAGACTGATGGGTCATGGTGGAGAGCTCTGACAAAACGTGGTCCACTGGAGAAGGGAATGGCAAACCACTTCAGTATTCTTTCCTTGAGAACCCCATGAACAGTATGAAAAAGCAAAAAGGACACTGAAAGATGAACTTCCCAGATCAGTAGTTGCCCAATATGCTACTGGAGAACAGTGGAGAAATAATTCCAGAAAGAATGACGAGATGGAGCCAAAGCAAAAACAACACCCAGTTGTGGATGTGACTGGTGATGGTAGTAAAGTCTGATGCTATAAAGAACAATATTACATAGGAACCTAGAATGTTAGGTCCATGAATCAAGGTAAATTGGAAGTGGTCAAACAGGAGATGGCAAGAGTGAACGTCGACATTTTAGGAATCAGTGAACTAACATGGACTGGAATGGGTGAATTGAACTCAGATGACATTATGTCTACAACTGTGGGCAAGAATCCCTTAGAAGAAATGGAGTAGCCCTCATAGTCAACAAAAGAGTGTGAAATGCAGTACTTGGATACAGTTTCAAAAATGACAGAATGATCTCTGTTCGTTTCCAAGGCAAACCATTCAATATCATAGTAACCCAAATCTATGCCCCAACCAGTAATGCTGAAGAAGCTGAAGTTGAATGGTTCTATGAAGACCTATAAGACCTTCTAGAACTAACACCCCCCAAAGATGTCCTTTTCATTATAGGGGACTGGAATGCAAAAGTAGGAATTCAAGAGATACCTGGAGTAACAGGAAAATTTGGCCTTGGAGTACAAAATGAAGCAGTGCAAAGGCTAACAGTTTTACCAAGAGAACACACTGGTCATAGCAAACACCCTCTTGGAACAACACAAGAGAAGACTCTACACATGGACATCACCAGATGGTGAATACCAAAATCAGACTGATTCTGTTCTTTGCAGCCAAAGATGGAGAAGCGCTATACAATCAGCAAAAACAAGAGCAGGAGCTGACTGTGTCTCAGACCATGAACTCTGTATTGCAAAATTCAGACTTAAATTGAAGAAACTAGGGAAAACCACTAGACCATTCAGGTATGACCTAAATCAAATCCCTAACAATTATACAGTGAAAGTGACAAACAGATTCAAGGGATTAGATCTGGTAGAGTACCTGAAGAACTATGGACGGAGGTTCGTGACATTTACAAGAGGCAGTGATCAAGACCATCCCCAAGAAAAAGAAATGGAAAAAGGCAAAACAGTTGTCTTGAGGAGGCCTTACAAATAGCTGAGAAAAGAAGAGAAGCTAAAGGCAAAGGAGAAAAGGAAAGAAATTCCCATTTGAATGCAGAGTTCCAAAGAATAGCAAGGAGAGATAAGCAACCCTTCCTCAGTGATCAATGCAATGCAAAGAAATAGAGGAAAACAAAGAGATCTAGAGATCTCTTCAAGAAAATTAGAGATACCAAGGGAACATTTCATGCAAAGATGGGCACAATAAAGGACAGAAATGGTATGGACCTAATGAAGCAGAAAATATTAAGAGGTGGCAACAATACACAGAAGAACTATACAAAAAGATCTTAGTGACCCAGATAACTACAATGATGTGATCACTCACCTAGAGCCAGACATCCTGGAATGCAAAGTCAAGTGGGCCTTAGGAAATAACACTACAAACAAAGCTAGCGGAGGTGATAGAATTCCAGTTAAGCTATTTCAAATCCTGAAAGATGATGCTGTGAAAGTGCTGCACTCAATATGCCAGCAAATTTGGAAAACTCAGCAGTGGCCACAGGACTGGAAAAGGTCAGTTTTCATTCCAATCCCAAAGAAAGGCAATGCCAAAGAATGCTCAAACTACCACACAGTTGCACTCATCTCACACGCTAGTAAAGTAATGCTCAAAATTCTCCAAGCCAGGCTTCAACAGTACATGAACTATGAACTTCCAGATGTTCAAGCTGGATTTAGAAAAGCCAGAGGAACCAGAGGATCAAACTGCCAACATCTGTTGATTCATCAAAAAAGCAAGAGAGTTTAAAAAAAAACAAACAACTGCTTTATTGACTATACCAAAGCCTTTGACTGTGTGGATTACAACAAACTGGAAAATTCTTCAAGAGATGGGAATACCAGACCACCTGACCTGCCTCCTGAGAAATCTGTATCCAGGTCAAGAAGCAACAGTTAGAACTCGACATGGAACATCAGACTGGTTCCAAATAGGGAAAGGGATACATCAAGGCTGTATATTGTCACCCTGATTATTTAACTTAAATGCAGAGTACATCACGCGAAGTGCTTGGCTGGATGGAGCACAAGCTGGAATCAAGATTTCCGGGAAAAATATCAATAACTTCAGATATACAGATGACACCACCCTTACAGCAGAAAGCAAGGAAATAAAAAGCCTCTTGATGAAAGTGAAAGAGAGTGAAAAAGTTGCCTTAAAACTCAACATTCAGAAAACGAAGATCATGGCATCCAGCCCCATCACTTCATGGCAAACAGATGGGGAAACAAAGGAAACAGTGACAGACTTTATTTTTGGAGGCTCCAAAATCACTGCAGATGGTGACTGCAGCCATGAAATTAAAAGACACTTACTCCTTGGAAGAAAAGCTATGACCAACCTAGACAGCATATTATAAAGCAGAGACATTACTTTGCCAACAAAGGTCCGTCCAGTCAAAGCTATGGTTTTTCCAGTAGTCATGTATGGATGTGAGAGTTGGACCATAAACAAAAAGCTGAGCACTGAAGAATTGATACTTTTGAACTGTGGTGTTGGAGAAGACTCTTGAGAGTCCCTTGGACTGCAAGGAGATCCAACCAGTCCATCCTAAAGGAGATCAGTCCTGAATATTAATTGGAAGGACTGATGCTGAAGCTGAAGCTCCAATACTTTCACAACCTGATGGGAAGAACTGATTCATTGGAAAAGACCCTGATGCTGGGAAAGTTTGAAGGTGGGAGGAGAAGGGGATGACAGAGGATGAGATGGTTGGATGCCATCACCAACTCGATGGACATGAGTTTGAGCAAGCTCTGGGAGTTGGTAATGGACAGGGAAGCCTGGTGTGCTGCAGTCCATGGGGTTGAAAAGAGTCGGACATGGCTGAGCAACTGGACTGAACTGAACTGAACTGTAAAATGTGTATGGCAAGAGCAAAGAACCTGAAGTGGTAAAGTCAGAAGCAGTCTCTGTCATCACTCAGTTCACTTTCTGGAGGAGGAAGGAACTGCCCTGCCTTAAGGCCACTCCAGTAAGAAATAACTAATCAACAGCCAAGAGCCAAAGCCCAGGGCTTCTGACTTTGCATCTTGTGGAATAGGATGTAGTCATTGAAAGGAATTCTGTGTGTTCCGTTATGGAAGGTCCACCAGTATGTGTTGAATGACAAAAACTAGGTACATAACAGAGTGTAGTGTGTTCCAATTTGTGACAAAATGGAGCAAGGAGATTATGTGCATCAGTTCAGTAAAGTCGTTTAGTTGTGTCTGACTCTTTGCAACCCCATGGACTGCAGCACACCAGGCTTCCCTGTCCATCACCAGCTCCCGGAGCTTGCTCAAACTCGTGTCCATCGAGTCGGTGGTACGATGCAACCATCTCATCTTCCGTCATCCCCTTCTCCTCTCATCTTCAATCTTTCCTAGCATCAGGTCTTTTCAGATGAGTCAGTTCTTCACATCAGGTGGCCAGAGTATTGCAGTTTCAGCTTCAATGTCAGTCCTTCCAATGAATATTCAGGACTGATTTCCTTTAGGAGTGACTGATCTCCTTGCAGTCCAAGGGACTCTCAAGAGTCTTCTCCAACACCACAGTTCAAAAGCATCAATTCTTTGGCACTCAGCTTCTTTATAGTCCAACTCTCACATCCATACATGACTACTGGAAAAACCATAGCTTTGACTGGACGGACCTTTGTTGGCAAAGTAATGTCTCTGCTTTATAATATGCTGTCTAGGTTGGTCATAACTTTTCTTCCAAGGAGCAAGCGTCTTTTAATTTCATGGTGGCCATCTGCAGTGATTTTGGAGCCCCCCAAAATAAAGTCTGTCACTTTACATTGTTTTCCAATCCATTTGCCATGATGTGATGGGACTGGATACCATGATCTTCGTTTTCTGAATGTTGAGCTTTTAGTCAGCTTTTTCACTCTTCTTTCACCAAGAGGCTCTTTAGTTCCTTTTCACTTTCTGCCATAAGGGTGTTGTCATCTGCATATCTGAGGTTATTGATATTTCTCCCAACAATCTTGATTTCAGCTTGTGCTTCATTCAGTCCCGCATTTCGCATGGTGTACTCTGGATATAAGTTAAATAATTAGGGTGACAATATACAGCCTTGATGTACTCCTTTCCCAATTTGGAACCAATTTGGATTATGTAATTGGGATTATGTACATGCGTGGTTATAAATATATCTGGATATCCCTGGAAGGAAACAAAAGCAAATAGTAATAATGTTGCCTTGATGAAGAACTGGGATCAAGGCAGAGAGGGAGATCGGATAGTCACTGAATACAGTCTTATACTGTTTGAATATATTACCGTTTGCATGCATTCATTTGAATGATGAGTGAATTGTTTAAATAAGTATATATAAATATAGTTGCTTTACAATGTTGTGTTAGTTTCTGCTAACAGGGAAGTGAATCAGCTATATGTATCCATATATCCCCTCGTTTTTAGATTTTCATAAGTTTTGCCATTTTAACTTCCATCCTCTTATACCCTTACTGATCACTGATTTTGAGATTTATCTCCTCTTCATTCCAGGTATCCTCTGCCCTCCAAACACATCTTCTTCTTACAGCCTTTGCATTTACTGTTTCCCCTGCCCAGAACACAGCCTCCAGAAATCTGCATGCTCCCTCACCTCCCTCAGGACTTTGCATACCCTACTTGTCATAAAACAGTGCCCACCCACTGTCATTTCCTAGTCTCTTTTTATGTTCATTTATCTTCACAGCACTTATCACTATGTGACTTTGTTGTTGCTGTTCATTTATTCTCTCCCTATTGGAATATAAACTCTATATATTCTATACAGAGAGCAGACTTTTATTTAGGAATTAAGCAAATACCTAAATTGTGTCCAGCTTGCTCTAAATGAATTAATGAAGAAATATAATAGACCTGGATTTAGGATTTTAGGGACACATTGGGCAGGTTATATTTTCCACCCCCCACCCTCAACACACACACAAACACTAAAATCAATACACATACCAGTCCTTTCATCATATCCAGAAATCCAACAGAATGATTTCTGAACAAATAGCTCCCAATGAATAACATCTTCAAAGGAGAAACCATGAGAGACAGCCTACTTATTAAACTGATGATTACAGTCTGTGACCCATTTTTCTGAAAGAGTTCTTAAGTAGGCTCTGGACATTTAAGTCATTGGGAAGCCAAATTATTGTCATAAAGTTGCTTAGTGCACAAGAATTGGAGCCAGAGGAGGTAGGTACTATTTAAGTGCCATCATAAATGGCATGGCGCTTTCAGCCTGATGTGGCCATCACCTGTCTAGGGAACTAAGATGGGCCAAGAACAGCCTCTCCTCTGATGATGCTGGGCTAGATTGGGCTCTGCCAACTTCTGCTTGAGTTTTCCTTGTCTTGTCATTGGTTCCTGTAGCCTGTGTCACATGGCTTATATATTGTACCTATTTGTAGCTGTTCTTTAAGTATCTGAAGATGTTATTGTGATAGCTAAAACTCAGATTCATGCAACCTACATTCATCACTTAATTGTAGATCTTCATCATGTATCTTCTGGGGCAAAGGATTCTAAGTAAAAGAATTAAGGCTTCGTGATCTATTTTTTAATATTTAAAGAGGTTGATGAACATGTTCAGAAGTGAGGATCACTATCCCGGGTTGACCATTTACTTCTGGTCTGATATTCCACTAAACAGATTAAAGCACAATTGACTAGACTTTTTTCTAATCACATTTCGGGGCTTATATTGTTTTATCTGATGTTGAGAGTGTTTTCATAGTTTTGTTGTTTTCCTGATTTACCACCACAGATGGTTAATTACATCCACTACAGACTCGACAAGCCAGGTTATTAAAGGTAATCTTGGGCTGAGTCGCTCAGTCGTGTCCGACTCTTTGCGACCCCATGGACTGCAGCCTGCCAGGCTCCTCTGTCCATGGGGATTCTCCAGGCAACGATAGTGGAGTGGGTGGCCATGCCTTCCTCCATGGGATCTTCCCAACTCAGGTCTCCCGCATTGCAGGCAGATTCTTTACAGACTGAGTCACCAAGCTTACCTCCTTTCATTTAAAGCTTTGGGAATTTCTAAAGCAAAGGAAGTAAGGCGGGGGAAGAGATTACTTGGGTTTCTACAGGAAGGAATAAGTTTTAATGTGGAACCTAAGAGGCAGAACTTCACAGAGAAAGCATTTTAGGGGTTTCGGAAACGGGTAAAGCACATATGGAGGGACTGATAAGCCTACTGAGCAGCCCCCTCAGAGGTATGGGTCTGTTGTAACGTGAGATGAGGCCGAATCAATCCTTGCTGAGAGGGTTTTAAACGCCAAACTGAAGCATCGGAACTTTCCTCCTCCGCCTGGAGAGCAAGCGGAGGTTCTCAGCAGGTGAGAGGCATGAGCGGATTGGCCAACGGATGGATGATCCGCATTATAATTTCTCCGGCGCGCTCTTCCGACCTCTGCCCGCAGCGCAGGCCGGCTTCGCGGTAGGTGGTGTTGGGGCTCTCCGGTAAAGCGAACCGCGGGGCCGGCCAGAGATGCTGCCCGGTTCCGCGGGGGCCCCCAAGCCACTGCCGGGCGCTGCACCTGGGCCCGGCCCGGCCGCCGATTGGACGACTCCGGGTGACCCGGCTGTATCGCGAGACGAGATTGGCAGCGGCGGGTCCGCATGTGCCCCCGCGCTGGCTTTGTACGCGGAGCCGCCTGCCGGTCCTTTAACAATGGGCGGCGCGAGCGCCCTGGCGTTGGGTCGGAGCTGAGGCCGGCGCTTTGCTGCCGACTGTCCGCAGCATGAGCGGGGCCGGCGTTCCCCGCGTGTCGGCGGGGCTGGGCCTGTGAGGGCCGCGGTTCCGGGTAAGGGAGGCCGCCGTGGGAACCGGCAGGCCTGGGTTGGTGGCGGGGCACTGGAGCCGCCCGGCCCGGCCTTTTGTTCGCCTTTCTGGGGCCGCGCGATCCCGTGCGCTCCTCCGGATGAGGAGGCGGAGGCTTGGGTGCGCGCTGGGCCCGGCCGGGCCGCGGGGAGGCTACGGAGGAGGAGCGCGCGCCCGATCGTCTGCAGCGGGCACCCGGAGCCGGGCTGGCGTTCGTCTTCGGGCTTCTCGGCGGGAGGTTTTTACCTCAAGGGGTCTGTGAGTGCTGTCAAGTCTCGCTTCTCGGGGCCGGAGAATTCGAACCCGGGGCGCGGGGAGTCCCGAAGCTGGGCCTCCGGTCTAGCTTTTCCGAGTACGCGCCCGGGTTCGCGCCTAGGGAACTCGGGCCCGAGTTGGTCCCCTTTTGCCTGGCACCCGGTCTGGCAGTTCATCAGACAAGCTGGCTTCTCCTGACTGGGTAGCGTGGGCCTTCCGTGAGGCGTCAGGGAGTTGGTTTGGTCGGTGCTGGTTTTCGGACGAGTCAGGTGAAGATGAACAGTCACCCTGGGTGGCCTGAGGTCACACCCCTCGGGCGGGGGGTGCGGAGGGGCGCGTGGAGGGAGCTGGCAGTGACCGCGTCTGGGGTGTGTCTTACAGACTGAAGTTGCCTCGTCTAGCCAGGCACGCCGCCGGATCCCATGGAGCTGGAGGCGCAGTGGTGGCGGGGACAGCTGGCTGCCGACATCCATCAAGCTCTTCGGTACAAGGTAACCGCTATGCCCCGACCTTTGGGTTCGGTGCCTCAAAGCCAGTTAGTATGAATCTCGGCTCCCTGGAAAGCCTGGTCAGGGTCTTTAACCACTAGTTTCCAAATCAGAAAAGGCGAGTTTGCTTATTTGCTCGAGGTTAATTAACTTCTTGGCTTCTTCCCTGGGGTGTATCAGAAGAACCTGAAACTTGAATGAGGAGGTGGGTGGGGCGTGGTAGTTGAGAGAGGGAAGATGTGAAGGGACAGTCTGATGTTCTTGTTCCCAGGTGGAACATGGATTTGATATTGTATTTTATAAGATATGCGTGCTGGCTTTTTATTGGGCAGAGCAACCCTGCTTTCTTCTATAGCTGCTGTTGCATGCAGCTGTCTGTTATGTCACATTTGTACAAAAGTAAATACCCCAGCCTTTCCGCTAACTTACTGTGAAACTTTGGACAAGTTACTTAAATTTCTGATTCCCAATTTTCTTATCTGTAAAATGATTAATAATAGAACGTGCTCTATGAAATGACTGTGAAGATTAAAATGAAGTAATACTTAAGATGTGCTCAGAACAATGATTGGCAGATAGTACACACTAAGAAAGTGATAATTTTGTTATTTTCTTCCTTTGAAACCCCAAGACTTGGGGGGTGTTCAGAAAACCTTAAGATAGGAGTTAGCTGCTCTTTCAGCTAATATCAAACAGGAGTAGACCTAGTGTATTTAAAAGATATTGGGGGAGAAATACACCTTTCTAGCACAATGCAAAGTTTGTTTATTGTTGCTGTCACATCTGTTTAACATGTCACTTCTGAGTCTTTTATAACTTTAATAGAAAGAGCCCAGATCCAAAATTAACTCAAACTTGACTTAATTTCACTGTGGATAGAAAGAACCATTATTATGTATAGAAAATTGGAAAGAAGCAAAACAGCTGACTCTTTAATAAAAAGGCTGCTGACTGTTGGAGTTGAGAGGTCCTGGGATGACTTGTATCTTGATTTTTTTTTTTTTTTTTTAAAGAAAAACAGGTTAAATAGATTAGAAAACCTAATTCTGACTTAAACTATTACAATTGTACCCTTTTCTAAAGTTTGAGATTTCTAAATGCTGGTTGTTAATTCTAACATTCAGTCTCTTAGACACATTAAATACACCTCAGCTCCCTAATTGTACCATAGAAAAGTCTCAAGTATGGAATGGTTCTTTGGAATGTTAAGAGAGTTGCAGGTTTTCCACCTTGGAAATTGTTGAAATACTTTTGATTTTTTTGTTGTTGTTGTTTCTTATTTAGATATTATCTTTCAGTTTTAAATGGTCCTGTTTTCTAAGTGTCAGTTCTTTATTCCTCTGGTGTATGGGGAAATTAATATCTGATGTTTAATGATACATATGTTTTATAATGACATGAAACTTAAGATTTTTCATGGTGATTTCCATGGTTTTTGATTCTTCTATTTTATGTGTAATTTTAATCCTGAGTGATGAATTAATTTTATTAGCTGAAGTTGGAAGTGCATTTTTCCAGCAAATTTATTGATGTTTTTGTTTATTGGTCTCTGGGGAGGATGCAAGGAATAAGACACAACCTGTACTAAACTTATGTACAAACTATCAGTGGACGAGCTAGAACAGGGCCTGAAAGAATGCCACTGAAAGTTGTGTTGGGCCACCTGCCGCCTGCGACTGTGGGTTGTCTTTATTTTATCTTTAAGCATTGTGTAAGCCACATTCTTGTGATTTGACACAATGGCCACACTTTATAAAGAATTTGTTAATCAGTAAAACTTGAACCTGTGAAGCTGGGGAGACCACTCTTTGTAGTACACTAAAGTCAAGGAAAGTTAAAATGAACTTTTCTCACAGAGAATACATGTCAATTCCAGGCTATTAATTAGGTTATTTAGTTGGGTAGTCATATGCTTATTTATTCAACATATTTGTATGCCTACAGTGTACAAGGTGCTGTCAGGCATTAAAAGGGTAGTATGAGATAGACATGATCCTTGCCTTTAAGTAGTCTAATTTCATCTGAATTTAGGTCTTCTGTTGGACAGTTGCCATTTAGGCACAGTGGAAGGTATTCTGTTTAGACCCAAGGTTTGTGGAGGAATAATTGATGTGACCAGCATTGAATCTACTGCTGCTGCTGCTGCTAAGTCGCTTCAGTCGTGTCAGAATAGAGAAGAGTAAAAATTACAGCAAATGAAAATCCTCTTCAACCCCAAATGCCAGCTATACTGTTTCCATTAAATACAATCACTTTTTCCTCAACAAAGCAGCTGTCCTCTAATACCCTGTGTCTTCTCTTTCTTCTCATTGTTTTGCTGTGTATACTAGTGTCTTAGGATGCTTGGGGAAATATTTTTAGGAGCCTTTATGACAGATAGAAACGATGCTAAGTTTGTGAGAAACATCAAGAAAATATCCCACCGAGTTGTGAGTATTCCTTCTATGCCTTAATTTTCATCCCGGCTGGACAGTTAACCCAGTTTGGGAATGGGATGGCATTTAGGGTGGTGAACTAACAAGGACCTGTGATTGGAGATGGAGATGACATATTTAGATCTTTCTGTGCTTTGGTTCTATGGGATCCCGAGAAGCAGACAGGAATAAGAGTGTTCAATTCTAGGGAATCAGGAATAGACATTAGAAAAAATTCATAAGCTGAAAGAAGCATAGGTCATTTTCTCATGTGTATAACTGTACTACATGGACAAAGAACTAAATCTGACAGCCATATGATAAGCCCATGTCCTTTACCATTTGCAATAATATAAAGAGAACGTATTGGATACACTTAAAAATCTCCTAGTGGTGGCCCTTAGAGTTCTTGCTTTTGTTTTGTCTTCTTTTAGCCAAGTTAACGTAAAGTCCACCAGTGTCTTCCAACTATGTTCCCCTGTCCATCTGGCAAAACTATGGTGCCATTACCACAGCTAGGATAGTATTGACATCGATACAGTCAACATCTAAAACATTTTCTGTACATTTATCACCACAAAGATCTTTCATCTTACCCTTTTATAGGCACAGCCTCTTTCCTCCCATTATCATTCTCCCTTAACCTCTGGCAACCACTCATCTGTTCTTTATTTTTATAATTTTGTCATTTTAGGAATGTTACATAAGTGGAATTATGTACTACATGATTTGGGGGGATTCATTTTACCCACTCAGAATAATTCCCTGGAGATCCATCCAGGTTTTTGACATTAAGCTTTTTTATTCCACTCTTTTGCTACTAAAAACAGTGCTGTAAAGGCCCTCCTTATATGTAGGATAAATTCCTAGACCTGGTGTTGCTAAGTTAAAGGGTATCTGCAGTCTGCATTTTCAGAAATGTATATTATCTAATCACCCTTCAGAAGGTTATATGAGTTGTCAACCTGACCAGTAATACACGAGTTTCTGTATCCACTCTTGATAACATAAGCAAAAATTAATGAAATATAAAAAAAATGATTATTGAAAAAACTATATAGTCATCCCTCAGTATCCACGGGAATTGGTTCTAGGATCCCTGTAAATACTGAAATTTGAGGATGCTCAAGTCCCTTATGTAAAGTGGAGTAGTGTTTGCATATATTGCATATATCCTACAGACATCCTCTTGTATATTTTAAATCATCTCCAGATGATTTAATCATCCATGTTGCAGCATATATCAGAATTTTATTTCTTTTTAAGGCTGAATAGTATTCCACTGTATGTATATACTACATTTTGTTTATCAGTTCATCTGTTGATGAACACTGGAGTTGTTTGTTTCCACTTTTTGGCTCTTGTGGATAATACTGCTCTGAATATGGTTGCACAAATATCTGTTTGAGTCCCCAGTTTAACTTCTTTTGGGTATATATCTAAAGGTGAAATTGCTGGATCATGGTAAATCTACATTAATTTTTTGGGGGAATTGCAATACTGTTGTTCACAGTGGCTATACAACTTTATATTCCTACCACTACACAAGGGTTCCATTTACTCTATATCTTTGTCAATACTTGTTAGTTTCTGTTTTCTCCATTTTCTTTTGGGGGATTTTTTTTTTTACAGTAGCAATTCTAATTGGTATGAAATGGTATCTCATAATGGTTTTGATTTGTATTTTCCTAATCATTAGTGATTTTGAGCATCATTATAGGTGCTTATTGGCCATTTGTACATCTTCTTTGGAGAAATGTTTAGTCAAGTCCTTTGCTCGTTTTTCACTCGAGGTGTTTTGGATTTTGTTGATTTGTATGTATAAGAGTTCTTTATGATCTGGATATTAACACTTTACCAGATATATGATTTGCAAATATTTTCTCCCATTCTGTGGGTTGCTTTTTCACTCTGATGAAGCTGTCCTTTGATGCATAAAAGTTTTTTTTGGATGAAGTCTTAGCGTTTTTTTTAACCTGTGCTTTTAGGATCATATCCATGTTACTTCCTTCCATTATAATCCCTGTTGGGTTTACTGTGGCATTGTGCTGAGCTCATAAAATGAATTTAGAACTCTTCCATCTTTCTGGAAATTCTTTGATAGTATAGGAATTTTCTTATTTTTAAAAAATGAGAAACCAGATTAGAAGATACCAGTGGATCTTCAACATCCCTACAAGTATAACACAGTATGTGTTATACTAGAAGCATGTCCATTTATTCATTACTTTCTAACTAAAAGCTTTGAGCATCTTTAGGGGATGTGTATGTATGGTTTGGTTAGTATTTTGGTAATGATGTTTTTCTGAAAATATGTGGTAGGGAAAACAGGATTCCATTATTAAAAATCTTGCTAAAATACATCTATTCCATAATGTAAGAAATACCTATAACTGGTAATGTCAGATGTGGTTAAGAATAAGGAGAAACGTTTAGTTCTAAATTTGAAATGCCATTCATTATCCTTCCACTCAGCTTTTTCATTTTTGTTTTTTACTCAAGAAAATGTTTTAGACAATGGAAACATTAGTATATTGGGGGGAAAGTGTCATCTTTGCATGGAGGGGATAATTCTTCTACAGCCTATATTAGACTAAATGTTCTTCTTGATTTAGGAGCTGAAGTTGCCTTCCTACAAAGGCCAGTCCCCTCAACTAAGTCTCAGAAGATATTTTGCTGACTTGATTGCCATTGTGAGCAATCGTTTCACACTCTGCCCTTCTGCCCGACATCTTGCTGTCTATTTGCTGGACCTGTTTATGGATCGTTATGACATCTCTATCCAGCAGCTGCATTTAGTTGCACTTTCCTGTCTGCTTCTAGCAAGTAAGTATGAGTACAATCTACATGACTGGAAAATTCTAGTTTATAATTAAATAAATTTACTTAGAACTCGGTGAAAAACCAAATTCCTTTCATTCCAGTTTACCAGTATTGGAAAGTTTATGTTGAAAGTGCTTTTTGGCATAGTAGTTCTTAACCAGACATATTAAAAAGTGGCTCTGAAATCTTTCAAAAACATGTGTACCTGAGCCCTATGTCCTGAAGATTCTGATACAGATGTCTAGGTCATTCCGGATCTACTGACTCAAAATCTGCATCCTGGGACCTGGATATTTTTTAACTTCTTAAAAATTTCAAAGGTGATTCTCATGTATCTTCCCAGTTAGGAACCATTGCCTTAAAGCAGTGGTTCTTAACCAAGAGCAGTTGTGTCCCACTGGGGGATATTTGGCAATATGTGGAGACAGTTTGGGTTGTCGTTACAACCGGGGAGGAAGCTAAACATCTGCAACGCACAGGACAGCCCACACAACAAAGAATTATCTAGCCCAAAATGTCAGTGGAGCTTAGGCTGAAAAACTCTGATAGGTATCGTACTCTTGTGTTGTTAGAATACCTTCTACTGACTAAGTCGTGATTTAGGTTAATGAACTGAAGGTTCACATGCAATAGCTACACATGTGAAAACACTTGCTTTTACAGTAGGCAAAACTGCATAGTAAGCTGTAGGGTAGAATCTGTTAATGGGCCTTTTGGTGCCTCTTTCTCTTAACATCTTCCTGTGACATATTTCATTGTTAGTATCTTGACTGAAGAGAAAGAGGGTGAGTAAAAGCATTGAAACTGAAATTTTTCTTCTCTTAGTATTCTGAAAAGATGGTATTTGTTGTTGAATCCATTATGTAGTGTTTTTTTGTTTTTAATTATTCATGTCATTATAATGGAAATTTAAGTCCCACTTAAAGTGACATGTAGAAATACCGACTGCCTTCACCTCTAGCCCCCACTTGAGGATTTAGGATCCAATGTGACTGCTATCTAAAAAACATTCCTTCTCTACCCTACCACCAGAATTCTTTCTAAAACACCTTTGCATTTGACTGTAATAAACCTAAAACCAAATACAGGCCTGTGTGGTATCATTTATGATACTAGTCTTTTCTGCTTTTCTTTTTCTGTTCTTATTTTTCCTCTGATGACTTCAGCTCCCTGTTTTATCTCCTGGAAGGTCTTTTTGTAAACTATTTCAAATCTTTTGTGGACCAGGTTGACTATATATAAACACAGCCCAGTGATAACTTCCCACTACCCGTGGGTTAAGGTAGAAACTCCTTAATGTAACATTCAGAACCGTTCATCTGGACTCAGCCATCTTACTAGACTTTTCTTTCAACTCTGTCCCCATGTAACTTGAGTCAGATTCTTACCGGAATTATATATTTCCTGAGTATCTGTCTTTCTCCTTTAATCTGCTGTCCTCTAAGATCTGTTCGTATCACCTGCTCCTCTCGCCACCATCCAGAAAGCCAGAGGTAATGTTTGTACATTTATAATTAACCTTTAACTTTTAATTAAGGTCTTATCCTTATAAGCAGTCATGTGTACAGTTCTGTGTTTCATCACTATGATGATTTGTGATGTAGTAGTTTGCATAGGGTTGGAAAAGCCCATACTTGGCATGTCAAAAATGTGTGAGAATCTACACGGAATGGCTTCCTGATATCCTGTACAATATTAGTATATTATAGGATCGGTTATAGCTGAGAGACACAGGAAACCAAACATGCAAGTTAGGTTATTTTGAAATCTTAGGATCAGTAATGAAAAATTTTTTGCCTGCTGTGGCCATGACTGTCCTTCAATCACTACCAGGCCCTACCTGGTCTGTGCCTATGGACTGTGAAATTATGAATGATGGATAGTCAGTTCATAGACTGACTTATGTTTGTGACTAAAATTTACTAGTACCTTACAAAATGACTTGGGGATTATAAACTAGACATTTATAAACTACATATTACAATCAGAGTTCACCAAGGTCTCTAGCTGAATACTCTAAAAGGAACTCTGGCCACCATGCAGAGCTTGGCATTGGTACCAGGTTTCTGCAGTTTATACAGTTTGGGGAAAGGATCTTCTATTTATGCACCACTTTAGGTTGATTGGAATGGTATTTTCAGTTCTTCTTTCTAAATTTTCTATAACTGTCAGTTTAAGGTTGTGATCAGTTTATTTTATTGATGATTATTTGACTTAATCTGTGGTAGTATATAGTTACTTTTGACTTATTTTCTAGGAACTAGGCTTTAGGATTTGTGTTTACTGAGTTCAGATGAGAATTGTTTACTACCTATTACTAAACGAGTCAGATACCTCCTCCCTTTGTTTTACTGACCCCACCCTATTGTCTCTCAGAGAGAATTGCTTTTACATTGTTCTTCATCCACTGGAGAGTGGGAAAATGTGAGATAGGTGCCCCTTAGGGTCTCAGCTCCTCGCAAGTAGTCGCTGGTCAAACGGAATTCAAGCTATCAGCTCTTCCGTGGGGTCAGGAATCAAAGATGCTGGCCCTTAGTAGCCCACTGAAATCTCTTCTTCCAGTTAGTGAAGTCTAACTTTACTTCAACAGAAATGCTTAGGATGCTTATAAACCAGTAGTCTGTTTTTAGTATATGACATATGTTTTAAATTTGTGGAGTTCTTTCTACTGTTTCTTACATTCTTATACTATATCTTCTTATATTTGAATTCCAGTGTCAAGTCTCCAGTTAGTTATCATAAACTTGACTCAAATGATGCTTCTCTTGTCTCAGAATGATTAAACTCTGAATGTCCCCCTCCCCCAGCTGCTCCCTGCTTTGGGATGGGCAGTCTGTTGTATAAAAGTGAAGAACAACTTACAGCTGACAGGACTCAGCGACAGCTGTCTTTTAGTTATTAAATAGGTTGGAAGGCTTTGGTAGTTTGGTTAAAAATGGAGCACAGCTTGTAAGTTTCAGGTACTAATGCATATCCAGCTGCTTGGATGTACACTATTAGAGGTAGGAAGAAAGGGCCTACAAACTGGAGAGTGGCATGTAGTATTTTTACAGCAAGGATTATGGGAAATCTGTATGGATATAGAATTGAATTTCTTGTCAGCAATATGAATTTCAACAACCCTTGAGTCTTAGGTTTAGACTTCCCTGGTGGCTCAAGACCGTAAAGTGTCTGCCTACAACGTGGGAGACCTGGGTTCGATCCTTGGGTCAGGAAGATCCTCTGGAGAAGGAAATGGCGACCCACTCCAGTATTCTTGCCTGGAAAATCCCATGGACAGAGGAGCCTGGCAGACTACAGTCCATGGGGTTGCAAAGAGTCAGATACGACTGAGGAAGAAAGGGCCTACAAACTGGAGAGTGGCATGTAGTATTTTTTACAGCAGGGATTATGGGAAATCTATATGGATATAGAATTGAATTTGTCAGTAATATGAATTTCAACAACCCTTGAGTTTTAGGTTACTTCTTATAAAATGAAAATAAAGACACTTAACCTTACAAACTTGTTGTAAGGATCAAGTAGGGTAGTATGTTTAAAAGCATATATGAAATTGAAACATAAAGGTTAGCATTGTAATGATTAATTCCTCCATAAGTGTTCTATAATCTTTAGTCTGGCTCCCTAGCCCCAAAGATTTTGACTCATTCCAGAAGAGACTGATTTGTCCTGGGAAGTTCTCAAACTCTTAACTCCTTGACACTCTTAACTCCTGGCTCCCTTGGCTCTCTGTAGAGAGCATGGAAGTGGTCTTAAACCTGAGACTTTTGATAATCTGCTCAAGGTATTGTGTGTGCTTAGTTGCTCCGACTCTTTGTGACCCCATGGACTGCAGCATGCCAGGCTTCTCTGTCCATGGGGGTTCTCCAGGAAAGAATACTGGAGTGGGTTGCCATGCCTTCCTCTAGGGGATTTTCCCAACCCAGAGATCAAATCCAGGTCTCCTGCATTGCAGGCGGATTTTTTTACCATCTGAGCCACCAGGGAGCCTGTTCAAGGTTTTGTGTAACTAAGAAAAGATCTTAAAGTCAAGATGAAGTCAAAAGTGAGATTATAGGCTTTTAATAGCAAAAATTTGTGACAAGTGCTTGTTTCTTCTTGCTCACCAGTACTGGGTTGACAAAGCTTTTTACTATTTGATACGTGAAAAACTGTATGTCACAGATGATTCTATTTATATATCGATTTTTAGTGAGAATAGAACCTTTTTTTTTCCCCTCTATGAATTCTGTCTTCTGGTTCCTTATCCATTTTTTTCTTATTAGACTGGTAGTCTTATAAATTTGTGAGAATTCCTAGTAAATATTAAGGATGACTTTTTTCTCCTTAGTAATAAAAGACAAAATGTGGGTTGGCAGAGATCACAGTGACATCTATCTGATCCATGCCCTACTACCACATACCTGCCATTCCCTCCTGACTTTGAATATGTGCTGGTTTCCATGGCAGATCTGAGCATTTCCTATAAAGGAAAGACAACCTGCTGTTTTGTTTCTGGGGCCCCTGATTCTTTATTTTCTGGGAAGCAGATGTGAATTTCCTGTGCCCTTATTTCCTGTTAGGGACCTTTATCAATATAATCACATGGCTTCTGGTATTTCCTTTCAATTGAAGAAACTGATCTTTGTGATCTGTATGTGGTATTACGGATAAGTAGATTTAAAATAGTCATGCACATAGCATTCAGCACGATAAAAACTGTACATGAATGCAAGGACTCATGACATTGTCTCACATTTTGAATTCTTTTAACATCCATGCATCTGAGTATATTACTATATATAATGAAAAGTTTCCCCAAAAAACTAAACCTCAATTTAAATATCAAATATGGTTATTTATGTAGTATGCAAGTTATTTTTAACTTTGCAAATCAAGATGCAAAGACCTTCATACTTTTAATAGCCAAGTACTTTATAAATATAGAAACCCCATGGATCCTTAATAATATAGAAGCCTGTCTATTCTAGGAGTCCCCATTTAGCTTTGGTCTGGAAGCAGATTTGGGAATTCAGGCATAAATCTTCCATTTTGGGTTTGACTCAACTTAATTGACCTGAAATTAATTGGCCAACCTTGCTAACTTGGTTTCTTGAGCTGTGAAATTGGTCACATACAGTTTTGCTTTCTGTGTTGAAAGGTTCAAGGAGATAATATGAAATATTTTCTTAATCCTTGAATTAAATAGTGAATTGTGGTATATTAATTTCTTCAAAGGAGCTTTAAACTCATTAACTTCTACAATATTCCTTTGAAGTTCAATGCCAGTATTGCTGCTGCTACACAAATAGAGTACTTTGAAAGCCTTAATGATTCATCCAGAGGGATTGAACTAAATTCCTAAGTCATTCTCCTTCTGAAGAATTCCAGTTTGTTATATAGAGAACAGTGGGTTCCTCTCGTATATTTATGCAGTGATCATACTGGATGACTGTCATTAAGACCACTGTAGTGCTTTCAGCTCTGCTAATAAATGCCATTGGCAAAACTTGTGAAATTCATCTATGTGATTTGAACTGGGAAGCATTATCTAGATTATTGAAAAGTCTGAATTATGTAAGTTTTTTTGATCAATTCATACTTGCAGCAATATTAAGAGTGGTTTAAATCTAACAAAGTTCAAAATTTCTGGAGTGGGAGTGAAATTTTAAACTCTTTGGACCTAGACTCAAAGTCATGAGCTTAGAGTGCCTGGCATAGGAGACAAACCTTCTACCCTAGTTCCCCCTCCCTAAGCCAAGACCAGGGTAGTTAGCAGTGTTTTTTCGCAGCCCCTAAGGCTGGCAGACTTGAACAGACCTCTCTGACTCCAGTATACTGAGCATCTGAGCTGAGTGGTTCTGGCCACTACCATTTGTTGTCAGAATTTCAATATATGGTTCTGAAAGAGAACCATTCCCAGTTTTCACAGGGAAACTGGTTTGATTTCTTCTGGTTTGGCAGTCTTTCTGGTCTTCTACAAAAAATGTTTTTAAATGAATAAAATAAAATTGTAAGATTTCCAAAGAAAACAAGTACATTGAAATAAATATCAAAATAGTAAAACAAAATTTTATATAGTAATATATAACATTCTAACAGCTATAATTATGAACAAGTATAAAAACTATTGTGAGAAATTATAATAATTGCAGTATAATATGATTTTATACCTTAATATGAAAAAGAACATAAGGCTAGGAAGTAGAAGCTTTTAGTTTTAATTTCCCTTCTTCTTGGGACAGTCATGGAACAAAAACCCAAAGAAACTTGAAGATAATTCTTTTGGTTCTATTGCTGTATTTGAAGAATCATGATAGTACTTGATACTTGAACTTTCTCTAGCCGTGACTTTTAGAAATACCTAAAATGAATAATTTATATTTAGTAAAATACTTGAAGGAAGTTAAAGTGCAAGATGATATGTAATCAATAGAAAAATCATTCAGAGTTAGAGGGGCCATTTTATTCCTCAGCTGTACATATGGGTGAGTTTCATGGAAAGAAGTTAATGCCTTCAGATAACCAGGTTCAATATTTATGCCTATTCTGCCTTGAGTAAGGGGATATAAAAGTGGTATAAAGTATTTTCCCCTTTTTTAAATAACAGACTTGGCTAGATTTTTGGTTTAATTCAGAAGAGGAGGATTAGGGGTTTTTTGTAGAGTGGTAACGTTTGTGTTAGATGGTCACTTGTTTGTTTTTTTCCTTTATTTATATCTCTCTGAGATTTTGCTGAAAATATGCTGAGATGAAACTCTTGAAGCTTAGCTATTTTTTATTTCAGATAATTTTATGACATTAAATACTTGAAACTTTGTCCTAAAATAGTTTTTTTTACCAACCATCATCTGCCCTCATAAAGAAATTTTCTGAAAAGATTGAGCTGTTGAGATGGAAGTTATATTTTCAGTGGCACATAGGACTGTTTTCCTTACACAATAGGACATAGATCAAAATGTTTACACGTTCCTTTTTTTTTTTTTAGGAGAGGGTAAAGGGTGTGGAACGGAGGCATTGAAAGAGAAAACAAGATTTGAGAACCATAGAGTTCTAGCACAGTTGTATCTACCCAGAGTAGGGAGAAAATGTCTTTGGATCTAAATCTTTGTACTAAGATAGCAGGTCCCATTTAAGTAACTAGACTTAACTTTGATCATTTGGCCTAATATTTTCTTTCTCTTGCTTTTATTTCCCTTTGCATATAAGGTAAATTTGAAGAAAAAGAAGATAGTGTGCCTAAGCTGGAGCAGCTCAACAGCCTGGGTTGTATGACTAATATGAATCTAGTATTAACAAAACAAAATTTGCTACATATGGAACTATTATTATTAGAAACCTTTCAGTGGAACCTTTGCCTTCCAACAGCTGCCCATTTCATTGAGTATTATCTCTCCGAAGCAGTACATGAAACAGATCTTCATGATGGCTGGCCAATGATTTGCTTGGAAAAAACTAAACTCTACATGGCCAAGTATGCAGATTACTTCCTGGAAGTATCTTTGCAAGGTGAGTTGTTGTAGATGCCAGTAAGTGACTTGTGAGCTTGTGACTTGTGTATTCTGTTGCTTAAGTTCATTTTTGATGTCTCCACAGATTATGCCTTTCTAAATTATGCACCTTCTTTAGTAGCTGCAGCATGTGTGGCTTCTTCAAGGATTATACTTCGTCTTTCTCCAACGTGGCCTCCAAGACTGCATCGTCTTACTGCTTACTCCTGGGATTTCCTAGTGCAGTGCATTGAACGGCTATTGATGTAAGCCTCTGTTCTTTTGTTTGTAATTTCTTATTAACATTCTTCATGTAAAAGGGGCCTTGGAAACAAGTTCTCAAAGGCCGAGAGCTTTTAGGATACTTGCTCTGACAGCTTCCTGCTGCCATAAGCAAGCCCCTGGCGAGCAGTACTCAGTGGAGTACTGAGTGAAAGGGGAGTTTCTTTTGGTTGTTATCCAAGTAGAGGCTGTCATTGCTAGTATGATTCTGGGTACATAATAAGGAAAGGAGCTGCTCTTGTGTGAGTCCACAGCTGTGAGATCATCCAGGTAAATCTTGCTCCAGTCCCCATTTCCACATCTTTGGGGATATCTTGGTGGCCTCACAATTCAAAGTGGCAGTCATATTTAAGTGCTCATTGTGAACATAGCTCCCAAGCTGAGAGCCCTCAAAGCCACTAGCAGCCAGTCCTCAAGGGTTATACCATGGGAAGGAACTTTCAGAAGGCTAAGAGTAAGTGCTGTTGTTGAAATTATGGTTGCAGTGACTGCTACCTGGGCAGTGGGGCAGTCCAAGGAGCCAGCTGTTAAGGAGTTGGGGGTGATGTGTGACTTTCTTGCAGATTTTTCTCAAGTAACATTATTAACAAGTTTCCTTTCTATGTTGCAGCGCTCATGATAATGATGTGAAAGAAGCAAACAAACAGAGAGGACAGGCAGGACCTCAGCCAGCACAACTAAGTATGTTCCAGACAGCCTCCCAGCCCTCTCGGGCAGTTCACTTTCAGCAACCTCAGTATCTCCATCAGACTCATCAGACCTCACTGCAGTATCGGCATCCTGTATCGGAACAACCAAGCTGTCAGCAGATTGTATCTACTACACACACCTCATCTTACACACTACCAACATGTCCTGCTGGCTTCCAAACTAGTGTTCAGGGCCTTGGGCATGTGCCAACTGGTGTTGGGATGTCACTGGCAATACCGGTAGAAGTTAAACCCTGTCTGAATGTTTCTTATAACCGGAGTTATCAGATAAATGAACATTATCCTTGCATTACTCAATGCTTTGAAAGGTGATTTTATGTGAAGGTAAGACCTGACCCAGACTGTTTGTGACTTGAAGCTCTGGGGCAAGCTTTTTGTAAAACTTCTCTTCAAAAGGAAAGGGATCCAAATTTCATCAGAGCTCTTCAGATACCAGCACCAGGAAGACTGACTATCCCTTCCAACACACCGTGAATATCTGGGAGGACTAAGGTAACACTGCAAACACTTTAACAGTGTATATGTCAAATCCTGTTAAAACAAATTTCTATATGCCACATTTTAAAGCCCCAAATGATGGTCCCAATATTTCAAAAATATTCAACCCAACAGAAAATTTGGACAGACTCCAAATTTGCTGTTTCAAGATTTGACCTGTGGTGGGCTCTGGGCCTAATGTTGGCTTCTATGTCAGAGATTAATGTTTATCTGTGGACTTGCCAAACGTTCTTTTTATGAAGGAAAGTTACAGTATTAATTTTTGAAGAGATCCTTTTTTTTAGTCTCCAGTTTTGATTTATATTTTTGATCTGCATCTGCAAATGAATTTCTGACTAAGTTTCAACTCATGAATTTCTTTGCTATACCAGTCAGTGTGGTTAAAAAAATTTTTTTTAGATATTCTAAATAACTCCCTATCACAGATAATATAGGTATCTGGATTTATGTACTAAAATTAAGATTGGAATAGATGTCTTAAAATCATGGTCATACATTTTTCTTGTTTTTCCCCTGTGATCAACCTCAAGTCTTTAGAATTAAACACATTTAACTCAGGGAATTTGTACTACTTGGAAACACTTAACTGTAATGCAACATGTTTTGGGAATGTTACAGTATGACTACCTTAATAACATAGGTTAGTAGACTCCTGCTAGAGTGTGTTTTCAAATGAGAACATAATTGTAGCGTAGAATGAATGAAGTGGTGGTTCCTGTCATTCATAATACACATACAAGTTTTGCATTTCTCAGTGCAATCAATGATTTATACTCAGATTTGATATTATTCTAAAAAAGGTTTTTCAAGTAAAGGTGTAACTGTAAAATGTCAGTACTAGAATAAAGTCCCATAAGTTTGTTTTGAGGTGGAATGTGGCCAGGGTAGTTCTCAGGTTGTGCTAGAGCAGCACTTTGTTACATGGAAGACAGGTTTTATAAGCAGCCTTTGAATCCAGCTAGTCAAGTTTAACGGAGAAGGCAATGGCAACCCACTCCAGTACTCTTGCCTGGAAAATCCCATGGATGGAGGAGCCTGGTGGGCTGCAGTCCATGGGGTCGCTAAGAGTCGGGCACGACTGAGCGACTTCACTTTCACTTTTCACTTTCATGCATTGGAGAAGGAAATGGCAACCCACTCCAGTGTTCTTGCCTGGAGAATCCCAGGGACGGGGGAGCCTGGTGGGCTGCCGTCTATGGGGTTGCACAGAGTCGGACATGACTGAAGTGACTTAGCAGCAGCAGCAGCAGTCAAGTGTAAGCAGGCAAAGGTGACTTTCATTGGACTGGCCCCAGAACTGCCCTGGGACATTTCAGTATATTGGTAATGAGTGAAAACAGCAATAGGTCCTTACAGCAAGGGCAATTTGGAGGTAAAGAGTTTGGAGGAAATAAACTGAAAAAAGTAAAAAGAAAAAAAAACCATTGTAATAACTGAAACTATATACATTGTGCTCTTATCTGTGGGAGAAGAGATTTGGTGGAGGGAAGCTTTCTGATAGAAAAATTAGTAAAGTGTGTCATTTTGTTTGTGTGTTTTTTTTTAAAGATAGCACTTGAATAGAAGGGAAACTGCATGGCAGGTATGTGACTGCCGTAATATGCATTGAAGACGAGCTTCTTATTATAAAGACGTTATGGGTATGCAGCAGGAGTCTCAATAATCAAGCCAATGGCTTTTGTTAGGAAGGGAAGGGACTCATCACAGCAATGGATTGATCCAGATGGCTCCAGTAGATGAATGTGGGTAGGTGGCTTCTGTCAGTGTGAGTTCTTACAGAATATCCTTTCCTTAAATGAAAGGTAACTTTTATCATTAGAGTACATAGGGCATGTTATGGATTTATTAGTCTGGTAGATAAAATGAAAAACTACTCAGGTAAGAACACTCACTCATGGCAGATTTTTCAAGTATGAAAATTGTTTTCTGAAAGTATCATCACTTTTCTCTTTATAGAAGGCTGCTTATTGGATTTTGGTAGTCCTTACCTCAAGAGAACTTGAATTATTTGGGGGAAAGTGGGTTCAAAAGAGAATATATCATTCACATTCAGAACCTAGCAACCTGGAGTCCAATTTTCAGTATTTTAACTACCTCAATAATACTATGAATGTAAGATATTGGGATAAAGATCCCAACTTGAAACAACAACTGGTGCCTATGGTAATTTAAATGTCTTGTCAAATGCTTTTACTGATTGGTTTAAATGTCATTCTTGTTATAGAAGAATATGCCTTTTTAAAAAGCCTGTAACACTTTCCCAGTTTGTATTTTAAAAAACTAAAGAACACTGGACTAATTTGGGGGAGGGGGGCAGAGAGTAAAATAAATAATTGGTTACTATTGCTGCATACCCAGGGTAGGGTGGGATGGGGTGGTTGGAGAAACCAGTACTATTTTTAAAACATTAGGTTTCAGTATAAATACAGCTCACAACTGCTAGCTTTGGGGGGCTGTGGGTGGGGGGAGTTGTGTGGGTTTTGTTTTGTTTAATTTATTGATTAGTCTTTAAAGCAGGTTTTTTGGTTTTTGAGATTACCGGACCACCATTAAATGTGTACTGTGAAGAAATTAATGATATGTATAAAGGGCTTTACCAAAGTCCACTAAACACTACTCATATATAGACTGCAAACCAAAATGTATCTGTTATGACATTAATTGCAAATAGCAAGTATGGTGCTAAAGTCCACACCAATGGAATTAGATGAGTGCTATGCACTTAATTTTAAAATAAAACTAGTTTTCGTTAAAGTGGTTTTGGTGTTTTGTTTTAAATATAAATTTGTATATTTGCAGCTTCATTAAATCATGTCATCATGTAAGTCAGACTTGGAATCATAATTACACTTATGAAGTAAAAGCTATCCCAATGAAGAATATCACCATAGTGGTGGGAAACATTTATCCATTGATTATGTATTCCATACAGCGGAGACCAGAGCCCACAGAAGTGTATTTGATACTACCTTTCTGGCCTTTTGAACTCAAAATAGTTGTTAGTATGTTAGAATTGCAGTGTATAATTTGCAAAACAATAATGCAAGCTGTAGAAAATTTGACGTCTGATTTCAAAAGTAGGAAAGTGTAAAATGGCCAAAGGTGTGAGAAGGCACAGGGTTGACAGTGAGTGAGAATGGTCTGTTCAGTTAAGTATCATTGCTACTTAATTCAATTTAAAATTTAACAGATAAAATTTGTTTTGAAGAGTAAAATTTTTAGCAGGGTTAGGAAGTTACATCCATCAAAAGTATTTCTTTAATTTGTTCTATGTAATGTCACTTACTCTGGCACAGTGGCATGGTTTAGCAACAGTTAATATACATTGTTTGTTGTTGTTTTCACATTGTTAATACACATACACATTGTTTTTTAAGGCTGAATTTAAGAAAAGCAACAAGCATTCCAAACCGGGGCAGGTAGCTTTGCATTAAGCTGATTCTGAGTCCCATGTGATAAGTTTATATTCATCGATAACTCAGCTTATTAAGCCCATAGTGAAATACATCTCCCTAGCCTCAAGCAGCTTACATTTAACTTGCCACTTGAAGAATTAGAATGGTTTATCATCCACAACTCAGTTTAAAATTATCTTGGTTAAGGGATCACTCAACTTGGTTTTTAAAATCTCTTATATTAAGGGAAAAAAATAGTTAAAAGCATCAAAACCAGGCTCCTGCTTCCTACGAGAAGGATACCTTCTACCCTCTTCCTAACCCCACCACCCCTTTTTAAAAATTTTTATGACTCTTTAAGAGCAGTTTCGTGTTCACAGCAAAATTGAGAAGATAACCTCTTCCTGCCCCTACACATGCACGGTCTCCCCCATTATCAACATCCCCACTAGAATGGTATATTTGTTACAAGTGATGAACCGACATAGTCACCCATTATGAACAGTTTGGCTTACTCTTGGTGGTGCGCATTCCTACTATCACCATTGTAAATTTATGAAGGTGCAATGGCACAGTTAGAAATGTGTAAGGTAAGGTAAGGTGAAGTCACTCAGTCGTGTCCGACTCTGCGACCCCGTGGACTGTAGCCTACCAGGCTCCTCCATCCATGGGATCCTCCAGGCAAGAATACTGGACTGGGTTGCCATTTCCTTCTCCAGGGGATCTTCCCAACTCAGGGACTGAACCCAGGTCTCCCACGTTGGAGGCAGACGCGTTAACCTCTGAGCCACCAGGGAAGCCCTACAAATGTGTAATAGCATCTGTTCCACCATGTAGTCTCACTACTGGAAGTCTGTGCTCCACCCACTGGTTCTTCCTCATGCAATCCCCACCCCTTACCCCTAGGTAACCACTGATTTTTTTTCTTGTTCCATAGTTTGCATTTTCTGGAATGTCATAGTTGGGATCATACAGTATGTGGCCTTCTCTTTCACTTAGTAATTATGTATTTAAGTTTCCTTCATGTCTTTTCATGGCTTGATAGTTCATTTTAGTGTTGAATAATATTCCACTGTTTGGGTGGATCACAGTTATTTATCCACTCACTTAAAAGGACATTGTGGTTGATTCCAAGTTCAGAAATTATGAACAAAGCTGCTGTATACATCCATGTGCAGGTTTTACTAGAGACATAAGTTTTCAGCTCCAAGGAGTGAAACTGCTGAATCTTAGGATAAGAGCATGTCTAGTTTGTAAGAAACTACCAAACTCTTCCAGAGTGGCTCTAGCATTTTGTGTTCCCACCAGCAATGAATGACTTCTGTTCCATATCCTTGCCAGCATTTGGTGTTGTCAATGCTACAAATTTTAGTCATTCTAATAGGTGGGGGTTAATTTACATTTTCCTGATGACAATTGATGTGGAATATCATTTCATGTGCTTATCTGACAACTATATAATCTTTAATGAAGTATCTGTCAAGGTCTTTAGCCCATTTTTAAGTCAGATTGTTTGCTGTATATCTTGGGGAATAGTCCTTTATTAGATGTATTTTGCAAATATTTTCTTCCAGTCTGTGGCTTGTCTTCTTAATCTCATGACATTGTCTTTTGCAGAGCAGAAGTTTTTGATTTTAATGAAGTCTAGTTTATCAGTCTGTCAGCACTTAAGAGAATTACAGATGCTGAAAGGCTGGCTCAGAATTCGCTGGCAGTCCAGTGCTTAGGACTCCATGCTTCCAACACGGGTGGCCCAGGTTTGCTCCCTGGTTAGGGAGCTAAGATTCCCACAAGCCATGCAGCATGGCCAAAAAAGAGCAGTTTGACTAAATAAATAGGTAAATGGAGGATATTATAAAGTCAAGGTATTACGAATGTAAATAACCATGGGAACAAAAATACAAACCTCACAAAAACCTACACACAAAAGACAAAGCAAGGAGTCTATAGTAAAATTCTTTAAAAGGTATAAATATGGAGAGTATAACTATGGCATAACTAAGAGCAAATATATCAAACTAATAAACGTAAATGAGCTAAACTCAACTATTTAGAGAAAAAGAATTTCAGACTGAATCACAAAGCAAAACTCAAATCTATGCCATATGAAAGACCTACAACAACAAAATGATTCACAAGAGTTGAAGACAGAAGGATGAGTAAAGAGAGAAAAACAACCAGCAACTTCTTAATAACAGATGTGGCTGGATTCAGGCCTAAATCAGCAGGAAATGGGGTGGAATGGGGGCATTCTGTAATGCTAAAGGTTACAATTCAAAATAAGGGTGAACAGTTATGAACTCTGGATCAAATAACCTTGCAACAATATTAAGTAAAATCTATAAAGGATATAAGGAAAAATAAAACAGGAGGAAACTAATTCATCTTGGTCCATGAGAGATCAGTAATTAAACAAAAGATAGAAAATCTTAACATATTGTGGTAGACTTAATTGACATGGGCTTCTCTGGTTGCTCAGACAGTAAAGAATCTCCCTGCAGTGCAAGAGATTTGGGTTTCATCTCTGGGTCAGAAAGATCCCCTGGAGAACGGAATGGCTACCAACACCAGTATTCCTGCCTGGAGAATTCTATGGATAGAGGAGCCTGGGGGACTACAGTCCATGGGGTAGCAGAGTTGGACACAGCTGAGCAACTTAAGAAAGAAATGCCTTTTGAGAAGGGAAATGGTACAAACCTGGCATAACTAAGATGGACAGTATAACAAAGGACACTGACAGAGCCTGGCACCCATGCTAACAGCAAAACTCAGTCTTCTGAAGAGGCCTTAAACAGCTGCAACTGTTCTTTTTGACACATCAAAGTGACTAAGGTCAGAATACCTTGACTGGTCTTTTTGCTGGGTGCCAGCTCATCTGCAGCTCACCCCTACCGCCAAATAAAACCCATGGTTTCCAAACTACACAAATTCTCATTTTTTCCCTTGCTAGATGAAACTGATTCATTACTGGTTTCTTGTGTGTACAATAGTGTACTAATAATTATCTATATCTAAGTTTTCTTTGATAATATTAAGGTCTAATGTGAACTTCTATAAAATTTGACTGAATTAATCTATAAAGAAAACAATCAATTCCAAAAAGTAAAGATAGGAAACATGAGACTTTTCTCATGAAAGAGAAATGAACAAAATATATATATAATAGGACCTCCCCCCAAATCTCAAACAATTCTTGGATTAAATAAGAAATCCAAACGAAAATTTCAGAGTATCTACAAAATTGCTATCATGAAAATTCTAGAAACCAGGAACATCAGAATAATGCTAGAACAGTGCTCAGAAGAAAATTAACATCCAACTGAAAAAGTATGAGATATAACAAGTAAACAAAACAAAAACAAGAAGGAATGAAGTAAAAACAGAAACTAATGAATTACAAAAATGGAAAACATGCATGCATGCATTGCAACCAGACTATAGAAAATAGTTTAAAAATTGGAAAGGAGGAGGTAAAATTAGCATTATTTGTAGATATGATTAAACACCTGGCAACTCCAAGGTCATCAACTGAGAAACTTATGACAGAGAATAAGCGAATTCAGTACACTGTCTAGGTACATAATTAAAATAGCTTTCATGTATACAAACAACCAGCAGTGAGATTTAATGAAAGATATACTCAATTACAATGGCCACCAAAAGGTAAATGCCTAGCAATAAATACAAGAAATGTGCAAGATTGATATGAAGAAAACTTTAAAATACTTGTGACACATGAATCAGCATCATAACGATGTCAATTCTTAAGTTAAATTTAACAATCTCTCAGGCTTTTTTTTTTTTTTTAATGAACTGAACAAGTAAGAAAGGGAATTTCTGGAAAAGGATAATGAAGGGAGATAAGCCCTCTGGTACATTAAAACATAAACTTGCAATAGATAAAACACTATAGTACTGGCAAATGAGTTGGTAGATAATTCAATGAAATAATAGAAATTCCAAAAATAAACCTACATATATATTGAATTTAATGTGATAAACAGAGCACCTGAAATCAGTGGAGGAAAACATGATTATTCAATAAATTGAGTTGGGTCAGTGGGTTGCCACCTGGAAAAAAAAAAAAACTGATACCCATCTCAAAAAATATGTATAAGGAATCTAAAAGCAATAAAATTTAGCTATATAAATTAAAATTTTTTCAGCATGGCAAAAATCACCATGTGTGCTATGTGCTAAGTCACTGCAGTCCTGTCCAACTCTTGCGACCCCATTGACTATAGCCCACCACGTTCCTCTGTCCATAAGGATTCTCCAGGCAAGAATACTGGAGTGGGTTACCGTGACCTTCTGCAGAGGATCTTCCTGACTCAGGGATTGAACCCGAGTCTTCCATCTCCTGAGTTGGCAGGCAGGTTCTTGACCACTAGCACCACGTGGGAAACCCCCAAATCACCATAGCTAAAGTTAAAAGAGAAATAATCACATGCGTCAAGTATTTGCAACTAATCTCTAGGCAAGGACTAATTTTCTTAACATGCAAAGAGGGAGAGACATGAAGAGGCAGTCACCAGAAAAAGAAATACAAATATCTCTGAAGGAAAGATCTCTAACCTTATTAAGTTTGATGACAGTGTTGGTAAGGGAATAGGCTTTGTCTTACATGACTTATGATAGTGTCTGATTAAATAAAATTCTATGAAGGGCAATTTGACAATCTGCATCAAAATTACACAAAAATATTCTAACTCAGAAATTCCACTTCTAGGACTTTATAGGTAGAGTTATATACATGTGAAATGAGCTAGGCACAAATCATTTATTTTACTATGGTTGATAAGAGTGAAAGATTATAAACAACTTAAATATTCATCAATAAAGGATTTCATTTTACTATTATAACTGTATATATTAGAACAAACTATTTTTCTATATAAACTAATGTGGACAATCTCCAAGATATATCAGTGTGGAGTATTCTACCATGACACCAGTTCTCACAGGATAACATGAGGTATCTTTTTGTTTATTAATGTTCACAGCTTTTTTTTTTCCTGATTGATCAACACGGAAAATTTTAAAAACAAAAAATATAAAGCAAAATAGCATAATTAATAATCTCTTTGGGGTATCCTTCCTGTACACACATAAATATTTACATGGTTTGCATAATGAACATGTAATTTTTTAGTTTTGTGTTTCATTATGGGTCAGCAGTGATTTATGAAATTAACATATATTCAAGTTAAAGTATATCCAAATATATTTTAAAATTATTGGGACTGAATCATGTGGATACAAAATATTTTAATCATTTCCCAATGTTTTGAAACAAAAAATGCTCTAATGAATACATACTTTACCACTTTGCCTACAATGGGTATTATTATCAAATTTTTCATCTTTGTAAATATAACAGATGATCTCATTTTTATTAGCATTTCTGAAATTCTGAATATAGTTCAACAGCTTTGAATAAGTTTATTGGCCACTTATAATTCTCCTACGAAATGCTTGATTTCTTTGCTGATTTCTCTTTGGTTGTTCTAATTTTATTCATATAGTCAGGAATTAGCCTGTTAGCTATTTTATCTATTACAAATATTTTTACCAGTTAAAATTCTCTTTCAACTTAGTGTATAGTGTTGAGGGTACATCTTCCTTCACACAGTAAGATACTGTACACCTTTCTAGGTACTAAAATCTTCTTTGGTGACTCTTATTACAATTTTTGAAAGCTTTCTTCAGATAGATCCTACACATTTTTCATATTTACTTCTGAGTATCTTTAAAAAACATTATCACAACTGTGAACGGGAATCATGAACCTGCATTTTGGAACTTCCTTGGTGGTCTGGTGGTTAAAAATCTGCCTGCCAGTGCAGGGGACATGGTTTCGATCCTTGGTCCAGGAACTGAGATCCCACAGGCCTTGGGGCACTGCAACCACTGGGGCCCACACAGCCTAGAGTCTGTGCTCTACAACAAGCTATCTCAATGAGAAGCCTGCGCAGTGCAACTAGAGAAAGCCCGCTCAAAGCAACAAAGACTCAGCACGGTCAAATTAAAAAAAAACCAAACACCTAGAACCCTGCATTTTTATAAGGCAATAAAGGGGATTCTGGTGCAGACAGTCTTGAGATTGCACTTTGAAAAACTATGCCTCATATAATGCAGAAACAAAGTACTTTTCCTGTACATGCATTTCTTTTCCTGAAGGTTCCCAAGAGAGCAGGTGACATCCTTTAGCCATTAGAAGGACACCTCACGGTAGAAAGGGCAGAGTTAAGTGGCAAAGGGCTGCACATTGCAGCCATGCCCTTGTATTGTCTATGGATTATTCCTATACCTACCTCCATTCCTAGTAGTTAGGTTATTGGGCTAGCATCACATCCAGGAAGGATGACAATCACAGCTAAAAGTCTGGATTTCTTATATCTGATGCCACTGGTTAACCACTAGGGAAGCTTCCCTTGTGGCTCAGCTAGTAAAGAATCTGCCTGCAATGCGGGGGACCTGGGTTCGATCCCTGGGCTGGGAAGATCCCCTGGAGAAGGGAAAGGCCACTCACTCCAGTATTCTGGCCTAGAGAATTCCATGGGTTCATGGGGTTGCAAAGAATTGGACACGACTGAGTGACTTTAATAAGCAAACATCACCACTAATGTCCATTCTGACACACCAAGGTAATAAAGTGGCTCAGCAAATGTTACATGTCTTTGCTTCTGGCATGGACCTCATGGATTTCAGAAAGCAGGGAAGTGGCTGCTATAATCTGAGATGATAGGACCATATCCTTCAATGTCACACCTCTCACACAGCAGAAGGAAATGTGTTCATATCTTTAAGGAAATAATGCCTCTACTGCTCCTATTATCAAGGCATCACAAAAATGTCATCCTAGAAACCAAATATCTCCAAAAAGTATTGACAAACACATACTGAAAGGATTGCTTGGGTATGTGCTGAAGATTAGCAATTAGTACATTTAGGAAGACTCATGTTTTACAGATGTTCCTTCCAGCAAAGTGTGAAGTGAGAGCAGTTGTTGGATAATAGTGAGGCTAAGCCAGCCCTCCCTCTCCCCTGCAACAACCCTATCCACAAATCACTTTAGGGTATCCCGCTGGGTATGTTTAACTAGTTCCAAGACAATTATAATTTAATTTGACCATCTCAAAGGATGTTTGCCAAAGGGTTTAACATTGTTATTGCTGGGGAGTGGGCCTATGGATGATTTTTATTTTTCCTTTGTAATTTTGTCTGTGTTCTAACTTTCTATAATAAATATGGATTACTTTTACAACTGGGAAAAATGCATTTTGCTTATCTATCTTTTTAGAGAGAATAAAAAGCCCCTCAGATCAAATAGACTGACTGCTTCATTATCCCTCAAAGAAGTTATAGATGAAAGCCTTAGTAAGTATTTCTATAGGTTTCTTTTTAATATGATCCCATTCTCAAAGTCCAAAGATGCATTACTTAGCAGCAAAGAATCAGCAGGCATCCAAGAAAAGTCATTTATATATCAACTTCACAATAAATCAATTCATTCTATAACTATAGGTACTCTAGGTGACCCAAAACACATAAAACCCAGATGTCTCTGGTTAACGTGATAATAACATCATCAAATAAAGCCCTCAAGAAGATGATGCTTTTCCACTTTGGAGAGGATACGTTTCAGCATAAAACAGCTTTGAAGTAGGGAAGCCCACGGAGAAGGCAATGGTGCCCCACTCCAGTGTTCTTGCCTGGAGAATCCCAGGGACAGGGGAGCCTGGTGGGCTGCCATCTATGGGGTCACACAGAGTCGGACACAACTGAAGTGACTTGGCAACAGCAGCAGCAGGGAAGCCCAACAGACAGACATGTGCTCCCACTATTTCCACAAAAGCAAAATAGTTTTTGCCAACTGTCAGAAACACAAAACCAAAGTGTATAAATAGTGTAAATAAAACATGTTCTTTTTGTTCCATAACAGTATAAAATCATGTCATTTCCATCCAGATAGAAAGTTTTACCCCTCTAAATTCAAATAACCTAAGACTCCCCATGCCACCCTAATATTTTTTAATAATTCCTATTTATTCTAGTTTTTGCCTGCCCTCGGTCTTCATTGCTTCATGAGGGTTTTTCTCTATTTGAGGTCTGTGGGCTTCTTCTTGTGGTGGCTTCTTTCATTGTGGAGCACAGGCTCTAGAGTGCGTGAGTAGTTGCAGCATGTAGGATCTTCCTGGACAAGGCATGTACCCTGCATTGCAAGGAAGATTCTTAACCACTGGACCACCAGGGAAGCCCCCACTCCATAATTTTTTGATGTGATACATATAATCTTTTGTAATGACCTATTTTCTGGGCATCTGTAAAGCAGTGTGTTCTGTGGATGCTTTTGAACTGTGGCACTAGAGAAAACTCTTGAGAGTCCCTTGGACTGCAAGGAGATCACACCTGTCAATCCTAAAGGAAATCAACCCTGAATATTCATTGGAAGGACTGATGCTGAAGCTGAAGCTCCAATACTTTTGGCCACCTGATGGGAAGAACTGACTCATTGGAAAAGACCCTGGTGCTGGGAAAGATTGAAGTCAGGAGGAGAAGGGGATGGCAGAGGATAAGATGGTTGGATGGCATCACTGACTCGATGGACATGAGTTTGAGCAAGCTCTGGGAGTTGTTGATAGACAGGGAAGCCTGGTGTGCTGCAGTCCATGGGGTCTCAAAGAGCTGGACGCTGAGCAACTGAACTGAACTAAGTTTGGGGGGGAAATCTGCTCTACAGCAATATAACCAGAGCTCTTGCTATGTGACCTGAATTTCTAAGTTGAAGAATATCCTCTGATCTTTCATTTTGATGTTTCTACCTTATGCTGAGCTAATGTGTGGGTTCCCTTATTCTTTAGTTCTGCTGAAGCTGAAGTTCTAATACTTTGGCCACCTGATGCAAAGAGCCAACTCACTGGAAAAGACCCTGATGCTTGAAGACTGAAGGCAAAAGGAGAAGGGGGTAGCAGAGGATGAGATGGTTAGGTAGCACCACTGATTCAATGGACATGAATTTGAGTGAACTCTGGGAGATAGTGGAGGACAGAGGAGCCTGGCATGCTGCAATTTATGGGGCTGCAAAGAGTCAGACATGACTCAGCAACTGAGCAACAACTCCAAGTGCTCTGTAGAAACCATTTCTGCATGATTGTTTTTATGACTTTGGAAGACTTTCTCTTGTATCTAAATAAGTACTTTGATAACAGATACTAAGACAGAGATCTTCAGTAAGATTCAGCCTATCAAGAATCCTTTGGAGATGGTCAACCAAGGCACCATTTACTCAAATATCATCATTATCAACTTTAAAAAAGCCCAGGTACTGTGGAGACAAGCATTTAGAGGAGAAAAACTAATGCAAAATATTTAAGATCATCATACCTGTTTATTTTGAATTTTTACTATAATGGTAGAAAAAGTCCATGTTTACACTTCATTCTCCAAAGCACTGTCATCACCAGAAATGTGTTAATCTCAGAATCCTATCCATAACTTTGCCAGCCAAGCCACCAGTGAAGCTAAAATTTGATCCAGAACTTTGGAAGAATATGGAAAATCCAACATGACAAAAGAAATCTGAAATGGCAGCATCCTAAAACTTTGGGGGATGACACTTTTTGTCAATGCTAACAGGAGTTTACACAGGCTGTACAGAGACTACTTGGACTTTAAAGTCTGGTTTCTCTCACATAAGTTTATCATCATTACTCCATGAGGCACGTTTCCAAGCAGGTAGCTGTGACTGAGTTCAGTGTCTGGCTTAAAGTATTAGAACTTCAGCTTCAGCAGAACTAAATAATAAGTGGAGCTACACATTAGCTCAGGATAACGTAGAAACATCAAAATGTTTCTACCTATTCAGCCTATTCCAGGGCTCAGAATATTCAGACAGGGCTGTAGATAAGAAATGTATGACAAATTGTGTTTTCTACCCCATCACCCATACCCTCCTGCAGCCTCAGTAACAAAACCCCAGTTTTCACATATGGTAGATATGGGTACATATGGTCACCTAGCCTAACCTCCCAGCCTCCCTTTCAGTTAGGTAGACTGCTATCACTGAGTTTCAGCCAATGAAATATAAGTGGAAGCACTCTTTGAGGCTTCCAGGAAATCTCCTTTAAAAGGGAGGGGAAAAAAAAAAAAAAAGGAGAGGGGGGAGATACATGCCCAAGGCCATGTAACCAGTAAGTACTAAAGCTGGGATTCGAATTCCTGTGTGACTCCACTATAACCTAAGGGCATAGCAAAATCTTGTGAAGCATCTAGAGCAGAGCTGGGCAAGCTTAGGCCTGAAAGCTAAGGATATTTTTACTTTTTTTTAAATGGTTGAAAACTTTGTGTTTCCTGGCTTAGCTGGAAAAGTGTCAAGAGAGTTACTTACTGAACCCAGGGATAAGATGAGTTCTTTCTATACTCTCCATCTAGCCAAACCTACTCTGTCCATAAAATGGCTCAGGGGGAGAAGACAGTTGGTTTGGAAGACAGTCTAAAGCAGTAGTTAAGAGCTTGGGTTCTAGTAGAAAACTGCTTGGGTTCATCATATTCTAGAGACATTACTCAGTGGACAGAAACTTCACTTTAGTTTCCTTATTTGCAAAATGGAAATAATAAAAATACCTACCTCACAAGGCATGAAGACTTTAAAAGACAATTCCTTAAACTTAGAAGAACATCTGGAATACTGTGTACTGTAAGCACACAGTCCACATTCAGTTCAGTTCAGTCTCTTAGTTGTGTCTGACTCTTTGTGACCCCATGGACTTCAGCACACCAGGCTTCCCTGTGCAACACCAACTCCCGGAGCATACTCAAACTCATGTCCATCAAGTGGGTAATAACCATTCAACCATCTCCTCCTCTGTCATCCCCTTCTCCTCCTAACTTCAATCTTTCCCAGCATCAGGGTCTTTTCTAATGAGTCAGTTCTTCCCATCAGGTGGCCAAAAGTATTGGAGCTTCAGCTTCAGCATCAGTCCTTCCAATTAGCATTCAGGACTGATTTCCTTTAGGAATGACTGGTGTGATCTCCTTGCAGTCCAAGGGACTCTCAAGAGTCTTCTTCAATACCACAGTTCAAAAGCATCAATTCTTCAGCACCTCAGCTTTCTTTATGGTCCAACTCTCACATCCATACATGACTACAGGAAAAAGCTTTGACTAGACGGAACTTTGTCAGTAAAATAATGTTTCTGCTTTTTAATATGTTGTCTAGGTTGGTCATAGCTTTTCTTCCAAGGAGCAAGCGTCTTTTAATTTCAAGGCTGCAGTCACCATCCACTGTGATTTTGGAGTCCAAGAAAATAAAGTCTGTCACTGTTTCCCCATCTATTTGCCATGAAGTGATGGGACCAGATAACATGATCTTCGTTTTCTGAATGTTGAGTTTTAAGTCAGCTTCTTCACTCTCCTCTTTCACTTTCATCAAGAGGCTCTTTAGTTCTTCTTTGCTTTCTGCCATAAGGGTGGTGTCATCTGCATATCTGAGGTTATTGATATTTCTCCTGTCAATCTTGACTCCAGCTTGAGCTTCATCCGTGTCTGGCATTTCGCATGAGGTGCTCTCCATACAAGTTAAATATGCAGGGTGACAATATACAACCTTGGCATTCTCCTTTTCCAATTTGGAACCAGTCTGTTGTTCCATGTTCGGTTCTAACTGTTGCTTCTTGACTTGCATACACATTTCTCAGGAGGCGGGTGAGGTGGTCTGGTATTCCCATCTCTTTCAGAATTTTCCAGTTTATTGTGATCCATACAGTCAAAGGCTTTAGTGTAGTCAATGAAGAAGAAGAAGATGTTTTCCTGGCAATCTCTTGCTTTTTCTATGATCCAATGGATGTTGACAATTTGACATCTGGTTCCTTTGCCTTTTCTAAATTCAGCTTGAACATCTGGAAGTTCTTGGTTAACATATTGTTGAAGCCTGGCTTGGAGAATTTTGAGCATTACTTTGCTAGCATGTGAGATGAGTGCAATTGTGCGGTAGTATGAATATTCTTTGGCATTGCCTTTCTTTGGGATTGGGATGAAAACTGACTTTTTCCAGTCCTGTGACCACTGCTGAGTTTTCCAAATTTGCTGGCATGTTGAGTGCAACACTTTCACAGCATCATCTTTTAGGATTTGAAATAGCTCAACTGGAATTCCATCGCCTCCACTAGCTTTGTTCATAGTAATACTTCTTAAGGCCCACTTGACTTTGCACTCCAGGATGTCTGGCTCTAGGTGAGTGATCACACCATCGTGGTTATCTGGGTCATGAAGATCTTTTATGTATAGTTCTCTGTGTTCTTGCCACCTCTTCTTAGTATCTTCTGTTTCTGTTGGGTCCATACTATATCTGTCCTTTATTGTGCCCATCTTTGCATGAATTGTTCCTGTGATATCTCTAATTTTCTTGAAGAGATCTCTAGTCTTTCCCATTCTATTTTTTTCCTCTATTTCTTTGCATTGATCACTGAGTAAGGCTTTGTTATCTCTCCTTGCTACTTTTTGGAACTCTGCATTCAGGTGAATATATCTTTCATTTTCTTCTTTTCCTTTCTCTTCTTTTCTTAGCTATTTGTAAGGACTCCTCTGACAACCATTTTGCCTTTTTTCCCCTTTGGGGATTTTTTTGTTGTTGTTGCTGTTGTTTTTAATTTAAATTTATTTATTTTAATTGGAGGCTAATTACTTTACAATATTGTATTGGTTTTGCCATACATCAACATGAATCTGCCACGGGTGTACACGTGTTCCCCATCCTGAATCCCCCTCTCACTTCCCTCCCCGTACCATACCTCTGGGTCATCCCAGTGCACCAGCCCCAAGCATCCTATATCCTGCATTGAACCTAGACTGGCGATTCATCTCTTATATGATATTATACATGTTTCAATGCCATTCTCCCAAATCATCCCACCCTCTCCCTCTCCCACAGAGTCCAAAAGACTGTTCTGTATGTCTGTGTCTCTTTTGCTGTCTCGTATACAGGGTTATCATTACCATCTTTCTAAATTTCATATATATGCATTAGTATACTGTATTGGTGTTTTTCTTTCGGGCTTACTTCACTCTGTATAATAGGCTCCAGTTTCATCCACCTCATTAGAACTGATTCAAATGAATTATTTTTAATGGCTGAGTAATACTCCATTGTGTATATGTACCACAGCTTTCTTATCCATTCATCTGCTGATGGACATCTAGGTTGCTTTCATGTCCTGGCTACTATAAACAGTGCTGTGATGAACATTGGGGTACATGTGTTGCTTTCAATTCTGGTTTCCTTGGTGTGTATGCCCAGCATTGGGATTGTTGGGTCATAAGGCAGTTCTATTTCCAGTTTTTGAAGGAATCTCCACACTATTCTCCATAGTGGCTGTACTAGTTTGCATTCCCACCAACAGTGTAAGAGAGTTCCCTTTTCTCCACACCCTCTCCAGCATTTATTGCTTGTAGACTTTTGGATGGCAGCCATTCTGACTGGCGTGAAATGATACCTCATTGTGGTTTTGATTTGCATTTCTCTGATAATGAGTGATGTTGAGCATCTTTTCATGTGTTTGTTAGCCATCTGTATGTCTTCTTTGGAGAAATGTCTATTTAGTTCTTTGGCCCATTTTTTTCATTGGGTCATTGATTTTTCTGGAACTGAGCTGTAAGAGTTGCTTGTAGATTTTTGAGATTAGTTGTTTGTCAGTTGCTTCATTTGCTATTATTTTCTCCCATTCTGAAGGCTGTCTTTTCATTTTGCTTATAGTTTCCTTTGTTGTGCAGAAGCTTTTAATTTTAATTAGGTCCCATTTGTTTATTTTTGCTTTTATTTCCAATATTCTGGGAGGTGGGTCATAGACAATCCTGCTGTGATTTATGTCGGAGAGTGTTTTGCCTATGTTCTCCTCTAGGAGTTTTATAGTTTCTGGTCTTACATGTAGATCTTTAATCCATTTTGAGTTTATTTTTGTGTATGGTGTTAAAAAGTGTTCTAGTTTCATCCTTTTACAAGTGGTTGACCAGTTTTCCCAGCACCACTTGTTAAAGAGATTGTCTTTAATCCATTGTATATTGTTGCCTCCTTTGTCAAAGATAAGGTGTCCATAGGTGCATGGATTTATCTCTGGGCTTTCTATTTTGTTCCATTGATCTATATTTCTGTCTTTGTGCCAGTACCATACTGTCTTGATGACTGTGGCTTTGTAGTAGAGCCTGAAGTCAGGCAGGTTGATTCCTCCAGTTCCATTCTTCTTTCTCAAGATTGCTTTGGCTATTCGAGGTTTTTTGTATTTCCATACAAATTTTGAAATTATTTGTTCTAGCTCTGTGAAGAATACTGTTGGTAGCTTGATAGGGATTGCATTGAATCTATAGATTGCTTTGGGTAGTATATTCATTTTCACTATACTGATTCTTCCGATCCATGAACATGGTATATTTCTCTATCTGTTAATGTCCTCTTTGATTTCTTTCACCAGTGTTTTACAGTTTTCTATATATAGGTCTTTAGTTTCTTTAGATAGATATATTTCTAAGTATTTTATTCTTTTCATTGCAATGGTGAATGGAATTGTTTCCTTAATTTCTCTATTTTTTCATTATTAGTGTATAGGAATGCAAGGGATATCTGTGTGTTGATTTTGCATCCTGCAACTTTACTATATTCATTGATTAGCTCTAGTAATTTTCTGGTGGAGTCTTTAAGGTTTTCTATGTAGAGGATCATGTCATCTGCAAACAGTGAGAGTTTTACTTCTTCTTTTCCAATTTGGATTCCTTTTATTTCTTTTTCTGCTCTGATTGCTGTGGCCAAAACTTCCAGAACTATGTTGAACAGTAGTAGTGAAAGTGGGCACCCTTGTCTTGTTCCTGACTTTAGGGGAAATGCTTTCAATTTTCACCATTGAGGATAATGTTTGCTGTGGGTTTGTCATATATAGCTTTTATTATGTTGAGGTATGTTCCTTCTATTCCTGCTTTCTGGAGAGTTTTTTAATCATAAATGGATGTTGAATTTTGTCAAAGGCATTATCTGCATCTATTGAGATAATCATATGGTTTTTATTTTTCAATTTGTTAATGTGGTATATTATATTGATTGATTTGCAGATATTGAGGAATCCTTGCATCCCTGGGATAAAGCCCACTTGGTCATGGTGTATGATCTTTTTAATGTGTTGTTGGATTCTGATTGCTAGAATTTTTTTTAAGGATTTTTGCATCTATGTTCATCAGTGATATTGGCCTGTAGTTTTCTTTTTTTTGTGGCATCTTTGTCAGGTTTTGCTATTAGGGTGATGGTGGCCTCATAGAATGAGTTTGGAAGTTTACCTTCCTCTGCAATTTTCTGGAGGAGTTTCAGTAGGATAGGTGTTAGCTCTTCTCGAAATTTTTGGTAGAATTCAGCTGTGAAGCCATCTGGACCTGGGCTTTTGTTTGCTGAAAGATTTCTGATTACAGTTTCAATTTCCATGCATGTGATGAGTCTGTTAAGATTTTCTATTTCTTCCTGGTTCAGTTTTCGAAAGTTATAATTTTCTAAGAATTTTTCCATTTCTTCCACGTTGTCCATTTTATTGGTATATAATGGCTGATAGTAGTCTCTTTTGATCCTTTGTATTTCTGTTTTGTCTGTTGTGATCTCTCCATTTTCATTTCTAATTTTATTGATTTGATTTTTCTCCCTTTGTTTCTTGATGAGTCTGGCTAATGGTTTGTCAGTTTTATTTATCCTTTCAAAGAACCAGCTTTTGGCTTTGTTCATTTTTGCTATGGTCTCTTTTTTTCTTTTGCATTTATTTCTGCCCTAATTTTTAAGATTTATTTCCTTTTATTAACCCTGGGATTCTTCATTTCTTCCTTTTTTAGTTGCTTTAGGTGTAGAGTTAGATCATTTATTTGACTTTTTTCTTATTTCTTGAGGTATGCCTGTATTGCTATGAAGTTTCCCCTTAGCACTGCTTTTCAGTGTTCCATAGGTTTTGGGTTGTTATGTTTTCATTTTCATTCATTTCTATGCATATTTTGATTTCTTTTTTTTATTTCTTCTGTGATTTGTTGGTTATTCAGCAGCATGTTGTTCAGCGTCCATATGTTGGAATTTTTAATAGTTTTTCTCCTGTAATTGAGATCTAATCTTACTGCATTATGGTCAGAAAAGATGCTTGGAATGATTTCAATTTTTTTTGAATTTACCAAGGCTAGGTTTATGGCCCAGGATGTGATCTATCCTGGAGAAGGTTCCGTGTGTGCTTGAGAAAAAGGTGAAATTCATTGTTTTGTGGTGAAATGTCCTATAGATATCAATTAGGTCTAACTGGTCTATGGTATCATTTAAAGTTTGTGTTTCCTTGTTAATTTTCTGTTTAGTTGATCTATCCATAGGTGTGAGTGGGGTATTAAAGTCTCCCACTATTATTGTGTTATTGTTAATTTCCTTGGGGATGGTTTTGATCACAGTCTCCTGTACAATGTTACAAACCTCTGTCCATAGTTCTTCAGACATTCTGTCTATCAGATCTAATCACTTGAATCTATTTGTCACTTCCACTGTATAATTATAAGGGATTTGATTTAGATCATACCTGAATGGTCTAGTGGTTTTTCCTACTTTCTTCAATTTAAGTCTGAATTTAGCAATAAGAAGTTCATGATCTGAACCACAGTCAGCTCCTGGCCTTGTTTTTGCTGACTGTATAGAGTCATGTTAGCTATTATTATTATTTCTGATGTTGGGTTGGGTTTTATTGGATAGGTGCCACAAAAGGACAAGAGTGCAAGACTGTAGTCTCTGAAGTGATGGGAAGTGGAAAGCAGAAGAAACTAGCAGGGAAAGAGTAATGTAATCAAGGGCCTGGAGTCCTTGAACCTGAAGTATAGATGCACTGGAAGTTATTCAGTTAGAAAGTTGGGAAAATGGGAAGAAAGTAGTGACTGGCTTCACAGAAAGGTAAAGGTCATTGAATTTAAAGAGGACAAGCAAGTGAGAGGCCAGAATATTGGCTGGGTTTGTTGTTATTTAGTAACTTAGTCCTGTCTGACTCTTGCCATCCCATGGACTATAGCATGCCAGGCTCCTCTCTTCATGGGATTTTCCAAGCAAGAATACTGGAGGAGTCCCACTTGTTTATTTTTGTTTTTAGTTTCATTACTCTAGTAGGTGGGTCATAGAGGATTTTTGCTCTGATTTATGCCATAGACTGTTCTGCCTATGTTTTCCTCCTAAGAGTTTTATAGTTTCTGGTCTTATATTTAGGTCTTTAATCCATTTTGAGTTTATCTTTGTATATGGTGTTAGGAAGTATTCCAATTTCATTCATTTACATGTAGCTGTCCAGTTTTCCCAGCACCACTTATTGAAGAGACTATCTTTTCTCCACTGTATATTCTTGCCCTTTTTGTCAAAGGTAAGGTGCCCCTAGGTTCGTGGGTTTATCTCTGGGCTTTCTCTCTTGTTCCATTGGTCTATATTTCTGTTTAAACTTAAAAACTATTGCACAGGAAAGGAAACTTTAAACAAGGTGAAGCAACAACCCCTAGAATAGCAGAAAATAATAGCAAATGAAACAATTGACAAAGGATTAATTTCCAAACTTCACAAGCAGTTCATTCAACTTAATATGAGAAGAACAGTCCAATCAAAAAGTGAGCAAAAGACCTAAATAGACATGTCTCCAAAGAAGATATACAGATGGCAAATAAACATATGAAAAGATGGTCAACATCGCTCATTATTAGAGAAATGCAAGTCAAAACTACAATGAGATATCACCTCACACGGGTCAGAATGGCCATTATCAAAAAGTTCTACAAACAATAAATGCTGGAGAGGGTGTGGAGAAAAGGGAAGGAACTCTCTTGCACTGTTGGTGGGAATGTAAATTGATACAACCACTATGGAAGACAGTATGGAAATTCCTTTAAAAATTAGGAATAAAACTACCATGTGTGTGCATATGTGCTAAGTCACTTCAGTCATGTCTGACTTTTTATGACCCTATGGACTGTAGCCTGCCAGGCTCCTCTGCCCATGAGATTCTCAGGTAAGAATACTGGAGTGGGTTGCCATGCCCTCCTCCAGGGGATCTTCTTGATCCAATGCTCAAACCCGCAGCTCTTGTGGCTCCTGCATTGCAGGTGGATTCTTTACTGCTGAGGTACTGGGGAAGCCCTAAACCTACTATATGACCTAACAATCCCACTACTGGGCACATACCCTGAGAAAACCATAACTTTTGAAACAGACACATGTATCCCAATGTTCACTGCAGCACTATTTACAATAGCTAGGACATGGAAGCAACCTAGATGTCCATTGACAGATGAATGAATAAAGAAGCTGTGGTATGTAAATGCAATGGAAAATTACTCGGCCATAAAAAAGAAAGCATTTGAGTGTTAATGAGGTGGATGAACCTAGACCCTATTATACACAGTGAAGTAAGTCAGAAAGAGAAAAGCAAATATTGTATATTAACAGATATGTATGGAATCTAGAAAGAAGCTACTGATGAACCTATTTTCAGGGCAGCAGTGGAGACACAGAGATAAAGAACAGACTTGTGGACATGGGGAGGTAGTGTGGGTGGGGTAGAAGAAGGTGGGACAAATGGAGAGAATAGCATGGAAAAATAAGCACTACCATATATAACATAGATGGCCAGTGGGAATTTGCTATATGACTCAGGGAGCTCAAATAGGTGTTCTGTGGCAACCTAGAGGAGTGGGATGTGGTGGGAGGTGGGAGGGAGGTTCAAGAAGGAGGGGACATATGTACACCCAAGGCTGATTCATGTTGATGTATGGCAGAAGCCAGCACAATACTGTAAAACAATTATCCTTCAACTAAAAATAAATAAATTGGGACTTCCCTGGTGGTCCAGCGGTTAAGTGTCTACCTTCCCAGGCAGGGGACATGGGTTCAATTCCTGGTCGAGGAACTCAGATCCCCAAGTCGCAGGGCAACTCAGCCTGTGTGCCACAACTACAGAAAAGCCTGCATGCTGCAGCAAAGATCCTGCATGCCACAACTAAGGCCTGATACAGCTAAAGATAATAAATTAAAAAAATAAGTTTTTTGAAAAAGAAAACAGCAACAAATAAAGAATAGTGGAGGGGGTTGTCATTTCCTTCTCCAGGGGATCTTCCCAACCCAGGGATCAAACCCACATCTCCTGCATTGGCAGGCGAATTCTTTACCACTGAGTCCCCAGGGAAGCCCCATTGGCTGGGTAACATATATGGAATTTTCAATCACCTGGCTTAAAGGTGGGCTTGGGGAAAGAAGGGAAACTGAAAAGCAGATAGCAAAATCTTTGGTTAATGAAAGGAAATGAATGAGAAAGACATGAACACATAGAGTTAGAAGGTGATAGTCAATGTGAGCACATATAAAGATGAGAACTGGGGAGGGAGGAAGCCATAGGTGCCTCCTGACCCCAGGGAGTTGGTGGGAAAAGACCACAGATACAAGGTTGCTAAATATCTTGCAATGCTAAGGACCCAGTAGTGATGACCTGTCCTCTCCTATGTTAACACTGTCCCTACTGAGAAACACAGCCACCATGTTGTTTAGTGTCTCCTCAAAGGAGCCTGGCACTTCAAAGAAGCAAAGCTCTATGAAGCACCTCTCCCCCTGCCCCAAATTTTAATATGCTCTGGAACTTCTGGGAAGAATCACTGGTGTCTCTCTCTACTCCATGCACACCTTCATCACAGGATGGATCATCATCACACTTGGGTTTAAACATCACTCTTACATAGGTACTGCCAGGGTTGCCACAAGGTGTTTCATCTTTCATGTTTATCTCTTAACCCTGAGTAAGCACTTCATAAGTGTCATTTGTTAAACAACAGACTTCTCACAGTCACTAAATTAGGAGGCAGAGTATAAAAATAATGTTCTGCCAATTAAAATGGGCCATAAGCATTTGAGCAACTAACTATAAAGACTGATTAGGTTAGAAAGGAAGTGTAATATTTCTTCACTAACTTGTGGGATAAATTTATGAATACTCCATATTAAAAGAATTCATGGCTGAGACCTCAAAGGAAAAAAAAAACGGAATCTGAAGAATAAGGTATTAGGGAATTTGTAAAACCCTTTACCTTCAATATACTAAACTAAAACCAAGACTGTCTTAAATTAGCATTCCATTCCATTTATATCCCTTGTTCTCTAAAAACTTTTAAAGAATTTACTTGCCTTAGAGATTAAATGCAATGAATAAATTCACATTTGCTGAAGGTAAATAATATTAAAAGCCTTTAAATTTTTGTTTCTAGTCCTCTTTTCAAGTATCTTGTGCCTTTCTGATTTTATTATTTTGTGTCACCGAGATTCTTGCCAAATGCCAATTTTCTAAATCATTTATATTTGATATAAATTCTAAAAGACATAGAAAATATGCAAAATAAAGGGAATATATCCTAGGATTTCAGACTAGATGAATTCACAGCTGGCAGGGTAAGGGAGAGAAGTTTACTGTGACTTATTTACAGGAAAACAGAAAGATGGAGAAAAAAAGGTTCTGGAAATAGTAGAAATTTTAAAGAAAAAACTTTGAGGTAGTACAAAGCAATCATTAGGTGTATGCTAAGTTGCTTCAGTCTTGTCAAACTCTTTGCGACCCCATGGACTATAGCCCGCCAGGCTCTTCTGTCCATAGTATTTTCCAGGCAAGAATACTGGTGTGTTGCCATTTCCTACTCCAGGGGATCTTCCCAACCCAGGGATCAAACCTGGGCCTCTTATATCTCCTGCATTGGCAGGCGAGTTCTTTACCAGTAGTGTCACCTGGGAAACAGAGGGTACTTAATAAATTCTTCAGTTACTAAAATCAAAGAACATATTTGCTCCAAACTTAAAATGATAAATATCACTCCTTAGAGATAGAGAACTTAGAGAACTTATCAAACCTTTAGAGGAATAAACCTTTAATCAATCACTTTTTTAAAAACCTCAAAAAATGAACGGTTCTATTTGGATTAACAAAATAACTTCCTGTGGGCCCTTGGGCTTTTTCCCTCCTCATTAGCACACAAGCAGTAACCTATAAAGGAATTTAAAAAGTATTTTCTGTTAAAAAGGGTCCTGTAAAAAGCAAACTGATTGTAGAAATTCAGAGAAGTTACTGGTTAATGTTTATTCAGTAATAATGTGCTTAATTATATACAAACAGTTTATTTTACTGAGAGGAATTTTACTAGCTATGTAAGTAACTTTACTCCTATTTAGGAATATCAGTATTCAGTCTTATAAGTTAGATATATAGGCATACAGGCTTTCCAGAATTCTGTGAGGAAAATTATAGCTATAGTCATATTTAAGAACTGAGGGAATTCCCTGGCAGTCCAGTGGTCCTAACCAACTCAACTCTGTCATTGCCCAAGGGCCCAGGTTCAATTCCCAGTCAGGAAACTAAGATCTCACAAGCTGTGCAGCCAAAAAAAACAAAAAAACAAAAAACTGAAAGAACTGAAAGGATTTTGAACATTCTGAATCTATCCATCATGAAAATAAAACAACTGCGTGTGTCTCATGTTTAGACAGACCACTTTGCTGTTTTCAGGTAAGATACTGTTTGCTGATTTTCCTAAATGCCTTTCATGATACCTCATACTTTGATGGCTTTTCTGGCCACAGAAGAACACTTAGCTGATCTCCAGAGAACAGTCTATACAATTCTATAATGATCCCTGTACCCCACTTCCTGGTTCTAACTGAAAAAACAGACATACTTAGACATAGTATAAATATAGTTGGAGTAATTTCTTTAGTTACATTATTTTACACTTGCCCACTTCCAAACTTAAAAAAACACTTTTCTGCCCATTCAAAATATGGTACAGTTATAGTTTATTTTCATCATTCATAACTCAGACATATTTGAACATTTGGAAGAATGGCATGCTTAATCACCTCTAGAATACTCATAAAAAATTAATAAACACATCAAATACCATATTCCAACTTCTGTTAAAATGAAGATATCTATGATTCCTTGTTAATAAGCCTATATGTTGGCATCTCAATGTTCATCATCCTCTTCAAGAAACAAAACATACTCCAAATTAACACAACATTGTGAATCAACTATACTTCATTGAAATAAAAAAAAAATACACCAGATTTGATGACAATCAACAACAGTAAACAGAAAAGATGTCTGGAAAGAAAGACCACTATTTTTTAACAGTGCACTTCTGCATTCAAAAAATGTTAGCAAAATATATATATATATATATATTTTACTGCTAATATTATTATATTTTATAGCAACTTCAAGTAAAACACAGTTTTTTAAAAGCTGCATTTGTAATATGAAAAGATTATTTGCTTAATTCATTCAGCAAATATTTACTGAGTATTTACTACATGCTAGGCATTGCTCTAGGTATTGGGGATTCAAATGTGAAAAAGACAAACTTGGTTCTTACTTTTTTACTACCAAGAAGTGTTTTGGTAGGCTTTATCTTGAATCATTTACATTAAAAAATACATAAACTAGTAATAAAATGTTACAAAGCCACAAATGTCATAGAACTGGGGTTGAAAAGGAGCTCAGAGATCATCTATTGTCATCAATTCCAAGATGCACGTTATTTTACATTTTGGCATCACTGGTATCAGTCACATATTTATAGTGTGGTCAGACCAGGGAGCCAGAGAGTTGTCACTGCCTGCACATGTGCATCAAAGCTTAGGGAATGAGTGTCAAAGGCTTAGAAGAACATCCAAGAGATGGTGGTGAAGTTACCCTTTTAAGGATTTTTGATGATTCAGGATTCAATAAAATATAATAGTTCGAAGTGCTCATTTATTACAGCAGAGGAGAATGAAAGTCATAGAGGTTAAATGATTTGCCCTAATTCACAAAGCACAATGGGTAAAACTAGACTCCAGGTCTGAGTTCCATTCTCAGTTTTCTTCTAAGGGTTTAGCTAATGAAAGGAAAGTCTCTAGAATATGGCTATAATTTTAGGACCACTGGCAAATATCTTAATCCCTCTTTGCCTCATTTCTCCATCTGTAAAACAGCAAGTTTAATAGACCTAACTAATGTATTACTGTTAAGTATTAAGTGAGATAATGCATGCATAGTACTTAACACAGAGATTAGCATATGGTAAGGGCTCAAAAAAAAGTTAACTATTTGAGATCAAACTTTACATTTGGTAGGAAATAAACTTATCATCAAATATCCCACAAATACTGCTCGCTCTATGAAGCCCACATCTAGTTCAGTTCAGTTCAGTCACTCAGTCGTGTAACCCCATGGACTGCAGCATGCCAAGCTTCCCTGTCCATTGCCAACTCCCGGAGCTTACCCAAACTCATGTCCATCGAGTCAGTGATGCCATCCAACCATCTCATCCTCTGTCATCCCCTTCTCCTCCTGCCTTCAATCTTTCCCAGCATCAGGGTCTTTTCCAATGAGTCAGCTCTTTGCATCAGGTGGCCAAAGTATTGGAGTTTCAGCTTCGGCATCAGTCTTTCCAATGAATATTTAGGACTGATTTCCTTTAGGATGGACTGGTTGGGTCTCCTTGCAGTCCAAGGACTCTCAAGAGTCCTCTCCAACACCACAGTTCAAAAGCATCAATTCTTCGGCACTCAGCTTTCTTCACAGTCCAACTCTCACATCCATACATGACTACTGGAAAATCACAGCCTCGACTAGACAGACCTTTGTCAGCAAAGTAATGTCTCTGCTTTTTAATATGCTGTCTAGGTTGGTCATAACTTTCCTTTCAAGGAGCAAGCGTCTTTTAATTTCATGGCTGCAGTCACCATCTGCAGTGGTTTTGGAGCCCCCCAAAATAAAGTCAACCACTGTTTCCACTGCTTCCCCATCTATTTGCCATGAAGTGATAGGACCAGATGCCATGATCTTAGTTTTCTGAATGTTGAGCTTTAGGCCAACTTTTTCACTCTCATCTTTCACTTTCACCAAGAGGCTCTTTAGTTCTTCTTCACTGCCATAAGGGTGGTGTCATCTCTGAGGTTATTGATATTTCTCCCAGCGATCTTGATTCCAGCTTGTGCTTCTTCCAGCCCTGCATTTCTCATGATGGAGTCTGCATATAACTTAAATAAACAGGGTGACAATATACAGCCTTGACGTACTCCTTTTCCTATTTGGAACAAGTCTGCTCTTCCATGTCCAGTTCTAACTGTTGCTTCCTGACCTGCATACAGGTTTCTTAAGAGGCAGGTCAGGTGGTCTGGTATTCCCATCTCCTGCAGAATTTTCCACAGTTTATTGTTATCCACACAGTCAAAGGCTTTGGCATAGTCAATAATGCAGAAGTAGATGTTTTTCTGGAGCTCTCTTGCTTTTTTGATCCAGCGGATGTTGGCAATTTGATCTCTGGTTCCTCTGCCTTTTCCAAAACTAGCTTGAACATGCTGAAGTTCATGGTTCACATATTGCTGAAGCCTGGCTTGGAAAATTTTGAACATTACTTTACTAGAGTGTTAGATGAGTGCAGTTGTGTGGTAGTGGAGGTGCTGGAATTCCAGCTGAGCTATTTCAAATCCTTAAAAAAGATGCTGTTAAAGTGTTGCACTCAATATGCCAGCAAATCTAGAAAACTCAGCAGTGACCACAGGACTGGAAAAGGTCAGTTTTCATCCCAATCCCAAAGAAAGGCAATGTGAAAGAATGTTTAAACTACCACACAATTGCACTCATCCCATATCTAATTGCTTGATTAAAATATTGGAAAACTAAACAGACGGCTCAAATGTTTGCACTGATTAGTGTAATAAAAAATTTCCATCTTAACAATGCTTTGTCCAATCCATGTGGCACTGTGCCAAGAACCCAGGAGACCTGCCTGTAAGAAATCACACAAAAAGCAAAAAGTAAGAATATACCCCCATCCATGACCATCAAACTACTCTAATGTGTACAAATGTGTTTATAAACACAATCTCAGATAACACATAAACAAGGGAAAACATTTAAAATACATTAACAGAGCATTCATTTTCAGTTCCTTTAAAATACTATTACAACCATATCTATTAATACTAGTGTAAAAACAAAGGGATTCTGGAGCTTAAAATACAGCATAGGGAGACGTGACTTTGCCAGAAGAGTGACAGTAATAACCGTTCATGATTTATATGTTACTTTATATATCACAAAGCACTTTCTCATCCAATATCAACTCAGTGCTTTGCACACAGTATGTAATCGTAAAAACAAATCTCAGGGGCTTTCTACTGTCATTTTATTTTCTGTTCAAATAATAGAATATTTAGAGAGGTGGTAGACATTCACATTTCTTTTCTTCTTCATTTTAAAGACTTTTCTAGGTCAGCTCTTCTAATTTTGACACTTTAAGTGAAAATTCAAATTATAACACATTCTCAAATAATCTTGTTGTTTTATTATTTCTGGAACCCTTCCAATTAAAATGTGTAAACTACAACCTGGGGTTTGATTTGGGCTGTAAGATTCAATTAAGACGAGTCATTTTATAAAAGATTTGGCAATGTTCTTTCCCTGAATGATGCTTCAGTAAAACTGCTTCACAATGAACACAGAAGACTGATTTGATTGTTGAAGAGTGAATTAAATCTGTATCAAATTGCTCCAAAAAAGAAAACCCACTGTGATACCTTATATTAGACTCAATCTGCTTTAAATATTAGTTTCCGTGTTTTTGTTTCTATAAAAATAGTAATATTCTGTGTTTACACATTATCAGCTCATTACATATTTCAAACAAATAAAAGTGGTTTTAACTGAGATTCTGAATCCAATACATACACAGGTAAGCATTTAAAAAAATAATTTTAACTACTAGGAAATGTTTATCAACTCACATCTGTTCCTGTTTCACTCGACGACAAAACCTATAGGGCACTCTGTGAAAGAACTAACTCTAATATAGGTATACCACCTAGAATTATTGTTGCATTTTCTGAAGCTTTTAGCAATTAAAGCCTTATCTTGAGGTAGAATTCTGGTGTCCTCGTGTTTCATCATAACTGCGCAGCAGCAACTTTCAACAATTCTGAGTACTTTAAATATTAGCCTGTTTTCTCATACCGCTCATTTTAAAAGAATGCTTTCGGTAAAAAAAATGTCACAAGCATTTGTTATCCAAATTTAAACGTTAAAAGAAAACCATCACGTGACTCAACATGCGAACTTTCCCTCTTAAACTTGCTTGTATTTGGGACGTTAAAAAAAAAAATCACATTCTACATATCCTAGATATTTTCGAGGATCAAAGTCTACTGTTGAATAAGACGGGTCAGCAGAGAACAGTCCTGTGGTTTATTCTGAGAACTCCTTGGTGAGGAGCATGTCGGCCTCTAGGAAACCAGGCTCCAGAGGGGGCGGCAGTTCGGGGCTGCACTCTGGAGCGTACCCAGCTTGGCCGCCTCGGAAGTCCCCAGAGCTTCCCACTTGTCTCTCTTCTAGCCTCCCGCTCGCCCTTTCCTCTCCGGCCAGCCACTGCACTATCCACTCAGCTCCTGGACAGCAGGGCGTTACCGGAACAAAATCCCGGCACACAAAGAAGCGCTGGGTAGGAAGCGAGGCCCCACCCTGCCAAGAGGAGCGACCCCTCTAGGAAAAACTTTCGTGCGTGCTAATCTCTTCAGTCCTATGGGACTCTTTGGGACCCCCACAGACTATAGCCACCTAGGCTCCTCTGTCCATAGGATTCTCCAGGCAGGAATGTTGGAGTGGGTTGCCATGCCTTTCTCCAGAGGATCTTCCCCAGCCAGGGATCAAACCCGGCTCCCTTATTAAATCCGCTTTGGCAGCCGGGTTTTTTACTGCTACCACCTGGGAAGCTAGAAAAACTTGGCGGCAAGTTAATGGGAATCGCAGAGGCGCAGTTTTTAGGACTGTTTAGGACATCCTGCTGCCCAGCGATCTCATCTTTTGTGCTTTGACTGACTTCCTTGAAGTCCCAAAATCTGAGCGCTTTCTTTGCGAGCAACTCTTGACTTGATCTCCACCGCGATTCCCTCACTGATGGCAGCCATGATAACTGCATCCGGGTGTTTCAAAGAGTCGCACGCACATTCCCCCGGAAGTGACGCGATCGCGGAGGGATCGCGTTCGGCTGAGAGGGACTGAGGTGAAGAGACTGCCGGGAGCTGGCGCGGTAGGGAAGCTGTTTGTGGCCGGGAAAGGTTGGGGACTTGGTGACGACCTACTACCTGTAATACAAGTCACGTGTCTGGCATTGTGCTTAACACCAGCATTGCCATACCAGTTAATGGCTTCTTCAACAGTCCCAGGAGAAAGAAATATTACCGTTTCCATTTTATATACGAGGAAGTTAAGGCTAAGAGAGGGGAAGTGATTTAAGATCATAGAGCTAGTATTCCGTGAAGGGGGTCTAACTCCATCAGTTTGGCAGCAGGACCTGTGTTTGAAATCTCTCGTGCTTCCATTTTAAAAAGTTCAAACCCCGGGTGCTTGTTATCCTGGTAAGCCTCTTCTGCAAGTGCTCTTCACCTTCAGCTCAGCATCCTGTTGCCGTTGAAGTGGGGCCAAGTCACAGCTCTTGTGCATTTTACTGTGGGCAGGAAGCTGAATGTATGGTCGGGTCACCGTCACTCTCCCAATGACCTCGGGTTTCGCTTGGTCCCGTATCCTTGACCCTACGCTTAACCTCACAGCACAGGTTAACTGAGGAAACTCACACTGGCTACTCAACTCAGGGAAGCATCTTAACTCCTGTCAGGTACTCGTAAATTCAGGACTGTTAAAACAACTGGATGTCACCATCACTGAATAGTCTCTGGCCTTGACAAAGGGCTGACAAGTGTTATATTGAACTTTCCACCAAGTCAACTATTTCTTCTGGTTTCCATTTCTTTAGACTGTAACCGAGAATCAGTCCTTTGACCTTATGTCTACGTTAACCAGCCTTCAAATAACAAAGTGTGAATAGCCACTAAGGTCACAATTATGCATAGAAAAAGGCGCTAACAAATATATAAAATTTAACAGTGATAATACTTGAAGAATGGCAATTCAATCATTTCATCTTTTTTATATTCTATTTCCATATCTGCTATATTATTTCTTTTAATATGTACAAATTTAATATAGACAAATAGTAAAACCTTTTTGATTGCCTGTTATTATAATGGAGACAAAGATATGTTGTCACATTTTTGACAAATGACAGTTCTTGGTGGAAGTCACAGAGGGGAATCCTCTGTTCTTGGAAGAATGTTGAGGTTTTCTTGGGGTAAAATACAGTTTGGGTCAACAAACCTCACAGGAAAAATGAGGCAAATGAGTAACAACTGCTGTTTTTCACACACAGTAGAACTTCTGTATAAAAAGATACTATAACCAGAAGTTTTTCTTCTAAAGAAAAGTGGGGGGAGGGAATTTGGGGTATTTAACATTTTGGAGAAGAAATGTAGGAAGCTATTTTTATTCTGCCCTCTTTGGGGTACAGATTTAAGCAATTTATCTTTTTCAGACTAAGCAAAATAAGACTTCATTCTCTGTTCTCTCTCTAAATTCCATTTTCTAATATTGCTTTTTAGTGATCTCTAAAGCAGTGGCACACCTGGAAAGGTGGTGGAAAGAAGAGAAAAATGAGAAAGACTCAGGGGAAGAAGAAAAGGTTGAGGAATAAAAGAAGCTGATATTGGCATTGAGGTTACTTTGGAATTCCAAGGTGGCATGTAGCAACCGTCTCATCCAAGTCCTGGCACAAGCCCAGTTGCCCACCCAAAGGTAGATTCACATATATAGTATCTGCACTCGCACATTCAGCACCTACCATGATAACTCTGGGCAAAAATCACTCTGTACTTCTACAGATTAAACGTATATTTTAACAAAACTGGGCATTGTTGAACAACAAGAAATGGAAAATCCCATCATTTTCCCTAGTGCTCCCTGTTACCATACTATTTCATTCATGCTCAATAGCCTAAATGGATATTGAACTAGAAGTTTTGCATGTAGCATTATAGTGCAACAACTATGAAACACCAACGTGAGGTGCTGCCCAGATACATGTTTTTGAAGGAAATATCTTCATATTAGTCTGGGTCCTCCGAGGGATGGTTGTTACGATGAAATTAAATGTGCAAGATTTTATTAGAGGAAAACACTTGTGAGGGAGAATGGGGGAGGGAGCCAGGGGAGGCTAGAAGAGCCATCAGACTGTGATGAAGTCTGAAACTGACTGAAGGAGAGAGGGAAGGAAGGTTGGTGGAAGTATCCTAGACTTCTACACCATCTAAGAAAGATTTAGCAGGGCTGTTGAGAATCCTTAAGCCAAAATCACTGTCAGAGGAATCCTAGGAGAGAGCCTGCCTCATTGTCTATGCTGCAGTCAGTCATTGGCTGGAGTAGCCCATGAGAAGCTTGGCTCTTAGTGCAAGAATCTAGGGCTTGCAGCTTCTAGGGCTTCTGGTCAATCTTGCTTCCTGTACTTGGTCATCACAATCCGAGAACTGATTTTTCAGTGGTTGGAACTTTTCACCAGTTTCAGGCTTAAAAGAAGATTTTGAAAGAGAGGATTTCATGACAAGCAGTTTAGGAGAGAGCCATTGTTATGCTTTCCCTCGCCCCTTCAGGTCTGGTGAGTGAGGCTTCAGTGGCACTACTCAGAGAGCTTGGTATATGTCCCCTTGCTTTTGGGAAGTGCGGAGGTATATGACTGCATCTGGGAAATCGTAAGGGTGGGAGAAATGGGTTGGTTAGAAGTTTTGGCAGAGGAGCAAAGGAAGTTGTAGTCCCTCCCATCAGGACAGATGATGTTTGAGTGTTTCTTTTGCACTACATGTGGGCCATGTGAAAGGGAGAGCTTGCCTGGAGACTTTTTGACTTTCTCAAGAGGACTGTGTAGAAGGGATATGAGACTTCAACAGAGAGAATCTGTGTAGTTTGGATTATTAGAAAATCTAGAGCTGTAAATGGAGCAGTTAACTGGGGGAGATAGAATACATTGCCCATTTAGGGTGATCAACTTGTCCAAGTTTGCCTAGAACTCTCCTTGTTTTAGTACCAAAAATCTTGAGTTCCAGGAACCCTTCAGTCCTGGGTAATTCAGGATGACTGGTCATTCTACATGTCATAGAAGGAGGTATAGTCAGAAGGCACCCTAGCAGGGCGCCTCCAAGAACCCAAAAAATTGCTCATGAGAGTAAGAGATATCTCTGGTGTCTCTTCATATAAGGACACTAATCAGATCAGGGTCCCACTCTTATGACCTTGTTTTTATTGATTAATGTGGCTGCAGTGGGTTTTTAAGTTGCAGCTCTCAGAATCTTTAGTTACAGCATGTGAACTCTTGGTTGCAGTATGTGGGATCTTAGTTCCCCGACCAGGGATTGAAATCACATCCCCTTCATTGGTCACACAGAGTCTTAGCCACTGGGCCACCAGGGAAGTCTCTTATGACCTTATTAACTTTAATGATTTTCTCAGAGGCCTCATCTCCAAATATGACAACACTGGGGATTGGGGCTTCAACATATAAATTTTAGGAGGACACATTTGTTTTATAACACAAAGATGCATTTTTTAGTGAGGAGCATAAGAATATTAGGTCTGTTCCATGCCTCACACCCTTATGGAGAAGATACACTATATAGTGTGTCTGTACCTTTTTGTGAACGAAGGTCAACATTATATTTGGAAATCTTTTCTGACACTTTAAAAGCTCTTCAGACATTATTTTAATCTTGTCAAAGTAAAGCAGGACCCACTCAGAGAACTGTTTTCTTCTGTCCTATAGAGCAGAGTAAGTCACAAGCTAATGCTAACGCTACCTGATCTGTAGAGAAACCCAAACAGACTGTATATATGGTGATCAAGACTTGGACTAAACAGGGATTTAGCAAACCCTGGGCCTGTTCTGTGTGGTGCTGCTTGTATTTGTGAAATTTGACATTTTTTAAAAAAGTTACACAGGAGGGAGAGAGTAAAAGAGAGGAAAAAAAAGAGTGAGAAAACAAGAGGCAGAGAATTGGACATCTGTGTTCATAGAACTGGATGTTGGATGTCCACAACATTCTCTTGAGCACCTCCAGGAAGTCTGGCTGTTTAATTCCTTAAGGGCTTTGGTAGCTGGAACTAGGTACAGCTGTGAGCACGGAGTAATGGAAGGCTCTAAAATAAAAGTTATTTAAACATGACATACATTTATTTTTTTCTTTCAAGAAATCTGGATGAAATCAGATTGGGATTAGTACGGTGATTCATGGGGTGAGGAGTCCAGACTCTTGCTGTCTGGTGGCCCACTGTGTGTGGCTTTCATTTTCCAAAGTCATTTCAGTGTCCAAGATGGCTGCTAGAACTCTGGCCATTCCAGTGAATAGGAAGGACACAGGAATCAAAAAGCACACTGTTTCTACTTAAGAACAATTCCCAAAAGTTGTATACAAGGTTTTGCAAGAGAAGCTGGAAGAGATAGCTTTTTTTTTAAATTGAAGATTCTCTCACTCTAGAACAGAGGTCCCACTTGTTTTTATAAATACAATTTTATTAGAATACAGCCCTGCACATTTTACCTATTGTCTGTAGCTACAGATTTTTAAATATATTATTAATGTAATTCACATGCCATACAATTCACTCATTTAAAATGTACAATTCAGTGACTTCTAGTCTGGTCACAGAACCATGCATCTTGCACCAATTTAGAATATTTGCATCACCTTGAACAGAAACCCCACACCGTTTCACTATTGTCCCTGAATCTCCCATCTCCCTTTCCCCTCCAAGATCTAAGCAACCAATTATCTACTTTCTATCTCTATAGATTTGTCTATCTTAGACTTTTCATATAAACTGAATCATACAATATGCAGTCCTTTGTGACTGGCTTCTTTCACTTTGAATATATTGTTAAGGTTCACCCTAGTCATAGCATGTATTAATATTTCATTTCTTCTTGTGGTGAAATAATACCCCATTGTATCGATATGCTGAGTATTGTTTATCCTTTCATCAGTTGATGGAAATTTGAGTTGTTTCTATCTATTGACTATTGTGAATAAACCCATCTATAAACATTCATCTATAAGCTTTTGTGTTGATGTATGTTTTCAGTTCTCTTACTATATCTATCTCTTACTATACTATATATCTAGGAGTGAAATTACTGACTAGTATGCTATTTGACAAATGGCTAGATTATTTTCCAAAGTGTCTATACTGCTTTACATTCCCATCAGCAGTGTATAAAGGTTTTGATTTTTGCACAGCCTTGTCATGCTTATTATTTTTTAAAAATTATAGTCAGCCTAGTAGTTATGAAATGATATCTTACTGTGGCTTTGGTTTGCATTTGTCTAGTAACTAAAGATATTAAACATCTTTTCATGAGCTTATTGTCCATTTGCATATTTGCTATGGAGAAAAGTCTATACCGATCCTTTTTCCATTTTTCACTTAGATTATTTGTATTTTTTATATTGGATTATAATAGTTCTTTATATATCATAGATATAAATGCCTTATCAGAAATATAATTTTCAGATCTTTTTTTCCATTCTGCTGATTTTTTTAAACTTTCTTTTTGGTGCCCTTTGAGTTACAAATATTTGTAATTTTGATGATGATCAATTTATCTGTTTTTCCTTTTGTTGCTTCTGCTTTTGGTGTTGTCTAACGCTGCTTTTGTGCTATAATAGCAGAGTTGAGAGTAGTTGTGACAGAGATCCATAGAGTCCTATGACCATATAGCAAGCCTAAAATATTCACTTATCTGGTCCTATGACCATATAGCAAGCCTAAAATATTCAATATCTGGTCCTTTCAGAAAAATTTGCCAACTCCTTCTCTAGAAATGGAGGGGAATGAATATATTGGGGAACTGCTAACAGTCTCTGTTATGAGGGATAGATTTTGACTCTGTGAAACCTTTTCTAAAGCATTCTAGTATAGTAATGTGCTAAGTAAAGTACCTCTTTTAATCTTATAATAAAAAGCCCTATTTTGCTTCATTGCCATTGAGAGGGTGCCAGATGCAACCAAGATTGTAGATCTTCTGTAGCTTCACTCTTCTGCTAGACTTTTAATCTGTTTTAAGTATTCATAGAATCACCGTCTTTACCATGATAGCAGTAGAGAGAGATGAATGAACTGGTAAGTTACTTAGTACCAAAGTACCACATTTTCATTTCTGCTCATATGAGCACAACACCTGGTGAGCCCAAGCTCAAGGTTAAGAGAATCACACTGAATATTGTGAATGACTCCTGTACTCATTGTAGTCCATTCGGGCCACTTCTAGAACTAGGACTGGTTAGAGAGATATTTGGATCTGAGTACGTGTCTCCCAACACATGGATGTACAGTTTTAAAGAAAAAAGCCTAAGAGAAAAGTGGAGAAAACCCTATTGTTATTCTGGTTGTCCCTAAGGTTGGCTCTGTGCCTCTACTAAGGTTGACTCTATGCCTCTACCATCTGAGATTTGTTTATGTGAGCAAATAAATCCTTCTTTTAATTTACTTGTTTACTTTGGATTTCTGATATTTGCAACCAAGAGACCTTCAACTGATATATAATGGGAACCTGCTGAAGCAGTTGTATTATTCATGCTAATAAGAAGTAACTTTTAGAAATAAGCATCTGAAAAATACAATAAGCTGTTTAATGTCAACTGTTTTGGAAGTAAATATCAACTACCAATATCCATTTTCTTCTGTTCCTCCTGGGCACACAACCAGACTATATTTCCCAACATGCCTTGTTTCTAGATGGGTTTATAAGTTACCAGTGGAATTGGAAAGAAGTAATGTGCATTATTTTTAGATTGTGATGATTAAGAATAGGTGTTGGCTTCTTTATTTTTCCTAGTTTTCTTTTTCTGAAGTCCAAATGTGGAGAATTTGGTGGACTCTGAGCCCCCTGGGGGAAGTGGAGACCCTAGTTATAGGAAACCTAGATCCCTAAGTGTCTGCATGGAACACTCCTCTCTCTTAACCCACATTGGACTGGGACACAAGAAAGCAATAATCCTCTGTTCTGTTAAGACACTGCAAGAAAACAAACAAACCTGCTTTGACTAATACATCAGCAGCTTTAAAATGCTTCTTTATGGATTTTGATCGAACTGACTGATTTGGGAAAAAATATTAAAGATATCAACCATGTAAATAAATGTGATTATGATTTAACCAAGATTTATGAGAAATAATATAGTACTACAGTTGGTGGCAGTCCCTTCTGCTACAGGGTTTTGGGGCTTCCCTAGTGGCTCATTTGGTAAAGACTGCCTGCAATGGAGGAGACCCAGGTTCAGTCCCTAGGTTGGGAAGATCCCTTAGATAAGGGAATGGCAACCCACTCCAGTACTTTTGCCTGGAGAATCCCAGGGACAGAGGAGCCTGGCAGGCTACAGTCCATGGGGTCACAAAGAGTTGGATGCAACTGAGCAACTAAGAACCCATTCACAGTTACATGCTAGTTGCAAGTTTGTGGAATGATTCCCAGCAATGCTTAAAGATCAGTTGTTACCTATGGACTGTGTGAATATGAAGACATGGATGATTTAGACAATATTCAATAACCTTGATGACAGTGCAAAAGTTTTCACTGTGGATGTATGTCACTGGAATCTTTCATCATTTATTTTGTTCTAAACATACTCTCTTGAGGCAGGAGAATTCAGAGTACCGATCTGAGTGCCACATATGTGGTTTTTTAATAAACCATTTCCCTTACTACTTCCTTCTCCACCTAGAACAAACAGATAAGTTCTGTTCGGATAGTTCCATGAAATTTCTGATGAAGCTGCAGGGGTCAGCTTTCTCTAGCTTAACCACTGTCACTAGCCCTAGACTTGGGTAGCAGAAGCGTAGCAGTGAAATAGTGTAAAGGTGACATGTAAATAGGAACCAAGATAAGAGATGGATAGAAAAAGTTATGAGAATTTTTATTTTTTTAATTTATTTTATTGGAATAGTTTTACAATATAATTTCTACTGTACAGCAAAGTGATTGTTATATATGTATTCTTTTTCATATTCTTTTCCATTATGGTTTACATTTGTCTCCTTTATCCTTTCATGTGTTGATGGACATTTAGGTTGTTTCTATAACTTGGCTAAATAGTGCTGCAATGTACATTGGGGTGCATGTATCTTTTTGAATCAGGGTTTTCTCTGAATATATACTCAGGACTGGGATTGCAAGATCATATGGCAACTCTGGAACCTCTATCCTGTTCTCTGTAGGGGCTGCATCAGTTTACATTCCTCCTAACAGTGTAGGACAGTTTCCTTTTCTCCACACCCTCTCCAGCATTTGTTATGTGTAGGCTTTTTAATGATGGCCTTTCTGACTGGTGTGAGGTGGTACCTCATTGTAGTTTTGATTTGCATTTCAGATCTGAGAATTTTTATCTCTTGATTCTGAGAGTTTCTGAGACCCAGTAACATTCCTGCCCTTCCAGTAGTTGTATGTTTAACTCTTCCTTTCATTGCAAATATCATACCTTAGTTTTTTTTTCCAATAAATGTATCTTTTTTAAACTAGCTTGTTTGTTTGAAATGAAAAAAGAGACAGTACATACATAATCACTGGGAAAAAAAAGTATTATGCAAGAAGTGAGGGATTTCTCTTTCCATCTTAGTATTTCCGTTATACTGAGTAAACTACTCTTAATGTATTTGATTAATATCTTCTCATATTCTTTGTAGGCATGTTACACATATGAAATCATATCAATATACAATTACTTTCATTTGCATTTCACTGTTTTACTTAGAAATCTATTGTGGAATTCTTTCTATATTAAGATATATACTCTTCATGACCCTATAGACTGTAGCCCACTAGGCTCCTCTGTCCAGGGAATTTTCCAGTTAAGAATACTGGAGTGGGTTCCCATTTCCTCCTCCAGGGGATCTTCCCAGGGATCGAACCCACATCTCTTATGTCTCCTGCATAGGCAGGTGGGTTCTTTTCCACTAGCACCACCTGGGAAACCCCAAGATATATACAATATACTTCATATTTTTAATAGGTATATAATATTCTATTAGGTGGTTATACCCCCAGTTTATTTAATTTCCTATGAATATTCAAAAGATGTTAACAATTACATGGTATTACAAAACAAAGATATAAAATTCTTTCATTCATTTATTAATTCATCAAAAATTATGGTGTCCATACTAAGTGCCTGACAACTTTCTAGGCACAGTAATTTCTATAGTTTCTATTTGTGGGAGGGGAAGAAATAAACAAGAGAACAGATAAATGTGAGCTAAATAATTTCATCTAGTGATAAGTCTTGTGAAGACAATACAACATGGAGATTTGAAAGAGTGAAAAGTTTGGGTACAGAACTTACTGAGTTTGGGGGATCTGGGCCTTTTGCTCGTGGGTGACATTTGACCTAAATCCTGAGTGATATAAAGGAAGCAGCCCTGTGACATCCCAGCAGAGGGCACACCAACAGCACAGATCCTACGGGAGTTAAGATGAGAAGAAATGAGGCCAGAGTATCAGTTACAGTTCTCAGTTACAACTAGTAGAAACCAATGTAATAGTTAAAGGAGAAAAGGAATTTACTGAAAAAATATCTGGTAGCTCATAGAATCTTTAGGATTACCAGACTGACTCAGCAAGATAAACTCCCCCCAATCCTACCACAGAACTGGTCTAGTGGGGATGTGACCACTGTGACTGCTGGTTATGGACCAGCAGTGAGTGTATGGACCACCAAGACCATATGGTGTCTTGCACCAATGACAATAATTCTACTTCTGGCTCTGAAATTTCAATGTACCTGCCACCATTCCCCCCTGGCCCCGCCCCGCTGCTGTCTTTATTTGCAATACTAGTTTCTAATTTAAAGCTTGTAGAAGTGATACACTCATGTAAATCCTAAATATGTTTCTTTCCACATTTGTAGTGATATTTCTATAGACTAAATTTCTAGAGCTGTTGGGTTTAAAGGGAAGCACATCTAGATTTTTGATAGGTACTGCTAAATCACCTCTCCCTAAAATGTTGTCATGATTTATACTATAAACAGTAGATGAGTATGTCAGTTTCCTCAAAGCTATATCAATTCTAGATCTGTGTTTTACGGTAGTTTTGTTAATTTAGATCCACCTGGACATGATTCTGGCTGTATGACTTAGTAATTGTGTGTCATTGGGCAAGTTAGTCCATTCTCTGGGTTTCCATTACCTTGTAGATATGATATGGAAATAATGACCACATTGCTGAGACTTTTAGTTGTTCCTTGATATCAATTTCCCCTTCTGCACTCATACCCCAAATTTTTACTTAGATCTAGAGCCGTCCAGAGTCAATACTAATTTGCTAGTTTCTTTTAGTCATAGCCAGCATTAAAACCTTCAGAATGGGTATCAGCTGTGTGCAATAATATCCTGCAGCTAATAGTGAATCACTTTTTAAAGAAATACTGCATCATAAACAGAGAATGTATTGTATTGTATTGTATTGTAATGTAGTGTATTGTACAGAGAATGACACTTGATAGAAAAGCTCAGATACTTATGCCTCTGAGTTAAAGTGATCAAGAACAGATTCAGTGTGAAGAAAATTTTTAAATACCTGGGATGATTTATTTTGCTTACATATTCCTTTTTATTTATGCACAGAAGTGATATGTAACTAAGTTCATATATAAGTAAATAAAAATTGTAACTGATAAGCGTTCAGTTCAGTCATTCAGTCGTGTCTAATGCTTTGCAACCACATCGACTGCACCATGCCAGCTCCTGGAGTTTGCTCAAATTCATGTACATCAAGTTGGTGATGCCATTCAACCATCTCATCCTCAACTGTCCCCTTCTCTTCCTGCCTTCAATTCTTTCCAGCATCAGGGTCTTTTCTAATGAGTCAGTTCTTCCCATCAGGTGGCCAAAAGTATTGGAGCTTCAGCTTCAGCATGTCCTTCCAATTAATATTCAAGACTGATTTCCTTTAGGATTTATTGGTTTGATTTCCTTGCAGTGCAACGGACTCTCAAGAGTCTTCAATGACATAGTTCAAAAGCATAAGTTCTTCAGTGCTCAGCTTTCTTTATAGTCCAACTCTCACATCCATACATGACTACTGGAAAAACCTTAGCTTTGACTAGATGAACCTTTGTAGGTAAAGTAATGTTTCTGATTTTTAATATGCTGTCTAGGTTTGTCATAGCTTTTTTTTCAAGGAACAAGCATCTTTTAATTTCATGGCTGCAGTCACCATCCACAGTGATTTTGGAGCCCAAGAAAATAAAGTCTGTCACTGTTTCCATTGTTTCCCCATCTATTTGCCATAAAGTAATGGGACCAGATACCATGATCTTGGTTTTTTGAATGTTGAGTTTTAAGCCAGCTTCTTCACTCTCCTCTTTCACTTTCATCAAGAGGCTCTTTAGTTCTTCTTTGCTTTCTGCCATAAGGGTGGTGTCATCTGCATATCTGAGGTTATTGATATTTCTCCTGGTAATCTTGATTCCAGCTCGTGCGTCATCCATCCCAGCATTTTGCATGATGTACTCTGCATTCTAAAGGATATCAGCTCTGGGTGTTCTTTGGAAGGAATGATGCTAAAGCTGAAACTGCAGTACTTTGGCCACCTCATGTGAAGAGTTGACTCATTGGAAAAGACTCTGATGCTGGGAGGGATTGAGGGCAGGAGGAGAAGGGGACGACAGAGGATGAGATGGCTGGATGGCATCACCGACTCGATGGACGTGAGTTTGAGTGAACTCCAGGAGATGGTGATGGACAGGGAGGCCTGGCGTGCTGCGATTCATGGGGTTGCAAAGAGTTGGATGTGACTGAACTGAACTGAACTGAACTCTGCATATAAGTTAAATAAGCGGGATGACAATATACAGTCTTGATGTACTCCTTTCCCAGTTTGCAACCAGTCTGTTGTTCCATGTCCGGTTCTAACTGTTGCTTCTATACAGATTTCTCAGGAGGCAGGTAAGGTGGTCTGGTATTCCCATCTCTTTCAGAGTTTTCCAGTTTATTGTGATCCACATAGTCAAAGGCTTTAGTGTAGTCAATGAAGCAGAAGTAGATGTTTTCCTGGCAATCTCTTGATTTTTCTATGATCCAATGGATGTTGACAGTTTGATTGCTGGTTCCTCTGCCTTTTCTAGATCCAACTTGAACATTTGGAACTTCTTGGTTCACATACTGTTGAAGCCTAGCTTGGAGAATTTTGAACATTACTTTGCTAGTGTGTGAGATGAGTGCAATTGTGTGGTAGTTTGAACATTCTTTGGCATTGCCTTTCTTTGGGATTGGAATGAAAACTGACCTTTTCCAGTCCTATGGCCACTGCTGAGTGTTCAGAATTTGGTGGCATATTGAGTGCAACACTTTCACAGCATCATCTTTTTGGATTTGAAATAGCTCAGCTGGATTTCCATCACCTCCACCAGCTTTGTTTGTAGTGATGCCTCCTAAGGCCCTCTTGTCTTCACACTCCAGGATGTCTGGCTCTAGGTGAGTGATCACACTATCACGGGTTTCTGGGTCACGAAGATCTTTTTTGTATAGTTCTTCTGTGTATTCTTGCCACCTCTTCTTAGTATCATCTGCTTCTGTTAGGTCCATACTGTATCTGTCCTTTATTGTGCCCATCTTTGTATGAAATGTTCCCTTGGTATCTCTAATCTTCTTGAAGAGATCTCTATTCTTTCCCATTCTATTGTTTTCCTCTATTTCTTTGCATTGATCACTTAGGAAGGCTTTCTCATCTCTCTTTGCTATTTTTTGGAACTCTGCAAATAAGCATTGTCACAATTTAATTGGGAATTATTTTTATATTCTTAGATTCAATTAAGAAATAAACAATAATGGTCTCAAATATCCATTCTTGCCACCTTCTACAGTAATTGAAAATATCCTGTGCCTGCACCAATTATTCTGTGTTGGTGTGGTGTGTCTAGCTCACATGCCTTCAGATTTAGAAAAACAATACTCAGGGAGCTTCATTAAGGACCTGCATTAAGGAGACTCATGCATACCTAGTCCTGATCAAGATATAAACTTTTGGACTTTGAACTCATGCTGTAATGGGATGAATCTTTTGAGGGTGAGTGTGTTTTGCATATGAATGGGACAGAGGATGGAATGTAATAGCCAGCTAACAAGATGGCCTCCATTTGTTCTAGTCTCTTAGTATTAACACATTTAGGTAGCTCCCTCCCACACTGAATACAGTTGACCTCTATAACTTGCAGGATATTGCCGAAATGAGGGAGTATGACTTCTGAGACTTTGCCATAAAAGACAATAGCTTTCATCTTGTGTTCACTTGGATCAAATACTTTGGTAGAATCCAGCTGCCATGCCAGGAGGGCACTTAGCCATCCCTATGGACAGGATCACGTGGCATTGCTTGATTCATCTGGTAATAATCAGCCCTATTTGTTAATACTTCCCAGCCATGTGAGAAAGGCAAAGGAGAAAAGGTAAGATATACCCAAAGAATAGCAAGGAGAGATAAGAAAGCCTTCTTAAGTGAACAATGCAAAGAAACAGAGGAAAACAATAGGATGGAAAAGACTAGAGATCTCTTCAAGAAAATTAGAGATACCAAGGGAACATTTCATGCAAAGATGAGCACAATAAAGGACAGAATGGTAAGGACCTAACAGAAGCAGAAGATATTAGGAAGAGGTGTCGAGAATAATAGGAAGAATACACAGAACTATCCAAAAAAGATCTTAATGACCCAGATAATCATGATGGTGTGATCACTCACTTAGAGCCAGACTGGAGTGTGAAGTCAGGTGGGCCTTAGGAAGCACCACTACAAACAAAGCTAGTGGAGGTGATGGAATTCCAGTTAAGCTATTTCAAATCCTAAAAGATGATGCTGTGAAAATGCTGCACTCAATATGTCAGCAAATTTGGAAAACAGCAGTGGCCACAGGACTGGAAAAGGTCAGTTTTCATTCCAATTCCAAAGAAAGGCAATGCCAAAGAATGCTCAAACTACCACACAATTGCACTCATCTCACACGCTAGTAAAGTAATGCTCAAAATTCTCCAAGCCAGGCTTCAGCAATACGTGAACCGTGAACTTCCTGATGTTCAAGCTGGTTTTAGAAAAGGCAGAGGAACCAGAGATCAAATTGCCAACATCCACTGGATCATGGAAAAAGCAAGAGAGTTCCAGAAAAACATCTATTTCTGCTTTACTGACTATACCAAAGCCTTTGACTGTGTGGATCACAATAAACTGTGGAAAATTTTGCAGGAGATGGGAATACCAGACCATCTGACCTACCTCTTGAGAAACCTGTATGCAGATCAGGAAGCAACAGTTAGAACTGGACATGAAACAGCAGACTGGTTCCAAATAGGAAAAGGAGTAGGTCAAGGCTGTATATTGTCACCCTGCTTATTTAACTTCTATGCAGAGTACATCATGAGAAACGCTGGACTGGAAGAAACACAAGCTGGAATCAAGATTGCCAGGAGAAATATCAATAACCTCAAATATGCAGATGACACCACCTTATGGCAGAAAGTGAAGAACTAAAAAGCCTCTTGCTGAAAGTGAAAGTGGAGAGTGAAAAAGTTGGCTTAAAGCTCAACATTCAGAAAACTGAGATTATGGCATCTGGTCCCATCACTTCATGGCAAATAGATGGGGAAACAGTGGGAACAGTGGCTGACTTTATTTTGGGGGACTCCAAAATCACTGCAGATGGTGGTTGCAGCCATGAAATTAAAAGACACTTCCTTTTTTAAGGAAAGTTATGACCAACCTAGACAGCATGTTAAAAAGCAGAGACATTACTTTGTCAACAAAGATCTGTCTAGTCAAGGCTATGGTTTTTCCAGTAGTCATGTATGGATGTGAGAGTTGGACTATAAAGAAAGCTGAACAATGAAGAATTGACGCTTTTGAATTGTGCTGTTGGAGAAGACTCTTGAGAGTCCCTTGGACTGCAAGGAGATCCAACCAGTCCATCCTAAAGAAGATCAGTCCTGGGTGTTCATTGGAAGGACTGATGTTGAAGCTGAAACTCCAATACTTTGGCCACCGGATGCAAAGAGCTGACTCATTGGAAAAGACCCTGGTGCTGGGAAAGATTGAGGGCAGGAGGAGAAGGGGTCGACAGAGGATGAGGTGGTTGGATGGCATCACTGACTCAATGGACATGAGTTTGGGTGAACTCCGGGAGTTGGTGATGGACAGGGAGGCCTGGCGTGCTGTGGTTCATGGGGTCACCGAGTCAGACACGACTGAGTGACTGAACTGAACTGAACTGAAGTATTTTTTATTTCTGCACCTTTCTCTGTGTCTCTCTGTCTTTCTTCTCTCTATATATGTGTGTGTGTTTGTGTGTATGTGTGTGTGTGTGTGTGTGTGTGTATTTTTTGAGAGACCATGCTATGCAAAGCATGCAGGATTTTATTAATAGTCCCCCTACTAGGGACTGAAACCACACCCCCTGCAGTGGAAAAGAAGAGGATTCTTAATCATTGGACCTCCAGGGAAGTTCCTGTTTTTAAAAAACATTTTGTTAAAAAAATTTTAATGAACTACTCACTCAGGACAACAGCTACATAAAAACACCAGTTCTTGGTAGCTATGTTGTGACAGATGCACTGAAGACAGTTGCTGGATTGGTACTTGTCTATCCCTGTGGAGTCATTTTTCTCTGCTCTCCATTTGGAATTGTTACCCCTCTCCCTTATCAGCAATATTTTTTAAAAATATAAAACATTTTTGAAATTTTAGGCAGCATTTTTCAGGATTTGATACTGGGAGATGTCTCTCTACACATAGACTCTACCCAGAATTTTTCAGGAGGCATTTGAATGTTTAAATTCTAAGTGTATTTTCTCTGAATTTAGATTCACTGTTACTTTTATGAAAACGTTGGTGTTTCTTCTAGAAAAGCTGGCCATTAAAGCATGCTTCTATAAAATACAACTCTTACTACAAAGACTATGTGACTATGAAGTTTACAGTGAGAACACTGATTCTGCAAAAAGTCATCTCTTTCCAGATAGATATACATATATGCCTCTTTAAGATGTTGGTTAAACAAATGTTTGTGAAATCTCCGTATTCTTCAAGAGGAAGAGGGAAATACCAATCAACACAGCAAACTTTCTATTTTAAGGTTATTTATTACTCCAGGTCGAAGACTTTCCTAACAATTGGAATATGAACAGGGCAGCATTGAAATGGTTATAGATGACTTTCAGTGAAACCTCATTTACATGAGATGAAATTAAAGAATATTAAAACTTACTGGGGAACTTTCCCAGTGGTCCAGTGGTTAAGACTCTGCACTCCCAATGCAGGGGGCATGGGTTCAGTCCCTGGTCTGGGAATTAAGATCCTGCATGCCACAGGGTGTGGCCAAAAAATTTAAAAAAGAAACTTATTGGAAATGTTTTCTTTGAAACAAGACTACAGCAGTTTGCATATAATAAAAATTACAGACTCAGGGTTATCAAATAGAGATGGAATTATTTGACAGTGAAGGAGAAGAAAAGATTTGACATGACTTATAACTCACTTCTTACCATTTTCCATCTTAGAATAATTTACCTTTCTAAAAATTACTAAGTGAAATGAAGTTGCTCAGTCATGTCCGACTCTTTTGCAAACCCATGGACTGTAGCCTACCAGGCTTTTCAGTCCATGGAATTTTCCAGGCAAGAATACTGGAGTTGGTTGCCATTTCCTTCTCCAGGGGATCTTCCCAACCCAGGGATCGAACCCTGGTCTTCCACATTGTAGGCAGACGCTTTACCATCTGAGCCATAAATGTTGCTTCATTTTTTGTTTTTCACTTTAAATTAAATTTTTATCAATTTTGAGGTATTTTTCAATAACTAATTTTTGGCTACCACTCTATTTGTATTTAAATGATAGGTGTAATTATTTTATTTTCTAAAAATTGTGTTTTGTATGCCATTTTTTGACATGTTTTTAGGTTATTATATTTGAAATGTATTTATATTTATTTTCTCTATTTTAAAACTTTTGTTAAACTGGAAAATTTTAAAGAAAATACCCATCCTAATACCCATATTTCAATACTATGTGAAGTGAAATACACTCCTATTTATACTGTCATTTTATCCTAGTTTTAGAATCATTAGGTTTTAGGGTATTGATTCTAGGAAATGTGTTAGGACTTTCTTTATGTCTTAAAATATATTCAAGTTTTCTATCCCATTTCTCTATTCTTAGCTTTTTAAGTGGAGGAGTATATAAATTAGATAAAGTTTGATTGTTTTATCTTCAAATCTATATCCTTACTAATTTTCTTCTGCTTGCCCTATCAGTGTTTGATAAAGGAATTTAAATTTTTCTCTCTATGATTGTGGATTTCTCAGTTTTTTCTTAGTTTTTGCTTTAAAAATTCCAATTTTAGTTTGTTATGTGTAAGTTCAGGATTGTGATATCTTCTTGGTTGATTGTTCCTTGTATTGTTACTTATAGTGACTCTTTAAATGATATTTTGGACTCATGTTAATATTTTAAGCCTATCTTTTTTTAGTTTAATATTTTCTTGGTGTATCTTTATATTCTTTACTTTCAAACATTATAGTTTTTGTTTTAGGTTTTCTTTTGTCAGCAACATAAAGATGAAATTTATTTTTGTGACATATTCTGAGAATCTCTCTTTCTATATGCAAACAATCTGTTGAAATGCTTATTGATATATTTAGACTTATTTTTTACCATAGTACTTGCCTTTTTATTTACCACCATTTATCTTTGTATCTCTATATTTTCCTTCATTATGTTGGATTGAAAAATTTTACTGCCTTTTAATCCTTTCCTGATTTGGAAACTATGGACTGTATCCTATTCTTTTAATAGTGATGCTTAATTTTTCATGTAGTACATAGTATGTAATTTTTCTGACAATGCCTGTAATTACTCAGCATTTCTATCTTTCTTCTGAACACCTAATAACTTTTATCCACTGAACACCAATCTTGTAGTTGTTGCATAGGTTGTTTCAACTTTTTTCAAAGCTAAGATTTTTTTAAGAGTTATTAATTTGCAGAAATACATTGTAAATTTCAGAGCTCACCATTTTTATTAAATCTCATACCTTTCCTGTAGGTTTACTTATCTTCTGGCTAAAATTCATTCTTTTAATAGTATTTTTAGAGGGGACATATGGTGAATAAATTTACTTAATCTTCATAGAATGATAAATATCTTTATTTTGCCTTTGTATAATAGTTTAGCTAGAATCCTAGGTTAACATTCACCATCTCTTAATATTTCAAAAAAGTTATGCCATTGTTTTTGGCATTTAGTATGCTATTGAAAAATTTGTCTTTAGGTTGTCATTCATTTGTGTTTATTCTGTCTTTTCTCACTGAAAATTCTAAGCGATTTTCTCTCTTGATATTTAAAATTTTCAATATCTCCAGGTATCTTTTTATTTATTCTATTGAGGGTTTGTGATACATTTTTAAATGAAGGGCTCATATTTGTTCAATTCATAAAAATGTTTAGATTTTATCCTTTTAAATACTGCTTTTCCACCATTAACACACTTGCATATTTTTTGTACTCCTCCAACAGATGTATGTGTTGGAGACACTCAATTTATTCTCCATGTCCATTATCTGTTTTTTCAGTGGCGAGTCCCTGAGACTCTTCACTGAGACTGATATCCTGACCACGCAGGGTACTTATGGACCAGCTTGCCAGCCAATGGGACCAGACCCCGCTGCTGCAACTGGGACCCTTTTGTCCCTGGTCTCCTCCTGGCATGGACAACTGGTCAGAGTATCCTGAGCAGGTAAAGAACAAGAGACATTACTGACCTCTCTCTCCTTCCTTCTCTCTTTCCTCTTCTTAACCCTTCCTGTCCTACCTTTTTTTCTTTTTCTCATCTCCCTCTCCTGGACTCAGGAGTCCAGTTGACGGACCTCAGCCTGAGCTGAGAGTTGGAGGCCTATCACTTTCGCTTGGCAGAGAACTTGAATTCTGGTTCTGTTCTGGTCTGGTTTCTGGTTTGAATTCTGGTTCCATTCTGGTCTGGTCTGGTTTCTGGGAGGGCCGAATTCCAGTCCTTCCTTCCCTGGAGCTCCAGGGTAAAGTCTGGTAATGCCTGGGTATCTGCAGGTGGCAAGAGACATGGATAAGGCCGCCTCTTTTGACCACCCCCACCCCCACGCCCACGCCCCGCCTTCCTCCCCCTCTTCTTTCAACCTGGCCTCCATTCCTCCCTTTGAAATCTTTGAATACCTGAGATATTTTCATTTACTCTGTTCATACTTGGATCTGAAGTTCTGCGTCTCTATAGGAGGTTTTCTGAGAGACTGCAATCTTGTATTGTAAGAGAGTGTCTGATTAGGATAGCTGGGCATGTGTGTGTGTTCTGTGTTGTGATTTGTGATGGCCATTTTGCTTTGTGTGCCTGCCATTTTGTTTAGACCTGCTGCCATTTTTAAATTTTTTTATTTAATTTTTTATTTTTTTTTGCCATTTTTTAAGAGCTTGATTTTCTCTCCCTGTGCCTTGAGACCAGGGCTCTCAGAAATACTAATCTAGACCATCTCTAATTCCTGAGACTAAGGGGAAAATGGGAAGAAGCTTCTAAACATTTTATTTATTCCAACTGTTATTTATAAACTGGTGAATTTTATATTGTAATACCTGATTCATGACTAAGTTTAGATGATGAAGTTAAATCTGGCATTGAGGCTGTCTGGATATGTGTGTGTCTCAGTGTGTGTCTTTGTCTCTGGATAATATTATTGAGATTAATTAGTAAATGTGCTCTATTTAATTGGCTTAAAGAAAAGTAAGTGCTTACAAATCAAACAATTGCAGATTAAACTAAATGAATTTCAAGTTCACGTGAACTGGAAAATGTTCAACATTGAATTATTACCTGGTAATATAGACATGTCTTTAGAACCATCAATAGGTAAAATACTTCTGTTGTACCTAGATTTACTAGAGGTCAAATAAGACTGTATTCTATTGATTGCAAATTTGTTAATAAAAAAAAGGAACACAATGTGGGAAAAACTTTTAAGGGAGGTGTTTTTGGTAAAAGAAGGTATGAAAAATGGAAAACTGCTGAAATAAGTGAGTTATGCATGATGAGGGGCTTCCCTGGTAGCTCAGCTAGTAAATAATCCACCTGCAATGCAGGAGACTCTGGTTTGATTCCTGGGTTGGGAAGATCCCCTGGAGGAGGGCATGGCAACCCACTCCAGTATTCTTGTCCCCATGGACAGAGGAGCCTGGCGGGCTACAGTCCTTGGGGTTGCAAAGAATCAGACATGACTGAGCAACTAAACAAGCATATTTGCTGCATTTTGAGAAAATTCCTCAGAGCTATCTTCACATTTATTCTCTTTTCTATTGTAGCCGCTGTAGACCTTGCTGCTGCTGAGGCTAAGTCACTTCAGTCATGTCTGACTCTGTGCGACCCCATAGACAGCAGCCCACCAGGCTGCCCCGTCCCTGGGATTCTCCAGGCAAGCACACTGGAGTGGGTTGCTATTTCCTTCTCCAATGCATGAAAGTGAAAAGTGAAAGTGAAGTTGCTCAGTCGTGTCCGACTCTTAGTGACCCCGTGGACTGCAGCCAACCAGGCTCCTCTGCCCATGGGATTTTCCAGGCAAGAGTACTGGAGTGGGGTGCCATTGCCTTCTCCAAGACCTTATCCTGTCTGTATTATGTTATTTCAATGGCTATTCCAGGATTTTCCAATTGTATTTTAAAATGATTCTTTTAAAATATCAACTTGTTTATGTTTCATTTCTTTCTGCTTCATAATTCTTTGCCTGTTCTTAGTAACATCATTCCTTCATTAATTTTTGTGTGTGAGGCAGTTCATTTTCTTCCAGAGTGAATTTATGTACTGAAGTTTAATCTTATAGGCTACTTTTATAACATTTAGATGGAGTTTGGAATTTAATTCAGTGAGAAGGTTATCTTTTGTTTGTTCTCTCTCTTTTGCTCTTTGCTCACATTTTCCTGCCTAGTTATTTTGAAGCTGTCTTTTTCAGCCAGTCCTATCCCTGTGGAATGGAACAAGATTTTCTATTACAGATTACAAGCCTTTGGTTACAGGGTAAATTGAGACTATCACAGTTCCTGCATAGAGCCACTGGAAGATTTTGTTTTCTCCCTGGAACTTTCTTTTATTATTATTTAGGATTTTCTTCTTTCTCCTGATTTACATCCACTATGTCCTGGTTTCCATGTCTTACTCTTTTTTGGTTTACTCCCTCATTTTAGTGAATCATTACCTTTTTGGGAAAGAGTACATGTTCTGAAAAATGTAATGATTCTATTCATATGCTTAATTGATAGTTTGGTTGTAGAACCCTATGTTGGAAAAAAATTGAAAGGTATTTAGAATTTGAAGGTATTACTTCACTTTTATTCAGCCATTTGTGTTATCATTGAGGAATCTGATTCTATTTTTATTTCCAATATTTTGTATGTGACCTACTTTTTCTCTTTGAAAGATTTTAGACTTTTTATATCCTGATTTTCTGGATTTCACCATGATTTATCTTGGTATAGTCATTTGGGTGAGCATTCAATGAGTAATTTCAGTGTAAATTCATGCCCTTCAACTCTGAGACATTTTCTTATATTTTTTATATAGTGATTTCTTCTCATTTCTCTTTTCTCATTTTCTGGAATTCCTATTAATTGGATATTAGATTTTAATTTTTAAATATTTTTCATTTTTTAATTCTAAATTTTTTTTCTGTTGGGGGACAGTTTGTACAATTTTATCTTCAAACTATTTATTAAATATTTAAGAGCATTCTTTTAATTTTCAAGAGTGCCTTCTTGGCCTTGGGATATTCCTTTTTGATAGTATTTCTGCTCTTCTTTCACTATCTTTTCTTACATATCTGAGTATAAAATAGTGATTTTGTTTTGTTTTGCTTTCTTCTGCCTGCTGCATTGTCTCTCTTCTGTTACGTTTTCTGTTTTTTTACCAAAAAATATTTCTTTTTAAAAAAATCTATATTTTTGGGAGCTTTTTCTTAAATTTCTTGCTATCCTTGGCTCCCTAAAGTTTTTATATTTAAAGGCAAGGCACTTGAATATTGATTGGATTGCTTATTGATTAGTGGGCTTTATTGAAAGAACTTAAACGTCAATCTCGTGAGCATTTTTCTTGAATTTTTCCATTTCTTTCGACCCCTGGGTAGGGAAGATCCCCTGGAGAAGGAAATGGCACTCCACTCCAGTACTATTGCCTGGAAAATCCCGTGTATGGAGGAGCCTGGTAGGCTACCGTCCATGGGGCTGCAAAGAGTCAGACACGACTGAGCAACTTCACTAGAGGGGAGAAAAGGCAATGGTGTAATTTCAATATACATCTGGGCATTCTTTCATTTAAGTCCATTGGATCTCCACCCTTTGTCCTTTCGCATTTCTCTCGTTACTTATTTTTGAGTATCATTGGCCATGTTGGGGATAGGATCAATTGTGAAGACCTATGATCTATGTAGATATTTCTCACTCTCAGCTGATTTATTCAGTAAGTGGAAAACTGACTCTCAGAATAATACCTCCCTTTTCTTCTGTGGTCTAGTATTCCCTCCAGGTTTCTCCTACTGTTGGGAAATCAACGAAATTAAAAGTGTCTTGCTTCTAAACTCTCCTTCAGCTTCTCTTCTTTGCCTTTTTGCCTACTTAAAAAATATTTTACTATGGAAAATATAACAATGTAATGCATATTCAAAAAGTAGACAGAATTTTATAATGGTTCCTTCTATGCCCATCTTCCAGGGTGAACAGTTATCAACTCAAGGCCAATCTTCTCTCATCCATACCCTCACCTGTACCTCTACCTCTTTATTTTGAAGTAAACCTTCAACACATTATCAGTTTCATCTATAAATATTTCAGCATGATAAACTTTTAAAACATAACAGTATGTACATTACACCTAAAAAATTAACAAGATAGTTCTTAATATCAAATACTCTCAGCTTCAAATTTCCAGTTGTCTCAAACATGTCTTAAGTGTGTTTTGTCTTTTTGCTTGAATCCAATAAACCTCTCCTTGTATTTTATGTTTTTGAAGGGAGTATTTAGAGAAATTTTCAGGTTGATTTAGCTTGGAAATTGTAGAATAATGAGCCATGATAATCTACTCCTACAAGTTCTTATGTGTAATTTAGTGGTATTAACATGGTGCAGTGTCACTGGTCTCACAGAAATTAGGTTGATCCTATTAAAAAAAAAAAAACAACTTTCCAGGACTCCCCTGGGTGGCTCGGTGGTAACACGCAGGGGACATAGGTTCAATCTCTGGTGTGGAAAGATTCCACATAAGTCTGCATGCTGCAACTAAGATCTGATGCAGCCAAATAATTTTTTTTTAAAAAGCTTTCCAAAAAACATCAAACTAATTCAGGTAGTATTGAATTTCCAACAACAACAACAACAAGGAAAATCCTATACTTTTATTCTTTTAAAATTTAAAATAGTGAAATGTACTATTCATATAAAAGAGTATACAGAGGAGTATATATAACATATATATGTACCAGGTTTGTTCTTAAATATAATTAGCTACCTTTCAATTCCCTCTTTTAATTTTTCTAAGGCCTTTAGTTATCTGTACCCTCTGTTCTATTGCCCTCAGGATACAGAGGTTCTTAGAATTTTATATAACTGGGGACAAGGAAAGAGGCCCTAAAATATTTATGTGAGGCCAATATAGTTTATATAGTTTAACTTTTCTTCACAGTCAAATATTCTATCCACTGAAACTAAGAAAGAGGGACTTTAATATCTTTAATAAAAACTTAATAAAAATAGCAGCATATCCAAAGTGTTGGTCATCTAGGAAGTCTGAGTTGCAAGAAAACTGACAGGGATGCCTACTCCAGCAACATCTTTCTCATCACCTGTGATAGTGTCTGAAGTCCCACATTTGTCTTTGCTCTGTTTAATCATGGAATCTTTTAGATATTCAAGATTCTCCCTTCCTACTTGTCACTCCATGAGGGGTCATGTCTTTTTTTTTTTTTTTAACATTCCAATACAACTTTATTTACACAGACAGGTAAACTAGATTTGATCGGTGGGTTTGCAGACCATGTGCACTTGGCTGTAAAGAACCTTGAAGCCATCAAAACTGGTTGCACCGGTGTCCCAAAGATTGATAAGGGCTCCATTCTGTCCCCTCCAAGAAGGACAAAAGTCAAGTTTTATTAAAATTATTTTGTATGGTGCTTTGGTGTTTTGATGTGCTTTTGAATGAGTGATCTCAATCCTCCCTTTTGTCCCTTCTCCCCTCTTTCTGTGTATATATCTCTAAATGCTTCCCATTCTTCTTCATCCTGTCCCTTGAACTCACCAAATTGGGTGATTTTAGAGTGAGGCTCGGAGAAGGCAATGGCACCCCACTCCAGTACTCTTGCCTGGAAAATCCCATGGACGGAGGAGCCTGGTAGGCTGCAGTCCATGGGGTCGCTAAGAGTCGGACACGACTGAGCGACTTCACTTTCACTTTTCACTTTCATGCATTGGAGAAGGAAATGGCAACCTACTCCAGTGTTCTTGCCTGAAGAATCCCAGGGACAGGGGAGCCTGGTGGGCTGCTGTCTATGGGGTTGCACAGAGTCGGACATGACTGAAGTGACTTAGCAGCAGCAGCAGCGGCAGAATGAGGCTCTTCCGCATTCATCCTTGCTAAAATCTTGGCTTCCTTTTAGGGCCCTCATCTATACAAGGGTAAGAGGCAATGTGCACTAGTATAAAGAGCACTTGTCTAGGTCATTGGGCAGAGCATGCCACCAGATTGCTGTGTAACTTTGAGTAAATTACCTAACCTCTCTGAGCCTTCCTTTGCTCATCTATCAAATGAAGGAGTTGGTTAGTAATCTCTAGAATCCTTCCAGCTCTAAACTTGTGATTTTAGGAAGCTGCAGCTTAAACTCTTGACAACTGTTTGAGGTCATTAACTAGGATGTCACTCACAGACCTTAATGAAACTGCCAGGAGGCCACAGAAATTAGTCACATGATCTTCTGTAGTTGGCACCCTTCTGAAGCTGGGTGGGTAGGGTTACCAGCTAACTTCAAGAAATCTGAGAGCATATCCCACTAAGGGGAAAAAAGGAACACAAATGACTCCAGGAGGGGTCATGTCTTATCATTAGTACAGTTTCTGGCACATAGTAAGTGTTCAAGGAAATATCTGCTGAATCAATATTAAGTAACAAACTTTGCAAAGGACATTTGGGAAGCATAATACTTGAAGCTCATGTTCAACTAACACTTGTTTGATAATTGAAGAGAGTAATCAACCTATAATTTTTTAACCAAGAAATGTGAGTACTTTAAGCTAGATCACCCAGGCTCTTGGTATCTCTATTTTTCCAATTCTGGTTGCACTAGATTTTTGTAGGTAGGAGTTTGGACTTGAATTGAGAGATCAGCAAAAAGGGAGACAGTCATTTTAAAGAGAATTTTTCTCTTTAAATTAATACCATTTATATCTTTAATTATGAAGGTAGTAATTATTTGTATAATGCTTATCAAACAATTACTAGAAGTGTGCTTACGTTTTTGTAAGTGCATATATAACCTTGCTATCCCTCGAGTGAAATCGCTAGAGTGAAATGTAATTTCCACTATATATTAACTATCTTCGTGAGGTACAAAATATTCCCGAATCCTTTCTTAAGCTGTTTCAATATTCTCTATATTCTGTCTCACTCTTTTAACCATCGTTTTGCCTTCCTTTCTGTTTCCTTCCCTTTTTGTGTGCTAACCTTAATGTCCTAAAAAGAGGGCAAGAGTGGATGGTGGTTGTGTGATTCAGATGGAAGAAGAAAATATGGAAGAAACAAGTTTGGGATCGTATAAATACACAATCTAATTCTTTCAAAACATGTAGGTTTGCAAGGATTTTTAGGTGAATATATAATGCAAGAGTGAAGTTGTAATGTGTGCACTTCAGAAAAGAGGGGTGAACTTTTTTTAATGTGAAAAACAAAAAGCAAAAAATTACATCGAAACAGAAAATAACTTCATCTTCCCAATTATCGTCTTTTTTGCTATTAGAAAAACCCTAGCTTCTCATTCTTCCGTGATGTGTGCGCATGTCTGACGTGTATGAAAATGAAGACGGGTGAGAGGAGAACGATGTTTAACGCAAAATAAAATCCATGTTGTGAACATGTTCTTCATTCCATATTTGCATTCCTTTCTGTGTCTATGGAAGACTTCTGTTTGTGTTTTATACAGGCATACTGGTAGAAGATACATAAACACACCGATTGTGTACTACCACTCATTTGCTTTTTCCAAGAGGAATCATGTAGTCTAGTAGAGAGTGATAAGAAAAGTCCTTAAAGGCAAAGGGAGGATTCCACAGAATACATTTTTTATTAAAGAATGGAGACAGTCTTGTGCTACGTTTACATGTCGATGTTTTCAAAAGCATACTCTGAGGATGAAAAATGTTTACAATAAACATTTTTAAAGTTTTCTTTTTCAGTCATAAACAGCAAATGTACTTCCTAATAATGTATGGAACATAAAAGATAGGAAGCAAAAATTCGATCGTAGTATCACTTTTACTATTTAGGCATATCCCTCTGCTCCAGTTGGGTTATTATTATTATTATTTTCGTTTTTAAAAAGGCAGTTTCCGCCATAAAAACCTCCACCCCCTCCCGAGGAAAGTAATTTATGTAAAAAAGTGAGGTCAATTAATAGGCTTAATTTCAGAAATCCACTAAAAGACAGAAGAGCCGTACTGGCCCCTGGGGTAAACCTAATCATATTAATTGACTTATTTGTCCACCCCTATGTGAGGGAAGGATTCCTTTGATGGGGATGAGAGGCTTCCTTGTTGAACGCTGGTTTTCAGATACCTTATTAAATATGTCATGTTTGGGGTTGACTATGTCTTCCAGAGCTGCTTGTGGCAGCTTCCTTCATTGACCTGAGCTGCAATGGCTGCTACACCCTGCGTGCCAAAAGCAAAGGGTGGGGGAGACGCCATTTGCAAAGCCGGAAATGATTAAAATTTCAGGTTGAGACCATTCCCAGTAAGCAAAGGTTTGCCAAGAGCACAGTTCCTGCTTCTGGTGTCTTCTCTGAAGAGCACAGAGTGGACGTGTGTCTCTCACTCCATTGGCAGTACGCTCTCCCCACCGCTTGGTAAGCCAGACGGGGAGCGACTCACTACTGTGGCAGGCACCCGGGAAGCGCGCTTAATTAGAAAGGTCAGCGGCAAGCCCAGCTCAGTGGCCTAGTCTAACCAGGGTGAGGGGCGGACCCTGCCGGCCTCCGTCCTCTTCCGCTCGACTCAGGTGCGGCGCGGATCCCTCCGCCGCAGTAAGCGCTCCCGGTAGCGCTCCGATCGGCTTTTCGGCAATACCCGGATGGAAGCATAATGGCCGCCATCAGGGACTCGCAGGCAATGGGGACCACGACAGGTATTCCCCTTGAGCGGGGCCGCTCAGGCCTGTTAGGATGCCGGGACTTGTAGAGAACCAGTCAGGGGGCAAAGGGCGAGTTTGTGGGGGCTGCAAAGCCCCCACGAACTCGCTCGGGGCTCCGCCTCTTGTGATAGGAAGCGTCTGTTAAATAGTCCCGGCCATTCAGCGCTTCCGCCTAACTTGTCGCAAAGTTTTTCTAGAGAAGTCAGTCCTTTGACTCGGCGCTCTTGCAGCCTGCCAGAGCTAATCTTCAGCGTTTTAGCCTGGGCTTGCTTTACGTCGGGGCTTTTTGAACTCCGCACTCTCCCACAGTCCAGGAGCTGGAGCGGGAACGCGGCTCAGTGTGCCTCCGCGCGCCCGAGGGGTAGCCGAGCCCCGGAGGAAGGGGCGGATCGGGCGCGGTGTTTGGGACGGAGCGGGGCGCGCGGCGCTCGAAGCACTTACTCGGCGCGTTCCGGGACTGGTGGAGACTGCATGGGTGCCCCTCAGACCTCACCCTTCGAGCTGTAGGTTCGCAGGCCCAAGGCAGCCCGACTCGACGGCTCCCCATTGTGGGTTCAGTTTGTGGTCTTTGGAGCTCTTTTTTTTTTTTTTCTTCCAGATATTCTCACCTCTCTGGCGCGCGTTCCCTTCTCCAGAGTTGGCCAAGGGCGCTCTTCCGTGCAGACCCCAACCACACCCAGTGGCAGATGGATTTCTTTGTAACTGGCTTTCTTACTCGTAGGGTCCATTTTGACTCTGTTCTTAACATAATGGTCCTCATTGTCAAGTAGACAGTCTTCTTAGAAGACTATGGTAATTGAAAATATATAAGGTGACTGTATATAAGGTAAATGTTGTAACTCTTAAGTAGACCTATGAAGCAGATACGGTAGCTTTAAGGTTCTGAGTGCAAAAATTAAGGTTCAGTTTTTTTTTTAAGGTTTAAATTTGGGAGCATTTAGCGTTTGTGAGCTATTAGCGAAAACATTCGTTTGGTATGTTTGGCTATAAAAACTTAAAACTGTAGAAAAATACAGTCAGTGTTTAAAGAATACATAATATTGAACTGTACACGGTTGTCACAGTGATGAAACGTGCCACCAAACTGTATATCAGGGTGAGAATTTTCTTAACTTTGAGCGTCTATGTTTTTGGCTTAGTGTATTGATAAAGTTGAATTGTTTTTCAAGCAGGAAGGGATCTGACTTCAGTGTATTCTAAAGTTTTTGTCTTCAAGTTGAACATTTAGCAACCACTTAAATTGATTCAGTGAGATACCCTAACGTCTTTCAGAGTTTAACTGCAGAACAGTTGAAGTGGATTCATTATCTTTCAGCAAAACGGAATTTTCTTGAAATTCAATGAGACATTGCCTTCTATTAACATTTTCAAGGGGTTAGCATTTCACGAGGACGATAAGCATAGTAGACCACGTTGATTTTTGTTAAAATTCTTGTAAATACAAGTTCCAGATTTAGAAAATTAATAAGAGTGGAGAAGGAGAAAATGTAGCTATCAAACCTGTTTTGCACGTCCAACTTTTTCTTAATTGTTGCCATGGAAGTAAGTATAAATATCAGTTCAGAACGTTTTATGTCTTTTTAGGGAAGGATAAAAGGACAGCAACCAGAGTAAATAATCTGCTTTGCACATTGATAATGTATGAGCTTTTAAATGCTTGAGATTTTTATCATCACACTTCAGATCCTCTCCTATCCTCTCTGGTAGCAGTAGCAGTATGGTGTATTGTGATCCCCAAAGTGTTTATATCTTGAAACATTCCAGATGAGATATATTTTAGAATAAGTCTGCAATTTGCCTTTGCTCTTTTACTTTACTTTTATTGTTTACTTTTCTGTTTGTAATTGTTCATGTTCAAGCATTGTGTGCTGTAGATCACCTAATACAACTTTTTTTTTTAGTGGTAAAAGACTTGGACCTTTCCCAGTTTCGTTCAGTGATGCTACTAACAGTTGTTGGCAAAACACTATAAACAAAAGAAAAGACTTAAAGTTGAAATTTTTCTTAATTATCTTATCCCAGGTGTGTAGGCTATGAGTATTTCGGTTCTGTGTTGGGTATTGACTTCACATGGTGAGCAATTTTCATGGACCTTAGAAATGAGAATTAAGAGGTAGCATTGTCATGGTAGGATATCTGGGTTGGAATCAGATCCAGATTCTAATTCTCGCTTTGTGAGTTGGGACAAGACATTTTCCCTATCGTGTAACAAATGAAGATAATGAGGTTGATTTTAAGCTCCCTTCTAAGCTTTGAGTTTTGTGACTTTTGTAAATTTATGACATGTTATCACTGAATGTCAATGATAGGTTATTTAAGTGCAGAGATTTTTTTCCCCCCAAATTTATATACCTGTGTTGACTATGAAGCCTAATTGAATCAAAAGCTTAAGAACATTTTTTTGTGTTTTTGCAGTCAAAGTTTTAAAACTTTGGTCTTCATTTCCAGATATCATCTCTTCTTTTGATCACTGTTCCTGATTGTGGCTTTATCCAAGCATTAAATTGTGTGCCTTTTGTTCCTTGAAGAAAGAGGTATGGTGAAGATTGAAGTACTATAGTATACAATCTATTAAATAGTAAGTTAATATGTTTTAATATTAGACTGAATTGAATAATTATATGAGTTTTCCTAAGTTATAGTTTTGTTTTTGGCCTAAGTATAATATACACATGGGTTTTCATGTTAATGTAAGCAAAAAAAGTAGGTTTTTTCATAGTGGAAGTTTTAATATTTCATTAGAAATCTAAAGATGATTTTAACTCTTACCATCCTTCTAAGCGTAAAGATGACATTACAGGGCTCCTGGATAATGAATGATGGAGATAAATATGGTAGGAAGATGTTTTGAAGCTGTATAAATGGTCAGAAGAGTGTTTGTGTTTTGTTCTAGTAAGTGCAAAGTAATGCACCCAAAGAAAAATTATCTAATGTATATTTGTATTGTGATTAATGATATCAACATTCTGAGTCAGAAAAGGGACGCTATAGAGTTAAGGCTGGTTTCCTGGAAACAGTCACCTGAGTATCCTGGTATGGACAAAAAGAAGGAAAAATACCTACCAACAAATCCGTGGTGATGTAAGGAACGTTTTGCACTCAGTGGAAAATACCGTACCTTGTACAAAAACATGGCTTGTCTCTCTGTTGAAACACAGGTGTCTCTGCTGTTTTGTATTCAGTAGGTTCTGGGATATCACAGTATCATACAGTTCATCTCACCAGATGTATACCCATAACTATAACTCTGGTATAAATGATACCAGGTTATCATTTATGTTCGTTTACCTGTGTCATTTTTTCTTATATGATATTTATTTGATCTCTTACCATTTGAGATTCACATGGATACTGTGCTGCTCCTGAGTAGAGAAAGTAAATACCAAGTGCCAAGAGTGTTCTTTACTAGGTGTGAGCCAAACTACTCAGAAAAAGTAACATGATGAACAATGAGAGCTTCAAATGTAATGACTAAGAGACTGCTGTATGGTGACTGACCAAAATGATTTGAATTATTTGAACTTAAAAATTGTGAACAAAATCTGACTAAAATTTTAAGATCGTGATTGATATGATTGCTTGAAACAGATGTCGGAATGTTGGAATGCAGGGTCATGACTTGAAGCTTAGGAAAATTAAGTGGGTTTCACATGGGTCTCATTTCAAGAAGTACTAATAGCTGAAAACTTATATTGGCTCTTTGGAAAGTCAGCTAGTTTCAAAATAATGGTAAAGTCATCACCAATTCCTAATTAATTGCTAGTTGTTGGAGGTTATGGCTGGCAGAAGATGTGTGTGTGTATATATATATATATATATACACATATGTGTGTGTGTGTGCACGTGCGCGCGCATGTATGTTGTTTCATCAGCTCAGTATCTCTTCATTTGGGAATCATCTATTCCCTGTTATGAGTAGTTGGTGGCTTACCATATCAGTCCGTCTTACACCTCGGCCCAGTCATCCTTGTTGCAACAATGATTACCTGTTACTCAAGTAGAGCCAATCAAAATCCTTTGAAATTGATGTATGAACACTGTGAAAAAGGTGATCCCTTTTCTCAAACATTGTTAATCTGGGAGGATGCTAGTGACTTTCTTTCCCACGCATATGAGAATCCTGTCTGTAGTAGGTGAAAGTGAAGCCATATAGAGATGGGAGATGGATGGAGATAGAGTACTACTTTTAGTCTCAGGAACGATGGTATCAGATATGTGTGGTTTCCTTTTGATTCTGTCTGCTAGCTTGCTGTCCTTTCCAGTCCCTGGGGCCAAAATTCTGCATATTAATTAGTTTGAATTGGGTTGTAGCAGAAAACATCCTGGTGAATATATGGCCCTTAGGAATTTAAGATCTGTAACTTCAAGTTGGTCATTCGTATCCATCCACAGTTTGCCCTTTTCCTCTACTTTATAAGAGCTATCCTTTAGTCATACATGCATGCATTCATTCACTGTACATGTATTTAGCCCTTTGTTCAACCTACAAATATTTATTGAATACATAATAGTATGTACAAGTATGTGCACCTGCCTGTATAGGCGAGAATTATACATATTAGACTGAGTGGATGGTGGGCTTTCTGTAATACAGCACATTTTTATGTAATAGGTTACCTAGATCAACAAGCATGTGTTCAGAATAATCCGTACTGTACTTAGCTTTTTAGTGATATATAAGAGGATGTCTTTGTCTTCAGAGTGCTTATAGTTCAGTTAAGGCATCCAGATTGATGTACGTGAAACATAAACAGCTTAAAAGGATAAATGAACTCACAGTTTTATGGGTTGTAAGTCTGAGTTCTGATAGAAGGTTAGTGAGGGCAGGCCCAGTCTAGGAAAGTTTTTTGAAGCAGGTATAATTTCAAATGGATTTTGACTTCAGAATTGGGTTTTGATAGACATAAAGAGTAATTGAAGAACAGATGAAATGATTGAGGGCTGATCCGAGATGGGTAGGAGATTGGTTTGACAGTAACAGTTTGTATTTTGGGAAAATGAGAGATAATGGGAAATAAGGCTGGCTGTTTTAGGTAAACCTATATATGAGGTATTTGGAAAGCCAGGCAGAAATTTTGCTTCTTTTTACTGAAGTGGAGCTTTCTTTGAGTAAAATGCTTGTATTTCTTTCAGTGTGATGCCATTTTGTAATGCTAAGATATAAAATAAGTTTATTCAAGTGGGTGTACCTTTATTTGTCATGGAAAAGATCTTGCTGCTAATCCATCCATCTGCCTTGAAAATTAAAAAAGTAATGAACCTGAAATACTGTTCTTTGTTTTTATGTGCAGCTAGTTTATTTCTTCTTACTGACTCCTTTTTGAAAGATGCCCTAGTACAGTGGCAAAACATACCCCATCCCTAGAGATAAAGCTAGTTCAAAACGAATGTAGCATTAGTTATAAAAACATTTGAAAAGAGATAAGGAGTGAAATTAAAGTAATGTTTGACTACTCCAGATATTAGGAATGATGTATAGGTTAATGTGTCATTCTCATTAAATGCTGTTGTATTCTAATATACCAGGGTCTGGCTGACTTTGGCTGTAAATGACTAGGTGGTATATACTTGAGGTTTTATGGGCCATACGGTTTCTGTTGCACCTGACAGTTGTTGTGTAACACCAAAGCAGCCATAGGCAATATGTAAATAAGTGAATGTGGCTGTGTTCCAGTGAAACTTAATTTACAAAAACAGGCAGCAGGCCAGAACTGACTGTTGACTGTAGTTTGCCAACCCCTGTCGTAGACTTAATGAGACATTTCATTCTACAACCTCTCACAATAACATCTACCCACCTGCTGACATCTTTTTCCTTCTCTCCAGTAACTGTAGATGAATTATCTTTATTCTTTTCTAAGTTCAACTCTCCCACTTGTTCACTAGATTACATTTCTTCTCACTTACTGAAGGACATTACTTTGTTCTTGTTCATTGTTCAGTTGCTCAGCTGTGTCCAACTCTTTGCTGCCCCATGGACTGCAGCATGCCAGGCTTCTCTGTCCGTCACCGTCTCCTAAAGTTTGCGCAAACTCATGTCCATCGAGTCCGTGATGCCATACAACTATCTCGTCCTCTGTCATCCCCTTCTCTTGCCTTCAGTCTTTCCCAGCATCAGGGTCTTTTTTAATAAGTCAGCTCTTTGTATCAGGTGGCCTAAGTATTGGAGCCTGAAGGACATTGCCACTGCATTTCGTTTCTTTCCCTCTTCCATCAGTGATTTTAACAATTTTACTGGGTCATTTCTTATAAGCATGCAATCATACTATCATTTCTTTTACCTTTAAAAAACAAACAAAAAATTCCCAACTCCTCTGTTTCTTGGTCCTTTGTAGTAAAATTCCTTGAAAGAGTTATCTGTACTACATCTCTGCTTCTCTTAAATGCATCCCATTTTCTCTTAAATTAATACTTGTGAACCTTTCTCTATAACTCCACTTGAAACCATTCTAATCAGTGTCACCAGCACCCTTGACATAAAGTCCAGTGGTCAGTTCTCAGTGTTCATCTTATTTGACAGAGGTAATTCTGGAACCACTTTCTTCAGTTTGCTTTGAGGGTACCAGTCTCCTAATTTACCTTCATTCTCACTGGTCTTTTCTTTCAGTCATACCAGCTTGTCTCTTTTTCCTCTAAATGTTACAACATCTCAAGGCTCGGGCCTTGGACTTCTTTCTTTTTTTACTTATCCTTTGGTGATTTCATCCAGTTCTACCTATAAAAATAACACACACATGCACATTATACAGACACAGTAATAATTCTTCCAATTTTATCTTAGACCTAGAGCTCTGTATTCAGTTACACATCCCATGTTTCCCCTTGGATGTCAACTAGATATCTCAGATTCTACATGGCCAAGACCAAACTCTTGATATACTTTCCAAACCTACCACCCTCACACCGTCTTTCATTAGTAAATAACAACTCATTTCTTCCAGTTGGTGAGGTCAGAGCTTTCAGAGTTATCCTTGATGTGTTTCTTTCTCTCGTGGACCAAATTTAGTCTGTTAGCAAATCCTGTAGTCTCAGTCTTCAAAGTTAGTTCAAAATCTGACCATTGCATCATTGTCTTTACCAAGTTACCATCTCTTACCTGGGTAGTTGTAGTATAATAATCTCCAAGGTGATCTCCTTGCTTCTGTTTTTGTGTGTATGCTAAGTCACTTCAGTCATGTCCAACTCCATGTGACTGCAGCCTGCCAGGCTCCTCTGTCCATGAGATTCTCCAGGCCAAAGTACTGGAGTGGGTTGCCATTTCCTCCTCCAGGGGATCTTCCTGACCCAGGGATTGAACCTGCTTCTCTTACATCTATCTGCCTTGGCAGGCAAGTTCTTTACCAGTAGAACTACCTGAGAAGCTTCTGTTTTTAAACTCCTTCTCAAATACCATGCTCTTAACATAGCAGCCAGAGTGATCTTTTTAAAAAACAACTTAGCTCATGTTACTTCTCTACCCAAAATGCTCCAGCAGCTTTCTTCACGGTTTCTTTGACCTCGTCTCCCTCTGGTTGCTTTCCCTCTGGTGCTCTCTGTCCCCATCGTCCTGACTGCCTTCTTGCTGTTCCCCGAACGCGTTAGGCGTGCCGCATACTCAGGATGTTGGCGCTTTTTCTTTTTTGAGTGCTGTCTGCTGCAACTCCTTAAGATCTTAGCTCAGATAAGACCTTTCCAAGTGAGGTCTCCCTGACTTTGTATTTAAAATTGGAATTCTCTGGTTCCGCCTCTCCTTCCCTGCTTTATTTTTCTCCACAGCACTTGTCACCTTTGACTATATTATATGATTTACCTACATTGTTTATTATCGAAATAATCAGAGTGTTAGCTCCATGAGGGGAGGGATTTTTGTCTGTTTCATTCACTGCTGTATTCCCAGTGTTTAGAACAAAGACTGGCACATATTTGGTGCTAGCTGCAAGCCCAGCACTGTACAAGATGCTGGCCATATGGCCAAAAACCTGATAGATATAGTCCATATACTTACATAGCACTTATTCCAGTGGTGGAGACAGATGGGAAATAAATTGACAAATACATAAAATATTTCCAGAGGGGAAAATGTGATAGAAAAATAAATATGAGGGACTAAAAGAGAAAACAGTTTTTTTGTTTGTTTGAGGAAGGAATGGCTTATAGGTTGAGGAAAGCCTCTCTGAGATGATGACATTTGAATTGCCCAAAAAATAAGAGGAATCTACTCATTTGAGGAATGGAAGAGAGACTGTTTCAAGCAGGGAGTAGCAGGTGCAGAGAAAGGCCTGAGATAAGAAAGATAGGAGAGAAGTATTTGAGAAACTGAGAGACTCCATATATGGTGGCTTGTGCTGTGTGCTTAGTCGCTCAGTCATGTCCAGCTCTTTGTGAATCCATGGACTGTAACCTGCCAGGCTCCTGTCCATGAGAATTCTCCAGGCAAGGATACTGGAGTGGCTTGCCAGGCCCTCCTCCAGGGGATCTTCCCAAACCAGGGATTGAACCCAGGTCTCCCACGTTGCAGGTGGATTCTTTACCATCTGAGCCACCAGGGAAGCCCTGGAGTATATTTACAGATGGGGAGAGTGGTGTGAGATGAAGTTGAAGACAGAGGTCCAGGACCATATGTCACTGTTCCTTGCATGCCTTGGCCGAGAGATTGTATTTTAGTTGCTAAGTACTTTGGGAAGCCCCTAAGGAATTTTAAGTGGAGAACACCGTGATCTATTTTATATTAAGATCACTTTTGCTCCATTGTGGAGAATGGATTCAGAGAAGGGTGATGGGCAAGGGGCAAGCATGAATGCCAGTTAGGAAGACTATCATTTTAATCCAAGTTAGAGATGACAGTGGGCTAAGATGATGTCAGTGGGGATGGAGAGAAGAAAATAATAAACGAATTAGAATGTGTTACCCAGTCTTGTTACACAGTCCTGTGTACCCAGTCTTCTTGGGTTTTGTGAGGGATAAATATGAAATAGAACTTGTCTTTAAGAAGCTTATAAGTTTTCTTGGGAGGTAAAACTTGTAAAAGGAATGATAACTATAAAACAGTTTGTAGTAAAATGATGCACAGTGGCTGTCCTTTAAATGGGTATTCAGAGAAGGGAGAGATCAGTGTGTGTTGCAGAAGATTTCATGTCCGTGTAGAAAGTAGAATTAGAAAAGAAGTTTGACCAGAGTTGAGTGAAGAGGCAGAGAAGTGGATGATAAGCCTGGGGAAAGGAAACAGTATGAACATAAAGTAAAGAAAAGTGGATATGTAGGGGAGCAGAAAGCATCATATATATTGGGCTGTGTGTGTGTGTATTCAGTGAACAGTTGTAGTTTCAGAGAGTAATAAGGAATAAGATTCATCTGAACCAGAAACTGCTTCTGTGTTTTAATTTTTATTTTAAACTCCTTCTTTGTATACATGTGTCCCCAGCCTACCTTAGTGGTATGTGGCTCATACGTACACTAGCATTTTTAGTATTTCTGTATCTGTACTTGATCACATTTGCATAGTTAACCTTTTTTTCTTTTCTCTTTTTTTGTGTTTAAGATGGTCATTAGGCCACAGTGATTTGAAGGGAGCCAACTTCAATATAAATTTCTATATAATTTCATCTTTTACTTTTTAAAAATATGATAGGCATTAGCTTCTGGGGTAAACTTTTGACAGTTTAAACAGCTACAAAAAGAGTAAGCCCAAAATGTTCTAAGTCATGAAAAGATAATAGTTATTATTTTGAAGACACTAAAATAGATCCTGCTTTGAAAATAAGAGTTCGTTTTTTTGTGTGTTCGTTACTTTTTTCAGTAAGCTCTTCCTGCTGCATGCTCTTGGTTCTATCTCTAGTTGTGTATATGACCATTCTGCACTCAGTTTTCTCTGCAGAAAAAAATTCAATTAAGTCAACAAATACGATAGTTTTAAAAAATAATGACTAGTTAGTTTTCCTAACTGTGTAATGTGACAAGTTACAGAGCTATATGCTGAGTCACAAATAGGGTCAGTTAAACTCAAGAAGTTTTTAGTTCTTTGTTTAATGTTAAAGCAACTGGAATGTTGTAAGTAGCACATAGATTCTTCCTTTTTAATACATTCACACTAAAACTGAACACTGTAGAATGTCTTTGCTTTTTAATCTGTTATAGAAAATAAACAAAACTCTTTAGAAATGGTTCTTTTGATTCACTCAAGTCTTTATCCTTGGCATTTTACTTTGGGAATCATCTTTTTAAAAGTTTCTCTGTACCTACTGTGTGATTCCTAATGTATGCTAACACTGCCAGTTCTCTGGTTCCTCTCTTTTATTTGGATTGTCACTTAGTTCTCTTAGTTTTCTCCCTTCTGTTTTTACTCTCCTCCTCGAATATATCTTGCTTTCTGTTTTCTAGTAGCATTCTATACTATTTCTAAAATACTGCTTTTGTAACTCTGCTCATGAACTGACAAGAATGGCTCCTTGTTACCTTTCATTTCAAGTTCAGATTTGTCCTCTACGGTCCTCTTAATTAACCTTCCCATTTTCTCTATAATCTAGATTTTACAGTTCTTGCAGTGTTTCTTTTTTGTTTTTCTGAACTCGATAACCTTTGCTCCTTTTTTACGTGTTTAAGCCCCAGTACTCTCTAAAGGATTGTCATAAAATCTACCTTTCTGTGAAGTAGACACAGCCAACATTGATCTGTTAACTTAAAGTCTTAAGAACCTTTGGTTATAAGTAATACCTAGTAGCTTAAGTTAGTTTACACTAGTGTCAGCTGAAAAGTGAAAGTCACTCAGTCATGTCCGACTCCTTCCGACCTCATGGGCCCATGGAATTCTCCAGTCCAGGATACTAGAGTGGGTAGCTGTTCCCTTCTCCAGGGGATCTTCCCAACCCAGGGGTCGAACCCAGGTCTCCTGCATTGCAGGTGGATTCTTTACCAGTTGAGCCACAAGGGAAGCCCGCCAGCTGAAAAGGGGGAATGATATTGGGGTTGACCAAAATATTTGTTCAGGTTTTTCCAGAACATCTTACCGAAAAACCCAAATGAACTTGTTGGCCAACCCAGTATTGAAGGTGAAAGTGAAGTCATCTCCGACTCTTTGCGACCCCATGGAATGTAGCCTACCAGAATCCTCAGTCCATGGGATTTTCCAGGCAAGAATACTGGAGTGGGTTGCCATTTCCTTCTCCAGGGGACCTTCCCGACCTGGGGGTCTAATCCGGGTCTCCCACATTGTAGGAAGACACTTTACTGTCTGAGCTACCAGGGAAGCCCATTACCTAGAATTCAAGGGCAGGAATATGGGCTCCTGCTGCTAAGTCGCTTCAGTTGTGTCTGACTCTGTGCAACCCCACAGACGGCAGCCCACCAGGCTTCCCCCGTCCCTGGGATTCTCCAGGTAAGAATACTGGAATGGGTTGCCTTTTCCTTCTCCAATGCATGAAAATGAAAAGTGAAAGTGAAGTTGCTCAGTCGTGCCCAACTCTTAGCAACCCCATGGACTGTAGCCTACCAGGATCCTCTATCCATGGGGTTTTCCAAGCAAAAGAATACTGGAGTGGGGTGGGAATATGGGCAGTTCAGTTCAGTCGCTCAGTCGTGTCCGACTCTTTGCGACCCCATGAATCGCAGCACGCCAGGCCTCCCTGTCCATCACCATCTCCTGGAGTTCACTCAAACTCACGTCCATTGAGTCCGTGATGCCATCCAGCCATCTCATCTTCTGTCGTTCCCTTCTCCTCCTGCCCCCAATCCCTCCCAGCATCAGAATCTTCCAATAAGTCAACTCTTCGCATGAGGTCGCCAAAGTACTGGAGTTTCAGCTTTAGCATCATTCCTTCCAAAGAACACCGAGGGCTGATCTCCTTTAGGATGGACTGGTTGGATCTCCTTGCAGTCCAAGGGACTCTCAAGAGTCTTCTCCAACACCACAGTTCAAAAGCATCAATTCTTTGGCACTCGGCTTTCTTCACAGTCCAACTCTCACATCCATACATGACCACTGGAAAAACCATGGCTTTGACTAAATGGACACCTTAGTCGGCAAAGTAATGTCTCTGCTTTTGAATATGCTATCTAGGTTGGTCATAACTTTTCTTCCAAGGAGTAAGCGTCTTTTAATTTCATGGCTGCAGTCACCATCTGCAGTAATTATGGAGCCCAAAAAGATAAAATCTGACACTGTTTCCACTGTTTCCCCATCTGCTGCTGCTAAGTCACTTCAGTCGTGTCCGACTCTGCGACCCTGTAGACGGCAGCCCACCAGTCTCCGCCATCCCTGGGATTCTCCAGGCAAGAACACTGGAGTGGGTTGCCATTTCCTTCTCCAGTGCATGAAAGTGAAAAGTGAACTCTCTCAGTCATGTCCGACTCTGCGACCCCTGGCTCCTCTATCCAAGGGATTTTCCAGGCGAGAGTATTGGAGTGGATGATGGGACTGGAAGACATGATCTTCGTTTTCTGAATGTTGAGCTTTAAGGCAATTTTTTCCACTATCCTCTTCACTTTCATCAAGAGGCTTTTTAGTTCCTCTTCACTTTCATCAAGAGGCTTTTTAGTTCCTCTTCACTTTCTGCCATAAGGGTGGTGTCATCTGCATATCTGAGGTTATTGATATTTCTCCCAGCAATCTTTTTGTTTTCCCCTGGCAATCTTAATTCCAGCTTGTGCTTCCTCCAGCCTAGCGTTTCTCATGATGTACTCTGCATGTAAGTTAAATAAGCAGGGTGACAATATACAGCCTTGACGTACTCCTTTCCCTATTTGGAACCAGTCTGTTGTTCCATGTCCAGTTCTCACTGTTGCTTCCTGACCTGCATACAGATTTCTCAAGAGGCAGGTCAGGTGGTCTGGTATTCCCATCTCTTTCAGAATTTTCCACAGTTTATTGTGATCCACAGTCAATGGCTTTGGTATAGTCAATATAGCAGAAATCGATGTTTTTCTGAAACTTTCTTGCTTTTTCGATGATCCAGCGGATGTTGGCAATTTGATCTCTGGTTCCTCTGCCTTTTCTAAAACCAGCTTGAACATGCTGAAGTTCACAGTTCACATATTGCTGAATCCTGGCTTGGAGAATTTTGAGCATTACTTTACTAGCGTGTGAGATGAGTGCAATTGTGTGGTAGTCTGAGCATTCTTTGGCATTGCCTTTCTTTGGGATTGGAATGAAAACTGACCTTTTCCAGTCCTGTGGCCACTGCTGAGTTTTCCAAATTTGCTGGCATATTGAGTGCAGCTCTTTCACAGCATCATCTTTCAGGATTTGAAACAGCTCAACTGGAATTCCATCACCTCCACTAGCTTTGTTCGTAGTGATGCTTTCTAAGGCCCACTTGACTTCACATTCCAGGATGTCTGGCTCTAGGTGAGTGATCACATCATTGTAGTTATCTGGGTCACTGAGGTCTTTTTTGTATAATTCTTCTGTGTATCATTGCCACCTCTTAATGTTTTCTGCTTCGTTAGGTCCATACTGTTTCTGTCCTTTATTGTGCCCATCTTTGCATGAAATGTTCCCTTGGTATCTCTAATTTTCTTGAAGAGATCCCTAGTCTTTCCCATTCTGTTGTTTTCCTCTATTTCTTTGCTTTGATCACTGAGGAAGGCTTTCTTATCTTTCCTTGCTATTCTTTGGAACTTTGCATTCAGATGCTTATATCTTTCCTTTTCTCCTTTGCTTTTCACTTCTCCTTTTCACAGCTATTTGTAAGGCCTCCCCAGCCAGCCATTTTGCTTTTTTGCATTTCTTTTCCATGGGGATGGTCTTGATTCCTGTCTCCTGTACAGTGTCACGAACCTCAGTCCATAGTTCATCAGGCACTCTATCAGATCTAGTCCCTTAAATCTATTTCTCACTTCCACCGTATAATCATAAGGGATTTGATTTAGGTCATACCTGAATGGTCTAGTGGTTTTCCCTACTTTCTTCAATATAAGTCTCAGTTTGGCAATAAGGAGTTCATGATCTGAGCCACAGTCAGCTCCTGGTCTTGGGAATATGGGCAGGTCTCAGTAAAAACTTGTAGTCATATTACTCTCTAGGTTTTAGTCAAGGTTCTTAGGAGATCTGATGATTACTTTCCTTTTGTTTTGGTTTGTTTTGTTTTTGTTTTGTTTTATCTTGTTTTGCTTTGCTCTGCTGTCATTCCTTAAAAAAATTTTTTTAATCTGTTATCATTAGCTTAAAGGGTGTCTTTACTATAGACTTCTTTGTTTACAAACATGTACTCATAGGATCTTTTCTTCTGATGTAAAAATGAGGATCTTCCCTGTTAATTTAAAAATATATTAAATGCCTTAATCTGCAACTTCCTTTTTTGAAAACTAAAAAAATTTTACAAGTCAATTCAATACATACACTTCATTCTTTATGTTGTTTTCATGTGGATATTCCATAATTTACTTAATCATTTTCCTATTCATGGACATTTAAGTGCTTAAGATAGGTATTTAAGATACATATCTATATGTTTTGCTTTTATTTCTGTAGGATAGATTGTTAAAAGTAAATTTCTGGGGGAGTATATTTTTAAAATGTGACGGAAGGTGATTTTTTTCAAGGAAAACATAAACTGCCAAAAGTGATTCAAGCAGTAGAAAACTCAAAGACCCCAGAAACCAGAGAAGAACTTGCAAAGATTGTAATGTCTAAAATTTAAAGATGTCCCAGGCCCATATGGTATATTTGCACAGTCTGTGTAATTTTAAAGAGTGGGCATGTCCAGAGCAGATGAAATGATAGAAGGTATCCTCACTGATTTTACAAATTTCTCCATACCAAATCAAAACTTAATGAGAGGACTAAAAAAGAAAATAAAAATAGATAAAATTTTGTCAGATTAAAACCAGTGCTTTATTAAAGAATAATATTAAAGAATAATAACTAATGCAAAAACAGTTCAACATTATACTTATTTATTTCTTTGTACAGTATATAGAAAAAAGTCAAATTTAGATTGCTGTTATAATTTTTATTCTTTTAACAGTGTACCTAGATCAGGAATCATATTATTAACTAAATACCACTTGTTTTCTATATAAAATACATACAACTTTTTTTGTATAACAACAGTGCATATATAACTGCTATTTTGATGGTGCCGGTATTTTAGATAACTTTATGGCTCTCAAATTAATTGTTAAAAGAAATTTCTTAGCATGAATTTATGAAGAACAGTGACTGTCTGATAGCATAGTTCTTCATTATCTGAGTATTGCATTTGCCGTTAGCTTTGTACCTGTTAACAGTCTTTTCTGAAGTGATGTGATCGGGCACTTCTGTGCTGATAAGAGGAGTGTGTTGAATATACCTGTTTGGTTTTAACTTCTTGTCCACCTTTAGTGTCAACATTCTTCAGTTTTTTTATTGGCGTCATGTTTACTATTTTGAGTTTGTTCAGGAAAACTTAGTTCATTTACCTCAAACTCACTTGCTATGAGAATTCCAAAAGTTTCATGGATTCATGCTGCTTTTTCTTAAAGTTTCATAATAGTGTGATTCTTGTTGCATGCAAATGTTAGGCTATTTGTTTGTGCTATGATAAGGAAGTATGCCAGTGTGGAGGCCATAGTAATCCAAGGACATTTTAAGAAACACTGACCCAAGGATAACCAGTGATCACTATAAATGTATTTTATGTATATATGCTTGACTACTAAGAGTTTTTAGGGCTCCATGTGTCTGTTTATTCATCTGTTCTCTACCATCTATTAACGGTTGAACAAATTAAATCCTGATATGGCTACTGTTGTGATTTTTTTTTTCACTTAATGTGTCTTCTCTATTACTAAGTGTGGATTTACAGTGTTGTTTTAAAAATTGAAGAATATTCCATTGAATAGAAATACCATTATTTATTTATTGGTAGGCTTTTAATTATTTTTAATGTTGTGACTTTGTAAACAGTGCTCCCATGAACATCTGATTATTCCTTTTAGGATAGATTTCTAGGGGTGAATCAGAAGTTAAAGTACTTTCTCCCCAGGCATATATGTAGATGTAGATATATTTTGTTTATATTATTTTATGAAATTATAATGTTTATAATACATATATTTTACCAACTGTTTTTATGAAAGTTCTGTCAGATTATTCCTATCGTTAGTATATCATAGTATGTCTCTTACCAGAAAATAAAGTTTTAAAAAGAAAGCATACAAACAAGTTCAAATTTTTATTGTTGGATTCAACAGACAAACTTAACACTGTAAAATTGCTGTTTTAGTTTCTAAATGGTTATTATCAGTTTCTGTACAAATATTGTAATGGACTGGTGACAGATGGCTCTTGTATTATCAGCAGACCACATTTTTAGTAGCAGTGTTTTAGCCCTGTTTTAACTGGGGCGTGGGATGGGGTTTGTGTCTCATATGTATATGGTCATTTAATCCTCTAGCTTTTGCTGTGGTGCCCACACTTTCTCAGCTGTGCTGGTATCCTGTATATCAGAAATTATGTTTTACTTTTCTGCAGAGAATACCTGTGACTTCTGTGGTGGGGGAATAACAGTAACCTAGCATGATGGAGTGGGGAAGAGAATCTTAGCATCCAACCAGAACTCAAGCAGCTTCTCCAGATTTCTGTTTTAGCTTCCTCTTCCTCTTTCTTCCCATCTCAGAGTTACTTGGTGCTGCCAGTTCCTAAGTCTTTTGAAGATTCAGAGTATAAAATGGGTTAGCTCTTAGTTTCTCCCTCTGTCTGCCTGATTGTGTAAGGTCATTTACTATCTACTTACCTGCTTTCCAGTATCTAGAATTTTGTTGTTATTGTCACTTCTTCTGTTTCCCATTGTTATTTTTTAAGGGCTTCTTGTATATTTGTCATTTTTCTTAACTGTATTTACAAAAAAATTACACTTCTCTTTTGTAGATGTTACAGTTGACAGATACTTCTTCTGTATCACAATATTTATAGTTATTTTTCTGACTAAAATTTGATTTTTGCTGAAGTATTAATATTTACTTAAAACTTCTTTCTAGAAAAAGTACGTATGTAGTGTATTCTCTGAATCTTCCCATATCTGAAATTGTGTTTTTCTCCCATATGTGAGAGTTTTCCTGGGTATAGAATTAATTCTTGAATTAATTATTTTCCCTAGAACTCTAAAACTGTTACTTCATTGTCTTCTAGCATTTAGAATTGTGAGTAAAATGTCTGATTAATATTGTTGTCTGCTTTAAGTTGGTGTTGGGAATATCTTTTTAAAAAACTCCCTGTCCACCTTTTTTTGGTAAAACTTCATTTTTACCCTTTAAACTGAAACATTTTACTAGAATAAGTTTAGATATTGAGTTTTATTTTCTTATACACTAAAAATCTTGCCTGGCATTTGGGGAGCCTTTGATTTTGAAAATTCAAGGCTTTAAGAAAAAAAAAAAGAAAGCAATAACTCAATGTAATTTTTTCCTCTTGTTTTCAAAACCATTGTTTCTCCCCCATCTACTTTGTTCTTTTTCCTGACAGTACTTTTGTTGTTGTTGTGTTGTTGTTTTCCCCTCAGTATCCTAGCTCAGGTCTTACTGAGATTGCCAATCATTACTTTATTTTTTTGGTAAAACTTTCTCCTTTTTCCTGCAGTAACTTTAACTGTAATTTTGCTTCTCATGCTGGATGAGAGAATGGGTGAGGTTTCTCTGAGTATTTCAATCATTTTCCCTTTTTTGAGCTACTGCGTCCAGTGATGTTTCTACCGGCTATCTTTTTAGATGTCATCGGGAGCTGAGATGTATTGTTGGAGAATAAACTGAGATTTTCTTAGTGTTTTGGTTAGACAGAGTTGGGAAAGTTAACATAATTTTTTCTGACAGCTTAGAGATACTAATTGACTTACAGGTAGGAAGAGCAGCACTTTTAAGCAGAACAAGATGGTCATGGGTTTAGGAAGATGTATTTTTATTCGGAAATGATGCCTCTTTACATCTCTCCTGACAGCTGGTGCTAGCAACTCTCAATCCCGTCTCGTCTCTGGACCCAGCTCAAAGCTCTGGATTTGTTTTCTTCCCATACCTGAGCTGGAGCCTTCTGTCACCCCAAAGTGCTTCATGCAGTCTTCCTCTCCAGCCCTCACTTCTCTCCCAAGGTACGTATAGGAGAGGGAGTGGCTGGAATCAATGCTTCTCTACTTAGGACGTGATGGACCCTTACTGGGAATTGTGCTTCCTCTTTGAAAGTGGTGCTATAAAAGGGTTGCCATATCAGCATTTGTTTTCATTCTTCTCTCTCTGGACCTTGCTTAACCTTCCAAACACCTTGTGGCATCTGTATGGAATATATTTTAGATTCTTGACATTTTATAGAACCTTTAAAATTATGTTTTTTAGTTTATATTTAGCAGTTGGGAGAGGAAGACCATCAAATGGCTTGAGTTGCCATCTTGATGCAGCAAACACTCTGGGTTACTTTTTAAAGGGCCAGTCATACTTTAAACAAATAGTATTATGTTAAGGCTTGAGAAGATGTTGGTCATCTTATGAGATAATAATACATATATAGAAGGCGGTAATTTAAATAAGGGATTTAAAGTCAGTAATCCTTGTTAGTAAGATAGAGAGTGGTCTGTAGTGAAAGAGTATTAGCTAGTAGGTTGAAAGATTAAAATTATAATAAAATTTCTTTCCTTTTTAAAAAAATGGAACACATTTTTTCCCCATAGGTAGCAATCCTCAAAAATTTGGTACCAGGTGTTGTGTTTGATTGCTTTCACAGAAAACAGGTTGAACATAGTTGAAGACAAAAGAGATTCTCCAAACTTAAAATTTGAGGGCAAATAAACCCCAAGATACATAAAATACTAATCTCTATTGGTGCCTATACATGTCATATATTAAATGCAAAAAATAGTCACATTCAACATTAATTTATTAGCAGTTATCAGACTTAAGTAAAAGCTAAATGGATTTCTTAATAAGGTGGTTCCTTTTTTCAGTGTTGTTTTGTCTGTGAGGAAAGGACTTGCACTCTGATGGGTGAACTGTGTGACATCTGTTTTGGCTGCCATGCATCCTATTTATTTTCTGCTTTAAAATTTTTTTATTTTAGTGCTGGATGGTCAACTCTGAATAAGCCAAGTATTAACATAAGTATATGCTCCACCTCATCCTTTAGATTATAAGCTGCATTTAAGGGTGGCGACCATGTTTCTGGAATCTCTCAGTAGCACTCATCAAAATGTATCACATTTATAGTAGATTTTTTTTTTTAGTATTAGTTGATTGAATTATTTAAATCATATACTTGTTGTCAACCTTTGGGATATGTGTTTTCATGAGAAAAATTTTAAATTATATAGGTATTTTGAAATGAAGTTGATGATATTTAGAAATTTTATCAAAATATGTATTTTTTAGCATTACATATAAATTTTTGGACATGTAACATATACTATAAGAAGCAGTTTGCCTTTTGTAATGAAACCTGTGATACAGACTCCTCTTAATTATATATAGAAATAGAAAAGCCTGGGTATTGATAGTCTGGAATGACCACAATATGATATTCTGGCAAATGTGGAAGACTCATTACTCAATGTGCTTAAGAAGTTTCACATATTTGAGCCCCCTGCTCAGAGTCTGGTGTAGTGAAAACACCATAGTTGATTATGATGCTTGTCACTGTTGAGAATGTGACACTCTGTAGAGAATTTTCTTAGTTGTTGTGAAGTATCCACAAGGTTATCACTGAACTTTTTTCTAGTCCTTTATTATTTTTCTCACTTTTAAAGAAAAAGTTTTATGTTTAGCTTTAAATAATATAGTAAAAAGTTTCACATTTTTTTTACTGTATTAGGAATAATATATTAAAAAAAATTTTCAGGAAACTCAAAACACTTCTAATGAATTCATTTTCAGGTTAGTATGTATGTGTGTGTGTGTGTGTATATATATATAAAATACTGAAGGTGTTCTTTTAGACACAACCAAATTTTTAAGTTTGAGAAATATTCAAAGGGCCTCTTAATAGTAATGTAATGTAACTTTTAATTATATTCCCTCAGTGAAGGATTTTTAAAACAGTGAAGTTCCTAGTTACTTAGATTAATTGGAATTCAGAGGTGAGACCTTTGGATAGACATTATGGATGAAGCTTACTGTGATTTATAGTTTAGTTTTTTAGCTTATCTAATTATTAGTTATATACATATTTAAGAACATGAAAGTAAGAAAATACTACTTGTAATACACCATCTGATATTTTTGCTACTGAACCTTTGGTGCTCAGATTCCATTCTCAGCAATATATTGTCGTATCTATTTGTTTATTTTTTGGCTGTGTCATGCAATATGTGGGATCCTAGTTCCCTGACAAGGGATTGAACCCACACCCTCCACATCAAAAGCTTGGAGTTTTAACCACTGAACCACTGAACATCTTTTTAATTCTATAGTTTTTTTGTCCTCTGCACCTTGTCATAATGTCTCATACATGGTAAGTACATACAGTAATGGTGGTAGCTACGGTTTATATGGTACCTTACAGGATGCTGTTACATAGTTAGGGGTAATTTTCTTTCTTCTTCTTCTTTTTTTTTTTTTTCATTTTATAGGTGAAGAAACTAAAACACAGAGACTGAGATTTGCTTAGAGTAACGCAAACCAGTAATTTTTTAAATTAATGGAGGCGAATTGTAACGAGTACATTCTAAAATGCCAAGGACTTTCCTTGCTGCCATCTGCCTTAGTTCTAGGGATAAAAAAAGAAAAAGCCAAAATGGTAGGGAACCAGAAAGGTAGTAAGTAGATTTAGAAGGCAATGGCAACCCACACCAGTACTCTTGCCTGGAAAATCCCATGGACGGAGGAGCCTGGTAGGCTGTGGTCTATGGGGTCGCTGAGAGTTGGACAGGACTGAGCAACTTTACTTTCACTTTTCACTTTCATGCATTGGAGAAGGAGATGGCAACCCACTCCAGTGTTCTTGCCTGGAGAATCCCAGGGACGGAGGAGCCTGGTGGGCTGCCGTCTACAGGGTCGCACAGAGTCGGACACGACTGAAGTGACTTAGCAGTAGCAGCAGCAGGGAAATGTACTCCTCCTTTTAATGTCTTCTTTTTTTAACCAGTTAGTCATGATAACTTGAGAGGGTAGATAATATCTTTTTGTTATTGTTGTTGTTAGATGAGGGAAACTTTTATTTTAAACATAAATTATCCCTGAGGCACTAGGAAAGTTGAAAATCCACAGAGAAGTCTGTTGAAATTCTCACAATGTAATAGCTATAGGGTCAGCTAAGTAACTGAGAAAGTTAATGGTTTATGTGTATAATTGGAACCATGTGTGTAAGTGGAACTTCAGTTTATAGGGCTCTCTTATTGAGATTTTTAAAAAATTGTTTAAAAACTATAGTGTCAAGTTAACATAAAATCTTAGAGCTTAAAGGTGTTTATCCAATTGTGGTTTTCTTTAGATGAGAAAACTGAGGTGCAGAGAAGTCAAACCTTGCCCAGTGTCACAGAGCAGAGCCGAAAGTAACGCTTGTATTTCCTGAGGTCCAGATTAGTATTATTTCTACTTCAGACTATTACTTTTTGGTAAGCTACTCTTAAATTACTTAACAGGTCTTTTATATCTTATTTGTTTGATCAGCATTCTTGCTTTGTGTCAAAATGAACTTTAAAATGAATTTTACTGATACTTCTGAGATGAAAATTTCAGTTCTTTGTTTAATTTTAGGTGAGTTAATGTGGGGAAAATCCTGGTATTCTGAAGATGTTGCGGCACAGTATTGTTTCCTGTTCAAATTACAAGTAACTTCAAGAAGTTTCAGGAAAAAAAGAATTGGGATTGTTTTGTTTTATTATTAAATCATGCCATCTGAACAGAAACATTTATTTTTTGATGAAAAACAAAATACTTTAAAAAAAGATTATGATGTGAAAAATGAGGTAGTTGATAGTCTCAGATCAAAAACTTCAGAACCAAAATTTCAGAACCAACTTAAACCAAACATTTCAGAAAGTAGTTTTCATTATGGACTAAAAAATGTGAAAATTGTTTTGCCGAAGATAAATATTCCAAATGAAGTCCTGTTGAAACATGAAGTTGACAAATACAGAAAATTATTTCAGCATAAGCCACAGACTGCAAGAAAATCTATCAATGTAAAGACTGTAAGCTCTGTGGAAGAGTGTATGTTGCTTCATCAGTCTGAGAGAGTTGACGAAGGTATAAAAATGTCTGCAAAAATACTCAATTTCAATTGTTTAAAGTGCCAAGATAGCACTCGGTATAGCCCAAATGATTTGCAGAAACACTTTCAAATGTGGCACCATGGTGAATTACCTTCCTATCCTTGTGAGATGTGCAGTTTTTCAGCAAATGACTTCCAGGTATTTAAACAACATAGACGGACTCATAGAATCACGTTAGTAAAATGTGACATTTGTAACAATGAGAATTTATATACTTTATTAGACTTAACAAAGCATTTTTCATCCACACATTGTGTAAATGGTACTTTTCAGTGTGAAAAGTGTGAGTTCTCCACCCAGGATGTTGGCACATTTGTTCAGCATATCCACAGACACAACGAAATCCTTTATAAGTGTGGTAAATGTCATTATATATGTCTAACCAAAGGAGAGCTTCAGAAGCACCTTTATATTCATTCTGGTACCTTTCCCTTCACTTGTCAATATTGTAGCTATGGTGCTACCAGGAGAGAGCACCTTGTAAGACATGTTATAACTTTGCACAAAGAACATTTATATGCGAAAGAAAAACTGGAAAAGGACAAATATGAAAAAAGGATGGCGAAGTCTTCTGCAGGACTTAAACTAATACTGAAAAGATACAAAATAGGTGCATCAAGGAAGACATTCTGGAAACGCAAGAAAGTCAACAATGCAAGTGACAGAAGTATAGAAAAAAATACTCAAGTGCTTAAAAAAGTGAACAGAACACAGGCTACATCTGAAGACCCAAGCCATCTTGTTCAGGAACATTTAAGTGAAGAAAAGCATGAAAGACTATACTGTGAGAATAATGATAAACCTGCTGAGTCAGAGTCGGAAAAACCAACTCTTCTGTCCGCTGGACAATGTAATGGAGCTCAAGAGGGATCAAATTCTGCTTCAAGTTTCTTGAAGACTGCTGTACAAGGACCTACAGTGTTAATGATAAAAAACAACAGAATAACAATTCCTGCTAACTACAGTGCTAAGTTTATGGGCTTCAAGATGGTGGATGGAAAACAGCATATTGTAATAAAACTGTTGCCTACCAGTAAACAGAATTTATATTTACCAGGCTCACAGTCAGGTGCTGCAAGGGACAGTACGGCAGTTATGCAGCCCCAGACTTTGGATACCACTGCATTTTTAACAGGAGTACCAACTGAGTTAAATGACACAGTTTGCATGAAAGCAGCTCCTTCATTTTCATCTTCATCTCCTGTACTTTCAGGGAAAGTAATTTCAGAAAAAGAAATGGCTTTGGTATCTCAGACAAGTAATAATATTCCAGCAGTGGATGATGAAAAAGGTGTATCTCCTTCACCAGTAGAGTCAGACTTGATTACAGCATCAGTGAATTTGACCACAAAAGTAGAAACAAGAGATAATGTTGACTTATGGGGCAGTCATATTACTCAATGTCACCCTGGGGTGTTAGGTACTACAGTTAAAAGTCCAGATAAAGTCAGATGTACTGCCAAACCAAATTCATACAACAGTGGAGATATGCATAATTATTGCATTAATTATATCAACTCTGAGTTACCTGTTGAATCTTCCAGTCAAGGATCATTACCTTTTCATAATTACTCAAAAGTGAATAATTCTAATAAACGTCGTAGGTTTTCAGGAACAGCAATGTGTGAAAACCCTCAAAGAGAATCTTCATCCAGCAAGACAGTTTTAACTGAGTCAGTTTTATCACTAGTGAGGAAGGAGAGCTCAAACCCAGATAGCCTGTTAGCATCTATTAGTCTTTTAAATAGTAAAGATGGAACTTTAAAAACACAAGCTGAAATCGAAGAACAGTGTGTTTTAGAAAAAGGACAGAACATTGATGGACAAAACCTATACACTAATGAAAATAAAAGTTTAGAGAGCATGACTGAAAAGCCTAAATGGGATGGCATTTCTAATGTTGAGTCACCTATGATGCCTAGGATCACATCTGTTTTCTCACTCCAGAGCCAGCAGGCATCAGAACTTTTGCCACCTGAACTAAACCAGTTGCTACTAGATGTATTAAAAGCAAAACCTGATGTAAAACAAGACTCTAGTAACAGTCCAGATAAAGATGTTCCACTTCAGTGTGCCCAGTCTTTTCAGGAACATGGGGGAGAAAACAAAATAGTTGAATCTTCAAAAGACTTGAAAGTACAAGGCCTTTTCCCGATTCCATCTGGTAGTATGGGAACTAATATGCCTACAAATGATCTGAATTTAAACTGTAGTGGAAAAGAAAAGCAAATGCTGTCACAGGATGTGAGAGATTCAGAGAAGACCCCTAGAAGTTATGGTTTTGGCACATTGCCTAAGACTCAGTCAGATGCAATAATTACACAGCAGCTCGTAAAAGACAAACTACGAGCCACAACACATTCTTTATATGTGCATAATCCACTAAATTCAGAACCAAGAAAGGCTATATTTGTTCAGACTCCAAAAGGCTTTTTTGTACCCTTGCACTTTGCTAGTAACTCTGGATTACATGTTGCAAGAAGACCATTGGTTAATACACAAGGTATCCCTGCCCCTCTCCTTTTAAACAAGAAACCGGGAATGATTTTAACATTTAATAATGGGAAACTTGAAGGTGTTTCTGCTGTCAAAACTGAGAGTGCTCAAGCTTGTGGAACTACAACTAAGGAACCTTGCAGATCACCTTTCTTGAAAGTAGAACCAAACAGTAATTGTCTGACCCCTGCACTTTGTTCCAGCATTGGCAGCTGTGTGAGCATGAAAAGTAGCCCAGAAAATACTTTGTCATTAAAAGGCCCTTATATTATTAAAACGCCAGCAAATTCTTCAGTGAAAGCTGTTCCTACTCATAATATAATTCCTGAGCATCAGGGCACTAAGTTGAATATCTCCACTTCAATAAAACCACAGAACAAGATTTTTCCAAAACCACCTCTTTATACCTTTTTGCCTGATGGCAAACAAGCTGTTTTTTTAAAGTGTGTGATGCCAAATAAGACTGAGCTGCTTAAACCTAAATTAGTCCAAAATAGTACTTGCTTGAAAAATATACAGCCAAAGAAACCTGAAGGAACACCACAAAAAATATTGCTGAAAATTTTTAACCCTGTTTTAAATGTGACTGCTGCTAGTAATCTGTCAGTAAGCAACACTGGATCCTCATTGCAGAAAGACAGTGTAGCATCTAACCAGACTACAGGACAGCAGAAAGAGCCAGAATCTTCTAGAGATGCCTTACCCTTCTTACTAGACGATATGATGCCAGCAAACGAAATTGTGATAACTTCTACTGCAACATGCCCAGAATCTTCTGAGGAGCCAATATGTATCAGCAACCATTCAGATGCCAGGGTATTAAGGTGTAAAACAAATTGTACAATTGAGAGAAACTTCAATAAGAAAAAGACTTCGAAAAGAAAAGTTTCAAGAATAAAAAGTCACGTAAGAAGTCAGGATTCTGAAACTGCCTTTGTATCTAGAAGCAGAAACTGTAAACGCAAGTGTAGAGATAGTTACCAAGAACCTCCAAGAAAAAAAGCCTTACACAGAAAGTGTAAAGAAAAAGCAAAGCCTGAAAGTATCCCTGAATCATTTGAATTCAACAGACCTAGGCTTTCAAAAGATACAGTCAGAACTCTGCGGCTTTTCCCCTTTAGTTCCAAACAGCTTGTGAAATGTCCTAGGAGAAACCAACCAGTTGTAGTTTTGAATCATCCTGATGCAGATTCCCCAGAAGTAGTAAATGTAATGAAAACTGTTGCTAAATTTAATGGACGTGTTCTTAAGGTTTCATTGTCGAAAAGAACTATCGATGCTTTACTGAAGCCAGTTTGTTTTAACCCTTCTGAAATAACTTACGACGATTTTCCTAAGAGGCACAAAACATTTAAACCTGTTAGTTCTGTGAAGGAAAGATTTGTGCTAAAGTTAACTCTCAAAAAGACAAGCAAAAACAATTACCAGATTGTGAAAACTACCTCTGAAAATATTCTGAAAGCTAAATTTAACTGTTGGTTTTGCGGTAGAGTGTTTGACAATCAGGATGCTTGGGCTGGTCATGGACAGAGGCATTTAATGGAAGCTACTCGTGATTGGAACATGTTAGAATAATTACCAAGGAAAAGTAAAATTACCTTACAAGAAAATAGTGAGTTGGGTTACTCCATGCAGACATTTTTTACTTCAATATAGCACCAAAGTTAAACATTTAAAAGTTAGCTGTATTTCATGGATGAGCAAAAGTTTCAGTGTTGCATTTGAAAATGCACATTAGTTGCATCAGTGCACATTAGTTTTGAAAGAAACTAATCACAGATTTACTTTGATTTAATTTTTTTAAATATGTGTTTTTGGGAAGTTAAGGCTAAAGAAAACTATGATGAAACAGTTTTCCCAGTTTAGGGACTGTTAGTAAAGAGAGTAGCAGCTGACAGCCCCATTCCCTCTCTTCCACTATCCTTATGAATCTTGATAACTATAGCTCCTCTGAAAAGGTTGAGAGCTCTTTCACTAAGCAACCGAAGGAGTTTCTCGTCATTCATGAAGATACTCTAAGAGAGCTTAGGTAAAGAACTTACTCTCCTGCAAGATGTAGTTCTTTTGAAGGTAACTAGGCTCTGCTGAGAGTACATTTAACTCACTACAATTACACCTCATATGATGGTTGGTAAAAGTTTTTGATGAGTAGGTCTTTTTTCCTTGTAAGCTGTCTGGCACATCATTGAGTGGAACACCTTTCCAAGGAGATTTTCTAAATGGCTCTCATGTTGCAGTAGATGGGCAGTCTTGAGAGAAGAATTAACCTCTCCATCTAGTTTGAAGTTCATTTAAAGAACTTAAATATTTTTCTGAATTTGATTATACTCACCCTGCATTCCTTTTATTTAAGTTGTTTGTTCCATCATAAACCAAGTGGCCAATTTTTTTCTTGGTTGCCATCCCTTTAAAAAGAGTGAAACGTAGAAGCACTTCCAAGGGAATGGCTTTTCTCGAAAATTAAAAATTACTCCTCAGAAACAATATTTTGAAGCAAGATTAACAAAGTAAATCACACTTTTGTGTTTATTATTAGTGTCTGAATATGTCCAATTGGGACAAACCATTTTTTGTTAGCAACATTTCAGTATGACTGACAACCCAAAGCAGATTATGTACTGGTTGCAGTTGGAAATGAAGAAGCATTAATAGTGGACTCAGTGACAATGCATAAAACTTCAGGACAGATTCTGAAGGGATATGCCCAACAGGTAGAATTTTAAAAAGGAATGTTTTCATGACAACAGAATCATTGATTTAAACTTCTCACTTTGTAAGTTTGGGTCAAATTTTGTTGGATCATTGGGTAATGGGGTTCTTGTATTAAAAAATTACTATATAATTTTTGTTACATTGTTACTACAAGTGTTATGATGTTTTTCATTGATTGAATGAAAACTTCAGGGCTTCTCTTCTGTATATAACAAAGAATTTAAACCTGTACATATTTTTGTACCTTTCAGTTATGTAAATTTTGCACAGAAAGTTTTTGAGATAAAAAGTTTATTTTCTTTCAATTTAGTTCTGTGCATGCACTAATAAAACTCATTGTTTAATTTAAAAGGCATATATAAGACTTTACCCATGTTATTTTGGGGGGTTTTATTTCAGATGTATAATTTTTTTTTTATATATAAATTCAGTTTTCAGGGATTGAACACTATTGTTAGCAAGTGCCTAAAAGATGTGAAACAGTTTACATACGTCAACTGTAACATTAGGTCCCAAATGGGCCTTTTCCCCCAATAGTTTTATTTTAAAGAAAGCCATACATAGACGCTTCAAGCTATCTTGCTATGCACATTATACATGTACTGTTTTTGTGCAGTTTGTCTACTTTCTTAGAAGTGAAGTATTTTTTGTATAAAACCTGTTACAATTGTGTTTCTTAAATTGAGCCTAAGAATGGAGTTGATTGGAAATATACAATATATATTAATAATGTGTATGGTGTTTAAAGACTGGTAAGCATTGTTAATTTCTGTAACAAACATTTTCTTCCATTAAATTTATCTTGTTTGTGTTTACACATTTTTCTTTTACTGTGCTGAATTCAAATGGGAATTTTATTCTAGTGGGAAATATTTAGTTTTCAAAACTTTTTTTTTCAATGCTAGTGAATGCAAAATAAAATATGGGCTTCCCCCACCCCCAAAGTTATAGGTGAAATTTTGTTTGAGAAGGGTAGTATGTATTACAATATAACTGTGCTGGTTAAAAAAAAGCCACAGGGGACGTCCCTGGCTGTCCAGTGATTAAGACTTCGCCTTCCAATGCAGGGGATATGGGCTTGATCCCTGGTAGGGAAGCTAAAATCCTACATGCCTCAGGGCCAAAAGACCAAAACAGAAGCATATATTGTAACAAATTTAATAAAGACTTTAAAAATGGTCCACATCAAAAAATCTTGAAAAGACACAGGGTTATGTTCTTCAGTACCCTAACAACAATAAAACTGAAATGTGGCTGTGTTAGGGTTAGATTCACCTGTGAATACAGAAGGGAGAGGAGGAACTATCTTGCCACTGTTTGCAGCGCTATAAAAATATACTTTAAAAAAATAATGGTAATGTTGAAATACATATTTTTTGCCTTAAGGTTTTAAAAGCTATTTTTAAAAACTTTATGCACCAGTTCCTCTACTGCTGCTAAGTCACTTCGGTCATGTCTGACTCTCTGGGACCCCATAGAGGGCAGCCCACCAGGCTCCTCTGTCCCTGGGATTCTCCAGGCAAGAACATTGGAGTGGGTTGCCATTTCCTTCTCCAATGCATGAAAGTGAAAAGTGAAAGTGAAGTTGCTCAGTCGTGTCTGACTCCCAGCGACCCCATGGACTGCAGCCTACCAGGCTCCTCCGTCCATGGGATTTTCCAGGCAAGAGTACTGGAGTGGGGTGCCATTACCTTCTCCAGTGCAGAAAAGTGAAAAGTGAAAGTGAAGTCGCTCAGTCGTGTCCAACTTCCAGCAACCCCATGAACTGCAGCCCACCAGGCTCCTCTGTCCGTGGGAGTTTCCAGGCAAGAGTACTTGAGTGAGTTGCCATTGCCAGTTCCTCTAGTTGGTACCTTTTATGAGGTGTTTTTTTTTAACTTAGGTTATTCTGAAGGAAAACCTACTTGAAGCCTCTATTGCCATAGCAGGAAATCTGAAAATAGAAACCTCTATCCTTCTTTCCTCCTAGCTGAAAGTTAGCTAAAGAAGGTTTTTAAAAACAGTATTCATTAATTCAAAGTTCTTAGTACAACTGGAAGAGTTGGTGTTACTTTTTCAGTCTAGCTCCTGGGTAAGGAGTTTTTCATTTTTTCCTACTTGTCCTTCTCCATTGAAAAGGGCCTGTTTGTCATTTACTTAAACTAATAGTTTAACTCTTCAGAGTTTATAGTCTTACTAAGTATTCAGCACAGATTGAAATGTAATTATTTTTAAGAATTTCGTTTTTATTAAGGAGTCAACAAGATAACTAAAGGGTCTTAACAAATAACTTAGGCTTTGTAGGCCATTAGTTTCTGTTATAACTACTTAACTGTTGTCATGCTGAAACAGCAATAAACAACATGTGAATGAGTGTCCCTATTTTTTTTAATTATAATTGCATGTGTTTCTTCATTTTATTAAAACTTCGTTTAAAAAAATTGTCAGTGGGCTTAATCTGGCCCATCAGATGGTATTTCCAGCCCTTGCTTTCTCTCATAGATGTGTTCTTAGATTGAGATTTTTATTCAAAATAGAATTTTAAGAGAGTTTTTTGTGATTCACAGCAACTATACAAAAGGTTCAAAGTATTGAAACTAAAATGTGTGTAGATAACGGTTACCACCATAGATGTATTTGTTCAAAAATGTAGTGAAGGTGATGAAAATAATTAGTAGATAGGTGTTTTGTGTGCTAAGAGTAATGCAATTTATGGAGGGATCAAAAATCAAACAATTGCTATGAGAATTTATGTTAAGATTAGATGAGAAATAGATACTAGTTCTTTTAGTGCTTTGAAATCCGTAGTCAGAAAAAGTAATAGAAATTGTTTAAGATGGGGGGAAATGGAGGTGAGCTGAAAACAGAATATAGTATAAATTCTGTGCAGCTCACTTACGATTTTTTCTTGATAAGTGATTCCTTTTCACCATTGACATCTGCTTACTGAGGATTTGTCCCATTTGTGTTGAGGTATTGGCTCTGTTCCTTGCCACAGCCTTTGTTATGAACCTTGTTTTGAGCAAAGTGCCTTGGGGAATCTCATCTGTTGAAGCGTACTGACAGATGTTAGTTAAGAGTGTGGTATTTGCAGAAGAATTTACCTATAGTGGAGAATTGAAATATAGGATCAACTTCGTTGATTTTGGTGTTCATTGCTTTAAGTATGCTCCCTTTAATAATTGGAAAATTAAGAAGTAGTCAGTATCTTAGAAGAGGTGTTTGATAAAGTCTTTGAATTATTTTCTGAGTATTTCTCTAAAATGGTTTCTGTTAATAAATGCCTCTAGTTTAAAAATCTTTTTTCTTTAAAAAGTGAATATCATAAATTATGATACTGTAAATTTGAATAGGACTTCCCAGGTGGCTCAGTGATAAAGAATTTGCCTGCTGTGTAGGAAACATGGGTTATATCTCTGGGTCGGGAAGCTTCCCTGGAGGAGATGGCAACCCACTCCAGTATTCCTACCTGGGAAATCATGGTCAAATGAGCCTGGGGGACTACAGTCCATGGGATCACATAAGAATTGGACATGAGTTAGCAACTAAACAACAAATCTGAATAATGTAGGAAGAATGTTAATGTACTTCAGTTTTGAAAATCATAATTTTAGTCAATGCCAAGAATGTACTTATTTAAAAATGCTAATTTCTAATAGAGACATTTTTAATATGTTAAAAGATTTCTTCACTAATACTTTAGAGTCCTTCAACCTAAAATGAAGGTTATATTCAGGTTGCAATTCAAATTGCCTCTTTCAATTAAGAAATGTAGGTGCCTGCTCTCTTCAATTATTTCACATTACTAATATTGTTACTGTAGGAAAACAAAATGAAAACTTGGAGAGAGTTTTGCAAATGACTATTTCAATATTTTGAAAATCCAGAAGAGTACATTGAGAAATAGTTAGCTTTGTGAACACTTAACAGTAGTCATTTAGAAGGCAATAAAGGAAGACCCATTCATAATAGCCACAAAATAAAAATCGTGTGAATCTGCCAAAAGGAAAACCAAGCTGGGAGAAATGTTTCTGGGTATAAGATTAAATGTAGCACTCTTTGGTTGGTCTCGTTTTCCATGCCTGTGACCTGCAGACGGGTTATATCAAAAAGGCAGTGGCAGCTGGGTAGTGGTGCTCATTGCGCCACTCGCAATTCCTGCAATATAAGGGACAGGACAGGACAGCTACAGAAGTGTGTAGCCCCATTTTACCCCACAGCTTGGAACAGACCTACCTGCTCTGGTTAGATTGGCAGTCATGTGACAGTTTACATCTCCCAGGTTTCTGGGGCAGAAGAGCTATTGTATATACATTAACAGCTAGTGAACCTTGGCACATTCTACTCTCCTTCCATGCCCTTCCCAACCACCAACACAGCTGTTTGACAGGGAACATTCAATGAAGAGCCAAATTCCCAACACTCCCTCACCCCACAACCTGCGCTATTGCACAGAGGCACAGAGTTTCTGTTCAGGGGAAGGTTGGAGTGAGCATCAAAGACTTGGTAACACACTGTCTGTTGCAAGGGGCCTGACTTTATCTGGATCAGACTGGAGTAGTTTATACCCTATAGTATTGTTGAGAACAGTAGAGCAATCATCTAGCAATTATTGAAGGCCAACAATTGCTGGTGATACCAGTAGCTATCAGTGAGAAGCTTAAAGCTTCTCTTTCTCTCAAGAGAGAAAATCTGGATAAAACTACAGACATCCCTTGTAATCAGAAAGGATGTGTGTGTGCTCAAATCTGCAACCACGTAAGAACAACTCTGGCTGAATGTAGGGCAAAACTTGTAAACTCCCTGAACAGTGAAAGAAATTCCAAGCCATACACAAATCCAATGTAAAGGGTGTAAATCTCACTGATTCAGGAGTCTTAAGCACAACCTCTGATCAATCAGAGTGTACGCGTGTTAGTCGCTCAGTCGTGTTCTACTGTTTGTGATTCCATGAACTAAAGCCCACCAGGCTTTTCTGTCCATGAAATTCTCCAGACAAGAATACCGAAGTGGATAACCATTTTTTTCTCCAGGGGATCTTCCCAACCCAGGGATCGAACCCAGGTCTCTTGCATTGTAGGTGGATTCTTTACTGTCTGAGCTACCAGGGAAGCCTGATCAATCAGTGGCTAATGACTAAATAGTGTCAACTCAGAGGCAACCCCTAGGCAGTCAGACTTAAGGATAAAACTGAGGGGGAAACAAGTTGACCACTGACATCAGAGGCTGCATACTGTGGGGACAGACTTGGTGAATTAGTTCAGCCAAGTTACTAAAAAGCAAGTCCAGAGTAGGGGACGAGTATACAGAGATCCTGCAATATTATTATAATAACTAAAATTATAAAAACTAAACTGTCTAGTTTTCAACATAAAATTAGACCTTCAAAGAAAGTGTGATATACCAGGGAAAAGGGCACTAGAAACTTCATTTGAGGGGTTCCAGATGTAGGGTGAATGTTAAGCAGCTATTATAAATATGTTCAAAGACCTAAAGGAAACCAGATTTAAAGTATTTAAGTATTTCTGACAGTGTCATATCAAGTGGAAAATATCAATAAGATAGAAATTACAAAAAAAGAACAAAATGAAAATTTTTTCATTGGAAAGTACAATGACCAAAGTGAATAATAGAGAGGCTCAACTGTTGATTTGAACTGGCAGAAGAATCAGCAAATCTGAATATCAATAAGAGATTTGAAATACGAAGCACAGACAGAAAAAAGAATGAAGAAAAGCAGTCACACCACATACACAAAATTAAAATGGATTATAAACCTAAATATAAGCAAAAACTATAAATCTTGTAGAAGTAAGATTTATGACCATTGTTTAGTCAAAGCCTTCTTAGATATGACACCAAAATCACAAGTGAAAAAACGAGAGAAAAGATACCTCAGTTTTATTGGAAGACATTGTAAAGTTGATCTGTTTGACCTAGTTTGGATTAATACAGATTTTATTTCAATTTTCATTTTTTAGAAACTTTGCTCTACATAGCTTTATCTCTCCACCCCCAATGCTATTATTGTCATAGATTATAGCTTTATAAATTGTGTGCCCATCAAGGCAGATTTATAATTATTACTTTCTGCATTTTTTTTAAATTAGAAGGGGAAAAAGTTACAAATAAAAATTACATAGTTTTTTTTTTTTTTTGTCCTTTATATTTACCTATGCTGGTGTTTGTATTTACATTTATCAGTTCTGTGTTTTCTTTGTGTAGAATTGCATTACTAAGTAGTATCTTTTAAACTTGAAGGACTTTTTTTGGACAGCAGATCTGCTAGCAATGTTTACCTGAAAATGTGCTAACTTCCTTTTTGAAAACTAGTTTTGCTGAATACAGAATCCTTGAGTGGCAATTTTTTCTATGCAGGACTTTGACTATGTCATCTCACTGCCATTTGGCTTCCATGGTTTCTGACAAGAAATCAGCTGTTCTTATTGAGAGCCCTTCATATGTGAAGAGTCACTTTGCTCTTGCTGCTTTTAGGATTCTCTGTCTTCCAGTAGTTTAATTATGATATTCCTGGTTTTTTCCTTTTTTTTTTTTAACAGTTTATCCTACTTGAAGTTCATGAAGCTTTTTGGGTTGGTAGACTAATTTTTTTTTAATCAAATTGGGGGAGTTTTTATTATTCAGATATTCTTTCTGATGCTTTTTCTTCTCTGCTTCAGAGACTCACATTTTGAATACACCACTATGCTTGATAGCGTTCCAGAGGTCTCTAAGGCTCTGTTCATGTCTCTCTCTTTTTATCTTTCTCTTCCTCAGTATAGACAATGTTAATTGATTTATCTTTAAGCTCGTGGATTCTTTCTTCTGCCTGCTCAGATCTGTTGCTGAGCCCCTCTAGTGAATTTTTCATGTCAGTTATTTTACTTTTCAGCTCTATATAAAGTTATAGAATTAACTTGCAGAAAGTCTGTATCTGTATACATCTCTTGTTGGAATTTATATTAATCTTGAGCGCTCAAAACGAGGAAGGGAATGTCAACCAACTCCAGTTTTCTTGCCTGGAGAATTCCACGGACAGACCATGAGGTCGTAGAGAGTCAGACACAGCTGAGCAACTAATGCACACACACACAAAAGAACCATTACATCCCCCTTATCTGTACTTATGAATATCATACATTATTATTTTATTTTATACATATTAAAATTTTAAACAGGACATAATTGTCAAGCACTGACAGTAGACACCCTAGTTACATTAGTGCACCAGGACTATTGTGGTGGCCTAAATTTTTAGCAGCTTTGTTTTATCCAAGAATATCATTTTCTTATTTTGGAAGTAAAGTGTTATTTTCTTACATGACCGAAAATACTTTACGCCTTTTTTTTTAATAGAGACATTTATTTGGAGAATATTGGTAGCATATTCTCAGCCTCACCAGATATTAACAATTTTTCAGTTCAGGTAATAGAACAAGTCCTTGTGAGTTTCTTATAAGGAAATCCACAGCTTCCTCATCTGTTTTATTATTGGATGATTCATAACCCAAAATATGAACTTTGGGGGCTTTTTCCTTAAAAGTGGAAGTAGGGAAAATATCTGAAGCAATGATGTTGACTTCCTTTTAAAAATGTTTTTTAATTTATGGAACTTTAACTGCATATTTCAGTCTTGTGGAATCTTTTGTGTTATTCTGACTGTCAATAAGAACCAGGGGGCTGTGTTGATGATTCCTGATGATTTCAGCAACACTTCCAAAGTACTAGAACAAGAAAAGGTAGATGAATTATACATTGGAACTTATATTAACCTTGAGCTCTACTCCTCCCGTATTCTCCCACTCTTTCAGGTTAGTCAAAGTTACTATTCCCAGCTGACATTTTATCCAAAAAAGACTAAATTAACAAAGGCCACAACCTTTGAGGTGTCAGACCCTGGCCACTCAATAAGATTAAAAACACAACTGACATCCTCAATTAGTATAACTACTTAGAGAAATTACTTTGTTATGTTGTAATATTTTGTTTTTTATTTAGCATCAAGTATAAAACTGTTATACATTGAATTTGTCTATCTTTATAAAACATAGACTGTCTGTTAGGTTGCATGTCTTAGATACAAGGATTGATGTAATAAATTAATCTTAGAATTTAGTGTCAAGAGAGTTATTTCCCAGATTAATTCATGCTTGTTTTTGTGTTCTTTTTTTTAACAAGAAAAACTTTATAAACCCTCATATATCCATTTTTGCTTTAGCTCCTAATAAATTTAGAGCTAAATTAGTGTCTGATTAATAATGGAATTTCATGCGAGGCTGTTACTATACATACTTATTTTTCTGTATATTAATTTCTATTGTCTATTAGTTTTAATTTAAGGCTATCACAATTTTTTTCTGAAAAGTAATCAATGTTTTAAATGAAGGATATAATGAATGTAACACAGACCATGAAATGATATGCATCAATTATACAAAAGTGCTACAAGCTCACAATTATCAAATAAAGCCTTTTAGGGTCATTTTTTTAAAAGTGATAATTGTTTTGCAACACTGCTTTATAATTTAGTAATAATCATCAATTGATTTTCAGTTTTTCATATAAAGATAAACATCTAGAATAAAAAGTGTTTAAAAGCCTTCATTAATTATTTGGATAACTTCCAAATAGTAAATATTAAATAAATATTCAGAATATTAGTCAGTTTTTCAAATGAAACACCAGTTGTTTTCTTGATAACTGGCTTCTGAATACTAGGTCAGGGAGGAGAGGTGAGAGACAGAGACTTCCAAGTACCTTTAGTCTTTATTTCTTACTTTCTCTTCAGTCATTTCCCCATCTTGTGCTTGCCAGTGAATTTTTTATGATACTCATAAAGACATTCATTCTGTTTGTTTGGCACAGCATATTGTTAAACTGAATGCAGTTGGAGGTTAAATTTATGGACTAACAAACCAAGAAATGAAATAGCACAACCTCTTTGCAGTGAATTCCAAATGAAAAAGTGTGTTCTGAACCCAGGAAATACGGGAGAGTGTTGCTGTGCTTACACAAATAAGCATCTCACTCTGTCCTTATGCTCTTCTGAATATTTTTGAGTATTACTTTGTTGCAGTTTGGGGATTGAAATATTTGAAGTAGGGGGTTGACCTGAGTTGAAATATTTGAAGTAAGGAGTGGAGTTGAGGCCTTTTTGTAATATTTTTGTTATTTAAAATACTTTTAATATCCCATGTTTAAGATATAAGCTTATACACATATTTCTGATTTAATTGAATAAAGAATTGAACATAACTTAGTTGCAGTTTCCCCTTAACACTCCTTTTTTCTGTCTACATTAATTCAGTGTATTTGAAATATTCACACATGGACTGAAAAACAATGTGTTTGATAACTCAAAATCCATGATCAATAAAATAAAGCAAATATAGCATATCAAAGCAATAAAATAGTCAATATATATCCACATAATGCTGAAACAGTTGCAAAAAAGTTAATCATGTAGATACTTTTTCTACCCCAAAATACTCAAACACAAAGACAAACAGACTTTTTAAGATATCCACATGCTTAATATCATATAACCAAAGTTTTAATTTTTCAGTTCAAATTTTCAGTATCTGTGACAAATAATATTTTTATTGTAGATAATTTAAGTAAACGTTTTAAAGGACTGTCATATTTCTAGATGCTAGTATAATAATATGTGTTTATTTTAATATCCATAGGCCAGATATCTGGGGAGTGGGGTGACACTCTGAGCTATTCATTCTGGGATAGGGATGAAGATTCTTTAACCCAAGAAGAATCATTGTTTACCAGAGTTTTCTAGCAGGACAAGGAAGTCTAAAGCCCCTCTAAGAGCTCAAAATTTATCTGAGAGTATTTCAGGACCACTAAAAAGGACAGCTCCTGCATCCACCTTTAAGCCTTTTACAGAAGTATTGGATTAGAGAGAAATTACTGACCTCTTCACCAGTTTTCTTTCGGCCCAAAGCATACTGTTTTGTTGCTTCAATAAATCGCACAGGGATATTATATACTCTCTTATTAAAAAATACAACTAATGTATATGGCTGTTTGGAATCATGGCCAGAGCTCTTCCGAATAAGAAATGATCCATCCTGTTTATTAAAAGAATAATTAAGATTAGTGTTAACTTGTATTTCCATAGGTTAAAAATCAGTTTATGAAAATACCTATATTATATTCAAAAGGTAATTATTTAGGTATATGATTTTTATTACTGATTAGAACTTGTTTTATTTTCTAAGAAAATACTTCAGTAAAATATATACTTATAGAAAACTCTGAATGAGGTCAGTGCTAGTTTTTGAGGCACTGAAGATACTAAGTTTATAGGATCTGGAAATGTGTGAAGGGACACATTAAGGTCAAATCTAAGGGGCACTCTTGAACTAGGAACCATGTTCACAAGTTACCTATGAATAAGAAAACATATCAGACAAATTCCATTCAAAAGCACTATAAGAAGAAAGAAGACACTGGGAACCAAAACATTTCAACTGATAGCACATGGAACTCTGCTCAGTGTTATGTGGCAGCCTGGATGGGAGGGGAGTTTATGAGAGAACGGATACATGTATATGTATCCATATTTGTATGGATATACACAACATTATTTGTTGATCAATTGTACCCCAATACAAAATAAAAAGTTTTAAAAAATGTAACATGGCATTCCAAATTTAATTAAATATCTTTTAAAATATTATAGAATCATAAATTCAAAAATTATGAACAAAAAGTGGACAAAAAACAGCAAGGAAAAATACAATGAGTTGATTAAACTCAGGAAAGAAGTTGAAGAGAAAGCAAAACTATCTCAGAAATGAAGAAGAAATTATAAGGAGGGCATGGTAACCCACTCCAGTATTCTTGCCTGGAGAATCCCCATGGACAGAGGAACCTGGCAGTCCGTGGGGTTGCAGAGAGTCGGACAAGCACACATTATCAGGGTGACAACTGTGCCAATATAGGCTGAAGACAGAATATGAGATTTAAAACAGTCAGACCTTGTTTGATCTGTATAATGCCTCTTCAGCTGACTTTCGATCACAGGCACCAGCATACCACGGTTTACAGTGAACATCTGCTTCCTGTGAATGAGAAGGCATCGTTAAGCATGAGATGGCACTTCAATGACACTGTAGTTTCTGCACTAGAAACAAAGTTTGCATCACCAGAAAGACCTAACTACATTTGGACCAGTAATCTGAAAATGAGTTTTATGCTTCTTTTGCTCAGCCTGGAGAATCCCAGGGATGGGGAAGCCTGGTGGGCTGCCATCTATGGGGTCGCATAGAGTCGGACACGACTGAAGCGACTTAGCAGCAGCAGCAGCAGCAGCAAGGATTACATAATTTTCCCATTTAGCCTTAGGGGCTGGACTTAATACTTGAACATAAAAACTAAGTTGTGCCAGATTCCTGAACCATTTATTCCTTTCTCCTAAATAAGTTACCATCTCCCTTTCTATTATAATCTTATTGTTGTTGCTACGTGGACTGTTCTGTAATTTACAAAGCATGTTTACAAATATTATCTTATTTGATTCTTACAACCACTTTGAAGGCAAGATAAATATCTGCCATCATCCTTATTTTAAGTTTGAGAAAGCTTAGAGACTTGCCCTTTCTCTGTCTTTTTTTAAAACTGCTGTTTTATGTGTTTTAATATCATATGCCTCCACAGATCTATTCTGAGAAAATTACATAGTTTAAATAGAATCTATGTGAGAGGGAGAACAATAAAAACAGCACACGTCTTTGCTAGTTTTGAAGAAGCACCAATGGTTATTTACGGCATCCAGAACACAAATTAGAATACATGGAGTGAGGTCTTAACAATTGGGGGGAAAAATGTATTCTGTACCCATCAGCAAACAACAACTCACAAGCCAACTTAAAATAGAATGTGTTCTCAAGTTTCACTTCCAAATCTCTCTTATAAGAAGGCATGCCCTTTCCTGCAGTTTATGAGTTCATTTCATACCTGTTCTGACAAACTAGAGTTAGATGAAAAGCTGGGTGGTAGGCCATCCATGGTTGGGCTTCCCCCTTCTGGAAATCCTGAAAAGGATTTGAAAAGTCAGTGGAACCTGTTATATCTCGATCGGTTACTATGCCTGTATGTTAGCACTGTGGTGGGTACTGCAAGGAGCATACACACACTGAAAAATCACACACACCAAAAAATCCTTAAGAGTATTGCTTCTCAAAGTGTGGCCTGAGGACCCTGGGGATCCCCAAGATTCTTTCAGGGGATTTGCAAGGCCTTTTCTAAATACGTATCTCTGTGAAGCCCAATTTTCTTCGTATACTTCAACCAATAAAACATACTGTAACAGGTTGAATGTAGACGCAGATTTGAGAATTCGGCTGTCTCTGTTACTGCAGGCATTTAATAAATTTTAAAAGTGTAAAGCGACGCCACTCTTCTCACTAAATCTTTCTTTTTAATATTTTTTCATAGAAATATGTTACTTATAAATGTAATAAGTTTAACATTTTTTAAAAGGGTTAATAAATTTTTTAAATGTCTTTTAATTAACACATTATTACTAGAAAGAAACACACAAACCATAGTTCTTTGGGTCTGCAGTGTTTTAAGAGTGTTAGAATGGTCCTGAGGTCAAAATGATTGAGAATTGCTGCTTTAAGTACAAACTCCATCTAAATGTGGAGACATGAAATGGAGAAGATACTTGGCTGTATTCATTCATTCAAAAGCTTTGGGAATATACAGCTGTCAACAAAACAGCAAAATATCCCTCCTTCCTCGAGCTTAAACTTTAATGGAGTGAGACAGGCAATAAAGATATAAGTAAACATACATATAATATTACAGAGTCATAATGGTATGAAGAATAGACAGAGGAGCGGGCTGTGGATAGCTTCGGGCAAGTAGTATGTTTATATAGACAAGGGAGACTTCACTGAGGTGACACCTGAGTAAGATCTGCAGTTGGAGAGGAAGCAGGCATGTGTATATCTCAGGGATGGATGTTCCAGGTATAGGAAACAGTGAATGCAAGGGTCTGGCGAATTTGAGGAATAGAGAGGTAGCCACTGTGCCTGGGGAGCAGTGAGAAAACGGGAGAAGAATAAGGAATGAAGTCAGACAGGAGGTGGGGAACGGGCAAGGTTTGTGGGACTCCTGGGACACTTAACATGACTTGAGCTTTAACAAGCATGGCATGGGAAGCTTTTGGAGGGTTTTGAACAGAATAGTAAAATTGTCTGCCTGTCTTTTAATAAGGTCACTCTGGCACCAGGGCTGAAAATAGAGAGAAGGGGGTAAGAACAGAGAGAGGAGACCAGTTGTGTGTTGCAAACCCAGACGGGAGATGACGGTGCCTTGAAGCAGATAGTATCAGTGGGAGTAGCAACAGTGATTGGATTCTCAACATATTGTGAAGGAACAGTTGGAAGGAGTGTGAGGAAAGCAAGCGAAGGGTCATGGGTGACTCTAAGGTTTTGACCAGAGCAACGAGAGTTGTCCTTCCTTAGGAGGGAAAGTCACTGAGATGAACCAAGTGCTTCAGATAAAATCCTGGATGTTCAAAGGTGAGAGCCACCATTGTTAACAGGAGGGAGCAGTGTGGCAGGCCCAGCAAGGTTAGGTTTGAAGGAAGGCTGTCTTCTAACGGATGGGGACAATACTCCCAGATGGGAGCAACATAAGAGGTGGCCATGTGCTTCTAAGGTACATAGTACAAAGTGGTACACATGGACATCACCAGATGGTCAACCCCGAAATCAGACTGATTATATTCTTTGCAGCCAAAGATGGAGAAGCTCTATACAGTCAACAAAAATAAGACCGGGAGCTGACTGTGGCTCAGATCATGAACTCCGTATTACCAAGTTCAGACTCAAATTGAAGAAAGTAGGGAAAACCGCTAGACCATTCAGGTATGACCTAAATCAAATCCCTTATGATTATACAGTAGAAGTGAGAAATAGATTTAAAGGCCTAGATCTGACAGACAGAGTGCCTGATGAACTATGGAATGAGGTTCGTGACATTGTACAGGAGACAGGGATCAAGACCATCCCCATAGAAAAGAAATGCAAAAAAGCACAATGGCTGTCTGGGGAGGCCTTACAAATAGCTGTGAAAAGAAGAGAGGCGAAAAGCAAAGGAGAAAAGGAAAGATATAAGCATCTGAATGCAGAGTTCCAAAGAATAGCAAGAAGAGATAAAGCCTTCTTCAGCGATCAATGCAAAGAAACAGAGGAAAAGAACAGAATGGGAAAGACTAGAGATCTCTTCAAGAAAATTAGAGATACCAAGGGAACATTTCATGCAAAGATGGGCTCAATAAAGGACAGAAATGGTATGGACCTAACAGAAGCAGAAAATATTAAGAAGAGGTGGCAAGAATACACGGAAGAACTGTACAAAAAAGATCTTCACGACCAGATAATCATGATGATGTGATTACTAATCTAGAGCCAGACATCTTGGAATGTGAGGTCAAGTGGGCCTTAGAAAGCATCACTACGAACAAAGCTAGTGGAGGTGATGGAATTCCAGTTGAGCTGTTTCAAATCCTGAAAGATGAGGCTGTGAAAGAGCTGCACTCAATATGCCAGCAAATTTGGAAAACTCAGCAGTGGCCACAGGACTGGAAAAGGTCAGTTTTCATTCCAATTCCAAAGAAAGGCAATGCCAAAGAATGCTCAAACTACCACACAATTGCACTCATTTCACATGCTAGTAAAGTAATGCTCAAAATTCTCCAAGCCAGGCTTCAGCAATGCGTGAACCGTGAACTCCCTGATGTTCAAGCTGGTTTTAGAAAAGGCAGAGGAACCAGAGATCAAATTGCCAACATCCGCTGGATCATGGAAAAAGCAAGAGAGTTCCAGAAAAACATCTATTTCTGCTTTATTGACTATGCCAAAGCCTTTGACTGTGTGGATCACAATAAACTGTGGAAAATTCTGAAAGAGATGGGAATACCAGACCACCTGACCTGCCTCTTGAGAAATCTGTATGCAGGTCAGGAAGCAACAGTTAGAAGTGGACATGGAACAACAGACTGGTTCCAAATAGGAAAAGGAGTAGGTCAAGGCTGTATATTGTCACCCTGCTTATTTAACTTATATGCAGAGTACATCATGAGAAACACTGGACTGGAAGAAACACAAGCTGGAATCAAGATTGCCAGAAGAAATATCAATAACCTCAGATATGCAGATGACACCACCCTTATGGCAGAAAGTGAAGAGGAACTAAAAAGCCTCTTGATGAAAGTGAAAGAGGAGAGTGAACAAGTTGGCTTAAAGCTCAACATTCAGAAAATGAAGATCATGGCATCTGGTCCCATCACTTCATGGGAAATAGATGGGGAAACAGTGGGAAAAGTGTCAGACTTTATTTTTGGGGGCTCCAAAATCACTGCAGATGGTGACTGCAGCCATGAAATTAAAAGATGCTTACTCCTTGGAAGAAAAGTTATGACCAATCTAGATAGCATATTCAAAAGCAGAGACATTACTTTGCCAACTAAGGTCCATCTAGTCAAGGCTTTGGTTTTTCCTGTGGTCATGTATGGATGTGAGAGTTGGACTGTGAAGAAGGCTGAGGGCCAAAGGATTGATGCTTTTGAACTGTGGTGTTGGAGAAGACTCTTGAGAGTCCCTTGGATGCAAGGAGATCCAACCAGTCCATTGTGAAGGAGATCAGCCCTGGGATTTCTTTGGAAGGAATGATGCTAAAGCCGAAACTGCAGTACTTTGGCCACCTCATGCGAAGAGTTGACTCACTGGAAAAGACTCTGATGCTGGGAGGGATTGGGGGCAGGAGGAGAAGGGGACGACAGGGGATGAGATGGTTGGATGGCATCACGGACTCGATGGACGTGAGTCTGAGTGAACTCCGGGAGCTGGTGATGGACAGGGAGGCCTGGCGTGCTGTGATTCATGGGGTCGCAAAGAGTCGGACACGACTGAGCGACTGAACTGAACTGAACTGAAGGGTTTCCACAGCTTGGGCAGCCGAGGGAGTTCAAGGCTGACATTTTCTGATCCCTGGATATGTGCTAGTCCTGTTCTGTTTTCCAAGTCTTAGCTCATTTTCCCCTCACATGTGCCCTATGTAGGAGGAGCTCTCAGACCCTGTTTTATAGATAAGGTCTTACCCGGCCACTGCAGCCCTCACTGCCTCCATTCCTGTCTGTGCCCACCCCCTGCCTCTTTGCTTCATTTTTCTTTACCGTATGACTTATCTAGTTGTTTATGTTTCCTATCTCCTCCAGTAGAATAGAAGCTCCATAAGGGAGGGACTCATTTGTTTTGTTCACTGCTGTAGCCCCTGTGTCTAGAATCAGTTCAGTTCAGTTGCTCATCATGTCCGACTCTTTGCGACCCCATGAACTACAGCACGCCGGCCTCCCTGTCCACCACCAACTCCCGGAGTTTACTCAAACTCATGTCAATTGAGTCGGTGATGCCATCCAACCATCTCCTCTGTTGTCCCCTTCTCCTCTCGCCTTCAGTCTTTCCCAGCATCAGGCTCTTATCAAATGAGTCAGTTCTTCACATCAGGTGGCCAAAGAATTGGAGCTTCAGCTTCAGCATCAGTCCTTCCAGTGAATATTCAGGACTTAGTTCTTTCGGGATGGACTGGCGGGATCTCCTTGTAGTTCAAGGGACTGTCAAGAGTCTTCTCCAACACCACAGTTCAAATGCATCAATTCTTCGGCGCTCAGCTTTCTTTATAGTCCAACTCTCACATCCATACATGACCACTGGAAAAACCATAGCTGTGACTAGACGGACCTTTGTTGGCAAAGTAATGTCTCTGCTTTTCAATATGCTGTCTAGGTTGGCCATAACTTTTCTTCCAAGAAGCAAGTGTCTTTTAATTTCATGGTTGTAGTCACCATCTACAGTAATTTGGGAGCCCCTCAAAATAAAGTCTGTCACTGTTTCCATTGTTTTCCCATCTATTTGCCATGAAGTGATGGGACCAGATGACATGATCTTAGTTTCCTGAATGTTGAGTGTCTAGAATAGTACCTGGCATATAGCAGATGGTTAATAAGTATTTGCCAATTGAAAGAATGACTTGGGTTAAAAAACAGTAAAGGGTATAATAAAACTTTACATAGTAAAAAAAAAATTCTATAGCTACACCATTTCACTTTGTGTTCAGAGTTTTAGAAAAGTTATATTTTGTTTTATTTATTTAAGATGAATCAACATCCAGTTAAAACCTAGTAAACAGATTTATGTTTATTTAAACACATGTAAATTTTATGTACAATAATTATATTCTTTATTTAAATGTATCAAATCTTGAATACTTTGGAATATTTTTCATGTTATCCATGTCAGGAAGGGTTTTGTTTTGTGTTTTCATTTTTTTCCCTAGATTAAGTAGAAAGCAAATCGAGGTTTGGGTAATTGTGTTCTGTGAGCCTGACTTCATATATTTTTAAGGTATTGTATTATTTGCCTTGGGAAAATTATTCAGATATTTGCTAAATCTTCTTTTCAGGGTACCTTTTATAGATACATTTTATAATAATTAAAAGGTATTTTAGACTTAATTTAAATATCATTTATTGAAGACATTCTATGTATCAGGCACAACATGTTGTTTTACTTAATCATCTTATTTTGAAAAAAGTTATATTGTTGTTGTGAAAAAAATTAAATGAATGATGATCAGTAAAATACTCAATCAAAACTAAAAAGGAAAAAAGTAAGAATGATCCCAAATCTATTTACTTTTTGGAACAGCTCTATTAAATAAGTATTCTTGGCCCCATTTTACAGATGAGGAAACAAGCTGGAGAGAATACTCCACTGGAAGAGGCAGCGTTTCCCTGGACCCCTGGGTAGAGACATGAAGAGCCAGCTCACACAATAGATATTGCTCTTCATGCCTTCATTGTACTTACTTGGCAGAGGTATGGGTTTTTGATGAACTGCCCTGAAAGGAAGAAATTCAGATTCATTAAAGGGCAATGCACAAGATGAATAAGTTTCACTTTTTATTTGCACTGAAAATAGTCTGAACAGTTGCATCACAAAGGATCAACAGGAAGAACCAATAAACCATATCTAAAGACAGGAGAGGCACTACAGCCTTCAAGAGAAGTAAGATTATTCCCTTAATTTCTTTAAAAGATGGAGGGTTAGCTTGTGTTAGATTTTACTTCAGTCCAATAATTAACTGAAATATTAGTTAAGTCTCTGTGATGCTAAGCAGTTCTTTTAAAGTTGTTGCTTACTTAACATTTTTTAAAAATTTAATTGCAAACTGCTGCTGCTGTTGCTGCTAGGTTGCTTCAGTCATGTCCGACTCTGCGACCCCATGGACTGCAGCCTACCAGGCTCCTCCGTCCATGGGATTTTCCAGGCAAGAGTACTGGAGTGGGGTGCCATTGCCTTCTCCAACTGCAAAGCAATAAAATACTAAATCTTTACTGATCACTATAAGCCAGTGTTTCTGTGCAGTATGACAATACAGATGTTAAGGAAACTTATTTTCAAAGGAAAAGATTCTTACTTCTGGGCAGGAGGAGGAAACACTGGTGACTGCATATTTTCTTGTCTGTGACTAGATCCCCGGTGGCGTTCAGCAGGTATAGGTTTTTCTGCATTAAGGAAATGATTATATTAGGATTAGAAGGAAATGTCTCTCCCCATGCCCAAACCCAGTATCAACTGAGAAGAACTGAGTTTGGTCAAATGTCTTCCCATGAGCAAGTCTTTCACCAAGAAGCTTTGAAGCCATGAAGTTTGCTCAGAGTTGTACTTACTTCCTATAGAGGCTCACCCTAAGGCTTCACTATCACTCCAAGCTCCCTGCTCAGCAGGCATGGAAGACTATAAAGAATGGAAGGATAGCAAGCCAAAAGCATCAGAGGAAAGGCAGAGGAAAGCAAGACAACAGGAGAGGAGTCTGGAGGAAAGATGTGGGAAATGATGGAAGAGACCCAGCAGAGCAATAAAAGCAGACAGGTGAGTCGTAACACACATTCAGAAAATGTCTACCATCCATCGTCAGAGACAGGTATGCCCGTGTTAACTCAGGAAATGGTAGCTTTTAACATCGAGTACCTTCAAGTGTGGCATTAGGTGGGTACAAAGCTTTCATTTCTATGTAGTGTTTTAGGTCTTGAGATTATGAATGATTCTTCTGGGTTTTTTCCCTCCCAGTATTTTTCAAATTCAAATTTTTTTAAATGGGAAAGTTCTAATAGAAAGTATACATGGTTATGATAAAGGAAAGGAAGGCTTTGAAGGTGTACTAAGAAGATAGATATTTGAACTCAGGAAACATTATTTTGAAAACTTAGCACAAGAACTTGTTCAAACCAACAGATTTGTTAAAATTTCATTACTTAACTTACCCATTAATTCTGAGACATTGGAATGGTTCTAAATCAGTCTGCATGCCTATGTGAGGTTGTGGTACAGTTTCTGGCAAGTCATATCTGTCTACAGACAGGCAGGTTTGGGGCATGTCGACTGTGGCCTACTGCACAGATGTAGCTTGGCAAGCCCAGGTCCTGATCAACTTTGCTACTCACTACTCATGGCAAAGTAAAGACTGTTCTGTTTAAAAATTGAGCTTTATGTTTACAATTGCCTTATAAATAATGAAAGAAATTTAGAAATATATTTGTATACAAATTTTAAATCAAAATAACTTGTAGAGGACGTGCTCTTCCATCAAAATAATATAGATTTACCTTCGCAAACACTTGAGGCATTCTGTTGAGAGGCAACTGGAGTCTATTTAAAAAAAAAAAAAAGATAAGGATCTTCAATACAGTGGTACGTAGAAATAAAAGTCAAAACAATAATATTAAAATAAATACTGGAGAGAATATTTCTTTGATGCATGGCTTTTCTTTCAATGACAAGAGCAACCATTAAAAACACACAGTCCCCAGCTCAACCTTTGCATCAGCTGACAATGGACCAGCAGTGTGTCATGGAAGGAGCAGTGTCACTTTGGTGTGGGGTCTCCCCAGTCTGTCAGCAGTTCTGGAAGAAGGCATGGCCCCCCAGCAGCTGCTGGGCAGTAGCGCCTGTGCAGTGGAAATCTGGCTTCTGGCTTAGGTCTCAGAACCCCACCGTCTTGGTGTTTGTGGTTGTAAATGTCAGGCTACAGTGTAGATACTAGGTCAGGATGGGCTTCCTTAAATAGTGGGCTGGCTCAGGTTCCCCACGTTCTGGCCAGAATGTGAGTGTAGTCAGGACTGTGTGCCTGATGTACAGTTGTCAGTCATTAGCTCCCAGGCCAGCAGGTGGGGAAGCAGACCCAGGGCTTCCCAAGGGGAAGGCAGAGGTCACAAGAGGCAGGGAGCCTGGCCCCTGCAGCCACTTACTCAGTGAAGCCACATCCTGGAGGATGGGATCCTCCCATCTTCCCTGCCTAACTGAGGATTCCAAGATTCTCTTGGACTATCCAGGCAGCAACAAGATTGCTGTGTTCCTCTTAGCTGAAAGCACTGTCAACTTTAAATAAATGGATAAGAATGAACGACACAGGAAATATGAAGCACCTTTAAATACACAATTAACTTACTGTCTTCAGTGGCATAGCTGTTTTCTTCCTGGGGGATAAAAAGAGATTGACTTGTTAAAACACAGCAGAGATAAAGAGGAGCTGACAACTTATCATTTTACTCTCAAATATAAACTAGAATAATGAAAGTGATACAAGTGTCTAAGAAGATGATCCATGAAGGGCAGAGAAGGGCAGAAACAGGATTCAGTCATGATCTTCTGAACCTCAGATAGCGTCCGCTGACAGATGGCCAAGGGGTTAATGGGGATAAATAGGAGAGCCAGTTACCAGGGAGTCAAGATAACTGAGCTCTTGCTCCAGTTCTGCAACGAATTACTCTGTGACCTCAGGCCTCTCTCTTGGCTGTGAGGGCCAGTCTGAGCTTTAGTTTCCTCATCTGTAATGTAAGGACCACAAATAGTATTTTCAAAGGTGCATGGAGATCCCTCCCTTCCCCCAACAGCACCCCAGGGCTACTGTCTGGGGCAGGAGGGTGAAGACGTGAGGGTGGCCAAGCAGGTGTGTTTGGCAGCCAGCGCCTCCCCATGCCAGTGGCCCTCCAGCCTCTGGTGACTCCTCTCTACTGGACATCTGCCTAGAATTTCACTCCAAACAGATAAAGCCAAGACAAATGACATGTTTGAAAACCACTGCGACCTCTGGTCCTGAGGGTTCTTGCATGAGCTAACATACCAGTTTGCCTTAGTTCAGTAGAGATTGGACTCTAATGTTGCGCAATGTACTTAGTTGCTCAGTCATTTCTGAGTCTTTGTGACCCCATGGACTGTAGCCTGCCAGGCTCACCTGTCCGTGGGGATTCTCCAGGCAAGAATACTGGAGTGGGTTGCCATTCCCTCCTCCAGGGGATCGTCCCAATCCAGGGATCAAACTCAGGTCTGCATTACAGGCAGATTCTTTACCATCTGAGCCACAAGGGAAGCTAAGGCTTTATAATTGTCATCTGCATTCATTCTAAATACTGGCTTTCTCTCTATCTCTCACTTTGTTTCAGCTGAGAGCTGGATGATTGGGGGAAGGATACTAACAATTCCCAATTCCTGGTACTGGGTTAGACTATTCACATGTTATTTAAACCCCACACTGTCCTTTTTAAGTGGGTATTTTTATTACATTTTAGAGATTATGAGACTAAGTAACTTGTCTGAAGTGATAAAACGAAGCCAAGAGAGAAGTGTGCAGAGTTTTGCCTAATAAACCCCTGAAATTAAAAGCTTCTTTGCTTTACTCAAAGGCAGAATTAAGACTATAACCATGCAGGCCAGCCTTGGACACATTTAAGTGTGCTTTTAAAATAGCCTGTTGAGCCAATATGACATTACTGGGTCACTGTTTGTAGTATTAACACATTAGAGTACTCACCCAACAGTTTACAAAGGTCTTCTAAGTTCAGTGAGAAAGAATGACCCTCTCATCTCCATTTTGAAAGGAACCTTAGCAGTGTTGCTTTGACTGAACACCCCGTACAAGCTGCTCTGTGTGCTCATTTGTTTACAGATCACTAACTACTTGGAAGAGAAGCCAAGGAGTAGAAAGGACGAATGAAACCTGCTTATGGGTCTTAAAATATTCAAGCTCTGGAGCTTCTGTTTTGTGGAGCACAAGCCACTGAGCTCAAGATTTAACTGACAGCTTATGGGAGGAAAGACCACTAGTTTTTGACGTCAGCAGGGGCACCCGAAGTCCAACTTGAAGCATGCCTTGGACATAGAGATGACTAGGGCAGGAGGGTCATCGCACACTCCAGGAGCACACCTATTGTAATGTTAGGTGTGCCTGCATCTGAGCTTGGGCACGTGTGCTCTTCTGGATGGAAATAGCAGAAAGACACCTGCCCCTCTTGGGCTCCCAGATACTCAGGCAGGACTCCTTTGTGGATTCCAGGCAGGCCGCTCACAGCAGTGATAGAGACTAGTTACTTAAATCACAGAGTTGCTTCTCTGCAACAGGAACTTACCCAGCCCTGGGCAGTGGGGATGGTGCAGCAGGTAAAGAAGCTGACTTGGAGTCCCAGGCTCCACTCTTGCGACCTGCACAGACATATACACAGGTCAGTCTCTGGGCCTGATGGCACAGTGAGCTGGCCTTGCTGGCAGGCTCAAAAGACATGCACATTTTTTTGTTACTTTCAGTTAAGCATATATAAGTAGTTACGTTGAAGTTTGGGGGGAAAACCTATCATAGGCAAAGGTAATGAAATACTTTTTAAAATGCCAATTTATAAGCTCAGAACTGGGGTGTTAATTAGGAACTCCCATCCTAACATTGCTAAATGACCTCTCCTTGTCCTTATGGGACAAGTTAAGAACCTCTGATTCTATGGGCTCAGTGAGAGCTCACAAGGGTTCATATGGGAAGGGGCTCACACTTGCATCTATAATCACTGCACATATGTGCACACCAGAGATGCCCAGAGTCAGAGGGGCACAGACCCACCACTCCTGATCACACCTAGAGATACCAATCATTCCTAACTGTGCATACTTACACAGTACACACACCTCACCTCACATTTGAAGGACACTTATTCATTCATCTCTGTATTCTCAGGGCCTTTACCCATTGCACAAATAGACACATTGAGAGAAGCAGCAAGCTGTTATCGAAATCTCATCTTCTGAAGCCACAAAAGGGATCGAAAAGGCCTTGTCCACTGTGCCCACTTCCCTTCTCCCTACTTGACCATCATTATGAGAGTGGAAGGTGAGAGACTGGAAAGGGAGCAGGCCTGGAAGGGGAGAGGCCTGAGCTAAGCCAGCCCCCTCAGCATCTCCTGGCTGCCTCCTCTCAAGCTGATATTCGCCTGCCTGGACCTTACTGCTCAGGGATATGAAGGCTCTCTATTGAATTAAGTTGAACTGAATGAATATTTTAATTAAGAACCTACGACATTTACAAGTTCACAGTTCCCAATGGACTTAAAGGGGATATGCTATAAATGTAGGTTGGACTTGCCTTCAGTCTGTATTATTTGAGTTCGCAAGATAAAGCACACATAAGCAAATGGTGAGGGGATAATCTATTACTAAGAATTATTGAGAGCCTGGTATGTGTAAAGCGCTTGGAAGTACTATGTTAGTTGCTGTGGAAGAGCCGAGTAGGCCTCTGACTTCTCAGAATTTACAAGGGAATACAAAGGCACCCCACACCACCTCATCAGACAGGGCCACCTATTCCAAACACAAAAAAGGGGGAAAGGCCTTGAAAAGTATTAAGTGAAGACGTCATAAAGTTCATTCTCATGTACTTCACTAGAGTCCTTCAGGCTCTCGCTCAGAGCCCATTGACTTTCTTTCTACACACAGTCCTTACAAAAGGGCTAATTTCCATCAGCTCTCACCAGCGGCATCTGCAAAAGGAGAGGCCCCTCCCATGTAACTCTTACTTAGTTGTAACCTGACCCTGACATGATTTTTTTTAAAACACTTTGAAAAAGAAGCTACACTTGAAATTTTTAACATTTCCCGTGTCAGTAAACTGCAATATCAACTGAATATGTAGTAGTATGAGTCCAACTGTGTTTCATTAGCTAGAGCATCAAGTTGATATTGCTCTTCAAATTCTCAGTATTTAAGACTGACATTGTGAGTGGGAGGTGCTTTCTTTGTGAAATACCCTTGTCTTGACTACCTAAATTTCAAGGGACTGAAGCAACTTAGCACACACATGCACGAACATGTACAGAATTAACCAGATTCCCAGCTGGTGCTGTACTTGCATGCTAAGTTGCTTCAGTCGTGTCTGACTCTTTGCAACCCCATGGACTGTAGCCCTTTGTCCCATGGACAGAAGAGCCTGGCGGGCTACAGTCCATGGGGTTGCAGAGTCGGACATGACTTAGCAGCTGGGCAATCACTAAGCAAAGTAAAATTATTGCTGGAAAGGGATTGAAAGTATTTGATGGTCAAAAGCATTGAGTAAAGTGAAAGGAGTGAGATGGAAAAGACTACACATTTATGACTCCATCTGTATGAATGTTCATAAAAGATAACTCTATAGCAGAAGAAAGCAGATCAGAATACCCAGGGCTGAGCATGGGAACAGGCATCAAGGCTCTTTTGGAGTTGGGGTGGACATGGTAAATTTCTAAAATGGATTGTAGTGTTGGTTACAAAACTCTGCAAATGTAATGATTTTTAAAAACCATTGAATTATACATGTAAAATGAATGAGTTTTATGACTTATGCTAGTTATAACTCATAAAGGATCTCAGTAAATATGATTATTGCTATTTTCATCTTATCCTCTTGTTATCAACCACTTCAGTGTCTCTAGATGCTGGGCCCTGGGCCAGGTACTTCACATGTGTCACTTCTGAGCCTCCCATAGGATCAAGGGAGTAAACAGGGGCTCCCCTGTTAAGCGGGAAGGTCCACTGCCGAAAACTAAGGTTATTCGTGTTGAGAGCCGAGGCTGGCCGTATCCTCTCCAGTCAAAAATCTCATAGTGTTCCCCTGGGGGCATGATTGGGCTGTCAGACTCACTTGCTGCTTCTCCCTGTTGTGGGGAAAGATTAGTGAAATAGAGGGGTGCTTTTGTGGATGCCCATGGGAAGATGGAAAATGACTCCTTCAAGGCCAGTGACCCTTCCTGTCACTCTGGCTGAAGTCAGACCCTTGGGCATGGCTCGGGAAGGACAACATCATACCCTCCTTACTGCCAGGATCCCCACTTCCTGGTAAAGCTGAATTCTTGGTTGGAAAACTCCAAGGCAGAAATGGGGGATGCAGCAGAAGGAGATGTGTCCAAAAGCATACTAACAAAAGAGAAAAATCAGCTCTGTTTAAATCACAGTGAGCAAAAAATTATGCTAATTTAAATTTATTTATTTATTTATTTGGCTTCGCTAGGTCTTAGTTGCACATGCAAGATCTTCAGTTGTGGCACGCGAAATCCCTAGTTGCAGCAGGTGGGATCTAGTTCCCTGACCAAGGATCAAACCTAAGCCCCCTGCACTAGGAGGTCAGAGTCTTAGCCACTGGATCACAAGGGAAGTCCCTATGTTAATGTTTGATTTAACAGCACAAGCTTTGCATAAGCTGCTGGTTACTAAGTTTTCTTAACTGGGAAAACAATGTACCCTTAGTTTTTCCTTCTACCACTTGTATTTTATACTGTTCATACTGTTCAAGGGGTTCTCAAGGCGAGGATGCTGAAGTGGTTTGCCATTCCCTTCTCCAGTTGGACCATGTTTTGTCAGAACTCTCCACCATGACCCATCCGTCTTGAGTGGCCCTACATGGCATCACTCACAGTTTCATTGAGTTAGACAAGAGTGAACATCGACATTTTAGGAATCAGTGCACTAAAATGGACTGGAATGGGCAAATTTAATTCAGATGACCATTATATATACTACTGTGTGCAAGAATGCCTTCATAGTCAACAAAAGAATTGGAAATGCAGTACTTGAGTGCAATCTCAAAAGCAACAGAATGATCTCTCCTTGTTTCCAAGGCAGGCCATTCAATACCACAGTAATCCAAGTCTATGCCCCAACCAGTAATGCTGAAGAAGCTGGAGTTGAACAGTTCTATGAAGACCTACAAGATCTTCCAGAACTAACACCCAAAAAAGATGTCTTTTTCATCATAGGGGACTGGAATGCAAAAGTAGGAAGTCAAGAGATACCTGGAGTAACAGGCAAATTTGGCCTTGCAGTACAGAATGAAGCAGGGCAAAGACTAACAGAGTTTTGTCAAGAGAACTCACTGGTCATAGCAAACACCCTCTTCCAACAACACAAGAGAAGACTCTTCACATGGACATCACCAGATGGTCAATACCAAAATCAGATTGATTATATTCTTTGCAGCCAAAGATGGAGAAGCTCTATACAGTCAGCAAAAACAAGACCGGGAGCTGACTGTGGGTCAGATCATGAACTCCTTATTGCAAAATTCAGACTTAAATTGAAGAAAGTAGGGAAAACCACTAGACCATTCAGATATGACCAAAATAAAATCCCTTATGATTATACAGTGGAAGTGACAAATAGACTCAAGGGATTAGAACTGATAGACAGAGTGCCTGAAGAACTATGGACAGAGGTTCGTGACATTATACAGGAGGCAGGGACCAAGACCATCCCCAAGAAAAAGAAATGCAAAAACCACAGTGGTTTTCTGAGGAGGCCTTACAAATAGCTAAGAAAAGAAGAAAAGCTATAGGCAAAGGAGAAAAGGAAAGATACACCCATTTGAATGCAGAGTTCCAAAGAACAGCAAGGAGAGATAAGAAAGCCTTCCTCATTGATCAATGCTAAGAAATGAGGGAAAACAATAGAATGGAAAGACTAGAGATCTCATCAAGAAAAGTAGAGATACCAAAGGACTATTTCATGCAAAGATGTGTGCAATAGAGGACAGAAATGGTATGGACCTAACAGAAGTAGAAGATATTAAGAAGAGGTGACAAAAATACACAGAAGAGCTATTCAAAAAAGATCTTCATGACCCAGATAACCATGATGGTGTGATCACTCACCTAGAGCCAGACATCCTGGAATGCGAAGTCAAGTGGGCTTTAGGAAGCATCACTACAAACTAAGGTAGTGGAGGTGATGGAATTCCAGTTGAGTTATTTCAAATCCTAAAAGATGATGCTGTGGAAGTGTGGCACTCAATATGCCGACAAATTTTGAACACTCAGCAGTGGCCACAGAACTGGAAAAGGTCAGTGTTCATTCTAATCCCAAAGAATGTTCAAACTACTGCACTGCACTCATCTCACACGCTAGCAAAGTAAGCTCAAAATTTTCCAACCCAGGCTTCAACAGTACGTGAACTGTGAATTTCCAGATGTTCAAGCTAGATTTAGAAAAGCCAAAGGAATCAGAGATCAAATTGCCAACATCTGTTGGATCATCGAAAAAGCAAGAGAGTTCCAGAGAAAGATCTACTTCTGCATCATTGATTATGCCAAAGCCTTTGACTGTGGATCACAACAAACTGGAAAATTCTTCAAGAGATGGGAATACCAGACCACCTCACCTGCTTCTTGAGAAATCTGTATGCAGGTCAAGAAGCAACAGTTAGAACCGGACATGGAAGAACAGACTGGTTCCAGATTGGGAAAGGAGTACGTCAAGGCTGTATATTGTCACCCTGCTTATTTAACTTCTATGCAGGGTACATCATGCGAAATGCTGGGCTGGAGGAAGCACAAGCTGGAATCAAGATTGCTAGGAGAAATATCAATAACCTCAGATATGCAAATGACACCACCCTTATGGCAGAAAGTGAAGACAAACTAAAGAGCCTCTTGATGAAAGTGAAAGAGCAAAATGAAAAAACTGGCTTAAAACTCAACATTCAAAAAGCTAAGATCATGGCATCTGGTCCCATCACTTCATGGCAATGGAGAATGCCATGGCATGGGGAAACAATGGAAATAGTGAGAGAATTTATTTTGGGGGGGCTCCAAAATCACTGCAGATGGTGACTGCAGCCATGAAATTAAAAGACAATTGCTCTTTGGAAGAAAAGCTATGACCAACTTAGACAGCATATTAAAAAGCAGAGACATTATTTTGCCAACAAAGGTCTGTCTAGTCAAAGCTATGGTTTTTCCAGTAGTCATGTATGGATGTGAGAGTTGGACTATAAAGAAAGCTGAGCACTGAAAAATTGATGCTTTTGAACTGTGGTGTTGGAGAAGATTCTTGACAGTCCCTTGAACTGCAAGGAGATCCAACCAGTCAATCATAAAGGAAATCAGTCCTGAATGTTCACTGGAAGGACTGATGCTGAAGCTGAAACTCCAATACTTTGGCCATCTGACGCGAAGAACTGACTCTTTGGAAAAGACCCTGATGGTGGGAAATATTGAAGGCAGGAGGAGAAGGGGATGAAAGAGGATGAGATGGTTGGATGACATCACCGAGTTGATGGACATGGGTTTGAGCAAGCTCTGGGAGTTGGTGATGGACAGGGAGGCCTGGCATGCTGCAATTCATAGGGTCTCAAAGAGTCGGACACGACTGAGCGACTGAACTAAACTGAACTGAACTGAGCAACTGAACTGAACCAAACTTAACATGTATTTTATGAATCATCCTTTATTCTGTTTTACATATAATGTTGCTAAATTTCCCTATTCTTAATAATCCAGTGTTGACATTGTAAGCCTTTGGGATTTAATCTCTTTTAGCTGTTATAGACACCCTATATATATTGTTAGTGGGGCACACTAGCTGAAGCATCCTATACTCTCATGCACTGCTTGAATTCTGACAAAATACATAAAGACATCGTATTTAACAACTTCAGAACAATTTGGGCTACAGGTAAAATTCAACTTGCACACTAGCAAGGAATTGTAAATTCCAAAACTCTGCTCACTGCCCGCCCCCCATTTTAGGAAATAAAGAAATAAGAATATTTTAAAATGCAGTTTTCTTAGAGGATGCTCAGAAATACATGCCTTGAGTACCATCTTCTGACAAAAGTACAGAATCAACCAGAGCTTGAACCACCTTCTAAATGCACTGCTGCTGCTGCTGCTAAGTCGCTTCAGTCGTGTCTGACTCTGTGCGACCCCATAGACGGCAGTCCACCAGGCTCCCCTGTCCCTGGGATTCTCCAGGCAAGAACACTGGAGTGGGTTGCCATTTCCTTCTCCAATGCATGAAAGTGAAAAGTGAAGTTGCTCAGTCGTGTCCGACTCTTAGTGACCCCATGGACTGCAGCCCACCAGGCTCCTCCATCCATGGGATTTTCCAGGCAAGAGTACTGGAGTGGGGGTGCCACTGCCTTCTCCAATCACAATGGGTGACTGTCTTTCAGTTTGTTTAGACCAGTGGTTCTGAACGGGGAGTGATTTTGTCTCCCTCCTCCAGGCAGTGACTGGAGACATCTTTACCAATCACTGTTGAAGAAGGGGGTATACTGGCATCTAGTGGGCAGGGGCTAGAGATGCTGCTGAACAGCCCGCAATGCACAGCACAGCCCCCACAAGAATCACCTAGCCCCAAGCACCAACTGTGCTGAGGCTGGAAAAATGTGATTTAGAGTAAAACTTTATATGGAAAGAAAGGAACACTTCCCTGAGATGTGCACAGGCTGCTCTATCAGACTGGTCTTGAATTAAGGCAGGTTGAACAAGTGATTCTGGACAATAATAATAATAATAAATCACAAAGAGCTTGTATTTTATGTATGACTCATATCTTTTTACTCATTTAATGCTCACAATATCCTGAGGCATAGGTGCCATTTTCTCCTTAATTTTTCCAGTAGGGGAAACAGACAGGGGGATTACGTAGCTTGCTTGAAGGCTAGTACCTAGTGAGTGTCAGAGCCAAGGCTTGGACCGTCTGGCTTTGGAGTCTGGGCTAAGTCCCACTACTGTGCTTCCCAGGATGGAACACTGAGAGAGAAAGCCTGTCTTTGCGCCTAATCCAGTGTGTGATCCTTAGCCAGCACCTTACTAGCCATCAAAGAGCCAAGAGCAACATTAACCAGAAACAAGTGTCAAGCTTCCCTTATGGTTCAGTTGGTAAAGAATCCGCCTGCAATGCAGGAGACTCCAGTTCAATTACTCGGTCGGGAAGATGCACTGGAGAAGGGATAGGCTACCCACTCCAGGATTCTGCAGTATGGGAGACTTGGGTTCGATCCCTGGGTTGGGAAGATCCCCTGGATAAGGGAAAGGCTACCCATTTAGTATTTTGGCCTAGAGAATTCCATGGACTGTATAGTCCCAGACACAACTGAGCGACTTTCACTTTTAAGTGTCACGGTGGGGTATTTTGATAGGGACACCTGAAAACTTAGCACTGTCATGATGCCTATAGGGCACTTTCTGAAGCCTTTAAAGGACAATGGTTCAATTATTCAAAGACATAGGCCAGGAGTCTGATTATTCATTTTACAAAAATCATCTCTGAAAACTATACTGTTTGCATACTCAGAAACTCCCTCTAAATGTTGAGGTTTGTTCCTTAAGTTAACTCACTTCCTTCTTCCTCCTGAACTTTCTTCTGTCTATATCCAACAGTCATTTAACCAAGAAATTATTTTCTTGTTCAAGTTTGGTTTCTGCATCTGATGCCTCTAGTGATAAAATTTAGCTACGTTAGATTAATGTAAAACTAATGAATAGGAAATCTAGTGGGCTAATGCCTTCATAATGGGGCCATATAATTCCTTAAAGACAGTCAGAGTTGGGGGGCTCAATTGCTCTCAATCAACTGACCCACCTACCATTTCAGCACCTGCTCTGAGCCAGGACCTGTCTAGGCCCTAGAAACACAAGTATGAGCAAGGCATGGAGCTGAGAGTCTCACAGGAAAGACAGAGATCTCAGGAAGGATAGGGGATAAACGGGAATTGCAGGGTACAATAGGCGTGCACACCGAGGGGATCCAGCCCACTGTGGTATCAGGAAAGGCCTCCTGTGTCAGCAATACTAAGGCAGTGTCTTCAAGGAGCTTGCAACATACTTAGGGAGATTAGACTGAGACCCAAAGCAATTGGAGAATAGGTGCAGGCTGAGTATAAGTGGGATGAGACTTATGGCAAAGAAAAGCTCTCTGAGGGATAAAAAAACATAGGGGGTTTCCAGGAGGGGAGACTTCAAGCTGGACTTTGAAGGATGTGTAGAATTTGGTGTCATAAAAGTGAGAACACAAACAAATGCCAGAAGGCAGGACCCATGAAAAACAGGCTGATTGGAGTATCAGCTGTGTTTTAGGAAGAAAACGTCCATATAAGACAAGAAGAGCATTTTAAGATGTAAGCGCCAGAGAGAATTAAACTGTTGTTCTAAAGGAGTGCTTAAACCTTCATTTATCTGTTTCAATGAAACATTTTCTATTCCAGTAATGACGGCGCTTCTCCTGAGTTATCACAGGTCAGGAGTCTCTATTTCAGTTGGGAAGAAAGCAACCTCTCCATGATGTTTTAGGTTGGTGTGTTGACATTTGTTCCCAGGAATGAAGATGAGCTGGATAAGATGACTCTGACCACTACGCTGCCAGTATAAAGATCTTGCGGGTTCTGAGGGTGAGGAGAAGTAAGAACTTGTGAAGAGGGTGAGCAATTGCACAGGAAATGAGTCTAGGAAAACATACTAAAAATACTCTTCTTTCATTTTCTCTCAAGGACCATGTCACTGAAAGCAGAGGTCGGTCTCCCAATCTCTGTGTTGAGCCTTCAGGTCTGGGAGAGAAGGGAGTGTGTGTGTGTGTGTGTGTGTGTGTTGGGTACCCAGTTGGGGAGAGGATGAGGAGGAGAGCTGTGGAGGAGGCTCTTACGTCTCTCTGTGCTATGATAGGGTGAGGGGACACTTTTGAGCTGTGGTGTTGGAGAAGACTCTTGAGAGTCCCTTGGACTGCAAGGAGATCCAACCAGACCATTCTGAAGGAGATGAGCCCTGGGTGTTCTTTGGAAGGAATGATGCTAAAGCTGAAACTCCAGTACTTTGGCGACCTCATGTGAAGAGCTGACTCATTGGAAAAGACTCGGATGCTGGGAGGGATTGGGGGCAAGAGGAAAAGGGGAAGACAGAGGATGAGATGGCTGGATGGCATCACCGACTCGATGGACGTGAGTTGGAGTGAACTCCGGGAGTTGGTGATGGACAGGGAGGCCTGGCGTGCTGCAATTCATGGGGTCACAAAGAGTCGGACACGACTGAGAGACTGAACTGAACTGAACTGATGGGCATTACTCGGCGCTGTGGGTCTCAGTCTGGGAGTTGCCAGACCCTACAGAAGAAGGTCCCTTGGAGAAGGAAATGACAACCCAGTCCAGTATTCTTGCCTGGAAAATTCCATGACCAGAGGAGCCCGGTGGGCTACAGTTCATGAGGTCGCAGAAAGAGTTGGACATGACTGAGTGACTAAACAGCAGGAACAGGAGACGCTTAGGAACCACTGAGAGTTCATGGTTTGGGTAAGGATGGCATGGTACAAACTGTGTAATGGGATGAAGCTAGCAACATTTGGAAGGGTCAGAAGCTCATCTCAGTGACTGAGGAAAGAGCCTAGAGGCGAGGACTCTGTTAAGACAGAAGGTATGAAGTGTTAAAGAAAGTCTGGTTAAGGTGGTGACAACTAATATAGAAGAGCTGCTGCTGCTGCTGCTGCTAAGTCGCTTCAGTCGTGTCCGACTCTGTGCAACCCCATAGACGGCAGCCCACCAGGCTCCCCCGTCCCTGGGATTCTCCAGGCAAGAACACTGGAGGGGGCTGCCATTGCCTTTTCCAATGCATGAAAATGAAGTCGCTCAGTCATGTCCGACTCTTTGCGACCTCATGGACTGCAGCCTACCAGGCTCCTCCATCCACGGGATTTTCCAGGCAAGAGTACTGGAGTGGGGTGCCATTGCCTTCTCCGAAATAGAAGAGCAAATTCAGGAAAAAAGCAATAGGATTGGGAAAGAGCACAAGCACGCTGAGACATGGAGCCCTGAGGCTGAGGTGTAAAGAGGAATAGGAATGCCCAAAGGGTAGGAGTGATGGATGCATTGAGCTTGTGGTGGTGGGAAGGAAGGAGGGTTAACTTTGGACACCAGAGGGTTATTAGCTTAGACCACCAAAGTGAATACAGGAGAATGGATACACCCGAAAGAAGTGAAAAATAATGGTCTACTGAGCACCTACTGTATGCCAGGCACTTAAGAATTTCCCACTCACATTTTCAGAATTCTCCTGTCTCAGGGCTTGGGCTGTTATCTCCATTTACAGATGAGAAAATGTGATGCTTGGAGAGGTAAAGTACAAACCCAGTGTGATACAGCTGAGAATGGGGAGCACTGGAATGCTTGGCTCAGAACCCAAGTTCTTAACCTGCACGATATTCTGCCAGAAGAGCAGAGGGCTTAAGCTGACCCGTGCAGGCATCCTCAGTCAGGGGAGGGGAAGAGGAGGAGAAACCAGTGAAGTGCCCAGAGAGGTCAGATGAAGACCAGGATGTGGCTGTTGGAGACGCAGGGACATGGGGACGAGGGTCCCCCACACAGGTGCCACCACACAGTGCATGAACGCAAAAAGTCTCTGTTGCTACTTATGAAGACATTTGGAAATACAAGGGATTGTTTCATAATATTTTTTCTGAGTTGTTTATCTTATTTAGAGTGGATTGAAAGCCAAATCCCCAAATGTAATCATTTCACAATAAAAAAACAAAAACACCAAATCATGTGTATATCCTACCTGGAGCTGTCCCTGGAGGAGAGGCTGACTTTGAGGAGTTATTCGGCTTGATTGATCTATTTACGACAGGAGCTGAAACACACAATCATATATATATATTAGGGTTATGTGTATATATTGTAGACACAGTCTACTGATGGAGATTTACACTTATGGAAAAATGCATGGTAGAAATAATGGTCTAGACTGGATAATTTGCAAAGAATGGGAGACACACTTAAGCCCACAAGCCATTAAAAGCAGCCTTTTCAGAAGAAAAAAAGAAACATTTTTCGAATGAATATGTTAATAATTAAAGTGAATACTTGCTTGGAATTTCATTTGCCAAACTGGGGGTCTCAGAGATGAAAGAGTTTGTTTTTCGTCAGAGGAACATGTATTAAACTAACAAGTGGAGGGGCCAAATTAATAGCCCTGCCTTCCCTGCCACACATCATTTCTCCTGGATTTTGTAGGTTTGGGGGTATGGGGGAATTTCATTTGTACTTGTTGTTTTGTGGTTATGGGTGAATTCAGGAATCCTGGAGGGCCTAGACGCTGTTGTTGATATTTAGGGCGTGAAGGAGAGGGCTGTGACGTGATGACACCGTAAAACCTGAGTACCGCTACTTCGGAGTCAGGTTTATTAGATGAATAGCGTTACTTGAAGAGGCAGCATTTATACAGAATTATATTCTCCATAGTGACTATGTCCAAAGTAATCCTGAGGGTACGTGGCATGGGCTTTTGAAGATAGTTTATTTGTAACTGCATTTGTTACTTCGTGAAGGATTTACAAATGAAATGTTTCTTGTGGGCCTGAGGTAGCACTAAGTTTTAAAGAATTAGAACACAGAGCATATTTTATTCTTTCATTTCTCAGTCCTCTGCAGAAATTATTCCTGGTACAATATTTGTAAGGTTAGCCTGGTGGCTCATGACCTCATTAGTATTAGATTTTATGAGAAATCTATTCTGAGTGAAGAGCTAAAGAGAAGAACCTAGGTGCTTTTATAATTTGAGAAGACAGTATTAAATCATGGAAGAGGATGGAGAAAGAAGAATCAAGGTTGAAAAACACAAGCATGGGTTGCTCACTATGCTCTCTGATGGACCAGCCACTCAACCAAAGAAGGCAAATGCTGTGGCCGTGGAGCAGAGGGGTCTCAGCAGCATCATGTCTGAGCCCTTTGGTACTTGCGAGCAAATAATGCCCCAGTCAACTGGTAGAAGTTTTCAGGTGCTTAAAACTGCAAACTCTTGCCTTTTTCAGATGGGACTGAACTGTCTTCTGTGGGATGAATATAGTTTTCATCTTCATCTTCCACAGGGACCACATAATCAGCCTAAAAGAAATACAGAAATGCTGTACACTTGCAGTTTACTGGATAAGAAAGAGTGATATTAAGAAATTTTTCATAATCCATATACCATTAAACGTTATGATGTAAAGTGATTTGGTTACTTCTAGTATATTCACAGAGTGCAACCATCACAACAATTATCTTTAGAACATCGTCATCACGGCCAAAAGGAACCCTGCGCCCAGTAGTCACTCCTAACCGCCCCCTCCCCTGACCCAGTCAACCATGAACCTTCTTTCTGTCTTTAAGAACTGCCCATTCGGGACATTTTATGTAAACAGAATCATACACTATTAAAATATGCAGTCTTTTGTGATTTCTTATGACAGTAATTTCAAGGATTAGCCACGTTGTACTATGTATCACTACTTCATTTCCTTTTATGGACAAATCATATTCCATTGTATGATTATACCCCATTTTACTTACTGTTTCTACTTTGGGACTGTTATAAGTAATGATATGAACATTAATGTACAAATTTTGTGTAGATGGACATTTTTCTTGGGAATATACCTAAAGATGGAATTTCTGGATCATATTGTAGCTCTATATTTAATAGTTTGAATAACAGTTGTTTTCCAAAGTGGCTGCACTAATTTTTCATTACCACTAGCAATGTATAAGGGTTCCAATTTCTCCACATATTCATCAGTACTTGTTATTGTCTTCTTTTTTATTATAAACATCCTTGTAGGTATGAAGTGGTATCTAACTGTAATTTTGATTTGCATTTCCCTGATGGTTATCAGCATCTTTTTGTCTGCTTATTGGCCATTTATATATATTCTTCAGAGAAAAATCTATTCCACCCCTTTGTCCACTTTTAATCTGGTTGTTTATTGTTTTTATCTTTAGATGATTAAAGTTCTTTAAATGTTCTAGATATAAATTTTTATAGATATATAATATGCAAAAAAATTCTCTCATTCTATAGGTTGTCCTTTACTTTCTTTGTGGCATCATTTACAGCACAAAATTTTACATTTTAAAGTACATTTTATCTATTTTTTCTTTTGTTTTATCTAAGAAACCATTGCCTATTCCAAGATCATAAAGATTTATACCTCTGTTTTCTTCCAAGAATTTTATAGTTTTATTAATAGCTCTTATACTCAGTCCTATGATCCATTTTTATCTAATTTTTTAAGATATGATGTGAGATAGGAGCTCAATTTCATTCTTTTGAAAACAGTGGCTGACTTTATTTTGGGGGGCTTCAAAATCACTGCAGATGGTATTGCAACCATGAAATTAAAAGACGTTTACTCCTTGGAAGGAAAGTTATGACCAACCTAGACAGCATATTAAAAAGCAGAGACATTACTTTGTCAACAAAGGTCCATCTAGTCAAGGCTGTGATTTTTCCAGTGGTCATGTATGAATGTGAGAGTTGGACTATAAAGAAATCTGAGCGCCAAAGAATTGATGCTTTTGAACTGTGGTGTTGGAGAAGACTCTTGAGAGTCCCCTGGACTTCAAGGAGATATAACAAGTCCATCCTAAAGGAAATCAGTCCTGAATATTCATGGGAAGGACTGATGAAGCTGAAACTCCAATACTTTGGCCACCTGATGCGAAGAGCTGACACATTTGAAAAGACCCTGATGCTGGGAAAGATTGAAGGCAGGAGGAGAAGGGGATGACAGAGGATGAGATGGTTGGATGGCATCACTGACTCAATGGACGTGGGTTTGGGTGGACTCCGGGAGCTGGTGATGGACAGGGAGGCCTGGTGTGCTGTGGTTCATGGGGTCACAAAGAGTCGGACACAACTGAGCGACTGAACTGAACTGAACCGATACAGTTATCTTAGAACTATTTGTCTAAAAGAGTGATTTTTCCCATTAAATTGTCTTGGCACCTTTGCCAATAATCAATTGACCATAAATAGGGGGAGGGAGTGATTTTGTAAGAGTTATTAAATGTCCACTTGAGTTTCTTCCTTAATACATTTCATGTGAAAATTTAACAGCTTCATATACATTATTTCACTGAATTCTTTCAATAATACCTACCTATTAAGTTAGGTATTTTTTAAAATTTATTTATCCTTATAAATAAAGGATAAGGAATTTGAGATGAGGAATTTGAGAAAAGTTGAGTAACCTGTCCAAGGTCAAATAAAATCACAAAACTGATACCTTGCAAGGACAGGTCCTGGGTCTGTGCTCTGGGCACCAGCGAAGCCCTGGAACATTTGTGTTGAATGAAGGGCTGGCCTTTTGTCAGCGGATGCTGGAGAGGTAGTCCAGGATGGCCATGTAGCACCTGGGCTCTAGCATCTCATGATCTGGGTCCAAATGCTGGCTCTAGCATATAGCTCTTTGACCTTGGACAAGTTCTTCAACCCCTCGTCACCTCATCTGTACCATTTCCTCCTCTGTAACCCTTCATAGGGTTGCTCTGAGGGTGTGATGAGATAATACACACAGAGGGCTCAGATCACCAGCCGATACACAGTGCTCGTCAAGTGCTAGACCCTCCTGTCATTACAGGGCAGTTGCTCCTCCACCCCTCGCCCCAACTCTCGCCTGTAACCCATGTTTTGCCTGTAACCTGTATGGCAGAGCTACACACTTTTATTTGTGCTTGTATTTGACTTCTTCCTTTCCTATCTAATGTCTTGGCCAGATCTTAATGTCTTCTATTTCTTTTTTAACTCTTCTTCATCTTGATTGTCCATCTCCTCATTCCAGAATGTATCTCCTCCAGTCATCCCCTTTCCCCGCTGGTTCAGACTTGCCTGAGCCACCACCACAAAGCTGTTATTAGCAAAACTCGGCCTCTCCCCACTGGGGTCCACCTCCAGTTATTCACAGAAATGGAGAGCCTCACGTAACTCACAGTCTTCATTTGTATTCTGTGTCTGAGTTGGTATCTTCCTATAGACCCTCTGAATGCTGGAAGAATTCACAGTGAGACCCTAACAGATGGTCTCCCTGCCGTGTCCCATGCTCAGATTCTCCTTGCCACCTGTTCACACCCTGAAAGGGCGTCATCCCCTCGGACTGACAGACAGACTGAGGATTGACAAACCAAATTCATTCTCAGTTTGCTGACCTCCTGACTTAAACTGTCCCTGGAGAGGGGGGTCATAAGCTCAAGTGCTTACAAGCAGGCATGGAATAGCAACTGGGCATGTGCAGAGTCAGGCTGTGTCCATGCCTTGTATCAGCGGTGAAGATGATGAGAAATGGAAACAGGGGCCGGGGATTCTCAGCTGAGTTGGAAGGGTGCCATGAGGCTCAGCTGCTTCGAGGCCATGACTGGCCATGTGTTGACAGGCCTTTGTTTTTCAGGAGAAACTAGAAAAGCAGATTTTATAAAGAATCTAGAATATGGTAGAAAGGAATCCCATTTATACAATACATAGAATGATTCTTTGTGTGAGACACTGAATTTAGTTAAGTATTTATATTCCTTTCTTAAATCTTTAAAGGAACCTGAAAAGATGAAAAGATGAGACTCAGAGAGGTTATCTGATAACTGCTGCTGCTGCTGCTGCTGCTGCTGCTGCTGCTGCTGCTGCTAAGTCGCTTCAGTCGTGTCCGACTCTGTGCGACCCCTTAGACGGCAGCCCACTGGGCTCCTCCGTTCCTGGGATTCTCCAGGCAAGAATACTGGAGTGGGTTGCCATTTCCTTCTCCAATGCATGAAAGTGAAAGTGAAGTCGCTCAGTCGTGTCCAACCCTCAGCGACCCCATGGACTGTAGCCTTCCAGGCTCCTCCATCCATGGGATTTTCCAGGCAAGAGTACTGGAGTGGTTGCCATTGCCTTCTCCATCTGATACCTAAAGTCACACAACTAGTAAGTGTGAAGTGGGAATTTGGGCCTGGATGCTACCTCTATTTTATTTAAAAAGTCTCTCTTTTATGTCTCCTGTTGGGCTACAAATTATACTAAGGTGGAAAAGGTCATTTCACAGCATGTTTGTAAGCTATAGGTTTTATCACCTATAGGCATTTAGAAACAGTTGCTTCTTCAAGAAGCTGCGGTACCATTATGTCTGGTGATGGTTAAGAGTTGCCTTTAATGTTGTTTTCTTTCTTAGCCTGTTGCACTTGTGTACTCAGTCGCTCAGTCATGTACGACTCTTTGCGACCCCATGGACTGTAGCCCGCTAGGCTCCTCTGTCCATGGGATTTCCCAGGCAAGAATCCGGGAGCGAGTTGCCATTTCCTACTCCAGGGGATCTTCCTGACCCAGGGATCAAACCCACATCTCCTGCACTGGCAGGCGAATTCTTTACCACTGAGTCACCTGAGAAGCCCACTGCACTTGTACAACTGTTCTAAAGGCTAAGTTTGAGGGCATGTCTTTGACTTTCTTTAAATGCAGTACTTCTGGGAGCCATAACGTATTAGGCTTTATCAGTCATTCTTACAATAGTCTGAGTAAGTTCACCCATTCATTTTTAAAAATTTCATAGGGAATAAGACATGAAAAGTTAGGTGCTGGCAGAAGGGACATTGGTAAGATAAACCTAGAAATGGGTCCCAGACAGTTGGCAAAGGAGGTTCCTGGATACCTGGGGCTGGGGAGAGAGAGAGAGAAGCAAGAGATGCTGAAGGAAGTGCGGGGTCAGTTCTTCCACGGGTTGTGCAGGGTCTCCATACAGACAGGGGGTCTCCAGTATACATCCTGTTGCACCCCTCTGCAGCTTAGAGGATCAGAGAGAAAAGAAAGTGGGGGAAAGGACATGAGGCAGGACAGGGAGAGAAGCATGGGAGGATAAAGATGGGGAAGTATCTTATGGAGGAATGAGAGATTTGCAGGAAACGGAGGGATAAGAAAGAGGAAATAGTGAGAGGGGCACAAATCCAGGTTGGATATTACATCATATACCTGATTAGTACATGAAAGTGCTTAAATAAGGCCATATGTGACATTTTAAGAGAAAACATCCTTTCAGCAGGACAATGGAGAGTTTCGGGGCAGGTGGTTAGGGCCGGTCAGAGACCCAAGCCTGGAGGAAGGAAGACACACCTGAGGCTACACTGTCCTGCCCCTCCCCGCACCTGGCCCCTGCATCCAGCCTTCCCCGTGGTCTGGGCAGCCTTCCCCGGACAGATTTACTTTACCTCATCCTCAAGGAGCTCTTTGGGTTTGGGTGGGACTTGAGGTTTATGCAGTGAAGTGTTGGCCGGCAGAGAGGTGGCCAGTCTCGCTTTTGCCGAAGGCCAGTTGGGTTTACTGGGAAGAGTCTTGCTGAAGGGTGGAGACTGCCTCTGGCTTGATCGGTTGTCTTGAGAGGAACAACAAGAACAACAAAACATAAGAGGAAAGGGTTCTGGATCATTTCCTGGGCAGAAGCCACCGAGTTCTAGAAAGTATAAAACTACCAGCATCCATGTAGCCAACATGCTATTGACTGGGGCATTCCTTTAAAGAGTATGACAGGCAACAATTTCAACAACCCATTGACCTACATTATAAAAACCAGAACAGTATCCTCCCAGGGAGCCATGAAACCCACAGACCCAGGAGAGCTGACAGTCCAGGCATGCGGCTAAATAGAGTAGATGGTGACCTTGGCAGTGTCGGGGGCTAAGGGGAGCAGTAATCCTCAGTGGGTTCACTTTGCTCCCTGAAGCCTTAAGTGCGATGATTCTCAATCCTGCTTATACATAGGAGCCACCTGTGAAAGTGAATGTGTTAGTTGCTAAGCCATGTCTGACTCTTTGTAACTCCATGGACTCTACCCGCCAGGCTCCTCCATCCATAGGATTTTTCCAGACAAGAATACCGGAGTGGATTGCCATTTCCTTCTCCAGGGGATCTTCCTGACCCAGGAATCCAACCTGGGTCTCCCACATTGCAGGCAGACTCTTTACCATATGAGCTACAAGGGAAGCCCCTAGGAACCACCTAGGAGCTTTAAGAAAAATGCCAAGGCCCCACCCCAAACATGCAGTTTAAAACTTCTGGGGAGGGACCTTTCATTATAGGTTTTAAAAGTTCCCCAGGTTATTCTAAGGTATATGCAGGTTGCAACTACTCATCTGGTAAACCTACACATTCCTCCCCTCAATGGTTTCCTTGAATGGGAGAGAAGTTGTGAATCCCCTGGTCCAGGGCCATCCTCAGCAACTGTTGCGGAAGGAGTCCAGTCTCTGAAGTCGAGGGCCCTGGGTTCAGGCCCCTGCTCTCCACCCACCAGCTGCCCTCCTTTGGGCCTCTTCTTCTTTATGTCACCTCTCTGGGACTCACATTCCTCATTTTAAAGATGAAGATGGTTAACTATCCACTTCAGAGAGTTATTGTAGGGGTTAGGAAGAAAACAACAAAGGCAGGGGGAACATCGTGTCTGACAGACAATGCCTAATAAACAGAACTAACCTTACCTGCGTCATATGATGGAGGGCTTAGGCAACAGGGGTCTACCCAGTTGATCTGTGAGTGCAGATTCTGACTGATCCATTGTGAGAAAATCTTAGCATGGGAATAACCTGGTGGGTTCCCCATCCTGGAACAGCGCAGGTGCCTACACTGGCTCCCTGCTTCCTCTGGCCCTGGCTCAATGCAGCAGTCCCTGCCTCTGCCTGTCCTGCTCTGCTCTTGTCCTGGGGCCTGGTCCAGCTCTCAGCCCATGCTTCTGTATCGCTGAAGTTGTGTGGTTAACTTCACATTGGGTGCCTCTCAGGAGCCTCTTTCCGGTAGTGTAGCTGTGTTAAGGCACCAAGGCATCTACTCTGCTGTGCCTGTGACAGTTTTTATAGCTTTGTTGGCAGCTCCTGGAGTTTACTGAGATTTCTTAACATAAGATTTAAGCCCAGCAGAAGTAGCAAAGCACAGAAAACAGGCTCTGAAGAGTATGACCTGGAATGAGCTGCTTGTGTGTGCGCATGCTCAGTCACATCCAACTCTTGACAACCCCACGGATTGACTGTAGCCTGCCAGGCTCCTCTGTCCATGAGATTCTCCAGGCAAGAAAACTGGAGTGGGTTGCCATTTCCTCCTCCAGGGGATCGTCCCAACCCAGGGATCAAACTTATCCCTTGTGTCTTGTGCATTGGCAGGCAGATTCTTTACCACTAACGTCACCTGGGAAGCCCATAGGAGCTGCTTAAATCTGCCCCTCTCCCCACCCCCAGCTTGAATGGTTGTCTCCTGGTCTGTAAAACGGGCCTGATGCAGCTCCTTCCTTCCTGAGGTTGTTGCGATGACTGAAGGAGGTCACAAATTGGGTGGTGGTGTGTGGAGCAGAGTGATGAAGAGCTAGGGCTTTGGAGGCTGAGTGGCCCAGCTTGCGTGCCAGTTCTGCCACTTATAAAACCTTGGCCCAGTGAATTCCCTCTTCCGAGCATCTCCTTTTTCCTTTGTGATAGTCATGAAGGTGAAAGGAAAGCGCTAAGTTGTGAACTGTAAAAAGTCTGGGAGTGGGTCTGTCTTGCTAGCTGCTGAGCACAGCCCTGGCACACAGCAGGTGCTCAGTAAGTGAATCATTGCACAAAGCAAGGGACAGGACCTGGCACCCACAAGGAGGCAGTTAGCTACAAGGACCCCTTCACTCCCAGGGGTGCCAGGGTGAGCACCACAGACACAAGCCCTTCCTCGCCTTTGTTGAACTTTAGTCACTTGTTAGAATGGAACACAGACTTCTTGGAGGGGCATTAAAAGCTACACTCAGGCCTGGAGACCACACCTAAGACGCGTCCCTTTAATTCGTGAGCCTCATTCTCCGCCTAGAGCTCTTTACTGCTCCCCACAGTTAAGAGTCTAGAGTCTAGACTCAGCCTCTGTACAGCCTGCCGATGTGGGGGCGGGGTGAGAGAGGAAGGAGGGGCCTTAGCAAACACAGATCCTCGCAGCTCTCCTTGTCCTCTACAGTCATCTCAAGAGAAATGTCAGAGCTTGAGTGTAGGAAGCTGGAGGAGAAGCAGCGACTAATCTCAGGACTGCCTTCTCTGGGGACTACAGGAAATGAGGTGGGGTGGGGTTGGGAGCCACGTGGGGTGTGGTCGCTTTATCTTTTGCCTGTTTCCAACATTCCCAGTTTGCAGAGGTTACCCCCTCCTTCACCAAAGGGCAAGCTTTCCAGCAGGGGGCTCCAGTACCTGTGAGTGACCAGATGACCCCCTTGGAGGTGGTGAGAGTGAGAGCTGCCCAACACCCTGCAACCTCGGCCCGACCCGCTCCCTGCTGCCCTGCAGGCGGAGTGCCCAAGGTCCGGCAGGGACTCACCTACGTACTCGCCCCTGGTGAAGGGCAGGGCGGGGTGAACTGTCCGTGTCTCCTGCTCCGCAGGGGGCGGCTCGTAGCTGTCGTCCCCGGCCTCCTCAGCTGGCAGCACGTACATCTCTGAGTCCGAGTGCTCATCTGGGTTTTCATAGTCGCTGTCCTGCGAGTGCAGACACCATGCTCAGGGCCGCATGCATTCTTAGGGGGCCAGAGCTGCTCCCCCAGCAGAGGGGCAAGAAAGCGAGGCTGGGAGGGGCTGGCTAAGCAGGGTTAGGCAGCTGTTAGTGGCAACGCTGGGGTTGAAGCCAGGCCTTTTTGTTTCCAAAATGTATCACCTGGACTGTATCCTGGGGAAACGTGTGGGCATCTAACCCCGAGGGTGGCTGAATTCTGTGTGTCTGCAAAGAACAGCCAGAGGTAAAATATATCTCGAGAAGACAGAAAAAGGACCCAATAAAATAAAATAGCCAAATAGGTTTTATTAACCATAATGTTGATGGTTGAGGAAAATGTAAGTTTATTAAGAGAGGGTAAGAGGAAGCTCAGGAATACAGACACCTTTGAGGAGATGAGGTCTATTTGTTTTAAACAAAGCTGGAAAGCTTCAGGGATGAGGACTTCAAACCGATTCAGTCCATTCTCTTTCTTTTTTGAAATCTTGAGGCACTTATGCCAACTAAGACTTTTATTATTATTACTATTTATTTTATGGCCACACCACATGGCGTGCAGGATCTTAGTTCCCTGACCCGGGATTGAACCTATGCCCCCTGCAGGGGAAGCTCAGAGTCTTAACCACTGGACCACCAGATAAATCCCTCTTTCTGTTTCTTTTTTTAATATGCATTTTATTTAAGTCCATCTTGAAAATACATTGACCCAGTCCAAAGTTCACACAGTTCACAAGGAAGAAGGTCTTCCCAGCTGCTCAGTTCCTCTCCCCTCAGGCAAATAGAGCTACTAGCTTCTTGTGCATTTTGTGTGATTTTTTTTTTTTCTGCATGCAGCGCACACGTATATTAACATACTCATGTGCAGGAAATCTTTGATTCAGGACTTAAGAGGTCCTCTGACCTCTGTGCCCACTGTTCCCACACACCGCCTGACACAATGCTTCATCCAAACACGATTTTCCACTGAATCGATGATGCACCTGCCTTCTGGTCTGACAATTGTGTAACACTAAAATGGATGTTGGGCTTCCTTCAGAGCTGAATCCTCAGGGCCCGTGACGGGGCCAGCCCATGATAGGCGCCCAGGACGTTGGGAACAGGCAGAGGAGTCAATGAGTGCCCACTGCGCTTTCCTCCTCAGCTGGAAGGGAGATGGAGGGTAAGGGGTGGGAGGGGGAAAGAGAAAGGAGGCTGCAGAGAGCGTCTCCCAGGTGGCTGGAGGCGCCTGGGAGACAGACGAAAAGGAGGAGAGAGCCCAGAGGAGGGTGCTTCTCCTTAACCCTGGCGTGGGGGAGACAGGAAGGGACACATGAGAAAACCACTGTAGGGAGATTTTCCAAAACCCTAGGTCAGAAATAGCAGATGGGAATGTAAAACTAGGCTGAATAAAATAATGATAATAGTGATTATTATTATAACCAACATTTGTATGCACTGCATACCTCACTAATCCCTCACCACAAGCATAGGAGATAGTATTTTTTTTAATCCCATTTTACAGTTGAGGAAACTGAGGCACAGAGGAGTTGAGTAATTCTGAGTCTGCAATCTGTGATCTGGGGAAATCAGTGATGATTCCCAGGCAGGGGGCCTTGGAGATAGAGTAGGAGTGAAAGGGTGGGCTGGAGGGGAGGCTTAAGAGGGCAAGACCCTGGCTTCCTAAGCCAGGGACCCTCTTTCCAGGCCAAGGACCTGATCACTGCTGTTGTGACATTCCAGGGTGATGTCAGTATGAATACTGAGAAACAGTTGCTTTAATAGACATACAGAAAGTGAAAGAACCAGTGGGCAGCCAGACACATGTGCCTGAGCTGGGGATGGCGTGGGCATCCCACTTTGTTTCAGTTTTTTCTCGGAGCAGAGGTGGGCTTCATGGACTTAATTACCTGGAGGCTGAGGATTGGTGTGCATAATGGGGAAGGTTCTGGCGTCCTTGCCGCCCCTCCAGCAGAGCAGTCTGACTGAGAGGAACAGGTGGGCAGAGGTGGCATAGAGAGTATAGGAAGAGAGACCCCATGTCAGCTGTTCCTAGCAGCCATCCTCTGACACAGGCCTGCCCACCAGATTGTGCCCCCCATGAAGACCGGACTGAGATGCAAATCTAGGACCCAGCACAGGACCTGCTACAGGGTAGGTGCCCACCCACCGTAATTGGAATGGATGAGTGCATTGATGCTGCCTGGGCTCTGAGGGGACTGAGGAGGAGGGAATGGCTGCTCAGAAGTCCTGAGCTGGCCCTTCATTTGGAAAGTCTCTTTGTGGGAGATGTACCATGAGCCTCTCCTACTTAAGCACCATAGAATGCATTGAATGCCTTCTCATCAAGAGGATTACAAGAGAATCTGTTCAAACTTCTGAGAGTTTTAACGGATCCTCCCCCAAGAAGTTATTCTAAATTATGACAAAATTCATTTGTTAATTCATTAATTCACTCAATACTTGAGGAAGTGCAATACTTTGGACAGTCTGATGGGAACTCTGAAGGGAGGGACTGTGTTATCAGACAAAAATCTTGCCAAATTGACCATTCCTTCATTCATTTAATCAGAATTTATTCACCTACTCTGTACCAGCTTGACTCTGAGCATAGTCCCCGGCCTCACAGAGCTTATATGTTAGCAGGAGAGACCAACAACAAACAAATAATTAATAATAAATAAATAATCAGGTGGATGAAAATCTGTCCCTGGTGACGGCACTGAAGGGGGGTTCAGAGAAGGGTGCACAGGTCTGCATGGGTCGAATGTCATCAGGTCTGGAGGCTTTATCAACAAGTCTGGATTTCATTCCATGTACAAAGGGAATCCAATAAGGATAGTGAATGACTGTGAGTGAATGTTCAGTCAATTCATGTTACAGCTGATGGGCTTTCCTGGAGTCTCAGTAGGTAAAAAATCCACCTGCAAGGCAGGAGACCTGGGTTCGATCCCTGGGTCTGGAAGATCCCCCTGAGAAAGAGATGGCAACCCACTCCAGTAATCTTGCCTGGGAAATCCCATGGAGAGGGGAGCCTGCTGGGCTGCAGTCCATGGGGTCGCACAGAGCTGGACGCAAGATAGCGACTGAACCACCACCATAGCTGGTACTTCCGTTTTGGTTGTTTGACTTGGGGACATAAGTCATTCCCTCCTCTTCAGGCTGATTTTATTTTATGTTTTCTAAGTCCCCAATGTGTGTACTTTTCATCCAGCGAGCGAGCTCAGTTTTCTTGGCTGCCTGGTCCAGCTTCTTCAACTTTGCTTCAGATGTGACTTGGTGGTGCTGCCAGCAGGGGGCGCAGCTGCAGCGCTTCTGAGGGATCAGTGCCTCCCTCAGAAGTTCCTCCCTCAGGAGCTCCATGTCTGAGTGACCCACAGAGAGGCCACCTCCTCCCTTCTTTATAAAAATCTTTTCTCTGCAGTTGAAAAGGGAAGAACTCCGGTCTCCTAATACTCAGAATAAAATCCAGGCGGGTGTAAACAGTGTGGAGCTGGGCTCAGGCTGAGTTCTGGGCACTGGACAGGAGTCCTGGGTTCTCATTCTACTGGGCCTTTGAGAAATTGAGACTGTTAGCAAGTCATTTTCATGCTCTTGGCCTCAGTTTCCACAGGGGATATGTGGTTGTATGGAGGCCCTCTGGGATCCCTTCCAGACATGAAGCTCACAGACTAGAGAAGACTAACTTTCTGCGGGAATATGATATATGAGGAATTATCATCGTGCCCAGGAGTTTTTAGGATGTCTTGTCGCTTGAAGACTCAGCTCCAAAGAGCTCTATGGGCTGCAGAGCCGTCTTGAAGGGGTTCACAGTTAATTCAGACAGACCACTCCAATGTCGTCAGGTCAGGGAGGGCCCTCTCAACCTGAAGCCCTCCGAGTTTGTTCGTATCCTTTTGGTCATAGCAAGCCTCTTGGGTTTGAAAAACCTGGTTCTGAGATCTGGGTTTGACTTTTTGAACCACAAGTACTTACCCTCTCCATGCCTTGGTTTCTTTGCCTATAAAATGGGCAGGACTGATGTCCAAACTGTTTAACCACTAATATGGCTCAGGTGCTGACCATGACCTTGAAGAGTGTCCCAGAGGCTCCCTGATGTGCCAGGCATTCACGCTTCAGTTGTTGGTTTGATTAGGGCTCCTGGCAGGAACCAAGCAGTGATGGGACACTGGGGAATTCAGGGCAAAAGCATTTGCCAACTGATTGGGAAATATTCAAACACTTAAACATCTTTTTTTGGTTCTGAATACCAGTAGAAAATGGGGATAAGAATGCCGACTCATAGGGCTGTGGTGAGGATTACATGAAACGGTAGGTGTAAAGCTCCTAGCCCGGCACAATGTGGTGCTGGCCCAAGTCAGCCTAGTGCTGTCTTGCCTGTTGGTGGCCCTTCCAGCCCAGCTATCTCCCGTCTGTGATGGGCAGCTGACTGCCAGCATTTCATTCAGAAACAAGTCCTTATAAAGACCTCCCAGGGGCCATGGTGAAAATGGTACCCTTCTCATCCCAGGAACAAATACTCACGAAGTCATCTGACCACTGCTCCTCTTCATCGGCTGGTCTCTCTGAAATGGCATGTTGGAAGCAAAATGAACAATAGAAATTTTTGCCGGCCAGCTCCACCCTGTCCACGAGCGCCCTGTACCTGCCTGCCCTGCCCTTGGGCCACATGCTCCCATCTGCTAGGCCTGAAGCAGTTATTACAGTCATCTCACATTCATTCCTTTTGAATCTTTTTCTAAAAAACAGTTAATTTTTGAAGTATTAGTAAAAGTCCCACTAGGGCAGAGAAATGGTAACTCTGACCCTTAACGTCTTTGTCAAGGGACATTTTTGAACCTTGGAATAGCAATCCATACTGTCCTGCTTCCTCATATATTTTTTTAATCAACATGTGGATGGTGTAGTAGGAAGAGCCCTGGACAGGGAGTCAGAGAGACCTAAATTCTCATCCAGGCTGTAACTTCTCTGCACCTCTTCAATTTTTAGATCTATAATATAAAATTCAAGATCTCTAAAAGGGGATCACTTCCATGATTCTCTCTGGCTCTAACACTGACTTTTTTATTAAAAAAATTTTTTCCCCATGTGTTACTACATGCTGGGCAATATTATCAGAGCTTCATATTCACTTCATTTTCTCAAAAACCGTATGAGGAAACTGAGGCCTAGAGAAGATGAATCTTTTGCCCAAGATCATGTAGTAAACGGTAAAGTCAGGAGTTGAGCCCTGCAGGTTGACTGACTTCCAAGTGCATGCTCTGAACCTCAGCACCACGCTGCTCTTGCTGGCCTTGGGCTCCAGGGTGCAGCCACTGTCTTAGGCTCTCCAGCAGGTGTAAAAATGGATGTGACAGGTCTTGAGCAGCTTGTGATCTTGAAGAATGAAATAGGCCTGGATTATGATAGCCAAGGAGACTCTTTGACCCCTTTTCCTCCAAAACACATTTAGAGTTTGAGAAGCTTAGCATCAATCCCATCACATAAACTGACCTTAGAGGCTAAATAAAATTCTCTCAATTAGGCCCAAGTTCAGATGGTAGAGTGGCTTCAATGAGTGCACCATAGAGGACCACATCTCTCTGCCTACCCCACTGAGCCATTGTGGCTAGAGGACTTGATGGATGGTCCCTGAATCCCCCAGAACCTCAATAGAAACTTTTCTTGCCATTTCTGCCACAGGAGACCACTGATTCCAGCTCTAGGCAGTTCCACAGAGGCACAAGGAAAAGAATTATGGAGATGAAGTGAGAGCAGGAAGGAGGTCTTGTATCAGAACGACCACATTTTAAGAAATGACAGCAACAGCAACTCTCTCTTGAGAAAAACGTGATAGACACAAAGAAGGAGCTTCATTCTACAAGTGGATCAAACTTTGACATGAACAGAAAGTAATTCTTATGAATTATTTTCATAATTGGGCTGACCTATACCAAATGACAGTGTACTCTGATCACTAAGTTGCCAAGAATCCTTGGAAGAATAGGTGAACGAGTCTTCCCAATATGCCAATATTGCCCCAATGGAAGTACATTTCTAATACCTTAACTCTGAGGATAACTGAAGGTCAAAATGTACAGCAGCAAGATGCTATTGTTTCAACCATTTAAAACAGAAACATTTATAAGATATTTTTATAAGACACACTTCCTTGGCTTGGTCAACCCTGGAGTCAGGATCCGCTTGATCATCAGCTAGTGCAAAAAGCAGCTGTAGCTGTCATCTAACTAGCTTTCCTGTCTCTATGATCTTCAATTCATCCTTCCGGCTGTTTCTAGTTATTTTCTTAAAATAGAAATTGGCTCATGCTGCCCCTTTCCTCAAGAATCATCATTGGCTCCCTACGGGATAGTGTCAAGCTTCTGTGTCAACACATTCACACACCTGTACCTACTCTCCCTCCCTTGCTCACTTACAGTGATGCCGGAGAGCTTGCCCCTCCATCCTGGGCTTTTGATAGTTCTCCGCTCTGCTCACGCTGCTCCCCCAGCCCATCTCCCTCCTTCCGTGGAAACCCCTGGCGTCCCTCCTCCATGAGGTCCTCTCCAGTCCCTCTGGGTTATGGGTTATGACCTCGTAGATGCTGCTGGCACCTTGTGACATGTACTTCATCTGACCTAAGAGACACAACTTAGTGTCTCTGTACTGAAAAGCAAGCCCTATTTATCTTTGGGTCTGGATGCCATTTTGCATTTGTAATTCTGCACTAATACTGAAATAAAAGCATAAGCCAGTAAATGAATTGAATGAGTGAAAATGAGGATAGTAATAAGAGATTCCATCATTGAATATTTCCTGCGTGCTGGGTGCTAGGGGAAGTATTATGAATGTATTTCTTTGTTTATCGTCAAAACAGTCTCCATTGTAGGTGCCTTATTATTTGTTTTATAGGCAAGGAAACTGAGGCTAAGAGAGGTTGCAAAACCTGTCTGAGGCACACGGCTAGTGAGTGTGGGGACTGGATTGGAGGCCAAGCTGTGTTGGCTTCTGCAGCTGAAATCTCATGTGAACGGCCTGGCCCTCCACTGAGCATTCAGATAAAACCCAGGAGAAACAGACATTGTGGTGCATCGCGACAGAAAACAGAGAAAAGCATCAGGAGGTAGAGGCTATTTGCGTGGCACCCCACCTTCCCCCAGCTACATCTGTCCTCTGGCACAGCGTCACACTTATCAAGCCATTGCCCAGACCGAAAAGCATAGCAATCCAAAGTACTAGATCCAAGAAGCGGGAGGTTTTCCAGCATCTCAGGGAGACTACCAATGTGTGTGTGTGGTAGTTTTAGACCCAAGCTCCCTGGGTTCAAATCCTGGCTCTGCTCTTTATTACCTGCTTGGCAATGGACCAGTACCTCAATTGTTTAAAGCTCAATTTCCTCGTCTGTAAAACAAGGATAAGAATAGTGCTGCCTCATGTTTTTATGAGAATCAAGTAATATAATACATGTGAAATGTTTTGCAAAGCCTGACCGCATTAAATGCTATGTTAATGTTACTCATATTGTCTTAATAAATCCTCAAAATGATACCAATTCAATTTCACTCTAATGGTAATCACACAGCATTTTTACCACAAAGAAATGGATCCAAGAACTCTCTAGTATGTAGCCAGTGAAATTTTCAGGAGGGTAAGTTCAAGCTGAATATGAGCCAGATGGTGTGGGGTTGCAGCCCCTCCTAGGGAGCTGAGATGTTGGTTGGGCCTCCTTGTCAGGGAAAGCCTTTTCTGTTGTGTTATGTAACTGGTTTGGGGTTTAGCCTCTATTTACCGTGTCATAATCCCAGGTTTCCCTGGTGGCTCAGATGTTAAAGAATCTGCCTGGAATGCAGGAGACCCGGGTTCAATCCCTGGGTCAGGAAGATCCCCTGAAGAATGAAATGGCAACCCCTTCCAGTATTCTGGCCTGGAGAATTCCATGGTCTATATAGTCCATGGAGTTGCAAAGAGTCAGACATGACTGAGCGACTTTCACTTCACTCACTGTCTCCACCAGTGGTAAAGAATCTGCCTGCCAATGCAGGAGGCATAAGAAACATGAGTTTGATACCTGGGTCAGGAAGATTCTCTGGAGAAGAAGATGGCAACCCACTCCAGTATTCTTGCCTGGAGAATTCCATGGACAGAGGAGCCTGGTGAACTACAGTCCTTTGGGTCTCAAAGAGCTGGACACAACTGAGCATGCGCGCACACACACACACACGCATGCATAATTCTCACAATAACCTGAGGGATGGACATACTTATCACCAGATAAGGAATGTGAGGCTCAAGGAAGTTACAAAACTTTCCTAGGTTCAGTGATTAAGGGGCAAAGCCAATTCTGACCCAGGCCTAAAGACCCCAGAGGCTGAGATCTTCTCACTGAGCCCAGCCTCTACATGAAATAAAAGACCTAGAGTATAGAGAAATTTTCACAGATCAGACTGAGGACAATCTGAGGTGGTATAAAATTTCCTGGTGTATGTCCAGCAGCCGATCATAATTCCAGGTGCTGAGAGAATTTGGAGAAACGTGCACTCGTTGAGGGCCGAGAGGTTACCGAGGCTGTGTGCCCAAGGCAGGCTGCAACTAGGCCTTAAAGGAGAATGGTGATGAAGGAGGGCGTCCTCCTTCCACCCTCAAGATGTGGGCTTAGGTGTCAGTCCCAGAAGCACAGCTTAGCCAGTGGAAGGAAGGGGCATCCATAAGGCACAGCCATGCACAGAATGGATGAGCTGCACTGGAGAATCACAGGGAAATACGCTGACAGGTAAACAAAGCTCGGTTCGCTGCCAGCCAGGGGGATGCTCCAGCCTCAGTGGGTACTGCAGTTTCCAGTGACAAGGTGGAGAGGGGGAGGCTGACAAGGATGGAGTCTGAGTAACTCGACAACCCACTCCAGTATTCTTGCCTGGAAAATCCCACGGACAGAGGAGCCTCATGGGCTACAGTCCCAAAGGTCACAAAGAGTCGGACACAATTGATGACTAATACAAAGGTGTGATGAGACAGAGTCTGAACCAGACTGGGGGTTCTTGGGAATGGGGAGAGATGGCTGGAAGGACAGTAAAGGACTCTGTGTTGAGAGCTTGAGGGAAAGGGTAAAAGGAGATGGTGTGGATGTCATCTCTTGCTTGGGTGTCCTCAGGGGCCCCAGAAACCCTGGGTGGACCTGGTGTCCTCCGAGTGGTGGGCACTGAGGTGCAGTCCACAACTGCCTGTCCACACGTGTCCTCCACTCTGGTCCTGATCTCACTCTAGAGGCTGTGCTCTGGGCCACTGGGCCCTGCACAGTTCTCCTCTTGCAGAGAGGGATGCAAGCAACCAGTGGGGAGGCTTGCAGTGCGACACAGGAAGCAGAGAGGAGGGAGGGTGGTCTAGCTGCGGCGGTGGGGACAGACACAGGGAAGGAACGGAAAGCGGAACTACCGAGGCTGCGGGGGAGGCAGCGAGCTGACAGTCCCTCGGTACACCCAGAGGAGAAAGGGATGTGACTTAGTGTGCAGAGCTGAGGCCAAAGCTAGCCTCTGCCAGACTGACTGGGAGTGGTGACTTGCACTAAATCCTTAACATCTTAGAAATTCCCTTTATCTGTATGATCATCCACCTTTCACAGGGCCCTGTGAATGTGTCTGTGTATGCGGAAATGGGGGGAAGGGTCCTGGCTCAGTTATCAGCTGTCTGTATGACCCCGGGCACTCACGGTGGCTCTCTGCTCTCCAGAGTCCCTAAGATGAGAAGTTTGGGTTGGGTGATCTTTCTAGGTTTTAAAATACCTTTGAGTGCAAGTTTCATTCCTCTATTCTTAGTTGCATGAGTCATAACTAATGTTGAATACAGCTCTTCCCATGTTCAGCTTTGCTGGTACCAGTTAGGAGTAACCAGGGAGACGAAAGATCAAATGAATGCTAGCTCTACTAGTGACACCAGGACAGGAGAAAAAGCAAGCTATATTTCATTCTCAAAAGCAAGTTATATTTCAGGCAAAGGGTTGTTATGCATGCTTTGCGCTTCTGTGGAGGGCATTTACTCAGCAATCGCTTTCTAAGTATCTTCCTTTGCCCTGAGGTCTCCCCACTTTATCATTGCTCTGATCTCCCTGCCTGACATCAGTGGGGGAGGAGAAGGTGGCCCTCTGGGGACATGACAACAGCCCCTGGGTATCAGGGCCCCAGCGTACAGGGAGAGAGGCCTGTTCAGTTCTGACCTCTGGGGTGTTTGCAGAGTGACCTGAGGAGCTTCTGCAGTGACCCCACAAGACTCCAGGTGCCCCACAACTGATCTCCCCTTCCCACCCTCCCTCTCTAGTCAGACCTCAGACTCAGAGATACAGGAAGCTGTTCAGCTCTGAAAGTTCAAGAAGCAGGTGGCTACTTGAACTTAATATTAGAAGCTCTGGGGCTTTCAGGATAATAAATAAGAAATATCCTGGAAAAGTGTAACCATCCTAAATTGGGTTAAAGGGAGGAACAATGGAATGGAAGCCTGGGGTGGGTCTTTTTTAGTGGACAGGTTACTGAATGTTCCTGAGACACATTTCCCTCATTTGTGAAACCAAGATAGCCATTTCTCTTTAATGCACTAATGAGAGATTAGGGTGCTAGTGGTAAAGAACCCACCTGCCAATTCAGGAAACATAAGAGTTTGATCCCTGGGTCAGGAAGATCCCCTGGAGGAGGAGAGGGCAACCCACTCCAGTATTCATGTCTGGAGAATACCATGGACAGAAGAGCCTGGCAGGCTACAATCCAGAGGGTCACAAAGAATCAGACACGACTGAAGTAACTTAGCACAAGCACAGTGAGAGATTAAATGAGCAAAGCTATGGTTTTTTCAGTAGTTATGTATTGATGTGAGAGCTGGACCATAAAGAAAGCTGTTCAGGTCAGTTCAGTTGCTCAGTCATGTCTGACTCTTTGCAACCCCATGAACCGCAGCACGCCAGGCCTCCCTGTCCATCACCAAATCCTGGAGTCCACCCAAACCCATGTCCATAGAGTCGATGATGCCATCCAACCATCTCATCCTCTGTCATCCCCTTCTCCTCCTGCCTTCAATCTTTCCCAGCATCAGGGTCTTTTCAAATGAGTCGGCTCTTTGCATGAGGTGGCCAAAGTCTTGGAGTTTCAGCTTCAACATCAGTCCTTCCAACGAACACCCAGGACTGACCTCCGTTAGGTTGGACTAGTTGGATCTCCTTGCAGTCCAAGGGATGCTCAAGAGTCTTCTCCAACACCACAGTTCAAAAGCATCAATTCTTCTTTGCTCAGCTTTCTTTATAGTCCAACTCTCACATCCATACATGACTACTGGAAAGAAAGCTGAGCAGTGAAGAATTGATACTTTTGAGCTATGGTGTTGGAAAAGACTCTTGAGACTCCCTTAGACTGCAAGGAGATCCAACCAGTCAATTCTAAAGGAAATCAGTCCTGAATGGTCATTGGAAGGACTGATGCTGAAGTTGAAACTCCAATACTTTGGCCACATGATGTGAAGAGCTGACTAATTAAAAAAGACCTTGATCCTAGGAAAGATTGAAGGCAGGAGGAGAAGGGGATGACAGAGGATGAGATAGTTTGGACAACATCACTAACTCGCTGGACATGAGTTTGAGCAAGCTCCAGGAGTTGGTGATGGACAAGAAAGTCTGGTGTGCCGCAGTCCATGGGGTCACAAAGAGTTGGACGTGACTGAGTGAATGAACTGAACTGAACTGAACTGAATGTCTATAAAGAGCTTAGCACAACATCCAGGTCACAGTAAACACCCAGTATGTTCTAAATAGTTTCCCTTCCCCAGTCAATGCCAGCTGCGCAGGAATAATACAGTTTGCTTGGTGGACAGTGATGTTCCTGCAAACAATGTTCTTTCCTCAGAGCCCAGGTAGATTGTGGGGTCTGGAGTGAAAGCAGTAGGCTGCACACTGGCCTAACCCGCTTGCATCTGTAGGAGGTCCAGGCCTCCAGTGTTTGTAAGATTCAAGCTTTGTCCTTCCACGTTCTAATGAGAGGAACTGTGATGACGCTTCTGCTGACCTCTAGGGGGCTCTGGCCATTTCTATCCTCTGCTTTCTGAAGGTCAGCATCACCAAGGTCAACACACTCTCCACCTTGGCTTAATGGGTTTGGGAAGCCATTAGCTTCCGGGACTGGACAGGGGACATAAATCTATCAGCCAGAGCAAACAGGTGGGGCTGCTTCAGAAGTCTTGGGTGGACCAAATCTGCATAGGTCTCTCAGAAGCACTTGACTGGCTTTCTGGACTCAGGAGGTCTGGTGGGCTAGTGTCTCCAAACACTGGGGCCTCCAATGTCCTTGAAGACTCTGTGGGTTCAGGGGAAACTGTCAGGGCTGGTTTCTGAGGCCTCAGCTTGCAGCTGCACAAGGACCTCAAGGCTCAGGAGAAATAGCCTGAAATGCTCCTGGGACATGAGTTGGTGGGGGGGCAGGAAGTGGCAAGGGGGGTATTAACTGCAGGTGATGATGGTAGTCTTGCCGAAAGGACCTTTTCCAGGGATTGAGCGTAAAAGCAGGGAGACTAGGCAAGACTATATTGGTCTGTTGCAACAATAGGATACATTTTGGAGATTCTAGAATTTCAGTAGATTTGTCTTTCAGTTTAGGAGAATCAATAAGGACAGAGTTGGTGATTTATAGCAGGCCTTCTCAAATTTAATACACATTCAAACTCTCTGGCGTTCTTGTTAAAACACAAATTCTGATCCAGCAGTTCTAGGGTGGAGCAGAGATTCTGCATTTCTAACAAGCTCCTGGGTGATGCTGATGCTGATGCTGCCAGGCTAGGAATTACATTTCTGGGGCTTCCCTGGTGGCTCAGACGGTAAAGAATCTGCCTGCAGTGTGGGCGACCTGGGTTCGATCCTGGGTGGGGAAGATTGCTTGGAGAAGGAACTGGCAACTCACTTCAGTATTGTTGCCTGGAGAAATCCACAGAGGAGCCTGGTGGACTACAGTCCATCGGGTCACACAGAGTCGGTTGTGACTGAGTGACTGGCTCGTACACACACACACACACACACAGACATTCACACCCACACACACACAGAGCAAAGACTTAGAAGACCTGACCACATTTCAGGGTCATAAGAGAGATTAAGTACAAAGGTACTGATATCAAGACTATTTGGGGAGTTTCAGGGAAGAGAGCAGGTGTCCGAGGTCAAGCAAGGGAACATTTCTGAGCATCAGGGAGATTGAAAGCAGTGGAGTCCTAAAGTTAGGGAAGATTAGGAGAGACTGCTTCATCACTAGGCTCTGGGCTCCCAGGACTTGTTTCTGCCAGAGTGTTGGCTCTGGTGAGAACCTAACAGGTTTTCTGGTTCAGCCCTGCATGATTGAGAAACGAGAAAAGAGTTGTCCAAGGTTACACAGCCATTTAGTGGCTGAACCTTGAAGGATCTTGTTTGTGGGTCCTCTTGATGATGATGTAAAACCATGAAAATATTTAAGCAAAGGTATTTCAGAACAGTTCTCTGGTGGAGACTAAAAAAGACCCCATGAAATTAATAATTCAGGGGACTACTTAGAGCCTTTTGTTCTAGGATAAGCAAGAGATGAGCAGAGTCTGAGCTATAACTTTGTAAATAGAAAGGGGCAAAAATATTTGAGAGATATTTAAAGAGAATAAATCAGATTTTGAGTTTGATTTTTATTTTTTTTAGAGGTTGAGTGAAGAGGAGGAATCAAGAATGATCTCCAGCGTGTGTGGTTAGGCAAAAGGGTAAGTAAATCGTGAATGTTCCCTGTTTTCTGCCCAAGTGAAAGGTAGAGGAAAAGAAGGGACCTGGGCGAGGGGATGAACAAGGAGACAGTTGAATGTGAGAGGACCATCAGGAGACATCCATCCTAAAGTCAGATAGATCGAATTGCCTGAGCTCCTAATGTTTGTGTTTAGCATCTCCAGTGCCATTGGGTCATCTACAAAGTAACAAATGTTCTTGCTAACTCTCCAGGTTTCAAATTGAATGGCTCCCTCTCAGAGAGACCTTCCCTGACTACTCAAGTTGTTCCCCTACCATTATAGATTTCCTGTCACTGTGTCTGCCATCTTCCTTCACAGCAGTTACCACGTTTGGATATTTGTGTTTACCAGTTTGCATTCTGATTTATTATCTGATTCCCCACTAGTCATTAGGTTCTTTTAGGTCCAGGACTATATTTTGTTTCTCATTATATATCTAGCACAGTGAGCATCAAACAGGACATTAGTGTAATATTTGTGGAGGTAATCAAAGAATGTGTGGTAGAGCTGAAGCACCTGGAGATGTTTATTTTAGAAAGAAACCATTCAAATGACCTAACATCTTATTCTATTCCTTGAAGTTGCACAGAACAACTCTATTTCCACTTTTTAAAATTTTTTAAATCTTGCACTGTGTGGCTACCAGGACAGACTTAGGAAGCCACAGGAAAGGGATCACATCTACATTGCTCCAGGGCTGTCTCTTCCTCATGGGCTCAAACAGGCTTGGGAGGTCATCACAGGAGGTTTCCAAGTGGAAAGGGAGCCCTGTGTGTGGTGTGTGGGAGTGGGGTAACTTTAAGCAATGGATTGGATGTTAGACTATATGACCTCTGGGCCCCCTTTTAAACCTGAGATCCCATGATTCCACATTTTTCAGTCAAGCCTTTGGGCTTAACAGGTGCAGTCTACTTTGACTTCTTTTCTTTTTTGGAACTCTGAGGGGGGGGAATGTATTTGTTTTTATCAATTTTTGATTAGGTAGATTTTAGACAAGACGGGGTATGTTCAAGGTGATATGGCCATAGACAAACTGGGTAGATTTTAAAGGTCAGGGTACTTAATTCTTTTAGCTCCAAATTGCAAAGGAATCCCCGGTCAACTCTCTAGACTTGCTGACTGATTGGCATTGTGAGGTCAATAAATCCTCTCTCACCTAGAGAGTTCTAAAAATGGGTCCCGTGAGTCAGTGACCAGACTTGATATGCCAGTCAGCATTTCTCAGTGTGATAAAATTTCATTAGTGCTCAAGGAAAACTCAACTATCTGATTTAATACTATCTTAATCAGTGGTAGAAAAAAAATAAAATAGTCATCATTCTTTAAGGTTGAGGTTTGGTTTCAGTTGTCATTCTGTAGAGGAAGAGTTATCATCAGTGTCTGTAGTCCTGTGGTTCTCAGTGAGGGCTGGATAGACCTGTCCACATCCAGGACATCCTTATATTTTAGAAAGTAAATGAGATTTTAGACCTACCTGCCCAATGCATCTTTTCTAGACAAGGAAATTGTGATGGAAAATCTATTTAGCTTCAGTTCAGTTCAGTTCAGTCACTCAGTCATGTCCAACTCTTTTTGACCCCATGGACTGCAGCACACCAGGCTTCCCTGTCTATCACCAACTTCTGGAGTTACTCAAACTCATGTCCATCAAGTCAGTGATGCCATCCAACCATTTCATCCTCTGTTGTCCCCTTCTCCTCCTGCCTTCAATCTTTCCCTGCATCAGGGTCTTTTCAAATGAGTCAGCTCTTTGCATGAGGTGGCCAAAGTCTTGGAGTTTCAGCTTCAACATCAGTCCTTCCAATGAACACCCAGGATTGACCTCCTTTAGGATGGACTGGTTGGATCTCCTTGCAATCCAAGGGACTCTCAAGAGTCTTCTCCAACACTTCAAAAGCATCAATTCTTTGGTGCTCAGCTTTTTTTATAGTCCAACTCTCACATCCATACATAACTATTGGAAAAACCATAGCTTTGACTAGACGGACCTTTGTTGGCAAAGTAATATCTCTGATTTTTAATATGCTGTCTAGGTTGGTCATAGCTTTTCTTCCAAGGAACATCTACAGTGATTGTGGAGCCCTAAAAAAATAAAGTCTCTCACTGTTTCCCCATCTATTTGCCATGAACTGATAGGATTGGATGTCATGACCTTAGTTTTCTGAATGTTGAGTTTTAAACCAACTTTTTTACTCTCCTCTTTCACTTTCATCAAGAGGCTCTTAAGTTCTTCACTTTCTGCCATAAGAGTGGTGTTATCTGCATATCTGAGGTTATTGATATTTCTCCTGGAAATCTTGATTCCAGTTTGTGCTTCCTCCAGCCCAGCGTTTCTCATGATATACTCTACATATAAGTTAAATAAGCAGGGTGACAATATACAGCCTTGACGTACTCCTTTCCCAATTTGGAACCAGCCTGTTGTTCCATGTCCAGTTCTAACTGTTACTTCTTGATCTGCAAACAGATTTCTCAGGAGGCAGGTCAGGTGGTCTGGTATTCCCATCTCTTGAAGAATTTTCCATGGTTTGTTGTGATCCTCACAGTCAAAGGTTTTGGTGTACTTAGCTTTCTATTGTCATAAACCTACCAATCTCCAGACTAGCTCCTCTCCCCTGACAAAGTTAATCCTAGTGGGAATGGGGTTGCAGGGTTAAAACTTGGAGAAGATTGAGTAACTATGTGCCATCAGTAATTTATTTCATGTACACTGCCCCCCTGCCCCCGCCAACCTCATGGACTCTCAAGTATCTATTTTAACAATTCTCTATCTAGGAAGCCATCCATTCCCTACTTCTGCCACATTCTCTGCCTCAAATTAAATTAAATACTGTTGCTATGTACTTCTATAGAACTTTGTGCTTCCCCATCACACTGAATTGTAATTGCTTTTAAAATCATCTATCTTCCCTTCTAGACTATAAATTCTGTGAGTATGGAGACCATATCTATCTTATTTTCATTGTATTTTTACTGAAGACTCTGTATATGCCTGTCGCATGGAAGTTGCTTAATACATATTTGATAAACAGATGAGTGGGTGGATGGATGGACAGATAGAAGGACTACTATATTTCCACTATAGACAGATTACTCTTAAAATTAGAATGGGTTCCTTTGTTTTCAAATGAGTAGAACATGTTCCCTTTTCAAGAAGGAATTATGAACATTAGGTTAGTCAAGAGTCCAAGTAGTTTAGAAATACTCTTACCTGGGGCATAGTCCCTCCGAGGAACACTTGGAGGTGCTTTGACTTTCAGCCTGTAGATAACAAATTAGACAGATGGTCAGTGAGTAGGACAACTGTTGTCAAGGCCCATAATATAAGCAGGTTTAGAGATAATGGGTAGATAACTAACAGAATAATGGTTTCTTTTGAACTCGTCACATTGAAAAACTAAATGTACTGTAAATGTAGTGAAGCCATGAGTCAGCATTTCCTGCCTCTGCCCCTCCCCCCAGTGCACAGTGTGGCTGTGACTCAGCAAAGGTGAGGTGGGGAGGGCAAAGGTGAGGTCGGAAGGTGGACGGGCTCTGAGAGGTCAGAATACTAGTAAGTCCAGAGATCAGAGATTCAAGGACAATAAATGATTGGTTTGATAGGAAGGTAAGAGAAGATGTACTCTATTTTAATAAATAATTCAATAAATGCTTTAAATAATAAGAAAAATGAGCTATAATCAGCTAAAATGCTGAACTAAAATGTCGTAGGTTGGGATGAAATTATTTTTTGTGCTATTGAAAAAAATGCCAAATAAGTGAGCAGTGAGTGTCTCCAGGCTGAGGATTGTGATGTTTAGATAAAAGTTGAATTGTTTCAAGCACTCTCAAAACTACTATATTTATGCATATATGAAATATTCTGAATATTCACAAAGCTTTCCCATTCATTAAAAGGAAAAAACTAAAATTACATTTCAAAACATATCCCAGTTTTTAGACTCTTTACAACTTTTGACAACACTTTCCCTTCCATTGTTTGAAATGTGTAAGGTTTGTAGTAAGTTATTATTTTTAATAATAGTTAGCATGTTATGTAAGAATGCTTTGCTTAGTGAAATTTAGACCTATATAAATAAAACCTATATAAAACCCAGTAGCCTTCATTTACTGAAACATCACATCTGTTTACATAAGCTGTGTATAAGCTAACCACTGGGGCTTCCTAGATGGAACTAGTGTTAAAGAACTCGCCTACCAATGCAGGACCCACAAGAGACACAGGTTCGATCCCTGGGTTGAGAAGATCCCCTGGAGGAGGGTGTGAACCCACTCCAGTACTACCAGTACTCTTGCCTGAAGAATCCCATGGACAGAGGAGCCTGGAGGGATACAGTCCATGGGGTCGCAAAGAGTTGGACACCATTGAAGTGACTTAGAGCACACACACACACACACACACACACACGGTAACTATTACATACAAAAATATTTCATTTTGGGGGAAAAAGGTGGTACAGAAAATCATGCTTGATTACAAAAAAAAAAAGCTGATAAGCCAGAACTGTAATGTTGTAAAAATATGATTAATTATATTTGCCTAGAAATTTTTTTTTTGTTTCCTGAAGACTCTCCAGCTATTGTTTCATTTGATTTTCAGCAAGCCAATAGGGCCTGCTGGGAAGACATTGTTGTTAGGCCTAGGATGAGGTCCAGATAGAGAGACTGTCTATGGTAGTGAAGGGAAGAAAAACCAAACCAAAACAGGATCTGGTGCCAGGTCTGTTCATGGAACAGTAAGATTTCAAAAAGCACAAACCAACCATTATATGTTATTGCCGTCTTTTCAAAAAAAGAAAAGAAAGGATATTTTAATACCCCTGAAAGTGTGAGGTCATCATCTCAGAATAAAGGAGCAATTCAAGAGAGGATCCTTGATCTCTGAACATCGACCAGAGATAAGAGGTGTCGTTTGGGCCTCGTTGAGCAACCAGCAGCTGCACGCCAACCCTCAACTCTTTACGGGCCTTCTTTTCTCATTCAGCCATGAACTGGTGACAACTCTGTCATGCTCTCGTGTTAGGAAACCAGTGTGCTCAACTGTGCTTCCTCCTTTGAAGGTGGCACCTGTGGCTTGGTTTTGAGCCAGAGCCTAAGTTCAGGGCACTTCAACCCAAAACAGCCATTGACTTCACCAAAGTGATGACTGGGGCAGTCATATTTTCCAAATAGAGAAGGAAACACAGTTTGTCAAGTATTAGGGGAGAGTGGGCAGAATGAAATAGAAATTATCTGGGATAATTTGAGCTTAATGGCTGCTGTAAATGGAATAAGGAGACATTTTATACAGACGTCATATTATTGAAAGAATTGGTATATTGTAAAATTGGCAGTTGTGAGATAATTAATCTAGAATTGCTAGTGATGGAAACAATGACTGGCAGGGTTCTCTCATTTCAATGAGATTCTATATGTATTAGAAATAAGAAATGGAAATAGTCACACACACATCTCCCAGTCATAAGACAGACTGTGAAGACAGGTTCTTCTCCTGTATGAGATGACCACTGTCCCTCAGGCAGAAGATCATTTTAACTATTTTGTGATGACCAGTTACACATACTGAAACTCATTTACACTGTATAGCCTAAAAACACCATGAAAAGTGATTTATTACTCTTAAGTTTAGCCAAGGCCAAAAAAGAAAAAACAAAAACAAAACTCTGCTCTGAAGCCACAAGGGAATGAACTTTTATCCACTGTTAGTAGTACCTGCAATTCAGGAGACCTAAGTTGGGAAGTTCGGTTCCTAAGCTGGGAAGATCCCCTAGAGAAGGAAATGGCAACCCACTTCAATATTCTTGCTTGGAGAACCCCATGGACAAAGGTCCCTGGCAGGCTACAGTTCATGAGGTTGCAAGAGTCAGGCCTGACTTAATGACCAAACCACCAACAACCAGTAGTACAAAATTTGGGGGCAGCAATTTGGTAATATCAACCAAAATCTCAAGGGCACAAATCCTATCCAGAAGCTAGAGATTTCACTTCATTAGTTTTCTGGTATACTCAAAAGTATGCAGAGGATATTTATTGAAGTATTATTTATGCCAGGTAAACTAAAAGAAATGCCCATAAAACTTTCATAGATATTATCAAATTGTCTTCCAAAATGTACATTTAAACTCCTACTCCTACTTCAAAGAAATCCACCAGTATATAAGTGGTTAAATAAATGATAATATATTTATAGTAGACTATTAATTATCTGTTTAAAAGATTTATGGTTATTTTTATGTGCTAACAAAGAAAAATGCCCACTATATAGCATTAATTAAAACCAACAAACAAAGCAATTTGGTAGAATGTGTGTGTGGCATGATGCCACTCATGATGAAACTGTATGCATGTATGTAATGTATATTTAGGGACTACAACTATGCCAATGCATGTATGTGTGTGTGTAAACATACACATACAGATATTTATACCAAACTCACTCATGCTGTGTCCATTTCTGGGGAGCAAGTTAGGGTGAGAATAGGAGAGGGTGAGAGATTTTTACTTCATGCAATTCTGAACTCTGATTTTTTCCCCTAGTGAATCTGTATTACTTTCATTAAAAAAAAAAAAAAGCCTTAAACAAAAACTTAACAGAATACCATTTCCCCTTTCCTCTTGAGTTAAATTTCGAGTGGCAAATTCAGGTATGCATAATGTACAATTTCTATTCTCTGCAAAAACAAAAACAAAACGTGAGAGGTGTGTGTCTGTGTGTGTGTATGTGTATGAAGATTTGGAATTCTAACTTTCCTTCTCCAAGTGTCCATTGAAAATACCATTTCAAGGTCATAATTGAAAAAGCAGAAATCAAAATATGGAAAACAGTTATGGCATCCTAAAAAAATCAGGATATGTTCTTGCAATTTCTCTTTTGAATTTCTCCAAAACAGAAACGCATCCTAGTGGCCCTTAGCTAAGTGGTCAAAGAAGCTGATTGTCTGGCTTCTATAAACGTCTCTTTTGATGTTTGCCAAGCACCTTGAATGACATAACTCAGCTGTCCGGGAGTGAGAGAGAAAAGCAAGGTGCCTGAGTACCAGCCACTCATTCACCATGTTTCCTGAGTGTGGGTCTGACCACCATGACTCTAGCCGTGAGTAAGAACATGTCACATGCTAGAGAGGTTGTCATTTCTCACCCAGGTAACAGGGAACTTTGTTTTCTTCCACTTACTGCAGGCTGGCAGAAGATGTTATTTACATAAATAAGTGCTCACATAGTGCTATGGCATCTGACTTACTTTTTGATCTTGTTCATTATTCCGCCTTCATTGTTCTTGATATCATGGACCATCTTTTGAAGTTGCCTGTATGAAATGAAGTGAAACATAAAATATTAATAGCTAGGTTGATTTTTAAGTCTACTATCCTTCTTAAGTACAAGAAAAAAGACCCAGATAAATAAACCCCAAGTAGCATGAATTATATTCTATTCAATTAAGCTGGCCATTTACTGCTTGAGCAGAGGGAAGGTGTGACTGAGTCTATAAGGAGTGTGGTCATTGGGCCATGCATTGACCCACTGAAGTCTGGGTTAGTCACAGGCTCTAGGAGAAATTCTGACTCCCAGATCTGTCTGTTGTGAGGAGTGATAAGCTATCAGAAGCCTCACCATTTATTACTTACTGTCCTCAGACCGTACAAAGATGGAGCTACCTTGAAGAACACAGTATAGACAGAAATCAGGCTTAAGATTTTTTTGTGAGGAGGTTAACTTTACTAGGCAGAATCTGGACAAATTGTCACTTAAAAGTCGTACATACACAGAAGTCATAAAGAAACTGATGAATGAATCTGGTTGCATAACTATTTGAAACTTCTGCAGAGCAAAAAGTAATGTGCACAAAAGATAAATACATGCTGGAAGAAACGTTTGCAGCACGTATAAGAACTACGTTTTGATTTAAAAAGCATCTTCTGCTGCTGTTGCTAAGTCGCTTCAGTCGTGTCCGACTCTGTGCGACCCCACAGACAGCAGCCCACCAGGCTCCCCAAGTGGATTGCCATTTCCTTCTCCAATGCATGAAAGTGAAAAGTGAAAGTGAAGTCGCTCAGTCGTGTCCAAGTCTTAGCGACCCCATGGACTGCAGCCTACCAGGCTGCTCCGTCCATGGGATTTTCCAGGCAAGAGTACTGGAGTGGAAAAAAGCATCTTACAACTCAGTAAAAAAAAAAAAAGTTTAACAATTCAATAGAAAAATGAGCAAAAGATGTGAACACAGAGCTAACAGAAAAAAAAATACAAGTAACCAACAGATCGATAAAAAGTTATTTAATATCACTTATATTTAAAGAAATCTAAATGGGAACAGTGAGGTATAATATTCTGATTATCAGACTGGCAAAACTTAATAAGTATAATAATCCCCAGGGTTGGCAAGTATATAAGAATACAGATATTCTTGGGAATATAAATTAATACAATCAGTATCTGTCAAAATGTAAAACCACCTTGCCTTTTGACCTGGAAGTCCCACTGCTAGGAATTTACCTTATGAACGTAGTCACAAACTATACAAACATACATATCAATGTTTATTCCAGATAGGTGTAATAACTCTAATACTTTCTGCCTCTCCCACCAAAACACCTGGAAACAACCTAAATACCCATTGATTATTAAAAGGGAACTTCTTAAATACACATTGATAAAGCCATGAATGGAATACCACAGGCCATAAAATATACATCTCTATTGCTAATATGTAAAAAAAAATCTTGAGATATTATTAAGTTAAATGAAAATGGAGGATGAGATGAAAGAAAAGAAAGAAGGAAAATTCAGAATATGCATGTATGTTTTTGTAGGAAAAAAGACATATATACATGTGTGCTGGTATGTGCATAGCTTTGTAGAAGGATATGCAAAAAATTGTTACATGGTTGTTTTCAAGGCCAATTGTAGTTAGAAAAATTTATGAATTAGAAAAAAGGTCAGCATATAGGACCATGTTTTGTTTTCTTCATAATGACTTTCTAATTTAAAATACATCTAAATAAAATTTCACATGGTTCTGCCTTGAAAGAGTAACATACATGAATTTACCTTTCAGGCAAGGCTTTCCTTTCTTCTGAGGAAACAGTTTCATTGGAAACAATCTATTTCAGGATTGATTAGGAAGAAACTGAATAATTTCAAGTGGGGAGCAGAGGGCACACTAGTTGTAAGCCAGCTATAACCAAGTGGAGTGTCTTTACCCTACTTAATGCCTAACTGGATTGAAGGGCAAAATGAACTGGAGTGAAGGATCCTATCAGAGGTTCGTAAAGAGTGGGACACAGGCAGAGTAATAGGGAGCCAGAGGCTGATTTGTATAAGTGACTTTGCTGTAGGTGTAAATAGTCATATGTAAATTGTTGCAGAAAAGTTTGATGTAATTTTTTCAATTATTCAGCTAGGTAGTTGATGCTTCTTGGCATTTCATAATTACTTTTTATTATAGCAGTTCATAGGGTCACAAAAAGTCAGACACGACTAAGCGACTGAACTGAACTGATTGATTATTAAAATAATTATAATCTATAATTTTAGCAAATGGTTGAATTGTTTCACAAACTACGTGTTTTGTGTTTAAACTTTTTTCCTCCCTCTGCATCTTGTTCACTCAAATCCTGCCATCCACAGACTGCTCAGTTTCAGGGGCCAACCTTGTTACGTGGTACAAGTCGGCATCCCCCAGACCGAGAAGATGTGGTGATACCCTCAGCTCACTTTATCAACTCTTCACACACTGCGTGGTGCACAGCTTTTGCTGCCTTCTTTAGTGTCTTCCGCTCCATTTTGGAGCACTTTTTGTCCTCTAGCACAACTTGGAGGATATGCAATAGCAAAGAAATATGCAACTGGACGGTTTCAGGAGAGGATGCTCTTGAGTTGAACGACAGTTGCTTCACTGTGATAAGCTCTGTGTGGGTGAAAATAGGTAAGGGATAAAGAAGCTGCAGTTTGATTATCCCTTTCAGAGATATTCTTGCAAGGCTAGGAGAATAATGGGATCTCAATGTTTTCATCTTTTAAAGTTGCGAAGAGATAGCCATGCTTATGTTAACAAAATACAATGAAGGAAAAAGCTTGTCTACACATATCTGCATTTTAAAACAGCATTAATATGTTATTTTTAAGCAGTATGACATTTTCACATTCAAAATAGTGAGCAGGTCATATAAATAATTATTATTCCTTATATAAACCAAGCTGAATATTATATTCTCTCCTTTCCTGTTGTTGTAAATTTTTTTTCAAGCTTTTGGGTTAATATCAATAAACTTAGCTATTTACCAGCACACTGGAGTAATGCGGTCCTGACTGAACCAGGATCTCATTTAGATCCCATGATGTCTTGAGAGAGGAAAGATCATTGAAAGTTACAAGCAGTTTTTTGTCTTCAAAGAAGAGTTTAGAGGCTTTAGAATCTGGCAGACTGGTGGTTCTCACACTAAACTGTACCAGAATCACCCAGAGTTCCCTGGAAACCCAGAGTTTCACTCCAACCCCTGGGGTTTCTGATCGGGCAGGTCTGTGGCAGGGCTGGAGAATTTGGATTTCCTACAAGTCCCCAGGTGGTGCTGACTCTACGTGTCAGGAGCCCACCCTTTGAGCACAACTGTGATTGTTGTTGCTGTGATAATCATATCCTTTTCCACTGCAAACATTTCAGTTGTGCCAAAGAAAGCAAATACCTGCTTGCAGAAAATTAAAATCCTCATTAACCCAAGTGCAGAGTTTCAGACAGAGAAACTGATTGGTCAGTTGGGTAACCCAATCTGGACTCATGCTTTACTAGATGGTCACTTCTTTATGGGACTTGATTTTTCTCTGTGTGAATTTAGACTACCTGGTGCCTGTGTATCTTTGTTTAGCTTATAGCCATATGCTTTTTTCTTGAACCATAGTTTGCAGCAGCTGCAGAGTGGAGATAAAGGGCTTATGTGCCCCTCATTCTGTGCAATAATCCAAAAGCTACCAGACCCACTCCCAGCAGAGCACCTGGCTGAGATGTTGCCATTCCTAATACGGTGCTCTAACATGGAAGAACGTAGAATGTGGTGCTGTTAGGACTAAGACACGGCCATAGCCCCATCTGTGGGGGATGGGCTGCCTCACTGTCGCTCATCCTGCAGACTCCAGTCTAGAAACTGCAAGTAGGGGAAATGAGGATGTGGTAGACAGGTCCTGGGCTCTGGTACCAGGATGTCTCCTGTCTGCTTGGGGCCTCCTGGTTGCTGGTCCCTTGACTACAGGTTGAGTTGACGCCTAGAAGCATTCATTCTCACCACACAGAGGCGAGCTGGCCCTTGAAGTATTCTCTGGCTGGGAGCAAAGCAGAGAGAGCCTGAGGTAGGGTCCAGAACACTGGGTGAAGCCTTGACTAGTAACAAAAATAAATCATTCTTTGTGATGTACTTCCCTTTTCTTATTCCTCAAACTTCAGTGAAGTTTTATTACACATTCATAACTCTCTTAGGACTGTGAGGAAATAAGAGATGGGTCTGTGGGCAGAGGTGGAAGGAGCCCAAGAAATCCAGATGGAACCTAGAGGATGCCATCTTCACCAGGATGGCCCCTAGGAGACTGGTGAATGGATCTGGAGATAGGCGAGAGCCAGGGGGAAGATGTGGGAGGTACAAGCAGCCTGGGACTCCCAGAATCCCCGGCACAGGGAGTCTGTAAAAGAGGGATAGGACTAGTGTAATTTGAATGGCAAAAGACAACCATTTTTCTTTTCTTTTCTGGACTCAGAGGCAAATAGTGGCTGGTTGCATATGTTGCATAGTTTTTAATTTCTGATGATTTTTAGTTAAAAATGTGATATATGCTAAGTCAAAGAATTCAGTCTGAAAAGACTACATAAGGTATGATTCCACCCGGAATATGAAAAAGACAAAACTATAGAGACGGTAAAAAGATTAGTGGTTGTCAGGAGTTCAGGAAGAGGGAAGGAAGGATGAGTAGGTGGAACAGAGGATTTTTAGGACAGTGAAACCATTTTGTATGCTAGGCTGTAGGCAATAGATGGTCACTGTAGAATGAGCTTGGATAGATATTCTCCAAACCGGAAGGTACTCCAGAATTGGTTTTTATTATTGCTGTTGGTGGTGGTTCTGGGGTGTTTTTTCGTTTGTTTTTTTTGGTAGTGGCAGGGAGGGTTGACTGAAAATGCTCCCCAGCATGGCTGGCTGGCTTGGAAGGATGGACTGGTGGGATGCAGAACTCTACTAGAACCAGGGTGGGCATGAAGTTCACTGGAAAAGCAGCTGCATATGGCCAGACCATCAAAGAGTACTCCAAGTAAAGTCATATTTCATTAATACCTTTCTAATAATTTTTATTAAATATAGATGATTTGAAAGATGGTATCATCTGCAAGAAGTGCTTTCTTTAAAGTTTTGTAGAAAAAAACCCAGAAAATATCTTGTTTTTAGCTCCTTAGTGCACTCACAGAGAACCATGAGAAGGCAAGCTTTATGATTTTTTTTTCCACTGTTTTTTGAGAAAAGGTGGACTGCAAAGCAACGTTTATCTGAGAAAATCCCTATTTAATCTGGATTTAGGAATGGATTGAAGAAGGCTTCATATTCAAGCAACTCTTCACAAACAAAAAGAACAAGGCAAATCCTTCCTCCTTCTTCATCCCCACATCCTAACCTCAAGCCCAGTTCTGGAGCTTCGTCCTTTCAGTATGCACTGGGCTGGTCCTTCTCCTGCAACCAAGATCCAAGCCTACAGCTTCCCCTTCACACCAGGAAAAAGCTGCCTCTGGCAATGTACCTCTCCAGTCCACGCTCTGAAGGCTTGTCAGGGTCTATTCAGCTCACGTTTCTAAAACCCAGCTTTCACCAGGCTGCTCTCTCTTCTAGGGCCTACAGCAGTTCTCCAGTGTCTGCTGAACCAAGCCTGGCTTTTTGTCTTGACCGAGAGTTATTGAGCCTCTCTCTGAACTGTGAATTATCCACATCTACTCGGTTGGGTACTCTTAAGACATCCATCTGCTCTCCTCACAACTGGCCTGGCATCTCCAACTTATATGTTTCTAAGATCAGTTTGGAGTAGAAATCTCTAATGCTTTATTTGGTATACATATAGAGGCAAGAAAAAATCCAGTCTCTTGACTACTTCATACCATGAACAGACTTTTAAAAATGCAGTGATCATCTCTAGGTCTGCTTAGCTGACTTCCTCCTTTTTCAGGAGTTTTAATGATCTCACTTATTGACTCAGGACTTATTTTTAACATGCTACTAGTCATTTTATGGTATATTTTGTTATTAAATTTAATAAGTAATTAAATAATCTGATGTTCTTGAAATTTCCAACTTTTTAAAAAAATTTTTCTCTGACTATTCATCTCCTCTCACTAGTTATATCAATTCATATTTAGACACATTTTACCCTTCTCTTTACCCTCCTGTTCACTTCTACAGCTGCAGCCATTGTGATCTCAGGATGATAGACTATGCCAGTGCCCCAACCCCATCTTTTCTTAAAAAATAACTTTTAATTTTATATTAAAGTATAGTTGATAAACAATTCTGTGCTAGGTTCAGGTGTACAGCAAAGCAACTCAGCTATACACATGTATCTGCGGCTGCTGCAGAGTCACCTCAGTCATGTCTGACTCTGTGCGACCCCATAGACGGCAGCCCACCAGGCTCCCCCATCCCTGAGATTTTCCAGGCAAGAGTACTGGAGTGGGGTGCCATTGCCTTCTCCGATACACATGTATCTACTCCCTTTCAAATTCTCCTTCCATTCAGATTGCCGCATAATATTGAGCAGAGTTGTCTGTGCTACACAGTAGGTCCCTGCCAGTCATCCACTTTAAATATAGCAGTGTGTACATGTCAGTCCCAAGCCCCCTATTTGTCCCCCGCCAACCAGTCTCCCCGTCATCACAAGTTCACTCTCCAAGTTTATGAGTCCATTTCTGTTTTGTAAATAATTTCATTTGCATCGTTTTTTCTTAGATTCCTCATATAAGCAATATCATATGATATGTCTGTCTCTGTGTCTGACTTCACTCAGTATGGCAATCTCTAGGGCCATCCATGTTGCTGCAAGTGGCATTATTTCATTCTTTTTATGGCTGAGTAACAGTCATTATATATAGGTACCCCATCTTCTCTATCCTTTCCTCCTTGTTCCCCCATCTTGTCTCCTTCCCTTTAGCCTCTCCCCTTCTCCGGGTTCATTTTCCTAAATTGCTCCTTTTATCATGTCACTCCACTCATGGATAGTCATTGATGTCTCCCTGTTTCTTGCAGGATAAGGTACACACTCATTATCTTGGCAATCAAAGGTCTTCAAAATCTGGATACAACTAAACGTTTTAGGGGCTTCCCTGATGGCTTAGACGGTAAAAAATCTGCTTACAGTGCAGGAGACTCAGGTTTAATCCGTGGGTTGGGAAGATTCCCTGGAGAAAGGAATGGCAACCCACTCCAGTATTTTTGCCTCGAGAATCCCATGGACAGAGGAGCCTGGTGGGCTATAGTCCATGATGTCACAAAAGAGTTGGGCACAATTTAGTGACTAAACAACTGACTTGAGGGTGGGGTCTTCCCCTTAAAATTTAATACTATCATTTGTTTTATGCAAGACATGTATTTGTTTTAGTTATTCCACAGTAGTCAGTGAGCAGACCAAGCAAGGCACATGTGGATTCAGAGCTACTATGATACAAGCCCTGCCTCTGGTGATGTAGGAGGAAGGTCCCTTCTGCCCCCGTATCACACGACAGAAACATCTGACCTGTGTCAGGCCGAAGGGCAGAGAGAGAGAGATGGGGCGGGAGAGCATCTCTAATTCACACAAAATAATTTCCCTTTGGATAATTTCTGTCTCAAAACTGAAGTCTCTGGCTACTGACGGTCATTTTGAAACAGAATGCTGCTTTTGAGTGACTGTTCTGTTTTTTGCATGCGGCAGCCCTTGTCCCCTCACTAGCTTCCCTCCTCCTTCCTACAGCCTGGCCCAGCTTCCTCCAGGCCGGCCTTCCTGTGGCATTATTGGTGTTATATTTAGATTTGCGAATTCAGCAACCGAAGGCCCTTCCTTCTGGAGAGTGTGTCCATGGTGAAGCTGGCGCAGAAACTTTGGTAAGTCCTTTCCACCATAGGATACCTCAAGATGCTCCTGAGAGTAAGGTCTCCCCCAGCCCCATTCACAGACTCAGATACAAGGCCCAGGAGACCCTAGTGCTGGGCTCAGACCACACAGGTCTGAAACTCCTAGTTTTGCCTGTCATCAAGGTAGTCACAGAAGTCTGATGGTGAGAGAGACTTTAGGAATATCCTAGGTCAACCTCCTCTTGGAAGGGAGGACATTAAATTCCAAAGAAATTCTGCCATTGTCCCCAGATTAATTCTGAGGATTCCCCCAGCTCTTCCCCTCACATGCTGCTCCATCCTTTCCGCATGTGGTCCACATTTCCTGTTCAAGAGCCAGCCTTTCCACAGCAGGGATGTGCCCTCCAGTTTATACCGCAGCCGAGAGCCATGCTTACAAGTCCAGGCCCAGAGAGCCAGGCCAGTGGTCAACTGGATAATCAGTGGCACTGCAGTGAATGCATGCACTCACTGAGCATGTATTGTGTGCCAGGTACTTTGCATGTATCATCTCATCTAGCCCTCACAGCCTGGTGATATAGGTCCTACTGTTATCCCATTTAAAAAATAACCACATATCATTAAATTTTTGATAACTAGTGTTAAGTGAGTGTACAGTCAGTAGTGTATTCACATACACATTGTACATTCACATTGTTGTGATTATCTCACCTTTTATAGTGAGGAAGTACTTGCTCAGAGTAGCAACTTGCCCCAGGTCCTACATCTAGTGAACAATAGAGCCGGGATCCGAAACCGGGCCGCCCACCTCCAGAACCCAAGCTCGCAACCAGCCCTGCATGACGTGTGCTGCCTTGTCTCTGCTTGGCCCCTCGCCAGGGTGGAGGGCCAGCTTCAGCATGTGCCCCTTTGGGCACCTTCCTCTCTGTCCCTGGAGAAGGCATCCAGTTCCTCCCCTAGCCAAGGGTGTTTACTGAGGACACGTGCTCCCACTGCTGCCCCGCTACAAGTCTTCCCTGCTCAACTTGTTGCTGGAAGGCTGCGTGGGCTCTGCAGGGCCTGTTTCAGTCTTTAGGGAGGGGCAGAGAAGAAAGAGGAAGGGACAGAAGGCAAGGGGAGGGAGAAACAGAGAGGGCGGTACACGCAGGTGGCAGGAAGGAATAGGGCAAGGGCTCTCAGGTGCAGAACGTGCTCGGAAATAGAGTGCCTGGGCTCAGCTGCAAGGAGACCTGGGTACCTATCCCCGTGCGCCCTTCTCATCACCCTAGTCCAAAAGGCCACCTAAGAGTCCTAGAGTGGGGGCATCTGTGCACCTTCTGTGTGAGCATCTCACAGCCTGGGTTGTCTCACTAACCCCCTAGGAACCAGAGAAAGTAATTTGCAAGTTTCTCCAGACACTCTACCATTTCTTTTTTCTCACTGAGATCTGCAAATACTTTGTGGTTGTCTTTGATGTGTCTAGACGGCGGATCTCGGTTATAAGCAGACAGAAATTGGGCTGACTTGGCACAACCAGGAATAAAGAGGATCCTAGAACTCTGAGTCCTTTCCAAAAAAAACTGCTGGTGCACTTTACCCTCTCAGAGGCAGTTAAACATGAGACACACTGCCCTGCCACGGATGAGACGACAGGAAAGTAGGTTAAATTAGCTGCGCAGAGGTCCTAGGAGATTTGTCCCTTGATGTGACAGCAGAAGTGTCAGGCTCTCAGCTCCCTGATTTTAAGGGTCTGTAGGGATGTAGCACTTTCCTTTATCTCTCTGGTGCTGGCTCTCACTCACCCACATAGCGTGGAGGACCTGGGGTAAAGGGAAACTTCTTCCTAGAATATGTGGGAGCAGGTTGTGGAAAGTAAAAAAATTCAAGGAGGCTCTTGGGTTTGGAAGAGCCCCTGGAGCTCATGTTATCTAACCCTGTCACTGTGCCGGGCTCTGATTTGTTTCTTGTTCTAACCAGGTGCTGACAGCTGGAACTTTGTGATGTTTACAATCTTTCCTCTAACAGCATGAAAATTATTGTGTAAAGCAGATGATTCTCAAATTTGTAAGACTGCATGACAAGTAATTCTAATCATTTTCAGAAAATTCTGAAAATGTAATTTTGGAAAAGAGGTGTGTTTAAAGAAAAAATTAACCTTAGTTGGGGGGAAAATTGAAACTTGGCTGTGTCTACATGTTACACCCCACTTGTCTGAGCAATCATTTCTATAACTAAAAACAAAGATATTTTTCTGGGAGTAAATTTTTAAGGAGTGATATTGCAAGAATGGTATTTCTGATACATCAAAAAAAATTGGCCTCAAGCTTATCATTTCTTTGGGATCTGAGTGAAAAAAGTATTGGAAAATATCATATGGAGAGATTGAAGTGGAAGGAAGCATTGTCATTCTTAAATGTTTACATACAGGAACATTTATTAATAATACATATTTTGTGGTGGGGTGGCCACACTGCTCAGCTTGTGGGATCTTCGTTCCCTGATCGGGGAGCTAACCCAGGCCCTTGGCAGTGACAATGCTGAGTCTCACCACCAGACCATCAGGGAATTCCCCAATAATACATCTAAAAAAAAAATGCTTTGACACAGTATCTAATTGGTCAAATGAAATGATCATGGATCCCCATAATATGATATTTTACAGTAAATACACAAAATAATTTTATTACCAAAAATTCCTCATTCAACTATTTCAATATTCAACTTAGTGAATAGTAAGTAAATTTAGTAAATTCACAGTGCTGTGCAGTTACCACCACTATCTCATTGCAGAACAGTTCATCAACCCAAAAGGAAGCCTCAAACCCACTAAGTAGTTACTAGCAATTTTAAAGCAGATGTTTTTCCCCTACTATATTTTTGAGGCACACAAATAGCTTTTGTTTTAATCATGTTAAGAATTGTTTTCATCATTCATCAAATGAATTTGATTCAGTCATCTGGGCTTGTTTGGGCAACTATGATAATCTGTTGATAGGATGATAATAGGAAATAAAGTTTTCTGCTGTAAAAAGAGGACTTTGACCTTGAACAGGGTGTAAAGACAATTTAAGAAGCAAAATAGTCACATACATGTAGAGGGCTCAGTTTTCCAGTGATTTGCTGGTGGTGGTGGTGTTCAGGTGCTCAGTTGTGTCCTACTCTTTGCAACCCCATGGACTGCAGCACGACGGACTTTCCTGTCCTTCACCATCTCCTGTAGTTTGCGAAGACCCATGTCTGTTGAGTCACTGTTACCGTCCAATCATCTCATCCTCTGTCGTCCAATCATCTCGTCCTCTGTTGTCCCCTTCTCCTGCCCTCAATCTTTCCCCGTGTCTGGGTCTTTTCCAGTGAGTCTGCTCTTTGCATCAGGTGGCCAAAATATTGGAGCTTCAGCTTCAACATCAGTCCTTCCAATGAATATTCAAGACTGATTTCCTTTAGGATTGATTGGTTTGATCTTCTCACAGTCCAGGGGACTCTCAAGAGTCTTCTCCAGCACAATTAAAAAGCGTCAGTTCTTCAGCACTCAGCCTATTTCATGGTCCAACTCTCACACCTGTACGTAACTAGTGGAAAAACCATAGCTTTGACTATACAGACCTTTGTTGGCAAAGTGATGTCTCTGCTTTTTAATACACCGTCTAGATTTATCATAGCTTTTCTCCCAAGGAGGAAGTGTTTTAATTTTGTGGTTGTGGTCAACATTTGCAGTGATTTTGGAGCCCAAGGAAATAAAATCTGCCACCGTTTCCACTTTTTCCCCATCTATTTGCTGTGAAGTGATAGGATCGGATGCCATGATCTTAGTTTTTTGAGTGTTGAGTTTTAAGTCAGCTTTTCCACTCACCTTTTATCATGCTTAAAAAGCTCTTTAGGGGTCTTCCTGACCAGAGATCAAACCCTGTGTTGCAGGCAGATTCTTTACCATCTGAGCCACCAGAGTGTTTTCAATTTGGTATTACATTTGCCGTTTTCCTTTTCGAAAGTATTTTTCATGTTTGTATTTGATTCCACTGTAGTTGTGCTAAAAATGACTGTTTCTTTCCTGCCTAGGATTGGGTATGGTCATTAATATGCCAAACATGTTTAAAAGGTTATTCTTCACCCTGCAACTTTTTACATTTTGAACCAAGTAAAGTTGTAAACAACAGCATAATCAACGAGGGAGGACATTTCTTTCTGCCTTTGAGCTTAGCCCTCTAACCCTGTTGCCCAAGCACCTTAGTTATAGCCTCCCTTGATTTAGGTGTTGTCTCCCTCCTCTGACCTTTCTCACCTTCTTTCCACCACTTTCCTGAACAATGTTCCCTTCTTGCAACTAACAACCATGGATTGAGCCACATCTGTGTGGGAGACAGATGAGCACAGCTCTCTGCCCCCACGATGAGCTGTTAGATTCCGGCCTGGGTGTTAGTGATGGCAAAGAGCTTAATGCCTGAACCTACTACAGTGATGTTTAATCTTGAGCCAGGACTCTAAGATACTGCTTTATCACAGAAGGATGTCTCTCTAAGGACACAATTGGGGGCAACAGCAGAGCCCAGGCCAGGAGGGATTTGTGGGACATTCTCTGAACCCTTCCTCTCTATTTAATGCATTTATGGTTACAACACCCCTATTATGTTATATGAGCTTCCCAGGTGACTCAGTGGTAAAGAATCCATGTGCCAGTGCTACAGATATAGCAGACATGGGTTGGATCCCTGGGTTGGGAAGATCCCCTGGAGGAGGAAAGAGCAACCCACTCCAGTATTCTTGCCTGGGAAATCCCATGGACAGAGGAGCCTGGTGAGCTACAGTCCGTGGGTTCGAAAAGATTCAGACATGACTGTGCAACTGAACGAGCATTATGTTATTTATTATTATTCTCATTTTCCTGAAAAGCTGAGGCTAAAAAGGATTAAGTAATCTTCTCAGAGACCAAGACCTATGGAGTGCAGAGCAAGTCAAACCTAAGTCTGCCTGATTCCAAAATTCAGCAAAAACAAACAAACAAACACACACTTTTCTGGCACACTTCTTAAATTATACCACATGGTCCTTTATACTTAGTCTATGCATAAGACCAACTCTGCTCTTTTTAATTATGACTCACTCTCAGATTACATGAACTATTGTGAGAACATTCCTTGAAAAATATATAGTATCATAGGGTACCAAACATGCCTGCGTCAGTGTGAAATTCAAGTTTGGACTTGGAAGCATGTAATAGCATGAAACACTGACAGCAATATTCTGTGGGGCCTCACTGGGATTTCTGACTAGTAAATTATTTGCTTTTTAATTTAAAAAGAGTCTCAGAAAAACGTAAAACACAGACTAAGCTAAAATGTTTTACTAGCCAGTAAATAACACAGAAAAAAAAGAGGTAGACATGGTCTGCTCTTCCTCCCTACTCACAGGCAAGCATGGAGGCATAGTTCTAGACTGGGCTTTGTTAGTGTGAGCTTATATAGGTAACATCACATCATGGGCATTTTACCTGAGGGAGTACAGAGGTGGTTTCTCCGTTTTACCTGCCAAGTAAACCCTTCTGATTTGGAGGCTGGGGAGAGGAGGGGAGGAGGCTTCTCCACCGACGTTTATCCTGACATATTGCAGGGGGAGCAGGTTCAGCCAAGGGGGCTCATGGAACTTGTGACCATCACTGGCTACATAATTTCCAGAGCCCAGTGTAAAATGCAAATACAGGGCTCCTAGTTGAGAATCCAAGACTGCAACAGCAGTGTGCTGAAACAAGCATGGGGGCTGTGAGACCGCATGGCTCACGGCGCATGCCTTGAAAACTCAGTGACCTCTGCTGCAGGTTCCCTACACTTCAAGGAGGGTTGAAATCTGGTGGCAAAAGCAATCTTGAGAAAGAAGAATGGAACTGGAGGAATCAACTTGCCTGACTTCAGGCTCTGCTACAAATTTACAGTCATCAAGACAGTATGGTACTGGCACAAAGACAGAAATATAGATCAATGGAACAAAATAGAAAGCCCAGAGATAAATCCACACACATATGGACACCTTATCTTTGACAAAGAAGGCAAGAATATACAATGGAGTAAAGACAATCTCTTTAACAAGTGGTGCTGGGAAAACTGGTCAACCACTTGTAAAAGAATGAAACTAGATCACTTTCTAACACCGCACACAAAAATAAACTCAAAATGGATTAAAGATCTACATGTAAGACCAGAAACTATAGAACTCCTAGAGGAGAACATAGGCAAAACACTCTCCGACATAAATCACAGCAGGATCCTCTATGATCCACCTCCCAGAATTCTGGAAATAAAAGCAAAAATAAACAAATGGGATCTAATTAAAATTAAAAGCTTCTGCACAACAAAGGAAAATATAAGCAAGGTGAAAAGACAGCCTTCTGAATGGGAGAAAATAATAGCAAATGAGGCAACTGACAAACAACTAATCTCAAAAATATACAAGCAACTTATGCAGCTCAATTCCAGAAAAATAAACGACCAAATCAAAAAATGGGCCAAAGAACTAAATAGACATTTCTCCAAAGAAGACGTACGGATGGCTAACAAACACATGAAAAGATGCTCAACATCACTCATTATCAGAGAAATGCAAATCAAAACCACAATGAGGTACCACTTCACACCAGTCAGAATGGCTGCGATCCAAAAATCTGCAAGCAATAAATGCTGGAGAGGGTGTGGAGAAAAGGGAACCCTCCTACACTGTTGGTGGGAATGCAAACTAGTACAGCCACTATGGAGAACAGTGTGGAGATTCCTTAAAAAATTGCAAATAGAACTCCCTTATGACCCAGCAATCCCACTGCTGGGCATACACAGCAAGGAAACCAGAATTGAAAGAGACACATGTACCCCAATGTTCATCGCAGCACTGTTTAGAATAGCCAGGACATGGAAACAACCTAGATGTCCATCAGCAGATGAATGGATAAGAAAGCTGTGGTACATATACACAATGGAGTATTACTCAGCCGTTAAAAAGAATTCATTTGAATCAGTTCTGATGAGATGGATGAAACTGGAGCTGATTATACAGAGTGAAGTAAGCCAGAAAGAAAAACACCAATACAGTATACTAACACATATATATGGAATTTAGAAAGATGGCAATGACGACCCTGTATGCAAGACAGGAAAAAAGACACAGCTGTGTATAACGGACTTTTGGACTCAGAGGGAGAGGGAGAGGGTGGGATGATTTGGGAGAATGGCATTCTATCATGTATACTATCATGTAAGAATTGAATCGCCAGTCTATGTCTGACGCAGGATACAGCATGCTTGGGGCTGGTGCATGGGGATGACCCACAGAGATGTTATGGGGAGGGCGGTGGGAGGGGGGTTCATGTTTGGGAACACATGTAAGAATTAAAGATTTTAAAATTAAAAAAATAAAAAACTATAAAAAAAAAAAAAAGAAAGAAATCTGGTGGCAATCTAGGACACCCAGCTAGCCTTCTGGGAGGCAGGGATGCCCTGGGAGTAAAGTGCTTGTTTCTCAGGAAAGTGGCAGACAGGGAAGCACTTTCCATCTAGGACATGCAACATGTCCCTAAAGCTGGCTTCCATGCTTTGCTGTGGAAATGAGCACTGGAACAGCCATGCTGGGCTAAGGGACTACTTCCAGTTTGGGGACCTAGGCCATGATGCTGTAAAAGGGTTGTGAATACACCCAAGTGGAAAATCAGTCTACAGATATAGCTGCTGATGGATGACTTTTCAGAAGGGAGATGAGGCAGGACAGGTAGGAGCAGGCAGGTTAGACCGGGAGGAGCAGCTGCAAGGGAGGAGCTTTTGGGAGCAGGCAGTCCCCAACTGTAGCACTAAGTACAGGTGTGGGAAGGAAGACATACGCCTGCCCGCCGAGGGGTGTAGAGCTGAGGATGGGAGCGCATGACACAGAAAGAGGCTCAGCCCATAGCAGGAGGGGTGGCTCCCTGAGAGAGGGTGTCCACTGCAGGCCAGGTAACCTGTGTGCCAATGTCAGCTGCTTCCTTGCAATGTGACCCTTAAGGTCAGTGGGACCTGGTAGACAGCAAGCCAGGGTCACACTTCAGGGTTCACAGCTCCTTTGATCTTGAGGCAGGACCTCGATGGGGGCTGGAATTCCACCAATCTGCAAGGGGGACCCATTTCTGGAACAATGAGTGTGCCATCCTCTTAACCTCTAATCGTGTGCTTGGTTCCTGGAGGCTGAGAAAGCCCAGCAAGTACATGGAATGAGAAAACTGAAGCTGTTACGGAGAGCTTAGATATCAACACCTAAAAGAGCAAATAGAGAGCTGCAAGGTCATCTTAAAGAAGAAGAATGGTTCCAGGTCAGTTGAGATTTAAAGGACCTGGCAAATCCAAATCACAAGGCAAGACATGCAATGTATCTGATAGGGAGGCAGTGGTAGCCCCAGTGACCACTAGCCTAAAAAATCAGAGTCTATCTGATATTTATCCTAACTCTCGTGGTTTCCACTCAAGTTGCCCAGTCTACTTGAAGAGGTAGAAACAGAGTATTCCAAGGTTGACCTGATGTCTGGAAATCTTTTCCTGCTTTCATTTCTCTACTTAGGAGAGAATAACCTATGCTTTAGTGATTCATGTAGTTCCTGCCATCTAGCTTCGTTTGACACTAAGAATTCTTTTTTCAAAAACAACTCATTGACATACAAACTCAAGAACTTCTGGACTTTCTGCTTGGCAATCACTGACCCAGATCATCCCAGAGAGAGGAAAATCAGTCCAGCAAGCAGAGGCCACATCAATGGCAAAGATACGTATTATATATTCTAAACTTTAATACATACTGCACTCTAAGTATATACAAGTGAACCTGTGCTTCTCATTCAACATAAAAGTCATTCCACTTGATTTGAATCAGAGTTTTCCAACTATAGCACCATTGACATTTTTGTGCCAGATAATACTTTGCTGTGAGGATTACTCTGCACAGTTCAGAATGTTCAACAGTGTCTCTGGCAGCTACCAACTACACGTGAGCAGCAACCCTACCCCATGTGTGATTGTCAGATACCCCCTGGAGGGCAAAACTGTCCCTGGTGGAGAACCACTCATCTAAGTGGTGCAGCTACGTCTGGGGGAAGGGCAGGGTAAGACAGCTTCTAGGGGGTTTATTAAAAAGCCAAAGAAAAGCCATCCAGTGTTTCAATTTCTCTATAATAAGGCATTACTTAATTTCTTTTTTTTTCCTTATTCATGTTCTTTAACAAGCCCAGATGCCTTGATGTCATCACAGGAGGGCAATAGTAAGATCTTCTTTGAAAATTCACCAAACAAGTAAATTCTGCACAGAACAGATGAGCTTAATCATCTGTGGGGGAAAACCAAAAGATTGTAAATGTGTGCTTAAAACATTTGGGTACCAGCCCAATCTCTTCCTATCCAGTGATGTAAGAGGCAGGGCTGGAATGTGATTGTGGCTCAGTTCTCGGAAACCTAATTAATTGTATCGTAGCCCATTTGGGAACATATTCACGAAGAGGAAGGAACTGTTCAGCCAGGGCACACATTGCTCAGATGATCATTGGATCCAGGAGAGAGGGCGCCTTGAATATGTAGACTCTGGTTTAGTGCTTTCCTGGCAGAGCCGTGCCCAGATGAGAGTGGATGAGAAAGAGTGCCTTGAGGTTTCCTAGCTGATGGTTCTGAAATCCACAAACACTAAGCAAATTTCTAATGCGGCTCTCATGTAGCTTGCCCATGAGAAGAAAGAGACCTGTCTGAGAATTCCATCCATTGGTAGGACACAAGTTAGTCCAGTTGAGCGGGTTCTCAGTAGACAGAATGCAGGTGAGCAGTGGGAAGAGAACAGGGACTCATACTTCCTGGAAGTCTATCTTATCTCTGACATTAGATGCTGTGCTTCCTCTGTGCCCTCTCGTATCAGCACTGGCCTCTGACCTAAAACTTATAAAGAACGATCAGAGCGATGTCCCAGACACACTTATATTCAGGCTGTGCTCTGTCCACCATGATGAGCCTCTGGGCATCTTCCTGCTCTGCTTGCCACTCCAGTTTAAAGGGGGTTGGATCTACTACCATGAGTAGGAAGAGACATACCAAACAGTCACTTGTGAAGCGTGGGTTGAAGTACTGATTGTTGCGTTTACTTTTTCTTTACTTGTTATACTGACCATATGACAAATATTCTGGATACTTTAGCCCATGTCTTCGGAACACACCTGTGAGGAAGGTATCTCTAGTTTTATTTGACAGTTGAGAAAACTGAGGCTTAGAGAAGTTGAGTGACATCATCAGGACCCATAGCTAGTAGTTGGCAATTGGAACCCTTCCCTTTTGGGAACTGGTTGCTTTGTCCTTCTAAAACATATCATAGCTATCTTCTAGATGATGTATCTGCATGCTGTCTAGTTGAATCCTCTGACCCCAGTGTTCAGAATTGGACAGTTTTCAAAAAGTTTGTAAGAAAAGTGTTTGAAAGTGTTTTGAAAACTATCTCAAATAAGTTGATCATTCCATCAGGACATAGTTCCTGAAGGTCATGGGATGAAATGGTAGCATCAGAAGATATAACATTTCAAGTATGGTTTTCATGCCTAAAGGACCACACAGCATCAGAGCTGAGAGGGACTTTGAGAATAATCAGATCCAAACTTCTCATTTTGCAGCTAGGGGACACAAGGGTGATGAAGACCTATCCAGGAAGGGGTGGTAGAAAAAGAAAGAAAAGGGCGTATATGGAAGTATCATGAAATAAAGACTAGAGGGTGTGGTAGGTGAGTGGAAGTACAGAAGGCAGGATGAATCAGACTTAGGGTTAATGGTGACACCATTGACAGAAATAGAGAGGGCCACAGAGGAAGCTGGGGACAGAAAGGTGAAAAGAAGATAAATTTGTTTCTGAAGAAGTTAACTGGAAAAGTTAAGTTACTGGAAACTCCAGTTGAGGAATCCAAGACCTGAGAAGAAAAGTCATGTCCCAGGATCTGTCAAATAAGATCTCCAAGTGAGAGCCCTCGTTGTGAGACCCAGACACCCATGACAGGGCTCTGTCATGCTTGACAGTTTATTAGCCACTTAGATGAAGGCAGAGAAAGGGTGTTTGTCACGTCTACAGTCCATGCAAAGCTGAATGCCACAGATGTCAGAATCAACAGGTAAAATAGCCAAAATAGCTAAAAAGAAGAACTGAAACTGACATGAAATTTATCAAGGATCCATGTAAAGTGCTCTTTTTCTGTTCAGAAAGTCAATTGCACACCTATAGAATTAATAAGAATAACAATAAAGGTACTAAATAACCACCATTTTTCAATTCAATGATTATTGTGTGCCAGGATCGCTCTAACCCTTGCAGCAGCCCTTGGAGATTGGTGCTCTTATTATCTCTATCGTTTTAGCTGAAGAAGCTGGGACCAGGAAGGTTGAGTACAGTTTCCTGAAGTCACACATATGTTAATTTGACTGAAAAATACCATATTCTTACACCAATAAGATAAGGATTAGGGAGACTTGGCTTATTTATGCCTGTCAAAAACTTTTCGCATTTGTAAAAATAAGTGAATATATGTTTGTGGGGGCTAGAAAGAAAAATACACAAGCATAGGTGGATGAGTCAAACTCAATGTTTCGTGGCAGCCTGGATGGGAGGGGAGTTTGGGGGAGAATGGATACACGTATATGTATGGCTGAGTCCCTTTGCTGTCCACCTGAAACTATCACAACATTGTTAATTGGTTATACTCCAATATAAAATAAAAAGTTTAAAAAAGTATATGTAAAACATAAAAATTCCTTCACAAACTAGTTTCACTAACTTGAAAGAAATATAATCAGTGTGATTCAGGATTGTAAATGTTGAAATGCTTACACAGAACAGTAATATTTTTGTGAACAGGAATATTTACTGTGGAAGGATTGAGACATCAGGTCTGAGGTGCTTTTCTGGTGGTATTGTTACCTTATAAAATCCAGGGAAAATCATGGCTGAGAATTTACTAAAAGATTCTGTAAGTTTTTGGATTCCCATGAACAGAGAAACCAACTTCACGTAGTGCCTCAAGGGGAGGAAAAAAATCAAAAATCTGTGCTCACACATTTCTGTGGTCACATACAATGGAGCCACTTCACTTTTTTCAACTCTTCAATAGTAGGAACTCAGACTTGACTATTATCCCCAGCTGTCCATCTCAGAAGGTCCATCTAGAACCTTCCCATTCTCCTTCATTTTGAGACTCTCCTCTTTCCTTCCAATTTTTCCTGCCCTCCTTTCCTGGTTGATTCTGCTTTTTCTTCCTCCTGGTCACTCCTTCTGCCTCTAATCTCTTTTCAGCCCTAGATCAAGGTCATCCCTTTTACAGAAGGACACTCACTCTCTCTCTCTTTTTCTGGCTAATAAATTAAGCAAAGTATGTTTAAGTGTTGATAAACTTAAGAGTATGGACTCAGCTCTTCACTTATACTGTCATTCAATGCCAAATAATTGCACAGTTGTCAGTCTTCCGCAGTGATGTTAACCAGTCAAGACAGAGGGTGCAAACCAAAAAGATCAACAATTCATTTACCTATGCCCGGCCATCCCATCTAATTACAGCAAATATTTTAAATGGTGCTTCAGGTTCATTGTGTTTACAATTTCATTTCTTTGAACAGTTCCACATCAAGAGTGTACATTTTATCAGAACTGGTCAATTCTGTAAAAACAACTCAGTAACCAAGTAGGGGGAAAAAGTTACTTCTGCCTGAGCAGATGAATGTAGTATATGATTATCCACAATACAGTTTCAGTTTTCCACCCTCTAATCTATGGTTGTACGTTGTCTGTTGATAGCTCTGTGGCAAAGCTGGACTTTGTCCCTGAGGGAGCAATTATAAAGTGATTTAGGTTCTATTGCCCTCCTCTATTTAAAATCTCATCTGGATTTCCTGAAAGAAGTTCTAAAACTTAGTACAGCCCTAGGTTATGGAATATCCCTGAAAAGGACCTTCTACACCTTCTTGTTCCTTTGAGAGAAACCCTCAAAGTTTCTTGGTCATGTCCTTGCTTCCCTCTCCCTGCTCACTGCTCTGCCCCAAGTCCAGGCCAGCAGCATTAGAGGCTTGGGTTACTTAGCTGCCCCCCTCTCACTGAGCATCCTTGACAACCTCCCTGAAGCCTGTTGCCATGACATCTGTAACAGTGTAAACTGTTCTCCAGCTCTGTGCGGCCAGAGCCCTCACAATCCTTTGTGATATGGCTGCACCCTACGTGTCTAACCTCACCAGGAGCTTCTGGCCCCACATGCCTACTCTACAGCCTCTGCTGGGAAGGAAGTTCTCACCATCCTACAAACGGACCTACTCAAGGCAAGCTCCAAGCATCCGGTTCCCCAACTTCTTTTTATCTTACGTGCCTCTCAAAGACTAGCTCTTTATTTATTTTGTTTTATTGAGGTAACATTGGTTTATCATATTATGTAAGTTTCACATTTACAACCTTATATTTCCTACTTCTATATACATCATAGCGTGCTCACCGCCAAAAATTTAGTTTCCATCCGTCACCATACACTTGACTTCTTTTACCCATTTCAGCCCCCCACCCTCTCCCCTGCCCCTTCCTTTCTGGTAACCACTACTTGGCTCTCCATATTTATATGTTCATTTGTATTTGGTTTGGTTTGTTCATTTACTTTGACAAAGCCTAGTGCTTGATGCATCTTCTCTGTTAAAACATCTCCGGCTACTCCGATTCATTTCTTACACTCGTTGAGTCACTTACTACTTGCACTATTTTATCTGCCCCCTCCCATGATGGTGTAGCAATGTGAGGAGAGGGCAAGACCTTCTTGTCTCCCATTAGGGCCAATCATTCAGCAGCGCTTACCAACATGCCCTCAAAGGGACCTACCGCAGCCATGCTGCCTCCTGATTCTAGACCAGCAGTTCGTTTCAAACTATCATTTACCAAGGGCCTACCAGGTATATAACCCATATTGTAACTGTCAAGGACTGTCCCTTGGCCATTCCCAGGCTAATTGCCCTTAAATTCTGTCTCAACAACCCTAATTCTGTAGCTCCTTATCATTTGTGATAACTTCCTTGCTACACGTGTCACATCAACCCATGAAAAAATGAAGTTTAAAGGGTAGCTGAAATATAAAACACTCATTGAATACCTAAAAGTTCCCGTGTCCAAAAGTCTTGATATTGTTGCAATGAGACAAAAAGAAAATTTTCAAAATAAAAATTTGGAAAGTCTTTTTCTTTTTTTTCTCATAGCTCACAGGAGTTTCTTGATTCTTGCCCCTTGGGTCCCTTCTGGTTTATTTATTCTTCCTAAGTGGTTTATTTAATCTTTTTATAGATAATTGTTGCACTGACATGAAGACTGGAAAAATAAATCTAATTTCCCTAAAACACTTGTGATATACAGCCACAAAATAAATGAGACGGTAAAACTATAATGAATACAAATCATTACAACAATCCTTAGCATTAAATAGAAATCCACAATGAAAACTTTCAGTACTCACATTAAATCAAACTTTTTCTTAGAAAAGCTGTGTTTAAAGTCTCCAAGCTGACTACTGGAGAATCTAAGCCCTTGGCTTTTCTTTTTTATTGTCTCTTCAAAACTTTACATTTTAATCCGCCACTGGCAAAGTCGGCTAAATTAAGCCCACTTGTTCCTACACATTTCTTTAAAAACACAGTCCACTTCCCTATAGCAATTGACACTCAGCTTTCTTAGAACAAGCAAAGTATCCCAGCATTTCAGTATTTCTGATATGCTGTAAAATCATTAAAAAAAAAAAAAAAAAAGAGAAGAAGAAGGAAAAGTATTGGATGGCAAAAATCTTACCTCAACTTCTGACTGGCGGGGACAGTTATTTTATTAAGCTTATCCATTCTTTTTGTAACTATACGAGTCACAAATCACTGTCCAGTGGTCACGTCAGCAGTCCCTGGCCGTCCTCGGGAGTAGCATGGTAAGCCTGTGATCTCAAGGGTCCCAGTCACTTGGGTCTGATTTCTGAGAGTGCAGGCTGCTGGCAAACACCTCTGTACTAAGGAGAAGTAAAACTTGCTCGAGCACATAGCCAAGTTTCATGTTTCTAATCATGTGATCTGGGTAGCCAGCCAGCTTGGCTGATTACTCTACATTGTGTAAACTTTAATAGTGAAACCTATTGGACATGCAAATTTCCTTTGAGCTGCTTTCTTCTATAACCAGATTTGTAACCAGGTCAGGGCAAGCTTCTGACTGGTCACTACTTCCTGTTGTCCTGAACACAGATAGCCCTTGTTTTCAGCAGGTGTCATGCTGTCCCCTTCCTGGGCTCAAGGAAAAGCAGAATAATCATTTCCATCTGAAAGTCTCTTTGGGACTTCCTGCTCATTTGCCTGAAGTCGTAGATAAGCTTTTCCACTTAAAGGATCATTCTATGAAAATGGCATTTTTGTGTAGTTTCTCTTTGCTCTGCTCCCCCACATATTTTAAAATAAATATCAAGTGGTAACAGTTTACTTCAAGAGTTAGAATTTAGTTATCCTGAAGAGCTACGTAAAATGGGAAGACAATTCTCTAGGTACGGTTGTTACGGATAGAGACAGGAGATCTGGGAAAGGGGAGAGGTTGTCCGCTGTACAGAGTGGGCACCTTATCAGGTTGGTGGTGTCAGGAGGTGTGCTGATATCCAGATGTTATCAAACAAAATCAAGATGTACCCCAAAGTCAGCTGAGAACAAATCTAACAACCTCCCAACAAGGCTGTTCTGACATCAGGCCATTGGGAGGTCCCCTGAAGGGCAGGTGCCACTTTCCTCACTGCTCTTGTCCCCTCCTGCCCTCATCTCCTGCTCACTTTCAGCCCCTTACCAGACCCAGTGATGGCCAGACATGGGAGCAGTAAGGGGTACCCCGGAACAGTGGGGGGGAACACACCTGCATGGGCTGAACCCATCCCAAGGGGTCCACTTCCCTCCTGGAAGACTTGACAGTTCTTTTTTTACCTCTTCTGAAACCTTCGAATGTGTCTGTTCGAAGAGCAGGAGGCAGTTTAGTGTCAGGGAGGAAGAAAATAAGAAAGACCTTTGTACCTGGACACTTCTCCTTGTCTCCAGTAGGAATGCTCTGCTCATCTTTACAAAGTTGGCATATGTTTCCCACATGTATCCAGGTGACCAGTCCTCTCCTGGGCCTGAAGAACACACAGAAAGGGCCAAGCAGAGCGATCCCTGTTACCTTTCCTGTTATAGACCCAAAGTCTGGCTGAAGATAGAGGGAGAAAAGGGAGGAAGAGGCAAAAACGAGAGAGCTGGAGGAAAAGCGGTGAGGGGTGGGGGTGGGAGGGAAGAAGAGGCAGAAGCAGGAAAAAAGAGGAGGAGGCCGGTGAGGCAGCGGTGGCAGTGGGAAACGGATGTGGTAGATGGCTCCCTTTCCTCCTGTGCTGCTTCTTGGTCCACACAGAGGCTCTGTATTTCTCCAGGCAAATCTTGATTATTCCCATTCGTGTACTGCCTCTGGATTTCTAGCTCAACCTGATGGTCAGGAGCAGAGTCCTCAGGAAGGGTGGGGCCCTTCTGCTCAGCCGAACTATGGAATTCGCCAAGCTAGTAAGAGGGCAGATCACCTCCCACGAGAAAAATATAAATGCTTGATTCATCCAATTGCTTATTTCCCCCAAAATGCAGCTCAGTTTTCTTGCAGTGCATCTCAAAGGAGTTCTGGATCTTTGTCCCTCCTCTCCTCACGGTTCTTAACTGAAACTAGTAGACTAGGAGGGTGAAGGCACGTAGAATGTCATCAGGATCAGGAAACATGAGCTCCACTGAGTGGGATGGTCATCGTCTTGTTCCTTCTATATTACGGTAAAGTGCACTCCATTGGCTGCTTTGCTCTCAACCAACAACTCTGTTCAGCACCTGGGCTGGCAACTTATTTCCCCAGAGAAGAGGACCAAGGGCAAGAGTTACACTTCTGCTTTTTCTTTTTACAGCCACATGTCTTTCTTCTTTTTACTGTGTCTAGTCTGACATGATAAAAATGAGAGTCTGCTTTTCCAGACTGGACATTTTATCCCATGTGGTATGTAGCGTGATAACCATGATGTTCCAAACTGGCAGGACTGCTGTGCAGCTATAATCAGCTTCCCATGAAGGTCAATGCAAGCATGGAAATGGAAGACACCAAATCATAGCTGATAACTTGTGAACGGAAGGAGACCACACAACATGGTTTCTTTCCATAGCACGTGGAGATCGACAAAGCATGATAAACACTCAGTCTCGATCTACACAGCACAGTGAACATGAAAATTAATTAATTACTATTAATAGATGAAAATGGATAGTACCAATCTTGAAGAAAATTTGGAACTCCTATACATTGCTGATAAAAATATAAGTAGACACAATCACTTTGGAAACAGCTTAGTATTAGTTAATACATTTGATGGGATATGTACCAATGACCAGCATGAGGTCATGATATAGCACTGTGTCAGAACACTCCAAGTATACCATGTACGCCAAGGTCATATGCAAGAACTGTCATTGAAACACCCTTTCTAATGGAAAATTAAGCAGCACTGGGAACAACTCAATTGCCCATCAACAGGAAAATGAATTAATTAACTGTGGCATATTCATGCAATTCAATGGTGAAAATGAGTGAACTACAATTGATCAGCATGGATAAATAACAAAAATAAAGCAGTAAAGGCAAATTAAAGAAGATCATACATCATGATTCCAATTATGTTTAGGTCTGTTCGTGTTTGAGCTTGGTCATATCTGACTCTTTGCAACTCCATGGGCTGTAGCCCTCCAAACATGGAATTTTCCTGGCAAGAATACGTGAGTGGGTTGTCATTTCCTACTCCAGGGGATCTTCCCAACCCAGGGATTGAAGCCACATCCCCTGTGTCCTCTACATTGCGGGCGGTTCTTTACCCACTGAGTATATTAAGGTTCAATTCAGTTCAGTTCAGTTGCTCAATTGTGTCCAGCTCTTTGCGACTCCTAGGACTGCAGCACACCAGGCTTCCCTGTCCATCACCAACTCCCAGAGCTTGCTCAAACTCATGTCCATTGAGTCAGAGATGCCATCACACTATAGTTCAAAAGCAAGCATTCTTCAGCGCTCAGCTTTCTTTATAGTCCAACTCTCCCATCCATACATGACTACTGGAAAAACCATAACTTTGACTAGATGGACCTTTGTTGGCAGAGTAATGTCTCTGCTTTTAAATATGCTGTTTAGGTTGCTCATAGCTTATCTTCCAAGGAGCAAGGTTAAAGACATGTAAAACTAATTAATTACTTAGGACATAAATGATCAAACCAAGGGAGGGAATGATAAATGTAAAATTCAGGTGAATGGTTACCAGGAGTAGAATCTGAGTGAAGGGATACACAGGACTTCAAAGGCAATGGTAGCGTTCTATTTCTTAAGTTGTGTGGTGGGTCTATAGGTACTTGTTGTAGGTATTAAATAATTAACAAAAATATGTAAATTAACATCTGCTCTAGAGCTATGCGGCAAAGCCAGGACAACCCCCCCACCCAAGTCTCAGTTAGCCCTATGAAATGGTGAGGTTTGAGAACAAGAAGACATTATACTGGAGTTTGGGGATGAGACCGACCAGCACTGGTTTCTCTTGGGCTCTTTTCCATGCCTACAAAGGTCCATATATACAAAGTTATGGTTTTTCCAGTAGTTATGTATGGATAGGAGAGCTGGACAATAAAAAAGGCTGAGCATCGAATATTAATGCCTTCCCATTGTGGTGCTGGAGAAGTCTCTTGAGAGTCCCTTGGATGGCATGGACATCAAATCAGTCAATCCTAAAAGAAATAACCCTGAATATTCATTGGAAGGACTGATACTGAAGCTGAAGCTCCAATACTGTGGCCACCTAACGAGAAGAGCCAACTCATTGGAAAAGACCCTAATGCTGAGAAAGGCTGAAGGAAGGAGAAGGGGATGATAGAGGATAAGATGGTTGGGTGACATCATTGACTCAATGGACATGAGTTTGAGCAAGCTCCAGGAGATGGTGAAGGACAGGGAAGCCTGGCGTGCTGCAGTCCATGGGGTCACAAAGAGTCGGACACGACTGAGAGACTGAACAACAAATTTTCCATGTATCCATTAATGACAACTAACAGCATGCTTCTCGGATGTTTTTATGTCCCTGTACTATGACACCATTCATTTTACATGTGAAGAAACTGATTCATAGAGAGGTTAAATAACTGACCCAAAGTTCTACCACTCCTCAGTGTTGGGATTCAAACCTGAGCTTGTTTCCATAGTCTAATCTGACAATCACAGAGTTTTGCTGTCACAAGAGAGATCTGTAATTCAGCAGAAGGCTCTGCCCTGACATCGAGGTATCACCTTAACCATGACCTCAGGGGAATCACTTAATCTCCTCAACCTCAACTTCCATTTTTTGTGGATGAGAAAGGGTATTCAAGGAGGATTCAGACTCATTCTGACTTGGCATTTGGACATGGGCCAATGGGCTTCCCTTGTGGCTCAGCTGGTAGAGAATCTGCCCGCAATGCGGGAGACCTGGGTTCGATTCCTGGGTTGGGAAGATCCCCTGGAGAAGGGAAAGGCTACCCACTCCAGTATTCTGGCCTGGAGAATTCCATGGACTATATAGTCCATGAGATCACAAAGAGTCGGACACGACTGAGAGACTTTCAGTTCAGTACAGAAATTGGTTTCCATCCGTGGAAACACTCATAGCTTCCAGAAAAGGTACCTTTGATGCACTATGCTAGATTGCTTCCCAAAGTAAGGCTAGTTGGTTGTGGCAGTTGACAGAGCCTTGGAAGTAGTCCAAGTCCTCACTGAAACTGGAAGGTCAGCCACGGTTCACTCCCTCTGGTCTGCCACCCACCTGCTAATGGCTTTTCCCCTGCCAGGGCTGGTTTAGGCAAATTGCCAAAGGAAGTAGGCAAGGTGTGGCATTGATATATACAGTGTGGCTCTTTGCTTCTAATCATAACTATTCCCATGAAGATTAGCCCCACAACTCTATGAAAGGGGTACTGCTGTGATTCATGATGTGAAGTCTGAGCCTCAGATAGGTGACAACACTTACCTAAGGCCACTCAGTCTTCATGATCCATGAGCCAGGGCCCTTTAACCCCCAAACTATTCATTTTCTTTCCCCTGTGCTGGCCCTCTTTCTTGGGGTGGAGTTGGGGAGGCTGTCATATAAGAACAGTGGCCCTGGTGGCTTTCTGACACCTGCAGGCTTAAGTGGCAGGAGTTTGCCGTTGGTCAGGCCCATGCCTCGTTAGTTGGCCAGTGCCAGTTAAGGGCCCAGATGGAGGAAGATCTGGGAGGAAGTTAGGGAGCCTGGGTAAACCACCGGCAAAAAATAACAGAAGAGGCCAGGTAAAGGCCAAGAGGAAACAGGAAGTGAAGCAGATGCTGCTCATGGTCCATCTGCTCTCCTTTGTGGGGAAGGGGCAAGAAGGGAGGAAGAGGGAAGAAGACAGCACATCTGTGACTTGAACAAATGGGCAAAGGCTCTTTGAAGCTCGGGGCTTCACTTTCATGAGACAAATCAGTTCCCTATTTTATCTGTCCAATAAACTGAATACTCTTTTCAAATATTTATTTATTTATTTTATTTTTGCCTGTGCTGGGTCTTCGTTGCTGTGTATGGGCTTTCTCTAGTTGTGGCTAGACTCTAGTTTCGTGCATGGGCTTCTCATTGGCACACAGGCTTAGTTGCCTCCCGGCATGTGGAAGCCTCCCAGACCAGGGATAGAACCCATGTTCCCTGCATTGGCAGGCAGATTCTTTACCACTGGACCACCAGGGACATCCTAAACTCAATATTCTGTATATCAAATTGCCTGGAGTGCAGTATCTGTTTGACAAGGGGAACAACTTAGAAGAAAACAGTCCAATAATCAGTTCTAGTCCTTGGTCAGTTAGAGCATTACAATAGCCTGTTGTTAGGACAGATAACTCCTTGCCCATGTCTCACCTTCACCTTCTCCCTTGCCTTCAGCCCACGGAGCCAGTCTGCCAACAGGACTCTCCTTTGTAAGCTTTCCACCTTCACCCTGCTCTCACTCCACCCTATATCCTCACCTTGATCACTCCTCAGCCTCCTGCTTCTCCTCTGTGGCGAGATGCACACCCACTCTCATTCCGGGCTATGTTTCCAACTGCTGACTCTTAAAAAGGATTTCAGAGAGTTTTCCTTTCTTTTAGAACCAAGTATAAATGTCATTCATGCCCTGCCACTGAGTCTCACCTTGGGGATCCATCTTATTCCTGGCTAATTCCCTGCACATGACCATCCTTTTGGGCAGACTGGTTCTCAAACATCCACTCTCCTTATCAGTCACATGGACCAGCCACCAGCCAGAAACTGCCATCCAAAGGCAAGGTGGGAGGCAGATATGTGGGGTCCTAGACAGTCAAGAGGTCAGGTCTTCCCTGTTAGTCAGGGCCATGAAGAAGCCAGAGAGCAGGCAAGGGTGGAGAGGATTTGTCCAAGGAATGGGTGCATCAGAGAAGTAGAAAGCCAAGATAAGGCTCAGAGCCTGCAGGGGTTGAGGTCCTGGACGCCAGGAGAAGTCCTTAATAACAGATGTAGGAACTGTTGATTAGAATTTTCTATTACCTTTTATCTGAAGCTTGACTAGTCCCCCAATCTTCCTACCCAAACAGACTATCTAGATTCAGAGAGCCCCCAATAAAAGCAGACTTGAGCAAATGGGGAGACAATTTATGTTCTTGCATAGAATGACTCAACGTCATGAATGCCATTATGTCCAATTTAATGTATAAGTTTAATGTGATGCCGAGAAAAGTAGCGAGATCCTCTTCTCCAACCATGCCAGAGGCAAGTAGATTCTACAGTTCCTTTGTTTATAAAGACAAGCAAAAGTTGCCAAGACATCTCTGACAAAGATCATGGGAGTGGAAGGAGACAGACTTTTCAGATTTAAAGCACGCTGTGCATGCGTACGTGTATGCTAAGTTGCTTCAGGCAGTCAGTCAGTTCAGTCGCTCAGTTATGTCGACTCTTTGCGACCCCAAGGACTGCAACACGCCAGGCTTCCCTATCCATCACCAACCCTCAAAGCTTACTCAAACTCATGTCCATTGAGTTGGTGATGCCCTCCAACCATCTCATCCTCTGTCATCCCCTTCTCCTGCCTTCAATTTTTCCCAGCATCAGGGTATTTTCAGTCATGTCCAACTCTTTTGTGACCCCACGGACTGTAGCCCACCAGGCTCCTCTGTCCGTGGGATTCTCCAGGCAAGAATACTGGAGTGGGTTGCCATGCCCTCCACCAGGGGATCTTCCCTACCCAGGGATCAAGCCTGTGTCCCTTGCATTTCCTGCATTAGCAGGCAGATTCTTTACCACTAGAGCACCTGGGAAGCCCAAAGTATGCTATGAAGCCTCTCTAATAAAAATGGCATGGTATTTCTGCATGACCACTGGAACTAAAGAGAAAGTGTGGACACAAATCAGAAAAATGTAAGGAGATTAATTTTTATGAATGTGGCATACCTAATAGGAGAAAGCTGGACTTTTTAATAAGCAGGGCAATTGCAAAGCCACTTAGGAAAAAGATAAAACTTAGATTTACACCTCAAACCATTTGAAAAACTCCCAATGGATCAGAAATCTAACTATAAATATAAAGCCATACCTGTACCAAAAGAAGACACTGTTAAATTTTTTATAACCATGTCTATGACTTAAAATCCAGAAGCAATCAGAGAAGGATTAATAAATTTAACTAGAAAAGCATAAAGAACTTTTTCATGGGGGAAGGAAGCATTATCAACAATATCAAAAGACAAAGGACAAATTGGGAGTAAAGAATTGCCTCATGGGTCACAGATAAAAGATTACTCTCCCTAATAGATAAAGACTTACTAAAAATTGAGATGGAAAAAATGTGGGCAAAACCCAAGACCTTGAAAAGCCTTTAGATGGATGAAAAGATGCTTAATCCATCTCCTATTAAGAGGAAGTTTATAACCAGAACATATAGATGTTTACATATCAGATTTTAAAAGTCTGAAAGTCTGATAGGAAGTTCTTAGGAAACAGGTGCTCTTTGCTAATAACATGTTACAGTCCTCATGGAGGGGAACTGGGGATATCTAACTTTAAAACAGATGCATTGACCTTGTAACCCAGCAATCTCAGTTTGGGGAGAAGGCAATGGCACCCCACTCCAGTACTCTTACCTGGAAAATCTTATGGATGGAGGAGCCTGGTAGGCTGCAATCCATGGGATTGTGAAGAGTCAGACACAACTGAGCGACTTCACCTTCACTTTTCACTTTCATGCATTGGAGAAGGAAATGGCACCCCACTCCAGTACTCTTGCCTGGAGGAGCCTGGTAGGCTGCAGTCCATGAGGTCGCAAAGAGTCGGACACGACTGAGCGACTTCACCTTTACTTTTCACTTTCATGCATTGGAGAAGGAAATGGCAACCCACTCCAGTGTTCTTGCCTGGAGAATCCCAGGGACGGGGGAGCCTGGTGGGCTTCCAGGGACGGGGGAGCCTGGTGGGCTTCCGTCTATGGGGTTGCACAGAGTCAGACACGACTGAAGCGACTTAGCAGCAGCTCCTGAAGATACACTTTCACATACACATGTGTACAACATCTGCACAGAATCATTTATTTTAGTTTTATTTGCAGCAACCAAAATTGGAAAAACCTAAATGCTTTACAGTGGGGAACTGGTTAAATCAATTTTAGTTCATCCTTACAGCAGAGTTCTGTGAAGCCATAAAAATGGTGTGACCGCTGGGATATGATAAGTGGAATAGACAAGGTCAGGACAGTATAAGCTCCTTCTTTTTTAAAAAAAGAAGATACAGGAAACACACACACTTATCTTTGCAAGAAAGAAGAAAGAAAGTGAAGTTGCTCAGTTGTGTCCGACTCTTTGTGACCCCATGGCCCACCAGGCTCCTCCGTCCATGGAATTTTCCAGGCAAGAGTGCTGCAGTGGGTTGCCATTTCCTTCTCCAGGGGATCTTCCTGACCGAGGGATCAAACCTAGGTCTCCTGCATTGTAGGCAGACGCTTTACCATCTGAGCCACAAACACTAGAAGGATAAATCATAAACTAATACAAATAATCACCTATAGGAGGCAGAAGGGAACTGGAAATAGAGCAGAAGTGGTACAGCTTGATTCTCTGGATCTATCTTTTCAGTTTTGACTTTTAAGCTAGATAATGGTTTGACATACATTAGAAGCAAAATTAGCACAAAAAATTTAGAAAGGCAAACTTTAGAATAAAAATAAATAGAAACAAATGAATGTAAATAGTAACATACCTTGGAAAAGAGAATTATTTTGACTTTTGAACATAATCCTCTGTGCATCCTCAGTGAAATATAGTCTAAAAATGAAACTGTTACAAAGAAATCTCAAACTCTACTTCATATTTTCAGTAATAAAGTGTGTATTACAATTTTGAAGTGTTTTTGTATAATGTAGATAAAGCTAATAAATACATTAATATTAGTAGAAACAAATGTTCTTAGTATGAGGGGAGAAATACAAACCTAAAATCAAAGAAAAACTTGGTAATGTTAAATTTATTAGAAGTATCAATCTGAACTGATGATTTCCTAGTATAAAATATAGAAAGGACCTAAAAGCAATGATATTCCAGACTTTAAACACATGAAAAGTTGCTCAATTATAATTTTATCAAGAAACAGACAGAATCCCCACTGGCAGGAGCTAGCGGCTAGAAGGAAGGGTTGATTTCAGGTCTGGAATGTAGACAATAGAAGATGAACATGGAACATTTTGTGCCAAAAAACACAGACACATTCAGGAAAGTGAATGGGTGGGGAGGGCATCAAAGACACAGGAGCAGATCTTTGAAGGTGATTTGAGCAACAGAAATGAATAATGACTGTAATTTATTTTAAAATATTGAACAAATTAAAATTCACTGGCCTACAATAATAAAACCAAAACCCAAAGCCATTTGCCACAATTAGAGATAACTAGTCCATCAACTCCTTACTCACTTAATTTTAATAAATTAAAAAGGAATGAAGTATCTTTTAAAAGAGGAATTGAAAATCTTCCTTGATTTTCTAAGAATGCTCGCTTATAGTAAATGTAGAAAGAATTACAGAATAAGAAAAGTCATTTTGCAACTTCAAATAAATAGTTGATTAAGGTGAGGATCATCGATTAATGCTGAAACTAGGAGGTGAAATGTTGAGGGAAAGGATATTCTCAAGGTGTAAAGGCTCCTCTCAAGGGCTGCTAGCTAATTGTGAAGGGAAAAAACAATGTTTGCAGAGATGAACTCTAGCTGTCATTGCTTTGAGTGATCAAACTCAGTAGGAGCCATACTTCTTCCTAACGTGATACAAAACTAAATGCATTTCACTAAGAAGCATCGTTGCCACAAATGTTTGATCCTAATCGAATCAATTTTTAGACCTAACTTCCCGTTTGCAGAAAGTGAACATAAAGTTAATCATCCAAACTAAGGTACTTTTGAGAGTGAAAGATGACTCATTTAACAATTACACTAGGGCTATGTGTTCAGACAGGCAGGACATTCCCAGATAAACCAAAAGTCTTGCCCAGTTTACAGGAAGTAAAGGTGGTAGAGAAACAAATTGGGCAGCACTAAGAGGAAAAAATACAATTTTAAAAATCCAGAATTCTACAAGATAACCACCTGGGTTCAAAAAAAAAAAAGATAAAAAGAGACATAGTGGTGATGTTCACTCAAGAGTCATAACAGCCAAGTGCAATGCATGAACCCGAATAGGATGCTGGTGGAAAGAAACGAACTCTAGAAGATATTTGGGGACCATTGGGAACATTTTAATATGGTTTGGTGATTAGATGATACTAGAATTGTTAACATTCGTAAGAATGGTTATGGTATTGAGGTAGTATAGAAAGATCTTTATAAGGCTTATAAGGACACTTTGGGGAGGTTTAATGTCTGCAGCTTACTTTCAAATTATTCAGAAAAAAAAAATGTTAGCAATGACAGCTAGTGGTAGGTATATAGGAATTTATAGTACCATTCTTTCAGCTTTTCTATACATTTGACATTTTCATGTAAGAGTTTAAAAAACGGCAGGACTCCAAATGTTTGGCAACCTCAAGCCCCTCTACAGAGCCATCAGGGATGCTGGAACTGCCCGGTGCCCCAGGCCTCCTCATTAATGCCCTCTCCATCAAAAAGAGAATGCTGCTCAGGAATCCCCAGGCACAGTCTTTCCATCTCCCTTTTATGGCCCCAATTTTGACCATTTTCTAACTTCCTGTGGCCTGTCCAAGTCCCACTCACCTTCAAGGTACATTCCTCCTAGAAGCTTGTCCTGTCTTCTGATCCACCTGGGTTGCTACTCTGACCTCCTCAAGCCTTGGTTCTTGGACCGCAGTCTTTACTTTTAGCCATATGTCAACTTTCTAATATATTATTTTCCTAAGTGTGTATCCTATTACCTTGATGAGATTATGAACATTCCAGTGAAAAGACTATTCTATTTTTTTGGTCTTTCTCTAGAGCAAGCACAAAACTATACTATTATTTGCATATAATAAATGCTTTCTGAATTAAGCCTGACGGTTATTAAAAGATATGTACAAATAAAGTAAAAATTATGTGAGATGCAACTACTATTCCAATTCAGGAACTGAATCGATGTTAAAAATTATTGACATTGGGGTTTCTCTGGTGATCCAGTGGTTATGACCTCACTTTCCAACGCAGGGCTTCCCAGGTGACTCAAGTGGTAAAAAAAAATCTGCCTCCCACTGTGGGAGATGTGGAACCCACTTCAATATTCTTGCCTGAAGAATCCCGTGGATGGAGGAGCCTGGCGGGCTATAGTTATAGGATCACAAAGAGTTGGATCCGGCTAAGCATGCTGGCACCTTCCAATGCAGGGGATGTGAGTTCATTCCCTGGTTGAGGAGCTAAGATCCCACACGCTCCAAGGCCAAAATACCAAAACACTGAACAGAAACAATATTGTAACAAGTTCAATGAAGACTAATAAATAATCATTGACATTGCTGGTGTCACGTGTAAGGAGTTTGGCAGTTGTCACTCCATCCTAACAATAGTGAAAAACTGAACAGACTGAAAGAAATCAACAATTCTTCTTTGTTCTGTAGGAGGAAGGATACAGTGCAAACAACTGCCCCCAAGGCTGGAGAGGCAGACAAGTGAATACAGGTCATCACGACTTCCTAGAGCAGAAACTTGCTGGCAAAACCGGCAAGTTCACTGTAGGAACAAGTGAGGGTGCAGAAAAGCCTGAACTGTGATTGATGAGTTGCTGGAGGCTCAGTGGGGACAACTCTTGAGAGTTAAAAACTGCAGCAGGACCCAGGCTTAAGGAGACCCCAACAATATTGTGAGATTTACCTTTAGGAGTTTGACCAAGTTCCCACAGTAAATAGCAGAGAAAAATCCCCTTGAGCTTCCGGTCAGGGTGGAGAAAAGAAAACATTTTGAAATAAATCAGAGCACTCCATTAGTAGCAAGCCCTGCCCCCAGTGGAAACTAGGTAACCACAGCCTAACCTTCTGGTGTATTATCAGAGCCCAACTGACCTGGGAAAGGGAAGTACCCAATTCCAGCTCACTTGAGTCATGCTGTTCCACCTAAGGGAGATGAATAAAAAAGAGAAGCGTTTGTGAAGTTCATGGTCCGGAGGAATAGGTTCACTGAACAGCTGAGACCTCATTCTAGGACTGCAGAATGTTCTCCCTCCCCCATACCTCACTACCATGGAACTAAAGGCCTATTTACAGCAGTTCCTTTTACCTCATACATCATGTCTAGCTGTCAAAAAAATAAATTACAAGGCATACCGAAAGGCAAAACCCCACAATCTGAAGAGACATAGCAAACATTATAGCCAGACATGGCAGAGATGTTGGAATTATCCGACCAGAAATTAAAACATCTATAATTAACCTGTTAACGGCTCAAATGGATAAAGGAACCAGCATGCAAAATCAGGTAGGCAATGTAAACAGAGAGGCAGAACTCCTAAGGAGAGTCAAAACGAAATGTAAGACATTAAAAAACACTGGGACGGAAATAAAGAATGCTTTTGATGGACTTATTTGTAGACTGAACTTGGCTCGAGAAGGAATCTCAAAGCTAGAGTAGATTTCAACAGAATCCTCAAATCTGAAAAGCCAAGAGGACAAAGATTGGGAAAAAAAAACAACCACCCCAACCCAGAACAGAGTACTCAAGGATTATGGGATAACTAAAAAAGTGTAGCATATGCAGTGAGAATACCAGAAGGAGAAGAAAGAGAGAAGGACTTTATCAGACAAAGAAAAATTGAGGGAACTTGTTGCCATTAGAACTGCCTTGCAAGAACAGTTGAAGTAAGTTCTTTGTTGCTGTTTAGTTGATAAGTTATGTCCAGTCCTTTTGTGACCCCATGGACTGTAGCCCACCAGGCTCCTCTGTCCATGGGATTTCCCAGGCAAGAATACTGGAGTGGGTTGCTATTTCCTTCTCCAGGGGATCTTTCCCACCCAGGGATTGAACCTGTGTCTCTTGCACTGGCAGACAGTTTCTTTACCACTGAGCCACCAGGGAAGCCCAAATAAGTTCTCTAGAGAGAAGGAAGATAATATTGGTCAAAATCATTTTACAGAAAGTAAGGAAGGGAACTGAAGAAGGAATGGGTAAAGGTAAAATGAAAACTTTTATTTTTTTTATTCTTAATCGGTCTAACAGATAACAGTTTATTCAAAATAATATCAACAGTGTATGTGTGTTTAAGTACACGTTTTATGTATATGCTTTGTTGTTGTTCAGTCGCCGTGTCCAATTCTTTGCGACCCCAGGAACTGCAGCAGACCGGGATTCCCTGTCCCTCACCGTCTCCCAGACTTTGCCCAAGTTCATGTCCATTGAATCAGTGATGCCATCCTACCATCTTATCCTCTGTCACCCTCTTCTCCTGCCTTCAATCTTTCCCAGCATCAAGGTCTTTTTCAATGAATATGGTTATGCATGCTTATGTATAAGTGAAATGAATGACAACAATAATAGAAAGGATGAGAGGAAATAAATTAGAATTATTTATTATAATGTACTGACACTACTTGTGAAGTGGCATAGTGTTATTTTAAAGTGGAATTTGATTAGCTATACATGTATATACTGCATACTCTAGCCCAATCGCAAAGAAAAGCAAAGAAAGACTTATAAGCCGTATGGTAAGAAAGAAAAAATTGGAATCACATTAATCAATCACTCGATTTAAGCCATGAATGGCAGAACTTTCCTGGGCTGAACAGGTTACAGAGTTTTATAGTAAACATTATGATTAGGACTGTTTTTCACACTCTGGGCCTCTTGGTTAATTCCTTACAGGTTGGATGGCTGTGGCTCAGTGGGTTGCTGGATCTAGTTCATATCAGCTTTTGAGAAACAACCGTTAAAACTCTAGGCACTTTGTGAGCCTGTTGCTAACAGTCATTGTTTGAAAGAGATAAATTATTTAAGCATACAATTAAGTAGTAATTAAAACAAAGGTAATAGATACTCAAAACCCTTATTTCCTAGTTATTTTATTACATTTTGCTTTTATCTGTGCTCTTGAGGTTATTTAAATCCACTGTATCTCTGACTGTGGTGGAAGGACCATGTGATGGTGATCCCACCTTACCATCACAGCAACATGAGGTTGGAGCTTGAAATCAGCTATGGTGGAATGTTTCAGTTCAGTTCAGTTGCTCAGTCGTGTCCGACTCTTTGCAACCCCATGAATTGCAGCATGCCAGGCCTCCCTGTCCATCACCATCTCCCAGAGTTCACTCAGACTCACGTTCATCGAGTTCATGATGCCATCCAGCCATCTCATCCTCTGTCGTCCCCTTCTCCTCCTGCCCCCAATTCCTCCCAGCATCAGAGTCTTTTCCAATGAGTCAACTCTTCACATGAGGTGGCCAAAGTACTGGAGTTTCAGCTTTAGCATCATTCCTTCCAAAGAACACCCAGGGCTGATCTCCTTCAGAATGGACTGGTTGGGTCTCCTTAATTGGCAAATATCTCAGATGGGGTTTTTTTTTTTTGAGAGCCAATTATTAAACATTCGCCAGGATACCACTGTTCTATTTCAGCCTCACAGACCCTCAGGCTCAAGTACAACAGAATCATGACAGCACCTTCAAAAGTGAGATCTACCCTGATTGGATATTTTGGTCACATCTCTTCCCCGAACCAAACTCCAAAGTCAGAGGGAGAGTGGTAACCTGTGCTCCATCCTGGACCTCAGTCAGAGGCTATCCTATGCGCTATAGCCTGGGTCAGAGGCTATCATGTGGTTGTTCCCCACATAAAACTCAGAAGCTTTCACTGGAAGGAGTTTGTCTATTAGAGAAACTTCAAAATATTATCACCATAGCACATAAAGCAGTGGCTTCCATGCAATCTCCATCTCATCTAACCCACCTCAAAGTGTCTTTTCACCATTCATCTTGAGCAACAAGCAAGTGGTTCTGGACCAACAAAGTAAATGGTGGGAGACGGGAAGGTTCTGATCTGAAACCTTGTCCCCACAGTCTCCAATATTCCCCTTTGGCAGAATGATGTCCCCACTATGTCCCCTAGTATTGTTTCTTCTGCTCACAGCTTGCTTCCTGCTTAGATAAATGAAATACACATTCTTGTGTTGTGTGTGTTCCTGAGACTTAAAAAAATCAATTTAAATGATTTCTTCCTGTGATGGGTCCTAGTCAAGTGAAGGAGACATACAAATACATAATTACACAGAGATGTGAAGTATGCTTTCTTAGAGATATTTATAAGCTGTGCTGAGAGCTAGTGGGGAAGTGAGGAAAATGGGGACAGTTCCCCAGAGAAGATGACCTATGAGCTGGCATTTTACATACAAGTAGGAAGTTCCCTGTGCGGCAGGAGAGGCACAAAGGGAACTTTCTATACCAAAGGAACAGTGGGAGTTGTGGTACCACAAGGTCAAAGGGCTTTATTTATCCCTTCTCTCTTTTTCTCCAATACTTTAGACATCTCAGGAAAATTTCCCTTCCTCTCTTGCTCTCCATTCTATTCTGTGCCCAAAATAGAACCCAACCATGGAAGTTGGCAGCAAATCACTGTGGTTTGCACCCCTTCTTGCATGGGGGATGGAGAACACCAAGGCTTTAAACTGAACTTCCAAAGAGCCTCGGTTATGGAAATGACCCTTGATCACCCTGGAATCTCCAGTTACGCCTATAGTACTGCCTCCTCAGATGAAACCCACTCCTCTTCAAGCACAAACATTCAAAGCGAACAATTTCTTACTTTGTTAGTTCTTCTCTTTGGCTCAGTTACTATATTGCAGAGTCGTTTTCTATTTTCATCACCAGAGCAGACATTTTTCCAACAGTCTTTTTGAGCCTGGGGACCAAAGCACCATTTATAGCTTTGCTTCTATGGGGAACAGTGCTTTCAAGTTCCAAACAACAGACTTACAAATAAATTATTCAACTCACACTACTTTTAAGCAATGAGCTTCCTGTAATGTTTTGCACACTTCAGTGCTAGAGGCTGGTGTGTGTGTGTGTGTTTAAAAATTTCTAAATATGGGTGCCAGGTGTTACATTTTCAGACTGACCAAGTGTAACTTTTTTTTTCCCCTCTTAAAGCAACAGAATCATTTTTTTTAGCAAACACATATCCATTTAATTTGATGAAAGACAAGCCTGGGACTGCAAAACTGAAAGAGCAGTGCTGAAAATTCAGGGGGGTAAAGATATATATTTGCACAGTATAAGAAAAGAGGTTAACTTACATGTAAACCTTATTATTTCAGGTTTCGGGCTAAACAGTAAAGCACCTCCAAGCACAGGGATAGTTAAGAGATCAAAGCCACCTGAACAGCTTGGTTTTACTTTGAGTCCAGTCACCCAAAGAGATCGCCAAGATGAGGTTTCTAGTCTGCTTTGAAGCAAGCGAGATGCAGAAAAATGTAAAAACCACACAGTAAAGACAGCACACAATCTGTCTCCCTGGTAAGTCAAAAAATATCATCAGATAATGCACATATTAGAAAGGGGTTAGCTAGGTGAAATGCTTGTTTTCCATGGAAAGAAGACTATAGGGCTCAGTACTTGATTCATTTCTTTCTCTCACCCTAATTCCTCTCTGTTTCTTTTCTAGACCCTTGACTGATCTTCTCTATTCAGCCTCTATTTCTCTTTCACTTCCTCTAAGGATAGGAGATGATGTGTTTAGAATTAATCCTCCTGAACCAAAGAAATTAATTCAACTACAGTTTTTTTCTTTCAAAACCTTTTATCTATTGCTGTGTATTCAAAATTCATAGTATTTGTGTGTACATTAGTGTGATGAAGCATTTTTGCCTGTAAGCATTAGCATATGATTTTATATATATCTTATGAAGAGTAGGCATTAAAAAAAATAGATACTGATAACTAGGAAATTAAACACACACAAAAAACTTGTTTGGCCATTTGAATAAAGTCCAATATTTCACAGTGAACAGGACAGGACTGGCTAATATATTCTGGGATCCAGTGCAAAATGGAAATGTGAGTCCTCTTGTTAACAAGTGAAGAATTTCAGGATTGTGACAGCAGAGCCCTGAACCAACCACGGGGTTCTTCTGAGTGTGAGGACCCTATGTAACTACACAGGCCACATGTCCATGGAGCTGGCCCTGCTGGGGGTGGTTTATTAATGAGAGCCCACACACGTAGACACATGAACATTTCTCTAGGCTGGTATATAATTAACCAGAAAATTTACATTGAAAATTTAATAATGTGACCTTACAAAAAAGTGCAGACATCCTTTGGTGGTTTCCTCCTTACAATTCACTTATTCATAACAACTGACACAGAGAAAATATTGTAATTTGTTACAACATCTGGGCCAACTGATGAGCTTTTGGGTGACTTGTTTTCAAAGTTTTAGAACTTGATAAAATGTGCTAAATGTGGAAAAGGAGTTTTGAGTTCACCTTTCCCCTGAGGCTAGAAGCATTTGCAATAATGTATGTGGAAGGGCTCTGAGTATTGAGAGCCATGATCAACCTTAGCCATCATCTAACATATCTACAGAATGGTTGATAAAACTGACTTTACAGCAGAGAGAATTCTGAACAGATTTCTCTGGCTCCAGCCAATTAAGCCACAGTCACATTTTTCTTCATTAAGTGTCCCACAGCTGCAACACAAATGGTGGTTGGATTCTCTGCTGGTCCTTCTCCTACTGGCCCCATGGACACCTCTCTTTTAAATCCCCGGGCTAGTGGCCCCAGGCTTCCCAGGTGGCCCTAGTGGTAAAGAACCTGCCTGCCAATGCAGGAGAATTAAGAGATGCAGGTTTGATCTCTGGGTTGGGAAGATCCCCTAGAGGAGGGCATGGCAACCCACTTCAGTATTCTTGCCTGGAGAATCCCATGGATAGAGGAGCCTGTTGGCTATGGTCTTCAGGGTTGCAAAGAGTCAGACACGACTGAAGCAACATAGGGGCACACATTCAGTGGCCCCACCCCTTCTCCTCCTGAACGTTCTACCTTTCCCTTGTGCTGATGGAGTCATCATCCTATGTCCTTTCCTGTAAACTTGGTGGGATATCAGAGGCACCTTCCTCTGTCCAGTTTGCCGCTGGCTTCAAAGTGGAGAGAGGAATTTGTCTGCAGGATGGGCAAGGGTAATTGCCTGGACTCCAGCAGTACTGGGTGCAGACAGATTCTGCTTCTTTTCACAAGGGTCATTATTATGAGATTTATGCTTTTTCTTTGACTGCCTGCTTCAATCCCTGATTTAGTCTCACACAAGCATGAGGAATGCATATATAAGTATTGCCACTTCAAAGATGAGAAAACTGGGCCTGCAAAAGGGAAGGGATTTTGATTCAACTACTATACTATCTGACTCTTAACATTTTATGCTGTTCTGCCCTCTTGTAAATTAAATTATGAAGCAGAACATTTTCACATTTTCTAGAAAGTAATTCTAAAATGGCAGGTAAACTGATTCATTGTCCCTGTGATTCTCCGTTTTCCATCCCTCCACCAAATCTCTCTCAGATTCACTTCCCTCTTCCTCAACACCAAATGGGTGATTCTAACTTCCTAGACTTCCCTACTCTTCCTCTCACTACCTCCCCCAACACAGATGCTGTCAGAAAACACACAAATAAACAAAACTAGCAAACCCAGAGTGTTCACCAGCAAGGACAAAGAAGTTAAACATCTCCAAAGAAGTCGGAAGGATTTCAAGAAAGTGGATGGATACATTTAAAAATCTAGAATTTTGTTGCCTAAGTCAAGTGGTAATGCTGTACCAACTTATAAAAGTTCAAAGAACAACTAAGATACCTACTGCCCTTCATAATTTGTAAAGCTCTTTCACATATACGAATGCACTTGAACTTCACAATATAGTACAGCATAGAAGATATTATTAGGTCTGTTTTACAGAGGAGGAAACTGAGGCATGGAACAGTGAGGTGACTTGCCCACAATCACTCAACAGGAGAAACGAAGTCAGGTTCCTGAGCCCATGTTCTTTCCATTCTCTCACACAGCTATTTGTTGAACTAAACTTTCAGATCAATGCACATTTATTTCTTCTTTTTTCCAAATGAAGAGAGACACAATTCAAAAAAAGATAAGAGCGTAGTCTGAGGTTCTGCTGCTTGGATCTCCTCCTGCTGCCAAATTTAGAAGCCACTGACCTTCTTTCAAAACCTAAGTAGGTTTCGAATCTGTGGAGAAAGTATGGCTTTATTTAATAAAAGGATCTAGGGCAACTCAAAGCTTCTTGGAGGAGAAGAAACTTGGACCCAACACCTCACTTTGTACACAGAAATAAGTCCCAAGTAGATTAAAGATTTAAACATTAAAAATAAAACCAGAAGAAAACGAAAAGAGAACATGAGATTTTCCCCCCCTCTTTTAGAATCTCAGCATGGTAAAGGGGCTTTCTAAATAAGAAACATAAATCACAGCAGGATCCTCTATGATCCACCTCCCAGAATATTGGAAATAAAAGCAAAAATAAACACATGGGACCTAATTAAAATTAAAAGCTTCTGCACAACAAAGGAAACTATAAGCAAGGTGAAAAGACAGCCTTCAGAATGGGAGAAAATAATAGCAAATGAAGCAACTGACAAAGAATTAATCTCAAAAATATACAAGCAACTCCTGCAGCTCAATTCCAGAAAAATAAATGACCCAATCAAAAAATGGGCCAAAGAACTAAACAGACATTTCTCCAAAGAAGACATACAGATGGCTAACAAACACATGAAAAGATGCTCAACATCACTCATTATCAGAGAAATGCAAATCAAAACCACAATGAGGTACCACTTCACACCAGTCAGAATGGCTGCGATCCAAAAATCTGCAAGCAATAAATGCTGGAGAGGGTGTGGAGAAAAGGGAACCCTCTTACACTGTTGGTGGGAATGCAAACTAGTACAGCCACTATGGAGAACAGTGTGGAGATTCCTTTAAAAACTGGAAATAGAACTGCCATACGACCCAGCAATCCCACTGCTGGGCATATGCACCAAGGAAACCAGAATTGAAAAAGACATGTGTACCCCAGTGTTCATCGCAGCACTGTTTATAATAGCCAGGACATGGAAGCAACCTAGATGTCCATCAGCAGACGAATGGATACGAAAGCTGTGGTACATGTACACAATGGAGTATTACTCAGCCATTAAAAAGAATACGTTTGAATCAGTTCTAATGAGGTGGATGAAACTGGAACCTATCATACAGAGTGAAGTAAGCCAGAAAGAAAAACACCAATACAGTATACTAACACATATATATGGAATTTAGAAAGATGGTAACAATAACCCTGTATGCGAGACAGTAAAAGAGACACAGATGTATAGAATAGTCTTTTGGACTCTGTGGGAGAGGGTGAGCGTGGGATGATTTGGGAGATGCCATTGAAACATGTATAATATCAAATGTGAAACGAATCACCAGTCCAGGTTTGATGTATGATACAGGATGTGTGGGGCTGGTGCACTGGGATGACTCAGAGGGATGGCATGGGAAGGGAGGTGGGAGAAGGGTTCAGGATGGGAAACACGTGTACACCGTGACGGATTCATGTTGATGTATGGCAAAACCAATACAATATTGTAAAATAATTAGCCTCTAATTAAAATAAATAAATTTGTATTAAAATAAAGTAAACAAAACATAGAAGTCATAAAAGATAAGATTGAGATACTATGTTAGAAAATCTGTATGTTTTAAAAACATCAGCATTAACCAAATCAAAAAGCTCTTATTTTGTAATAAGTAAACAAATCTCACAAATCAGTAAGAAAAACCCAACACATGCAATAGAAACATAGACAAATATATAGATGGATGGTTTATAAAAACAGATGAAAAAGAGGCATAAACTCACTTATATTAAAGAAAATGCAAATGCAAACACCGCTGAGATACCTTTCCACAAGTCAGAGTGTCAAAGATCCCAAATAATAATATTTGATAATGCACTGTGTTGAGTGTGAGAGAATTACGTATAATCTGAGCATAACATAGTACATCCTCCTCATGGAGAGCAATTTGTAGATGGGCAATATCTATAACAATTTAGATTCACACATGGAGGATTTCAGCCATTTACCTGTCATCAGGTGTAAGTGATGGAACCTAGACTAGGCTTCAAACCCCACACTATTGCACAGCCTCAGAACTGGAGGACCATGAGGCCAGAGTAGCCCTTACCTACATATTAAACAGACATTCAATATGTACCCATTAGTGCAAGTTAACACCTTTAATTTTCAGGGTAAACTGGATAATTATTATGCATGTTTTACGTGTGAGGATACTGGCTCAGAGAGGTTAAGTTTCTTACCCAAGGACAAAAGTTGCTAAATGACAAAGCCAGACTCAAACCCAGGACCAGCCTCTTTCCTTATGGCCTCTGGCCAGTTTATGCTGACAGCTGGAACCTCAAAGGCTTCCCTGTTGGCTCGGACAATAAAAAGTCTACCTGCGGTGTGGGAGACCTGGTTTCGATCCCTGGGTCGGGAAGAAAAGTTCTCTAAGAGGAGGAACCTGTGTTATACCATGCTGATCTTCAATTTCTGTTTGTCAAATAAATGAATGGTGTAACCCTACATTGTCCTTTGTAAATAAAGAAGATGCTATTCTTTTTCTGCACAAAGAGAAAGAAATTACAAAGCAGAAAATGAAGGAGTGAATTTCAGGGAGACAAACACTGAGCCCACAACAATGGGTAAAAAAATGAAAGCAAAACCGTAAACCACTGTTTGCATGTTATATGCATACATTGTTACATAAATATTTGTTCTCTACTTAGGACTTTGGTTCACAACACTGGCTACACAATAGAACTACCTGAGCTTCTAAAATATCAAGAACCAGACTCCACCTCAGTTCAGTTCAGTTCAGTCGCTCAGTCATGTCTGACTCTTTGCAACCGCATGGACTGCAGCACGCCAGGCCTCCCTGTCCATCAGCAACTCCCGGAGTTTACTCAAACTCATGTCTGTTGAGTTGGTGATACCATCCAACCATCTCATCCTCTGTCGTCCCCTTCTCCTCCTGCCTTCAATCTTTCCCAGCATCAGGGTCTTTTCCAATGAGTCAGTTCTTCACATTAGGTGGCCAAAGTATTGGAGTTTCATCTTCAACGTCAGTCCTTCCAATGAACATTCAGGACTGAATTCCTTTAAGATGGACTGGTAGGATCTCCTTGCAGTCCAAGGAACTCTCAAGAGTCTTCTCCAACACCACAGTACAAAAGCATCAATTCTTTGGCTCTCAGCTTTCTTTATAGTCCAACTCTCACATTCATACATGACCACTGGACAAACCATAGCCTTGATTAGATGGACCTTTGTTGGCCAAGTAATGTCTCTGCTTTTTAATATGTTGTCTAGGTTGGTCATAACTTTTCTCCCAAGGAGTAAGAGTCTTTTAATTTCATGGCTGCAGTCACCATCTGCAGTGATTTTGGAGCCCAAAAAACAAAGTCTGACACTGTTTCCAGTGTTTCCCTGTCTATTTGCCATGAAGTGATGGAACCGGATGGCATGATCTTAGTTTTCTGAATGTTGAGCTTTAAGCCAACTTTTTCACTCTCCTCTTTCACTTTCATCAAGAGGCTCTTTAGTTCTTTGCTTTCTTCCATAAGGGTGGTGTCATCTGCATATCTGAGGTTATTGATATTTCTCCTGGAAACCTTGATTCCAGCTTGTGCCTCTTCCAGCCCAGCGTTTCTCATGATGTACTCTGCATATAAGTTAAATAAGCAGGGTGACAATATACAGCCTTGACATACTCCTTTTCCTATTTGGAACCAGTCTGTTGTTCCATGTCTGGGTCTAACTATTGCTTCCTGACCTGCATACAGATTTCTCAAGAGGCAGGTCAGGTGGTCTGGTATTCCCATCTCTTTCAGAATTTTCCAGTTTGTGGTGATCCACACAGTCAAACCTCAGACCAATGGAATCCGAATCTCAGAAGGTAAGGGTGAGGCTGGGCATCTGTGTGCTTTTTCACAAGCTCCACAGTTACCTTCCTGGGCTTCCGAGATTGAGAATCTGCTAAAAGAATATTTTTAAAACTTGAAATTAAAGTAATTTATTGACAATTGAATGCTCCAGACTTTCTCCAACAGGAACTTTGCTTTGCAACCTAGAGACATTTTAAGAGAGAAAATAGTGACACCAAATGGTGACAACAAGAACTTCTGTGAGTGGGGCAGCAGCATCCCTGGGAATGAAGCCACCCTGTATCTGGCCTGCTCACTGAACGATGGGAGCAGTTCCCTGGCAGACTGGACTGTCAATGGCACCACTGATGAGTTTCATTTTGCAGCCACTTCCCGTAAGCATATGTCAAGATTTGCCTCCAAGAGGCTGATATTTCTTCTCTGCAGCCAGAATCCTGCACCCTGCCAGGTGCTGCCTACTGCTGGCCTGAATGTCTCGGTTCTCTGTCTACAGAGACAGATACGTACGTATACATAGATATAGACATGGGCATATGCACATGGGTTTATAAGCTCATGTGTCAGGGGATAAGATCACTTACATTACACGAGCAGAGCAAATGTGAGTGTTGTTACTTTGTCTGCAGAAGAGCTGACTTTCTTTCTTCTTGTTGGAATATGGGGAAAGAACTAAAGTTTAGTCCCCTCTGGTCATTTTGATCCAATCCAAGAATTTAAACTGTCCCATGAAACTCCAGGAAACGTGACACCCCCAAAATAGCATCTGGGTACATGGGAGGAGCATGTGACCATGTGTCCTTATGACATCTTCTCATGAAGTGGTGATGAAGGGAGCTGGTACTCAGAGTGGGCAATGCCTTTTCCGGTGCTCTGCTTGATGCCATCTGACAGGTGCTGGCTGGTGCAGGTTTGAGTTGTCCAGAATACTGAGGAAAATGTTCCACCTATGAAAAGGAGTGATTTGATTTAGCATATCCAAATATCAAAAGGCATTAGGGAAGGCGTCTATGTCTCTGTCTATATTTTTAGCTATATATAAAGGAGAATAAAATAGAGTTAGCAATGGCAGCCATACACATGAAATTCTAAGCTGTTTCTCAAACTTTGCAGCACAGGAAGATAATTATGGAGCCTGTAAAACACAAATGACCAAAGTCCCACCCCCATCTTCTGAGATTCAGATTCCATTAGTCTGGGATCTGAGAGCCTGAAGCTCAGGTAGTGGAGCCAACTCATTGGAAAAGACCCTGATGCTGGGAAAGATTGAGAACAGGAGGAGAAGGGGGAAGCAGAGGATGAGATGGTTGGATGGCATCACTGACTCAATGAACATGAGTTTGAGTAAACTCCAGGAGATAATAAAGGATAGGGAAGCCTGGTATGCTGCAGTGGATGGGGTCACAAGGAATATGACAAGACTAACGGATTGAACAGCAACAACATAAACCAGGGTCAGAACCAAAATTCTAAGCAGGGAAAAAAAAATACGTGTGTAATAAAGTGTGCATGTAACAGGCAAACGGCGTTTTATGCTTTTGCTTTTGCTTTTCACCCATTCTGATCCACTGAATGTTTGTATCTCCCCAAAATTCATGGATTAAAGCCCTAATTCTCAGTGTGATGGTATTTGGAGGCAAGGCCTTTGGGAGCCTATTAGGTCATGAAGGTGTAGCCCTCATAAATGGAACTAATTCCCTTATAAGAAGAGATACAGGCAGTTCCCTGGTTGCCTCGTGGTTGGGATACAGGGCTTTCACTGCAGGGGTCCAGGTTCAGTCTCAGGTGCGGAAACTGAAATCCTACAAGCTGTACAGTATAGCCATAACACAAAAAATTTAAAAAAAGAAGAGACACAAAAGACATGATCACTTTCTGCCATGTGAGGATACACCAAGGAGGTGGCGGTCTGCAAACCAGCAAGAAAGCTTTCATCAGGAACCACATCGGTCAGCACCTTGATCTTGGACTTCTCAGCCTCCAGAATTGTGAGAAATATATTTCTGTTGTTTAAGCCTCTCCATCTATTATTTTTTTTACAGCAGCCTGAGCTGACTAAAACACCCACAAGCCCCAGGAGATGCTAACATCTAGAATTTACTGAGTTTTCGTCTCTGAGCTGCCAGCCTCAGCTTTGATTTTCCTGGGACTTCCCCGTCTTCTCTCCCCCGTCCTCCCCTAAAGCTCTCTGAAGCAAATCTCTTCCTTCCACCGAAGCTCTTTCTTCTGTGCTCTCTCCTGCCTTTTCTAATAAAACTCACACTTACTAGTAGAACATGGGTTTATTTTCTCTGAGACTAAGTAACCTGCTGCCTCAGAAAACTTCTGAAAGGAGTTAGCCTCTTTGCACCAAAATAGCATATAGTTTCTAGAAGTTAAAACACTTTGATTAAATTTAATTGCACAATTTAGCACAGAACTACAAGCTATTGTATCCACCATTTTAAAACATTGCATATGAATTTGGGGAGATTATGTTTAGAAAGTAAGGGCTTCCCAGGTGGCGCTAATGGTAAAGAATCTTCCTGACAATCCAGGAGATGCAAGAGATATGGGTCTGATCTCTGGGTCAGGAAGATTCCCTGGATTAGGAAATGGCAACCCGCTCCAGCATGCGTGTGCTGCGTGCTGAGTTGCTTCAGTTGCGTCCGACTCTGTGACCCCATGGACTGTAGCCTGCCAGGTTCCTAGGCCCATGAGGATTCTCCAGGCAAGAATACTGGAGTGGGTTGCCATGCCCTCCTCTAGGGGATCTTCCCGACCCAGGGATCAAACCCACATCTCTTATTGTAACCCACATCTCTTATGTTTCCTGCATTGAGGGAACAGAGTGTATTCTTTATCACTGAGCCAGTGAGGAAGCCACCACTCCAGTGTACTTGCCAGGAAAATTCCCTGGACAGAAGGAGCCTGGATGGCTACAGTCGAGGGAGTTGCAAAGAGTCAGACATAACTGAGTGCCTGAGCAGAAAGTAAACAATTGCTCACAAACCTTTATGAAAAAAAGGTTATATGTTTTAAGTGAGACCCTGCTTCTCACCCTCTCAGTGATTCTCTTTGAGAAGCATGCATTCCAAAGAAACTTCTCAAAGTTGTATCAAGAGCTGAGTTTCAGGCCATATTCACCAATGAGATATTTTTTTTTTCTACTGGGCCTGAGCGGTTGAACCCCTTTTTCCTCCCAGGTGGTGATAAAAGACTTTCACTTCCTGGCAGGGAATGAGAGAGGGTTTGGCTGCATCCCCAGCAAAACCAGCTTTAGAGAAATGGTTTGGCAAAAACATCTGTGGGCCTGACCTCTCTGCCGCTATGCACCAGGGGTGTGTCATGCACACGGTTCTCATTGGTCTCCTGGACGAAAGCAGAAATGGGTTCTTGAGCCTGTAATTAGGGACCATCATGTATGTACAAGGACTCTGGAGGGTACGCAAACAGATCAGAGACAGTCTCCTTGCCTTCAAGGAGGTTATGACCTGGGTAGGAAGACAGGCTGAGCTTCTTTGCTTAAAGAAAGGTAGTTAGGATCAGAAGCCAATCAAAATAGGCTAAGTAACAAAGCGGTGTTCTTTGGGCAAATTCTCAGGAAGCTGGCTCTGAAGTGGGATTTGTGTGCAGGCAGTCTATTAAGGATGGTCTTGGGATCAACACCTTGAGGGGAATGAAGGGAGTGGCAGAGGCAGAGGGAGCAGCTGAGCCACAACACAGTTACAACACAGGCCTCAGCCAACCCTACAGGATGCTCTGGAGTTGGGGGGCCCTTCAGAGTTGTCACCCCTTGAAACAAGATGGCCTCGCCTTCATAACCCTCCCCCACCAGGAATTGGAGGCAGCTGTCCCCAGAGAGGGTCCTGACCTCAAGCCAGGTGGCTCCCTTTGGCAGTAAGCCATGAGCTGGCAGCACTCCTAGCAGCAGAGGAAACGGGTGCATGGGTCCTGAAGTGGAGGCTGTAGGCGGTTCACCACAGCACCCACTGCAGGGGTGGGGTCATGACCTTCATGATAAATGTCTGTAGCAGGAGCAGGGAAAGGCCCATTCCGAAGGGACTAGGAGCAACCAGGAATTCAAAGCATATTATCATCAGCCTTGGTTTGCTGTTCATTTCACTCTGATCTAAGTCCATCTCAGATCCTTAGATTTACAAATATTAATATTCTTGCAATGTAACATTTGCCCCATACAATCTGCTGCTGCTGCTGCTAAGTCACTTCAGTCGTGTCCGACTCTGTGTGACCCCATAGACGGCAGCCCACCAGGCTCCCCTGTCCTTGGGAGTCTCCAGGAAAGAACACTGGAGTGGGTTGCCATTTCCTTCTCCAATGCATGAGAGTGAAAAGTGAAAGTGAAGTCGCTCAGTCGTGTCAGACCCTCAGCGACCCCATGGACTGTAGCCCACCAGGCTCCTCCATCCATGGGATTTTCCAGGCAAGAGTAGTGACAGATAACTGAAAATTCAACCAACTCTTTTCAAACCATAAAGGTCAAACACATTCCAAATTTGGTTGAATTCTATATTTTGCAATTTTGGTTATGATCCTAATGTTTTCCAAACCATTGTCTAAATGATTGTGAGGTTGTCTTTTTAAAGTTGTTTCTTTCAAATTTGCCCCCGTGGTCTGTTACATTCATCCCCTGTCTTCATTCCTACTGCTTCTTTCAAGTCTTTGCTCAAATGTCACCTCCTCAGTGAGGCCTTCTGATCATCTTAGTTAAAATGCCATCCCCACCCCACCCTAACTTCTTTATTCTTTCCCTAGTACTTACCACCAGAGAAGGCGATGGCACCCCACTCCAGTACTCTTGCCTGGAGAATCCTATGGACAGAGGAGCCTTGTAGGCTGCAGTCCATGGGGTGGCGAAGAGTCGGACACGACTGAGCGACTTCCCTTTCACTTTTCACTTTCATGCATTGGAGAAGGCAATGGCAACCTACTCCAGTGTTCTTTCCTGGAGACTCCCAGGGACAGGGGAGCCTGGTGGGCAGCCGTCTATGGGGTCACACAGAGTCGGACACGACTGAAGCGACTTAGCAGTACTTACCACCATCTGGCCTACTCTAGTTCTTTTATTGGGGGCTTCCCTGCTGGCTCAGAGGTTAAAGCGTATTAACTGTATTTATTGATTTTTTTCTCCATGAGGGCAAGGATATTCTGTTTTATTCACTCTGTATTCTTTTTTTTTTTTCTCTTCTAGCATGTGTAACATCTTTATTTATTTTTTACTGGAGTATAATTGCTTTACAATGTTGTGTTAGTTTCTTACTGTTCATTCTGTATTCTTATTGTATAAGATAGTGCCTATAACATAGCAACCACACAACAAATGCTTGTGAATGAATGAATGAACAAATGAATGACTAACTCCAGGTAAGGCTCCCACCAATTCTCTCTTCTCTGGCTCCACATCTCTGAGGTGCCCCCTTTCTAGACTATAACACACATCACTATCAGGCTGATTTGCTCCTGAAACTTCTCTGCTCAGAAGGTCTCCATGGCTTCCCAATGCCCGCTCAGGCTTTCAGCGCTCCCTGAGACCTCGAGCATGTCTCCCGGCCCTGGACAGGCTGCCTTCTCTGTGAGAATCATCCTTGCCTCTCCCCACCCCTCTCTGCTCTGAATTCCTCCAGTGGGAGGCTATAAGAGAAGCAAGTTAAAACATCCTCCTGGGTGCTCTGAAGAGTGATCATGAGGCTAAATGATAACGTACTTCCTAGAGCTTAACATCTTCACAGATGACCGCAACTGCTATGCCATCATCGCCATATGATTCTATCATCAACCTCTCAATTAAATTATACATGTCCTGAAGCTGAAAGTCAAGTCAGCTTCTCCAGTTTACTAGAAACAAAGCTGATCTAGTGATTTCAGGTCACAGTGGTGTATTAGAGCCGGCTAGTGCCAGTTAACAAGATCGAAATGTAAACGTTCTGGAACTTTGGGAGCTGATTGTTAAACATTTGCATGTTCCCGGGCACCTATCTGACTCCTGTGCTTATTTCTGGTTTGCAATCCAGGGGGAACAGAGGTGTTACTGGTTACCTCAGAAACACCAACAAGTGAGAAGGAGTCGAAAGGATCTGGGGAGAGAGGTGAAGGAGACGTTTGGGAAGTAAGGAGAGTAGCTCTGTTTTAGGCATTTTGAGTAAGACCTATAAGAGGAGCCTAAATGGGCTGGACATTCAAGGGAGAGGAATGAGCGGGAGGAAATGCCCCCCATTCTGGCAGCACTGGAGGACTTGCCTCAGGCATCCAGCAGCCCTTGCTGACCCAGTTCTGCCCAACCCACAGCCGGCAGCACAGTCCCCAGGACCTGCCTCTGTTACCTCAAACTGTTCAAATCTCTCCAGCTGTCCCAGGTCAACCTTTGAGTACGTCACGCCCAGACTATTCCAACTGTCTCCTAACGTCTTCCCTTCTCTCTCTCTCCAGTTCTTCCCATTCATGCCTGACTGGTTGATTTTCCTGAGGCTCCCTTTCATCACCTTCTGCCTTTGCTCAAACACCTTTGAGCAATTCTTTGCAAATAAAATCCCAACTCTCCTCTTCAAACTCTTCTTTAAGGCAAATACCTGTACTTTCTTACCTCCAGGCTTGACACCCATGCTTTCTTCCACTATTTTGTGGTCAGCTGCAGTTTAATAAATATATAGATTTTTTAAAATTGAAATATGGTTGACTTAAAATATTGTGTTAATTTCTGCTGTACAGCAAGGTGATTCAGAAATACATAGATTTATAGATTCTTTTTAAATATTCTTTCCCATTATGGTTTATCACCGGATATTGAATATGGTTCCCTGTGCTTTACAAAAGGATCTTGTTGTTTATCTGTTCTATATATAAAAGATTACATCTGCTAATCCCAACTGCCTACTCCACCCCTCCCCTGTCCCCTTGGCAACCATCAGGCTGTTCTCTGTGTCTGTGAATCTGTTTTTGTTTCGTAGATAGTTTCATTTGTATCATAGAGTTTAGTAAGTATTTTTGAATGAAGACCAGAAGTCACAAATAAGCTGCTGTTTCCATTGATTTCCTTATTCTCGCCATCATTTCTCACCCTGTGGACAAAGGGGAAGTCTCAAGTTCTAACTAAAATACAGAATTTTCTTGTGTTTATTGGCATGAAGGATACATCGCTACAGATTGCTTCTCAGCAGCAAGAAGCAAATTTTCCAAGATTTTTACCATTCAAGAAACTCTACGAGTTTTCCCAAGGAGGCAGTTCAAAGCTCCAGAAAACACTCACTGCCAAGAACCAAACACAGCTGTTCAGGCAGCAGAGGAAACTGGTGCTTGGTAAGAAACCAAACCAAAACAAAACCCTGCCCACACATTTGGGGATGGCAGAGTTCCCAGATCAACAGCTTGAAGTGAGTAGATGATACCAGATTTTTTATATAAAAGAATAAAACTGCCGGAAGCAGAAGTTTTCTCTCTCAAACTGACTTCTTCTAATGCACAGAAACGTTAGAACAACACGACTTTTCAGGATAAAAATAATGTTTTTTTGTTTGTTGCTAGAAGAAGCCCACTTTCTCCAGCCAACCAGGGAGAAACTGCAACCCTCTCCCTTCTTTTCTGTGCCAGAAACTCACGCTCAATAAAGGTGTCTAAGATCAATCATGCAGATACCGAGGACTACCCTAGTTGGAAAAACAAATCAAGGTTAAATGAAGAAAAGCAACAACTGCATAGGGGCCGAAGAGTGGTAGCCAATGGCTAGGAATACTCTCTGCTTCCTCGCAGCTGCCATCGTCCCCCCAAACCAGGGCCACAGGTTGTGTCCCCGGCACATAAGACTGGCAGGACGAAGGTTAAGGTAGAATAGGGACCAAGCACCCACAGGAAGCCAGCGGCTATGTTCGCGTTATCTTCTTCATCACTTTCAATGCCATGAAGTCAGCACCATAATCGCCATTTTACAGATTGGAAGCTGAGGCACCCATAGGTTAAGTGACTTGCCCAAGACCACATGCCTGGTGAGTGTGGTGAGTGGCAGGTGGTTACCAGACCTAACTCCAAGCCCTGAGACAGTGTGCATGTAGCCGTCAGCACCTGTGGTGTTCAACAAGGTGTTCTAGAAAACAAACAAACCAAAAACACACACACACACACAACAAACCAAACAAGCAAGTCAGGAATACACTGGACGAACCAAAATTAAACAGGTTTCTTAACTGCAAGGCTTCTCAAAGTCTTTAGTGAGCTAACACATGTAAAGTTTGTCTGGTTTCCCTTAATACATCACAGAACTTTTTGTTTTGCATGGAACACTTCATGAAACTAGTGTAACCCAGCACCCATGCTGGGAATCATGGCAGGACACACTTCCAGTGTCGTTGAGATCCTGGTTCTTTAGTGGGCCTCACACCACTTTTGTAGAATCTAGGGAAATCAAAAGTCCAGTGAGAAGTTCTCTGGCAGAAATACTTCTCAGTTACGTGGGAATACCACAAGGGGACAGAGGAGGATGGGGGGCAAGAAAGCTGAGCTATTACAGTGAACAACAAACACTTTTTATCACTTGCTGCCTACCAGGACTCTTCCTTATAACCACCTATAAGATAGAAATCATTATAACCGCCATTGTACAAATGAAGGAGTCGCACAGAGAGGTGTTACAACCTACCCAAGGCCACACAGCTCATAAATGTCTGAGTGTTGAATTCAGGCAGTCTGGCCCCTTTACAATTGTGTTGTACTTGCTCACATTTAGGCGGGAATTTGTAGCATGAGAAGGGCAGCGATGGCAGAAGATTGTTGCTGTTTTTCAGTCACTAAGTTGTGTCTGACTCTTTGCCACCCCATGGACTGCAGCACGCCAGGCTTCCCTGTCCTTCACTATCTCCCAGAGCTTGCTCAAACTCATGTCCATTGAGTCAGTGATGCCATCCAACTATCTCAACCTTTGTAACCCTCTTCTCCTGCCTTCAATCTCTATATGTATATATATGTAAGATTATATCATAGTTATCCAAACAGCATAAAAAGTTAAAAACACCAATTTAGATTTGATTTATAGTTTATTCTACATTTACTGGTGCCTACTGTACAAGGAGCTGTGTTAGATGCTTGGGGATTCAGATGTTGTTAACAATGCAACTTACATGATTCCTGTCCCAGCAGGACTTATAGTCCAGTGGAAGGAACACAGAAGGTGTTAGTGTATTTTAGCATAGAATAACGTGCTCTTCTGGGCAAGGAGGCACAGAAGACTGTGACAGCAGGGAGACACCTGACCTAAACTTAGGATGGCCCTTGGCCATTTCACTTCTATGTGATGCTTGAAAGAAGGAGCAATTGGTATGAAGTTATTTCAGAGGGATCACATATTCTTGTGTCTTATTCCAAGCCAAACCCATGGTTTGAAAGTCTAGCCAGGTTGGGAACGGCCTGACCACTACACAGTGTGGCCCCTCTCTTGAAGCTTCTCCTCCAGGAATTATGGGCTCCCGTCTTCCCTAGTCTCGGCCCCAGGCTTGGTGCAGATGCAGTCATATCTCCTTGACTGACAGTCTCCACACTCAGCAGCCAGCACTTAGCTTGATCCTGGGCATGGCACGAACAGGAACACTCCCCATAAATCCCGTGTACTTCCCTGCATTTCCAAGCCCTGCTGCAGTTAGTGGAACAATGTGACTGATTCTAGCCAAGGGGTTGTAACCAGCAGTAATATGTGTGTCATTTATGAGACAAATTTACCCTTAGAGAAATGCGTATGCCTCCATCAGTGTAGGTCAGTCCCCACTTCCTACACCCTCGCTTTCATTGGACAATGTATTTATCAGTCAGGGTTCAGTTAGGAAAAAGGAAAGCATGCTAGGTATTTCGACAGAGATAATTTAATACAGGGGATTGGTTTAACAGGCATCAGAGGGCTCCAAAGTAAAATGAGAACACTGAGATAACCCAGAGAGAGTAACAATAGGAAGTGTGTCCCACCCCTAGGGCTGTAAGAACACCCGGACAGAGTGGATATTGTTAAGTCTGCAAGTTTGGAGCAGGAGATTCCCATGGTGCTGGAACATGGCTCTATGAGAAGAGGGAGCTGCTTGTTGCTGGTGATGCTGTGGGAATTCATCGGAAAATCCTTGCAGAGCTGGAACTCAGACCTCTGAGAGAAGTGGATGTTCCTGGCTAGTGTTGGTGCCCCTGAAGGGTATGTTGATGCTTTGTCTGGTTATGCAAACAAAAAGAAAAGAGAGAGGTTAAAAAAAAAAAATGCTGGAGATGCCAGAACGAAGACCCGTCACTGAGAAGACTCTGAAAGTATCAACAAGCAAATCCAAAGGGTCCAGTGCTTCTCACTCCAGCCTTGCAGTCTTTCTCTCTCTAGTGCCCTCTACTGGCAGGTTCCAACATGAGCCAACTGATAAGAGATTAAGAGTTTGTACAGTCCCATCCCCAACCTCATAGAGCAGATCATAGAAAGATAAGATTTCTTGGCTGAGAGACTAACTAGATAAGCATCATCATATTTTTAATTTTTGATGCGTGCTAAGTTACAGAGATCAGCCCTGGGATTTCTTTGGAAGGAATGATGGTAAAGCTGAAACTCCAGTACTTTGGCCACCTCATGTGAAGAGTTGACTCATTGGAAAAGACTCTGATGCTGGGAGGGATTGGGGGCTGGAGGAGAAGGGGACGACCGAGGATGAGATGGCTGGATGGCATCACGGACTCGATGGACATGAGTCTGAGTGAACTCCGGGAGTTGGTGATGGACAGGGAGGCCTGGCGTGCTGTGATTCGTGGGGTTGCAAAGAGTCGGACACGACTGAGCGACTGAACTGAACTGTACTGAAGTCACTTCAGTAGTGTCTGACTCTTTGCGATCCTATAGACCATAGGCCACCTGGCTCCTCTGTCCATGGGATTCTCCAGGCAAGAATACTGGAGTGGATTGCCATGACCTCCTCTAGGGGATCTTCCCAACCCAGGGATCGAATCTGCGTGTCTTATGTCTTCAGCATACTAGTGATTCAAAGCAAATTAAATAAGACACTGGTTAAAATAATATTTTGATGATTTAATAGCTTTATAAAACATATAGTTCTGATTTCAGATCAAACTGGCACTTCCCTAAAAACAAAACATCACATCACTATCAACTGACCTTTATTTAAAGTGCTTCCTCTGTGCCAAGCATTTCACTCAGATGTTCTGTGGTTATCTCAGTTACTCTTTATTTTATAGATGGGAAAATCTGAGGCTTAGAGAAGTGAAACACCATCCTCAAAGTGACAGCTTCAAAGCAGTGGAGATGATGAGATTTGTATTGGCAGCCATGTCTCTATACTTCTCCATCCCCTTTACCACTTAGATGACATCCTGGTTCCTCCTTTCGCCATCTCCTGGGAGTGAACATATCAGTCCCAGACTCTTGCCAGAATCTTTTGCTTATGCCAAGCCTTGGGGCAAGTTGGCATTCTCACGTGAAGCATTCAGCACTTCAGTAACCAAACACCCACCAGCGAAGACCACAGTGGACTCTCATCCTCAAGTGAGCAGTCACAGCACACAGCAGGAACAGCAGAACTGCAGTGAAGGTCTTACCAGATGTACGATCCCTTCTGTAACATTTCAACAAGCAGTTGTCTAGACTCTACCGAAACAAATTTCATGACTAGTAATATTTCACTGTGCAATGTGGCCTCTCTATTTTTACCAGCCCTAGTAAATAAAAAGTTCTTACTTTCAGAGAGTTAAAAGCTATTACTCCGCAAATTCAACCTGAAGACTTTTGATCTTTCTCTCTTAAGCAACACAGACGGTTTTGCAAATGTTTGAAGGAAGCTGTCACATCCCTTTTCCCTGGTATTATGGTGAGGAGCTCATGTACTTGAAGGTAGCAACAGTCTCAAATATGGCAGAGTGAATCTTGTTCAGTCGCTCAGTCATGTACGACTCTTTGGGACCTCATGGACTGCAGCACGCCAGGCTTCTCTGTCCTTTACCATTTCCCGGAGCTTGCTCAGACTCATGTTCATTGAGTCAGTGATATCATCCAACCATCTGGTCCTCTGTCATCCCCTTCTCCTGCAGTCAATCTTTCCCAGCATCAGGGTCTTTTCCAGTGAGTCTGCTCTTTGCATCTCTGGCCAAAGTATTGGAGCTTCAGCTTCAGCATCAGTCCTTCAATGAATATTTAGGATTGGTTTCCTTTAAGATAGACTGGTATGATCTCTTTGCTGTCCAAGGGACTCTTTTCCAACACCACAATTTGAAAACATCAATTGTTCAGCACTCAGCCTTCTTTATGGTCCAGCTCTCACATCCATACATGACTACCGGAAAAACCATAGCTTTGACTATACGGACCTTTTTCGGCAAAGTAATGTCTCTGTTTTTTAATACACCATCTAGGTTTGTCATAGCTTTTCTTCCAAGGAGCAAGTGTGAGCAGAGTTTAGATTTGCCAGTGGGGGAGACATGTGTAGAGGATGGCTTCTCGGTAATTAAAGCACAGGTTTTATAATGAGATTAAATTCAATAATTTCCTGTTGGCTAGTTCTGTGACCCTTAGCAAGTTGTTAAACCCAGTGGGGATGCTAGACAGTGTTGTTGTGGGATTCAGTCAGCTAAGCTTGTAGGTGCTTGCTATGGCGACAGAGTAGATGCTCGGGAAATGAGATCCATGAAGTGTATTGATGAAAGACACTAATTTTATTTTGCACATAAAGTTTTGAAAATGTCTATTTATGGCAGCAATTCTCACCTAAAGATCATCCCATTTCATCCCATTGATTTTAGGCTTATATAACAGATTACTCAATCTCCTAAAGAGACAACCTCAGTCTACTGAAAAAGCTGAGATATATATCATTTGGAACCTGAAGACTTAAGTCAAGATCTGGTTCTGCTTCTTGTTCTATGATATTTAGTACACTGAGCCTTTGTTTTATCACATATAAATGCACCAGCATAGCTAAAATGCCCACCATGAAATACAATGGAACAATCAGAGGCAACAGATTAGAACACAGAGCAGAGTGAATGGATCTGAAAGCAGAGTTCCGAGTAAAAAAAAAAAAAGTAATCAGCAGGATGGGAAATATAACACTGCCATTTATGTAAAATCAAAACAACCACACACAACGAATAACACCCATACAAGCTATAGAAACCCAGTTAGCAGAGAATGCTAACTATTCAGGAGATTTAAAAAAGCATCAAAAATAAAGACAAGAGGGGTCTAAAGAAATTTGTAACCAGTAAATTGATTAATTAATTAATAACATGGGAGGAATGATGCTTCCCTACCTTCCTCACAAAGTTATTCTGAGGATCTGATGAGATTATGTATAGGAAAGGCAAAGTTAATTTACTATTCCCATTATGATGCCCAGACTGGACAGATGAACAGAGATAGCAGTTCCCCCTGGATCTTGGGCAGGAAGCTATGAGCAGGGCAGGGCTGGGTGGGATGGTAAGATGACATCAGGGCTCCTCGTGAAGGAGGGGCAGGCTCTCCCTCTCTTCTGGAGATACCACTTGATGGCTCAGCCAGAGGCAGCATCAGCTTCTCCCATGGATCCACTGTGCACAGCCTCCTCAGGCCCTCGGAAGAAGAGACCCAGGCAGGTGGGTGCCTCGATGGCCTCCCCTCCTCATGACATCAAGTTTCAAAATTTGGTCCTCTTCATTTTGGAGAAGAAAATGGGAACCACCCGCAGAAACTTCCTCATGGAGCTGGCTCGAAGGAAAGGATTCAGGGTTGAAAATGAGCTCAGGTAAGACATCACGAATTTCAGCTTGTGAATAAGCAGGGTTTTTGTGAATGTCTTTGGAACCCAAGGAATCTGTGTTTTCCTCTGCAAACAGAAGAGGTGATGTTCCCACTGGGAGAACAGGTATGAGATCAAAGAACAAATCTGAAGCAATTACTTAAGGGAAATAAGATCAGTGGGGATTTGATACAATTATATTGAAACCAGTTGGCACCAAAAGATAAAGTAATTTTTTTTGCCTTTCATTATTATGAGATGAAGTATCAAGGAATGATAAACAGACACCTAGTTGGAAAGTTGAATGCTGAAACCACCGAGGTTTACTCTTGACTGAGCTGAACAAAAGCATCACTGAGTCCAAACAAAAACTGTCAGCTGCTTGGAGGCAGAAAGAATAGTTTGGTTGGTTGGCCAGTAAGCTGCACATCTGGCTGGGCTGAGGTGGGAAGTGTCTGTGATGGGCTAGGACTGTAGTTGGCTCACCACAGGCACCCAAGTATGGCTTTGATCATGCTTTTCTGAACTGCAGTCTGAGTGGGATTCATAGAGAGAGGGATGCTGGTTAAAGATTCAGGGGTGGCTCTGTCCAAGGGTAAAAGATACCTTGCTGAGAGTGATGAGCTCAGAGCCCAAATAAGAAGGCAACTGAAGCAACCAGGCAGGGTGCCTCGAATGTTCACCCAGTCACATCCCAGGCTGGCCTTGCTCTTTTTCTAACAGTTATGTAAGCTCTTCATGGGTCTCAAATAGATGGAAGAGAAAACCAAACAAAATCCAGACACAAATGGTATTAGAACCTTGGCATAAATAATTCCAAACAGAATTCCCAGAGGGCTTGTAGTGAATAAACAATGATAATTGATGCAATTGGCTGGCCTTGATTGTCCAAGGAATAGGTTGATCATTTTCTTTTCAGGAAAATGTATAAGAATTCCATGTGAAAATAAATTTCTGTCTTGAAAAAAATAAGTAAAACTGACAAGCATATCCTGATGAAGTATCAGTTACACATTGCTAGAGAAATTTGTAAATATGTCAAAAGTTTGACAAAAATTTGAAATATGTCAAAAGTCAATCATCAAATATGAGTCAAATCTCATAGAAACATTTAATTTTTTTACTAAAATGCCCCATTCAGAAATTCCTGGGTCTCCAATGGACTTCCTCACCCAGTTTCTCTACACTTCCAGCAAGAGCTGACTGGTTTAGTTACAGGCACAGCTGCGAGTAATGCACACAGTGGCTGAGCAGGTAGCTGGAGAGACGACTGGAGGCAAGTTTCTTCTTTTGACAAGAAAACCCAAGAGGCAGCTCTGGCTGCCAGGGACTGAACCCAGCTGCTCGGGCGACAGAGGAAACTGGTGCACAGCGAGCCAACTGCTGCTGTGATGTGACTGTGGCAAAGTTCCCAGGCTGGCTGCTCAGAAGACACATTAAATACAAATGTGTTTTATGACACAAATGTAAACCACAGGAAGCAGAAGTTCTAGCTCTCAAACGGAATTTCCATAGTTAGCTGTATAGACTTTAATTGGAAAGGACAATGAAGATTATTACAGGGGAAAATCTCTAGATTGGGAAAATCTCTAGATTAAAAAAATCTCTAGACCTCGGAGTCGGACTCTGACCCTTCCCAGCCCTGTGATGTGGGGAAGACGCCCCTCTCTCCTCTCTGACCTCAGATTCTCGATCAATGGTCTGGTCTGCCTGATGTGACACCAGATGCCATGACGGATACCAGTGTACTTGGGTAAATTACAGCAGCTATGTAACTGTAGGGGGGCTGTTTTCTCGATACCTAGCTGAATCCATTGACCTTTCTAGTAACATCCTAAGGAGAGGGCTTTCTCTCCACTTTCTCTCCACAATATGAACTAGGTCAAGTGACATAAACCAATAGAACAAAGACAGGAAGGAAACCCATCAAATTGGTTTTTTGTGGGCATGAGGGTCGTAGTGAGAGATTATGGCTGCTTTTATGCTCCGTGTTTTCCAAATTTTTTTACAATGAACATATTTTTTAAATGAAAATAAAGGAAATCGTTATTTTAAAAGAAAGGATACTTCTTAAGAGGAACAGCTAGACCTCACCTTTTGATATAAAAGATTCAGAGAAAGAGGAGCTAAAGAAAGTTCTGAAAGTAGACAGTAATCTCCATAATTTCTAGCACATTCTTTGGCTGCCAGGAGGGTTAAATCTGAGGGAAAATCTGATCCCCACTTTACCTGAACCTGAATACACAGCGTAGAATTGGTGTGCCTGAATGTATTGAGCTATCTGGAACTATTTAATTTTCCAGCATATGTATACTGTATCTTTATAGTTGGATTGGACTTCATTAGTATTTATGTTATATTGCAAAAGATGCTATTCCAAGTACCATAGGAAGCTGGTTCTTTTAAAGGGAGGTGTCAAGTTCTTTGAGGCATTTTTGCACATTCATTAAAAAGGTTACTGAACTTTATTCCATGGCCAACACCCTAAATTTTAGAGCAACTTCATAATCTTCCAGTTCTCTGGGACAAGCTAGAGAAGGGTCGGAATCTAGTGTCTGTCACGTTCTTCTTTTATCCTTGATTCCAGTACTTTGAGCTGTTTTAAAACTTTATCAGCATCAACTCTCCTCTTTTTACATACTCGCTAAGCTTACCATCTCTGTCTTGACCTAAATCTTTGACGCTGAAAAAGAAAGAGCCAGATAGGAAGGCTGGCTTTCCATGGTTACATCACCCAGCAGATGATCACTTTTCCTGAGTTCCACTGTTCAAGCAGTAGAAACCCACCAGAGGATACATTTCCCCTGCTTGCACCTCCATAGTTTGTCTACAAGGCTATCTTTGAAAGGCATTGTTTGAATGAAAGCAAAATATACCACCATGCTATCACAAGTTAAGGGTTCTGTTAGTACCCAAGTAGAAGGCTTGAGCCTTGTGAGCAAAGAGTTTAAAATCAGACAAGAGAGCCAGGAACTGTACCTTTGTACAGTTTTTTTTTTTGTCACTTAGCATGAAAAGATAGCATAATGTATTTTCCTGGCATGTACTCATTTTCATCTTTTTTAAAAAATTAGAATTTTCCTACCCAATGCTTTACTTCGAGCCTCCTTGTGTCTTTCATGCTGAACCCGCTTCCCTTTTGCAATAGTCATTACTGAATAAACTATTCTCACTGCTTTAATGAGTGTCCAGCTTTTTTTTTTATCTCTGACAATGCCCTATCACTTCAGATCTTTGGTGTTTGAAATAAAAATATTAAAAGTCATTGTTTTGGAAAATAAACTGAACACCAGATGAAAGAGCTATTATCTGCTCCAGAAAACATGATATTGAACTAGTCCTTCTCTAGGCTTCTTCTAAGTTCAGTGTCCAAACACATCTTCACTGGTTTCTCGTTATGTTTTTTTTCCTCACTTTTTCTCCTCCAACTTTGAATGTCTTCTCCCCACACTTCTCTGCATGTAAGATCTAAGTCCCCTGGAAGCCTTTCTAGGGGAGGGAACTTCCTTCCTGGACACAGGGTGAGCCATGGCTTAGGCTTGGCCCCTGACTCTTCCTTCCACTTGGCTTTTCTCCTTATTCCTCCCCAACTCCACAAGGGAAAGGGTGTCATTTCGGCCATTGTGTATACCTCATCTTCATACTTTTGACAGTTTTCTTACACAGAGTAGGTTTCAGGAAATATTAGCTCAAAGAATACTTTATCTGGAGACTATAAAACCAACCAACGGAACTTATGACTACCAAGAGTGATTTTTGTCACTGAATTGTTTTTTACAAGGTTTGGTTACCTTTTGGTTACAGTATTACCTTTGTAATCAATGAAATAATGAAGATTTTATTTTTATAGGTTCAAGAGCATGCAGTGTAGACTCTAGTCCTGTTGGTCTTCCATCGCTAAGTTGTGTCTGACTCTGTGGCCCCATGAACTGCAGCATGCCAGGCTCCCCTGTCTTTCACTGTCTCCCGGAGTTTGTCCTGCTTTGGTTCAAATCACTTATTTCAAAGTGTGTGAACTTTAAATTAATGTAAATGTTCACGGTCTCATTTAATGTGGGCCAAAAAATCAAGGCAAGACCCTCTGTCTTCGGTATATCAAGGACTGGAAATAAAAGCGTGTCTTTACTGGTGCTAGTTGGTGGTCACTCAGTCATGTGCAATTCTTTGCAACTCCATGGACTGTAGCCTGCCAGACTCCTCTGTCCATGGGATTCTCCAGGCACGATACTGGGATACTGGAGTGGGTTGCCATTCTCTTCTCCAGGAATCTTCCTGACCCAGGTATAGAATCCAGGTCTCCTGTGTTGCAGGCAGATTTTTTTTTTTTTTTTTAACCATCTGAGCCACCAGGGAAGCCCCATAAGAGTGTGGGATAAAACCAAATAAAACTGCCTCGATTTTTCAGTGTCAGGGATTCTGAAACAGATCAGTTGCTAGGGAAATTGGCAAGAGGATTTTTTTTTTTTAAAAACTGTCAACATCCCAGTTCAGTTGTAAATAACTATTTTTAAAGTTATTGTTGACAAAATAAGTGCTGTGCCAGATGGAAAAACTTAAGAATGACTTCTCCAGGGGAAGAAAACAGTTTTAAAGACAAAAAATCAGGTTACCATCCATGAGAACTGGGGGGAATCAGATAGAGATATTCAGTCTGGCTTCTCACCAAAAAAAAAAAAAGATGGCTACCTATTTCTTCATGAAGATATTTTCTAATTGTGTCCAGAGGCAAGAGAAACTAGGGGAAGAAAAAAGAAAAATCAAGGATACTGGTATCTCAGAAAAAAAATCAGAACTGAGATTTGTGAGTTAATCTCTCAAACTTAGAGCTTTCTGAACATCTGAGGGTCATACTCATGACTCTTATAATATCTTTTATCATGTGTATTATTATATAACTACTATGTTTCTCTTAACTGCCCCTAGTCTGAGTCTGCAAGGAGATCCAACCAGTCCATTCTAAAGGAGATCAGCTCTGGGTGTTCTTCAGAAGGAATGATGCCAAAGCTGAAACTTCAGTACTTTGGCCACCTCATGCGAAGAGTTGACTCATTGGAAAAGACTCTGATGCTGAGAGGAATTGGGGGCAGGAGGAAGAGGGGACAACAGAGGATGAGATGGCTGGATGGCATCACCGACTCGATGGACGTGAGTTTGAGTGAACTCCGGGAGACGGTGATGGACAGGGAGGCCTGGTGTGCTGCGATTCATGGGGTCGCAGAGTTGGACATGACTGAGCGACTGAAATGAACTGAACTGAACTGATTCTGAGTCATTATAATTTATCTCTAGCTTAAGGAATAATAGCCATAAAAATCATGGGTCTGATATACATAAATTAAAAATATAGATTCAATTAACACATAAACTTCTAAGATGTTCTGTTGTGTACTCCCTAAAATTGTCTCATGTACCTGTAGAGAAATGAGTACTGGGTGGGGAAACATTGCTATAACTGAGCCCAGAGTCCAGCATGGGGATCCCTTCTGAGCTGGTGCAGGTAAAGAGTGATCTTCCTCTCCAGCACTATTTCACAAGGTGGAGTTATTGGGCTGTGAGATGGTTTTGAAATATGGCAGACCCCATGGAGCAATAAGAACTTTCCCTTCCCTTGCCTTGGGAGGGCTGGTGGACCCAGCAGAAATGGCACCATGTGGCTTTTAGGGGCTGGGTCATAAAAGGCCTCAAGACTTCTGCTATTCCTTGGACCCAGAGCCTCAGGTAAGAAGTCTGAGTTGCCCCTGAAAGAGGCCACTTAAATGTGCTCAGGTGGCAGATGCTGCTGAGCCCAGGCTCCCAGCCACCCTCACCAAGGTGCCAGACTCGGGCTGCATGGAACATCAGTGCCTCCAAGAGCTGCGTATAGAACAGAAGGATGGCCCAGCTGAGCTGCCTGAATTCCTGACCCACAAATTGTGAGACATAACAAAATTGTTGCCTTTTAAAAGCTACTACATTTTGGGATAGTTGGTGTTGCACCAGTAGATAACTAGAAGTGACTGACTACCATATGTCAGAATCACCAAGGGAACTTGTCAGAATGCGTATTTCTGGGCCCTAGGTGAGATTTACTGAATCTGAATCTCTGGTAATAGGACCCAGGCATCTGAATTTTGGGCCAGCATCCTTGGTGCCTCTAGGAGACACTACAATTTTAGAAACATTCCTTCAGAGCTATTCAGTTCAGTTCAGTTCAGTCACTCAGCTGTGTCCAACTCTTTGCAACCCCATGGACTGTAGCACACCAGGCTTCCCTGTCCATCACCAACTCCCAGAGCTTGCTCAAACTCATGTCCATGGAGTTGGTGATGGCATCCAACCATCTTATCCTCTGATTTCCCCTTCTCCTCCTGCTTTCAATCTTTCCCAGCATCAGGGTCTTTTCCAATGAGTCAATTCTTCACATCAGGTGGCCAAAGTATTGGAGCTTCAGCTTCAGCATCAGTCCTTCCAAAGAATATTCAGGACTGATTTCCTTTAGGATTGACTGGTTGGATCTCCTTGCATTCCAGGGGACTCTCAAGAGTCTTCTCCAGCATCACAGTTCAAAAGCATCAATTCTTCGGCACTCAGCTTTCTTTCTAGTCCAACTCTCACAACCATGCATGATCAATTCATTGTACCAGTGGTCTCTCTGTTGACCATTACTATGAATATTGCCATGAGCTGGGCACCAGACATGATTATCACCAGGCAGGTTATAACACTGTCCCTGCCTTCAGGGATGCCAAGGACCAAGCCAAGTACATTTCAATTTAGCACTACTTAAAGAAGAGGGCTCTGCATGGTTTTCCCTGGGGGAATCTGAAGGCCAAAGCCTAGTTCAGAATTTTTGTAATTGGTTCACAACTTCCCAAACCTAGTCCAAGGCACTGTTAATTGGTCATGGCTAAGAAACTAGGTAACTTAGAGAAGGGAATCCATTGATATTTCAGAACGGCCATCTCAGCAGGACCTTGGGATCTTTAGAAGACGTTGAGGATAGCTGCCTGAAGCTTGCTGCCACCTTTTATCTTAAGAACAAAGCCCAGGCCTTCGGGGGCAAGGCAGAGACTATCTCTGCCCCAATCCCAGGTTTATTTGTCTTTGAAAATGACATTCATGCATATTTGTTCCCTTACACAGAAAACTAACAATAAACAATTCATGACAGAAAGTGAAAAAATATAGCAAAATACTTAACAGCAAACAAAACCTCACACAAGGGTCTAACCACAGTCTAGCAGAACGTTAAGAGATTGCTCAAGTCATGCACACCTGGGTTTGAATCTTGCCTTCATGTGACCTCTGCAGGCCTTGGTTTTCTCATCTTCCTTGTGATGATGATGGTGATGTTGATGATGATATTCATTCTGATGTTATTCCTTTTGAGAAAAGGAAATATTCTCATTGGAAAATGCACAGAGTCACAGAGGGGTAGCTAAGTGTGGCCCAGCACACAGGTTTTATTTTATTTTTTGGCCATGCCACACGGGATATGGGATCTTCGTTCCTGACCAGGGACTGAACCCATGCCCCTTACTAGTCATAACCACTGGACCATGAGGGAAGCCCCCAGAACACAGGTTCTAGATTACAATGGACCTCAGATTAAATCCTTGCTCCACCAGTTATTAGCTGGATGAATTTTTAATGTCTCCCAAGCTCTCTTTTCTTATTATTGGAGATAATCATACCTACCTATCTCATAGAATTATTTACAATTAAATGAAGTAGTGTATGAAATTAATCTACAATGATTCTGGCACATGGTGATGTTCTATTAGTATCTTCAGTACCAGAGTGCTCAGGGCAGAGAGAAAACCATTATACCAGCAAACAGCTGTCACAACACAGCAGTAAGACATTGAGTGCAGAACACACCAGAGCAGGTGACCCTCCTTGGTAATCCTGTCTGCTAATGGCTCAGCACAGACAGTGAACAAATGCTTTATTGAGGTGGTCTGCAACGGAACCCACAATATCTCTGAGATGCGCCTGTACTATGATGTCAAACTTTCTAAGACTGACTGTCAATCTCTCACTTTGTGGGAACCAGTGACAAACAGTAATGAACTCTGAATAGCACAATGTGAATGTTTGATATTTTTTTTGTTTTTGTATGTACTTGATAATTGTTGTTGTTGTTGTTGTTTGCTAGTTGCTTAATGAGCAGGGGTTGGAAATCCAAATCAGGATCTTCTTTCATACGCTACATAGCTTATATTCCCAAATAAGCTTATATGAATTCAGTAGGAGATGCACATGGTCCTCATCCAATAAGGTGAGCTCAGACATCCCCACACTGTCCTGGGGAATCCCAGGTGAAGAGGTACTGACGGTGGTGGTACATGACTGGATGATGAGGGGCCTAAATTTAGAAGTTAAGCCCCAGAGCTCTTCCTCAGCACACCCATCTCCCTCTGAAGTTTAGACAAAACCCTATTTAGAAGAATAATGGTACTAATAAGCATAATAAATAATATAATAATAATGTTTCTCTTCAAAGGGCAGAAACATAGAAAGAATAATACTGTCTAACCCTATTGATTCTTCTGTGGTTTTCTTCAAGTCTTGAGATAGACAATCTTCCAAGGAGTTTACCATAAGTAGTCTTTGGAATCATATGCACCTGGAATAGGGAAGCAGCTAGCCGTCTTCCCTTGGCCCTTTTAACAGGCGATTTTATCTCGACTATTTTCTGCCAGGGCCCGTTGCACACCCTGCCATCTAGATGGTCTCAGCTCTGGTCTCCAGCCCCACTGCCCTCCCAGCACCAGCCCCAGAACCCAACTGTCAGCCAAATATACTTTTTATTATTATTTTTGATTAGTTCAAGTTTTTTTTTTTTTAACTTTACAATATTGTATTGGTTTTGCCATACAAGAGGGTGTGGAGAAAAGGGAACCCTCTTACACTCTTGGTGGGAATGCAAACAGTACAGCCACTATGGAGAATAGTGTGGAGATTCCTTAAAAAACTAGAAATAGAACTGCCTTATGACCCAGCCAAATATTTTTATTTGGATCTCCAGCCATCCTTTCAAGGAAGCCTGCCTGAAATAAACTTCAATTTTGTTCCCCCACCCCTTCCTCCAAAGAGATGGAACTTCCTAAATCCCTATTTCTACCAAAAGTCATAACACTTGAGTGTGATAGATAAGCTGGAGTAATAGTTGAGTGTATTCCCCACTTCACTTTTATAGGTGATGCCAGCTGTCCATCATATGTCTCCTTTGCCTTCCTTTCAAGCACTGTAGCAACCAGACTGAGGTTTAAATTATCTTATATCTGGTCCAGGGATTAATCTTTTTAAGTAGCTCCCCAAAGCTCCCCAACCCATGACTCCCCCCTCCAAATCATTGTGTATACCAGATTAGTCTTTTAAAATAACACTGCAATGCTATCCATGTCCTGCTCACAAAAAACTTCAGTGGCTCCATAATCCCAGAACATAAGATCCAGCTTTCTCAATCAGGCTTCTAAGACCCTCTGTAATGTGGTTACCCCACTCAGCCACATCTACAACTACTTCCCAACAGAAATTCTTCATTCCAATCCAGGCCACTCGCCTTCCTTTCCCCTGACCTTTGAACCTTTTCTTCCAGGAAGATCTAAAGTGCTACACTCTTGGTACCTTATCCTTCCCATGCACCCAAACTAGGCACAAACAAATCCTGCTTTTCTACAAAGCCATCCACCTCTCCAAGTTCAGTTCAGTTCAGTTCAGTCGCTCAGTCGTGTCCAACTCTTCGCAACCCCATGAACGTAGCACACCAGGCCTCCCTGTCCATCACCATCTCCCGGAGTTCACTCAGACTCACGTCCATCGAGTCAGTGATGCCATCCAGCCATCTCATCCTCTCTCGTCACCTTCTCCTCCTGCCCCCAATCCCTCCCAGCATCAGAGTCTTTTCCAATGAGTCAACTCTTCTCATGAGGTGGCCAAAGTACTGAAGTTTCAGCTTTAGCATCATTCCTTCCAAAGAAATCCCAGGGTTGATCTCCTTCAGAATGGACTGGTTGGATCTCCTTGAGAAGGACTCTCAAGAGTCTTCTCCAACACCACAGTTCAAAAGCATCAATTCTTCGGCACTCAGCCTTCTGCACAGTCCAACTCTCACATCCATACATGACCACAGGAAAAACCATCCCAGCCCACACTAAATTATTTTCCCTCTTTGTATACCACTTGCAGGTCCTGCCTATGTCATAACGTATTAACCAGCTGCTTCACAGAAGATGCTGATGCCCAGAAACTTTCCTTTTCTTGTTTGGTACCCAACCCCTTCCCATCACCACCACAGGGAACCTAGGGCTGTGAGTAGAACAGTGAACCAAGAAATACTTAGTGAATCTAAGAGTCAATCAAGAAAAGGAGAAAGAGGAAGAAGAAGTCAAGCAAGAAAAATGGGAAAAAGAAGAAAAAACAATTCTTTTTTTTTTCTCTTCAATGCTTATATATGCTATTTGTTTTTGCTATTTCCCAGATTTGTAGACAATTTGAACTGAAGGAGCCCTAAAAACTATTAGTTCCAGTGATATAATGCTGATTTCAAAGATTTGTTTAAAAATAGAAATAACATATTGACCAGAAAAGGCCATCAAAAAAGATAAATATCATTTACCAGCTGTGTGACCTTCAGGATGTCCTTAACCTCTCTGTTCTTCAGTTTCCTCGTTTTTGAAGTCTGACTCGTATAATATTTACTTAAGAAGCTATGTGCGTATTAAAAGAGATGATGATGTATGTGAAGTACTTGGACAGTGCTGAAGCATGCTAAGTGCTCAGTACTTTTTTAGGGAAAAGATACAGGGTCTTACGACACAGAGTTGTGCTTTGAAAAACATGCAAAGCACTATTTCCCAAAGGCTGGTCACCACCTATCAATGGCTTGTGAAATCAATTTAGTGGGATGTTATATCCATATCAACATCTACATCTATGTCTATTTTGGGTCATGATATAAAATGTATTTCTAACTGTGGATCACATACAAGTTTGAAAGGCACCAGGTTAAAACCCTCTGCAAAATAAAAATGAAATGGCACACCAAAGCCACAGGCAGAGTGCAAGGTGCTAATTTAAGAACGATTTCATCCTCTATCCACTCTGGACCTTTGTTTTCCACTAACATCACAATCTTACTAATGTTTTCTGAAGTTTTCTTGCATCTGATATGTAACATAGACCACGCTGCTATGCTAACTGAAGTTGAATTCCCTGGCACGGACGCCTAGGTTCTCCGTGCCTGTGGTCAGGTCTACTGCTCATCTTTCTCCATCAGATGGAATGCTCTGAGCACCTCAGGGCAAAGGGAGAGGTTCTCATTCTGAACGTCTCTGTCTTATTCTGCAGTGATTCTGTCACCCACATTGTAGCAGAAAACAACTCTGGTTCAGAGGTTCTCGAGTGGCTTCAGGTACAGAACAGAAGAGCCAGCTCACAGCTAGAACTCCTTGATGTCTCCTGGCTGATCGAAAGTATGGGAGCAGGAAAACCAGTGGAGATTACAGGAAAACACCAGCTTGTTGTAAGTGTCCTGAAAGTGGTTGCATGTGGGCGATAGACTCAACAGACTTGAGTTAAACCCTAGGTTCTCTGCTTGCTCTCTGTGTGAACTGTGGCAAATCACTTAGCTTTTTTGAGCTTTGGTTTCTTCCTTTACATTATGAGAACAGTAGTGTCTGCCTATCTTGTAAGATGGCTTATGAGGATTAGAATAACACACATGGAAAGTGCTTAAGACTGAGCCTGATCTATATATGTGTGTAATAAATGGTAGCTATTTTTACAAACAAGTCTATACACAAATATCTCAAAATATTGAAGTCTTGATGTTCTAGCAGCCAGAAAAGTAGAAGGTTCTTATTTTTTTCTTACCTTGATCATTTATAAAGAAAAAAAATTAAACTCTTAGTTCCAAACTCTTCACCAATGGACCCTAACTATGTAAGTTCACAGAAAAGGAAAATGATGTTTAATCGGTAGTTCTTTTTCATGTTACTTTTTCAGATCACAAAAATAATACATGTAAATTATAGCAATTTCAAATATTAGAAATGCATATAACATAAAACTTGAGCCTCCTATAGTATTATTCTCTTTCCAGAGACAATTACCATTGAACTGCCTCTTATTTTTCTTCATACACATCTATTACTATTTTTTTTAAATAGATGCTTATACATTTGTTTAGGTGAGAACAGACTATTCAGCTACCCCAAACCCAGGCTTCCAGAAGATCTCCCAGTACGCGTGTCAGAGAAAAACCACTTTAAACAACCATAACCACATATTCACGGTAATGGAGCTTTACAACAACAACTATAGCAAATGTAAGGCTTGCTGCTTCTTTCTGCGGCTCTCCAATTAAATTATGAATTTTCTTGAAAATCTAGGAAGGTTTTCCCCATTCTTACCCACTCCCCTAACATGAGCTCTGGTTCCTCTTTCTGTCAAGAATGGGTCTCCTTCTATTACAGAAATAGACAATATATTTAGAGCATATTCTTTAGAGAAAGTAACTTATGATTTATCGGGAGTTGTTACTAATGGATGCAACACTTATCAAAGGCAAATATTCTGAATAACTAAATACATATTCTGAATAACTAAATACAGACTGTAATTAGTCCACTACACAGTAAGAGCAAATTGCATAGAAATAGCAATTGTGCATAAACAGCTTTGTTGGGAAGACACAAGATTGAGAGTCAGCAGACCTGGGTTCAGCCTGATATTAACTATCTTGGGCAAGACAGTTTCTCTCTCCGAGCCTGTTTCCTCATCTGCTTAATAAGGTAGATCATCTCTAAAGCCCCATTCAGCCCTGAAGTTTCATAATTATGCTTCAAAATGACCTGAACAAAACCATAACTGCTTATCCTCCAGCTTACAATCAGTAGTCAAATGGATAAAACATGCATTAGTAGATTGAATATAGAACTTCTCCTTTCTAAAATTCTAGCCCCAGGTGTGCAAGGAAGCCCAGGAAATTGCAGCTACTGAGCACCCTGAGGATCATGCCACACAGCTGTAGCTACTTCCTCCTCGGCCAGAAATACAAACATGCCGTATCTTAAATAACCCCCTACCTTAAATAACCCTGCCTGTGGGTCTGTGCCACTTCTGATCATACCCATTCATTCAACATATCTATACTAAGTGCTGACTCTGTTTCATCAACAAGCTAAGAGATAGGATTTTCCAGTGATCAAGGCAGAATCCTGGCCACAGGGTGGTGGGAAAGTCAGCAAACAGGGAAGGATCTTGCCAAGTAATGACTAGGAAGATGCAGTGAGCAAGAAGTCATTTTTTAGTTAAATCATTCCTGAATATCTAATGGCAGAGAATTCCAAGTTTCCTTACAAAGCATGCTGTGGCCTGTCTTTTCAACTCAACTCCGCTCATCCAACCAGGGAGAAGTGCAAAAGTATAGGACATCCAATCCTGACCTTTGAGGGAACAGGCATTCTAATATTTAACAGAGAACAAGAGGCATTTGCAAGGGACTGCTGGCTTGGGGGCTAGTGGCTAGGAAACAGACTGTATTTTGCTCATCTAGTTTTATTCTTTAGGATGCCTTTGAGATACTGGCTGAAAATTCTGAGTTTAAAGAAAATGAAGTCTCTTATGTGACATTTATGAGAGCAGCTTCTGTGCTTAAATCTCTGCCATTCACAATCATCAGTATGAGGGACACAGAAGGAATTCCCTGCCTGGGGGACAAGGTGAAGTGCATCATAGAGGTAAGGGTGAAAGGTGATTCATTCCAGCTCCTAATAGGTAGCTACTGAGGGAGGGAGAGAGATGCAGTTAATAAATTTTCCTGTTAACTATAGATGTGGTATTCATTACTTATTTTCATTTCTCTCTGATTTATATTATATGGATATATAGTATATCACATATATATATTACATAGATAGCTATACATGTATATTGTGTCATTCATACCCCAACATTATCTCACTTGGAGCTGTGTGGGGCCAGCTAGTGAGAAAATAACTCTCCTGCATTATTAATCTAACTCTATTTAGAGGAGGTTGGATGGTTCTGGGGCTTCCCAGGTGGCACAGTAGTGAAGAACCCACCTGCCAAGGTAGAAGACGCAGGAAATGCAGATTTGATCCCTGGGTTGGGAAGATCCCTTGGCGAAGGAAATGGCAAGAATATTGGAGCAGGTTGCCATCTTCATATCTGGGGATTTGAAAATCTCAGATTGTGTTTAACATCACTAGGGTAAAATGCTTTTCAAATGTCCATGCAGGAGATTATTGAAGATGGAGAAAGTTCTGAAGTTAAAGCTGTGTTAAATGATGAACGATATCAGTCCTTCAAAGTAAGTGATTTGTACATGTATTTATCAAAACTAGGTTTTCAGTTGATCCTGTTATTCTAAGCAGTTGTACTGATCAGCTTGGGGTGCCATAACACAAAGCCACAGTCTGAGTGACTTAACACATGATTATTTTTTCCCAGTTTTAAAGGCTAGAATTCTGAGATCAAGGTGCTGGCATGACTGGGCTCTGGTTAGGGCTCTCTTCTTGGTTTGCAGGCAGCCTCCTTCTCAACATCCCCTCATATGACACACACGAGGAGACAGCAAATTCTCTGGTCTCTTCTTATAAAGGCACTAATCCCACCACGAGGACCCCATCCCCATGACCTCATTTAACCTAATTACCTTCCCCAAACTCCATCTCCAGATAGCATCATATTGGAGGTTAGGGTTTCAACATATGAATTTGGGAGGAAGGGTCACAACTGAGTCTATAGCAGTGATCTAGGAAGCAAATACCTGAATAAATACGGGTGCTTGAGCTTATTGCCATGATACGGTGAGATATAAATGACCTTATCTCCCAAAGGTTGTCACTCCTGGGTACACTAGGACTATGAGACAAAACAAACCTGCTCTCAGAGAACCAACCTGTGCTGGAAAGCTCCTCACTGCATCTTGTCTACTCTGAAGCAGGATTTATTACCTCCCAGTGTTCCCTATCTCTGAGTTGCAATAGGCAGAGATTTCTACCAATCCCTTTGGTTCAGAAGTGATGCTCAGGCCTCAAAGGTAGTTGAGGGCAGAAGCCCAGGCTCAGAGTACAGACAGACTGAGTTGAGTCTGGGCTCTGCCTACATGTGCATCCCTCGTTAAATCGTGAGGGTGAATATGCATGAGTGTGTGTAACAGACCTTTGGCAGAGGAGGGGTGTGGGTATGGATACCTGTTGTCATGCACTGACAGTGCAGGCAATCCTTATTGGTTATACAGAATCCCTGGGCAGTTCCAGAAGCTGCCTCCTGACTTCTGCTTCATTTAATTATACTATATGTCCTGAAACAGAAACACCTCTGAAAAATTACCATTGCCCCCTGCTTGTCATATTCAGGAGACACTAGGTCAGAGATTTGCTTATGCTTTTTCTTAATTGCTTGACCTTGAAAAGTATCACTTTTTGTCATATTGGCTGTTTTAGAAAATAAAGACATGTCTTTCCCTTTGTTTCAGCTCTTTACTTCTGTTTTTGGAGTGGGACTGAAGACATCTGAGAAATGGTTCAGGATGGGGTTCAGATCTTTGAATAAAATAATGTCGGACAAAACCCTGAAATTCACAAAAATGCAGAAAGCAGGTGAATTGTCTCTCCTAAAGATCTCCCATAATTGCCATGGGCTGGTCAGGTTTGGGTCAGGATCTGTCAGCTATACTTCATATGTCACTTCCAGTCTTGGTGATCTGGTCACTTGCTTGGCCTCTCTTCATGCTATGGCTAAAAGCCCAAGCTTTTGGAATCAGATAGACCTGGATCCAAATCCTGGCTCTCACACTCTCCAGCTGTGTGATCTTGAGACAGTTACTTAAAATCTTTGAGCCTTCTTTACCTCATCTATACATCAGTACATAAGTAGGGAATAGATCAGATCTCAGAGGCAAAACAATTAACTTGGCACAGAGCAAATAGGCCCTGCCTGATGGCTGTTGTCATTCCTTTATCCAGATGTCAAAATTGACTGCACCGTTGATCTGTTCTTCCTGGACTGACCCTTCCAGATATTTGGGTCCCAGCTGGGTAAAAGGCATGGGTAAGGAATCCAGGTCAGAAAGTTGACATAGAGAACTTTGGAGTAAATAATATTTGAACAAACTGGAGTTGTTGCTTGGCACAAATAGGGATCAGCTTTAGAAACTGTAAAATATCAAGACATAAAGGGGAAAATGTGGAAACCTAGACATGGGGTTTGTCTACCCAGTCAGGACTTGTTCACCTAGAAGAGAGTAGAGACAGACTTCTGAAAGACTGACAAGGCTTCCAGGAGGTTGAAGATGGCTTGCTTACTTCCATTTATACAGGGTACTTGTCATTTTTTTTAATGACAAAATTTCTGGAACCAAGGTCAAAAAATGTACATCTTTTAAACACTTATTTTTAATATGCAGTAGAACATAATATTATTGGGATTTGAAAGGAAGTCATGGCCACAGTTCTGAGCACTGTGGCTTCTGAGTTATAAAGAATGAGGAAGTCACCAACATTTTTAATAATATGAAAAAAAGGGGATCTTCTACAAGAGAAGGCCAGAAAACAACAACAATGAAAAGAAAACCTGCTATCTTCTGTTTAAGTGATAGAAAGAAACAGCAGGAGGAGACAAAGAAAGCATTTCTTGGTGGTTCACATCAATGCTTATGAAGCATGAACCTTTAGGAGTCCAGAATAAGAATATGGGTCTTTTTTCCTTTAGATTCTTCTAGTTCTTATGTGGCATCTTATAAAACTTATTAGCAATCTTTCAGAGGTTAGCAACTTTATGAAAAATGACTAGGGAACTCTATGACTGTGTTGATGTATACCGTACAGTGTTATTAACTGTAGTGACTATGCTGTACGTTAGATTTGCAGGACTTATTCATCCTGTGCCCTTTGACACACATCTATCCATTTTCTCCACCTTCCAGCCCCTAGTAGTCGCAATTCTACTCTCTGCTTCTAAGAGACATTGTGTGTGTGTGTGTGTGTGCATGCGTGCGCACTAAGTCGCTCCAGTCATGTCTGACTGTTTGTGACCCTATGGACTATAGCCTGCTTGTCTTTCAGTCTGGTTTATTTCACTTAGCAAATAACTGGGGTTCATCCTGTTGTTGCAAATGACAAGATTGTCTTCTTTTTTTAAGGTTGAAAAACATTCCATCGTAGGCTAATAGTCGACAGTTAACCATTTCACATATATCAAAACTTCAGGTTGTATACCTTAAATTCATACAATTTTTGTCAACTATACCTCAATAAAGCTGGAAAAAAGATAAAGAACTGCCCCCCAGAGACCTTACAATTAGGAAATGGGCAGCCTCTGTAGGTATTCAAAGCCTCTCATTATTAGATTCCGGCAGAGTTGGAACACTCCCTCTGGGGATCCTAGAGAAGAGGTCAGAGCCTTGTATGGAAGGACCATTAGCTGGCCCTCAGGCTCTATGGATTTCCCCTGCGACCTGCTCCCCACCCATCCTATGCTTCATCCCAATTCTTGGAGATACAGCTTTCATCTCCATTACTCTTCCACTCGATGCCTTCCTCTGTGGATCTGTGGGAATAAACAAGTCATTAAAACAACTCTTCATCATAACCACTCTGTTGGGGATCTCATTAATCTGTGATGGTCAGGCAAAGAAGCAATAAACCAGACCACTGGTGTCATTTCCTAACTCTCCTCAGATGCAAATCTACTCTCTTCCTATTCTTGACTTCAGTTCTTAATTCACCTATCACCTTCCAACCCCAAAACTTCCTATCCCAAATCTTTGCAGCTTATTGATCAAGAGGGCTGGTTCTTCAGTAGGAAGCCAGATTGGAACAGCATGGTTCTATAATATAATATTGCCTCTTTTGCAGTCAGGAATTTGTAGGAAAATAAGAGCCATTGTTAACATGAAAAATTCACAGCCAAGAGAACACAGATCACCCAGTCTCTGTGGAACAGTTTGGGGTTGATGTCTGTGGCCCTGTTAGCTATGTGTGAGGGCCAAATCCCCTCCCTGAGGGCTGGTCATTTCACATGGGACAAGTTCTTTCCCCACTCACCTGTCTGTGGCCTCTCAGGATTTCTCTATTATGAAGACCTTGTCAGCTGCGTGACCAGGGCTGAAGCAGAGGCGGTTGGCGTGCTGGTTAAAGAGGCTGTGTGGGCATTTCTGCCAGATGCCTTCGTCACCATGACGGGAGGATTCCGCAGGTAAATGATGATAAAAGCTGCTTTTACCTCCCCTTCAGGGCCTTCCCATGCTCAGGAGTTGTGGCACAAAAGGCCTTCGGAGGTCTCTCTCTGCAGCCTCATCTCCTGCAGCTCATGTTTCACTCCAGCCACCCCAAGTGGCTTGTCATTCTCTGCACACACAGAGCTTTCTTTCCTCTGTGACTTTGCTCAGTCCTACCTTTCTGCTTGGACTGTTTTCCTCAGTTTGTCACCTGGCTCATTTCTCCTCATCCTTTAAGCTTCAATTCAGATGCCACCTCCTCCAGAAAGCCTTCCTTGACTTCCTTCTCCCCATGCTGGGTGAGATACCCCTCCTTAGCACTCCTTGGACAGCTGTCAAGTAATTTGTATTGCTTCCACGCATGTTTTTCCCACTAAGTTTTCAGAACTTAGTGCTTGATGAGAGCCAGTGCGTGGTGCCTGGCACAAAATAGGCATGTGAGAAATGGTGAAGTCAGTGAATAAATGAACGAACTCTTCACAGAGATGTATGCAATTGTTGGATACTGAAGCCTCCATTTCAGAGCCTCTTTCCCTCCCACACCCTCTTCCATCTCTCCTTGTGGTCCTCTTACATGGGGGCTGTTGGCTGTGGGAGGTGACAGAGAAAGTGAGAAGAGAACACAGAATCCAAGAATGCCTTTAGTTTAGGCCATAATTTCAAGAGTCCCATCTTGTATTATGCGAGTACAGTTCTTGGTTTGCTTGTTGTCACACTTGTCTCTGTGTGAGTGTGTGTGCACATGTGGGCATGGAGAAGAAATAATCTTTGTCAGTTTTTACCCACTCATATATAATCATATAATCATATGGGTTCCCCTGGTGGCTCAGTGGTAAAGAATGCACCTGCCAATGAGGAGACGCAAGAGATGTGGGTTCAATCCCTGGGTCGGAAAGAGCTCCTAGAGGAGGAAATGGCAACCCACTCCAGTATTCTTACCTGGGAAATCCCACTGGCAGGCTATAGTCCTTAGGGTCTCAAAGAGACAGACAGGACTCAGCACTAAACAACAGTATAATCACATACATACCATGTATGATTTTAAATGTTCCTGTGTCATAAATTTATTTTGCAAGGAGTAGACTTGTGTAAACAAGGATCTTTTGTTTCAAAAGCATGTCATGAGCATTTTGTGTCACAAACCTTAAGTATGGGGCATAAAAACACAGGTGAGTTTTAAAAATTGAGAGCTAAAAATCTAATTTATTTCCATCTTATGCTATTTTTTAAAATCAGGGGTAAGAAGATTGGGCACGATGTAGATTTCTTAATTACCAGCCCAGGATCAGCAGAGGATGAAGAGCAACTTTTGCCTAAAGTGATAAACTTATGGGAAAAAAAGGTAAGAAGAAAGATGTTTGGACACTCAGGCATTATAGGAGTAATGCTGAATTTGACACACTTATCGACCTTGTAATTGTGTCATGAGTATCTAACCCAGTCTCAATGGTTTACAATAGCTGGCACAGTGCCAGTGACATGCAGGGAGCCTTACCTGCTTTGGGTCCTAGAATCCAGGTTATGAACTTGTGTGTACGCACGTGTCCTGTTACCAAAAGGGCCGGGGGAAATTCTCTGTGCAGGCCATGCAGACGGCTCAGAGCCCTAAACAATGTGAAGAGCATGTGCTGCGAAGACCTGGGAGGGATGAGCCGGGGCAGAGCAAGCTAAGGGGTGGGGATCAGACTCGCATAAAGCCAGTCTAAGAGGGGCCCCTGCTGCCTTGAACAATATGTTGGTTGATAACCACCTTGACTCTGTGCTGAGATGGGAAGAAGGAAGCTAATGAGGGCAGGCTGGGTCCAGCAGAGGCCATGGCTCAGGCTCCCCCACCCACTGAGATCAGACTTGCCACGGGCCACCTATTGCCCAGTGGAGGAAGCTCAGGATGACCCTGCGGCCACGGCCGCCTGCAGGGCCCTGACTCCTGCCCCACTCCAGTGAGAGCTCTGCTTCCCAAGGAGATCAGATGGCCCTTATCCAAGAACTTACAGGCCTAGGTGGGTTGAGGAGGCTGAGGCTGGTGTTTTTCTGGCATAGCTTTATTTTTCCTGAGTGATCTAGCATCTTCTGGGTGTGGACAAAGCTCCCTGATATACCAGAGAGAGAAGACCTCAGATACAGTGAGAATAAGAAACACACAACCCTGGTGCCAGGAACACTAGAATTACTAATAAAGACCCAGCTTTGGAACCAGATCCAACTTCAGCCATCCCCCATCTGTCGGGAGAGTGGATCCAGGTGGCCAGCAGCCCTGAAAATGAACATCATAGGCTGAGCCAGGGAAAGCCTGAATGGGGAAGCGTCAGCTCCACCGAGGCTGGCCCCACTGCTCTGCTGAGGCAGGAAAGCTGAGAAACTCTCGTGGACAGACATCACTCTGATGCGCCCTGTCAGCCATGGCCTGGGCGGAGAGGGGGCTGCCTGGCTTCTCAGCCAGCAAGGATGGACCGATTTGACCTAGGTATAGAGGCCCCACCATCCCCACGCTCTGAGACTGTCCCAACCCAAGATGGGGTGGGGTTGGGAGAGGGGGACAAGGAGCTACCTTTTCATTGGTCTTTCTTTAGTCACCAGACAGCCATCCTGCTGGTCACCAAGCAAAGAGATGAGCAGGTGAGGGTGGAGATGGGCATTAAGCATGAGGGGGTTGTAGATTTGGCATTGTCCCAGCACAGCCCTGCCACTGACTGGCTATATGACCTGGGACTATGCTTTTAGTCTTGCCTAGTTTCTCTTTGCTTATCTGTGAAACCAAGAAAGCAAGCTTCTGTCATTAGAGGATTAACTGAGAGCATTAGATAAGGCCCTTCGCACAGCGCCTGATAAATGCCTATTAAACAGTGGCTTGAACAGTGGGCGGGGTTTGAGCAAGCTCCAGGAGATGGTGAAGGACAGGGAACCTGTCGTGCTGCAGTCCATGGGGTCGCAAAGAGGCAGACATGACTGAACAGCAAATCAGTGATCTCTCCTGCATAGTTGTGTACTGAATTCTGCAGAGGGCCAGGCCTGTGCCGGGTGAGGGGGCCCAGGCGAGAGCACAGGCAGCTGCTCCCCTTCGCTCTCTGACAAACAGGATCTCAGGGAGGAAACGGGCAGGGGCAGTGTGTGTCTCAGCACTACCTGCCTGCCCCCCTGTGGCCCCACAGCTGCCCCCAGCGCCTCAGCCGGGAATCATGGTGGTTAATTTCCACCTCTGCCTCACTCCCTGTTCCCAGCACCTCCCACCCCTGCCTTTCTTACAAAAATCTGTACTTTCCAGATTAAAATGATTCTATCTCATGCAGGTGTTATCGGCCTTCCCCAGCACATAGAAATTGTTCCTGGCCTTCCCCAAAACATAGAAATTGATTAAGGCCAAACAAGAAATCTAGGCCAGGCTTTACTGGGGGCCCTGCAGCAGCACAGGGGATCAGGAACAAACAATAAATTCCCTTACTTGCTCACTCCCTGAGGTGGGGCGTGAGCTTGTTCCTTCTGTGGTGTGAGGGTAGGGGTGTGTCCAGGTCGAGCTAAAGGGGTGGTTTAGGTGGCTTGCTCACCTCTTAGGTGGTGGTGTGTGCAGGGGGCTTGAGCAGTATCCTACTTTTGCTCTTTAGCCCCAGGCTCCTCAAAAGTGGCAGTTGGGTTTTTGGTCTCTTTGTATCTTTTGGATCCAGAATTTGCCCAACTGTGCTTGCACGCAGTTATTTTTAGTGCGATATAGTTTCTCTGTATTTTGTTGCTCAAGAGAGGTATGTCCAGGTATGTCTCAGGTCTGAGCCTATCTCACAGGCACACTCGAGCACATACTCACACAACACACATATACACAACCAGTGTTTTAAAACACTTGAAGAACTATTGAACAGCCAAGGATGGGTATGGGTTTGAGTCTTCCACCAGTTGAAAGACCTCTTATGGGAGGAAAAGAGCTTGGAGATACTGATCCTGGGGGGAGGCCACCATCTGGAAAGCTCCACTGGCTGCCAGCCATTCAACCCAAAGAGGGGAGGGTTGACTGAGTACGGTCCAGGTTCATGCCTGGTGGGTGGCCCTTCCGTCTATGACCAGCCAAAGTGTGACTACTGTGTGGCCACTGTGCACACACAGTTTACCACTTTTAGGAAGGCAGCTTTGTGAATTTTTGTAATGGGGAAGTGTTGTTTTATAAATATGGCTTCAAGGTGAGACTGGCTGATATTTTAATAGCTTCCTTTTCAAATTTGCATAATTTAAATAGCCATGAAAGGCTGCTATACTGACTAATCTTAGTAAGTTTCATTAGAAAGCAGAATTGTGTCTTCCCCCAGCTGGTTATCAGATCTGTTTAGGGCTACCTTCTTCCCTGTTTACAGTTACCTTCTGCACCAGAGGCTCTTCCTGACATTAGTGTTCCGCCCTGCAGATGGGGTCCATTCTTCCTCTCACCTTTTCTGGGATAGGCCCTGAGGGCAGAGTGCTCCCTCTTCTGAGATCCACAAGAGGAAAAGTACCCCCTTCTCCAAGTGTTGAGTCCAGCTGAAACAAAGTCTCTTGGGGGTAGGGGTGGGGTTGGATGCAGAAGAAATGCGGATGTGTCTAATAATAACAGTAAAGGGAACCAGGCCTGCTCCAAGTGTGGTCCCTGGATCAGAAGCATCAGCAACACCTGGGAACTTACTAGAAATGCACCACCCCGACCCCACCCCACCCCACCCCCGTGTGTGCTAAGTCGCTTTAGTCTCTCTGACTCTTTGTGACCCCGTGGACTGTAACCCACCAGGCTTCTTGGTCCATGGGGATTCTCCAGGCAAGAATACTGGAGTGGGTTGCCATGCCCTTTTCCAGGGGATCTTCCCGTCCGAGGGATCAAACTCAACCGAGGGATCAAACTTGTTTTCTTTATGTGTCCTGCACTGGTGGGTGGGTTCTTTACCAAGCACCACCTGGGAAGTTCCCCCACCCTCACCACCCATGAATCACTCTGGGGACAGGGCCTCCAAAACTGCGTTGAAACAAACCTTTCAAATGTTCCTGATGATGATATTTGAGAACATCAGACCTAAAGAACCCAAGAACAAATCCTACATCCTAATAGCTGTGATTAGATTGTTTTAAGGCTATTTGTTCTTTTCGTTGCAACTCAGATTTAGCAGTTAATTGCATATTTCTGCTTCTCCCTACCCCATATCTGCCGTGTGGTAAGGAATTCCCACGGAGCAGATAAACTGGAGGATGGCAGATTGCTGGGTGTGACCTTCTGACTAGGCAACGTCTGGTGATGTACCACTAATTTTGTCCCTGTCTCCAAGGGAGGCAGAGTAGCAATCCCAAAGTGCTTGCTAGAAAGAGTGAGTCAGCAGGCCCCAAAGCAGGCTGAGCCTCCAGCCACAATCCTTTGGGCCTGAGTCGACCTACTATGGTTGACTAGGATAATATGGAGGGACACTAAGTCAAAACAACTTCATATAAGGGCTCGGCTTTTTGTTCAATGTTGGTTTGTACTTAAGGGAGGGAGGCAAGTTTCTGAGCGCTGTCTGCAATAGGATGTTCAGGGAGTGGATCCTCTGGCAGCTTTGCCATGAAGTGGCCTTAGCGTGGCCCCTCTAATCATTAAATTCCTCTGCTGCAGAAGGAGGGTAATGCACCCACTCCTTGCCTTTCTCTGCTAGAGTCACAGGTGGGCTCACAATGCAAGGACAGACGTACCCATATTCTCAAATGTGCAAAGCTTTCTTTAGAAGCATTTGTTAAGAGCCCAATATAAAGTCTCTGGCCCTCTGCATCAGGGACTCTTCATCAGGGACTCTTCCTGATGTCTTTTTGTTTATTTTCAGGGATTACTTTTATATTATGATCTTGTGGAGTCGACATTTGAAAAGTTCAAGTTGCCAAGCAGGCAGGTGGATACTTTAGATCATTTTCAAAAATGCTTTCTGATTTTAAAATTGCACCATCAGAGAGTAGACAGTGGTAAGTCCAACCAGCAGGAAGGAAAGACCTGGAAGGCCATCCGTGTGGACCTGGTTATGTGCCCCTACGAAAACCATGCCTTTGCCCTGCTAGGCTGGACTGGCTCCCGGGTAAGTGCTGCCTTCATCCCTGGGATGGCCTTAGCTTTCCATAAGAGGTAGACGAGGTCTACCTGGGCCCAGGGGAGAGACAATGGCGGGGGTGGTGGTGGCAGGAGGATGGACAGGGAAGGAGGAGATGGTGGACAGGAGAGAAGAAAGTGCCCAGAAATCTCTGAATCAGGGCATTCCATTTGCACACGGTCAACTGAGACAGATGCCTTTAGAACAGGTATTTTCAAAGTGTGATATACCCTGACCAGCAGCATCAGCCTTACCTGCTTACCAGGTTAGACCTGTGAACACCACCCTACCCCAGACCTACTGAATCAGGAACTCTGGGGTTGGAGCCCAACAGTTTGTGTTTGAAAGAACCCTGCAGGTATGAGAACCACTGAAGCAGAGAAAGCAGCCTGGTGGCTAAGGGCACAGGTTTGGCTCACCCCAGACCTGGTCACAAGCCCTTGCTCTGCCTCTGACCAGCTAGGTGATCTTCGTCAAGTTCCCCATGGCCTTTAAGACTCAGTTTTCCATCAAGAAAGTTAGGGCAAAGACAGCGCTAACCCCCTGGATTGCAGGGATCCAGTGAGATGAAGCTGGCAAAGCCCCTAGCACCATGCCGAGCACGGGACCAGTGCTGGGCACCAGCAGTCCCCAGGTCCCACAAGTGATATCAGATATGGTGCCTGTGGTCTGTGCCATCAGCTTGTGCTCCACCCTCCTACCAACACCCCGCTCTATTTTCCCATGTAGCTAGCTGTTGCTTTGAGTGGCACACATCATTAGAGGATTTTGTATAATAAATGACATAGAAATTAATTGTCCTTAACCTTGAATTAAATGTCAAGTGTGTTTGCCTTGGGCTGGAATTATTTCAGCACACAATCTCAGCACTAGAACTTCTTACCCTAATCAAAAATGTTGGCTGGCATCTTTCATTCATAAAAAGTAGGAAAGCTGATGAAACAATACATCATATATGCAGCTTGGGAAATTTAATTTCACCTGTTTACCCAAAGATTTCAGAGCCTGGAAAATGTCCTCAAACCAATTAATCTATTAATCTCACCCCCAGTCTCATCTACTAAGCTGACAAAGCTTCCTTCACACCTTTGTGCGCTAAAGATTTCCAGAGCAGAATATATCCGCAGGGATACATTAAGCAGAGATTTTTCTAGAGCCATCCAAGTATGGTACAATTTCTAGACTGGGTCCAGAGGTTATTAGTTTGTTGTTTGTTTTTTTAAAAGAAGCTTCTGTTTTCCTCTGAATCTTATTTCTTCAAACTCGAACTGTTTGTCAGCATGGCTTTAATTGGCTGAGGTTCCTTCAAGAGTCTTGTCCATGTTTGTGTCAGATGCTGAGAGGAGGCATACTCTGCTTTGGAAACACACGAACGATGGTGCCCAGGTGTCCAGGCTAACCCAGCCTCTTTACTAGCCCAGATGGCTCCCTTCCACCAACTTTAAAAAGCATCTCCTCCTTAAAACAGCTTATTGCCATTTCCCAGGAAACTGTCAGAAGCAGCATGCATATTTATGAAGGCTACACATGTGACCGGCGCCCTCTAGAGTTTTGCGGTGCACAGCTTGCACAGCTGCGTGCAGCAGCAGTAGGCGAATCTCTGAAGTCTGTTGTGACCAGCGAATGATACCGCCAGACTTAGTGCCACTGCCCTTCTTTATCTGAAACAAAAGACAACTTCCTTACCCTGCCTATTTCACAGGTTGTTGAGAGAAACCAAAGAGCTTGTAAAGCAGAAGGCAGAAACAACCAGGGTAAAGAGTCTGGGATTCGGGAGTCTGAACCGTAGCTCTATCATTGGCTGTGTGGCCTTGGGTAAATTGCTGAGGCTCTCTGGGCTTCCTTTCTTCATTTGAAAAATGGGGCTAATAACAGTACCAACCTCGTGGGATTTTCATGAGAACTGAATGAGACAGTGCCTTCATCTTAATACAGTTCTGAGGGTAATTGTATATGTAGTACTGTTCTTTTAGAGATAATGTTAGATTCTTTTAAAAGTTGTTAAGTACTAGTGATAATAGAGCAAATCAGAAATTAATATAAAGCAAGAAGTCAGCCCAGCACCCAGCACAGGGTAAGCACTCTGTAAACATTAACTAGGATATCATTGCCTGGATTATAGCTATGGCCATTTTAACTGGTCGCTTGCCCTGTGACTGATCCTGTCATCATAAGTCAGATCATCACTCCCCTGCTCAAAACCTGGCAGGGGTTCCCCATTCAACTCACAGTAAAAGCCTTCCGGTGGTCACAAGGCCCTGCGTGGTCTTCTCACTCCCTCATCTCTCTGGACTCCTCCCACTGCTCTCTCCCTACCTGGGCCAGGCTCACCCCTCCCTAAGGCCTCTGTTCGGCCTATGTTCTAGCTGATCCCTCTGCATGGAGTGCTTCTTCCTGAGTCCACCTGGCTAACTCCTTCCCTTGGGCAAGTCCCTCCTCGTATCCTGTCTCCTTCATGAGGCCTGCCCTGTACCCAGCATCACCTGTTAACACATCATGTACTTTTGGTCAGTTCAGTCACTTAGTCATGCCCGACTCTTTGTGACTCCATGAACTGCAGCATACCAGGCTTCCCTTTCCATCACCAGCTCCCAGAGCTTGCTCAAGCTCATGTCCATCATGTACTTCACTTATGCTGTTACCATGTCTTACCTGTGTCCCCTGCTTAAATCCAAGCCCCACCAGGGCAGACATCATTGTTTTCTTCACTGTTATATTCCAAGCACCCAGAACACACCTGGCATATGGTAGGTGCTCAATAAATGTTGATTTAATCAATATTATTACTCTCCAAATGGAAGACATCAGGATAATTCCTAATAATCCATGCAAAAATGCTTCAGGGTGTTTGGCAGAGGAGTCCAGGAACAGATCTCTCAGCACACACAACTGAGGAGCCAGGGTCAGCCTTTCACTGCTCCAGTTACCCAATCCTCTCCAGCCTTCCCATGCCCAGTGTGAGCAGCCATTGCTCTAAGTGCTGGGGGGACTTGAAGCCCTGGGCTTGGAGGCCATGTGCTAAGCAACACCCCCATACTTTCATAGACCAGTAGCTACTACACCCAGAATCTGCTTCACCCTGACTCTTCCACAGCCCCAGCTCCCTCTCCACTGCCTTATAAAGGACTTCGGGTTGGAAAGTCTGTCTTCACACATCCAAGTCAGGAAGGGCAGATCCCAGTCTTCGCCAGCTTTCCCATACTCACCACTTTAGTTCAGTTCAGTCGCCCAGTCTGTCTGACTCTTTGAGACCCCAAGGACTGCGGCACGCCAGGCCTCCCTGTCCATCACCAACTCCTGGAATTAACTCAAACCCATGTCCATCAAGTCGATGTTGCCATCCAACCATCTCATCCTCTGTGGTCCCCTTCTCCTCCTGCCCTCAGTCTTTCCCAGCATCAGGGTCTTTTCCAATGAGTCAGTTCTTCGCATCAGGTAAACAAATTATTGGAGCTTCAGCTTTAGCATCAGTCCTTCCAATGAACATTCAGGACTGATTTCCTTTAGGATGGACTGGTTGGATCTCCTTGCTGTCTAAACGACTCTCAAGAGTCTTCTCCAACACCACAGTCCAAAAGCATCAATTCTTCGGCGCTCAGCTCTCTTTATAGTCCAACTCTCACATCCATACGTGACCACTGGACAAACCATAGCCTTGACTAGATGGACCTTTGTTGGCAAAGTAATGTCTCTGCTTTTTAATATGCTGTCTAGGTTGATCATAACTTCGCTTCCAAAGAGTAAGCGTCTTTTAATTTCATGGCTACAGTCACCATCTGCAGTGATTTTGGAGCCCCAAAAAATAAAGTCTGTTACTGTTTCCACTGTTTCCCCATCTATTTGCCATGCAGTGAAAGGGACCAGATGCCACGATCTTAGTTTTCTGCATGTTGAGTTTTAAGCCAAATTTTTCACTCTCCTCTTTTCACTTTAGTGCAGTTATTCCATGTTGTTGTTGTTCAGTTGCCCAGTCATGTCTGATTCTTTGCGACCCAATGGATTGTAGCACGCCAGTCCTCCATGTCCCTCACCATCTCCCAAAGTTTGCCCAAGTTCATGTTCAATGATTCCAAGCTTCCTCCCTAATCCTACATGGGAAGGACATTTCTAGATCTGTGCTTCTCTCAGGAAAATTAATCTCAACAACTTCATTCATTGTCATTCTTTTCCCAAGGTTTCCCTGTCATCCATCTAAGGCTTCAAGTTTTTCTCCCTGGAGCCTCAGAGCCCATGCTGGTCATAGGAGATGCTACTCTGAAGCAGCTGGCCCAGACCATCAGTTTTATAGAAGTTCACAGGAGAGGATGTTACAGCCAGAGGACCTTGCTGTAGGACCTTACTCACACACTTCCTCCACCCTCCTATTTGACCAACCAAGATTCAGAGAGGTTGGGTGACTTGCCGAGCGATACAGAGCCAGATAGAGGCAAAATCCAGGCTGGAACCTGGTCTCCTGACTCCTCATCCTCTTTTACAGTAGTTGCATTCCAAATAGAAAACAACACCAAACTATTATTTATCTAGTGTTTACTCTGGACCAGGAATTATTCTGGACACAATCCTCACAATACCCGTTTATTCACTGAGCAAACATTTACTGTACATCATCTGTGTGCCAGGCATCATTAGGAGGGAACATGGTTACGAACAGAACAGACCAGGCTCCTGTTTTCATGGAGCTTACAATCCAATGCTTACATGTGAGCATGGAGCTTTGTCATGGCGGACTGTTGCCCTGGGGGAGAAAATTCACTTGGAGAATGTTTAGTGGAGATAGATATTTCATTGTTGTTGTTTAGTTGTTAAGTTGTGTCTGACTCTTTTATGACCCCATGGACTGTCTGCCAGGCTCCTGTCTCCATGGGGTTTCCCAGGCAAGAATACTGGAGTGGGTTGCCATTTCCTTCTCCAGGGGATCTTCCCAACCCAGGGATCAAACCCACGTTTCCTGCACTGGCAGGTAGATTGTTTACCACTGAGCCAGCAGGGAAGCTAGAAGTTTCATTATAGTGATTTAAATATCTTTAGACAAATAATACTGAAGACATTCTAGACTTGATAGTGATTTATTTTAATGATCTCTTTCTTATCCAGCAGTTTGAGAGAGACATCCGGCGCTATGCCACACACGAGCGGAAGATGATGCTGGATAACCACGCTTTATATGACAAGACCAAGGTAGGGAGCGCTGTCTCCCTGAGATGGGCCACTTTAATCCTCATCCCCAAGTCTGGCTCCCTGAACACTTCTCCTGAACTCATTCTAGTGTCCAGGTTCAGCTCCCTTTGCCCCAGGTGCCCTGTTCCCACAGATCACAACTGAGGGCAGCTGGAAAGAGCCTGACAGGAGCACAACTCCCACAGGGCCCAGAATGTACCTCGGAGGCTTTGAGCTCAACGATGCTGAGCTAGCTGGGTCTCCAGAACCAGGCCAGCAATGAATTTGAATTGAGCTTGGTATATCCTTGGTGTTTGCATTGTGTAACTCCAAAGAAAACCAAAGATCTCCCCAAATCACAAATGTCACTCAAGTATCCCTCAAATGCAGTGGGAAGTAGAATTCCGAGTGGACACATGGGTCATTAATGAGAGTCAACTGCAAGAAGGAGAGCAACAGAGCTGTCCTGAGAGGTAGATGAGCGGTCGGCTAGACTCACACCATAGCGACTCGCTTGGCGTGCTATTCCTTCAGTGGTGGTGATCCAAACGCTGCTGCGGCGGAATGACTGCTGCACGAATTAGGAGGAGTTATTATAAATATTCAACTGTCCTTGCAGTGATCAAGGACACTATAGGAAGCTCCGAGTAGGAAGAAGATACACAATAAGTAGAAGTAATGGTTTTTATCTTCTACAAGTTTAGTCTAAACGAAGTGTATTTCATTAGAGCCTGTCTCACAAAAAATCAGAAACCCAATACAAAATGGCAGTGGCAAAAAAAGAAAAAATTTGGCTGATGCACTGTGGCATCTGGGGTAACACGGACTTCAGGTGTGGCTGGATCCAGGTGCTCATGCAATTTGCCCTCAGTGTTGGTGTCACTCTCAGGCAGGGTTTTCCCATGAATCCTATCCTTCTAGCTTAGCTATGCCAACAGAAAAGAACTTTCTTAATAGTTCCAGCAAGCCCTAGCTAATGCTCACAGGCCAGACCTGGGCCATGTAGCCATCCTTGAACCCCTTTCCATGGCTCTGATTGATCAGGCTTGTGTCCTGTGCCCCTCCTTGGAGGTGACCTTCAGAGACTGAGAATAGGGAGGTGTGGTTTTCCAAAGAGTAATCAGGGTGCTGCTGTCATAAGGGAGGGCTGTGGATGCTGGCAAGAAAGCCTCAGTTATGTAGCATGTGAGTGGAGGCAGCTTCACCTAACATGATCTAGGAAACTTACAAACTGACACAAAACAAATAGTTCAAAGTAAGTGAGTGCCTCCTATGTGCCCAGCGTTGTGCTATAGACAAGAAGGACTGGAGGGGAAGTGCTTCTTGAAGTAGCAGACCATGGGGCTGGGAGCCTGGTGGGAGTGGGGCAGGGTGGAAGGCCAGGAGGAGAATCCGGCATGTACAAGCATCCCATAATCACCACTCCTCCTTACCAATGGCAGCAGTATGTAATTCTGGCTGCGTGTGAGAATTTCCCAGACCTCTTAAATAGATGAATGACAAGAACTCTCTGGATCTTCTGATTTCATTGGGCTGGGTTACAGCTCCATTTTCAACATTCTTTTAAAAGGCTCCTTCAGGTAGTTCTAATGAACACTACAGACCAATAGGAAAGTATCAAATGCCTCTAGTTGAATATATAAGGCTGTCATAATTTTACCTTAATTTATCAAGTTTTTTGGGGGTGAAAATATAAAAATTACAGAAGTCAGGTAAAATGAATTTTTATCCTCAGAAGCACGGAATTGTGTTTTGGCAGTGATTCATTCTGACAAGACAATTTTACAAGTAACATTTTTACTATGTCAGCTCGGAGATACTTAACAAAAATATCATAGTGCACATATGTCTTCCTATGCTTTCAGAGGATGTTTCTCAAAGCGGAAAGCGAAGAAGAAATCTTTGCACATCTGGGATTGGACTACATGGAACCATGGGAAAGAAACGCTTAGGAGAAAGTTGTCAACTTTTTTTTTTCTGTTCTTTTTTTCAGGTTAGACAAATTATGCTTCATATCATAATGAAAGATGCCTTAGTCAAGTTTGGGATTCTTTACATTTTACCAAAATGTAGATTGCTTCTAGAAATAAGTAGTTTTGGAAACGTGATCAGGCACCACCATTTGTAGGACTGTTGTGTAGAACTCGCAAGCCATTTGTAGAACTGTCGTGTAGAATTCACAATGCATTTTCCATAGAAACGGTGTTGTAATTGGTGGCTCATTTCCAGGGAAGTTCATCAAAGCCCACTTTGCCCACAGTGTAGCTGAAATACTGTATATTTCCAATAAAAATAGGAAAAAACAAGATGGTTGAGTCTTTTTCATTCTCTCACATATTTGAAAATATTCTTAAGCAAAAATGTAACAAAATGAAAGAATAACGATTGTAAGGTTTACCTTGAAAGGAGGAACAGGTTTAATTAGAAGGTCAGAGATTCTGAGCGGGGTTTTTGGAGGAGAGGAACTGACTCTCAGCTCAGGTCAAAGCCTGCTTCTCCTCTGTCACCTGCAGCTGTGCCCCTAGGTGTCCCGGCAGGAGGCCACGTATGGAATGTATTCTCACTGCTTTCACACGGAAGGAAGCACAATCTCCCAAATGGCCATCTCTGAGTCTCTCCAAGGAGCTCATCTCTCTTGCCCTCTGTATCTTATGGTACCCATGGAAAGGGAGGCAGCCTTTGGAACTGCAAGATTGCAGACCCATTTGGAATGCCAGCCTCCTGTAGGAGGGCGTCGACTCTGTGACTGGAAAGGACCCCAAAGGCCATCTGTTCCAGCTGCTTCTGTGTCCCCAGCCTGCTGGAGGACTGGGAGGCCTCCCTGTGGTCCCAGCCCTTTTCATTCTAGCTCCCTCAGAAGAGAGGATGGCGAGATCCGGGACCCCCTAGAGAAGCAGGATCCCCTGCCCTGGGCACAGGTGAAGAGCCTCCTTCCCTTCCTGGTGCTGCAGCCTGGGGGTGGGGTGTGTATCAGCTAGTATTGCCCCCAAAGCAAACTATCCCCAAACTCAGTTGCTTAACACAGCACAGCTCTGCACACGAGCTGGGTGTTGGGCTGTGCTAGGCGGGCTTCTGCCCCTCTGATTCATCCTCCTCCTGCCCCTGGGGCCCTTGGGGTAACCCAGCCCTCTCCTCACCATGCCAGCCGAGACACGGGAGCAAGCAAACCCCGGTGGGCAAGTGCTTTTCAAGCTGTGCAACTGTTGTCACTATTCATTTCCAGAAACGCCTCACCACCCGAAACAGAAGCGCTGTGTTCATTAAACAGTAACTGCCCAATTCCTCTTCCCCTGGGCCCCCGGTAACCTCAGTTCCACTTTCTTTCTGTATGAATTTGCCTCTTCTGGGTACCTCATGTAAGTGGAATCCTACAGTGCTTATTTTGCTTAGCATCATGTTCTCAAGGTTCATCTAGGTGTAGCCATCATCCCTTTGGTGCTGGTTTAGTCACGAAGTCGTGTCCTACTCTATGTGACCCCATTGACTGTACCCCCCCTCCCAGGCTCCTCTCTCCATAGGATTTTTCCAGGCAAGAATACTGGAGTGGGCTGCCATTTCCTTCTCCAGGGGATCTTCCTGGCCCAGGGATGGAACCTGCGTCTCCTGGACAGAAGGCAGATTCTTTACTGAGTGAGCTACCATGGAAGCCCGTCATCCCTTTAGAAGGCCGAGTATTAGTCCATTGTACATCTAACATGCCACATTTTATTTATTCACTCATCAGTTGATGGGCATTTGGGTTCTTTCCAACTTTTGGCTATTGTGAATAGTGCTCTGTGAATACTGCTGTAAGTATCTCTTTAAGACCCTGCTTGCTTTTAAATGTAAACCTAGAAAGGGAGTTGCTGGATCACAGGGTAATTCTATGCTTTATGGAGGAACCACTTAATCTTTTCTGTAGTGGCTGCACCATTTTACCTTTCTACCAGCGGTATACAAGGTTTCTAGTTTCTCCACATCCTTGCCAAGATTTTTTTTCTCTTTTGGTTTTCTGTTGTTTTTTGATTTGTTTGTTTTTAATGAGAGTGATTCTAGAGGATGTGAAGTGGCAGATGAGACTTTGTGCCTCTCCTGATGGTTCAGGTTGAACACAGTTGTACACTGGACCAGGCTTCAGGTATATGCACCTGGGGTTTCTGGCAAATGTGAGCTGGGGAAATGGGGGTGGGGTGGGGAGTGGACACAGCCACTCCCACTGAGAAAAGCCTCGTGGTCTGATCACATGGCAGGTCATATTCACCAGCCTCAACTCCCCAAATCTACCAGGTTTTCTTGCAGTCTCTTCCACTGCCCCAGTATTGCCCACATATGATATTTGAGATCATTTAGGTAGCATGTAGATGAATATGACCTATATAATATATATGACCTATATAATATATATTCATCGAGTGCCCACTAGGTAACTCATTTTTCTAGACATAGGACATGGGATAGAACTTAAAAACCTCTCTGATTATAAGTATGGGACTTATATTCCAGAAAGCTGTTTATTTTCATATGTGTTACAAAAGTAATGCTTTTCCATTTATGGTAGTGGCAGAAAGCTTCCCTTTTGAGTACACCTAAGTAAGAAAAGAAAATCAATGTAAGGGAAAACAAGTAATAAATATTACCAGTGGGATGGGGACATGGCAAGAACTGGGAGAGAGGCTAGAGGAACACAGGGAAGAGGAGCTGATGCCTGGGAAACGTGCAGGTGCTTAACACACCAACTGCCCAGTGCTGAGGCTCTCAAGGTCCTCATCATACAAAAGCCCCAGGAGGTCCATGATGGAGGAGTTACCCCGTGAGAACACCAAAAATTCTAAGGGGTTTCGTGAGCTAATTTTCTTATTTGGAAAGGCTTTTTAAGAATTCTACAAATTCTTAAAGCTGCACAGGAATTTTTTGTTTTTGATCAGAATTTTATCAATCAGGGTGTCAACTATTAATTGGAACTCAGCCTTCGCCAGTGCCTCCTGCTTTGGGAGAAGAGCACCCTCTGGTGGCAGAAAAAAGAACCTTCAACAGCAAGTATTACTACAATAAAAACACATTAAGTCAGAAGCCCGAGAATATTGAGCAGGAACTCGAAAACATCCTAGTCTACCCTTCTTGCAGTGCAGGTGAGGAACAAAGGTCTGGTCAGAAGACTTGGCCTGCCCAACGTCACACAGTTAATGCCAGAGTTTCTGTTGATTCAGCAGAAAATATGCACATAGGCCAGGCTTCCTAATGACTAGCTGTGTGACCTTGAACAAGTTACCTAACCTCTCTGATCCTCGATTTCCGCTTTTGTGAAATCAAGATGGTAATGGCTCCTCCCTTTGCCTCTGCTGGAGGATAGATGAGCCAACACTGTAAAGTGCTTCATCTGTGATCCCTTGGACTAGGAAGGACACCTAGTGGCTCAGCGGGGAGATGCAGGTTCAATCCCTGGAGAAGGAAATGGCAACCCACTCCAGTATTCTTGCCTGGGAAATTCCATGGACAGAGGAGGCTGGCAGGCTACAGTCCACGGGATTGCAAACGAGACAGAGTTGGACACGACCAAGCTGCTAGATGACAACAGCAACAACAAAGGGCAAGTTACTTCCCTTAGGAAAGGGACCCATCTGTCCACTGCCAGTATTCACATGCAGTGCTTTGTACCAGTAAGTACCAATTCCCCGAAGCCAGAATGGGAGGTAGGAAAGATGAGGACCGGTGTGCTGGTTCTTGGACTCCCAGACCTGAGACTGTCTGGATCTGGCCGGGACCAGCTACACCAGCTGAAACTCTCTACACACGAGCCTGACGGTGATAGGGGCAAAGGCCCTGTCCCATGACTTCGGTAGTTTCTTGGAAGTCAAAGGTTACTTTACAGGGACTTTCGGGTACTCCCTGACCTTCATCTCTTAGGGACAGATGGGAGGCTATCAGTTCAGTTCAGTCGCTCAGTCGTGTCCGACTCTTTGCGACCCCATGAATCACAGCACGCCAGGCCTCCCTGTCCATCACCAACTCCCGGAGTTCACTCAGACTCATGTCCATCAAGTCAGTGATGCCATCCAGCCATCTCATCCTCGGTCGTCCCCTTCTCCTCCTGCCCCCAATCCCTCCCAGCATCACAATCTTTTCCAATGAGTCAACTCTTCTCATGAGGTGGCCAAAGTACTGGAGCTTCAGCTTTAACATCAGTCCTTCCAAAGAAATCCCAGGGCTGATCTCCTTCAGAATGGACTGGTTGGATCTCCTTGCAGTCCAAGGGACTCTCAAGAGTCTTCTCCAACACCACAGTTCAAAAGCATCAATTCTTCAGCGCTCAGCCTTCTTCGCAGTCCAACTCTCACATCCATACATGACCACAGGAAAAACCATAGCCTTGACTAGACAGACCTTAGTTGGCAAAGTAATGTCTCTGCTTTTGAATATGCTGTCTAGGTTGGTCATAACTTTTATTCCAAGGAGTAAGTGTCTTTTAATTTCATGGCTGCAGTCACAATCTGCAATGATTTTGGAGCCCAAATAAATAAACTCTGCCACTGTTTCCACCGTTTCCCCATATGGGAAACCACATGGGAGCCATAGCGGGAGTCAGTTTTGTCTGTTCTGAATATACTTTTTATCAATGAATTCACACTATCATGTTTTAAACCCTTCCCTGCAATGTGTATATCAAAGGACCCAGAACAGTACAGAAACCTGCCTCTATTATCAATTAAATTCATTATTCTCAACTCTTTTTGCAAAGTTAAATCATCTCTGAAGGCAACTTGCTTTACAATCTCGAGGACCAATAAAATTATCTTTGTAGAGTTTCAGTTTTCTCATCTGCAAAACAGGCATGAGTAACACCCACACTACATTACCTCCTGGATTTGGCATAAAAAATCAAACGAAGTAATGAATGAAAAGTGCTTTGAAAACTAAGAAGTGCTATAAATGTAATAGGGATTAGTCTTTTTCATATAATCTGGGCATAGTTCAGGAACCTGAGGACTACTTCCCAGAAAAGCAGGCATGTGATTTAAGAACCCAAATCAGTCTCTCATGGACTGGTGTTGTAAATCCAAGGACAGGAATATTCTATTCTTTAGAGAAATCCAGCTCCTTTAGTGCAGCTGGAAGCAAAGAAGACTCTTCATGGCCCTCACTGTGATGCACTTAGATTTGATCAGAACGGCAATGCATTTTGCATCCTACATGTCGCTGGTATATAGGGTATAACATTCTCACAAGAAACAAGTCCAAAAATGTGTTTAGCCTTCCCTAACCCAGAAGCAGGAAGCAGAATGAGGTGAGGTTACTTTTACCATCTCTACCTTCTTGGTGCAAAATTAATGGTGAAGATGGTAGTGATAATGGACAGGATCCCCTTTGGAGGCTGACTGAGTTTCCAACATGACGCTTCTAGTGTGAAGTACACTGAAACTACACTCAGCCTTCTTGTCTATAATTCTTATGAGGTATTTAACAAATAATCTCCATGACTTTCATGTAAACAGGCATCTATATAGGAAAGTTTAATTTTTTTCACTCCATTTTCCTTTTTCTATGAAACTAAAAAGGCACAACCATTACTAATTTCAAGTCAGTTTGTATTAAAAGTGTGGCAACAAGTCACTTAAGAAAGGTTGAATTTGATATCTTTGTCACTACCCTTCAGCTGTAATTATCACTGTTTATATTTAACTGTTGGTAGAGGTATTGCAGATTACTTTGAGAATTGGAAGAGATTACTGGAATCTCATCCCATGAGTAATGATTATTCATATAAAATTTGCATACAACTTCAAGGAATTCATATCTTCTTAAACCTAGGTTTAAAGGAATTCTAATTTTGCTTCCAGTTTGGATCATTCACCAATCATTCCTTCAGGTAAAATGCTTCTACACTGTATGTGGTTTGGGGAGGTTTTTGGGTCCTCAGTTCAGGATGATACTGACAGCTCTTGAGAGTGGATTTCATTCTACCTTTTAGGCACCAAGTATGTGAATCTATTTTTGTCTAATTCCAACTTCTCCAGAGAAGGACTGTTTGTTCTAGAAAGGACACCAACCACATTCCCATATCCTCTTGTTGTCCTGGCAAAATGCAGACTAAAGAAAGAGAGGTTGGGATTTCCTTGGTGGTCTAGAGGTTAAGACTCTGAGCTCCCAACCCAAGAGGTTTGGGTTCGATCCCTGATCAGGGAACTTAGATCCCGCATGCCACAACTAAGAGCTTGCCCCAAGCAATGAAGATCCTGACCCCATCTGCTGCTAAGTCACTTCAGTCGTGTCTGACTCTGCGACCCTATAGACGGCAGCCCACCAGGCTCTGCAGGCCCTGGGATTCTTCAGGCAAGAACACTGGAGTGGGTTTGTCAGGGAATGTTAAACAGTAGGATTCCTGTGTGCTGTTTCCTATCTCTCTTGAGCCCTCTGTTCCTTATCAGCTCCTGTCAGGAGCGAGAGGAGTGGCAAGCCAGTCCCAGGACTGAGATCACAGAGATGGGGTGCTTGCATAGGATTTCCTTCATTAGCCTTTCCATATGGTGAAAGGGATGATCTATGACCCTCTTTTGATATGGATTGCCTTTCGGCCGTATGTCCTCTATTGCTCCTTGTTTCCATGGTAACTTGTAAAGTCTGGTCTTTTGATCTTTATCTGAAGAAGCTACCTTGTAAAACGGTATATATACTCACACAGAATTCAATAAAGCACGCTTGTTCCTTCAGAGACTTGGGTTCCCGTATCCTTCCTTCTCTCTCTCTATCTCTCTATTGGCTGATTCCCTGGAGTGCAAAGGCTGGCTGCGTAACCCAGGGAATATCAGCCTCTTTCCTTCTTTCACTTTCTTATCGTTGACTCCGGACCGCCAGGTTCCAGTCCATTAAAGGACCCCAACGTGGGTTGCCATTTCCTTCTCCGATGCATGAAAGTGAAAAGTGAAAGTGAAGTCGCTCAGTCGTGTCCAATTCTTCATGACCCCGTGGACTGCAGCCCACTAGGCTCCTCCGTCCATGAGATTTTCCAGGCAAGAGTACTGGAGTGGGTTGCCATTGCCTTCTCCGTGACCCCATCTGGTCAAATAAAAAAAAAAAAACCAAAGCAAAACCCAGTGGGCAGAGATTATTGTTCTGTGGCTTTGGATGCTATTTTTTTTTTAACAGCTTAATTGAGGTAAAAATGAGATACAATAATTGTTATGTTTAAAGTATACCATTAAAAAGTGTTGACATGTGACACACCCATGAAGTTATCTCCACAATCAAGATGGAGAAGACATCCATTACCCCCTAGAGTTTCTCTGTGGGCCTTTGGAATCTCTCCATCCACCCTTCCTCACCCCACCATCCCCAGGCAATGGTTGATATGCTTTCTGTCACTATTAATTTGTTTGCATTTTCTAGAATGTGACTGGCCAAGGCCATCCCAACGCTAGCACAGGCCCTAGGTTGGGGATCCAGAGCTTCTGACTTCCAGTCTCAGCTGGAAGTCAGGTTGTTTTGCTCACAACCTGGGAACAACTTGAACATCTCCATCATCAGCCCAGCCAACAAAGTGCTAGCACCAGCTATATCCTGGAGATGACCTTGATTCCAATTCTAGGGCCAATGTCATATGCTTTAATATAGGCAAAAGAAAAACCACATATATATTGGAGGGCCACAAGAATGCTCATTTTTGCTTTTCACTTTATTCCAAAATAAGCTCTTGTGCATCAGAGCAGAAAAAAGGTGACAGAAACATTGAACCTTGATAGTTTAGTAGAAACCATTTAAAATAAGGTAATAAGCAATGGATTGTAAGCAGAGTTACATAAAATAAGTGGTGCAAAATATAAGTCACACCTTACTTTATAGACTGTAAGTCATGTTTCCGTTCACCCTTGCAACACTCCTAAGGGTAGAAAGAAGAAAATGACAGTCTCCATTTTGTACCTACAGAGCTAAGGTCCATGATCTGCCCCAGATAAAACACCTATGCGTGTCAAGGCCAAGGCCACAATCATGTTCTCAGCAAATTCAAGGTCCTTCTCAACAGGTAAGAGAAGTAGGAGCACCTGGATCACTGGGCATGTCTGCTTAAACACGGCCAGATCTGCTTGTTAACAGGTCTAGACTCAAGGGACTTAGCACAAAATGAATTTCACAAGGAACTTTGAAGAGCACGTGTCGGCATGGCAGTGATGGGGTGTGTGGAACCTGTCCTGGGTTGTTTGAATCAGAGGAGCCGTGTTTGAGCACTTAGGGGCCCCGTGTGAGAAAGGAATATCTCCACAGCTCTTTAAGGGGGCCCGTGTAGCTGGTGACCAGGAGACCCGGGATCTCCTGGACCCAGGTTCTCCCATCAGGGGAACAATGGACCTGTGCTAGGGAACCAGGGTTCCCAGAAGCCTCCTCCCAGGAGCAATGGTGAACACCTCACCTGATCCAGCTGCCGCTGTTCATGAGCTCCCCTCAGATGACAGTCACACTGGTACCTGGATCATCCCTTTGGTCCCCACGAAGAGTACTCTTGACCTCTCTTCCTGCTCATGAGTTTTTCCCCATTGATGGTCCAAGGACTTGGACCTTTCTCTCTATTCCCACAAAATAGGTACAGCCCCTATTTCTAATAATCTTTTGAAATAATCTCTGCCTTCCTTCCGCCGTCTTTACCCTCAGCACACACATGTGCTCACTGCCCCCCACCCCCCCCCCACACACACACACTTTGAATACCCTCTGATCACAAGAGAGAGTGATGAATGACCCAGCCACGGGCTGCCCCTGTGGTCAGGGAACAAGTGGCTCCCCCTGATTTCTACCCTGAGGTGTTCAGGGATAAAGAACTGCCCCTCCTCATACGTTAGCCTTGGCCAACTTGTTCATGGAAGCCAGGTCTAATGGCTTTTTTGAGAAAATGGATGTGAAAAAAGATGAAAAGGTGAGCCACTGAGAAATCAAATTCTCTTCCCCAAATCATAAAGAAAAGCAAATCCCCACTGGGGGTCAGGAGCAGGGTTCAAGGCTCCTTTTGAATGCACAGCGACTTCACTGATTGTTAAACCACAAGTTCTGAGAGTCAGAATGCACTTTAACAGATCAGTCCCTTAAAGAGTAAAATCAACCCCGAAGCTTTCCAGATCTGCAAATGGAGTTGGGAGTGGTTAAGAAGCAGCTTGGCTTCTCTCCTCGCTCCAGGCACGATCGGTCCCTGTATGTTCAGCTCGCTTCCAGCTCCAGCCCTGCTCCTTGGCTCGCGGCATCACTCCAGGCTCAGTCTGGGAATAAGCCACCACAGGCCCCGCCTTCTCTCCACTTCGACAGCAGGGCGGTAAGTGTCACGCGCGGACTCCTCGCCTCCCGATACCGTCTTCACATATATGTGGGCTGCTTCTCCTCCCATCATATTCTTCTCCTGGGTAGGTAACCTCATAGGATTCTTGAGAAAACAAACAGGTTTAAAAAAAAAAAACATCAAAGACTTTTGCTTCTGGCCAAGTTGGAGTAACAGCCACCAGATTTACCCTCCCACCTGAAACAACCAACCATCAGACAAAACACTTGAAACATAGTTTTCAAGACATTGAACGTCATCCATGTGATCACTGGATGGGTTTTAATCTATCATCTTCCTATTTGTTTGCTATTTGTTTATCTGTTCTTGTTGGTACTTAAATTTTTTCCTGTCTTTTTTTCTATATGTATTTTAGAAGCACCCTATTGAGTTCTGTGAAAAATACCTGTTGAAATTTATATTGTAATTACATTTATTATACAGATCAATTTGAAGTTGTTTGATATCTATATACTATTGAGTTCTTCAATCCAGGAGCATTGTATATAAACTCCCATTATTTAGGTCTTATTTTAATATCTTTTACTGAAATTTTATTATTCTCCATGAAAGGATTATATGTTTTTGTTAGATTGATTCCTCATCATTTTATATATTTTTATTACCCCTATAAAATTGTATTTTTAAAAAATTACTTTTTAAAATTAATTGTTACTGGTTTTTAGAAATAAAAATTACTCTTTAATATTGACTTTTACCTCCAATAAACTTGTTAAAATATCTCGCTAATTCTAGCGATACATCTGTAGATTATTTGGCTTTTTATGTAAATAATCATATTATCTGCAAATAATGACACTTTTCTTTCTTCTTTTACAGTTTTATGCTTTCTGCTTCTTTTTTCTTTTCCTCTTTGTTGAGGTATAATTGAAAAATAAAGGATATTTAAAGAGTACAGTGTGATTATTTGATATATGTATACATTATGAAAGAATTCCCCTACACTGAGTTAATTTCTACTTATTTTTCTCAACATGCTGCACTGGCTAGGACCTAAGTATAATATCTCAGTAGAAATGGTAACAATGAGCACCCTTGTTTCGTTTCTGATCTGAAAGAGAATCATTAACATTTCACCTTTAGGTATGATATTTGCTGTGATTTTTTTTTTAAAAAGATGTCTTGTTTCAAGTGAAAAAAACTCCTTTAAAGTTTTTAGTTTGCTCAGAATTCATATCACAAATGGCTGTTTAATGTTTTTGAACTCCTGTCTCCTTTGGAAATGATCACATGGTTTTCTCTTTTGTCAGTGGAACAAATAATAGTAAATTAATTTTCTAATATGAATTCAACCTTAAATTCCTGCCTAGCCAATAAAAGTATAATGAGAAGCTCCTTTGTGCTCACACTGTGCTCCTGTACACAACAGGCTTGAAGACTTTTAGCTTGTTGGTTGTGTGAATGATGTATAGTGACTATAATCAAGAGTTCCTACCTCAGCTATCCTGGGACTGTCATAGATTTCTGTAATTTCACAAGGCCTCTCACTTCCCTAAGTTGGTTAAGAACAAAATAAAAAAGAAGAAATGAAAGGTTACAACATTTGCCCATGACCATGATTAAAATCAGTGGTTCTTAAACCTAGCCACACATTAGGATCAGCAGAGTGCTTTAAAAACAAAAAAAAATAAACAAAAGGATAATAACTGGCCCCCTAAAAAACCACAAACAAGAGATACCACTGTGAGTTACTTAAGAAATAGTATAGATTGACACTGTGGAGAAGTGGGTGGGAGTAGAAATGAAACAAGATTGGCTGCTGTGGATACCTAGATTCTTTATACTATCCCCTCTACTTTAGTATCTATTTAAAATGATCCACGATAAAATGTTGAAGGTTTTTTTGGTACCAATGCCACAGCTCTATCATCCAGAGATTCTGATTTAACTGGAGTTGTTTTGGAGTTGAACTAACCAAGCAATGAAAATGTTCTATCACTTGCCCAGGTTCATATATAAATTGTAAAGTGGCAGACCCAGGGATAGGACTTAGATTTTTCACTCCCTGTTAACACTTACCAGTGTGAGAACAATCAGAAATGCTCATGAATGAGGATGGAATTAGAACACAGAGACCACACAATACGGCCGCATCACACCTATGGCCTCTGGTTGGATATGGGTCAGGGTGGCCCATGAATTCTGAGTCTGGTCTCCAGAGAACTCTGGTATTTGTGACGGGTGGGGTAAGAAGATCCCCTTGTGACCGATGTGTGTTAGGATGTAGGAAAAGTACAAAGATAAATAGAGTCACATGCTCCTGGACATATCCTTGTGATGGACATCTCCGCAACTGTCTCCCATCTTTCGTAAGTTCACCTCCGTCTTCTTTGAGAAGCTTGTGTCCTTGTTTCTCAAGGTAAGAAAACACACCCACTGCACAGATGTGTTTGCTATGGCAACAGACATCCCTCTCTGCTCCTACTTGGGCCACCCCCAATACTGTCCTCAAGTGACCCGAGGATCGGATGATATATCAGCTCTGCCTGGAGGGCAGGGTTATGAGTCCGAGACAGAAAACGAGGCACAGAAACACCCACCCTTTTGTCCTCAGAAAACAGACACCAGTCCTGACACCCCCAGCCCAAAGCCAGTTCATTGAATACTGATTCCCGCCACCATGTCGCGACCCAAAGAAACTGCCAGTCACCTCAGTGAACTCACTGCTGCTTCTTCTTCGGTGAATCAGAGTAAACAGTAAGGCTACCAGCAGGGCCGTGGCCACCAGGGACGGGATGCCTGCTGCTAACCCAAGAGAAGGCCCACAGTCCTGCACAGAGAAAACAGTCAGGTTCTCCCGGAAAAAAAAGGGAAGAGTTCAAAAGATTAAAATGAAAACAAAACTCTGCATGGATCCTCAGTGTCCTAAACAAAATCAAAGGGGTAATGAAATACAGTGAAAAATTCTTTCCAATGTACGTGACAAATGGCTCATTTTCATCATACTTAATGCACGTTGCTTAAATTGACTGGAAAAGGACAATAATTCAGTAGAAAACTGGACAAACATATGAACAGGCCATGCCTAGAAACAGAAGTTTGTGTCATATTAATATAGGAAAAGCTGAAAAACAGTTCAAAGCAACAATTAGCATTCTTATCTGTTAGTTCAGCAAAAAGTAAAATATATACCCAAAAGTTTTACTGTATACCACACCATTTTGATATGAATTTTTAAAATGTATGTACAATAAATGCATGAACCGATTAATTTCCAAATTCACATTTGCTTTAATCTGAGTGGAAGTAGCCATGCTCGTAGCCCCGTAAGTTTTCATATTTGTAATTACTTGCAGAGAGTATTGAGAAGCCCTGTAACTGTGCAACTATCATATAACACTGGAGTCTTCGTCACTTTTGAGGGGGTGATTTTGTTAAAGAATGACAAAACACATAAAAATATATAAATTACAAATATGTGGCCTGACGACTTCATGTGATGAACCCATCCAGGTAACCTGCCCCTGGATGAGGAACAGGACCTTGCCAACCCCTGAAAAGCCCCCTTGGGCTCCTATCCGGCCACCGCATGTGTATCCTGGAATCTATCACTGTAGTTCAGCTTTGTCTATTTTTCAGTGTTATCTTGATGAAAGTACAAAGTATGTACTCTCTCACATCTAGCTTCTTTTGTTCCAGACTTTGTAGAATCACCTGTGATTGTTCATGTTCTCCTTCCCTTTTGAACTGAGGTGGTTGTAAGAAAAACAGTTGAGCAGATTATGTGCTTGGTGACAGGTCACATAGCAAACATCCATCTAATCTTCAAAATGAATGCACAAGATGGGTACAGCATTATCCCGTTTCTAAGTGGCTGAACCAAGGCTCCGTAATTTAAGTGGTATACTTACGGTTCCTTTTCCATCAGTCACAACTGGAGAGGAAGTCTGCATAGAAAAAGAACACACATCTTAAGATAACAAAATCTATAGAATGCACATTATATAAGATGGCCTGCCCAGGGTTAAGCTGTAAATGCCTAAAGTATATCCCTTTGCTAAACTTTCTATTAAAAACAACAGATGACAACAACTGTGGAATAGAACCTTCCTCAATCCTTCCCAGGTAAGAAGGAATAAGATTGGTTACAAGGCACAAGAAATCAAAAATTCAGGTGAGAGCTTCGTTATTCACCCTGCGGATTTGCCATAATACATTTTACAACTCAAAAAGGCTTTATCCTGTCCCAAGTTCCCACACCCTTCCCAGCACACTTTGGGCCTACTTGTCCCCATTGCTAGAAAGGAAAAATAAATACCAGTGGAGCCAGGCTCTTTAAGAAGGCCTTGGAGGAAGGAAGTGTGAGTCGCTCCGTCGTGTCCAACTCTTTGTGATCCCATGGACTATAGCTCACTAGGCTCCTCTGTCCAGGCAAGAATAGTGGAGTGGGTTGCCACTTCCTCCTCCAGAGTATCTTCCCAACCCAGGAACTAAACCCAGGTCTCCTGCATTGCAGGCAGATTCTTTACCAACTGAGCCACAAGGGAAGACTACTTGTTTCTAAGAAGGCCTTACTTGTTCCCTTACCGCAGTGAAGCAGATGGCTTGGGCAGGTCTCTGAAGCTGTGAATTATCCATATTCCCGGCACAATTCCATGTTGAATGAATACATGCTTCTAGTTCACAGCTCCACTCAAAGAGGGGCACTGAATTTCACCCATTTATGAGATATTTCAGATGAGAGTCTTACCTGGATGCATAAATCTCAGGGCACAAAGTTCCACGTGAGCAACTCATGCAAGCTATGCTAGGTGGTGTAGTGTGGGGTTAAGAGCATGGGTCCTAGTCTCCTTCTGGAATGGGGTGTTGATTTCTCCACTCACAAGCTCATGGGCCTCATTTCTTCATTCATAAAATAGGGCTGTGAGCACCTACCTCTAGGGTTGTTTGGAGGATCAAATGTGGACCAGGAGTAGAAGCTTTGATCATTCCTTTAAACTTGGCAAAGCTCTGGCCAGACCTGTTATTTATTGAATATTCTCATCAACCATGGGCTTCCCTGGTGGCTCAGACAGTGAAAAGTCTGCCTGCTCTGCAGCAACCCAAGTTCGACCCCTGGGTTGGGAAGATCTCCTGGAGAAAGAAATGGCAAACTAGTCTAGTACTCTTGCCTGGAAAATCCCATAGACAGAGGAGCCTGGCGGGCTACAGTCCATGGGGTCACAAAGAGTAGGACACGACAGACGGACTTCACTTTCACTTTCACTCGTCAACCTCAGTGAGTACGTTAGAATTCCAGTGGCTTTGTCTTTTTGATAGTTTTCTCTATTTTACAAAAAAAGAAAAAAAAATGATCCAGATCTCAAGAGAAGTTATGGGTCTTCTCCCAGATTTCACAGATAAATTTAACCTGAACTTGGATGTTTGCATTCCAAGCCTAGACCTCTTTCCCAGAGAGCTCCGATCTAAGAAATATTTGCTTAACTTGGTATTTACACTTGGTACTTAAATGGTTTTAGTTTTACTGAAACACAATCTCACCACCACCCCACAATATGACTTTAATGCTGTTTGCCTAAAGTGTTCTGTTTCTCAGGGTGATGGGGAGAGTTAGATATTGTTTCAGGTAAGATGTTCTGCCTTCAGGTTACAGATATTCATTTGAGCTGGCTTTGGCCCCCCACCCCCAGAAGGAGTTAACTCTAAAGATTCAGGGGTTCCTCGTGGATCCCACAGGTGGGGGGAGTCTGGCTTCTCCAGGCACTGGAGCTGGGGCCTGAGACTCTGTCATGACCAAAGATCCCTTCCTCCTGGGATCGCTCCATCACTCCTGGACAGCATGGCCTTTCACTTGTGCTCTTCTCCGCCTGTTTGCCTCCTTCTTTCTCTCTCTGGATGGGTTTTTCTGCCCCCATGAACACCTGCTAACTGTACCAGCTAATGTGTATGAAACACTGATTACGTGCCAGGCTGTTCAAATACTTTCCCTCTATCAGCTCATTGATTCTCCACAGCAGCCAGTGAAGCAGGACTAAAATGATCCCCATTTTACAGTAGAGAAGAGTGAGGCACGAAGAAGTGAAGCAACTTGTGTGAGGTCACGCAGCCCTCAGTGGTAGATGCCAAGCGGTCTGACTTCAGGGTCCAGGCTCTTAGCCGTGGTGCTGCTCTGCCTTCCATGACAAATGCAGCACCCCATCCCTAATTTTCATACTTGACAGTTCAGTGTGCCCAGCATGGGGCTGACTTGCATATGTGGTCCTATTCCCCACTCCCTGCAGAAAGGCTCTGATGCACCTGGCATCCACCTCCCCCCCCCTTTCCAGGGCATCCAGCTACACCAAAAGGGAAGGATTATGTGGCAGAAATATAATCACAGATAGGGTGGCCAGATGTCCTGGTTATTCCAAAAAGTTGCCTAGGTTGCAACACATTCAGTGCTAAAACCAGACAGCCCCAGGCAGACTGGGGTGGCTGTTGTCCTATATAGATTCAAAGGGAAGAGGGACAGTTCTCAGAGAAATAGGCTGTTAACCAAGAAGACGCTCCAAAAGGTGATGACTGGCAGCATTAGTGCCTCCCTCCAACCCCCTCACCCTCACGGCCTTAAGTAACGGCTCCTTGCTTCTCGGAGTTACCTTCCTAGGCTGAGCCAAGCCAGGATAAGACAGAACCTGGGATCTCTACAGACCAGCTGGCTTCGAGTAGCCAGGTAGGAAGTGCCGCCAGTCGCATATTGAAAGATTTGGACAGGGAAGGAGAAGGATAGGGGAATAGGCTATTGACACTATTGACAATAGGCTATTGTCAGCCTCTGCAGGCAATAGGCAGAGGCTGAAGCAGGGAGCTGAGTGAGTCAGGGAGGTTCAGAAGACAGGGCCCTCACCAGGAGGGTGGAGCAGGTGCCGGGAAGTCAGGGACTGGGTCAGGGTCAACAGTGTGTCCTGGGTCCCTAGGCCCCACAGGTGGGTCACTAGCTGGGCCACAAAGGTGGCAGTGGGTCACTAGGGTCTGCATTTCCACTGCTCTCCAGGACGCTGCCCTCATGTTACAGTAAACGTGAGCACCAGCTTAGGCGTCTTCTACCCTGGCAGTCTCAGTCTATTTTCTTTGAATAACCATATGACTTATTAGAAAAACTTGGCATAGCCCAAACCACTAAAAACCTGGGCCAGGAAAATGCCTAGCTCCATCAGAGCAGCAATCCTGGTCAGAAAACAATCCTGGTGTGTTATCTTCTAGACAACAGGAGAACAAAAGACGGCAGGTCAATTCTGGATTGAAACTGTCTGCCATCATCAATTGAAAATCTCCATGAGGACTTGCAATTGTCATAATCCAGAGCCATAAGATGTTCATTCATCTTGACCCAGTGATTTCCCTTCTAGACTTCATTCTAAGGAAATCAGGTTAAGCGCCAACAAGGATTTATTTATACCTATGCTTATCACAAAAGAATTCTTAATTGTGATTGGTCATTTAGCTAAATAATTCACTTGAAGAAATGTCATGAGACCACCCTCAGTTACTTTTATAAAGGCTGATGGAAAACATTTGTTATATAAAATTACAGGTGAGAAGACCATGGTATAAAGACAACAGAAGTCAAAATTCATGTAGGGTCAAACAGGACTGGGAGGAGTGACCCCAGGGTTTTCTGCTGATGGCAATTTAAGTGTTTTTTGGTTTCTTGCTATTTTCCTTTTCAAAATGTGTATTTATAATTCTTATCATTGAGAACATGTCTCTCAGCACCCCCAGCTCTTCGTAGTGCTTTGAAACCTGTGTAACATTACAGCTTTACACGAGATTTGTGTGATGGTGTCCTGGAGGCCCAATGTCAACTCTGCATTGATCTCTGCTCACCTACCTGGTAAGCGGGGGCCGCTGTACTCACCGTGTTGGCCGGCAGTGTGAAGTTCAGTGAAAAACTCTGCAAGAGAGAAGGAAACCTTAAAGGTTCCAGTAATGGTCAGCCAGGCCATTGTCTGACCCCTCCATCAAATGTCATAGACCCTGGCGGACTCCAGGAGAATTTGCTGGCCCCACAAGCTCAGTCAGCTCCAGCCTCCCCTCCCAATCTTGGCCGCTGAAGAGGCAGGGGAGCAGGTGAGTCAGGGGTCATGAGATCCCCCCTCAGCAGCAACGCAGTCCTCCCCTTCCTCCCCTCGCAGGCCCTCACCAGGGCCAGTTTAAGGGACCAGCTAGTCAAGCTACTTGCTGAGAGGTCCTGACTCAAAAGGGCAGCAAAAACATTAATAGAAACATTCAGCAGAGTGCTGAAAGTTGTTTTGTTTTTTTCTTTCCCTCCCTGGAACTCCTCTCAGGAAGCAAACTGTGTAGACTGATGGTACCCCAGGGCTCCCACTTCAACTCCCTCACAGGAGGAGAATCTGAGAAAGATAAGTTTCCCTTTTTACTGAGTCCAAGGCAGGGGTTTCAGGCTGGAGCTGAGCTGGTTGGGATGACAGAGGAAAGAGGCTAACGCTCTGTGACCTCCCCTCACATAGAGCCCAGCCTCACATCTCCCTCAAATATGGGATCAATATTTAAAGATTGTGGGCTTTATACACACTACCAAGTATAAAATGACCTTTGCAGGTGGTGCTAGTGGTAAAGAATCCACCTGCCAATGCAGGAGACGCAAGAGACATGGGTTCGATCCCTGGATTGGGAAGATCCCCAGAAGTAGGAAATGGCAACCCACTGCAGTATTTCTGCCTGAAAAATTCCATGGACCGAGGAGCCTGGCAGGCTACAGTCCATGGGCTTGCAAAGAGCTGGACATGACTCAGTGACTGAGTGCATGTATAAAATGGGTAATTAATAAGAACCTGCTATATGGCACAGAGAACTCTACTCAATGCTCTGTGGTGACATAAACGGGAAGGAAATACAAAAAGAGGGGATATATATATACAATTGATTCACTTTTCAGAAACTAACCAACATTGTAAAGCAACTATACTCCAATAAAAATTTAAAAAAAAATCATGGACTCAGTGGGGCACCAACTTGTTAGCCTACCCAGGTGTCCACTCTCCAGGATCAGGTCCTGCCCAGGGCCTCAGGTGGCTCTTTCCTCCTCCCTGTTCCCATCTTCCATCCTTCCAGTTTGGGCTCCTTCATGTCAGTTTCTTCCAGCTGCTCTTTACCCAGTGCCTTTCCTGCCTGGATGTGAAAAACGGGTGGGCTCTGCTCCAACTCAGATGGTGACAGTTTCTGCTCCTGGCTCAAGGGGCTGGAGCGGTCCTCTTTCTACCTGATTGGCCCCCCGCTGTGTCCAGTCACCCTTGAATCATGCCCCCCTGGCTGGGCTCTCTCTCATTCAGCCCCAGCCTCCCCAGTCCCTGACAACTTGGCTTAAACTCCAGCTCCTGATCTTCCTGAAGCCTCTGAAACCTGGTTTTGTCATTCTAGAAGCAATGTGCATACTAAGATTTAAAATGAAATGTTAGCCAATAATGAGGAGACTGGGATGGATTAGAGAATCCTAAGATTTCAGAGCTGAAGTGCCTCCAAGATTGTCTACCTCAGACCCTCATTTTATAGAAGAGGCAGCTGAGGCCCAGGGACTTCTCAGAAATTCCCTCATGGATAAATGAGAACAGTTAGGGCTTATCTCTTAAAACAGACAAATGAGATTGGTCCATGTGACTCAAATCCAACCTGGAAGATGGGTCTAGAGGCGATAGTACCAATATATGCAAAACTGATGAAACACTTATTCTAGCTAGCTTTCAGGTAGGTTGGAATTCAGAGAGGTCAATGAATGAGAATATCTTTTGTGAACTAAAAATGTTTCAAGCACCTACAAGGTATAGTTCCCACTGCTGCCTGCCCCAGAGATTGTCTTTCAATTAGGATGGCCCCAGCAGGCCAGCACCCTTCAGTGGCAACTGTTCTCTTAGCAAGAGGAAACCCTTACTTTATAGAAAAGAAAACTGAGGCGAGAATTTGAATGGATTGCCCAAGTTCACATGATTAGTTGGCTGTCACTGGGACTTGGGTCTTTTGATGACAGCCTATTTCTTTCTTTTTTTAGAAAAAAAATTATTTATTTGCTTATTTGGCTGTGCTGGGTCTTAGTCATAGCATTTGGATCTTCAGTTGGGGCATTCAAACTCTTGGTTGTGGTATGTGGGATCTAGTTTCCTGACCAGGGATGGAACCCAGGACCCCTGATTTGGCAGTGCAGAGTTTTAGCCAATGGACCACCAGGGAAGTCTCAGCAGCCTCTTTCTCCCATGTCACAGGTTTCCTCAGGACTCCTGGAGTTTCTTCAGAATAATTGGAGCCCCCAGGCTCGCAGCACTTTGCACCTCCTCTTCCAAGACAGTATTAGAAAGACATCTGAGCTACTTAGGTCTTTTTGCTCAAGGGACCTACCTTCATGCTAACATCAACCAAGCCCACAGAGGATGCTGGCTGATCACAGCATCAAATGCAGCTGCCCAGAGCCTTATCTCATCAGCAAACACTAGCTACTGATGTCAGCAGGCCCAGGACAAAGCTTTCTTTGGGGGACAACAGAAGGGAGGAGCAGCAACAAGTGGGCCACTGCACGTGCTGTTTATCAACATTTGGATGACGAAGATTTTGGCCAACTTCAGAAAGACATTTATATTTTGTAGAAACACACTACAGTACTCTCATGGAGAAAACAACATCACGTAAATGTGGGTGGAGAAGAATCTGACTCAGTGTCCTTTAGAGAGAAAGCTGAGTGGGGCGAGGCAACTCTGGCCTTGGAGTCCCCTGATCTGGATTCAAGTCCACTTAGCCACTTAGTAGCTGTGTGGCCTGGGGAAAGTAACTCAGGCTCTCTGGTCTCCATTTCTTCATAACAAATCTATTCTCCCAGGCACAGTTATTCCATCCTCAAAACTGGGATACTATTGTCTTGCCCTGCCTGTCTCACAGGATAAACTCAAAGGAACTAATGTCTATGGCAGCTCCTTCAAAACTATAAATTACTGCAGGTGGGGGATCCCATGGTGTCATATTCTTCATAGCCTGACCAGCATGGAGCAAGGTACAGGGAAGCCACTAGAAGAATCTTGTTGGATGGAATTGTCTGCATGAATTTACAATATTCAAAGTACAGGAATTTGGTACAAGACACTCATTGCCAGTCTAAGCACTGTGTTGATATCTACATAGTGGTTCCAAAGGGACACCAGGATCTCAGTAGTTAAGTGTCGTTATGAGTCTGCTGTGTGTGATGGGAATGAGGGGAGATGGGCTAACTACTCACGGTGACTGAGGATACCCCATGTGTCACACACTGTACTCGTCCCCACAAGGGGCACACTCTCACCCCTACATCATGGGTGAGGGAACTAAGAGACCAAGGCAGGCTTCTCAAGGTCCCCAGCTGGTCAGTGGGAGAGGCTGGATAAGAAGAGGCTGGATCATTTACATAAAAAATCTTATTTCACAGATCTTCCTAACTCCAAACCTGAACAGCCCCTTTTACTAATCTCTTTAATAAAGGAATCACAGAAGCCCCTTCTAACTCAGCAAACTTCATTTGATTGAGTCACAACCAAACATGTACCACAAGTCAGTAAGAAAGGTGGACAGTTTCAGATGCAACTTATGAGTCTCTCTGTTGTGGATCACACAGCAAAAGGCAGACTAAACAAATAAGGATAAAGGACTCATGGCTCCAACTGGGAAATGAGTTTAGCTGAAACATTTATTTTGCACCCTTGTAGGTGGGGTTTTAAAAACAAAACCTTAATCTTAAAATATAAGAGGCATCAGCAAATATCAGATGAGAATTTTTAATGATTAGTATTTTGTACTAGTAGGAAAATAATTTCATATTTTAATGATTAGTATTTCATACTAACAGGAAAATAATTTCATACTAATAGGAAAATAATTAAAAGCCAAGCTCCTTAACTTCCTTTCACTGAAGGTAGTTATATTTGAATTAGATGTGAGCTTTAAAAGCCTGGGTATTGTTGTTTAGAGAAAGAAATGAAGGCTAGGCAGAGGAAGGATGCTCAGTCTCACTCACCATTTCCAACAGCTTCCCAAGAGCCTTCTCCAAACGCTGCCCTCGGCAATCTCAACTTTTTGCTGGTGTTATTGGCTTGTGTCTTGCATTTGTAGGAACATCCAACTGGGAGAGCTAGGGTGCCAAGAGAAGAGGTGGCTCCACCAGAGCTCTGGCCAAGCCATTTATGGTCAGGGGAGTAGCCGAGTCGCTGGCCCATCCCTCAGGGGAGATGCTCTCCCGCTCCGTGGCCACCGTGTATGGCCCGGGTGACCTATGCTCTCTCTGCTTTCATTTTCTGTCCTTTTTACTTTCAAGCTCCTTCCTTGGTTACATCTTCATCTCAGCCAAGAACTCAGAGCTGGCCCGAGACCTCGGTGGCTCCTGCAGCCAGCAGCTCTTTAGAAACAATGGGTTACACACAGGCTGAGTGAGGCTGGCCACTCCACCCCCAGGGGCCAGGCAGTGGCACTGACCACCGTGCCAGCAATGAGGCAGTCAACCCATCACCAGCATCGATGGAGGGGGTGCCTGGGCACTGGGGGCTGGCGCCTGCTGTGCTGGGGGCAGGGCTGTACCTGCTTTAGGTGGTGAGCATGAGTTGAGCCTCACCCTCATTCTCTTCTCACATTTTGATGCAGAGCCTCGCAGAGCTGGAGTCCAAGCCATTGACATGGACTGCCTTATATTTCTTGTGAGTTCTCTGTTAGAAGTTTACTTCTTTAAAACAATGAAGGGGTTGGAATCTCATGTCAACAAAACAGCAAAATTAAAACCAATAATTTGCTCATTGCAATGGGTGCATTCATTCATTCACTCAACAAATCTTTAACTTCTCTGTGTCAAGCATTTTTCTGGGCTCTGTTCTGGGCTTGGTGATAAAGACAAATGAGACTCCAACTCTAAGGGAATGTATGTTCCAGTGAGGCAGATGGACACCAGTCAGAACAGGACAGGGAAAATCATTATGGAGGAGCAAGTGGGGTGTATAAGAGAAGAGGGCTTGGAGTGATGGGGAGGCAGCTGTCTCTGAGACATGACATTTAAGATGCACATGAAAAATAAGAAGAGGGTTCCAGGCAGAGGAAACAGGAAATTCAAAGGCCCGGTTCTAAAGCAGGCTTGGTGTGCTGGGATAGGAGGGAGGCCAGTGAACCTGGTGGGAGGGACCTGGAAAACCTGGAGGTTAAAAGCAGAGTGAGTCTGGGGCCTGTGATCTGAGCAGCAGGGCATGGTGAGATTTCCACAGCGCAGCAAAGAGAAGACTTTCGGGGCTTTGAGGAGAGGATGATCTAAGTGGGGCTGACAATGCCTACCTGCACTGCCTGGATTCCAAGGGACACAAGGGTTAACCCAGACTCTGGTTAGCAGAGTCCACGTGAGCAGTGACACTGGTGCCCTGGGATGAGAGCAGTGGCAATGGAGAGCAGTGAAGGGGGTTGTGGCTTACTGAGGAAGCAGAGGCAGAAACATGAGGTGGGGAGCGAAGAGAGGGAGGGGGAGATGGGAAAAAAGCCAATGCCTGGGCTTGGGATATAACTAACAGGGGTGGAGACACCATCTGTTCGGGCAGATGATCCTGGAAAATGGGGTGTGAGGATCCAGGCACTGGATGCCTTGCTTAACAAGACCAGCGTGGCCTTTGCCTCATGGGGCTTCAGGTCCCCAAGACTCAGTGAGGCTTAAGCTGAATCCACTGGTGCCCAGAAGTCAGGGAGACAACACAGCTCAGAGACGCCTATTTGGAATGCCTTGACCACACTCTGGACCCTGTGTGGTCTTAGGCAAGTGAAGTAACTTCTTCCAACCTCCGTCTCAATCTATAAAGTAGAGACAACATGTTTACAATACAGGTTACTAGACTATTTAAATCAGCACAGCTGCTACAAACTGTGCTTCTGTCTTTGCTTGGTAGGCATGAAATCATACCTGGACCAGAGATCTGGACCAAGGAACTGGCGTTGACGGCCCTGCCCCCTCTGGCTAAGCTGTCTGCAGATGGACAAAGCCAGCGAGGGCCTTTTTAACTCTGTCTTTGCTTTGCATCCACTGATCACCAACTCGTCCTCCAATGGACATGTTACTCCTTTCGAAGAATTGCTAAGAAAGTCAGTAAATGGGTGCTCTGGCCTAAGAGTCTGGGTCAGTCATGGTTTTCCAGTCATAGCATCAAAAGAGAAGTCTAATTTTTCAGATACCTAATCTTTAAGAAGAAATGAAATTGGTTGGGTGGCTGCAGGGATGCCAACAGAATGAAGAGCGGTCGGGGACCCCGGCTCTGGGTCGCTCCTGAGGCTTCAGCAGCAAGAACCCCTAGATGGTGCTCTCAGGACATCCTCCCAGGGAAAACCAGCCCTGAAGCAGCTCAGCCCTCTCACCCCTTGAGCAAGACTCTAGTTTCAGGAGGAGAATCTGATGTGTCTTGAGACAGGCTGGGGTCTGGGACCTGGGACCTCTTGTTCCAGTGCTTGCTTGCACCTGGACAAATGTCTCCTTGAGCAACCAAACACAAAGAAACTATAAGGAACTAAAAATAACTGTGTGCACGGGCAGCTGGGGCAAATCATGAGCAACAAGATCCCAAAGGACCAGAAACTCAATTGCCACTTGTAAGAGAGCCCCCTCATAAGAACTGTGACCTTCAGTTTTAGAGGCCACATGCAGTCCTCAGGCTCAAAACCAGATGGAGAGGATTGCTGGGGGACAAAGGGAAGATGGCTACCAGGCCTAAGCTGTTATAGTAGCAACCATCTCCTCAATGTTCATGTTGTTAGATTTCCAGCCTGTCTGTGTCCAAGAAGGGGGGCAACTTTGAAGCTCTCTTCAGCTTTGCTCGTGACTTTCTGGGTCCAATAGGAGCCCTGTTCTGGAGCCAGGTTCTGGGTATTCACCAGATCATAGAAGGCCAAAGAGAAGGCCCCCCTTTTGTACATGCTTCCCAAGTTCCTGTGATATTGGAGAAAAAGATCACCAAGAGGACTGACCTTGTCATACAAACCCAGGACATGTCGATAAATCCACATTCTTTAATGAAACAATTCTTTCTAGACATGTGTTAGCTCCTTTCCACTTTTTGAAACTGACATTTCATGAAACGTACAATTACACACGATAAAAAATACAGTATATTTATAGATAATGCTCTAAACGGTTTTTCTTTTTTTTTTTAAAGAAATCTTCTAGGCATTTGAGATTATTTTTCAGAAGTTCAGTCTACAAAGGAAACTTGAAAACCATCTGCCAAAGCACACGTTGAACAATGACAACACCACGAATTATCTGAGATTTGTCAAATGGACCAGATTGACGGCAAACCCCAGGGTGACTTGCTAGTTAACAAGATTTTACAAACGATGTAACCAGGTTGAGCATTTCATGAATAACATAAAACTTAACTTTAGAGGAAAGCCGTCTTATGGTGAATCAATGCACAGCCTCCTTCTCTGGTTGGAGAAGTTCCACAGGCTGAAGTTAATTCCAGATCCTCACCCTGCCCTGGGATCCAGGTTCTAGCATTTGCTAGATCAGATGACACTAGAATTGGACCAGGCTGAAGACCTGGACCCCAAATGTTTCACCAGGTCATCAAGAGAATTCTCTGAGCTGAAGTCAGCCTGCTTGGAGCTTTGCAACAGCCCCAAGGACAAAGCAGGCAGGGGTAACGTCCCGTGGGATGTGTACAGAAAGGTCACTGAGCATTTGGAAGAGCCAAGGCAGGGGCCTGGGTCTTTCTGCTGAGTGGACTTTCTCTCGTGAAGCCATCTGTTCAGTTCTTTGCAGAACCTGCGCTGTGTATATGTCCCGTGAGTCTGAGCTTCCAGGGGAGCTGTCTGGCCAGCCCCAGCTGAATCAGAGCTTGTCTTTTCTGAGAATACGTCACTCACAGAATGCCTAAAGAAAGGTTTTCATAAGCGTCTCATTGTTTCCAGTTGGCCACAGGTTGATAATGGTTGAAGCTGTGTGTTTTTGAAAATCATACTAGAGAGAGAAAAACAAGTACCACTGTTTCACGAGAGCAGGGCTGACTCTGTTTCTGACTCCCTCTCAATTTTTCAGGGAATTCATCAACCGTATTCAGACTTCTAAAGGCTGAAACTACAGAATTTTCAAGTCCTCAGCAAGAGGCCCTTCACAGCCACCTTCTTAATCCTGATTTCAGTGTCAGCTTTGAAGATCAGGTGGGACAAAATAAAAGCCCCCAAACAAAACATCAGAGAAATGGAATCCACCCTATGAGGCGGGTAAGACCTGAACCACACAACAAGCTGTTCCATGTGCTGAATCAAAGAAATTCCAGGACAGGGGCTGTGAAAGATCACAATATAAGAATGTAGGTTGAACCTCCCTCCAGGGCCAAGAAAGGCCAAGAGAGGCTTGGTAAAGGTAAACCCATAGAACACAAGGCTGGTCCAGGAGGGCCTATTAGTCAAGCCTGTGTGGGTCAGCATTTATCACATGGCACTGATTAAAGCTCTGACAGTTAATCCTTTACATACATACATATATACAGACATATATTATTATTAATAATAATACTTTGATTTTTTTCTGTTTTAAGGAAAAAATATTCCCATGCATTTTTTTCTACCTTTCTTTGTATTCTTATTTTTTAATGTCTTTTTATTTTAACTCCCAGCAATCTTTTTAACTAGACATAATCCTCTGGGGCCATATTCTGATTTTCAAAAATATCACCTTTAAATGTTTTGCAAATATTTTGTTTCAAATGATGTTGATTCATCCCCAAGGAATTCTGGTGCTTGGGAGCAAATTCAACTCTCACCAAAAACCTTCTTGTGTGCGATCCTGTGTTCAATACCAACCACACAGGACTTACGGCTATGTAAACATTATTTTAAAATTATTCCAACATAAATACTCTTTTTTAAAGCTAACATACTTTAGCTCATAATGCCCATAGATGCCTTAATGAAATGCCATTCAAAACTACCTCACTGTTTAAAGTACACCTGGAGGTTCTAAAATTATGTAAACAACATCCTCTCCACTTCTCCAAAGCGAATGCCAAATGTGATGAATTCTAATTGAAAGTTGGTGACTGAAAGCTAGTTAGTCTGAGTAAGTCACCAATGGCACTCTTTAACCCAACCAGTTTCAGGAAGTTAGTCACAGGTAGACTTGTTCCACAAAGCATTGATTCTTACATAACTTATAATTAACCAGTTTTCAGTGATGTTCATGAGGGACCTGAATGGTCCCCTATAAGATGTCTTTGCACGTTTTGCAAATACAGTTTGAATTGGTTGTCAAGAGTGAAAGTCAACCACAGCAAGGGCCTCCAAAGCTGGAGAAAGAGATTATTGGCCCATGAAATCCCAAGGCCACGTGGAGTCTTCTCCAAGTCAGCGAGGGCAGGAAGACAAGTCAGGATGTCTTCTTTTCGGAAGACTAGGGACTCTCACCAGCAACTGTTCTGCTGAAGTCACAGCGGATGCCTTGGACCCTTAATGCAATTAGGGATGGGGAAAACCCAGCACGGGCAAGGAGAGCTGAAGACACAGAGGACAAGTTGGGGGTCTCCTTGCTATGTGACAGTGATCCTCAGACACCAGCTTCCTCTGTATGATGTTTACTGCGATGCCTGTTTTAGTCCCAACGCCCATATTCTTGGGCTTCTTGGGTGACGTGTCCCTGGCAGAGAGTTAATGTCTCCAGCCAAAGCTGTGAGGAACACGTGAGCTATGGCCAGTCTTTTATCCTCATTGCCTAGAGCTGATAGAAGATGCCCTGAGTCTCCAAGACACGGTCAGCCTGCCTTACACCTATGGAAGCATATCCAAAAACAGAGCCACCTAAGGGTAGGCTTCTGCCTCATAGGAGCAAAGGGCAAGGAGACAAACAGGCAAGGCTTAAATAGCCAGTGACATCAAATCTTAATCTTTAAAACTGCATGATTGGTAACACCAAGGCCGGAATCAAAGAAATACCTTCTCCCCTCCTTGTTCTGGGCAAATTCATCAGATACACACACTTCCAAGGCTAGATTTTGAGTTTTTGTTTGAGAATAATACTGTACACTGCTTTAGGGCAGATTCACAAGGTGCTATTGTTATAAAAACATTCTCAGTTCCTGTTTTTCAAGAACAACATTATTTCTTCATGTGTAGGGCATCCTGGAACTTGGTACTGGTATACCGGGCATGAAAGCCTTTCTTGTTAATGGTGTCATCAGTGTGGAATCGAATCATCAGAGAATCCCCTGCAGAGTAGATTTCTTCCAATGGCTGAGGTGGGGAGAAAGGAAAACCAGGGGGACTTTAAGCCAGTTGGCTGTGGTTGGAGTATTAAAATAAGGAGGATGAGACAAAGACACAGGAGAGACGCTGAAGGGCATCAAAACAAGCTGTGTTTTCAAAGAAAAGCTTTTCAAATTCTGCTCCCAAGAGCACCCCCACCCCCTGCCCCAGCTCTCCTTTTCCAAAGACAATTCTAAGCGCACAGCTCTTATAGAATCTATTAATATCAAGTGCATCAGTTGATTAGGTGCACCTAAGCACTTAATTCCAGGGCTTCCGTGGTGGCTCAGATGGTAAGGAATCTCCTGCAATGCAGGAGACCTGGGTTTGATCCCTCCAAGATCCCCTGGAGAAGGGAATGGCAACCCACTACTGTATTCTTGCCTGGAGAATCCCATCGACAGAGGAGCCTGGTGGGCTACAGTCCATGGGTAGCAAAGAGTTGGACATGACTGAGTGACTAACACACACACAGACTGAAGCATTTTCAGATTTCATCTCATGTAAAGTTACAGCTGCTTTATAAGGCAGGCACTATCTCCATTCTATGCTTGAAAATCTAGTTGAAAATCTAGTTCACAGCTCAATAGTCCCCAACCTCAGGTCTTCTGACTATAAAGTGTATATCATGGATCACCCAGCACTAGGGCTACCGCTGTGATGTTCTCCCAGGAGATCTAAGACAAAGACCATCGTTGAGGCCTCTGCCTTGTCCAAGGACAAAACGTGGGATGGAGTTGCTACGTTTGACAGAAAGGTTTCACCAGGTGGTAGGTGAAAGGGAGCCAGGATCCCAGGCTGCCATCTGCCAGATTCTAATGGAACCAAACTGGACTTCCTGTATATTTCACTGCTCAGGACCCTTCAAAGTTCTCCTCTGCGTGTGGACCCCACAGTTTGAAAGCCTTTACCTCTCAAAGGCACTGCATCAGCTAAGCCACACTGTGTCATCCTTTCTTTTTTGGAGGGTGAGAGAAGATGCAGGGAAATTATTCAAAGATCCATACAAAGACCAGTTTGAGGTTCTGTTCACCACATGCACTAATGACTCCAAAATGATTTACTGTAAGTTCGGCCAGTTGCAAAGAGGCTTGCGTTATCAGCTCTGCAGGTGAAGGAGAAGACAGAGCTGGGAGCCCCATGTGGGCAGCGTGACGCAGATGGAGGAGGACCAGGACCCTGAACTGGTCTACGCCCTCACTGAGAGCGAGCTCAGTGCCAGCCCTATGGCAGGTGCTGGGGAAACAGTGATGAAAACAGGCCTGCCCTGTCCTGAGGAGGTGGCCCAGGAAGAAGATGATAATGAAAACAATCATAATGACCTTGAACATAACTAATGTTTATAGTTAAAAGTGATTTGTAATTTGTATAAGCATTTGGTTTCTACTGGGAGAGAGAACTGGGAATATATGGAATACACGAGAGGATAATTAAAATATATATTTTTTAAAAAGAGGCCTGAAGGCTAAATAAAAATGGGGGTGTGGGGGGACAAACCCTCTGCAAAAGTGAAAGTTGTGTCGGACTCTTTGTGACCCCATGGACTATACAATCCATGAAATTCTCCAGGCCAGAATACTGGAGTGGGTAGCTGAGCCACCAGAATACTGGAATGGGTAACCTATCTCTTCTCCAGGGGATCCTTCCCACCCAGGAATCAAACCGAGGTCTCCTGCATGACACGCAGATTCTTTACCAGCTGAGCTACCAGGGAAGCCCAGTCTGCAAAAAGGCAGCCCTAAAAGGAAGACTCTCTTCCCCAGCTGGCCTCTGCATCAGGCTTTCCTGACCTGGTCCCCGTTACCTCCCAACCTCCTCTCCAGCTACCCTCCGGGTTTCCCTCTTTGCTCCAGCAGGACGGGCCTCCTGGCTGGTGCCCTAAGCAGCCGGCTGCCAGGGCTGTGACCCGCGTGTGTCTGACCGCTCAGTTCATGCTCTGGGTGCTCGCAGTGACCGCCCACCACCATCCCAGCATCCCCAGGACTCACCCCGGAGCCGCAGAAGCGGCCGAGCCTGGGCGCCGTGCTGTCGTAGCCGTCGAACGCCTCCATGTAGTCGTAGCCGCAGTCAGCTTCCTCCTCGACCTCAAACGTGCGGAAGATCAGCTCCACGCCGTAGCCGTCCTCCGCCACGATCACCCAGTCGCAGCGGGCCTGGCTCGGGTAGTTGTTGTCCCCAAACTGGGCATGGGAATAGAGCTCTTTGCTCTGCACTTCGGCCTTCAGCCTGCCCCCACACTCTGGAGCAGAGAGAGAAGCGCGATGCCCCCTCGGCAGAGAGAACACGCTCCGCGCCGCGCACCGCTCCCCCAGCAACCCCGTCTCTCTTCACACCCTCTGTACAGGCCCGTTTTCTCTACAAAGCCTAGTGTTTGCTCTGTGCGAAAGGCCAGGCAAGTTTCATCGCCCCATTTTGTTAGTCAGTCCGACTCTGCAACCCATGGATTGTAGCCTGTCAGGTTCCTCTGTCCATGGAATTTTCCAGGCAAGAATACTGGAGTGGGTTGCCATTTCCTCCTCCAAAAAACCCCATTTTACAGAGAACTAAAAGAGATCCAGGAGTTTCCAGGGTTCGCTGGGGAATCCAAATTAGCCCTTACATACACACCCAGGACCGATGTTCCCAGATTGGGCTACAGGGAGCCTCGGGGAACACCAGAGATGCCGTGATAAAAGCCTTTCCTTCTCTCCAGTTATGGATATATGGGGCCAAGGGATGGTTTGCCCTACTGGTCGCCAGGATGTGGTTGGATCTTTACCACTTTGTTGTCTGGAAGCATCTGAAAAGGGCTCACTCCTGCCGACAGACTCACCGTAATCTGTTATTTTTGCCAGCAGAGGGCGCCAAAAGCGCATCAAAAGTGCTGCTGCTGCTGCTAAATCACTTCAGTCGTGTCCGACTCTGTGCGATCCCATAGACGGCAGCCCACCAGGCTCCGCTGTCCCTGGGATTCTCCAGGCAAGAACACTGGAGTGGGTTCAAAACTGCTGGTGAGGGCTCAAACCTGAAACCTCAGAATAGATCTGGATTGCACCTGGATCTGGGCTTCCCTGATAGTTTCGCTGGTGAAGTACCTGACCCCAAAGCAGGAGACCCGGTTCAATTCCTGGGTCAATTCCTGGAAGATCCCCATCCCCTGGAGAAGGGGTAGTCTACCCACTCCAGTACCGCTGGGCTTCCCTGATGGTCCAGACGGTGGAGGAGGGCAACCTTCTCCAGTGTTCCTGCCTGGAGGATCACCATGGACAGAGGAACCTGGCGCACTACAGCCCATAGGGTCCCGAAGAGTTGGCTGCGGCTAAGCAGCAGCAGCAGCACCTGCATGTGAGAGCCTGACCACAGGCTAGCTTTCAAAAACCCTCTGTGGGTGTTACAGGTGAGCTATGCCTCAAACTTTGGACTTGTATTCTGTAGCTTTAGCTGTTTTTTTACTAGGATGGTAACTCTGGTTGGCCTGAGCCCATCCTACATAACCCATGATAAAAATATGTACCTGAGAGTGATGGGCCATTAGAGAGCAACGGAATTTTGCAGGTAAATTCCCCCACTGCAGCTCTCAGTGTGCTCCATGCCTCCTCCCCATGGCGTGGCTTCCACACTGTGCGGTAACGTTCACCTTGCCCCGAGGTCCCCTGCTCCCCTTCCCCGCCCCCCTGCTGTCCCTCACCCAGCTGGAGCTCCACATCCAGCCTGGCCCCAGTCCTGTCCGACTGCCAACCCTCAGCCCCGAGTGTGCTCTGGCTTAGATTTTCTTCCAGGTCTGAGCTGTCTTTGGAAAATTTCAAATTCTTGAGATGTGGCTGGCAATGAAATGAGGGCTACGCCAGGTAGGATGCCTCCCACCCATCCTGCCAGATCTCCTCTCCTCTTCCCACCTGCCCTGGCCCCTGGAGGCAGACCTCTGGGTCTACATGGACGAGCCCCTTGGTTCCCTGATCCGGCCACAGCCAGCACTAGCAGATCAGGGAAGAAGAGGTCAGGGCACTAGTCCCAGGCCCCTCCTTGCCTGGTCACCACCGGCTGTGTCCTTTGACTGCAAGTCACAGCTCCTGTTTGGGGGCCCTCTGCTTGCCTGCTTTTGTCTCTAGGCTTCAGGAACGGATCCCCTGCCTCTGTCATTGAGACCGATGGGAGTGACAGCCTTGCATCTTAGCCATGGTTGCTGCACAGCCCCTGTGGAGTCCCCACATCCTGTCCACCCCTCTGTAAACAGTCCCTCAGTAGCTTCTCAAATAATGACTCCACCTGAGTGTGCCCCTGTTTCCTGCAGGACCCTGACCCACCCTGAGCACCCACACTCAGTCTGCAGGGACAAGAGGGTGAAGTCACTAGTCAGTGGCTTTTAAACGTCACCAGGGAAGTGGTGATGCAGCCGTGAACAGTGGGGAGTTCGCGGCCAGGGTCAGCCAGGCTTCGAAGATGCTGGCTGTCACTTTGTCTCATCTGATTCATATTTTCTGGCTCGAGGAGAAAACTGGGAGGAGGGGCTGTTAAAGGGATCAGAAAACCTCACAGAGATCATGATCATGATCGCAGGCTCTGAGTGAGCCTCACTGACGCTGCTTTGTCAGAGGGCGAGGATCAGAAAGTCAAGGTTGCTTCATGGATTCTAGTCCCAGGTGGTATGAGGGCAGGAGAAGGGGGTGGCAGAGGATGAGATGGTTGGATGGCGTCACCAACTCCATGGACGTGAGTCTGAGCAAGCTCCCAGAGATGGTGAAGGACAGGGAAGCCTGTTGTGCTGCAAAGAGGAGTCGCCAAGAGCCGGACACAACTTAGCGACTGAACAAAAACAAGTCCCAGGCTGTATCCTTTAAGTGGCTAAAGAGCAGAGCCAATGTTCTTACTGACTTTCTTCTGTTTAGCACGGTAAATAATGTAAGTTATAAGCATAAACATTTTCCTCCAAAGGGCTGATTAAGGCTGTTTATTTCAAGTGAGAAAAATAACGGGAAACAGAAACACTTCTCGTTTTTTTGGAACTGCTTCTTGGAGGGGTACAGAGGACTTCTTTCCGCCATTTAGCACCCAGACCCAGGGCTTCACAAAACAGCAAAATTACAAATAAAAGTTTAAAAGGAGGGCAGGAGGAAGAAAGGAAGAGATGTAAGAAGTTTGGCACCAAAAAAGGGTTGCTCACTTAATAGGTTGTCAAAACAGTAAAACAACCCTCCCCCATGGCTGTTCATGTTTCATTTTAAAAGGGACACATCATTGCAAAACTCCTGTCCCCACAATAATCAGAATTAAAGGTGGTCCTTTCCCTGCCTTCATCACTCATCTATCTCGGGTCCACTTGGGGATTAGCTGAAGGCCAGGGCCCCAGCCCACGCACCTGTGCTGTGCACAGCCTGGAATCCTCTCCTCTGCACCGAGGCGTCTGAATAAAACCGGAGAAACAGGCTGCTGCCCGAGGCCACCACGGGGTCCGGCTTCTTGCTGCCGCAGAAACGGCCGAGGACGGGGGCCTGGCTGTCAGGCCCGTCGTACAGTTCCAGGTGGTCGTAGGCACATTCCTGGTGCTGCTCAATCTCGAATTCATTAAACGTCTGGGGGTGAAAGAGCAGCGAGTGAGGCCAGGTCCTTTCAGCTGGGGTGGGTGCAGGCCCCCTCTCTGGGGACACAAGGACATGCGTCTGCCCAGCCAGCTGTGCGGGGGGCGTGGCGCCCATCGCGATGATGGCCACGCTTGTGGTAAGGGCCACCACCTGGCCTCTTTTGGTCTCCAGAGCAACCCTGTGAGCTGCTGCCACCATGACCCCTGGGCGGATAAGACAGCCGGGGTCAGAGACTGTCGGCGCGTGTTGGTGTCTGTGCTTCTGTCGGGTCTCACGGCATCTCCCTCGCTTAACATGAGACCAAGGTGCTTCCTCTGAGCCAGGCACTGTTCTCAGTGTTTTGTGAGCAGTAGTCCTCACGCCCTTGTGAGGTGTCTGCCGTGATAACCACCACTTTACAGATGAGGAAACTGAGGCACAGAGCTGTCGCATAACTTGCCCAGGGGTCACCCACTGGCAGAGTTGGGCCAGGACCAGGAGGTCAGGAGCCCCTGCCCTCAATTTCTGCACTGCACCGTGCAGCCCCCTGAGCGCAGATGACGTGAACGGTGCTTTATGAAGTGCACGCTGCTCCACGTGCTCATGACTAGAGAGGCTGGCCTGAGTTGAGTGTTTTCTTTCCATGCAGACCCCTGCATTTTGTTACTTAATTCTGATGATGCTGTCAGGGAAGGGCTATGATTATCCCCAGTGTGCAGAGGGGAAAATGAGGCTTAGGGAAGTTAAGGGATCTGTCCACGCTCACACAGCTAGAGGATGGGGCTGAACTTGATTCCCAGGCAGCCTGACTCCAGACCACACTCGAACCATCACTAGCCTGTACTGCCTCTCTTCTTCTTGTCCCCCCCAGTCTGTCCCCCAAAGCAGGCCAGGGCAACCTTATAACTTCAGGCTGTACGCCGGGCTCTGCAGTTCCACACGTAGGACTTCTCAGGCTCTGGGCAGAGGATTGGCTGATGGCCTGCCCATGGCTATCAGGGGCATGGGACAAGGTGAGAGGGGACACTTTAAATGAAGACCTGGACCAAATGACAGAGAGGGAGAGAGAACCTTACCAGGAGGGGTTGGGAAGGGGTCTCAGTTCACATGAAGGGAGCTGGGGCAACAGGTCAGGGACGAAGGTAGAGAGGGAGAAATAGAGGGCCACTGGCTTTTGTAAGGATGTTAAACACACTTGAAATGGGAAAGATTCTTCACACTTACAGACAGGGAGGTGGGGCCAGAGAGTGGGCATAGGGATGTGGGCAGGAGAAGGAAAGGGAGGCCGGTGGTAACAGGGCAGGCAGGGCAATGGGACGTGGATGGCGGGCCACTGAGCTCCCCAAAGTTCATGGGATGCCCTGTGGCTGTCCCCATGCAGTCAGACACTAGCTTCCTGGTAAGCATTCAGCTCACACTCTGTGGCAGCAAAACGTGATAGAGCGTGATTAATACCCACGATCCACTTCCCAAGGAAATATTTAAGAACTAGCACGTATGTATGAGCCTCAGATAAACTGGAGGTCTGGGCTCACTCTGGCCACTGTGGTCGGTTGTTTTAGTTCTTCAGCACTGCAGAGAACAGGAAAAGACTTTGCGGGCAATTACTGAAATCTTGTGACCCTTCCACCGAAGCACCAAGAGGGCATATTGCGCGTTCCCAACCCCAGGGGCCGCCATTCCCCCGCCGCTTCAGAGATTCCTGTTGCCATGACGAACATCCTCCAGCAGATGGCAGCCTTTCTCCAATGCCCTCGCTTTAATTCGCCCTCGCCCAGATTCAAGGCTTCTGACTGACCCAGGAGAGCAAATGAAAGTGCTTGCTACAGAGACAGCCACGCATAGGAGGTGCCCACATGAGCACCCTTGGTCAGGGAGCCTGCCTTTACCCCCGGTGCCCCAGGCCTGGCACAGGGAGACACCAGGACCTGCCGCCCAACTTGGGAGCACATTCACCCACCTGTCCTCCTCACTGCTCTTGCCAATAAACACCCACGTAAGTAACCACGTGATTGTCTATCATCACCTTCTCCTATGTTATCTCTCCTTCTCCCTGGAGATATGGTCCATAATTCAAGGGGACACTCATATATATTAATCCAAGCGGTCCATAATTCAAGGGGACATCCACATATGTTTCAAGGGGACATCCATATATATTAGAAGAGTTTAGCATAATTCAAGGGGACATCCATGTATATTCTGAAGAGTTTAGCAATCTCCAGAGTTAGAATGACCCGTTTAAAAACTGTTTGTCTGCCGGAATACAGTTTCTCCAGAAAGCAAGAAGGTTTGTCTTACACTCCAGGATCTGGGAGTCCCTGGTGGCTGAGAAGCAAGACTTGTAGGAAAAACTCATTTCTCTTTTGCAATAACCGAGCATAGTATACAGACTACCACAATCATATGCACGGATAGGACTAGCGTATTAGTCGCTCAGCTGTGTCTGATGCTTGCCAACCCCATGGACTGTAGCCTACCAGGCTGCTCTATTCATGGAATTCTCGAGGCGAGAATACTGGAGTGGGTTGCCATTCTCTTCTCCAAGGGATCTTCCCAACCCAAGGATCAAACCCGGTCTCCTGCATTGCAGGCAGACTCTTTACCATCTGAGCCACCAGGGAAGCTCAAAGAAAGGCTTGGAAGATATATATGTTTAATGCAAGAGAGAATTAGCATACATAACTTAATCTCCTATTGTTAATTAGCTAACAACAGTGAGGTGCTAAGTGCTTAGTTGCTCAGCCATGTCCAACTCTTAGTTAATGGGAAAAATATAAGTTGTAGAGGAATATGAATAATAGACTACTTTTGAGAAATGTGAGCAAGAAAAGGATATATTTTTTTTTTCCTGTGCATACAAACACAGAAATTTCTGGAAGAATTCACCAAAAAATGTTCAGAAAAGTAATTTCTAGAGTGAGCATGGGGGTCTGGGAATTTGGTTTTCACTTTCCAACCCTCTGACTGACTATATTTTTTTTATATCTTGAGAATGTATCATTTGGTAAAATGTTATAACTGCAAACAATGGAATCACAAGCAACACTTCAAGTCTGTGTAAAGGGTGCCAGTTCAGAGTGACACCACCATGAACAGGTGCTGTTTACACAGTGTTGCTCACCCACCACCCTGTGCTGATGGCTTCAGGTACATCCTCTTTTTGAATCTGCACAAAGGCTACTTGAGGTAGGTTTTACTAGCAGCCCCATTTTCCGGAACACAAGACTGAGTCCTGGAAATGTTGATTAACGTCACCAGGTTTCGGAGCTGGGAAGAGGCAGAGCAGAGACCCAGACCCATGTCAGTCTGATACTGAAATCTGTGTTGTTCATAGACTTTGAAAATAACTCACGAGTTTCACCCTGTGACCCGCGGTTGAAGAGATGTTCCAGGTGCACTCCCTCCGGCTCGGGTATTTGTCAGGCCAGTTGGGGCTCACCAGGGACCCCTCTGCGCTGCTGATCTTGTGTACACAGCCGGCTGGGGACAGGCAGAGAGAGACAGAGTGAGAGAGAGGGGTAGCTCACTGGTGGGCAGCAGAAGAGGTGTTCTGGAAGAGTCCCCTCCCTGAGCTCTTGTCACATGGTCATTGAACGTGGGGGCAGAGGCTGGCCTGAATCAAGGGTTCCCCGGCTCAGAAATCTGCTGATGGGTTTTTCTTTGCTGCCTTCCTGGAGTCAGGTCATCTTTCCAACTATTGCTATTTGCTTTGCAGTTGTCCTTGGAAATATGGTACAGTTGGTTAAGACCACAGGCCCTGGGGTCAGATGGGCCTCATCTCAAGTCCTGGTTCCACTGCATACACGCTGGGGGACTTTGGGAGCTTCTGTAAGCCTTGGTGTCCTTGTTTGTAAAAGGAGTGCCAATCTTTGGAGAGGGGTGAGTGCATGGATTAAATGAGATAATGCATGTGAAAGGCGCAGCGAGTGCTAACAAAGGTCTCCATCACCATGCCTTCTTTTAGTTTCCAAAGTAGTTTCAATTGGAGGCTACAGATGTTGCCCTGGTTACCGTGCTATTTGCAAAGAGTGGTGCCACGACTTGCTCAGTAAGTGGCGTTTTGGCCAATAGCTAGAGTGTGTCTCCCTCTGAGTTGAGCGCTGCGGTAAGCACTTCGATTGCATCCTCTCATTTAATCCTGTCCACCTTCTAATTGAAAGGATAAGCTGAGAGAAGGCAAGCAACCTGTTGGTCAGGGGTGGAGCCAGGACTGCCTTTGCTATTGCTGATTAGGAAGGAGAGGACCCCGAGGAGGTACCGCTGCTGCTCCTAGGCTGCAGGTTGTGGGGAGGTGTGTTTCTGGGGGTGGTGCTTCAGGCTGAGGCGGCTGGAGGGGGGGCAGTTGAGGGCAGGTCAGAGTTGGGGGCAGCTGTGTGGAGCTTCCACCTCCTCGCTGCCTCTGCTCTGGCATGAAGAGAACAGGTGCCAAGAGGGCAACAGTTCAGACATGGGGTGTCTGCTCCTGGACACCCACCCCCCAATGGGGACCCATCCCGTTCACCAGATGGAACCTTAGCTGACTTTATAATCTTCCTGGCCTCCCCTGCACCACAGGAGCTAGACGAAGGTTGTTGTTGTTGTTGTTTAGTTTTTTTAAGTTTCAGAATGACAGTTCCTTCCAAGTTCTTCCAGCCCACCTTTCAACCCAACCTGTGACTGGCTGTGTCCAGGTCAGAACGCTGGCCTTGAGGGTGGGCTTCGGAAGATGTCTGAGCTCATTCTTTAATTCTTTATTTAGCTCATTTTCCACGGAGGCCCTGGCCAGCCCGAATCCCCTAAGTCTGAAGGGCTTGTCCCAGATGGGGCGTGAAGTCTTCACCTCTTCCCTTCCCTTCTGTGTGTGCAGGGCTTTGTGGTGGGGCCAAGGCCAGCAGGCTTGTGTGTTTATCTAGATGCTCAAACACCCTTTGCAGGGTGGAGTAGGAACACAGGGAAGGCCTTTCACAGAGCGGCTGGACATCGAAAGTCATCTGGCTCTGAAGGACTCTCAGGAGCAAATGGAGTAGGGAACAAAGTCTTCCCCATTCTATTTTACTAGACTCATACATGGTAGATAAGATTACAACAGAGATAGCTGATATCTATTGACATTTCAAGTGCTTGCTATGTGTCAGCCTATATGAAATACTTGCTAAGCATTCTCTCATTTAACCCTCACAAAAACTTTAAGAAGGAGGTATGTTTAGTCTTTTTTAAACAGAAGAGGAAACTGAGGCTCAGAGAGGTTAAGTCATTCGCCCAAGGTCATATAGCTAGTAAGTGGCGGAGCCAAGATTTAAACTTTGGGGGTCTGATTCTGGAACCTGGGGTTTAACTTCTTTGCAATAATAAGTGTAGAAGAGCACTTGAGGGCCCCTACAAGCCCCCTGAAGGAGTGACTACCCTGGGGAAAATCACTCATGAGCAGGAGGCTGGGAGAAGGGAAGGCAGGCAGAAGCTGAGCCTCATTTCCGGGCTTGGCCAACCGGGGAAGAAGCGCCCCTGGCTTTTGAGCATGGGTATACTCGGGCAGCCAAGGTGACCCCCTACCCTTGACCCTGGCCACGGTCCAGCCTCACCCTCTTTGCAGTCCTGCCCGTTCTCATGGAGCCGGTAGCCGTTCCTGCATCTGCACAGGTAGCTCCCAAAGGTGTTGACACACTCGTGCTGGCAGCCGCCGTTGTCCTTGGCACACTCGTCCTTGTCTGTGGAGATCAACGGACTATCCTAAGGGGAACCACCAACATGGGAGGGCTCCTCACAGCCCAGGACCCCACTCAAAAGGAGCCTCTGCCAGGGAGCCTCGCTGATCATCGCCAATGCTGATTCTTCCTCTCTGAGGTGGGGTGGGGGGGGGGCAGCATTCCTTGGGCATGACCTGGCCTGTGTGTTCTGAATTCCCCATGCTCCTAAAGCGCTTTATGTACACATGCGTCTCCACCCCTGCTCCCCACCAAACCAAGGAGCTCCCTATAGGAGAGGCTAATATTAGTAATAATATCAACAATAAAAAAGCAGCTACCATGAATTGTTTACTAGGTGGTGGACACTAATCACTCTATACTGTACTCTCTGGGCTTCTGAGGTGGTGCTAGTGGTAAAGAATCTGCATCCAGTGCAGGAGACATGAGATGTGGGTTCGATCCCTGGGTAGGAAAGATCCCCGGAGAAGGGCATGGCAACCCACTCCAGTATTCTTGCCTGGAGAACCCCTTGGACAGAGGAGCCTGGTGGACTACAGTCCATAGGATTGCAAACAGCTGGACACAACTAAAGCAACTTAGCACATACTCTCTATATTACCTAACTTAATTATCAGACAACCTTAGGAGGGAGGTGCCTGTGTCCCCATTTTACAGGTAGGGAAACTGAGGTTGAGACCGCTAACATGCCCACGGTTACTCAGTGAGCAAGCAGCCGGTATGATCTGGAGGCCTGGGCTCTTACTCCACGACTCCATGCCTCCTCTTGCCTGCAGCGCAGATAAGCATGTGAGCCGTGAACCAGACAGCCCAGTGCCAGCCCTGCTCCTCTGCTTCCAGCTATTGTGACCTTGGGGAGTCCTTGACCTCTGTGCCTCAGTTACCTCACCTGTAAAATGGAGTCAGTCATGATGTCCTTACGTCATAGGGTTGTTGAGAGGAGAAAATGAATTAGTATAAGAAACAAACACTTGGAACAGTGTCCAGCCCCCATGTCACTGTTAGTTTCTATTTGTTATCATGGATGGACTCAAGCGTTAGCCACTGTCGTCACTGCGTTTCCTGTGCCTCAAGCCAGCAGTGTGCAGCCCTTGCCTAAGTCAGCTTCCTCCCCTACTAACCGAGGGTCAGCCTCCACTCCCAGCACCCCCCACCCCGACACGGATAACCTCGGGGCTCAGGTGTCTCCCTTCACCCTGTACCCTCTGCCTATTGCCCGTAATGGGTCACCAAACACTCAGTTTTAAACTCTGATTCCATGAGGACAGCTAAGAATCCTTCAAGGATCCTTAACAAATAAAGAACTGAAGATCACCCAGCACTTCACTACTGGAACCAGGGGCCACAAAGAGACAAGCCAGGCTCTTCTTCAAGTCCTTTGGGGGAGTCCAGCCTTTCCCACACCTCAATTTCAGACCGCTGGTCCCCAGAGCTGTGAGACAACATTTCTGTTGTTTTAAGCCACCCAGTGTGTGGTCATTTGTTTCGGCAGTCCTATAATAACATAGCTACCACTATATAAAACCCAGACCGAGGCAGAGACACTGTGAGGGCCGGGCCGCGGACAGAGACGGGTAGGTGGCTGCCCTGAGGCTGGGAGCCTGCAAAACCCTGTCTCCCTCAGTCTGTGGTCTTGTCCCCAAACCCGCACACCTGAGAAGAAATGCGCCCTGAAGCCGCGTTTGGAGACCGTGTTGTCGGACTTGAACTCCACGCGCATGTTGTTGCTCTGCGAGGTAATGACCTCGGGCGTCTCAGAGCCGCAGAACTTGCCGTGCAGTCTGGCATCAGGGGACAGGCCGCTGCGCACCTCCACGAAGTCATACTTACACACCTGCAAGGGAGCACCGTGGGGAGCCGTCAGGCACTCCCACTTCCCTCCCCCAGATCCCGGCACCCTGCAGGACCCCCTTCCTAAGAGCTGCACCCTCCAGGTGAGCAGATGGGTTTGACTGGGTCTGGCAGGAGGGTCCTCTCGACTCTCACTGGGATCCCTCCAGCCCAAGGTGCAGACAGGGGGCACGTTGGACCTGCTGTCCAGCAGTGGGCTCTGCCTGGGCCTTGGCTGGCTGATACAGTCATCCCATGACCACTGCCCATGGGAGGGAATGGGCTGTTTATGCCACCCTGGTCCCCAGATTTATCTCACCCCCTCCATTCTTTCCATCTGGACACTAAGCCCCAGATTCTAACCCCAGGGGACGTACCTGTCCTGACCACCTCCCACTCCCAAGACCCGCCTCCTCCTCTCTTGTCCTGCTTCTCCTTGGATCCGCCAAGGGTGTGCAGTTGAAATCACCTTGACAAACACCCCAGATTCCACCCAGCTACAACCCCGTGACCATTGGAGGCCACCTCCATGCCTACTGATCCCCTCCCCAGTTCCCAGCCCTGGGTCACATCCCAATAGCATCCCAGTCAATCAGAGCCTGGACACATACATCATTGCCTTCCAGTTCAAACACTTCAAACTGAAGGGAGATCCGGTACTGAGCGGGGGCCACCACTTGCCAGACACAGTTTTTGTTCGTAGGGTACTCCTTCGGCCACCCGGGACTGGTGATGGTTCCATTCAGCTTGGTAATGAAACCGCCACAGGCCACTGCACGGGAGGAAAAGAAGCAAGATTCATTTGGTTTTAGTTCCAAGTGACTGCGATTTCCCCCAAGCAGCAATAAGCCCTGCTGTTCTTTAATAACATCAACAACAACAAAAAATAGACAATCTGAACTGATTAATTCACGTCCTTTCTTCTGGTCTGTTTCAACTGAGGCTTTGGAGGGATGGAGTTGAGGACAAGTCTTCACTGCTTTTTTAAAAAGAAGACGAGGTGTTTGTGCTTACCTCTCACTCATGGGCATAGCTGGGGACTTCATGTGACTTAGGCCAAGAAATGTTTGCACCAAGCTATGTGATGTCCCTGGCTTCCATGAACAGGCAGAGTCACGCAGGTGGGCAGGGAAACACCGCCAGCCAGGTTGGCATGAAATGAATGAAATGCCCTACTTATTGTGTCACACCGAAGTGCTCACATTGATTCTTTGTTTCCATTTTCCATCTTTATAATCATGTGAATTTCACATGGTCACAGAAGAAAATGAAATTCCATGATTCCATTTGCTCAGTTGCTGGGGTGGAGCCCGGTAAAGTCATCTCATGTTTGTGGCCTTATTGAGTTGTTTTTCCCTCTAGGAAGGAGGTGAATCATCCCCCACAAGTGTTTCTTCACAGCCGACCAGCTGCCCCATCTCCATCTGTTCCCCTTCTCCTAAGACTTGTCCCCCATCCCCTCTGACTCCAGCTCAGTAGGCCCAATACTAACCTTCACAGGCCTTCTTGTCAGCAGCCAGCTCATAGCCAGGCTCACACATGCACTTGTAGCTGCCCAGAGTGTTCAGGCAGCGCTGCTCACACCCGCCGTGATCTGGCCAGGAACACTCATCCACCTCTGTTGGGGAGGAAGGTGACCCTGGTTAAGTCATCAAACAGCTGTCGGGGCTGTTCCCCATTGTGGTCCACATCCCAGGATTCCCTCTAAGAACAAGAACAACTCCTGGTGCCCGCCTTCCAAGGAGCCCCCTTCCACAGAAACTGGCAGCAGCCAGAGCAGCGAGTCTTGAGAGCACACGCGAGTACCCTGCTGGCAGGAAACAGGACTCCTCTGAGAGATGATCGGGCCTGGATAACTTGGGTAACTGTGCTCTTGGAAGAGTTTAATCAGCAGCGTTCGTTTGTGACCTTAAAAAATCTCAAAGCTTCCATACCAAAGATGATCGACTTCAATGCCATAAAACTGGGGCTCCCTCCATAAACGTGAAACGTCTCAGGACATTAAGCAAAGGGTAAGGACCAAGAGCAAGGCAGGGCAGTGGTAAAGAATCCACCTGCCAATGCAAGAGACACGAGTTCAAACCTTGGGTTGGGAAGATCCCCTGGAGAAGGAAATGGCAAACCACTCCGGTATTCTTGCCTGGAGAATTCCATGGACAGAGGACTACAGTTCATGGGGTCACAAATAGTTAGACACAACTGACCATACACGAATGTGGGCGTGAGCATGCACACATACACACATACATACACACACACACGCAAAGAGACACACTCCTAGATTAAGATATAATTATTCTCTAGGGAGAGAGCTGGAAGCTATGAGTTAAATTTTTATTACTAATTTGAAGATGTGTCCTGGGTGATCGTTAAGTTTACAGAAAACACTGGCTCTTAGGTGAGCCGATGCTCCCAGGAGAAACTGCAGGAAGAGGCCGCAGTGAGACTGAGTTAGCAGGGGAGTTAGATGGGGTTCAGCACTGTCAAGGGTCCATCGATGTGTCTGGGGCGATTAAAGAGCAGCAAACAGGATGCTGTGCAGAGAGAGAACACAACTCATTGGAGAATCACCCCACACTGTCAGCCCTGCACCTCTGAGGAAAGAAAAAACTCAGGCACTGGATGTCTCCAAAAAGAGTGTCAGACATAAAAGGAAAAAGCCATTATTTTCTGTAATCAATGTGTGGTACATTTATCCCTAAAGAGCATGCAGATTAAAAAAAAAAAAAAAAAGGCATGCAGATTGCGGCCTAACAGAGCTGCAGTCTAGTGAAAGGATGATGAGACACGGAGAGATCTTCAAACAACAAGAGCTCATTCTAGGAGAGAAAGGGTTGGGGGTGGGTAGAAGTGTTGGTTTCCTAATACCAGGGAAGGTAAGAACAGAGCAAGGACGGAGTTCACAAAATCTCACAAGACCTCACATCTTACATAAAATAAAAGGAATGAGGACATTTTCAAGTTGATAAAAACTTGAAAAGATTCCGAGTCCTGCCACCTCAGCACGGATCCACTTCATAAGATTACTGGTCAAGAGCTTTTCAGACCCTGCTGGAAAACACCCAGAGATAGAACTCTCACTGTTTTTAAAAGTATTTCTTGTTCTTTGAAATTTGAATTGTTAGAAACTCTGACTCCTGGCAACTTCTAACACGGTGGTCCTGCAGAAAATGCAAAACTTTCCACCGTCAATTCTCCTTTTTTCCATTCAAAACTTCCAGCTCAAATAAACTCACTTCCATCCAATCTCCCTGATCCACGATGCACAAAACACTCATCAACCTGGTGGCTCATCACTGGGTAAAGGACAGTTTGTAAACCCGCTATCATTGCCTATAGTGGGAGGCAGATTTAGGTGGTGGCTCTAAGAGTGATGGGTTCAACAAAAGCTCAGATAAGTTAGTAGGGAGGACTGGGTTTAGGGAACACCCTGTAGGCAAGGGGTTGAAGTTGTCCTTGTGAAGTGAGAGTGGCTCAGTTGTGTTTGACTCTTTGCAACCCCACGGACTATACAGTCCACAGAATTCTCCAGGAGAGAACACTGGAGTGGGTAGCCTTTCCCTTCTCCAGGGGATCTTCCCAACCCAGGGATCAAACCCAGGTCTCCCGCATTGCAGGCGGATTCTTTACCAGCTGAGCCACGAGGGAAACCCAAGAATACTGGAGCGGGCAGCCTACCCCTCCTCCAGGATGGGCTGGAGGATCCTACCCCTCCTCTCGTGGATCCTCCCGACCCAGGAATCCAACGAGGGTCTCCTGCATGGCAGGCAGATTGTTTACTAACTGAGCTATCAGGGAAGCCCCATAGCCACAAACAAATATAAGTACTAAGTATGCTAAAGTAGTAACAATCCTACAATTATTTACTACTTTATAATAGGCAAAGCACTTTCCTAGACATTTGCTAAAAAGTATAAAATGAGGAGAAGCATTGATAATGAGAAATAGAAAAAGTCCAGTCTTTAGTATGAGCCAAACAGACCCGGGTTGGATTCACCAGGTGAATCATCCTTCAATAAACTGGGTGATTTGACCTCTCTGAGCCTTCCTCCAGCTTTAACATGAGGATAATATCTGCTTTCAGGGTTGCGGTAATTGAAAATGAGGCCTGTAAATCACCCAGCATATAGACTCCAGGTACACAGTAGTTATTGCTCTAGACAAGAGCAGGATTGCTTTCGCAATCTCAGTGGGTGGAGACACAATGATGGGAGTAGTGAAAAGGATAAGGTCACCAGACATCCCTGAGTCAGGGCCGAGTGGAGCAGTGTGGGCCTGGGGAAGGGAGGGAGATAGGAACAGAAAGAAGAAAAAGGCAGCAAGGATGGGCCAGTGAAGGAAGACTAGATGGGCAAGAAGGCAGCAGAGCAGAGTCAAGAAACTGGCTGGAGGGCATAGGAGGAGGGAAAAAAGGAACTCTGGAAAGAGCCCATCAACCTAGAACAAGTTGAAGGGCCCAGATGGGTGGCCAGGGTTGGGGGAGACCTATGCCAGAATATGCTGTGGCCATGGACACAAATGTCACAGGCAAGAAAGGAGGACCACTGATAAGTCCCCTGGCATCCTTAGCCATGCGGAGGGCAAGAGGCTGGTGGGCTGGGTTTGTCCTTAAGCGGAGGGAGTATAGTTCCCCTGAAGACTAGAAGGGTGACGGGACGTTTGGCCATTTCTGCCCCTCCTCCAACTCGGGTGGGTGGCATGGAGGTGTACGAGGGCCCTGCCCTTGAAGGGGTGGGCCTGGGTGTACTCGGCATCACCTCCCACTGTACTGAAGTAGCACCTACTTGAAGTCAACAGGCTCGTGCTTGCTCTAGGCTATGGTGGTCAAGACTAGGTACCCCAGGAAAATTTGGGGGATTAGGGAAGGGTGGTGGGAGAAGAGGCTGAAATAGGGACCAGCTTCGCAGAGTGGGATTCTGACTCTTTTTTGCCTTCTCCAAGTGGTACCAGTAGACAGAAGGTTAGATAATGAGATGACTCAGGCAGGATCCCAAAGCTATTTCAGAGTTAAGGAAAGGGAAGGCAGGGCACATCCCTAAGCTTCTAAGGCACCTTGAAGAAAGCCAGTCACCCCCCACCACATCAAACACTCTGTGGTGGGCCCACAACACTGGGCCTGGGGATGTGGGGATCAAGGTGGGAGATCCTCCTACCTTTGATGTGGGGAACGTATCCCCAAACTGACCCTGCCAACCTACAAATGCACTCACTATCTCCCCAAGTAAGCAGGGACGTGAGGTGCTCTGCCTGCTGCCCAGCCAGCAGGCTTGAGCGGGAAAGCCATTTGGCACCAGAGGAGGGATGCAGAGGCCAACTGGCACTCTGGACAGAGCCATGTGCCAGCTGGGCCCTGGGCAGAGATTCCTGCCAACTGGCACCAAGGCCAGAGCTTCAGTGGCTGGTCCAACTCCTCCGCATGGCCTTTGTAGTTGCTCTTCTAATTTCTTTTACTGGAGAATTCCTGACACACACACTGGCCCCTGTGTGCTCACAGGACATCGTACTGATGGCCTTGTAGGAAGAAGGCTGGCAAAGGAGCTGGCTGTGTCCAGACCTCTACTAACCTGTGCTAGACCCCACATACCTGCAGAGCCCTTGAAACACAGCTAGTCTGAGTTCAGACCTGCTGTAAGGGTAAGACACACTGGATGTCCACTTAGTGTGGGGAATAAAGCCATAAAATCTCTCCCAATATTTGTATATTGGATCCTACCCGGTGGTCCAGTCCAGTGGTTAGGAATTGGCTGCCAATGCAGTGGACAAGGGTTTGATCCCTGGTCTGGGATGACTCTACATGCCACGGGGCAACTAAGCCTGTGTAACCACCACTGCTGAGCCCGTGCACCCAGAGCCTGTGCTCCGAAACCGGAGGAGCCACTGCAACGAGGAGCTTGTCCAGCGCAACTAGAGAGCAGCTCTCACTCATCAGAGCCTGTGCTCAGCAACAAAGACCCAGTGCAGCCAGAAACAAATGAGTAAAACCATTAAACAAATTTAAACAATACTGTGTGTATTGATCACATATTAACACGACAGTAGTTTTGACACGTTGGGTTAAATAAAACACGGTATTAAAACTAATTTTGCCTCTTTCCTTCCTCTTCTTCTATCTGTTTTGTACGGTAGCTGCCAGAAAGTTTAAAGTTACGCGCACGGCTTGCGTTTGTGACTCGCCTCCTATTTCTGTTGGACAGCACTGTGTTCTCTGGCTTCATTCATCCTCGTGGGAACCCTGCAAGGTAGGCAGAGCAGGGAGCAAGGAGCCCAATCCACAGATGAGAATCTGAGCCTTATTCATTCATCCTTTGCCCCATAAGTGTTTACTGAACTCACTGTCTGGCACTGGGAATACGGTGGAGGACAAAGCAGGCAGGATTGAGTCTCAGAAAGGAAAACTGACCTGCCTGAGAGCAGGGAGCTGGTAAAGGGGTGTGGGCAGGGCTAGACTCCACACTGCAGAGGCCGAAGCCAGGGCCCTCTTCCCTATACTCTCATGTGTAGAGAAGGCAGAAAGGTGATGAACGTCAGAATCAAATGAAAAATTCAAATCCCTTCACTGTACTTTCCCGTGGCTTTCAGGTCTCTGTAGAGGAAAGACAGTGAGCTGGGAAATCCTACATGTCTGGGGTCTAGTTCTAGCTCAGCCTCCTGAGAGCTTCCGTTCCTTCTGTTTTAAAATGGGGGTAATAACACCAAGCAAGGATTTTTCCTGAAGACAAAGGGAGGTAACTAATGCAGTTTCTGGCACTCAATAAATGTCTTTTCTTCCTCCTTTAATAGATAGGTCCCAAAGAGGCTTCCACCAGACCTGGCTCCTCTTTAAAGACTCAGGGTCAAGGTCAATGCTATATAGTTCTCCTTTTCTAAACGTGGTTCTGTGCAGCCCTTCTTGACATAAAGACGAGCTCAAAAAAGATGTCTTAACTGTGCACTAAGTTAGTATACATGGGCCTCAACACCTTAACGGGCATCTAAAGGGTGTCTGCCAACTGAAGTGTCTTTGAAGTACCTCGTCTGGGTACTCACTCACCCCACCCCGACACTGAGTGAGACCCTCCTCCGATGTCCACACTTCACACAACATCACTGCCCATTGGCTTACAGGTCCCCTTGGTCAGCTTGAGCTCTTGAAAACAATGACCATGTTCTCCTCTGTCCCACAGCCCCTGACACACAGTTTGATGACTGCTGAATAAACGTTAAGTGTGGAGTGGGGAGAAGATGGCATTTTCTAACAAGCAAAACAGAGTCAGTTATCACGGCTGGTCAGAGCAGGTCAAGGCTCTCGACTCAGTCCTTTATAAACCAGTTTAGCATCACAGAGAGAAACTCCCCCCACCCCACTGCAACGCCTGTTATCTCCACTAGGGCTGCCACAAAAAAAGCAGAAGGTTCAGTTGAAGTTGAATTTCAGATAACACTCATTTCTTAGTACAGTATGCAATATTTGGGACACATACTAAAAAGTTCATTCTTATCGGAAGTTTGAACTTAACTGGGCAAACTATTTATGTTCAATTTGGAAACCCTTCAATTTTAGCTGGTCCTCTCAAAAATTATAATGCTGATCATGAGTAGAACCAGGAATGAGATGTGGGTGGGTTACCAGTTATCTTACTGCAAAGAAGTCCACAACACCTAAGACCTGGGGGTGGAAATCCGGGAAGAAGAAGGACAGGAGAATTAGGACAGAGAGAATTAGAATAAAACCTCATGATTATGAGTGACAGGTTAACTAAAATGAGGTTTCCCAAAGTCATTTATATCACAGTCCTGGAACCTAGAATCTGTCACCTTATCCTTACATGGCAAAAAGGACTTTGCAGATGTGATTCGATTCAGGTTCTTGAAATGGGAGATTACGCTGGATCAGCCTGGTGGGCCCACAGTACTACAAGGGTCCTTCCAACTGAGAGCAGCAGGAGGAGAATCAGGGTCAGAAAAGGAAGCATAATGATGGAGACCGAGGTCTGTGATGCAGCCTGAGAAGGTCTCCGCCACCCTTGCTGGCTTGAAGACCAAAAACACCACCCGTCAAGCAGTGCAGGCGCCTCCTCCCAAAAGCTGGAAAAGGCAAGGAAGTATGACCTGGAGAGCTGGAAGGCGATCACATTTGTGGTGATTTGTTACAGCATCGATAAAAAGCTGATACATGGTGACAGCAAGCAGAAACTGTCACAGCATTTTTTCCAGAGAAGAAAACAACTACTTCAGAGATCCCTTCCTTAGCCAAGAAATTAACAGGACTAGACAGGATACCATGTCTACTCACGTAATGCCATCTCATTTCTTCCTGACAACAACTCGGAGATAAACTAGCAGTGTCATTTCTACAGGTGGAGAGACTGGGACTCACAGAAGATTTGTAACTTGCTGAAGACCACCCAGCCACTGTGGCTGCTAAGTCAGATGGGTGTGTCCCCAGGCTGGGACACAGGCACGTGCAGTCTGGGCTCGGGTGGGGCGGGGGCTGTGACTTTCCTGGGATCTCTACTAAGACCCCCACATTCTTCTTTCCACTATGATCACTAACCTAACTGCATTTGCGATACACGTGCTGTGGCTTGTTTTCCTGTGTTTTTTGCTTTGTTTTTGCTTGGCAAAGTATTAGACTTTGTCTTCAGTTACTCAGAATGCTATGCTTTTGCTCTGTTTCGGTTTGCTGTCGTCAGACGCCTCAAAGCAGGAAAAAATAACATTCCCACACACTCGTGTGGCACTTCTCAGCTTAAGTGTCTCCACAGCCAGTTCACTGGGGCTTCACAGCTGGTCGGGGAAAATGGGCAGACTTCCTTCTCCTTGCTTTATGGAGAGGAACACTGGGGCTTCAGCAAGGACAAAGGGATGCTGGCTCAGGTCACACAGCTGGAAATGGGCTCTTCTGACACCATCTGCTCACCTAAAACCTGAGAGAATGGGATATAAAGGGGGCAGATGGGGAGATGGAGTAAGGAAGGGGCCAGGATTTCTGGGTCAGCATAGCCAGGAGCCCGAGAAAGGAGGGAAGAGGGAAGGAGTTACTGATCAGTCACTCCAGTTACAGACTGGATATATCTGTTCAGTGGCTGCTGTTGTGCTGGTGGGCGCCCAACCCAAATGCATTGCAGAATAGCCTATATTCCTTCTTAGCAAGTGGTCTGAGGAATTCCAGGGTGCTGAGAGTGGAGAAGGCAGACCTGTCCATTCAAAAGAGTCTTTGGAAGCTGTTCTACTGGGACCAGGAATGATGGTCTTCCCATACCACTCTGGGTCTGATTTTATCAAGAGCTTGCAGAGCAGTCAGTCCCTAATGCAGCCCAGATATATTCATTTCCTGAGCACCAAACCTTCTCAGTCTCCCCCACAAGCCCTGCCCACTTGAGCATAGACTTGCAGGCTGGGAGCTGATGCTTCAGGAGCTAAAGACCTGGGCTGCCTCTCTACCCCAAATCAGGGAATGCAAGGCAGTGTTCTGGAGAGAGTTGGTTTAGGAGTCAGACTGTGACTGGATTCTTGGTCTGCCGCTTAACTATCTGAGCAACCCTGAGCCTGCCTTTTTTAACCTTGATCGAGGGCATTAAATGACATAGTGTAAATCAAGTACCTTGCACAGTTCCTGACACAATAGGTGCTCAATCAACGATAGTGACTACACAAGCAAAAATTGTTATCAATGCTCAGTTTCACTAAGGTTCCTGAAGCTAACCTTGTAAACTAATAAACCTAATTTCCAAGCACAGCAGCAAAACTTTCTGCCACAAAGACAGAAGCCAAGGCTAAGCCTGTTCCTGAGTCACTGGAGAACTCTCTCTATTGGGGAATCTCTGCGCAGCTCTTTGAATAAACGGCTCGCTGCCTCCCCACTGCAGGGAGCCTTGTTTGGTGCTAAGGTTTGTGGGTTTAGTGATTCTTAGGCCGGGGGGCAATACCTCTTCCTGTGTCTAAAATGGAAACAACTGCTAATTCATACCCTTGAAAAAATTGGCTGCAAAGCCAGCTTTATTGATAGAGCCGTCGGACACGAACTTCATCCACATTCTGTTGGAGCTGGACTTCACATCGTCTGGCTTCTCGTAGCCACAGAAGTGGCCGATCAGGGCGCTGTCTTCCGTGAAGCCATCACGGATTTCCAGGTAGTCGTATGCACAGCTGTCATGCCTTTCGATCTAAATGGAGAAACAGAGGCAACGTGGAAGATAGCAGCTCGGCCTCAAGGTTTTCAATCTAAGAAAAGAAACTAAATATCACTCTCAAAAACCTAACCAGGAGGCCAAAGGGCCCAAGTGTGTCCTGGAACTTTTCCAAGCTGTCTCCTACTTGCGTAAGGCAAGGATGAATCAAGCTGCAAAAACATTAAGTCGTGATAAACTGGGAAGAAAGAGTCAGTAAAATGCCCTGGGACCCCATTCTAGACTTTTGCTTCAGTGATTCCCCCACCCTCCCCAGCAGCCTTCAGAAAGGAGGCAGATGCAGGTTCAAAACCTGCAGAGGATTTGATACCAGATGTCCTGGCAAAATGCGCCTTGGCCTTGAAATGGCCTCTTGGGCTCCTGTTTTCAACCCCAAACTGGCAACTCGTCTTTATAGAGCAGTGGCTAAGACCAGCAGTACTCACCTCAAAAGCTTGGAAGGTAAGCCCCACGTGATACCCCTCCGAAACGGTAATCCTCCAAACACATTCCTTGGACGGTCTGTAGTCATCCGGGTAGTTAGGAGACTGAATCTGACCGGCGTCTTTGTTAATGTCTCCCCCACAGGTTGCTTTAGAAAAAAGAGCCAGGAGGAAGGGGGACCCCGTCAGAGCTTACTAAGCAAGTACACCGCTAGGTGGCTCCACGTGCCAACGTTTTCATTTCCAGTGGCCTGAAGCCTCTGGAAAGCCAGAGTTCCCTGCGTTTGCAACTCTGAATTTTTCTCCTATAAAGAAAATAACCATGGAGAGCAGTGGCTCTCTGCCTTTGCTGGGCATCACAATCACCTGGGAGATTTTTTCAAGCTCTGGGAACAGGAGTCACACCTCCAGAAGTTCCGAAGGAGGGCCACCGGTAGAGACTGATGTGTACATACGCACACCCATACTATTTCCTTTATAAAAACAAAACTTGGGACTTCCTTGGTGGTCCAGTGGCTAAGACTCTGAGCTCCTAATGCAAGGGGCTCAGGTTTGATACCCTAGTCGGAGAAGTAGATCCCACACGCCACAACTAAAAATGTCCCACATGCTGTAACTAAGACCCGGTGCATCCAAATAAGTAAATATCAAAAAACAAAAACTCGGGCCTCTCCAAAATTACAATCTAAGTCCCCAAGGGACTTTTCCTCTCGGGGAGGGAGGGCACAGGGTTATGTAGCCAGAGAGACCCAATACGTAGAATAGACAGAAGCAGAATTGCCCTGGTGGCAGCTGCCTAGAGCCCAGACCTCTTGGTTTCCTCAGTCACCATGGTGGCCTCACAGGCCCTTCCAAGAAATTAGTTGGAAATTCCTGGACGTTGTCCAAAGTCCTTGTTTCACAAATGAAACTCAGAGAGGCTGGATTCCTTGCCCAGGCTCACACAGCTACTCAGAGGTGGCTTGCATTTCCACAGGGTTCTCTAAGCCCCCAACACCGTCCCCGCTGGACTCTAATGGGGGTTGAGCAGGGTAGTGACAGGTAGACTGCCTGTGCTGAAGGGAGCCCAGCTGGCCTCTCTGCTTCCAGACATGGGGGAAGGGGACGGCGGCTACCCCACCCTCATGGCGCTGGCAGCTGCTGCCCGGGCCAGGGTGGGAAGGGGCACATGCTGAATGGGAAGAACAGAGGTACGTCAGGAGCCATACCGGCGGCCTCTCCCCTCCTGAACAAACCTTCATATACTGCGAAGAAGCCCTTGCCCAGGATGTTGCTGCTGCTTCGGAATTCCACCCAGAGCCGGCTGTCCGTGGAGACGAGGGCCTCTGGGACTTTGTCACCACAAAACCTCCCTGGGAAAGGGAAAAGAACTATCAGGCTGCTGGCAGACGGCAAGGAGGGGCTCAGCACAAGCAGAGAGAGAGAGGGCGGTGCTGCTTCAGATGAGGTTCAAGGCGAGCCGTCCTCACCGGGGACTCATCCCGTAGCACTGAAGGATGAAAAGCTGGAATGGAAACAGTGACCGCTGGTGTGCCTCTTTCTGGAGAGTCTCAGACGCCAATCAACCGAATACCCAGAATGTGGTCCCTCCCCGGCCAGGGGGTCATGATGAGTGCTGAGGGGTAGGAGAACATCTTAACAAGGCCAGGGGTGGGGTGGTGGTCTGAGCGAGTGATGAGGGTCCCCCATGGTATTTCTACTACATACATAGCCTTCTGTTTGAGGGACATGCCTTATACCTTCCTTGCCCCAGGAAGGGTTGCCAGAGGACACAAGATGACGTGATCAGATCTTGGCTTTTGAATTCCACAAGTCTGGTCACAACACCAAAAATTTAGGAATGTACACCGTGAATAAGAGCACATTCCCTTCCCCTTGTTGTCTTAGAAAGATTCCTGGGATGGAGAAGCAAGGGGCTAGGGGGCAGAGAATTGGAGAGGGCACCATGGGACCTCTGAAAGGACTTGGTGCCCCAGGTGGACGAGGATGATAGATGTCCCAGGGAGGCTTAAGGAGTTGGGAGAAGCAGAGAGCTGTGCCCCCAGGAGCAGTTCCTGGCAGAGGCTTGAGGGGCAGCAAGACCCTGGATCCCCCATGTCCCCACCTGGGCTCAGAACAGGAGTGTCTATATGGTTTCTTAAGACATTAGGGCAGGAGACAGGCGGGCAGAGTTCTTCAGGAAAAGCAGGACAGGATGGCAGCAACAGGACTCCTGGGAAGGGGATAGAAGGAACTTTCCCATGGCCCAGAGGGCCTGGACAGTCACTGAACGTCTCCCATAGAATGTCTTCTAGGGAGATTTGGACTCGGCACTGATCTACATGGGACTGGGGAAGTTGAGACAGGATAAGGCACAATAGCCACTTAGATGCCAGAGGACTGGAGACCAGAGGGGGAGGAGGCCGAACCAGGAATGCCAGTTGGGATGGCAATGCAGATGCCCCTGGGACACCAAGCTCTGGCACAATGTGTGCCCCCTACTGGCTCTCTGGGGGGGGGCACACAAATTGACCTCAATTAAGTTCCCACTATCTGATGCAAAGGGGCTCATAATTGCTATTGAACTTGCATTATTGAAAATACAAATAAATGTGTATTTCTTAAGCTTATGAATGCAGTCTATGAAATCTGGACCTTTTACAGAGGAAAAGGGGGAAGGTCAGGCCTTCCCAGAGCACGGTCATCCCGTCACTTCCAACGCCACATAAGGGTAGCAGCACAGCAAGAACAGAGTTGGGGCTGGGGTGGGAGGTGGGCTGAGCCACACTGATCAGCTCACAGCACAGACTAGCCAAGGTCTATTTGGATGGAAAGTCCATGGTTCTGCCAAGTGCTAACAGTCTGAGTCACTCAAAAATCCACTGAACATTGTGGGGGAGTGGGGAATGACTGAATGGGTATGGGTCTTCTTTGAGGGCTGATGAAGATGTTCTAAATCTGTGGTGATGGCTATACAAATCTGTGAGCATGCTAACACTGCTGACATGGATACTTTAAATGCAGAGTTGTATGCTGCGTGAATTTCATATCCAAAATCCATTTTAAGGTTCATTTGACAGGTATTTAATGGGTATCCTTTTATTGCCCTTCTGAGAAATGCAGGAGTGAGATGGGGAGGAATAACAGCCACTATATAATAAAAGACACTTGCTATTGGCCAACGGGGGTCAACATTCTTTAAGGGTAACACAGAGGGTAAAGGCTCCTAGTTCAGTTCAGTTCAGTCACTCAGTCATGTCCGACTCTTTGTGAACCCATGGACTGCAGCACGCCAGGCTTCCCTGTCCATCACCAACTCCTGGAGCTTGCTCAAACTCATGTCCGTCAAGTCAGTGATGCCATCCAACCATCTCATCCTCTGTCGTCACCTTCTCCTCCTGCCTTCAGTCTTTCCCAGCATCGGGGTCTTTTCCAATGAGTCAGTTCTTCACAACGGGTGGCCAAAGTATTGGAGTTTCAGCATCAGTCCTTCCAATGAATATTCAGGATTGATTTCCTTTAGGATGGACTGGTTGGATCTCCTTGCAGTCTAAGGGACTTTTAAGAGTCTTCTCCAACACCACAGTTCAAAAGCATCAATTCTTCAGTGCTCAGCTTTCTTTATAGTCCAACTCTCACATCCATACATGACTACTGGGAAAATCATAGCTTTGACTAGACGGACCTTTGTTGGCAAAGTAATGTCTCTGCTTTTTAATATGCTGTCTAGGTTGGTCATAGCTTTTCTTCCAAGGAGCAAGTGTCTTGGAAGGCTCCTAACCTTCCACTTCTGGCCGTCTGTAGCCTTTTGGATCTGGGGAGCTTAATAAGATGAGCTGAAACTGTTACTGAGAATTGAGCAGGGAAAAATCCATCAGACGCTGCTACGCTTCCAGTAACGGCTCCTTCAGCATCACCGATTAGTATTAGTTAGTTTTTGGAAAACAATACGTAAACCTGGGGAGGTATTTCTCACCAGTGAGGAGACAGAGCTGCTGAATGCTGGTTCACAAAAGGAACGGTTTCTCAGCCAAACCCAGTTTCAAGTCCAAATTCCTCCTTTTAAAATCCCAGCTGTCACAGCTGCTGGGGATGTTTCCAAAAGAGAGAGGGACTTCCACCGCCTTGTGCCTAAGAACCCAACCAGATGAGAGTGAACCACCCACCCTGGGGCCAGGACAACCTGCCTCTGCTCCACTATCCAGGAGGAGGTAGAAATTACAGGCTCAGCTGGATTTTACCGCCCTGTGCTTGTGTGCTTAGTCGCTCAGTCATGTCCGGCTCTTTGCAACTCCATGGACGATAGCCCACCAGGCTCCTCTGTCCATGGGGATTCTCCAGGCAAGAATACTGGAGTGGGTTGCCATGCCCTCCTCCAAAGGATCTTCCCAAACCAGAGACTGAACCCAAGTCTCCTGCATTGCAGATTCTTTGCTCTCTGAGCCACCAGGGAAGCCCCTTTACTGCCTTGGCAGAGCTAGACTTGGTAGAATAAATCACAAATTATTTCTAAGCAAAATCTCCCCAGATCACCTTGAACCTCCTGCACTGTCCCTAGACTGATGTCACCAGACTCTTACCTTCACAGTAATGGTTCTAATAAAAGCCCCCTTTTAAACTGAGCCAGTCTATACCAGACACTGTCCTATGCACTTTATATAGATTATCTATTTGTCTCCTTACTACCTTTTGAAGTAGGTGCTATTATTAATCTCGTTTCTGAAAAAACTGAGCCTTGGAGAGAATTTGAAATGCTAAAGCTGAAACTCCAGTACTTTGGCCATCTCATGTGAAGAGTTGACTCATTGGAAAAGACTCTGAGGCTGGGAGGGATTGGGGGCAGGAGGAGAAGGGGACGACAGAGGATGAGATGGCTGGATGGCATCACTGACTCGATAGATGTGAGTCTGAGTGAACTCCGGGAGTTGGTGATGGACAGGGAGGCCTGGCATGCTGCGATTCATGGGGTCGCAAAGAGTTGGACACGACTGAGCAACTGAACTGAACTGATATTCAATTTATAGAGGAGGAAATGGCAACCCACTCCAGTATTCTTGCCTGGAGAATCCCATGGACAGAGGAGCCTGGAAGGCTACAGTCCATGGGGTCACAAGAGTCAGACATGACTTAGCGACTAAACCACTACCATCATTCTCAACTTAAGTTATGCTCAAGACTGTAACCCTGGAGTAGGAAGTGGCAACCCACTCCAGTACTCTTGCCTGGAAAATTACATGGACAGAGGACCTTGCAGGCTGCAGTCCATGGGGTCACAAAGAGTCAGGCACGAGTGAGCAACTGAGCACACTGGCACACATTCAAGATTGTAAGTGCAGCAGGATTTGAACCTAAGCAGCCTGAGATCTTGACCTTCATCCCCAGTCTAACCTTCTTCATCATGCTCACCATTACTGCCACCCACCCACCCACCATCCAAAGGAACGTCTCTGTTTAGGACTCGGTTCTAAATACTGTACATTTTTGGATCAATAGACATCAAATCTGTTCTCTGGAAATGTAATCAGTATTCTCATTTCCCAATTTGGAAACAGACACATTGGAGTGATGATCAAAGACTCAAACCATAGAGCAAGGCTGTGGCAATGCCAGGCATGCCAATTTGCCTCATGCCATGGGTTCTGCTCATTTGGGAGGCTGCCCCGGCCCAGGGAGCCCCCAGTAGTGGGGCCACGCGACACTGATTGGCCGGCCTGGCCTTTCTGAACTTCCCTCCCCACTTCAGGGAAAGGGGGGAGAAAGGCTTTTGTGCACATTGTGGTGGTACAGAATGCCCAAGGATGGTTCTGCATACAAAAGTGCATTGTTAGAGTAATTCCTCTAGCAGAAAGAAGGGAGGAGAATCCAATTAATAGGCCAGCATTTCAGGTTAGTGGATGAGTTCTGTGCAGCCACCTTTCTCCCCTCTCTAGGTGCAAACTCATCAGTGACCCTTGAAACTGAAAAAATGAATCTGCTACCTTTAAGCAGGCGTGAAATGTTCTCAATCTACTTACATTTCCCTTTAATCAGGATGTGAAAAGCTGAGTCCCAAACAGCCTCCTCCCAGGGAGACTAACAGGCTGGAGAGAAACTGGACGAGAGAAAAGGTGTCAAATTCCTAAACTGAACTCTGGTTCCCGCCTTTGGAGGAGGAGTTTAATAAGGATATCAAGAAGAGGAAATGCAGATGAGGATACTACAAGAGGACTCCATGGGGAGCCATAAAGGGTTCATTCATAAAAAGTTATGCGTCCATTATGCCTGGAGTTTCACACACTGCCCTGGGAAAATATGCAATGCACAGTTTTTCAGAGCAAGATGCATACTTTCACAATCCGCTCTAATCCGCTCTCCCTCCTGCCAAAGGGGCATTGACCTGCCTCCTCCCGGCAGATTTCATGGCACTGACCCCTCCCAGGGACCAGCTCGGCCTACACAATGCACTTGTTCCAAACACAAAAGTTCACTAACAACTGCATTTGGAAACATCAGAGCAGGCCAAATAGTTGGCAAAGGAGAACTGCAAATGAAGAATGACGGTTACAGGCGCTGGGCATTGGCTGCAACACACTCGGCACACACACACACAAATACCTACACACACTCACAGCAAAAGTGTAAAACCTGAGCAAAACAAAAAACCCACACACAAAAACCCTCACTGACAATGATGAACAGCAAAAGCCCCATCGAATCAATGAACGTGTGGTCAGAGTTCCCAGGATCTGTAGTGAGAAAATTCTTGTTTCAAGTTCAAGGGGTGGCTGGAAATTCCTCTGTCGGTGCCCATTTTCAGGAGCGTGCCTTGGCCCTCTCCAGGGAACTTTAGGAACAGAGAGTGTCCCCCCTCCGGAGCTTTTCAAGTCTATCACGTTCCCTAGGGGGTATGGGGTGCCAGATTTAGCAAACAAAAATACAGGAAGCCCAGTTCAATTTGAATTTCAGATAAACAACGAATCATGCATTTTTATCTGGCAGTCCTATGGGGAGTCCCTTCTAGATTCACAGTCCCCTTCACCCCATCAGCAGGACTTCTAAGTTCTGAACTGATCTCAAGCCCCTAGCAGGCTGTGTGGCCCTGGTGAGTCGGCCTGCTCTGGGGAGTGTGGGTTTCTCATGAAGGTGTGTGATGAAGTGACTCAAAGGTCCACACGATTCCGTGTTCTCAAGAAACTCCTCCCACACAGCGTTTCTTAAAATTCAATTATGAAATATTTGGATGCATTCTTATAAAAAAGCCAAATAATCCAGAAGTACACAAACCAAACCATGAGGTTGCCCCCTCCCCACGCTTTCCTTCTCCAAGGCAACCACCTTCTTTAGTTTGCTGAGAGCGCTTGCAGCCCTGTTTCCATGTATTTGGTACTAGACAGGTACACACGCACAAATATTTATCGGTAAGTGGGATTGTTCCCTGATCCACCACATGGAGATCCTGATTCAACAGTTTCCCAGGAATCTCATAGAAATCTTCCCCACTGATGCTGGGGTGCAGCCAGGTTTTGGAACCTCTGCGACCAGGAAGGCAGCCCTCTGTTTTTATTTTGTTGCACCCAGTCGGTGCTACCTACAAAGCCACGCCTCCCCATACACACTGTGTCTGCTCACGTTGGACAGGAAGCAGAAACCCAGGGCAGACAGCCTCCACCCTGCCATCGGGTGGCATAACCCATCTGTCCCGAACCGCACACACTCCTGTCTGTCTGTGCCTGGCCTGGGAGTCAGTTTCTTGCCCTGCTTTCCTGGACTGCCAGCTACCTGACTGAACGCCCTACCAGTGATAACCTGGCATCCTCCACTCGAAGCCAGCTCTGGCTATGTTCCCACCCCAGAGGACACAAATACCTACCTATTGATACCTCTAGGAAGTTAAGCTCATGGCCCTCTGGACTGAGAGGACTTGTGTGCCCTTCCCAGGAGTAGCTGACCTGGCTGAGACCCTTTGGCCATATGGAAGCTTAGTACCTGCCAGGGCCCCTGGGGCCAGCCAGACCTTCCATCCCTGTCTCTCCTGAGCTATTCTGGAATCTGACAGGCAGCTGGGCTTGGTCTGGCAGGGAAACTGCCCACCTTAGCGCTGTCCACTCTTTCCTGCTTCCATCTTTAGTCAGCTGTCATACTCGGCCCAGTCACTGGAAGCGTCACAAGTATGGCTTCTTGCCCACGTGAAGATCTGCCAGGGACAAAGTTTGCACAGAGAACTTAGAGTGGTCCACCTCAGAAGCCCAGCCTGAACAGCCGTCTATAAACAACCCACTCTCAGCGGAGACCCTCCCAACTGACTCCTTATGCTCGGCTCCTCTTTCTGGCTCCACCATGGTGACATTCCTGGGCCAAACGAGTCCCCGTGTCCGTTGTCCTGACACCGATGCCACCAAGCCTCTATGTGACCTTAACTTTCCCTGGTCACCCTTGGTGATCCCTCTTCTGGTGATCAATCCTGAGTGAACTGACCTTTCTCTTTATGCCACCTGCCCACTGCCTCTCACTCAAAGGCCCACCTGCCTTTTCATCGATGAGTTCATGTACTGTTCATCTTCCCAAAAGAATACAGGTTTATCAGAGAAGAATTAGAAAATACAGCTAAACCAGGAACAACAAGAGAATAAATGTTTATATCCATCATCCTGAAATAACCACTGTTATTTATTTACATTTCTAAGTTTACTTAATATTTATATTGTAGGTCATAAAATGGTTCCTTCCAGTTGAATCCAGCCTGCATGATTGTTTTAAGTAATTTTGCTTTGGGTAATTTGAGTCAGGATATTTACTGTTGAGCTTGCCACACTCCCCACCACTCTTTACTTTATTATACCAACGCCATCTCTCTCATTTATACCTTATTCCTGCTGCTGCTGCTAAGTCACTTCAGTCGTGTCCAACTGTGCAACCCTGTAGACAGCAGCCCACCAAGCTCCTCTGTCCCTGGGATTCTCCAGGAAAGAATACTGGAGTGGGTTGCCATTTCCTTCTCCAACGCATGCATGCATGCTAAGTCACTTCAGTCGTGTCCAACTCTGTGCGACCCTATGGAAAGCAGCCCTGAGGGTGTCTGATTTTGCGATGCTTCATAATACATATGCTTTTGTTAAAATAGAATCTTACTGCATATCCATTTTGTAACACCTTTTGCATAGCAATGTACAACAAACATCTTTCTGTATCAATAAATAGTCCAACTTTGTTTTTAATGGCTGGATAGTTTTCCATGGAAAAGATGTATTATAATTTATTCATCTAACCCCTACTGTTGAATATTTAAATTGTTTTCAATGTTTCCTGCTTCAGTGAATGTCCCTGTAGCGAGAGCTTTGCACAGTTCCTTAATTAGTTCCCTAGGATAAATTCCAAGAAGTGGAACGGCTGGGTCAAAGAGTATTCGCAGTTTTAAAAGCTTTTAACATGTGCGGCCAAATGGAGTGTTCAGAGTTTTACAACGACACCAACCCGTGAGAGCTTCCTGTGACTGGTGGATGGCCCCTTCCAAACATTTAAGAGCATCACAGAGAGCATCTGAGCACGTCTCTTTTAAGGCTCTCTGAAGTCAACTCACCCAACAGGGGGGCTTTCCTCCAGTAACCATCCCGGACCTCCACGTAGTCGTACCAGCACAGGCGGCTTTTAAACAAATCCATGGATGTGAAGTTTAAGACGATCTGTAAAGAGTTACCGTAAAGTGAGTTTTGGCAGCCCAGTCTGAGGAGTTTTGAAGATACATCTTGCATAGCGGTGTTCTCACGTTACCCTTTAGCATACAGAGCTCTCAGACCACAGTAGGAGTGTCCTCTCAAAAACGCATTCACAGGAAACCTCATGACATTAAATAATAAACCTTAAACAGGATGAGGAGTAAACAGAGGAGATGGGTTCTATGGTTCTGTCTGGGGAATAACTTGAGCTTTTGAAGTCGCTTAGTGGTTTACAGAAAGCAAGACGCATTAAAAACACAGGCCAGGATGCGTTGAGACTGGGGATTTGGGAGGAGGTAAGGGGTCAGTGAAGTTTAGAGATACGAAAAGATCTTAAAACATCATCAATCATTCTAAAGGGCCCGGGGTGAGCCTGAGTGCATCCGAGCTTCTCTGTGATCAATGTTTCCCTGGTCCGTGACCTCACTCTTCTGAGGTGTGGTGTGTTAATAACCTTCCTGCAATTTTGTTCATTCATTCATTCATTCCACCATTGTTAGTTGACCACCTACTGTGTGCCAGTCTGTGTCGGCCAATCAAGATAGAAAGGTCAGTAAGAAAGAGTTCTTGCCTGTAAGTTCTCTGCCAAAACTCAGAGAAGGAGAGGAGGACAGATGTGCTAAATCAATTAGAACACTATGGAAGAAATGCTGAAAAGATAGGGATGGACAGAAAGGCATTCTGGAGCCTTGAGGAAGGAGAACCAGATTCTGCCCTGGGGACAAGAAGAAGGTTTCTTGGAGGAGGTGGCATTTAACCTAAGGGGAACGCGATGCATGGGTAGAGGAGGGCCAGACAGAACTGTGGTGTGAGGGCTGGACACGAGCAGACCAAGGAGACACTTAGGGAACTGTGCTGAGCCTTCAGTAGAGGTCATTGTGTGCATATCTGGAGCGAGCGGGCAGGAGAGGTGAGGAGGGAGGTGGGTTTCGAGGGACTGGGAAGGACGCTACAGTTCCTTTGGACAATCTTGAGACCCCCCCGAGGGCCATTCAGTCGGTGCCTTAGTCCACAAGTGATGGAAGGGGCTGGGTGGCCCTGCAGGCTCAGCACATGGGCCCTGCGCCCCTTCCAGCCCAGCCAGCCCAGACGGAGGTCAAGTTTGCCCTCTCCCCTCACCCCTGCTTGGAGCTCACCACGCATGGTGCCCAGGACTGTCTGGCTGCGGCTGTCCGGTGGGCTCCTCGTCTGTGCTTGGCATGTCCTCACCTGTCACCTCTCAGCTCTTCTTCTCTCCAGAGTCCTGCATAAGGGCAATGCCCCAGCCCCTGCACCCCTGACGTTTTCCCACCCGGTGGGGGGTTTGCTCACAGTCAGTTCACCTTTTTTTAGCATCTTCACTCTCCTGCTTCCAAAGACCGCTTCCTTTTCTGTTCTTATAGCCCCGGGTCTTACATCTCTACTAAACCTTTGGGCTGGAGGCTCTGCGGCGCTCCTGGCCACATGGAAAGGACTTGGGTCTTGTCCTCATCCCCTGGCCTCTCTGCTTGGAGTCTCTGTCTCTGGTTTTTGCCGTGGCAGCCTGTGCCCTGGCCGCTGTTCTCTCTCTTCTGCTGGCCCATCAACTGTGTTGTTCAGTCACCGAGTCGTGTCTGACTCTTCGCGACCCCATGGGCTGCAGCACGCAGGCTTCCCTGTCCCCCACCATCTCCCACAGTTTGCTCAGACTCATATCCATTGAATCGGTGATGCCATTAACTGGAGGGGACCTCAAAAGAAAAACACCGTCCTCCCAGCTTCCCTGTCTGTAGGGGACACCTTCACCCCAGTCACTGAGGTGCTCTACCTCGGGGTTAGTTCTCCCTGGCCTCCATTGTTTATGCCACCGCTGATGGACTTTCTTCCTTTGAGATGTCGGAGTCCCTGCTATGAGCCAGTCTTGCTCCACTTCACCAGCCCTGCTGCGCCCCCAACCATTCTGCACACCAGGTCTTCTGGATCAATCCTGCACTTACAGCTCATGTTTACCAGATCCCTCCTGTGCTCAGAAAACCTCAGTGGCTACCTATATACTTGTCTCATAAACTAAATTTGGCTTACTTTTCAGCGCCTCCAGCACCCAGCCTACCTGACCTTGTTTTCCAGGTACACCCTGATGTATCTGTGCAAATGGGTCCTTCCCAGACCCAGATCGGGGGCCCCTCCCTCCTCCCTGAGGCCTTCCCTGATTGCCCAGATAAACTTGACTTTCCCTTTTTGGAACTTTCCCCCTCTCTTAGAGTGATTCTAGAGTAGGTGAACTCTTCCCTCTCTCTTAGAGTGATTCTAGAGCAGGTGAACTCTCCCCTCTCTCTTAGAGTGATTCTAGAGCAGGTGTTTTTAGAAGCAGGAAGATCTGGATTTCTTTCCAGCTCTGAAATCTTGGGAAAATACTTCCCCTTGGACCTTTAGCTTTCTCACCTGTAAAACAACATGTCCACCACTGGGTTTTTGACAGGACTGCATGAGAAACTGTATATGGCATGTATAGTGCCATGCCTGGACATAACAGACACTCGATAAAGGGTGATTTAAAAAAATCAAGCCACACTGCGTGGACATGGAACACTAAGGGCTCTTTGCATAGCCTATCTTGAGAGTGCCCACAGCTCCACAGTTCAGGTCTCAGGACAGGCAGCACCATCTTCGACAGAGCCCAGTAATCTCCTAGGAAGTGAAGTCAGTACCGGAAAATAACCGGCCAGCTCACCTCCTGTGCTGTAGTGTGTGAGTGTGTGTGTGTGTGCGTGTGTGTGAGATGTTACTCTTCTTTCAACCTGCCTGTGGATTGAACTCACTTCAGAAGTTAAAAACAGTACTGGTGCTGAGCAAATGCCCCTCCTTCAATTAAATCAGACTCCCTAGGGGTGAAGAAAGGACTCTCAACTCCAAGTCTCTTGAAGACAGAGGTTATACCTTAGATTTCTTTCATCTCTCTCACAATGCTGGAATTCAGGAAGGAAGGGCTCGGTAATCCTTCCTAACTGGTTGCAATATAATTCTTTAGCCTTTGCTTTGAAAATTTTCAGAACGGAAATGTTATTACAACTTCCTCAGTAACATGTTCACAATGTAAATGAATGGATAATTATTCAGGCTAATTATTTAGGTATATTAGTGAGCCATGAAGACCACAGGGGAAGAGGTTGATGCACAGGAGGCGAAACTCAAATCAATCAAGTCTGCTGATTACTAACACCTCTGGAGAAGGCTGGATGAAGCCAAAGTTGAAATAACTGGGGCTGGAATTTCAATGATATATTCTCCCTGCCCCAGTCAGCATTTATAATTAGGGCTTGGTGAATCTTCTGCTGTTCACACATATCACATAGCCTCTGCTATTCAGGGCAATTCAACAATTTAGGGATTACCACATCCCTTCCTCTTCCTCCTCCTCCTCCTTCCTGTCCCCCTCCACTGGAGCCTCCTGCAGGCACAAGGACAGCAAACCTGCTCAAGGCAGACTGCTCTGAAGTCTCTTAGGTTCAAGATGACAACCACACTGTTATAAATGCCTAGAGCCAAAGGAAGGATGTGAGCATGTGGCTGTTGTGTGTGTGTGCATGTGAGTCTGTGTGTATGAATGCATGTTTAAATGTCTAGCCTGTCTGCTTTGTGGAATAATTTAGGATGATTAACTATCCAGGCTCTCCAAATCAAATTGCCTGGGGTCAAATTCCAGCTCTACAATAAACAAGTGGCCTTAGGCAAGTTCATTTCCTTACCTGCAAAATGAGTGTGGTAATAGTCACAGGAAGTGAGGACTACGTGAGAGGCTCCACATGCTATGCGGAGAACAATGCCTAGCCCGTAGAAAGTGCTCACAGTGGTTCCTAGCCATCATTCAGTCTTTCCTGGAGACACCGTGTGTCTGTCCACTTCCCAGAATCCCTCTCGCGAGCATCCATCTTGGCTGAGCGATGCGTGCGCCACCAGGAAAAACTCTGAATTAGAGTGATTGGCCAAAGTCCACCCGGAAATTAATCCCATAACCATAAAACCTGAGACTGCAAGGCACGCGGCAGACCAGTTCTCCTGGGTTCCCTTACCGTACTGCTCTCCATCTGGGTGCCCTTTCCCAATAAAATCTCTTGCTTTGTCAGCACATGTGTCTCCTCGGACAATTCATTTCCGAGTGTTAGACAAGAGCCCAGTTTCGGGCCCTGGAAGGGGTCCTCCTTCCTGCAACAAGAGAACCTGAAGGACCTTTGGTTTTGTAGAGAGGTGTAGGGGAAAAAAACAAACTTGGAGGTGCAGAAGCCCCAGTTCCCAGTTCTATATCCTGTAGTGGACGGGGGCAATTTTTTAAATGTCTGAGACTCAGATTCTTTGTTCATATAATGGAGACAAGAAGATGAACCCTGCAGAAAGGTTAAGAATATACCACCCCTGCACCAGGGCAAAAGAGACCCCTGCCCTGGGCTCAACTTTAGAGGGCTGTGGAATCTTCAGAACCAAAGGAATGTGCCTACCAGGATTTTCCCAGATCCTACACCTTAAACTGCACCCAGGACAGGAATCCAGGGTGTGCAAAGATCTCTGCCTTGGATCCATCCTCCCAAAGGTGGACAACACAGATGACCCGTCCACTTCCACAAGAAGGGAAGCCCAGCAACAGCTGTTTACAAGGTAGGTGTGGAGAATGCTTGGGACTGTGGGCTGGGGTGTGCCCTGGTTGCTCCTAGATGGAACTGGGGCTGGGAAGAGGAGGAGGGACAGCCATGGTTGGGGGCTAACTCTCCTTATAGTACCACTTTGATACACAGAATCTGAGGTGTCAAGAAATTCTAAGTTGGTCCCTTGCCTTCCAGAGCATCCTGCTGGTGTCTTCATCAAGGTAGGAGGATAGCGCCTACTTTGTTTGACCAGACGTGAGCTTGATTTAGAACTCCAGTGGACATGTAGTACACAGGCCTCCATTTGTATGGGGAAGGCGGGTGGGAAAGTCCAGAAATCATGAATGTTCAGCAAGCTTGCCCAGTAACTGGCACATAGTAGGTGCTCATAACATAACATAACAGATACCATTACTACTATGAATAATAACACTAATTCCTCATGCCTCACCCAATTCAAAGAATACAATGTCATTTCCCGAGGTGGTTTCATACCTACCTTTTCTCCTGGAGTGACTGATATCCTCCAGACACAGTGGGAGTAAGAAGGGTAGCCGTTCGGGAAACCAGGTGCAGAAAAGTTCCCCATCGTGTCCTGCAGGGTCTCCCCACATGCTGCACAAGCAAAACAAGACGTGATTCAGGCATCTGCACACGCTTCCCGCCCATGGACAGGGCTGCTAAGCAAATTCAGTTAACCAGCCAAAGCCGCAGGAACACCTTGCTGAAAAGCATGGCAGGCAGACTGACATTTCTCTGACCGATAAAAGCAAACACTAGGCCTGGGGGCAAAAAAGTAACACCCTAAGGGTTTCCTCTGAGGCTTTCAGGATTGAGCACAGCCTAGAGCTGGCTTTGAATTCAGCTCTCCAGCTGGCTGTTGGGTGGTGGGCACATGTCCCAGCTTTGCTGGGCCTCAGTTTTCTTTATCTGTGAAATGGGTGGGACCTGCTTAGAGGGTTAATGAAACCATCTGCTTTACATGAAACAGCCCAGCACAGTGCTTAACACACCATGAGTACCCCCTACATAGCAGCCATTATAATTACTGCTAATAACATCTGTGGCAGGGAGAATATGAAAGGGCAAGCATGTGGAGCAAAAAGAAAGAGAAAACAAAATACTTTGAAATGTACATCAGCTGCTAAGTGAGATCTTGTCTCTTCTTTTTCTGCTACCCACCTGTGAAAGAGCATGGAATAGTCAAGAAAAAGAAGGAAAATGACCAGCAGCACAGGAAGCTGGCACATTCTACAGTGGGATATTCTTCCCTTGAATGTTTGAGGGTTGCCTGGAGTCTGGAACCTAGTCCTATGTATGTGAGCAGTATTTCCCCTAATCTGTTCTCAAAAGAAACAATGTCTGCAGGCATAAGCTTGGAAGCTGTGGGTTTCCTATTCCCTCACCTCTAGGGATTCAGAACTCAAAGACAAGAGCATTGATTTGCTGAGTGCCCCTCAATTCGTGGGGCCACCTCCGAGGTGTGGGACACACACTTCCTTCTTTTCCTCCATTCAATGTGGCCTCCACGTGGCAACCACCTTTGCTCTCAGTGACTGCTTGAAACTGCTTGAAGATGCAGTTTGGGGAGCTGTAGGAAGGGGTGGCTGGAGAACGGCCCATCCTTGACCTCAGGAAATCCTGTACATCGGGGCTTCGATATCATGTTACTGAACAACTGCCAGGCATCGTGAGGATTACGCCCAGCAGTCAACACCCCCGAGGGTTCTGTGGAAATCATTTTAGAATAATCATCAACATTCTGCAGGGACAGACACATTACTGTATGGCTCCATGGTATTTACCAGCTGCTTCCAATCCTTCGGGGGGAAGCAAGAGGCATACATATATACATTATAACTAAATAAATACTATGGCATTTCCCAGGGAATGCTATAAGATTTCTCTTTCAATGCAGCAGGGTTATATGATACATGTGTCCTGTATTTCAGCCCTAACATATCCCCAGACGACTAATAGCTGGATGGACACATTTCCTAGAGTTTCATGATGGAGCAGTCCCACCCGGTCCTCTGCACACAAGCTGGGGCAGCCAGAGGGCTTTCCTGGGCAGGTCCAGAACACAGATGGTCGGGAAGTGGGTTGTAGGAGGAAGTGAGTCTCCCAGAACGGTGGCCTGGGAGGGGAGCAGCGCCAGCACTGCCATCCTACGGGGACCGAATATGGTTGTGGCTTTATGAGTAAGTGCATCCTGCCGGCAGTGTGGTTAAAAAAAAAAAGTGATAGGCCAATTTTCTAAGATTACCCCTATTTCAAATATTCTGTCCTATGATCATATGCAGGTCTGGTCTAAGAGTTTGGAAAAGATAACCAGACCTTTTGGTAGTAGAATTTCCTTTTTCCTCTCCAAGCCACCAAATTGCCTTTTCTCCTATCACTGGTAAAAACGTGCCTGCTGTAAAGTAGTGCTTTCCACTGAAGCTCAGCAACTTAAAGGGGCTGACGTGAGTTTCTCCTCGGGTGGCAAGCAGGTGGGGGGGAGGGGGAAGTGATGATGCTGAAGCCGATGAGATGGAAGCAAAGAGGGCAAACTCAAGGGCCGGGGCTTCTGAACTGGGAGAGAAACAGACATCTGCTGGGATCCAGTGTCCTGTCCAGCCTCCAAGGGCAGAATATCGGCCACTGTCCAGCACCTTGGATGGTTAGGAGAGCCCGAGATCACAGAAGTGACTTCATTTACAGCACTGAGATACCCTCTGCCTTCCAGTGTTTGGAAAGCCGGCTTCCACCCTTCCAAAAGCATGCTCCCCCACTCTGCCTTTCTGTAAAACCCTGGGTCATTGTTTTACCAAACCCACCTCCCCTACTCCCTTAGCAAGGAGAGCACTTTCACCCCTGTGGCACGCACACCGCGTTGGACCCCCGTTCACTGTCGCTCCACTACGACTTCTTCCTCTTCTGACCATCGGGGCTTTGCCAGAGAGTTCCAAAGCTTCCCACAAGTTAAGCTGTGGCCTCTAAGAGTCCTCACTGGCTTCATTGCCTGCAACCACTCCACTGGTTGGACTTTCCACACTGTCTACCACCTCCTAACAGCGGCACACTCCCCGAGGTATCTTCCCAGCCCCAGGGATGCTTGCAAACAGTGGTTGAGAGGTCTCTGTGGTGCTCTGGAGGCCCTGGAACCCCGTGATTTACAGTTACCTGGGCATTTGTACAGCTTCCTGGCTTGAGCTATGTCTCCCTGACTGAGCCGCACGCGCTGGCCGATGGTTGGCCTGACACCGTTGTCATCTCGTCGGGGGAGGATGGTGTCCAAGAAAACTCCTCTACAGGAAGAAAGGAGAGAGGGAGAAAGGAGAATGAAAAGTCAAGGCTGTCAGGCCATCCATGTAGGGGTTTAGAGTCTTCCTGTCCTTGTCCACACCCCATCCACATTCCTACCCCCTGGCCTGCCCACCCCTGGTGGTGTGACTCACGGGGCTGCCTGGCCTGGCACTGGCATGTTAGCATTCCATTTCCTCAGCTGCCAGCTCCCTTTCCAATGGGAAAATGACTTTGCCAAGTTTAAAAATATGCCCTAGCCCAGTGGCCCTGAGGGCTTCCTTACTGAAGTGTCCCAAGCATCTCCACAAATTCCCTGACAGGTCCGGGCCTCAGGGTCCCCCCCACCACCGCCCCTACTGCACAGTTGCAGGGAGCACCATTCAGAGATGACCGTGTGAGTGGTGCCCTCTGGAGTTGTGCAATGGGCAGCTCCCAACGTGGATAGGTCTTGGAGAGGCTCCAGAGAGAGCTTGGGAACCAGTACAGTGAGAGGTTCTCAGGGAGGGGCTGGTCAGCAAGAGCTGGTTGACAGGTTGGTGAAAGAAGGCGTTCAGGGTTTGGGGTCTTTGCTGGCAGGGGGGATAATCAGATGGAAAATGGGCTGAATACAGAGGACAGGAGGTAACAGGAGAGTTCTGGCCTAGAGATCTCTGTCTAAGGCCTGACTGCCACCTGGTGAGCTCAGACAAGTCCCTTCCCTCTCTGAGCCTCAGTTCGCCCCTTTGGACAGTGAGAGCTTGGTTTAGATGGTCATGGCAGCCTCTTTGAACTTAACCATCTCGCTCTGCTCCAGTGGGAATGAAATCTAAGAGGAGCAAAGCAGACAAAAGCCCACTAGGCTGCCTGGCTGACACTGGCCCTCTTCACATCTCCCTGTCATGTGCCTGGTTAACCCCTTGCCTGACCCTCCCACTCTGCTTCCAGACCCCATCAGGGACCTCTCCTGGAGGGCAGGGCCTTCTCCAGTTACCACCCTGTTCCTTTCCATCCGTTCTTAACCAAGAATCTGGAAAGAATCGTCTGGCTGCCTACTGACCCTTTACTCCTCAATCCAGCTGCAGTCTGACTACACAAGCAATGGTCACCAGTCACGAGCCAGTGACCAAGAAGTTGGGTGAACACTTGTCAGCACTCAGTGGCTCTCCCTGCAGCATGGTCCCCTCTGCCGGGCCCTCCCCTCTCAGACTCTCCTCTCCCTGGTTCCCCAGACACCGCTCTCTCAAGTTAGGATCTTCTCCTGCCTCCTGCAAATGCTGTTTCCAGAATCCTGCACTCTCCCTCTTCTCTCCTCTCTCCTGCTCCACCTGCTATCTGGGTTTTAACCAATACCTATAGTGTCGCTCAGTTGTGTCTGACTTTTTGCAACTCCGTGGATTGTAGCCCACCAGTCTCCTCTGTCCATGGAATTTTCCAGGCAAGAATACCGGAGTGGGTTGCCATTTCCTTTTCCAGGGGATCTTCCCGACCCAGGGATCGAACCCAGGTCTCTCACAACGCAGGCAGATTCTTTACTGTCTAAGCCACCAGGGAACACCTACAGGATGACAGCTAATTCTCTGATTCCAGTTCTAGAACCATCTGCTAAGAGACATGTCTAGTGACCCCTCCACTGCACTGTCCTATGGAGTTCTTAAATCCAATTCATTCAAAACCTAATGCACTCCATTTTTCTGCTCTTTCCATGAACCTGAGACTGAATTTGAAGGTGCCCTTGGCTTTGTCTTCTCCCTCTCACTCCCTTGTTGAAACCAGGAACCAGGGCCCGTCTGTAGCACCCTTTATCCATTTCTTGAATCTATGCCCTTCTCCTCATTCCAGACCACTGCCTTAGCTATCAGCATTCCGTTCCTGAACTCTTTTTAGTAGTCACCCCACTGTAGGCTCAGCCACTCTTCTCTCCCCACCCAATGTAGCAATGTGATCATCCTGAATATAAGGGCATGCATGTGCCCACTCCGCTTGGAGGCCTTCACCCACTTGCAACCATCACCTGAAGCTCCAGGCCTGGGCTCGCTGGCTTCAGCCTTCCTCTTCTGACTCTTCCACCTTTACCATAAACAACTTCATCCTCCTTCTTGCCCTAAACATGCCCTTAAGCAAGCTGTCCTCTGCCAAGGCTGCCCACCACCCATCTTCTTGACCACTACCAAACTCTTGTTCATATCTTCAAAACTCCATCAGATGGCTATCCCTTTTAGAAGTTCTATCCCTCCCATCCTGAGTGAGTCGTTCCCTCCTCTGGGCCTTTCTTGTCTAATTCGATATGATTCTTCTTATCAAACTGTATTATCTTTTGGGATTGATGATAATTATCTTCGGTGCTAAACAGTAAGTTCCTCCAGCAGAGAGACCAGGTCCTTCATCTCTGCCCTCAGGGGAACTATAGCAGAGCAGACCTCAACAAAGGCTTCTTGAATTAAATCCCACAGCCAAGACAGGACACTGGCATCAAAAGGTTTTGCAAAATAGCTATTTAGACTCAAAAGGGAACGCAAAAAATGCTTGTTACCTAGTTATTAGCTGTTCTCTCCTTTCTCTTCTCTCTCACTTTCAAACGTTTCCCTAAGGTCAGCATTACCTTCGAAAATATATATTAGTCCCTGTTTCTTCCTTTTTGTTTTTGTATATACTTCTTTTTTTTTTTTCTAAATCAGATTTCAAGCTCACTTTCTTTTCATTGTTAACCAGACTGTCTGCCGATGTCTGTTTCAGGACCGCTTGCCCCAACATTTCACCACCTGGCCTGTCTCTCACTATTGCCTCGTCTCTGGGTCCTTTAGAGACACTTTTGTGGAATCCCTGGTCTCCCTCACTGACCTCACCGGTTTCACCAAGAGTGAAACCACAGAGGATGACTACATAAAAGTCTAAATCCTATGAATCTAAACATGGGTGCTTCTGCTCCAATACAAAACGTTTTTACTTGTAATTGTTGTCTTGATTCCCCTGGAGAAAGACATTTTGCTGCACAAAATGCAGGGCCCTGTATAATCTCTTGGCAACTCAGACTAACTGACGCTGTGGAAACTCACAAGGTGCAGATGACTCAGCCAGCAGCCTGCTGTGAGGGCAGTGTGTGCTCACACACGCTGTCCATTCATGGGAACTGCCTACGAGCCAGGACCTGGCTGAACCCTTTAAATGCACCATCTCATTTAATCCTCATAACACCTGAAGAAGCAGGTGCTGTTGTTATGCGGGGTCCTCTCTAAGGTGAGAATACCAACCTGCAGAGCCTCAGAGACTCACTTGAGTACAAAGCTAGTGATGGGGAGCCAACCCTGGACCCGAACGCAGGCAGGCCTGGACACCCCCTCCTGACATCGTCCTCTCTCCAGCCAGTGTTTCCCACCACCCAAGAAAGAGATCTTAAGGTGCGTTAGATCCCCAATAGAGTTAGGAAGTGTGGAGACTTCAAAAACCAAAGCAGCAGGAGCAACCACGGCTCACAGTCAGACGGCTCTGCAGGCTGGGGGCCCCTTCCCACCTCCCCCCAAGCACATCCTGGGGTGGGCAGCGCTGTGGTGGGCTCCGGAAGATGTTTACCACAAGAGACGTCCCTGTGTAAACTGCTGCAGTCACATCCCCCCTTTTATATGGGACAACCCTTAGCATTGACACTCTGCTAAACTAAGAACAGCTTTGGCAGATGCCCTTAGGGAATAAAACTGTCAGCTCAGAGTTCTCCAAACAAAGACGCTCCTGTACCAGAGAACTGTCTCCTCATCTCCTGGACTCTTGCCCACGAAACCTCCAAAGATATCACTCACCACAGCCTGGGTCCAACCAAGGGGAGGAGGCAAGAACTGCAATAAACTAGAGGGAATGAAGTTGGAAGCAGACAGCTCAGTTGTAAAGACACACACAGACTGAGTTTCCCAACAGCAAGAATAGCATTTGCCCCAGAGATGACTGAATGCTCTGTAGGCATTTTCTGCTCTTTGGCAGAATCAAAGATGATGGGCAGGCTAGATCCAGGGGACACCTGACCAAGAATAATGACAGAGGGTTAAGAAGGGGGGGAAATTTAACAAAAAGTAGACCAGGAAAGACCCCTAGTTAAAGACTCCATTGATAAATATCCCCATTGAACAAAGTAGTTTTCTGAAAATCCATAAAGAAAATTAGCAGAGAGAACACGGAGACAAAATAGATTTGCTGGGACCATTCTCAGTTCTGAGTCAGGGTGTGAAGGTAACTACGGTGGATTGTTAAAATAACAAATTGTGCCTCCTAACAGCCATATCTCTCGGCAGTGTGAAGTTGCAAGTACTCCCATTAAGAGGTAGGATGTCTTTCATCATCACTTGAATCTGGGCTAGACTTGTGCCTTGCCCTGGTCAATAAAATGTGACAGAGATAATGGCATGCACATTTTAAAGCCTGGGTCTTGGGAGGTTTAATGGTTATTGCTGTGGCAGCAATCCCAGGCAAGACCAGCAAGGAATGAATCAGGATGATTCACACAGTGTCATAAAAAAAAAATAAGCTATTATAAACTGCCAAGTTTTGGGGTAGATGGTGCTGTGACAGGGTTTCCCAGGTGGCACTAGGGGTAAAGAACCTATCTGCCAATGCAGAAGAAGGAAAGAGACTTGGGTTCAGTCCCTGGGTTGGGAAGAGTCCCTGGAGGAGGGCATGGCAACTCACTCCAATATTCTTGCCTGAAGAATCCCATGGACAGAGGAGCCTGGCAGGCTATGGTCCATAGGTTCGCAGAAAGTTGGACACAACTGAAGGGACTTAGCATACACGCCAGGTATGGTGACAATAGGGAGCATCGTGGTAGCAGGAGGGGGTGGGCTTCCCTGGTGGGTTAGAAATAAGAAAAAAAAGAATTATTTTTTCTGAAAAGACAAGAAAAGAAATGTTGGTGTCAGAAGAGAAGATTTGTCTGCATTCTTGCCATGGGCTCTAGTTACAGAACTTTGCATAGTAACTGGTACATTGCAGGCATGGAGAAGGCAATTAAGCTTCTACAACCCATTAGTAGTAATCTATCTGAAATTTCCTACATAATAGAAACGTGTAGATTCTGCTTAATGAAGTGACCGCGGTATCTGCATATGGGAAGAATTGTAGTGAGATGATGGACTTTATTCCCTCACCTAGTCCCCAGCACTACAGATTTCCTGTCTCCTTGGACTCATTCATTAATTTGTTCATTTGACAAATATTTACTGAACTCTGTGCCAGGCACTGTCTTGAGTGCTGGGGAGTAGAAGAGAACGAGGTGGTCTCTACCCATAAAGACCTCAGTTCAGTGAGGGAGAGAGGAATACAACAGATAAATTTTTTTTTGATGTGGATTATTTTGAAAGTCTTTATTGAATTTGTTTTGATGCTGTTTCTGTTTTATGCTTTGGTTTTCTAGCCATGAGGCATGTGGGATCCTAGTTTCCCAACCGAGGATCAAATCTGCACCCTCTGAACCAGTGGACCACCAGGGAAGTCCCAACAGATAAATAATAATAAACAAATTTATATGAATAATTAATAGATGTTATAAAGCAATATGAAGAGTTTTGGCATCTATAAAAACAAGACCCAAGGTCCAAGGACATGGAACAATGGATTGGTTCCAAATTGGGAAAGGAGAAAATCAAGGCTGTATATTGTCACCCTGCTTGTTTAACTTATATGAAGAGTACATCATGTGAAATGCTGGGCTGGATGAAGCACAAGCTGGAATCAAGATTGCCAGGAGGAATATCAATAACCTCAGACATGCAGATGACACCACCTTTATGGCAGAAAGTGAAGAGAAACTAAAGAACCTCTTGGTGAAGGAGAAAGAGGAGAGTGAAAAAGCTGGCTTAAAACTCAACATTCAAAAACTGAAGATCATGGCATCCAGTCCCATCATTTCATGGCAAATAGATGGGGAAACAATGGAAACAGTGAGATACTTTATTTGGGGGGGGGGGGGGCTCCAAAATCACTGCAGATGGTGACTGTAGCCATGAAATTAAAAGACAGCTTGCTCCTTGGAAGAAAAGCTATGCCCAACCTAGACAGTGTATTAAAAGGTAGAGACATTACTTTGCCACAAAGGTCCATGTAGTCAAAGCAATCATTTTTCCAGTAGTCATGTATGGATGTGAGAGTTGAACCATAAAGAAAGCTGAATGTCGAAGAACTGATGCTTTTGAACTGTGGTGTTGGAGAAGACTCTTGTGAGTCCCTTGGACTGCAAGAAGAACAAATCAGTCAATCTTAAAGGAAATCAACCCTGAATATTCATTGGAAGGACTGATGCTGAAGCTTCAATACTTTGGCCACCTGATGCCAAGAGCTGACTCATTGGGAAAGACCCTGATGCTGGGGAAGATTGAAGGCAGGAGGAGAAAGGCATGACAGAGGACAAGATGGTTGGATGGCATCACCGACTCAATGGACATGAGTTTGAGCAAGCTCCAGGAGATGGTGAAGGACAGGGAAGCCTAGCGTGCTTCAGTCCATGGGGCTGCAAAGAGTAGGACACGACTGAGCAACTCAACAAGGTACAAGCTTCTCACTTGGACCAACTTGACCTTGATTCCCGGAAAAAATCAATACTCTGGCTCCACTTAGCCACCCCCAGAGCTAATGCGGTGCAAGTTGGCTATTCCCTGCACCACTTCCCAACCCTATGAGTCAGTCCCACACCCACATCCAAGCATCCCACCTCCAACATCTGCAGAGGGGGCACTCATCCTGCCTCTCAGACCCCCGGGTTAGGTCTTTCAAAGTCTCCATTTCCCAGTGTGGAAGAGGAAGCCTCAGATTCCCATATGGCAATGTGTGAGATCATATCTGTCAATCCTTCACAGTCTGGTTAATAAATTATAACATGGAATGTCGGAGCTGGAAGGGATCCGAAAACATCTGTTCCAGCTCTCTCATGAGGGAACTGAGGCCCAGGAAGGTGGAGATCTGATCCCACACAAAGCTGCCCCTGATTACTATCTATACCTCCTTCATCAGCATGGGTGAACGAGGGCTAGAATTCAGCCTTCGACTCTCAGGTCAGTGGTCTCTTCATTACATCATATTCCCTTTTGTATCTTCTTATAAAGAGCCAGAAGAAGAGTAAAGAGAACTGGGTAGTTCACTCCCATCCCAGGTGTTCCAAGATGCTGACTTTGGGCCAAACTCCACCCATTAAAGCACTGGAGAGCTCCTGCCTGGGTGCAGGATGGAGATCATAACTAACTCAGTTGTGTGGCCAGAGGACCAGTGCCCCCTTGGAACTTGGGATGCTGAGGTGTAGAGGATGTCGCCCATGGTAGTATGACCTTATCGACAGGATGCTTTCAGAAGCTGTACCCAAGAGCCAAGCAGCCTGGGTAAACAGTGTCCTTTCCACTCCCAAGAGCTGTGTGTCTCTTGAACTAATGGTTTCCTTTGATCTTGATGGACATAGAGACTCATGAAACGGACTGTTTCCCTCTTTGCTATGACCTGCTAGGAGGCATGCTAAACTAAGAACCCTAACAAAGGGTACATGACTTTGTGGCATATATTCTGAATGCCAAATAGATTCCAAGCTTCAACTTAGCTATCTACCCTTATTTTTTCCCTCTTCACATCTCCAAGTCTCCTCACCTAATTTTTTTTTTCTTGTATATATTGGGAATCACCTTAAATCTTATTTAATGATTAAATAAATAAAAAGCTGATTTTAGGCTGAAACTAGGTGGGGGGGAAATGCCAAGAGAGAAAAATAACTCGAGTGGAAAGATCTACAAAACTGGGACAAGCAGTGAAACACTTCTCTATACAAAATACTTACATGATAAGGGTAGGGTAATACAGTAATACAGAAGCAAGGGCAATATGCAAAATACCTAACACTGGGTCCAGCACAGCATGAGCTCATCAAAACCGATCCTGCTGAGGCCAGCCACAAATAACTGGCCTGCCCAGGCTTGAGGATACCAGCTACCATCACGTGTGGCCAGCAGGCAGGAGACCCGGATTTTTGTTCTCATTCCAACCTCTGCTACCTGTGAGCCCTCCAACTGGCTGGAGCCCCACTTTCTTCTAAAATGAGCCCCTGATTTACCACCCTCCCAACTCTGACACGGTCTAGCTTCCAATAAACCACACCTCTTCTAGGAGACCTGGTTGGATGTACTTTAGAAGAGGGCCCCCCCCCCGCTGGAAATTTTACGCAGAGCCTCTAAGCTATGATTCCAGCCAACCCCTCAATAATTTCCCTTTTCCAGTTTGCTGCTTGTGACATGAGGGCATGATGAAACACCAGCTTCACAATGGGATTCAATCTTATTAGCAGGAACCTGATTAGATTATATTTCACTGCAGCCCAGAGGCCACCGTATTTCAAGGACAGACATGCCAACTGTGCCAGGAACATGCGGAGACCTGCTCTCCGCAGACCTCCTGGAATCCGACCCCCGCCTGCGGCAGGCACAGTACAACACGGATGAGGCGTAACCATAGATTCCGACCTTGAGAAGGTGTTCCGGGCGTAGTGCATGATGCTGTCAAAGTCGTACATTTCTCCCAGAGAGCTCACTTCCCCAGCTTCCATTTTTAAGAAATTATACTCCTGACCTGTGACACAACACTCTGTTAACGTCTTTGAAAACCAAGGTAGGCACCTGAAAGGAGGCAGAGGAGGGGAGAAGGAGGGCCCATAGCAACTTCCGGGAGCTCTGTTAGTCAGTCAAATGACAGGCTTGGTGGTGGTTCTTCTTGTTGTTTTTGACAGATTAGAAATTTGAAACTTAGAACAGCTCTATGTGGTCCCAACCCCACCACCCAACACCCCTCCCAAAATGCCTCTCAAAACACTTAAAGTAAGTTAATAGATTAGTTATGAAAAAAAAATTGCCTTTAAATCTCTAGTCTTGTTATTGAAGGAACAAAGAAAATAAATCCAATATTTAAGTTCAATCTCAAATTCACTATTCAAACTCTTGAAAGCATTTTTAAGGCAAATATATTATTCAGTCAGTGACTTTCATGTTCAATATGAATTTCTGTATAAAACTGTTTAACACGGGGAGGTATTTTTAAGAAATCTAGACACTTTATCTGCCTTGGGATAGGCAGAAATACTGCTTTTCATGTACTTGTGTCCTAATTAGATTTCAGTTTCAAAAATATGTGTTGCCTACATCAGCAAAAATGAGTCTTCGAAAAGCAACTGGGAGAACTTTTTTTGGATGCGTAGCTTTGATGCTGCAACAGTGTTCTGGTCGATTCTGTTCCTGTTAAATGGAGTTAGATTTCACTGTCCTTTACAACATGGAATCATTTTGCTTCTGCTCTAACCTGAAAGCTCTAGCAGATGACCTCCCCAGAAAGACAAAACAAGGAAGGATAAAGTGCTGGTGACAACGGCCTCCATACTTACCAATGAGTGTCGGTCTGCCCCCAGCAACCCCTCTCTCTCCTCCCTCCTGACCCCATGGTGCTACCTGCCTGACCGCTCGCTTCTAGGCTCCATACAGACTCCTTACCTGGCTGGATGTTTTCTCTGATGATGGTTACATGCTGGTCTCTGTCTGGGCGGGTGTGTTCATGCCAGAACCCAACCACATGGCCCAGCTCGTGGGCCACAATGCCAAACTTGTCACAGTTTTTTCCAATGGATATGGCCTGTGGGCCTCCACCTCGGCGCCCAACATAGGAACAACAACTGGACAATTGCAGAAATACCCAGGTCAGCAGATCAGGGAATGAAGCTTGAAAACAATCTCATTGTCCAACTTCCCTCCCAAGGCAGGAATTCCCTCCAAAAATGGCTCTTGACCTTTTCGGTGGCCTGGAGAATCCTTAGAAAGATACAGCCTCTCCTCCAGGAAAAAAGTAAATACCTTCCCCCACCCTTCTACCCCTGAGTCTCTGATGACAAGGAAGAGACAAAGGAAGGAGCCCCTGACTTTCTGTAAAGCATGAGTCTTTTTGCTATTATCAGAGGAGCCTTAGAGATGACTTCCCTTCTGGGCACAATTATTTTTTAAAATATATATTCATTGTTCCTAATATAGAAAGCTGTAAAAAGTAAATTAAAATGGCCCATAATCCCACCACACAGATAACTTCTATAAAATGTTTTAAAAATACATGCCCATGTCACAAAAGATTTAAGTACAGTATTAAGGTTCCAAAGATAACTATTGCTGACAGCTTCTTGAATTCCAGTCCAAAAAATGTAATACATCTGTATATACACATATAATATTTTTAATTACAAAATACATCATGTACATTGTCCTTCATTTTGCCTTTTTCCCTCCTTAATTCATAGATATTTTCATAACAGTAAATGTTAACCTAATTTTTTTCAAAGCAACATAGTATTAAAATTTATTTAATCAGTCTCTTATTAACACACATTTAGACTGACTTCAGTTTTTTCTATTTAACCGAAGCCTCAGGGAAGAGAGAGGAAAAACAAACAACAAAATACAAAACAAAGAAACCATTGAGGTCTTACTTGCTTTTGGTAGGGTAAATTCCAAGCAATGGAATCAATGGATAAAAGGGTATGGGCATTTGATATTTTGATACATACTATCACATTGCAATCCCAAAATGTTGGGTCTTTTTATATGTCCATTAATAATATGTTAAATAGCCCTATTTCCCCACAAATGGGCCAGCCCTGGTTTTGCCAAACTACTTTTGCCAATTTGATAGATGAAAAGTGGTATTTCACCAAAGTTGGATAGTTTTCCATGTTTTATGTGATATTTATATTTTTTCTTGTGAACTGTGAGATCACATCTTTCCCCAGTTGGGGAGGGGGGAGGGTTGTCCATCTTTTTATTACTGATTTGTAAGAACCTTTTGAAAATTAGGGGATTAAATCTTTGACTATTAAATGCATTGCAAATGTTTCTCTCCCTTTGTTATTTCTTTTTGTTTTAGCTGTATAAAGGTTTAAAATTTTCATGCAATATCTTTCTTTTCTTATGTGCTATTTAGAAAGGCCATCTACACTGCAAGATTATAATTAATATGCCATTTTGCTTCCTTCTAGTACGTTTCACATTTCTTTTTCTTTTTTTTTCTTTTAAAAATCCTTACATCTTTGGACTTCCCTGGTGGCTCAGTAGTAAAGAATCAGGAGACATGGATTCAATCCCTGGTCTGGGAAGATCCCACATGCCGTGGAGCAACTAAGCCCGTGCACCACAACTATTGAGCTTGTGCTTTAGGGACTGCGAGCTGTAACTACCGAGCCTACATGCGCTAGAGCCGGTGCAGTGAGAAGCCGGTGCACCGCAACTATAGAGTGGCCCCTGCTTGCTGCAACTCAAGAAAAGGCCGCACAGCAATGAAGACCCAGCACAGCCAAGAATAAATACGTAAATAAAAATTTTTAAATGCCTACATCTTTGATCTGGCCAAAATCATCTTTGGTATATGAAGTGTGGTAGTATCCCAGCTTTATTTTCTTAAAAATGAGCTACTGAATTATTTCAATATTCACATATCCCTGACTAATCCATCTATCTTTCATTTAAAATGCTACCTAAATTAGTATATAAACATATTCATTTTAAGCTCTTTCATTCCATATATCTATTTTTTTCTTGAGTTCCAAATGGTTTTAATTATTATCTTCATTTGCATTTTAAAAATAATCTTATTTATTTTTGGCTCTGCTGGGTCTATGTTGCTGCGCAGGCTTCTTTCTAGCTGTGGTATGTGGGCTTCTCACTGTGGTTGCTTCTCTTGTTGTGGTTCCCAGGCTCTAGGGCACAGGCTCAATAGTTGTACACTGGCTTAGTCGCTCTGTGGCATGTGGGATCTTGTCAGGGATCGAACCCATGTCTCCTGCATTGGCAGACAGATTCTTTACCACTGAGCCAGCAGGGAAGCCCTTCATTTGCATTTTGATATCACGTATGTTGGGATAGAACATCAGACCTCTCCTCCCCTACCTCTGTCCCTATCACTGCTGTTTGTTCTCTCTGTTATTTCTACATGAAAAACTCTAATATCGTTTGTTCACGCTCTTAAAATATATGTACATACACACCCACAAATACATATATGAAGATGCTGTTTAAATCAGAATGGCATGAATTTATAGGTTATTTTAGGAAGTCCTGACATCTTTACTATGTAGGGCATTTCCATATGAGGAAACAGTATGTATTTCCATTTTTACTTCTTTTTTAAAAGTTTCCTTAGAATTTTGTTGTTTTCTTCCTATATGGCTGGCATATTTTTGCATTTTTGTTATGATTTATTTTTAGGTATATTATCTACTCTGTTTCTACTAAAGCTGTGATTTCCCCCATTATGAAAGTATTACTTTATCAAATTATTTCATTAAGGCAAAAGTTATTTACTGTTGATTAATTTTGTAGTCAGTTACCTTAATAGAGTCTCCTTTTGTTTCTGATAGTTTTCCAATTGATTTTCTGGGTTTTTTCACCACATGTCACATTAACTTCAAACAATATTTGTTCTTGCCAATATTCACTGTGTTTATCTTGGGTAGCTAAATATTAGCTAGTATTTCCAGAAAAAAAAAAAAAGAAATAACTATGGTGATCATAAACATCTTTTGTTCCTGATTCTAATAGAAATGCTTCTAGAATTATTATTGATTAACATGATGTGGGCTTTTGGGACATAGATATATATTTGATTTGTGTGTGTTATGTTAATGTGTATATGTGTGTGTGTTAAGTCAAGGATCTATCATGAAGGTATGTTGAAATGTGCAGATGCCTTTTTAGCATCTACTGAGACATGAATATGGCTTCTCTCCTTTGAGCTATCAATATGTTGAATGATGCAAATAGATTTCTTAATGTTGAACTAGTCCTGTATTTCTTAGATAAACCTTTTTGGCAGGCTACTCTTCTATTCTTTTACTGCTGTGTTCTATGTGCCAACATTTTACTTAGGATTTTGCATGGCTATTCATAAGTTAGATGAGTTTATAATTTTCTCTTTTTTAGTGCCATCTTTTTCATTTTGAGGTAGCAACACCATGACAGTTTATTAAAAGTAAATTGGAAGAACGTGTTCTTCTATGCTCTAAAAAACTTAAATAGTACCAGGATAATCTGTTTCTTGAAGTTTTGAAAGAATTCATCTGTGCAACTCTAGGTTGGTGGTATGGGGGAGAAAGTTTTTCCGACACTTTTCCAATTTCTTTCAAAGTTACTGGTCTGTGCCAGTCAGTCCTTTATATCTACCGTGAAGTCAATCACATCATCCAGGTTTCAACATTTCTTTCCCTAGAGTTTATAAAGTTCTTTTTTATGATTCTGCTGAATCTGTGGTTATTTCTCACTTTTGTATGTCTGATTTTGTATGTTTCTGCACTGTCACTTTTTTGTCTTAGACTAACAATATGTGAACTGTGAACTTCCAGAGGTTCGAACTGGTTTTAGAAAAGGCAGAGGAACCAGAGATCAAACTGCCAACATCTGCTGGATCATCGAAAAAGCAAGAGAGTTCCAGAAAAACATCTATTTCTGCTTCATTGACTATGCCAAAGCCTTTGACTGTGTGGATCACAATAAACTGTGGAAAATCCTGAAAGAGATGGGAATACCAGACCACCTGACCTGCCTCTTGAGAAATCTGTATGCAGGTCAGGAAGCAACAGTTAGAACTGGACATGGAACAACAGACTGGTTCCAAATAGGAAAAGGAGTATGTCAAGGCTGTATATTGTCACCCTGCTTATTTAACTTCTATGCAGAGTACATCATGAGAAACGCTGGGCTGGAAGAAGCACAAGATGGAATCAAGATTGCTGGGAGAAACATCAATCACCTCAGATATGCAGATGACACCACCCTTATGGCAGAAAGTGAAGAGGAACTAAAGAGCCTCTTGATGAAAGTGAAAGAGGAGAGTGAAAAAGTTGGCTTAAAGCTCAGCATTCAGAAAATGAAGATCATGGCATCTGGTCCCATCACTTCATGGAAAATAGATGGGGAAACACTGGAAACAGTGTCAGACTTTATTTTGGGGGGCTCCAAAACTACTGCAGATGGTGACTGTAGCCATGAAATTAAAAGACGCTTATTCCTTGGAAGAAAAGTTATGACCAACCTAGATAGCATATTCAAAAGCAGAGACGTTACTTTGCCGACTAAGGTCCATCTAGTCAAGGCTATGGTTTTTCCTGTGGTCATGTATGGATGTGAGAGTTGGACTGTGAAGAAAGCTGAGCACTGAAGAATTGATGCTTTTGAGCTGTGGTGTTGGAGAGGACTCTTGAGAGTCCCTTGGACTGCAAGGAGATCCAACCAGTCCATTCTAAAGGAGCTCAGCCCTGGGATTTCTTTGGAAGGACTGATGCTAAAGCTGAAACTCCAGTACTTTGGTCGCCTCATGCAAAGAGTTGACTCATTGGAAAAGACTCTGATGCTAGGAGGGATTGGGGGCAGGAGGAGAAGGGGACGACAGAGGATGAGATGGTGATGGACAGGGAGGCCTGGCGTGCTGCGATTCATGGGGTTGCAAAGAGTCAGACACGACTGAGTGACTGAACTGGACTGAACTGAACAAGTAATTAGTTTATCTACAGTTTTTTGTTTGTTTATTCAAAGTCACTCTCCAATTTATCATTTCTATAATGTGTTACCTTGTCCATTTTCTTGCTCTCATGAGGTTTATTTTGTTGCGGTGGAGGGTTTTTATGTATTCATTTGTTTTGCTAACTTCTTCAAATTGAGTATTTCACTGTCATTCTTAATTCTCAGATTTGTGGATATCTGAGGGTATAGCTTTACCCAGATCTCTTCAGTTTTGAACTGTGAGGCTTTTGCTATCTAGATGTCTTGTGATTTTAATCTTGATTTCTTTAAAATCTAAGAGTTGTAAAAAAAAGCGGGGGGGAGGGGACGTCTTAACTTAACAGGTAATGCAGGAGTATTTATTCTATTTTTGTTGTTATTATGTCTGGTTTCATTGCTTTACAATCAGAGAAATTTTAATTTTATTTTGAACTTTTAGAATACATTGAGGTGTTTTTAATAGTTAATAGATGAACCATGTTTATAAATGTTTAAGAGGCATTTTAAACATGTGTTACAGGTTATGGAATCTGGTAGACCCGCAGGCTCAACTCTATTAATTACATTTTTCCAGTCCACTACAAATCTCTACTTATTTTTTGGTTAACTTGACATTGATCTACTTGGGTTGACAGCAATGAAATAAAGTCTTCTGCCGTTGGTGTTTCTGTTGATTTCCCCTTGAAACCCTCGGGGCTTGTTTTATGACTCTTAATGCTATGCTATTTTGTGCATAAAGATTTATGACTGTTATATTCTCACTGTAGCTTGTACTCTTTTTCATTATGAAGTGTCTCACTTTTTTTTTTAGCACTTTCTGACTTTGAAAATGAATTGAAGAAACAACGAAAAAGTGTTGTCTACAACTAGAATTGTGATCTCAGCTTTCTTTTTGTTAGTATTTGCCTGTGTGCCTTCTTACCTTTTACTTTTAAACATTTCTGGATCATTTTCTTAAGTAGTCCTCTCACATATATAGCATGTAGTTGGATTTAAGATTTTGAACTAATATGAGAACGTTTTCCTTTCAGGAAAATACACCACACTTATATTTATTGGCATAACAGATAAGTTTAGTTATAATCCAATCATCTTATTATTTATCATGTTTTCTGGAGGAAGTCTGTAAGCCCATGGAGCTCACAAAATTACATGCAGAATTTTGCATAAATGTACATCCATCCAGAGGGAGCCCATAGCTCCATCAGATTCTCAGTGGAATCACCGGCCTCAAGTCGGTTCAGAATCACTTCTCCATATGAAACATTCCCAATTCCTTCAGCTTGCTCTCATGACAGGAAACACAGACCGCTTGTCATTCTGGAGTCTTCCTCTTGACCTACGTACTTTGTCCCTGGACTGTGAGTTTGTTGAGGGCAAGAAGAGTTTCTGACAAATTCTGGACTCCTATAATTACAGCATATTAGAACACATATTGTTTTAGAGAAAAAATTCAAGGCTCCTGGGCCATCTGACTTGTCTGCCTCAATCTCCACTGAGGTGAACTCACTTGCACTTACCCACACGTTCTGTAACTGAACACGATGAAGCTTTCTTCATCTGTCCTCTCTATGAAGGTCACACAGGTGTGCTTCTCCCAGTGTCTCATGGCCTGCTTAAAAATTGCCCTCTGGCTTCCTGAAACGACAGGACAGGTGCTCATCAATTCACTCGTGGGTCCGTAGCTTCCTTAGATGTTCTAGAGCATGCTGGTTCATTAACAAAGTTTGTTCCAATGATCAAAAAAAAGCTTGTTTCAGTGGCCCAGAATTAAAATGAACTAGGACTAAGGATTTCCCTGGCTAAGAATACAATATAACTTTCCCAAATAACCAAAAACTTAGAGAGTAGGAGTTTGTGAATTGGAAGAGAGGGTAAAAATAGATTTTCAAATGTCCCCAGCCTCCCAACTTTTCCTTTGCATTGAAAGTACTTTCCTAAACTTTAAAAAAATGTTACTTAGGTCATTCAGTTTGAAAAGTTTTGGCCTTTCAAGTAAATAACCAGCACTGCATTTCACCCTTTCATTTTACTTTCTACCTATAGGAGAGTATATTCCCATATGCTCTAAAAATTCTATTTGTAGGTACACTCATGATGTTTTTGCATCAGGGTTCAGTGTTTGCTGGGGGATCCTTGAGTCTAATGTTCTACAAGGCCTTTGAGAACAGATGAATTTCATACTTCCTCTGAACTTTTCTTCATATTTCCTTGATTAGACATTGAAAATAAAGCAACAAGTAAATTGGGAGCAAGAATAAAGTAATTGCAAACTCTAGGCTGATAGTTTCATCCAGTCAATAAGTATTCTTTTCAAAATCTATCAGTCTGCAATAAATAAGACAACTGTATTTTGATTTTGGTAGAAGGAATGAGAAGGATCTAGAAAAAAAGAGTTGTTTGGGAAGTACACAGGAAGGTTGCGGATGGGATCTGAATTCTGGAATGACTTTGTTGCAGAAAACCAACAAACCACTAGAAGGTTCCCATGATGATCTAGAAGATGTGGGTGTAGTGTCATTTCATTGGCCCCCAAAACATATATACAGAATAAAGAGTAACTTAGCTGTCCATTTTGGGGGAGCCATCTGGACACTTTAAGTTAAAATTGTTTATAGAACAATGATTCACCAAAACAGCAATCCTACTAATTATAGAATAAAAAATCTCTTTGTAAAGAAAGTTTTCTCTATAAAATTAGTTAATTTCTGATGAAAGTTATATAAAGCTTTGGCAAGATAAGCACACTGGATCTGAAAGAACATGGTTAAGATGCCAAGAAACAGGGCCTTCCCTGGCAGTCCAATGGTTAAGACTCTGGGCGGTCACGGCACTGGATATGTGTTTGATCCCTGGTCAGGGAACTAAGACCCCATGAGCCGCGTGGCAAGGCCAAAAAAGAAAAAAAAGAAAACAAAAACAAAAAAGATACCAAGGAACCAAAGTTAGTAGCTGATTACAACTCCTACATTTTAGTTCTTTAAGAAAACACATCTCTTTCTCTCTCTTATTAGAACTGGGGACTCCTTGAGGGGCAGAGTGGCATCTTACTGGAGGCTCTGGGATAATGCCTCAGGGACCAGGTGACCACCTCTGAGGACATAGCCCCAAATGAGACTGCAGTTTCCCCAGGCTGACTGCATGAGACCCAGTGGTCATGAGGAAGCTTGAAGCACGGCGACTGCTATGACCCCAGCATCTGTTCCATCCCACCTGAGTCCTTGCAGGGAGGACTTTGCCCACCAGGGAAGACAAAGCCCCCAGCCCCAAGCAAGCCTCATCTGGAGCTACTGACCAGTGAAGTTCCCGCCAATGACGTACGGGATGACCCCTCCCGGCCATATCCTCTCTGTCCTTGAGGTTGTGGCTCTTCGGACCCGGGGAGAGAAGGTCTCAGCTCCAGCATGCAAGGTCCCGGGGCTCTGTGGAAGCAGGGCGTTCTCCTTTCCATCTGCAAGAGAGTTGGGCTGCCATTTACTTTGCTTTTAATTCCTCCTGGGCATATAGTGAAGATTATATCACCCATGAATCCACAAAAGGAGAAATTCAGAACATGTATTCTCAAGGGGATATTGGATCTGTTCAGGGTTTTAAACCTGAGTGGAGCAAGAGAAAGCTCAGGGCTTCCCTGGGGCTCAGTGGTAAAGAATTCACCTGCCGGTGCCGGAGACACTGACTGGTTCGATCCCTGATCCAGGAAGATGCCACATGCCTTGGAGCAAGGAAACCCATGGCCTGTTGAACCTGTGCTCTAGAGCCAGGGAGCTGCAAACTCCTGAAGCCCATGTGCCCAAGAGCGCATGCTCCACGAGAGCGAAGCCACTGCAATGAGAAGCCCGCGCACTAGAGTGCAGAGTAGACCCCACTTGCCGCAACTAGAGACAAGCCCGAGGAAAGCCCGCACAGCAGTGAAGACCTAGCACAGCAGAAATGAAGGAGAAAATTATCATTTGTTTAAGAGTAAGTGTAGTGAGTGTCCCAGGCCTAGGATGGAAGTGGGTCTGGCTTGTAGGAGGTCTTGAAAGAAGCCCCATGGGACTCAAGGGCAGCCTGTGAGCCACAGAATTAAGCGACTAGGACAACTCATAGCCCTTTAAAGTGGAGCCAAGTACTCTCTTCTCAGAGCCACAGACATTGGGGAGAACAAGCTGCATCGGTCCCCTGTCTTGACCAAATATTGTCAATGCTGCAAATACTGGAAATAATTTGGCCAGCGTGACAAATAAAGTGAACCAGTCTGTGATGCTGGGAAAATAAATTATTTGCAAGATAAACCACTGTAAAATGCAGCGCCCCACAGAATCCTCCAGCTCTTCTGGATCTGTCTGTACATCTGGACCTTTGAGGGAAGATGATGGGAAAGAAACAGGGACTCTATTTAAGGCTCTGAGTTCAAGTTATGATCCCTAGGAACAGTAGAGACAGATGGGTGGGTAGAATCGCTTAACCTTGAGGCAACTGAATAATTGAATCCACATTTGTTTCATTCATCATTCAGACAGTTTAAGGTTTTGTTTTCAATCTACTTGCTTATACTCACTAAGCTCACTTTGGGGCATTTTCTCTTTCGTTTTTATATTTTTTCCCCTAAAAATTAGATTTGGTTTTGTTTATTCTTTTCATTTCATTGTTTCATTAATTTTATTTATTTACATACATCTATTTTCACTTATTTTATTCTGATGTTTCCTTTCTAGCTTCTTTTCTCTTTTTTTAAAAAAATTGAGATACAGTTCATACATCATAATAACCACCACTTTAAAGTGTACAATTTACTGGTTTTGTATATTCACAAACTTGTGCAACCATCACCTCTATCAGCTCAGCTCAGTTCAGTCGCTCAGTCATGTCTGACTCTTTGCGACCCCATGAATCGCAGCACGCCAGGCCTCCCTATCCACCACCAACTCCCGGAATTCACTCAGACTCACGTCCATTGAGTCAGTGATGCCATCCAGCCATCTCATCCTCTGTCGTCCCCTTCTCCTCCTGCCCCCAATCCCTCCCAGCATCAGAGTATTTTCCAATGAGTCAACTGTTCGCATGAGGTGGCCAAAGTACTGGAGTTTCAGCTTTAGCATCATTCCTTCCCAAGAAATACCAGGGTTGATCTCCTTCCGAATGGACTGGTTGGATCTCCCTGCAGTCCAAGGGACTCTCAAGAGTCTTCTCCAACACCACAGCTCAAAAGCATCAATTCTTCAGTGCTCAGCTTTCTTCACAGTCCAACTCTCACATCCATACATGACCACAGGAAAAACCATAGCCTTGACTAGACGGACCTTAGTCGGCAAGTAATGTCTCTGCTTTTGAATATGCTATCTAGGTTGGTCATAACTTTTCTTCCAAGGAGTAAGCATCTTTTAATTTCATGGCTGCAGTCACCATCTGCAGTGACTCTGGAGCCCCCAAAAAATAAAGTCTGACACTGTTTCCACTGTTTCCCCATCTATTTCCCATGAAGTGATGGGACCAGATGCCATGATCTTCATTTTCTGAATGCTGAGCTTTAAGCCAACTTTTTCACTCTCCTCTTTCACTTTCATCAAGAGGCTTTTTAGTTCCTCTTCACTTTCTGCCATAAGGGTGGTGTCATCTGCATATCTGAGGTTACTGATATTTCTCCCGGCAATCTTGATTCCATCTTGTGCTTCTTCCAGCCTAGCATTTCTCATGATGTACTCTGCATAGAAGTTAAATAAGCAGGGTGACAATATACAGCCTTGACGTACTCCTTTTCCTATTTGGAACCAGTCTGTTGTTCCATGTCCAGTTCTAACTGTTGCTTCCTGACCTGCATACAGATTTCTCAAGAGGCAGGTCAGGAGATCTGGTATTCCCATCTCTTTCAGGATTTTCCACAGTTTATTGTGATCCACACAGTCAAAGGCTTTGGCATAGTCAATGAAGCAGAAATAGATGCTTTTCTGGAACTCTCTTGCTTTTTCGATGATCCAGCGGATGTTGGCAGTTTGATCTCTGGTTCCTCTGCCTTTTCTAAAACCAGCTTGAACATCTGGAAGTTCACGGTTCACGTATTGCTGAAGCCTGGCTTGGAGAATTTTGAGCATTACTTTACTAGCGTGTGAGATGAGTGCAATTGTGCAGTAGTTTGAGCATTCTTTGGCATTGCCTTTCTTTAGGATTGGAATGAAAACTGACCTTTTCCAGTCCTGTGGCCACTGCTGAGTTTTCCAAATGTGCTGGCATATTGAGTGCAACACTCACAGCATCATCTTTCAGGATTTGAAAGAGCTCAACTGGAATTCCATCACCTCCACTAGCTTTTCCACATTTTGATCACCACCAAAAGAAACCCTGTATCCATTATGAGTCAATCCCTCCAGCCCTTGGCAACCAGTAATCTACTTTCTGTTTCTATGGATTTGCCTGTTCTAGACATTTCATATAAATGGAATCATGCAATATGTGGCCTTTTGTGTCTAGCCTTTTTCACTTAGCATGTTTTCAAGGTTCATTCGTGTTGTAGCATGTGTTAGTACTTCACTACATTTTATGGCTAAATAATAATCCGCTGTGTAGGTACACCACATTTTATTTACCTGTCCTTTAGTTGGTGGATATTTGAGTTGTTTCCACCTTTTTGGCTATTATGAATAATGCTGGTGTGAACATTAATGTACACATTTTTGTGTGGACATATATTTTTCAGTTCTTTTTGATATATGCCAAAGAGTGGAAGCATCCCAATGCACATAATAACTCTATGTTTAACCTTTTAGAGAACTACCAGACTGTTTTCCAAAGGAGCTGCACTATTTATGTTTCCACCAGCAAAGTATCAGGGTTCCAGTATCTCCATATCCTTGTCAACACCAATCTTTTTTATTACAGCTATGCTAAGGCTGTGCAGTGGCATCTCAGTGTGGTTCTGATTTACATTTCCCTGGGATTTCTTTGGAAGGAATGATGCTGAAGCTGAAACTCCAGTACTTTGGCCACCTCATGCGAAGAGTTGACTCATTGGAAAAGACTCTGATGCTGGGAGGGATTGGGGGCAGGAGGAGAAGGGGACAACCGAGGTTGAGATGGCTGGATGGCATCACGGACTCGATGGACGTGAGTCTGAGTGAACTCCGGGAGTTCGTGATGGACAGGGAGGCCTGGCATGCTGTGATTCATGGGGTCGCAAAGAGTCAGACACGACTGAACAACTGAACTGAACTGAATGACTAATGATGTTGAATATATTTTTGTGTGCTTATTAGTTATTTGTATATCCTCTCTGGGGTCTTCCCTGGTGGCTCAGTGGTAAAGAATCCACTTTCTAATGCAGGAGACTCGTGTTCAATCCCTAGGTTGGGAAGATCCCCTGGAAAAGGAAACGGTCACCCACTTTAGTATTCTTGCCTGGGAAATCCCATGGACTGAGGAGCCTGGCAGGCTACAGTCCATGGGGTCAAAAAAGTCAGACATGACTTACCAACTAAACAACAACATATCTTCTTTGGAGAAATGTCTATTCAAATCTTTTGTCCATTTCTCAACTGGGTTGTCTTTTGTCATTGTTGGCATTAGTTACTCTTTGTATATTCTGGAGACCATATCCTTATCAGATAAATTCGAATATTTTTTCCTATTTTGTAGATTGTCTTCTCATTTTTATGATAGTATCCTTTGAAGCACATCAGTTTTTAACTTTGATGCAATCCAATTTATTCATTTTTTTTCTTTTGTTGCTTTTTATGTCATACATAATCAATTACAAACATACCTTGTTTAATTGTGCTTCACTTTATTGAGTGTGTTTTACAAATGGAAGGTTTGTAGTAGCCCTGAGTTGTCAGATGATGGTTAGCATTTTTTAGCAGTATTTTAAAATTATGTAAAATTATTTTCAGAGGTAATGCTTCTGCAAACTTAATAGACTATAGTATAGACATAACTTTTATATGCAGCAGGAAACCAAAAAATGTGCGCAACTCACTTTATTGCAGTAGTCTGGAGCCATGAGACATTGAGGCCATGATATTCCAAGGTGCAGCATAATCCAGCCTCATAACAATTCACATCCATATTTTCGTTTAGAGTTCTATAGTTTTATCCCTTGTATTTAGATCTTCAAACATTTTTAATTGATTTTTGTGTATAGTGTGAGGTAGGGGTCTAATTTCATTCTTCTGTATGCAATATCTGGTTGTACTAGCACCATTTGATGAAAAGACTCGTTTTCCCTCCACGGGATTGTCTTGACAACCTGTAAAAAATCAACTGGCCATGCTTTTCCAGCTTCTTGAGTTAAATGTTTGGCACATTAATTTTCAATTGTTCTTCTATTCTAATATTACCATTTTAACACTGAAATTTCACTGAGTTCCTTTTTATCTACATGCCGTCTTTTGACATGTACAATTCTTTAAAAAATCTTTTTCACTGAATTTGTTACAATATTGCTTCTGTTTTATGTTTTGGTTTTTTTGGCCTAGAGGTATGTGGTATCTTAACCCCCTGACCAGGGATCAAACCTGCACTCCCTGCATTGGAGGGTGAAGTCTCAACCAGTGGACTACCAGGGAAGTCTGACACGTACCTTTCAATGTTAGACCTTGATACATTTTGTAAGTTCCATTTGGACTTTCTTCTTTGATTCTTGAATTATTTAGAGGTGTGATTGTTAATATCTAAAATATTTGTCTCTGTGTGTGTGAGTGTGTTATTGATATCCAACATTGCTTTGTGTTCCAAGGACTTATTCTTCAAGGCAGGGGTCAGTAAACTTTTTCTGTAAAAAGCCATATAATAAATATTTTTACATTTTGAGGTTAATATATTCTCTGTTGCAACTACCTAACTCTGCTACTGTAGTGTGAAATCAGCCATAGACGTAAATGAGTGGGTATGGCTGTGTTCCAATAACGCTGAATTTCCAAAAACAGATGGCAGGCTAGATTTGGCCTTCTGGCCATGGATGCTGGCCTGTGCTTCAACATATCAATTCTTTGGTGTCTTGAGCCTTGCTTTATGGAAACAGTGACAGACTTTATTTTCTTGGGCTCCAAAATCACTGCAGATGGTGACTGCAGCCATGAAATTAAAATATGCTTGCTTCTTGGAAGAAAAGCTATGATAAACCTAGACAGCATATTAAAAAGCAGAGACATTACTTCACCAACAAAGGTCCACAGAGTCAAAGCTATGGTTTTTCCAGTAGTCATGTATGAATGTGAGAGTTGAACCATAAAGAAGGCTGAATACCAAATGCTTTTGAACTGTGGTGCTGGAGAAAACTCTTGAGGGTCCCTTGAACTGCAAGGAGATCAAACCAGTCAATCCTAAAGGAAATCAATCCTAAATATCCATTTGAAGGACTGATGCTAAAGTTGAAGATCCAATACTCTGGCCACCTGATGCAAAGAACTGACTCATTGGAAAAGACGGATGCTGGGAAAGATTGAGGGCAGAAGGAGAAGGGGAAGGGATGACAGAGGATGAGATAGTTGGATGGCATCACTGACTCAATGGACAAGAGTTTGAGCAAGCTCCGAGAGTTGGTAATGGACAGGGAAGCCTGGCGTGCTGCAGTCCATGGGGTTGCAAAGAGTCGGACATGACAGAATGACTGAACAACAACGTGATCGCTTTTTATAAATGTTTCATATATCCTTGAAATAAAGTGCGTCAGTTCCCAAAACTGATGGTTGAAGAGTGCTACATATGTTGTTCAAATATTCTCCTTACAAATATTTTTGACCTCTTGGTATATCTGCTATCAAGAAAAGTGCTTTAAACAACCTTGAGAACTAAGATTGTGAATGTCATCTTTATTTTTAATTTTTCCTTTATATTTTTCAAGGCTATGTTGGTTAAGTAATACAAAGTAAGGATTGTTAAATGTTCCAGCTAAACTGTGTCTTTTATCAATAAATATCCTCTTTATCTGTAATAATGTTCATCCATAATAAAGATTATTTTGACTGATATTAATATTGCTATGTTAGTTTTATTTTGATTAGTGTTTGCCTCATATAGTTTTCCTTCATCACTTACTTTCAATCTTTTTGTGTAATTATGTTTTTTGCTTTAAATGAGTCATTCAACAGGTGTTTTCTGTGAGCAATACATTTTCCACCACAAACAATGAGACAAGCTTTGCAATGGTCATACTATTGAGGTTCAATATTCTTTTTGTTGCATATGAAATGTGTGCTAAGCCCCTCCAGTCATGTCCGATTCTTTGTTACCCTATGGACTGTAGCCCACCAGGCTCCTCTGTCCATGGGATTCTCCAGGCAAGAAGGGAATCTTCCTGACCTAGGGATCAAACCCACATCTCTTACATCTCCTGCATTGCCAGAAGTTTCTTTACCGTGAAGTATATGAAATAGTTCTTGTAAATTGAAAATTTTTTGGAAATAATTGTAGATCCATATGCAGTTGCAAGAAATAATACAGACAGATTTTGTGTACCTTTGACGGTTTCCCTCGGACTGCAAGGAGATCCAACCAGTCCATTCTGAAGGAGATCAGCCCTGGGATTTCTTTGGAAAATGATGCTAAAGCTGAAACTCCAGTACTGTGGCCACCTCATGCGAAGAATTGACTTATTGGAAAAGACTTTGATGCTGGGAGGGATTGGGGGCAGGAGGAGAAGGGGACAGCAGAGGATGAGATGGCTGGATGGCATCACTGACTCGATGGACGTGAATCTGAGTGAACTCCGGGAGTTGGTGATGGACAGGGAGGCCTGCTGTGCTGCGATTCATGGGGTCGCAAAGAGTCGGACACGACTGAGTGACTGAACTGAACTGAACTGACGGTTTCCCCCAACATTTTATAAAACTATAGTACAATATCACAACTGGGATATGGACATCTACTCAGGGGATCTCATTCAGATTTCCCCAGCGTTATACATACTCATGTGTGTGTGTGTACAGTTCTACACAATTTATTACGTGTACAGGTTTGTGTATCCACCATCACATTCATGATACTAAATAGTACTATCACCATAAGGATCTCTCATGCTGCCATTTTACAGTCACATCCAACTTCCTTCCCCCTCCCTCCCAACCCATGCCTAAACTCTCAAGCACTAATCTGTTCTCCATTTCAAAAATGTTTTCATTGGAAGAGCATTATTTAAATGGAATCTTACAGCGTATAACCTTTGCGAATTGGCTTTTCTCACTCAGCGCCATTCCCTGGAGATTCATTCAAGTTGTTGCCTGTATCAACAGTTCCTTTTTATTGCTGAGTAGCAGTACTTCATGGTATGTATGCACCACGGTTTGTTTAATCATTCACTTACCGAAGGACGCATGAGTTGTTTCCAGCTCCTACAAAGAAAGCTGTTATGAACATTAATGTACAGGTATTTGCACGAAGATTTTTACTTCTCTGTAATAAATACTGAAGAGCGGAACTTCTGGGTCATACAGCAGTTGGGTTTATTGCTGCATTCTCTATTCTGGTCCATTGCTTATCCCTCTGCTGATATAACACTGTCTTAGTACTGTAATTATATACCATCAGCCCTCTGTATCTAAGTGTAGTTAGCCTTAGGTATCCATCATTAAAAGCAAATAGCTATTCCTTCCTGATCATGACAATTTCCCTTTCTTTTCTTTGAGTGTAACTCTGTATTTTTAATTTGGGGTAAGAGGAAGATTTTATTTTTTTTCGTAGTAGTTCTCTGTTTGTAAAAGAGGCCCATGCCAATTCAGTCACTAGAATCAGAAAGTTGGCGTGTAACACATTTTTCAGCCTGAACATAATTGTTTTACTGCTAGAATTTCTAGATCGGGAGTCACACACTTGCAGCTCTTGGTATAAACCCAACCCACAGATGTGTTTTGTTTGGCCTGGATGCTTTTGGGCCACACTTTGTTTTGTTTTTTCTTAAATCTCACTTGAGAAGCCAACTTTTAAAAATCAAGGACTTTCACATAAAAATCCCAATTTTCTAGTTTTTCTTCAAAAATGAAAAGATGTGGCAACAGTGGCTCATCTTCTGTCATCTGCAGCCACAGCAGTTAAGTAGCATCTGCTCCTCACAGTCAAGGCACATGTTTTCCTGGTTGCTAGAATCTATCTCCCACTTCACACGGTTCCATCCAGCCACTTCACCCACTGACATTACCTGCTAGGCCTCTACAGACCTTTTAACTTGCTATCCCAGCCCAGGACTACAGATTGCATCCAGATTCCAAATGTTTGTGTGCTCCGCTGTGTCTGACTCTTTGCAACCCTGTGGACTACAGCCCACCAGGCTCCTCTGTCAATGGGATTTTCCCAGCAAGAATACTGGAGTGATGGCCCTTTCCTCCTTAGGAGATCTTCCAGACCCAGGGATCAGACCCACGTCTCCTGCATTTCAGGCTGATTCTTTCCCACTAAGCCATTGGGAAAGCTTCAAATGTGAGTTGCCCCCGTAGACTAGAAGCTCTGTGGGGGCAGGGACTGTGGCTGGCTCATTTACCACTCTATTCACACCCAGCACAGTGTCTGGCTGGTGGTAAGCATGGGGTGCTTTTAGGTTTTCAATTAATTAATTAAAGAATGGATGAGTTATTCTAAAAATAAACAACCAACAGTCCAAACAATTCTGCGGCGGAAACCTCTCCAAAATGTTGGCAGCCCTGAAGTCCTTAATGTTTAAATCCTGAGAATCATCCTGTCTTAAGTAATCACAGGCAGTGATGTAGCAAGTGGAAGTTTGTTATTCATTTCCCATATGGTTTTCAACAAGTCTCTTAAATTTTCCTCTGCCGCCAACTCCCCCTTGGAGAATGGGCAAAAATACTTCTCTGTTTGAGGGACTAACACTAAGGAATCCAATGTTTCTCAGAGAAGCTGCGCTTATCCATACTTGTGACCTGGTGTTATAAGGGCCTGTGTGCAGCCGAGTCAGCATGGGAAAATCTTAAGTGCACCTGGAAAGAGGCTGGAGTGTAATTTCCAGAGATGGGTTATTGAATGACAGCTTCCCCCTCGGTCCAGTGAGAAATTTAATTTGCTGAGGACTCAACACAGGAAGCATTTGCCGATTAAAAATATGTCTAAACAGATGTTCTGCTTAGCCTGGAAGAAGGATCTTAATGCAACTGTCATTATTGGATTTTCTTGGATTACTACTATCTGGAATTGGAGTCCAAATAGAAGAATGTAATTATTTATTATGGTCCAAGAATCCTGCATTTGAAGAGGAGCACAGGGGTGTCTGAAAGGATTTAACACGCTGAGGGCGGGGTGGGCTGGGGGATAAAGTCCATTTAAATTCCCTGGCTCTGGGAGTGTACCCTCTCCTCTCTGAAAAAGCAGAGCGGCTCTAGCTATTCAATGCTCCATTTCCAGCTGAAGGCACAGTCATGTCACAAACAGAACCAGGCCTGACCCAGACTTCTCAACTGAGGAACTGTGGATTTTCGATTAGTCAACCGGTCCCTCCCACACTGGAAGTAAACACCCTGATGGTCCAGCCATCTGCATAACCCTCACCTCGCGGGTGATGGGCAAACTCATAACTTGCCTGCGGTGATTCTGAAAGCCTGGGTGAAAGCGGAGACCGTGGCTTATTCTGCACAATGGTTTGATCAAGGAGCTTTTTTAAAATTCTGGTGTCTGCACCCCTGCCTTGAGATTGGGAAACTGGGACTCAATTAACCTAGAGGACTGTCAAGATGTCTGTGCTTTTTCAAGCTCCCCAGGTGATTCTGACACAAAAAGAAGCTTGAGAATCAATGAGGTAGCCCAGAGATTAAGAGCAAGAGGCCTGGGGTCCAATAGGCTGAAGATAAATCCTGCCATTCACTACCTGTGTTGCTTTAGAAGAGCCACACCGTCCCCTGAGCCCTCCTGCCTGCTGTGTGCTGGTGTCATGGGCGTGGAGCCAGGCGGTGAACAAAAAACGCCTGCTACAGTAAGAGCTCAACATGAGCTGCAGTCATCACCATCATGTTTGCACCTGGGGATAGGCTAGAAAGAATGTCCAAAGTCAGGTTCAGTTTACACCCAGATATGCTGACCCGAGTGATGTTCAGGGGTCTGGATGCTCTGGGCCCAAGTTTGAGGGATCCTTATTCTCTGGGACAACCGAATCAGGTTGCTACAGTCCCTTAAGGGACTGCTACAGAAAGGGAAAAGTCCCTTCTCTTTTATGAACATGGTTCTGGAAATCAGCCTCTATCAAAATAGTCACAGCTTCATTTGAGGAACAGTTACACACTTCATTTCATTAATCCCATTATCAGCCCCCAAATGCATGCTGAGCTCTCATCTCCAGAGAAGGAAGGCTCTCAGACCAAAGGGTCTGCCAGGGGGGTGCCGAGTGAGTAGTTCCCCAAGACCCCCAGCACTCCCCAAGGCTGGAAGCACAAATCCCCGCCGTCAAGGCTGAGGGGAGCCACATAATGCCAGGAAATAAACCTGCTGCTGTAGCCAGCCAGCCAGAGGCTCCCTTCAGATCCTTTATCCTGCTTGGGCGGTCTCTTTTTCTGGGGGTGGCAGAAGAGGGGGCCGGTTGTGATTAAAGGGGAATCTGAGATTGACACAACTTATCTTTAATTCAAACAAAACAAGAGGTACGTCGTCCACCCAGTTTGGCGCCTGACAGTGTCCTGGAGGGACAGATGGGAGGGCTAGAGGAACAAGCTAGAAGGGACCATCCTCACCTCACCCTGGGGGTCTCCTTCCTCCTCCGGCTCGCCCTGGATGCTCAAAGACTTACTCGTCTGCTGTGGTAATACTGGAGGGATTCAGACTGGAAGGATTGGCCTAACCTTGACATTGTCCTCTCCAAACACACCAGGGTCATCTGAGGGGCTGCAGACTGTGGATGTAGCCAGCTGCAGGGGCGTGGGGCATGGGTGGGGCAGTGCTGTCATCCTCCTTAAAGCACCCAAGAAGATCTCTCATCACAATGTGAATACCGCGTACAACCCAACCAGAGGCAGAATTTTAATGGGTTGCGGCAGCTTTATTCCTTCCTGTCCTCTTTAATTGTGTTTCTGTGCAGCTGCTGAAGAGCTGTGAAATCCCAGTCCAGAGGTGGACGGCGCACTTCCAGTGTTGAATCATATAATTCTTGGAAGTGAAGGTGGAGAGAAAGAAGTGGAAGGGCTACGCTCATTGAGTCCCTCTTATGTTCCAGACACATGGCTATGTGCTTTGCATAAATATTGTTTCTAATCCTTGCCAAACCTTAGATGAGGTTAACTGGATAACTTAGCCAAGGTCATAGTTACAAAGCGGCTGAGCTGGGATGCAAACCCAAGTGTGCCTGACTGTTCAAGTTTATTTGGTTGGGTCATTTTATACCTAACAAACTAGCAAATACTAAAAATCCTGACAATAACTATTGCTGGTGAGCAGACAAGATACAGTGAGGGAAGACAGTAGACGGTCTCTAAATATGGCCATAGCTCTCATTTCTGTAAGCTCACACCATTTCTCACACTAAGGACTGGAACCTATTTTCTTCTTCTTGAGGCTGAGATGGCCCTTCGGCTTTTTTTGACCAATACAATGTGGCAGAAGTAGCTTTCTGAGAGTTCTGAGTCCCAGGCTTAAGTGGACTGGTGGCTTCCGCTTCCTTTCTCTGGGAAGCCAGCTGCCATCTGTAAAAACTCTTAGTTAGACAACTAAGTTAACAACTTAGTTAGACCACCTAAGTCAGGGCTTCCCTAGTAGCTCAGCTGGTAAAGAATCTGCCTACAATGCGGAAGATCCCAGTTCAATCCCTGGGTTGGGAAGTTCCCCTGGAGAAGGGATAGGCTACCCACTCCAGTATTCTTGGGCTTCCCTGGTGGCTCAGATGGTAAAGAAGCTGCCTGCAATGCGGCGGGCCTGGGTTCAATCCCAGGGTGAGAAGATCCTCTGGAGGAGGCCATGGCAACCATTCCAGTATTCTTGCCTGGAGAAGCCCACGGACAGAGGAGCCTGACGGGCTACAGTCCATGGGGTCCCAAAGAGTGGGACATGACTTAGAGGCTAAGCACAGCACATACAACTCCGTGCCAAAGGTCCACTCAGAGACAGGAGCCATGTGGAGGCACGCTGGGGTGCTAAATAGGTGACTAAAGCTTTTTCTAGACCTCTCAACCCAACTCAGCTACTAGGTGAACGACTTTGGCTGAATGATGTCAGCCGAAGACCCACCCCACAAAGCCTAGTCAGCACACAGAATCATGCAAGATAATGAATCACAGTTTAAAGAAGGTAGTTTTTAATGCGAAAATAAATCACTTAAATTAGGTATGGTGTCTACATCACTGAAAGTGAAAAGTGAAAGTGTCAGTTGCTCAGTTATGTCCAACTTTTTGTGACCCCAGGACTATAGCCTGACAGGCTCCTCGGTCCACAGAATTCTCCAGGTAAGAATACTAGAGTGGGTAAGCCATTCCCTTCTCCAGGGGATTTTCCCAAACTAGGTCTCCTACATTACAGGCAGATTCTTAACCATCTGCGCTATCAGCAAAGAGTAATGGCAAGTCCCTCTGGTTTCAGCCTCATACCCTGTGCATCATTTTCACCATTAAGGGCTGGCCATCTGTGGCCAAAATGAAGTGATATTGAGTTTATCAGGTGTCTAGGAGCCTGAAAATCCCTAAGTCAAAATACCTTCAAGCAAGCAAAGCAGAAAAATACAGATTTTCCATGTGACTAAGAATAAGATGCACATTTGTTAGATGGTGGTGGTGGAGAGTGGGAGAAGAATCTGCCTCTCTCTAACTGAGGTCAGACAGATAAGAGGGAGTCAGCAAGCCAAGAGAGAAATGACCCAAGGACAGCAAGAGGTGATTCACAGAAGTGCACGTCCCAGTCACTGGTGAAGATAAAAGACACTGAAAGTCACCAGGAATAAGAGAAAAACAAATTAAGTAATAATAACTACTATGCTTTTGAACTGTGGTGTTGGAGAAGACTCTTGAGAGTCCCTTGGACTGCAAGGAGATCCAACCAGTCCATCCTAAAGGAAATCAGTCCTGGGTGTTCATTGGAAGGACTGATGTTGAAGCTGAAACTCCAATAGTTTGGCCACCTGAGGCAAAGAGCTGACTCATTTGCAAAGACCCTGATGTTGGAAAAGATTGAAGGCGGGAGGAGAAGGGGACGACAGAGGATGAGATGGTTGGATGGCATCACCGACTCAATGGACATGAGTTTGGGTAAACTCCGGGAGTTGGTGATGGACAGGGAGGCCTGGCATGCTGTGGTTCATGGGTTGCAAAGAGCTGGACACAACTGAGCGACTGAACTGAACTGAATACTAACTACTGTTTGTATTATTGAAAACACTGATAATACCTAGTGCCAGGGAGGATATGATGAAAGGAACACACTTATGAACTGCTATGGAAATGTGATTACACCTTTTGAAACACATTCTAGCAATGTCTGTTAAAGACGTACTCTGTAAGGATCTGTATTCAGGAACTGTACTGCAGCACTGTATATGATGGCAAAAACTTGAAGTGAATATTAACTGATACAGGAAAGATTGAACAAATCATGGTCCATACATGCCAGGAATATTTTGCAACTATTTAAAGAATAAAGAGTCCCTTGGACTGCAAGGAATCAAACCAGTCAACCCTAAAGGAAATCAATCCTGAATATTCATTAGAAGGAATGATGTTGAAGCTGAAGCTTTAATACTTTGGCCACCTGATGCAAAGGGCCAGCTCATTAGAAAAGACACTGATGCTGGGGAAAGATTTGAAGATGGGAGGAGAAGGGGATGACAGAGAATGAGATGGTTGGATGGCATCACCGACTCAATGGACATGAGCTTGAGCAAGCTCCAGAGATGGTGAAGGACAGGGAAGCCTGGCCTGCTGCACACCATGAGGTCGTAAAGAGTCAGACACAACTGAGTGACTGAACAATAACAACAACAAAAATAAGTTGAGGACTTCCTTGGTGGTCCAGGAGTTGGGAATCCACCTGTTGGTGCAAGGGGCGTGGGTTTGCGCCCTGCTCCCAGAAAATTTCACTTGTGGCAGGGCCACTAAGCCCCTGGGCCACAGCAGTTGATGCCCACTTGCTCTAGAGCCCATGCTCTGCAACAAGAAAAGCCATCACAATGAGAAGCCCGCGCAGCACAACCGGAGAGTAGCCCCCGCTTGATGCAACTCGAGAAGACCTGAGAGCAGCAATGAAGATCCAGCGGTGGCAAAAATAAATAAGTGAATAAATAACATTTAAAAAACGAATAAACTGAAATCGTAATAAGGGTCTTAGACAGCTTTGCCATGAAGTATTGATGAGTGAGAAAAACATAATGCATAAAAAAAGTATCAAATATGATCCCATTTTTTCAAAGTGATAAAATATATCTGTGTATATGTTTATGGGTTTATATGTATATTTATATGTGTGTGTATCTCTATCAATGTATATGTGAATATATGTGCATGGAGAAACACATGGAAGGGTGCATGCAAAGTTATTAGCATGTATTACCTGGGGAAGAGAGAGTGGTAATATGTGGGAAAAAAAGAAGTGAAGAAGGTAGTCAAATGGAAGGTAAAAGAAAAAATCCACAATATACATTAGTGTGAAATTATACACATATATGTGTATGTGTAAACTAAAATGACATTAAAGAAAAAACATAAAATAAAGCAAACAGTGATTTGTATTTCATCTCTGCAGAGGCGTCCCTAAAACACAGGATTCTAGCATTTTAAACGATTCCCTTTGCTCTGTGTTGATTTTATATAGAAGACATGCTACTCTCAACAACAGCCCTGATTCCTGCAGGATGCAGGCCAGACACAAACCCAGTAGCCTTTCTCCTCCAGCACACTTTCTGAACAGGAAAACCTTCATCCAAAGTGAGATGCTTGCAGTGAGGCGCCTCCTGTAATCTCCAGGCTAGAATCTCCGAGAGCGCACACACATCTGGGCGCTGCTGTGCAGACAGGCGGAGGTGGTGCCTCCAGGAAGACCCCTGCTGATGGTGGCCCTGACCACAGCCAGCCACTCCCACAGCACTCCCGCCCCCAGAGAAGCCCACGGGGGTCTCTGCGCTACACCTGCCTCCCCAGCCCCCACTCCAGCTTTATTTCCCTTCCTTGCCTCTCCAGCCCACTCATTCTGTAAGACCCCCAGTGCCCATAGCCTCATCATGCCACCTCTTGATTCTTCGGGCCCTCAGCCCACCAGCCAAGCACCAGAGAGAAAAATCAAGTCCAGACTGTAGGGTTTAACTGGAGGTCATCCAGTCCCCGAGCAACCAAACCCCATGGTTGTACCTTTCTCTGGCAACTGGCCCACCTCACTCAACCAGAGGACTCACTCTCTCACCCACAGTCTTTGCTGCTTCTAGTCCACTAAGGTTGAAAGTAAAAGGTACAAGACGAGGTTCCCAAAGGGCTTCCCTGGTGGCTCAGATGGTAAAGAATCCACTTGCAATGCAGGAGACCCGGGTTCGATCCCTGGGTTAGGAAGATGCCCTGGAGAAGGGAATGGCTACCCACTCCAGTATTCTGGCCTGGAGAATTCCATGGACAGAGGAGGCTGGCAGGCTACAGTCCATGGGGTCACAAAGGGTCAGACATGGCAGAGCTACCAACACACATGAGGCTCCCAAAGCTGGCACCAGGGAGGCAGGAGAGATACAGGGAGCGACAGGAGCTCGAGAGTGGTGACGGTGGCACAACACTGCATAGGTAACTAACGCCACGAAATGGGACACACTCAAATGCTTAAAAATCTTACATGAAATTTACAACAACTGAAAGAAAAAAGTACCCCCAGGCCTGGTGGGGTCTCACATTACCCTCTCTGGCTTCCTCGCTGCTGGCATTCGTGGCTGTAGCATTTGGCCAGCTCCCAGATGGCTGCTCTCCAAGCCCACCTAAAGGAACAAAGAAGAGACACGTGAGGACATGCTAGCCTTCTTCGCATCAGCACCATGAAATGAGGGGACAAACCTGGTCACCTGGGTAATGAGCAGAATCACCAGTGGATCAGTAAAGGTTTGTGGGGTTTTTTTTTTTTTTTTTGGTTTGTTTATCTTTTAAATATTTATTCATTCAGATGCTTCTGGTCTTCTTCGAGTCGTGTGGGATCTTTCATTGTGGAGCATGGACTCTCTAGGGGTGGTGCAAGGGCTCCGGAGTGCTTAGGCTTAGTTGCCGTGTGGCATGTGGGGATCTTAGTTCCCTGACTCATGCATTACAAGGCGAATTCTTAACCACAAGACCACCAGGGACGTCCCCAAAGATTTGTTTAACAAAGGATATCCAGGCTCCTACCACGTGCGGGGGGCTGTTCTCAATGCTGAAGCTAAAAAGAACTTGCTTTCTTATAACCATGCACTTAGTTCACAAATTATTAATAAAGTAGCCTTTCCTCAATCAGTTCAGGGTACTTGGAGTGAAATATACAAAGTGAACAGAGGAATACTATCGTCAGCTTCTTCACCCTCGCCTCCCTGAGAAAGCCCAGTACACAAAGGATGCTCTCTGGTTCTAAAGCGCCTGGTGTGGGATGCAGGGAAACGTCACTAGTGCTGCTCCTGACTGTGTGATATGACAGTGGCTGCTGCCTCGGCTTAAACTTAGGTAACCTGGCTTCCTCTTTGGGATGAGTCTCCTTTTAGAGACTTCCCTGTTTACTTTATAAATCAGACTCCGCAGACACAGCCTCAATCAAGAGCAGTGATCCACAATCTCATTTGCTAGTATCATCTAGAAACCAGGTTCCCACCTGACCCACCAGGAAGATAGTTTATCACTGTCCACTATTAGACCTACTGTGAACCAGGTACAGCCACAGGGAGCAGGGATCCACCAGTGAACAAGACAGATGGTGCATCAGTTCCAAATGGGCGGCTGGACGATACATGGTAGGTAAGAAAATAAAGGAATGATATGATTGCAGGTTCAGAAAATGCTCTGAAGACCAAATGCAGCATGCAATAAAGTGGACTGGAGCAGCCTCTTAGAAAGTTGTCAGAGAAGGCCCTGCAGGGAGATGACATTTGGGTTGAGACTTGGAAGATAAGGAGCCGGCCACATGGAGATCCAGGCCAGTGCATCCCAGCAGGAGGATTTGGAAAAGAAACTAGTTCGGGAATGGGCGTGTGTTGTCGAGGTGTTGACCGCGGTAGGCAGGCAGGGAGGCTGGATCTGCAGGGATATCAGGAATACATTAACAGTTGGAGGCAGAGCAACAGGAGAGGCTGATGGCTTAGACATGAGGGACTGAGAAGGGGACCCAGTGTCTCCTGCATTCAGTGGTTAAGCAGTTGGGTGGGTCAGGATACCCCAAAGCAGATTTAAGGATAAATCCTGTATCCAGGAGACTATGAAACCACATCAAAACATCTACAGAACAAGCTACTGGTGCAAAATTATTTCTTCTTGAGTTTGTTTAGAAAAGTGCAGCTTACAAAGCAGTTTCCCCATCTCCCCTTTGACTTGGCTTAAAAAACTCTATGGCAGAAGTGTAACCCAATTTTACAGAGAGAAAATAGACACAAAATGATCAGCCCAGGGTTGCCAGTCCATATGGGAAGCTGAGGGCTCAAGACAGTTTCCTGGTCAGAAGCTCAATGATGTTTCCTGTGTCCCAGAGGTCACAGGCTTCCAGTGCTGCCCAAAGAAGGGTCCTAAACATGGAACCTAATGCCCTGGCCCTGGACAACCCCGATAGACTGCTCTGCTGTTCCAGAATCCCAACTCTTGACTCACAGACCACCTCTTTCCCTCTGGTGACTGATGCAGGCGGTGGCCCAGGCGTGCGAGGATATTTTTGCATGCCTTCATCTTGCTGTCCACTGCTTTTCTGGCCAACTCCAAATCCACTCACACGCTCCCTGCAGCTGCTGGGGACTTTGCTGCCAGCTCCCAGCCCTCTGGGTATTCTTTCAGTTGCAATATCATTTCCTCTTGGGCTAAAGGTCAGGGGAAATCCTGATGGTATGAAAATCTCTGGCCTGCAGAGGAATATGCCGGTGAGCAGACTGAAGGAGAGCCTGAGGCCAAGGCTAGCTTCATCTTTACTCCCTATGTGAGCATGGATGGGACCTTGGGTGTTAGGACTTTTCATCTGTCAAATGGGTCATTGCAAGTTTTGAATGAGGTAATGGTTTGTTTAGGCATTCGCTCATTCAACAAATATTTGTCTGACACCTGCCACATGCCAGATGCTGTTTCTGCTGCTCAGGATATGACTGAACAATCTCTACTCTGACCTCACGGAAATTATATTCTGGTGGATAGTAGAGGAGATAACAAATAGAAGACTCAATATATGTCGGTTGTTGATGAGCTCTATGAAGAAAAGAGTGGAGGGGAACAGGGAATGCTAGGGGTGAGGGGTTGCCATTTCACACAGGCAGAAAAGCAGAACCCTGAAGAAAGTGAAGGAAAGGGTCTGCAGATATTTGGGGAAAAGCATTCCAACTGAAGGAACAGCAGGTGCAAAGGCCCTGGGGTGAGAGTGTGCTTGGCAGTAGGCAGGTGGGTGTGACTGGAATGGAATGAGCTAGGCAAAGAATAGTAGGTGCTGAGGTCAGTGAGCAGTGGGGGGTCTGGAGCTGTGGGGGACCTTGCAGGCCATTTTCAAAATGAGGGCTTTTATTCCAAGAGATCTAAATGGGAGCCAGAGGACATGAAAGGATTCTGTAACTGCACTGGGTCTGAATATAATCAGGGGTATTAGTAGTGGGCAGTAGGGGGCACAGAAGCTGGGATTTGAAAGATTTCCATGTAGTTCCAGTCTAGCATGGAGAGTTGGAATAATTAGACCTGCTTGGCTCCTACAAACAAATATATATATATATATATACACACTGTATATATATATATATATATATATATATATAGCATACTATATATGTGTATACAGTATATATATAGTCCTTTAAGGATAGCTGGGCACAGCCTGGTTCAAGGTTAGCTGGAGGCTGTGGCTGAGGAAGCGATGGCTGGGAGAGACTGCTATTCCGTTTTGCAGGAGGCCACGGAGGTGGAGGTTGAGGACTTCTGATGCCTTTGGCCCCTCGGTCCTTGGTGTCCCAATAGAAGCAAAGCCCTGGAGTTGAGGAGGAGGTGACCAGGTGCCCCTAGCAGATGGCGGTGGGGGAGCATCACCATTTGCACGTGTGTGTGCTGAGTTGCTTCAGTCCTGTCCGACTCTTTGCGACCCCACCAGGCTCCTCTGTGCGTGAGATTCTCCAGGCAAGAATACTGGAGTGAGCTCTCATGCCCTCCGCCAGGTGCTCTTCCAGACCTAGGCATCAAAACTGTGTCTCTTACATCTCTTGCATTGGCAGGCGGGTTCTTTACCACGAGCGCCACCTGGGAAGTCCAGCCTCACAAAGACTCAGTGGCAAAAAAGCCACGAACATCCCCATCTCACAGATGAGGAAACAAGGTTCCAAACGGTGAAGTGACTTGTCTGCCCTGATGGTACGGAGATGGTTAGTAATGGAGAAGCTGAAGGTGGGTCCTGACGGAGCCCCCAGATTTGAGCTCCTTCCCCTCTGCCTCAGACCCAGAAAGAACAAGGAGCACAAGTCGGGTTCTCTAGCGGGGGTGGCTGCCTGCTCCCACGGGACCTAGGGCATTTTCCAGGAGGTCTTGAGGGTACATCCAAGGTCACCACTGAGACGGGGGTCACAGCAGTTAAGAACACACATCCTTTCTCTGTCACCCTTACCAGCAAGAGGTTGGCGGGTCTAGTCTTTTCTCAGAAGGGCAGCCAAACTCCTGCTTCCACTACAGCTAAGCCTGGCGGTCAATTTGGAGTGAATATGGTTTGACTACTCCCCTGAGGAAAACTCTTCCAAGGTTTCCCACTGCCCCTGGGATAAGTTCCAGACCCCGACAGGACCCCTGAGGCCCCTGTGATGTGGCCCTGCTGGCCTCTTCCACCTGGTACCTCAGGGCTTCCTGCTCTGTGCTGTCACCTCAGCTACTCACGGTAGCTCGGATTTCCATTCTCTTCTTGCTGATGCTTCTTCCTCTGTCACACCCACCTCTTCGCCTGGCCAAATCCTTCTGGATCTTCAAGGCTCAGCTTGAACACCACTTCCTCTGGGAAGCCCTGTTGCTCCTCTTGAGATAGAAGCCCCCTCTTCTCTGTCTCCAGCGCCCTGGGCTTAGTTACATCCCTTACCACAAGTCCTGTCTATCTGGCTGATCCCCTTGTCTAGATTTTAGCATCCTGAAGAGAGGGACCTTGTCTTGCCCAATAATAAACACCCAGTACTGCACTTGGCACATCATAGCAGACACCCAATAAAATATATGACTGATGGATGGATTGATGGATGGATGCATAGGTAGATGGATGAATTGGGAAGACAGTGCTTAAAAAGAAAACCCCAATCATTTCTAACTCAGCATCACCAATGGAAAAATATTGTCTTTTTCAGCTTACAGAGAGAGGAGAATAGATATTCTTGGAACAATGGCTTTCAACCTTAGCTGCACTTTGGGATCATCTTGGGAAGCCTTTTAGAAAAATACCAATGTATGCATCCCTCTCCAGAGATTCTTATTTGATTGGTTTGAGGCATGGCCTAGGCCTTGGGAGTTTAAAAAGCTCCCCAGGTGATTCTAAGGTGCTGCCCAAATTGAGATTCTCTACTGAGAGAACCCTGTAAAAGGTAGCCTCATCTCACGATGCGTTCTTATAGCCAATCTCTTTCCCTCCCAAGCTCACCAGGAATGGAAAATGTGGAGCTGGAGACAGACATTGAGTACTTAGAAAGTCATTTCTCACATCTATTTCAGTAAAACCAATCAAATGAGTGAGACAGGTGTGGTTGTGGCTATAACTGTAGCCACAAGCACACAGAACAAGGCAGAGAGAAATACAGCCTGATGCAGACAAAGATTGGGGGCGATGGGGACAGGGAGTATTCAGAGACTGCGGATATATTTTCCTTACGTGTGACTGCAAGACAAAAAAAACTTGAAAAAATACATATATATGCCCATATTTAATCTTTGGTTAATTACCTCTTCAGTAAGAGGCTATGCAAAGACCTTGTAGATTTCATTAGTCACAGTGGTTTATTCAAACGTCTCCTTTGCATAAGAAACCCAGGCTTACAGCTGGTCTCTGGGAAAGAATGCCCTCCAGGCCTTGAAAAGAGAGCTCCAGGCCTGTTCACTGCTCTCACTGAAACACAGCAGAGGTCAGCGGCCCGTGATGCATGGGGCCAGGCTGAAATGTTTCCATCCAGCATTTGCAATTCAATCCCACAGTTGCCTTTATGGAACAATTCACTAAATTCAGAGTTGTTCTTTTTTCTAATTCACCATATAATTCACCTCCCAAATTCAATTAAGAAGCAATCTGTTAGCAACTTCGGGAGCAAGCTGCTTTTCTTTGGGAAAGCCCAATTTTCTTCTGCTCCCAACAAAAAGTGGCTTAATTATATGCATCATATGAGACATTGATGTACACACAACGCCCCTCCACCATAATTAATGAAATATTAACCATATACATCCAAAGACATCTAGGTAGAAAGGGATGGGCTTTTCGAAAGCCCAAGAGGACGGAGTCATAGATCAGTATTGTTTATTCGAATATATGATCACTCATTGGGACTGTGAATTAGTATTCATGAATATGGTAATTAATAAACAGAACCTCATAGTAATTATTCCTTCTGTATCATTCTCAGAGCCCAACGTTACTTGGTTCTTGCTTTTCTTAAACACAAAAATAACTACCATTTTTTAAATGTTGACTAGGACTTTGCTGGACCCACTCCAGTGTTCTTGCCTGGAGAATCCCAGGGACAGGGGAGCCTAGTGGGCTGCCGTCTATGGGGTCACACAGAGTCAGACACGACTGAAGTGACTTAGCAGCAGCAGGACTTTGCTGGAGGTCCAGTGATTAAGACTGCCATCCAGTGCAGGGGGGCGTGAGTTCAATCCCTGGTTGGGGAACTAAGCTGCCACACGCCAATGAGGCAAAAAAAAAAAAAGTCCTTGATTATTTTCAAGTACTCACATGTTACCTGTATTTAATCCTCAAGTTAACCCTCTGAGGTGGGTGTTATTCTCATTTTACATGCAGGGTAACTGAGGTTTAGGGCAGTTAAGACATCACTGTGGACACAGCCACTGGATGAAGAGGCTGAGAGTCTCCCAGATCAGTCTAAAGTCAAAACTTTTAAGATATAACACAAGTAACCCTGCCAGGACAACCTTAGCTCTCACATTTTTACTGACTTTTTAATACCTGTATTTCCAGCTCTGACCCATTAGAGTAAATCTAGCAGAAAACTACTTTGCTTACTCTAAGGAAAAAACATAAAATCTCTAGCACAAGATCTTAAAAATCACTTTATTGCCAGTCCACTCCATAAGTACTGACTGAGTGCCGCCTTTGGGCAGCACCGTGCTGGGTTCCTAAGGCAGAGACAGGCAGTGTCTCTCTTCATGGTGCCTTCCTGGTGCCAGTGGAGGGAAGAAAATCCACAGTAAACAATGAGATCATGGGACTCCCCCGGCGGTCCAGTGGTTAGGACTGACATTTTCAGTGCCATGGGTTTGATCCCTGGTCAGGGAAATAAGATCCTGCAAGCTGAATGGCATGGCCAAAAAACAAATAACAAAACAAAGCAAAAAAGACCATTCTGTGGAAGGATTAAGCACTTTCAAGAAATTAAAAGTTTTTCAAAGAACAATGGGGGATGGGATCCCAGGGAAGATCTGAGTTGGTGACATCTGAGCTGACACCTAAATGATGAGGTAGACATCTATCTGGGGAGAGTATTCTAGAAGGAAAAAAAAATACCAGCAAGTTAAAAAAGTCCAGAGGGAGGAAAATAAGTGTCTGATGGAGCTGGAACTGAGGCTAACACCTGAGAGATGCAAGGCTAGTTCATGCAGGGCATTAGACTCTTACCCTTACAGTCAATCTGCCATGCCCTCTGGTCATATGTAATGCACATGGCAATGCCATGAATAAGTAACATCATTCCTCTTCTACAGAAGAGACAACTGAGGTTCGTGAATAAGTTGTCCAAGGTCACCCAGCTGGCAAGTGACGGAATTTGCCTTGCAAAGCAGGCCCTTCTGATTCCAGAATCCATGCTCCTAACCCTGCTCTACACCTGTACAGGTAGGGTCTGAGCAAGCATCCCAGGCAAGGCCAATGGATGAAGCATCTACATACCTCTGTCAGAAAAGCAAGACACACCTACTCACCAGAGCTTTTATTTATTTATTAGGGAAAAAAAAAAAGCAAGGCAAAGTCCCTTTAACAGGTTGATTTAGGAATGCACTAGGCAACCACTACAGCAATCAATGTGTAATCCCAAGTAATTCGGTGCCAAGTAATTTTATATCTATGCCAAATTTCAAATGCTACAGAAGGGGAAGGGAGAATAAGTTAAAAGATCACTGCCAGTTTTTGTTAATGAAATGATTTATTATTGGCCAGTGTATAATAAAATAGGAATTCTTAGATACTGCTGTTGGAATAGAAATATAAATTAGTAACATGTTTTGAGGTAATTTAGCAAGATGTATCAACATCTTTTAAAACAAGCAATAATAATGACTTTGACCCAATAATATAACTTCTAGATATCAGTACAAAGGAAATAACAATGAAAAACAACAGATGTTCATCCCCAACATTTTAAAGACAGACTGTGTCAATCACACCCCCCACAGGGGGCAGTAAAGGAATTATGATATAAAGGAAATACAAAACAATGTGGAAAAAATACTGGAAGGAAATAACCACAGTGTCCATTGTGATGATCTCTGATGGGTGATTTTTGGACAAATATTAATTTTTTTATGTACTTTCTGTAATTTCTAAATCTTCTTCAACATATTACTTTTATAATCAGGAAATAAAAAGATTTTCAAATGAAGAACTAGATTACATCACATATTTTGCCTAAGAACATGTGTTCTGCACTTCGTGGTGTATGTCTGCACACACATACACACACATACAAACACACAGTTGCTGGGAAACCTTTTCTGATGAGAAAGAAACATATTTGTGTTTATGCAGATGGAAAAGTTGTGGTCCAGCCTTTTTTTTTTTTCTGATTTTCTGCTCCGATCATGGAAAGAGAAAATAATGAGCCCACACCTTGGCAAGATGGAAGAGAGGAAAGCTCATTGGTGAGAATGAGAGAAGGCTTGTTGAAACCTTCTTTCAGACAGTGTTGGCTGGCTCCTGGGAGACCCAGTCTGCCCTTCCCCACTCTGTTAACTGACTCCCACCTGTGTCCTTGCATTGGCTGAAGAGGCCTTGGAATTTGCTCTGACCACAGGCAGAAGCTCAAGAGAGCCTTCTTATCATGCAAATTTGAGCTACTCTAGCCCGGAGCCTCCAGCCAGATGTCCATCTTGCCTGGTATTGGGCCCTTCGCCCATTGTGAGTGCCTGTGACTGCATTTTTCCTAGTCCCTGACTGTGGGTTGAGCTACATCAGGCCTTCTGCTTAAAGATGCTCTTGGAGTACTTATTGCTCACCTGGATTCAAACCTCCATTGCTCTCCTGAGCCCTGGACTCTAGGTATTCTTGTACACTTGGCCCACATCTTTCACACAAGCCTGGCCTTGGATTCTTGGCCATTTCCGTCATTTATTACTGCGCAACAAACTATTCCTCTAAACAGAGTGGGTTAAAACAACCACCATTCTATCCTTGCTTCTGAGGGCCAAGAGTTGGGGTAAGGAATAAATGGGGCTGACTGGTCTCTGCTCTGTGACCTGAGCTGGGATGAAAAGGTTGAGGGATGATGGAGATGGCTCATGTGGAGGCAGCATTCCAAAAGGATGAGCCCCACTGTGCAGTTGTTTTTTCAGCTTCTGCTTAAAAATCTTCCTAATGTCCTGCTGGCCAAAGCCAGTCAAAACCAAGCCCAGAGTCACGAAGAATGACTATGCCAGATGAGGTTTGTCAGGGACCACAAATGGAACAGCTTACCCCTAGACTGATCTCTAGATGCTTAAAGCTCTAGCAAGTCAGGTGGTTTGCAAGACGGACCTAGAGGACTAGCTCTGGAGTCAGACTGTCCAGGGATAAACCTTTACTCTGTCACTTACTAGCCATGTGATCTTAACTCATTTAATGTCTCTATGTTTCAGTCCCCTCATCCATAAAATAAGGATGAGAGTATTCACCTCATAGGGGCATCATCCAGATTAAAAGAGATGATGCGTGTAAGCCATAGAGCAATGCCTGGTTCAGAGTCAGCACTCACTAAGAACAACAGACTGCTTTCAAATAGGAAAAGGAATACATCAAGGCTGTATATCGTCACCCTGCTTATTTAACTTCTATGCAGAGTACATCATGAGAAACGCTGGGCTGGAAGAAGCACAAGCTGGAATCAAGATGGCCGGGAGAAATATCAATCACCTCAGATATGCACATGACACCACCCTTATGGCAGAAAGTGAAGAGGAGCTAAAAAGCCTCTTGATGAAAGTGAAAGAGGAGAGCGAAAAAGTTGGCTTAAAGCTCAACATTCAGAAAATGAAGATCGTGGCATCTGGTCCCATCACTTCATGGGAAATAGATGGGGAAACACTGGAAACAGTGTCAGACTTTATTTTTGGGGGCTCCAAAATCACTGCAGATGGTGATTGCAGCCATGAAATTAAAAGACGCTTATTCCTTGGAAGGAAAGTTATGACCAACCTAGAGAGCATATTCAAAAGCAGAGACATTACTTTGCCAACAAAGGTCCATCTAGTCAAGGCTATGGTTTTTCCAGTAGTCATGTATGGATGTGAGAGTTGGACTGTGAAGAAAGCTGAGCACCGAAGAATTGATGCTTTTGAACTGTGGTGTTGGAGAAGACTCTTGAGAGTCCCTTGGACTGCAAGGAGATCCAACCAGTCCATTCTAAAGGAGATCAGTCCTGGGTGTTCTTTGGAAGGACTGATGCTGAAGCTGAAACTCCAGTGCTTTGGCCACCTCATGTGAAGAGTTGACTCATTGGAAAATACTCTGATACTGGGAGGGATTGGGGGCAGGAGGAGAAGGGGACGACAGAGGGATGAGATGGCTGGATGGCATCACCGACTCGATGGACACGAGTTTGGGTGAACTCCAAGAGTTGGTGATGGACAGGGAGGTCTGGCGTGCTGTGATTCATGGGGTTGCAAAGAGTCGGACACGACTGAGCGACTGAACTGAACTGAACTGAAAGTTAGCTATTATTACTATTGGTTCTAAAACTATTCTGAAGTCTGAAATGGGGTGAAACAATAAGCCATGGAGACAAGACATTTTTTACCAGAAGTACCACAAATGAAGTAAAAAGTTCAAGTTCTCCTTAAAACGCACTTAAGAGAACCAAGTTTAGGCTGAGGATCCATTGATAGTCAATGGGAGTCAGTGAAAACCAGACCTTCTCCACACCCAAGCATGGTATTTCTTTAGACATTGCTCCATAACAACTTGAGACATCAAATAACTAAAACATTAAGTAAAGAAATACATTAAGAAGATACACATCCTGTTACCCCATGGACTATAGTCCACTCGGCCACTCTGCCCATGGGAATACTGGAGTGGGCTTCCCAGGTAGCGCTGGTGGTAAAGAACCTGCCTGACAATGTGGGAGACGGAAGAGACTTGAGTTTGACCCCTGGCATGGCAACCCACTCCAGTATTCTTGCGTGGAGAATCCCGTGGACAGAGGAGCCTGGCAGGCTGCAGTCCATTGGGTTGCAGAGTAGGATACGACTCAGGCAACTTCGGATGCACACATATGTTAAGAAAACACTCAGGTGACTAGCTTGGGTGTTGTCATCCTGTTATTCCTGGGAGAGTAGAATGGATTGGCCAAGATAAGTAAGTGTCATTCACTGAGTTGTTGTTGTTGTGCAGTTGCTAAGTTGTGTTCGACTCTTTGCAACCCCATAGACTGCAGCATGTCAGACTTCCCTGGAGTTTGCTCAAACTCATATCCATTTAGTCAGTGATGCCATCCAACCATCTCATCTTCTGTTGTCCCCTTCTCCTCCTGCCCTCAATCTTTCCCAGCACTAGAGTCTTTTCCAATGAGTTGGCTCTTGACAGCAGGTGGCCAAAATACTGGAACTTCAGCTTAAGCATCAGTCCTTCTAATGAATATTCATGGTTGATTCTCTTTAGGATTGACTGCTTTGATCTCTTTACTCTCTAAGGGACTCTCAAGAGTCTTCTCCAGCACCACAGTTTGAAAGCATCAATTCTTCAGCACTCAGCCTTCTTTATGGTCCAGCACTCACATTTGTACATGACTAATGGAAAAACCATAGCTTTGACGACACAGACTTTTGTGGGCAAAATGATGTCTCTGCTTTTTAATATGCTGTCTAGGTTGGTCATAGCTTTTTTTCCCAAGGAGCAAGCGTCTTCTAATTTCATGGCTGCAGTCACCATCTGCAGTGATTATGGAGCCCAAGAAAATAAAATCTGCCACTGTTTCTATTTTTTCCCCATCTGTCCTTTTTTCCCCCATCTACTCATTCACTGAATAGTGGGTCCCAAATTACAAGTTAGAGCTTTGCTGAGAGAGATTATTTATTGGGGACCTTGTTTTCCAAGGACTATGCTTGCTGCCTTACGTGTATTTTCTCATTTAATTCTCAGCATAGTCCAGGTGAGGTAAGGACTATTACTGACTTTACTTACAAATGAAGGAACTGAGGCATAGAAAACTTTAAATAATTCACCCACAGTCACACAGCTTTCTGGGCACTGAGGCAGAAAAGGGAGGGGAGTTTAAGTCCTCAGCCCAAGTCCCACCGAAGTCTGGTCCCAACAAGCCTTTCCAGCTTCCCTTCTCCCCCGAGTCCTACCTCCTCCCCCACCCACCAACCATCCTGAGCCGCTCAGTTCTCACCCCAAGCTCCCCACTCCATGACTGTGTTCAGGCTCTGCCTTCCACCTGCAATGCCCTCCCCACCTCAACGCTAATCAAAATCTCCACAGCTCAGCTCAGCCTGCTCTGTGAAGCCATCTCTTATCTCTGTGTTTCACCTACAAACCCCTAGTGGCCCTTTACTCACTCACCCGTTCATTCATTCTTTCAGCAAGCTTCTAAGGGGCACCTCTCAGTGCCAGGCACTGTACCAGGTGTCAGACACAGTCCCTCCTCTCAAGGAGCTCCCAGCCCTGATCATACCATCTCTGGAGTATAACAGTTTGCAGACCAAGTCTGTTGTTCAATATGAGACACTTAACTTCTGAGGACCGAGACAATATCTTGTCTATTTCCATTATGTGGTTTCATAGCGGAGGCTTATAAGTATGTACATTTGAACTGGACTGAAGAGGACTGACTGATACTTGCATGTATTATCTCAATTGTGTGTATTCTCGCTGCATCTGAGTGGGGTAAATTATTATGGCTACCCCCATTTTACAGATAAGGAAACTGAGGCTTGAGGAGGTTAAAGTCCTCTATCTGTGGTCACCACCTGGTACGTAGCAGAGCTGGGAGGGTCCAACTCTGCACCCTTACTCTTTGCCTCACTGCTCTGTCCCTTGGTGTCTGATGGGAACAGAGAAGGAAGGAAAAACCCCTGACAATAAAGAAAAGGTAATTGACACCCAAGGGTTAAGTCTTTCTCACTACCTAGAATAACGTTCCTTGGAAGAGACATACATTTGTCCTCATTGAACATCTTAGAAGAATTTTAGCACGTGACCTTTGCACAGGTGACCAAATGACTGATAAAGATTTACAATCTATAGATGTCTCAAAGGACAAACCCCATGAAGTGGGTCACAGGAAGAGTAGCAAGGAACTCAGGAATCATGGAAAAGAAGACCAGCCCAAGCCCTCTTCAGGAAACTGGAGGAGAGAAGCAGAAAGAGGACCATGGAGCTCCACAGCCTGTCTTTGACCTTTTGGGACAGAAGTCAATTTAGTTCAAGAAGAAGCACAGAGCAATGACTTCATCTTTAAGAGATAACCTAGGGGAATAGAGATTAGGGTGACTAGCCTTCTTCCGGGTGATGGTGTATGTCAGTGATGTGGAACGAGCCCTTTGTTTCAGAAAGATTAATACCTAATGGTCCCATTCCTCTGATTTCCTGGGCCAGAAAGAATGTGTTCTGATGCCAAGCAGCACATGCTGGGCCATAAACCACCTGCTGTGGGACACTGTCCTGTTGGCACCCTAATGCCAACCAGAGCCTGGGATACGGCATGCTGTGCTGTGGGGGTAAAGAGGGGATGGGATGAGGACTAGGATGAGGACTTTGATCAAAAGTTCCAAAAAAGGAAGAAAAGAGACTCCAGGAGAAGGTTGGTCTTCCAGACTACCAGGCAATAGTTAATGCTTGGGACCTCCTCCCTTGATGGAGCAGAGAGATGCAGCCCTGGCTGTTGTCATGGGACCTGAATTAGGATGTTGACCCTCACCCACTGGCCCGAAGTGCCAACTCCAATGCCCAGAGTTAGGGGCCAAGGCAAGTAAAACACCAGGGTGTGAAAGATGCTTGGGGAGCAGTGAGGTCTGCGGCAAACCGCAGAGCACCTGCTCCTCCACAGTCTGGTCCATCATTACGCAACCCCGTTGCTTGTCGCTATGTGGGACTGCTGGACCAGTGGGGCCAGAACTTCCAACTTTTCATGAGAAGCCAGAGTTCTGGGTTTTTAATGAGAAATTTGATTTTTAAATTTTGGCAGTACATTTTAAAAAAATGTAAGCGCTACAAAACAAACAAAGCACATCTGCAGACCAGATTTGGCTGGTGGGCTGACCGCTTAGGACCTCTGGGCTGTGGAGCAAATGGGAACGCCTCTAGGGGGTGCCCGTGTCAGGCAAGACGGGAATTCCTCAGGCCACGGCAGCAGGGTCCAGGGATGCAGGTGAGTCATGGAGAATCTCTGAAGTAGAGGCAAGGAGCAGGATGGGGACTAACAGAGTTCAGAGGCTCAGTGTCCGGGTCAGGAGGTGCTTTTCTCTCACTGTGGGCAAACAGGGTCAGTAAAGGATACCAAACAGAAATATGTCGACCTGAATGCAGGATGAGATTCCAGGGAGCCCACTGGAGGGTCTCTAGAAGGTCTCATGTTAGATGCAATTTAGCAGACTGTTCTAAAGTCCCACAAGGCATCCCACGATGGAGGAGCTGAAGACATACAGATACTGATCAGCCATGAATGCTGCTGACACCATCACTGAGTCCACATACATTCATGGATTATTTTGTCAAAAGAACTGAGAGAATTGGCCCTCAGGAAGCTTAAAGTCCAACCCTCCATTCTACAGACAAGAAGGTCCCATGAGGCGAATTGACATGTCAAGGTCTGCCATGCAATGCATAACTGAAGGGGTGTGGCACTGGTTTTGTTGGAAAACAATTTAGGTCATTATCATGCCAAACAAGAAAATATTTGAGTAGTAAATGCATCTGAAACAAAGGTCAGTTTCAGCTGTAACAAAATGTACACATCCAAAAGAGGTCAAGAAAAACAAAAGCAAGAGTGCAAGAAAACTGAAAATGCTACGCTAAAAGATTTTAAGGGTGGTTAATTATTGGATAAACGCATCCTTTATTTTGTCAAAAAGGATTCACTACAGTGTGCTCTTAGGTCAGGGCGGGGAGTATTGTTTATACTGAGGCCACTGATGCTAGAACAACCAATGGGAGAGCTGCGTAAATAAAAGCGTTAGAGTACATTTGTTTCATTTCATGTTGCTTTAGGGATCACCTACTGTTTAAATTAACAGAAAACAGATTTCTATTCAATAAATTAAAAAAAAAATACACAGTTACCAGAGCATGAAAATAGAATCAGATTAAGAAGAAGCAAAGAGTGATGCTTGGACAGGTGAGGCACAATCTTTCTGCTGGCCAAAACTGAGTGGCAAAGACTAGAGCCTTACCCAAGACTAGCCATCCCCAGCTCTCATGAGGCCGTGTTCCCGAATTCCAGGTATTAAGATGACTGATGGGAACTCGTATTTTCCCATGAACATAATATAAATGGCAAAGAGGGTGTGAGGTTAATAGGCTTGACCCCAAGACCAAGTTAACTGCAAAGGGAGCTCCTTCCTCATCCCCACACACCGGGGGTCAGCTCGCTCATCCGTCCCCTCCACTGCCCAGAGGCGGCTCCAGCCTTCGCTCCTCTCTGAAGCCACAGAGACACACCCACCATCTGCTTCTTTCATCACGTTGTTTCTTCCCCCTGCCTCCCCGGGGCACTGATCAGTTCACTTCTCACTCCTTCCCCTGGTGATTTCTTCCTCTCTGAGGGCTTTCCCAGTACCCCTACATAGATGGGTACCGCAGGCACTCAGCGGGGAACGCTCAAGCAGAGGCAGCACGGTGCAGGCGCGGGCAAGGCGGCCGTGATGGCCAGGCGCAGGAGAGGAGAAAAAGCAGGAAGGAGATTCTCTGGGGCCCCGAGAGAAGCCAGCCTTCTTTTCTCTCTAGTCTCTAGTCGAGTCCCCGGGGGCCGGCTGTTCTGCTTCTGTCCTTAGATGGCCAAGAAAATATATTCCTAAATAAACTCTTCTCAAGCTGTATCGAGTAGGATTCTGTATCTCTAAACTGAAAGGACCTTGCCTAGAAGGTCAGGCAGTAAACTCTTCTTCGTCCTGGTTTCTCAAGCTATATCTCTCAGTTTTGACTCGGGCTCCCAGATTCAAGGTCCTTTGCTGGCGGGGGCGGGGCGGGGAGGTGGGGTGGCGGGGCTGGGAAAGCGGCTCCCCGCATGGATGCCCAAGGGTGGTCCCTGCCCCTTCCCCACCTGGTTCTGCACCCTGTTGTGACTCCAAGTAGCCTTCCAGCCCAGTTTCTCCAAATTCTGACAAACACAAGTCATAATAAAAATCAATCCAAAGGTGAATTAACTTTTCCCAACATTTCAAATTCACAGAGAACTCTGGCTTCAGTCCAAGGTATAAGTCAGCCTCTGAACAAGGCCTCAGGGAGAAAGATGATAGAATCCTTATGTTACATTCTTTTTTCCTTCCCAAAGAGCAGATGTGCACTTTATCAGATGCCTCTTTTTTATCTCAAATCATCTCACTAAATTGAAAACTTTATGGGCGGAATAACTGCCAGGCCTCGCCCGGTTGCTCACCCCAGTCCTCCTCTCCAGTTGCTGACTGCACGCGGAGCCAGCCCTGTCCTCAGGCGGGGGGATTTAGGGAGTTTGCGCTCCACACTTGAGGGTCACAGCGGCACATCACCTTTGGCTCTGATTTTGATCTAAGGAATTCTGCTTAACCTCTGACCGTCGTCCCCACCTTATTCTCTCAGGCCAAGGCTCTGACTTCTTGTCCTCCTTAGTACCCACTTCGCAGAAGAACCAGGGTCCTTGCCTTTCCTTCCCAGCTCCCAGCATGGCACTGGAACCCTCTGTGAGTTCTATTACAGGCCTCTCTGATGCTGTCTGCCTGGCTCTCTGGCCTCACACGAACATTCCTGCCTTCCATCAGGTCTTGGGTCCCAGGCTGGATGCCCAATACCGACTTCTGCCTGATGACAGCTGTCACCCTGGGCCTTCTCTCCAGGTGTGAGTTCTGCCCACTGGAACTTACCTCCTCTGGGAAGTCAGTAGGGCCCCCAAACCCATGGAGTCTTTTGGTTCTAGGTCCTCCCCCACCTCAGCCTGCCCCATTCCTGCAGTACTGCCAAAGCAGGTCCATAATCACGCCCATCATTAAAATTCCATCTCCTTAATGGCAGAATAAAAAGTGGATACAGCTGTACCCTTGGTGCTGCGCACAGAAGAGGTTCCCAATTAGCATCTGGTCCTTAAAGGAAGAAGAGAGGGAGTGGAGGGAGAGAGAGGGAAAGGGACTCTTACCAAGAAGACAGCGTTCAGCAGAGCTGTGGGCAGACACAAGGGGAGTGTAAGACATGCCTAAGTCACAGTGCAGCTATAAAGATCAAGTTCTAGACTGTGGGAGCCAAGGCAAATTCTCTCTGGAAGGGGAGGGGTGAAATAGAGCCATCAGCGAGGGGTGGGCTCAGATCCGCCAAGAAAAGAGCTGAGAGGAGCTCTGGAGGAGTGCGAAGAAAGGCTGGCACTTTGTCTCCGGCTTGGAAAAGACCCAAGGACCACACCTAGGGCTTTGTACAAAGGTATCAGTAAAGATTAGCTATTGACCATGTGGCCAAAGGATACCCTCTTCAGCTACTCTTGCAAGGTGATCTGGGCTTGCCCAGCCCGAGAGCACCACCCCTGAGCATGCGCCTTTCTTCATTGCTGGATCCCATGCCAGGCACCCACATTCAAACCAACAGTCCTAACCCCAAGTGGCCTGGGGGAGCAGGGGAGCAAGGGGGCCACCATGCAATCCTGAGGCTCCATCTTCAACTCACAAGGGTTTGTCTGCTGCAGTCCCTGTGTCCAGGCTGATGCTGGAACTAAAGAGAGAGTGCCAAAACCAAAGAGAAGTCACAGCTGTTGACAGTTTGGTGGGCAAAGCAAGGCACACACTGAACATGAACACAGCAACCTGAGATGGCGGGGGCAGGATGGAAAGCACCTCCATAAGTGCCTAGAACTCGCCCTTGTCTTCTATCTTCACCTCTCAAAGGTAGTGGTGGGGAAACCAAGCCTTGACAGCTCACGGCAACAGCGTTAGTGGTGAAGCCAGCAGCGATTTCTAGAAGCAATGCAGCGTAGAGGCTAAAAGCCACCTTTGACATTAGACAAAGTTAAGTCCTAATCTTGGCTCTACCAATAGTTAGTTGTGTGATCAAAGGAAGGTTACACACTTCTCTGAACATTAGCTTACATATCTGTAGGTATCAACAGTACCTGCCACATAGAGCTGTTGTATGAAGATGAAATGAGATCATTTAAGACACTATTTGGAGAAGGAAATAGCAGCCCACTCCAGTATTCTTGCCTGGAAAATCCTGTGGACAGAGGAGCCTGGCAGGTTACAGTCCATGGGGTCACAAAGAGTCGGACATGACTAAGCGAGTAAACAGCAAGACACAATTAGCACACCACAAACAGTAGTTATTCTTTTGGCTGTCGCCATCAAAGAAGAACCAACATCTAATCCATTCTCAGATCTTTGTTTGCCCAACTTCATGACCTAGAGTTTGACTCAGGTGGACTAGGGAAGGTTTATGTTGGGGATTGATAGAGATTCCCCATGACTGGTGGGATCTAAATCTAAGGATCTGATCAGATGACACTGGTGCAGGCCCAGCTCCAGAAACCCCAGCTGCATGCAGGCAGGGTACTGCAAAGGAAGCGACTTCCAGGCATGTAGGGAGTGTGGAGTCTGGGACACAGAGGCGGGCTGGGAGATGAGAAGGCAGGAGCCAGCATACAGTCATATGGGTATTATTCCTTGGGCACCCACCATTCCTCAGACTCCAGGCTGAGTGCTTTACCTCCCACACTTTCCCATTCCCCCCACATTTCCACTTTCCAAATAAGGAAGGAATCCCCTAACTCCCCCAGTTAATCAGTACAGAGCCAGGGAGGCCCACCTGACACCAGCATCCATGCCTTTCTATCCTGCAGCTCTAGGATCCAGTATGTCCACGTGAGAACAGCTCTGATAGTGTGGAAACAGACAGGGAAGGGGGATCGTGGACCTGAGTTTTCTAACTTGGAATTCACAGAGTAAACTTCTTAAAACTGCAAGCAAAACTGTGTATGTAAGAAGTGCTGAAAATACTCATCAGACTCTCAGAGGGATTTGTGAAGCACAAAATATCAAGTCCAGTGTAAGGAGAGAAAAAGAAGTCCCCAAGACCTTATTCCCAAGCTCTGGAGGAGACAGTGGAAAGGATGAGCAAGACCGCTCCCGACAGCTTCTTGTTCCTCTAAGCCAGTGGCCCCGGCAAGAGCGATCACCAGATCTCACCCAGATGATGTTTTCTGATGTGAAAGAAGACAGTTTTGAACCCAGCTGTCTCCATCTCAGCAAGCCTAACCTGCCATTCATCCATAAGCTCAGGACACTCCCTTCTACAGGATGTCACAGGGAGCCACCACTGCCCCTATTTCTTTCCTGGACGCTGGTTAGTTAGTAGCATGCCCACCACCAATAAAGATTAATGAAAAGCTGAAGCCATGTCTATCCAGCATGGGAAATGTCTCCATGGGAGGACAGTCAGAAAAACCACAGCCTGTTGATGGGACTGCTCAAAGCAACCCCCACTCACAAGTTCTCTCAAGGGCCTCATGGCTAAAAAACGTGTCCAGGAACAGAGACATGTTGGGTCCCTTGGAAGGCAGGGCCCAGGAACCCGTGTGGTATGTGTGGGTCTCTCATGGGTACACTTTAGCCTTTTGTGCCTGAATTTAGCCCCTCAATGCTCAATGGCCTCTGCTTCCTCTCTTTTCTCCAGCTTGAAGCACCAGAGCTCAAATACAGAGTTCAAACTGGCTCGAAAGAAGTCAGGATGTGGTTTCATGAGACCCTCTATTCAGAGGAGACTGAGACCAGGTGATAGTAGCACATACCCCTGTGAATCACAGGCAAAGTAGGAGAAGGAACTCAAGGAGTCGAAGGCTCTGCGGGGTCCGTCTGTGAGTGATAAGGCCTAAGGAGAGGAGGCAAGTTACCCCAACTTACGTCTTCGACTCTCTCCAGCTGATTTATTATTTTGAACTCAAATGCCCAAACTGTTGGGCTTATGTGGACATCCTACACAGATGGCAGGAGTTAAGAGTAAGGTTGGTTCCTTCAAAAGAGATGGACATGGCCCAGGGGCTCAAAAATAGACAAGGCGGGAAACGTCAGCTTCCATCAGAGCCAGTAAGTAATTAAAGCCATTTCCCCTTCCAGAGTCTTCATTACAAAGAGCAAGAAATCAGATCCATTACCCGGATGGAGAGAACTGCAAGATGAGATTTCCTCTCCGAGTTTCTAAACATTTGCAAAGATGAGAATGTTCAACTTCACTTCCTGGATGCTTTAGGACAGAAACAAACAACCAAAGTCCCAAAAAGTCAAGAGCACAGGCCTTCTCTCCACATCTTGTGTGGTTAGGGGGAGAGGTATCCCAGAATTCAGAAATGGGGTGTCAGGCTCTGCACCCCCACATCAGAGAGGATGCAAAAGGATGGGAGAATGTGTGTGTGCCTGCGTGTGTGACTGTGTGTGTGTCCCGCTAAGTACTTCCTTCACTACACAGCTAATCCGATTAGCAGCTTTAGGAAACTCTGCAATGTTAATTCAAGGGCCCCATTCATAGAACAGCTTGGCCCATGCCTGCCCAGAACTCCCATTCTTCTCACTGCACATAAAATGCTCACAGAAGGACGTTCTCTCCCTGAAGAATGCACTCTCGCCTCCTTACCCCCATACACATCCGAGAGGCTGCTGCCACTTCTCATGGCGGGGGGAATGGGACTGTCTGAAAATGGGCAGAACAGTACTCTCTCCATCTCAGGCACAAAATCAGGCTGATATTAACAGCACTGTCAACCCAGGTGGCCTCTGAAGCCAGCATCTGTGCTGAGTAAAGGGTGTCATGAATCTCCCCAGTCGTAGGGCCCTGGGTAAGCCGTTGGTTGTCTGTGGACCTTCACTTCTTTGTCTGTAGCGTGGGGACCTGGAGCAGAGGGCGTAGCTGGGACAGGAGACCGGAAGGAAGGACAGTGGGGGTCTGTACAGACACGATGCCGTAGTGTTTTGCTGGAGGATGAAGAGAGGGAAGGGAATGAGTGTGTGGGCTGTGGATAAAGCATCGAGGACCTGTGGCACCAGATAAGGAATGTTTCTGATAAGGGATGGGGAGCCATGGAAAGATTTTAAAAAGCAGTGCATCAGTTTTCTCGGGCTGCCATGATAAGTTACCACAGAGTCGGCGGCTTACGAACAGGTATCTATTCTTTCCCAGTTCCAAAGGACAGCAGTCTGAAATCACGGGGTTGGCAGGGCTATGCTCCCTCTGCTCTAGGCTCTAGGGGAGAATCCCTCCTCGCCTCATCCTAGCTTGTGGTTAAGTGATTAAGTGAAAGTTGCTCAGTCGTGTCCGACTCTTTGCGACCCCATGGACTACACAGTCCATGGAATTCTCCAGGCCAGAATACTGGAGTGGGCAGCCTTTCCCTTCTCCAGGGGATCTTCCCAATCCAGGGATCAAACCCAGGTCTCCCACATTGCAGGTGGATTCTTTACCAGCTGAGCCACCAAGGAAGCCCAAGAATTCTGAAGTGGGTAGCCTATCCCTTCTCCAGCGGATTTTCCCAACCCAGGAATCGAACCGGGGTCTCCTGCCTTGCAGGCGGATTCTTTACCAGTTGAGCTACCGCTCCGCAGTCCTTGGTGTCCACTGGCTTGTAGCCACATCGCTCTTCATGTGTTCTTCCTCCCTGTGTCCTTCTGTGTCCTCTCCTCTTCTTATAAAGATTCTAGTCACTGCACTCAGGGCCCCCCACATCAAGGATGATCTCAAGATGCTTAACTAATTAGATCTGCAGAGACTCTTTTCAAATAAGGTTGTATTCTGGGGTTTGGATAGACACAAATCTAGGGGAACACTATTCAATCTAGCACATTGGTTGCAAGGTCAGGTCCAGGAAGATCTCTTGGAAGCAGGATGGGGAAGCAGAAACTGGAGGCAGGGAGACGGATCTGATCAGAAATAATTACCAGTAGCCTAGGATCCTAAGTGACCTGCAAGGGGGCTCCCTTCTCGGGACCCAGAGCCCTCAGCGGCTATTTTTGTGGCCAGCCCAGCACACTGAGTGGGCTCTCAAACCCACCTAGGTACAAGGTCTTGGCTCACTTCCTGGTCCAGAAAGACTCCAGCTCCTTTCCCAGGGCTAGCAAAGGCATGGCTGCATGTGCCCCTGTTGGTTTCCATTCCTTCCTTCTGGCAACACGGCAGACAGGTTGGTACCACGGAGGACACAGCCTGGGAGAGTGGAAGCCTTGGGTTCTAGTTCTGACACTGCAACTGGTTGAATCTGGGACACAGGGCACATCTAGAAAATGAGGCAGACCAGATAATTTCTAGAACAAGGACACTGTTTCATTCAGCAACCAGGAAAGCAGCTCCAAGTTCAAAGGAGAGAGCAGGGAAAGGAGGTATCTGGGGCCACAATGCATCCCATCCCCCTCCAGGGATTTAGCCCTGTTTCCACCACACCCTCCCAAAAACTCAGGGGTAATTACCCCAACTTGGAAATGAGATAACCGATATCTAAGAATACATCCTTTCACACATTTGGAAGTACAAAGAGCGGATAAAGGTATGGTTCCTTTAAAATTTTTTTTTTTACCAAAGCAAACGTTTAAAGATCTATGCACAGTGTTGTTCACAGTAGCAATGTCTCTAATAGAAAACAACAAC